>NW_027361692.1:1367500-4295000 GCF_039654945.1 Dendrobates tinctorius | reverse complement strand
TGTGGTTGGACCCTATCTAGTCAAAAAGTGAGCGTTTATACAGGCCAGATCATGTGTTGCATCAGCCAATGTCATAGTGGTCGTGCCTCCGGAAGTGCTCACAGCCTAAGCTGCAGCCTATCAACAAACTTTATTAAGCACCGAACAAGAACAGTAAAATGGACTTCCGGGAAAAAGTCCATGTTCAGAGTTTGTCATTGGACCTTTGTGTCCGGTACAAACCCCCGAACTTTACAGTTCGGGTTCGCTCATCCCTAGTGATAAAGGGTTTTGCTGGTGAAAACAAGTTAATTGTACTTAACCTGCACTTGTGATTATGCCAGTGTCTCATGTGCTATCTATATGTAGTACAAAACTCTGAATATCAGCAACATGACTAGTAAATACAGACATTTGCATAATTGACCTCTGCCTTGTATAATACACTGCTAGATCTATTTAAAGTCTGTTAAATAAAAGACACTCCTACCATACAATGAAGAAATAGTGTCATATTGTACAGAATATCTTGACATCTGAGTTACATAATAATAAGCCCTTATAGTAATCGGCTTCTTAATTCATACCATATAATGAAAACAAAGTGTGATATGTACAAAACATCAGGACATATAATGAGCTACATGATAAAACGCCCCTATACTGATAGTTTATTCATGTAAAAAAAAGGATAATTTTTTACAATTACACCTACATAGATGAAATAGAACTAATACATAGTTTCTTAAGTTTATATGTACTATGCTGTACATAATAGCAGTATTATGCTAAATCTAAATGGTCTAAATATACTACTCATAAAACATCTACATCAAATTATAACAGACACAATAGACCAATATCTAACAATATATATAGAGTTAGCGTTACCAGCAGTATAGAAGGCCAGTGACCCACTACACCCGACACGCGTTTCGCAATGAAATGCTTCACCACTGGAGTGGATGCTAAAATAGTAAAACATGACTGTGTACTCCTAAAAACAGCGCCATACCTTGTTTACAGATTAGGCCCATCCACTTTCTGGGGGAAAGCTGCCATGTTCTTGTTATCTTGGACAACTCCTTTAAAAGTGATATCCCAGTCAACAAGATTATCATCTATCTACTTGATAACTGATAAAAAGATGATCAGTCACACTCTTTGTATTCTAATCAATTTGCCAAAACAGTGATTTTCCCTTGGCCCTAGGAGTAGTTTGAATGCTGTGGGCGGTCACACATTCATGAATTAAAAAAAAGGGGCAAGGGGAGAGGGATTATTCAGATCACCAGATTAGCAAAATTGAGGCCTCCATCAAAAGTTAAGTTTTAACTCTACATGATTAAGCAGATGCTGGAACCCCCTTGTCATTCCTCTGGTCGCACATTCACCCTGATGTTCCACTTATTGCCTATGGGATTAAATAGCTGAGCGCTGCACTCTATTAACAACAGTTCTTTTTGTTTATAATGACTCTTGCTTTATAAATCTATTTTTTACTATATGTAAAGGCATAATGAAATACCAATTTAAAAGATTTCTGTATGAAACTGGTGTCAGACCCCTGCTACCAATGGCAAAGTATGTGACTTGATCCTAGAATAAATTGTTCACAGCAACTTGTTAGTTTTGTGTGGGCAGGCTGCTGTACTGCTAGACAATGCACTATTGCCTACAAGTTCGGTATACTAAAGCATCTGAGTGATAACAAAAGGAAAGAAAGGTTGACGAACATGTACATAAATGTCCTCCTCCACAGCTAAGAAAACAACAAATCTGGATCACTGCAAGTGCACTAGATACCTTAAGCGTGCATTGAATTATTAATTTGCCCATATCCATAAAGAAGGCTCAATGATGCCTTCTGAGATGACCCTACTAGACCTAGCCTGTTGGCCGACTCTACTGGCCGTTGTAGCACTCGGGACTGTCAGCAGCTCCCACACGCTAACCACGGTCTTCCACTTACTCCCCCACCACCTGCTACTGGCACTGGATCATTAATTCCCACCTGGAGAGAATGATATAGATGAAGACCCCCAGAAGCTCCTTGGTGATTTGGATATTCGGTCCCAGGGTCAGATAGCCAAGGTCATTAGTGTTCACAGTGATCAGTCAGGAAAAGCATTGCATGGTTTAGAAGTCTCCTTATGCTGGCTTAGTACTCTCCACAAGGAGAAACTTTACCCTTTAGACTTCTGTCCGAAGTCTCTCATCCAGCCAAATCCGGTTTCCTGCTTTGTACTGATAAGGGGTGAATACCCAAATCCCCGACACGTGTCTGCAAAGGGAGTTCCCGGTTTGGCTTCTTATGCTAACTCATGTGAGAAGGCCCTTTTAAAGGGTCAATATTAACTTTTAGGATTGCTACTTCCTATTGGTGGCATTACAGTTTGAGTCATCTCTGGAAAGGCTGTTTGCATATTTAAAGATCAGTCTGTAAGACGTGGTAACTGTTTCATATTAAAATATTTTGCATTTCAAACTCAAACGATTAGGTGGGTATCTGAAAGAAAATGGGCAGATTGCTTGCCTGGCGAATCTCTAGTATCCAGGTAGCTATAGGCTCACAACTATTTCACATGTAACAGTGCTGGAATAGTCGACACTTTTTGGTATTTGTGCTTTGGATGTGGCTGTCTGCCCCAGGGGAATGACAATCTAATAACCCTCCTCCTAACCCCCAATTATATGTTTTTCCTTTTTCTTTATTACTTTTATATGTAGCTTGCCATATTGGGCGAGATAAGAAATGGAGCATAAAGTATTATTGTGTAATACGTTGTTAGAAGTGTTTAGTATGCTGCTTCCTAATGGAAATTGAATGTTGTTAAGTGATTTCTTTAAATAGATTCTTCACATTAGCATTAATCTGGAGTCAGGCCTGACTAATGGTAGGATGTATTCGCCTCCTGAAAAGAAACATTTTTGTACCACCCGAGATGAAGCAGGGATTGGATTTTCACATCTTCTATTCATCTGTTTGTACAATGGCAGAATTACAACTTTTCCTGTTTCTACATTCTTTCATGGTATATCTCTAGAAGGCAGGTTAGCCCTGGTGTCCCTGTCGAAGGTTCCCCTTTCTCTGCTGCGTTCTCTCCTTTCTCTGCCGCGTTCTCTCCTTTCTCTGCCGCGTTCTCTCCTTTTTTTGCCACTCTCTCCTTTCTCTGCCGCTCTCTCCTTTCTCAAGAAATATAATTCACCGCACACTTTTCTTGGATATTATGCAAAATTTGTGAATTTTATTCAAAGACATCCAGTCCACAGAAAAAGAGCCAAAACAGAAAAATTAAGATATACAGTCTAGATCCCAATACCCAATGTTTCGATCCTCCCTGAATTAGTCATGGGGTACTTGGTAACTGTAGTATCAAAGATGTGGCACTTATAATAAATGTGGATCCCCTTTGGGTGTCCCCAGGTGCTGGAATATGAGGATAAGGCCTGACAGAGGCTGCAGTGGCCGTGGTAAGTAGATTTGGGCCTGGGGGATTGCCAGGGGGCCAGGCTGGGGTTGCGGTGGCCGTGGTAGAAAGCTTGGGGCCTGAGGGGTGGTGTAGCTCACACGACAGAGGCGGTGCTCCCGCACCTTGCCCCTCCTTTCTCTCCCGCTCGCTCCCCTTTCTCTCCCGCTCGCTCCCCTTTCTCTCCCGCTCGCTCCCCTTTCTCTCCCGCTCGCTCCTCTTTCTCTGCCGCTCGCCCTCCTTTCTCTGCCGCTCGCCCTCCTTTCTCTGCCGCTCGCCCTCCTTTCTCTGCCGCTCGCTCCACTTTCTCTGCCGCTCGCTCCACTTTCTCTGCCGCTCGCTCCCCTTTCTCTGCCGCTCGCTCCCCTTTCTCTGCCGCTCGCTCCCCTTTCTCTGCCGCTTTCCTCCTTCATTCTCTGCCGCTTTCCTCCTTCATTCTCTGCCGCTTTCCTCCTTCATTCTCTGCCGCTTTCCTCCTTCATTGCCGTTTTTTCCTGCTCTCCTCCTTCTCTGCTCCTATCTTCCCCTTTTCTTCCACTTTCCCCCTTCTCTGCCGTCCTACCCTTTGCATTGTAAGCAGAAAACCTATTTAAAGCACAAGCAGGTAAACTAGCTGCCATCTCCAGTGATTTGTCTAGCTTTGACTAAATTGGTCAGAGTTGCTAACCTGGCCCATCAATGTTTTACATGACTAGCTGGCATGTAATAATACATTTTGCAAGAGAGGAAATATTTGTCTACATTGTCGGAGATTTCCACCTGGTTAAATACCTGTTATGGCTAAAAGTAATTTGTTGGCTCAGTAGATAGCACTCTTTTCTTTCTATACTTGGTACTAGGAGTCTTCCTGGACCTCAGTATGAAGTTTATATGTTCTTCCTATACATTGTGCCCAGTTACACAAACATAAGATTGACTATAAGTTATTGAAATTGGCCCTAGTGTGTGAGAGATGGAGGTCTTATTTGAGGAAGATAATCACTTTGTTCCCAATCATTGGCCAGTGTAAAGTTGCCAGCTTGCGTGCTTGTTAGTCAGCTGATGGCATCTTGTGGTCCTAAAAGTCATGTTTGGGTGCACATCTGGTGTAAACAGGGTGATCTGCTGCCCACAATCTGTACTAGTGAGAGTTCATCACTTTAAATGCAAATAATGAAGTGTGCAAAACGCTGTGCTCGCCAAATAAAGGCATATACCTTAATAAGATACAAAGCAAGACTCACAATAAAAACCATCTAAAAAGACGAAAGGCTATACAAAAGATGTAGGTGGGCTCAAATGGTGACAAGTTACAGGGAACCCCATATCTAAGGTATGAAACAAATAATAACAACAATATCAAGATAGATTACAAAAAACTAATGATACACCCCTTTACCAATAGATAAATGTGTCCGTACTGGATAAAATACATTTCTGAATCAATTATGAACAATGAAATAATATCTGAATAATAATCCTGAAACAATAACAAGTAGCTGAGTGTGATGTGTGGCTGAACACGTAGCGCCCTCAGATTGTCTTTAAATGAGCACCATGGCTTTGCTATATATCAGCGATCGATGCTCACTCTGGCAGGAAATGGGCCTTTTAATGGGGACAGGAGAGAGTGATTACAATTTCTGTCATTTTCTGCTGTGATGGAAAGTAGCTCAGAATTAGGGCAGAATCCATTCCTCCCCCAATCATTCTCCTACGGCTTTCTTTGGCTTTGCCGTGTTGTTTTTGTCTCCGCGCACAGAATAAAAGCCGCGCTCTGTTACTCCATGCAGCGCTGAGCACCTCTCCAACCTTTTCACTCCCGGTTTTTCTCCTCCGTAGCACAGTACACATTTACTCTTGTTTTCCAGCTGCTTACTGTTTTTTTTTTTTTTTTTTTTTTGTCATCTACAGTGGTTTTTTATTTTACAGAGGAAAATAAAAAAAAAAAAAAAATCTGAAAAGAGCAGATTGTATAGCATAGATCTTCTGGATAAATGCCTATGAGAGCTAGGCGAGGTGCCAGGCGCTGTTAACCAAATATGTCCCTGTATCCAGACCTGTATTTTGCTGACATCTCTCTTGTATTGAACACCAGGTGGCTGCACGCTAAAGAACAAATCAAGCAAATCCTTAGAATACTGCTCTGCGCTCCTGGGTCTGGACGAGGATGATCTGCGAGTCAGTCTAACCACTCGGGTCATGCTTACAACAGCAGGGGGCACCAAAGGCACAGTTATCAAGTAAGATTGTTTTCCTCCTCTTTCATTTCACTCCCTCAATGCAAACAATTAAGCGGCAGGCGATATTTCTGCCGATCGGCGACATCTTCCTCCTGGATAAAAATGCTCTGCTCCTTGAAACCCTTCTTTCTTATCGCTTTGCTTTGTAACAGCCGGCGAAACGTGAGACGTAAGACTGACACTAAAAATCCAATCTAAATGATGGGCTACCCTTACCTGAGCCAGGCTGTGCCGTATAATATGTCGGTGGCAGGTTACGAGAACCAGTAATGTAACACAGTATGGTCTTGATGGTCTGATTTGCCCTCGTTTTGTGGCACATGAGAATGTCCGCCATTGACATTGCTACCGGGATACTGCTCTTTTATTAACCTCCGCTTCTAGAAAGTAACAAGAAGACTAAAGCTGCCCACTTCTATAATATACTCGAGTCCAAAATACCATGGCCGGCCAGGTGACTCCATCCAGTCTCCGGAGATCCATCGCTTGCCGGCCATATGACTCCATCCAGTCTCCGGAGATCCATCGCTTGCCGGCCAGGTGACTCCATCCAGTCTCCGGAGATCCATCGCTTGTCGGCCATGTGACTCCTTCCAGTCTCCGGAGATCCATCGCTTGCTGGCTGGGTGACTCCATCTAGTCTCCGGAGATCCATCGCTTGCCGGCCAGGTGACTCCATCCAGTCTCCGGAGATCCATCGCTTGCCGGCCATATGACTCCATCCAGTCTCCAGAGATCCATCGCTTGCCGGCCAGGTGACTCCATCCAGTCTCCGGAGATCCATCGCTTGCCGGCCATATGACTCCTTCCAGTCTCCAGAGATCCATCGCTTGCTGGCTGGGTGACTCCATCTAGTCTCCGGAGATCCATCGCTTGCCGGCCAGGTGACTCCATCCAGTCTCCGGAGATCCATTTCTTGATAATTTTTTATATTTTTTTTTGTCTATTGCTTGATCATTTTTTAAAATTTATTGTCCTTTTTTAAGTGATATACCATTTCTAGTGCAATTTCATGTATACATGCGGTATCCTGCGCTTAGCAGAAAGAACATGATTTTTAAGGAAATTTTTCAATTCTTTTTTTCTTAATAGCCATTTTGGCACTGAATAGCCGGCCGCATTTATATGACTGACTGATCACAAGAGCGTACTTGCAAGTAAGCATTCTGAACTGTAGGATCACTGACCCATGATGAAGTAGAATAGATATATTTTTTTTTTTTTTAGCTGAGGCTGTTAGTTTCTTGGAATTAAGCAAAAAACTCAAACACGTCTAGCAAGAATGTTGTCTTCGGAGAATTGTATGTTCTCTCTAATCCTATTATCACATCTCTCCTCGTAGTATTACAGCGTATTAGATAAATTGCCTCTTGCGCAGTTCCCATAAGGATTTGTAAAAGGAGACCTTATGCTTTAGATTAAATGATACTAGACACTAGAAGATGGCCGTCAGGCATAAATAATATCCCGCTGAAGGGAAGAAGCAAAAAAAACGCGCCATCCATATTAGCATCATGGCTACTACTTCTGATGACTGATCTCTGGTCCATACATCTCTCGTTCCCCTCTATCTGTGCAATGTCAGGGAGTATCATACTAAAAATTCCTCACCTTCTGTCACTCTTGTGCCCATCCATGACCAAGGGCAAAGGAAGCGGCAGCGGCCCGGGAAGGTGTACTTCTTATAATCATTTTTTATTTTAGACAATTTAGTAATCTGCTGTCACAATCCACTGCGCAATCATGTGATTGTCATTTTTCCCTTCATCATTGAAGTCCGTGATAAAAAAAAAATCCTCAGCATGGACGTCCCCTAATAAAATAATTCCGTCCTGTGTGTGCCTATAGTTAACAAACGCTTGGAGAAGCGTGTGCGCATTTTCAGTTTGACCTGCAGTTTACACTATACATTGTCATTTATGTGAGCTGCCATCATGTTTGATTTGGAGCATGGTATGAGCAATTTCCATCAGTGCACCCATCTGGATCAGCCTGAAGGCATTCTTTGATGGGTTGTCAAGTGTTGTGTGTTTACATCCAAAGTGATCGGTGAAGTGGGTATAACAATTTCCACCAATTCAGCTGTCAATAAAGAGGGTATCGTTTTGTGTTTTCTTTTTCTTTACTCCATTCTCTTCAAATTACAAGTGGGTGTTTAAATTTAAATATGGATGATGATGATGATGGTGGTGGTGGTGGTGGTGGTGGTGGTGGTGGTGGTGATGATGATGATGATGATGATGATTTATTTATATAATAATAGAATTATTATTATTATTATTAGAACATTACTTCCTTAATGCATTTAAGAGCATGTTATTGCCTGAAATCAAAGAAGCGACCAATGAAAAAGGCACAGAGTTGTTTTTTTCGGTCAATATCAAAACTCTTACATGTAAAGATGAAAAATGACCTTACACAGAACAGAGCAGCTGCTTTTCTAGCTGTAAGCATCCATCTATACCCTTCAGAATGCCCAGAAAATATGGCAGAAAATTCCACCTGGGGATCACTGTAGTAAGGTTGTCCCATGATCTGCTGTATCAGATCACTACATAGACATTTGTGCAATTTTCATAGCGCTTTGGCTGAACGTTGTAAAAATGTATGTAGTCTGTATCTAAGAAGATCATTTACTTATGTCTATCTATTATATGAGAAGATAATGTGGGCATTGGGTTATTTTGCCTCAAGTTTTCCAAACCTGCAGAATTTCCCAAAGTAGTCTCAGATGAAATAGAGAAACTCTGATATACAGAAAGAGAAACGGTCAGTGGGATTTCACGCCCAAACTATTTATATGTCCATGTTGCTCTTTCAAATACAAGTCCAGCAATATCTTTGCATGGCCGGTCCGTTATTCCATTGCTAAGAAATCAGTGTTTTAATTGATATGCAAATGTAGTTGTAGATTGGAAGCCTCTGTCACTCCAGCTCTATGTTCTGACCAGCGCCACTTACTCCAGCTTGACTGACAAGTCCTTTGCCTGAAGTAATTCATTATAGAGGCTGTCAGTCAAGCAGGAGAAGCCGGTACTGGGCGAGCAATAGAGCTGGAGTGACAGAGGCTTCAGATCTACAGCCACATTTTCATATGAAAATGAATGTTGATTTCCCAGTAATGAGGTAACAGACTAGCCATGTAAATGTATTACTGTTCTTCTCTTTGAAAGACCTACAAGAATATATAAATTTTGGGAGGTCAAATCCTGCTGACAGGTTCCCTTTAATATTCAGTCCTGGCGCACTTATCACAGGGACTATAGTAGGTATTGTAGAAGCTTGGTCTATGTACCATATATGAAAAAAATTACGCCAGAAAGACACTTCTAGTGCAGTATGTTAAAATAGGTTCATGTCTCCGTAAGTGGATATATAATATAAATGCTACTCTCATTATATTATGTAGAAGAGCTACTTCCCTTAGTGTTTTGTGCTACATTGTACCAATATTATGTTGGTGTGAAGGATGACACCGGAGAGATCACAGATATCTCACAGCATAAGCAGATGAAACATAAGCCAGTTCCCAGCGGTTTCTTCCAACACCATACATGTCATGACCCCCCTGAAGTAATTAAAGTGCTACATTGCCTCACACGGGCACTTAACCCCTTGGCCAGTCACTCCCTTTGCCACAACTGGGATGTTCCTAGACCCCCTCCCCTGGGCTTTTGGTAGCTGAAACTCTAATGATGGCTGGAACAAGGCATGTGTACAAAGGCTTCATTTGACATTTCCCAATCCATTGTCAATTTTTTTTTCCCATTTTTTGGGGGAGGGGGGTTACCATTTCCATTTTCTACTCAAGGTACTACTACATTGGGATTTTAATGGTTTCAACAAACTGAAAATAAATAGTGTAAGCAAGTGTAAGATACTTTGAAATATATTTTATTGAAGAGACACTTCTTCTGCTACCCCTAGCTTATAAGCCATCTGCTCTGAAAAACTGCTGAAATCCATGTAGTTCAAAACCTGACAGACTACCATATCACTGAGGAATCAGGTTATAGCTGCCTTTTGAAGTCTATGGTGGAGAGGAGCAGAATTATAGAAGACACAGTACTACTTTCTACTCCCACCTTTGCTGGATTAACATCTACAATGCTCAGTACTGCTATATAAAGTCTTCGGCTTTGGAACTTCCAAATGAGTCCTGCATAGACACTGGTGAGCAGGAATTCATCATCTTTCCGAGTATATAAGAGACATTATAGCAGATAATTGTTACCCACTAGCTCAGAGGCATCAAATTATTAGAAGGAGAGTATGCAGATGAAAAAACAGGAAATCAAGTCATATAATGGCCATAAACAGTACTATTACACACATGACAGCTTATTCTTTAAAGTCACCTGCAACAACAATTTAAAGGAGCTGTCCAAGCTTGAAATACCAGTCTGTGACTTTTTAATTCTCACTGCGCGCACAGTGCACACTGTCAGGATTCTCTGGTGCCGATGCTAGGAGTGGGTGGCCATAAGTATGTGATTTGCTTACTTTTTGCCTCAGTCTGACTAGTCCTGCTCGATTTATTTGTTGTGTGCGAGGCCTTACATGTCTAGGTGGCATGTGGCCTCATGTATGCAAATTGCTCGCGGTCAAGCACCCACCTGTTCCCAGCGCCACCACTAGAGTCCTGACAGCACATGCTATTCGCACTGTGAGGATTCACAAGTCTTCATTCACATAGAGCCTGGACAAATCCTTTAAAGCACATCTAATCAATGGTTGTTTCACCATTACCTATTTTATAAAATTATTAAAAACAAAAATTATCCGTTCTTCAGTTAGTACCAGCTCCTTGTGAGGCCTTTGGAGTCCTGCTGTAGTCCACTTTGTTAAAATCTTGTATTTTACAGAAAGAACGTCGTCATTTGCATGCATTATTGGCAGAAAGAGTTGTTGTTACAAGTTGATTGAAATAATTTTTTATTTGCTGGCAGGCTAATCTTACTTTGGAAAACATGAATACTCACAAATGCATATGTAATTTTGGATGTTGACTTGCTGTGTAACTAATTAACTCGCTTTTCAGTGGGTTTCCCTTTTGTGCCTTTGGGGACAAATAGTTGTTCAAGTTGGAAGTTAATTAGTAGTTCTGCTCTTCGCGTCTGGTTTCCCTCATCTTTGCCATCCAGAGAATATTGATAATATGAATTGCAAATCTAAATAAACTCAAAATTTCAAAGCTTCATTGGCTTTTCATCCGGTAGCTTTGCATAGTTTCATCCGCTGCTTTGCAGATTGTAACGTCGACAGTTTGAACCGTATGAAAGTTGTCGTCCTCGCCCCTCCTTAATTTGGAGAAAATAAGCTGGATTTACCAATTCTCTTTAATCACTGCCCTTTTATGTTGTATATTGCTGATTAGAAACATACTGAATATTCTAAGTGTCCCCAGGAAGTCCGGGCAACATCTCTGATCTTCAGGTCAAAACACTGAGAATGTCAAAAGTCTTAGAGCGTGAAGAACGCAAGTGTCTGCCTCATCCTTGCATCATGCATCCTGCTAAATGACTTCTAAATTGCCATTCTAGAAAGCGATAGTTAACTTCAGTGGTGGTTTAAGCAGTTTCTAGTAAGATTGATGGACAGTGTTGCAGCCATTGTCAGAAAGTCCATGAACAATTAAAACTTTTTTTTTTTGTTCTTTTTCCTAACTGAAATATTAAGTTGCTTTTCTGTTTTGTAAATTTAGCAATTTACGTATTTTATGTGATTGATTTATACAGTCACCGTACACTGCATCCTATTGTGTATGTGTGAGCACTGCCATAAAAAAGGATGAATTGTGATATGTCTCGTCGGAATGGAAGCTGCTGTATGTCTACAGCAGTCGAGTCATATACCCAGTGATGCATTAAAAAGTAATATGTAAAGCGACACGAAACACTTGGCAAGTGTTCTTGACTCATGCCGAATTTGAAAAGGGCGAGGAAAGTGTGAGTGGTCCTTGAGGAGTGAATTTTAGACCTACGCCTGGATCCTGAAAATGGGGCATAGTTTCATCAATTTCTGACCATCCAAAATGTTCCAAATGTATAAAAAACAAACAAAAAAAAGTTATGCCATGTTTTTGGATATTTTTGAAAAACACTTTTTTTTTTTTTTGAGATTAGAAAGAAGTTCCTCAAAGGGAGCCTGTCATTAGATTCACACTGCCCCTCAACCACAAACTGCCCAAAACCCAAGCATGAACCTGAGGCTGGATGCACGATTGCAGCCAGATATGCCTTTCTTTGAATCGAAACGGCGCATTTGAGAAAACATTTGGAAAGCTGGCCGGGGACTCGAGAGAGACCAGACTAGTCCGGTGCTGACACCTGTCGGCTTCTCCCTGGTCTTTCCCATGTATGTAGATAGACACAGGCTGTCGGTCACCTGGAGCGGGTGGGGAGAATCCACTTTATCCGCAACGGCCTAGCAAAGTCTGTGCCTATAGTTCCTGGATGGCTTTTGAAACTATAT
This sequence comes from Dendrobates tinctorius, assembly GCF_039654945.1. NCBI lineage: Eukaryota > Metazoa > Chordata > Amphibia > Anura > Dendrobatidae > Dendrobates > Dendrobates tinctorius. The sequence continues at coordinate 4,282,855 of NW_027361692.1, read as the reverse complement.
TTTCTCGTAAATGCTATGGCTTTTCAGATAAAAGTTTTGGCTGCAATCGCCGATGAGGCTCTGATTCATGAGGCTCCGATTCCTGCTCCCTGTGGTTCGAGCAGCATTGACCTAGTGACAGGTTCCATTTAACACAATCTAATGGGCGCGCTATGTTGTCGCCATTGACTTCTATTGTTCAAAAACAGGAGCCATCTGGATTCGGCTCTTAAACAGGACAAAGAACAAGAACGTTTTTTTTAATGGTAAACTTGCCCAACAATAGTAAAAACACTACCTTGTGACGGGATGCAGAAGCATGGTGTAAACCTAGCCTAATGGCCCGTATATACACCGATCATTGACGAACGATTGCCCTTAGGTATGCTTACTCCTGGAAATCTGCCGATGTAAGCCGAGCAGCGGTCACCATTAATAATCAGTGAAACGCTCGTTAGTTGGGTGGTTTGATTTTTATGACATGATGAAAATGATCGTTATGGGCAGCACATCGCCCCGTGTAAACAGGACTTGTTTCTGTTACTGTGTGTGGGGAAAGAATGATTATAATAGCCATTGTTCCGTTATCATTGATCGGTGGTGCATGTAAGCAGGCCAGCAAACGAGCGCCAGACGACTTGAATATAGTAAATGAGCGCTCGTTACTGGCCTGACATCGGCCCCTGTAAATGGGCCATCAGACTGGCACAATGACGGTATAACTTATACGATCTGTGAGTATGTTGTACTCCTGAATATAGAAACTTGGCACACACAGTGTGTATGATTTCCAGTGAAAAAATGATTTTTAATATACAGTACATACAGTATAGACGTTTCGGTCACATTGACCTTCATCAGAGTACCCCCGGGAGTAGGGACAAAAGGCAAAGCTTTGCAGAGTCAGTCCGGTCAGTATACAGCATCCCCCGCGGTGGTGGTGTCATTGCCTTACATGCTGTATACTGACCGGACTGACTCTGCAAAGCTTTGCCTTTTGTCCCTACTCCCGGGGGTACTGTGATGAAGGTCAATGTGACCGAAACATCTACTGTATGTACTGTATATTAAAAATCATTTTTTCACTGGAAATCATACATACTGTGTGTGCCAAGTTTCTATATTCATATGATTACGGACTAGGATCCTACTTGTTGCACCACCACTTTATAGCTGTGCTAAACGGTTTTGTGTTATATGTTGTACTCCTGGACATCCTGGATGAGGAGTAAGGGAAACGACACAAAGCCGTCATTACACGCGCAATCTGTCACTCTCATTACAGGAAAAGGACCAATTACCGGGGAAAGTAACTGCAGCACAATAGAAATACTTATCTATATAGGGTAATAAAATATTAGATCCCAGCAGCAGACTCCAATTCTCGTAATCATTTAGGGCTTTCGGGGATTCTCGTAATTTATCATGTGCCAAACAGAAGTGACAGCAGCCTTAGAAGTATCGAGGGTAGCGCACCTTGACAGCGTCTCCTGATAATCACAGATCAGCATGGCTAATCCCCAAGGTTTATGTTGATTCATTGCCTGTCCTTTTACATAATACAGGATCCCAATGTCATGCAGGTAGTCACACTACCAATAAGTGTCGTATAATGTAGCGGAAATATGCCCGACATTACTGCTGTCCGTCCTCCGGGGACTATGGAGACTTTCCACACATCCCGGGATTGTTACATTCCTGATTCATTTCTGGATTGTTTGTGTGTTCAGCGAGTTAAGCAGCTGCCTCGGCAAATATTAGCTCGCCGGATGAGCTTTTCTATCCTGGCCTCGGCTCATAAATTGGCTTCATAATTAGCGCGGACAAGCTCAATACTAATAATATGCTGCAAAGTGGAAGAAAATCTGTCTCCCGTCACGTGCCCACATATGCTATCCAAGTGCCGAGTGTAGGAAGATATTAGCGAAGTATGGCAGAACATGCAATCTAGCACTGGAAAAGCGGATTGAGCCTACTGGCCTAAGCCATTTGGTTTATTGTTTATGGGTTTTTTTTTCTCTTTTAATAAGAATGATCGACGATAGAAAAGAAATTGATTGGAGTCTGGAAGAGAAGGAGAAAAGATTGTTTGTGGTTTTATTTATTTTTTGTGTAAAGATCAAAACAATAATCTTCTGAGTGTATTGATGAGTATCTTGCGAATACTGACAGCTGGCGTTCTTACCGCTTATTATGTCTATTTTTTATTGACATTTTAGTAAGTATTTGTATAAACATCACTATACAGAGAGGAAAGCATTACATCACGTTCCGCAGCAGCTGCAGCTTTCTTGTTATTTATGCAGAAGTGCCAAACACTTATCGCATGTAGCAGAGTCTCATGATATATACCTCAGATGCAGCAGAGTCTCGTAATATATACCTCAGATGCAGCAGAGCCTCGTAATATATACCTCAGATGCAGCAGAGCCTCGTAATATATATACCTCAGATGCAGCAGAGTCTCATGATATATACCTCAGATGCAGCAGAGCCTCGTGATATATACCTCAGATGCAGCAGAGCCTCGTGATATATACCTCAGATGCAGCAGAGTCTCGTAATATATACCTCAGATGCAGCAGAGCCTTGTGATATATACCTCAGATGCAGCAGAGTCTCATGATATATACCTCAGATGCAGCAGAGCCTCGTAATATATACCTCAGATGCAGCAGAGCCTCGTAATATATACCTCAGATGCAGCAGAGCCTCGTGATATATACCTCAGATGCAGCAGAGCCTCGTGATATATACCTCAGATGCAGCAGAGCCTCGTGATATATACCTCAGATGCAGCAGAGCCTCGTGATATATACCTCAGATGCAGCAGAGCCTCGTGATATATACCTCAGATGCAGCAGAGCCTCGTGATATATACCTCAGATGCAGCAGAGCCTCGTGATATATACCTCAGATGCAGCAGAGCCTCGTGATATATACCTCAGATGCAGCAGAGCCTCGTAATATATACCTCAGATGCAGCAGAGTCTCATGATATATACCTCAGATGCAGCAGAGCCTCGTAATATATACCTCAGATGCAGCAGAGCCTCGTAATATATACCTCAGATGCAGCAGAGCCTCGTAATATATACCTCAGATGCAGCAGAGCCTCGTGATATATACCTCAGATGCAGCAGAGCCTCGTGATATATACCTCAGATGCAGCAGAGCCTCGTGATATATACCTCAGATGCAGCAGAGCCTCGTGATATATACCTCAGATGCAGCAGAGCCTCGTGATATATACCTCAGATGCAGCAGAGCCTCGTGATATATACCTCAGATGCAGCAGAGCCTCGTGATATATACCTCAGATGCAGCAGAGCCTCGTGATATATACCTCAGATGCAGCAGAGCCTCGTGATATATACCTCAGATGCAGCAGAGCCTCGTGATATATACCTCAGATGCAGCAGAGCCTCGTGATATATACCTCAGATGCAGCAGAGTCTCGTGATATATACCTCAGATGCAGCAGAGCCTCGTGATATATACCTCAGATGCAGCAGAGCCTCGTAATATATACCTCAGATGCAGCAGAGCCTCGTGATATATACCTCAGATGCAGCAGAGCCTCGTGATATATACCTCAGATGCAGCAGAGTCTCATGATATATACCTCAGATGCAGCAGAGCCTCGTGATATATAGCTCAGATGCAGCAGAGTCTCATGATATATACCTCAGATGCAGCAGAGCCTCGTAATATATACCTCAGATGCAGCAGAGTCTCATGATATATACCTCAGATGCAGCAGAGCCTCGTAATATATACCTCAGATGCAGCAGATGCTCGTGATAGATGCTTCAAATACAGCAGAACTTCTTGATCTACACCTCAAATGCAGCTTATCATAGAATCATAAAATGTTAGAGTTGGAAGGGACCTCCAGGGTCAAAGCAGGATTCACTAAACCATCTCAGACAGATGTCTGTCCAGCCTCTGTTAGAAGACTTCCATTGAAGGAGAACTCGCCTCCTCTCATGGCAGCCAGTTCAACTCGTTGATCTTCCTCACGGTCAAAAAGTTTTTTCAAATATCTATTATGTATCTTCTCCCTTTCAGTTTCATTCCATTGCTTCTCGTGTTTCCTTGTGCAAATGAGTATAATGATGATCCCTCTACACTGTGACATCCGTTCTGATATTTGTAGACAGCTATTAAGTCTATTCTTAGCCCTCTTTTTTGCAAGCTAAACATTCTCAGATCCTTGAACCGTTCCTCGTAGGACATACTTTGCATTCTGCTCCTTATCCTGGTAGCTCTTCTCTGAACTTGCTCCAGTTTTTCAATGTCTTTTTTAAAATTTAGTACCCTAACTTGCCACAATTTTCCAGATGAGGTCTGGCCAAGGAGGAGTAGAGGTGGATAATAACTTAACTCTGTCTAGACTCTATGCTTCTCTTAATACATCCTAGAACTGTTTGCCTTTTTTGCTGCTGCATCACACTATTGACTCGTGTGCAGTCTGTGATCTATTAGTATACCCAAGTCTTTTTCACATGTACTGCTGCTTAGTTCTATTCCTCCCATTTTGTAGGTGTAATAGTTGTTTTTCTTGCCCAGATGTAGAATCTTGCATTTCTCCCTGTTAAATACCATTCTATTAGCCATTGTTCAAGCTTATTTAGATCCTTCTGAATAATTTTTCTGTCTTCTCTAGTGTTAGCTATCCCTCCTAGCTTTGCATCGTCTGCAAATTTGATTAGTTTACCTTCGGTTCCCTTATCTAGATCATTTATGAAAATCTTGAACAACACTGTGGGGCCACAACAGAGACTTATGGTACCCCATTTGAAACACTTCCAGTTGGATGTGCAACTATTTATTACTACTCTTTGAGTATGATCACTGAGCCAAATATGAATCCACCTAATTGTAGCCTTTCAATCCCATACTTGCCATTTTTCAGTAAGGATTGTATAATATATTTTTTCAAATGCTTTGGTGAAGTAGAGATATACTATATCTACCGCATTTCCCTGATCCACACAGTCAGTGATTCCATCATCGAGGGAAATTAGATTTGTCTGGCATGACTTGTGTCCTCGATATGTATCCTCGTGATATATACCTCAGATGTAGCAGAGCCTCATTTTGTATCCCTCATATGCAGTGTATTCTCATGTTATATATCTCAGATGCAGCAGAGCCTCGTGACATATTCCTCAGATGCAGCGTATCCAGATATGCTGCATTGCAATGCATTCCAAAGATGTAGCATATCCTTATGATATACACCTCAGGTGCAGCGTACCCTCGTGATGTATCTGTTATGGGATTACTGCGACAGAGATGAGCCAGAAGACCGCAGCATCTGATTTCTCCTACTCCTGCACTGGTTAGAAGCACTTCACCTTCATATTAAACGGTGTAAGTTTCTTGTAGCAGTGCATGGGTTAATTTACTCAGTTGAGAGCTCCTGAAAGCTTTCCTGCATTAAGGCTCTCAGCTGTGCATTCCGTGCAACTCCCATCTCCTATATCATCTGGGTCCTGACTAGCACTCATTGTCAGAGTAGCTTATGCTGCATGGCTGGAGGTTGTTGGTAATTTTAATTGGAGAAGGCGTTTGGTAGATTTTTAAGTGACACTTGCTTGGTTTTGAGTTTATGATTCCCTTGCTTCTCGTATATTGGTTTAACCCCATCCTCCACTACCCGGTGTTTACCTCTGTTGTTTGTGTGTATAAATGATGTACAGCTTAGATGCCGCACAGTTCAGATGCCCCAGAGCCACATAGCTCTGATCCCACACAGCCACATGCTGCACAGCTTAAATGCCGCACAGCGCAGATGCCTCACAGCCACATGTCGCACAGCTCAGATGCCTCACAGCCGCATGCCGTACAGCGCAGATGTCTCACAGCCGCATGCCGTACAGCTCAGATGTCTCACAGCCGCATGCCGTACAGCTCAGATGCCTCACAGCCGCTTGTCGTAAAGCTCAGATGCCTCACAGTCGCATGCCATACAGCTCAGATGTCACATGCCATACAGCTCAGCTGCATATTGCGCTGCTCACTCATAGCATAGCTATATGATGCACAACTCAGATGCTGCAGAGCCTCACACTAATTTATAGCTCAGATTCAAGTGCAGAGAAATGAATTACAAAATTAGCTTTCATAAATAGGTGACGTCGGGAAGAAGCTAGTGACGAAACGTGCATCGGGGTGAGGGGACACTTCCCTGACTTCATCCATCTACCCTGGTTTGACATTATTTTAAAGTTTAAGTCTATCTTATTTCTGTGTGAGACCGGCATATTGGCATCAACTGGTAATGTTTCCATCCCCTTTTTGGTTACCATATCTGATCTGCACACAGTTATATGTGCCTCTATTCAGCACAAGTGCTAATCATCTTTGTCACAATAAGGTTTATTCCTATCATTGCTGTTGTTTTGGTATTTAACTTTAATTAGCAGTGCAATAGAAATCCCCATTGTGATTTCTGTGTTACTGCATAGCACACTTGCATTTTCTGCGCTTAACCATTATCACCTGCAGTCAATCTGTGCATACTTACCTTACACATTTTAAAGGTGTTACGTTTACTGGTGTCAGTATACACTGATACTGTGACATTCTATTCCTTTGCATTGAATTATTTTGCCATTTAGACAGATTTTTACACATTTTTGTTAGTTTTATAAGCTATTCATGTAGTTATCTCCCATGTTGGGGAGTCACTTGACTGCGATTTTTGTGTATATTGATTGCTATGTTACGAATATCCTTTAGCATCCCCTTCATGAGACTTTCCTATATTATTTAGTCTTGTCATTTTATTGTGAATAATAAAGATTGAGGTTTGTATATATATATATATGGATCTCTTCATTATTCTGGACGGTACTTATAGCCAGAATAGGTGATAAATTAGTTATATTGAAGGGCTATTAATGTATTGTTTGGACAAATTGATAATTGATAAATTGGTGACGTGTCAGAACAATTAGTGAGAGCGCTCATTGATTGTGTGAGTAATAGTAATTAATTAAAATCTGAAATTGGAGAGATCATTGCCATATTCTTTAGTGGATGGCTACTAATGGAAATAAGAGTTGGGAAGTTATGGCTGTCACGGACACAGCTTGGTGCTGCCCACTCTGGTGGGCACACAGACAGAATTTCCTGTCTTACCCATGAGTGGCTGAGCTGGGCATTATCCACTGAGACCAGATGGACCGATATTTGCGTTGGTGAAATTTCTAAACTTTTATTCCAAGTTTATTGTATTGCTTGTTCTATTATTTTTCTATTATTCATTTGAAAGCTCTGCCCTTTTCTAGAAAACCACTTTGACCTGTGTGCATTGTGTGAGGAGCAGATGTCTATCACATTAGTCTTTTCCATTACTCCTGGGACTGTCCTTAACACCTGGCAACTACCAAGTTAATGAATTGTACATGTATCAACTAACATTGATCTATAAAGTAGTAACAGATCCTCCCTGATCTATAATTTCCTTTTATGCGTGCCCTGAATGATGGGATCATACCTTACCTTTGTATGCCGTGTGGGCCTTCACTCCTGGAAATTAGCTTTTTAAGAGGATTATGGGATTTAAAAGGCCAGTAGCATTACATGGCACTAGTTCTGTCTAGCAAATAAGCTGAGACAATAAAGTAGAACAGGGCAGGGTTAATTTTAGCCTTCTAAGAAACTGTAGTTATTGAATGTCCTAATAAATCAATGATAGAACAAGGTCTGACCTTCACAAATGAATTGGTCATCATGGACACTGATGGCAAATTCTAAATACTTGTCCTCTATAAAGAAGTAATTGGCACAGAAGCTTTTATTACACTTTATCATAGGCCTATTCTCATGTAGTGTCCTGCCTTGTCTTATTTGTTTTCTAAAGGATATCCCCAGGAGATATCATGAAGATCATGAAAAGCAATGTCTTTCTGATTTCATTACTAGCCTTAAAAAAAAAAAACCCAAAAAAACAACTGGCCGTAAGAAAGAATTCTTACACGGACTGCCGTATAAGACCCTAATAAGTTGCAGCATGTTGCTGACCTACCCGCTTCTTACATGGTTAGGCTAGGGCTACGCTGTGATGGAATAAGCCGTAAATGATTGCCAGACATTTATACTGAGACCCTCAATATTCTTGAGAATGGGGTCTTTTCTCACATTTCTGGTAATGGAAAGGTAGGGCTGCAAGCGCAACTTTCTTTTTTCCCCTCTATGGGAATTCCAAATATTGTAGTGTACGCTCTCTTGCAATATTGTAGTGGTCGCTCTCTTGCAATGTTGTAGTGTGCGCTCTCTTGCTGTATTGCAGTGTGCACGCTCTTGTAATATTGCAGTGTGCACGCTCTTGCAATATTGTGTGCGCTCTCTTGCAGTATTGCAGTGTGTGATCTCTTGCAGTATTGCAGTGTGCGCTCTCTTGCAGTATTGCAGTGTGCGCTCTCTTGCAAGGTGTGATCTCTTGCAGTATTGCAGTGTGCGCTCACTTGCCATATTGCAGTGTTCGCTCTCTTGCAGTATTGCAGTGTGCGCTGTCTTGCAGTATGTGCGCTTGCAATATTGCAGTGTGCTCGCTTACAGTATTGCAGTGTGTGCTCGCTTACAGTATTGCAGTGTGCACTCGTTTGCAGTATGCGCGATCTTGCAGTATTGCAGTGTGCGCTCTTGCAGTATTGCAGTGTGCGCTGTCTTGCAGTATTGTAGTGTGCTCTCTTGCAATATTGTAGTGTGCTCTCTTGCAATATTGTAGTGTGCTCTCTTGCAATATTGTAGTGTGCTCTCTTGCAATATTTGTAGTGTACGCTCTCTTGCAATATTGCAGTGTGCGCTCTCTTGCAGTATTGCAGTGTGCGCTCTTGCAATATTGCAGTGTGTGCTTTCTTGCAATATTGCAGTGTGTGCTTTCTTGCAATATTGCAGTGTGTGCTCTCTTGCAATATTGCAGTGTGCGCTCTCTTGCAACATTGCAGTGTGCGCTCTCTTGCAACATTGCAGTGTGCGCTCTCTTGCAACATTGCAGTGTGCGCTCTCTTGCAACATTGCAGTGTGCGCTCTCTTGCAACATTGCAGTGTGCGCTCTCTTGCAACATTGCAGTGTGCGCTCTCTTGCAGTATTGCAGTGTGCGCTCTCTTGCAGTATTGCAGTGTGCGCTCTCTTGCAACATTGCAGTGTGCGCTCTCTTGCAGTATTGCAGTGTGCGCTCTCTTGCAGTATTGCAGTGTGCGCTGTCTTGCAGTGTGCGCTGTCTTGCAGTATTGCAGTGTGCGCTGTCTTGCAGTATTGCAGTGTGCGCTGTCTTGCAGTATTTGTGCGCTGTCTTGCAATAATGCAGTGTGCTCTCCTGCAGTATTGTAGTGTGCTCTCTTGCAATATTGCAAAAAAAGAAAATTTTTTCAGCTCACCCCAAAGAAGACAGCTATAAGTCCGATCGGTGCACGGAATGTGGAAACAGGATCCCTCTGCAGCAAAGCGTAATATGGAAAAAATTCCAGCATCCAGATCAGTAATTAGATTAAAATTTTTTTTATCCTTTATTCCAAAATTTAAAAATATAAGATTCTCCATCATAAGAGACGCATCAGGACGTGTAGTTGGACGCGTTTCGGACAAAAAACCAGTCCTTATTCTAAGACAACACATAATACATCTGAACACATGCTTATAAAGGGAAACAAAGGAAGTCAAGGAACAATCAAGACTAAACATAGCCAGCTGATTAATAGGAGGTAGTAAGTCACAATCACACTTACAAAACACTCAAAATCTCACTCCTAATATTCATACCCGTTGGAACTCTGCTTTGTAACAATAACATCCATTTTGCCTCTCGGCGTAATAATAAATCATTTAAATTTCCACCTACCCTTTTTGTCTGCACCTTCTCTATGGCATTAACCCTAAAGTTGCTGAGATCTCCTTTATGTATATGCAAAAAATGTCGAGAAGCAGCAGACAAACTGCGTGTGGTAGTGTGACCTACGTCATAAACGTGCTCGGAAATACGACGTCTCAAGGTGCGTGAAGTATTTCCCACATACTGAATATTACAATCCACGCATGTTATGACATAGATCACACCAGTAGAACCACAGTTCAAAAAAGATTTTATTTTAAATTCCTTTCCATTAACAGAAGATACTATTTTTTCTGTGCTCCACATAAACCTACATAGCCCACAGTTTTTCTGAGCACACTTAAAAGATCCACAAGTGGGTAACCAATTAGTTATACTTGCTGAACTGTCTGAAAAATATTTGTTAGCATGTCTATTGGCACTAGTATGATCACTTGGAGATACCTTGTTAGCAATAGTTTTATTCCTCCTTGAAACAAATCTAATCCCATCCTTCAGTATATTCTTTAATGTATCATCAACATACAAAATAGGGAGGAATTTTTTAATAATATGAACAATCCTGTAGTAGTCAGTACTAAAATTAGTTGAAAAAACAATAGGTGACCGACCCTCCACAGAATTTGGTGTTTTTCTGCTTTCCTTCTGCAAATAATCCTCTCTACTTTTTTCATCCGTTCTATGCTTAGCTTTCTGAATGTCTACCTTGGTATAACCCCTCTTTATAAAACGTTTACCAATGATCTCACATTGTTTATCGTATAAATTAGGCGTGGTACATGTTCTTTTTGCTCTTACAAACTCCCCTGTAGGTATATTGGCTATAACATGACGTGGATGGCAGCTAGATGCGTGTAACAGTGAATTACCTGCCGTAGGTTTTCTAAAAATATCACAATCAATCTTTCTTTCTTCCAAATTTGCCGACAAAAGAATGTCCAAAAACGAAATTGTCTTGGCATCAAATTGATATGTGAAACGTATATTGCATGGATTATTATTAATATAGAACATGAAATTCTCAATATTAAATACATCACCATCCCACACAATTATAACATCATCAATAAATCTCAAAAAAAGAAAAATATCAGAAGAAAAAGGATTTTTTTCAGAAAAAATGTACTCCTCCTCCCACCAGGCCATAAAAATATTAGCAAGAGACGGTGAAAACTTGGAACCCATGGAACAGCCTTGCACCTGTAAATAAAGATCATCCAAAAAAGAAAAAAAAATTGTTTTTTAACAAAAAATAGGTCACTTCAATCAAATACATCTGTAAATCTTCTGAAAAATTACTGTATTTCTGTAAATAAGTAGTAAGAGCCAAAATAGCCAAATCGTGTGGGATGGAAGTGTACAAACTTTGTACATCACAAGTAAGCCAACAAAAGGAACTTCGCCATTCCACCTGAGAAAAAATGCTAAGAACATGCTTGGAATCCTGCACATAGCTAGGTGAAATAGTGGCTAGAGGTTTTAATCTTGCGTCCAACCATTCCGACAAGTTTTCATTAAGAGATCCTATGCCCGATATGATAGGACGGAACAAAGGTGGAAAAACCTCCTTATGTACTTTTGGAAGTGCATGTAACAAAGGAACTCTGGGATATAAAGGACAGAAAAATTCACATTGTTTTTGATTAATAATTCCCAAACTAAAACCCCTATGTAACAATTCCTGTAATTCCATTCTGATGTTATCTGTAGGGTTATACTTAATTCCCTTGTATACCTCACTATTAAAAAGCATAGCCCTCACCTCTCTTTCATACAGCCCAGTATCTAATATGGTCACAGATCCCCCCTTGTCAGAATTTCTTACCACGATATTGACATTAGCAGATAACAAATCAAATGCCTGTTTCTCAGTACGAGAAATGTTAGAACGACCATTCTGATTAGCATTATAGATTTTCATAAGTTCATCCTCAACAAGAAATTGAAAATCATCCATAACTTGCAATTTTGACTGCTCAGGATAATATCTAGGATTAGGGACTCTAGAGGAAAAATTAACATCAGTTAAATACATTAACTTAGAACCAGATTCAGACAAGTCCCTCAAATTCTTTAGGGTAACTTGCTCCTGGAAAGAAGTAGGCATAAATTCCTCAGGAACTTTATCAACATATTCATCATTAATATTGGAAGTTTTTTCACGTTCCACATCTTCTGCAAAAAAATGTCTCCTAAGAGTCAATCTTCTCATAAAGTGATTAACATCAAGCATAGTGTTGAATAAGTCCATTTTCGCTGTAGGCACAAAATTAAGACCCCTTTCCAGGATAATAATTTGATCATTCGATAAAATCGATGCAGAAAGGTTCAGGACTGTAAAATTATCAGTTGTATCTAAGCATGCTTGTTCCGCGCTGATCTCCTGAATTCTCTTATGATGGGAGTGTTTCCTCCCTGATCTCCTCTGACGTTTCTTTTTCCTGAACAGTTTTTTGAAAAACTACTGCTTTGTGAAATCCGCTGCCCCACATCCCGTGCACACATGGAACTGTTAGATGGTAAATTCTCAGTATCAGAAGTGTCAGTATTAACATCCGTATTATCCATATCCGTTGAGGAAAAGCTTACCCCATTATCTCTGCGTTTGAGAATGGAAGGGTGAATGTTATTACGTTTTCTTCTATAATCATGCCAGTCATAAATATGATTATTCTGGTAATCAGTTTTATCTCTTCTGAATTTCTTTTCCTTTATCACTGTAATAGAGTCCTCCATTTTGCTCAGATTGTCATTAATATTATCTCTAGCCATTATAAAAGAAGAAGAATCTTTATATTTCACCAAATCACTTTCAATCATTTTAATAGATTCCTCCAAAGTTAACATCTTGGCTTCCTCTCTCTTCACAATCAAATTCATCAGCTTAGTAGAACAGTCACTAAGAATATTGTCCCATTCTTTTACAAATTCAGGGTCATATTCCGTAGTAGGGCGCTTCTTGATGCGCAAACCTCTTGGAATCATATTGCTGCTTATATAAGCCTGTAAGGTTTTGTGGTCCCACCACACCCTGAGTCGTGATGACATAAGTTTTTCAAGTTCCCACATAAGTGGTTTCAAATCCTTTCCATCCTCAGGTGTAAAGGCATGGATAGTAGAAAAAATGTTGGCAGCCTTGTCTAGTCGTTGCCGACTGTTCACATTGAAAAAAATCATCACTGATAATGTCATCAGAAATATTGGTAGCTATCTCCAAATTCATATTTATGAATAATAATGGATATGTCAAAATCAAACTAAGGGGAGCACGAAAAATAGGGAATCCAAACAGTAAGGTAAAAAAAGAAAATTTTTTCAGCTCACCCCAAAGAAGACAGCTATAAGTCCGATCGGTGCACGGAATGTGGAAACAGGATCCCTCTGCAGCAAAGCGTAATATGGAAAAAAATTCCAGCATCCAGATCAGTAATTAGATTAAAATTTTTTTTATTCCTTTATTCCAAAATTTAAAAAAATCATAAGATTCTCCATCATGATAAGAGACGCATCAGGACGTGTAGTTGGACGTGTTTCGGACAAAAAAACAGTCCTTATTCTAAGACAACACATAATACATCTGAACACATGCTTATAAAGGGAAACAAAGGAAGTCAAGGAACAATCAAGACTAAACATAGCCAGCTGATTAATAGGAGGTAGTAAGTCACAATCACACTTACAAAACACTCAAAATCTCACTCCTAATATTCATACCCGTTGGAACTCTGCTTTGTAACAATAACATCCATTTTGCTTCTCGGCGTAATAATAAATCATTTAAATTTCCACCTATCCTTTTTGTCTGCACCTTCTCTATGGCATTAACCCTAAAGTTGCTGAGATCTCCTTTATGTATATGCAAAAAATGTCACGCACCTTGAGACGTCGTATTTCCGAGCACGTTTATGACGTAGGTCACACTACCACACGCAGTTTGTCTGCTGCTTCTCGACATTTTTTGCATATACATAAAGGAGATCTCAGCAACTTTAGGGTTAATGCCATAGAGAAGGTGCAGACAAAAAGGGTAGGTGGAAATTTAAATGATTTATTATTACGCCGAGAGGCAAAATGGATGTTATTGTTACAAAGCAGAGTTCCAACGGGTATGAATATTAGGAGTGAGATTTTGAGTGTTTTGTAAGTGTGATTTTGACTTACTACCTCCTATTAATCAGCTGGCTATGTTTAGTCTTGATTGTTCCTTGACTTCCTTTGTTTCCCTTTATAAGCATGTGTTCAGATGTATTATGTGTTGTCTTAGAATAAGGACTGTTTTTTTGTCCGAAACGCGTCCAACTACACGTCCTGATGCGTCTCTTGCAATATTGCAGTGTACTCTCTCTTGCAATATTGCAGTGTGTGCTCTCTTGCAGTATTGTAGTGCGCTCTCTTGCAGTATTGTAGTGCAATGTTGAAGGTAAATGGAGATCCGCACAATGGAATCTCTTTCTCTTTTTCACTCTCTCCCTGTCTTTTTTTTTTTCTCGCTTTTTCTCTCTTTCTTTTCCAAGCTGTTTGAGACCTGGTCATTTTCTGGAGATAAATGCAGGTACTACCTGTTAGGGCTTGTGCACATGGCCAAATTTTCTGGCACAGTGCTATTTGACAAAACATCAGATTGGTCCAATGTTATTATCATGGGCCGTGCATATGTCGGAGCCGGTCCGAAGAAAAGATCGCAGCATTCCTGAGCTTGATTCAACATTTGGATCGCACTCAGCCATGCAAGTCAATGAGTCTGTGGGAACCATTGGACTGCACTCGGATGACATCTGAATACAGTCCAATTTGTGGAAATTATTTTAGGTTTTTTTTTCCTCCGTCTTAGGCCACACTATGATGAAACTTTGATCAGAGTATTATTTGCAGAATTGACCCGACTCTCTCAGATGGGAGGATATACCCTTGTGTGACGCTAGCCTTAGATTTGCATCAGACATTTAATAAGAATTGCCTTCGCAATGGTGGAGGATACGTTTGAAGACTAAATACTGGGCAGAGACCTACTGTATGTTCTCTAGAGAGGGGCATAATACGCTTTGTATTTGTAAAGTACAAGCTCGGAACTAGTGTACTATTGAAGATAAATGCATAAAATGGACAGAAAGTAAACAAATCAATCACTGACATGTTGAGCATCCAAATATAAGGAATTGCCAAGGGGAAGAATGATTTACTTTTTCATGTGACAAGGAATAATTGAGAAATAAACAAATGTGGAAAATTCAGTTATACATCAGAACGTTATTAATCAGGTTGGTTCTGATGAAATCCGGCATCAGCTGAACAGTTGGCCATTTTTCGATATGGTAATACACGATGTCTCTGGTCTGGGGGAACAAGTATATGGCAAGTTGATGCCAAGGGTGTTTATTGGCTGTGTAATAAGATAACATGCATTTAATGTGGTCTAAGAACAACATATAACGTCTATGTACGGTATTTTATAATGGGAAAAAAAGCCCATCAACTTTTGAAATGGCCTTAATTGGAAATATCTTTAAATTTGGTCTTTAGCTCCTATGCAAATCTTTGTATCTCCATGGTAACAGACTACAAACATACTGCGTAGTCTGATCCCACCGTCACTATAGCTAGAGAAATGGATGTTAAAGGTGGGCAAATCCTAGAAATATCTAAAATGCACCCCCTGTTTTTGACTAGTGTATGACTGGTCTCGATTGCAGAGACCACATAACAGGTGGCCATTTTTGGTGTAGCAGTCCTGGCCCCCTTATTTCCTACCTAATGTCCACATACATTAAACATGTTTAACACCACACGATCACGGAGAATGATGGCATTATGTTTAGTGCTGATGCTGTGATCCCCTTCCTCATTTTGATATTGTCTTAGTTCACTATGGAAAAATAATAAATGGTGCTTTAGGATTAGAAGCGTCGCCATGTTTTTGGAAATGCTCATGGTTTGTCTGTATTAGCTGCCTAGGATAGAGGTACATAGAATCCGTACATTTTATGTTAAATCTGCTTAACATATTTATTAAATAGTATACTAAAAGTAATAGATCCTAGAAGATGAATAGATTAGCAGTGCATAGCGGCTGCAGATTTACTATATTGCTGTGCATAGAAATAGCTCGTAAAGTGACAGTTTAATAATCATCGAGGACATTTTAATAAAACCCATCTCTTGTTATGTAGCTGTGAGACTTGGCATTTCTGTTCCACATGTATACTTTATTGAGTAAGTTGTGGATTTTTCATCACTAGGGATGTATAGCGAAAAGAGATTTAAAGACATATTTTCTGTACAATCAGTTATGTACTCTGAGAAATTAATTTTTTATTTGGCCTTCTACAGCAGTTCTTTTATTATTTACAGTGAGAAAGAAGTAGTTAAAAGAGTTGTCCACAACTCAGACAACCTCTTCTGAATCCCTGTGTTTCCCCCTAGTAAAATAACAACACTTCTACTCCTCTCCGGTGCTGGCGTTATCGGAACTGGCTCTCCTGGGGATTATGTGACATTGTGTCATGCAATCCCTGCTGCCAATCACCACTACTTTCACTCTCCTTCCCTATAGACCAATCAAGACATCCTGAGGAAGTGAGGGAACAGCCACAGCTCTCTCTTCCTTCAGATGTTAATTACGTCCATAGGAGAGAATGAAGGCATTGCTGATTGGCCGCAGTGATTGTCATGCGATCCCGGGGAGAGCCAGTGCCGAAATCGTTGGAACGGCGCCTGCACCATAGGCAAGTGTATGTGATATTATTTTATTTGAGAGGGAAATATAGGGTTTCAGAAGAGGGTTGTCCTAGTAGTGGACAACCCCTTGTAAGATTTTACTCTGTGGGTTCTTCTCTGCCTAATATATGTACAGCAGTTATTGTTAAGTCTGGATTTTCTCTCTCTGTTCTTGTGGTTTAAGGGATTATCCACTAGTTTCTATGCTCCTCAGTTTAAAATAAAAAGAACAGATACTTGCCTCCTCCCATATTGGCGCTGTTCCAACACCGTCGGCATTGGGTTTGCCGGTGTTTGCGTGACATTATGTCATGTGAGTGCTGCAGCCCACTAATGGGTTGCAGATCTTACATTTTCCTTGGATGTCCGAGTCTCATCCAAAGGAAGTATTAGTGAGCTCTGATTGGCTGAAACGCTAACGTTGGTATAATAATGTCATGCAGTGACTATCTTTTTTTAATTTTTTTTTATTTTACACTCAGGATGTAGTGTCTAAAAAATTGTCTTCGGAGTACTGTTCAAAGCCTTTAATTATCATACTTTCCTTAATTAATCTGTAATGCAATATTTTCCTGGTGAACCAAAGGGGAGCTCGTTTGCATACAACAGCCATACACCTCTGCAGGACGCAGTGTGACGCATGGATGTTAATTATTTTATAACTTTAGTGTCTTTAAAATGTCTATTGTTCTCTACATCGTTATCTGTTCATTTAAAAAATTATTCCTTCCACCTTACATGTACCAGGTCTGGTAAGAATACAGTGCCTTCTAACTTCATAACGTTTCCTTTAAAAGTTGGGGTTGCCCTCACCCAGCTCCGCTTCATTTTATCGCAAAGAGTGTCCACAGTGGTCACTGACGGTCTTGGGTTTTCTAGGGAAAGATGATAATTAGTGATGAGGGAGTATACTCATTACTCGAGATTTCCTGAGCATGCTCGGGTGATCTCCGAGTATTTGGATGTGCTCGGAGATTTAGTTTGTCACCGTAGCTGCATGATTTGTGGCTGCTAGACAGCCTGAATACATGTGGGGATTTCCTAACAAAAAGGCATTCTCCACATGTATTCAGGCTGTCTAGCAGCCACAAATCATGCAGCTATGGCGACAAACTAAATCTCTGAGCGCATCCAAATACTCAGAGATCACCGGAGCATGCTCGGGAAAACCCAAGCAACGAGTATACTCGCTCATCACTACTGATAATTTTTCACTTTGTGATCTCAAATAGAAGCAGTAGTGGACGTTTTGCCCCTTAAATATCTCAATTCTTAGGAATAAGAAAGCCATTTTACCCCTTTAATACCTGAAATGGACCAACGGTACCTATTCTATATTCTATGCCATAAATCCATGGTACATCTCCACTTACTGTATCTCCGTCTCCATTTAAGGTCAGGAGTTCTTCTCTTTTGAGAAGGCCAGTTTTAGCTGTGCTAAGGAAATTTCATGTAATATATTCTTTGTTTTAGAGTGCCGCTGAAAGTGGAGCAGGCCAACAATGCTCGAGATGCCCTGGCAAAGGCAGTCTACGGCAGGCTCTTTGATCATGTGGTCAACAGGGTAAACCAGTGCTTCCCATTTGAGAGTTCCTCCTATTTTATTGGGGTTTTGGACATTGCTGGCTTTGGTAAGTGATCCTAAATTCTACATATTTTTTTATCAATAAATTTAATATGGCGAAACATAGACTAAGATCATATTCCCATTGAGGTTTTTTGCTGTCCTATTTTGATTTGTTACCAAATATTGGTGGTTGGCAGACACTTCTGTTAACACTAGTATCCCTCAGACATGGCATAGTGCTAAGAAGATGCTTATTCTTTTGACTATTGACATTGGGGTACTATTAAGCAACCCCCCTATAAGTTAGATTATTGGTGTATCCTACTAAAATCTCTCATTATGTCATGTGTGTGACCAGTTTTAACCACCAAACATGACCATATCAGGCCACAGGCATAACCATTCAGACGTTATATTGTATATGCTATATTATTTAGCCAATTTAGAAGTCTAGGTCTTCTTAAGTTTTTTGGGTGAAGTCTAATTCTAGTTTGATTGTAATATAGTTATATGTTAATTAATATTTGCCAGTACATTGTAGAAAAGTCCAGAAAGGTCTCTAACAACCCTCCCTCAGGAGAACACCCTCTCTAACCAATCAGGAAGGCTTTCCATATCGCAGCCTGTGACATTCCGATGGCTTCCCTCGAGTATACCTCACGGCTTTGTGACTCGTATGTCTCCACCACATGTTTTATTTCCCCAAGCACATTCTCTTTCGCTCTCATTCCTTTTCTAATATTATGTTTCCGTTTTCTCATTCATGTCATTCTTTCTATTGCATTTTTCAGCATTTTGTTTATAGGTTCAATTTCCCGTAGCGCCACCGGAATTGAATTTACCTCTTCTACCTCTCTCACAAGTTGTCCTTTTCTAGACTTATCATTTAGCAGGAGCGGAGAAATTAACTTATAGTGTTCTTGGGGTAATTTTGAGAACTATTTTTTAAATACTGAAATTTACTTTAGAGAACATTGCTATAGCTTTAGATATTTCATCCCTGGGAAGACAATTTAGTATTTTATTGTGCACTATCCATCTTCTAGAGGGAACTTCAGTTAGTAAATAGCTAAATAAAGTACCGTACATTGCAAAAAAACAAATATTTCCAATATATCTTGGGTAGTAGGATCACTAAACTTTTTTTTTTTACAACGCGTATTTGGACATTGAAAATTGAAGATATACTATTGTATGAAGCACTAAGTAGCCATTTTTCGTTGCGAGATCTCTAGTTCCTGTTTGAGGCATCTATCAAATCTGTTAGCGAAGTTTAAGCTTCTGTCAGCTGTAGTAACACATTTTGCCAGCCATAGTGCACCAGTATCAATTTGAGGTGATATAAAATGTGCGCATTGGCCATCAATCTAAAATAAATGAACTGTTGTACATCATAGGTTCAAGCAAAAATTCTACTGTTTTGGGGTATTCCAAGCAGAACTATTGCCCCCCAATTCATCGTTCCTGGTTTTTTTTTTTTTTTAAATAATTTCCTTCTTTTTTTAGTGGCATTAGTATTTGCGCTTTATTCTCTATATGTTTTGCTCCACTTTTTAAGTTGTTTTATTATTATTATTATTATTATTATTATTATTATTATTATTATTATTATTATTCAACGACTTTTTCTTATCCAGATGTTTTGGCATGTTTTTGTAACTTTTTTAAAGCATTTGCAACTTTTTGTGCTGAAAAGTTGCAATAACTGGTTAAGGCCAGGTTCACATGTTCAGTAGTATTATTATTATTATTTATATAGCGCCATTAATTCCATGGTGCTGTACATGAGGGGGTTACATACAAAGTACAGATATCACTTATAGTAAGCAAACTAATAATCACAGACTGACACAGAGGGGAGAGGACCCTGCCCTCATTAGTATTTGATGAGTTTTCTACATCAGTATTTGTAAGCCAAAATTCAGGAGTGGAACAATCAGAGGAAAAGTATAGTAGTAAGACTTGCACCACTTCTGCCTTTTCCACTCACTCCCGGTTAAGGCACAAACACTGACGTATAACGCACCAAATACGCAACGTGTTCACGGGGACTCCAGATGAAAATAAAGAGCATTTTGGATGCACACCAAATTCATGAAACTCACATGCCGTTTTGAGGAATTTGAGAATAAGACTGTGTTCGACAGTCGAAACAAGGATAAAATATTCAACAACCATATTTGCCATTAGCCCCAAATCCCCCTGATGACGTCATATAGGTGAAACATGTTGGGGAGGCTATGAACTAGCAATTTTAACAGCAAGTGCAATTGTGTGTTATTAGGATCCTATGTTATGGACTGCAGTCATGACAGGGAGTATAATCCAATTACACTGATACATAGAGCTAATCTAATAGATAGCAATGAATAAATAGATTAGAACAATAATATATCAATTGCCCTTGTGCTTTTTATAGTTACGTATAGCGTCTTATTAATAATATAATTTATGAAAAGTTAAAGTGGTTGTTCACTACTTTACCATTGAAGTCCTATTTTTAGGATAGGTCATCAATGTGTGATTGGAAGGAGTTCAACACCCGGCACCTCTGTCAATCAGCTGTTTTCAGTGTTGGCAGCCACCGGATCTGACCAGTTACGGAGCTGTTCTCTCTACTATTTATTGGCCACAGCCAGGTACTGTACATCCACCCCCTATTTATTTGAATAGCTGGTGGATGTGTAGTACCTGACCACTGCCAACTTCACAACTGGTCCGTTTTGGCTGCTGCCATCACCGAGAACAGCTGATCGGCGGGGGTGACAGGTGTCGTAACCCCCTCTGATTGGGCATTGATTACCTATTCTAAGGAAAGGCCATCAATGTTAAAGTTTTGAACAGCCTCTTTATCTAAAAGACCGTGAATAAAACTGAAAGATTTTTTTTTTGTCTAAAGGGCATGTCACACTAAGAGATATCGCTAGCAATATCGCTATAACTAGTGATGTTATAGCAATATTGCTAGCGATATCGCTGTGTCTGATACTTACCTACGACCGGCTCCCCCGCTGGTCATCGCTGATTGCGCGAGAACGTCCTGGACTGTTTCTCGTCGTCTGCTTCCTGCGGCGCTTCCTGCTGTGATGACGAGCGTGGAGCCGGGCGGGAGGACGCAGGATCGCCGCGTCTGACAGGTAAGTAGCGACCCCCGTCCCCTGCGATGTCGCTGTGAGATCTGCCTGTGTGGCAGCTCACTAGCGACCACTTAGCGATGTACCAGCGATCCTGACCGCGTCATATCGCTGGTCGGGATCGCTGGTACATCGCTAAGTGTGACAGTACCCTAAGTCAAATATGGTTGTTGACTTTTGAGGAATTTGACATTAAAATTACATTTGAATATCACAAGGCAAAAAGAAAAATGTGATTTCAATAAACTGTAAATGATGACTCTGGCAAAGGATGAGCTTTTGCAGATAAATTGCAGCTATTAACTTATAAAGCTATTTGCTTATGTAAATTTTTAAAAGTGTTAATGTAGAAAAACCAATGAAATCAGGATTTCATACAGATGTAAAAAAACAGACATACAGATGACACACCGCTGGAATAGGGATGAAAATCATCTATATTTTTGTACATAAAATTGGGCCATTTTTCATAAACTTCACTAAGCCCAGCCTAAAGAATTGTCAGTGATGGGTAGGGTAATAAAACACAAGTGAAACAGTCTTGTAGCTGCATGTACACTTAAAGGGAGCCTATCATCATGAAAATGCAGTCCAGTCAGCAGGCAGCATGTTATAGAGCAGGGGGAGCTGAGAATATTGATATATAGTTTGTGAGATAAGATTCAGTATAACTTATAATGATTTCATTCTTTGCTCATTCTGCGATTTTCTTGTCCAGTGGGCGGTCCTATCAGGGACTGACTGCTATCTCAGTATACACACTTATAGAAAGAAAGCTGTCAGTCATTGACTAAAATCCCAGAAAGAGGTGTAAATGCTTAAAACCCAAGTTATACTGAATCTCTTCTTACAAAACTATATATCAATCTTCTCAGCGCCCCCTGCTCTATAACCTGCTGCCTGCAGATTGACCTGCATTTTCATGGTTTCAGGTTCCCTTTAACATGACAGTGAAAATTAACTTTGATCTAACACGATTCTAATGTGTAACAGTGCTGATTGTTTGCTATGGTTTTGGGGGACATAAAAATGGCCTTTGGCCCGCCATATATTGAAGTTTGAAAAAGTGTTAAAAAAAAAAAAAAAAGCCTGTACAGAATTGGTATCTGTATCTGTGACTACCCGTTCAATAAAAACACTTTTCTTAAAAAAAAAAAAAAAAAGTGTAAGCCGTGAAACACAAAAATCTGAATTGTTGTATTTTGATAATCTGACGTTGCGCAAGACTGTAGTGAAAAGAAAACCTGAGCCCTTCTTGGTAATGCTGAAACAAGCTGGATAATTGGTTGGGTTATTTGACCATTTTTAACACTGTAAAGAAAAGAAAATATTAAAGAAAAATACAAGATTCATTTTTGCTGTTCTCCATTTTCAGAATACTTTGAACACAACAGTTTTGAACAGTTTTGCATTAACTACTGTAATGAGAAGCTTCAGCAATTCTTTAATGAAAGAATCCTAAAAGAGGTAAGCGATTTATTGTCTGATTTTTACCTGTGAATTAGAAAGCAAAAAGCGTTACATCAAATTAATTGCATAAATTATTGGGGCATCTGTCATCCCTCGAGTAGCTTCAGTTCATGTGTAGCATGGTAAATTCCTCACTAGTGACAGTAAAAGTTATTATGATTATCACTGATTTATTCATGGAATTAGTATATTTTTAGTGACATTTTTTTTTTGACTATAGACATTAGATAAGTTTTCTGATCCCATTAGTTTTGGGGGCAGTGGCTTGACCAGCCTTTGTGTAGCTCTTTACGACTCTTCCCCAACAAATAATGTCTGGGGAAATAAAACATCCAAAATGTTGAGTTTAAGTGGCTGCCTCCTTTGTTCTTCTAAACACCACAGGTGTCTGGCAGTGGCTTAAGGTTCATTTTCTCAGGTAGATTTCTGCCCTAAATCGGAACCAGTTTGACAATCGGGCTCGGTTACAGGCCTGGTCGCCCAGATCGATGCCATGTTGTGATGGAATGATCTTTAATATTCCATACAGCATGCAATTTGTCTGTGTCAGCAAATACCGCTTACACAAGCAGTTGCTCTGCTAGCATCGATCTTTTAATGGCCTACAGAAACCATTTGGTCAGATGCCGAAAAAATATTTTTGCTCATTTATCAGCGATCACTGTAACGTTGCTGCTTCAGCCACCGGACTCCCATCCACTCGGGTAGAAAATGAAATCTGGGTAGAAGAAAAGAAATCTTGGTGATGTCCAGGTTCTGCCAAGGATGCCACGGGTGTTTGGAATGTAAGATTTATTAAAACAGCGCGTTTCAGAATTGGTTCAATTGTTTCCTCAGGTTCTTTTGTACCTGAGTTGAAAGGAGTTGAACCAACAAAGAAACGCGTTGTTTTAATAAATCTGATCTGCATTCTTCTTGGCCATACAGAAGAATGCAGATAAAATAAAAATAGATTAAATATATTTGAAAAAGCCTCACCCATGTAGTAAGCAGTATGGTTGATCTCATCTTTGCCTGCATTAATCAAACAACCGATGAACACAGGTAATTTGTGCAAGAAGAAATTATTGAATCAGCATAAAATGTAAATGCATGCATGTGTATGGGATGGGTCTGGAGGAATAGCTTACTTGGTCATCAGCTGTTGAAGGTGTATGGTTATGATTACCTTTGTTATTACTACCTTTAGTTGTCCTGAAAAGAGCGACCAGAATGGTGACCGGTGTGCAAACCCTGTCTTATGAGGAAAGGTTGCAGGATTTGGGAATGTTTAGCTTGCAATAGAGAAGACTGAGAGGAGACTTAATAGCTGTCTACAAATATCTAAAGGGCTGTCACATTGTAGAAGGATCATCTTTATTCTCATTTGCACAAGGAAAGACTAGAAGCAATGGGATGAAACTGAATGGGAGGAGACACAGATTAGATATTAGAAAAAACTTTTTGACAGAGTGATCAATGGCTGCCACGAGAGGTGGTGAGTTCTCCTTCCATGGATGTCTTCAAACAGAGGCTGGACAGACATCTGTCTGGGATGATTTAGCGAATCCTGCTTTGAGCAGGGGGTTGAACCAGATGGCCCAGGAGGTCCCTTCCAACTCTACCATTCTATGAGTAGGGGACAAGTTAATAATTTGATTCCCTCGTTGTCTTGGGTAATCCCAATACTTTTACTAGTCTATGATAGAATAATATGTTTGCATTTGATTTTCTGGTGGTCTAGGTTACGCCTTTGCTTGGTGATCCACAGTAGAAGAATACCTTACTTAGTTGTTTACTCACCTCCCAGTTTTATCTTCAATCTCCCACAAGAGCTGTTATCACTTTAAGCTTCACTTGATCATCACTGAAACAGGGGTGGGGAACCTCAGGCCCGTGGGACGTTTACGGCCCTCTATGACCTTTTATCTGGCACCGGGGCAGATTCTGGGACCACAGTGCTTGGGACAGCAACTTTATTTTGACGACCGCCGACTCGTTAATTTCTTCTTTCTCTGTGAGAACGAGCACACACTGTTCACTACTGAATGCTGAGGCGCGTGCAGTGAAAGACCAGTGTTGGCGTTAGGACGTTTTTTGTGGGTGGAGTTAGCGCATAATTTGTAGGGGCCCTGAAGGATGGTATAAATATCTAAATGGCCCTTGGTAGAAACTAGATTCCTCACCCCTGTACTAAAGGGTCAAAGAAGCCAGTGCACGTATTGTCTGATTTTTCTAGAATTGTTGTAAAGGAAACAATCATGAGGTCTAGCTAGTCCATCATCTATATTCCAAAAATACGGTACGTTATGTTATGTAGACAATTTGTGCATGTGAAAATACATCTCTACCAACTTTTTTGCCTGAAATATTCTCTTAACATGACTGTTCCTCTTCATTGTTTGCTGCATACACCTGGAAATCATAAGATAGATGTCGCTATGAATGCCTATGAGCATTTTGTTTTTCAAACCAATTTTATTGAGAGTTTTACAATAGTGAGGAAGGTCTCAGGGGGAGGGTGGGAGGAATGGGAAGGGAAGGGAAGAAAGGGGGGAAGGACCAGTTGGTCCGAACAGGTTTTTATTAACATAACAATATTTGTGAGATATAATTGACTAGGTTATTTTATAACCATAACCATGCTATAATAATATGTTTATTACAAGCCAGATTGTCTCTGGAGCAAAGAACAAACAACAAAATATCAGTGCAGCAATTGCTATAAAATTAGCTTGTAGGAAATAATGTAATCCATCTGTGCCATTTATGAGTGAAGAGGCTAATATTATCATTAATAGTGGCTAGTTTTAGTTCGAAAGATTTGTGTAAGGAGATTTTTTCCTTTATATCTTCAATTGTTGGAATATCCTGTCTTTTCCAATTAAAAGCTATGGAGCTTTTGGTAATAAGGAGGATGAGAATTATTAGAGGTGAAAGTGTTTGGAGTGATTCTTGTGAGGTAATAGAAAACAAGGCCAATTGGGGAGAGAGGGTGATGGGTTTTTGAAGAAGGGAGTTTATTAGGAGAGAAATATTTCTCCAGAGAGGTTTGATCACTGGGCAGTGCCAAAATATGTGAAAAAGATTCCCGTGATGTCCACATCCTCTCCAGCACAATGGGGAGATCTCAGGGTATATCTTGGCTAGTCTGGCTGGTGTGTAGTACCAACGTGAAATAATTTTCTGGTGGGTTTCCAAGAGAGACATGGATAACGTGGCGGACATGGAGGAGGAGCATGCCTGTTCCCAGTCCTCTATTCCTGGATTTATCCCAAGTTCCGTCTCCCACTTGATTATATTATTTGTTTTGGTAAATTCGTGGCACGTATTGAGCCACATATAAATATATGAAATCTTCCAGAAAAGGCAGTGGTTTATGTTATTAATGAGATTGGAGAAAGGCTCAGAGGGTTTTGCGTCTTTCTTTTTAAGTTTGGTTGCTATTTCTTTTAGTTGAATATAGTCAAGAAATGATGATGATGGGATATTGAACTTATTTTTCAAATCGCTAAAGGGATAGATGTGGTTGTGTCTGTAAATGTCTCTGAATTTTTTGATACCGTGGTCAGACCAGATTGAGGGTAGATCTGACTCAAAAAGAGACGCTATAACAACGAGAGATAGAGACCCTAATGGGGCAGTATTCTTGACGCTACTTTTTTGTTTAGCTAGGAGTCTCCAAGCTTCCAGGGTAGCTTGAAAGATTGGATGAGTAGTGGAGAGAACCTTTTTAAGAAGGATGGATTCCAGAACGAGAAAAGAAGGAGATCTGTTGTTGTTTAGAGCCTTTTCAATGTCGGCCCATGCCGGAGGATCCACGGTTGACCACCAGTGGAGACTGTTTTTGACAAGGAATGCGGAGTAGTAGGCCGAAATATTTGGAAGGCCAGCTCCTCCAAATCTCCTGTTGCCGTATAAAACATTTTTCGCAATTCTGGCTTTTTTTCCGTTCCAAACGAAATTGTTGGTCATGAGTTGAAGATTGGTAAGGGCAGAGGTGGAAATGGGTAGAGGGAGAGAGCTAAAGAAATAGATTATTTTGGGGAGGATATAGGCTTTAAAAATTATAATTTTACCCCACTAGGAGAGGTTTTTCTCCCCGTATGTGTTTAGGTCTTTAGAGATGGACTCTGTGAGGGATTTTAAATTTAGAGGTATGAGGGAAGGGACTTTATTTGTGAATTTGATTCCCAAATATGTGATGTAATCTGTAGTCCAGCTCCATGGGCATGAGCAACTAATAGAGTTGGTTAGAGTGTTGTCCAGATTAAATGCTAGCATTTTGGATTTTGTTATGTTGATTTTGAAATGGGAGATGTCCGAAAACTTCTGCAGAAGTTCTTGGACTCTAACAATTGATTTAATTGGGTTTGATAAAGTGAGAATAATGTCGTCAGCGAAAAGGCAAATTTTATATTCTTTATCCCCTACTTTGATGCCTTGGATATCTGGGTTGTCTCTAATAGATTGAGCTAGGGGTTCAATTGCTAGGGCAAAGAGAAGAGGGGAAAGTGGGCATCCTTGTCTGGTGCCGTTGGATATTTGGAAAACTTTTGAAAGGTGGTTATTAACATATATTTTGGCCGTTGGGTCGGTGTATAATGCTCTAATGCTCGTAATTAGTTCATGGTGAAAGCCGAATTTATGTAGGGTGGCGAAGAGGTAATCCCAATTTAATCTGTCGAAAGCCTTTTCGGCGTCAAGAGAAGCTATGACGGATTTGGTTTTGTGTGTATTGATGAGTTTTATAAGATTGATCAATCTTCTGGTGCCGTCTGTAGATTGTCTATTGATTATGAACCCGATTTGATCTTTATTGATCAGTTTGGGGAGTATGGAATTCAGTCTGTTTGATAGTAGTTTTGCATAAAGTTTGATATCTTTGTTTATTAGCGAAATTGGCCTAAAATTTTTCATAAGAGTGGTATCTGAATTGGGTTTGGGAATAAGGATTAGGGTGGCCTCAAGCATTTCCTTAGGGAAGTAACCCACAGTAGAGGCTGTGTTAAAGATTTTCGTCAAGTGAGGAGTGAGGATTTCGGCAAAAGTTTTATAGTAATTATTCGTAAATCCGTCGGGGCCAGGGGCCTTGAAGGATTTGAGGTGTTTTATGGCTTCTAGAGTTTCTTTTTCGGAAAAGGGGGATGACAGAAAAGATCTGTCATCCTCATCTAGTTTCGGGAGGTTAATTTTGGCCAGAAAAGAAGTGATATCTAGAGGATTAGGATGGGGGAGGGGTGAGTTTTGATTGATATTGTAGAGATTTTCGTAAAATGTGGCAAAGGAGTTAGCAATATCTTGTGGGTGGGACAGAGGGATAGCTTTAGGGGAAAGAATGGTGTCGATTCTGTTTTTCCGTCTATGGTTTTTCAAGATGTTAGTCATGTAACGCGATGGACGATTTAGATTTTGATATAGTCTAAAGCGGTTGTTTTTAACTGCTGAGTCATGGAACGAGAATATCAGGGCTTTAAGCTCTTGTCGTAATTTGAGGAGTTCCGAACGTACAACTGAACCCGAATTTGTGTTGTCAGTTATCATTGATTCTTTAGTTTTGATTTGATTCTGGAGATCTGTTGTTTTCTCTCTATTTGCCCTTTTGTGTCTCGAGGATATTCTAATTAGGATGCCTCTTAGAACAGCTTTGTGGGCATTCCACAGGGTAAAAGAGTTAGAAAGTTCAGTATTGTTCTCTTTGAAGTAATTTAGGAGGGCTGTAGTAATCTCTGCATTATAATGTGGGATATTAATTAAAGAAGAGTTACACTTCCATAAAAATTGTTGGTTGGTAGCAGGGCCGAGGGTGAATGTAGCTACTACTGGAGCGTGATCAGAGATCGTTTTAGGGCGGATAGAAATGGAAGTAAATTTGGGGAGTGAAAAGACATCGGTTAAAATTAGGTCAATACGAGAAGCAGTGTGATGGACATCTGAAAAGTGAGTGTACTCAATTGAAGTCGTGTTTATGGAACGAAATGTGTCGAAGAATTCATTGTGATATATCCAGTTGTTTAGTGTTTCTGCCTTGTGTCTATTGGGGGCTTGGGAATCCAGTTTTCCGTTTGGGACCATGTTAAAATCTCCCGCGAATATTAAAGAACCCTTTTTTATTAGGTTGATTTTCTTTAGAAGTTTGTTTTAAGAATCTGATTTGACCTGTGGTGGGGACATTGATATTGTTATTGATATTGCAAACTAGAATGTGGTAATGGCCTTTCTCATCTCTTAGTTCTTCTATGAATTTAAAGTTGATGGAATTTTTTATCATAGTAAGAACTCCTGCCTTTTTTTTAACTCCCGAAGATTCATATATGTGGGGAAAGTTTTTGTGGGAAAAGTTGGGGTGGGCCTCTCTTTTAAATTTCGTTTCCTGAAGACATACAACATCGGAGCCCAGCCTGTTGGCCTCGTAATGTATTACATGGCGCTTCCTAGGGCTGTTCAAACCCCTGACGTTGTACGTGGCCAGGTTTATTTTCATTGTCAGAGTGGTGTTTTGTGGTTGTGAAGGTACCTGTGATGCTGTTAAACTCGGTTGGGTTGTGGCTGACGAAGAAGTTTAGGCACGGATGGATAAAGTTGAGGTTGAATTGGCTGCAACTGAAACACAATATAATGGAAAAAACAAGACAAATTAGACAAATTTGTAGCAAATTTGGTCAGAATTATCTTATATGGACCAACAGGAGCAGATTTCTGCGACGAACTCTGCTCAACTCAGGGGGGGACCACCAGGAGAAGGTTGCCTAGGCAAACTCTTCTCTAACTCGGTGGAAAGTCCATGGGAGAAAATCCCGAAAACAACCTTTAAAAGGAATAAACCAACATCCCAGCCAAGTAGGGCACTTGACAGGAAAAAAGAATCTGCAGTCCATCTTTGCAATTTAAATGATGATGACAAAATTAGTGGCCCAAAAGGTAAATACTGTGTGGCCTACTAAATAAGAGGAAGAAAGAAAAAAGTCTTGTGGTGGTTAAGACCGCTCGGGTGATCAGGTCGGAGTCTTGAAGTCTTGGGATGAAGCTGGTCTGTTCCTGGGCTTGATGTTCATTGATTTCAAAAATCTGTGGCCTTCTTCTATGGAGGAAAGGACTGTGGTTTTGCCATTGTGGAGGACCAGGAGTTTAAGGGGGAAGCCCCATTTGTATTGAATATTATTGTCTCTCAAGGGGATGGTGATATCTTGAAAAGCTTTTCTTCCTTCTATGGTGTGCTTTGAGAGGTCTGTGAAGATCTTGTGATGGGAATATGGGTCTGGGAAGCCTCCATTATCTCTGATGTTATTTTGGATTCGTTCTTTGGTGTGGAAAAAATGGATTCGAAGGATTGTGTCTCTTGGGGTGTCTTTAGGTAGGTGAGCCGGTTTTGGTAGTCTGTGTATTCTGTCAATGATAGTATCATGGGTTGAGAGAGTCGGTTCGATTTTTTTGAAGACTTTTTGGACATAGTCTTCTAGTTTGGAAGAGGTAACGGATTCTGGAATCCCTCTTATTTTTATATTGTTTCTTCTGCTGCGATCTTCTAGGTCTGCCAGCTTGTGTTTCAATTGGGTGATCTCTGTTCTGATTTGGTGACTCTCGTTAGTTGACTCCTCGGATTTCTTTTCTACTGTGACAATCCTGGATTCGAGGGTTTCTAATTTTTTGTTAAAAGATTCAAATGTAGATTGGAAGATTTTCATTTGAGATTCGAGGGTGGCTTCCAGGGTAATTTTGAGATTATTATTTATTTTTTCAGCCAAGGAGGTCATATATAGCTCAATAGAGTCAAGGTTTGCTTTGTCAAGGGAGTCCAGTTTTGGTTTGGATTTTGCTGGGCTGGAATTCGGAGATGAGGCCCATGAATCATTATCGGAGTCTTCTTTATGGTCGATTAGAGGTGCGAATCTCTCGTTTCGGGCTCCTGGGTTCCTTCTTTTTGTGGAGACAGAAGTGTCCATATTGGGAGCGATTTTATGTGGGGTCCTGGATCTAGTGGGGCTGATCGTGTTGTCTTTGTCCGAGGCCAGATGAGATTTGCCCCCCTTGTCTCCACCCCCTTTAGGGGATAAGGAGGCCGAGGGGGCCGGAATTTTGGTTTGTTTAACATTATTTGATTTATTCTGGCTCATTTTTTTTTTTTTTTTTTTTTTCTTTTCCTAAGCTACGTTTTTTGCGCAGCCGGTTATTGTAAGCTACGCAATTGGCGTAAGGAGTGTGCGCACCTGCGCACTGATTTATTTCTTAGTCAGCGGTGAACTCCGCTCTGATGTCGGGACACTGGAGGCTGCAGACAACCCGGGTGGCTCTCCACTGATGTCCAGCGAGGAGGGAAGGATCCCCCGGGATCTGAAGGAGTTGGGAGCGGTAATGTTTTAGCCTCCTTTTTATTACAATTACCCGCGGCAGACGGGGATGACAGGCGGGGTTGTGGCTAATGCGCCTGTGCGCCGGCTTGTATAATTAGCCTCCTAGCCATGGCAGCAGATTCTCCTTATTTCCTCCTCACTCCCGATGGTCAGTGGGGGTCCCGGTTAGTAGGAGGAAATGTTTTTGAGTGCGGGTAGGGGCCACGGGGTTTTTCGAAGTCAGCGGAGGTTGTGGAGGAATTAATAACAGTACTCCGGTTGCCGCTATTGTCCCTGTCGCCTCGGAGTTATCAGCCCGGGTGTGGGGCTGTTGCACATGCGCAGTAGGAAGGAAACTCGTTTGGCTGAGGCGGCAATGTAATAAAAGAAACGGCCGCGGCGGTTCTTACCGGGGATAGTAGTAGGAGTAAATTTGAGTACCGGCACCTTCTCGGGGAGCACCGGGGGCCCCTCTTTCTCTGTTCTTTGCTGCGATGTAACTTGAAGGAGCCGCGGTGCGGGCCGGAGAGGTGGGCCGACAGGAACAGGGAGACAGGGGCTATAATAGTTTTTCCTGGGCCAGATGAGCCCTTCTGTGAAAGGCACCCGTCAGGGAATTCTGTGGGGATAGATTAGTCCACGGATAATCTTGGAGGGGACAGTCTTGGTAGAGATAGGACCGGTAGGCCTAGTAGGCCTCAGTAGGCCTCAGAAATGAGGTCAGGCCTTGCAGTTCTAATTTCTCCTGAATTACAATCAATGGGGGTTTCAAAGTAGGTCTGTGATAGCCGTTGAGTATTCTTTCAATGTAGAATTGGTCAGGATGGGTCTTTCCTGGTTGATGGATGTTGATTTAGAAAGGCTGTATCAGGAGCTCTCGGGCTGCACCTCTTACTCCATTGCAGTCCAGGCCACGCTCCCCGCCTATGAGCATTTTGTAAAGCAGCTGATACAGTAGTGGAGATGCCTCCTGTTATGTGTCTAATCTACATTTATGGAAATAAGCCTATGGTGTCTGCGCAACATGGGTCTATTATACATATGTATATTGCCTTATGCGTAAATTGTACAAATGTTTCCTGAAAATTGTCATTTGCCTTCTTTTCAGCATTTAACAGAATTCTACAGAAGGGGGCATCCAGTATTGCTGAATTAGAATTCTTTAGACTTTACCAGGAAATACATTATTTTTATGGATTATTAAATATTGCAATGTATAAAATCCTGGAATTTATAACATTACTTGAAGTTTTTCCTCTTAAAATTAGGGAATACGTTGCATTTTTAACCTCCAAACCTTTTGTCCTGGTACAGTCATCAGAATACAGATGCTGTTTGTAGAGCCGGGTTAAGACCAATGGACTACGGTAGTAGTTGCCTAAAAGCACACTTCATCTCGTCTTACTCCATTTAGAAAAAGGATTTATTTCACGGAATAAGGACTGGTCTGATAGGTTAATTCTGTGGATGGTCAAGCTGTTACCACAGTGGGATGGCGCAGGCTCAGTAACTGAGCCTGCGCCATCCAAGATGAAGTTTTCCTGGGTGTTTAACAGCTTGATTGCCACTGTCAATAGGCGTGCTGCTCCCTCTGTTTCTTGATTAACCCTGTGACAATACATCTTCATGGTAACCGTGGGTGGAACAATGGCCCCAATAGCATGATCTTACTACATCTATCAGACACAGACTGTGGCAGGGCTTTATATATTGTCTGTCAGTTACATGTTGACAAACATAATACACTGCATGGGCTCACCATGCACGTGCTGTGACTGTGACACAGCCGCGACACATGCAGCAGCGGCGCCGATCAGCTTTTCAACCGGTTTGATGCAGGAAGCCGGGTTCCCTCTGCACCTTATTCGGTAAGCGCTATAGCTTGCTGAATAAGAGGGAACCTGAACAAGCTCGCTTATCTCTACTCTCTAATTGACTTGGGGTTATAATGTGATGTTCTAGTACTCCATTAAATTTTTTTTGGTACTGTCGGTCACAGTGCTGCGGGATCATGATGTCAGATGTTAGGGTGACCCCGCAGCTGTGACTGCGACCCGCAGGCATGGGCCGATGAGACTACTGCTCCCATCGGGCTAAGTCTGCTGTCACTGATTCGTGACAACAGCTGCAGCTGATGAGAGACGTAGTCTCATCTGCCGGTGCCTGTTCTCACAGTTAAAAAATAAATAAATAAATAAATAAAATTACATACATATTCAAATAAAAATAAAAACCCATTATACTCAACTAACACCTAATCCCCAATGCCCTTGTCTCCTAGAAATAATGTAAAATAATAAACCAACATATATCTGTCCACTATAGTTCACGTAATCCCGAGTGTTCCACGGCGATCTCACGTGTAGAACAGTCATATCAGGAGATGTAACCGCTCTACCTGTCCGCCGGCGATACACTGACAGGAGGTAATCGCTCCCGTAGTATATCACTGAGCTACCGTGAGAGAGGTCACCGGAGTTCATCAGCACCGGTGCTCTCTCAGCACTGCTGCGTGAAAACTTTCCCATGCAGCAGTGGTGCCGTAAGGGAGATCACCGGGACTGATCAACTGATGATCTCCGGTGAACTCTTACGGCAACTCAGTGATACACTGCGTGAGCGATTACCTCCTGTCTGTGTATCACCGGCTGTCTTTGAGAGCAGTCACATCACTGATATGACTGCTGTCAAAGTGATTAGGATCGTCGTGGGACATTATGGATTACCTTTTCGGCATACAGGTGAGGAATATTTGTGGTTTATTTTATTTTTGTTGCAGTAGATGTTGGCTTCAGTGAATTAGACATTCTGTAAGTATTTAATTAAAATTAATAAAGGAGTCGGTGTCATTATTTCAAATAAAGGACTTTATTCTGGGTGTCTGAGTTTTGATACAATATCACAATGGGGTTACTAATGGATAGGTGTCTTAAAGCCCCGTCACACATAGCGATCTCGCTAGCGAGATCGCTGCTGAGTCACAATTTTTGTGACACAACAGCGATCTCACCAGCGAGATTGCTGTGTGTGACAGCGATCAGCGACCGGCCCCCCTGCCAGTATCGCTGATCGCTGCAGGAAAGGCCAGGACTTTTCTTTGGTCGCTGGTCTCCTGCTGGCCACCACGCATCGCTGCGTGTGACAGGCGGGAGACCAGCGATCTGCTGGTAACTAATGTACACATCGAGTATCCAAGGGACGTGCGTCCCTTAGATACCCGATGTGTACGTTAGTTACCAGCTTCCTGCATCAACGCGCTGGTTACTAACGTGCACAGCGACGCCGGGCGCTCGGCGTCGCTGTGCTGATCGCT
Source organism: Dendrobates tinctorius (assembly GCF_039654945.1). Lineage (NCBI taxonomy): Eukaryota > Metazoa > Chordata > Amphibia > Anura > Dendrobatidae > Dendrobates > Dendrobates tinctorius. The sequence continues at coordinate 4,248,521 of NW_027361692.1, read as the reverse complement.
GGTGAAGCTGTCTGTTTGACAGCTCACCAGCGATCACATAGCGATTCACCAGCGATCCTGACACATTGGTATCATTGTCAGGATCGCTGGTGAGTCGCTGTATGTGACTCCAGCCTTATAGACACCTCTCCATTACTAACCTGTGGGCTTGATGTCACCTGACAAAGGTGACATGAACCTCACTTGCCACTGCTACAGGGCAAGTGCCAGAATTGGCATATCTCATAGATACACCTTTTCTGGGGCGGCTGAGAGCTGATGTTTTTAGTCTGGGAGGGGCCAATATCAATGGCCCCATCCTAGGCTATTAATATCATCCACAGCTGTTTGCATAGCCTTTGCTGGTTATTAATTATAGGGGTACCGCATGTACTTTTTTTAGGGTCCCCCATTTTAATAGCCAGTAAAGGCTAAATATACAGCTGTGAGCTAATATTAATAGCCGGGGAAGCTCCATGGGTATTAACCCCTTCCCCCAGCCATCGACTTTCCCTCTGCTTGTTATTAAAATTACGCAGGAGCCCACACCTTTTTTTTTTCTTTAAAATTAACAGTTGCTGTCTGGTTAGAGCCTATGTACGTTCGTTCTGTTAGCCCTCCTACATAGGCTGGTGACAATGTGTGTGTAGGTTTGTGTATCTTTTGTTTGTGTTTCCTTTTTGGCTTAGAAATGAGGGTGTCGGGTTGACACCTTTTCATTAATAAGCCTAGAGCTAGATGTGTCAATGAAAACTGCTGACACCAATCCCTAATCCCATTATTTTGATGACACTGCATCAGCATGAAAAAGATGGGGTTGAACCTATAATTACATGACAAAACTTTTTAAAAAAATATCTTTATTTAGCTCAAAACGCATTCATTGCTGTACAAAAACGCATACAAAAACACGCGTTTTTGCCGCTGCGGTTTTCCTGCCAAGAGATGCAGAAACCTTGCAGAAATTTCTCAATGTGTGCCCATAGCCTTAATCTTCATCATTTTGGTAGATGGTGGCAGATTTCAAGAATGTCTCGTTACATTTGTCTATTCATCTTCCTTCAAATATATGAAGTTTGCCAGTTCCATAAGCCGAAAAAACAGCCCCACACCATGATGATCCCATTTCCAAATTTCAATGTTGGTATGGTGTTTTTAGGGTGATATGCAGTGCATTTTGGCCTCCAAAGATGGTGTGTATTATGGCATCCAAAGAGTCCAATTTTGCACCTCTCTTTCTTCATGTGTTCAATATTTTTCCCTGTGTTATTTCTCATTATTACACATAACTTAATTTATGGACATCTATGGATTGATGTCTTTACCTGTGTGGATTGGATGGGTTGTTACCGACATCTGGTGAGAATTTCATGTCAATAGCACCTTAAGGAATATATTTAGAGAATTGGTGATGTGTTCAATGTATATGTGAGTGTGTATATATACTTGTACTCTAGTATGTGCAGCAGTTTACATTAGACCTGTGGAAGATTTTGCTTAAATCTTCTCCGCAATTTATATGTAAACTTTCCTGAAGGCCCCATACGCAGTAGATGGCTATCAGCTGAATGATTGCTCCTCCAACATCTATCTCTGGTGACTCCTCCATACATGGAGCGCTCTGTTCTTTGTCCATGTGCACTCTTCTGATTCTTATCTGTGTCTCCTGTGTTATTTGCCTCTTTCCTTATTGATCCTGCTTTATTTTCCAAACTTTATTTTCCAGTTCATGCTTCCCCTTCTCTCTGGTAATTGCATGCTCTCCTTCATACATTCATATACTTTTCATTAGTGTTGTTTTCCTCTTTGCTCTTGTCCACCTTCCTCCGTCATCAAGTGCTTCTTCCTCCCGCAATCTCCCCTAACATCTCGCCCTCCTTTCACTTCTTGCCACTCAGTCCTTTCCTACCGAGCACTTTGTCTCCTCCATGCTTTTGCCCTGTTCTGTTTTTCATAATGGAACATGGTTGTTATGTACTAGGCACAAGTAATATTACTCCGTGGATTTCTCTGCACTTTGTAAGTTTTATATAATGGACACTGTTGTACTAGAACCTGACAGGTTGAGAATTTCACAAACCAATCTCTTTGCTGTCATTCCTGTCTATCAAAGGGCAAATTTTAAGGCGCTGTGTATCTTGGGGAATGGACTCTGATTTGATACCTTGCTGTAAGCATCCTTGTCATCTTGGAATCGGTGAGGCAGTGACACATTATACACTTGCTTTAGCGGATAAATCAGACAAATGTCATGTTAGGCTTTCTTCAATTCATTCGCTTAGTCACTGCTGATGGATATAAATGCCGAGGTGGTAGTAGTCTTGTGCTGAAGCTAAAAGCAGCACTTCTGCACTCTAGTGAAAATGACAGCTTTGCTGATGACTTAAAAATATAGATTTCGTAAAAGTTTAGGTTTCGGTCCAGATTTTAACTGTTTACTCTTAATATTTTTCACACCCATCACTCTTTAACTAGTTTTATGTTAATAGTACATTGCGTTACAAGGTCTTCAGGTTGCCTACTAACCACTTCCTGTTTGGGTGACTACCTATTTGGTGTAACTGACGCGGTAACATGAACTATGTACACCGATCTGTATTTGGTAAATGAAACAGACAGGGGGGCGTGGCTATGCCTTGAGCAGGAGAGGACGCTGGCTAGGAGAGCTCCTCCACATCCTGCTGGATCCTGAATTCTAGACCCCTTCCTGGTGGCTCACCTGGTGCTGTCTGGACCCCCCTAGACGTTGGGACCCCCCGGGTACCCCGCAGCAAGTCGTGAGACACCTTTTGAGAGCGGACGGCGGGGGGGTCGGGAGCGGGTGGCTGATCCCCCCACGAGGCGGCAGCCATCTTGGACGCGCAGCTCTGCCACTGAGAGCTGCGGCGTCGCCACACATCGCTGCACCGCCGCCGGGCAGTGAAGACACCGGCTGCCAATCTTGAGGGAGCGCGCGGTGAGTGCCCTGAAAAAGTGGGCCCTGCGTGCTATCCCTCCTTCACTATCTGCTCACTGCGCCGGCTGGCACCATTGCTAGGGGAGGTTCTGTGCGTCCTCCCCCACTGCAGCTGTCTGTGTGGGGCCCCCTCTCCCTCCCCTGGCCACAAGGAACTGTGCTGAATAATATTGGTGACTGTCCTCATAATCCCTGTGGCATCCCTCTGTGGCCTGAATTATAGTTAACTATTAGTAACCCTGCTGTGATCCCCATCTGTGGTGGGAGACATCCGGACCAAAAGTTTTCATCTGTCATGAGCGGCGGAAAAACTGAAAGAGTTTGTCAGACTTGACCCGCTGAAAATACACAACCTAATAGAAACACTTCCTCTCAAGTTCAACGCAAAAATCGCCCTTCTGGGGGTGACGATGAGACGGAACAGGAGGAATTGATCCTTTAAACAGGCGTCTGAGCAATTGATGCAGGCTATCTCTTTGACCAGAACATCCCTAACGGAGAAAATTGAGGATGTTTATATGGAGGTGGGGAGACTTCGTCAGGATATGCAGACCATGAAGGGACGCATCACGGAGGTGGAGACGAGGGTGTCCAGGGTAGAAGATACCATTACACCTATGGAGGCTAAATTAACGAAGGTGGCGTGCTCCATGAATGCTTGGAAGCAGAAGGCGGATAACTTGGAGAACAGAATGCGCCGGAATAATATGCGCATCGTTGGTCTGCCCGAGCGCTCGGAACGTCAGCATCCTGAGCAGTTTCTGGAGGATTGGCTTAAGACCTCCCTGGGAAATGAATTCTCCTCAATGTTCGCTATTGAAAGAGCTCACAGGGTCCCTACAAAAACCCTGCCTCCGGGGGCCCCGCCTCGGACTTTCTTGGCACTCTTGCTCAATTGCAAGGACAGAGATACCATTCTACGCCTTGCACGACTAAAAAGTCCTATTAAGTTCAACAATGCTGTCATCTCCATCTTTCTGGACTTTTCCATGGAACTGCAGAAACAGCGGGCACAATTCATCAAGGTCAAGAAACAGCTCAGGGACAGGAACATTGTACACTCGATGATATATCCGGCTTGACTTCGGGTTGTTTATGAAGGTTCCTCCGTATTTTTCACGGATCCGGCGGAGGCGACTGAATGGCTGCGGTCCCGTAAGGGATCCCCTGCGAAGGAATCCTAATGAGGCAGCTGTTATTTCGGATCCTGTCAACCAAAGGTCTAATTGGAGCTCTCTCGGCGAGTACCTAGCTATCAACAATACCGGACGCTGTGTTCAGTGATGGTATCCCCTTGTTTATTTTTTGATGGGGGCGTGAGACTGTGCTCCTATGTTACTAGGTTCCTGTTTTGTTTTTTCTTTTTCAAAAGTTTTAGTTTTTATAGTTACTTAGGTAAATGCCGCAGCCAACGCCAATTTTACTATCGGGTGGGATCTCTGCACTTGGATCGGGCACTATTATGCAACATATCCAGATGGGTGGGTATGGGTTCTGAGTTGATTTGTATGACTTGGAATGTAAGAGGTATAAAAACCCCTCGAAAGAAAATTAAGGTGTTCTCACAAATTAGACACAATCTCCCTCACATTGTGGCTCTGGTTGAGACGCACCTGACAAGGGATACGGTTCGGTGGGTACCGAAACCGTGGGTGCAATGATTTATAAATGCTTTCCACACTAGCTATTCAAGGGGAGTATCACTATTAATTCATAAAGATGTGTGGTGGGAAACCAGGGAGGCCCGGAAAGACCCTGAGGGACGATTTGTGTTTGTACATGCGCAGATTAATTCTCAGAAATATGTTATTCTTTGTATTTATAATCCCCCCCCGGCCAATATGTCAATTATCCAAAAGGCATTGAGCTTCGCTTTGAATTATCCAGATGCACACGTTATTTGTATGGGAGATTTTAATTTGGTCATGAACAGTCATCTTGATAAGTTGAGAAATGGAGTACAGAGTACTCCCCGGTTACATCCCAACTGTCACAATTCATGGCGGGTAGTAGTTGGTTGGATCTTTGGAGAATGCGCCATCTTGAAACGAGGGAGTATACTTGCCATTCCTCCACTAAACGCTCTCTGTCTCGCATAGACTACATTTTTGGATCCAGCAGTCTGGCGGCGTGGGTGGATGATATTAAACATGGAAGTAGGGGGATTTCGGATCATAGCCCAGTTGTTCTTAAACTTAAATATGGGCCATCGACCAGTAGGATAACATGGAAGTTGAACCCTTTTTGGCTGAAGTTGATAACATCGCCTGATGCAACGTAACTGATTTATCGTTCTTTCGTCTCGTCCCACCCTGAACCCCGAAATATTAATGTATTTTGGGATGCTCTTAAAGCCTATTTAAGGGGTTGTTTATCCTCTACGATCTCTTACATTAAATGGGTGCGGCCAAGGCCTTTGACTCTCTTGAATGGCCTTTTCTCCATGCATGCTTGCAGAGGTATGGATTTGGTGATAGATTCCAAAATGGGTCAGTGTTTTATACATGAAGCCTGAGGCCCTGGTCATCGTGAATAACTCCATATCTGAGTCATTTTCACTGCATAGGGGAACTCGCCAGGGGTGTCCCCTTTCCCCGGCCCTTTTTGCTCTTGCTATTGAGGCACTGGCAATTCGTATAAGATCTTCCCCTAGTATTGTTGGTATAGAAATAGCAGGTTGGACAGACACCATAGGCTTGTATGCTGATGATATGGTGATATTTATGGACAAAGCGGAGGAAAGTGGAGGAAACTCTGACAGGAGTCATCACTACCATAGTAAATATTCTGGCCTATATATAAACTGGGAGAAGTCTGCTTTGATGCCTCTTTCCCACGCTCCAATGCCAAGACTTGAGACTCTCTCCTTACTGCCCATTGTAACCAATTTTAAATATCTGGGTGTCTATATTTCTCAATGCAGTAAATTTGATCTGCAGCTTAATATACAACAATTGCTGGAGACGGTCAAGGATAAATTCGCGATCTGGGGTAAACTTCCACTGTCTGTAGCCGGCCGTATTAATTTAATTAAAATATTACTCCCTAAGCTTAGTTACTCCCTTCAACATAGTGCGGTAGTGGTGCCCAAATCCTTTTTCGCTAATCTGAATTCCCAGATCATATCCTTTATATGGTGGAAAACTAGGCCTAAACTTAAGCTAACCACTTTACAGAGACCAAAGAGGGGAGGGGGCTCAGCGTTACCTGATTTCTTCCTGTATTATTTGGCTGGATTGGCCAAAGCCATAAGTACATGGATGCCTGGAGGTCATCTCCCTAATTCTGAAAGTCATCTATTTCATGCTGCACAGATTAGTTGTCCACTGGGTTTTTTGGAAATGAGGAAAATAAATGTCTCAAGACTGTTAGCCCTGCTTCGTCTGGCACGATCAATATGGAGACAGATTAAAAGGGTTGTAGGATTTGGGGATATTATAGCTGAAATGCCCCTATGGAATAATGGCTACCTCCCGGTGCTACTTGAACATCCATCTGCCGAGTTTTGGGCTCAGTATAGTGTCTCTACGATAGGTGATTTATATTTGAGCAATTACAGGTTAATCATAGTGTCCCGAGATCTCAGTTCTTTCGCTATTTACAGCTAAGGTCAGCTCTTCAATCGCATATGAGATGTGTAGGTATAAATAATGCCATTTCGTCTCTGCCCTTAATTGGGATCCTTAAATCACAGGGTCCTCAAGGTCTCATCTCCTCTTTGTATACATATATGTTGTCAGTAGGGACAGAATGTACCGTATATACTCGAGTATAAGCCGGCCCCCCTAATTTTTGCCACAAAAAACTGGGAAAACTTATTGACTCGAGTATAAGCCTAGGGTGGGAAATGCTCCATAGATTATTCCCCCATATGCTGACCCCATACAGAGCAGCCCGTATACACTGATATACAGCAGATCTCTCCCCATACAGAGCAGCCCGTATACACTGATATACAGCAGATCTCCCCCCATACAGAGCAGCCCGTATACACTGATATACAGCAGATCTCTCCCCATACAGAGCAGCCCGTATACACTGATATACAGCAGATCTCCCCCCATACAGAGCAGCCCGTATACACTGATATACAGCAGATCTCTCCCCATACAGAGCAGCCCGTATACACTGATATACAGCAGATCTCTCCCCATACAGAGCAGCCCGTATACACTGATATACAGCACATCTCTCCCCATACAGAGCAGCCTGTATACACTGATATACAGCAGATCTCTCCCCATACAGAGCAGCCCGTATACACTGATATACAGCAGATCTCTCCCCATACAGAGCAGCCCGTATACACTGATATACAGCAGATCTCTCCCCATACAGAGCAGCCCGTATACACTGATATACAGCAGATCTCTCCCCATACAGAGTAGCCCGTATACACTGATATACAGCAGATCTCTCCCCATACAGAGTAGCCCGTATACACTGATATACAGCACATCTCTCCCCATACAGAGCAGCCCGTATACACTGATATACAGCATATCTCCCCATACAGAGCAGCCCGTATACACTGATATACAGCAGATCTCTCCCCATACAGAGCAGCCCGTATACACTGATATACAGCATATCTCCCCCCACACAGAGCAGCCCGTATACACTGATATACAGCAGATCTCCCCCCACACAGAGCAGCCCGTATACACTGATATACAGCAGATCTCCCCCCACACAGAGCAGCCTGTATACACTGATATACAGCAGATCTCTCCCCATACAGAGCAGCCCGTATACACTGATATATAGCAGATCTTTCCCCATACAGAGCAGCCCGTATACACTGATATACAGCACATCTCTCCCCATACAGAGCAGCCCGTATACACTGATATACAGCAGATCTCTCCCCATACAGAGCAGCCCGTATACACTGATATACAGCAGATCTCCCCCCACACAGAGCAGCCCGTATACACTGATATACAGCAGATCTCCCCCCACACAGAGCAGCCCGTATACACTGATATACAGCAGATCTCCCCCCACACAGAGCAGCCTGTATACACTGATATACAGCAGATCTCTCCCCACACAGAGCAGCCCGTATACACTGATATACAGCAGATCTCCCCCCACACAGAGCAGCCTGTATACACTGATATACAGCAGATCTCCCCCCACACAGAGCAGCCCGTATACACTGATATACAGCAGATCTCCCCCCACACAGAGCAGCCCGTATACACTGATATACAGCAGATCTCCCCCCACACAGAGCAGCCCGTATACACTGATATACAGCAGATCTCTCCCCACACAGAGCAGCCCGTATACACTGATATACAGCAGATCTCCCCCCACACAGAGCAGCCCGTATACACTGATATACAGCAGATCTCTCCCCATACAGAGTAGCCCGTATACACTGATATACAGCAGATCTCCCCCCACACAGAGCATCCCGTATACACTGATATACAGCAGATCTCCCCCCATACAGAGCAGCCCGTATACACTGATATACAGCATATCTCCCCCCCACACAGAGCAGCCTGTATACACTGATATACAGCACATCTCTCCCCATACAGAGCAGCCCGTATACACCGATATACAGCATATCTCCCCCCACACAGAGCAGCCCGTATACACTGATATACAGCAGATCTCCCCCCACACAGAGCAGCCCGTATACACTGATATACAGCATATCTCCCCCCACACAGAGCAGCCCGTATACACTGATATACAGCAGATCTCCCCCCACACAGAGCAGCCCGTATACACTGATATACAGCAGATCTCCCCCCATACAGAGCAGCCCGTATACACTGATATACAGCATATCTCCCCCCACACAGAGCAGCCCGTATACACTGATATACAGCAGATCTCCCCCCACACAGAGCAGCCCGTATACACTGATATACAGCATATCTCCCCCCACACAGAGCAGCCCGTATACACTGATATACAGCAGATCTCCCCCCACACAGAGCAGCCCGTATACACTGATATACAGCAGATCTCCCCCCATACAGAGCAGCCCGTATACACTGATATACAGCATATCTCCCCCCCACACAGAGCAGCCTGTATACACTGATATACAGCACATCTCTCCCCATACAGAGCAGCCCGTATACACCGATATACAGCATATCTCCCCCCACACAGAGCAGCCCGTATACACTGATATACAGCAGATCTCCCCCCACACAGAGCAGCCCGTATACACTGATATACAGCAGATCTCCCCCCCACACAGAGCAGCCCGTATACACTGATATACAGCAGATCTCCCCCCACACAGAGCAGCCCGTATACACTGATATACAGCAGATCTCCCCCCACACAGAGCAGCCTGTATACACTGATATACAGCAGATCTCTCCCCATACAGAGCAGCCCGTATACACTGATATACAGCAGATCTCTCCCCATACAGAGCAGCCCGTATACACTGATATACAGCACATCTCTCCCCATACAGAGCAGCCCGTATACACTGTTATACAGCAGATCTCTCCCCACACAGAGCAGCCTGTATACACTGATATACAGCAGATCTCTCCCCATACAGAGCAGCCCGTATACACTGATATACAGCAGATCTCCCCCCACACAGAGCAGCCCGTATACACTGATATACAGCACATCTCTCCCCATACAGAGCAGCCCGTATACACTGATATACAGCAGATCTCTCCCCATACAGAGCAGCCCGTATACACTGATATACAGCATATCTCCCCCCACACAGAGCAGCCCGTATACACTGATATACAGCATATCTCCCCCCACACAGAGCAGCCTGTATACACTGATATACAGCACATCTCTCCCCACACAGAGCAGCCCGTATACACTGATATACAGCAGATCTCCCCCCACACAGAGCAGCCCGTATACACTGATATACAGCAGATCTCCCCCCACACAGAGCAGCCTGTATACACTGATATACAGCAGATCTCCCCCCACACAGAGCAGCCCGTATACACTGATATACAGCAGATCTCTCCCCATACAGAGCAGCCCGTATACACTGATATACAGCAGATCTCTCCCCATACAGAGCAGCCTGTATACACTGATATACAGCATATCTCCCCCCACACAGAGCAGCCTGTATACACTGATATACAGCACATCTCTCCCCACACAGAGCAGCCCGTATACACTGATATACAGCAGATCTCCCCCCACACAGAGCAGCCTGTATACACTGATATACAGCACATCTCTCCCCACACAGAGCAGCCCGTATACACTGATATACAGCAGATCTCCCCCCACACAGAGCAGCCCGTATACACTGATATACAGCAGATCTCCCCCCACACAGAGCAGCCTGTATACACTGATATACAGCAGATCTCCCCCCACACAGAGCAGCCTGTATACACTGATATACAGCAGATCTCCCCCCACACAGAGCAGCCCGTATACACTGATATACAGCAGATCTCTCCCCATACAGAGCAGCCCGTATACACTGATATACAGCATATCTCCCCCCACACATTGCAGCCCGTATACACTGATATACAGCACATCTCTCCCCACACAGAGCAGCCCGTATACACTGATATACAGCAGATCTCCCCCCATACAGAGCAGCCCGTATACACTGATATACAGCAGATCTCTCCCCATACAGAGCAGCCCGTATACACTGATATACAGCATATCTCCCCCCACACAGAGCAGCCCGTATACACTGATATACAGCAGATCTCCCCCTACACAGAGCAGCCCGTATACACTGATATACAGCATATCTCCCCCCACACAGAGCAGCCTGTATACACTGATATACAGCAGATCTCTCCCCATACAGAGCAGCCCGTATACACTGATATACAGCAGATCTCCCCCCACACAGAGCAGCCCGTATACACTGATATACAGCACATCTCTCCCCACACAGAGCAGCCCGTATACACTGATATACAGCACATCTCTCCCCACACAGAGCAGCCCGTATACACTGATATACAGCAGATCTCCCCCCACACAGAGCAGCCCGTATACACTGATATACAGCAGATCTCTCCCCATACAGAGCAGCCCGTATACACTGATATACAGCAGATCTCCCCCCACACAGAGCAGCCCGTATACACTGATATACAGCACATCTCTCCCCACACAGAGCAGCCCGTATACACTGATATACAGCACATCTCTCCCCATACAGAGCAGCCCGTATACACTGATATACAGCATATCTCTCCCCATACAGAGCAGCCCGTATACACTGATATACAGCAGATCTCCCCCCATACAGAGCAGCCCGTATACACTGATATACAGCAGATCTCCCCCCATACAGAGCAGCCCGTATACACTGATATACAGCACATCTCTCCCCACACAGAGCAGCCCGTATACACTGATATACAGCAGATCTCCCCCCACACAGAGCAGCCCGTATACACTGATATACAGCAGATCTCTCCCCACACAGAGCAGCCTGTATACACTGATATACAGCATATCTCCCCCCACACAGAGCAGCCTGTATACACTGATATACAGCACATCTCTCCCCACACAGAGCAGCCCGTATACACTGATATACAGCAGATCTCCCCCCACACAGAGCAGCCTGTATACACTGATATACAGCAGATCTCCCCCCACACAGAGCAGCCCGTATACACTGATATACAGCAGATCTCCCCCCACACAGAGCAGCCCGTATACACTGATATACAGCAGATCTCCCCCCACACAGAGCAGCCCGTATACACTGATATACAGCAGATCTCCCCCCACACAGAGCAGCCTGTATACACTGATATACAGCAGATCTCTCCCCATACAGAGCAGCCCGTATACACTGATATACAGCATATCTCCCCCCACATAGAGCAGCCCGTATACACTGATATACAGCATATCTCCCCCCACACAGAGCAGCCCGTATACACTGATATACAGCAGATCTCCCCCTACACAGAGCAGCCCGTATACACTGATATACAGCAGATCTCCCCCCACACAGAGCAGCCCGTATACACTGATATACAGCAGATCTCTCCCCACACAGAGCAGCCTGTATACACTGATATACAGCAGATCTCCCCCCACACAGAGCAGCCCGTATACACTGATATACAGCAGATCTCCCCCCACACAGAGCAGCCCGTATACACTGATATACAGCAGATCTCTCCCCACACAGAGCAGCCTGTATACACTGATATACAGCAGATCTCCCCCCACACAGAGCAGCCCGTATACACTGATATACAGCAGATCTCCCCCCACACAGAGCAGCCTGTATACACTGATATACAGCAGATCTCCCCCCACACAGAGCAGCCTGTATACACTGATATACAGCAGATCTCTCCCCATACAGAGCAGCCCGTATACACTGATATACAGCATATCTCCCCCCACACAGAGCAGCCTGTATACACTGATATACAGCAGATCTCCCCCCACACAGAGCAGCCCGTATACACTGATATACAGCAGATCTCTCCCCACACAGAGCAGCCTGTATACACTGATATACAGCAGATCTCCCCCCACACAGAGCAGCCTGTATACACTGGTATACAGCAGATCTCCCCCCACACAGAGCAGCCTGTATACACTGATATACAGCAGATCTCTCCCCATACAGAGCAGCCCGTATACACTGATATACAGCAGATCTCCCCCCACACAGAGCAGCCCGTATACACTGATATACAGCAGATCTCCCCCCATACAGAGCAGCCCGTATACACTGATATACAGCATATCTCCCCCCACACAGAGCAGCCCGTATACACTGATATACAGCAGATCTCCCCCCACACAGAGCAGCCCGTATACACTGATATACAGCAGATCTCTCCCCACACAGAGCAGCCTGTATACACTGATATACAGCAGATCTCCCCCCACACAGAGCAGCCTGTATACACTGATATACAGCAGATCTCCCCCCCCCCCCACACAGAGCAGGCCGTATACACTGATATACAGCACATCTCTCCCCATACAGAGCAGCCCGTATACACTGATATACAGCAGATCTCCCCCCACACAGAGCAGCCCGTATACACTGATATACAGCAGATCTCTCCCCCCCCCCACACAGAGCAGCCCGTATACACTGATATACAGCAGATATCTCCCCACTGCTGGCACCTGAGATACTCACCGGTCCAGCTTCCATGGCTGCTCACCGCTATCTGCTACGTCATCAGTCAGTGACGTTCAGACTGCAGGGGGCGCGGCGCGCACTAACCACGTCACCGTGCCCTCTGCTGTCTGAAGTCACTGATCGATGACAGACAGCAGCAAGCAGCCATGGACGCAGGACAGGTGAGTATCGCTATACTTACCCGTCCTGACGCTGTCTCTTGAGCCCCCAGCTTCTCCGCGCTCTCCCTTCCTGCGTTCAGCGGTCATGTGATGCCGCTCATTAAAACTCATGAATATGCGCATATTCATGAGTTTTAATGAGCGGTGCCACGTGACCGCTGAAGGCAGGAAGAGAGAGCGCGGAGAAGCTGGGGGCTCAAGTGACAGCGTCAGGACGGGTAAGTATGACCTAATAATCAAAATATTTTTGGCACTCAACTCGTTGCAAAGATGAAGAATTTTTATTTGCAGTCACAAATATAGACGTTTCGGCTGTATCAAATAGCCTTCATCAGTAAACAAGACTGCTCCTATCTCTATAATTTTCTGGACATTATATTGTATGACCGATAGTAAATTAGGTGCTATTGGAGGTGATACCATCCATCATGTAAGAACTGGTATATAAACCTGTAGATTTCAATGAGAAGGGGTAGTAGAGAAATATTCCAAACGAGATCGTATACAGGATTATTAGATCTGTGACTTTGAAAAGCTCCAAAGGTTGCACCAACCAAAAGTTGGCATAAACATCCTATGGCTATGCCTGAAGGGAATTGTCCCAAAGGGGATTACTTGTGGGATTGTTAAATCCTGTGACTCATAGAAAACCCCAATTTCACGCTGTAAGAACAGCAGCTGGCTGTAGTTTCAAATGTCTTGTTGGTGGGTGGCAGCAGGACCTGTATGAACACGGCATCCACCGCTGGTGGTCACAGATCTAATAATCCTGTATATGATCTCGTTTGGAATATTTCTCTACTACCCCTTCTCATTGAAATCTACAGGTTTATATACCAGTTCTTACATGGTGGATGGTATCACCTCCAATAGCACCTAATTTACTATTGGTCATACAATATAATGTCCAGAAAATTATAGAGATAGGAGCAGTCTTGTTTACTGATGAAGGCTATTTGATACAGCCGAAACGTCTATATTTGTGACTGCAAATAAAAATTCTTCATCTATCTTTGCAACGAGTTGAGTGCCAAAAATTTTTTGATTATTCTATACTGGTGTGGGAACCTTCTTTTGTGCACCGACACAGCTGTGCCACGTTATACTATTGGGTAAGTATGACCTGACACCCCTGCCCACCTCCGACCCCCCGGTGGATATGACTCGAATATAAGCCGAGAGGGGGGACTTTCAGCCCAAAAAAATGGGCTGAAAATCTCGGCTTATATTCGAGTATATACGGTACTTTAGATTCCGTTAAGAAGAAATGGGAAAGGCTCATCCCAGATACACAGGGAGAGGATTGGGAAGAAATCCTGGAGTCACCAATCTGGGTATCTCCGTCTGCCAATATCAGGATGATACAGTTATATATTATTAATCAATCATATTTGACGCCAATTCGACTCTTCAGGATGGGCTGATACCAGTCATCGGAATGTTTGAGATGTCATTCAATAGATGCAGACTTTATCCATATGATCTGGTGCTGTCCTGTTGTGGCACAATATTGGAGGGAGGTGACATCATTATTGACATCTTTGGTACAAACCCCTGTTCCCCTTGAGCCACTGATCTGTCTATTTGGGGTGTGGGATGAGGAGGCATGGGGTCACTATGTCGGGATTTTTCTACGGGAGATGCGGTTTATGGCATGAAAGGTGCTAGCATTACGGTGGATGAGGGGGTTCACCTCCTTCTCTTGGGTCTTGGATCACTTTGGTAAATTCGATTATCCCATATGAACGTACGCTGTATCAAAACAGAGGGTGTCCGGGTAAATTCGAAAAGATTTGAGAGAGGTGGAACTCCTCTCACCTCACTTTGCAGAGTAGAGATGTCGTATAGTAAACAGCTCATTATATGGAAGTAGGCTGCAGTATAGTTTGTTCTTTGTAGACGTAGGTACGATTTAGAAGCTAGGCAGGTTTCATCATTGGAATAATAACACGAAGCTATTGTGATTTAATTGGTATTGGTTTGCTTTTTTTTTTATAAACAACTGACGCACATATTATGCTTCAAATTTTCATGTAATCTGAGCGTATATATGTTTTTGTATCAAGCCTTAACATCATATACTAAATGTGTGTATTGAATAACTGCTTGCGGTTTAATAAACGAATTAAAAAAAAAAAAATGACATAGACAGTGCCATATTTATAACTATGATTTATACCTCCCCATCTCAAATAAATGGAGTTAGAGATGGATGACTGGAGCCTTTCCGAGACCAAGACTTTTACTCTCCCAATACCGTAATGAGCCTAGTTGACCTAAAAAAAACATAGGTTGTCCATCTCTAGTTTTGATTTATTTTTTATATTTATTTTTTATAACGGTTATCCCCATCTCAATCTTTTTCCCCCTAGTAAAATAACATCTATACTTGCATCCGATTCTGGTGCCGTTCCAGCGATGTCGGCACTTGCTCTCTGCGTCCAATCAACGACCGCTTCACTCTCCCCACATTCAGATCAATTACATACATCCAGAGGAAGTGAGAGAGCAGCAGCTCTTATGTCCTCCGGACATAAGTAATTTGTCCCAAGGTGGGATGCGTGATTCCAGCGCTGGTTGGCCACAGGGATTGCATGACATGACAATGCTACGCAATCCTGGGATAGCCAGTGCCGACGCCAGTGGAACGGCATGGCATCGGAGGTGAGTGTTATGTTTTACAACTGCACTACTCTGACAACACCTTTACTACTAAAGTCAACCACTGTCACATACCTATTTTTATGAGAGACCTACTCTACAGTATATGTATTAACTTTTAGAGAACCCACCTCCACCAAGAGGATCAGTTTTGGTTATCATGTGTCCTCCAATGTTAGACTCCAATAAAGCAGACGTGTTCCTCCTGATTTACTACTTGTTCAGTATGCTTGTATGAAAGGTTATACCATAAATGGTTAACACCATTTCAGTGTCATTCATATTTAATAGACCGTACATGAATATGCCTCCAAGTAATAAAATTAATCTACCAGAAAGGCAAATATTGTTCATTTCACGCTATGCACGCTATTAGCATGATGTCTTTTGCTGATGTTCCATTTGTAACTGTTCTGGTGATAAATGATTTTTATTTGCATAAAATCGTGGGGTACGGTTGTCATTTTGACATCATACAGAACTCATTCTGTCACATCTAAATGCCTCCTGAGAAAATAATGTGGCCAATACTGATATTGAAATATGACGTGTTGCACAGAGCCATAGTGTTCGGCCAAAGTTGTTCTTTTGGATTTCGATCTTTGCCTAGCCTCGGTGAAGCATTGTGTCGGCGTGCTGCAGTGTGCATTGTCGGAGCTTGGTTATTGAAAAGCCACTGGCCACTGCACAATGCCTGGGAGCTGGGTGCAGACACAAATGTAGTTAGACAGAATCTACCTGCGCTCTGGAAACGAAACAATCTGTTCTGTGACCGCTCGGCTCAGGGCAAGAATAATGCGTAAATGATTAAAATGACAATACATGGAAAGCAGCATCTCAAGAATGGAAGACTCGGTGTTTTTTATTCCAGCTTGTATTATGCAGCAGTATTAAAATTTCATGTGCTATGCAAATCTGATCTCGGGTAAATGATAGAATTGTATGTGTGCCTGAAATACTGACTGTGATGAGTGGACGTAAGCCTAACAGCACACTAATAAATATGTTATATATAATTTTTTTCGGCTGTTAAACCTAATAAAATGTAAAAAACAACAACATTTGACTGGCCTCCCACACTTCGTTGCATCCAACATCTCCACTTGTGCTTCGATTGGATGTGACTTGCTGATCAACCTGCAGTGCACCTCGTCCTCGTTTTTCCTTTTAGTTTTTTCCCTAGTTATATTTATTTGTTGTCCTCTTTTGGTACGACGTATTCAAATGAATATACTTATATAGTCATTTCCGGTTTGGTTTTTCCATTTTGGTGAGGTCACATTGCGCAGATTACCTCCTTACAAGTCATTCTGATGTTTTTGCCATGGTGCCACCACCTTTGGCGATAAGTAAATGGCCCAAGTTGGATGCAAACTGTGCTTGTGAGTGCGTACAAGCCCGGCAGCCGCCATTGTCTAGGTGATGGCCACATTGCAAAAAGAAAAAGTATACTTTGTGGCACATATTTTTTTTTTTTTCTATTAGCTGTGGCTCTTTGTATAGGAAAGCGCAGTCTGCTACACTTACCTGTATGGAGACAAATGCTGGCCCAAAGAACATACTGTCTGCCTCTGGTAACTTTAAAGAAAAGCTCTCTGTGTGTATTTTTGGCACAACGCCTAGATATGGTTAGGAGAAAAAGGGCATTAGGTTTTGTTTGTCTGCTTTTACTAGATAATTGACCATAAATGTGTGAGTCTGGTAATTATTGGTGATTATGGTCAGTAGTAGCCGTTTTGACGTTATTTTTTGGGTGTGTTTTAGTGTTTTTTCAGGCATGGTCTAGGCAAAATTGGCCTGAAAAGGACGTCATGTGCACATGCCCTTACCGTAAAACACAAATGTGGCCACACTATGCTGTCTGTATGAGGTCTAAATTCACTGGCAGGCACAACGAGGTGACTCGTGATGAGCAGACCCGTGGAAGTTTGGGTTCGTCTGGTTCTACCGAACTTCGAGTAGATCACGGCACTCAATGAAAATGAGACGGAGGTGCCCAAGTCAGGTATCCAACCAAACATAAAGTATCTTGAAACAACTTGGCACTCAATTGGTGAAGCAATTTGACAGTTTTTATTTGCTTCCAGACAAGCCAAAAAATATTTGAACGTTTTTGGTCCTACACCGGAGCTTCCTCAGAAAATTATTTTCATAGAAGATTACTAGAAGAAGAGCTGTGAAAGCAAACCCGTATTTTAATGGGTCAATTGTCTATGAAAGCTATCCTGTGATGCTGGATGTGCTTGAATTTGTAGTGTGAGTTATCTTGCGTTTGGCAGAAAGTGGCACACAGAAAAAGGGTGGCACCGTGAGGTAGCCAAAGGAAAAATGATCCCTTGTAGAATGCCTCAAAAAGGCAATCGGCGGAAGTGCGCTTCTATGGGTGGCAAACGTATTGCACATGAATTGCGCTGTAGTATAATTGGCCTGTAGCAGGAGCCCAACTGAATACTGTGGACCAAAAAGTAATGAAACCACGTTCATAGGAATAACAGCCGTATTGCCCCAGAATGGCGCTTAAGTCCGGACCTGGAGGAGATGTGTGCTGCTCTGTGTGGAAACGCGTCCGAAGTTCAGTTCGGGTACCAGAACTGTACAGGAACTTGAACGTGAATCCAAGCCCCATAGAAATCAATGAGGACCCGAACTTTCGAGCTGGAAAATCTCTCGCTTTCTCTTTTTCTCGCTCTCTCTCATGCCTGGACTCCTAAACTGTGAAATGGACTTCCAGGAGGAGTCTGTGATCGGAGTTCAGCACCGGACACTAGGTGTCTGCTACGAGCCCCGGATTTGCTCATCTCTAGATGTGACCTTTTTATTTTATGTTTTTCTTCTAATGTTGCATTTCATAAATGTATCTTACTCTTACCCAATGAGTAATGCACACTCACTTTTCATTTATCTTTTCCGTGTTGATGTTTTTGGTTCCAATGCTACTGATTTGGCCGCACATAGTCCTTAATAGCACATATACAATGATGGGGGTCATGGTCCGATATCCCAGATTGGATTTGTTTCAAACTTAACCTATTGTAACATGGATAGTCATTATAAAAGTGGTATTAAAACATGAACATTCACCGACTAATCCAATTGAAGTAAAGCGCATACAATTTAACTTTTAGTAGAAACCATTAAAATTGATGTGACTTATTTTATTATTTTTTTTAAATAAACTCAGTGGTATCAGACTACAGTTGCAGCAGTGTTGTTGGATGAAGGGAATAACACCTGAAAATAAACAGCTGACCATGGTAGCCGCTGGTGGTCTTATTGACAGCAGGCTGAAATGTTATTGTGGACACTTAATATTGGTGTCAAAGGAAAACCAGTAGAGCCGCCATGGGAATGAACAAGATCACGCTCTATATAGAAATTACTATTACCTTATTACTTTACTTCCTAGAATAAATCATCAACATTACCAATTTCTCTTGTCTACTTCCAGATCTGGAAACTTTAGGGCAATGCTCCTTCAGAAAAAGTGTGCAAATCGCTGTCAGCCAGAAGAGAGTACCACCTAGTGCAGCCTGTCCTGTAAACTATTTTGCATCTTAGGAATAGGAAAAATATAAAAAATGCATCAAAGGGAATAATCTGTTACCAGGTATTTGCTAATATATCTGAGAGCAGCGAGACGTAGGGGCATAGACCCTGATTCCAGTGATGTATCACTTACTTGGCTGCTTGCTGCAGTTTTAATAAAACCACAGTTTTCTCTCCTGCAGATCTACCAGTTCTCTGAATGCTGAGCTCTGTATAACCCCGCCCACACCTCTGATTGACAGCTTTCCATTTACACTGTGCATAGGCAGAAAGCTGCCAATCAGTAGTGTGGGCGGGGTTAGCCTGAGATCGTGACAACAGTAATGACACATTGCAGGAATCATAGGGCATTTAGATTGTGAGTCCCAATGGGGACAGTGATGATGCCTGTAAAGCTCTGAGGAATTAATAGCGCTCTATAAGCAATGTATAATAAATAAATGAACTGTAACCCAGAAGTAAGGTAAACTGTTCTACAGTTGGGCAGCACCATAAATGCAGCTGTAATTGCCCGATTTGTCATAGTAAAGCTTGACAGGTGCCCAATATTACTGCCATTTGTTGCATGGTTGAAACAGTCCTGATGTTTGTGCGGAATACAAGGTGACGGTTGTTAATTTTTATTCTGAGCTACAAAGCAGCCGAACTGTTAATGCATTTGTTCACCTTATTGTGGAGCGGAGTACATGAATCTAACTCCGCTATTTGCGTGCAGATCCCCTTTGATCAGATTAAAGTGTCTATCAGGCTCAAGGCTTTTTGTGTGCTTCTTGGTCTCTTGTAATGGCTGTGATCAAACGCATTTGTGAATCTTTTTTAGAGCGGCAGATGTGCCAGTTGCTGCCAGGCTTCAGGCGGCTCAGATTTTTAGACTTTGCTTTTTCAATGATATCTCTAATAATAGAAAACGTAGATCTAGTGAAAGTTGAGGTTGATGCTGTTAAACATACGATTTCCATTTGGGAAACCTCTTTGTTTCTTAGAGTTGTACGTTTTTTGTGTTTCTGTATTTAGGAGCAGGAATTATATCAGAAAGAAGGTCTTGGAGTGAATGAGGTGCACTATGTGGATAACCAAGACTGTATAGGTAAGTGGACACATACTCTTTATTAAAGGGGTAAATGACACACGCCGCTAAAGTACAAAAAAGCTGTGGAAAACCCCTTTAAGATAAAATCCGAATTGGTTCAATAATAATGTCAAATATGGCAAGTATTGATGAGCGAACGTATTGGGATAAGGTGTTATCCGAGCATGCTCGTGTGCTAACCAAGTGTCTTCGGCGTGCTCGAAAATATATTCGAGTCCCTGTAGCTGCATGTCTCATGGCTGTTCGACAGCCGCAACACATGCAGGGATTGCCTGTTTGTTAGGGAATTCCTGTATGTGTTACAGCTGTCAAAAAGCCGCGAGACATGCAGCTACAGGGACTCGAACGTATTTTTCGAGCACGCCGAAGACACTTGGTTAGCACACGAGCATGCTCGGATAACGCCTTGTCCCAACACGTTGGCTTCATTGGTGACCTAACACATTTTGACTCCTCTTTGGCTATTCCCCCAGGTGTGACTTTAGCCTTTCACTACCCCAGGGTTGTTTTACATGCCGTGATAATCATAGAATCATAGAATCGTAGAGTTGGAAGGGACCTCCTGGGCCATCTGGTCCAACCCCCTGCTCAAAGCAGGATTCTCTAAATCATCCCAGTCAGATGTCTGTCCAGCCTCTGTTTGAAGACTTCCATTGAAGGAGAACTCACCACTTCTCGTGGCAGCCTGTTCCACTTAACTGTCAAAAAGTTTTTTCTAATATCTAATCTGTGTCTCTTCCCATTCAGTTTCATCCCATTGCTTCTAGTCTTTCCTTGTGCAAATGAGAATAAAGTTGATCCTTCTACAATGTGACAGCCCTTTAGATATTTGTAGACAGCTATTAAGTCTCCTCTCAGTCTTCTCTTTTGCAAACTAAACATTCCCAAATCCTGCAACCTTTCCTCATAAGACAGGGTTTGCAGACCGGTCACCATTCTGGTCGCTCTTTTCTGAACTTGCTCCAGTTTGTTGATGTCTTTTTTAAAATGTGGTGCCCAAAACTGGACACAATATTCCAGATGAGGTCTGACCAAAGAGGAGTAGAGGGAAATAATGACTTCACGTGATCTAGACTGTATGCTTCTGTTAATACATCCTAGAATTGCATTTGCCTTTTTTGCTGCTGCATCACACTGTTGACTCATATTCAGTCTGTGATCTATTAGTATACCCAAGTCTTTTTCACATGTGCTGTCACTTAGCCCTATTCCTCCCATTCTATATATGCTTTTTTCATTTTTATTGCCCAGATGTAGTACTTTGCATTTCTCCCTGTTAAAAACCATTCTGTTAGTTGCTGCCCACTTCTCCAGTTTATTTAAATCTTTTTGAATCCTCTCTCTCTCTTCTCTAGTATTAGCTATCCCTCCTAGCTTTGTGTCATCAGCAAATTTAATCAGTTTACCCTCAATTCCTTCATCTAAATCGTTGATAAAGATGTTGAACAATACAGGGCCCAGGACAGAGCCCTGTGGTACCCCACTTGAGACATTCTTCCAACTGGATGTGCAGCCATTTACGACCACTCTTTGGGTCCGATCACTAAGCCAGTTATGAATCCACCTAACAGTTGCCTTGTCCATTCCATACTTAGTCATTTTTTCAATAAGGATTGTATGAGAGACTTTGTCAAATGCTTTGCTGAAGTCAAGATATACTATATCTACAGCATTTCCTTGATCCACCCAATCAGTGATACCGTCATAGAAGGAAATTAAGTTAGTCTGACATGACTTATTAGTTAGAAACCCATGCTGACTCTGTTTAATCACTTCATTCTTATCCAGGTATTGACATACATGTTGTTTAATAATTTGTTCAAAGATCTTTCCTGGTATAGAAGTCAGACTCACCGGCCTATAGTTGCCTGGGTCCACCTTCTTCCCCTTTTTGAAGATAGGAACAACATTTGCTCTTCTCCAGTCTTCTGGCACTTCTCCTGTTCTCCAAGAATTTTCAAAGATTATGGAGAGGGGTTCAAAAATTTCTTCTGCTATCTCCTTCAGTACTCTGGGGTGTAATTCATCTGGACCTGGAGACTTGAATTCATTTAGGTTAGCTAAGTGTTTCCTCACTATCTTTCTGTTTATAGATATCCTGGATTCTTCTATTCCCTTAATAGGACAGTGAATAACAGTTGATGTTGCATTTCCTTTCTGAGAGAAAACAGATGCAAAATAGGAATTTAAAAGTTCAGCCTTCTCAACATCCTGTCTTACCATTTCATCATTTTCATCCTGTAAAAATCCTATAGCATCTTTGACTTTTCTTTTACTTTTGACATATCCCCAAAATCCTTTATTATTGCTTTTGACATCTCTTGCAAGCCTCAGTTCATTTTCAGCTTTAGCTAATCTGATTTGTGCCCTGCAGGTTCTGCAGACAGCATTATATTCTTCTTTAGATATGCCTCCCTCTTTCCATTTTATAAACATTTTTTTCTTCCTTTTTAGCATGTGCTTAAGTTCTGTGTTCATCCATCCTGGTTTCCTTAAATGCTTCCTATTCTTCCCTCTTTTCGGAATTGTTAACAACTGTGCTTTGAGAATTTCATTTTTCAAGATTTCCCATCCTTCCTGGACATTTTTGTCTTTAAGGATATCCAGCCATTGGATCCCTCCAATTCTCTTTCTGAATCCCTTAAAATCTGCCTTTCTGAAATCTAACCTTGACGTCTGAGTCTTCACAGGTCTTCCACCTCTAGTAATCCAAAATTCTAAAATAGCATGGTCGCTACCTCCTAGGGTCCCAGCCACTTTTACCTCCTCAACCATTTCCTCCCTGTTTATAAGGATTAGATCCAAGGTAGCAGTTCCCCTTGTTTTCTCCCTTACCTTTTGGAAGATAAAGTTGTCAGCAAGAGAGGATAAGAATTTCCTTGACCTGTTAGTTTTGCCTGAGAGAGATTCCCAACAAATGTCTGGATAGTTGAAATCTCCCATGACAACTATGTCATATTTTTTGGAGAACTTGGCTATCTGATGCATAAAGAGTTCATCTATATCTTCGGCTTGCACAGGCGGCCTGTAGTAAATGCCTACAATGGTGTCCTTTCCATTGTTCTGTCCTTGTATTCTTACCCAAACAGTTTCCACAGAACTCCCAGTCTCTGAAGCTTCAATCTCTGTGCAGATATACGCGTTTCGAACATACAATGCGACACCCCCTCCTCGTTTATCAAGTCTGTTTCTTGCAAATAAGTTGTATCCTTCTAGTCTTGTATTCCAATCATGTGTATTGTCCCACCAAGTTTCAGTGATTCCAATTACATCATATTTCTGTTCCTGTGTTAGTAGTTCCAATTCTCCTTGTTTGTTGCCCATGCTTTGTGCATTAGTATAGAAACATTTTAGTTTGTGATTGGTTTCTCTTTCTCCAATATTTTTATTAATTAGATTCTTTCGTCTTTGTTCTTCCTTTCCACTTCTAATAGCAGAGTTCTCAATAGCATTTGTCAGGTGTATGGCTTTTTCTGGTCTTTTGCTTCCCTTCCCATGTTGTTCTAGTTTAAAGCTCTCCTTACAAGTGTAGCAAGGCGACTTCCAAATACATGCTTTCCAGTCTTCGTAAGGTGCACCCCATCTCTAGCAAGTAGTCCATCGTATAAGTAGTTCCCTCCGTGATCCAGAAATCCAAATCGTTGCTGACGGCACCATCGACGTAGCCAGTTGTTCACCTGCAGAATCTTATTCCACCTCCTCCTGCAGTGCGATGTTGCATTGCAGTGCATAGGCTGGCCGCACATCTCCAGCCCAAGAGTCACAGCTTCATAGAAATCAATGAATCAGTCACACTCGGGTCAGGAGATGTACGGCCAGTCCGTGCATTGCAATCCGACATCAGACCGATTATCACGGATGTCTGAAACAGCCCTAAGGGTGTGACTAAGGTCCCATATAAGTAAGACAATGAATAGACGAGTGACTGTTGATATGAATGTTTATTCCTGATGACCATCACATGTAATAGCGCTCAATCATTAGTCCCCCATGGGGTTCATGATGGCTCCATGTAAATGAAAAACCCCTGCTCCCATGGACTTATCACATATTATTGATTGTTAATCATCATGGGAAGACTATGTGCTTTTGGAATCGGGTCTTAAGGCAATAAAAAGCTTAAATTCTGGAAGTGATTTCTAGGGATACCAGTTGCATGACTCGACAAAGAACTTTGGGGTGCATTCGAAACGCGTCGCTTTCCATTTATTTGACTTGGATGTCATTTTAACATTTGTATGGAATAAAGAAAACATTTTTTACCAGGAGCTGGAATACATCCCTCCTGTTTTTTCCCAGTTGTATGACCGGCTGGTAACTTTCTCCGTTTCTGTATTAGAGATGCTCGTAACGTTTTGTGCAGGAGCATATTCCTAATATAGATGAGTTCAGCATCCTGACTGGAATAGTTAAATGCTGCCTTGGTTTTAATTTCCTTTCTTTGCTCCTAAGACAGATGTGCAATCCTCTTTCCAGAGATAATTATCTGGAGGAAGAAATGTTAGAATCTTAAAGCATTCCTTTAACATTCCTAATGCTGGCAGCACAGGAACTTTGCCGCACTGTTATGTGGCAATGCTGTTTTATGTGACGTACTAACCTGGTCCATTTTCTTCTATAGATCTGATCGAGTCAAAGTTGGTGGGTATCCTCGATATACTGGACGAAGAGAACAGACTTCCTCAGCCTAGTGACCAACACTTTACATCCATGGTTCACCAGAAACATAAGAACCACTTCCGCCTTACGGTAAGAAACTCTTGTAGTGTGTCACGGGGTAATTACTTTGACCTGGGACAAAGCTGGATGATGCACATACTATAAAATATATGCATTACTTGTAAATTATTGTAATATACCCTACACAAATAGGCAGTAGACTTAGTGTATACATGTACCGCACTTGGATCGGGTCATCCAAACACACAAGGGCACAGTATTATTTATTATCTTCCTACAGGGTCTTCAGCCAGTGGTTTGTGACCAAGATGGCTTGTAACCCCCAGCTGGGTGGCACATCAGAGGGCTCGTGGCCTAACCAGTGTAAAATGCTTAAATGAGTTATAGAATACCAGATTTCACTTACATATTTACCTGTAAGGCTGCGTTCACACGTTCAGGTTTTTTGACGGTTTCGCGGCGGTTTTTACTGCCCGATTTTGCCGCGAAAACGCAAAAAAACAGCATCCCATGCAATCCTATGGGATTCCGCAATGCTGTGCTAATGCTGCGGAAAAATCCGCAGCATGCTCATTAATTTGCGGAATTGCGGCGATTCCGCCCACATAGGAATGCATTGTTCTGCTTACTTTCCGCATGTGGCTGTGCCCACCATGCGAAAAGTAAGCAGAACATTTGCGGATGGTACCCACGGTCCGGAGGTGAGGAGACTGTCCTCCGTGCTGTGGGTACCATATCCCTGTAAAAAATAGAATTAAAATTAAAAAATCTGGTTATATTTACCTTCCGACGTCCCACGCAGCATCCCCAGGCTTCAGCGATACACGCGGCAGCTCCCGTTCCCAGTGATGCATTGCGATGACCTTTGCTGACGTCGCGTCTCCCGATGCTGGGGCGGTCTCGCGAGACCGCGACATCATCAAAGTACATTGCCGCAATGCATCACTGGGAACGGGACCTGCCGTAGCATCGCGGAGGCCTGGGGACGCTGCGCGGGACGTCGGAAGGTGAATATAACCCAATTTTTTATTTCTTTAATTATTTTTAACATTAGATCTTTTTACCATTGAGGCTGCATAGGCAGCCTCAATAGTAAAAAGTTGGTCACACTCGTCAAACACTATGTTTGACGAGTGTGACAACTTGTCAATCAGTTCTCCAAGCGATGCTACAGATCGCTTGGAAAATGCTAGCATTCTGCAAGCTAATTACGCTTGCAAAACGCTAGTTTTTCCGCGGGAAAATCGCATTTTAAATTCCCGCGATTTTCCTGAATGGAATTCTGGCATTCTCGCGGTAAATTCCGCAGGAATTCCGCTACGTGTGAACCCAGCCTAAGTGTTTGCAAGTTCAATGGGGTTCTCCACCATCTCTATACATTGATTGTGGCTAACAAGGATTAAAATGTTGGGGACTTCTATTAGACTTAGTATGCAATGTGATCTGAATGTTTAATGTCTCCAAAAACCTGCATCTTGAATGAACTTTGCCAAACACAAGCTCAAAATGTCATCATAAGCTTAGAAATGTGAGAAATGTGTGATCTCCATAGTGTTTCTTGCATACTATGCATACTTGTTTCTTGCATACTATGTCCCAGCGATCCCATCCACGATGGATCGTTGGTGGGATCGCTGGGACATCGTTATGTGTAACGGTACCCTAACTCTTGAAGTTTGTCATTGTTTCTCCAGTGCTGCAGAAATGTTTAGCATTGTCCTCTGTGAGGCAGTGTATTGTAACGGATTTAATGGATTGTGATGAATAAGAGAATGCTCACATGAGAATTGAATTTTACTTAAAATGATTTACTTAATAAATGATAAAATTAAATAATAAACAAAATAAACAACAAAAATACATATGAATCAGAAACGAGCATTACATACATTACATTCTCAAGGTAGAAGTCCTTCAATCTGTGTCCTTCTCTCCTCTCTGTAAGGGTCCCGTGACATTTAGCGATGCACCCGCGATCCCAACCACGATACGACCCGGTCAGGATAGCTGGTGCATCGCCAAATGGTCGCTAGTGAGCTTCCAGACAGGCAGATCTCGGCAGCGGCGCAGCAGCTGTCGTTACTTACCTGTCAGACACGGCGATGATCAGGGGCGTACATAGAAATCATGGGGCCCCATACTAAAAGTCTGAATGGGCCCCCCCCCAAAAGAAAAGGAAAAAAAAAATCAACGGGTGCTTGTAACTCCAGGCATGCATGTTATAGGTCAAACATCCAGCCACAGCAGCACAGGATGTCAGGAGAGTCAGCCACAGCAGCATACAGGATATCAGGAGAGCTATCCACAGGAGCACAGAGGATGTCAGGAGAGTCAGCCACAAAAGCACAGAGGATGTCAGGAGAGACAGCCACAGCAGCACAGAGGATGTCAGAAGAGCCAGCTACAGAAGCACAAAGGATGTCAGGAGAGCCAGCCACAGCAGCACAGAAGATGTCAGGAGAGCCTACCAAAGCATCACAGAGGATGTCAGGAGAGCCTGCCACAGCAGCACAAAGGATTTCAGAAGAGGCCCGGCCACAGAAGCACAGAGGATGTCTTGAGAGCCTGCCACAGCAGAACAGAGGATGTCAGGAAAGCCAGCCACAAAAGCACAGAGAATGTCAGGAGAGCTAGCCACAGCAAAGCAAAGGATATTAGGAGAGCCGGACACAAAAGCACAGAGGATGTCAGGAGAGCCAGCCACAGCAGCACAAGGGATGGCAGTAGAGGAAGCCACTGCAGCACAGATGACGTCAGGAGAGGCCCAGCCACAGAAGCACAGAGGAATCCACACACACACACACACACACACACACACACCTACAGTGCATGCAGGGCCCCCTCCACCCTCCACAATGCATGCAGCCCGGCCCCCCTCCCTGAAGTGCAAAGTGCCAGGCTTCCAGCACAGTGAGGGGACACATTTAACAAAAAAAATCCACCCCCAGCCTGGCTCACCGTCTTGTGTGTGTGTCCACCCCCTCCCTGAGTGAGAGAGGCTCATGAATGTTTTCTGCTTCCTGCAATGCAGGTGGTGTGCTGCTCTCTGGCTGCCAGGAGGCGTGGCGTTCTTATGCAAATCCAGCCAGAGACTTCAGCCAACTGCTGACCAGGAAACAAGGAAAGGGGAGCTTCAAGGGGGTATACAGCGGCCATCGCTTACATTTAATTAAAGGAGATAGTACTGTGTCAGCACAGCTGCCAAACCACAGTGGCTGTCGCAGGCCCCATCACCCATCCGGGCCCCATAGCAGCTGCGTGGTCTGCTACTATTGATGGTACGCCACTGGCGATGATGACGTCCTCTGCCCGTGTCCACGCGTCGCTCGTCGGCGCCCTCAGGAAGCCCAGAAGGAAGCCGCCGACGAGAAACGGCCCAGGACGTTCTCGTACGATCAGCGATAGCAAGCGGGGGAGCCGGTCGGAGGTAAGTATCACATCTAGCGATATCACTATGTGTAAAGCCCCCTTAAGTCTCCCTTGGAATCTCTGTATCTCACATCTCCAATCTCTACCCCCCTGTCTGCCTGTGTCCTCTTTTCATATGTTAAAAAAGTCTACTTTGAAACTTCTTGAGAGACTATGATCTCCCAAGGTATGTGTACTGGAGACTGAAACTGCCTCCAATTAGGATAAACATCTCCTGGGAAAGGTATAATTAGTATACTCTCATCTTTGAATGTCAAAGGTCCCTTTGTTAGAAGATAAGTGTTAAGATTGTAATAAAAAAACAGTTATTTGCCCTCCTTGGGCAATTTGAACAAGTTTCAATGACCTTTCTTTCAGGGAGGTTAGCAAAAGGATATATATATATGTATGTATGTATGTGTGTATATATATATATATTTCTCCTTCGTCTCATTGGGGGACACAGAGACTGTGGGTGTGTGCTTCTGCCGTCTGGAGGCCGACACTAAGTGTACAAAAAAAGAGTTAGCTCCTCCTCCGCCGCATACACCCTCGCCCCTAGGCCGGGCGTAACTCAGTTTTTGCTTAGTGTCTGATGGAGGCACACGCAGTCTGGAATTCCAGACTAGATTTTTTTTTTTTTTTTCCTCCCTTTTTTCTATGAAGATAAGATAGGGGCGACGGTTCCTATAGAGAGGATCCGATCTCCCCAAATCACCAACGGGCGACCACGTGTGAGTAACCCTCCACGTGTCCTCTCCCGCACCGAGGGACACATCTGGGACTTTTTTCCAGACATCTATTTTTTTTTTTTTTTTAACGAAAGAGGGGCAACGCGTCCTGATTAGAGGACTCGGTTTCCCCACAACTTCATCAGGAGCACGTGTGAGCAGAACCAGGGGTCAGACTCCGCGTTGCTACTCTCCTACAACAGCAGTGTATGGAGGACCCGTCCACCCCTTGGTAGTGAGTCCAGGGGGTTGAATCGGAGGCGCAGGTGAGAGCGTACAGGGGGAAGAGGCCGCGGGTAAGACCGACAGAGCCCCCCCCCCCCCCCCCCCCCCCTCCCCTCCCCCCCCCGCGCCTGCACGGCGGATGGCCCTGCTCACCTGTTTGGTATATGGGGGATCCGCTCCTGGAGCGCACCGCAAGTTGGCGCTGGTGGGTAGCGGTAGCCAGGGCGTTGCACCCGGGCTCCGCACGCCGCGTGTATCGCGGCCGGAAGCCCGCCGGCGGCCGCGGCCCCACTGCAGAGCGCGAGTATCGCGCGAGGCCGCGCGCCGACTTCCGGTGGTAGCCGGAAGTCCCGCCCGCTGACTTCCGGTGGTAGCCGGAAGTCCCGCCCGCTGACGCGGCGGTGACAGCGGCGATGGTGGAGACGCGCGATATAGGGCAGGAGGTCAGAGGCGCAGATCCCGGAGAGACTTCCGCCCTAACACATTGCATCCACGCAAGGACAGCCCGGTGGGTGAGTGTAACTCCGTTTGGAGAACCACGCTGCTTGTCAGGGAAGAGGTTACCCTCCTCCTCCTTCTACTCTGCCTTCAGCCTGTGCAAGTATGTCTGCAAAGGGGAAGCTCTGTACAGGAAAAGCTCACTCTTTCCTTTACGCGGTTTGCGTGTCCTGTGGGGTCAGGCTGCCAAAGGCACAGGCGGGTAAATATTGTGAAGCCTGTGAGTCGGAGCGCGCCCAGGAGCCCCCCACTGTTTCTGAACCAAGGGGTCAGGACCCCCCGGAATGGGCGGTGTCCTTATCGCAGTCTATGCTGTCCCTTACGAGGGCAATTGAATCCCTTCAGGGCCCAGGCGGGAGCAGGGAGGGGGGTCTGCCAGCGGAAGAGAGCTCGTCCTCGTCTCAGGACCCTCCAACCATTAGAGGTCGCTCCAGTACCAGGCAAGCTCATATAAAGAGGGTTCGTTCCCCGTCGGCCGGACCCTCCGGGGCTTCGGCGGCGGGTATTAGGGCATCCCGTTCCCCGTCACTGAGCTCTGGGAGCGATCAGGATGAAGGAGAAGAGGAAGGAGCCTGGAATCTAGAAAGTCTGGGGTTCCAGGATTCGGTGGACAGTCTCATTGAGGCAGTCAACCAGACATTAGAGATCGAGGACGATGTGCCCACAGCCTCAGGTCACAAGGTCTCTTTTAAGAAATCCAGGCGACCACATAGAAGATTTGCCACGCATCCGGAGTTTGAGGAGCTAGTCCAGAAACATAGAGATCACCCGGATAAGCGCTTTGCAATGCAAAAAGCGCTACAGGCAAAGTATCCGTTTCCTCCTGAGCTCCATAAGGCTTGGGTAGAGTCGCCAGTAGTGGACCCTCCCGTGTCACGTTTAGCATCTAGGTCGCTATTGTCAATACCCAGTGTTTCCTCTATTAAGGACCCAACTGATCGCCTCATGGACGGGCTTGCCCGCTCGGTATATGAGGCAGCAGGGTCGGCTCTGGCCCCCTCCTTTGCGGCGACTTGGGTGGCTAAAGCCATGGTTTCGTGGGGGGAAGCTCTGTATAAGGCCCTCCAGGACAGGGATCTGCCCGCGGAGGTCTTAGAGGTGGCAAATCAGATGTCAGGGGCAAGTGATTATCTTGTCAGCGCCTCACTGGACGCGGCCGAGTGTTCGGCGGTGGCAGCGGCGAATGCGATCGCCATTAGGCGTGCATTATGGCTGAGGCTGTGGAAAGCGGATTCTATCTCTAAAAAATCCTTGACCTCATTGCCTTTTCAGGGCAATCGATTGTTCGGTGAGAAGCTGGATAGGCTTATCTCAGAAGCCACTGGGGGGAAGAGTAGTTTCCTTCCGCAGCAGAGAAGTTGCCCGGCATTCAGGCAAACGCAAAGGCGTTTTCGACCCTTTCGTAGCCCCTGGGGGGGGACTCCGGCCAGGACATACTCCTCCGCAAACGATGGCCAGAGTAGGGAAAAACAAGTCTCTTACAGGGCCAATCCGCTGGGTAGAGGCCGAGGCCATTTACCCAGAGCGAAGGGGGCCAAGCCCCAAAAGCCTCCAGCTAAATGACTGGAGGCGCTCCGTACCTACGGACGACAGGGTGGGCGGACGCCTACTAAGGTTCAGCCACGTTTGGGTCGCAGTGACACGCGACACTTGGGTGGCAGAACTTGTATCGTCCGGGTACAAGATAGAGTTTGTCGGACGGCCACCACAGCGATTCTTCCGTTCACGACTTTCCAAGACAGATTCGCAGGCGGAGAGTTTGTTACAGGCTGTAACGACGCTAGAGCACAAAGGAGTTATCGCCCCAGTGCCGCAGGGCGAAGAGTCGCAGGGGTTTTACTCCAATCTTTTTTCGGTCCTCAAAAAGGACGGGACTGTGAGGCCGGTTCTGGATCTAAAGATCCTAAACAGATTCATCAGGGTCAGGCGATTCCGGATGGAATCCCTCCGCTCGGTCATTGCAGCCATGGATCCAGGGGAATTCCTGGCCTCAATCGATGTGCAGGATGCATATCTGCATATTCCGATATTCCCCCCACACCAGAGGTTCCTGCGATTTGCGATCGGAGGACGTCACTTCCAATTCGTGGCTCTGCCCTTTGGTCTGGCCACTGCCCCCAGAGTCTTTACAAAGATAATGGCGGTGGTTATGGCCATCCTGCATGCACGGGGCATAACGGTGTTTCCTTACCTGGACGACCTTTTGGTAAAGGGGCCGTCGTTTCAGGAGTGCCAGGACAATGTCAATATTACTCTGGATACCCTGGCCCGTCTGGGCTGGCTGATCAATTGGAGCAAGTCATCCTTGATTCCAGCCCAAAAAATCGTGTTCCTGGGCATGATTTTCGACACCTCCCGGGGGCTGGTGATCCTCCCTCAGGACAAGGCGCAAAAAATCAAGCAAGGGATACGGAACCTTCTACAGCCGGGCTCCAGATCCATCCGGTATGGCATGAGTGTGTTGGGAAGAATGGTGGCGGCGATAGAAGCAATCCCGTTTGCCCAGTTCCATCTCCGTCCGCTTCAGCATGCGCTCTTGACAGCATGGGACCGGAGGCTGCTGTCTCTCAGTCATCGGTGCAAATTGTCTCCGCTAGTACGGAGTTCACTCCGGTGGTGGACTCGCGACTCGTCTCTGGTCCAGGGGAAGCCTTTTCCCCCGGAACAATGGTTGGTGGTGACGACCGATGCAAGCCTGCAGGGTTGGGGAGCAGTTTTCCAGAGTCACATAGCCCAGGGGCGATGGTCGGTTCAGGAGGTAATTCTCCCGATCAACATTCTGGAGATACGGGCAATACGATTGGCCCTGCGACATTTCCAGTGTTTCCTGAGACACCGGCCGGTGCGCATCCAGACGGACAATGCTACAGCAGTAGCATATGTCAACCATCAGGGGGGCACACGCAGCCAGGCAGCCATGCGCGAGGTCGGACTGGTACTACGTTGGGCGGAGAAGAACCGCGTGGTAATTTCAGCGGTACACATTCCAGGAGTCGAAAACTGGGCGGCAGATTTTCTCAGCCGACAGGGGGTTGCGGCAGGGGAATGGTCCCTGCACCCCGAGATCTTTCAGCAGATCTGCCAACGGTGGGGGACACCAGACGTGGACCTTATGGCATCCAGAGAGAATGCCAAGGTACTAAGGTTTGTCGCTCGATCCCTCGATCCGCAGGCAATCGCAGCAGACGCACTGGTGCTCCCGTGGGGCCAGTTTCGTCTCCCGTACTTGTTCCCCCCGCTGCCGCTGCTTCCAAGAGTTATCAGGAAGTTAAGGAGAGAGAAGGTTCCAGCAATTCTGCTGGCCCCAGACTGGCCCCGGCGGGCCTGGTACGCAGATCTGGTCCAACTAGTGGTGGACGTACCCTGGCGTCTTCCAGATCGGCCGGACTTACTGTCCCAAGGGCCGATCTGCCATCCGAACTTAGGGGCCCTGTGTTTGACGGCGTGGCCATTGAATCTTGGCTGTTAACACAGGCAGGATTCAGACGCGATGTGGCGGCCACGATGGTGAGTGCCCGAAAACCTTCCTCGGCGAGGGTGTATCATCGGACTTGGGAAGTATTCTTCCGTTGGTGTAGGGATCGTGAAGTGGCTCCTCTGGTTTTTTCGATCCCCAACGTACTGGCTTTTCTACAAGCAGGGCTGGACGCAGGGTTGGCCCCGAGTTCCCTCAGAACGCAAATCTCGGCCCTGTCGGTACTTTTCCAACGAAAAGTCGCTTCCGTCTGGCAGGTTAGGACGTTTATGCAGGGGGTCGCACATTTAGTACCCCCCTATAAGGCGCCGACGGAATCATGGGACCTGAATTTGGTGCTCAGAGCCCTTCAGGAGGCCCCTTTCGAACCATTGCAAGAGGTCTCCTTACCTTACCTGTCCAGAAAGGTCGTTTTTCTAGTAGCCATAACGTCTATTAGGCGGGTTTCGGAATTGGCGGCCTTATCTTGTAAACCACCGTTCCTAACTTTTTATAAGGATAAGGTAGTTTTAAGGCCAGCTCCTCCCTTCTTGCCGAAGGTTGTGTCTGCTTTTCATATCAACGAAGACATCGTCTTACCCTCGTTTTGCCCGGCACCGGTGCACAGGGTAGAGAAGGCTTTGCACACTCTGGATCTGGTAAGAGCTCTTAGGAGGTATGTGGCGAGGACGGCGCCATTCCGCCAGACAGACTCTCTATTCGTGGTTCCAGAGGGACGGCGGAAGGGGCTCGCTGCGTCCAAAGCGACTTTGGCCAGATGGGTTCGCCTGACGGTTCAAGAAGCTTATCAAATCAGTGGCACGCCAGTTCCGGCAGGGATCAAGGCTCACTCGGCACGGGCAGTGGGTGCCTCATGGGCACTACGACACCAGGCTTCAGCGGAGCAGGTATGCAAAGCAGCTACCTGGTCCAGCTTACATACGTTTGCCAAGCATTATAACGTACATACCCAGGCATCCTCGGATGCAAGCCTGGGAAGAAAGATCCTCCAGGCAGCAGTTGCGCACCTCTAATCAGGGGCGCAAATTAGCATGGATTGGGTGAGTTAAGATCCCGCCCAGAGGACTGCTTTAGGACGTCCCACAGTCTCTGTGTCCCCCAATGAGACGAAGGAGAAACATGGATTTTTGTGAGTACTCACCGTAAAATCCTTTTCTCCGAGACGCTCATTGGGGGACACAGCACCCACCCTATCAGCCAGTTGGCTTTTACTTATTTTGAGTTTTACAAATCCTTGTACAAGGTTTAGGGTGGTCCCCTTTTTCAGACATATAGTTTCTTGCCTGAGTTTAAGGCGCGTTCTCCTACTGCTTATGCACTAAACTGAGTTACGCCCGGCCTAGGGGCGAGGGTGTATGCGGCGGAGGAGGAGCTAACTTTTTTTGTACACTTAGTGTCGGCCTCCAGACGGCAGAAGCACACACCCACAGTCTCTGTGTCCCCCAATGAGCGTCTCGGAGAAAAGGATTTTACGGTGAGTACTCACAAAAATCCATGTATATATATATATATATATATATATATATATATTAAACTGAATGAAACCATATCGTTACTTAGTAAAATAATTAATTGGAGTGTTGAAACCATTAAAAATAACTCTCTAACTACAGGCAGTGAGGGGAATCATATACGAGGGTCTTTATGTCTCCCCCAGGATGTGCATAGAAACATACTGTAGAGCGTTGTAAATACAGCCGCAGCTGTGATTACAATGCAGAGTAAAAGGGAGCGTGGACTTGGTCAAACTATTTGAACTGGTCAAATTTTGGAAAGCCAGGCATAGGCTGTTATTTTTGGAGAGATCTGTAGGAAAGTAGTGGGACGGCTGTCTCCCTTCACTCCGGGTTTTGGGGGTGGCCCTTGTCCACGATTCCCATATATATGCCTGTCTGTGTGAAGATTGAATACAAACTAGAACTTCAGAGCGTAAAGCCATTACCGCGCTTACAACTTATATCGTTTCTGATACAGAATATTAGGTCTATCTAATGCCAACACTATTCTTTTCAGTTCAAGGTACTTTTAGGTATGCATATTCTATGTTTGCCAAGTCAGTGGTAGAGTAGACAGAGGGTCCGCTGTCGCTAGGTAGCCCAAAGGCCCAGTCCTATTGAATTCAGCAGAGAACATACGAGGTGAACTTTGATTTACAGGGAACCTGTCACCAGAAATAACGCTGTTAATCTGCAGGCTAACTACTTTACAATGCTGCCCGGCACGCAGCCAAATGCACCGGGAAGAATTTGGTATTCAGTCATAGGGGGTGGGAGCGACCCCGGTTCAGTCATGCTCTGAGAATACAGAGCACTTAGAACATTGGTGATGTGTTCGATACTCATTTCACCCACTGTATATTCACAGTGAATTTTAATTTATCTTTTTTTTTTTTTTTTTTTTTTTTATGGGAATGTTTAAAAAAAAAAAACCCAAAGTAGTGATTAGTGTTCATCAGAAACAAACTTTTCATGTCTCGCTGTAGTTTTCCGCATTGTCCTCTTCTTCCTTTCTGTCCTCTCTCACCCCTGTACATCCTTCTTACACTTGTCAAAGTTATCATTCACTTTTCCTTCACTTATCTTTTCATCCCGTATTTAATCTGTGCTACTTAGCTTCAGGGTGCAGCCAGACAAGTACATGATTTTGCTTGATATCCACGTCCTTTGTATAGGAGAGCCTAGCTGTGCTCATAAATCTAAGAGTTATATGCGTGGGTGAGCTGAAGTGGCTCTGACTATTTGGTAATTTAATTGTGCGTGGTTTGTCCTTAGAATGTTCGGCTTTCTGTCTTTCGTGTTTATGATAAACTGCTGTGTATAGATTTTGTTTTTATGTCTCCCGTGAGCAGGATCTTGAGAGGTAAGCACCGTACTGTATGTTCAGCCAACATGGTGAGCGCACTTCATTGCAATACCTTTTTATCTATGCAAAACAAATGACATCCTTGATTTTCAGCATCAATAAAGAATCATTTCATGGCTGCGGTTGAAGACGCTGCTCTTTTGCCAATTAAATCTTTTCAGAAAACCCTTTCTGGGAAAGCGCAGACGATTTCAGCTTGAGTCTCGGCGGTGAGGAATGACTCTCTCCTCTGAAAGGCAAACATTTCATCTGACCATAAAGATGCATTTTAGGCTTGGAATAGCAGCGTAATAAATATGCATCATTGCTTTCTTGTTTTGCCGGTGATGAATACTAGAGTCGATACGATTTATTACACGTCTTCCATTTTTTTCACTTGCACATGCAGGTAGCGTTTTACTTTGCCACACTGTGTCACAAACAATTCCGCACCATAAAGTTATGAATGTCTGGATCATGCGTGTGTTGAAATGTAATGGCGCAATTCAATTTTTTTTTTTTGCTTTTATTGCAGATCCCGAGAAAATCTAAACTGACTGTCCACCGAAATATCCGAGATGATGAAGGCTTCATTGTCCGTCATTTTGCAGGAGCTGTGTGCTATGAAACCGTAAGATGAGTTTGTGTTTATTTTTATTAACTGCGCGGACCAGTTTTTCATGATTTGGATCAATATGGATCAATCGGTTCCAGAAATGTGTTCATGATGGTTTGACTTTGAAAGTCTCCAGCACCATTTTGCTGGAGAGCGCTGGAGGTTAATCTGAACATGCACCTTATCCGGCACCATTTTGCTGGAGAATGCCAGGTCATGAATGTGCGCAAGCGCCGCCCGGCAAATTTAAAAGAGGGGGCTATTAAAAATGTGCAATGGTCACGGTAGAGTCAAAAGAACCTACCATCAGTTACGCACCACAGTCCCACCCCAATACATGAAGAGGCTATTTCACCAAAACTTGTGAGATGAATTAAAGAACCAGGCTATGGATTTTTTTTGCACTACAGGTATCCATTAAATCAGTATAACTGGGCCACCTTTACTTTAGCATGTTAAATTGTGGTGGCAGGTACTCCTTAACCCCTTACCGACGTGCGCCGTATATGTATGGCGCTGCGGTAGCTGCATTCACGCAGACCGCCATACATATACGGCTTCACGATCGCGCTGGTTCATGCTGAACG
This sequence comes from Dendrobates tinctorius, assembly GCF_039654945.1. Taxonomy (NCBI): domain Eukaryota; kingdom Metazoa; phylum Chordata; class Amphibia; order Anura; family Dendrobatidae; genus Dendrobates; species Dendrobates tinctorius. The sequence goes on along the minus strand of NW_027361692.1, from coordinate 4,210,935 downwards.
CCCCTGTGAACGAATGTGTGTGTCCGCTCTATATGAGAGCTGAAACCCTGCAGCAACATTCCTCTTTCCCTGTCTGTGATGCACATATCTAATGCCCTGCAATGCAAAAGCAGGGAAAGATGATGTCCCATCCTGGGACAATGTAAAAAAGTTAAAAAAACAAAAAAAACAAATTGTTATTAATTGTAAAAATATAAAAAAAAAATCACAAAATATAGAACAAAAAATATTAATTCAATAAATACATTTATTTATGTAAAAACAAAAATAAACAAAAAAGTACACATTTGGTATCGCCGCCTCCAGAATAACCCACCTATCAAATTGTCCCATGAGTTAACAACTTCAGTGAATACTGTAAAAAAAAATAAAATAAATAAAAGACGATGTTTTGTAATTATACCGCCGACTAAAAAGGGGAATAAAATGCGATCAAAAAGACAAATGGTGGGGGCGTGGCTATGCCGTGAGCAGGAGAGGACGCAGGCAAGGAGAGCTCCTCATTATCCTATTGGATCCTGGACTTTGGACCCCTTCATGGTGGCTTACCTAAAGCTTGCTGGACCCCCTTAGACGTCGGGACCCCCCGGATATCCCGCGGCAGGTCGGGAGGCAGATTCTGAGAGCGGGCGGCTGGTTCCCCACGAGGCGGTGGCCATCTTGGGCGCACGGCTCAGCTGCTGAGAGCTGCAGCGTCGGCTCACATTGCTGCACCGCCGCCGGACAGTGAAGAAACCGGCTGAAAATCTAAAGAAAGCGCGCGGTGAGTGCCCTGAAAAAGTGGGCCCTGCGTGGTATCCCTCTCATATTATCTGCTCACTGCGCCGACTGGCGCCATTACTACAGGAGGCTCTGTGTACCCTCCCCCACTGCAGCTGTCCCTGTGGGGCCCCCTCTCCCTCCCCTGGCCATAAGGAACTGTACCTTATGAGGCTGGTTGCCATCCTCATAATCTTTGAGGCATCCCTCGGGAGCCTGACCCACAATTAACTGCTGCCAGCCCTGCTGTGACCCCCATCTGTGGTGGGTGATACCTGGGTCATACGTTCTCAGCTGTTTCATCAGGCCGCACTGCAGATAAACATGAGCCGACTTAAAGGGTCTGGAGAGGCGGAAAAATTGAAGGAGTTTGTTAGACCTGACCCCGCTGAAAGTGCACGACATAACAGGAGCACTTCCTCTCAAGTACAAGGCAAAAATCACCCTTCTGGGTGTGAGGAGGAGACGGATCAGGAGGAATTGACCCTTAAACAAGCGTCTGAGCAGTTGATGCAGGCTATCTCCTTTACCAGAACATCCCTGACGGAAAAAATCAAGGATGTTTATACGGAGGTGGGGAGACTTTGTCAGGATATGCAGGCCATGAAGGGACGTATTACGGAGGTGGAGACGAGGGTGTCCAAGGTGGAGGATACCATTGCACCTATGGAGGCTAAATTAGCGAAGGCGGCGGGCTCCATGAATGCTTGGAAGCAGAAGGCGGATGATTTAGAAAACAGAATGCGCCGGAATAATATCCGTATCGTTGGTCTGCCTGAACGCTCGGAAGGTCAGCATCCTGAGCAGTTTCTGGAGGATTGGCTTAAGACCTCCCTGGGAGATGAATTCTCCTCAATGATCGCTGTTGAAAGAGCTCACAGGGTCCCTACAAGACCCCTGCCTCCGGGGGCCCCGCCTCGACCTTTCCTGGCACGCTTGCTCAATTGTAAGGACAGAGATACCATTCTGCGTCTTGCACGACTGAAAAGTCCTATTAAGTTTAGCAATGCTGTCATTTCCATCTTTCCAGATTTTTCCATGGAACTGCAGAAGCAGCGGGCGCAATTCATCGAGGTCAAGAAACGGCTCAGGGACAGAAACATTGTATACTCGATGATATATCCGGCCCGACTTCGGGTTGTTCATGAAGGTTCCTCCATATTTTTCACAGATCCGGCAGAGGCGACTGAGTGGCTGCGGTCCCATAGGGGGTCCCCTGCGAAGGAATCCTAATGTGGCGGCTGTTGCTCCGGATCCTTTCAATCAAGGTCTAATTGGAGCTCTCTCGGCGAATTCCCAGATATCAGCAATACCGGACACTGTGCTCAGTGATGGTATCCCCTTGTTTATTTTTTGATGGGGGCGAGAGACTGTGCTCCTATGCTACTAGGTTCCTGTTTTGTTTTTTCTTTTTCAAAAGTTTTAGCTTTTATAGTTATTTAGGTAAATGCCGCAGCCGACGCCAATTTTGCTATCTGGGTGGGATCTCTGCACTTGGTTCGGGCACCATTATGCATCATATCCAAATAGACGGGAATGGGTTCTGAGTTGATTTGTATGACTTGGAACGTAAGAAGCATAAAAACCCCTCGAAAGAAAATTAAGGTGTTCTCACAAATTAGACACTACCGTCCTCATATTGTGACTCTGGTGGAGACGCACCTGACCAGGGATACGGTTCGGTGGGTACAAAAACCCTGGGTGCAATGGTTTATACATGCTTTTCACACCAGCTATTCAAGGGGAGTTTCACTGTTAATTCATAAAGATGTTCGGTGGGAGGCCCGGAAAGACCCTGAGGGACGATTTGTGTTTGTGCATGTGCTGATTAACTCTCAGAAATATGTTATTCTTTGTATTTATAATCCCCCTCCGGCCAATATATCAATTATTCAGAAGTCATTAAGCTTTGCTTTGAATTACCCAGATGCACATGTCATTTGTATGGGAGATTTTAATTTGGTCATGAACAGCCATCTTGATAGATTGAGATTAGATGATGGAGTACAGGGTGGGGTCCCCCCCCGGGCACATCCCAACTGTCACAATTCATGGCGGGTAGTGGGTGGCTGGATCTTTGGAGAGTGTGTATACTTGCCATTCCTCCACTAAACGCTCTCTATCTCGAATAGACTAAATTTTTGGGTCCGGCAGTCTGGCGGCATGGGTGGATGATATTAAGCATGGAGGTAGGGCGATTTCGGATCATAGCCCAGTTATTCTTAAGCTTAAATACGGGCCATCGACTAATAGGATAACATGGAAACTGAATCCTTTTTGGCTGAAATTGATAACATCCCCTGATAGAACGATAGATCAGTTACGTTGCTTCGTCTCGTCCCACCCTGAACCCCGAAATATTAATGTATTTTGGGATGCTCTTAAATCCTATTTACGGGGGTGTTTAACCTCTACGATCTCTTATATTAAACGGGTGACATCGGAGGAGGATGGCGAGATGGAGCGACGTCTGAAGGATTCAGAGGCAGCCTATATATCTGGTCAAACTAACAGTAATAGGGTGGAGTGACTGACTGCTCAAAGGTTATATGCTCAATATACGGACACCAAGATGAAACTTAAATTATTTTTTGCCTGGCAGTCTTATTTTGAGATGGGGAATCAGGCAAGCAAATTTTTTGCTTACTTGGTACGACAGCATAATGCGACTAACACAATTCTACAGATTCGTGACTCGGGTGGTGCTTTTGTTTCCTCAACTGAGGGGATACTGAAATGCTTTTCTGATTATTATGGTTCACTGTACAATTCTAAGACCGATGTGGATGGCCCGGAGTGTCTAAATTATTTGTCAGATATGGAATTTCCTGTGCTAAGTCCTTCCCAACAGGCCTTTATAGATGCAGAGTTTACTCTGGAGGAGGTAGAGGACGCCATAAAAGACATGGCCTCCGGGAGGGCCCCTGGGTTGGATGGATTTCCTGTGGAATTATATAGGAAATACCAGGATATACTGGCACCTCTTTTGTTGATAGTGTTTCGTGGGATCTGGGAGGGAGGATTCATGCTGGAGTCCTTTTATGAGGCCAATATAATAGTTCTTAAAAAGGAGGGGAATGACCCTTTAGATTGTGGATCTTATAGGCCTATATCACTAGTAAATGTGGATTATAAAATTTTTACAAAAATTCTGGCCAAAAGAGTGAATTCAGTCATATTAGATCTTGTACACTCTGACCAAACGGGTTTTATGCCTGGCAAGAGCACCTCCATTAATATCAGACGAGTCCAGTCAGTGGTCCAATATAGTTCTTTGATACCGGATAATGAATGGGCATTGGCGTCGCTGGATGCGGCTAAGGCCTTTGACTCTCTTGAATGGCCTTTTCTCCACGCATGTTTGCAGAGGTATGGATTTGGTGATAGATTTAAAAAAAGGGTTAGTGTTTTATACATGAAGCCCAGGGCCCGGGTCATCATAAATAATTCCATATCTGAATCATTTTCACTGCATAAGGACCCTTTCCCCAGCCTTTTTTGCTCTTGCTATTGAGGCGCTGGCAATTCGTATAAGATCTTCCAATAACATTGCTGGTATAGAAATAGCAGGTCGGACGGACACCATAGGCCTATATGCTGACGATATGGTGATATTTATGGACAGAGCGGAGGAGACTTTGACATGAGTCATCACCACTATAAATAAATTCAGCAAATATTCTGGCCTCTATATAAATTGGGAGTAATCGGCTTTGATGCTTCTTTCCCACGCTCCAATGCCACGACTTGAGACTCTCTCCTTACTACCCATTGTAACCAGCTTTAAATATTTGGGTGTTCATATTTCTAAGGGTAGTAAATTTGATCTGCAACTCAATATACAACCATTGCTTGAGACGGTCAAGGATAAATTCGCGATCTGGGGTAAACTTCCATTGTCTGTAGCCGGACGTGTTAATTTAATTAAAATGATATTACTTCCCAAGCTCAGTTACTTTCTTCAATATAGTGCGGTAGTGGTGCCCAAATCCTTTTTTGCTCATCTGAATTCCCAAACCACATCCTTTATTTGGGGGAAAGCCAGGCCTAAACTTAAACTAACCACTCTACAGAGGCCCAAGAGGGGAGGGAGGGCAGCGTTACCCGATTTCTTTTTATATTATTTGGCTGGACAGGCCAAGGCCATAAGTACGTGGATGCCTGGAGGTCATCTCCCAAATTCTGAGAGTCATCTACTTCTTGCCGCACGAATTAGTTGCCCGCTGGGTTTTTTGGAAATGAGGAAAATAAATGTCTTGAGACTGCTACCTCTGCTTCGTCTGACACGATCGATATGGAGACAGATTAAGGGGGTGGTTGGATTTGGGGATATTTTAGCTAAAATGCCCCTGTGGAATAATGACTGCCTCCCGGTGCTACTTGAACATTCATCCGCCGAGTTCTGGGTTCAGTATAGTGTCTCTACGATAGGTGATTTATACGATCACTTTGGTGTCCTTTGAGCAATTACAAGTTAATCGTAATGTCCCGAGATCCCAGTTTTTCCGTTATTTACAACTGAGGTCAGCCTTTCAATCGCACATGAGATGTATAGGTATAGATAGTGTAATTTCGTCTCTACCTTTGATAGGGATTCTCAAATCACAGGGCCCTCAAGGCCTCATCTCCTCTCTATACATATATGTTGTCAGTGGGGACTGAATGTGCCTTAGATTCCGTTAAAAAGAAATGGGAGAGGCTCATCCTAGATGCACAGGGTGAAGAATGGGAAGAAACCCTGGAGTCGCCAATCTGGGTATCTCCGTCTGCCAACAACAGGATGATACAATTGTATATTATTAATCAATCATATTTGACTCCAATTCGACTCTTTAAGATGGGCCGATAGCCGTCATCAGAATGTTTGAGATGTCACTCAATAGATGCAGACTTTATCCATATTATTTGGTGCTGTCCTGTTGTTGCGCAATACTGGAGGGAGGTGACATCATTATTAACATCTTTAGTACAAACCCCTGTTCCCCTTGAGCCACTGATCTGTCTATTTGGAGTATGGGATGAGGAGGCATGGGGTCATTATGTTGGGATTTTTCTACGGGAGACACTGTTTATGGCACGGAAGGTACTAGCACTATGGTGGATGAGGGGTTCACCTCCTTCTCTTGGTTCCTGGATCACTTTGGTAAATTCGATTATCCCATATGAACGTACACTGTACCAAAATAGAGGATGCCCGGGTAAATTCGAAAAGATTTCGGAGAGGTGGAATTCCTCTCACCTCACTTTGCAGAGCAGAGATGTCGCACAGTAAACAGTTCATTATGTGGAAGTAGGCTGCGGAATAGTTTTTGTAGACGTAGGTAGGGTTTAGAAGCCAGGCAGGTTTCATTATTGGTATTATAACACAACGCTATTGTGATTCAATTGGTATTATGTTTTGCTTTATCTATATACAGTGGGGAAAAAAAGTATTTAGTCAGTCAGCAATAGTGCAAGTTCCACCACTTAAAAAGATGAGAGGCGTCTGTAATTTACATCATAGGTAGACCTCAACTATGGGAGACAAACTGAGGAAAAAAAATCCAGAAAATCACATTGTCTGTTTTTTTTTCATTTTATTTGCATATTATGGTGGAAAATAAGTATTTGGTCAGAAACAAGCAATCAAGATTTCTGGCTCTCACAGACCTGTAACTTCTTCTTTAAGAGTCTCCTCTTTCCTCCACTCATTACCTGTAGTAATGGCACCTGTTTAAACTTGTTATCAGTATAAAAAGACACCTGTGCACACCCTCAAACAGTCTGACTCCAAACTCCACTATGGTGAAGACCAAAGAGCTGTCAAAGGACACCAGAAACAAAATTGTAGCCCTGCACCAGGCTGGGAAGACTGAATCTGCAATAGCCAACCAGCTTGGAGTGAAGAACTGTGGGAGCAATAATTAGAAAATGGAAGACATACAAGACCACTGATAATCTCCCTCGATCTGGTGCTCCACGCAAAATCCCACCCCGTGGGGTCAGAATGATCACAAGCACGGTGAGCAAAAATCCCAGAACCACGCGGGGGGACCTAGTGAATGAACTGCAGAGAGCTGGGACCAATGTAACAAGGCCTACCATAAGTAACACACTACGCCACCATGGACTCAGATCCTGCAGTGCCAGACGTGTCCCACTGCTTAAGCCGGTACATGTCCGGGCCCGTCTGAAGTTTGCTAGAGAGCATTTGGATGATCCAGAGGAGTTTTGGGAGAATGTCCTATGGTCTGATGAAACCAAACTGGAACTGTTTGGTAGAAACACAACTTGTCGTGTTTGGAGGAAAAAGAATACTGAGTTGCATCCATCAAACACCATACCTACTGTAAAGCATGGTGGTGGAAACATCATGCTTTGGGGCTGTTTCTCTGCAAAGGGGCCAGGACGACTGATCCGGGTACATGAAAGAATGAATGGGGCCATGTATCGTGAGATTTTGAGTGCAAACCTCCTTCCATCAGCAAGGGCATTGAAGATGAAACGTGGCTGGGTCTTTCAACATGACAATGATCCAAAGCACACCGCCAGGGCAACGAAGGAGTGGCTTCGTAAGAAGCATTTCAAGGTCCTGGAGTGGCCTAGCCAGTCTCCAGATCTCAACCCTATAGAAAACCTTTGGAGGGAGTTGAAAGTCCGTGTTGCCAAGCGAAAAGCCAAAAACATCACTGCTCTAGAGGAGATCTGCATGGAGGAATGGGCCAACATACCAACAACAGTGTGTGGCAACCTTGTGAAGACTTACAGAAAACGTTTGACCTCTGTCATTGCCAACAAAGGATATATCACAAAGTATTGAGATGAAATTTTGTTTCTGACCAAATACTTATTTTCCACCATAATATGCAAATAAAATGAAAAAAAAACAGACAATGTGATTTTCTGGATTTTTTTTTCTCAGTTTGTCTCCCATAGTTGAGGTCTACCTATGATGTAAATTACAGACGCCTCTCATCTTTTTAAGTGGTGGAACTTGCACTATTGCTGACTGACTAAATACTTTTTTTCCCCACTGTACAACTGATGCACACATTATGCTTCGCATTATCTGTCCATATGTATGTTTTGTATCAAGCTGAACATCATATACTAAATGTGTGTATTATATAACTGCCTATGGTTTAATAAACGAATTTAAAAAAAAAAAAAAGACAAATGGTAAATAAAAATGGTATCTCTGAAAACAGCATTTTTTTGCAAAAAACAAGCCGCCATAAATCTCCGTCAGCTTCAAAATCAAAAAGTTTTAGCTCTCAGAATAAATCAATTCAAAAAGTTGTTTTTTCCATAAAAGTTAAAAAGCATCAAAATATTTAAAAAAGATATAAATGTTGTATCACTGTAATCGTACTGACCAAAAGAATAAAACTGCCCTATCAATTTTACCACATGAGGAACGGCATAAAAAAGAAACTCCAAAAACAATTTGTGCCTCGCTGGTTTTAGTTAATTTTGCCTCCCAAAAATCGGAATAGAAAGCGATCAAAATATGTCATGTCCCTGAAAATGATACCAATAAAAGCATCAACTTATCCCACAAAAAGCAAGCCCTCAGATAATTATGTCGGATGAAATATTGAAAAATTATTGTACTCAAAATATGGCAATGCAAAAATTTAGTTTTTGCACTAAAAAGCATCTTTTAATGTGTGACAGCAGCCCAACATAAAAAACTATATACCGTATATACTCGTGTATAAGTCGAGATTTTCAGCCCATTTTTTTGGGCTGAAAGTCCCCCTCTCGACTTATACACGAGTTACATACCGGGGGGGGGGGGGGGGGATCGACGGGGGAAGGGGAGCCAGATCATACTTACCCTTCTCTGCAGCTCCCCTGCTTGTTCCATGTTGTCGGCGCTGCTCTCTTCCTGCTTCACTGTCAAATGGAACCCACTCATTAAATATGCGCATATTTAATGAGCGGGTACCACGTGACCGCTGAACCAGGAAGAGAGCAGCGCCGACAACATGGAACAAGCAGAGGAGCTGCAGAGACAAGCGCCAGGACCCGGTGAGTATGAAGGGGGGGTTGGGAGGCATATTCACCTGTCCCTGCGCTCTGCTGTCTTGCGTCCTCTGCAGTGACATTCAGGTCAGAGAGCGCTATCGCTCTCTGCCTGCACAGTCACTGCAGAGCGCAACGCCGATGAGCAGGGGGCAGCGACTGAGGGGAGTATACAGGTTTTTGGGTTTTTCTGTAAGAGAGGCAGCGGCAGCAGCAACATGATGGGGCCACACACTGTGCATCATAACTGGGGCCACATACTGTGCAGATAACTGGGGCGACTCACTGTGCATCATAACTGGGGCCACATACTATGTAGATAACTGTGGCCACTCACTGTGCACCATCGGCTTATACACGAGTCAATAAGTTTTCCCAGTTTTTTGTGGCAAAATTAGGGGGGTCGACTTATACTCGAGTATATACGGTAAATCTGGTATCGCTGTAATCGCACCAACCTGAAGAATAAAGTCGACTAATCACTTATACAGCACGAGGAAAGGCGTAAAAAATAATTAAAACTAATTCTTCACCTGCTGATTTTCATTCTGCCTCCCAAAGATCGCAGTTTATCCTGTGCTCTACGCTGAACACTTACATCAGGGTTTCCGTTTAAATTTCTGAAATACGTGATTCAGATGGAACTCCCCGGCGGATGATTCCCTATAATGAGGCAGAAGGTGGAGCTGTGGACACAGTCTGACCTGTGATCCGGCAGTGTCCGTCTTTGTAAGGTTGCATAAAAGTGCTGTCGGCCACAGTTTTGTGCACTTTTGAAAATAAGGACAATGCTCAACAGAGGCCAGAAGGAGTCCAGAATAACTCTACCGTTATAGTGAATGGCTCTTTCAGGGATTTCATCTGCATCACGGCACTCTGAGATTTAGATGCAAACTCCGATATAAGTGCTTAGCGTAGAGCGCCAGATAAATGTGATCCCAAACATAATGTAAAACGTTATGTAAAATGTTCCCAAGAAAAACTTCAACTCAGTCCACAATAAAAGCAAATGCCCACTCAGGGACGTCATCTGTTAGCACAAATATAGGGGACTTCCACATTACTGGTAGTGCAAAGGCCCTGGTAAAGCGCTATGGCTCCTTGCCCCCCAAAAGAAATTTAGCAAATTCTGTGCTCCCAAATCCAAATGCCTCCACCTTTCTGAGCCCCACAGTGTGCCTAAACTACATTTAGCATGCACTTGTTTGGCATTTCTGTAGCATTGACAGCTTGCCTAATTTACAGGTGCTTTTTTCCAGAAGCATGAGCTGGGCTCTACAACGTACTGGTGACTACAATGTACTGAGCACTACAATAGTAGTTTGCAATTTTCACTGAGTAACATCCACCACTGCTTGTTTCTGGAAAACAGCCATCGAGTCAAAATAGTCATTACACCTCTAGATAAATTCCCAAGAGGGTATAATTTGCAAAATATTGTCACTTGAGGGGGGATTCTGCCATTCTTGCACTTAGGAGCTATGTATATGGAGGCCGCAAATTATTCTTGGAAAATCTTTGCTCCAGGAGGCAAATACCTGACACGTTTTGGTGCCATTTTTACCCATTTCCCAGTGTGAAAATGTAGAATCTTGGGTTAAAACTAAATTTTGTGTTAAAAATGTAATTTATTTTTTTTCACTGCCCAATGGTATAAATCTCTGTGACACATCTGTGGTATCAATATGATGAATTCATTGAGAGGTGTAGTTTGTAAAAATGCGTCTCTTATGGGGTTCTGCTGAAACTTCCATTGGGGGTCTTCCAATGTGACATGGCACCCTCAAATTTGTCCAGCAAAATGTGAACTCCAATATAACGCTTCTTCACTTATGAGCTTTGCACTGTACTTCAAAAGTAGTTTATCACATATGGGGTATCTGCATACTCAGGAGAAATTGCCCAACAAATTGTATGGTCCATTTTCTTCTGCTATCCTTGTGAAAATCAAAAAATTTGGAGCTAAAACAATATTTTTGTGTCTAGATTAACAGGTCTAGATTCCAAAATGCAGTGATTTGTGGGGGTTTCCACTGTTTACACATATCAGGGTTTATCCAAATGCGACATGTCACTCGCATATAATTCCATCAAAATCTGCATTACAAAACGTCACTCCTTCTTTTCTGAGCCCTGTCATGCACCCAAACAGTAGTTTTCCCCCACATATTGGGGGTATCTGCGTACTCCGGAGAATTTGTAGAAAACATTTTTTATCACAAATAAACGCAATTCATATTGTTGTAGTCTTACCAATGTTATGAAGTACAATATGTCAATAAAAAAATTCATTTCAAGAGAAGGGAGTAGATAGGGTTATAAAAAATCAGAAAACCCCTTTATGAATATGGAGGATTTATATAAATTATGCCATTACCAGCTTCATGGATCAAATTCCAGGGGGTTCTCTGAATGTAGTGTAACAATAAGCACCATGAAAGCTAAAATGACTTATTTATTGGGAAGCATCCCGCATTGTATCACAAGAGTCACATTTACGTGTTTCAGGTCCACAATTGTTCCTTTGTGTACATTGCTCCTCCTGCCCTCTTTTATCCCCCCTCTTTTTAACTGGTATTTGAAGAACAGATGTCACATTTTGGAGCCTGGTAAAGGAACCTGATGCATGTGATAATGTAGTGAGGAGCAGGGTGGGGACATGAGCCTACACAGGCAGCATGCTTGTCACGTCTCAGACCTGAACGATTCCAGACAGAAACACTGTGTCCTGCGGAGGAGCACGTACAGCAGTCGCAGGAAATACTGTCATAGTTGAAGGAATCACACTCTGCCATGAGAATGACAGCGAAGAACATAATTGTAACCCAATTTGTTACAGCCTAATGCAACTTTCATCTACCGCCGGTTTGTCATAAGAATAAGTTATTATGCCAAGGTGGCACGTTATCCAATCTGTTGTATATAGCAAAAAATGTAAAAGCAAAAACTGCTACGTGAGTTCCTCTTTCAAATTGTATCTTCTGCATCAGAGAAAACTATCCACGAGTTTCCTATTGCGTCCTCTCCTAATATAGATGCCACCTTTCTAAAGGTGCAGCCGACCACATACGGCTGAAATTTCACCCACTACGGTGACCAATTGCTGTATGATTTTGGTTTACAAAACTGGGCTACCGGTGGACAGAGCTTTGGATTCGGGTGCACTTGCTCTCGATCTTGTACTTCAAATAGATTGAAAATATAAGGCTATTTCTAATTATTTTTCTATGCTTCTAATAAATTGTCAAGGTAAAGGTTATAGAGTTGGAGATGTTGAGGTACTATTTAGTGACGTGTTTAGCGATAAAGGCCCCCTTATTAGAAGGAAAAGAAGATGAAAGATTTCCCAGGATCACAATAAATTTATATGGCACTTCATGTGGCTTGGATCCATCTGCACACTTTTTCCACATCAGTCTGTCTTGTGTCAAGAGTGAGCCATGGACTTCGTAATTATGGCATTTGGCCAGAAAAAAATATTTTTTTTTTGCGATCAGAAATGATGAGAAATATGCTGTGAGTGTTACAAAAGGTCATTTATTTTGAGAAGCCCACACTTGATCTAGACCAGATTTTTTTTCAATTCTCTTTCAGTCTATATACGTAGGTCATTTATGAGAAGACCGGTTGTCTAGAAATCATATTTTACAACAGAATTTGGTTGATTACTTCAGAGGATTCACTGCATTGAATTCCGATCTTTAATATACACCTTTTATTCTTATCACGGCAATGGCATTTCCAAATGACCATGACATTTGGCTGGTGGAGGCGTTGGTCTGCTCCTATCACCAAAATGTACCTTTCAGGTTATCCCTCAACTACCCTCACTTGTCTTCCCTTCTTTTGAGGTCCATGCCGTCAGACTCTACACCCCCTTCTCCATGCGAGTGGCGGTGGTATATCGTCCTCCCGGCCCCTCCCATCAGTTCCTGGATCATTTTGCCACTTGGCTTCCACATTTTCTCTCCTGTGACATCCCTACCCTCCTCATGGGAGATTTCAACATCCCCATTGCTCTTCCCCTCTCCCCATCTGCTACTCACCTTTTATCTCTAACCTCCTCATTTGGCCTTTCGCAGCTTACTAATTCTCCAACGCATGAAGACGGAAACTCCCTCGACTTGGTCTTCTCTCGGCTTTGTGCAGTGGATGATTTTGCAAACTCCCCTCTCCCGCTCTCTGACCACAATCTTCTTTCATTCTCTATAAAGAACTGCCAGGCTGCTCAGGTCACCCCCACTGTCCAGACTTATAGAAACACACAGGCCATTAACACCCAGAAACTTCTGAAGAACTTGCAGTCTTCATTGGCCCCTATCTCCTCCCTCTCATGTCCTGATTCTGCATTGAAGCATTACAATGAAACACTTCAAACTGCCCTGGATGAATTTGCACCCCCTATAAATAGAACACCACAACGCACACGGCGACAACCCTGGCACACGGTGCAAACACGTTTCCTGCAGCGGTGCTCCAGGTGCGCCGAACGTCTGTGGAGAAAATCCAATCTACACGAAGATTTCATCCATTTTAAGTTTATGCTTAGAACATACAACACTGCCCTTCACCTCTCCAAACAAACCTATTTCAACACCCTCATCATCTCACTGTCCAATAACCCGAAACGTCTCTTTGACACTTTTCATTCTCTACTCAATCCAAGAGTACAGGCCCCAACCACTGAGCTCCGAGCTGACGATCTGGCCAATTACTTCAAAGAAAAAATTGACCAGATCCGACAGGAAATTATCTCCAAATCCCCTCATACCATGCACTGTCCTCCCTCCCCCACTGCATCTAACTCACTCTCTGATTTTGAACCAGTCACAGAAGAAGAAGTAAGCAGGCTCCTTGCATCTTCTCGCCCAACTACTTGCACCAGTGACCCATTTCCGTCACATCTCCTCCAGTCCCTTTCCCCTGCTGTCACCCCTCACCTAACTAAAATATTTAACCTCTCTCTCTCTTCTGGTATTTTTCCCTCCTCATTTAAGCATGCCATCATACATCCACTACTTAAAAAACCATCCCTCGACCAAAATTGTGCCGCTAACTATAGACCTTTCTCTAATCTTCCCTTCATCTCTAAACTCCTGGAACGCCTGGTCCACTCCCGTCTTATCCGCTATCTCTCAGAAGACTCTGTTCTCGACCCTCTCCAATCCGGTTTCCGTTCTTTACACTCCACTGAAACTGCCCTTACTAAAGTCTCTAATGATCTGCTAACAGCTAAATCAAATGGTCATTACTCCATGCTAATTCTCTTGGATCTCTCTGCAGCATTCGACACTGTGGATCATCAGCTCCTCCTCACTATGCTCCGTTCCATTGGCCTCAAGGACACCGTTCTCCTCCTATCTCTCCGACCGCTCCTTTACTGTTTCTTTTGCCGGTTCCTCCTCCTCTCACCTTCCTCTTACTGTTGGGGTTCCTCAAGGATCGGTTCTAGGCCCCCTCCTCTTCTCCTTGTACACTGCCCCTATTGGTCAAACAATCAGTAGATTTGGTTTCCAGTACCATCTCTATGCTGATGACACCCAATTATACGCTTCTTCTCCTGACATCACGCCAGCCTTTCTAGAAAACACTGGCGATTGTCTAAACGCTGTGTCTAATATCATGTCCTCACTATATCTGAAACTGAACCTATCAAAGACTGAACTCCTTGTGTTTCCTCCCGCTACTAATGTACCTACACCCGACATTGCCATTTCCGTCTGTGGTTCCACTATTACTCCCCAGCAACATGCCCGCTGTCTTGGGGTCATACTTGATTCCGAGCTTTCCTTTGCCCCCCACATTCGATCACTGGCTCGCTCTTGTCATCTGCACCTCAAAAACATTTCTAGAATTCGACCTTTTCTTACTTTTGACTCTGCAAAAACTCTTACTGTTTCTCTTATTCATTCTCGTCTCGACTATTGTAACTCTCTTCTAATCGGTCTCCCTCTTACAAAACTCTCCCCTCTCCAATCTGTCTTGAATGCTGCAGCCAGGATCATATTCCTCACCAATCGTTACACCGATGCCTCTACCTTGTGCCAGTCATTACACTGGCTACCCATCCACTCCAGAATTCAGTATAAACTTATTACCCTCACCCACAAAGCCCTCCATGGCTCAGCACCACCCTACATCTCCTCCCTTGTTTCAGTATACCACCCTACCCGCGCCCTCCGTTCTGCTGATGACCTGAGGTTAGTATCCTCAATAGTCAGAACCTCCCACTCCCGTCTCCAAGACTTTACACGTGCCGCGCCAATTCTTTGGAATGCACTTCCCAGGTCAATACGATTAGTCCCCAGTCCCCACAATTTTAAGCGTGTCCTGAAAACGCATTTATTCAGACTGGCCTATCGCCTCAACACATTAACCTAACCTATCCCTGTGTGGCAGAGCCAAAAATTTTACCATAACCAGGTTCCCAGCATCATGTTCCCACATGCTTTATGCATCCATTAGCCCTCTGTGTCTGTACTGTTACACACTTAACATTATGGCTGGTCCATACAATCAGGGCAACTGTTACCACCCACCTTTCGTGTCTACCTCTTTCCTCATAGACTGTAAGCTTGCGAGCAGGGCCCTCACTCCTCTTGGTATTTGTTATAATCTACTGTATGTGATTATTGTTATGCTGTAATGTCTATTGTCTGTACAAATCCCCTCTGAAATGTAAAGTGCTGCGGAATATGTCGGCGCTATAAAAATAAAATTTATTATTATATTATTATTATTATGACATCTTTAGCAGGATAATGTACCTTAACACACTGAAAAACTCCTATCACACTTACTGATGATGATGATACAAACCCTATAACACAGCTTCAGTGATATTAATGGTAGCTCAGCTTACATGATACTCAAAATCTATTATCTGATTTTGGATAATATATAGGGAAGGAGAGTTGCAGTGTCCTCCCAGCAGAGATGGTATGGGTTTTTACTGCTAATCTGATGCTTTCAGACTTATGACAGACCATGGGAACCTACATAGAATACCAGAGTCAAATTGCCCCAACAAAGACTAATTTTCAAAGTCACACAGCAGCAGAGAGGCTTTTCAGGACCCCACATGGGTAAGGTGACGCACAATATGGCACTATCGATGGCACTTTAGCGGTCCTCTGTTTATGGATGGTAGGAGAGTGGCTTTTGTATAATGGGATTGTAGGCATAGGTTCACTACATATATTTTTTCACCTTCTACCCTGACTGTTGTGTGAATAACTCTGGGTCGTGTTTTTGACCCTCACTTGGGAATTGACAGTTACTGTTAATAAGAGTAGTTCCCAGATGAATCTGTAAGGAAGGTGTGCTGGATATAGTATTTTACATAAAAGCCTGCTTCCATTTCATTCTCCTCTATGTTTTAATTGGGTGTGACAAACCCCTTTCTAGGGGTATAATATTGATATGTGATCCATACCTTTTACCTGACTCGCCCTTCTAATGTGTCTCCACCTTGGATATTGACTCATTTTGTTAGATACTTTTTTGTATTATATTTTTGTAAGAAATGTATAATAAAATTGAATATTTTTACTGACAAGTGTGACTTTGAAAATTAGTCTTTGTTGGGGCAATTTGACTCCGGTATTCTATGTAGGTTCCCATGCTTATGGGGAGTTACCCATTAATTTTGATGTTCTGAATAACATCACTTTTAGCAGGTATGAGATTATCTGTGTTACTTATGACAGACCATAAAGGAATAAAATGCAGAGTGAATTCTTAGAATCAAGATAGAGGTGAAAGAGAAACAAAGAGGAATCTGAACTTGCATACACCGTATGTAAATATGTTCAAAGTGTGATGGACTTCTAGAAGTATGGTAACTTATTTCATTTTTGCATGATTCAAATAAATCAGATCTGTTTCACATAAAGCGATATATTCTTAAAATAAATTCTGCAAATAACCTAGCTAGTAAAAAAAATGTTACTGGCATTCTCCCATGTATGATCGTTGGTGTGACCAGGAAGGTGCCTCATGCCGCTCTAAAGGCATGATATATGGATTTAGGTCATGTGTGTGTGTATGTATATATGTATATATATATATATATATATATATATATTTTATTTCTTCTAGTATCCTGGATTGAATTTGTGAAGTCACTTGTTTAAATATGTTTTCTTTTCCCTCTAGACCCAATTTGTGGAGAAGAACAATGATGCTCTGCATATGTCACTGGAGTCCCTCATATGCGAGTCCAAAGATAAATTTGTACGAGAACTTTTTGAATCAGTCAATAATCACAAAGATTCCAAGCAAAAGACGGGAAAACTCAGTTTCATCAGTGTGGGGAACAAGTTCAAGGTATAATATATTACTGTATTTATTGTGCACAATGCTCAATTTTTACACTGCATGAAAAGTCCTGTGAAAATGATTCCAGTTCTGTTCCCCTGGCGCTGTGATGCTAGTTGTAGTCACTTTTCTAGGTTAGATGTCTGTAACAGCAGGACTAAAGAAAAATGCAGTAATCTCACAATCTTAGAGGGAATCTGTCAGCAGTGTTTTGCTATGTTTCTCTCCCAACCACTTGCACCAGTGACCCAATTCCGTCACATCTCCTCCAGTCCCTTTCCCCTGCTGTCACCCCTCACCTAACTAAAATATTTAACCTTTCTCTCTCTTCTGGTATCTTTCCCTCCTCATTTAAGCATGCCATCATACATCCACTACTTAAAAAACCATCCCTCGACCAAAACTGTGCCGCTAACTATAGACCTGTCTCTAATCTTCCCTTCATCTCTAAACTCCTGGAACGCCTGGTCCACTCCCGTCTTATCCGCTATCTCTTTGATAACTCTCTTCTCGACCCTCTCCAATCCGGTTTTCGCTCTTTACACTCTACTGAAACTGCCCTCACTAAAGTCTCTAATGATCTACTAACAGCTAAATCAAATGGTCATTACTCCATGCTAATTCTCTTGGATCTCTCTGCAGCATTCGACACTGTGGATCATCAGCTCCTCCTCACTATGCTCCGTTCCATTGGCCTCAAGGACACCGTTCTCTCCTGGTTCTCCTCCTATCTCTCTGACCGCTCCTTTACTGTATCTTTTGCCGGTTCCTCCTCTCACCTTCCCCTTACTGTTGAGGTTCCTCAAGGATCTTTTCTAGGCCCCCTCCTCTTCTTCTTGTACACTGCCCCTATTGGTCAAACAATTAGTAGATTTGGTTTCCAGTACCATCTCTATGCTGATGACACCCAATTATACGCTTCTTCTCCTGACATCACGCCAGCCTTTCTAGAAAACACCGGCGATTGTCTAAACGCTGTGTCTAACATCATGTCCTCACTGTATCTGAAACTGAACCTGTCAAAGACTGAACTCCTTGTGTTTCCTCCCTCTACAAATTCTGTGTGTGGTTCCACTATTACTCCCCAGCAACAGGCCCACTGTCTTGGGGTCATACTTGACTCCGAGCTTTCCTTTGCCCCCCACATTCGATCACTGGCTTGCTCTTGTCATCTGCACCTCAAAAACATTTCTAGAATTCGACTTTTTCTTACTTTTGACTCTGCAAAAACTCTTACTGTTTCTCTTATTCATTCTCGTCTCGACTATTGTAACTGTATTCTAGTCAGTCTCCCTCTTACCAAACTCTCCCCTCTCCAATCTGTCTTGAATGCTGCAGCCAAGATCATATTCCTCACCAATCGTTACACCGATGCCTCTACTTTGTACCAGTCATTACACTGGCTACCCATCCACTTCAGAATTCAGTATAAACTTATTACCCTCACCCACAAAGCCCTCCATGGCTCAGCACCACCCTACATCTCCTCCCTTGTTTCAGTATACCACCCTACCCGCGCCCTCCGTTCTGCTGATGACCTGAGGTTAGCATCCTCAATAATCAGAACCTCCCACTCCGGTCTCCAAGACATTACACATGCTGTGCCAATTCTTTGGAATGCACTTCCCAGGTCAATACGATTAGTCCCCAATCCCCACAATTTTAAGCGTGCCCTGAAAACGCATTTATTCAGACTGGCCTATCGCCTCAACACAATAACCTAATCTATCCCTGTGTGGCACAGCCAAAAGTTTTACCATAACCAGGTTCCCCGCATCATGTTCCCACATGCTTTATGCATCCATTAGACACTTAACATTATGGCTGGTCCATACAATCAGGGCAACCGTTACCACCCACCTTTCATGTCTACCTCTTTCCTCATAGACTGTAAGCTTGCGAGCAGGGCCCTCATTCCTCTTGGTATTTGTTATAATCTATTGATTATTGTTATGCCGTAATGTCTATTGTCTGTACAAATCCCCTCTGAAATGTAAAGTGCTGCGGAATATGTCGGCGCTATAGAAATAAAATGTATTATTATTATTATTATTATTATTATTATTATTATATGTTATCTGAGGTCATTATGATGCAGGGGCAGAGACCCTGATTCTAATGAGGCATCACTTACTATACTGGTTGTTGTAGTTTTGATAAAATCCCTGTGTTCTCTGAATGCTGACCTCTGTATGAGCCCACCCACATCACTGATTGGCAGCTATCTTTGTACACTGGCAAAATGCTGCCAATCAGTGGTGGGGCAGTGTTACACAGACCAGGTGGACTACATGACACGAGACAACTAGTCCTCTAGTATTAATCTCCTGCTGATAGAACACTAATTTATTAAAATAACACACAGTTCAATACGTGATACGTATGTGGAATCAAGGTCCCTATCCCTACATCATGCTGCTCTTTTATTATATAGCAAAAACCTGCTGAAATATTTCCTTTAAGGCCCCTACACAAACTAGACTTTAGTTAGCCAGAATGACCCCTATCGGTGGCTCATACGACAGTCTATTTTGTATAAGGGTCTCCTGACTTTGCCCTGACAGATGACAGGGAGGATAAGGATTCGGCTGCACTGATTTCAGACTGTGGGTCCTCTTGTTCTCGGCATGATAAGCCCCACCAGAGGGGTCTGGCAGCGGCACTCTTCTAGAGAACAAAGGAAAGCTCACTAGAGCAAGCTGTCCTCTGTATGGAGGAGTCTGGAGAGAATCATTGTTGGGTCATCTATTGTGTATGGGCCCTTTGGCAATAGACAATGCTCTTGTGATTTTTTTTTTTTTTATCCATCCATCGTTGTTGCTGGTGATCTTTTTTTTTTTTTATTTCTGATTCCAATACAGCTGTCTTTTAAATTGTACTATGTTATTATATATGCAATATCAGCTTTGTCCTGGTCACGTGTTCTTCATGTATTCCACCCATGTTGGTTTTCTGACATTGGTCTGTAATACCTTATTACACATGCTGTAGAATAAAGGATTCTGCTTAAAGGCAGTCCGTAACCTCCAAACTGCATTCTAAATGACCCATATAGTATTGCAGGCGACTTGGCTTTTATAAAAGCTTATGCTAGCATCTACCTGCTATTGGCACAGTGCCTGAGAAAATCTCTATTAACACACATACAGATGAGGAGGCTTTTGTGGACCCTTGGCGTAGCCAAGCGTTTGGTGCATGGTCATGCCTCATTTGCATATTATGGCCGCTTCCTGGGGTCTGACACAAGCCAGCCCCCTGATAACAGCTTCTTCTATGCAGGGCTGTGGAGTCAGTAAGCCAAACCTGCGACTCCGACTCCTCAATTTCCCTTACTCCGACTCCGACTCCCACATGTGAACATCAGACATTTAATCATTTCTATGATACAATAATCTAGATATTTAGATAGAACATAATATCTATTTATTGGAATACAACTTTAGAACACAAAAACCTGTAATAAATTGTAAATATGTAATACACTGTATAATATCGATTACATACATACGGAACAGACCAAAGTTTGGACACACCTTCTCATTCAAAGAGTTTTCTTTATTTTCATGAATATGAAAATTGTAGATTCACTCTGAAGGCATCAAAACTATGAATTAACACATGTGGAATTATATAATTAACAAAAAAGAGAATGCCAAGAGTGTGCAAAGCAGAAATCAAAGCAAAAGGTGGCTACTTTGAAGAACCTAGAATATAAGACATATTTTCAGTTGTTTCACACTTTTTTGTTAATTATATAATTCCACATGTGTTAATTCATAGTTTTGATGCCTTCAGAGTGAATCTACAATTTTCATAGTCATGAAAATAAACGCTTTGATTGAGGTGTGTCCAAACTTTTGGTCTGTACTGTGTGTGTGTGTGTGTGTGTGTGTGTGTATGTATGTATGTATATATATATATATATATATATATATATATATATATGCCGTGTGTGTGTATATATGTGTAGATATAGATAGATAGATATATATATATATATATATATATATATATATATATATATATATATATATATATATATATATATATACACACACACACATACACACACACACACACTATGACTTATCTCGGCCAAGATAAAGCCTAGATCCTCAGGCTACATTCACACTATGGGCGTAGCCAGGATCAAACCTAGGGGGGTGGGGGGGTGCAGAACCTCATACTGTTCCGCAGAATTTCATACTGCACACCTCAGCTGCTGCAGAACCTCATACTGCACACCCCTACACTTGAAAATAAAGCCTGCACCTTAAGAAGATGTGGTGATGAATGCAGTCTGCTTATTCCAACTATCAGTTGATGTTACTGAAGACGAGCAATGCCTGTCCTGGGCATCCTTTTGGGCAGCTATGAGGTGTACCTGACTGGTGCTAAAAAAAGTAGTGTTAGTCTGTGTGCTATCCGGCTTTCATTCTTTTTGGTACAGATATGATATGGATAGGCAGATATGGATATATAGATAGAGCAGATTTCTAATCTGCTTTTGCTACTGAAAACATTATCTATGAGCTCAAAAACCTTTCAGGTGATGCGGTTTTTTAAAAAGCTGATCGGCTTTTGCAACTGAAAAACGTATCTTCCAAAAACACAGGAAAAACGCTGTGTGTGAATGTAGCCTTAGATCAGGAATAGAGCAGCCATTTATAGGACATTTCATAACTTTCCCAAATTCCTATGAAAAAATATTCAACACATTCTGCATTGAACTACTGTACCCAATTTATTATATATTTTAGGAGTCGGTCCATTTTATACCGACTCCAACTCCGACTCCACCAAAATGAGCACCGACTCCGACTCCACAGCCCTGCTTCTATGCAGTCACAGATTAGGGGTCTAGCTTGTCGGGTTAGTAATGCAATCCTCAACCCCTGAGCTAACCCTTTTCCTGACCATTGACCAATCTAAACAGGCCGACAGGTGCCCAATGAACAAGCACAGCACTCATTTGTTGAGTGAGATGATTTGTCAGTTTGGTTAAAAGTCCTTGTTCTCGGCAGCACATTGTCCTATGTAAACAGGACATGCTTCTGAGAGCAACAATGATATTCTGTGCACAAAGAACAGTCATTTTAATGATCTTGCATGGAAGTGAAGTCGGCCTGACGAAACGGGTTTGTAAATGACCAGTGATGGGGTTACATTTAGTCAATCGGCGGTCATTAAACCCAGCGTAAAAGAGAGGGAGCTGAATCCTGATTGGCCGCAGACCAAACATCTTCTCGATAACTCGCTTGGATAAAGCTAGGGGATGTTAATTCCTGTCCCAACAAGCAAAGTCAATTAGTTATGCTGCATCTTATGGATGGATAGGTTGTTGTATCTTTAAAGGGAATCTGTCATCCGGTTTTTGCTACCTTGTCCGTGAGCAGCATAATGTAGGGAAAGAGACCCTGATTCCAGTGATGAATCACATAGTATCACACATGCTGCACCAACTATCAGAGCTTTTAGATGTAGCATATAGCAGAGCTCAAAAGCTGCCCACGCCACAGCTTTCTGTGTACATTGTCTATTAACAGTGAGCTACTAATCAGTGCTGGGGGTGTGGCTGGACCAGGATGCACGGGAGCTGTAGT
Source organism: Dendrobates tinctorius (assembly GCF_039654945.1). NCBI lineage: Eukaryota > Metazoa > Chordata > Amphibia > Anura > Dendrobatidae > Dendrobates > Dendrobates tinctorius. The sequence continues at coordinate 4,188,247 of NW_027361692.1, read as the reverse complement.
CCTGTAGTGATAATCTCCTGCTGATGAAACACTTATTATATTGAAACAGCACACAGCCTAATAAATTACACATCCCTGAAATCAGTGTCTCAGCCTCTACCTCATGCTGGGTTCTAATTGCATAGCATAAACCAGCTCACAATTTCCCCCCCCTTTTTTTTTATACTTTATTGAAAATATACATATGAACAAACACATTTCCCATGTCCATAAACAGGAGTACACGTTATTACACTGGTTTACAAAATTGAAAGCAACAATGTATGAATTAGTAGTGTTCTTTCCCATGTCTGGTCATTAACCGTCCAGCAATGTTACACTGTGGTTATATATTTCACATACATCTAACCACAAATTCTAACTTGTCATCTCAGTATACATTTACTGGATCGCATATAACGTCAACCTCAAAACTTGGAGATCGATACCCAATAACTATTTACATAACAATAACTAAAAATGAACATTTCTGCTGGAAAAACCGATGCACCTGTAAATGTGGTTTGGGCACACCCTCCCACGTTAATATTCTTAGGCACTTGTTAGATAGTGACGGGTGTTGAGTTCCAGAAGTCCCATATTTTATAGAATTTCCCAGGGTGCCTTCTATTTTGATAGACTGTGTTTTCATATGGAATCACTGAATTGACAAGTTCTACCCAGGATCTCGGTGTTGGGTGTAAACTACCCATCCATCTCAGCACTATTAATTTCCTGGCCAAAAATAGAGACGCTCGGAGAAATATTTTAATATAATGGTCCCAATTATCTTCTTCTACAACGCCAAACAGGCACACCAAGGTATCCAGGGGAATTGATATTGCTATTAGGGATGACAAGAAGGTGGTAACCTCCTGCCAGAATGTACTGGACACCTCCACGTCATGTGTATTAAGTCGGCCTCCAACTCATGACATCTCGGGGATTCCGAGGTGTGAGAACGACCCATTTTTGCTAATTTAGCTGGTGTAAGATATACTTGATGGATTATATATAATTGGGTCATTTTGTTGTTAGCTGATGGGGAAACCTTGTTTGAGGACTCCAGCATCTCCTCTCAGTCCTCCTCCTGAATGTTAGGAAGCAAGAGCTGCCATTTTCCCTTAACCGCCAAAGAAGTAGAGTCCATGTTTGCTGACAGTAGATAGGTATAGAGTGGACAACATAAGACCTTGTGGTCCCTGTGATTTAAGAATGCCAATCAGCGGGAGAGAAGATATCTGCGTACCTGTATGTACTTATATGGGATTGGATCGCTGACCTAAGTTGTAGATACCTGAAGAATTGAGCTCTTGGGACTGCATATTGAGTCTGTATCTGTTCAAAAGACATTAGAATATTTTGATTATATAAGTGTTTTACTTTCAATACATTGCTGGAGCTCCAGAAAGCAGATGAGGAATGTTCTTGTAGAGAAGGGAAGTATGTGTTGTGCCAGAGTGGCATTTCTGCCAAAACCTCAGTGAAATCAGTTACTCTTTTAGCTTGTCTCCAGATTGTGCGGGTAAGCCTAAGGAGAGGTAACATCCTAGGAATGTTTGGTTTATCTGTCTCCAGAAATCCCAAGAATCCCCTCCTCTTGTGTCAAATGATTCTCTGAGTTAGGCAGAGGAGTATTATGAATGGGTCACCAAGGAGGATGGCAGGAACAGGCTAAACCACCAGAAGGCCAGGTTGGTAACTAAGCGGATTGCAGACCCCTGATCCTATCCGCACAACTAGCAGTAGCCGTGGGGCGTTCATACGATGCCCTAGACGCCTTGTCACAGCCGGAGGATTAACTAAGCCTAAAGACAGAAAGATGAAATCTAAACTGCCCCGGAGAAGATTCCCAAAGGTATAGACAGCCCCCAAACATTTATTGTCGGTGAGACAAAATGAGACACAAACACAGGCAGAGAACAGACTGAGCAAACGGTGGGGCCCAAGCTGTCTAGACAGGATAGGATAGAAAAGATACTGTCTGCAATCACGCACAAAACCCTGAAAAAGTCCAACACTACTGAAATACAAAAAAACCTGAGATCACACGATCTCACCCCCACTAGATCAGCACTCTGGTATAAATTGGCAGCAAGCAAAAAGATACTAACATAACAAGGGACTGAACAAGCTGCAACATATGAAGCAGGGCCCAGCGCTGAACCCTAGCAGCAAAACAGAAAGCAAAAAAAGACACAACCAGATTAGATGCAAAGGATTAGCAAAAGAATTACTTAGCTGAACCATGCAGATCAGGCAGGGGACAAAAGAGCTCCAAATGCACACTGAAGAAATCACCATCAACCTCCAAGAGCAGCCAGCTCAATTATATGCTCCCAGCCAGTAATCCCAGGTTTCCAATTATCGTCGTCAGGTGGGGAACCTCCAACCACCTGGCCAGCTCCACTACTCTCAGCAACCACCAGAGGGAGCAGAGGGAGCTTCAGCTCAGAACTCCGAGCAAGAGAATTCACAACAGAGGAGTATCTGTCATCCATGAGTCTATTTCCCTAAGCTGTCCCGCTAGGTAGCATAAAAAGAAGTCTAGTAGCGCCGCCCTGCCTTGCTTTTTGGGCCTTTGTAGGATAGACAGTTTAAGTTTAAGCTTAGAGTTTCTCCAGATAAATCCAGTGATTAATGAGCTACGAGTTGAAAAGAAGAACTTAGATATGGGTACCCCACTATGCTGAAATATATAGCTAAATTTAGGAAGTAGAATCATTTTAACTAGATTTATCCTTCCATTAGCTGAAAGTGGTAATTTGCGTCATTGTGTGAATCTAAGTTTAGTGTGGTCAAGCAGGGGGGAGATGTTAGATGGGAACTTATTTCTGCTTTCTGTATAATAATGCCCAGGTATTTAAACTGAGACACAGTTGGGAGTCGGGCATAGCCGCTTCAAATAGACCCCTGATGAATGTTGGAGAGACATTAGTGCCAACTTATCCCAATATGTAGAGTCCGGAATATTTGCTAAATGTGTCTATAGTGGATATGACCTGTAGTAAAGTTTCTTCAACCTTGTCCATAAATATTACCATATCGTCCGCGTATAAGCCAATAGTATTGGTTCGGATTGCACTGCTATGGTAATGCCCATAATTGTTGTTGTAAAGCGTATTCTTATTGATAAAGCTTCTATGGCTAAAGCAAATACGGCCGGGGATAGAGGGCAGCCCTGCCTCATCCCCCTTCCAAGGGGGAAGGGATCGGATGAAATGTTGTTGATTATTAATTGAGCTGTAGGTGCTGCATACAACATGTGGACCCATTTGGTGTTCTTGGGACCAAATGCGAATCTCTGGAGGCATGCGGACAAGAAGGGCCACTCTCCAAAGTCAAAAGCCTTAGCTGCATCAAGTGAAGCCAGGGCCCACTCATTATCTTGTATCAGTGAGATGTATTGTACAATGGTCTGCACCATTCTGATATTAAATGGGGTACGTTTCCCTGGCATGAACCCAGTCTGATATGGATGTATAATTTCGAGAATGACTCTATTAAGTTTAGTGGCTAGGATATTTTTGAATATCTTGTAATCTACATTTACTAACGAGATTGAATGGTATTTTCCACATTCTAGCGTGTCTTTCCCTCCTTTTTTAACAACTATTATGTTTTCCTCATTAAAGGCGTTTGGTAAGTGTTCCCCTTGATTGGTCTACTCAAAGACATCCAATAAAAGGGGGGCTAGAGTATCTTGGTATTTGAGGTATAATTCAATGGGAAAACCATCTGGGCCTGGTGCCTTTCTTTAATAGCAGTAATTATCTCATCCAATGTAAAATCTGCCTCCAGGATGGATTACTGAGAATGGGTCAGTTTCAGGAATCGCAAGTCTGACAGGTATGAGAGGCAGTGTTCAGTGTTATAGCCTCTTTTGGACTCATGTAGTGAATTATAGTAATCATGAAATTGAATGAGTATGTCTTCAGCGGAGGTGGCTATAGAGCCGTCTGGCCTCCTAATTTCAAGTATGGTGTTAGATGCATTATCTTGATGGGCCATGTAAGCCAATTACTTGCTAGATTGGTAACCCAATTCAAAGTAGGATTGCCTTGTGAAGAATAATTTCCGTTTGTACACAAAACACCTAGAAGCTAAATCCAATCTGTGAGAGCAGAGCTATTCTGACCTATTGCCACTCGAAGGCTCTGCAATATATTTCTTTTCAGATTCTTTTAATTTAACCTCTATTTCTGCATCTTCCTTGGATATGACTCTCAACGTATGAGATTGTAGATGAGAGACAGCCCCTTAGCTTTGCTTTCAATGTGTCCCAGCATAAGTTGACATTATGGGGTTCAGTATGTGTTGATATAAAGCAGTCTAGTTGTGCAATTGTTCTGTGATATGGGCCAATTAATTTAAGGCAGAATGAATTTAATTTCCATAATGGTCTGCGAGTGATACAGCCAAACTTAAGAGCGAACACCATCGGGCTGTGGTCTGACACTCCTCTGCCTCCATGTTCTACTTTATCTACCCATAACATCAAATTATTAGAGCCAAATATATAGTCCAGACTCGACAAGGTGCGTCTGGTAGAGAAGTGACAGGTGTATTCTCTTGTGCTTGGGTGTCTCAATCTCCACAGGTCTATTCAACCATTTCCTTCCATATATGTAGCCATGTTGGTGGGAGAAGGTGTTGTTGAAGTGTCGCCACTACCTAGTCGTAGTCTATCTAGTGTGTTATCCATTACGAGGTTAAAATTGCCCATGCATAAAATATGTGCCTTTGGGTAGTTCAACACAAAGCTCACAGCTTTTTGTACAATACTTATATTGGCTGGTGGTGGATTATATATACATAGAATAACATAATTTTTAGAATACTCGTGTGGACAAATACAAATCGTCCCTGTGGGTCTCTACGGGAGGCTTTAACCTCCCATCTTACTGACTTATGTGTAAGAAGAGAAACTCCTCTTGAATAGCTCATGTGGAAGTAGTGTAACGACCATTGCACCCATGGCTTATGGATCCATTTGGCTTTATCTCTAGTGAGGTGAGTCTCTGCCAGGGCTTATTATATGAGAGTGGTATTTCTTTACCTGTGAGATAACTTTGATTCTTTTCCGTGGGGATTTTAGGCCCCTTACATTCCATGTCATACATACTAGCTCAGAACCCATTACATTTCTGGACAGTAGGATTATCAAGATAGTTTACAAATGCCATTCTTCAACTTTTTACCAGTCTATTCGTTTGGGCTTCGGTACGTTCTTATGAAATTCCATATTTATCCACATTGCAGAGTTTGCATAATCTGGAGGGGGTTCCTACTAAAGTACAAAACATTAGTGTATAATAGTCGGCGAATACAAAGGTTGTTCTAGCAGCTGTCAACCAATAAACAAGAGTCATTGCAACAAAACCAAGAGGAAGAAAAGCATACAGTCGACACAAATAACCATTCTTTGTGGTTAGCATTTTTGTATTTGAGGGATACCTTCACTGATCACAGTGCGGGTAGAGTTGGATCTCGTGTCTTCCTAACGGAGTTCCTAATGCTCGATTAATGGAAACAGAGTCTTAGGCTACTTTCACACATCAGTTTTTTGCCGTCAGGCAGGATCCGGCTATTTTTAGAAAAAAACGATCCGGCATAAATTTTGGAGAACTGTAGAAACGGATCCATTTTTCTGCTGGATCCGTCTAGCAGGTTATATCTGTTTCCTGGGGGCTGGCCAATTGGATCTGAGCATGCGCAGACTTAAAAAAACCGGATCCGGTGGCTGGATCCGTCTTTTTCTGGATCCGGCGCATTCCGGCGCCCATAGACTTTCATTGTAGCAAAAAGCCGGAAGCGTCGGATCCGGCGCTTCCGGCCTTTTTGCCGGAGACAAAAAACGTTACAGTAGCCGTTTTTTCCAGACGCCGGAATGAGACAAGTAGCCGGATCCGGCAAAAAACGGATGAAACGCAATGCCATCCGGCGCAATCCGGCGCTAATGCAAGTCAATGGGGAAAAACTGGATCCGGCATTGCATTTCGCCGGATCCGGTTTTACAAAAAAAAGCCGGATCCTGCCTGATGGCAAAAAACTGATGTGTGAAAGAGGCCTTACAGACTTCAGTAATGATCGCTCTGGATAAGTGACAGCGGATTTAAGGAGTTCATTTCTTATTCAGTCCAGGGTGTCGTTGAAGCCATTCTGACGCTTCTTCAGGAGTTGAAAAGGAATGTCAATGATCCCTCATGGACAACACGCAGGCAGGCAGGGTAAATCATGGAGTAAATTATATTTCTGTCCACGAGTTTCCGTTTCACATCCAGAAATTGGGCGTGTTGTTTTTGTTGGTCCACCGAGAAGTCAGGAAATATTATGATTGTGGCATTATCATCCTTTTTGTCTGGCCAAATGTAGAGCGGTATCTCTGTCCTTACAATTCAGAATATGTGCAAGGAATGGGCGTGGAGGGGCACCGCGTGGGAGAGGTCTGGTTGGGACTCTATGCACACTTTTTACCGTAAACAGTGTTGAAAACCCGTCCCCGAGTATGTTCTTGAGCCTCTCCTCCAGAAAACGCTCTTGTTGTTGCCCTTCTACATGCTCTGGTAGTCCGATGAAACACAAATTATTGCAGCGCAGACTGTTTTCCAAGTCATCCGCTTTTTGACACCAGGCGTTTATTGATCCCACCACTTTTGTTAGTTTAGTGGCCATCGTTTCCACCCTGTCCTCCAAGCTCGATACCCTATTTTCGGCCTGTTATACAGTCTCTATGGGCCTGCATATCTTGCCGGAGAAGCCCCATTTCAGAATGTACCTCCTCAATCTTCCCTGATAGGGATGTTTTACAGCTAGAGATAACTTGTAGAAGCTGTTCAGTTACTTGCTTCAGAGTCATATCCTCTTGATTCTCACTCCCCTCATTCTCGCTTATTTAAGACCCGCGCTGCTCTGTATTTTTAGCTGTTGAGGTATATTGTCCCCTTGAGGCGCAGGGGGGTCAGCTTGTTCAATCCTGGCATATTTTTTACACTTTTCTGCCACTTTTGAACTCTTCCCAGGATTCGTTTTGTAGGGGTGTGAGCAGTCTTTTATTAAAGTGAGTTCAGTTAGTGGCTTAGGCAATATAAGACTTTGCTCACTCTTTGGGGTATTCACAGCCTGGTCCGTTTATATGCAATGCCTGTGTTATGCACTGTGATGACACTCAGCCTGTGTCTACTATTTGTTAGGGAATTATATGGCTTGCTATCCGCTCCTTGTCACAGGGCTTCCCTCTGTGCCTGCTGAAAGGCACAAGGTTTTCCACTGCGGTGAACTAATCGCTTGGAGGAGGGATGAGAGAATCTCCTCACCGAATCAAAGATCCCTCATTAGCTGCTGTGTCCAGCAGAGAATCGCTGGCTGTGGGTCCCTTATTCAGGGCTCTACACCACAGCTCTCACGTAGTTCAGATCCCCCGCAGGCTGGCGGGGAGGGAGCACTCTCGCTACTCTCCGTACGTCAGAGCTTGGACCCAAGATGGCCGCTGACATCTCCAGAGCTGTATTCTGTGTGGTTGATTTGCTGTTCCCTGCCCCACTGAGGCTGAACCAAAACAACCCCTCTGGAGCTAGGCTAAGTCCAGGATAATGAAGTTTACGGGCTTACCAGGGCCTCAGGTGTCGGGTATGATGCAGGATAATGTACGGATGGCTGGAGCTCCCCTCAGATGCAAGCTCTCAGTCCTTACATAGCAAAGCCCCATGACAAATTCCCTTTTAGAGCAATAAGAATATTTGAAACTACAATTAAGTTCCTGTATGTTGCACACTTGTGTTTTATTCCTATCTTGCATAGTAAATAAAAATTTTTCCAGTACTATTTTGTGAAAATATATAATCAAAACTTGGTAAAAACAAACTGGTTAATGATAAACGGAGATTGTAGAAATGGTTCTTGTATGATGTATTTTCCGTTTGCTTGCCTTTGTGGCGAGTGGCTCCATCTGCGTACGTTGTGACCGTTCAATAAAACTTTCAACTCTCATCTGATTAAAATGTAGAATTGTGAGGCAGTGTCAACATTTGTGACTAACACCCTTCTCGGGCTGTCTGCGTAACTGATGCTCTGACAGTACACTCTAGTTTAGGAAATTCCCAGTCTGCAAGTTATCTCTTTGGCAATAACACGGTAGGGATCCGGTATTAATTTTGGGCACCATTCGGTATAGAAGAATACACTGTTCATATGTCTGGTAATCATCCGATAGAACAGAACCATCAGCAATCCTTTCACAAAAAAAAGTTGAGCAGACACAACTTTTTTGTCCGCCTGAAAAAAAAAACTGATTTCAACTCGATCCGCTTTTTTAACATTGAAATCTTTGGAAAATGCATCTGTTAATTAATCACCCGTTCTGCACCCATTTGAAAAAGATCCGTTTTTTGTTTACTGGAGGCTGAAAATTAAATTTTTAGCATAATCACATGGATACGTGAACTCTTAAGTAATCTAGTTGAAACAGATCCAGTAAGCAAAAAACGGATCCTTTTCAAATGGGTGCAAAACGGATGGCCAACTAACAGATCCGTTTCAATGTTAAAAAACAAAACAAAAACGGATTCAGTTGAAATCAGTTTATTTTAAGGTGGACAACAAAATTGTGTTTGCATATGTCAACAGGTTGCTTCTGAATCTGTTCTATAGGATGATTGCTGGACATGTGAACTAAGCCTATCGACGCAATGTTTGCTGTTGGGTTAGTGCCTTTCCCAATGACAACTTGACAGCAATGTAAACTTGTTCAGGAATTGTTCTCAGATCTGGGGTAATCCGTATGTCCATGCTGATAAATGGTCATCGGATGATAGAACTAGAATGCAGTATAGATGGCCCTGAATCCTCCAGGAACAGGAACCCCAACGTGTGTATAACTCGGAACTTTACTATGTATGAGGTTGGTGAAAAGGTGGCCTAACAGTGGGCCCTCAGACTCACGAAAACCCTATAATTAGATGTACAACATGTATTTTCACTACCTCTTGTGTAAGAATCATAGTTGTTCTGGCAGTTTAATAGTCCCTTAATGTGCCAGGAAGATAATAATTGCCAGCGCTATAGGCTCCTGATATCTAGAGGTGAACTGCAGCTCACAATTTTACACATCACATACTAATGTTATGGTGTTTGTGTAGGTGAATGACAACTCTTGGGAATCATTAGGAGGTAATTCTTTATCTGTAATTGCGATCTGTGGGGGTCTTTTAACATATCTTCTTACTATTGCACCAGGACAGAAACCGCATTTCTTATGTGCTGTGCCATTTGCCTATTTTGGGGGCACAGTAGTTGAGTGCGATGCCAGTGGTTGCCAACTCCATTAAAGGGAATTTGTCACCAGGTTTTCCCACTTAATCAGCCTAATATAAAGACATGGGCCCTAATTCATCAAGATCATCGATTTTCTTGCCGGTCTTGATGAAGGGGTGTGGCAGATGCCTTGTAATGATTCAGGAGCATCTAACAAGTGACATTTGCCTCCATGTGCTTCACCACTAAACTTTAGTTTCTTACTGGAGTAAGATTTGTGGTGTAAGGAATATCACAGCTTGTCATCAATTAGACGAACTGTAACGCTGGTGGGTGTGGACCCACTGCACCACGGGTCGGCTCACCCTGGATAGGTGTAACTAAGTGATCACCTGGTATTCACTAGAACCTTTGATGGGGAGGATAGACTTGGCCACATGTAGTCATCAGGTACCACTCTAGGGCAATACCCAGGTCTGCAGCAGCTGATCAAAGGGTCAGAGACACAGGTACGAGGTATAGGAGGACGAAGTTAAAGGCGTGGTGAGGCAATCCATGGTCAGGGCAGGCAGCACAGGAGTGGAGAGGTCAGACAGGACAAGTATACTAGCTGGGTTGATAACGGAAGAATCAATACAAACCAGTGCATAAATGGGATGCTAGCAGATGAACTAATTAGGAACCAATGTTCAGGCCAAGGAGTGGTTGGAGGAGCTGCCTAATAACCACTTGTGTCCTGAAGAGTTTGGTTTTCTAGACAGCAGGGGGATTAAGTTCCTGCAAAGTCTGGCCACACCTCCCTTCATCTAGGTGAAGACACACCGAGCTGGAGCAGAGCTGAAAATGCTGCAAGAGGCAGCTCAGCGAGACCACCTGAGACTGGGAGGAAGAGAGCGGTGACCGTAATGAGTGGGGCAGCGCCGTCATGACAAACTATGGCGTCACACCCCTGCAGGGTCATCCATATAGCCCTGACTTCGCTCATTTTGTTGGAGTTGGGAGAAAATGGCTTGAAAATGCCAAGTCGCAAAATTTTTGCTCAACTTCAACTTGCTCCAAAATTTTGTAACTTTTTAAAGCGATTTACTCATCAAAGCAAAATTGCTTTGATGAATGAGAGCCATACACCTTGATTCCAGTGATTTCTCACTTAGTGGGCTGCTTACTGCAGTTTTGATCTCCTGCTGCTAAAATAGTGATTCTATCACTGGAGGACTAGTAAACCTGCTGCCATATTCATGGGCTCTGTATAACTCCACACCCACCACTGATTGGCAATTTCCTGTGTACACTGTGCATAGGAAAAAGAAAAGCTGCCAATCAGAGGTGTGGGCGGGATTATACAGATCCCCACATTAAGAGAACTGGTAGATCTGCAGCAGAGAAAACTGTGATTTTATTAAACCTGCAGCAAACAGCCCTGTAAGCTATACATCATCAGTGGAATCAGGAAAAAAATGAGGATTAAAAAGCGCTATGGGGTCTTTTCTGATGATAAAGGACAATAAGGTGCAGGGAATTGCTCACCTTATAAAGGTATGTATCACACAACAAGGATCAAGCTTATATTTCTCAGCTCCTGCAGTCCCACCATGAAAATGCCAGAAGAGAAACAATAGATCGGTCGTCTGCCATCTGATTGAGATCCAAAAGAATGATCCAGGATAGAGTAGACCTGATGCAGTTTTATTATCAACATGTTGTTTAGTCTTCAGACTTCTTCATCAGGATAATCCCCATACTTTTTTTTTTTTGTATGTGGCTATATCCTGATAAAGTCTGAAGACTACGAAATGTGTGGATAATAAAACCACATCAAGTCTACTTTGCATCCTGTATCTCCATTAGCAGCGTAGAAGACCCACCTAATGTCTCTCTTTTGGCATCATTGGAATCAGAATCCCTGCCCCTACATCATGCTGCTCTCATAAACAAAAATCTGGTGACAGATTCTCTTGAACTCTAGGGTGTGATGAATCCTAATTGTTGGCAAATTAGAGTTCCCTGGCACCTTGTGGCCACCATTCCTGCAGACCAGCAGCGTTTCCTCCAAAGTGGTATTCCTCTACTGTTCCAATGATTCCTCTGTGTCTTTCTTATGTGTAGTGATTCTACGCTTTCTTTACAGAGCATAGTTGTAAGTTCGGCTATTCAGCCCTTAAATAGTGAGTAGCACAATCCGCCTTCTTCGTCAACATTTGTACATGACAAGCTTTTTGTAATCTGTGTTGACTGCTCATCCGTATGTTTAACGCCATGTAAAAATGATGCACGGCGGCCTGTTAATGCATGCAATTTGTCACCATGCTGCATGTGTGAAGTGTCTGAGGCTTCCGCCTACATGTGGTATATCTGACATCACTGTCTTCTTTTCTTATAGACCCAGCTGAATCTGCTACTTGAAAAACTTCGCAGCACGGTAAGAAGATGACAGTGTCTTCTTGTTTCTGCGCGCTAACAATGCCTGACTGCATATATTTTCCACCTTTCCACCTGCCAAGTGTTACTGGGCCCGACTAATATGATTTGATAACGTCTTTGGAAGCCTGATAATCTGCCAGCAATGTGTCTCTATGAATAACTAGTAACGCTGATAAGCAGCTACACCGGATAAGCTTAGAGTATGTCGGTTAGCCAATGGAAGCAGATAAAGCCCATGTTATGCCTCAGAATACCTATGCTCTGCAGCACACTGTGGCCAGCATCGGCCCAGGCAGCGAGACATGCAGTGGAGCGTCACTGTCATATTCCAAAAAGGTGGAAAAGCAGATCCGTTCTTAACTGATGTGAACGGATGCCACAGGATCCGTTTTTTGACGGATCCGCAGAATGAACAATTTTAAAGGGACCGCAGGCCGGGGGGGGGGGGGGGGGAGAGAGAGAATGAATGAGAGAGAATGAGAATTTTTTTCGTCCGCCAGAAAAGATTTCAGGGTTAATTTTCTCCTGACTTCCTTTCTCCGGGCATGCGCTCTGGAAAATGCGGATCCAACAACAAAAAAAACGTTGCAAGATCCGTCCAGGCATGCCGGCGGACGCAAAAAATTTGGCGGATCCGCAAAAAAACGGATCCAGCGGATGGCCATCCGCCAGTAATGCAACTCAATGGGGAAAAACGGATCCACAAAAAAAAAAATGGCGGATCCGTTTTTTTCAAAACCTGGCGGATTTTGACTGATGGTCAAAAACAGAAGTGTGAAAGAGGCCTAAGTGCCGTATTGTTGGTCCTAGTGCTGTCTGTGATAAAAGCACAGCACTCGGACCAATGTTATTCAATGGGGCCTTGCAGATGAGCATTTTTTGTTTTTACTGACCTAAGATCCATGTAAAAAAGATGCATAAATCGGAGGAGACTCACCCATTCAATTCTCCTGGTCGAAACGTTGGACCACATCTGTTTTTGACTACTTGCCAGATCAAAATAAATTTCCACTGCATCAAGGCCTACAGCCTCATTTTCTTTTGTGGTGCTGAGGTTCCTACCGCAATATCTTTAGCAAGAGTGATACTTAAATACTTTCGTTACCGTTCAATAAATCCCTCTTACTAAATGCGAGAACACTCCAGCTTTAATGCTTTTTCCATGCCCTCTACAGAGGATTTACGTGAATAATGCTTTGAAGAAGCATAGCTTTTTTGTCCTTCTGAATCAGGGAATCTAGAGAAACGGATTGGAGTTAATAATTTTCTGAGTTGAAGTGACATCTTCCATTTTGTCCAAGGACAGATGTAGTCTACTTGCGCAGGTAACATTTTGCCAAGTAAGGGTGATCAATACAGACATTAGAATTTGAAGGACGACCATTCACTCCTTGTATTTCTCGTGTGCATTTAAAGTACATTGGTCTTGTTTTTTCTTCCCCTTAAATGTATGCAATGCCTGGTCGAAGAAAACAAAGCCCAAGATTTGCATTATTGACATGCAGGGTAGCGAACAATTGTCAGTCGCATAGTGCTTTTTTCCACTTTTTATTTCAGTGATTTTTAATTATTTTTGGGATAACCTCCTTTGTACTTGGTTTCTTGCACGGTGCAGATGTAAAATAACTTTATACCAATGTTCTTATACAAGTTATTTATTGGATTTCCTACAGGGATCTAGCTTCATCCGTTGCATCAAGCCCAATTTAAAAATGACAAGTCATCAGTTTGAGGGAGCGCAAATCCTGTCTCAGCTTCAGTGTTCAGGTAATATGTCATTTCATTCTACATTATCTTAAGGGTTTTTTTATTTTGTTTTTGATAGATTGTACAGAAATGAAATAAACATACAATCCACTAGCCGTCAATAAATGTATATAAATCATCACTAGCCGTCAGTAAATATATGGAAGTCATCGCTAGCCGTATATGTATGTACATATACTGTATATAATATATATCATTTCTACACACACTCAGAGGCATGTAAGGCCTCCCTTGTCAAAATTACTGTTATTGCGAACAGTTAAGGAAGTTGAAGATGAAATGAGCACTCAAAGGGCTAAAGTTAAAGATGACACATTTCCTTTGTATTTTAGCCAAAAAATATATATATTATAATTTTTAACATCTTAAAAATTACAAAAAGAAAAATGGGTTGATTCAAAAGTTTGAGCACCCTTGGAGATTTGTGTGCTCAGATAACTTTGACCAAGGTTTCAGACCTTAATTAACCTGTTAGGGTTATGGCTTGTTCACTATCATTGTTAGGAAAAGTCAGGTGATGCAAATTTCCCAACTTTATAAAAACTCAGCCTCCACTAACCTTTTGCAAAAAAAACAGCAGCCAAGTGTAGTTCTAAGCAGCTGCCTAGCACTCTGAAAATGAACATGGTGGAGGCCCAAAAAGTGGGAAAAGGTTAGATGATAGCAAAGCGTTTCCAGGTTGTCCTTTCATCAGTTTGAAATGTAATTAAGAAATGGCAGGTAACAGGAACAGTGGAGGTCAAGATAACATCTGGAAGACCAAGCAAAATGTCAGTGAGAGCTGCTCGTAGGATTGGTAGAGAGGCAAATTGGAATCCCTGCTTGACTGCAAATGAACTTGAGAAAGATTTAGCAGACTCTGGAGTTGTGGTACATTGTTCTACTGTTCAGGGAAACCTGCACAAATATGGCCTTCATGGAAGAAAACCTCTCCTGCGTCCTTACCATAAAATTCAGCATCAGAAGTATGAAAAATACAAAATACAACATCTAAACAAACTTGATACATTTTGTAAACAAGTCCTTTAGACCGAAGAGGCTGAAATTGAACTCTTTGGCCACAATGATCAAAGATATTTGTGGATAATAAGGGCACAGAATTTCAGGAAAAGAACATGTTGCTAACCATTAAGCATGGGGGTGAATCAATCATGCTTTGGGGTTGTGTTGCAGCCAATGGCACGGAGAACATTTCACAGAGGGACGAATGGATTCAATTAAATTTCAACAAATTCTTGATGCAAACATAACACCATCTGTAAAAAAAAAGCTGAAGTTGAAAAGAGGATGGCTTCTACAAATGGATAATGATGCTAAACACATGTCAAAAAATCCACAATAGACAACCTTTAAAAGGTGCAAGCTGAAGGTCTTACAATGGTCCACACAGTTCCCACCGTCCCCTGATCTGAACATCATTAAAAATCTGTGGCTAGACCTCAAAATAGCTGTGAGTGTCTGTAAAAGGGAATAGTATCTTAAAGCAGCACTCCCCATCAAAGTTTTTATCCTCATAATATATTGCAATCACCAGATTATATAGCACTGTGTACTTACAGTTGCTCATTTTGTCCTCATACCCAGCAAATTCTTCCATTTTCTCTGATCTATGTAGAAACAGGAAGTCTGTTGTCCGTGCATTTATCATTCCCATCTTCAACTCCTGACCCCGCTGTTCCTCTCCTCCCCCCTTCCCCACCCGCCAGAGACTTTTGCAGTGACTTATGACTTGTGCAGAGAAAATTGACCTCCTGTTTCTACATAGAGCTTAGTAGGATTCAGCTAGTCAGTTTTGAATCATATGATGTCATAGACCTAATGGAAAAGAGAAGAATTAGCTTGGTAGAAAGATAAAATGAGCAATTGTAAATACTCAGTGCTGTATATCAAGAGGATATAGATGTTGATGCGATTGCTTCTTTAACGCTCTCATACACATTGGAGCACAGTCCGACAAATATTTACATTTGGTAAAAAATGTACATTTCTATGATAAGAGGTTGATATCATGACTGATGTTTTCTTATGAAGACAGCACTTTTTTAAATGCTAGCAGTCACAGCAATCAGCCTTTCTATCTCTTGGTAATTACCGTATATACTCGTGTATAAGCCGAGATTTTCAGCCCATTTTTTGGGCTGAAAGTCCCCCTCTCGGCTTATACACGAGTCATATACCTGGGGGGTCGGAGGGGGAGCGGGGGTGTCACAGATCATACTTACCCCCCCGGCGCGGTCTCTGCAGCCCCCCCGTTTCTCCACGGTCTCCCTTCCTGCCTTCAGCAGTCACGTGGTACCGCTCATTAAACTCATGAATATGCGCATATTCAAGAGTGTAATGAGCGGTACCACGTGACCGCTGAAGGCAGGAAGGGAGACCGTGGAGAAGCCAGGCTGCAGAGACCGTGCCAGGAGGGGGTAAGTATAGTGATACTCACCTGTCAGGGGTCGTCCGTGCTCCTCACCGCTGTCTGTTGCATCCTCTTTCAGTGACGTTTAGCCAGCAGAGGGCGTGATGACGTGGTTAGTGCGCGCCGTGCCCTCTGCTGCCTGAACGTCCCTAACAGATAACGTGGCAGACAGCGGTGAGCAGTGTGGGAATGGGGGACAGGTGAATATCTCAGGTGCCGGGTCCTGAGCAGGAGAAGTGAGTATGGCATTTTTTTTTTGCAGCAGTATATGGGAGCATACTATATGGAGCATCTTATAGGGGCAGCATATGGGGGCATATTCTGTGTAGTAGCATATGGGGGCATATTCTGTGTAGTAGCATATGGGGGCATATTCTGTGTAGCAGCATATGGGGGCATATTCTGTGTAGCAGCATATGGGGGGCATATTCTGTGGAGCAGCATATGGGGGCAGCATATGGGGGCATATTGTATGGAGCAGCATATGGGGGCATATTCTATGGGGCAGCATATGGGGGCATATTCTGTGGAGCAGCATATGGGGGCATATTCTGTGGAGCAGCATATGGGGGCATATTCTGTGGAGCAGCATATGGGGGCATATTCTGTGGAGCAGCATATGGGGGCATATTCTATGGTGCAGCATATGGGGGCATAGTCTATGGAGCAGCATATGGGGGCATATTCTATGGCGCAGCATATGGGGGCATATTCCATCGAGCAGCAAATGGGGGCATATTCTATGGGGCAGCATATGGGTGCATAGTCTATGGAGCAGCATATGGGGGCATATTCTATGGCGCAGCATATGGGGGCATATTCCATCGAGCAGCAAATGGGGGCATATTCTATGGGACAGCATATGGGTGCATAGTCTATGGAGCAGCATATGGGGCATAGTCTATGGAGCAGCATATGGGGCATATTCTATGGAGCAGCATATGGGGGCATAATCTATGGAGCAGCATATGGGGGCATAATCTGTGGAGCAGCATGTGGGGGCATATTCTATGGAGCAGCATATGAGGGCATAATCTATGGAGCAGCATATGAGGGCATAATCTATGGAGCATCATATGGGGCATAATCTATGGAGCATCTTATGGGGGCATAATCTATAGAGCATCTTATGGGGACATAATCTATGGAGCATCTTATGGGGGCACAATCTATGGAGCATTTTATGGGGCCATAACCTTTATGGAGCACTATATGAGGCATATTATTCTATGGACCATCTTATGGGGGCATTATTAATCTTTGTGCAGCATTATATGGGGTGTATTTTGTGTGGAGCATCTTATGGGGCCCATCATGAACTTTATGGAGCTCCTGATTCAATATGGATATTCAGAAACATTTAACCTACTGATGTCTCAATTAATTTTACTTTTATTGGTATCTATTTTTATTTTTGAAATTTACCAGTAGCTGCTGCATTTTCCACCCTAGGCTTATATGTGAGTCAATAAGTTTTCCCAGTTTTTTGTGGCAAAATTAGGGGGTCGGCTTATACACGAGTATATACGGTATCTGTTATTGCCAGGGACCACTTTCTATGTGGACCACAAGGAATGGAGTCTGTCTTCACAGGGCAACTTGTTGAAGACTATTTCTTCAGTGTATTGGACTTGAGAGCGTTCTCCGTAAACATGTGGCCTGTAAGACACTTATCAGAAGCTATCAAACATATATATATATTTTTTTTTATTTTAATTTCTAAACGGATTAACTATTTTTAAAAATTAATATGTCATCAGTTCTGGCTCTTTTTATAATGTTCATATAGGAGCCAGAGAATCATTTTAGAAAATATTCATGTTAAGCAGCAGTAACAAAGCGTGTGCAGATTAGTATTGACATGTCCTCTCGGTGCTACTTTTGCATGCAACTGTTCTGCAGTCTCAATGATAGAAGCTTTAATTTAGGCCTCGCAGATCTTGTGAAAAGCGGTTTACACAGGAGGCACTAGGGTAATTTGTATATGGCACAAAAGTTAAAACGTTTACTTCTAAAGAATGTTTAAAGGGAATCTGTCAGTAAGATTAACCCTCCTGAGCCGTCTATAGTGGGCATGCAGGTCATAGAAAGTTGGATTAAATTGATACCTTAATTCTGCAATCCGATATCTTATTCCACGTTTTTCTTAATATGTTAATTAGCTGTTAAGATCTACAAGCAGGACATAGATCTCCCTGAGAATCTGCATCCAGAACTTATTTTAAATGAAAGGGAGCATTACCAGTGTGAGACATGTAATAGCTGACAGGCTACTCTCCTGGTCTATGTGTCTCACATTAGTGATGCCTCCTGTTATGTAAAATAATATCTGAAGGCAGATTGTCATGCAGATCATTGTCTGGCCCAAAGATCTTAGCAGCTCTCTTATATATCAGAAAAACACGGATTTCTATGGGAGTAAGACATCAGTTTGCAAATATCAAGGTTTCATTGTATTCAGCTTCCATTTTTACTTTATTACTACTTTTATACATGGATTTGTTCCTAAATGCCTGAATAATCACTATATAGAATTTTGAAATCAAAATTGACAGGCTCTCTTTAACACAGAAAACATTACATCTATGAACTTCGTTTCTTGGTAAGAGGAAGTATTCTAAGTGCTGAAGACGTGGACAGACCCCGCTGCACCGCTTAGAGAAAAGGAACAGGAGCTAGATCTCAAAAGCAAGAAACTTCGCATTTGCAGGATCCATTAAGTCTGCTAAAAAGTAAATGGTACCAGCCAGCCCTTCAAAAAGAGAAAACTTAGCATCTGGTGTCCTGCAGCCATGTTCTCCATAATCCATTCACCAATCCTCAAACTTGCACGCTCTGTACAAATATTTCAAATCATTATTATTATTATTATTTATTATTATAGCGCCATTGATTCCATGGCGCTTTACATGTGAGGAGGGGTATACATAATACATACAAGTACAGTAATCTTAAACAATACAAGTCACGACTGGTACAGTCAGGTTGTGCAATGCAAGGAAAGAATATGCATTCCCTGCTACTCCATGGCATATGCCATATCCCTTCATCAATAATCCACGTTGCCAAGAGATCTCAGCACACTGCGCGGCATCTGCCAGATATTCAACATCCTGAAAAATCTTGTAAGCCTGGGTTAGCATGTAAATGACACCAGGAGCGCCATGGCACCAGCGTACTAGAAGATCCCGGTTATCCCCAATGCAGGCTGTATAGTTTCCGGAAGGATACTTGAGGTGGCGGACAAATTCCACACTTGGCCGAACAAGGATCTGTAGCTTTTCATTACCGACAAAACATTCAGGCTGCATTAAGTAGTAATAAATGTCTGAGAGACCATGGGCCGGTCCTACGTAGTACCCTCCATATCATTTGTACATTAACGGCTTTGATGTTTCATTCATTTGTGAACAGCAAAGTTCTCAGCAGATTCCAGCACTACCTCGCACACCTCCTGTACATATCTGTAAGAAACCTTCTCTCCCTTGTAATGCTTGTTGATAAATAACAAGGCGTATAGGTAACCCGTCCGGCCGTACAAAAGCTCATCTGGTAGTCGGGACTCCAACTTCATCACAGCAGGGTGAAACTGCAGAACTCTTGAAATACATTCATCTGCCGCGTTATGGGACCCAAGCTTATGTAAAATTACAGCAGCTACTGCATATGGTCCTGCTACACCGCACAGAAAAGTGACATCTCATCTAGTCAAGCAGCGCAGTCCTATGGAGGCATATTCCTGAGCCCTTATCAAGAATGACTGATCTCTATACACTTCAGAGAGGTGAAGATATCAAAGGGCTATTCCAGACCATCCGGCGTATACAGTGAAATCGCCACGATCTGCAGATTTTAGGCCAGCTTCCATAAACAGTAGCAGCTCTTTGATTTTATTCAAACGACTAAGCTGTCCAGCCGAATTGAAGGGTGTGAACGGATCTTTGCTGTAATATAGATATAAAAAAGGATTTGGAAAGCCAATGATATCTATTGTATAACTCACAGCGGAGACGAGCAGGGAGAGGAAAACAGGAAGCACAACGTGCGCAGCGTTATCTGGAGCGAGCTCCGCCCCTATAATGTAACGGCTGTGTCTCCACCCACCACCAACAGCCAGATTTGGGGTTATTGATCAATCCCCATATTTCAAATCTGGAATTTATTCATATTCCCATGATTCTGAGATTGTTTTTAAGTGACACATTGTACTTTGTTAGTAGCAAATAATTGCGCCCTATATGAAAGGCAATTAGTAGGGGGGCACTGCAAGTAAAGAAGGAGCCACTAGCAGAAGGCATTCAGTATATTATGTATTCCCTATGTGCCAGCAATCACAGAAGGCACAGAGCGGTAATCACCAGGAGGCAAAACATTATCATAATGATCCATTATTCATGGAGATCACAAGCCCTAATACTACAAGGCAAGGATCAGATTCTCTTTCCGCGATAGGGAGCCTCCATACTACTATCCTCGGGGGGAATAGCTGTTCGCCTATACAAATACGAATGAAAAGGGCAATGTTCTATTGTGCTGAGTTGGCAGTGCCAGCACAAAGGTAGCTGCCAGCAGCAGATCTTGATGATTTGCTTACCCAAGTGCATTCAGCTTGGCAGAACATTCCTCAGACAACCATTAACCATTAATAACCTCATTGATTGCAGCCAAGGTCTATAAGTGTCTGTGTTTCTGATACTGGATAAATCGAGATGTTTTGAAAATTGAGTCCATTTCTCTTGATTTGCCCAATATTAACCTATCTATCGATACCATAGTTCCACTCTTCCTTCTGTTGTGATTTCATCGTTGAGGAATATATGTAGAGAGCGAGAGGTATAGCGATATACAGGTACATATGTACATTATGCTTTTTTTTGTCTGCTCTGGCAGCAACTTTTAGCACTTGCTTTGTGTATTTAATCATAAGTGCATTGTTTGCTGTTTGGTTTTGCTGTGAAAGGTGGCGGTGTACAGGATGTGATTAGTTTCCCTATTGTGGTACTCGCTAAATTGATTCATGGTTAACATTCTTTTTAACGTGCTGTATTTCGCTGCAGAATGAAATAAAACCTCTTTTTTTCTTAGGGAAAGCTGCTTGGCATTGCAGTCACTGTACATAGACTTTGCATCATGCCTCACTGTCACATTCCCTCTATAGGATTTGTTTCAGTTTAGTTAAGCCGCAGATGAGGGCATGACATCAAAAGAAATAATACTTGAGCCCCAGGCAATTTATTTCCATGCCGTTCACCTGCATTTGAATTAGAGCTTCATAGCAAAGTCATTTCTGTTGATTTTCCCCATTTTAAGCTTACCGCGACTATTCTTTTGGTGTTTCAATCACATTCGCTCATTAGACTCCGAGTTGCTTTAATTAAAATACAATTTTTCGGTGATACATTCTTATGATTTCTTCTTACTAGTTTGATCACGAAGACCATCCTTAATCCCAGACCTTCAGCGTTTAATGTGACTTTCTATTTTAAGTCTACATTGTACTTCGTTACAGTGGAATACAAATAGGTATTTTATGTTTTTTTTTATTGGAGTTTTTATGCTGCTTCTTGAAGTTTGCCGTGTGAAGCTACAATATGCCCAAATTCTATTCATACAGTGGGTATGGAAAGTATTCAGACCCCTTTAAATTTTTCACTCTGTTTCATTGCAGCCATCTGGTAAATTCAAAAAAGTTCATTTTTTTCTTATTAATGTACACTCTGCACCCCATCTTGACTGAAAAAAACAAACAAAACCGAAATGTAGAAATTTTTGCAAATTTATTAGAAAAACTGAAATATCACATGATAAGTATTCAGACCGTTTGCTTAGTATTGAGTAGACGCACCCTTTTGAGCTAGTACAGCCATGAGTCATCTTGGGAATTATGCAACTAGTTTTTCACCTGGATTTGGGGATCCTCTGACATTCTTCCTTGGAGATCCTCTCCAGTTCCGTCATGTTGGATGGTGAACGTTGGTGGACAGCCATTTTCAGGTCTCTCCAGAGATGCTCAATTGGGTTTAGGTCAGGGCTCTGGCTGGGCCAGTCAAGAATGGTCACAGAGTTGTTCTGAAGCCACTCCTTTGTTATTTTAGCTGTGTGCTTAGGGTCATTTTCTTGTTGGAAGGTGAACCTTTGGCCAAGTCTGAGGTCTAGAGCACTCTGGAAGAGGTTTTCATCCAGGATATATCTGTACTTGGCGGCTTTCAAGTTTCCTTCAATTACAACCAGTCGTCCTGTCCCTGCAGCTGAAAAACACCCCCATAGCATGATGCTGCCACCATCAGGTTTCAATGTTGGGATTGTATTGGGCAGGTGATGAGCAGTGCCTGGTTTTCTCCACACATACCATTTAGAATTATCACCAAAAAGTTTCATCTTTGTCTCATCAGACCATTGAATCTTATTTCTCATAGTCTGGGAGTCCTTCATGTGTTTTTTTTGAAAACTCTATGCGGGCTTTCATATGTCTTGCACTGAGGAGAGGGTTCCGTCGGACCACTCTGCCATAAAGGCCTGACTGGTGGAGGGCTGCAGTGATATTTGACTTTGTGGAACTTTCTTCCGTCTCCCTACTGCATCCATGGAGCTCAAGCCACAGAGATATTGGGGTTCTTCTTTACCTCTCTCATCAAGGCTTTTCTCCCACGATTGCTCAGTTTGGCTGGATGGCCAGGTCTAGGAAGACTTCCGATGGTACCAAACTTCTTCCATATAAGGATTATGGAGGCCACTGTGCTCTTAGGAACCTTGAGTACTGTAGAAATTTTTTTGTAACCTTGGCCAGATGTGTGCCTTGCCACAATTCTGTCTCTGAGCTGCTTGGCCAGTTCCTTTGACCTCATGATTCTCATTTCGTCTGACATGGACTGGGAGCTGTGAGGTCTTAGATAGACAGGTGTGTGCCTTTCCAAATCATGTCCTATGAGTTTAATTAAACACAGCTGGACTCCAATGAAGGAGTAGAACCATCTCAAGGAGGATCACAAGGAAATGGACAACATGTGACTTAAATATGGGTGTCTGAGCAAAGGGTCTGAATACTTATGACCATGTGATATTTCAATTTTTTTTCTAATAAATTTGCAAAAATTTCTACATTTTGTTTTTTTCAGTCAAGATGGGGTGCAGAGTGTACATTTAATGAGGAAAAAAAAGAAATTTTTTGAATTTACCAAATGGCTGCAATGAAGCAAAGAGTGAAAAATTTAAAGGGGTCTGAATACTTTCCATACCCACTGTACTTTTGTTTCAAATGTTTAATAGAATACTTTAAAGATTTTCCTGGACAGACTAATAATAATGGTGATTGCAGTAATGATGATCATATAGTCATTGATCTTCTTGAACATCCCTATTGTGTTCGGCAGGACGATTGGCAAATCCCAACATATTGCTGTCCAACTCTCATGTGTGCCATTAGGAGGCAAAACCGTTTGCCTGTCACTTTTTGGGAAAGTAATTTTGTGAGAAGCGTTCTGCCTTGGGTCTTTGTACTTGATTTGACTAGTGTTGGCTTCTGTGTCCGAGGTGTTCATACTCAGCAGATAAAATAGATTGCCTGGTTTACGGTTTCCCAGTGTTTGCCACATTTTTTTCTTCTAGGCTGGGGTTCACATGTTGCAGCTGCCATGCTTTTCATGCCAACTTGGAGATGAAAGTGGACATAAAACCCGCACTGCTGAAAATCCAATATACAGTATGCTGTATGGATTCGGTGTTATTTGTCCACACGTTTTGAGGTGATCAAACCTCATGATCAGGACAAACCACAATATCATCTCCAAGTTTGATTACTATCGGTTTGGTGGATTTTCAGCAGCCTATTAAAAGCTAATGATGAAGTTGTGACTTTCACAACCCCCCTGCAGGTGAGCCAATCTCGTTTTACGCTTTCCTTTGTAATCTGGATAAGACCCTATTGCGCTTATTGTCATTCCAGTTTTTAGCTAAACACATGCTTTTCTTGCTGTCATTTTCCAAAACAGGGTGAAAACTATGAATATTTTCCATTTTTGATAAAATGTAGGATAAAAAAGACCCACAGTTGTTGCAATGTGTGAAGCTGATCTAATTCACGTGTGCTGATCACTATATTATATGCTTTTCATATTTGACCTCAGCGGGGGGCGTTCTGACATACCACTATACTTCCTGAGTTTCTGCAAACCTTGTACAGTAGGCAGACTGATTGATTCCAGGGGTTTCTGCAGCTCATTTTTATTAAACAATTTTTTTATGATAAAGTAACTGAGAAAATCTCGAAATGCAGCTCGCCTCTGTTCAGTGTTCATCACCACTTGCTAAAACTCGATCTTCAGATAATCACAACTCCGGCGTTAAGCTCGTGAAACTCCAAGCAATGCAAGAATAAACGTAGCACAAATTATTTATCCTGGCCAGGAACATAACTAAATAGTTCCTCCATCATTGTACATCCAAAAGGGAACATTAAGTAGGCGAAACACTCCCAAAACAACATGAAAATATACAAAAGAGCAAAAAAATGAAGTAACCGAAATCACTCAACAATATATGTAATCTAATTTTTATTAGAAAATGCTTAAAAATAAAAATAATAAAAAAATCAGAGGTCAATAAAGATGGTGTCAAGACAGAGAAGAAGAAAACTGATGTTGCAGCAAGACATCTGGATTGTGTAGTTAAATGGAAAAAAGTATTTTATGTCACAAAAGTAATTTTTATATTTTCCAGAAAAACCATATGTACACAGAGAAATATATTAATACATCAAAAATAATAATCAAGTATGGACATCATAATTTTCTTAAACAAATAATTTACATTGAAAAAAAAGATGTACATATCTCGATCTATCTATATGTGTATAGGTAGATGTAGATATATGTATATCTATATATACATAGATATCCACATATATATATTATACAGTGCATATCCTTTTTAAGCAAATCAATGGGAGTAATTGATTATCAAATAAAGTGCAAGTGCTGGACTCCTTGGGTGAGGAATGGTCATGTATAATACACAGCAAATAGGGATAATCTTAAGTCAATTTAAAGTGCAGTGCTGGTTTCACATTAGCGTTTTTTAGCGCAGCGCATCGTGCGTGTCCATGCGCATGCGCCCCTATGTTTGACATGGGGGCGCATGGTCTAGCGTTTGCACACGTTTGTATGTATTTTCGTGCGCATGCGGTTTTTTGTAGTGTGCGCCTAGGCGCGCCGGACGCAACCTGTTGCATTTTTGGTCCGTCCAATCTGTGTCAAAAAAACGCTTGCGCACGGAATGCGCCAACATAACACATTACAGTCTATGGGAACGCAGGCGTGCGCATGTGCGTTTAAAATCGCATGCGTTTTAAGAGTTAACATGGCTAGAAACTGGTTAAAACGCATGCGCCTAAAAAAAGCAAACGCATGCAAAACGCATGATGCGTTTTTTTGCATACGTTTCTATGGCGCACGAAGCATAGCGCTAAAAAACGCTAATGTGAAAGTAGCCTTAGCAGAGCAGTGAGATGCTGTGTCTCCCTTCTTACCCCGACGCGCATTTTGCATTCAGTTTTCTCAAGGGGCAGTCCTGTCTTGTTCTCTTTAATATGTTTGACGCATGTGCACCCCAAACACTCCCTGTCATTTAGTAATTATGTCCGACATTTATTGTCTCGCGTGTATAGAAGGGAGAAAACTCCCTCTGACGTCGTAGTTATAAACTTGCCGCATTGTGAAGCACAAGTTTAAAGTCCAGCAAGAGGTGATAAATAAATAATAATAAAAAAACTCTGTCAAATGTCATCAGAGATGTGAGAGACGTGTGTTAGTTTTCTAGTATGCTTGTAGTGTTTTTGATATTTGTAGTCTCCTGGTCCTCGTGGACGTTCATTCAGCCCTCTAGTTATTAGCATCCTTGCTGCTTTATCTCTAGGCTTTGTGTTAATTTTCATTGTGTTTCTGCTTTTAACGTTCAGCGCTGTTTCATTATCTGCTCCTTATACGTGGCACTTTTTACCATGAAATTCTCCCCTTCTGCAATCCAGCTTGCTCTCTAGCACATTCCTCGATGCGCTCCATGCACCAACCCAAACCCTGCCTCCTGCTTGCTGGATACTCTTCAGCACTCTGTGAACATGTGGGCCCACGTTTCCTAATTCTGTGATCTGCCATAACGACCCTGATTTACACCTGCCATTGGAAGCAGTTGTGTGAATAGTGACTTAAGGCTGCAATAAGAGAAACTAATGCTGCCCACACCCAGTCTCTGGATTAATACTCTAGATCATTGGCATCAAACCTGCGGCTTAGTGGCCACATTCTGTCGAGGCATAATAGGAATTGTAGTTTGCCCGCAGTTTGAGAGTGGCAGATTGGAGATCACTGACACTGGACCTAAGCGCCATCCACAATCCAGGCTTAGGCTCCCAGTATGCTTCCTTGTGTGACAGTGGGAATGATAGGCATGGATTTCTAATCATTTGTAAATAGTTGCTGCGTGCTCTCATTTCTCAGGGTGGATGGTTTTTACTTTTAGCAAAGAACTTTCTGTGACAACTTTGACATTTTAACTTTTCAAAAAGCATAAGTAAGCAAGCGATGGAAAAACTGCTGCTGCTGCACTCATTGCTGTTAGCGTGGCATTTGATTTATTGATTTGCATCAGTTCCTCTGAGATTTGGTGACATGACAGTGTGTGGGAAGTGATTGCTAATTGTCATTTTTCCTGCTGTTTCAGAAAAGTAGAATTTTGAATGTGTATATATATTTATACCCCATATAATAAACTTACGGTGGATTTTGTGAAAACAGAGACATTTAGATATCAAGTGACATGGACACAAATGTTCCCAGTCATGTAGTCCACCTAGGCACCTCTTTAGATTTCCAAGTCCAATTCTGTCAGGTAGGGTAACAGCTTGCCTCACTTTACCCGAAAGTCTGGTGAGATAATCTGATGAAATGACAACTAATCAAGCCTACTATGGTGTATGAAAGATTTGTAGCCGGGATGGTATTTTTCATGATATGCTCTGTCCTAGTTTAGTTCTTCATTTGACGTTAAAGGAGGACCAGCCACTTGCTGAAAAAAATGAAATACCTTGTAAAAATTCCTAGTCTCCCCTGATTCCACTTTTCTTCTACTGCTCCATTGCAGAGAAATATTTTGGTTTCTTTGGGAGCGAACTATGTGAAATCTCTGCTTTGCATACCAACTGATCTTTTCTTCAGAGTAGTCTCTGGGGTGTGCAATTTCACTCCTCGCTCCCAGATACTGCCAATCACATCTCAGCAGCATCTGAGACTGTTAGATCTGTTGCTGAGCTAATTGACAGCATCTAGTTATCAAATTGCACGCCCCCCCCAAAATCTCTAAAGAGATACTCAGATGTTCGCAAAGCGTAGAGCCCTGTCGAAGAAACAAGTGTGAATATCTGTGCAAAAGAGAAAAAAGCCACAAAATCAGGGGAGCTCAAGGATTTTTGCAGGGGATTTTGTGTAATGAGGGTTTGAAGTTTTCTTCTAATCATAGCTTCATGCATTGGGGGGGGGGGGACTGTGGGGCGGGACCTTGGGTAAGATCTTTGGATCTTTCATGGTAATCTTCGTGCCGAGGATGTCCTAGCCACTTGCACACATTGATCTCCTGCCAGTTTTCAAGAAAATGGTACCGAGATCTCAATCTGTGCCACAACTGACGCCATTTTACTGAAGACCGCCAGGAAGTCAATTCGCACAAGTGACACACATGGCTGGGACTGCATTGACGTGAAGTTTAAACCAGGAGGATGATAATGACAAAAGAAGCAGTCGAGAGCCTGTGACAGAACCAAAGACCCTACCCAAAAGCCTGCCCCTATGCATGAAGCTATGATTATAAGAAAACATCAAACGCAGATTACTCAAAATCGACATAGTGTATTTATTTTCCACAAGTTCGTTTTATCAGTATCACAGTAGCAATATGGACATGTGTGTAATTTACTTAGCAAAATCCTGCCGACAGGTTCTCTTTAATAGCTTCTCCTTGTCTGGGTGTGGCCATATTTTAATATAGTAGCCAGGCCTCTGGCCATACTTTGCTTCATTCCCATATATCTTTTTTTTTTTAGATTGTAGCTCTTTTTTCTGTACGTAATTATGAAGGCAGACATTTTGCCTGAGTTGCAGCTCTGTAGTGATGAGTGAATGTTATCCAACCATGCTTGGGTGCTAACGGAGTCTTCGGCGTGCTCGAAATATATGTTCGAGTCCTCACGGCTGCTGTTCTACAGCCGCAGCACATTCAGGGAATGCCTGTTTGTTAGACAATCCCTGCTTGTGTTGCGGCTGTTGAATAGCCGTGAGACTCGAACGTATTTTTCGTGCGGACTGAAGACACTCTGTTAGCACCCGAGAATGCTCGGATTACCTTATCCGAGCACGTTCACTCCTCATTAACTCCTCTGTTCATTTAACGTTTACAGATGCTTTTTACAGCAGCTCCAAGGTCCATCGGAAATGATAGACTAGCAATGGCTATTGACCTGAATGGGTGAGCGTTCTGGGCATGCTCTGTGACCTGTGCAGAGGGCATGAGACAGGAGAAGGAGAAGTTGGCCTGTGACCACCAGTTTATGTGAATGATGGGTCCTGAGAGGTCTATTTATGGGGGTTACGTTTCATAGTAATCCCGTCAGTGAAGAGATGCCTGCTGAAACGGGATTTCTACACCAGAGGAAGTGTCAGTCCATTATGAGGTTCAGTGGAGAGAGTAAAAACCTCAAGGCTTTGCGATTTATTTTTTTAATTACCGTAAATTTCAAAGAGTCGCCAAAGCTTTTTCTAACACTAAAAACTTGATTCAAACAATAGGTCCTAGCAAATGGCGTTAATATGTATATTTTTATTCGTCTCCTGTTTTGCAGGTTGCTGATAGTACACAACTCGGTAAATAAAAATGTCTTCTTTTCCCAGGAATGGTGTCTGTCTTGGACCTAATGCAGGGCGGCTTCCCATCCCGGGCCTCGTTCCATGAGCTCTATAACATGTACAAGAAGTATATGCCGGAGAAGATGTCTCGCCTGGACCCCAGGCTCTTCTGCAAGGTATGTCACAGCCATTTTAATTGTCCCAGAAGTTCTTTTCACGCTGAGTCGGATCTTCCGCTAAAACGGCTCATGTTTAAATAATTGATTGTTCGCTTTGAAGATTATTTTAAGGGGTATAAATTCAAGCCTATTAATGTGTTTCTTTTATCTTACAGGCTCTGTTCAAAGCCTTGGGCTTAAATGAAAATGATTACAAATTTGGGTTAACGAAGGTGTTTTTCAGACCTGGCAAGGTAAGTGTCTTCTCTCCGAATGTGAAGATTCTAGGATAAAGGTCCGGACTTGCAAACTTATGATGTATTATTCAGCTTATATTGTTAACCTTTCTTTTTCTTTTACCCTTGAATAACGCGCTATACGGTATTGTGCATCTTGCATCCATTTACACAAAGCCACATGTCACACAGACATGGTTTGTGTATTATATGATATTATTATTAGATTTGCACAAGTTTTCCTGTCTTCACATTTATTTCATCTTCTTTTTACTTCTGTTTTTCATTTTGCTTTCCTGTCATATTCCGGCTCTTATATGTGACCTTTTAAATTCTAACAATAAAATGTCATTCCTTTCATATTGGTCAGTATTTAGCCTCCGTGTATGTAAGACATTGCCAGGAGCCTGCCACCTACAAAGAGGGAAAACGATCATGAAAAAAATGTACCCTTAGTTTTATATACATTAATACTGTATATTAATGACTGGTGATAGGAAAGTGACTCTGTATAGTGTAACTTGCCAAGCACACACAATCTGTCACAGGTTTTTGTTACTCCATCTAAGAGCAGCATAATGTAGAGGCAGAGACCCTGGCTCCAGCGATGTATCACTTACTGAGCTGCCTACAGTCATTTTGATAAAATCCCTGTTTTCTCTGCTGCAGATCCAGCAGTTCTCTGAATGCTGAGCTCTGTATGACCCCGCCCACATTGATTGGCACTGTTCTGTGCACACTGTGCATGCGAAGAATGCTACCAATCAATGGTGGGGGGCGGGGTTACTTTATTATGCTTGACTACCTGGTGGCAAATTTTTGTCCTCTAGTGATAATCTGCAGATAAAACAGCGATGTTACCAAAACAACACTAAGCAGCCCAGTAAGTGACATATTTCTGGAATCAGGGTTTCTGTCTCTACGTCATGCTCCTCTCAGATTCCCATTAATACAAAACCCAACATACAGATTCTTTTTTTTTATGTGTGTCTTTTTTTTTTTTTTTTTTTTTTTTTTTTTTTAAACTATCTCTGACCTTCTGTGTACCCAGTTTTACATAGCTGAATGGGTGGTCCTATTCATATATGCTAAAACTACATTTCCCAGCAGCACTTGCTTCTCATCAGTGCTGAAGAAGAGCCCCTCCCCCTCTCCTGTGTGCTGCTGACAAGCTAATCTTCGTGTAGAATTTGACTTGTGCCTCTGTGCACTCTGCTCCTGACTGACAGATATTGTCTGCCATCTGTATGACTGAGTGCAGCTGCCTGCTTCTTTATAGCAGAGCTCAACTGTCCTGCAGTGAAGAGCTGACACACAAGCTGAGCTGTGCTGGTTGCCTGCTGCTGACAGATCACTGATGTAAAACTGCAAATGCTGCTCTGTTGATGCCTATGGCAGAGGATTATTAGCTCCAATGTACAAGTAAAGCTTCTCTGCTTGAAACCAGCTAACAATGGTGTAAAACCCACGGGCAGCAATACTGACAGTAACTGCAGAAGTGCAATCTAGAAGGCAGATCGTTGTACAGGAACGTAGAGGTGGATCCAGAGCAGATACTGGACTGCCGCATCACTAACCAGGAGCAGTGGAACTACAGGAGGACAGTTTTAATGGCAACTGAAGGCTAAATTTTAGCCTGGAGAAACATCCTGTGGGAGGTGATAAGTGCAAAATGGGACAGATTTAAAAATTAGTTATATTGGCAGAAATTAATAAATATATGTATGTATTGGGATTTTGAGAATAACCCTGTAAAGTGGATCTGTCACCAGATACTACAATATAAACTGCATTCATTATGAAATGGATCATAAATTTGATAAGACAGGTGTACTTACTATGAAAAATTCATGTCAGAATGGCACTACAATATTTTCTGAAAATGTATACTTACAATTATTGTCCTGCATTGGGGTACAAGTCTGCAGTCACTCTATCTGTGTGACTGTACAGTTGTGAGTCGTAACGGCATGCTCACTGTGCGCTGTGAGGATTCGCTGGTGCCGGGAGTGGTAGGTGTGTGACCCTAAGTATGCGACTTGCGTACATGCGGTCTCGTGCCAACTAAACATGCGCGGCTTCGCTCAATACAAGTGTGAGGCTGGACACGTCTAGTCAGAATGTGACTGGAAGTATGCAAATTGCGATCACATGATTGCCTGCTCCTCGTCACAGGAGAATCCTCACAGCATGTGCACTGGTTAACCAGTCTGCAGTCACATAGAGTATCTGTACACTATTCACCCCGAGTCCAGACAGCCCGCTTAATCTCCCATACCTGGCCCAATTGACAGCTCTTCAGTGCTCTCTTCTGCTGCTGAGATCTCACACTGCTCAGTACATGCTGCAGCTGTCAGTCACACTGTGTGAGTGGAGACTGAATAATCTTCTACTTGTATGCTATTTAATTCTGTATCTGGACTCATAAAATGTCTGATATAGATATGGCTCTTGGATTAGAAAGCATTTTTGCCAAATTAAGTATATGACATTGCTGTAAGATAATTGGAGCATATTACAACCCCCACAAACGCCATGTTATTCAGGTTACCCTAGATGTGTATATACATTTCGACCTTCACTTGAATGAATCAGTGGAGCTCAGTGACTATTAAAACTATCCTTTGTTTAAAGTGACACAAAAATTCATAGTCACATGCCAACTAATACGTCCGAAGTGAAATATAATCATCTGAATTAAAAGCCCTTATATTGTTTCCTTCTATTGAGACTTTATTTTTTTCCATTCCAGTTTGCCGAATTTGACCAGATCATGAAGTCTGATCCAGATCATTTAGCCGAACTGATAAAGCGTGTCAATCACTGGCTTATCTGCAGCCGCTGGAAGAAGGCCCAGTGGTGTGCACTTTCCGTCATCAAATGTAAGTGGATTATTGTGTGGTGAGGCATAAGATGTGCATTCATAAGGTTAACCATTTCCATTTGAATTCCGAGTCATGGAAATGTTTAAAAAGTATTTTATTTCCTAATCCTCTCTAGATTGGGTAGAGTCCTGAGCGCTGCCCTTTCTCCTGCTGATATGCATGTCGGCACATAATAATTGTATAAGTGCTCGCTTTTTATTGCAGAAAGAATGGTTTGAGTCCGAGTCCCAGAAGAATCCAAACATATAACCATCTACCTACCGTATTTACCTCCATATTGCTAAAGAGTAATCATTTCAGTTTTTATTACATAAATCCATAGAACACCTGAAAATAACAAACTTTGTAAGTTATCTTATCAAAGAAATCTCCTTTCTCTGCCAAGACGGGGCTTTCATTTTCAAAACTCACAATTCACAGGTAAAAAATACATTCAGTGACGATAAATGGTTGCATTACTGAGATAGAAGATGGCGGTTACTATGGTAAGATTCTGTGCAGACAGGGGAGGAAGGAGGTCTGCTTCTAGCGCCTCTCCCCTATCTCTGTAGTAATAATCTGTCTACACGGCATACAGATTTTATAAGAGAATTGAGAATAAAAGATTACTTTTGGCAGAAACAGAAGCAGATTTCTCTGATAAGATACACTACCAAGTTTCTAATTTTCACTTGTACTATTGCTTTATGTAATAAAAATTAAGATGACTGTTACTCTTGTTGTCTTTAATCAGTCTGCGCCACAATTATAACGTTAATTACCTTTTTCTTTTGAAATTTTGGTGTCAAATACAAAATTGATAACGCCTTACAGAGCTGAGAACATCAATTCAAGACCAATCAAATCCGCTTCAA
The DNA here is from genome assembly GCF_039654945.1 of Dendrobates tinctorius. Classification (NCBI taxonomy): domain Eukaryota; kingdom Metazoa; phylum Chordata; class Amphibia; order Anura; family Dendrobatidae; genus Dendrobates; species Dendrobates tinctorius. The sequence goes on along the minus strand of NW_027361692.1, from coordinate 4,155,398 downwards.
ATTTCATAAAATTTTGGATTCCCCAGGAACCGGTTTTTCCTTATTTGCACATATTAGCAAAAATACCTTCTAGCCAGCCTCCATTTTTTTTATTTTTTTTTAGGGCCCCGAAGGGCAAAAAACCCATTACACCTCACCCCTCACCTATCCTGGCATTGCAGCCGCCCACCTGGTGGTCCGTTGGCTCACTCGTTCCCTTCCTCCGGCTCCAGTTTTCTCTCTGTATCTTCAGGCTGTGTGCACACGCTGCGGATTTTGCTGCGGTTCCGCAGCGGTTTTGGCCGCTGCGGACCCGCAGCAGTTTCTGCTGCGGTGTACAGTACAATGATTCCCTATGGGAATCAAAAACCGCAGTGCAGACGGTGCGGAATTTTCCGCGCGGATTATCTGCGGTTTTCAATCCGCAGAAAGAATTGACATGTCAATTCTTTCTGCGGATTCTCCTGCGGTTTGCCATCTCCTCCATTGAGGAGATGAAAAACCGCAGGGCAAAACCGCAGAGCAATCCGCAGGTAAAACCGCAGGTCTTTTGACCTGCGGTTTCACCTGCGGATTGTACAAAATCCGCGCGGATGAATCCGCACCTTTTCCGCAGCGTGTGCACACAGCCTCACTCTTTGGCACTTGTAGTGCTGATTAGCTATCAAATAACGCCATGACATGCAACAAGCTTGTGAGTTAATGGAGGACCATAAGACTGGCTGTGACGCCATGACAGCTAAGGGGTGAAATGAGTAAAATGTGCATGTTCTGGGGTCTCAACTGATCTTTCTACTGGCAATCTTAATTTGCGCCAAATACATTTCAATGCAGAGTGTATTTCTCGGCTTAGGCCTCGTGCACACATTGGGTTTTTGGTGAGTTTTTTTTTTATCTCCGAATTTGGAAGCCAAACTCATCAGTGGAATAGCCAGAGGAAACGTTTAATAGAAACACGTCGCCACTTCTTCATTTTTCAACAACCAACCAACCCCCACCCCCCCCGATTTTGGCTTAAAAATACTACAATGCAATATGCATACTCCCAGCCACATTCCCACTAGATGGGTGCGACCTCGCTCAATACAAGTGTAGTCTAGTCTGAATGTGGCAAGCAATATATGGTCAAATTTGATATTCCTTATTTAAATGGTTAAAAACTATGCACAAACATACATTTTTTTTTTTAAAATTATATTTAAAACCGATGTATTTTCCAGACCTGTGTATCTGGTTCTTTTAATATATAGCTTGTGTGGCTGTGACTATATGCTACCAGAATATCATTGCCTCGCAATCAGATCAGTGCAGTACTGTGTGATTTACGCTGAAATCAGGAAGACCTCTGCAAAGGTTACGATAAAAAAGAGCGACAATTATGTCAACTTATAATTGCTATGGAAGTAAAACAAATTATGTTTCTGCAGCCATCACTAGAGAACATTTATCAGTTTGGCATTTTCGGGGTTTTATCAAGTATGGAATGCCATTGTGCTATTCCTTTACATCAGATGGAGCGCAGTTCACCAGTTCTGCAGAGCGGAGTCTGTTCTTGCCTTGATATGTCATACATGATTTTCCGTAATGCTGGCTGTAAACCCGTAAAGTTAAAGGGGTTTTCCATTTCCCTCAAAGTGTTCTTCACTGTACCTGAGATTGGAGCAGCAGCCGAGAGCACGATTCTGGCACCAAGGGAGATGAGTCTTGTCTAGCTTATTTTACATGCCTTTGGGGTCCTCGTTGTTGAAAATGAAGAACCCCTTTAACTCAGTGAGCCGTCGCGTTGTGCAAAACAAGTACGGTAGTTACATTTAAATATAGAGGCTAAGTGCATTCACATATGGTAAATACTGTCTTTACTGTAGTGCTTTTTAAAGGGGTTTGACACCTTTTGGAACAATTTTTAATTTTTTTTGGAATGTGACCTGATATATAGAGCTTGTAAAAGCCATAACAGTGCAAAATGTAAAATGAACCTATTGTCAAAATTAGTAGGAACAACCCTCCTAAACCGTGTATAAGAGCATGTAGATCATAGGAAGCTGAATAAAATGATATATTGATATCTGCAATCCGATTTCTTGTTCCTAAGATATCCACATTTTTCTTAACATGTACAGTGCCTTGCAAAAGTATTCAGCCCCCTGGAACTTTTCAACCTTTTCCCACATATCATGCTTCAAACATAAAGATACCAAATGTAAATTTTTGGTGAAGAATCAACAACAAGTGGGGCACAATTGTGAAGTTGAACAAAATTTATTGGTTATTTTAAATTTTTGTTGAAATTCAAAAACTGAAAAGTGGGGCGTGCAATATTATTCGGCCCCTTTACTTTCAGTGCTGCAAACTCACTCCAGAAGTTCATTGTGGATCTCTGAATGATCCAATGTTGTCCTAATTGACTAATGATGCTAACTATAATCCACCTGTGTGTAATCAAGTCTCTGTATAAATGCACCTTCTCTGTGATAGTCTCAGGATTCTGTTTGAAGCACAGAAGGCATCATGAAGACCAAGGAGCACAACAGGCAGGTCCATGATACTGTTGTGGAGAAGTTTAAAGCCGGATTTGGATACAAAATGATTTCCAAAACTTTAAACATCCCAAGGAGCACTGTGCAAGTGATCATATTGAAATGGAAGGAAGGAGTATCATACCACTGTGTTATGAATGAGTCACCGGAGGAGGAGAAAACAAAAATACAAGCTAAGTCCAGAAAACCGGAGAGGTTGGTAGCTATCGGATTGCAGACCCCTGATCCCATACACCACAACTAACAGTAGCCATGGGGGTTTCCTACGGTGCCCTAGACCCCTCGTCACAGCCTGAGAACTACATAAGCCTAAATAAGGAAAGGGGAAATGTAAACTGCCCCAGAGCAGACCCCAAAGCAATAGACAGCCCCCAACATGTATTGTCGGTGAAAAACAGATGAAAACACAAACACAGACAGAAAGACAGGAAGAGCAAACGATGGGGCCCAACTAACTAGATAGGACAGGACAGAAAAGATGCTGGCTGCAATCCGCAAAAAACCCTACCAAAAATGTCACAACCGTCTGATAGGGAAAAAGGCCCTGAAGTCGCTAGACTTCAAAATCACTATATCAGCACTCAGGTATATTCTGAAAACAGAGCAAAGAGATCAACTGATCAGAGACAAAAATGGAATTCAGCCAGTCTCAACCAGGACTGGCTGAATACAAACACTAAGGAAACCAGACAAAATCTCATGGAATAATAGCAGGGCAAAAACTTAGCTTTTAGTAGACAGGAACTAAACTGGAGGCAAGAGCTCAGAGCAGAAAGGATCACCAGCAGCCCTGCAGGGCGTCGGCTGCCTTATATCCACTCAGAAATTCCAGATGTCCAATCACACTCCGCCTGTTCAGATGACAGGTTCTTCCCATCCCAATCAATTTCACTACCTTTCTTCACCAGCAGAGGGAGTTCATCAGACATCAAAGGTGAAGGGGAGAATATACTCACAACACCACTGCAAATCTACCAAGACTCGGCCGTCCCTCTAAACTTTCATCTCAAACAAGGAGAAGACTGATCAGAGATGCAGCCAAGAGGCCCATGATCACTCTGGATGAACTGCAGAGATCTACAGCTGAGGAGGGACAGTCTGTCCATAGGACAACAATCAGTCGTACACTGCACAAATCTGGCCTTTATGGAAGAGCGGCAAGAAGAAAGCCATTTCTCATAGATATCCATAAAAAGTGTCTTTAGAGTTTGCAACAAGCCACCTGGGAGACACACCAAACGTGTAAGAAGGTTCTCTCGTCAGATGAAACCAAAATCGAACTTTGGCAACAATGCGAAACGATATGTTTGGCATAAAGGCAACACAGCTCATAACCCTGAACACACCATCCCCACTGTCAAACATGGTGGTGGCAGCATCATGGTTTGGGGCTGCTTTTCTTCAGCAGGGACAGGGAAGATGGTTAAAATTGATGGGAAGATGGATGGAGCCAAATACGGGACCATTCTTGAAGAAAACCTGTTGGAGTCTGCAAAATACCGGAGACTGGGACTGAGATTTGTCTTCCAACAAGACAATGATCCCAAACATAAAGCAAAATCTACAATGGAATGGTTCACAAATAAACGTATCCAGGTGTTAGAATGGCCAAGTCAAAGTCCAGACCTGAATCCAATCGAGAGTCTGTGGAAAGAGCTGAAAACTGCTGTTCACAAATGATCTCCATCAAATCTCACTGAGCTCGAGCTGTTTGCCAAGGAAGAATGGGCAAGAATTTCAGTCTCTCGATGTACAAAACTGATAGAGACATACCCCAAGCGACTTGCAGCTGTAATTGCAGCAAAAGGTGGCGCAACAAAGTATTAAGTTAAAGGGGCCGAATAATATTGCACGCCCCACTTTTCAGTTTTTGAATTTCAACAAAAATTTAAAATAACCAATAAATTTCGTTCAACTTCACAATTGTGTCCCACTTGTTGTTGATTCTTCACCAAAAATTTACATTTGGTATCTTTATGTTTGAAGCATGATATGGGGGAAAAGGTTGAAAAAGTTCCAGGGGGCCGAATACTTTCGCAAGGCACTGTAAATGAACTGTTAAGATCTCTGGGCTGGACACAGATCTCCCTGAGAATTTGCCTCTAGGGTTTATTTTAAATGAAAGGTAGTGTTACCAGTGTGAGACATGTAATGACAGACAGTCTTCTCTCCTGAACTACAAGTCTAACACTGATAACTCACGCTTTCATTTAAAGCAAGCCCTAGAGCCATATTCTCAGGGAGATCTATGTCCGGCCTGTAGATCTTAACAGCTCATTTACATATTAAGAAAAACGTGGATTTCTCCCAACTGCAGATATCAAGGTATCGTTTGATTCAGCTTCCTATGATACACATGCCAATATAGACAGTATAGGAAGGTTGATCCTGCTAATAGATTCTTTTTGGAAGCATTGTCCAGTGAACAAGTTATCTGCAGGATAGGTGATAATTTACTGTTCAGTGGTGTCTGACCACTGTTACTCGCAGATGGCGGAATTTTTATCCCCGACGGGTAACTAATGTTTCCCTTTACAAATTGGAGTAGCAGATTTGATGACCAACCACCTCTCCATACATTATCTATAGGACTGCTGGAAAAAGCTGAGCTCAGCAACCCCATAGGGAATGAATGGAGCAGATGTCTAGCATGTGGAATGCAGATCCATCCTAACGGGAATTAAAGTTCTGCCAATTATTGTTTGTCCCAGCGTTCGGACGCCATCGATCACCAGGGTATCACCTATCCTGTGAAGAGGTAATAACTTATGTCACACAAGACAATGCCTTTAGGTCCTCTCATGGTTTACACATCACTAATATAGGGAACAGATGCTGCGGAGCGACTGCACATCCCAAAGGATGGACATTAAAGTAGCCAAACAGGATGTCTCTAAGCTCCAGACCGGTGGATGATAAATGTAACTCGCATGTTCACCAGTATGCAGTGTTTCTCTTATTTCCAAGTGGATATTCGATGCTCAGGGAATATTCTACTTGTCAACTGCATTTCTGCATTTCTGTGCTTAAATTGTCTTGTACCTCTGCAGTCGGTAATACCTCCGCCAACTCCTAAATATGATTAGAGTGTATTATGGGTGTACTGAGATGCAGGAATAGGAAGCACATTAGTCCTCTTCCCTGACAGCTGGAGCCATTCAGCTCCTGTAAAAACGCCGAGCTGCTGGCATTGTCCATTACAATCTCCAGGCCGTCGGTGCTCGCCATCATTTCCTATGCGCTTGTGTTATTTTTACCATGTTAAGAGTATTCTGAGCTCTCGAAATTCCAAAGCAGTCCTTGGGTTATGCTGGGGAAAGCCATGTCCTTCTCTGACAACTGAAATAAAACATTTCCTCATTTTCTGCACAGATAAAGTCAATTTTGCAAATTTTTGTTTTTTTTAATGGATTGCTGGGAGTGAATAGGAAGCTTAGCAGCTTTGTGATTCTGCTCAAAATGTGCTGAGTGCCTTCACTGCTATTCTGTCCCAGCTCCGAGAGCATAGCAGTTCAGTGATAATGATCATATAATAATCTCTATACGTCATTTAGACATATCGTGACGGTATACTCCATTCTTCACATTGACATCAGCCGTCTGCATCTAGTGCGTCCTGCACGAATGTGGAAAATCTTTTGTAATTCAGGGACTCCATTACTATCGGTCAGCATTTTTAGGTCGAAAAAAAAAGCTATGTGGTGATCACATTGGGGGTCTAATTTGAAGTGGATAGAGTGACACCGACTGGTAATCGTCATAAACCTCCCATGGAGTCTTGTCCTGTAGGTCCAGCTTCTACAATAAATGCCCTCCATTCCAAAAAGAAGTACCCACTTGTACCATCCTATAAAAAATGGTATAGAACCAAAGTGATGGTAGTGCGTCAGCAAAGCAAGGTACTGGCATTACCGCATTATAAAAATATGGCCCACTGGCCTTTACTAGTTGCCTGTTGAATCACCTTTGGCAACCATATTGTACTCTGACAATGCTCCAGATACTGGACATACTGATGGGACTCCCTAAAAAATAACTTTTTTCTGTACTCTCTACCCCTACTGAATATTAGTCGTTAAGATTATCTGCATAATCCTAAACCAAAGTGTTGTAAATTCTACAGACAACACCAGGTTAACTTATTTTTGATCGCTGTAATTATCACAGTCCAGATGAGTGAAGTCTGTTACCCAATGGTTGGGGGTGAATGTTCTTCACCTACTATTGCAGACCATGCAGTGGGGGGAGGCTCCTGCTGCAGCTAGTTGTCTTCCAACCAGAAGTAAAGTTATTTATTTTCTTGCTTATATAGTGCCATCATATTCCACAGCACTTTACAGTCATTATCATTGGAGCTCACAATCTAAATTCGCTATCAGTATGTCTTTGGAGTGTGGGAGGAAACCGTAGTACCTGGAGGAATCCCACGCAAACACAGGGAGGACATAGAAACTCCTTGCAGATGTTGTCCTTGGAGGGATTTGAACCCAGGACCCCAGCGCTGCAGGACTACAGTGCTAACCATCATGAGAAGAAAGGGGCTGAGCTGAGGTCCGAGTGTATAGTTGCAATGTAAAAAAAAGTTTGAATGAAAGCAAAGGAGGAGAATGTTTTTGGGTGAATTTTCCAAAGTTGACATGTTACAGAGCTTACTATGGATTTGCGAATATGTAAAAAGAAAAAAAAAAGTTTTACTGGTTTGTGTGCTTATGATTTCCATAATAATAAATTCCAATTGAAATTGATTTCCTGTTTTTCTTTTAAAGTAAAAAATAAAATTAAGTATCGGGCTTCAGCGTGCATTAAGATGCAAAAGACCATTCGGATGTGGCTCTGCAGAAAGAAGCACAAACCACGGTAAGAATGACGGCTGTTTACAGAATCAGATCCGTTTTCTCTTTCGCCCATCCCATGATTTGTCGTTTGTTTTATTTCTACATGCCTTTATTTCTGCCAGCCTGATCCGACATCTTGTGCTCACAATCACACAATGATTATCAGACACGTAAGGCTGTAATCTAGAACAGGTGTTCGATACCTATGTGAAATGAGACCGCCATTACAGATTTCGAGATTGAGCAATTCATCCCAATCAGTTGACAGAGTAGATGATATGTTTCCTTTTTGGGAACAACATAAACATAACGCTGCCATCATCTTGTTTTTACATTTTAACAACTACTTTTATTGGTACAGATGCCATTTATTTTGTGGAACAGCACTGGATACATTTCTGCTTGTATTTCTTCTATCGCGCCTTTTAAAATTAACCATGGGAATGAAGTGCTAGGCATTTGTCATCTCTTTAGCTTTTTCATGTTAAAGGGAATCTGTCACCCTATTTGTGGCCTATAAGATGCTGCCACAGCCATCAGGGGCTTATCTACAGCATTCTGTAATGAAAGAATAGAAAAACGAGTTAGATTATACTCACTGGGTGGCGCGGTGCGGTGGGTGTTGCGGTCCGGTCCGGCGCCTCCCATCTTCTAGCGATGACGTCCTCCTTCTTGCTTCTGCCGCAGCTCCTGCGCAGGCGTACTTTATCTGCCCTGTTGAGGGCAGAGTAAAGTACTGCAGTGAGAAGGTGCCGGGAAAGGTCAGAGAGGTCCGGCGCCTGCGCATTGCAGTACTTTACTCTGCCCTCAACAGGGCAGATAAAGTACGCCTGCGCAGGAGGACGTCATTGCAAGAAGATGGGAGGCGCCGGACCGGACCGCGACATCCATCGGACCCCCGGGTGAGTATAATCGAACTAGTTTTTCTTTCAGGTTACATCGGATGCTTATCTACAGTATTACAGAATGCTGTATATAAACCCCTGATGGCGGTGGCCGCACCTCATAGGCCAAAAATGAGGTGACAGATTCCCTTTAATGTCTTCTCAGTTTTATGCCAAAACTGACGATAAGCAGCCACAATAGGGAAAAACTAGGTGCTAGAGTTGTCGTCCTTCATATCTCTATGGACATAGCCATAAATATTAGGAAATAGTGTTCTATGTTAAATGATTCTTTACGGTGATTGTTACACCAACTGTTACCAAGTTTCACATGTGTTCCCTAAGGGCATCGTCTTTTAAGTAGGATAATGTGGCCTGGCCTTCTGCAACAAAAAAAAATGTTCAGAAGTGATTTGAGGAACATGACAATGTTCAAGATGTGTTAGAAGAATAACTCTGAGGAACTCACAACTTAAAGGGGTTGTCTGGGACTTTTTGATTTAAATAATTAGGGGGCAGATGTGCGCTACCCTGCCACGAACACTATATAGTTGACTGAGCTGTCCTGTGCAGCCCCGCAGCTGAGAACATCCAGCCTGGTCAGGGAATAGCTGATCAGAGATGCCGGGTGTTGCACCCTGACCAGCCATAAATTGATGGCCTAGCTCAAGGATAGGCCGTAAAGATAAAAATCCATTTACAACCCCTTTAAGGGAGTCTGTCAGCTGTTTTAAACTGATAGAACAGGTTCTGTGCCTTGAATGCTTCCCAGACTCTTACCTCTCCTTTTGAATGATGGCTGTGGCATCCAATCATGAAACCTCTAAAAAATGTCACTCAAGAGTAAATGGAAGGTGCAGAGTACCATGGACACTGAATGTGAAGGGACGTTCCTGACAAACCTGCATTGCATCATGGATTCATACTTGGATTACTTGGGCAGACATCCAACATGACCATGGATCATGGATGTAGTGTTATGTTTAAACTGTTCTTTCTGTCAACCTAAATTGGCAACAGTTTTGAGGGGTCTAAACTGTTAGGAATCCCTTTCAGGGGTCATGCCTTAAAAGGTCACAGTTGTCTTTGCAGCACAATAGGGTCATGCGCAGTATTAGGCAACGGTTTTGGTATTATACATCAGGTGATATAGGTTTTGAACACGTCACCAATTTTCAAAGTGAATATATTTCTAAAGGTGCTATTAACATGAAATTCTCACCAGATGTCAATAACAACCCATCCAATCCATTGTGGCAAAGAAATCAAAACATACATGTCCATAAATTAAGTCATGTGTAATAATTAGAAATAACACAAGAAGAAAGAGAGTTGCAAAAAGCCATGGAAAGTCATTCCACCACCTGAAATCTATCAGTAATTAGAAAGTAATCTTGCCATTTATTGAAAAATACTGTATATACTCGAGTATAAGCCGACCAGAGTATAAGTCGAGGCGCCAAATTTTGCCACGAAAAACTGGGTCAACTTATTGACTCGAGTATAAGCCGGGCATGCATTTTTGTCTTATCCCTGTCCTGGTATCCATGGCTCCCCCATCCCTATCCTTGTATGCATGGCTCCTTATCCCCTATCCTTGTATGCATGGCTCCCCCATCGCTGTCCTTATATGCATGGCTCCCCCGGTCACTGTTTTGGTATGCATGGCTCTCCCCCGTCGCTGTCCTGGTATGCATGGGTCCCCCCTCCCGTCCTTGTATGCATGGCTCCTATTACAAAACAAAACATCTTACTCACCTCCCTGCGTGCCCTGCATCTTGTTGGTCCTGGCTTCCAGTAGCTCTTCCTGTGCCGAGCAATCACGTGGCACCGCTCATTAAGGTAATGAATATGCACGCGTCTCCACGCCTATAGGAGTGGAGACACATGCCATATTCATTACCTTAATGAGCAGGGCCACGTGTTCGCTCGACACAGGAAGAGCTGCTGGAAGCCGGAACCAACGAGATGCTGCGAGGGCGCCGGGATCAACGAGATGCAGGGCACGCAGAGAGGTGAGTAGGATATAGCCGGTGGCTGTGGGCGTCACTGTGCACGCTATAACAGAAATGAATATTCATTTCTCTTAAGCAGCGGCACAGGCTTTAGTCACACCTGCCGGTTCCTGCCTCTGTCACCCACTGCTCCAACGCTCCCCCTCCCCCGCCTGCTTTCTTGGACAATGACTTGTGTATAAGCCGAGGGGGCATTTTTAGCACAAAAAGTGCTGAAAAACTTGGCTTGTACACAATATGAGCTGGTTCAGCTGGTGGCCTATAACAAGGTGTCTCATTACCAAGGTGCCACACAGGAAACATCTCAAGATTGCTAAAACTAGTGAGCATACTCATGGCATTGGTTACAAAAGAATTTAAAAACTACAGAAGGGTCCAGTGAGCACTGTTGGGGAAGTAATCTCTAAGTGGAAAGAGCATAATTTCACCGGCCACAACAGGTGCTTTCTGCAAGATTTCAGACAGAGAAGTGAAAAGAATTATCAGAAGAGTTGTCCAACTGCTAAGAACCACCGGTGGAGAGCTACAGAAAGACCTGGAATCAGCAGGTACAATTGTTTCAAAGAAAAGTATAAGTAATGCACTCAACTTCCACGGCCTGTATGCACGCTTACCACGTAAGACTCCATTGCTGAACAAAAAGCATAATCAAGAGTGTTCAAAAATTTACTCAACAACATGCCTGTGAAAATACTTGGAGAATATAGTCTGGCCAAATGAGATCAAAATTGAACCCATTGGATGCCATAATACACTATGATTGGAGGCCACAAGGCACTGCTTAACACCCCAAAAACACCATACCAACAGTGAAATTTGGAGGTGGGAACATCATGGTGTTGGGTTGTTTTTCAGCACGTCACTGGCAAACTTCGTATAATTTATGGAAGGATAAATGGACAAATTTACCGCAACATTTTTTTTAATAGAAATCTATGCCAGGATGATGCTGAAATGAGGGTGGACATTTCAAAGACACAATGATCCCAAACACACAGCCAAGTAAACTCTCAGTTGGTTTCAGAGAAATGAAATAAAGCACCTAGAATGGCCCAGCCAATCACCTAACCTAAATCCAATAGAACATTTAAGGAAGAAAACTAAAGCTCAGAATTTATGTAAGGAGTAGTGTTGAGCGATACCTTCCGATATCGTGTAATATCGGATTGGATCGGAACGATACCCAAAAAGTATCGGATATCGCCGATTCCGATTCCGGAAACCAATGCAAGTCAATGGGACAGAAATATCGGAATTAAAATAAACCCTTTCTTTCCTTGTAGGCTAATTCTACATAAAGAAAAACAACTAAGAATAATGTAGAATGTATTGGGGGAGGTGGAGGAGACATAAAGGCACAGAGGTTTAGCCCAATCAAATGGAATAGCAGGAAGTATTTTTTTTTTTTTTTTAAGACGTTCGGAGTTACAAAGATATTGACTATGTTAACCTTTGTTATATTTTGTCAGATATGTATGTTTCACTACTTCCATGCTCTTCACCTTCTTTTTTACTCTCCCACACTTTCTCCTTCATGATCCTCAGCAGCAGGAGCAAAGTTTTCATCAACTTCTTCACCTTATTCACCTTCTTCTTCTTCACCTTCTTCCAATTATTCTTTTTTTTTAAAATTCTTCATATTCTTCTTATTCAACTATTATTCTTCTTCATATTCTATTTCTTCATCTTATTCTTATTCTTCTTCTTCATCATATTCTTATTTGTGACAGGCATTCCTGTAGTTGTTATCTATAAAAGTTTGAAGATTACACCTTCCGTTCTGCCTGTCAGAAAAGATTTACAACAGGATTTGTCCGCGTTCAGTTTGGCCTGCAGCAGCAGGCATTTTCCAGGGGCACCACGAGGAGGAATGGACTCACCACCATACACTGCTTAGTCTTCTTCTGCTTATAATTTAGATAATATCTTTTGCTCTGATTTTTAGTCTTATGCTTAATGTTCTTCTGCTTTTTGTTCTTCTGCTTCTTAGTCTTCTGTCTCTTGTTGTTCTGTATCTTGGTGGTTGTCTTCATGTTCTTTGTCCTCTTGGTAATCTTCTTCAGGGTCATCTTTTTGGTCTTCTTTGGGGTGGTCTTCAGGGTCATCGTCAGGGAGATCCAGAGTGATTACCAAAAACCATTTCAAAAAGCTTGAACTTGGAAATGTAGTAGAAGGTACAAGAAGGCTGAGGAACTGCCAAGAACCAGCTGACGGTACTGGAACCCAGATGGGTAGTAGAAGGAACAAGAGCCAATGGCACTACCGAGGACCAGCTGACGGTACTGGAACCCGGTTACTAAGCAGGAGGTACCTGTGCTAGAAAACACTACCAAGGACCAGCAGACGTTGCTGGAACTCGGATACCGAGATGGAGGCACCTAAGCCAAAGGCACTGCAGAGAACCAGCTGACGGTGCTGGAACCCGGAGGGGCAGCAGAAGGAACAAGAGCCAATGGCACTACCGAGGACCAGCTGACGGTACTGGAACCCGGTTACTAAGCAGTAGGTACCTGTGCTAGAAAGCACTACCAAGGACCAGCAGACGTTGCTGGTACTCGGATACCGAGATGGAGGCACCTAAGCCAAAAGCACTGCCGAGAACCAACTGACTGTACTGGAACAGGAGGGGCAGCAGAAGGAACAAGAGCCAATGGCACTGCTGAGAACTAGCTGACGGTGCAGGAACCCGGATGGGTAGCAGAAAGTACCCCTGAAAAACAACGTTGCAAGGCCGCGAGCTGGCCGCAGTTACCGAAACCCTCAGTCCTACAGGGGGTGCTTGTCCTATTGGCACTACGGAAACAGCCTTTATTGCCAGATCCCGCAGCCCACATAGGAAGCACCTAAACTGCAGGCACCATAGAGTCGGCTAACCCGACCGCAACACGACAGGACAAAGTTTTGGAGGCAAAGTGACGTTGACACTACCCGCAAACAGCTGGCGTGCTGGAACCAGGCTGGGCAGGAGGGAGTACCCGTGCCAAAAACACTGCCGGGAACCAGCTGGCGGTGCTGGAACCCAGGATAAATACTACAAACAGAGTGGAGACAGAGGCCTAATTGGAGCAAGTTTAAAATCTGTAGTTGTGTGAGTGTGGACAGAGCAGGAGAAATTGCCAGACACACAGCTGGGGATCAGCTGACATTACGGAACCCCAATAACACTGGAGCATATGTTGACTGTGCAGACGGCACTTCTGAGCAGCAACTGGTGGTGTTGGAGCCCAGGGTCAATAGTACAAACAGAGTGGAAGCAGAGGCCTAATTGGATCAAGATTAATATTTGGTGTAGACCACTACTGATTTTAAACTTGCTCCAATTAGACCTCTGGCTCCACTCTGTTTCTAGTATTTACCCTGGGCTCCAACACCGCCAGTTGCTGCTAAAAAGTGCCGTCTGCACAGTCAACACTTGCTCCTGTGTTATTGGGGTTCTGTAACGTCAGCTGATCCCCTGCTGTTTGTCCGGCAATTTCTCCTGCTCTGTCCACATTCCCACTACTACAAATGGGAATGTGGACAGAGCAGGAGAAATTGCCGGACACACAGCCGGGGATCAGCTGTCGTTACTGCTGGGGTTCAGTAACACAGGAGCAAATGTTGATTGTGCAGACGGCACTTCTGAGCAGCAACTGGTGGTGTTGGAGCCCAGGGTAAATACTAGAGACAGAGTGGAGCCAGAGGCCTAATTGGAACAAGTTTAATATCTCATGTTGTGTGAATGTGAAGGGAGCAGGAGACATTGCCGGACTCACAGCAGGGGAGCAGCTGGCGTTACTGAACCCCACTAACACAGGAGCTAGTGTTTTTCTCTGTGCAGACGGCACTTCTGAGCAACAACTGGCGGTGTTGGAGCACAGGGTCAATCATGGTGTAGGCTGGGGCCGAATTGGAGCAAGTTTAATATCTGATGTTGGGATGAATGTGGAGGGAGCAGGAGATGTTGCCGTACACACAGCAGGGGAGCAGCTGGCATTACTGAACCCCACTAACACAGGAGCCAGTGTTTTTCTCTGTGCAGACGACACTTCTGAGCAACAACTGGTGGTGTTGGAGCACAGGGATTACAGTTCAGGTGGTAGAAACATGAACACAACAGGAGACCTGGATACTGTTGCCAACCAATTTAATCTGGAAGAAGACTGGCAAATTCCGGCGAGATCCAGGCCTTGTTCATTTTCAGAAAAGTAAGCCGGTCAACGTTATCGGAGGATAGTCGCATGCGACGGTCTGTTAGTACACCACCTGCGGCACTAAAGACGCGTTTCGATAATACACTAGCAGCAGGGCAAGCCAGCACCTCCAATGCATACTGGCTAAGCTCTGGCCATGTATCCAGCTTAGAGACCCAAAACTTGAAGGGGGAAGAGCCGTCTGGGAGTACACTGAGAGGGCAAGACATGTAGTTTGTCACCATTTGACGGAAACGTTGCCTCCTGCTGACTGGAGCCGTCTGTGATAGTGTAGACATTTGTGGCGGGCACACAAAACTTTGTCACATTTGGGCCATATTGGTCTTGCCTTGTGCTGAGGCGCTACTTCTGCTCCCTCTTTGTGCAGAGCTTCCTCCACTGCCTCAACGCACAGAGCTGCTTTGTAAAGCACTAGCAGCACTGCTCTCTGGTGGAATGGAGAACATGATGGAATGCACCAGTGTGTCTTGGTAGTCCCGCATTTTATGCTCCTGGTTCAACGGTGTTATGAGGCTTTGTAAGTTGTCCCGGTAGCGAGGATCTAGGAGGGTGTACACCCAATAATCAGCCGTGTTGAGAATGTGAGCGATGCGGCGGTCATTTCTCAGACACTGCAGCATGAAATCAACCATGTGCTGCAGACTCCCAACTGGCCAAGAAACGCTGTCCCCTGCTTGAGGCGTCATCTCTGCCTGCTCTGCATCACCCCACCCTCGCTCTACATACTTACTACTAGAGCATTGTGTACCTCCCTCCTCTGGAGAGATGTCTTCCTCTTCCATTGACTCCTCCTCATCCTCCTCACAAAGTGTCCCCATCCTAGGCCTTTGTGAGGAACCACGTTGCGCAGACTGTCCAGAAGCAGATGGCATTTGTGACTCCTCATCCTCCACCTCTTCCAAAACGTCCTCCCTTAGTGCTTGCAGTGTTTTTTGAAGCAGGCAGATAAGGGGGACAGTCATGCTGACTAGTGCATCATCTGCACTCGCCATCCGCGTGGAATCATCGAAGGCACGCAAAACGTGGCGGATGTCCTTCATAGAGGCCCACTCAGTGGTGGTGAAGTGTGAACAGCGTGCAGTGCGACTTGTTTGCGCCTGATGCAGCTGGTACTCCATTACTGCTGGCTGCTGCTCACACAACCGCTCCAACATATGTAACGTTGAATTCCCCCTGGTGGGTAGGTCACATATGATGCGATGTTCCGGAAGGCGGAATCGGCGCTGCAGAGCTGCAATGCGCGATCTTGCCATGCTGGAACGCCGCAAGTGAGCGCGATCTATGCGGACCTTGTGTAGCAGTGCATCAAGATCCGGGTAGTCCCTCAAAAAACTGCATGACCAAGTTGAGCACATATGCCAGACATGGGATGTGAGTGAGGTTGCCTAGGCCCAGAGCTGCCACCAGATTTCGGCCATTGTCACACACTACCAAGCCTGGCTGGAGATTCGCTGGCACAAACCACACGTCGCTCTCCTGCTTGATGGCATTCCAGAGCTCCTGCGCTGTGTGGCTTCGATTCCCCAAAGAAATTAATTTCAGTACGGCCTGTTGACGTTTGGCCACGGCTGTGCTCATATCGGTCGTAACAGGTAAGCGTTCACGGGTCCATGTGGAGGTAGACCGTGATGGCTCCTGCAGCGCTGATTCTGAGGAACTGGAGTATGAGGAGTCAATGTGTACAGACTGGATTCCTGCAATCCTTGGAGTTGGCAGAACACGTACAGCGCCACTCTCAAGATCTGTACCTGGCTCCACAACATTTACCCAATAGGCAGTGAGGGAAAGGTATCGTCCCTGTCCATTGTTACTGGTTCACGCATCGGTGGTCAGGTGAACCTTGCTACTGACGGCGTTTAGTAGCGCATGTTTAATTTTTCCCTCCACATGCTTTTGCAGGGCAGGGACGGCTTGCATGCTGAAATAAAAGCGGCTGGGCACATTTTATTGTGGGACTGCCAATGCCATGAAGTTACGGAAGGTGTCAGTCTCCACCAGCCTGAATGAGAGCATTTCAAGGGCCAGTAGTTTTGCAATGCCAGCATTCAGAGCCTGTGCTCGGGGATGGTTTGCCGAGTATGGCCGCCTTTTCTCCCATGCCTGTGCTACCAATGGCTGTAGAGTGGCCTGGGAGTGTGAGGATGACAGGGAACGTGGTGCTGTGGGTGGAATGTCACTGGGTCTCTGTACAACAGTGCCAGAGGTTCTTCCATGGCGATCCTGTGAGGAAGCAGAACCAGCTGTGTGTGAGCTGGAGGAAGAGGCTACAACACGAGCTGAAGAGGTGGTAGGTGGTGCTGTAGGTTGGCCTACGTCTTCAGTGTGTCTTTGTAACTCCACCACGTGCTTGGTCCGCACATGTTTCCACATATTTGTGGTATTGAGGTTGCTGACACTTTTGCCTCTTTTAACTTTCTGATTACACAGCTTGCATTTGACAAAGCAAATGTCATCTGCAACTGTGTCAAAAAAGGACCACGCACTGCAAGTTCTGGGAGCGCCCGTTTTGGTTTTTGGAAGAGGAATGCTCCTAATGGGTGCCGAAGTGGAGGCTACAGGCAGCCAAGTCTGCCCCCTTCCTCTCCCTCCTGTCTTGGCCGTTCAGAGAATCTCTTCCTCCGAGCTGCTTCCACCACCTTCCTGTTCCTCACGCCATGATGCGTCAAGGACCTCATCATCTACACTACCCTCTTCAAACACCTGCTTCTCCTGGGTAGTCTCACCAGCACAGTATGCACCAGAAAGTGGCACCTGAGTCTCATCATGAGATGCGTACTGAGGTGTGCTGACCATAGGCACTGGCCCACCCGCCTCTTTAGATTGAGAGAGACAAAGCTGTTACGCATCACTGCATACTCCCTCTTCTTCACATTCTAGAATGCTTCTTGGCTGGCCCCCTCTTTCCAAGCCAAGAGATTCAGAGAACAGAAGTAGAGAATGAGATGGCTCCTCTCCAGGGCTCTCCGACTGCCTGGGCAATTTGGCAGGTGGTGAAGAGACAGATGGTTGCTCTTCAGTGCTGTGGACCTGAGAGGATGTGGAAGTCATTGAAGTTGATGCGTTAGCTGCCATCCATCCGACAACGGCTTCAATTTGTTCCTCCCGCAGCAGTGGGGTACGGCGAGCTCCTACAAAGCTGCGCATAAACGACTGTTCCCTGTTAAAATTGGGGGATGCTGAGTCACTGGTGCCCGCAGCAGGCACAGAATCCTCACGTCCTCTCCCTGCTGAAACTCCATGCCCACGACCACGTGCCTTACTCCCTGCCTTCTTCATCTTGGTAGACTGATAAAGATAGGCAGAAAAGTACTAAGGGCTTAGTGTGCTTATTCCTGAACAGCTGCTAACAGATATAAGAAACACTAATTTTATAAAGTGTGTGAACTACACTTTAATATGAGCTAATGTGGCCTACACAACTGTAAAGTGGAGTGTTTGGTGAACTTTATTTACGTGGTTTTTTAAAAAAACAAACAAAAAGGATGTGACCAAAGATGTAAAAGCGATAGTATTACAAACTTTTTGGAGCTATTACAATGCAGGAAGGTAACCTACAATGCAATAGATGAGGCTCCAAAAAATAGGCTAATACTAATCTGGCTGCAGCTGCAGGGCACAAGCCAGAAAAAAGGCTCCTCTATCTACTCCTATATAGTGTTTGCAACCAATCTAGCTGGATACGGATGGAAGCACACTAATAGGAGAAATTCAGGAAAAATAGGCAGCACTACAGCAAAAAAGGACAATGTATGAGGCAGTGACGCACGCTGAGCGGACTACAACCAGAGGTGGCTGCAGAACACACTACAGCGTGAGATGCACTCACACACAGAGACCTCACAGACAGCCGTGAACACTGCAGTGCAGAGAACTGTGCACTAGCACTGAAAGGCTGCAGAAAGGCTCCGCTATCTACTCCTATATAGTGTCTGCAACAAATGTAGATGGATACGGATGGATGCACACTAATAGGAGAAATCAGTAAAAATGAGCAGCTATAAAAAAAAAAATATATGTATGAGGCAGTGACGCACGCTGAGCGGCCTACAACCAGAGGTGGCTGCAGAACACACTACACTGTGAGCTGCACTCACACAGACCTTGCAGACAGCTGTGAACAGCGCTGCAAGGCAAAAGAAAGCTTCACACAGGGGTTGCTACAGTAGCCTGGGTAAAGCACTATATAGCAAATCGCTATCTCTAACTGTCCCTCAGAGTCAGAAGAGCAGCGTCCTGTCCCTAACTGAATTCACAGCAGAGTGAACCCAAAATGGCGGCGGCGGCTTTTATAGTGCATCATGACATCATTTCAGCAGCCAATCACAGCCATGCCATTAGTTAACATGCCTACATGCCTAACAGGATGTGCCCACACTTCTTAGGATTCCTCATTGGCTGAATCACATCAAACTGGCTCATAGCATTAGGGGAACTTCCGATTCCGGTATTCGATATGCTAAAAGTATCGGAACTCAGTATCGGAATTCCGATACCGCGAATATCGGCCGATACCCGATATTTGCAGTATCGGAATGCTCAACACTAGTAAGGAGCCCACGGAACCTTCAGGATTTGAAGAGTGTTTATGTGGGATAATGGACCAAAATCACACCTGAGCATTGCATGTGACTAATTTCTCCATTGAGGAGACATCTTGAAGCTATCCTCTTTAACAAAGGCTTTTGTATGAAGTGTTAACTAAATTTCAGTAAGCATGTTCAATACTTTTTCCCTGTGTAATTTCTCAGTATTGCACATAACTTAAAGTACCACTCCAGTGTTTTTTTTATTGCACCACTGAAGTGGTCCTTTAAATGTTACTCTCCTGCTTCCTGTCTCGTACTCACTTGCCAACTTCATCTTTTTCCACCGCTGCTCTCATCGGTCTCCGGCGTAAAGTGACCTGCCGGCAGCTTCAGTGTTTCATGGACTGTGGATATCACTTTTCAATACATCTCTGTGAGAGTCTCGTTCTGGCTCACATAGACTTGCAGATAAGTATAAGAACGGGTGCAGGGGGCTTACATTTAAAGTGCAACTCCAGCACTGAAAAAAAAAACCCTGCAGTGGTGCTTTAATTTATGGGACATCTATGGTTTGATTCCTTTGCCTGTGAGGATTGGATGGGTTGTTATCGACATCTGGTGAGGATTTCATGTCAATAGCACCTTTAGAAATACATTTACTTAGAAAATGTGTGATGTGTTCAATACTTATTTCACCCGCTGTATCAGATCAGCGCATATGTAGAACGATACACTCCTCACAATTGAAATTGCAACACCAAGATGGAAAAATTGTGGAATTATGAAAATCATGTTGTGTTAATATTATGAAAATTATTAAAAATGGAAACTAAATGTTTAAAACATGTTGTATTCAATATGGAGTATGAGCGCCACGTGCAGAAATCCCTGCACTTACATGATTTGGCGTGTTATCAGTTAGGTTTTTAATGGTTATCTGAAGAATGTTCTGCCACATCGAATGCAGTTGGACACACAAAAATCATAAGACCCAATAATTGTTAGAAATGTGAATACTCCTGGTTGTGCTTGATGGCAGACAAGTCTGAAGATGCTACAGGCCATATTAACACATATAGGTCATGCAGAATTCTCACTGTATGAAGAACAACTCACAATCTGGCATTCTCATGTTGAAAAATGGCTGCTGTGACACTTCACAGAATTGACCATACCACTAGTTCCACGACCAAATCAATGTAAAGCTGAGCTTTTAGTGTACCTAAAATGAAGCCTAGAGGGGTTGAGCTACCGTACATTAGTCAACCCCACACAACAATTCTGGGAGTAAGACTGATGTGACTATTTTGTGTCTGATTTCAAAGATGGTGCAGAGTGGTCCACTGCACGTTAAATTAAACACCACTTACTAATGCTATGGCATCTAGCGGTGTGCGCGCGAAACTTCACAAGTCGTATGCATGAGCCAAATATCCTGCCTATTACAGGTATTCCATTGACCTCACTCCACCGCTCTCATAGTGGCAATGGTGGCTGGAATTGAGATCTTTCCTCTTCAGTGATGAGTCCTGATTGTGTTTTTGACTCGATGATAGCTGGAGATTGGTCTGGAGACCACGTGGGAACGCAATTATGAAGCCTTCACGTGGCAAAGGGAAAGTATGCCAGCCATTTTCCAGCATAACAACGCAAGTCCAGATGTTGCTTGTGCTACTGTGAGCATCTTATGTGTCCTAAATGTGCGATGACGACATGCAGCGTCTCCAAACTAGGCTCCCATTGACCTTTTCTGGGATGTAATTACTGTATTTTAGAGCTACCAACAGTGGATCTTGATGATTTACCAAGTGCATACAGCGTGGCAGAACATACCTCAGACAACCATCAATAACCTTGTTGATACCATACCAAGGCGTTTAAGTACATGTTTTTATGCCTGTGGCACTGGGACTTGACACTGAATATATTGACATGCTTTGAAAATAGTGTTTTTTTTTCTGCATTTGCGTTAACATTCTATAACATCATTAACATGTCTTGATCTTGTGAACTCCATAACTCCTCGGCTCTTCCTTTTGGGTGATGCAGTTTTCAATATTAAGGCATCTATATAAAAGAGAGCTGGGGATACTAAGATATAGGGGGCTTGTGTATGTACAGAATATTGAAATATACGTTATGCCTTTTTAAAATATAATTTTGATTATATTTTCAAGAATTGAAGGTGTGATGAAGGTGCGAACTCTGAAATCTAGGCTTATCAGATTCAATGAAGTTGTCAATGCTCTTAAAGAAGGGAAGCCGGAGATGAGCAAACAGGTGAAGGACCTGGAGTCGTCCATCGATGCTCTTATGTCGAAGATAAAGGTGAGCTTGACAGCATTAGTATGTCTGTTCTCTTCTCCCGATGCGTCGCGTTCTGTATGCTAAAAATGTCATTATGCAAAATAGACTTGCATGAGGAAGGAAATAAATGAGTATTTTTCACACTTCCTGCCTCAGATTCTTTGGCAGGTTACTTGCAGTCTGTAATTGTGTAAAAAGATGTAAATTTCAATAATGCTCATAAAAAAGCCTCATCACAGATAATATGCCTACTGTGCTTGGAATGATTCATGCCGGTGAGGGTGTCGGGGAAAATTTGACGCGCTGTCACTTTGTTTCTATTTCAGAAAGTACCGTATTTTTCGGTCTCTCACGGTTTCTATAACTTTATTTTGTACCAGTAGATTATATTTCTTCTGTTAGTGGGTTTCCAGTGTACAGGCTGAAGGTCCAGTACAGTGAAGAAGTTATCTTTGGTCTGATTTTAAGTGTTTTACATTAAAGGATTTCTAGTCTCCTAACAGTTTTAAAAGGCCAGGATGAGCCATTTAGTCTTCCGTGTCTTGCCACCATTTGCTTTAGTAGATCTTGACACTCTACATTAGTTTCGACTCCCCTGGCATTTGCCAAAGGTTGAACCTTACTAATCGAGGGTCTATGATCCATATATGTGTCTAACCCAGTTACTGTTCAGTAGACATGATGCAGGCTGGTCATAATCATTTTTTTTTTTACCCTTTTGAGCCTGTATCTATTTGAACATCCTCCACTTAAGAGGGCTTAGTATAAAAGATGGAAAGCCGGGCCCGTGATCCTGGTTCAGGAGGTACAGGTTGGTAGTCAGCAGCTAGCCATTTATCCGTTTGTTTGCTTCGGATGAGTAGAGCTGAGATCACTTCTATACTCTCGGATTGGTAAGATGCATCTAGTGTGCCAGATGAGGAGTCATGAAATGTAACGCGCAGTCGTCCCGTACACAGCTGCACGGAAAGCTGCTGGCAGATCACTAGAGCAGCTGTGCTTGTTTTCTACTTTCCATTGAAGCAGCGTTAACACCGAACTGACTGCATACGTGCAATTTGACATAATGCCGGAGTCTAATTGCTAATCAGCCTAATTCCATTTGTAAACCATCATCAGTGGAAAAGGAAGTCGATCAGCTTCTCCTTCTCCCTCCACCTGTGCCGCTTGTATACTTGGCTTTTACAATAGAGTAGAAAGCTTCTTTTTCTATTATGCAAACTGAATTTAGAGTTTCCCACATTTGTTAAAGAGGCCTTCCACCCAAAATGTAAGAATTGGCCGAACAGTATGAAAACTGCAGCTAAAACTGGATAATATATATATATTTCCATAGGTTTGATGTTTTTTTTTTTGTGCTGACTGTCATTGTTTAGAAAGCAGGAATTACAGTTCTATTCATTCCATTTGAATTTGGAATTCTCCGGAACTGATGATCAGCACTCATTCTATCAGGACGAGCAATCAAGTGAGCTATTTATCATCAAATGTACAGACACTAGAGCTGGTCATGCAATAAAGTAGCTGACGGCCGAGCCTTCATGTGTTGTCAAAGGGGCCAGCAGAGAAAGTGGCTGCTGTAGAGCCCTGGCAGCTACTTAGTTGCTGAAGAACAAAATGGTTAGGCTTTTAAATTCAGACTGCCAAACCCCTACCTTCCTTAATATTCTCTTTTGGGGAGAGTTGGAAAGCACTCGATACACATTAGATTGTAGGTCAATCCCACCAACTTTAGTTTAATGTGTATGAGGGCCTTAGATCAAAGGTGACTGCCGAGATGGTCACAATTCCTTGTGGCTTTTGCAGCTGAATAGATTATGATTTTCTAGTACGAGACAATTCATCCAAGTTTCATCAATGTTTTTTTTTGTCATCAGGATTTTGGTCAGTGTCTGTTTTTACCATCAATGTTTGGTCCGTGTCTGTATTTACCGTCAGTGTTTGGTCAGTGTCTGTTTTTACCATCAGTGTTTGGTCAGTGACTGTTTTTACCATCAGTGTTTGGTCGGTGTCATTTCTTACCATCAGTGTTTGGTCAGTGTCTGTTTTTACCATCAGTGTTTGGTCAGTGACTGTTTTTACCATCAGTGTTTGGTCAGTGTATGTTTTTACCATCAGTGTTTGGTGTCTGACATTCTGATCAAAATCGAATATTTATTCGGACTCCCATGACAGCACCACGAGAGAGGGGATCCGCCCTATAGGAACAGGAAACCTACAGATACAAAAGGGCGGCACCTCTCCCACGCATCAGTTGGTTTCCTGTTCCTGAGGGGACGGGATCCTACAGAAGAATTGGATCCCAGGCCGGCCAGCCGACACCGGTAGCGAGGGGGTCTCCTACCTCGGCCTGGTTCGGATTTCCTGGAAGGTGTCACGGCGGTGGCGTGGACAGCAGGGAGCGGCGTCCGGAGGATGTCCGTCTCCGGAATTAAGCCGCTGCCGGTAAGTATACCCCCCCCGGGGATTCCCGGCTCCGGCGGCGCAGATAGGTTGGCAGCGCTGTGCAGGGGGCTGCGACCGGGCGCTGCTCCGGAGCTCCCGGGCGTCCCGCGGGGCTTCCGGCGTTTCTGGGGTAGCGGTGACGTCAGGGGGCGGGCGGAGGAGGCGCTTCCGGGTCAGCGCGCTACTGCGCATGCGCGGCGATTCCAAGATGGTGGCGCCCATCGGAAACACCGATGGCGCGGGGTCGGGCGCCAGCTGGGGTAGGGAGCTCCGTTAAGGGGGGGGGAGGGGCGCGGCATGGATACTGCTGACCGGAGGAGGGGTATTTAGGCGGGACCCGGGCAGGGTTCCTTGCCTTGGCCACATTACTACATGCAGCAGTGTGCAGCAGCAGCAGTGGTAATGGAAAGCGATCGAGAGCAGCAGCAGCAGCGGCAGAAGCAAGGGCAGCAGCGGCAAACATCACTGCCGCCCCTGGATGACCTTCGGCAGGTCAAACAGAAAAAGAAAGGGTCCCGTGACAGTAATGTGGGAAGAAGTGACCAGTCCACTCGTAAGAGCTCCTCCAGGCAGACAGGAGCATCGACCGAAAGAAATCCCCCTCGTTCTCCGGTACTTGATTGTGGCACTGGTAAGTGATCTTCGTGAAAGTTCACTCAGTGACGGGACCCCCCTTCTGTGTTTTTCTTTTTCTAGGGAAAAAAAGCTACAAATAAAAATAAGCATAGGGAATGCGCACTCTGTGCATGCCCATTACCGGACGCGTGCCTCAAAAGATTGTGCCCCCCCTGTATTCAGCAGACGGTGGCAGAAGAGTCGCCTGCAGTAGCGGCGAGTTTGAGAGACATTGTCAGGGTAGAAATGAGGGAAACCCTAAAGCCCTTGTCTCAGTCGCAAAGTCTAAGGGGCGAGGTCCCGGCGGAGTCTGATTCCTCGGTAGAGTGGAGAAAAAGCAGAGACTCCCAGGCTTCATCTCCCTCGTCCTCCTCAGGAGAAGAGGACTCGGGGCGATTTTGTCTGCCTCTTGACCGGGTAGACAAGCTGGTCAAAGCAGTCAGAGGGACAATGGAGGTAGAGGAGCCTAAGCCCCATTTATCCATGCAGGATGTCATGTTCGGTGGGCTGGAACAGAGGAAGCGGAGAGTCTTTCCGTTAAATCAAAAGATACAGGATCTGATCCACAGAGAGTGGAAAAAAACGGACAAAAGAGGGTCGCTACCACCAGCCCTCAAAAGGAGATACCCCTTCGACGATCCGGCAGTAAGTTCTTGGGACAGAGCCCCCAAATTAGACGCTGCCATTGCGAAGGCATCAAAAAAATCCTCGCTCCCCTTTGAGGACATGGGATCCCTTAAAGATCCCTTAGACAGGAAAGCTGATACTTTCCTGAAAAACACCTGGGAGATGGCGGCCGGGTCCTTAAGACCATCAGTGGCTTCAACGTGCATGGCCAGGTCCATGATGGTCTGGTTGGACCAGTTGGAGTCACAACTAAAACAGGGTACATCAAGACAGACAATTCTTGGGGCCCTACCGACCATCCAAGAGGGAGCAGCCTTCCTGGCAGATGCCTCAGCGGATGCAGTGAGAATGGCCGCCAGAGCAGCAGGTCTCTCTAACGCAGCTCGCAGAGCCCTATGGCTAA
Source organism: Dendrobates tinctorius (assembly GCF_039654945.1). NCBI lineage: Eukaryota > Metazoa > Chordata > Amphibia > Anura > Dendrobatidae > Dendrobates > Dendrobates tinctorius. The sequence continues at coordinate 4,130,032 of NW_027361692.1, read as the reverse complement.
AGTGCTGGCAGGGAGACATCCAGTCCAGAGCAAAGCTCTGTGCGATTCCATGTGAGGGCGAATATTTGTTTGGAACTGTCCTAGACGAGCTGCTTGAAAAGGCGGGGGACGACAAGAAAAGGTTCCCAAACCTTTCATCAGCGTCCTACCGTCGCCCATTTGGTAGAAGGAGATTTGGCCAGGGGAGAAGGCGCAACTCTTCGCCTGTTAGAGATCGACCCAGATGGGAAGACAGAAGGAGACGAGGTACGGGCTATATGTTTACACGCTCGGCGAGAGATCAAAAGAAACCAAATCAATGACTAGCGGTTCCCGTAGGGGGTAGACTGTCATCCTTCTTCCCGGCATGGTCACAGATTACGAATAGTGACTGGGCGCGTAAGGTAATATCCACCGGGCTTAGGTTGGAATTTACCCAGATCCCGCGGGACACCTTTAAACTGACCCCCTTAAGATCTTCTCATCTCGAACAAGCGGCTTTAGAAGCGGAAGTCTTGAGCCTATGTCAGAAAAATGTTCTGGTAGAGGTTCCAGAGGCTGAAAGAGGAAGAGGGTTTTACTCTCCCCTGTTTCTAATCCAGAAACCTGATAACACATTCAGAACGATTATAAACCTTCGTTCCCTTAACGAGTTTTTGATTAATCATAAATTCAAAATGGAGTCCATTAATACAACAATAAAAATATTGTTTAAAGGTTGTTTTATGGCAGTCATAGATTTGAAAGACGCGTACTATCATGTACCTATCCATACAGACTTCCAGCAGTTCCTGAGGGTGGCAGTTTCAGTAGAGGGCACAATACGTCATTTTCAGTATAGAGCCCTTCCCTTTGGTCTCTCAGCAGCACCCAGGGTTTTTACAAAGTTAGTGGCCGAAGTTATGGCTCACTTACGAGAGGTTGACGTCTTAATCATTCCATATTTAGACGATTTCTTGATTGTAGGAAAATCGGTGGGTCATTGTAAATCCCAGATAGAAAAAGCTAGATCCAGGTTAGAAAACCTGGGATGGATTTTAAACTACGAGAAATCCCGACTCCAGTCCTTAAAAATACAGAAATTTTTAGGGTTGATACTAAATTCAGACACTCAGCGGTGCCTGCTACCACTAGATAAATTACAAAAGATACAGGAGCAGGTTCTACGGGCAATGGATAATCCATCTATGACCCTCAGACAGGCCATGTCCCTGTTAGGTTCTCTAACTTCATGCATCCCAGCAGTAAGGTGGGCACAGTTCCATACCAGAACCCTTCAAAACGACGTCTTGATTAATAGCAGGGCCCTTGAAGGCTCCTTACAAGGTCGGATGTGTCTAAGCCCCTCAACTGTTACATCACTGAGATGGTGGCTTGAGAGCGAGAACCTAGCGTCAGGGGTGCCCTGGATAACACAGATAACCCGTATTATAACCACAGACGCAAGTTCCTTTGGTTGGGGAGCCCATATGGGGGACATAGTGGTACAGGGCCAGTGGGATTCTAATTCTGAAATCTCATCCAACCAGAGAGAACTATTGGCGATAGAGCGGGCAGTCAAGAAACTCATTATCTACCTGCAGGGCCATCATGTGAGGATACACTCGGACAACCAGGTAGCGGTAGCATATGTCAACCACCAAGGTGGAACCCGCTCCAGCGCTCTGATGCAGATAACAGAACGGCTCCTCCAGATAGCAGAGAGAAATTGTCTATCTTTGACCGCGCTCCACATCAGCGGAAAGGACAATGTAAGAGCAGACTTTTTAAGCCGCAAGGCTCTAAGACAAGGAGAATGGGCTTTGAACAAAGATATTTACCGCCAGATTGTCCGCAGATGGGGCCAGCCAGAGGTAGACCTCTTTGCCACCAGAAAAAACAGAAAAGAAAGATTGTTCTGCTCTCTGAACCCAAGGGAAAATCCCCTGGCGGTGGATGCCCTACTGATAAGATGGGACTTTTCTCTGGCATACGCCTTCCCACCATTGAATCTTCTTCCCCTGGTAGTCAGGAAGATCAGAGGATCAGGCAAGAGTCATACTGATTGCCCCCTTTTGGCCCAGGAGGACCTGGTTCGCGTGGTTGAGGACCATGTCGGTAGGCGATCCCTGGGTACTGCCGAACCTTCCGGATCTCCTCTACCAGGGGCCAGTCAGCCACCCACAAGTAGCGGGACTTCATTTGACGGCGTGGTATTTGAAAGGTCACTATTAAAAAATAGAGGGTTCTCCAAGAACTTAATTGACACCCTCCTAAGAAGCAGAAAATTAACCACCACTAATATTTATGCTAGGACCTGGAAACGCTTCCTATCCACCTTTCACTTTGACATCAGAGATGGAATTCCCACGAAACATATTCTGGAATTTCTCCAGAAAGGTTTTCTAATTGGGTCTCTCCACAAGTACGCTAAAAGTACAAGTTTCAGCCTTAGGGGCCCTGTTTGCAGCTGATATTGCAAAAGATTATTGGGTAGCAAGGTTCATCAGAGCAGTGGCCAGATCGAGACCTATACACAAAGACAGATGCGTACCGTGGGACTTAAACTTAGTCCTTACAGCCATGACAGAAAGTCCGTTTGAACCTTTAGATTCCGCCTCACTAAAGATTATATCTCTTAAGACAGCATTCCTGGTAGCAATAACATCCGCACGTAGGGTGAGCGATATACAGGCACTTTCCAGATTGCCTCCTTACACAGAGTTCTTACAGGATAGAGTAATCCTAAGGCCAGATCCAGCATACCTTCCCAAGGTAGCAACACAATTCCACAGGACACAGGAGATAGTTCTGCCTTCCTTCCTCCCTAACCCAACCAACCCTAAAGAGCAGAAACTCCAGGCGTTAGATATTAGAAGATGCTTACTGACATATTTAGCAGCCACGGATCCTTGGAAGAAGGAGAACGCATTATTCCTATCCTTCCAAGGTTCCAGGAAAGGATACAGAGTATCAAAACGCACATTAGCAAAGTGGATTAGGGAGGCTATCTCTCTTGCCTACACAGCAGGTGGCGGTCCGGCTCCACAGAACCTGAGGGCACATTCCACTCGGGCCATGGCATCATCCTGGGCGGAGAGATCTGGAGTATCAATTGATCAAATATGTAAGGCGGCCACCTGGTCATCTCCTTCCACCTTTTTTAACCACTATCGATTAGACATGGGTGCCTCCTCAGACCTCACCTTCGGGCTAAGGGTGCTGCAGGCTGTAGTCCCTCCCTAAGTTAGTTTACATCTCTGTAATTCTCTCGTGGTGCTGTCATGGGAGTCCGAATAAAGTATTAAGTTACGTACCGGTAACGGTATTTTTCGGAGGCCCATGACAGCACCCTTCGTTCCCTCCCTTGTTCACATATAGGGGTGCACTCCTTAGAAGATTGTTCATAGAATCACCTTATGTGGGAGATGGTATGAAATAATTCTGTTAAATAGGGTAGATAGGTTGTATATATCATATGTTGTGTACTAACCATGGTAGCCTCTCAAGCTCTGTAATCCAACTGATGCGTGGGAGAGGTGCCGCCCTTTTGTATCTGTAGGTTTCCTGTTCCTATAGGGCGGATCCCCTCTCTCGTGGTGCTGTCATGGGCCTCCGAAAAATACCGTTACCGGTACGTAACTTAATACTTTCTCGGCAATTTTGCACAGAACCATGTAAATGTCCACCATTCACTATTATAGATTCACTAGATGCAGGCCCTATGCTATTGCATCGGAGGGCGGTAATGTCACGATGGGGGCAGGCTTTGCAGTGTTGAGAATCTCTCCCCCCATGTGCTCACCCACCTATCTACTCTCTCTTTCCCCATGTGCTGACTTCTCCTGTCTGCTGTATCTTCTTTGACCTGTCTACCCCATGTGCTATCCCCCTTGTCTGCTGTCTCTCTCCTTCCTGTGATGTGTTCTCCCCTCATGTACAGTGTGTGTGTGTGGCGCGTACGAGGTATACAGTGTGTGTGGTGTTTCCATATTTAGACACCCATCACTTGAGTGTCCCAATATGGCGGTCGGTGAACTTCAGCCACTTGGAATTCTGGGATCCGGACACATATGGACGGAACAGGATGTGAAGACATTACAAGGTAAGTATATATTAGGCTGGTTTCACATTAGCGCTTTTTAAGCGCACGCACGGCCGGGGGTAGCTCCGCCCCCGAGCCGGCTCTCTGCCCGGCGTGCCCGCCCCTTGCTTGTAGCGCCGCCTCCTAGCGCACAGCGGCGCCTGCGATCGGCGCACCCTATCTTTAGCATAGGGTGCGCAGATTGTGCGCAGGCCGTGCGCTAGTTGCGCTTTGACCTGCGCTGCGCACCTTTGACGGTGCGCCGTGCGCGCCAAAATCAAACTTTTCGGATTTTGGCGCGCACGGCGCACCGTCAAAAGTGCGCAGCGCAGGTCAAAGCGCAACTAGCGCATGGCCTGCGCACGATCTGCGCACCCTATGCTAAAGATAGGGTGCGCCGATCGCAGGCGCCGCTGTGCGCTAGGAGGCGGCGCTACAAGCAAGGGGCGGGCACGCCGGGCAGAGAGCCGGCTCGGGGGCGGAGCTACCCCCGGCCGTGCGTGCGCTTAAAAAGCGCTAATGTGAAACCAGCCTTAGAAGTGCGATCCATGAAAAACATTGATGGCTCTCAACAGGCACACATGACAAATGTGACAAATTTGGACCACTTCACTGAGATTTCCTACCATTTCTCCCATACAAGTGCTCTGCCGCCTTCCTGTCTCTAATGCGGTGCTGGTTGCATTCATTGTGGAATATTTCTTAATCTTAAGTCCTAGCATCTCACTTGCCAGTATACGTCAAGCTTCGTGGAGTTTTCTCTAAGTCACTTCTTATTGTTAGACCACCTGAGGAAGCCAACATAGCTCCTGGGATGGTTTTAGTGAATTACAAATTCCACTATATTTAGTACTAGCTGAAGAGCCCGGCGTTGCCTGGGCATAGTAACCAACTGTGGTTAGTTATAACAAATTATAATGATTATATTGCAGATAAAAACCATGCATCTAATCCTATCCTGTGTGATACTGACTGCTGAGCCGTGTATCTAATCATATTCTCTGTGATACTGTCTGCTGAGCCGTGTATCTAATCCTATCCTGTGTGATACTGTCTGCTGAGCCGTGTATCTATTCCTATCCTGTGTGATGCTAACTGCTGAGCTGTGTATCTAATCCTATCCTGTGTGATACTGACTGCTGAGCTGTGTATCTAATCCTATCCTGTGTGATACTGACTGCTGAGCCGTGTATCTAATCCTATCCTGTGTGATACTGACTGCTGAGCCGTGTATCTAATCCTATCCTGTGTGATACTGCCTGCTGAGCTGTGTATCTAATCCTATCCTGTGTGATGCTGACTGCTGAGCCCTGTATCTAATCCTATCCTGTGTGATACTGGGCTCCCCCTGCAGTCTGTGTCAGAGGGTGGTCTGTGTTGGCATGGTAATAAATTGTGTTATTTCCAGCTGTACAGACGGACGATAACACCATAGAAATGATAAGAATAATAGGCCTCAGTTACCACAACTGTCTACAAGGAAAACTGTTGCTGATAGCAACCAATCACAGCTCATTTTTCATCTTTTAAACAGCTCTGGGACAGCGTGGCGAATTTTGAGTGGCGACTTTTGTGTTTCAAATTTTATGTGGCAAGGTTGGTGAATGTGTGGTGAAATGTGTGCTGAGGGTGGTATACGTGTTGAAGCACGTGGTAGTGTGTGGCGCATTTTGTGTGTGTGTTCATATCCCCGTGTGTTGTGAGTATCCAATGTCAGGGCCCCACCTTAGCAACTGTACGGTATATACTCTTTGGCGCCATCGCTCTCATTCTTTCAGTCCACCTTGTTCACATCTGGCAGCTGTCAATTTGCCTCCAACACTTTTCCTTTCACTTTTTCCCTATTATGTAGATAGGGGCAAAATTGTTTGGTGAATTGGAACGCGCTGGGTTAAAATTTCGCCTCACAACATAGCCTATGACGCTCTCGGGGTCTAGACGTGTGACTGTGCAAAATTTTGTGGCTGTAGCTGTGACGGTGCAGATGCCAATATATACATGCACTTTTTCCCCATTATGTAGATAGGGGCAAAATTGTTTGGTGAATTGGAATGCGCGGGGTTAAAATTTTGCCTCACAACATAGCCTATGACGCTCTCGGGGTCCAGACATGTGACTGTGCAAAATTTTGTGGCTGTAGCTGCGACGGTGCGGATGCCAATCCCGGACATACATACATACATACATACACACACACACACACACACACAGAGCTTTATATATTAGATGTCCTTAATTTACGCTATAGTAATTATAATTTGCTTCAGTCTTTTTCCGTATTTTTTACAGTAATCCTTTTGAAGGCATAAGGCTTTTTAACATTTTCTGTTCAGCAGACTGAAGTGAGCAGCGCCATTCTCCATCCTCCCTTTCACATTTGGACACTAATTCACTTGGCATGCTCGCTCGCTGGCTGGCTTGTCGTGTTGGCTGCTCTTGGAGGTAGTCCCTTAGCAGCGCAGGTGCACTTTGATCATTCATTGAAGATTCCACGTCTGACACCCAATAATGTAATTACTGAGCTTTACAGAGCAAGACATGGCTGTGATTCACATCTTTCTGTTTTATTGTATGATTAAAGACCAAACGACCCTTCTCCTAGATCATATGCGCCAGGGATCAGTCTGGGGTGGGGTCTCTAGTACATCATAGTACATTTCTGCTTGGAAACATAAGTTGATTTAATTTTGGAGGCAAGTTAATAATATAAACAAAATCAAATGTTTGCATTAAGATTAATAAAAAATAAAAAAATTATCGGTAAGAATAATTTAGATCTGAGGATTCTGCCATTAATATTAGAGAATTGCATTATATGCTATTTCTACTAGCCAAAATAGCTGGAGTGTTCAGAGTACAGAGTATAAGGAAGAGCAGTCACAGGATATTGAATGGAGTCGAAGCTGTAGCCTGGCACGGAAATACAGGGGTTGGACAAAATAATGGAAACACCTAACGCTTTGGCATCATAATCTTCGAACATGTTATAAACATGCAAACCGTGACATATGGTAATGTTTTGTAGTTATTTGTGTTATGTGTATGTAAATTAACTCTTTGTTTTGCAGAATTGTAAGAACATTGATGAGAACCTGATACCAATGGCAGACCTCTCGGATTTTCAAAGAGGCCAAATTGTTGGTGCTCGTATGGCAGGCGCTAGTGTAACAAAGTGGCCGAATGCTTGGCGTGTCAAGAGGTACTGTCTCCAAAGTAATGACTGCGTTTGAAAGAGAAGGAAAAACGTCCGCAGCAAAGCACAGGTTCGGCCGAAAGTCGAAGTTGACTGAGAGAGACTGTCGGACTCTAAAGCGAATTGTGAGAGAGGATCGCAAGACCACGGCTCCGAAAATCACTGCTGAGCTCAATGAACACCTACAGAACCCAGTTTCAACGAAAACTGTTCGTCGGGAGCTGCACAAATCTGGATTCCATGGAAGAGCTGCAATTCGAACACCGCTGCTCTCAATGACAAATGTTTCCAAGCGTTTAGAGTGGTGTAGAAACCTCCAGAATTGGTCCCTCGAGCAGTGGAAACATGTGATATTCTTAGATGAATCGTTTACCCTATTTCCGACCTCCGGCCGAGTGAACGTTTGGAGACAGCTGAATGAAGCATTCCATCCAGACTGCCTTCTCCCAGCCATAAAACATGGTGAAGGTTCTGTGATGATCTGGGGTGCTATTTCGTGGAGATCCGCCGGGCCAGTGATATCCCTTCATGGAAGAATTAACAGCCAAGATTATTTAGGCATTTTGGTCGACCAAGTGCATCCTATGGTTCAAGCACTGTTCCCGGAGAGGAACGCCATCTTTCAGGATAATGCACCAATTCATACAGCTAGAATCGTTAAAGCATGGCACGAGGAACATTGTAATGAAGCTGAGCATCTCATCTGGCCCCCACAATCCCCAGACCTCAACATTATTGAGCATTTATGGCCGATTTTAGAGATTCAAGTTAGACGTCGATTTCCGCCGCAAAGGTCGCTCAAAGAACTGGAGGGTGTTTTAACTGAAGAATGGGCTATAATTCCTTTGGAAACAATTCACACCTTGTATGAATCCATACCTCTGATAATTGAGGCTGTAATCGCAGCAAAAGGTGGAACTACACCATATTAAACTAACTTTTGTTGATGTTTCCAGGTGTTTCCATTGGTTTGTCCAACCCCTGTATGTAGTCTATATTGATGGGTTGCAGGAAAGATGTAGGGACTTTGATTTATTTATTTATTTATTTTTTTACACCTTTTCCGAATGGTTACTAAATGGTGTGTCACATCTGTGTAACAAATTATTAAATATCCAAGCCACATAGACATAATGGCCAGATCCCTACTTTGGTCCCACTTCTACATTAGAAAGCCATTGGCGACTGCCACACTAGATGACTTGGGGCACCTATTTGTTTGAAATGAATGGCTATAATATCAGTTTATTGGCAGATGTGTGGCCATTTACAAGGGTCCTTTTTTGAGATTGGTTTTCTTGATAAATTACTTCAGTGTCATTTCACGCGAACATCAGGAAAACTGCCGATATACACGCTAAATATGTCTATTGGTGATCATTAGATGGAGGCCTAAAGGTTGGCACCTTGCTTCCGTTTGGCTGATTATACATTGAGTATATATTTACCTGTTTTACTTGCTTTTATAGTCCCATTAATTGCACAGCGCTTTACGGATATTATCACTGACCCCATTGGGGCTTACAATCTAGATTCCCTATCAGTATGTCTTTGGTGTGTGAAGGGAGCCAGGAGGAAACCCACGCAAACACGGGGAGAACATACAAGATCCTTGCAGATGCTGTACTTGGTGTGATTTGAACTCAGGATCCCAGCGCTGCAAAGCAACAGTGATAACCACTGAACCACCGTGCTCAGTACATATGAGGATACTATGGCATCCCGAGATTCCATTAAACAAAGTATATGCACAATATTTGCTTTTTTTAAATGGTAGCTAGGAATGATGGTACCCTTATATTGTGAAAAGTTACATGTTTGACATGGTAAAGAGACTTATAGGCCATGCAGTGCCGCTCTGGGAAATTAAATATGAATCGTCCGAGAGGAAAAGGACTTTAGTGCCATCTATTGAAAGTAGCAATCCTAAAAGTCAGTATTGACCCTTCAACAAGCTTTGCCACATGACTTGGGATAAAAGCCAAACCAGAATCTGTATTTGCAGACACATGTTTCTGGGTGTTGCACCTCCTCAGTGCAAAGCATGAGATTTGTTTTGGCTGTATCAGAGGCCAAAGCTCCTCAAAGGGTCTATATTGACTTGTAGGATTGTTACTTCCATTAGGTGGCACAGGAGTTCAAGCCCTCGTCCTTTCCGAAGAGGCAATTTGTATGCCATTGTGTGTCATCTGTAGCAGCTTCTGTGCTAACTCTTGTGCTGCCTATACACTCGGCATAAACGACAAAAAAGTAATCGGATCATTAATTTTTATGTGCAGGATTTCACCGTTTATGACGTCATTCAACCAGACTTTCACAAACCCCGGAGATAATTGCCAGTAATATCATTCTGTCTCGTGCCCCCAAAGTAACACTGTGATCAATATCACTGGTAGGACGGAATCTGCAGCACACGGAAGGTTACACTTCGTAGCGATAAAATGTCAAAGATCTCTGTCTCTTAGTGGGAAATATTGTGTCTGTGTTGAGCAGTTTTAATTTCCAAGGTTACAGCATGCTAAAGTCTGAAGCGCCTCGTCCTGCTCCACAATATGGCTGCGTTGTAGGAATTCTCTGCAGTGCGTCTTCAGACACTAATGTCAGTCGTTTGCACGGCCAAGATTTGTGGCATTTGATTTGGATTTACATATAGGCAACAACCTTCATACTGAGGAATATAAGTGATGCCGTATACTGATGGCTGCTGCAACCATTGATTTCAATATGGCTGCAAAACAGCATCGTTGTCAGAGGCTTAAAAGGAATCTGTCACCAGGTTTTTGAAATAGTTGACACCTTGCCTAATTGATAACATATTGTAGATTATGAAGTCCTCTTTAATCGTTGTACTTTAACCCAACTATTATAGATGTAGTCCTGCTGTAGTAATAAAGGTTATATCAAAGTTCATAAGCACCAATATTATATATAATATTTATTGCCTGACTTTTTTCTTTTATTTTTCTTTCATTACTTCTTAGAACACTATAATGACCCGAGACCAAATTGAAAGAGAATATGATACTCTTGTGAAGAGCTCAGGCCAGCTCCTTGAAGCCTTACAGAAGAAGAAGAAACAGGAAGAAGAAGCGGAACGCTTGCGCCGTATTCAGGAGGAGATGGAACGGGAAAGGAAAAGACGTGAGGCAGAAGAAGAACTACGAAGAAAAGAGGAAAATGAGAGGAGACTGTGAGTTATACCTTCATCAGAATATTGTTTAGAAAGTACCGTATATACTCGTGTATAAGCCGAGATTTTCAGCCCATTTTTTTGGGCTGAAGGTCCCCCTCTCGGCTTATATACGAGTCATATCCTGGGGGGATCGGCGGGGGAGGGGGGAACGGGGGTGTCAGAGACCATACTCACCCCTCCTGGCTCCCCTCAGCAGACCCCCTTTTCCATGCTCTTGGCCCCCTGCATCAGCGGTCACGTGGTACCGCTCATTAAACTCATGAATATGCGCACATTCATGAGTTTAATGAGCGGTACCACGTGACCGCTGAAGCAGGAAGAGCAGCGCCGAGAACATGGAACAAGCAGGGGGGCTGCACTGCAGAGACAAGCGCCAGGACGTGGGGGGAGTATGAACGGGGGGGGGCATATTCAACTGTCCCAGCGCGTCGCTCTGCTGTCTTGCGTCCTCTGCAGTGACATTCAGGATAGAGGACGCGATCGCGCCCTCTGCCTGCACAGTCACTGCAGAGCCGGCAAGGCTGATGAGCAGGAGGCAGCGACAGAGGTGAGTATACAGTTTTTTTTTTTTTTGTTTGTTTTTTTTAACAACGGAGGCGGCAGCAGCAACATAATGGGGCCACTCACTGTGCAGCATTATCTGGGGCCACTCACTTTGCAGCATTATCTGGGGCCACTCACTGTGTAGCATTATCTGGGGCCACTCACTTTGCAGCATTATCTGGGGCCACTCACTGTGCAGCATTATCTGGGGCCACTCACTGTGCAGCATTATCTGGGGCCACTCACTGTGCAGCATTATCTGGGGCCACTCACTGTGCAGCATTACTGGGGCCACTCACTGTGCAGCATTATCTGGGGCCACTCACTGTGCAGCATTATCTGGGGCCACTCACTTTGCAGCATTATCTGGGGCCACTCACTGTGCAGCATTATCTGGGGCCACTCACTGTGCAGCATTATCTGGGGCCACTCACTGTGCAGCATTATCTGGGGCCACTCACTGTGCAGCATTATCTGGGGCCACTCACTGTGCAGCATTATCTGGGGCCAATCACTGTGCAGCATTATCTGGGGCCACTCACTGTGCAGCATTACTGGGGCCACACACTGTGCAGCATTATCTGGGGCCAATCACTGTGCAGCATTATCTGGGGCCACTCACTGTGCAGCATTACTGGGGCCACTCACTGTGCAGCATTATCTGGGGCCACTCACTGTGCAGCATTATCTGGGGCCACTCACTGTGCAGCATTACTGGGGCCACACACTGTGCAGCATTATCTGGGGCCACTCACTGTGCAGCATTACTGGGGCCACTCACTGTGCAGCATTATCTGGGGCCACTCACTGTGCAGCATTACTGGGGCCACTCACTGTGCAGCATTATCTGGGGCCAATCACTGTGCAGCATTATCTGGGGCCACTCACTGTGCAGCATTACTGGGGCCACACACTGTGCAGCATTATCTTGGGCCACTCACTGTGCACCCTAGGCTTGTACGCGAGTCAATAAGTTTTCAAAATTAGGGGGGTTGGCTTATACACGGATTATACACGAGTATATACAGTACTTTTAGACAGTGGCATAAGTAGATCCTATAAAGATAGATAGATATATATATATAGAGAGAGAGAGAGAGAGAGAAAGAAATCAAGGCAGAAAAGTCCAGCAAGCGGAAACTTCAGGTGGTATAATAAAATCCAAGAATTTTTATTGCAGATAATTTAAAAAATCCAGAGTTCAGTAACAAGATGCAGACATAATGCTGAACAGACTACGCGTTTCGGCGGTAACAACTGCCGCCTTCATCACGGTCTCAAACTGCTTCTGGAATAAACATTTCTTAGCCTCATAATCAAGAAGTAGTAACAGGTGTGGATAACATCCTTCAATGTTAACTCTATAGCTTCCGGAAACAAGTAGAGAAAAAAAGCATCAGTGTGAACAGTACCTGCGCTAACAAAGTTATCTGACCAGGATAACGAAATAATTAAAAACACACATTATTACATTAATGCAACGGTGTTATATAATGAAAACATTATGACTGAGATATAATAGCACTACTTGGAAAAACATGATATCAGAAATTATTTATAATGTATTGCTAGATCCATTCTATTATTGAATCCATGCGGTAACCTTGTATCTAAAAGAAACATCCATTTGCTTTCTCTTGCAAGAATTTTTTTGTGATAATTCCCCCCCCTTCTGGTTTTTTAACCTGTTCAATGCCTATAAAAGAAAAACCCTTGACATCACCCCCATGTATTTGTGAAAAATGTCGGGAAACTACAGAGGCTCCTGCTGGTGGCAAATTAACCGCATCAGAAAGATGTTTTCTGATCTTTTTTTTTTTTTTAAAGTATTCATAGTGCAGTCTACATACTGTTTGTTGTTTCTTTTAGATACAAGGTTACCGCATGGATTCAATAATAGAATAGATCTAGCAATACACAGCACAGGCAGATTAGATTATGTCGTCACTGTCATGCCCTGTGCATCACTCGCAAGACGATGTCAGCTGCTGGCCTATGTTTTGTCCGGCTGCATATATTGCAGCATAGGGAGCCGGCGAGTCTCTGCACTGCAATACATTTCATCCGCACGCACGTGCGAAGATGCACACGAAGGTGAAATTGACGTCGTCGGGCCCCGTCCCTCATGGACCCAGTCATTTCGCCCCTACTTCTATAGTATACTCTCTATATTATACTGCTAATCGATGTGTCATTACACATTATTTTGTCTGTGTTTTTTTTGTAGAAAAGCAGAGATTGAAGCAAAAAGGAAACAAGATGAAGAAGACCGTAAAAAGAGGGAAGAGGAAGAGAGGAGAATCCAGGTTCGTAGAAAAACCGGTTGTCATTTGTAGAGCTGTATTACTACTCTTCCATCTATCTATCTGTGTTTGGTAGTGATGTTGTCTAACCTTAGATGGATCCTAATCCCATTGCACTTTTCCCTATCACCATTATTATTAAAACAACCTCTCCTGTTTTTAGTTCTTATTGTTTAGTTATTGTCCCCACTTCCCATCCCAAGTTGTGACTTGCAGAAGTGACAATTAGTTAAAATAAGAAATGGCCTAAATTCAGCAGTGATTTTCAGATAATCTCCTTAATTATGCTGAATTCCACTATCCGTTTTTCTTGCGTTCTTCTCACCTCCTGTACTTTTTACTTTGCTCAATTATTCTTTCCCTCTGCTTCTTCCATCCTCCTCCTCATTTACCTCTCTGACATTAGTTCTCTGGATTCTACCTGCATTGAAGGAGGAGTGTAGGCTATGACTATATCACATTTCTTACTCTAGCTGTGTCTGATGTGCCTAAAAATGGCTTTACACTGATTGAATTGGACACTCATATACTCCCTTTCTGAACCACTGTAGTCAGTCACATATGAATGTCTAAACAATTCTATCCTATGTGTTTTCCTCACAAATCTTGTTTTCTTATCCATTTCCATGGACTTAACATAATGCATTGTTTTCTAAAAGATATTGAAACATTGTTTCAACTGTTTTTTTGTTGTATAGGTCACGAAGTCAAAGGTTTTCTGTAATACCTTTATTAAAGATGCCCCTACTATCTTGCCACATTTCACCATGCCATTATGTAATGTTTAGATCTTGAGTTATGTCCATTCCAAGTCAATTCGAGTTTGTCTTCCACCGTTCTCCACCATTTGTTTCACTTTGTTCTCCATCAGTCCTGTTACATGCTACGCTTCACCCTCTCATTCATACGGTGTTCCATTGCCTATAGGTTGTCATGAAATGACAGCTGTGTCATATGGTGTATCATATACATGACCCACTCCAACCCACATGCTACTCTCCCTCCTCCAGGCACACTCCGAAGAAGGTCGCATTATTGTTCTTTAGTAAGAAGAGAGATGATTTGCTCAATAAGTTATTTTTTCATTGTGCTTCAAATCTTTCTGTAGTTTTTGAGTCTGAGCTCCATCCTTTGCTATCATGTCTTACTCAACATCTTATGCAAATTAAAGATATAATGTTATCCTTCAGTCTCCTAAATCAACCCTCAAAATTGGATCTTTCTAATCCCCCTTCGAAGACTTTGCAGATCCTCTATGTCACTGCTCACATTATTATTAAATTTAAGCAATCTTTAAAAAATATTTGGCTGATAACCAATCTTCTAAAATTCTGCCTTCCAGAATTCCGACTTATGTACAGTATTCCCTTGGCGGAGCCATCATTGTGGCTGTTTACAGATTTCTGCCTGACAACAAAGTCGGAGCAGAAATTTTGTAGAAGTTTTCAAATTTATCTCCTTCACCTTTCTTTTCATCCTTATGTTCTCTCATATTATATTCTCATTTACTGTAACTACGTTGCAGATGTCAGGAGCAGTGTAGCTGCCGGAATCTTTCCAGTTTCATCTATCACGACTCAGTCTTGACTCATTGCTCTCTAATTTCTATATAGGTCAGGGATCCTCTGTTGGAAAGCAAATTATTGCTTACCATTTTCACTAATCCTGTAAGAAATGATCATGACAGACTTTCAGGCACAGGTCGCCCAATGTGAGGATTCCCAAGTCTGCCGTCACATAAAAATTTGTAGCCAAGGCCAGACGACCTCTTTTAACAGTTTCTACAGGCCATTGATTGAACCCCTATTCGGGCAAACGACCATCTTAATCATATACTTGCACCCCTAGATCAGGCTGTTATTGTACAGATGAGATTGTTGGTTGGTTTGGTAGACCTACAAATGTGTACAATCATTCTGTGCCTTTCGTCTCAATCATGTTTTATCACCTAAAAAGACTAAACTCATTGATTAAAGGACAGGCTTAAAAATAACATCTAGCCACCACGTGTTGAGGCTGAAGGCACCTGTGCACATTACTGGTGAACAGCTGCAAACCAAGTCCATCTTTAATGAGTAGGGTGACTGCTTAGTTCTACAATTGCACCCATGTGCCAGTCACATGCGTCTTAGTTGATAATATAGCCAATGTCTGAATGCCCAAAACCTGCATTGAGTGTCCTTACAGTCTTGTGGTCCTCTACACTACTTCACCGAAAAAGTCCTCAAATCCAAATGTATCATAGAAAAAGAGGACATACTTATCAATACCAGGTTACAACACCAATATACTGCAGAATATGCAAGACAGGCCCAGTGATATAAGGCGAAGGCAACACAGGTGCAAAATACTGGTAAACAATGACTCATGCACCTATCATCCATGGGGGGTGATTGCTTAGTATTGTGAAGGCACAAAATAAGGCTTGTATAAGGTGCCAGTTACACTACTACGTATAGTTCACCCTGTCTGCTTACAGCCTCTAGGTCACGCTAATACTGTTAGGTAAGGTGGAATGCCCAGTTCTATGTAACAGCATCCCACAAGGACCAACACCCTACTTCCCCATACATGAGGTACAAGTTGATATTTTGGTCAAAATTCACAAGCTCGTAACCTTCGAGGGTCAACGGACTTAATTGTCTTGTGAGTCCTTAAATAAAGCAAAAAGAGGGGTAAGTCAATCAGACAGTCCGAATTCTGCAAAATTTTTCTATTTTATGAGGATGTGTAGAGCATAAAGTCCGAAGCTGAAACTTAACTTTTACTATATAAATGGTAAAAAATGGCAAAAGTCTCATTAAACATCTAGACACCCAAACGTGCATAAAAACATGCAATCCCTATCGGGCATAGTACTGACAGTGGTCAAACAATTGATAATCTCAACCATAGACATATACACTTGTATTGAAGCATGCAAAATATCAGGTTCTAAGACCAACAGGATAAATGCAGTACAGTGTTTATATGAAAAAAGGCAAGTACAGGAACAGTCTCACCAATTTTGTGGTTCAGACAGTCCTACCCATGGTTCCTCTTGCCAGTTCCAAGAAGGTCCCGGTCATTGCCTCTGTCAGTCCCTGTTGTACAGACTGACCCTAGCTCACCCCAAGACTCCTTCCTTTACAAAGGCAGCCCACACCTAACCCTTTCAGACTAGTTAGCCCCGTGCCAGCCCTATGTGCCACCCGACGCGTTTCTTCAGCAAATGATTCATCAGGGGATGAGCGTTAACTATGTCTTAAGGAAAACAGGGCATAGCCCCCCTCACTAGTTTGTTTATGACTGAGATTATCGCCCCTTTAATTGTTTGACCACTGTCATTCATATTCCTGAATAAGGATAATGGCTTTGTGTGTTTTGCTGCATGTTTTGTGTGTCTAGATGTTTAAAGGGATTTTTGCCATTGTTTTAGCATTTATAGTATGTTAGTTTATAGCTTTCCTTTTCATGCTGTATACTCTCTTGTAAGTCCCTACAATAAAATTAAATGCTATTCACTGAAAAGGAAAACAAAACCAGAAAACTTCACAGGAAAAATAGCCCACACTTTCCAATACCTTGTCACAATACCAATATACTGCAGGATTCAGACAGGCCCTGTGGTAAGAGGTGGAGACGGAGCGGGTATGAAATGCTGAAGAACAACTACCATCCATGAAGGGGAGAAGGGGGAGATTACGTTATTATTATAAACTAGATGGAGGCCCGATGCTGTCGCATCGGGAGGGCGGTAATGTCATGATGGGGGCAGGCTTTGCAGTGTTGAGAATCTCTCCCCCCATGTGCTCGCCCACCTATCCACTCTCTCTTTCCCCATGTGCTGACTTCTCCTGTCTGTGCTCTCTTCTTTGACCTCTCTACCCCATTTGCTATCTCCCTTGTCTGCTGTCTCTCTCCTTCTTGTGCTGTGTTCTCCCCTCATGTGCTGTCCCGTTTGAGCTGTCTCCCCCCTGTGCTCGGTCTCTCACCCCTGTGTCTGACCATGTACAGAACATACCACAGCTCCTGGGCAGAGGAGAAAGCAAAAAACAATACTGACATTACAGCAGGAGATCTCAGAGGATACATTTTGTGAGGTAAAATATTGTTTAAAAACAGTCAGTCAAATATTTTAACTCACAAAATGACTCCTCTGTGATCCCCTGCTGTAATATCTGTATTGTATTTTGCTTCCTCCCCTGCCCAGGAGATGTGGTATGCTCCATACACGGTCAGACACAGACAATTTTTCATTTATGGGAAAACCCCTTTAATGTGACCTGCTTCCTCTGCCTGTAGACACATTGCGCATCTGCCGCTGGGATCAGCCGAATGATTCACTGCATCTGCGTGGAATTCACGCAGGTGCAGTGCAACGGTGTTCCGCTGGTGGTACCGTGTGTGTCTGAGTGTGTGAGGTGCATACGGCATATAGAGTGTGTGTGTGTGGTGCGGCGGTGTTCGGCTGGTGGTACCGCGTAGTAGGTTGGTACCAGCGGCAGTTTCCATATTGAGACACCCATCATTTGGGTGTCCCAATATGGCGGTCGGTGAACTTCCTCCGCTTGGAATTCTGGGATACGGTGACATCTGGACAGAAGAGGAAATGAAAACATTACAAGGCAGTTATATAAATAGATGCACACGGATAGCGATTCTATAAGGTGCCATTCACACAGTTGCATATTTGTATTTATATTACTAAACTACATCTCTCTCTCCATGTAAGATAGATGTGATATTGGTTTTCCTTAAAGGGAACCTGGCAAATCAAAAAACACTATTCATCTGCAGATATGGTGTCAATATGCAGGTTAATGGCGTTTTAAAGCTGCCCAGCCGCCACACTGAAAGCACGGCTACTGGGAGGAAATATAATATATTCCTCCCAGCAGCCTCAGGATTTCAGTCATAGTGGCGCAGCTCCAGTCACCGCTCAGTACACAGTACTGGAAGGTCCCGCATGGCTATAAAAAGCGTGCATGACCGTTCGGCCATGCGCTAGTATAGACTATACTGCTATGTGTGAATGGTGACGGATGTATGATTCTGAGAAGAGAAGAAAAAGAACCACTGCAAATAGCGCACACTGAACCAGTACAAAAACAATGTTTTATTGTTGCAGCAATACAATTAAAAACATAATAAAAACATATGAAGCATCCCACAATATATAACAGTGAAGTATGGCATATCACACTTATAGATTATGCTGTAATAACCTGTATATCAACCATGTGGTCCAACCTCACTGCAATTAATCACAACAACCACCCCATAAACCTGCTCATGGAGACCAAGGGCCCTAAATTGCACAATCACTGCATGAAATAATTCCATGCATGTGTCCCTAAATATTCACTGGTTAGGGCACACAGGCCATAATAAGCCAACAGCAATATGGCCAATGCCCACAATCCAATATTCAATTGTACCACACAAAAGTTACTCCAGAGCAACCAATAATAAGGTCGCAGTAAAAATACAGCTATAACCAAGTGGGTGCTACACCCAGGATCATACCCCACGCGTATCGCCGCAACCCATGCGGCTTCATGAATTATTTCATGCAGTGATTGTGCAATTTAGGGCCCTTGGTCTCCATGAGCAGGTTTATGGGGTGGTTGTTGTGATTAATTGCAGTGAGGTTGGACCACATGGTTGATATACAGGTTATTACAGCATAATCTATAAGTGTGATATGCCATACTTCACTGTTATATATTGTGGGATGCTTCATATGTTTTTATTATGTTTTTAATTGTATTGCTGCATCAATAAAACATTGTTTTTGTACTGGTTCAGTGTGCGCTATTTGCAGTGGTTCTTTTTCTTCTCTTCTCATGTTTATTATTCCACTGTTGCTGCACCTAAACCTTCATTTATATATATGTGATTGGTACAGTTGGTGCGCCCCATTTTTGTTATATATGGATGTATGATTCTGGTGACTGACTTATTAAGAAACCCCTTCCCTCTGATATTACGCATGTGGATAGGGAATTAGTTCAGCAGTCAGCGCCAGTCAGTGGCAAGCCTTAGGCCACTGTGCACACCGCACTTCTGCACTAGCGTACGACATTGCGCCTGCTTTGTAGCTGTGTTGTCCTGCGGCAGTGTCCTACGCCGCATTGCAGTTGCAGCCCTTCTTGGCGCTCCCAGTAGCGACGCCGCAAAAACGGTAGGTCTGGACGGACGCAGCTCCTCTGTCTTAAGTCCTGCTCCTGTGACCTGATACCGTGTGTGCATTTACCTGAGGCCTGTGATACTAACAGGCTCAGTGTTTTTGTATGTTTATGTTGCGGCGCCTCTGTGTCTGAACAGAGCCCGCTTTGCGCACTTCGGGTGAAGTCTAACCCGTGCGCATTATACCGCCCTTTTGCTTGTCTGTCATTACATAGCAGCGGTGTAACATCTACTGCACGGTGGACCCCGAGCGGTGAACGCACTTTATTATTTATTTTTATTTAGTGCGTTCCGCCGTTCCTAACAGCCGGGGCGTGGTTACAGCCGCCACTCACTGTGACTGAGCGGTGACTGAAGCTGCTCCTCTAACTGAAATCCTGAGGCTACCTAGAGGTTTAACATTAATTTCTAGTGACAGCTAAACTTTCAGTGCGGCACCGCATGGCCTTAGAACGCTATTAACCTGCAGATTGACCCCATATCTACAGGTTAATAGTAGAGTTGAGCGAAACAGGTCGGTCAGATTCAAAAATCACCGACTTTCGGCAAAGTTGGGTTTCGACGATCGAAACCCGACCATAGCGTGATGTCGGCCATGAGGTCGCCGAGCGCCAAAGTCGCGTTTCAATTAATGCTTCCAGTGCCTTTTCTCAGCCATTAATGGTGGACGCACACTGTGAGCAACGCGATGACATGGGCAGCGGCCACCACCATCTTAGAGAAGGGCATTGAAGTGATTGGCTGGCTTTGTGTGGCGTCACAGTGGCTATAAAAGGCCGTGACCGCCATCTTACTTCTGCCGATCTTAGACTAAGGAGAGGTGCTGCTGCTGATTCCGAATAAGGGAGAGCGGTCGGCAGGGAAGAAGGAAAAAAAATGGCTTCTGATGATAGCGCTTTTCACTGTACAGTTAGTGTGCAGTGAAAGGGGAGGATTTTAGTTGTGTGCAGCAGCGCACAACTATGGATAAATATATGGGGCTCATTATTCTGTATGGCGCACAATGTGGTGGCCATAATACTGTATGGAGTAATATACTGTCCTTTTTTTGAGCTATTGTACAATTTAAAATAGATCAGTCATGTCATGTAAGCAGTGAAGTATTTGTCATTGTACTATACCTATATTTCTGTGCCGTATCGGAGCATCCTGAGTTGTGGTATGTGTTAAAGGGGCGCACTGACACTCTTTGGCCCAGGGCACACGAAAACCTGGAGCCAGCCCTACCCCCCACAACTTTAGCCAAATAACCCCCAGTTTTCAATGCGTAACTATTATTAGGAAGTAAATTTAAGGTTGACAAGCTTCAGTAATAAGAATTGATGATGTTGGCATTGAAATGGGCACTGTAGGTGTTATTACTGCCCTCCACTCCCTGCCGACTTTGCTTCCCCATTGACTTGCATTGGGTTTCGTGTTTCAGTCGGCCTCCGACTTTTCCCTATTGTCGGCCGATTTTGTTCGACCCTAAAAAAGGCAAAGTCGCTCATCTCTAGGTAATAACATTCGGTGACATCACAGATTTCCTTTAAGTATTTCTGCATTGTTTGGGGAAATAAATTCTGGCATGTCGTGAGTTGTAAAGGCGAGGGGTGTGTGTATGCCTTCCTGAAAGATGGGTATTTTCAGGATGAGGCTCGGGTGGGGCTTAAACATCCCTGTAACACAAACTAACATGTTGGTATTGAATTCATACCAGTTCTCTCCATTTTTATATAAGTGCCGAGTAACCCTCTACGATAATGACGGACTCCCTGGGAGCGGAGTACATCTCTTTTCTCTATTAGACTGTACAATATCCATCACCGACTATCTACAGGCAACATTCTGGGGATGTGGGGGGACGGTCAGCTGAAGTCAGGCATTGTCATTCAGCAGCACCCTGATTTAATGCTCAGTGTACTCTAACATGGAGGAGTTAATTAGTCTTGCGTTGGTGGTTGCCTTCTCTTATTTACCTCCGTCCATCATTAACAAGGGTTCATTAGGTATACAACGTCTCCATTAATTTTATTGCTGGAGTTGCCACAGTAATCTTTTATTAAGGTGTAACCTTGGTAGAATTATCAGGAGTGAAATGTTACATTTAAGGCATTCGAGAAGGATGATGGGCTACGCTAATCAGAAATGTGTATACAATGAAATGATGCGCCATTGTTTAGGTGGTTTCACGGCTCATTGTTCCTTTAAACTGTTTATGAAAGGAGAAATATCCTTCCCATCTTGAGTTTGCATTCTGTTACCATCCCAAGTAAATATATCGGATTATTATCTTCAGGATTCTATTACAGATATTGAAGGCTAAATTGCAAACCTGACTTCTTTTTATTTTTCTTATTTACGCTCACAACACATCTCATCCAATTTAGCAATCCGTACTGCAAGGCTAAATTTAAAGCGGAATTCCCGTTGAGGTCTTAAAAAATTATTTTCAACCCAGTAGACTGCGCGTGATGCTTACATTTAGATTCTTCAGTGGCGGATGTTCTTCAAAAATCTCGTTAAAAATCTATGTACATTTCTATTCTAGACATTTATGATATGTCTAGAAAAAAAAATCACTAGATGGGAATGCTCCTTTAAAAGGGAATCTGTCAGCAGGTTTTTGCTATGTAATCTGAGGATAACATGAGGTAGGGGTTCAAACACTGAATTAATCAATGTGTCACTTAGCAAGATATGTGCTGTTATTTACTTGCAGCGAAGATATCATTGCCCTGACTGGCTGGTGCATGATCACTCATCTGACCATGCCCATGCTGTCATAAACACCTCACAGTCTATGGACATTGTATATGGAAAATCCTGGGGTGGGCGGGGTTAGCTTTCTCAGCTCTGCTTCATACTAAATCTAAGAACTCTGATTGTATTATAACAGCCTCACCCAGTAATCAAAGTGATACATCGTTGGATTCAGGATCTTTTTTCCAAAATTATTCCGCTTTCAGGTGAGATAGCAAAAATTTGCTGACAGATTCCCTTTAATTGTCAAAAGACATTTACCTTCTTAGCATCAAATATACAAAATAAAACGGCGTTCTTACAGAAATGGCAAAACATTTGTTCATGGGTTGTGTTTCATATTGTGGTTCTTCTCCGTTCGACTTATGGATGAGATACAGTACCACACACAAAAAGGTGCGGTACTATTTTTGGAAGAGAGCAGTCTTTTTTTCTAATAGTTTACTAACTCTTTATTTTTTATCAAAGTTTATGGTTCTCTACAGGCCAGTAGCAATAACTTCACTGTGTAGACTTTTTTGTATGAGAACAAATACTATCTCTTTAGCATACTAAAGTCTTTAAAAAAAAAAAAAAATGTTGGAGCAAAATCGTTAATAATGAGGACCCGCATTTTTGTCTGAGGATCGTAATACAGATGTCACTCTTTGCTGCGGGCTATGTCTTCATTAAAACAGCAGTGCTGTTCTTGTATTGGCAAGGGCATAAGCACTACAGATTGTGTTCATTTTGTTGCGGCGTTGTCATGCAGAGAGTACACTGGTTGCCTACGCTTTTTTTCCGGGATGGCGGTGCTCTGCACCAGAGTGATGTTACGTTATTTTCTTGATGCTGCATTGTAACATTGTATCATAATTGTTTTATTAACTTACATCCAGGCTGAGGTGGAAATGCAGCTGGCCCGAGAGCGTGAGGAGGAATCCCAGCAGCAAACTATATTGGAACAAGAGCGCAGAGATCGCGAGCTCGCCATGAGGATCGCTCAAAGCGAGGCTGAGCTCATCAATGAAGAGTCTGGATCAGATTCCGCACTTCGCAGGTACTCACATCGCTTTCTTAGTTTTCTTGCTGAAGCCGTAATAGATATACATGTTGTATTATTATCGAAGCTTGTGCCATTTTGAAATAAAATCCATAAACTTTAATAATCCTGGGTTAATCTGCAAGCTAAACAGCATTCTGAACCTGCCAGGTACCTGCACTTGGAGGAAATGGACATTATTTCCCCCGGCAGCACTCAAGCTTCAGTCATGGGGGCGGTGCCGGCACAGATTCAGTCACCACTCTTTGTATAGAGAGCGGCAGCTGTAACCCCGCCCCCGGCCCTGACTGTCAGCAGACTCTCCATTAGACCTACCTGGCTGTCAGTCAGAGCTGGGGGAGTGGTTACAGTCACACAGAGTGGAGACTGAACTAGTTCCGCCCATATGACTAAAATCCAAATGCTGCTGGGGAGAATAAAGTTAATTTCTTCCTGGCAGCGGGGATTAAAGTGCAGGTGCTTTGCAGGTTCAGACCGCTATTAACCTGCAGGTTAATCTCTTATCTGCAGGTTAATAGCGATTTTTCACATGACAAGTTCTCTTTAATGAATTTGGTGCATTTTACAAGTACTGTGCGTCTCCGTCAGGGGTTCGTGTACATTTTGTGGCATTAGTTAGGATAAATCTTTCTGGTGGGCTTGGCTACGCCGCCTTCTGCCTCAGCTTTCCCGAGTTTTCAAATCCCCTCAGTGCATGAAAACACAAAGTTTTACCCCATAGTTCAGGGGCGAACTTAATGAATCAGGGGGTCATGTTAATGATATATCTGCGGGTCCTACCGATTAGAGCCTGGCTCTTTATCTAGTTCTGATACTTTTTCAAAGTGACTTTGTTTAACAATCACTGAACGTTCCGTCATTTGTGTGCAATAATTTCGCTCACATTGAGAGCCCGGGGGCCAGTTTTTGGTGAATATATTAACCTTAGAGCATTATCTCGACCGTTTCCCCCTGTACAAAGCAAAGCTGATTTAATCTCTTCGCCCCCTGCTAGTCCTGCTAACCGCACGAAAAGTATCTGTAGCTTATGGGCTCCAAAGGGATTCATTTAAGTGGAATCAAGACTCTTGTTTTTTTTCACTTATTTAAACTTTTGACGTGACTTATGGGTTCCGGTTGTGTTGTTGTCCTTAGAATATATACATTTCTCTGCGATCGGGCAGTGAACTGTGATGAGTGCAACTTGTTTCCAGGTCCGTATGTTTGTGTTTGATTAATTCGCTGTGCCATGTCTTCCTTGGCCGGGGCGATGGTGCAGTGACTCGTGAGCGCTCACGCACAACATGGCAAGTAGATTGTTATCGTTTGCTCATCGCCGGTAGGTGAAGTAGAACATTTTGGGCCTCGTTTAGCCAAGATTTCATCAATGTATTTTTGCGTTTTGGGTTTAATGAATTAATTGGGTATCTCTGATACCTTTTTGACAACATCGCTTCGTTTTTTAGAGCAAGGCTGTTTATCACATTGTCTTGCTGCTCTGTTTTTTCTTCCTTTTTCCGCAATACTTTTTTTTTTTTTTTCTTCTTAGGTTTCATAAGTAAAATGTGAACTCCTCTTATAAAAGTTGACCTCGGCTCTTCCTTGCAGGCGTACTAATGTCGATTAAACCCAGAATGGATGCTGCCGAGCTTAGCGGAATATCGAGCAGACAGTAATACACACGTAGACGGGGTCTAGAAGGCTGAGCCCTATTATTTCGAGCTGTTCTTAACTGTTTGTAAATCTACGCCATCACACAGACCATGCCAGGGAGTGCCATGTGGATATTAACACCTCGTTTTCATGACTTCGATTAGGGCCACATTAATATTTATAGCCCCTAATTTGCCTGCCACTTTTCGTATGGACAGATCGGCAGGTCCTGAGAACTTTGGGAGCGCTGTGTATTCTGTAACGTCCTAATGCCGCATTCAGTGCTTTCTAATATGACGTATGGGTTCTGCACCGATAGCGGTTATTAAATGCATTTCATGTGTGAGAGAACTAATCTCTTCCCGGGGGATATAAGACCTGAAAGAAATCCATGTTGGCAGACACAGCTTTAACGTGAAACAAGGTCACTGGAATTCAAAGAACAAAGTGTTTTCCCTTTACGAGTCTCCAGCCATTTCTAGCTAGAATTCCACTGTAAACTCATTTCCGAGACTTTTCCTAATTTGTGGCATGCATATATTAAGCGAAAACACTAGCCACTTGTAAAGCAAATATCTGCCCTTCAGAGATAGCGGAGGCGTGCAAAGCCGAAGACGTAAGCCCAAGTACAGTGCGGTTCACATCCATTTTAACCATTTCTCTACTCAGCCGTTTCGTCCCGTCGCTTTCTCCCGGGGTATTGGAACATAACAAGTCGCTGAGGGTGGGACAATAAAAAGGCCCATTGGGTAAAGACGAAATGCAAAAATAGACATTTTCTAAGTTACGACTCTTTCTCAGATCTTTTCTCTGGATTTCTATTGCCAGGATAGCAAAGTGAAATCTTTTCCAACGCCAAAATTGACTTGCTGGTTTTCATATCTGAAGCATGACATGACAATTTAGGTTGCAAATTTGTTGGGAGTTCAAAAGGGAGTGAAAAATCCACATCAGAAATCGAATATATAGATTTTTTGGCAGAATGCATATGCCATATGTAGTGAAATCTGCAAGTCCAGCTAAGTTTTAAGGGAATCTATCACCAGGTTTGCTATCTCTTCTGAGAACAGCATGATGTAGATAGAGGCAGAGACCCTGACTCCAGCAATGTGTCACTTAGTTTACTGGTTGCTGCAGTTTTTATAAAATCACAGTTTTTTCTGCTGCTGACTGCTGAGCTCTATATCACCCTGACCACACCACTGATTGACAGACTTTTGTGTACACTGTGCATAGGCAGAACGCTGTCAAACACTCCGGTTCTTCAGAAGTAATGAATATGGAGGACTACATGGCAGCAGGCGTACTAGTCCACTAGTGATAATCTTCCAATGATAACACTTTTCTTTTTATCAAAGTTACACCAAGCAGCCCAGTAAGTGACACATCACTGGAATCAGGATCTCTGTCCCTACATTATGCTGCTCTCAGATTAGTTGGCAAAACCTTGTGACGAGATTTTTTTATTTTTTGAGTAATAAAAATAAACATTTTTCCTCTGAGTTTGAAAAAACAATAAGTTTGCACCACTCCCATGATTCTTCTATGGCAGCACTTTACCAGCTGTCCGACATGTTGCATCGGTCATGTGTACAAAGATTGATGGGGGACCTGAAAACATTGGCATGAGGGCGGTGGATGCGTTGTTTGCTTTATTTTAGACAATAAACTTGTTATCTGCGATGAAATGTGCAACACAAATTGCAGAGTTCGGTGCAGACTTACTGCTCAAAATTTCTTTGGCAATTTTCTGCAGCAAATGTGCACTTGAGCTTATGAGATGATGTTTGTATAATGTATACATTATGTTTTCTCACTGAGCCACGCCATCCAAATAATAAGCGGGATGTCTCATATGTTCAGTCTACTCTTCAGTCCCCCTGTCCCATCCTGTTGTCATTGATTAAATATGGGAACTAGTGAATTCTAAGGAAAACCTGCCACATCCTCTTTTCTATACAGGTATAGACCGTATAGGTATATACACACACATATACAGTGGGGAAAAAAAGTATTTAGTCAGTCAGCAATAGTGCAAGTTCCACCACTTAAAAAGATGAGAGGCGTCTGTAATTTACATCATAGGTAGACCTCAACTATGGGAGACAAACTGAGAAAAAAAAATCCAGAAAATCACATTGTCTGTTTTTTTTTCATTTTATTTGCATATTATGGTGGAAAATAAGTATTTGGTCAGAAACAAAATTTCATCTCAATACTTTGTGATATATCCTTTGTTGGCAATGACAGAGGTCAAACGTTTTCTGTAAGTCTTCACAAGGTTGCCACACACTGTTGTTGGTATGTTGGCCCATTCCTCCATGCAGATCTCCTCTAGAGCAGTGATGTTTTTGGCTTTTCGCTTGGCAACACGGACTTTCAACTCCCTCCAAAGGTTTTCTATAGGGTTGAGATCTGGAGACTGGCTAGGCCACTCCAGGACGTTGAAATGCTTCTTACGAAGCCACTCCTTCGTTGCCCTGGCGGTGTGCTTTGGATCATTGTCATGTTGAAAGACCCAGCCACGTTTCATCTTCAATGCCCTTGCTGATGGAAGGAGGTTTGCACTCAAAATCTCCCGATACATGGCCCCATTCATTCTTTCATGTACCCGGATCAGTCGTCCTGGCCCCTTTGCAGAGAAACAGCCCCAAAGCATGATGTTTCCACCACCATGCTTTACAGTAGGTATGGTGTTTGATGGATGCAACTCAGTATTCTTTTTCCTCCAAGCACGACAAGTAGTGTTTCTACCAAACAGTTCCAGTTTGGTTTCATCAGACCATAGGACATTCTCCCAAAACTCCTCTGGATCATCCAAATGCTCTCTAGCAAACTTCAGACGGGCCCGGACATGTACAGGCTTAAGCAGTGGGACACGTCTGGCACTGCAGGATCTGAGTCCATGGTGGCGTAGTGTGTTACTTATGGTAGGCCTTGTTACATTGGTCCCAGCTCTCTGCAGTTCATTCACTAGGTCCCCCCGCGTGGTTCTGGGATTTTTGCTCACCGTTCTTGTGATCATTCTGACCCCACGGGGTGGGATTTTGCGTGGAGCACCAGATCGAGGGAGATTATCAGTGGTCTTGTATGTCTTCCATTTTCTAATTATTGCTCCCACAGTTGATTTCTTCACTCCAAGCTGGTTGGCTATTGCAGATTCAGTCTTCCCAGCCTGGTGCAGGGCTACAATTTTGTTTCTGGTGTCCTTTGACAGCTCTTTGGTCTTCACCATAGTGGAGTTTGGAGTCAGACTGTTTGAGGGTGTGCACAGGTGTCTTTTTATACTGATAACAAGTTTAAACAGGTGCCATTACTACAGGTAATGAGTGGAGGAAAGAGGAGACTCTTAAAGAAGAAGTTACAGGTCTGTGAGAGCCAGAAATCTTGATTGCTTTTTTCTGACCAAATACTTATTTTCCACCATAATATGCAAATAAAATGAAAAAAAAACAGACAATGTGATTTTCTGGATTTTTTTTTCTCAGTTTGTCTCCCATAGTTGAGGTCTACTTATGATGTAAATTACAGACGCCTCTCATCTTTTTAAGTGGTGGAACTTGCACTATTGCTGACTGACTAAATACTTTTTTTCCCCACTGTATATATATACACACACACTGCAAGTTTTCCCATCTACAAAGAATGGAGAGGTCTGCAATTTTTAGCATGGTTACACTTCAACTGTGAGAGACAGAATCTAAAAAGAAGATCTATAAAATCACATTGTATGATTTTTACATAATTAATTTACATTTTATTGCATTAAATAAGTATTTGATACAAAAGAAAAACAGAATTTAAAATTTGGTACAGAAACCTTTGTTGGCAATTTCAAAGATCAAACGTTTCCTGTAGTCTTGACAAAGTTTGGGATTTTGGCCCACTCCTCCCCCGGTTTGTTCAGGTTTTGGGGCTGTCACTGGGCAACATTGAGTTTCAGCTTCCCCTAAAGATTTTCTATTGTGTTCATGTCTGAACACTGGCTAGGCCACTCCAGGACCTTGAAATGCTTCTTACGGAGCCACTCCTTAGTTGCCCTGGCTCTGTGTTTCGGGTCACTGTCATGCTGGAAGACCCAGTCATGACCCATCTTCAATGTTCTTACTTTAGGGAAGGAGGTTGTTGGCCAAAATCTCACGATACAGGACCCCAATCAATCCTCCCTTCAAAACGGTGCAGTCGTGCTGTCCCCTTTACAGAAAAACACCCCCAAAGTATGATGTTTCCCCCACCATGCTTCCTGGTTGGGAAAGTGTTCTTAGGTTTGTACTCATCCTTCTTCTTCAGCCAAACACGGCGAGTGGAGTTGATGCCAAAAAGTTCTATTTTGGTCTCACCTGACCACATGACCTTTTCCCATGGATCTACTCAGGATCATTCAGATGGTCACTGGTGAACTTAAATTGGGCCTGGACATATGCTGGTGTGAGCAGGGCGACCTTGCTTCCCTTGCGGGATTTTAATCCACGATGGCATAGTGTGTCACTAACCGTAATGTTTGAGACTGTGGTCCCAGCTCTTTTCAGGTCATTGACCAGGTCCTTCCATGTAGTTCTGGGCTGATTCTAGACCTTTGTCAGCATCATCCTTACCCCATGAGGCAAGAACATGCATGGAGACCCAGACTGCTGAAGATTAATATTCATCTTGTGTTTCTTCCATTTTCTAATAATGGTTCCAACAGGTGTTACCTTCTCACCAAGCTGCTTACCTATTGTCCTGCAGCCTATGCAGGTCTTAGGCGGCTCTTTGGTCATGGCCATGGGGAATAGGTTGGACTGTGATTGATTGAGTAATGAATGAGTTGTAGTAGGGATTCATTTCATGCAATAAAATGAAATGTAATTATTTAACTCCTTAATGACAGCCAATACGTCTTTTTACTGACCTGATATATAAGCGAATAGCCTCCCCATACAGGTGACAATCCAGCAGCTGATAGCTATACATTATAGCTGACAACCTGCTGTATCACAAATGATCAGTGTTGGCACCATTCAGATCTGTTTAACCCCTTAGTTGCTGCTGTCAAAAGTGACTACATCTAATAAATGGTTAATAGATTGTGGGGGCTTCTGCTTTAATCAAATTGACACACTGAGATCATGATTGTGTGGTCCTGATGTTTGCCATAGCAGTTCATGGCCAAATAGCGGCCTTAGCGTCTCCCGGATATAGCGGTCAGTTCAGAAGTTAGTGACATTTAGGTGGTAAACAAACACTTTTTTATTCCTGCTATACCACTTTGCATTAATTACTGAAAATCACCTGAAGGGTTAATAAACTATTTGACAGCAGTTTTCAATATGTCGAGGGGTGCTGTTTTTAAAATGGTATCACATTTGTGGTCTTCCAATATATAGTTTTTGTGTGGTATGACTATCTGGATTAAAGGGATAATCATTCAAAGTTTGAAAATTGCCATTTTTTTTACATTTTTGTCAAATTTCTGAATTTCGTATCGACCTAAATTTACCATTATCATAAATTATAATGTGCCACGAAAAAACAGTCTCAAAATCAATGGGATTTGTTGAAGCGTTCCAGAGTTATCACCACATGAAGGGACATTGGTCAGAATTTAAAAAATTGTCTCCGTCACTAAGGGGTTAAAAATCATACAATGTTATTTTCTGTTTTTTACTTTTAGATTCTGTCTCTCACAGTTGAAGTGTACCTACGATAAAAATTACAGACCTCTCCATTCTTTGTAGGTGGGAAAATATGCAAAATCAGCAGTGTGTAAAATACTTATTTTCCCCATTGTGTGTATATATGTATCATACATATATTACAGTTATATAATCAATATGGGCATAAAGTGCAGACTCCTAGCTTTTGGACTCTCTCTCACTGGCAAGTAGCCAGCATATAGCTTGGACAAGTGCTGTGCGATTTTCATGGGATAGCACTCGCTCCAGTGTTATGCTATGGAGCGGTGCCGAGTCAGCATGAAAAAAAAATTGCGCCTGTTGCTATAGGCATGCGTGTGCAGTCTGATATACAGCAACTCACAGAATGGTGAAGATGGAGAAATTAAGTTCTCCATCTTCTCCGCACCTTTGATCCGATTCTCACTTGCAATCACTGTTAAATGACTTGCATCAGCAAAGTAGGAAACCCAGCGTGTGGTGACGTCCATGCCTTCCAGACTTCAGGCAGTCATTGCCTCCAAAGGGTTCTCCACAAACTATTAAAAATGAACATTTTATTTATGGTACATTTAATTTGTCCAATTACTTTTGAGCCCCTGAATTGAGGAGGCTTTGTAGAAAAATGGCTGCAATTCGTAAACATTTAACAGGATATTTTTGGTTCAACCCTCTTAATTAAATCTGAAATTACGAAGGTTCAGTCACTGTCCAAATATTTCTGGACCTAACTGGGTACGTATGTGTGAATGTTTTTGTGTATGTGTGTATATAAGGGAAACTGTAAGGGAAACCAAAAGGAATAAATAATCAGTCGCGCTGCTCACTCGGCAAGATATAAATGCAAAAGCAGAACAAGAGATTTAAGTATACATACAAAAGCAGACCTATTAAGATAAAGTACAATTAATGATTTTCAGAGAAAAACAAACAGTGATAATCAAAACCGATAGTTCTGCGGAAAATGTCACTCAATCTCATGCGCCCGCAGTGAATACTAACACTGTGCTCCACGTCAAGACAATAGTGGTAGTTTTCAAAATGTAATGCTAATTTCTCAGTTGTATCAATATTCCTTATTGCTCGTGCAGCGTTGTGCCGTCTACAAAGTAAGTTACTCACCGGACCTTCTGTCTGAAGCTGTCGACGGGTAACACGAGGAGGCTGGCTGCGGGAAGGAAAAGCTGTGCCCGATGAGTCAAAACGACAGGAGCAAACCGGAGGAAGAGTAGTTGGTCGAGGAGGAAGCTGCATCTGTAGAGCCAGGGGTGCTCCGGATGGTAGCGTCCCTGGATACCAGACCAAAGATGGACGGTAGCACTGGAAAAGATGTGTGATGTCACTGGGTACGGAGTCCGGAGCGAGCCAAAAATGAGACCCGCGCGTTTCGGGGAATACTCGGTTCCCCTTCGTCAAGTTGTGTTGTATACACAATAAGGAATATTGATACAATCAAGTAATTAGCATTACATTTGGGAAAACAACCATTATTGTCTTCAAGCTATCTTGACATGGAGCACAGTGTTAGTACTCACCGCGGGTTTGTTTTTCTCGAATAATCCGTGAACTGAAAAACATTAATTGGACTTTGTCTTAATAGGTCTGCGTTTGTATGTATACTTAAGTCTTTTGTTCAATATTTTACACAATTTTGGTTCTACTTTTGTCTTTATTTCTTGCTGAGTGAACAGCGCAACAGATATATAAACTTCCTTCTCACCCCTCCCACCAGGTGTGGTCTTTGTTGTCCTTTCTCATTCTCGGGTCCTCTACCAAAAGGGAGTTTGAGGGTTCTACGTAGGTTCTGTAGGTAGAGCCAAAGTTTGAATCCCAGTCTCCCATGTTGTAGACCAGGGTTCCCCAACTCCAGTCCTCAAGGCCCACCAACAGGTCATGTTTTCAGGATTTCCCTTGTATTGTACAGGTGATGCAATTATCACCTGAGCAATACTAAGGAAATCCTGAAAATCTGACCTGTTGGTGGGCCTTGAGGACTGGAGTTGGGGAACCCTGTTGTAGACTGTGCACTTAACCATTACACTATACCATTTTTATTATTAAAGCGCCATTTATTCCATGGCGCTTTACATATGAGGAAGGGTATACGTAATAAAAAACAAGTGCCGTAATCTTAAACAATACAAGTCACGAGTGGTACAGTCTGTGTTCTGTATAAATGTACAGTATATAATTTTTTTTTTAGCCATACTTTGTAAAAATCTTGTGGACACATCCGATGGCCCTCGTCGTTGGGGTCGTTCTACGAAGAATTACATGGCCCTATGTTACCCTCTGCATTACACGGCTTTAACCTCTGTTCCTAAATATTCACTAACTTTCTTATACTGTATATCTTCTTTTAAAAAAATACGCAATCTAATCTTTATTTCTGCAGCATAAAAGCGGATCTCACTGTGCCCTGTCCGACAAATGCCAAGTAAGAGATGTCTCCTACACACACGAAATGTTTAATCATCTGAGACCTGCATGTGTGATTTCAACATAAAATGGAAATGTAAAAGAAATGAAGAAATAAAAAAAAAAGTGTTCAATTGAATAGGCAATTAGGGAATTCACAAAGGTCTTTTCACATTAAAGGCTTTGTAGGGGGTTCTGGAAATAATTATTAAAGAAAGGGTTTTTTAATTATTGCTAATTTTATTTTCGCAAATCATGTTATCCTGTAAAAGACTTTAGAAGATTAAAGTCAACCGGAAAATATAATCCTTTGCCGAGTTCCAGCAGAGATCATTATATATTGAATCAAAGCAGCGACGACACATGAAGGGAATTATCAAATCTGAGATTGCCAAAATTGGGTCAATGACACATTTATACTAATATAGCTTGTCTTCTGTTTTCAGGACTGGTGGCGGAAAGGACAAAATGACAATGTATGTTTTTCATTTGACCCCACTGTATTACTTTGATCAAAAACCTTTTCTTTTATTGCCTATGCACTGCGTATTTACTGCATATCTGTGTATGCATTAAGATTTCAGTTATTGCTGTAGATCATCAGAATAGGGCCTGATATCACAACCAAAACACAGTTTTTAACCTGTTAAAAGGGGATCTTTTGCCAGTCTTTTGCTACTTCATCTGAGTGCAGCATGATGTAGGAGAAGACACCTTGATCTTGATTCCAACGAATCTATAGGGTGCGGCTGTTGTGCTAAAAACACATTTTTCCTACTGCAGATGTAGCACTTCTCTAAATGCAGAGCCCTGTATAACCCGCCCATATCACTGATTGGCAGCTTTTTGTGTACACTGTATATTGCCAGAAATCTGCTAATCAGTGGTGGGGGCGGGGATACATAGAGCAGGAGGACTAGGAGGCATGAGACACCTGGTCCTGTAGTGATAATCTCCTGCTGATAAAACACTGATTTTACTAAAATATTACCACACATCCCAGTAAGTGACACATCACTGGACCAGTCACTCAGCCCCTACGTCATGCTGCAATTGGAGTACATAACAAAAACGTGCTGACAGATTCTCTTTAAATGTAAGAGTCAATAGCAACTGCTGCGTCTATGTGGATAGACCAGAGAATTTCTCTGTCACAACATTTGCCCCCGTGCAGAGTGATCATGGGGCGCCATTGGACTACAGCCGGTTAAGCTCATTAACAACATTTTAAAAAGAATTCTACAGCCATTCTGAGATTAATTTTAGCAGTAAGTACATCAACCTCACCCTATACTGAAGATATCTATTCGATAATGTATGTAGTTTGTATTCTGAAGTCTGGTGTCAGATCTATTTGAAGTAGTGTTACATTCTTTATTTTAATTATACAAATTGTCTCTTCAGAGAGGAAAAGAGGACTAGAACTCTAGTGCCACCTATTGGAGGTAGCAATCCTAAAAGTCAATGTTGACCCTTCAACGAGCCTAGTTACATGACTTAGGATAAAAGCCAAGCCAGAATCTCCATTTGCAGACACTGTGTTTCGGGGTACTGCCCCTCATCAGTGCAAAGTGGGAGATCTGGTTTGGCTGTCATTCATTACTCTAGAACAGATTTTTCGAAAATCATTACGTCCAAAGACATGCCACCAGTGAGCAGAGCAGGAAAGCTGTCAGCTGCATCCTTGGTCATTAGCCGCAGAGCACTAATGTCAGAAAGGGGTTGTCATTTTGGCTATTTGTTCTTTAGCAATCCGTAACATGAATCCATTATATTACTTCCTGTGATGCTTGAGACCTGGAGTTTCACCTTCAAAGGAGCTTTACTGTAAAGCCTTTCAGAAACGTCATAATGTATGTTCTATTGAAATCTAGCTCTGTTCCTGAGCAGTTTACTTGCTGTTAAAATTCTGCTTTGTTCCTGAGATGTCATATGTGGTAGCTTCGTGCTACAGTCCATTCAAAGCACAGAGTATAGAGATTCCCAAACTTAGCATGTGAGCCGAGCACAGCCTGCACACAATAGTTGGGCTCAGCCGGATGTTTTAGAGCAGTGCACACTAAACGGTGATGTTATTGTGGTGGACATCATTTGGGATCCTCGAGAAGTTTCACCGGAAGTGAAGGAGAACATGAGCCACATAGGAGGTGTAAGCTCCACAGAGAAGAATAGTAATTTTTATTATCTAGTGGGTTTGGCCAGGAAGGATAGTGCTAGGTTAGATTATAATAAATGAATACGTTATAAGACTCAATGCTGCCTACAGTATACTGAGCCTATTTAGTGCCAGCATCACCTATAGTAGTATTATTGTCTGTAACATTATTGACTGCAGTAGTCTCAAGGTTGCGCTTATTAGATGAAATGGGAAAAATGGTAACAGGGAGAAATATTGGGGGCAACATCTCCTCCATCTTGAGACTTTCTAGGAGTCTCAGGATGGTGCTGTGTAGATGGAGTGGATGGGCACCGAGAGAGCATGAGGGAGCTGTGGCTGGATACTGCTCTGGAAAAGAGACCAGAGCACACTTGTGTCTTGGGAAATGTAGTCTAGAGATCCAGAGGCAGAGCTGTCATGAAGCCCCGAGTATAAATAAAGAGCACAAGGTTGGCTACAGGGATTGAAGAGGAGGTAGACCAGTAACATAAAGATGACAGGTAGTTTGGGGCTCATTACAAGGAGAGTCAGATTTTTTTTTTTGTTATTCTTTATGCCTTTTTACAATCGTTTTAAATCATTTGTTGTGATAGCAGCTGTAGTTAGTGTTAGCGCAGGGCACCATTAACCTGGACCCATACACACACTGCTTTGCTGTCTGTGCCTGAAGCTAGAGGAGTGATCAATCTATACTTCCATTGTGTGGCTCCTGCATAGCTGCATAGACAATGAGGGAATGTGGGGATCACAGGGCCGGTGCTCTTTGCTAAAAATAAATCTGTAGATATAGAATATATTGCTTTTTCAAGCATTTTCACTAAAATGTTAAAAATCATATCCAGTCACACAGGCACACCTGCAGAAAACTGAAATGTTAACCAATTCTATTCCAACCTTAATGTTTCTAATGAATTGATATCATTGGTAGCTATGAGCAGCTTTGACAGTTTTTATTTGTGCGGCTCAAAGCAATATAAGAATTGTTCAGGTACTGGATTTACCTGATCTGTACTTATTAGCCTCAGTCTTGAATGAAATACAACAAAGTCATATTTCAATGAAAAAAGTGATGACATTTTTACTTGCCTTTAAATGACCTTTTACCAGAGTGCATGCCTCTGAAACTCCTGATGGCTTTTTCATCACAAGAACCAGCCAGGCATTTCTTAGGAGAAATATTTGGCTGGCTGTGGCTTCCATGTGCAAAATTAGCTGTGAATCCAATCGAAAAGAAGTTTTTCGGTCAGGAAACTTAACCTTTAGGCCAAATAGATTTCCCAAACTTGGAATTAATATTGATATCTTGGATAGGGTTAATATTGATATCTTGGGCATGGTTAATTTTGCCACATTTTATTATTGCCCTTACAACTGGGGTGTCTTTCTGCTTTTTCTTTTTATCTGTTATCCTAATCTCCTATAACGCTTTAAACCGACCAATAGATTACGCAAAAAAAATTTCTAGATAGTTGGAAGAGTCTAAATAATTTCTTTTGCCATCCTTGATTTTCAGTATCATGTGGTTGGTACAAGCATGGGCAGATTAAGTACCGAAATTCATTGAAAGTCAATGGTTGTGTCCAAAATAAAGAGTTAGGCTAGTTTCACAATAGTGCATGGAGCATCTGCGGAGGGATGCCGACTTCCTCTGCCACGCCTCCTCCGTTCAGCTCCACCTCCGTCGGCATGCGGCCCCCATCTTTAGCATTGGGTATGCAGGCCATGCCGATGCGATCTGCGCCGAACGCAATGTGTTGGATTTTGTTGCGGTCACCGCGCCGTCAAAACGATGCATGCGGGGGCGTCCGCATACATCGGCATGGCCTGCATACCCAATGCTAAAGATAGAGTACGCATGCTGATGGGGCGGAGCTGAACGGAGGAGGCGTGGCAGTGGGTGGTGCTTCGCAGAGGAAGCCCCCATCCTTCCGCAGCTCTCCATACGCTAGTGTGAAACTAGCCTTACCCTGACTAGTATCAGCGGGATCTTGTCTATGCATGAAGAACATATCCAAACTTTTACTCAAAGATCACTGTGATCTCGGTTTTTATTCTAAGTGATTGGGAACTTTTTGGGAATAATTGGTAACTGCCAAAATACAATGGAGGTAATTTATAATGTGTGTATGTATGTATGTGTGTATATATATATATATATATATATATATATATATATATATATATATATATATATATATATATTTAATATTATGGTGTATTTTAAGATTTTTTTTTTTACTTTTCTCTGTTGTTGCTTCATTCACTTTTTATTTTATTAACCATTTCTTCAGGGATGAAATGGCCAAAGAAATGTCTGACATTCTGTCTAGGTTGGTGAGACCATCAATGTGGACATGTTATATATTTATATATTTTTTTTTAATTTGTTCATGAATGTTAACCAATTTTCTAATTTATGTATTGATTACATTTAATTATTGAAATTTATATGTAAATTTTTTGATTTGGTGGTTGTTTTGCAGCATGCTCTTAATGTTGTGATTGAATCAATCGAAAAGCATCATCTAAACAACTAATGGTTTCTGACAGTATCGACTTTGTTTGAAAAACACAAATAATACTAAAGGGTTTTGTTCCCCTGTGTGTGTGTGTATTTTCTTTTGTTATTCATTTGTCTTGTGTGCATTGCTTAATTATTTGTTATAGGAAAAAAAAAATCCTTTTGTCTTCGTCAGTCATGTTCTTACATTATTTTAGCTAAACAATAACTATCAGAAAGATATACAATAGAAATATATGGTAACACATGTTTTGACATGTATCAAATATAAAAATCTATTGAAATATGTATCAAATACAAATGTATTGAAATAGCTGGTAATTTTAAATTATAGTAGTTGGTAGGTTATGAATTAGATGGAACCTGGCCAGTGTCATGCCTGCTCACACTAAGAATTGTTTTACTCTGAAACACTACGACATTTCTGAGAAATACAATTGGTTTCTCACAGAGGAAGAGAACAGGGCTTCTAGTGCCGCCGGTTGGAGGTTTAACTCTTAGAAGTCAGTAAAGGGGTTTTCCCACGAACAGAGTTGATTTTAATCAATACATCTTGCAATAATAATGATTTCCACAATTGGATGTGTTAAATAAAATGTTCCTGTGCTGAGATAATCTTATAAATGTGCCCCTGCTGTGTACTATGTAATGGCTGTGTCTGACCGTACAGGGATATGGTGTGATCAGACCACAGATCATGGAACATTTTTTTTTTTAAATATCCAATTGTGGAACTTATTTTTATTCCAAGATCTAATGATTAAAATGTACTTTTCTTTCATGGAACAACCCCTTTAAGGCAACCAATTTCTGATTTAAGAAGATAAGCAGAATAGTAACATCAGGTTTATTCAAGAAAAAGCAGGCTACGGTTTTTGGCACTGGACTAAACTTCCCTTTGAAAACTTTGCCCCCTTCATGTAACGCTAAACCAGAATTCAAGAGAGGTCTTTTTTCTTTTGGACAAGGTACTGGTTTAGCTTTATTACCTATTTTATTTTGCAAGCTTCTTTTAAGAGTTATTATTGACCTCCTTGATACATGATGAAAAAAAATACAGGGCACTCCGTAGTGTAGATATCATTATGAAATAGGTTATAACAGCAAAGTTATCACAGGCATGCATTAGGAAGATCAACTTTTATATGGATGTTGTACAAGAACGCACAATGGTGATTCGAGGCCAAAGGGGCAGGTTAACTCAAAATCCGAGTCAGTCATAACAATTGCCGGTTGGACAATAAATAGTTAAAAAAAAATAAAATAACCAATGCTTCTACTGACTTAAGAAGACAGGCATAATATTAATATCAGGTTTATTCAGGATAAAACAGATTTAGCACTATATCCTAAAGCCAACCACACACAGTAGATTGCTGTCGGAAGAACAATGCTTCGGCTGAAAGCTATTTTGGTGCTCTCTCCTATACATGGGAGTACTCACTCAGCCCCTGACAGACATCTCTGCAGTGACTGATCTCCAGGAGAATAAAGTGATTGACAGTCCAAGATCGGACGTGACTGACTGATCTCTCTCCTGAAGATCAGTTGTCCGGTGCCCCATAGACTGAGGGTCAAATCGGCAGGTTCGGCAGACATTAGTCTAATGTGTATGGAGGCCGTAGGTTGTGTAGCAAGGCTTTTTCAAAGAAGACTTCTATAACTGCAACCTCAGTAGATGTCCCTAGAGATCCTGTTTTTCTTCCTCCGAGAGGAGCCTCTTTACATACCTTTTTTCCCTGGAAGCAATACCTGACTAATAAGTCTCCCTTGGCTGTTTCCTTCAAGGAGAAACTATTATCTCTTAGTATAAAAAAATGGTTGAAAAACAATTTTAAAATGACCACAACATATTTACAAAGTGCCTCAACATTGTGGATCTTTTCTTTGATCTCCAGCGCTAAGACATAATAGAATCCAGGCTGAGGCATGATTTCCATTAGTTGCATCATCTGAAGTGCATGTACTGCGAAATCTTAATGGAAGAATGTTGTATGTTAATATAAAGTAACCAGAAAAGAAAGGGTCATGTTCCCTATTGTACAATAGCGTTTATAGATGGGTAACCTTCAGCGTGTTAAAAAGCATTAGGCAGTGGAGCCTTGGAAATGTTATTGAGTCAAAGAGCATAAAGGTTGTCACCAGAAAGTACAAATGGATTTAGTCCATAGGCTGCTCAGTAATCTCGGTGCAGAAATTCCATAAAATCCCTTCCATACCACATAAGCTTTTCTTTCAGAAAGTTTTGGTCGAAGATCAAGAACGCTAAGATGCGTTGTCCTGGAACATGGCTCTAGGAGGTGCCACATCTTTCTTTACCTGGATATGTCTGCTTGGCCTTTGAAAACAACTTCCATTCTGTTACAAAGTCTTTTCTACTAATTGCACAGTTCTTTATATATATATTTTGACATTATTTCCAAGTAGGCGTTGATGCCCAAGTGGTGCGCCATAAAGGTGGACAATTGACTATCTGCTGGCAAGTCTAGTAATTTAGATGTATCAGCCGAGCACTTTTGCTGTGACTGCTTTTCTTGGCGCTGTACATCATTGAAGGTCTTTACTGTTCTCCATTCCTATAAAGAAATCAACTAGCGTATCACACGTTTTATTATTTTGTCAAAAGTGAAAGCTAAAATATACCTTTCGGAGCCCAAACCAAATATTTGTTAGCGTTCTGCATCCGCCATCCTGCAGATTTCTACTCTCATGTAATTTCTAAAAGCTTTTTATTGCATAACTTGTAGTTGGTACTTAATGTCATTTGTCGTATAAAATAACGTGTGTGTGTGGTGCTGTTGTAGGGGGGTGCAAGTACAGGCTACCAAATCTGCTGCCAGCGTCAAGAAACATGACTTAAGCAAGTGGAAATATGCAGAGCTCCGAGACGCAATCAATACTTCATGTGGTAAGTCGAGAAAGCCAGCTATTAATGCGCTAGCTGTGACTAATTGAGAGCGTGCACAGTAAATAAACTGAAATGACTGCTGCGGAGAGAGTTGCGGAGCGCTTAATTTTTTATCATTTTGCAGGAGAACACAAATTTTGGTGACCAGCAGACCCCAGCTCTGTTGCTAGAAGTTAAAACGTTAGCATCTTCTGTAGATTTTCACCTATTGGGTAAACATAATACTTCAATGTATACTGGTTCATTATTAAGAAACTCAAAGAAAAAAAAATTAAGAAGGTTTTACTAGTTTAAAATATGTAATAACTAATATACTCCATAAATAACATTATGTTGCAAAAATTTAGTAAAAACACAAGGGCAAATGTGTCAATAATATCTCATTCTTAGACTGAAATCTTAAACTAGATAGTCTGTAAATGTGCCCGATTCATCCTAGTGGTTCATGCTCTTTGATACATCTGTTTGTAACGACAGGTTCATATTGCATTAGGGGACTGCGTTTAACGCATCCGTTACACAGCGGCATTAACGCTATATAACGCATGCGTCAATGCACCCATAGACGGCCATAACGAGGCGCATCGCTAACACATGTCATAATCGGCATGCGTTAGCGATGTGCCATCATTCTGTGATGGACCCTCAGACGCGGTCTGCAGCGTTCGAGGGTCCGTCACTGCTAACGCAGATGTTAGCGCGATCGCATAACGCGATCAGAAAAAAAGAGTAACGTTAGCGCAGTCCGTTTAACGCATGCGTTGAACGGACTGCTTTAACGTAATATGAACCTGGCCTTAGTTGGCCTACTTTGTAATAGAAATTTGCACCACAATTTTGGCGAGATTTTTTGCCGACGCGTGTTGCAGGTGAGACCATTTCCCTTTCCTGATAAACCACACCACTTTTATCGAGTCCACGTCCTGTTTTTGGGAAGGCGCAAAAATAATCTAATCTTTATGATATACATTGTGCAAGTCCTAAAAGAAAAAAAATGCCAGCATTCTGGTACTTTTAGCTTACTAAATATGCCACAATATTTTATATTTTAGCATGCATTACATAAGGAATAATGCAAGTATTTAATACGCCTATAAAATAACTCCTACAATCAATTTTGTCGGGGTGATCTCTTAAAATGAGATCTAAATGATTGCCTGTACCTGAGACACACCGAACACAGAGTCAGATGTATACTCCTTTCTCAGCAAAGGCTGGCTCACAACTGGACTTTATTCTTAAAACAAAGAATCTTGTAACAGACAGGAAAAGGGCGTCACACAATCTTCTGAACAGCCAGTGTCAGTCTATGATAGGTCGATGCCAACTCCATATATGGTGTCTTCAGTGTGTCTCCACTTTTACACTCCAAAGATTCCTTCCAGGGTATTGTCCCAGGACACAGACGCCATGTTGCTACACCATATCTGAACTGACTTATATAAGGTTTAATTGATTTCATTAGCCATTCTCTCCTTCACAGTTTAGCACACTAATTTCTGATAAGCCACTATATATTTAAGAATAGAGACTGTGTAAAGCGGGACAGGACTGCACATAATCTAGTTTGACCACCTGCTGGACTCGTATGCTTAAAAAGCTCATGGATTTTAATGAATAAAATGCAAGTTATATCAAAACTTTTCCCCAAAAAATGTATATCAATCCGATCAGTTCCTCCTATATAACATCCTGCCTGCAGATAAGATGCCATTGTCAACATATCAGGTTCCTTTTAAACCTATAGATTATGATTCACAATAATTGAAAGACAGCTCCTTTAAGGTACTGTCACACTTAGCGATGTACCAGCGATCCCGAACAGCGATATGACGCAGTCAGGATCGCTGGTGCATCGCTAAGTGGTCGCTAGTGAGCTGCCACACAGGCAGATCTCACCAGCGACATAGCAGGGATCGGGGGTCGCTACTTACCTGTCAGACGAGGCGATCCTGACGTCCTCCTGCCCGCGTCCACGCATCGCTCGTCGGCGCTACAGGAAGCCCAGCAGGAAGCTGACAACCAGAAACGGTCCAGGACGTTCTTGCGCAATCAGCGATAACCAGCGGGGGAGCGGTCGGAGGTAAGTATCAGGCATAGCGATATCGCTAGCAATATCGCTGCTGCGTCACAAAACCAGTAATAATCTTTATTTTTTTTTTTTATACAATAATCTTTATTTTTATATAGCGCTAACATATTCCGCAGCACTTTACAGTTTGCACACTGTCCCCGATGGGGCTCACAATCTAAATTCTCTATCAGTATGTCTTTAGAATGTGGGAGGAAACCGGAGTGCCCGGAGGAAACCCACGCAAACACTGGGAGAACATACAAACTCCTTGCAGATTTTGAACCCAGGACCCCAGCGCTGCAAGGCTGCAGCGCTAACCACTGAGCCACCGTGCCGCCCTAACCAGTGACGTTATAGCGATATTGCTAGCGA
This sequence comes from Dendrobates tinctorius, assembly GCF_039654945.1. Classification (NCBI taxonomy): domain Eukaryota; kingdom Metazoa; phylum Chordata; class Amphibia; order Anura; family Dendrobatidae; genus Dendrobates; species Dendrobates tinctorius. The sequence goes on along the minus strand of NW_027361692.1, from coordinate 4,087,066 downwards.
TATCGCTTAGTGTGACAGGCCCTTAACGCTCCCTGCGCAGTAACATCTGCACAGGGCACAGAGCAAGTCCACAACATCTTTCTGTGGAAGTCAGTGAGTTTTTTTTCTGACTTTATTCTATCATTTGAAGTTGCTCTTGAAAATCAAATCTTTAAAACTGCAGCCCAAAGTGACAGCTCAGGCAAGATGGCTGCCCCTTTAATAAGGTGCAGAAAATGGAATGTAATGTCAACATTTGAAGATAACATTTTTGAAAATAAAGAAAATATTTCACTTACCGTATATACTCGTGTATAAGCCAAGTTTTTCAGCACATTTGTTTGTGCTGAAAACACCCCCCTTCGGCTTATACACGAGTCATTGTGACAGAAAATGGCAGGGCAGGAGGAGCAGTGGGTCACAGGAGGCAGCGGTGGCTGTGGCTGTAACTGTGCCTGCTGCTAAAGAGAAATGAATATTCACTGCACTGGCTATGAATATTCATTTCTCTTATAGCGTGCACAATTACAGCCGCAGTTGCAGGCTTCCAGAAGCTCCTGCGGCCCTCATTAAGGTAACGAATATTCACCTCTCTCCACTCCCATAGACGTGGAAAGAGATGAATATTCATTCCCTTAATGAACGTGGATACATGATCAGCCGGCCACAGGAGCTGCAGGCACCCACTGGGACAAGATGCTGCAATGGCGCGCAGGGAGAGTATGTAGCATTTTTTTTATGCTTTTCTCAAGGGGGCCACGCATACAAGGATAGGGATGAGGAGTCATATATGCAAGGTTGGGAATGAGGAGCCATGCAGACAAGGATGGGGATGAGGAACCATGCAGGCAGGGATGGGGATGAGGAACCATGCAGGCAAGGATGGGGATCAGGGGACCATGCATATCCAGCTTATACTCGAGCTAATACGTTTTCCCAGTTTTTAGTGGCAAATTTAGGTGCCTCTGCTTATACTCAGGTCGGCTTATATACCAGTATATATGGTAAGGGTGTTACTAATAAAAACAATTATCTTCAACATCAATATAATTAGAAGCTTTCTTGGAAATTTACTTTCACCCAGAAATTGTAGCATTATACTGTAAATCCTACTTGAAAGGTTATACGTTTATCATCATCTGAACACTGAGCCCAATAGAAGATATTGATCTTGTATATTAAATTAAGTTTGTGTATGTTATTTAGATGTAGTATACATATAATTTCTTTCCTATGTACTTACATTGACATGATATGTAACCATTGCTGGTGGACCAATTAGGTAGCAATGACTTCTGGATTGGCTCTAGTGCACTACACCTTTCGTCCGTAGCCCTAAAATCAGCTGCTAATCTGCAGGATCCGTCTTGCAGAATCACTTAAAGAAGCGCTCCCATCAAAATTTTGATTCTCTTAATATATTGCAGTAATTATATTATACAGCACTGTGTACTTACAGTTGCTCATTTTGCCTTTCTACCCAGCTAATTCTTCTGTTTTCCATTAGGTCTAGGACATCACGTGATTAAAAACTGATGCACTGAATCCTCCTAAGCTCTATGTAGAAACAGGAGGTCAATTTACCCTGTATGACTCATCAAAAGTCCCTGTCAGGGGGAGGAGGGAGCAGCTAGGTCAGAAGATGGAGAGGAATGATTTCTGCAGGGACAAGAGACTTCCTGTTTCTACCTAGAGCAGAGAAAAGAGAAGTTAGCTGTGTAGAAAGGCAAAATGAGCAACTGTAAGCACACAGCGCTATATAATATGACAAGTCTTTAATTTTTAACATGGTTAGAATCATAGAATCATAGGTTAGTAAAAGAACCCCACATATCTACTTGTCAGGCTCTTCTTTTTTGCCCTCAGATTAAAAGCTCCACAGTCTAGCTGCAGTGAACAGTGATCTGTAATGTATCTTACCTCTAGACAAAAGACAGACCTTTTAATAGGGTGAAAAAATATGTATGCTACAAGTAGAAAAATGGCTAGTAACTGTGACCGCTTGGCCAGTAGTTTGTATTTTACATTTTCTGAAAACCTGGGTGCTGTCTATAACAGGAGAACTACGGGATTGGACATTTGAAATATTCAAGTGGTCTGATCCTTATTTTCTTGACATCCTCTGTCAACGGTGAAGAGACAACCATACACATTAGATGGTCCGTCTATCCCACTACATCCAACGTGTAAGGCTCTGTTCACAGTTGCTCTAGGAGCAGCATTGCAGCTCTATCCATTATCTCATTTCCAAGGCCATGCAATCTGATCAATGAGTAAATATTTTTTTTTCTTTTCAAGAAAATGATTCTGAATTGAATGTCATGGTGTAATAAATAATTTACAAGGTACTTCAGCAAAACGGCTAGAAACCTGAATGGTCTCGTGAATGAGCAATCTCTAGTGGATATTGTCTCTGAAACTGGAGTTCTCGTGAAGTCAGTGTTATTTTCCTAAGACAGAGAGGAGAACATGACATGATGTCCAGGAGCACATCACAACTAACAAGTTGATTTGACCATTTCCGTAAATGGTGTCAGTAGTTAAGATGAACTGAAATGATATATTGGAAAAGGGAAATGTCACGTGGCTGTAGCAAAATCTGCAACACATTTGATACTGTGTATCGCAAATGAAACCATGCATCTCACATAATCACATAAAGCATGACTTTATTACAACTTATTTATGATGCCTCACTTAGAATATTGACTCAATGATATTTTTTTATACATGTCATTAAAATGCTAAGTAGCTTCTTAGTAATAGATTTAAAGAGCTGTCCAGTGAAAGCAAGCTATCTCCCATAACTTGTTGATTGGTGGGGTCCAACCACTTGGAAACTAGGTGTATGGGGGACTTTGATCCCCATTAGAATAGAGCGGCATTGCGCATGCCATGCCAACAGCTGCTCCATTCATTTCCTATGGGGCCACTGAATGCTCTGCTTGGCTTTTTCTGGCAGCCCCATTGACAATGAATGCAGCGGTGATCGAGCTTCTGATCTGCTGTCACATTTTCTAATGGGGATAAAAGTTTCCTGTTTGGTGAAAATCTCAGAGATCGGACACCCACTGGTAGGCAAGTTATCAGTGGATGGGTCCTAACTTGTTTTCACTGGACAACCCCTTAGCATCTTCTCTTAATTGTGTTATGCATGGCTTATATACTAAACACTCTAGAAGGACCAGAACATATAATTGAAAGTTCTGGCTTTATTCAACTGCAGGGAATGTATCTGAAGAAACTTTAACGGATATGTTCTCTAAATCACCAGAGCGTCTCAAAGAAATATATACCTGGCTGGCTCCGGTTTTGGCAGCATGCATCAGATAACAGGAAGAGTTGATACCAAAAGTATTGTAGAAAATTGGAGAGCTTTTCATTTTACAATAGAGTTTATTTTTGGAAACTTGCATACTACTTTAAGAACCCCATTTTATAATTTATTTAAATCACACTGAAATTTGTTACCCAGTAATGCCTGGTAAACAATACTAATCTATATTGAAGGCTAAAGCTGGCCATAAATAGGATGGATATCGAGAGCTCTCATTCGCAATTCCCCAATATACTTGAACATTCAGTTTGGCTGAGAATTGATGTGTTTTCTAAAAGAAGAGGTTTGGGTGTTAAATCAAATTTCTCTACCCTTATCTACGCCAACGTGATCTGTTGGGGGATATTCGAGAGGCCATTCCATACGTATTTGATGGTCAGCCAACTTTTTCTAGTGTATGAGGACCTTGAGGTCTTTGAGACACATCCTAATGTAAATCTCTTATTTGCATAGTCAATAGGTATAAAGGTCGATTCTGTTTTTGTAATTGACCGGTAAGTGATTTTAGGAGATAAAGGTGGTGGACAACCTCGGTGACCAAGTGACAAAATAAAACCTGTTGCATGAGGGTGAACATAGAAGGGACAATAATAACGATCACATACCTATTTCTTGTCTCAGAAACAGAATGTATGAGAGGGGTCAAGGGCAAGCAACTGAAAAATGACTGCACAAAGTAACTGCAAAATGGTTTAGAATATAATCAGGTTGTCTTTTCTGATTGGAGGTACACATTAAAGCACGTGGTTGCACTAATCAAAGTAATATTTTTGCCCCCATAAATGTTGTGAACAGATATCGAGCTGCTGGCAGCATGCAGAGAGGAGTTCCACAGGCGGCTCAAAGTTTATCATGCCTGGAAGTCCAAAAACAAGAAGCGTAATGCCGACTCTGACCAGCGTGCCCCTAAATCAGTTACAGATTACGGTAAGCCACAGTTTAGTAATTGTAGTCCATGTATATGTAAATATATACGAACACAATTACTCTTATTCCTTTAGTTGCACTTGCTAGGTCATGGAATTAGGCTTCTGCTCTCAATAAGTGTTTTCTTAATCGTTTTGTTCCACTTGTTAAAAGCCAAAAATCAATTTCTGTTCAAAATACTTAATCCTTGAGGATAATATTTCTCATTTCCTTTAAACACTACTTCAAATAGCTTGTGCGTCTTATAGAAATACCTGTAACTGCTGTATGAGAGTTGTTTCCAGGTTAAATTCCCAGAAGAACTTAATCCTTATTAAAAAGGCATTGCTAATTTGTATAGATAACCATGTGTAAGAGAAGTGCTTTACATCTTCTGGACACATTAAATTCTGACAGCTTGTACCAGGTTCAGAAAAGCATTCAATAAGGGTGATAACACACATTAGGGAGAGCTTTCTTCTTTTTGGACTGAAGTCCAATTTGCTGATATGTAGATTTGTATGCACATTGGGATTACACAATAATTATAGTCTAGGCACGTTGTAAGGACAAGGCCAGAAAACCATTGTAGTAAAAAAGTGCTTAAAGGGGTTATTAAGTCTTATAATAATATTGAAAGTATATGCAGCATGATTATGCCTTTGTGTTTCTATTCCTCACAGAGTTAAAAATTTCTGCTTCCTATCAATAAATGTTCTTTATGGTTCAAAGTTAGAGCTCAGAAGGCAATATTGGCCAAATACTTGTTACAAATTACAGATGATTACATTGTAGCAGTTTAAGCAGTCCTCTAAGCTAGACGTATCGGCAGCACAGAACTCACCGCTGTTGCATTGTTTCCAGTGTAGACCACTTTGTTGCACTGAATCCCCTTAAATCAGATTTATTAAGACACGCACACGATTTGGTTCTGCTCGAAAACTGGCTCAGGGTCTTTATAGTTTGCAACGATGCATCTGTGTAAGTAAAATGTATCATAAAGGGATTTAGTTTAGTTCATAGAGGATATTTGTAAGAAATGCAAAATGCCTGTGAAAACAAGAAATTTTGCAATTTTCCTCATCAAAAATTTAGTATAAAATAGAGTTTACTACTTTTTGACTAGGTTACTGGCCAAATGATAAGTCTATGAGTGGTGGCTGGTCTCCAAGGCAAGGAACGTGCTCCTTGCTGTAGAGTTTTCAAGTGCAGTTCTGAGCTGGCTGGATCCTGCTAGCTTCTATATCCCTGGTCTCATCCTATGCTTCAGAGCTCACATCTCAGACCTGCTTCACAACCACGTCACTCTTAAATCATCAAGATAGCATCACAAATTGGTAAGCAGGAAGCCATGATGCAGGAGAACGGTGATCTCCTGGTCAAAGGAGGTAAGGCAACCCCATAAAATTGTGGCAGTCACCAACTGTGAGAAACGTGGCATCTGTCTGCGATTTCAGTTGTTAGGCTGAAGAGAGAAGAAAGCATACAACGTGGTTTCTGGTAAACTTGTCCATCCGCCATAGTGTCCATAAAAGTGTTTATATGTATACTGTAGTTAGTTTAGAGAGTTTCAGTCTTGTGTCTCCCCAATAATTGATGCCATATTCCCTGCATGTTCTCAATTACAACTGATATTTATTTACAGATTTTGCTCCATTTATGAACAACACAAGTAAGTGTGCAGCTGGTAATAACACTAACCTGCGACCAGAGGGAAAGGTGTTCATGCTTTTTGCTACTAACCAACATGTTGTTTGCTACAGTTGTGGACATCAATGAAACCTCAATGTTATTGTCAGTGGTGAAGCTATAAAGTTTGTAAAACTAATAGACACGTCCATGTCATCATGCCTGCGGTGGCCATAAACCACTGTGGTTAATAAGAACAGCGGCACCCTAAGAAAGCAGGAGAGAACACTCCTTGGAGTGGTCAAGCCTGAGTAATATTTCACTTTTACATTGGATATTGAGTCTGTACAATGCATATCACATATACACTGCCTGTTATGTCCATGGCCGCTAGATGGAGGACCCTGATGCCAACTTACAGGACCTAGGATATTTATGGACCGTCCATGTAAATACTATTCTGACATTGACAAGGCCTTCCCTTCTTTTCAAAACCTTTTATGACATCACTATGAAATGAACACTTGTGTAAATATCTACAACATATTATTAGATTTAAGCATAATTACTGCCCTTGCTACTCTTCATGGGCATGTCCCTTTGTGGATTTGTTTTTAAAGAGAGCGTATATGTTTTTAAAGAGGCCTTCCATCTCTTTATTAAATGCGTGTATACATGCGTGTAATGTACTGTGAGTGTATTAATATACTCTCCTACTGCCGCCTTCTCTGGTATCCAGCACTCTTCTGCTTCGCTTCTCATTGACGTCACCACAATTGCGACTAGCCAGCCCATTGTATGCGATATGCTTGAGACTGAAGTCTCTTTTACAATGTGAGGCCTTATTCTGACGCTCCACAGGCTTAGGCTAGTTTCACACTTGCTTTTTTTTGCAGCGCGTTTTTCCCGCAAAAAAACGCATTGAAAAAACGCATACATAAGCATACAACTGCTGCGTTTTTTTCAAGCATTTTTATGAGCATGCATGAAAAAAACGCAGCGTTTGTATGCGTTTTTAGCGCGTTTTTACCGCGTTTGCGTTTTTTTCCAACATTTTTAGGTGGCCCCTCACACTACCCAAACCATGACTTTACTAACCCTAACCCTGACCCTAACCCTAACCCTGACCCTAACCCTGACCCTAACCCTTAACCAAATCATACTTAACCCAAACCCTAAACCCTAACTAACCCTGACCCTAACCCTAACCCTGACCCTAACCCTTAACAAAACCATACTTAACCCTAACCCTGACCCTAACCCTAACCCTGACCCTGACCCTAACCCTTAACCAAACCATACTTAACCCTAATCCTGACCCTAACCCTGACCCTAACCCTAACCCTGACCCTAACCCTTAACAAAACCATACTAACCCTAATCCTGACCCTAACCCTGACCCTAATCCTTAACAAAACCATACTTAACCCTAATCCTGACCCTGACCCTAACCCTAACCCTAACCCTGACCCTAACCCTTAACAAAACCATACTTAACGCTAATCCTGACCCTAACCATGACCCTAATCCTTAACAAAACCATACTTAACCCTAATCCTGACCCTAACCCTGACCCTAACCCTTAACAAAACCATACTTAACCCTAATCCTGACCCTAACCATGACCCTAATCCTTAACAAAACCATACTTAACCCTAACCCTGACCCAAACCCCAACCCTGACCATAACCCTAACCCTAAACCCCCTTAACTAACCCTAACTCTAACCCAAACCCCTAAATTCCATGGTTTAAAAAAAAAAACGCATATGCAAAAAAACGCATACATGAGCATGCCAGTGCGCACATATGCGCATCCATAGGCTATAATGGCCATTTTTAGCGCAAAACGTGCGCATATGTGCGCATGCGCTTTTTTGCAGGGCCAAAAAATGCAACATGCTGCGTCTGGAAAATCCCAACGCACACCCCAAAAAAACGCAGCGCATGAAAATCGCATACATGCGCTTACCAGCGTGCAGGTATGCGCACCCGTGTTAAATATAGGGGAAAAAACGCATGCGCAGGTGTGCGTTTTTTTCCAGCGCTAAAAAACGCAAATGTGAAACCAGCCTTACATTGTAAAAAACGCTTACAGGTCACACACAGCACAGCATGACCCCGGGGAGTCTACAGAGTGGTGACATCATTCAGAAGAACGGCGCTGGACACCTGAGAGCGCAGCAGTAGGTGAGTACCTTAACATACTCACACTACATTACATACAAATTGTCACGCAGTTACCGCAACAGTGCGGAACCCGAAGACCGTAGCGTCTGGTGGCTCCTACTCTGCCGTTGAGAAGAAGCACTTCTCCAGTGTATTAAACCGGCTTATTTCAGCAGAATAGGGGTTAAACAGCCATGTTGGAAATTCCTGCATTCAGCTGTACTTGGTTAGCCACTCCTCTCCCCTATAAAATCTGGGCTTGATTACCAAGTCCTTGTCTGAGTTAGCAATTGCTGCAAGACATAGGAGTGGGCGAAGTTGGTTTTGCCAGTGCCTACACACCCTGGTATACCTCTGCTATATGTGAGTGTACATTTTGTGTGTGTGGAGTTTTCAGTTTACTCATGTCTTGTTACCCTGTCTGTCGGGTTGGTGTACTGCAGTGCACAGTAGCGCCCCAGCTTCCCTGAGTGGGGGAGGGGGACAGACGAAGGGCTAATCTAGGAGATAGGGCAAGGGCAGAGGCCTCAGCGTCTTCGCCATCTGAAGTATCCCGGGGAACAGGGCAAGCTAGGGCGTCCCCTAGTTTTAGGGCCAGGAAAGGTGCCCTCTGGTCCCAGGTCACTCGCCAGTCGAATCAGGACACATACATACATACTCATATTTAATAGAAAAAAAATATATAGATGAGAGGGCTTCTTTAAAGACTATGGCATAGTAATAACATTTTTCACATGCTTTAAGGAATACTCCCAAAATATTCCTTATTAACATCATAAAAAACAAAACCATATTCCTTGGCCGTATAATCCTCATACAGGCATTATAAACATACATGTAACCATACTTCCATTGCAGCACCCACTGGAATATTCACTTCTCCTGAGCTGTTAATATTTTTTGAGACTGGTAGCAACACTTCACTGTCAGGACACCGTTCATTATATGTTGTCATAGGTAAAGCCGAGTAGACCCTTACTGGCACCCTATAACTTCATAGTCTAAAATCTCCGCTCATATTTATTTTCTCCACTTTTAAAACACACTGCGGCATATTAATTTAAACTGTCTAATTATTAGACATTGTAAACTTAGACTAATAGTTCACACCATTTTATAAATTTATTTTAATACCGTCCAGTCTAAGTTTACACCACCTATTAGCTTACTTTGTGCCTGAAATGTGCACTACAATTTTGATGCATTTTTTGGCGCAAGATTTTACTCATTAAACCATATCCTTTTTTTTCATAAACTACGCCTTTTTTTAGCGAGCCCACATCCCCTTTTCAGACAAGTCATAAAAAAATGCCTAATATACAGTGGGGAAAAAAAGTATTTAGTCAGTCAGCAATAGTGCAAGTTCCACCACTTAAAAAGATGAGAGGCGTCTGTAATTTACATCATAGGTAGACCTCAACTATGGGAGACAAACTGAGAAAAAAAAATCCAGAAAATCACATTGTCTGTTTTTTTTTTCATTTTATTTGCATATTATGGTGGAAAATAAGTATTTGGTCAGAAACAAGCAATCAAGATTTCTGGCTCTCACAGACCTGTAACTTCTTCTTTAACAGTCTCCTCTTTCCTCCACTCATTACCTGTAGTAATGGCACCTGTTTAAACTTGTTATCAGTATAAAAAGACACCTGTGCACACCCTCAAACAGTCTGACTCCAAACTCCACTATGGTGAAGACCAAAGAGCTGTCAAAGGACACCAGAAACAAAATTGTAGCCCTGCACCAGGCTGGGAAGACTGAATCTGCAATAGCCAACCAGCCTGGAGTGAAGAAATCAACTGTGGGAGCAATAATTAGAAAATGGAAGACATACAAGACCACTGATAATCTCCCTCGATCTGGTGCTCCACGCAAAATCCCACCCCGTGGGGTCAGAATGATCACAAGAACGGTGAGCAAAAATCCCAGAACCACGCGGGGGGACCTAGTGAATGAACTGCAGAGAGCTGGGACCAATGTAACAAGGCCTACCATAAGTAACACACTACGCCACCATGGACTCAGATCCTGCAGTGCCAGACGTGTCCCACTGCTTAAGCCTGTACATGTCCGGGCCCGTCTGAAGTTTGCTAGAGAGCATTTGGATGATCCAGAGGAGTTTTGGGAGAATGTCCTATGGTCTGATGAAACCAAACTGGAACTGTTTGGTAGAAACACAACTTGTCGTGTTTGGAGGAAAAAGAATACTGAGTTGCATCCATCAAACACCATACCTACTGTAAAGCATGGTGGTGGAAACATCATGCTTTGGGGCTGTTTCTCTGCAAAGGGGCCAGGACGACTGATCCGGGTACATGAAAGAATGAATGGGGCCATGTATCGTGAGATTTTGAGTGCAAACCTCCTTCCATCAGCAAGGGCATTGAAGATGAAACGTGGCTGGGTCTTTCAACATGACAATGATCCAAAGCACACCGCCAGGGCAACGAAGGAGTGGCTTCGTAAGAAGCATTTCAAGGTCCTGGAGTGGCCTAGCCAGTCTCCAGATCTCAACCCTATAGAAAACCTTTGGAGGGAGTTGAAAGTCCGTGTTGCCAAGCGAAAAGCCAAAAACATCACTGCTCTAGAGGAGATCTGCATGGAGGAATGGGCCAACATACCAACAACAGTGTGTGGCAACCTTGTGAAGACTTACAGAAAACGTTTGACCTCTGTCATTGCCAACAAAGGATATATCACAAAGTATTGAGATGAAATTTTGTTTCTGACCAAATACTTATTTTCCACCATAATATGCAAATAAAATGAAAAAAAAACAGACAATGTGATTTTCTGGATTTTTTTTTCTCAGTTTGTCTCCCATAGTTGAGGTCTACCTATGATGTAAATTACAGACACCTCTCATTTTTTTAAGTGGTGGAACTTGCACTATTGCTGACTGACTAAATACTTTTTTTCCCCACTGTACATAAATATCATGGAAGTCATGAAAGACTGTATTATTAGCACAAATTGTCTCAGAATTGTGGTGCATTTACCTTGATAAATCTCCGCCACTGTTGTAAGATTATCTATAAAGCAAGTAAGGTTCTGATACCGTTTTGGGACACAAGTAGGCAGGACCATTTTGCACAAGATAGCTGCTAGATTGGTACCATAGAGCTACATCATTGATTTAGAGATTGAGGTCTGCAAAAAGGTCCATCCGAAAAACTGTAACTAAAGGTTAAACATTGAGGGACATAACTGTAGCAAACCGCTTTCTGAAGAGAAAGGTAACCATAAGGTGACACTAATGGTCTTGGATGGTGTGGTGAAATATTGACTGCAATATATCAGATGCCATGTGATATACTTAAAAAACATTGCTGCCGCCTCTATCTGGAGCCTACGTAGGAGTATTACCTATAGGTCTTTAGTCGTTACTAGAAGCACATTTCCAGCCTCATGCCCTATATAGTAGATCTATAACCTCTATGTACTCAACTGCAGAATGTTTTCTAAGATCATCATCACATGGTCAATGGTACTGATATCTGTCTATAACAAATTGGCATAAAAGGGTCAGATTTCTTTGACTGCTCTTTATTTCTGCAAACACGTATCTTTTCATACTGCTTGAGGGCGATGAAAGTCTCTGCCATGATGTGTAATACTATATGCCAATCACACATCACTGGGGAAGCTTTTTTTATCTTGCAAATAAATTTGAACAAGTTCAATTCAAAGAAGCTTTCTAGGTCATTGGAGTACACGCAGACGGTGCAGCTGAAGCGCAGAGGAAGTGCCGCTCACACGGGAAACGTCATTGGTTATACAATTGTGAAACGGCATTGTCTGGTTCTATGCTTGGTAAAGAAACCGCCTGCCATGACATTGTTTCGTAGACTACAAGTGGATTACCATGATGATCGCATCACCAATCTTTGCCGCTGACCATTCACAGAATACAGGCCATAATACAATAGTAGAAGAGGTTCTGAACTGGGATTGTACTTTATAGAAACCCAAAAATTTTTTTTGCAAAGTTGAGAAGAAGCTAGCACACCAATTTGTCAATTGTCTATCTATATTAAAACTGATGATTAAATTCTAAAGTTTGAAAAATTGAGAAATTAACTATAGCAACATTCATTACAGCTCTGTCACAAAGCTCTAACTATTCTAATATATATCTATATCCGTCACTGAGAATATGAGGAAACGGAGCTGTAAAATGCATCAACTTTTCTAATACCTGAGTGAGATAAAGTGGGGCTAGGGGTAAAGCTGCTTGTCCCTGCATAGCCTTAAAGCTACAGATGGCTATAGCCACCGAGTGTATGATAAAGCCTTAAGAGCAGAATGCTTAAACCTGTTAGAACATCATGTAACACACAAAAAAGGATATGGTCAGTAAGTTTAAATCCCCAGTAAACAGCCTCTATTGTGTTGTTGTACCCTATAGCATCATGCTTTTACCTGAACTGTATGATATTGCATTGTGTGAAAGCTGTAATCATTCACGTGCTATATCCAGAATACCTGCTACTAGTTATCTGGTCTACTTAGGGGAATAGTCACATAGTCTGGGCTGAAGCCATAATTCGGTTTTGTTTAGTGAAGTGGGTGTCCCTGAATCTCCTATATTCTCTCTAGCAGCAATCTGCACATGCGCAGTGCTCAGAAGCCGAGGCCAGCACAATTCATTGCATGGCTGAGGTATATGGCTAAAAGTGGTTACCTCAAGTGTATAAATAGGTAAGACTTCAAAGTGCTTGTAAAAACAAGCAACGTTGTCATTAAACCCCTTATTACAAATTGCAACCGTTCTCAAGCACAGAGTGATTTTTTACTTTATAGTTTATAACTTATTACTTATGTCACTGCCCACCTTGGAATCAAATAAAGCAGCACTCTGTAGCACTATAGCATGCAAACCTGAAATATGAAAATTGAATTGCATTACCGCTCTAGAAATATGAAAAATTGAGTGCTTAACGCATAAATTGGCCAATTCATGTCTTCCTGGCAGCCACGATAAGGTGATTCTCGTTGCCAGGACCTAAAGCCAATCCTCTCTTAGACAGACTACATCTCTCTGGGAACCTAATGTGAATCCTCTCTTAGACTGAAGTCTATATCTCTATGGAGGGGTAGAATCCTTCAATTACAAATGCCTGAGGCTAAGGGGCGGAGTGCTCAGTTAGAAGGCTAATACATACAAATATCAAAAAAATTGTTTTTTTTATATTTGATTGTATAGTTGTTGGCGACTCTAGGTAAGCACCTGTTCAGACCTAATTTATGTTTGGATGTGATGGTCAGTTTTTTTATACTGGACACCTTGCAGTCTGAGAGTGGCCAGTTACAAACTCCCCTTTGAGCCCGGACTGTGTGATTATTTCCCGGTGCGACACTATATAGATATCTTAGGTATTTTATATACCATGCACAGATGATTATAACTTTTCTTTTCACAGTGTGATATCATATAGTGAACCTTCAGTTATTAAGGAGTATTGGGAAAATAAACATACTGACAGATTCGGTTTCAATATGAGCCTTCCGGTGACATACTGTACTGATTTTATTAATTTAATTTCTTATATTCGGATTTGTTTCAGTTTATTTTCAATTATATGGGATAATTTGAATAGAAACATATCAATGCCCTAACTCTTGCTAAAGTGTAACTGCCATTTCAGGAGAACTTGCAGCAGAATGTCTGTCCTCTAGATCCTCCCTCTTCTTCATCCATCTACCCTCTCCATAGAATTTTTTAACGACCAACTGCCATTTCCTATCTTAGCAATGGGAAAGTCTGTCTTCAGTTAATACAGATTTTTATCCAGAATTGAGAGTGAAATTTCAGTGGAAAAATATCAATGCTTCAACCATTGTTAAAGTGTAACTGGCTTTTCAGGAGAACTTGCAGCAGAATGTCTGTGTCTGCCTCTATATTCTCCCTCCTCCATCCCCTTCCCTCTCTGTAGAATTTTAGATTATTATCATTATTATTATTTATTTATATAGCACCATTGATTCCATGGTGCTGTACATGAGAAGGGGTTACATACAAAGTACAGATATCACTTACAGTAAACAAACTAACAATCACAGACTGATATAGAGGGGAGAGAGGACCCTGCCCTTTCGGGCTTACATTCTACAGGATGGTGGGGAAGGAGACAGTAGGTTGGGGGGTTGCAGCAGCTCCAGTAGTGGTGAGGGGGTAGCTCCAGTAGTGGTGAGGTGGTAGCGGGGATCATTGCAGGCTCTAGGCTTTCCTGAAGAGATGGGTTTTCAGGTTCCGTCTGAAGGATCCGAGTATGGTTGATAGGCGGATGTGTTGGGACAAAGAATTCCAGAGGATGGGGGCTATTCGGGAGAAGTGATGGAGGCGGTTGGATGAGGAGCGAATAAGTGTGGAGGAGAGAAGGAGATCTTGGGAGGATCGGAGATTAAGTGAGGGAAGATATCTGGAGATTAATTCAGAGATATATGGAGGAGACAGGTTATAGATGGCCTTGTAGGTCAGTATTAGTAATTTGAATTGGATACGCTGAGGGAGTGGGAGCCAGTGAAGAGATTTGAAAAGGGGAGAAGCGGAGGCGTAGCGAGGAGAGAGATGAATTAGTCAGGCAGCAGAGTTAAGGATGGACTGGAGAGGTGCGAGGGTGTTAGCAGGGAGGCCACAGAAAAGGATGTTGCAGTAGTCAAGACGGGAGATGAGGGCATGCACAAGCATTTTAGTAGAGTGAGGGTTGATGAAAGGACGGATTCTGGAAAGATTTTTGAGCTGGAGGTGGCAGGAGGTGGAGAGAGCTTGGATGTGTGGTTTGAAGGACATGGCAGTGTCAAGGGTTACTCCGAGGCAGCGGACCTCCGGTATGGGAGAAAGCGTGATGTCGTTAATTCTTATAGATAGGTCAGGTAAGGAAGATCTGTGAGATGAGGGAAAGATGATCAGTTCAGATTTGTCCACATTCAGTTTGAGGAATTGGGAGGAGAAGGAGGAGGATATGGCTGATAGACACTCCGGGATTTTGGAGAGCAGAGAGGTGGCGTCTGGGCCAGAGAGGTAGATCTGAGTGTCATCGGCATAAAGGTGGTACTGGAATCCGTGGGACATTGAGTTGCCCCAGGCCAAGTGTATAGATTGAGAAGAGTAGGGGTCCTAGAACAGAGCCTTGGGGGACTCCAACCGATAGAGGGTGGGATGATATAAGCTCCTATTGCCATTTCCTATCTTAATGTTCGTAAAATCTGTCTTCACCTAATACAGATTTTACCCATGAAGCAAGAATGAAAGAAGCAGAATTCTCTGATTAAGATATATTGCAAAGTTTCTTATTTGTATGTGATTTATGAAGCTAAAATTATCAGTTTTCACCATTTAACATGTTTGTTGTCTGTGAACTCGTAATGACCTAGAGAATCACAATTGCAGGTCAGTTTTAGTATTTAGTGAACATAGTTAAAAAAAAGAAAAAAGAAACTGTGGAATTGCACTTTTTTTGCAATTTCACCACACTTGGAATTTTTTTCCTGTTTTCCAGTACACGATATGTTAAAACCAATGGAGTTCAAAAGTACAACTCGTCCCGCAAAAAACAAGCCCTCACATGGTCATATTGACCTAAAAATAAAAGTAATGCCTCGTCGTTAAGGGGTTAAGCACTAGAATTATGCAAGAAAAAGCAGCATTTTGTAAATGTGTATGTTCTTTAGCTTCCTTTCATTTTTCATATTAGCAAATATTTAAACAACATTTTTTGCGATTTACGTTTTTAAGCATTTTATTTTGTTTTTATGCAACTGAAACAAATATCTACACGAGATAACCCATGTTATGGAGTATACACATACTTTTTTTCATAGGAAAAATAAACCTAAAGTTGCTACTGATATATTATATAAATATTTAGAAAAAAAGTCCTTCTATCTATTATCCCATTGAAGAATATTCTGGTTGCCCATTCCTTAGCTTCTTATAGGCAGCCGATGTAGTTAAAGCAGACTTTACATGTATCTTTTATCATCTGGACTTTAATGTTTTTAAGAAGAAACATGAACAGTTTCCCTTGTCCTTTTGCAGAAACGGAGATCTATTTCACAAATTCTTAAAGGTCTAATTGAGCTTCATATTATTCCAGCCAATATTATGAGAAAGTACTGAGCCATGTAATGTAATTTCACCCATTTTAAAGTACACCATTTTTCATATTCAGACTTGAAAGGCTGTCATTGCAATAAAAGTACCATAGCATGTACTCCATAATGTGACTCGCTCTGCTTCAGGCAGTAATACCGGTGGAGGGCCAGAGTGCAACCCAGACTTATTATCATCCTATCTCTCTGACTGACTTCTACTATAATGGTGGTCATTTCAAATCTAGACATTTGCTGTAACTGTAGGATAAATGCATCATAGCTTTTATTATTATTATTTATTTATATAGTGCCATTAATTCCATGGTGCTATACATGAGAAGGGGGGTTACATACAAAGTTATAGATATCGTTAACAGTAAACAAATTTACAATGACAGACTGGTACAGAGGAGAGGGGACCCTGTCCTTGCGGACTTACATTCTACGGGATAGTGGGGAAGAGACAGAAGGTCGGGGGTGCAGCAGCTCAGGCGGTGGTGAGGCGGCAGAATGGTCATTGCAGGCTGTAAGCTTTCCTGAAAAGATGGGTTTTCAGGTTCCGTTTGAAGGATCCGAGGGTGGTGGATAATCGGACGTGTTGAGGCATGACATTCCAGAGGATAGGGGATATTCGGGAGAAATCTTGGAGGCGGTTGTGTGAGGAACAAATAAGTGTGGAGGAGAGTAGGCGGTCTTGGGAGGATCGAAGATTACGTGAGGAAAGATATTGGGAGATTAGTTCAGAGATATAGGGAGGGGAAAGGTTGTGGATGGCTTTGTAGGTCAGTGTTAGTAGTTTGAACTGGATTCGTTGGGGAATTGGGAGCCAATGGAGGGATTTGCATAGGGGGGAGACAGGGGAGTAGCGAGGTGGATTAGTCAGGCAGCAGAATTGAGGACAGACTGGAGTGGTGCAAGAGAGTTAGCAGGGTGGCACAGAGGAGAGTGTTGCAGTAGGCAAGGCGGGAGATGATGAGGGCATGTAGAAGAGTTTTAGTAGATTGAGGACTGAGGGAGGGACGGATTCCGGAAATATTTTTGAGTTGGAGGCAACAGGAGGTGGCAAGAGATTGGATGTGTGGTTTGAAGGACAGGGTAGAGTCGAGAGTTACTCCGAGGCAGCCGATTTCAGGTGCGGGAGAGAGCGTGATGCCGTTTACCATAATAGATAGATCGGGTAGGGAGGATACGTGAGATGGAGGAAAGATAATGAGTTCAGTTTTGAATACGTTGAGTTTTAGGAAGCGAGAGGTGAAAAAGGAGGATATGACTGATAGACACTCCGGGATTCTGGGCAGCAGAGAGGTGACATCTGGGCCAGAGAGGTAGATCTGAGTGTCATCTGCATACAGGTGGTACTGGAAGCCATGGGACTTTGAGTTGTCCTAGGCAAAGAGTATAGATGGAAAAAAGTAGGGGTCCCAGGACAGAGCCTTGGGGGACTCCAACAGAGAGGGGACAGGATGAGGAGGTAGTGTGGGAGTGGGAAATGCTAAATGTGCGGTCAGAAAGGTATGAGGAAATCCAGGACAGGGCAAGGTCTTTGATGCCAAGGGAAGAAAGAATCTGTAGCAGTAGGCAGTTGTCAACTGTGTCAAAGGCAGAGGACAGGTCAAGAAGGAGGAGGATGGAGAACTGTCTGTTAGCTTTGGCTGTGAGTAAGTCATTAGTAATTTTGATCAGGGCAGTTTCAGTGGAGTGGTGGGGGCAGAAGCCAGATTGCAGGATGTCAAGGATGGAGTTAGATGAGAGGTGGGAGGAAAGTTGAGCTTGGACATGCTGTTCAAGGAGTTTGGAAGCAAACGGGAGCAGTGATATGGGGCGATAGCTGGGCATAGCAGTTGGATCAAGGTTTGATTTTTTGAAGATGGGTGTTATGGTGGCATGTTTGAAGGCAGAGGGGAAGGTACCAGAAGTTAGGGATAGGTTGAAGAGATGGGTTAGTGCTGGAATGATCATGTTAGTGAGGTTGGGGAGCAGGTGTGAAGGGATGGGGTCAAGTGCACAGGTGGTGAGGCATGATTTGGAAAGGAGATGAGTAAGCTCTCCTTCAGTGATGTTGGAGAGGGAGGTTATTAGGGAAGGACAGAGGTCTGGTATGTGGAGTGGTTGGGGTGGTGGAACTGTAAAGGTTTGCCTTGTTTGGTCCATCTTGTTTTTGAAGTAGGTGGCAAAGTCCTCAGCAGAGATGAGTGGAGTTGGAGTTGGCAGTGGTGGGCGGAGGAGAGAGTTGAATGTGATGAACAATTGTTTTTGGTTGTGGGATAATGAAGATACAAGGTTTGTGAAGTAGGTCTGTTCAGCAGAGGTGAGGGCTGATTTAAAGGCAAGTGTAGCTTGTTTGAAAGCAGTGAAGTCGTCTGGCAGGCGTGTTTTCTTCAAACGCTGCTCCACAACCCCTGGATGCTTGTCGAAGTTTTTTGGTGAGGTTGTTGTGCCAGGGTTGCCTATTGGTTTGTCTCACTTTGCCATGCATGAGAGGAGCGACTGAGTCTATGGCTGATGTGAGGGCGGCGTTGTAGAAAGCGGTGGCACTGTCCGTGTTGTGGAGTGAAGATATGGAGGACAGAGGTAGAAGAGAGTCTGAGAGTCTGTGGATGTCTAGGTGTGCGAGGTTTCTGCGAGGATGTGCTAGTGGCTGGACATGGGGCAGGTGAGAAGGACAAGGATGAGAAGGTGGTCAGATAGGGGGGAAGGGAGAGGTTGTGAGATTAGATAGGGAACAGAGGCGGATGAAGATGAGGTCTAATGTATGTTCATCTGTGTGGGTGGCTGTGGAGGGCCACTGAGTAAGTCCAAAGGATGAGGTAAGTGACAGGAGTATGGAGGCTGCTGGCTGGGGGTGTCAGTGGGGATGTTGAAGTCCCCCATGATGATGGTGGGGATGTCAGCAGAGAGAAAGTGGAGGAGCCAGGTGGAGAATTGGTCGATAAAGGCAGTGGCTGAGCCCGGTGGTCGGTATATGACAGCTATTTGGAGATTAGAGGGAGAGTAAATACGGACAGAGTGAACCTCGAAAGAAGGGAGGAAAATGGAGGGTGGGGGTTGGATAGGGTTGAAGTAGCAGTTTTTAGAAAGGAGGAAACCCACTCCTCCACCTTGTCTGTTGCCAGGGCGAGGAGTGTGGGTAAAGTGAAGGCCGCCATAACTCAGTGCGGCCGGGGAGGCCATGTCAGGGGGTGTCAGCCAGGTCTCAGTGAGGGCCAGGAAGGAAAGGTTGCGGGAGGTAAAGAGGTCGTGGATCATGTGGACCTTGTTGCAGATGGAGCAAGCATTCCAAAGTGCTCCAGAAAGAGGGTGCGGGAGGAAGGGGGTCAGTGGCACAGGTTTTAAGTGTGAGGGATTGCGGTAGTTTGTCTTAGTGTGAGAAAGATAGGGGTGGGGATTAGTGGGATGTATGAAGCGGGGGGGGGGGGCAGGATTGGGGGATATGTCACCAGCAGTGAGAAGAAGCAGAGAAAGGGAAAGCAGGTGGGTGAAGGAGAGTGATCGTCTTGTATTGTATTTTAGTAGGAGACGTCTGAGGTTATGGAGTATGTCTGCAGATAAAGGAAGGTGGGGGGTAAGAGAGAGGGGGAGATAGTTATTTGGTTCGAGAGTGCAGGGGTTTGAGGATAGCGAAGGAGAGTGAAGATTAGTGGAGCAAAAACGGTAATCCGTCGAAAAACGGATCGAAAACCAGATGAGACGGATCCGATTTTGGCTGTCATGTGCAAGACGGATCCGGCAGAAAACCGGATCCGTCACATCCGGTTTTACAAAACATTTGCCGGATCCGGCGCTCCGGAACGCGCCTAACGGCGAAAACCTGATGTGTGAAAGTAGCCTTAGGGCAAATGTGAGCATGGTTAAAGAGCGGAGTAAAAAAAAAAAAAAAGAAATTAAAGTAAGAAAGCAGTGGTTAGTCTTACCGATATCTGGACTATTTCTGGTATATTTCTCATTTATCACTTTAAATATGTTGCTTCACATGATGTCATATCTGACCTGCTCTGTTCAAACTTGTACCATTCAAATGTCCATGAAATGAAGCCAGGTGAGTGAGGGAGGGAGGAGGAGAAGGGGGCTGGAGGACCGTTCACAGCAGGGAGCAATTAACAGATTGCAGTTAATGTGACATTTGACTAGCTTTTAGACTGTGCAGTTACGGAGCACTTATATATGCTTTTCCTATGAAGTGTAACATGTATTACATGTGTACAGCCCAACAGAACCCAGTGGTGCAGCTCCCGGCCAGACAACAGGAAATTGAAGCCAACCGTCAGCAGCGATATTTCCGCATTCCATTCATTCGCCCGGCTGACCAGTATAAGGAGCCTCAAAACAAGAAGAAAGGCTGGTGGTATGCACACTTCGATGGGCCATGGATTGCCCGTCAAATGGAACTTCACCCAGATAAGCCACCAATCTTGCTGGTAGCTGGTAAGTCATCATAATATTGGTGAGCATGTCAGATATTAGTAAATGTATGAATGTTGCATTGTTCCAAAACCATAATTCACTCTGGATCAACTCTGCCAATAGAATATATTTACACAATGGTAGTATAATTATTTTGGTATTTAAAGAAAGGATTGTTTGTAGGATCTACATTGACTTTTAATTTATTGTCCATTCTTTTATCTTCTGAAGTGTCAGATGTTTACCCACCACCAATCCCAATTACATAGGTTGAAGAAAAACTCTTACCACCTTCCCATTAAACACCCGTTCTAATTTTACCTAATACCTTCTTTATATCCTAAGTTAGAATTGTTGTTACATTCCAGGATGCTCTTACCTTGTTTCTGTAACAGCAGGATTGTCCTGCAGTAACCATTTATCATCTATCAGAATATGTAGGACATGGTATAAATGTCCATTCTCTTGGATCGCAATAAATTACTAGACATGGGTCATAACCTCCTTGTTTTTCCTCTGTGGAGGGAGTTGGTTGAGGTCCTTGGTGCTGATGGAAACAGCCGAGCACAACACTTTGGTCAAAATTATCCATGTGCCACATACTAGAAAGGGATAAAATAAATGTAACATAGTGTGTGGCTATGTGATGGGAATACAATATTTCTAAGGCCTCATTCACACTTTTGTAATTAAACACAGGTACATGGCAAAATGGTGCTAGTGTCAATCAGTGTTTTGTACCAGTGCGTCATCCGTGTGTCCATTTTTACCATCAGTGTGTCATCCGTGTTTTGTGTCAGTTTTTCACAAACCCTTAGACTTGTATTGGCCCTTGTCATCCATGGTACCTGAAAAAAATGGACATGTCTGTATTTTGCACCAACACTAGGTCCATGAAAATCCACGGACACGTGAATAGTGCCATTTATTATAATGGGTACGTGTTATATCTGTGAAGTAGAAAATGGGTACAACAGATCTGTGCAACGTGGACATGTGAATAACGCCTAAAAGAAAGTGCATAAAAAGGATTTTTTCTGGAGCTCTGTACAGGATGCTGTGACACACAGGACCATAAGATGCACATAGATTTTATAGGAGGATAATAGAGAAAACAAATTGAAGCAAAAAATGTGGTCATGACACATTGTTATGGGGGAGGATTGGCTCTGCTGCTGACACTGTTATAGGAGTAATGTTCACCAATTCTGTACTAATATCCCCCAACCTAGTATATATGTCCCCATCCTGCTATATATCTACCGATATTGGTATACATGTCCCCTTGCGGGTATACATGGCCCACCATCCTGATATACCTGGCACTTACCTTGTTATATGTGGCCCCTATCACATCTCACATATAAAAAAATAAAAGATTCTACTCAGCTTCCTTGCAGCTCAGTGTCCTTTTCTGATGCCAGCAGCTGATTTCAGTGTGCAAGCAGTGAATGATGTCACTACCATCTGCCCCCACACACAGTGGTCAGCTGCCGTAATATTCACTGCTCCCCACACCCGGGCCTATGGGAGTTGAAAGCAGTGAATATTCATTCTCTTTAAAAGCGGGAACACTGTTATCTGCAGCCGCCGGCTCCTGCAGCGGTTGGGCGATCACATGTGCCCACTATTAAAAAGAATAAATATTCACTGCGCCCAACGCTGACAGTCCCACCCACCTCTCGATGCTGGCTTCAGTGCATAGAGGTGGGCGGAACTATGGGCATGGGGAGCAGTGAATATTCATTTTCTTTAATAGCGGGCACACTGTTATCCGCAGCCACCGGCTCCTGCAGCGGTTGGGTGATCACGTGTGCCCGCTATTAAAAAGAATAAATATTCACTGCTCCCCACACTGATAGTCCCACCCACCTCTCGGTGCTGGCTTCAGTGCATAGAGGTGGGCGGAACTATGGGCATGGGGAGCAGTGAAGATTCATTTTCTTTAATAGCGGGCACACTGTTATCCGCAGCCACCGGCTCCTGCAGCGGTTGGGTGATCACGTGTGCCCGCTATTAAAAAGAATAAATATTCACTGCTCCCCACACTGATAGTCCCACCCACCTCTCGGTGCTGGCTTCAGTGCATAGAGGTGGGCGGAACTATGGGCATGGGGAGCAGTGAAGATTCATTCTCTTTAATTCCGGGCACAAGTGTAAGCTGCAGCCGCTGGCTCCCGCCTCCTATGACCCGCTCCTCCGCTGCTGCCACTCCCCTCCTCCCCACACACCCAAAGCTAGACTAAAATTTTGGAGGAAAAAAGTGCGTCTTGTAGTCCGATAAGTACGGTAGTTCATGAGGATGTGCCAGATAGAAATACGTTTCATTTATTTGCAAAAGCCTATTACCTTCATTTTTGTTTGTTATGCTTTATATTTCACAGAAAAAAGAGTACGCGTTACTTTTTCTTTTATTACTAATTTTTTTTTTTTTAAATTAAATTTTCAGGCAAAGATGACATGGAGATGTGTGAATTGAGCCTAGAAGAAACCGGTTTAACAAGAAAACGAGGAGCTGAAATTTTGCCCAGACAATTTGAAGAGATTTGGGAGCGCTGTGGCGGAATTCAGTACTTGAGTAATGCAATAGAAAGTAGACAAGCCCGGCCAACATATGCTACTGCAATGCTGCAAAACCTTCTCAAGTAGCTGGCTGGCGAATTCATCGTTGCACTAAGAGATTAGTACATGTGGGCTAAAGCAAAGGGAAAGCAACCTCTAGAAGAGAGGATCTAGGCATTCCATAATCGTGTAATAGAGAAGTTTTAATATAAAGTGAACAGGTTTTATTAATTGCGGGTTTTATTAATCCATACTTTTTGAAGTTTTGATTTAGAGGCTTTATAGTGATGTGGTCTGTGGCCCTAGCAGGCTATTTTGTAGTTTTTATGTTTTCAATTTTATTTATCATGCATCTCGATTTGTGAGGCCTTACCTTAGATAGACATTTATTGTCTCTTATTAAACATGGAAATAAGATTTTCAAGTGAGAGACAAGTTGCAAAACACTGTGCAACCCGATTCTATGAGATCATGTTGTAAAATGCTGGAGAACCCTTGAAAGTATAACGGAGAGTGACCTTAAAGGGGGCAAGGTGTAATTGCAGATTTCCGAAATCACATTCCATGGACTGGTATTGTTTGAGCTTGAATGATTTTTCCCTTGATATGAAAATCTATGGCCTTTAAGTCTGTTGCCTATACTACCGTTTATTCCGCTTTAACGAAGAGGAGCGTTTGACGTTAAAAAATAATTTTAATAGGAATTTTGGAATTGACTTAGCGTTTATTTTTGTGACTTGAATACAATGGAAGGAGATCATATAGGCTTGATACAGTACGTATCAATGCATATGTGTATGTTTTACTGCACTGAGATTCAAAGGTGGTCAGATCACTAAATATTTAAGCGTATAGAAGCAAATTCCTAACAATTTTAATGCACCTGTCCTTGTCCCCATTCCAGCCTTATCAATATTCCTTTATAATATCTATTTTGACCCCTTGGTCCATTAAACTGACATGCGTTACCAGCCTGTAAACATTCCATTTTCTCGGTTGTCACGCTGCCGTCTAGATGTTTCCGTACAGTGGTCATGATATGACTGGTTATTTATAAACGTTTAATACCATTGTTTTAGTGTCCTATCTGATAACAGGAATAAAAAATATTCTTGTGACTTGAAATGTATCTCTGAAGTTCATTTATGTGTTCCATGTGCTGTGATAAAACAAAAAAAAATATTTTGGCTTTAAACCCTGTGTTCTTCCCTGTCATTTGAAAAGGATGTTTATCACAACCTGGACAACTAATAAATTCTATAGCTATTTCATGAGGGTCATAGTCAGTTTCTACAGTGTTTTTACTTGAATTCACGTACCTTATGTGATGCCGACATTTGTACTGCTTTTAATTGTTAAATTGTAAACTGGTCATGTTTAAAAAAAGAAAAAAAATTTATATATACAATTGTACTCAAAAGTTTACATACCCCAGCAGACTTTTTGCTTTCTTGGCCTTTTTTCAGAGAATATGAATGATAACACCAAAACTTTTTCTCCACTCATGGTTAGTGGTTGGGTGAAGCCATTTATTGTCAGACTACTGTGTATCTCTCTCTCTCTATATATATAAACATACATACAGTGGATACGGAAAGTGCAACCATTTGGTAAATTCAAAAAAGTACATTTTTTTCTCATTAATGTCCACTCTGCACCCCATCTTGACTGAAAAAAAAAGAAATGTAGAAATTTTTGCAAATTTAAAAAAAAAAAAAAAAAAACTGAAATGTGACACCCTCATAAGTACTCAGACCCTTTGCTCAGTATTGAGTAGAAGCACCCTTTTGAGCTAGTACAGCCATGAGTCTTCTTGGGAATGATGCAACAAGTTTTTCACACCTGGATTTGGGGATCCTCTGCCATCCTTCCTTGCAGATCCTCTCCAGTTCTGTCAGGTTGGATGGGGAACGTTGGTGTACAACCACTTTCAGGTTTCCCCAGAGATGCTCAATTGGGTTTAGGTCAGGGCTTGGGCTGGGCCAGTCAAGAATGGTCACAGAGTTGTTCTGAAGCCACTCCTTTGTTATTTTAGCTTTGTGCTTAGGGCATTGTCTTGTTGGAAGGTAAACCTTCGGCCAAGTCTGAGGTCCAGAATACTCTGGAAGAGGTTTTCTCCCAGGATATCTCTGTACTTGGCTGCATTCATATTTCCTTCAATTGCAACCAGTCGTCCTGTCCCTGCAGCTGAAAAGCACCCCCATAGCATGATACTTCCAGCACCATGTTTCACTGTTGGGATTGTATTGGGTAGGTGATGAGCAGTGCCTGGTTTTCTCCACACATACCACTTAGAATTATCACAAAAAAGTTCTATCTTCGTCTCTTCAGACCAGAGAATCTTATTTCTCATAGTCTGGGAGTCCTTCATGTATTTTTTAGCAAACTCTGTGCGGGCTTTCATATGTCTGGCACTGAGGAGAGGCTTCCATCGGACCACTCTACCATAAAGGCCCAACTGATGAAGGGCTGCAGTGATAGTTGACTTTTTGGAACTTTCTCCCATCTCCCTACTGCATCTGTGGAGCTCAGCCACAGTGATCTTGGGGTTCTTTACCTCTCTCACCAAGGCTTTTCTCCCACGATCGCTCAGTTTTGCTGAACGTTCAGTTCTAGGAAGACTTCTGGTGGTCCCAATCTTCCACTTAAGGATTATGGAGGCCACTGTGCTCTTAGGAACCTTGAGTACAGCGGAAATTCTTCTGTAACCTTGGCCAGATCTGTGCCTTGCCATAATTCTGTCTCTGAGCTCCTTGGCCAGTTCCTTTGACCTCATGATTCTCATTTGGTCTGACATGCACTTAGTGCTGTGCGGTCTTATATAGACAGGTGTGTGCCTCTACAAATCAAGTCCTATCAGTTTAATTAAACACAGCTGGACTCCAGTGAAGGAGTAGAACCATCTCAAGGAAGATCACAAGAAAATGGACAGCATGTGACTTAAATATGAGTGTCTGAGCAAAGGGTTTAAATACTTTTTTAATAAATTGGCAAAAATTTCTACATTTCTGTTTCTCTCAGTCAAGATGGGCTGCAGAGTGAACATTAATGATTAAAAAATGAACTTTTTTGAATTTGCCAAATTGCTGCAATGAAACAGTGAAAAATTTAAAGGGGTCGCAATACTTTCTATACCAACTGTATATTTGCATGTACGTGTGTGTATGTATGTACGTATATATATATATATATATATATATATATATATATATATATATATGTATATATATATACAGCTCTGGCAAAATTTAAGAGACCACTGCACAGTTTTATAAAAATCAGCTTCTCTGCATGTCTGACAGCCATTCCATTCCAATGTCAGTTGAATTCCAACCAGAGTACATCTCATTCTACTTAATGTGCTTCTGATTAGGTGATCACTTGAACCAAATCTTATTTAATGAAGGAAAGTATGAAAACCCTGCTGTGGTGTTCACAATCCTCTTGCAATAGGACAAGCTGGATGGCAAAACAAGTGCTAGTAATATCCCAAAAGTAATAGGAATCAAAAAATAACTTTTAACCATGCCAAAGGAGTTGAAAAGAAAAGTCTTGAGTGAGTAAAAGAAGGGCTCAATTCTGGCTTTATTAGCAGAGGGATACAGTGAGCTTATCCATCCTTAAAATTTCTAAGACGGAAGTCCATTACAACAAGGTCAAGCAGCAGGCATTGAGGACAACAAAGATACAGACCGACAGAGGACGAAAACGACTCTCCACTGACCTGGATGACTGTCATCTTATTCGAATGTCACTCAGCAACCGCAGGATGACATCAAGTGACCTACAAAAGGAATGGCAAATGGCAGCTGGGGTGAAGTACACGGCAAGAACAGTTTGTAACAGGCTCCTAGAAGCAGGGCTCAAGTCATGTAAAGCTAGAAAAAAGTCTTTCATCAATGAGAAGCAAAGGAGAGCCAGGCTGAAGTTTGCCAAAGACCATAAGGATTGGACCATAGAGGACTGGCGTAAGGTAATCTTCAGCTTTGCCCAACACCTGGCCGTCTAATGGTTAGATGGAGACCTGGAGAGGTATACAAGCCACAGTGTCTTCCACCCACTGTGAAATTTGGTGGAGGATCGGTGATGATCTGGGGATGCTTCAGCAAGGCTGGAATTGGGCAGGTTAATCTTTGCGAAGGACATATGAATCATACAAGGTTATCCTGGAAAAACAGTTGATTCTTTCTGCTCAGGCCATGTTCCTCAACTCTGAAAACTGTTTTTTCCAGCAGGACAATGCGCCTTGCCTCACAGCTAGGTAAATCAGTGTGTGGATGAAGGACCACCACATCAAATCCCTGTCATGGCCAGCCCAATCTCCAGACCTGAACCCCATTGAAAACTTCTGGAATGTAATCAAGAGGAAGATGGATAGTCACAAACCATCAAACCAAGAAGAACTGCTTAAATTTATGTACCAGGAGAGGCATAATGTCACCCAAAAGCAGTGTGATTAAAAATCATGGTTATTCCACAAAATATTGATTTTCTGAACTCTTCCTGAGTTAAAACATTAGTATTGTTGTTTCTAAATGAAACTTGTTTTCTTAGCATTATTTGAGGTCTGGTCGGTTAACAGCGAGTGATCTACTAGCTAGAAGACTATATCTACACCAGCAAGCTAGAAAAATACCAGAAATAAAACTAATCTACTTTATTCAAAATTAGATTTAAAAAGGACTTAGTCCATTCATAAAAAATGTACATGTAGACACCCCCTCAGAGTATCCGCTTAGTGTAAATTTCTTTTGAGAAATCACACTCTCATGGTGCTAGAAAAATGTCTTTTACAGATCCATTGTTCTTTATGTGCCACTTCTGTGTAACATACATAATCATGATGCTGATATAATGATGGAAGTGAATAGGCGCCGTGACGTAAGAAAGAGGGTTGGACGTGACAAAGAAGAATGCGCATGCGCTAAAAAAAGGTGACGTCAGTGCGTTACTATGCAACCCGATAAAGAAAAGAGTGCGCACGATCATGTGTTTTAAATGGAGGTCGATGTAATCGCATACTACTAATATGCTATGTGAGTAAGTGAGTAAGTGATGTGAAGGAATATATGAGTAACGGGCTTGTCACTATAGTGACACAGAAACAGGAAGTGGTCACGGGCATACACCCGCCCATCTTTATGAGGCGGGAACACACTAAAGAGTGCATGCTATAAAAAGCGGGTAAATGAACAGCCCAGTGATGGCAGTTTTCTCATGTAGGCATAACGCTGTACTCAGTACTCCCCTGATGATCTGGTTGGTGAAACGCGTAGGGAGAAGGGAGCGTCACATGGAGGAACCCATGAATGTAAAGATTTGGGTGAGATCTTTCCATGATATACTAGATGACATAAAAAATCTGTAAAGGTGGTGAACTGCATGATCTAAAGAGGAATGTCTAGGTTCACACCCTGGTTTCATAATTACAGACTGTATATTATGCCATTCTTTATTTTTAGGCGATTATTGAAATAAGGCTGTTACTATGAAATTTGTCCAGGATCATTGTTAGTGATGATTATGTATGTTACACAGAAGTGGCACATAAAGAACAATGGATCTGTAAAAGACATTTTTCTAGCACCATGAGAGTGTGATTTCTCAAAAGAAATTTACACTAAGCGGATACTCTGAGGGGGTGTCTATGTATAGTTGGATAACGACACTAAGGGTATACCGGTAAGGTGTTTGAAAGTTTGGTCTTACCGCATTTGACTGAGCGGTTTTTTCTTGTAAGTGTTTGTCTTTTTGTACATGTACATTTTTTATGAATGGACTAAGTCCTTTTTAAATCTAATTTTGAATAAAGTAGATTAGTTTTATTTCTGGTATTTTTCTAGCTTGCTGGTGTAGACATTATTTGAGGTCTGCAAGAACTGCATTTTTTGTTCTTTTGACCATTTCTCATTTTCTGAAAATAAATGCAATCTTTAGTGCTTGGAAATTCGAAGACATGTCAGTAGTTTATAGAATAAAAGTGCTATTCACATTGTACTCAAAAATATACCTATAAAGAGAAAAATCAGACAAACTGAAAATTTGCAGTGGTCTCATAATTTTTGCCAGAGCTGTATATAATGGATATTTATTAAGGATGGATATATATAGATATATATATATATATATATATATATATATACATACATACATACATACATACATACATACATACATACATACATACAGTACAGACCAAAAGTTTGGACACACTTTCACATTCAAAGACTTTTCTTTATTTTCATGACTATGAAAATTGTAGATTCACTCTGAAGGCATCAAAACTATGAATTAACACATGTGGAATTATATAATTAACAAAAAAGTGTGAAACAACTGAAAATATATCTTATATTCTAGGTTCTTCAAAGTAGCCACCTTTTGCTTTGATTACTGCTTTGCACACATATTTTCAGTTGTTTCACACTTTTTTGTTAATTATATAATTCCACACGTGTTAATTCGTAATTTTGATGCCTTCAGAGTGAATCTACAATTTTCATAGTCATGAAAATAAAGAAAACCCTTTGAATGAGAAGGTGTGTCCAAACTTTTGGTCTGTACTGTATGTGTGTGTATGTATATATATATATATATATATATATATATATATATATATATATATATTTAATATGCATATATAAAAGTGGAGTTGCACCACTGGCAAATAAATAATGATAAAATATAGATAAAATATAGAAGAAAGAGAGATTGCACTCCAAACCAACATAAAGGAACATGAAGAGGTCCACAATGTTTGGGTTCCAAGAGCAGTTTTTCCTCACTTGTCAAATCCTCACACCTTCAAGTGAAATGTTGTGTATCTTTGGCATGGTATACATTTTTTTCACTATTTCTGTTTTTTCATGTGCAATGTCTTTTTCTCCTATATATTCAGAGCAGAGAGTAAGGGTCCTCTTACATGGGAAAATAAATTGCTTGCAACAGACATCAATCTACAGCTTAGCAAATTGGCCCTCATTTATTTGCGTTTACAAGTTTAAAGTGAGGGTCCTTTCCCCTTGATTCCATTATTGATGACAGCACATCCCCTGCTGCAGTGGTGGAATGTGCACTGAGAAACTATTTTTTTGTACAACCAAAAGATGTGTTAATGATCCGTGTTTTGCTGTTTAATCATTGTAATGATCAATGTTTAAACTAAAGAATTATCAGGAATGGACAGTCCTAAAGGTTCATTCACATGATCAGATAATTGTTTAAACCATGAACGATGCGATTGTAACTCATGATGAGCAAACGGCGTCAGACAAGTGTTTATGTAGGGTGAAAATCGTGAATGAAATGATTGAATAGAGATTGTTACATAGTAACATCAGACACCGTGATCACAGACAGGCAATCTGAAGCGTAGGTGGGTTCATTGTTCACATCCCAGAAATAATACAAATTTTTTTGAATATGTGAAATCATAAAGTATTGTGCAAACATTTTTGTTGAAACTGCAAAGAAAATCTAATTGAATTAGTGATAAAATGTTTGATAATCCATTTCATGGTTTTATATGAACAGTTGCCTTTGCAATAATAACGATAATATGACCTGAATATTTACTCTTTCTAATTCTCCAACCTGCTACTGAACAATTGCCTCAGAACACGATCAACCAATCACTGAAAGACATACCGTATCTATTTAGAACTTGAATTTCTATTCCTCCTTTTGACAGTAAAATTGTTAACAAGCAAAATTCACATTACACAAATTTTGAAAGATGAACCATGATTTTTTTTTTTCCCCCTAGCATAAAGGGTTTCATGTACGATGAACGAACATTTGAGAACACCTCATTCACTCAACCCATTACACAGTTATTATGAACGGTGGGTCGTTACTGTTAGTAACTCCAGGATTATTGGTCAGTGTAAATGCGCTTTACAGGGGTTCTCCAAGAATGTAATAAAATGATCAATTGGAATTCAGTCCTATTCATGTACAGACTGGCTGCAGTCTGTAGAAACGCTGTTTCCGAGACTTTGTCTCAATCACAAGAGCTGTATTGTAAGTACATGTACCTCAATGAACCGAAGAGAAGTATGTGACAGAATAAATATGTCTTCTCTTCAGTTGGCAGTGCATGGAGGACTGAGGTTGGAGAAATAAACCCTTTGGGTTCAGTCACACAAGATTTATTTCTTCTGTCACAAATCTCATTCTGCTCTGGTACATGTGCTTATGATACGGCTCCTGTCAGTTGAGACACAGGTCTTGGGAGCTGTGTTTCTTCAGACTTTAGCCCATCCTGACACATGAATTGGACATTCTTTTGTTTGAAATATGTGATGTGGGCTATTTTATTGTATTCTTGGATAACCCCTTTAAGAACATTTATGTTGCACGATCATCACTCCATGAAAGAACTAAAACAGTTACATAGCTACTGAATAGAATTCCATCAGGTTCCGTCATTTATGTAGTATAAATACAGATACAGGAAAAATATATATCTTTGTACCGTGTTAGCCAGTAGATAGTAGAATATTTAGAAATGAGTCCTCAGTGGTTGATACCTTTTTAATGGCTAACTGAAAAGATGGTAACACATTGCAAGCTTTCGAGACTACTCAGGTCTCTTCATCAGGCTAGACTAATACAAAATCTGAAGAATCACATATTTATGCACAACAAAGCACAGAAATAATGCAATAGATAAGACAAGTGACATGACATGAAACAGAAATATCATTATGGGAGAGTGATAAGTAGTTGTGGCCATAAATATTAGCGGATCACTAAAATGGTGGATTTAAAGTGAACCTGTCATCAGTATTTTGCTAAGGAAACTACAGGCATTATTAGGTTGGCGGTGCTACACTGATTTAAATAATACCTGGGTTGAAGAAGTGAGTCTTGTGGTTGTTTAATCTTTGCTGTTTTCAGTTAATCAAATTCTCATGCTCTGGGGCAGGCCTGCGGGCAAGTCTTTAATTGTTGCTCTAGCCTCATCTTAATCCTTGTGGGCCTAAATGAAGGTTCACTGACCTGCCTACTATTCTAAATACTGCGCTTGCACAGTTTATCTTGTGTTTTTTTTTAAAAGAAATGAACTCCAACAAAATGGTGGTGCCTGTGCAGTAGCATCTGTTTGCCAATAGATGGTACTGTGCATGCTCCATTTTGCTGGAACCAAATTTTTTTTTACTCCCAAAATGGCACATGTGCAGTAACATATATCAGCAAGCGATCCTCTCAATCTGCGCAAGCACCACCCACTTGTGAACGGGGCTTGCACAGATTAAGAGCATCGATTGCAGATAGATGCTACTGTGCATGCGTCAGCGCCATTTTGTTGGAGTAAAAAAAAATTGCTTTAGCAAAATGGTCGTGGCGTATGTGTAGTAGCATCTATTGGCAAGCAATAAATACTACTGCGCATGCACCGCCGCTGGCGTCATTTTGCTGGAGTTTTTTTCTTTTGTTAAGACCACAAGATCAACTGTGCAAGTGCTGTATTTAAAACAAAAGGAAGGTCACTAAGGTTCAGTCATTTGAGCCCATAAGGTTTAAAATGAGGCCAGAGCACCAAATAAAGCCCTGCCCCGAAGCACAAGAATCTCATTAACTGAAAACTGCAAAGATTAAATAACCACAAGATGGATTTCTTCAATCGAGTAGTTCAATGCATCTGGATGGCATTGAACTGCTGCCTAGATGGTCTACCATTTAACCAGTGAAAATCACTTTGAACATATGTGGCATATATATAAAACTTGGATAGTGTGTCTTTTCATGTTAATAATTTTGTGTTATGTGGTCTGAGTTATGAATCCAGAGGGTATAATTTTGCCTTCTTTAATCAACGTTTACATTTAGTTTTGAAATCTTTCTAAATAATCAAGACCTTGCACACCCCTTATTAATAATGTTCCGTTGTGACTGCAGGATGGTAAGTGTGCTCCTAGTATGACCCTCGAGCTAGGGGTCCCTAACTATCCCTGCATCTGGGATTACTCCTGAAGGTGGAGATGCCTGAGCCTCGTTCCTTCCTATACTCCTAAGGAGCAATAGTCTGAAACATGTATGGGGAAATACAAAACAAGAAAGACATGGCAGAACTGAAACAGACATACAACACGCTCTCAGGAAAATACACACAGGGACATAAAGTGTAAAGTCTGAGAGGCAACAAAGAAATATAAAGACAGCTAGGGAAAAGGAAAGTGTTAACCAAACACCACTCGCAACAACTATGGAAATAACCAGTACTCCTAGACCACTATAGGGAAAACTATTGTTGGCATATGTGGAGCTTAATTAGGGAAATAGCAGACATGAATGGTTATCCTGCAGCATGTGACCACAGGAGAACCATATATATGTAATGTGCATCTGCACACATACTTTATAAAGGCGGAAAATGTTTTCATCTCTTGAATCTATGCCCTCATTGGCTTTCTGGTAGACTGGCATTGGGGGCTATAGTTTAATTCATCATTACACCCACATTTTTTTATTGTGAATTCACTGAAGAGTTATCATTTCAATGTTATCCTATGTTTTTCCTGCACAATTGTTTAATGAAAGCCCCTATTAATGTGTTCAAGCAAAGTACATAAAATGTAGTTACTTATCAAAGCCGTTAGTGAGTTAAGTCTGTTGGGTACTGATTATTATTGTTCTTACAATGTCGGTTCATTGTCTTTGTGCCTAGGTAATAGTTGAATTTTCATGGCTTTTTTATTTACATTTTTATATTGGAGCGAAAGTAGGAACATTTAGGAACTGTTTCGTAAATGAAGTAGATGACTTTGAAGATGACCTCCACGCTTATCAAAAGAGCTTGAAACTCTCTAATTAAATTGTCCCACTTATAAAAGGCTTTTTTTTCCCATTTAGCTTTCAAGGAACATTAAAACATTTCATGGATCCTTCACTTTTTAAGAATGCGTGTATCCTCTGTGTTTTCGAATACATCTGAACCTCTGCATTGAAATACCGAGTCTCTCTTCACCTAAATTAACCTGACCTTGGATAGAAGTCCTCACAACTGGATTGCTTTGGTGTACTTGTATGTTCTAACTGAAAACCTTTGTTGCTGAATGTCCTGAATTGTTAGAAAATAAACACAATGCTTATTCCAGAGTCTCTTAAGAGATGCCTGCAAAATATTTCAGAAGCACGAGTTCAAGTGGTACAAAATCTCCATTGTTCCATATAAAAGGCATTATTGTTACAAATTGCCTATTATCCAAAATGGCTTGTGTGTTCTTAAAAATATAATATAATATAATTGGTATGGTACCTATTACTATGTCCTTTCAGAAATGGTCCTTAGTCACATGTTAAACTGAAATTGTCCAACACTCGGGATTTATTTTTTTTTAAACATCAATTTTATTGAAGAGAATTGGTCATGTATATAATGTCAGATAAAGAAACATCTGATAACTTTGAACGTAAGAGGTACAGTAACAGGATATAATATGAGCAAAGAAGGGAAACAGCAACAATTACAAATAACCATTTGTCTAAAACAGAAAAAAGATGCAAAGCCATCTAAAAGTGTACATACAACCACAAATAAAGGAAAGACGAGAATCAATGGGAAAACTGTGTGTAGATGTTGGGACCGACAACACAAGGTCAGTGTATTGTGGATCTGCCTGAAGGATTCACATAACCACAAAGGAAATACAAGAATCAGTTGGATAAACTAGGCGTGAAAATCTGGCGATGGGGCAATACAAGGTCCGCATAGTTTGGGGAATCTTTTGTGAAGTTGATCTGTGGGAGACTTGTTACTTCCATTTCCTAATGCACAAAACAGCTTTAGAACACATGACAAAACAGGTTTCCTGTGCTGCTACCTGGGATTATATCATTGCTGCAAGAAAAAAATAGACCTGAAAAAACAAAAGTAAAATACACCTATAGTAATATGAATCCATGAAGCTTTGTAATATATCTCATAAGGGTAAAGTGGCGTTTTCCCTTCCCTTCACCAACTTATAGTTCACCTTTTTTGTTGAAGTAACTTCATCCATATGCAAAAAAAAAATACTTTTAAATTTAATACATTAAATAACAGGAAGGGGATGCGGATGCAAGATCTCTCCTATCACTGATGGTTTGAAGACTTAGAATATTAGAATGTGACCTTTGACTTTGGTGAGCAAACAGCGGATCTTTCCAGATCCATTCAAGAAAGAGGCCACTCATTTTTGAAGGGACACGATGATCTGCACGGTTTATTAAGCAATTAAGGAAAAATTAGAGGCCGCTAGAAAACAAAAATATAAATCTGTCAAAAATTGAAATGTTGTTTGCCACTTTCTGAAGTATTTGTACTAATGTACTGTTTGTCATAATATGGAATCGGTCACATGATTTAGCCATATGTGACCACAATTCCATCTGCATCCTTGTTTGCACAATGAACATTTAAAAGAACACTAAACATAGAAAATTCACAATAAATGTAATCTAAATTCAAGTAAGAATGACAGATGCGTAACTAGAGTCTGATGGGCCCCGGTGCAAGATTTGGACCGGGACCCCCTCTCCATCTTGTTATATATATGGCCCACATTCTGGTATATACTGTATAATGCACAGCCCATAGTTCTTCATATAGTATAATGTAATGCCCATGTTACTTCATATAATATAATGCACAGCCCAAAGTCCTCCATATAGTATAATGCACAGCTCATATTCCTCCATAAAATATAGTGCACTCCCTGTAGTCCTCCATATAATATAATGCACAGCCCATAATCCTCAATATAGTATGCACTGTCCATAGTCATCCATGTAGTGGTATGATCACTGTGTACTCAGTAATTAAAAAAACTCATCTTCCCTCTGCAACTCGTCGATGTCAGCTGTTGGCCTCTGGCCGGCAGCGTGTATTGCTGAGCATGGACATCATGCGTCTGTGGGTCAAAATAGACTTCAAGTGGTTGTGTGTCCGAGGATGCACATACAGTTGAAGTTTATGCTGGCATCAGCGGCCCCCCCACCCGCATGGGCCCAGTCACAGTTGTGAACGCTGTCTGTTCTCTCTGTGACATTTGCACGTGTATTTAGAAAGGTAAGAACGACCCTCACTTTGCTGAATTCATATGATTTATTCCATATTCATTGGGACTAAATTATATCATTTTGGTATATTCGTGCATTCTGATCTTTCGTTTCTAAATTCAAATACTAAGTATTGTAGTTTGATCCCTTAGTAAATACTGATTATTCAGTCAAGACTTCTGCGATATCTGACTACACAGTTTTAGTTTGTTACCAATGAGATGCATGGCTATGCCAACAAAGTAGTCACAAAATAGTAGGAAATGTCTAGTCTAGACTATTTGCAAAGTTACTTCATTTTGATTTTAGGTGCATTGTTGCAAAAATAAAAATAGATGTAAAAATAAATTTAGCCTTTAATCCTAAATCTGCTTTACAATAATAAAAGCAAGCTTATGCTCCAAGATTCCCTGCAAGTCTGATTCCAGCTCTCACTGGGTCCCCACCTAAGCCAGTGATTGGCTGAACAGCCATTTCCTGTGTGTAGATCAAGGGACCAGTTATCAGAATCCAGCATGGACCAGGCAAGCGCTTTAATGGGACTTGCATAGAAAGGAGGGTGAATAACATTTCTTTGACTATTTTGCAGAAGTCTGATGCATTTAAAAATGCATTTCCTGTAACACCTTTTTAAGGCTAGTTTCACACTAGCGTTCAGGAGGGCTGCGGATGGCTGCCTACTTCTTCCTTTCTTCCTCCGCTCACGCTCCGCCTACTGCCACATGCATCCAGCGTTTCACTGCATAACTATCTTGAACATTGGGTATGCAGGGACATGC
Organism: Dendrobates tinctorius; assembly: GCF_039654945.1. Lineage (NCBI taxonomy): Eukaryota > Metazoa > Chordata > Amphibia > Anura > Dendrobatidae > Dendrobates > Dendrobates tinctorius. The sequence continues at coordinate 4,050,163 of NW_027361692.1, read as the reverse complement.
GTTGTATGCGGATGCGTCTGCATGCAGCAATTTGACGTATGTGGCTACCTCATGGAAACGCAAAATTTCAAATCACCGCATGCTGATGTATCTACATACAACGCATGTCCCTGCATACCCAATATTAGAGATCGGTACGCAGGGAAACGCTGGAGGCATGCGGCAGTGGGCAGAGCTTCATGGAGGCAGAAAGGAGGAAGTAGGCTGTCATCCGCAGCCCTCCTCAAAGCAAGTGAAACCAGCCTAAAGAAGCATTCCCATTAACCTTTTTTTCTCCCTAATCTTGTGTGAATATGTAACGTAGGTGTATTAATATACTAACAGTTTTCTCAGGTATCCAGGATCATTCCGCTCCTCGACTGTGTCACATGATGGCGATCCAGACTCTCCGGCTCACACTGCGCTCTGTATAACCTGCAAGTGGCTTTTACAATGAAAGCCAATAGAGCGCTGGAACAAGGCTCCATAAGATTACATTTTCAAAAAGTGACATCTGGGTCACAAATAGAGCATAATGTGATCTGGAGCGTCTGAATTGCCATCACGCAACTCAGAAGAGAAGCCGAACAGCGCTGGATACCAGTCATGATGTTGATCGATGAATATATTAAAATACTTTACTAGACTAACAGGGAAAAAAGGTTAATGGGACTGCTTCATTAAGAACTTCATATTCATTAATAACTGGCAAAATACAGGACAGGATGATGTTTTCCAGCAGTCATATGTGTTATAAATTTCTGTTCCTCCATGAATATTCGAGCAGGCGCAGGATGTCTCTTGAGTAGGATTGACATTTTCATTATACATTTCACAAATCTAATGTCTAATTAAGAGATGCATAATACTAAATTCTATAGGAATTATTCTACACTCTGAAATGTAAGAGGGTCTTCTGTTCGGGTAACTTCTTTTCAGCACGGCACACAAATACTCGTCAGGTCTTTTATTATTTCATAGCCTTTTATCTGAGAATAAATTCAACACAGAAAATATTTATTAGAAATTGGATTGCACATTAATTGACAGGTTATACTGTGTTATATCAGGCTATGTTCACATCGCCTTTTATCATCAAGTATGGCTCTGTCGGGGTTTATGTCTGAAGCCCTGGAAAACTATTCGGGCATATGTACAGCCAGTCACGGTGTGTACTCTGTTAGACATCATTTTTGGCCATATCCTCCTATTTGAGGCGAGTTCCAAAACACAATTGACCACATCTTGAAACCCGCCTCAAATAGGCGAATACGGCTGAAAATGATGTGTGACAGAGGACACATTGCCTCCTTCGGCATCACTGAAGTCAATGGCTCCATCAGATCAGCCACTGATGTGAAATTAAGATTGAAACGCAATGTGAACATAGCCTAATGCATGCGGTAATAATGAGAACATAAGGCCTGATTCATCATTTGTATTTTTTAAAGTCACATTTCTTTTTTTCATTTTGTGGTATTTAATGATGTTTTTTGTGACAAATCATCAAAATGTGTTTCATGAATTTTATGCAAAAGTTAAGTTTTTTTGTATGTCTTTGTGCAAACAAGTCACAAAAACGGTTAGTCACATATTTCGTAAAATGTTGCATAAACGGCACAAAAATATCTGGTGAATTTAGAATCGCTCTAGGGGGATTGGAGAGTACATTTATAACAAATTTTGTGACTTTGAAAAGTTACAAATGATAAATCTGGCAAAAACATTGGAAAGCATAAACTGTGCCCATGACTGAGTAAAAAAAAATAGGCAAGCACATACAAAATAGATTTAAAACAAAAGTACAAATGGAAAGACCAATTTGGTGCAAATAAAAAAGGTGTAAAACACTAAAAGATCAAAGAACAGACACAAATGCAATAATGTATCGCGCCCTTGGTCTTCAAACTCAAATAGGCTTTTTATTGGCAGGACCAAAATACATTTAGTTTTGCCAAAGCAAGGAAAACAATAGTAATAATTTAATTCTGCATTATTTAGTGAGGCCTGTGAATGCACAGACGTCTATTACATATTTTTAATGGGCTTTTCCTTTAGACCAATGATAATACATTTATCAGTAGTAGGCTATAACAGAATATTAACAATAATGGCCATCCAAGCTGTGACCCAGCAGAAAATAGAAAAGAGCCACCATAAGACAAGGAGCTTTACGGTTAAAGACATATTAATATGTGACTGATTTGGGTCTAATGCTGGAATTGTCACTTGGATGTACTGCAATATCAGAAATTGTTTACGAGGGTAGCACTGCGTCTAGCAAAAGCCACAGCCACCTCCCTTGTTAAGATGAGCTGCCATGAAATGGCCATGTAGATCTATGTACAAAAATTGGAACCAACCAAATTGACCAAAATTGGCAGCCTGTTCTCGCCAATCAACATCTTTGCAATCATGAGATTATGTTCATATTATCATGGCTTCCACTTACAATCAAGTCCATAATACACTGCCAGATCCATCATACAGCAGCCACCACTAACTATAACAGGGTCCTTTGAGGTTGCATGCTTCGCTATTCTTGTGACAGAACTTGCAATGGAGGAATAAAAATACGGTACTTACATCTACATGGCTAGACGTATTGCTCTTGACTACAAGGCACCTGAAGTACCAATTTAACAAAGCGCACAACCAACTACCAATACACATGTCATAGAGTCAGAGAAGGGTGGCAATAGAAGGAAAACAAGCAGGTCGTAAGGTGCATACTGTATAAGTGACTGGCCCCTCCATAATGCACAAAGGGACTGTACTTCGTTTGAATAGTCATCCTTTTGCTGATTCTCTTTAACCCCTTTACCCCAAGTGTAGTTTGCTTGTTAATGACCGGGCCAATTTTTACAATTCTGACCACTGTCCCTTTATGAGGTAATAACCCTGGACCGCTTCCATGGATCTTGGTGATTCTGACAATGTTTTTTCTTGACATATTGTACTTCATGACAGTGGTAAAATTTCTTTGATATGACTTGCGTTTACTTGTGAAAAAAAAACGGAAATTTGATGAAAATTTTGAAAGTTATGCAATTTTCCAACTTTGAATTTTCATGCCCTTAAAACAGAAATATGTCACACAAAATAGTTAATAAGTAACATTTTCCACAAGTCTACTTTACATAAGCACAATTTTGGAACCAAATTTTTTTTTGTTAGGACGTTATAAGGGTTAAAAGCTGACCAGCGATTTCTCATTTTTACAACACCATTTTTTTTTAGGGACCACAACACATTTGAAGTCACTTTGAGGGGTCTATATGATAGAAAATACCCAAAAGTGACACCATTCTAAAAACTGCACCCCTGAAGCTGCGCAAAACCACATTCAAGAAGTTTATTAACCCTTCAGGTGCTTCACAGGAATATTTGGAATGTTTAAAAAAATGAACATTTAACTTTTTTTCACCCAAAATTTACTTCAGATCCAATTTGTTTTATTTTACCAAGGCTAACAGGAGAAATTGGACCACAAAAGTTGTTGTGCAATTTGTCCTGAGTACGTTGATATCCCATATATGCAGGTAAACCACTGTTTGGGCGCATGGCAGAGCTCGGAAGGGAAGGAGTGCCGTTTGACTTTTCAATGCAAAATTGGCTAGAATTGAGATCGGACCCCATGTCACGTTTGGAGAGCCCCTGATGTGCCTAAACAGTGGAAACCCCCAGGTGACACCATTTTGGAAAGTAGACCCCCTAAGGAACTTATCTAGATGTGTGGTGAGCACTTTGAACCCCCAAGTGCTTCACAGAAGTTTATAATGTAGAGCTGTAAAAATAAAGTCTTATTTTTTTCACAAAAATCTTTTTGCCCCCAATTTTTTATTTTCCCAAGGGAACAGGAGAAATTGGACCCCAAAAGTTGTTGTGCAATTTGTCCTGAGTATGCTAATACCCCATATGTTGGGGTAAACCACTGTTTGGGTGCAAGGCAGAGCTCGTAAGGGAAGGAGCACCGTTTGACTTTTTCAACGCAGAATTGGTTGGAATTGAGATCAGACGCATGTCATGTTTGGAGAGCCCTGATGTGCCTAAACAGTGGAAACCCCCCCAATTCTAACTCCAACACCCCTAACCCTAATCTCGAAAGTAACCATAACCCTAACACACCCCTAACCCTAATCCCAACCCTAACTTTAGCCCCCTGTCACACACTAAAAGATGTTTATTGCAAAAAATAGTATTTGCATCACCACATTTTGAGAGCTATAATTTTTCCATATTTTGGCCCACAGAGTTGACGTTTTTATTGGTACCATTTTCGGGCACATGACATTTTTTGATTACTTTTTCCGATTTTTGGGAGGCAGAATGAACAAAAACTAGCAATTCATGAATTTCTTTTGGGGGGGCATTTATACTGTTCTGCGTGTGGTAAAACTGATAAAGCCATTTTATTCTTCGGGTCAGTACGATGACAGCGATACCTCATTTATATTTTTTTATGTTTTGTCGCTTTTATATGATAAAAACTATTTTATAGAAAAAATTATTTTTGCATCGCTTTAATCTGAGAGCTATAACTTTATTTTTCCGGTGATGGCGCTACTGTATATGGCGGCTTGTTTTTTGTGGGACAAGATAACGTTTTCAGCGGTACCACGTTTATTTATATCGGTCTTTTTGATCACGTGTTCTTCCACTTTTTGTTCGGCGATATAGTAAAGCTTTGTTTTGTTTTTAAAATGGTGTTCACTAAAGGGGTTAACTGGTACAGTTTTATAGGTCGGGTTGTTACGGACGTGGCAATACTAAATGTGTACTTTTATTGTTTTAGATTTTTTTAAATTCAAATATTTTAATGATAGAATAAATATTGATTTTTTTTTATAATTTTTTTATATAATTTTTAAAATATTTTTACACTTATTTAATTTTTTTTTTCATTCTTACTTTTACACTGTGTCCCACAGTGCCACGGGGTCTCCGATCCAAAGGGGGTGTGTCGGGGGTTAAAGTGCCAAGAGCGATCCGTGATGGCGCCCGTATGGCGTACTATTCCATCCCTGGGCATTAGGTCAAAGGGCCCATGGCTGGAATAGTACATCCAAGGTCAGAAAGGGGTTAAAGGGTTGTCTCACCTGGGTAAATGGGTATAATTGCAAAGTGCTTGTAAAAATAAGCAGTTTTGATGCTTAGCTCATTAAAAATCCATGTATGTGTAAGGAGGAAGACCAGACTGCATCATGCTGGGTCCAGAACTGATGACGCTGCTTCCCATGTTGCCCAGGGGAAAGAATAGGAAACAGGACAGGCCTCATGACCCAGAAAGAGAGGGCCTGACTAAACAAGGCAGTCAGGAGAAAGTGTGCGAAGAAACTGAGTTTCCTGCCAGCAGTGAGGGCAGAAGCAGGCATGCGGCACGCTCCATAGTATGAGAGACAGCGCGGTGCAGAACTGCGGGAGAGTTTTTGTGTATGGGCTAGTAAGAGCGCCAAGCTCCCGGCTAAGCAGAGTGCAGTGCTCGCCCGGTGCAGAACCCTGTGGTGCATCCCCCATTGCTGACACACACTGCGGCACCCGTGTGGGACAGACTACTGTAGCGATCCTCACTTCAGCTGGCACACAGAGGAGCGTATGCCGAGCAGCAGCCTTTCAGGTGACGGCAGCTGCTCAGAGACACGTGTCACGAGGAACCTTGCGGAGAGCTTTACTCTTGCTCTGCAGCTTTTCCTGCTTTGATTGCGGAGGCTTATGGACTAGGAGCTTAGATGATAAAACCGTAGACTGCCCACTGCCACCAGAAGATGGATTGTTAACTTTGAACCCCATCTGAGGATCCTTCACCGGCTGTTGCCGGTACTACTACCCCCCCCATCAGACTATGGACTGAGGACCCCATCCGGAGCTATGATAAGTGTTGTTTGAAACTTAGACTGTCACTCTCGTTTTGCTTATTTCATTTAACCTTTTTGTTCCAATAGCTGTCTGCTACTGCCTATCCACTCCCTGCGGGGAGATTAACTTTTGCTGTTAAAAGAATAAATAGTATCATTATACCGTATTGCTCTGCAATCCCTGCGTACTGCATCCGTTTAACCTGCTTACATACAGTTAGGTCCATATATATTTACAACATTTTTCTAATTTTGGTTCTAGACATTACCACAATGAATTTTAAGCAAAACAATTCAGATGCAGTTGAAGTTCAGACTTTCAGCTTTCATTTGAGGGTATCCACATTAAAATTGGATGAAGGGTTTAGGAGTTTCAGCTCCTTTAGGCCGGTTTCACATTCGCGCTTTTGAGCGCAGCGACGGCCTGCGCACAGCCGCCGCTAAGCCCCGCCCCCTGCCTCCACCGGTATCTCCGCCTCCGGGCGCATGACGTTGCATGCGTCGTGCATCCCCTATCTTCATCACAGAGGGCGCAGGCCGTGCGCAGTCTGCGCACAGTCTGCGTTTGGCGGCGCATGCGTCCTTTTGATGGTGCGCCGAGCAGCGCCAAACGCAACCTGTTGCATTTTGGTTGTGCTCGGCGCACCGTCAAAAGGACGCATGCGCCGCCAAACGCAGACTGTGCGCAGACTGCGCACGGCCTGCGCCCTCTGTGATGAAGATAGGGGAAGCACGACGCATGCAATGTCATGCGTCCGGAGGCGGAGATACCGGTGGAGGCAGGGCAGGGGGTGGGGCTTAGCGGCGGCCATGCGCAGGCCGTCGCTGCGCTCAAAAGCGCGAATGTGAAACCGGCCTAACATGTGCCACCCTGTTTTTAAAGGGACCAAAAGTAATTGGACAATTGACTCCAAGGCTATTTCATGGACAGGTGTGGGCAATCCCTTCATTATGTCATTCTCAAGTAAGCAGATAAAAGGCCTGGAGTTGATTTGAGGTGTGGTGCTTGCATTTGGAAGGTTTTGCTGTGAAGGAAACATGCGGTCAAATGAGCTCTCCATGCAGGTGAAACAAGCCATCCTTAAGCTGCAAAAACAGAAAAAACCCATCTGAGAAATTGCTACAACATTAGGAGTGGCAAAATCTACAGTTTGGTACATCCTGAGAAATGACAAGTAGTGCAGATCAACTTCTATTCAAAAAGAGATAACATCTTATCTGAGCATCTGGGAGGGGAGTGCTCATATTATGTTTGAGTCCCCACAGCTGCATGATTTCTGCTGTTAGGCATTTCCCACAAGTGTTGAGGCAGTCTAACAGTCACAAATCATGTAGCTGCGGGGACTCAAACATAATATACAAGCACGTCCAGATGCTTGGATAACACCTGAGCATGCCAGGATAAGACGTTATCCGAGCACATTCGATCATCACTAGAGATAAGCCATTGAGTACTGAAGAACAGCTCCTGACTGGATTATTAATTTGGTGTCAAAAGGGCCACAGTTTTTATTAAAGATCACATGAGTATAGTAAAAGTCAGGTGAATTGCTAGGCAAGTATATTCTGAGATTCATGGACACTGTGACATCCCCAAGCTGCCTGACATACAGCAACTGGAAGGCAGCAATCCAGGGGAGGCAGGCACTGACTTCCCACAGCAGCAAAGCCAGTCCACTTCAAGCTCTCCAATTACCCTACCAAAGATTCTCATTTCTGTGCCTAACAGCTAAGCCGCCCCTGGATGACGTTAACATCGTATCCTCAGGAAGGCCACCAAGGCTCAGCCTATTCACCACCATTGTGTAACAGCTTCTGTTAAATTAAAATTTGTCCACCATGACTTGCCATCCACTTCCACCCGACTCCCCAACCGCAATGTCACAGCTGTGACAATAATATACCAATTTGATGTGATTAAAATAGATTTAAATTGATAAAAGATGCAATAATACATAAGTAAACCTAAACAGGGTGCGCAATCAAGTGATATTTCACATTTACAATCGCACACTACAAGAAGGAAAAGGTGGTGGGTGGGAATTGCTTCTGCCAAATCTTCTGGTAGGAGAAAGCGGAAAAGACAGTGAGACAGGAAGTTTTATTTTTTCATTAACTCCTCCCTCCCAACGGTAACACAAAAGCAGGCATACAAATGGACTGCGGCTTCTAAATGGAGAAAGACTAATATGAATATAGATAATAAAAACTCCAGGATTTGAGGGTCCCCATTCCTACAGTCATGTGTCCCCTTCGCCTAGTACTCCAGGGATTTTATGCTGTGTGGAGACAAAATGATTGTCTATGTGCGGAAATCTCCCTGTCTACGTGAGCCTTAAGACTGGGGTCAGATGCATGTATGAAATACCGTCCACGTTTCATCCAAAAAACTAGGAGGCTTTCCATCTATATTGTCATCCATGTGTCCATTAATAACGTCTGCATGATATCTGTGTGGCATCCTATTTTATACATCAATAGCTTAAAATGTACATGATCAAATACAGTTTCCTATGTTATAAATGGCAATGTATCCATCAAAATTGGATGATACACGGTTGACCCGTATGAGATCCGATTTTTTATTTTCTTGCACATTCACAGACTTGAATGGGCGAGTCTCATCCAGTACTTGGAAGAGACTAATACGTGCTGCAATTTATTTTTTTCATATGGAACAGCTCATCTTATCAGCCTTATTGAATAACACTGGTCAATGTGTTGTCTGATATTTTTTTTCGGACAGCACAAATCCATAATATACGCTTGTCTGAACAACCCCGTGCAAGCTTTTGAATTCCATGATATGAGGTCTTGGAGAAACAAAGAGATGCACACTGACACAATAGAAAACACTTGACGCTACAGTGATAATATTCACCTTTTTGTGAATTTCAGCTCCGCAGCACATGCAGAAGACATCCTACATTACACTACCGACTGTGATATTCATACATTAATGAGAATAAACATTCAACCGTTTTTTTTTCATTACAAAAATCAATATAATTTTTTCTTCTGAACATAACTGCAAGACAACATTAATGGCATGATAAATTATACATGTATGGCTTGCTGAAATCCAGAATATTCCTGGTGGACAGCTTGTTAAGTGACCTGGGCAATAATCGATTACTTGTCGCAAGAAATTAGTAGACTGCATCTATCTGTCCAGTTACTGTCATAAGCGCAAGGAGCCATGGGATTATCGGTCTGCTTCTCCCTGTAGTTAGATATTGCTAATTATTTGACTTGAACGACAATAGGAGAGTTACATACAGGCAGTATTATCAGAGGATGTTATGCTGTATGCGAGTGACAGTCGGATTAGAATTTGAATTTTTGTATCTATAGATGAAGCGATGACACGTTTTCTCTATATATGAGTGAAATGGGTAATAAAAAGTAGAGCTGAAGATTGCATATATGGTAAAATAGTTCACTACGCTGCAAGTCTACTCTATAATAGTAATTCATACATTATAGCTTTTATGTAAAATTTTATTAAACGTGTCATAAAATTAGAGCAACTGCACTATTCTGTTGTTCCATAAATCATATGTTTTGCAGTGATTATTCACACTGAGAAACCTGTCAAGTCTGTTTTAACGAGGGATCAAATTACAGCTGCTGCCTATAAAAGTCTATGGAAATTAGATTGGGAAGAATCCGGAGGGAAACATGAGCACGGATTCTGAAAGCTAAGCTAGTTTGTCTTCTATTGACAAAAGACTGCATATGGGAATACTGCCAAAAAAAAAATCAGAATATAAGCGCTATAATTGCCAGAAATAGAGTTTTTCCTCAAATAAACACAGGACTGTCTATTCTGAAGAGAATTACCTGACAATTACACTTTGATAATATAATCAAGGTGCTATTTAGCAGGCACATAGCATTACAATGTAAGAAAAATTTGTATGCTACTGAATGTATACGTTTACAATTTAGCATTCTAATAATATAAATTGGACATAATTTCACACAAAACCCCAAAAATGGGATGAACAAAATTGTTGGCACCTTTCCAAAATTGTGGTTAAACAACTTCATTTCAAGCAAGTGATGTTTGTTCAAACTCACCTGTGGCAAGTAAGAGGTGTGGGAAATATAAAGATCACACTTGAAATCAGATAAAAAGGGTAGAAGTTGACTCAATCTCTAAACTGTGTGTCTGTGCGCAACCCTAAGCATGGAGAACAGAAGGAGGAGAAGATAACTGTCTTGAAAACCAAAATTGTCGAATACATCAGCAATTTGAAGGTTACAAACCCATTTCCAGAGATCTTGATGTTCCTTTGGACATTGTGCACAACATAATCAAGAAGTTTACAACCCGTCGCACTGTAGCTAATCTTGCTGGATGTGAACGGCAGAGAAAAATTGATGAAAGGTTTCAACGCAGGATAGTTGAATGGTAAGTAGCCCCAATCAAGTTCCAAAGAAATTCAAGATGTCCTGAAGGCTCAGAGTGCATCAGTGTCAGTGCAAACTGTCAACATTGGAATAAAATTAAACATTATGGCAGTAGATCCAGGAGGACCCCAATGCTGACACAGAGACATAAAAAAGCTAAACTGCAGTGTGCCAAAGTGTACGTGAGTAACCCAAAATCCTTCCGGTAAAGTGTCTTGTTTAAAGATGAAATGAAGATAAAGCTTTTTGGTAAAGCACATCATTCTACTGTTTACCAAAAACAGAATGAGGCCTACAAAGAAAAGTACCTACAATCAAATATGGTGGAGTTGCAAAGATGTTTTGAAGTTGTTTTTCTGCCTGAACTGTGTGCAAGGCATCATGAAATCCGAAGATTACCAAAGTATTGTGGGTCACAATGACCCCAAACATACTTCAAGAAGCACCCAGAAATGGATGTAAACAAAGGACTACAGAGTTCTGAAGTGACAAGCAGTGAGTCCGGATCTAAATCCCAGTGAACACCTGTGGAGAGATCTTAAAATTGCCGTTGGGAGATGGCACCCTATGATTGACTTGGAGTAGTTTGCAAAAGAAGAGTGGTCCAAAATTCCTGTTGAGAGGTATAAGAAGTTTGTTGACGGTTATAGGAAGCAATTGATTGCAATTATTCCAAAGGGTGTGCAACCAAACACTAAGCTGAGAGTGCCAACAATCTTTCCCTGCCCATTTTGGGAGTTTTCCATTTTTTTTGTGTTGTTCCAAAATAAACAAATGAAATAAACATGTGCGCAACAAAACATGTCTAATTGCAATAATTTTCTGTGAGAGATACATTTTTGGCCATGACTGTATGTCTGCTGTACTGAGTCAACTTGTACTTGCTCTGCAGTGAGATCAGCCAGTCATTATATTTCACACTGGAGCAGTCTGTTCTAGACTATAGCTGTGTGAGATGCAATGACATCCTCCTCTGCTATCATACGAAGATGATTACAAGTTGAACACAACAGACATAAGTGTGATTAATGACACTTTGAGCTCTCATATCCAGACAACCAGTGTGGGGAAGGGGCAGTATGTCAGAGTTGACCATGCTAGGAAAGGTGGAGAGGTGATAGAAGGGTTTCTACTTGTATCCAGTTCAACATGAAAGCTTCATGAAAGGTCCTCTCTAACTATGGTTACCGTCAAGGAAGGATTTGAAGTCAACATTGCTTTGCATCAAAAGGGCTTTTTAGGCAAGGGCATTGCTGCTTGTAAGATTCCTCCTAAATCAACCAAGTAATGGGTGCCCAATAAAGTCCAGAAAGTGCCAAGGCCTATTCTCCAAACAGAATTCAGCTCTGGGATTGATTCAGCATTAGTGCAGAGCTTGCTCAGGAAAGAGAGCAGGCAGGTGTCAGAGCATCTGCTCACACCCTGAGGCAAATAGTTATTAAGGCTGGCCATGTGTTAAGGAGAGCATTCTGCAGGAAGTACAGTGATTGGTCTGCAGTGGACAGAGGAAAAGCTATTTTTTTTCTGAAGACTAGTGATGAGCATTCCGATACTGCAAATATCGGGTATCGGCCGATATTCGCTGTATAGGAATTCCAATACCGAGTACCAATATTTTTACAATATCGGATACCGGAATCGGAAGTTCCCATAATGCAATGAGCCAGTGTTGTGGCTGTGATTGGCTGCTGAAATGATGTCATCATGATGCGCGGTCTGTGCGGGCCTGCCGGGGGGTCTGTATGTACTGTATGTCTATATGTATGTATGTATGTATTGTATGAATGTATTGTATGTAGTATGTATGTTGTATGTCTGTAGCATGTTTTATGTATGTTGTATGTCTGTAGTATGTATGTAGTATGTATTATGTATGTATGTTGTATGAATGTAGTATATATGTAGTATGTATGTTGTATGAATGTAGTATGTATGTAGCATGTAGTATGTATGTATGTTGTATGAATGTAGTATATATGTGGTATGTATGTAGTATGAATGTAGTATATACTGTATGTGGTATGTATGTAGTATGAATGTAGTATATATGAAGTATGTATGTAGTATGTATGTAAGTTGTATGAATGTAGTATATATGTAGTATGTATGTAAGTTGTATGAATGTATATATATATGTAGTATGAATGTATATATATGTAGTATGAATGTATTATGTATGTTGTATGAATTTAGTATATATGTATGTTGTATGAATGTAGTATATATGTAGCATGTATGTAGTATGTATGTTGTATGAATGTTGTATATATGTAGTATGTATGTTTTTTGTTTGTTTTCTTTACATTCAACACATTAGCCGGATGATGGGACTACTACTGTCCCATCATTGGCTGCTAATGTGTCAATCACTGTCATTGTAGCAGGCATAGCCCGATGGAACTTGTAGTCCCATTGGGCGATGCCTGCACACACACACAACCCCCGGCAGGCCCGCACAGACCCCCGAGAGGCCCGTACAGACCCTGCCCGCACACACAGACATGCACAGTGTCCACCCACGCACCGCCCACACTCTTCCCCCCTCCCGAACTGTATGTGCAAGTAAAAAAAGGGTTTTTTTTAATTCCGATATTTCTGTCCCATTGACTTGAATGGGGTTTCCGGTATCGGAATCGGCGATACCCGATACTTTTTGGGTATCGGTCCGATCCAATCCGATCCGATATTTCTCAATATCGGAAAGTATCGCTCAACACTACTGAAGACTGTTTCTTCAGAAAAGAAAAGGTGAGCACAACCTGTATAAAGCCAACAGTAAAGATTTTTGAGGCCACCCATGAGTGGAGTTGCTTTTCATCGAAGAACACTGCCATGAATAAAGAATTATATTTAAATTTAACGGTGGAGAAGCACCCTCTCTGAAGATTTCCCATATTTTATTGTATTGACTTGATGTTTTATGTGTATTATGTCCTGTGAGCTGCAGTTTCCTGGTTATTCAGCGGAAACAGGGTTAACCGATAGTTTCTAGCCCAGGTTGGGAAAAGTTAAATGGGCACAGAAGAAGCAAGTTCCTGTTTCTTAGGCAATTGATGAATAACTATTAGAAATAAGAAGTATTCTTTAGGAAGAGAAGACTAAAGTTTGCAAAGTGTGTTCAGCAACAAAGCATTTTTCTAAAAATATAGCAAGTTGGAGGCCAAAGTATTTTACAGTAACAGATTCCTTACACAACCAGTGCAGAGATTGGAGGAATATCCAGAAGGATCCTTTCACCATCACTGAGTATTAGCTGTAGCAAAAAACAGCTGAAGGAGTCAATTCCTCTAGGCCAGGGGTGGGCAATTCATTTTCCCAAGGAGCCTCATGTTGGACTGTGACTGTTGTGGAGTGCCGAACCAATAGGCTAAAATTAATTCTTCTTAATATCAGCATATTACAATTATTCGAAATTAATATTAAATATGACTTCATATTGAGCAAAAATAAGTATGGTGACATACTTCTATATACCGTATGAGCCTGCACACAGCACCCTATATACCGTCCGTAAGAGCCCACAAACTGCCCACTATATATGAAAAGAGCCCACACACAGCCCCTAAATACAGTACGATTCCACACACCACCCTGTACAGACAGTATGAACTCCCACATAGTCTCCTTTATACATGTCAACATCCATTACACATGGAAAAAAACAACAACACATGCTCCTGTTCTCCAGGCGCTTTGCCTCTACTTCTGTCATCGATGCACTGACTCTCCACAGTACACAGCTGATGTTAATAAATGATATAATAATGACTTCTGACTCACACGGATTGCTGGAAGATGAAGCCAGTGGTGCCATCCTCCACCAATGTAGTCACCACTGTCTGCATCCAGAGGATGCAGAGCAGTGACAGCAAGCGGCGGTGAGTGGGCGGGGTAGGGCACGATGTGGCCTGTGGGCCACTGTTTCAACCCTTCGGCTGTCTAGGTCCGCAAGCCGAACTGGAACAGCCAGAGGGCCAAATGCTGCCTGTGGTCCTCACTTTGCCCAGGTCTGCCCTAAGCAGCTAAAAGGAGTGGGCTATAGGAAGGCAGCACATAAGCCAGTTCTAGAGGTTTAGAGAAGTCCCATGCAGACCAGGAAGGAATACAAGATACTCATTGCAGTGGAGGATAAAGAAAGTAAGAACAGAGCTTGAAATACTCCGCCAATCTTTAATTGCACCTATACTATCAAAATGCCATATTGAATTTTCTCAAGGATGGAGCCTCTGTTTTGATGCAGAAGAAATGCATATAAATTATTGTGACTGCTATCAATTGTTTAAATCCTATTTGAATAAGTCTAGTAAAGAAGTATTAATCTTTTTAAAATGGATCCTGTGTAAGGCGGCCAGGGTGGTAGTCATGGCAAATAGCTGTGGTGTTCCCACTCCCTGGCACCTCACAGAGAAAATACACAGTCCCTTCTGTTGTGTATGTGATGTGTGCAGCAGAGTACTCACTTAAGTTGCTGGAGTCCCCTCAGTGTCTGTCACTCAGGCTTCACAAAACGATTCAGAGTCACAAGTCTTTTCAAACAGCACAACTTTACTTGTCAGCAGTACTTTCATCACAGAGGCAGCACATGGCAAGCACAGAGACATCTTCATACCTGTCCCTGCCATCCTGACAGGCTCGATCTTCTCCATCAGCTTCCCTTTCCTGGCAAGCTCAACTATATCCCTGGACAGTCTGTGTCCCATCTGTATTCTTGGACAATCCATGTCCCATCTGTGTCTTTCCTGTCACCAGCTCTTTATCAGCCCCTCATCCAGCTCCAATGGGTAGAGGTGCCGGGAGCACTATCTCAGCTGCTCCTGCCCTGGTCTTAGACCCCAAATCCTACCTGAGGCTGAACCTGTCCTGCTGGTGCCCGTTGGCACTATTCCCCGCCTGGGGCCTGTTACTGCAGCAACAGCTTTAACCCCATGCCCTGCAACAATCTACTTCACTACTGCTCACATGACCTGCCTTTGGGCAGGCTGGCCCACTTCTGCTCTAATCAGGAAGTATCCTGACTATACTTCCCTGTGTCTGTGCTGCCCCTCCCATTCACTTAACCCCTGTGCTGCCTATCTCCTACTCTATTCTATGCTGTTCTCTATCACTAATGTGCGTCCCTCTATTCTATACTATACTATGTCATATTCTAGCTCTGAACCTATAAACAGTACATTCACATTACAATACATGACATCACAGTATATGAACACTAGTAAACAGTGAGGTGCCGCATGTGAACGTGCAAACAGCGTACAGGAGAGAGGAGGCGTATGAGGGTCCCTACCACCTCCTTCCACCTGGTCTCACTGGTTTGTCACATATTTACAAGGTCTCTATACTATCAAACTACTTGAGTAAGCAGCAAACTCAAAAATGACACACACACTTGGGAGTACTGTAACAGAGTATTTAGGGACCTCAAAGCAAACCTCACAGTGAAGGGTTCCTAAAAAAATATCCCCCAAGAGCAACTTTTCCAATTGATCCAAGAGAAATTTGGTGATTTCATCAATTTTTTCCAAGCCTAAGGATGAACCATGTCACAAGGCAAAAGTGATAAATGTCTTCTTGTACAAAACATTCAGATTTTGACAGATTTTGAGTTCATGACTAGGGAACTTTCTAGATCTCAATCTCATTGAGACTTGTGGCCAATGCTGAAAAAATGGATGGACAAACAAAAATACCGTAGAGACATTGTAATAAACTATAAGCACTCATTAAGAAAGAATGGGTTGTCATTAGTAATGAGTGAATGTGCTCGGATAACACATTATCCGAGCAGGTTCGCTCATCACCTGTTGTCATCAGTCAGGATTTGGACCAGAAGCTGATGTCCAGCATGCCAGGCAAATTGCTGAAGTACTGATAAATATGTTAAAAGATGGACGCCGGACGGGTCCTTTAGGGGAGATATGTGTCTTCGCAGTTATTAGCTGTGCTGATGTGAGCTCGGAAGCAAACTCCAGCACATATAGTGCTGAGAGGGTCACTAGGCCATTCCACGGCCGGATTTCACAAGCGGTCATAAGAGATGGGTGGGAATAACTACTCACATATCCCAACCCCAGGGGCATGGTTTGGTAGATAAAATGGAGGCCAAGTGTCTCATTCAGGGTCTGGATCTGGAGATGTGTGGTTCTCCTGTGTGTTGGTCTGTGCTAAGGCCTAAAGAATGGGACACTATCCTGAGCGGGTGGACCCACTATTTGTTGTATGGACTTTTTACCTTATGTTTTCTCTTTGTGCCAGAAAAGGCTGTTCTTTTGTTTTGCTATCCTGAGCGGTTTATGCAGTTTAAATAACCTTGCCTGGACATTTCAGCAATACCACTTCCTGTGCCTACCTCAACCGGATTCAAGTGAGTACAAATCTCTACAATT
Source organism: Dendrobates tinctorius (assembly GCF_039654945.1). Classification (NCBI taxonomy): domain Eukaryota; kingdom Metazoa; phylum Chordata; class Amphibia; order Anura; family Dendrobatidae; genus Dendrobates; species Dendrobates tinctorius. The sequence goes on along the minus strand of NW_027361692.1, from coordinate 4,033,530 downwards.
GGTAATAGAAGCACGGGCATGAATCCCAACATGACAACATGGAGGAATTAATAAAGCAACTGGTGCAGGCTAATCTCAAACAACAACAGATATGGCAGCAGTAGATACAGTCATGGCCAAAAGTTTTGAGAATTACTCAAATATGATATTTTCACATGATCTGCTGGCCTCTGGTTTTTATGTGTGTTTGTCAGATGTTTTTATCACATACAGAAATATAATTGCAATCATATTATGAGTAGCAAAAGGTTATATTGACAGTTAGAATGAGTTAATGCAGCAAGTCCATATTTGCAGTGTTGACCCTTCTTCTTCAGGACCTCAGCAATTCTCCCTGGCATGCTCTCAATCAACTTCTGGATCAAATCCTGACTGATAGCAGTCAATTCTTGCAAAATCAATGCTTTTATTTTGTCTGAATTTGAAGGTTTTTGTTTGTCCACCCGTCTCTTGATGATTGACCACAAGTTCTCAATGGGATTAAGATCTGGGGAGTTTCCAGGCCATGGTCCCAAAATCTCTGTTTTGTTCCCTGAGCCATTTAGTTATCACCTTTTTGGTTTATGGCAAGATGCTCCATCATGTTGAAAAAGGCATTGTTGATCGCCAAACTGCTCTTGGACGGTTGGGAGAAGTTGCTCTTGGAGGACATTCTGGTACCATTCTTTATTCATGGCTGTGTTTTTAGGCAAGACTGAGAGAGATCCCATTCCCTTGGCTGAGAAGCAACCCCACACATGAATAGTTTCAGGATGCTTGACAGTTGGCATGAGACAAGACTGGTGGTAGCGCTCACCTGATCTTCTCCAAATAAGCCGTTTTCCAGATGTCCCAAGCAATCGAAAAGGGGATTCATCAGAGAAAATGACTTTACCCCAGTCCTCAGCAGTCCACTCCCTGTACCTCTTGCAGAATATCAGTCTGTCCATGATGTTTTTCCTGGAGAGAAGTGGCTTCTTTGCTGCCCTCCTTGGACCAGGCCTTGCTCCAAGAGTCTCCACCTCACAGTGCGTGCAGATGCACTCACACCTGCCTGCTGCCATTCCTGAGCAAGCTCTGCACTGCTGGTAGCCCGATCCCACAGCTGAAACACTTTTAAGAGACTGTCCTGGCGCTTGCTGGTCTTTCTTGGGCGCCCTGGAGCCTTTTTGGCAACAAGGGAACCTCTCTCCTTGAAGTTCTTGATGATGCGATAGATTGTTGACTGAGGTGCAATCTTTCTAGCTGCGATACTCTTCCCTGTTAGGCCATTTTTGTGCAGTGCAATGATGACTGCACGTGTTTCTTTAGAGATATCCATGGTTAACAGAAGAGAAACAATGATGCCAAGCACCAGCCTCCTTTTAAAGTGTCCAGTGGTGTCATTCTTACTTAATCATGACAGATTGATCTCCAGCCCTGTCCTCATCAACACCCACACCTGTGTTAATGGAGCAATCACTGAAACGATGTTAGCTGGTCCTTTTAAGGCAGGGCTGCAATGATGTTGAAATGTGTTTTGGGGGATACAGTTCATTTTCTAGGCAAATATTGATTTTGCAAGTAATTGCTGTTAAGCTGCTCACTCTTTATAACATTCTGGAGTATATGCAAATTGCCATTAGGAAAAATGAAGCAGTAGACTTTGTAAAAATTTATATTTGTGTCATTCTCAAAACTTTTGGCCATGACTGTACAGCAGCACAGGCAGAAGATGAAACTCCTAGCTGAGGTGATCCGTGGTAGGGAAACCGCCCCAACCCCAAATCAAGGTGATGACTCTCACGTGAGGAAGATGCTAAGAATAGCATTGCAAAAGATAACCCAGGGGGATGACATTGAGGTGTTCCTGATGGTTTTCAATAGAGGGCGGAAGAGCGGGAGAAATTGCCTCCGGAGCAGTAGGCAGAGGTTCTGGCTCCATATTTAACAGGTGAACCGCAGAAGGCCTATTATGACCTTGCCTTGCCAGATGCTAAAGAGCATGCCAAGTTAAAAGCTCAGATCTTGGCACACTAAGGAGTGACTCTGTCATTCCGCAACAGGTGCACCAGTGGGCCTATCGCAGTGACAAACCTCACCGGTCTCAAATGTTTGACCTCCTACTCCTGGTCCAAAATGGTTACAACCTGAATCTACCTCCCCGGGACAGATGGTGGCGAGGGTCATCATTGACAGGTTAATACACTCCCTACCAAGGCCGGTGCAATCCTAGGTTGCCCGAGAAGATATAAATCAGGTATCATGATTAAGAGTGCCTAGTCACTTGAAACGCGTAGATCGCATGCCTTGTATTTCATGCTGGCTTTTAAACCTCATTTCTATTGAGTGAATAAAGAATATTTTTCACAACATCGTGGAGCTGGACATTTTTCTTCATATGCCCGAGGAGATCCCTGTAATGCCGATGACCTTGTGAGCTTGATGGAGAGGTACCAGGCGGTTGAGAGTTCCTTGGGGAAGCAAGGGGTTGTTGCATCCACATACTGGGGTTCCCAAAGGGAGGCTGACTCCCAAAAGAGGGGAGCGAGAGCCATATCTGGGGGATGTCCAAGAGCCCAGGAGACATCTGAGGTATTGTCAAAGGCCCCATCCCTGAACTCAGGGAGTTTGGTAACCCTAGTGAGGGACACAATTCCCCATCGACTTATTCCTGATGTTGCTCAATAGTGTAATTTGTTGGAGCTGTCATACCCCAGATCACATAGCCGCCCATTGCCCCATGACCACTGAGGCAATGGACTGCAGCATAGGATGGCGCTGCTCATATTTTACATATCAAGCCTGCAGTGCTGTCCCTCAACCAGGCAAGGGACCGCAGTCATGCCCCGTAACAGTGAACGGGGTACAAATGACTGATCTGTTGGTCTCAGGGAGTTTGGTAACCCTAGTGAGGGACACAATTCCCCATTGACTTATTCCTGAAAAGAGGGTGGGAGTCCGCTGCATCCATGGCTACGCTAAGGACTACCCAGTGGTCCAAGTGGTCAAAAACACAAACTCTGGCACAGAGTCCCTATTATATTAGGGTGGGAATTTGCATTATTTTGGTACTTGTGGGGGAAAGGGAGGACATCTGATTGTTCAGAAAACAGCCAGGTTGCTCTTAAAGAGACCTGATCGCAGGCCTCCTCTGACAGGTTTCCTTTTTGTGTGCTTGTTGGCGATGAGGATGAGGCAGTATCCCCAGAGGCCAATATCCCTGAGCTGGAACTGTCCGGGGGAAACTTTGGAACCACCCAACTCAGGGATTTAACTCTAAAAGGGACATTTGAAAATGTGACAGTACTTAATGGTGTTGCTCAAGAGCCGGGGGCTGACACCCGATACCCATATTTTGCCATGAATTGGGGAGTTGCTATATCGAGTCACCAAGCTGAGAGGGGAGGTAATTGGGCATTTACTGGTGCCAGGGCCGTACAGACGCAGTATGTTACACATGGCCCATACACATGTCATAGGTGGTCACCTGGGCATAGAAAAAAACAAGAATGGATCCTCCAGAGGTTCTACTGGCCCAGTTGTCATCGTGATATTGTGAATTTCTGTAGGTCCTGTCCCACCTGCCAGCTGACTTCCCCACTGGCACATTTTTATAGCAAAAAATAAAAGTAACCAGCTCACCTGCTTTCTTGGCTAGTAGTGGTGCGTGGAAGCTTGGATATTTCGTGAAGTCACACGTGGAGTAAATCAATAATGAAAAAGTTTCCAGCTTCCAAATATACAAAAATTTATTCAAGGCATAAGAACAAGGATAAACGGACATGCCCCATCATAGCAGAAAGACACAGCAACGCGTATCGAACAATATGTTCTTTTTCAAGCTAAAAAAAATAAAAGCTTGAAAAAGAACATATTGTTCGATACGCGTTGCTGTGTCTTTCCGCTATGATGGGGCATGTCCGTTTATCCTTGTTCTTATGCCTTGAATACATTTTTGTATATTTGGAAGATGGAAACTTTTTCATTATTGACATTTTTATAGCCCCTTAGTGCCGTTGCCCATTATTGAGGTGCCCTTTGATCACACAGCCATGGATCTAGTGGGACCCCTGGTCAAGTCCGCCAGAGGGCATCAGTATATCTTGGTGGTACTGGACTATGCTATGTGATACCCGGAGGCCATTCCACTACATAACTCCTCCGCCAAGTGTATCACCCGAGAGTTGGTCCATATCTCCTCACTGTTTATGTCAAAGGTGAGGGAGCTGTGTAAAACCCTGCAAATCACACAACATCGGACCTCAGTCTACCATCCACAGATGGATGGCTTGGAAGAAAGATTCAATAAAACCTTGAAGGCCATGTTAAAGAAGGTCATAGAAAAGGGCGGATGGGACTGTCTACTACCGTACTTTCTATTCTCCATCAGAGAAGTCCCACAGACCTCTACTGGGTTCTCCCCTTTTGAACTTTTTTTAAGGCTGCCACCCCCCCTCATGGGCTCCTTGACATAGTGAAAGAGACATAGGAGGTGGAGTCTACACCCTACCGTAGTGTCATCGAGCATGTGGCCCAGATGCAAGAAAGGATTGCCAAGGTGATGCCCATTGTGAAAGAACACCTCCTCAAAGTACCAGAGGGGCAGTCGAGGGTGTACCATAGGTCAGCGAGGGTGAGACACTTCGACCCTGGGGATCAAGTACTGATGCTGGTGCCTACGGTGGAGAGCAAATTCCTGGCCAAATGTCAGGGCCCCTTTGAAATTGTTGAAAAGTTTGGGGGATGTCAACTATAAAGTCCACCAACCAGAGAGAAGGAAGCCCTACCAGGTATACCACATCAATCTTGTTAAGCCATGGCAAGAAAGGGAGCACGTGGAAGCTCCGTGTTTGGTGCCAAGTCTGAAGCTGACATGGAAGAAGATAAGGTGGCTGAGATGCTGTTACGTGCCCAAAAGCAGCAGTGCCGAGAGTTGCTACAGCGGAACAAAGACCTGTTCTCGGAGCTGCAAGGTTGTACAAAGGTCATAGAGCATGAAGTTCTGACAGAGCCTCATGTCTCGGTCAACTTGAAGCCATATTGGATTCCCGAAGCCCGTCGGGAGGTGATCTTGAAAGAGGTATAGCGGATGCTGAGCCTGGGAGTCATCGAAGAGTCCAAGAGTGGCTTCCTGTGCCTACCTGAACCGCAGCCGAGTGAGTACAAACCTCTACAATGTGTTAACTCTGTAAATATTGAGTCTTTGCATAGACTTGATGTATTAAAATCATGAAAATGTTCATAAATGTTTATAATTGTACTTCAGTAACCATAAAAACATCTGACTAAAAGATATATAAGACAGGTAACTTCTCATAATAAAGTAAACATGGGGATTAACACTTTTCTGATCATGAAATGACTAGCATTCTGCATTTTTTTTTAGCAGGCACTAGTTACAAAGAGCTGCAGCAGCTTCTCTTTGTTTCTATTCTGTTTCCCCCTTTCTCCTTCTCATTCTCCCTCTCCATGGACTTTAATAGGCAGCAGGTATAAATTGGTCCCTCACTGAAGGCAGATTCAAGCAGGTTTTAAGAGTAAATGATGAGTGCAGGGGCAAATGGAAATGTTTGATAAGTGAGTAATGAGGCATTTTTCCCCTTATAAGATATCTTCACTTGTACTATTAAGTATGCATGCTCTTTAAAGTCATTGATTTTATTTTACATGTAAATGCTTCTTAATTGCAGATGTAAAGACAATGTTGCATGATGCATGGCCCGTAGTAATTGTAAAGCTTCTAAGGATAGTTTAAAAACTTTGGAGAAAAACACATGACATTGATCCTAATGGTCTTTCCTGACATGATATATATACAGGTTATGTCTAATCATTTCAAGCCTACTTCTACTGTTACCATTCATCTCTAAAATATAGTTATGATAGTAAATAGTGGCGGAGCTTGTTCTTCAATGCATGCCTTATCTGCAGTGCGGTATGACTGGTATTAATCATTTTGTCGACATCACAGAATAAAATAAATTGCATTGACCATTAAAGTTCAATGCGCTGACACTACGGTAAGATGACAAACGGCAGATACCTATAGGAATGGGGGGTGCAAATAAGTGTTAAACAATCTGTTGAAGGCAGGAAAACACATACGTTGCATACATGACAATGTCTAATGTTTTTGACTCATTTGTTTTAATTCTTTCTGCTTTTATAGTTCAACATTACTGTAAATACTGTTTCGCTATATTAACAAAAATTATTTCAAACTGAACAAAAGAAAATGAATTATTGAGATACAGGCTACAATATCTGTGCTTTTAGTTTGCCGTTATGGCTGCTGTCATGTACTGAAATAGTGCCTTGTTTATTTTCTCCATTAATCAACAGTATATCCAGTACAGAAAAATGCCTCTTTCTCCACATTTTGACCTTTCTTCCCCTGAACCATTCACTGCTCATTTATGATGTATTTACACTGGCCGATAATCATGACTGTGCATTACTAAGAACATTCAATTCCAATTATCAGTCTGTCTAAACAAGCCATTGTTCACCTGACAAGTGTGAATTGATCATTGGTCCCTTCACTACCTTGGACGTATCCATACGTCCTGGTTGGGAAGGGGCTCCCGATTTTGGATGTATGGATACATCCTGGCGATCTTATGGCATTGAGAATAAAGGCACTGTGATTGCATGAAGTTGCCTGCTGTTTCTGACTGCAGGGCAAATGAGCTCATTGCCACGGGGATTTCACCGCCCCCCTGCAACTATGATCGTTGTGATTGGCTGTTCATTTCTGAAACATTGAAGTCCAGCTATGATTGGTGCTATTACAGCACCGATCCGATCATAGGTTGGAGCTAGGCAATCACAGCATCACCAGCCCTAGCATTGATTGGTGCGATCGGATGATGATGACCAATTGCACCAATCAGTGAGCAGAACGTGGTCTGACCTCATAGTGACTGCTCTGCACCACATCATTCCAGCTTGGAGATGTTATAGAGCGATCAATATGCCGTTTTATTGCAGGATCTGCTGGGTTTTATCCTGTGCCACCACTTTTCTTTTTTGGCAGATTTTTTCTTTTGCACCACCTCCGTGTGTGCATCCTGTAGGCCACCAAGTGCTCATCAGTGACATATCTCACTGATCAGCATCCATGTTCATTTTTGGCCAGGGTTTTATTTTACCTTTACATTCCCCCCTTGTGCCACATCCAAGCATGCTACCTGCAGCCTGTGATCGGAATCAAGTTGATAGAACTAGATTAAAGACAGTAAAATTATACTGTAGTAATCTGTGTCTGCTAGAGTGTGTTTTACTGACTATAGTCAGAGTTAGTGTCAGATAGTAAAGTGTAAATAAAGTCAAAAATAATAATTTAGATTAGTTGATAGGGCTAGATTAGTGACAGTTAGAGTTGAGCGATACCGTCCGATACTTCAAAGTATCGGATCGGAATGGATCGGCCGATCTTAAAAAAAAAGTATCGGTATCGCCGATTCCGTTACCGGAAGTCCCATTCAAGTCTATGGGACTTCCGGTATCGGAATAAGAAAAATCCTGTTTTTCCCTTGTACAGCCTCTCTGGGGTCTGTACGGGCCTTTCGGGGGGCTGTGCCGGCCTGCCAGGGGGTCTGTACAGGCTCCGGTGGGCTGTGCCGGCCTGCCGGGGGGCTGTGCCGGCCTGCCGGGGGGCTGTGCCGGCTCCGGGGGGCTGTGCCGGCCTGCCGGGGGGCAGTGCCGGCCTGCCGGGGGGCTGTGCAGGCTACGGGGGGCTGTGCCGGCCTGCCGGGGGGCTGTGCCGGCCTGCCGGGGGGCTGTGCCGGCCTGCCGGGGGGCTGTGCAGGCTTCGGGGGTCTGTGCAGGCATCGTCCGATGGGACTACAAGTCCCATCAGGCGATGCCTGCTACCATGACAGTGATTGACACATTAGCCAATGATGGGACAGTAGTAGTCCCATCATCCGGCTAATGTGTTGAATGTAAAAAAAAAATAAAAAAAAAAAAATTACATGCTACATACATACAACATGCATACTACATACATGCTACATTCATACTACATACTACATACATGCTACATTCATACTACATATATACTACATGCAACATACATACTACATATATACTACATGCATGCAACATGCATACTACATATATACTACATGCAACATACATACTACATATATACTACATGCAACATACATACTACATATATACTACATGCAACATACATACTACATATATACTACATGCATACTACATGCATGCTACATGCTACATACATACCACATACATACTACATACATACTACATACATACTACATGATACATACATATTACATATATACTACATGCAACATACATACTACATATATACTACATGCATGCAACATGCATACTACATATATACTACATGCTACATACATACTACATATATGCTACATACATACTACATATATACTACATGCATGCTACATACATACTGCATGCTACATACATACTACATATATACTATTTCCCACACAGCAATGGCATAAAGTGAGACTAGGGACTTTTTTTTTTTAAGTGGCGGAGGAATACAGTGCGGAAGGATACCTACCTTCCGTCATTGGATTCCTGCAGCCCGTAGAGAACGGCAGCAACAGCTGATGCTGCAGTTCTCTACCCAAGATCGTCGTGGGACACACTCGTGGACTGCTTCGGATCGTGGGTGAGTATTTTTGTGGTTTGTTATGTTAATATTTATTCCGTAAAAGACAATGGCTTCGGGGAACAATGTGACAAGTATTGGTAAGTATGTTACTCTATGTTATATGTACTGTATGTCTATGTATGTATTGTATGAATGTATTGTATGTAGTATGTATGTAGTATATATGTGGTATGTATGTAGCATGTAGTATGTATGTAGTATGTATGTAGCATGCATGTAGCATGCAGTATGTATGTAGCATGCATGTAGTATATATGTAGTATGTATGTAGCATGTAGTATGTATGTAGTATGTATGTGGTATGTATGTAGCATGTAGTATGTATGTAGCATGTAGTATGTATGTAGCATGCATGTAGTATATATGTAGTATGTATGTAGCATGCAGTATGTATGTAGCATGCATGTAGTATATATGTAGTATGTATGTAGCATATATGTAGTATGTATGTAGCATGAAGTATATATGTAGTATGCATGTTGCATGCATGTAGTATATATGTAGTATGTATGTTGCATGTAGTATATATGTAGTATGTATGTATCATGTAGTATGTATGTGGTATGTATGTAGCATGTAGCATGCATGTAGTATGTATGTAGTATATATGTGGTATGTATGTAGCATGTAGTATGTATGTAGCATGCAGTATGTATGTAGTATATATGTAGTATGTATGTAGCATGTAGTATATATGTAGTATGCATGTAGCATGCATGTAGTATATATGTAGTATGTATGTAACATGTAGTATGTATGTAGCATGCATGTAGTATGTATGTAGTATATATGTAGTATGTATGTAGCATGTAGTATGTATGTAGCATGCATGTAGTATATATGTAGTATATATGTAGCATGTAGTATGTATGTAGCATGCATGTAGTATATATGTGTTATGTATGTAGTATGTATGTGGTATGTATGTGGTATGTATGTGGTATGTATGTAGTATGTATGTGGTATGTATGTGGTATGTATGTAGCATGTAGTATGTATGTAGCATGCATGTAGTATGTATGTAGTATTTTTTTTTTTTTTTTTAACATTTAACACATTAGCCGGATGATGGGACTACTACTGTCCCATCATTGGCTAATGTGTCAATCACTGTCATGGTAGCAGGCATCGCCAGATGGGACTTATAGTCCCATCGGACGATGCTTGCACAGACCCCCGGACATCAGCACAGCCCCCCGGCAGGCCGGCACAGCCCCCCGGCAGGCCGGTACAGACCCCCACAGGGTGCACAGACCACCGGCAGGCTGGCACAGCCCCCCGGCAGGCCGGTACAGACCCCGGGCAGTCCACACAAACCCCCCGGCAGGCCGGCAGAGACCCCCGGAAGGCCCGAAATGACGGCGCATCATGATGACGTCAGGCTGTCAATCAACTTTGAACTTCCGATTCCGATGCCGACTTCCGATATTGAAAAAATATCGGAAGTCGGTATCGGAATTCCGATACAGCAAGTATCGGCCGATACCCGATACTTGCGGTATCGGAATGCTCAACACTAGTGACAGTAAAATATACTGTTGTAATCAATGTCTAGTACAGTATTTTCTTATTGAATCTAGTCAGAAAATGGCATTCAGCCATGGAGGTAATATGCCTTCATTGCCTCTGACACTGATAATAATGGCGAGTATGCCACCTTGCTTAATTTTTCCTCTTCCTCCTCCTCTTCTTCTTCTTCAAGTGATAACAAACACAGACATCCCAGGAAAGCAAATGAGCCAGCACCCACCATTCATGACCCCATATGGACCTCTGAAGATTATGAGCAAAAGAGTCCTAATTTTGTGACCCTATCAGCAATCCAATATAACACTACCGGCCTCACAGAAATCTACTTTTTCAAAGTCTTTTTCTCCGAGGATTTGTAGAACTCATGGTGGCCGAGACAAAATGTCTATGTCCAGCAATTTTTGGCCCAAAACCCCACTTCATCAATTTCTAACTGTACTCCCATAGATGCAGCAAAAATGATGACATTATGAGGCCTTATCCTTCATGTGGTTTTAGTGAAGAAGCCAGAACTTTGGCAATATTGGATTGTTGAAGTTTCACTGTATATAACACTCTAGTGTTACACATGACTATGACTTGTAAATGCTTTTAGGCCATCCACAAATTTTTGCATTACAATGATAATGCACAGAGTTCTCCTAGAGATGACCCCAACTTTGACCGACTTTTCAAAATTTGGCCTGTCATTGATCACTTCAGCAACAAGTTTGCTGAGGTGTACATTTCCAAAAGGGACATCTGCGTGGATGAGTCCATTTCAAGGGAAGGCTTAAATTTTGATTCCAGTAAGAGGGTCAGGTACAGAATTACTTTACAAGCTTTGAGAGAGTACGTCAGGATACACCCACAGGTTTATTGTTTATGAAGGGAAGGACATCTGAATTCAACTTCCTGAATGCCCCCTGTCCTGGGAGTAAGTGGGAAAATTGTGTAGGATTTGGTGCACCCAACTGCTGGATCAGGGTTATCACCTCTACATAGAAAATTTTTATACCACTCTTCAAGTCCCTCTCTGTCAGAGCTAGCACAGCATGTGGTACTCTGCACAAAACCCAGAGAGGACTCTCAAGGCCACTAATTTGGCAGCTGCTCAGAAAGGGTGAGAGCAGAGCCTAATATAGGGACAACCTGCTGGTGGTCAAGTACAAGGACAAAAGGGATGGCCTTTTTATCACCACCATGCAGAACACTCACCCACTGTGCCAAAGTACCTCTACACAGGTCTACAGACCTGATTGTGTCCTGGGGTACAATAAAAAGATGGGGGGCATTGATCTACAGTTATGCTCAAAGGTTTACATACCCCGGCAGAATTTTTCCTTTCTTGGCCTTTTTTCAGGGAATATGAATACTGTAATAACACCAAAACTTTTTCTCCACTCATGGTTAGTGGTTGCGTGAAGCCACTTATTGTCAAACTACTGTGTTTTCTCTTTTTAACTCATAATGACAACCCAAAATATCCAAATGACCCTGATCAACAGTTCACATACCCTGGTGATTTTGGCTTGATAACATGCACAAAAGTTTGAAAAGCTACTAAAGGTATCATCCTCAGCTGTGACCTGTTTGCTTGTAATCAGTGAGAGTGCACAAAAGCTGAGTGAGTTTCTGGCATCTATCACAATGGCATTAACCCCTTCTCAACCTTGGACGTACTCAGTATGTCTTGGTCACCTGGTACATGGAGGTGTGCGTGAGATCGCCGCTTGGTGACAGTTGAATCTGACAACTGACACTCGGCGCAGGAGTGGTGCCTGCACCGCTCCTGGCACTTTAACCCCCTAAATACTTCGATCGCAACATTTAGCAGGCATGCTGAGGGAGACCCCTGTGCACTCCGATTGGGCCCCAGCTACGTCATCGAGGAGGCCGAATTGTTGCCATGGTGACCCGATCACTTCAATGCAACATCCAGGTCACCAGGCTACGGCAAGCCCCTCATGGTCTCAGGGGTTTGTGTCAGTGCAGCACTGACAGTTCTAATTCATTGCAATGCTCACACATGTATGAGACTCACCCATTCAAGTCTATGGGTGTGTAAAAGAAAAAAATGAATGTCATATGGAATCACAGTATAGCATCTGATTTTTACGGATACAGTACAATTCTGTAAGACAGGGAACTGTAAATGGTCCTGTAAAAGATTAATAGCAGCTGCTGTAAAAACAATCAGATTGCATAAGTGTAGGAGGAGGGGCCCCCGCCGAGTGTCTGGGCCGGAACCAAGGGGACCGTCATCTATGTTCCTAGGGGATCTGTTTCCAGGGAGCAGAGTAGGGGCACGGACCGCTGAGACTTCCAGGACTGTTGGGGGAGGAGCCTATATAAAAGGGGCAGAGAAAGCCAGTCAGAGTGAGTCAGCAGAACGGGAGAGAAGGAGCAGGAGACCGTGGGGACACCAGGGAGCCAGAGCAGTAACCAAAGAGGAGGACGGCGACAGAAGGTACACTTTCAGTGGACCGCAGGGAGATAGCGCCAAGCCGACCGACAGAAGACCGCTGCTTCTCAGCCACCCGCGGCCGTTGCCACCTCGCTCCAGCCCGCGGCTGCGGCCTGCCCGCAGCCACCTGCGGCTGTTGCCGCCTCTCTCCTGTCTGCGGCTGCGGCTCCTCCATCGCCACCCGCAGCCGCCACCGCCCTGCTCCAGTCCGTGGTAGGGGCCGGGCCATCACCCTCCGCGGGTCCCCTAGTGCAGCCGCTGGCTGCACCGGTGGCCTACCAACCACCACTCAGCACCGCCGCTGCCCTCCTCTGTCCGGGGGCTGCGGCCTTCACTCTCCCACTCCCAGGTGGTATCCCGTTGCCTCCGCTGGGGGGACATTCCGCCAAAGAACTCTTCTAGGGCCTGTTGTGCCCCTGCTTCGTCTGGGTGTTGGAATGCCCAAAGACTACGTCAGATCCTCAGCGGCTGGGCCCAGCAGCTGCGCCCAGCGGCTGCGACGCCGGAGCACCACTGAGCTATACGCCGAGGGACATCAGGCTGGATAAGTGACACATAACTAAGGACCTGTAGTCGGCCATACCGTGGCCCTAAAGTGACCGACCTTTGCCGGAGTAGTCGTGTTCTCATAATCAGTGTTTTCTTGTATTTGGTCCCTGCGAAGGACAATTGCTGTTATTTTGTTTGGTTGCTTAGGATAGCTCTACCAGCATCTATCTATAAAAGTTATTACCTAAAGTTTAATCCGTCTCGCGTCTCATCACTGCATCCCGCGTACCTGCCATTACCACATTTGGCATAGTTGGCAGGATGCAGTCTCTGAGAGCGGACAACAGCACCCCAGACTAGAGCGGGGCCGTAGACTCAGAAAATAACAAGGGGCCCCGGTCCAGCATCTCTTTGGGGGCTATGCTAAGCAACCTGCCTAGGTTCTCCAGCTCCAACACTATGCTGTGGAGCTGGACAGAGCGGATGCGAAGCCTCTTCCGAATGCATCCGATGACACCTGACCTAGAAACCGAGGTAGCTGTCATGGCATTAGAGGGGGAGGCCCATGATTCATTAATGTTGAGGCCCCCGGGACACCGCAACACCTTTGCTAGGGTCCCGCGGATTCTGGAGGAGACCCATGGGGATCCAACAAATGTGGGAGAGTTGAGGACCTGATTGTTCAGTCATATACAGGGAGAGGGGGAGACCATCACCCAGTATATGAATGTCCTCCAGGAGTTATACACGGCCATCGAGCAGAAGGACGGCGTAGGGGTAGGACCCATCGACATTACCCTACGCGACCTGTTAGTGACTGGTCTCCGGGACCCTTTGATAAAGCAGGCATTACGGGAGCAGGTCCGAGTGAACCCACATATGACTTTCTCTGAGGTGGGGAGTCAGGCTCGTGCTCGAGAGCAGGAGCAGGGGCTAACGGTCCCCGCGGGGAAGGTCCGGAGGGTGGAGGCCTCCGTGAATGTTGTCGGGGAGCCCCAATGGATAGAAGAAATGAAACAAGAGCTGAAGAACATCAGGGGCGAGTTGGCCAAAGAGAAAAGAAGGACCGAGGTCACGACTGGGAGGCTTAATTCCAATCCAGGGCCCTGAGGGCCTTGCAATGCCCGCGGCAGCCGGCCCTCGCAACCCCGGTGTTATGAGTGCGGGGAGCTGGGCCACTTCGCACGAGAGTGTCCGCGGCATGGGAGATACCCACCCTGGCAGCCATTAAACTAGAGGGTTCCGGGCTGAGGGGACACGGCTCAGAGCCAGAAGCCGCGACATGGGGTGATGGAAGTCCCGAAGATCTGGTCGCAAAGTGTCCAGTGGTATGGAATCCCTCAGCCGCCAGGGAGTGGTCCTGACCCAAGGGGAACCCAATAACAAACAACCAGTCACCCTGGGTATGAACATACTGCGGGAGTTCGACAATTTACTCCTCAATGACCCCACATAAGAGACCCTGAAACAGTGGTGTTCCCACATGCCCCAAAGGCGGGTCTTCCAGCAGTTGGGGCGGGAGGCGCGAGTACTCCAGGACTGCCAGGAGGGTGAGGCACTGGGCAAAGTCATCGCGAAAATGGCTCCCCCGCTCGTGCTGCCCCCCTGGCAGACAGTGGTGGCCATGCCTATTCGGGCCCCGGTGCCTTTGGAGGGCGTGGAGATGCAGGTGGAGCCGTGCTACTTGGAACGCCTACATCTTGGCATACTGGTGGCTCGCTCCCTAACCACTGTGCGGAGAGGGACCGTCCTGGTGCGCTGCGTCAACCTAGAAGACCAAGACATCATCTTGAAGCCCCGGGCCGAAATGGCCAAGCTGGTGAGGCCTTTGGATGAGGTGCTGCCAGCCCCTGTGGTCCAAGTAAGGGTGCAACCCGAGGACCCTTGGGCAGTGACTATCTGAACCCTGCAGACTGCCGAGTCCTCGACCCAGGAAAAGGGCCGAAACATCCTGGAAAGAATGCGGGCCGAACTCTCTGGCCTGACTCCAACCCAACTTCTCCAGGTGGAAACATTACTAGGACAGTACCACGAGGTATTCGCCAGGATGATTTTGGATGCACCACAGCCATCACGCATGGAATTCCCATGGCAGGAATGGCCCCCATTCGAGAACGATATCGGCAAATCCCTCCACATCTATACCAGGAGGTGAAAACTTTATTGGGCCAAATGCTGTGGAAGGGGGTCATTCGAGAAAGCCAGAGGCCCTGGGCAGCTCTCATCGTGTTGGTTCGCAAAAAGGATGGCACCCAGCGGTTCTGTGTGGACTATCGGAAACTGAACGGCGGCACTATCAAAGATTCATACCCGCTGCCCCGAATAGAAGAGTCCCTATCTGCCTTGGGGAAGGCGACGTACTTCTTGACGTTAGATCTGGCCAGCGGATACTGGCAGGTGCCGATGTCGGAAGGAGACAGGGCCAAGAAGGCGTTCATTCTTCCCATGGGACTGTTTGAATTCAATCGGATGCCGTTCGGGCTGGCCAACGCCCCGGGGACCGCTCCATCAGTCGCTGAAAAGCGACTGATGGAGCGGTGTCTGGGAGATCTCAACTTCGAAGCCATGCTGATATATCTGGACGATATCATCATCTATGCCGCCACGTTTGAGGACCCCCCTGTGGCGGTTGGGGCAAGTGCTCGGCCGGCTGCAGATGTACAGGTTGAAGGTAAAACCCCAGAAATGTCACTTGTTTCGCACCCAGATCGAATATCTGGGGCATATTGTTTCTGCCGAGGGCGTGAGACCATCCCTGGAAAAGGTTGCCGCCATCCAAGGATGGCCTACCCCCGAGATGGTGAAAGATGTGCGGGCCTTCCTGGGGTTGGCCGGATACTACCGTCGTTTCGTAAAGAATTTTGCACGCCGAGCCCAAGCCTTGCAGGACCTGCTAAAGGGGGTTCCTGCCAGGGCAAATGGGTGGAAAGTCAAGTGGCAACAACTGCAAGAGGAAGCCTTCCAAGACCTTAAGGCTGAACTCTTGGGTGCCCTGGTGTTAGCTTATGCGGATTTCTTGCAACCATTCATAGTGCACACCGATGGGAGCCTCCATGGGCTAGGGGCTGTGTTTGCACAAGTTCAAGACGGCCGGGAGAGGGTGATCGCGTACGGTAGCCAATCACTTCATGACTCCGAACGTAACCCTGACAATTACAGCTCCTTTTAGCTTGAGCTCTTCGCGGTAGTGTGGGCCATGACAGAGCGGTTCGCAAAGTACTTGGCGGGCTCCCAGGTGGTGGTGCGAACCGACAACAACCAGCTGGCCTACCTTCAAAATGCCAAACTAGGGGCTCTGGAGCAGCGATGGGTGGCCCGGATGGCCAAGTTCAACTATAAGATCATTTATAAAAGGGGAGCCGAAAATGTGCACGCTGAAGCCCTCTCCAGGATCCGGCATGCAACTCCGGGAAAGAGTCGAGACAACGAATTAGAAGGGGAAGAGACGCCATTTGCCCTCACCGCCGCCGTGCTCATGGCTGCCACACAGGAATAATCCCCTCTAGGACCCCCAAGGGGTATGCTGGAACAATCACGTGACGGATGGATCCAACAGCAGCAAGAAGACGAAGAAATTGGGCTCCTACGCCGATGGGTGACCACCAGCAGACTACCTACCGACTCCCGAAGACAGACCTTGACTCAGGATATGTTGCTAATGCTACGCCAATGGGAGAAACTAGTCATCAAGAAAGAACTATTGTATCGGAAGGCAATATCATGGGCGACGTCTGCAACAACTTGGCAGGTAGTCGTCCCCGGGGCCCAACTCAATGAACTGGCCTGGGAAGCCCATGAAAAGGGGGCTCACTTCGGAGCTCAAAAGACCTTGCAATGGCTGCAGCAGATAGTTTACCATCTGCGTCTGCACGCTGCTGTGGAAGAAGCATGCCGGGCCTGCCGCCTATGCGAGCTGGCTAAACCACCCGCTCAAGCCCGCTGGCCTGAGTATGTTCCTGAACTATTGTGGGTTTATAACAACCGGGTGCACCGGGTTATCGGCTATACCCCCTACTTGCTGCTGTTTGGGAGGGAAGGCAAAGGTATCATGGAGGTGGAACTAAACCCGGAGGAACCCCAACCCTGGACCCGGGTGTCATCATGGGTCCGAAACCACCAACAGCGGCTACAAACCCTCCACCGAATCGTCCATACAAAACTCCAGGACCTGGAACACCCAGGGGGGACTCTGCCTCCGCCCACTGACCTCCAGACTGGGGATCGAGTACTTGTGCTACACCAGCGACCCCAGAACAAGTTAGAACCTCGGTGGGAAGCAAGTCCTTACTGAGTATTGCGCCGAATAAGCTCCAAAGGGCCTATGTACGAGATATAACCTGAAAAAGATGGGGCCCTTCCCACGCGCACTGTGCACCATAATATGTTGCGGCCCTGTACATCCACCAACCCCATGCGACCAGAGCTTACTCCTCAGGTCCCCGAACCACTGCCAACAGTCTGGGACCCAGATGATGAAGATCACCCAGCTATTCAAGCAAGCCCTCCAAGGAATAATATCTCAGCAGGTCCAGTCAGGCCACCAGAGTCGACCAGCCCACTACCTGCCACCACCCCAGAAAGCCCCACCACAGTTGAACCAAGACGCTCCGAGCGGTCAACAGCTGGCAAACCCCCCGAACATTACAAACAGGACCAGTTCGTATGGCAACAAGAACTTTTGCCTCAAAATGGCAACCCGAGCCCACCAAAGCCCTCTCCCGAGGACTGGCGACGATATACAATGGGGGAGTGTAGGAGGAGGGGCCCCCGCCGAGTGTCCGGGCCGGAAGCAAGGGGACCATCATCTAGGTTCCTAGGGCATCTGTTTCCGGGGAGCAGAGTTAGGGGACGGACCCCTGAGACTTCCAGGACTGTTGAGGGAAGAGCCTATATAAAAGGGGCGGAGAACGCCAGTCAGAGTGAGTCAGCAGAACGGGAGAGAAGGAGCAGGAGACCGTGGGGAAGCCAGGGAGCCAGAGCCTCCAGCAGTAACCAGAGAGGAGGACAGCAACAGAAGGGAGACCCTCGGTGGACTGCAGGGAGACAGCGCCAAGCCGACCGACAGAAGACCGCTGCTTCTCAGCCACCCGCGGTCGTTGCCGCCTCGCTTCAGCTCGCGGCTGTGGCCTCCTCGCAGCCACCTGCGGCCATTGCCGCCTCACTCCAGTCCGCGGCTGTGGCTCCTCCATTGCCTCCCGCAGCTGCCACTACCCCGCACCAGTCCGTGGTAGGGGCCAGGCCGTCGCCCTCCACTTGTCCCCTAGTGCAGCCACTGGCTGCACCGGTGGCCTACCAACCACCACTCAGCACCGCCGCTGCCCTCCCCTGTCCGGGGGCTGCGGCCTTCACTCTCCCACTCCCAGGCGGTATCCCGTTGCCTCCGCTGGGGGGGACATTCCGCCAAAGAACTCTTCTCGGGCCTGTTGTGCCCCTGCTTCGTCTGGGTGTTGGAACGCCCGAAGACTACACCAGAACCTCAGCGGCTGGGCCCAGCGGCTGCGAGGCTGAAGCACCACCGACCGATACGCAGAGGGACGTCAGGATGGCTAAGTGACACATAATAACTAAGGACCCGTAGTCGGCCATACCGCGGCCGTATAGTGACCCGCCTTTGCCGGAGTAGTTGTGTTTTCATAATCAGTGTTTTCTTGTATTTAGTCCCTGCGAGGACAATTCATGTTATTTTGTTTTGGTTGCTTAGGATAGCCCTACCGGAATCTATCTATAAAAGTTATTACCTAAAGTTTAATCCGTCTCACGTTTCGTCACTGCTTCCCGCGTACCTGCCATTACCACATATGGATGACAAGTAAGAAAGAAAATTGTCTCACTTTTTTGGTTGAATTTTTTTTTATATGCTTGTATGAACCTATCCTAAGAAGAAGAGGAGGATGGAGCAGAGAGTGATAAAGAAAAGCACAAATGGAGATATTTAGGCTTGGAATAAGTGTTCTGGCTCAGCTGCAACACTGCTCAGTACTGCCATATAATATCCTCCAAACTTCTGATTTTCAATGTGAGATAGTATCAAAATCTCCTCTTTACTATTCGTGCAGTGTAAAGTTGATTCCAATGAAGCTTGTTTCCACTCCCACTTTTGTCCTCTTTTTCATGGAGGAGATGTCATCTGTCAATATCTCCAACAGCTTGTGATGTGTTAGTAGCCACTGTTCTACTAGGGTTCAGTATTGGTTATCAAGCGATCTTTATCCTCCACAGTAAATTTTATAAAATACCCTTGCTTAAACAATGTGATAAAAGGTTTACATTATATTATATGCACTCCAAAGTTTTGCTCCAGATTTATCACAGTGGTTCTTGGAAGGGTAAATCTGTTGCATCTTTAGAGTGTCTTGTCTTATTTTGCACCACTACTAGTTTTGTGCCAGAACTTTCTGCACAGCATCACATATTAGGCAGTGCCCATTCTCCATGAAGCCACTCACTATTTTTTAAGATGAACCACAGAAAGTATCAAAAACATTAGAAATACGCTGTGCAACATATAAAACGCTTTAGCTTTGTAAATCACCTTCTCAATGTCCGTGAAAAAATATAAAAAGTTATTACTTTTGACATGCAGAGATGGAAAAAAAAAAAAAAAAAATTGCCCTGCCATTAAGTACTAATATACACTACATCCTTAACAGAAGAGAAGTTCTCTTTTTCACAATGCATGAAAATTCTCCAGAATATTAATCACGATACTTTTATTCACTCCAACCACACCACAGACCAATTTTCTTCAGCTAGCAGTTTGCCTCCCAAAGCCCATGGCAGCTGCACTACTGTGTACTAAAAATTTCGTATAGTTACTAATATTTAAAGTGGTGGTCCACTGCCCATACTTTATATCCTTATAGTAAGAGCCAGATTGCTCTCATCTATTACAGACATTTCCCCTGTAAATTGTCATTGCTGCTCAATATCATCATCAATACTGTTCATCAGTTTGGCTCTTACAAATATTTGTCTTTCTCTCCCAAAGCCATGGCTGTATTTGACACTAGGCGCCCAAAGTGGGGTGGCCAGGGTGACAGAAATTAGTTTTGAATTTCATTTCTTATTAATCAGCTGCGGTGGACCATTTGAATCATGATTTTTTTTATTCTCGGGGAGAAATATGGTTGGGAGGGCTGTTTCAATATAGAGGAACCTTGCTTTGTAGATTTGTGCTTCATTGTTACACAATTAAGATCCAGGTAAGAACTAGTGCACTATTACAAGTCACAGCATATCAGTGGCTGTGCTGTTCCTTTGAATTTAAAGTCCCTTATTATGTGGTGGGGTCTCTCCAGATTCTACAGCATAATAAATGCAAGAAGAGAAAAAGAAAATCCTACAGCATGTTATGCACTTGCGCAGAATCCTATTGGGCCTCATCAAAGCTGGAAGTCCTAGCCCATTATTCAAGGCCTCGGCATTTCAGCATGGGTAACAGTGATCTTAGGGTACCGTTACACTTAGCGATGCACCAGCGATCCCGACAACGATATGGATTGCTGGTACATCGCTAAGTGGTCGCTAGTGAGCTGCCACATAGGCAGATCTCACCAGCGACATAGCAGCGGTCGGGGGTCGCTACTTACCTGTCAGACGCGGTGATCCTTACGTCCGCCCGCCCGAGTCCACGCGTTGCTCGTCGGCGCCACAGGAAGCGCCCGGCGAGAAATGATCCAGGACCTTCTCGCGCGACCAGTGATGAGTAGCGGGGGAGCCGGTCGGAGGTAAGTATCAGACATAGCGATATCGCTAGCAATATTGCTGCTACGTCACAAAATCGGTGACATTACAGCGATATTGCTAGGATATGTATGATGGGTATATGGGCATGGGACTATGAGATGAAGGATGTGTGATGGGTATATGGGCACTCGACTATGGGATGGTGAATATGTATGATGGGTATATGGGCATGGGACTATGGGATGGAGAATATGTATGATGGGTATATGGGCATGGGACTATGGGATGGAGAATATGTATGATGGGTATATGGGCATGGGACTATGGGATGGAGGATGTGTGATGGGTATATGGGCACTCAAGTATGGGATGGAGAATATGTATGATGGGTATATGGGCATGGGACTATGGGATGGTGAATATGTATGATGGGTATATGGGCATGGGACTATGGGATGGAGAATATGTATGATGGGTATATGGCACGGGCCTATGGGATGGTGGATATGTATGATGGTTATATGGGCACGGGACTATGGGAAGGAGGATAATTATAATTTGTTATAACTAACCACAGTTAGTTACTATGCCCGGGCAGTGCCGGGCTCTTCAGCTAGTTTTTCTATAAAAGCCATACAGAAAAATGGCATCCAGAGGCTTCGATTCTGCTGAATCCATGTGGAAGCATATGACAAAACATCTGCAATTTGGCAAATGTTGATTATGTCAAATTCAAGTTGAATTCAATTCCACTCGAATTTATTTGCTCATCTAGACTGCTCCCCAGTGCTCCTGTCTTACCACAAAGGGAAGGAGCAATATGAATTTTGCGCCCCCAGGAGTACGGTCGTCACAGTGGCATTACCTCCCTCCTAGGGAGTGTGAGGTCATGCTTGGAAGCAATGAAATGGTCTCTCTATCAGGTAGTTCCAGCACACAGCACAGCTCCTACTCCGAGCCAGCAGAGGGAGCTCTGAATCAAACTACTAAGGAGCTGCTCTCTGTGGTCGGAAGGAAGAAAGTTGGTGCAGAGAGAGGGAAGAGTGTGGATGTGTGGAGACGAGCTGGGGACTGGAGCTGGAGCAGCGCTCACCCCTAAGCTGAAGTGCATTGACCGGAGTCCAAGGCTGGGTGGATACTAAAGGTCCCACAGCAGAAACCAGAGGAACAAGAGGCTGTAAATGCTCTGTTCCCAACCGAGACTCAACGACACAGCAGCAACGTGTGTGAGCCAGAGAGAGAGAGAGAGAGGGCTACAGCTGCCTGTCATACAAGTGGAGTTCTAAGTAAGAGCAAGCAAGAGGAACTTGAGTGTAATTCATAACTGGAAGTACTTCAAAATAGGGCTAGAAAAGGAGACCTCACAACCCATCTGCATAGGGAGATTCCCAAGTTGCTTCCAGGCTGATCAACTCCTGTACCATCTGCGATCTGAATCCTGGACTGTACCTACAAAGCACAGCAATTTAGGCTGTCTGCACACGTAAGCGTTTTTTTTGCGTTTTTACCGGCAAAAACGCTTAAAAAAATGCTTAAAAGAAGCATCCTAATACAGGAAAGATGTATATCTTTGTACCGTGTTAGCCAGTAGATAGAAAAATATTCAGAATTGAGAGTCCTCAGTGGTTGATACCTTTTAATGGCTAACTGAAAAGATGGTAACACATTGCAAGCTTTCGAGACTACTCAGATCTCTTCTTCAGGCTAGACTAATACAAAATCTGAAGAGTCACATATTTATGCACAATACAACACAGAAAAAATGCAATAGATAAGACAAGTGACGTGAAGCAGAACTATCAATATGGGAGAGGGAGAAACATAAATATTGGACCAGTATATAGATAAGGAGTCCGGATGTTTTATAGTCCTCTGATTGGGGTCTCCTAATGTGTTGTGATGCCCCCACCAGGTCTTGAAAGCAAATTCCTTAACCCCTTTCTGCCATCCGACGTACTATCCCGTCCATGGGACCTGGGCCCCTATGCCCATGGACGGGATAGTACGTCGGCGCGATCAGCGGCGCCCACGTGGTGAGCGCCGCTGATCGCGGCCGGGTGTCAGCTGACACCCGGCACAATGTGTCAGGGGCGGTCACGGACCGCCCCCGACACGTTAACCCCTTGCACACCGCGATCAAACACGATCGCGGTGTACCGGGGGTTAAAGGGAAGCATCGGCAGGGAGGGGGCTCCCTCCGTGCTTCCCTGAGCCCCCCACGGCAGCGCAATGTGCAGCGCTGCTGCGGGGGACTCCTTTCCTCCAGTGCCCCGAATCCAAGATGGCGACGGGGGCCTTCGGGGGCCTGCAGGAAGCTGGCTTCCTCAGTGCCTGCAAAGCGCAGGCATGAGGAAGCCTTCTGCAGTGCCTGTGTCAGATCGCTGATCTGTCACAGTGATCTGTGATGTGACAGATCAGCGATCTGTCACAGGACAGTGATGTCCCACCTGGGACTATTTAATAAAGTAAAAAAAAAAATAAAAAAAAGTGTAAAAATAATTAAAAAAAAATCGCCAAATATATTAGAAAAAAAAAAAAATATTCCCCCAATAAATCCATTTTTTGGAAATAATAAAAAAAACAACAATAAGAGTACACATATTAGGAATCGCCGCGTCCGTAACGACCCGCCCTATAAAACTGTCCCATTAGTTAACCCCTTTAGCAAACCCCTTAAAAAATAAAAAACGAAGCAAAAAATGATTTATTATCATACCGCCAAACAAAAAGTGTAATAACGCGCGATCAAAAAGACGCATATAAATATCCATGGTACCGCTGAAAATGTCATCTTGGCCCGCAAAAAACGAGCCACCACACAGCATCATCAGCGAAAAAATATAAAAGTTATAGCTCGCTGAATAAAGCGATGCAAAAATAATTATTTTTTATATAAAATAGTTTTCATTGCATAAAACCGACAAAAACATAAAAAAACGACCTAAATGAGGTATCGCTGTAACCGTACTGACCCGAAGAATAAAACTTCTTTATCAATTTTACTGCACGCGGAACGGTGTAAACGCACCCCCCCAAAAGAAATTCATGAAATGCTGGTTTTTGTTCATTCTGCGTCCCAAAAATCGGAATAAAAAGCGATCAAAAAATTTCACGTGCCCGAAAATGGTACCAATAAAAACGTCAACTCGTCCCGCAAAAAATAAGACCTCACATGACTCGGTGGGTCAAAATACGGAAAAATTATAGCTCTCAATATGTGGTGATGCAAAAACTATTTTTGCAATAAAAAGCGTCTTTTAGCGTGCGACAGCCGCCAAACATAAAAACCGCCATAAATAGTAAATCAAACCCCCCGTTATCACCCCCTTAGTTAGGGAAAAATAATAAAATAAAAAAAATGTATTTATTTCCATTTTTCCATTAGGGTTAGGGCTAGGGTTAGGGCTAGGGGTGTGTTGGGGTAGGGGTAGGGTTAGGGCTAGGGTTAGGGCTAGCGTTAGGGGTGTGTTGGGGTTCGGGTTGGAGTTAGAATTGGGGGGTTTCCACTGTTTGGGCACATCAGGGGCTCTCCAAATGCAACATGGCGTCTGATCTCAATTCCAGCCAATTCTGAGTTGAAAAAGTCAAATGGTGCTCCTTCCCTTCCAAGCTCTGCTATGCGCCCAAACAGTGTTTTACCCCCCACATGTAGGGTATCAGCCTACTCTGGACAAATTGCAAAACTATTTTTGGGGTCCAATTTCTCCTGTTACCCTTAGGAAAATAAAAAATTGGGGGCAAAAATATCATTTTTGTGGAAAAAAATGATTTTTTTATTTTCACGTCCGAGTGTTATAAACTTCTGTGAAGCCCTTGGGGGTTCAAAGTGCTCACCACACATCTAGATAAGTTCCTTGGGGGTCTAGTTTACAAAATGGTGTCTTTTGTGGGGGGTTTCCACTGTTTAGGTACATTAGGGGCTCTCCAAAGGCAACATGACACCCGCAGACCATTCCATCAAAGTCTGCATTCCAAAACGTCACTACTTCCCTTCCGAGCCCCGACGTGTGCCCATACAGTAGTTTTCTCCCACATATGGGGTATCAGCATACTCAGGACAAATTGGACAACAACTTTTGGGGTCCAATTTCTCCTGGTACCCTTGGGAAAATAAAAAAATGGTGACTAAAAGATCATGTTTGTGGAAAAAATACGAATTTTTTATTTTCACGCCCGGGCGTTGTAAACTTCTGTGAAGCACTGGGGGGGTCAAAGTGCTCACCACACATCTAGATAAGTTCCTTAGGGGGTCTAGTTTCCAAAATGGTGTCATTTGTGGGGGTTTCCACTGTTTTGGTACATCAGGAGTTTTCCAAACGCGACATGGTGTCCGATCTCAATTCCAGCCAAAAACGTCAAATGGCGCTGCTTCCCTTCCGAGCTCTGCCATGCACCCAAATAGTGGTTTACCCCCACATGTGGGGTATCAGCATACTCAGGACAAATTGGACAATAACTTTTAGGGTCCTGTTACCCTTGGGAAAATAAAAATGGGGTGAAAAGATCATTTTTGTGGAAAAAATATGATTTTTTAATTGTACCGCTGTACGTTATAAACTTCTGTAAAGCCCTTGTGGGCTCAAAGTTCTCACCACATATCTAGATAAGTTCCTTGGGGGGTCTAGTTTCCAAAATGGGGTCACTTGTAGGGGGTTTCCACTGTTTAGGTACATCAGGGACTCTCCAAACGTGACATGGCGTCCAATCTGAATTCCAGCCAATTTTGCATTGAAAAAGTCAAACGGCGCTCCTTCCATTCTGAGCTCTGCCATGCGCCGAAACAGTCGTTCCCCCCCACATATCAGGTATCTGCGTACTCAGGACAAATTGCACAATAACTTTTGCAGTTCAATTTCTCCTGTTACCCTTGGTAAAATAAAAAAAATTGAACCTGAAGTATTTTTTTTATGAAAAAAAGTTAGATGTTCATTTTTTTTTTTAAATATTCAAAAAAATTCCTGTGACGCACCTAAAGGGTAAATAAACTTCTTGAATGTGGTTTTGAGCACCTCAAGGGGTGCAGTTTTTAGAATGGTGTCACTTTTGGGTATTTTCTATATATAGACCCCTCAAAGTGGCTTCAAATGTGATGTGGTCCTAAAAATAAAATGGTGTTGTAAAAATGAGAAATCGCTGGTCAACTTTTAACCCTTATAACTTCCTAACAAAAAAAAATGTTGGTTCCAAAATTGTGCTGATGTAAAGTAAACATGTGGGAAATGTTAGTTATCAAGTTTTTTGTGTGCCGTATCTCTGTGATTTAAGGGCATAAAAATTCAAAGTTGGAAAATTGCGAAATTTTCAAAATTTTCACCAAATTTCCGTTTTTCTCACAAATAAACGCAAGTTATTTGAATGAAATTTTACCACTAACATGAAGTACAATATGTCACGAGAAAACAATGTCAGAATCACTTTGATCCATGGAAGCATTCCAGAGTTATGACCTCATAAAGGTACAGTGGTCAGAATTGTAAAAATTGGCCCGGTCATGAACGTGCAAACCACCCTTGGGGGTGAAGGGGTTAATTGATGTAAAAAGACATAAATCCATGCGACACATTCATTACAGCACTGAGAGTGTCAAAGGTCGTCTTAAATTTATACTCCCAAACACGTCTCTCTCTCTGAGATGTGAAGTTACCTTTCAATACCAGTGATTTCATATCCATGTTGCTGTGATCAGGGATACAAAAATGTTTTGCCACAGGTAGATCCATTCTTTTTTCTCTTATTGTGTGACGATGAGCATTCATCCTTGTTCTAAGCTTTTACCCTGTCTCCCCCACATACAGACCCCCAGTTGGACATTTAGTACAAATAATTAAGTACACCACATTAGATGTAATGCAGCTGAAAGTACCTGGGATCTTGTAGTCCTGATGTGAGTTGGGGATCTTTATCTTGTCCGTAGTCATTATAAATGGACAAGTTTTACATTTTTTCTGGTTGCAAGGAAAGGTTCCTGCAGCTGTTGGAGAGGACAGGGAGCTTCTGACAATGATGCTTCTTAAATTTGGGGGCTGCCTAAAACACAGCAGTGGGGGGGGGTCTGGAAAAATGGATTGTAATCGGGCATCTTTTTGTAGTAAAGTTTTTAATTTCCGTGCAGCTCCCCTTAGCACTTCCAGATTTGGGTTGTAGGTGACTACTAGAGGCACCCGGTTATTTTCTTCTTTAGCTTTGTAATGTAGCAGGTGATTCCTTGACATTCTGGTGGGTCTTGTAATTTGGTTTTCAATTGTTCTTGGATGGTAGCCCTGATTCATAAAGGTCTTTTTGAGGCGACCAAGGTGTTTGTCTCTATCCATGGGGTTGGAACATATACGATTGTATCTGATGGCTTGGCTATAGATAATAGAGTTCTTTGTGTTTTGGATGGAAACTGTCCCATTTAAGGTATGTTGGACGGTCGATTGGCTTTTGATACAGGTATGTCTCTATTTCATTGTTTTTTAGCTTAATGATGGTGTCCAAAAAGTTAATCTCAGTGCTGGAGTAGTTGAGTGTTAAATTGATGGTGGGATGAAATTGATTAAACTGTTCGTGGAACGTCTTTAGCTGTTGCTCAGACTCCGTCCAGATGATTAAAATATCATCAATGAAGTGGTAGTAGGCCAGGGGCCTGATGGGGCATGAGGACAAAAAGTCGCTTTCAAGCTTGGCCATGAAAAGATTTGCATACTGTGGAGCCATTTTACTTCCCATAGCTGTGCCAGTCTCTTGTTGATATATCTTGCTGTCAAATTCAAAGTAATTGTGGGTGAGGATGAATTTTATAAGTTTCACCACAGCATCAGCATCAGTCCCTGTGTTTTCCATGAAGAATTTGCAGGCATTTAATCCATCTTGGTGGGGGATATTAGAGTACAAAAATTCCACATCCATGGTGGCCAGGATGCTTCCTTCTGGTAGAGGACCTATTGCTGCTAGTTTATTCAATAGGTCAGTTGTGTCCTGAATGTAGCTAGTTGTATCCTTCACCAGTGGTTTAAGAATGGATCTACCTGTGGCAAAACATTTTTGTATCCCTGATCACAGCAACATGGATATGAAATTACTGGTATTGAAAGGTAACTTCACTTCTCAGAGAGAGAGAGACGTGTTTTTGGGAGTATAAATTTATGACGACCTTTGACACTCTCAGTGCTGGAATGAATGTGTCGCATGGATTTATGTCTTTTTACATCAATTAAGGAATTTGCTTTCAAGATATGGTGGGGGCATCACAACACATTAGGAGACCCCAATCAGAGGACTATAAAACATCCGGACTCCTTATCTATGTACTGGTCCAATATTTATGTTTCTCCCTCTCCCATATTGATAGTTCTGCTTCACGTCACTTGTCTTATCCATTGCATTTTTTCTGTGTTGTATTGTGCATAAATATGTGACTCTTCAGATTTTGTATTAGTCTAGCCTGAAGAAGAGACCTGAGTAGTCTCGAAAGCTTGCAATGTGTTACCATCTTTTCAGTTAGCCATTAAAAGGTATCAAGCACTGAGGACTCTCAATTCTGAATATTTTTCTAAGAAGCATCCTATTCATTTTAATGAATTCCACACTTTTTGTGCATATTGATGCATTTTTTTCCGGGAAAAAAACACATCTCGGTAAAAAACGCAGCATGCTCATTTATTCCGTGGAAAAATCCGCATTTCTAACTATATTCTATGAGACTGGGGATGCGCCGGGAAAAAAACGCGCAAAAGTCACGCAGAAAACGCACAGAAAAAACGCTTGTTTCCTGGGAAGGAGCCTGGTTTTTAGTCAGGAATTTTCTGCATACATGGGTACATAGCCTTAAAGGTAAAAGAAACTGCACTCTGTTGTGTCCTTTGAATTCTCCCTGCATCACCTTCTCAGCAATGCTACATTCTTGCTTCACACTACATCCTCCTCCACCTCTCAGCATCTTTTTCATCTGCCCTGGGACAACAGTTCTGCCTGTGGAGAGCTATTCCAACACTGCTGCATCATACCATCTGTCCCAGAGGATCTGCACTGCAGCACTGGTCCCTTCTGACCAGATACCATAGGTGGCGTAACAAACTCTTATCTTCATCAACCCCTGTAAATAATCCCCTTCCATTGGACGCCCAGGGCCACGGACCAGGTCACCGCCGCTATGACACTGTCCCTTTAAGACACCGGCCCAGTACCGAGTACCCCACTTGCCCTGGCGGGCGCTCCATGTACAGCATGTAGTGGGTGAGTACAAAGCCTCACACAAAGTGCAACATAATTATTCTGTTGCATCTGTGAAATATGTATCTAAAAACTTGTACTATTGAAAACACAAGCTTTATTAAATATACTCTATAAAATACAACACATAATATATCCAATATACAAAAAGAACTGATATTGCAACGAATAGGGTAATTTTGTTGAACCAATAAAAAATAACAGGATAATAGCTGCAAGATATCAGACTTGTGTACAAAAAGGTATGTGCAAATCATAACATAACCAAACCTCACCAATAAAATCCTTTGGAGGATAACACCCCACCTGACTGTGCACATTTATGTTAATGGCACCCCCAGCTCCTCGAACACTTTCTCTAGTTTATGCCAAACCCATGCACATGATACAGCTGATATAATTTTAGTGTGTGGGTGCCCTCTGATCCCCCTGTTCTGTTTTGCAGCGGCCGACTGATGCTGTTAGAGAGATGAGAACATGCACCCACTGGCACTTTGTGCAGTCAACCTATGCAGTGTCAGAGCGCACTGTCATTTCACTCTCTGGTCTGGTCTCTTGGCTGCCTGCCGCTATGTAACCCTGTGTGCAGTCAGCAGCCACTGTGTCATGCCGCGCTCACCAGGAGGCGGGGCTTCGGTCCCGATGTCACTCCCTCCGGTACGGCGGTCCCTCCGAGGCCTCCGTCGGGTGCGCAAGCACAGTTCTTGTCCTCGGGGCTCCTCCTCCTTGTCATGCATGCGCTTGCGCGCTCCTGTCAGTGCTGTCTCCGGGTCAGTCTCCTCTATGGTAATGGAGGACCTGACCCGGAAGCTATAGTGGTCATGTGCTTTCTGGCTAGGATCTGACCCGGAACATGTCATGGTCATGTGCTATATCAGGCTACCTTGCCCTATGGGAGGTGCCTGATTATTGCTGTGCTTCCTGGCTGGGTCTGCTTAGTCCCAGCCGGGCTGTGCGCTGTTCTCATGTCCTCTGCTCTGTCTGGTATTCTATTGTGCTCCTAGCATTCGCTCTGAACTTTCACGTTGCTTCATGCTCAGTAGTGCCTCTTGGCACACTCTAGTATCCTGTCCTCTATCCCTTGCTCTGTCATACCTCCTGGTACTCTCTGTCCCTGTGCTCTGTCGTGCTCCTGGCACGCATCCTGCTTTGTTTGCCTCCGGATGTATTACTCGCTATACGCCATGCGTGCTCACGGCTACCTGTGTCGCACTATCTATAGTTTGCGCACTTCCGTGTACACTTTTTGTGCTCCTGGTACCCTGTTCCAATATACTCATCCGTGTCTCCTGTGAGCCGCCCCTCTTGGTACCGGCTGTCGCGGTTCTGACCTCTGCGGTCCTGCCCCTAATGATCCCTGTATAGGGGTCGGTCATCACCTGGCGTGCTCGGCCCAGGGGCTCCAGATCCGCGACCCAGAGGGTCCACTCTTGGACATTGTTTGCTCCTGAAGATCACAGTATAATCAGGCCATGGACCCCGCTGGTACTACGGCTTCCGTCCAAAAGGAGCTGGCGTTTCTCCGGGAAAACCAGACTAGAATTATGTTATTTCTTAAATCCATGGAGTCTTGTTTATCTGCCTTACAGTCCTCTGAGCCTGGGAATGCTGCCCAGTTGTCCAGTCTCCAGCAGGAACTCGTGCAGCAACGCGACTCCCAGGTCCTAATCCTCAACTATATGTCGTCGGTAGATAATCGGCTCCTATCTATACAGTCCGTTTCTGCCCAGGCCATGGTTCCTCTCTCACTACCGCGCTTATGTAAGCCACCTCGGTATGGTGGTGACCCTGTGTTGTGTCGCGGGTTTTTGAATCAGTGTCGTTTGCATTTTGAGTTTTTGCCGCAGCATTACCCCACCGATCGTGCTAAAATAGCATTTATAGTTTCTCACTTAGAGGGTAGGGCCCTTGCATGGGTTAATCCCCTTTGGGAGCGGGACCACCCACTCGTCTCTCAGCTTTCCGTCTTTTTGGACACCTTCCGTAAGGTGTTGGACGAGCCGGGTCGCCTCGCTTCCACCGCCGAGTCACTCTTTAATCTCCGTCAAGGTACTCTAACAGTTGGACAATACGCAATATGTTTTCGCACCTTGTCCTCCGAACTTGGTTGGAATAATGATGCCCTCGTAGGGGCCTTTTGGCGTGGTCTGTCCAGCCGGATCAAAGACGAACTGGCGGGCCGTGATACTCCTACCATTTTAGAGGACCTCATCTCTCTCGCGACACGCATTGATTTGCACTACCAGGAGTGCACCCGCAAGTCAGCCAGAGAGAGAGGGGACTCCCGCCTCTTCTCCTCCACGCGCAGTTCTTCCCATCCGTTACCCGAATTATCTGCAGTAGATCTGGTACCAGAGCCTATGCAGGTGGATCGTCTCCAGATAGCTCAACGGCGTCGTGTGAGGAGGCAGGCACAAGGGTTCTGTTTCTATTGTGGGGATGCCTCCCACTTACTACTCTCATGTCCCAAGAGGCCGGGGACGTTTCTCCACCTGGGACTGGTAAGCGAGCTCTCCTCTGGTGTATGTGATTCCTCTTAATCCCTTACCGTGCCTGTGTCCCTGAATTTTGGTTCCGAGAGTTGCACTGTGAAGGCTATTGTGGACATTGGTGCAGTGGGTAACTTTATTAGTCTCGAGGCAGTTAAGAAGTTTCAGATTCCTGTCAGATCCCTGGAGACTCCTAGGTCGATTGTTCCGGTCGATGGTAAGCCCTTTCAGGACACCGTTAACCAGGTCACTGAGGAAGTAGAGTTGCAGATTGGCACATGTCATCGGGAGCGAATCTCCTTCCACGTATTGCCGACTTCGGCTCATACCCTTCTTCTTGGTCTTCCTTGCTTGCGAATTCACGGGCCGACCCTGGACTGGCAATCCGGAGATATACTCAGTTGGGGACCGTCCTGTCAAAAAAATTGCCTGCTGTCCGTTCATCCGAAGAACCCTGCTTGCTCGTCTTCGGCGGTTACAGGTCCGCCATCCGTTAACCGGTCTGTGATGTGTGACATTGTCGAGAAGGGTGCTGAGAGTCAGTCTCCACAACTGTCATGCAACCGACCTATGACGTGAGACATTGTCGAGAAGGGGGCTGAGAGTCAGTCTCCACATCTGTTAAGCAACCGGTCTGTGACGTGTGACATTGTCGAGAAGGGGGCTGAGAGTCAGTCTCCACATCTGTCAAGTAACCGGTCCAAGGTAATTACCGTGGCTTCCGTCAAGTTGACATCCCAGCGCCCGGGGGAGACCTTCGCGCCTAAAGCTAACCGTAAAGGTGTGTTATCCTGGGGACATTCTTCTCCGGTTGCCGGCCATGTTGGTATCAAGAAGACACTCTCCCGTTTATCCCACTACTACTGGTGGCCGTCTATTGCTCAGGATGTCAAAGACTTTGTGGCTGCTTGTCCGCTCTGTGCCAAGAAGGAAGTTCCCAAGCAACCATCCTCCGACAGCTCGCATCTTAAGGCTGAATTAACTTCCAGTAATCACACCACCGCTTTGGCCTCCAAGCATGTCAGTGTGCCTCTGCCGGTTCGTCCTGTCTTGGGCGCACCTGCCTCCGACTCTCCGTCCGTGGAGTACTCCAGGGTATGGCAGGAGACCAAATTTTCTCGTTGTGAGACTCTGGATCTGATTAGTCCTCATGCAGTTAGGAAGTGTCTGGATCCCGCTCCTAGTGTCAAGGTGCTATTTTCCAGTTCTAGAGAGTGTGGGCATAAAGGAGGGGGTACTGTCATGCCGCGCTCACCAGGAGGCGGGGCTTCGGTCCCGACGTCACTTCCTCCGGTATGGTGGTCCCTCCGGGGCCTCCGTCGGGTGCGCATGGGCAGCTCTCGTCCTTGGGGCTCCTCCCCCATGTCATGCTTGCGCTTGCACTCTCCTGTCAGTGCTGTCTATGGTAATGGGGGACCTGACCCGGAAGCTATAGTGGTCATGTGCTTTCTGGCTAGGGTCTGACCCGGAACCTGTCATGGACATGTGCTATATCAGGCTACCTTCCCCTATGGGAGGTGCCTGATTATTGTTGTGCTTCCTGGCTGGGTCTGCTTAGTCCCAGCCGGGCCGTGTGCTGTTCTCAGGTCCTCTGCTCTGTCTGGTATTCTATTGTGCTCCTAGCACTCGCTCTGAACTTTCACGTTGCTTCATGCTCAGTAGTGCCTCTTGGCTGTCATGTCGGACGCTGTTCACACCACAGCGTCCGGCAGGCAGAGGTAGTTCCACCTCCAGCCACTATAGCCTCAGTGGCGCCGGCCTGATCTTCAGGCTCTCGGGGGTTAATCCTGCTGGAGACCAGGTTGGATGGTTAGTCACGCCCACGGTCTTTAAATAGTCATGCTGGCCTATGGGCGTCGCCAATTATAGCTTGTGTTTCATACCAAGTGGTTCCGGTCTGGAGTGGAGGTGTTGCAGAGAGAGAGATTCGTATCTGGTGTCGTATGATCCGTTGTTATCCTTTCTCCTTCCCATATTTGTGTTTAGTTGTGCCCTGTTCACATTACTGTATAGTCCTGTGTGTATGCGGCGCGGTGCAGTTTAAGTTCTCCCTGTCTGTCATTATTTGTGTGGGGACTTTGGTGGTGTGTCTCCTCACTGGGTGGAGGGTGGAGGGGTAAGTGCAGGGCTGAGCAGGAGACAAGGAAAGGGTGGAGGCTCAGGCATTTGCACCATCAGCAAAAACCCTGGGTTGAGGGTCAGACAGGGTTTCCCCTAGTTATAGGGACATCACAGGGCCCCCGGGTATTACAGCCTTAGTGGGACTAAGCCCCACGTGACATTATAATCGGCCCACATTTTTTCAGGAGTCCATGGATCCATTAGATTCCATAACCCGCCAGTTGGCGGCGCTGTCCTTACAGGTCTCCGAGTTGAAAGGGGCAGTTCAGCAGCAGGGCCTGTTAGTAGCGAAAGTGCAAACGGCATCTGCAGGTATCGGTGCAGAGCCGAAGTTTCCGCTGCCAGAACGTTTTTCAGGGGATCGCAGCAAATTTGTCGTATTTCGGGAGGCCTGCAAGTTATACTTCCGCATGCGGCCAATCTCCTCAGGTAATGAGGCCCAGCGGGTAGGGCTGGTGTTGTCATTACTGAGTGGTGACCCCCAAGCATGGGCATTTTCCTTACCAGCTGACTCTGCTACATTTCTTTCTGTTGATAATGTTTTTTCTGCCCTCGGACTCATTTACGATGATCCTGACCGACTGGCTCTAGCGGAATCTAAAATCCGCGCCCTCCGCCAGGGGGAGCGCTTGGCAGAGGACTATTGTTCGGAATTTCGCCGCTGGGCCGTAGACACACAGTGGAATGACCCAGCGCTGCGGAGCCAGTTTATGCATGGGGTGTCAGGGAGGGTTAAACAAGCCCTCCTGATGTATGAGTCTCCAGCATCGTTGGAGTCTGCCATGAGTTTGGTGATACGTATTGATCGCCGTTTTCATCAGGGGCACAGGAGACGCTACCTCTGGGGGAAAGCAGAGGTGCAAGTGTGGTTGAAGTAGATGAGTCCCCTGAACTTATGCAGATTGCTGGCGTGGCACAGGTTAAGCGTCGCGCTCCGGGATTCCGGAAGCCCGGAGCATGTTTCTACTGTGGTAAAAGAGGTCATTATATTAACGTTTGCCCGGTACTACCTAAGAGGGTCACTTCGGCGGAAAACTGTTAAGCTCAGAGGGTATGGAGGAGACCCAACTGAGCGTATGCATATCCTCCATGATGGTATCTCAATGTATGCTCCCTGCCAAGGTTATTATCGCGGGCAGAGAGCTACCAATATCAGTGTTTGTGGATAGCGGTTCCGCCACCTATCTCATAGATGAGGAGTTTGCACACACCGCCGGGTTTAAGATTGAAAAACTTTCTCACCCCATACAGGTGGTGACCATTAATGCTGTTCCCCTCCCTCAAGGGGAGATTACGGAGTTTGTGGCAGAGGTGAAACTCCACATTGGGGTCCTACATTCTGAGTCGGTTACATGTAGGGTCCTCCGTAATCTCCCAGCACAAATGGTCCTGGGTTTTCCATGGTTGTCCAGACACAACCCGGTAATTGATTGGAAAACTCAGGACATAGTACAATGGAGTGGTTTTTGCCAAGATAATTGCTTGGCCACATGTGTGTCCGCCGTGACGCCCAGCCTGCCGGAGGCTTTGCAGGATTTCGCAGATGTTTTCTCTGAGAAGGGTTGCTCAGAACTGCCTCCACATAGAGCCTATGACTGTGCGATCAGGTTAAAACCCGGGGCCAAATTACCTAAGGCCAGGATGTTTAATATTTCTGGTCCTGAGAGACAAGCTCTGAAAGACTACATCGCGGAGAGTCTGAGCAAAGGACACATCCGGCCTTCGTCCTCGCCTGTAGCCGCGGGTTTTTTCTTCATTAAGAAGAAAGATGGGGGGTTACGCCCGTGTCTGGATTTCCGAGAGTTAAACCAGATTACTATCCGTGATCCTTACCCTATGCCGTTAATCCCGGATTTGTTCAACCAGGTAGCGGGGGCGAAATGGTTTTCCAAGCTGGACCTCAGGGGGCGTATAACCTCATAAGGGTCCATCAGGGGGATGAGTGGAAGACGGCGTTTAACACTCCTGAGGGTCATTTTGAGAGTCTGGTTATGTCGTTTGGGTTGACCACCGCGCCTGCCGTTTTCCAACATTTTATTAATGATGTATTTGCTCATGTCCTGGGGAGATTTGTGATTGTATACCTGGATGATATCCTCATTTATTCTAGCGATCGGGACACTCATTTGGAGCATGTCAGGCAGGTGTTACAGTTGCTGCGGGAGAACCAGCTCTATGCTAAGCTGGAAAAATGTTTATTTTTTGTCCAGGAGTTGCCCTTTTTGGGATATATTGTGTCCGCAGCCGGCTTTAAAATGGACACCGCGAAGGTGCAAGCGGTGCTGCAATGGAAGAGGCCGGAGAGTCTGAAAGCACTCCAGCGGTTCCTTGGGTTTGCGAATAATTATAGGAAATTTATAAAACACTTTTCGACTATTGCCAAACCGCTCACGGACATGACAAAAAAGGGTGCCGATCTGGCGAACTGGCCTGAGGTGGCTATACGTGCCTTTGAGCGTCTGAAGAATAGTTTTGCTTCAGCCCCCATTCTGGTGCAACCAGACGTGTCTAAACCTTTTGTGGTGGAGGTTGATGCGTCGGAGGTGGGAGTGGGGGCAGTACTGTCTCAAGGCTCGTCCTTGAGCGAGATGCATCCATGCGCCTACTTCTCCAAGAAGCTGTCGCCGGCCGAACGGAATTATGATATCGGCAACAGGGAGTTGTTGGCCATCAAACTGACTTTTGAGGAATGGCGACACTTCTTGGAGGGGGCGGCTCACCAGGTCACAGTCATCACCGACCATAAGAATCTGCTCTATCTGGAGTCGGCTAAGCGTCTGTCTCCTAGGCAGGCTCGCTGGGCATTGTTTTATACTCGTTTCAATTTTCTGGTGACTTACCGTCCTGGGGCTAAAAACACCAAGGCGGATGCTTTGTCTAGGTGTTTTCTGGGGGGAGAACCTCGGGAAGAGCCGGTACCCATCCTCCAGAAAGGGGTAGTGGTCTCGGCTCTCACGACAGAGGTAGAGGCGGAGATTGCCGAGGCCCAAGAGGAGGTACCACCAGGACTTCCCGCCAACAAATCATTTGTACCCCTGCATCTTCGGCTTAAGGTGTTGAAGGAACACCACGACTCGGTACTGGCTGGTCATCCAGGGGTGAGGGGCACCTTAGAGCTGGTATCGCGTCGTTTCTGGTGGCCCAAAATCCGGCAGGACGTGGTCTCATACGTGGCAGCTTGCATCACGTGCGCTAGGGCTAAGTCACCCCGTACCCATCCTGCTGGCACGCTACAGCCTCTGGGGGTACCCAATAGGCCATGGACAGAAATCTCCATGGATTTCATCACTGACTTGCCAGCCTCGGCGGGGAACACGTCATCCTGGTGGTGGTTGACCGTTTTTCAAAGATGGCGCATTTTGTGGCGTTGTCTTCATTGCCCAATGCTAAGACGTTGGCTCAGGTATTTGTGAAGGAGGTGGTCAGACTCCACGGAGTACCGTCGGACATAGTATCTGATAGGGGTACTCAATTTGTGGCGAGGTTTTGGAAAGCTTTTTGCTCACGTTTGGGGATCAAGTTATCACATTCATCGGCGTTTCATCCACAGTCTAATGGACAAACTGAGCGCATGAACCAAAATCTAGAACAATATTTACGATGCTTTGTGTCCGACAACCAGGAGGAGTGGTCTACTTTCCTTCCTCTGGCCGAATTCGCGTTAAATAATCACCGCCAAGAGTCATCGGGAGAGTCTCCATTCTTTTGTGTGTACGGTCAACATCCTCAGTTTTGTACCTTACGTCTGGGTGACTCGGGGGGGGTGTCCCGGAGGAGGATCAGCTAGGAGCCCAATTGTCATCAGTCTGGAGGCGGGTGAAACAGCGTTTGTTGAGCATGAGTGCCAGGTACAAACGGGTGGCTGACAGTAGATGTGTGCCAGGTCCGGACCTGTGTGTGGGTGAATGGGTGTGGTTAGCTACGAAGAACATAAGACTCAAAATTCCATCTTTAAAACTGGGTCCAAGTTTTATTGGGCCTTTTAGGATTTCTGCCATCATTAACCCAGTGGCGTATCGGTTGGAACTTCCTGCGGTGTACAAGATACACAACGTGTTTCACAGAGCTTTATTGAAAAAGGTGGTAGGCTCTGTGGACGTGACGCCGATGCCACCTCCAGTCATGGTGGATGGCGATTTAGAGTTTGAGGTCGCCAAGGTAGTGGACTCTCGAGTAGTACGCCGTACTCTTCAGTATTTGGTGCACTGGCGGGGGTATGGTCCGGAGGAGAGGTCTTGGGTTCCAGCCTCAGACATACATGCGGATCGGCTGGTCAGTTCTTTTCACCGTCGTCATCCGGACAAGCCGGGTCCTATGAGTCTTGAGGGTCCGGAGGTCCCTCGTAGAAGACGGGGTAATGTCATGTTGGACGCTGTTCACAACACAGTGTCCGGCAGGCAGAGGTAGTTCCACCTCCAGCCACTATAGCCTCAGTGGCGCTGGCCTGATCTTCAGGCTCTTGGGGGTTAATCCTGCTGGAGACCAGGTTGGATGGTTAGTCATGCCCACGGTCTTTAAATAGTCATGCTGGCCTATGGGCGTCGCCGATTATAGCTTGTGTTTCATACCAAGTGGTTCCGGTCTGGAGTGGAGGTGTTGCAGAGAGAGAGATTCGTATCTGGTGTCGTATGATCCGTTGTTATCCTTTCTCCTTCCCATATTTGTGTTTAGTTGTGCCCTGTTCACATTACTGTATAGTCCTGTGTGTATGCGGCGCGGTGCAGTTTAAGTTCTCCCTGTCTGTAATTATTTGTGTGGGGGCTTTGGTGGTGTGTCTCCTCACTGGGTGGAGGGTGGAGGGGTAAGTGCAGGGCTGAGCAGGAGACAAGGAAAGGGTGGAGGCTCAGGCATTTGCACCATCAGTAAAAACCCTGGGTTGAGGGTCAGACAGGGTTTCCCCTAGTTATAGGGACATCACAGGGCCCCCGGGTATTACAGCCTTAGTGGGACTAAGCCCCACGTGACATTGGCACACTCTAGTATCCTGTCCTCTATCCCTTGCTCTGTCGTACCTCCTGGTACTCTCTGTCCCTGTGCTCTGTCGTGCTCCTGGCACGCGTCCTGCTTTGTTTGCCTCCGGACGTATTACTCGCTATACACCATATGTGCTCACGGCTACCTGTCTCGCACTATCTGTAGTTTGCGCACTTCCGTGTACACTCTTTGTGTTCCTGGTACCCAGTTCCGATATACTCATCCGTCTCTCCTGTGAGCCGCCCCTCTTGGTACCGACTGTCGCGGTTCTGACCTCTGCGGTCCTGCCCCTAACGATCCCTGTATAGAGGTCGGTCATTACCTGGCGTGCTCGGCCCAGAGGCTCCAGATCCGCGACCCAGAGGGTCCACTCTTGGACGTTGTCTGCTCCTGAACGTTACACACTGCAGTCAAGATGTCACATCTTGACTCCTGCAGTGTCAGTGTGTACAAAGCTGTGGATTCAATGCAGGCAGCTCTCCTTGGAGTGCTGTGAATCATCAAAAGGGAGGGGGTGCAGGATATTAATTGACGGGGTGGAATGGTGCACCGAGCACTTGACCACGCCAAGGGTACACTGAAGTCCCCTCATTTACTTATCAAATAAAATAATTAAAATGAATACCCCAAGTATGATTTTATAGGAGATAAGTATTGTGGGGTGTAACCAATAAAAACACTGAAGTAGCAACACAACCAAAATAATTTTAAAAAACATAAACAAATCTGTAATTTCAAATACAGATAATTATACAAAAAAATTGCAT
Source organism: Dendrobates tinctorius (assembly GCF_039654945.1). Lineage (NCBI taxonomy): Eukaryota > Metazoa > Chordata > Amphibia > Anura > Dendrobatidae > Dendrobates > Dendrobates tinctorius. The sequence goes on along the minus strand of NW_027361692.1, from coordinate 3,994,176 downwards.
ACAATAACATCTACTATAAATAACTGTAGCAGGGATACTGAATACCCTGACAATCGTGGACAAATACACAGCAGCAGAGAAAAATAGAGAACTTATGACCAAAACATCCCAATAGAAATAAGTACTATAATATGGGCATCATTTACTATTGAAGCAAAAAGATATTAGATAACAATATAAGTGCTCATAAATATATTATACACAGATTCGCAGTGCATGAAACACGTATAAATAAATCCAACCATATAAAGTATATAACAATCATATATACATGATCATGCTTAATAGAAAAATATATAACACAAAATGCCTGCGGTCATATTTCTGTAGGATAAGGTTCAGTGTCTATACCTCGACGCGCGTTTCACCGACTCTGCAGTTTCATTAGGAGGTAGATTGTGCTATGTCCTGCTTCTATTTATAATCTAGATAGTAATGTAATCTACTTGCAGCTGTAGTGGCACGTCCCCGCCATGTTGCCACTCCGTAGCAAGGGTCGTGCTCTGGGCTCGCGTCTTCTGGCCACACGATCCGGTCAGCTGACCAGACCTGTTGCCAAGTCAATGCGACGCCTGTGCAGAGTGCTTCCCCGCACCGAGCAGCAGCGCATGTGCGGTACACGCTGAAGTCTGCTATTGAAATAACAATCCTGCCGAGATGCTGTGACCATAGGAACACAACTGCTCATGTAAGGCACAAATAACAGATACAGTATATATATATATGTATATATATATATGCCTAACGGTACTATGTGATGGTTACCGGGGCTCAAATAAAAATAGCTTATATACATGTATGGAACTATTTCCTGCCGCTATCAATAAAGTGACTTGTGCATTAAAAAAATTTCACTCATTCATCATCAGCTATGTATAATGACATATGATACCATGCCAATCTCATCATATAAATAATATAAATAAAAATAAAAAACATGATAGCATATTATGACTAAATAGTAAATATAAGTATATAAGTAAGTATATATAATGTGAAAAATAATAAATTAAATAAATAATAAAAAATACAAGCTAAGAAGCAACAGAAAATACAAGGCCATATAGTAAGAACCATTAAGACCAGATGACAAGTTAATACAAAGAATCCCAGATGTTATCTTCCAATTAGAATGATGGAACTATATTATTTGTTTCTTTTTTGTCTGTCGGAAAAAATTCATACGTTCAGCCAGTCAAATACCGAACCATAGCCAGCCCCATCAGAATTTCACCAATACTAGAAAATAGGAAGCTACAATAAATATAAAACATATAAATCAAATAATACACAAATTACTAAAAAATACACATAAGACATACAAAAAAATTAAAATTTGTGCATTGAAATTAGGGGTGACAGACTCCCTATAAACCAGTTTTTACAGACTAATTACAATCATTTAATTCAGTACAGAAAGACAGTATGATAAGTGTCAAGCACTGATATTCTATAAACTTTTCCCAATGAAACAGGTCCAGAAGACAGCAAGAATGTAAATGTCACACTTATCTCTACCAACTTGTTTAACCCTCCAGATGATGGATTTCATCGGGGTACCATGCAGGGCCGCTAGAAGGAAAGGGCACAAAGGCCATTTCTAATTATGGCATTAATGTGCCTTCTAACATCAGACATTTGTTTACTGGCATGTGGTCTAAGGCCCTTGGAATGCCTTGGATAACATCCCAGGAAGCAAACGGCTCAGTGTTATGCCCTTGTGTTTGCATTACCCTTTTCTGCAGTTTAACCCATGCACTGTGACATAATGTGTATGTTTAATGTATCATCATACTTTGTTTCCTATGTTTACTGTAATGTTACAGTGTACAAGATTTTTGTATGTCTTATTCCAGGGCTATTTCATAGTGTGTTTTATCCAAGGGCTCTGTCATCACTTTTTATTATCCCTGTGCTGAGACATCACTGCATTTATTATCCCTGCGCTGTGACATCACTGTTTATTTTCCCTGTGCTATGACATCACTGTGTTTATTGTCCCTCTACAGTGACATCACTGTTTATTATCCCTGTGCTGTGACATCTGTGTTTATTGTCCTTCTATAGTGATATCACTGTATCCTTAATACTGTGCTGTGACATTGCCATGTTTATTATCCCTGTGCTATGACATCACTGTGTTTATTATTTCTGTGCTGTGACATCATTGTGTTTATTACCTCTGTACTGTGACATAGATGTGTTTATTGTCCTTCTATAGTGTCATCACTGTATCCATTAATACTGTGCTGTGACATCACTGTGTTTGTTATCCCTGTGCTTGACATCACTGTGTTTATTATTCCTGTGATGTGACTTCATTGTTTATTATCTCTGTACTGTGATATAGCTGTGTTTATTATCCCTGTGCTGTGACATCACTGTGTTTGTTATCCCTGTGCTTGACATCACTGTGTTTATTATTCCTGTGATGTGACTTCATTGTTTATTATCTCTGTACTGTGATATAGCTGTGTTTATTATCCCTGTGCTGTGACATCACTGTGTTTATTATTCCTATGCTGTGACTTCATTGTGTTTATTATCTCTGCACTGTGACATAGCTGTGTTTATTATCCCTGTGCTGTGACATCACTGTGTTTATTATCCATGTGCTGTGACATCACAGTGTTTATTATACCAGTACTGTGACATCACTGTGTCTATTATCCCTGTGCTGTGACATCACTGTGTTTATTATTCCTGTGCTGTGATGTCATTTTGTTTATTATCCCTGTGCTGTGACCTCACTGTATTTATTATCCTTGTGCTGTGACATTATTAAGTTTATTATCCCTGTGCTGTGACATTGCTGTGTTTAATATCCCTGTATTATGAGATCACTGTGTTAATTACTCCTGTACTGTGACATCACTGTGTTTATTATCTCTGTGCTGTGACATCCCTGTTTATTATTCATGTGCTGTGACATCACTGTGTTTATTATCCCTGTGCTGTGACATCGCTGTGTTTCTTATCGCTTTGCTGTGACATCACTGTGTTTATTATCCCTGTGCTGTGTAATCTCATGTGTATATATATCCCTTAAAAATGATACCTTATTCATTAAAAACCACAAATGTGGTAAACACCAACGAAGTGACAAAAATATACAAAGAAAAAAGAAAAGTGTTCAAGCAGAAACCACTCTAAGGTGACACCTAGGAGTCCCTGATGTGATCCTGAGCTAAAGTCTACCTGTCCGCGGAGGTTGGCACCCTAGGGGGGAACGTTGTGGCGCCCCCGCTCAACGATGACTGTCCCTAGGGGCCCTAATGTACCCTACAGCCACTAGTGGTCACCTCTACCCGATGATAAAAGGGGACCTCTACTGCTAGACAGAGACCAATCTGCTCTAAAGAGGGCCCTGTGTCCCAAAGAAAGAAGTTAAAAATATAGAACACACATGGCATCAGGTGGTGTAATCAAATACTCAGTTGCATAATGATGCTACCAACATTAACCCCTTAGCGACAGAGCCAGTTTGCAGCTTAATGACCAGGCCAATTTTTACAATTCTGACCACTGTCCCTTTATGAGGTTATAACTCTGGAACGCTTTAATGGATCCTGCTGATTCTGAGATTGTTTTTTCGTGACATATTGTACTTCATGTTAGTGGTAAAATTTCTTCGATAAGTCTTGTGTTTATTTATGAAAAAAACAGAAATATGGCAAAAAATTTTAAAATTTTGCAATTTTAAAACTTTAAATTTTTATGCCCTTAAATCAGAGAGATGTGTCACATAAATTTCTTAATAAATAACATTTCCCACATGTCTACTTTACATCAGCACAATTTTGGATGCAAAATTTTTTTTTGTTAGGAAATTATAAGGGTTAAAAGTTGACCAGCGATTTCTCATTTTTACAACAAAATTTACAAAGCCATTTTTTTTAGGGACCACATCATATTTAAAGTCATTTTGAGGGGTGTACATGACAGAAAATACCCAAAAGTGGCACCATTCTAAAAACTAGACCCCTCAAGGTGCTCAAAACCACATTCAAGAAGTTTATTAACCCTTTAAGTGCTTCACAGGAACGAAAGCAATGTGGATGGAAAAAATTAACATTTAACTTTTTTTTGGAAAAAAATTACTTCAGAACCAATTTTTTTTATTTTCACAAGTGTTAAAAGAGAAAATCAACCACAAAATTTGTTGTACAATTTCTCCTGAATACGCCGATACCCCATATGTGGGGGTAAACCCCTTTTTCAGCACACGGCAGAGCTCGCAAAGAATGGAGCACCGTTTGACTTTTTCAACGCAGAATTGGCTGGAATTAAGATCGGATGCCATGTTGCGTTCGGAGAGCCCTTAATGTGCCTAAACAGTGTAAAACTCCAACAAGTGACCCCATTTTGGAAACTAGACCCATTAAGGAACTTATCTAGATGTGTGGTGAGCACTTTGAACCTTCAAGTGCTTCACAGAAGTTTATAACGTAGAGCCGTGAAAATAAGAAATCCATTTTTTTTTCCACAAAAATGATCTTTTCACCCCCAAATTTTTATTTTTACAAGGGTAACAGGAGAAATCATACCCCCACAGTTATTATGCGATTTGTCCTGAGTACGCTGATACCCCATATGTGGGGAGGAACCACTGTTTGGGTGCATGGGAGAGCTTGGAAGGAAAGGAGTGCCATTTTGGAATGCAGACTTTGATGGAATGGTCTGCGGGCATCATGTTGCGTTTGCAGAGCCCCTGATGGGCCTAAACAGTGGAAACCCCCAACAAGTGACTCCATTTTGGAAACTAGACCCATGAAGGAACTTATCTAGATGTGTGGTGAGCACTTTGAACCTTCAAGTGCTTCACAGAAGTTTATAACGTAGAGCCGTGAAAATAAGAAATCCATTTTTTTTTTCCACAAAAATGATCTTTTCACCCCCAAATTTTTATTCTTACAAGGGTAACAGGAGAAATCATACCCCCACAGTTATTATGCGATTTGTCCTGAGTACGCTGATACCCCATATGTGGGGAGGAACCACTGTTTGGGCGCATGGGAGAGCTCGGAAGGGAAGGAGTGCCATTTTGGAATGCAGACTTTGATGGAATGGTCTGCGGGCATCATGTTGCGTTTGCAGAGCCCCTGATGGGCCTAAACAGTGGAAACCCCCAACAAGTGACTCCATTTTGGAAACTAGACCCATGAAGGAACTTATCTAGATGTGTGGTGAGCACTTTGAACCTTCAAGTGCTTCACAGAAGTTTATAATGTAGAGCCGTGAAAATAAGAAATCCATTTTTTTCCACAAAAATGATCTTTTCGCGCCCAAATTTTTATTTTTACAAGGGTAACAGGAGGAATCATACCCCCACAGTTATTATGCAATTTGTCCTGAGTACACTGATACCCCATATGTGGGGGGGAACCACTGTTTGGGCGCATGGGAGAGCTCGGAAGGGAAGGAGTGCCATTTTGGAATGCAGACTTTGATGGAATGGTCTGCGGGCATCATGTTGCGTTTGCAGAGCCCCTGATGGGCCTAAACAGTGGGAACCCCCCACAAGTGACCCCATTTTGGAAATTAGACCCCCTAAGGAACTTATCTAGATGTGTGGTGAGCACTTTGAACCCACAAGCGCGTCACAGAAGTTTATAAACGCAGAGCCGTGAAAATAAAAAGTCTTTTTTATTTCCACAAAAGTGATTTTTTAGACCCCAATTTTTAGACCCCCAAAGTTGGTAAATAGTGGAAACCCCTCAATTCTTGCTCCAACCCTAACCCCAACACACCCCTAACCCTAATCCCAACCCTAATCCCTAATCCCAACCCTAATCCCTAATCCTAACCCTAATCCTAGTTCGCCCTAACCCTAGCCCAACCCTAGCCCAACCCTAACCCTTAACCCTAGCCCAACCCTAACCCTTAACCCTAGCCCAACCCTAACCCTAGCCCAACCCTAACCCTTAACCCTAGCCCAACCCTAACCCTAGCCTAGCCCTAACCCTAGCCTAACCCTAGCCTAACCCTAACCCTAGCCTAACCCTAGCCTAACCCTAGCCTAACCCTAACCCTAGCCTAACCCTAACCCTAGCCTGACCCTAACCCTAACCCTAGCCTAACCCTAACCCTAACCCTTATGGAAAACTGAAAAAAAAAATATTTTTTTTATTTCATTATGTGTGCCAGAATAAGGGGGTGATAAAAGGGGGGGTTATGTACTATTTTTATTATTTTGATCACTATGATCGTTTATCATTTTCAAGATGGCGGCGCCCATCGGATGACGCCGGCGGGCGCGGGACCACCGGGAGGGGACGGAGGACAAGGGAGAGGTACCGGGAGGGGACCGGGGGGATCGGGGACCCTATTTCTCTATCCTCTGATGTGCGATCACATCAGAGGAAAGAGAAATTAAATGTAAAATCGCGGCTTTTTTTTTTTTTTGCGGTCGCCGTTATAGGGTTAATAACGGCGATCGCAAAAGCGGGGGTCGGTAAAAACCGACCGATTCATGTTCTCTGGGGTCTCGGCTACCCCTGGCAGCCGAGAGCCCGGAGAAAATCTGACACTGGGGGGCGCTATTCACTTAAATCACAGCGCCGTGAATTAACGGCGCTGTGGTTTAAGTACCCTTAATTACCGCCGTTAAAAGGCGTATCGGCGGTCGTTAAGGGGTTAACAGTGAGGCATCATATATACACTAATGGGAGTCATAAACCGGACACTTTAAATACACTCCTTGTTGCCACAATCTCACAGCTATACGGTCTCTTCATGTGGAGAGATATATATAAGATATATATAATGCAGGCAATTTGACCAGTGTAGCCCACATCAGGGACTCCTAGGTGTCACCTTAGAGTGGTTTCTGCTTGAACACTTTTCTTTTTTCTTTGTATATTTTTGTCACTTCGTTGGTGTTTACCACATTTGTGGTTTTTAATGAATAAGGTATCATTTTAAGGGATATATATACATGAGATTACATTTGACCCTTTCTATTATTATATGAGAGATTGCTGTTATTCGAATCTGGAATGGCTAGTTTCCTTGCAGGCCCAATTAATTCAGATTTATGGCTAGAAGATGCAAATCAGGCATTCAACATAGCAGGGCCATCTGAGAATGGTACTGGCCCTTTGGCTCTTAAGAATTTGTTTAATGAGGTATATGGGGGATATAAAGAATTTTTGAAATCTTGGTGGGAGATCAGGACATTGGAGAATTATCTTAAAAATCGGATGATCCCAAGGGGTTTGAGGATAAATATTAATCCCTCCCCCAGAATTGCCTCATCAGATCTTATGAATGTGTGGATTAAGGAATCTATCGAGTCGTCCCTTAGATTCATGCAAATTTTGTTGACAGAGGAAAAGAAGGTATTTGAGAAGGTTACTGGGGAGTTGAATAAACTGATTGAACGAGTCCTGAAATTTAAAGGGGATCCCGACTTCAATAGAAGGGAGGGGTTATTACAAACCTCTGTTGAGAGATATCAGGCTCTGTTGAAAGAGCGTAAGCATCTCCAATTTCATAGGGACTTGAGAGATTTTAATGAAAACCAGGTGTTCAATTATCAGAAAGAAAGACAGTCTGAAGTCTCGTCCTCTGATATTGATACTTCTGATACAGAAAGGACGGAGAGAACACCAGGTGGTCTATATCAGTATAGAGAGACGGTGTCGAAACAGAGATGGCAGAGGGGGAGGGGAAGATCTGGGAGAAAGGGAAGAGGACAATACAGGGGAGGAACGCAAACACCCACCCCGTTTATAAGTTCCAGTTTGGCATCTGGTCCTGTTCAATCCTCTGCCTTGGCTCCCTCCTCTTCCTCTTTTTTGGAACAAGGTGCGAGGACGGGTTATCAATTAAGAACCCGGTTCAACCAATAAGGGGGCAGATTGTGAATCTTTCCTCGCACATCCTTACCAGGGACGAGCAGAGTGTTCTCTCGAGAGGCCTCAATTTTGTGTCAACAAACAAGTTCAATTGTTTTGAGTGGGTCAAGGATTTAAACCTGTTTTGCAGGAAATTAAAGTGGAAGAAGTTTTTTGGAAACAATAGCCGGGAGGCCTGTAAACAACAAGGCCTCAGTGAGGAAGATATTGAAGGGTATGAGGCGCTCCTTGGACTTTTGAATGAAAATAATAGAACCCCTGCTGCTGGAAAGGGTCCCTTTTCCACTTTAAGAAATAAAAGTGAAAAGATGCCACCTCAGGGTGACATGGGGAATATTGATATATTCGCCCGGTTGGTGGAGAGGGACCTTAAGAGACTAACAGCACCAGATTGGGAAAACAATGATAATTTAATGACGAGTGAGCGCTCAGCACTTGAGGCCCTCAAGAAAAATGAGCAAATAGTTGTGAAACTCTCCGATAATGGGGGAAATTTGATTATTTTGAATCATAATGAGTATCGTAAAATGTCTTATGCTATTTTGCAAGATGATTCCACTTATGAGGTGCTAAAGGTTAATCCTATGACCACTTATAAGGAAGAACTGACAATCCTTCTGGATACGGCCCTGGGGGATGGTTTAATCTCGAAGGTAGAATTTGATTTTATTCTTCCTAAGTTTCCATTAATAGCCACGTTTTACACATTACCAAAGATACATAAAGGCCTGAACCCTCTAAAGGGGAGACCGATTGTATCAGGGGTGGACTCATTGACACAAAACAGTGGTCTCTATATTGATCAGTTATTACGCCCCTTTGTGGTCTCTATTCCATCATACCTGAGGGACACATCAGATCTATTACTAACGCTAGAGGGCGTACATCTGGAAGGAAATGCCTGGTTGGCTTCCATCAATATAGAAGCCCTCTATAGCAATATACCACATGAATCAGGTATCCGGGGTGTTGGACACTTCCTCAACCAGAGGTCAATAGCATGTAGGGGGCATAACATCTTTTTGACATCTCTCCTACGGTTCATTCTGACCCACAATGCATTCTACTTTGATGGCAAATTCTACCACCAGCTCAGGGGCACTGCGATGGGGTGCCCCTGTGCCCCGTCGTATGCTAATCTGTTCCTGGGCTGGTGGGAGGAGACTATTGTGTTCGGAGGGGAAGAAAAGTGGTGGCACGGAATGATTTCCATGTGGTATAGGTTTATAGATGATGTCTTTGTAATATGGACAGGGGAAAAGAATCAATTTGAAGAATTCGTAAGAGAATTGAACCAAAATGATGTGAATCTGAGGTTTACCTCAGAAATTCACAAAACTGAAATACCATTTTTGGATATTAGAATCAAAAAAGATCTGATGGGAGGGATCTCCACAAGCATCTTTCGTAAACCGACGAGCACAAATAGTTTGTTACATTGGCAGAGCCACCATCCAGTCCCTCTCAAGAGAGGAATTCCGAAGGGACAATTCCTCCGACTTAGGAGGAATTGCTCGAGGAATGATCTCTTCCAGAAACAAGCTGGGGATATGTTTTGCCGCTTCAAGGACAAGGGTTACCCTAAACATATTTTAGACACAGCATATGATTTTGCAAGTAAAGCAGACAGACAAAAACTGCTGCAGAAACGTGAGATAGGGGACTCGATGGAACAAATAAGGGTCATTGGGACTTTTGATGTCAAACATCAGGAGGTCAGAAAGGTCCTGTCCAAACATTGGGACGTTCTCAGATTGGATCCGGATTTAAAGGATGTGATCGGTGAGCGCCCCAACATTACTTTCAGAAAGGGTAAATCCATCAGAGACATGTTGGTCCATAGTCAATACAGGAGGCCAGTGGTTGGTGGCACGTGGCTGGATAGGAGACCTTGTGGCTTCTTCAAATGTGGGGATTGCAGTTACTGTAAATATATGAGACCGGGGAAGTCCTTTTGTAGTGCAAGCACTGGCAAGACTTTTTATCAACGAGACTTTTCTAACTGCAAGACCACGGGGGTTGTCTATATGGCCACTTGCTCATGCCCAAAAAATTATATAGGAAAGACGAGGAGAGAATTCAGAAGGAGAGTAGGAGAACATATGGGGGATATCAGAAATCAAAGAGAGACCCCACTTGCTAAACACATGTGGATATGTCATAGAGGTGACCCCGGTGAAATTAAATTCTGCATTATAGAAGTTGTGAATGTGAACCCCAGAGGAGGGAATGTGGATAAGAATATTCTGAAGAGAGAATGTGAATGGATATTCAGGATGGAGTCCTTGGAGCCAAGGGGGCTGAATGACCAATTGTCGTTTGCCTGTTTCTTATAAGCCATAATTGAACAATGTGATCTCCTCTTTTGAGGATATTGACCTTCCAGATTTTGTTTTTTGTTTCCCGTCTATCTGGGATTCCTATGTATTGCCATGGATCATTATATATATATAAATGTTCCCTTTTTATTGCCCTACGCTAACTCACTCCCCACTGGACTCTGAGCAATTTATAATACCAGTTGATATATACAAAAAAGCGTCTTTTGATTATATGTATGTGATAAGAAAGACGCATTCTGACGCTTGTTCACACTAGTTAGCGTCAGTTGCGGTTTATTTGTATGCATATTTGAACTATCAGTGCACAGTGTATATATAAGACACAACTGCTATGATATTGAAGAGTGCAATTTGGCCACTGAATATAATATATAGACATAATGGTGAACTGTGGTATTATGTGTGGCGCATCTTTTCAAGATGGGGGAGTGTAACATTCTTTGTGGATCACATGTGCGTGCGCTGCGCGTCAGACCTGGCAGTGTGTCTCATCCGCAGCGATTGGAGAGAGCTGCGAGACTGCCTATTGGTTCTCTAGAAGTGACGTTGCGCACGTCAGACCAATTAGTTCGTCTCGGCTCCAGCCATTGGATAGTGCTGTGATGCCTGAAGAGACCCGATTGGTTGTCCTTGAGTGACGCTGTATGTGAGTCCTGACAGCCAATCGGAACACCTGGGTCTGGCTAGTGCTGCCTGACAATGTAGTAGGGACACCGTAATAGGCGCCTAGCGTTGCTATGTCACGCGAGTGGGCGGAGCATATGCGGTCTTAGCGGTGGGTTTAAAAAGAGGAACCGTGATGAGCATCGGTTGGCTTCTGCACCGTTATGGAACACAAGATATTGTATTATCGGGCCTCCTGATGAGCCTACTCAGGCGAAACGCGTTGAGGCGTTAACCATTTGATGGCTGGTGGTGATGAACACAGATGAGTATCGCTGTGGCAGCTCTGTGTTTATTTTTCTATTGGGCTATTTTTCTATTGGGATGTCAATTGATTTAATAAGGGGACACTATCCTTTATCCTGGGCTACACTGGTCAAATTGCCAGCATTATATATATCTTTTCTCTCTACATGAAGAGACCGTATAGCTGTGATATTGTGGCAACAAGGAGTGTATTTAAAGTGTCCGGTTTATGACTCCCATTAGTGTATATATGATGCCTCACTGTTAATGTTGGTAGCATCATTATGCAACTGAGTATTTGATTACACCACCTGATGCCATGTGTGTTCTCTATTTTTAACTTCTTTCTTTGGGACACAGGGCCCTCTTTAGAGCAGATTGGTCTCTGTCTAGCAGTAGAGGTCCCCTTTTATCATCGGGTAGAGGTGACCACTAGTGGCTGTAGGGTACATTAGGGCCCCTAGGGACAGTCATCGTTGAGCGGGGGCACCACAACGTTCCCCCCTAGGGTGCCAACCTCCGCAGACAGGTAGACTTTAGCTCAGGATCACATCAGGGACTCCTAGGTGTCACCTTAGAGTGGTTTCTGCTTGAACACTTTTCTTTTTTCTTTGTATATTTTTGTCACTTCGTTGGTGTTTACCACATTTGTGGTTTTTAATGAATAAGGTATCATTTTTAAGGGATATAGATACATGAGATTACATTTGACCCTTTCTATTATTATATGAGAGATTGCTTTATCCCTGTGCTGTGACATCACTGTGCTTATTATCTCTGTGCTGTGACATCACTGTGTTTATTATCCCTGTGCTGTGAAATTGCTGTGTCTATTATCCCTGTGCTGCGACATCACTGTGTTTATTATTCCTATGCTGTGATGTCATTGTGTTTATTATCCCTGTGCTGTGACCTCACTGTGTTTATTATCCCTGTGCTGTGACATTATTGTGTTTATTATCCCTGTGCTGTAACATTGCTGTGTTTAATATCCCTGTATTATGAGATCACTGTGTTAATTACTCCTGTACTGTGACATCACTGTATTTATTATCTCTGTGCTGTGACACAATGTTTATTATCCCTGTGTTGTGACATCACTGTTTATTATCCCTTTGTTGTGACTTCACTGTTTATTATCCCTGTGCTGTGACTTCACTGTTTATTATCCCTGTGCTGTGACATCACTGTGTTTATTATCCATGTGCTGTGACATCACAGTGTTTATTATACCAGTACTGTGACATCACTGTGTCTATTATCCCTGTGCTGTGACATCACTGTGTTTATTATTCCTGCGCTGTGATGTCATTTTGTTTATTATCCCTGTGCTGTGACATCACTCTGTTTATTATCCCTGTGCTGTGAAATCACTGTGTTTCTTATACCAGTGCTGTGACATCATTGTGTTTATTATCCCTGTACTGTGACATCACTGTGTTTATAATCCCTGTGCTGTGACATCCCTGTTTATTATTCATGTGCTGTGACATCGCTGTGTTTATTATCCCTGTGATGTGACATCGCTGTGTTTCTTATCTCTTTGCTGTGACATCACTGTGTTTATTATCCCTGTGCTGTGACATCACTGTGCTTATTATCTCTGTGCTGTGACATCACTGTGTTTAATATCCCTGTGCTGTGAAATCGCTGTTTATTATCCCTGTGCTGTGACATCGCTGTGTTTATTAACCCTGTGCTGTGACATCGCTTTGTTTATTATCCCTGTGCTGTGACATCACTGCTTATTATCCCTGCGCTGTGACATCTCTGTGTTTATTGTCCCTCTTTAGTGACCTCACTGTATTAATTAAAACTGTGCTGTGACATTGTTGTGTTTATTATCCCTGTGCTGTGACATCACTGTGCTTATTATCCCTGTGCTGGGACATCACTATTTATTATCCCTGCGCTGTGACATCACTGTGTTTATTATTCCTGTGCTGTGATGTCATTTTGTTTATTATCCCTGTGCTGTGACCTCACAGTATTTATTATCCTTGTGCTGTGACATCACTGTGTTTATTATCCCTGTGCTGTGATGTCATTTTGTTTATTATCCCTGTACTGTGACATCACTGTGTCTATTATCCCTGTGCTGTGACATCACTGTGTTTATTATTCCTGTGCTGTGATGTCATTTTGTTTATTATCCCTGTACTGTGACATCACTGTGTCTATTATCCCTGTGCTGTGACATCACTGTGTTTATTATTCCTGTGCTGTGATGTCATTTTGTTTATTATTCCTGTGCTGTGACCTCACTGTGTTTATTATCCCTGTGCTGTGAAATCACTGTTTATTATACCAGTGCTGTGACATCATTGTGTTTATTATCCCTGTGACATCACTGTGTTTATTATCCCTGTGCTGTGACATCCCTGCTTATTATTCATGTGCTGTGACATCGCTGTGTTTATTATCCCTGTGCTGTGACATCGCTGTGTTTCTTATCTCTTTGCTGTGACATCACTGTGTTTATTATCCCTGTGCTGTGACATCACTGTGCTTATTATCTCTGTGCTGTGACATCACTGTGTTTCTTATCTCTTTGCTGTGACATCACTGTGTTTATTATCCCTGTGATGTGACATCGCTGTGTCTATTATCCCTGTGCTGTGACATCGCTGTGTTTCTTATCTCTTTGCTGTGACATCACTGTGTTTATTATCCCTGTGATGTGAAATCGCTGTGTCTATTATCCCTGTGCTGCGACATCACTGTGTTTATTATTCCTGTGCTGTGACGTCATTGTGTTTATTATCCCTGTGCTGTGACCTTACTGTGTTTATTATCCCTGTGCTGTGACATTATTGTGTTTATTATCCCTGTGCTGTGACATTGCTGTGTTTAATATCCCTGTATTATGAGATCACTGTGTTAATTACTCCTGTACTGTGACATCACTGTGTTTATTATCTGTGCTGTGACATCACTGTTTATTATCCCTGTGCTGTGACATCGCTGTGTTCATTATCCCTGTGCTGTGACATCGCTGTGTTCATTATCCTTGTGCTGTGACATCGCTGTGTTCATTATCCCTGTGCTGTCACATCGCTGTGTTTATTACCTCCGTGCTGTGACATCGCTGTGTTTATTATCCCTGTGCTGTGACATCACTGTGTTTCTTATCTCTTTGCTGTGACATCACTGTGTTTATTATCCCTGTGCTGTGACATCACTCTGTTTATTATCCCTGTGCTGTGACATCACTGTTTATTAACCCTGTGCTGTGAAATCGCTGTGTCTATTATCCCTGTGCTGTGACATAATTTTTATAATTCCTGTGCTGTGACATCATTGTGTTTATTATCCCTGTGCTATGAACTCACTGTGTTTATTATCCCTGTGCCTTGACATTATTGTGTTTATTATCCCTGTGCTGTGACATTGCTGTGTTTAATATCCCTGTACTATGAGATCACTGTCTTAATTACTCTTCTACTGTGACATCACTGTGTTTATTATTCCTGTGCTGTGACATTCCTGTTTATTATCCATGTGCTGTGACATCACTGTGTTTATTATCCCTGTGCTGTGAAATCACTGTGTTTATTATACCAGTGCTGTGACATCATTGTGTTTATTATCCCTGTTGTGTGATATCACTGTGTTTATTATCCCTGTGCTGTGACATCCGTTTATTATTCATGTGCTGTGATATCGCTGTGTTTATTATCCCTGTGCTGTGACATTGCTGTGTTTCTTATCTCTTTGCAGTGACATCACTGTGTTTATTATCCCTGTGCTGTGACATCACTGTGCTTATTATCTCTGTGCTGTGACATCACTGTGTTTATTATCCCTGTGCTGTGAAATCGCTGTGTCTCTTATCCCTGTGCTGCGACATCACTGTGTTTATTATTCCTGTGCTGTGAGGTCATTGTACTTATTATCCCTGTGCTGTGACCTCACTGTGTTTATTATCCCTGTGCTGTGACATTATTGTGTTTATTTTCCCTGTGCTGTGACATTGCTGTGTTTAATATCCCTGTATTATGAGATCACTGTGTTAATTACTCCTGTACTGTGACACCACTGTATTTATTATCTCTGTGTTGTGACATCAATGTTTATTATCCCTGTGTTGTGACATCACTGTTTATTATCCCTTTGTTGTGACTTCACTGTTTATTATCCCTGTGCTGTGACATCACTGTTTATTATCCCTGTGCTGTGACATCACTGTGTTTATTATCCCTGTGCTGTGACATCACTGTGTTTATTATTCCTGTGCTGTGATGTCATTTTGTTTATTATCCCTGTGCTGTGACCTCACTGTATTTATCCTTGTGCTGTGACATCACTGTGTTTATTATCCCTGTGCTGTGAAATCACTGTGTTTCTTATACCAGTGCTGTGACATCATTGTGTTTATTATCCCTGTACTGTGACATCCCTGTTTATTATTCATGTGCTGTGACATCGCTGTGTTTATTATCCCTGTGCTGTGACATCACTGTGTTTATTATCCCTGTGCTGTGAAATCGCTGTGTTTATTATCCCTGTGCTGTGACATCGCTGTGTTTATTAACCCTGTGCTGTGACATCGCTTTGTTTATTATCCCTGTGCTGTGACATCACTGCTTATTATCCCTGCGCTGTGACATCTCTGTGTTTATTGTCCCTCTTTAGTGACCTCACTGTATTAATTAAAACTGTGCTGTGACATTGTTGTGTTTATTATCCCTGTGCTGTGACATCACTGTGCTTATTATCCCTTTACTGGGACATCACTATTTATTATCCCTGCGCTGTGACATCACTGTGTTTATTATTCCTGTGCTGTGATGTCATTTTGTTTATTATCCCTGTGCTGTGACCTCACTGTATTTATTATCCCTGTGCTGTGACCTCACTGTATTTATTATCCCTGTGCTGTGACATCACTGTGTTTATTATCCATGTGCTGTGACATCACAGTGTTTATTATACCAGTACTGTGACATCACTGTGTTTATTATCCCTGTGCTGTGAAATCACTGTGTTTATTATACCAGTGCTGTGACATCATTGTGTTTATTATCCCTGTACTGTGACATCACTGTGTTTATAATCCCTGTGCTGTGACATCCCTGTTTATTATTCATGTGCTGTGACATAGCTGTGTTTATTATCCCTGTGATGTGACATCACTGTGTTTATTATCTCTGTGCTGCGACATCACTTTGTTTATTATCCCTGTGCTGTGAAATCGCTGTGTTTATTATCCCTGTGCTGTGACATCGCTGTGTTTATTAACCCTGTGCTGTGACATCGCTTTGTTTATTATCCCTGTGCTGTGACATCACTGCTTATTATCCCTGCGCTGTGACATCTCTGTGTTTATTGTCCCTCTTTAGTGACCTCACTGTATTAATTAAAACTGTGCTGTGACATTGTTGTGTTTATTATCCCTGTGCTGTGACATCACTGTGCTTATTATCCCTGTGCTGGGACATCACTATTTATTATCCCTGCGCTGTGACATCACTGTGTTTATTATTCCTGTGCTGTGATGTCATTTTGTTTATTATCCCTGTGCTGTGACCTCACTGTATTTATTATCCTTGTGCTGTGACATCACTGTGTTTATTATCCCTGTGATGTGATGTCATTTTGTTTATTATCCCTGTACTGTGACATCACTGTGTCAATTATCCCTGTGCTGTGACATCACTGTGTTTATTATTCCTGTGCTGTGATGTCATTTTGTTTATTATTCCTGTGCTGTGACCTCACTGTGTTTATTATCACAGTGAGGTCACAGGGAAATTATATGTAGTATGTATGTAGTATGTATGTATGTAGCATGCATGTAGTATATATGTACTATGTATGTAGCATGCAGTATGTATGTAGCATGCATGTAGTATATATGTAGTATGTATGTAGTATGTATGTAGCATGCATGTAGTATATATGTAGTATGTATGTAGCATGCATGTAGTATGTATGTAGCATGCATGTAGTATGTATGTAGCATGCATGTAGTATGTATGTAGCATGCATGTAGTATGTATGTAGCATGCATGTAGTATGTATGTAGCATGCATGTAGCATGTAGTATGTATGTAGCATGCATGTAGTATGTATGTAGCATGTATGTAGCATGTAGTATGTATGTAGCATGTATGTAGCATGTAGTATGTATGTAGCATGCATGTAGTATATATGTAGTATGTATGTAGCATGTAGTATGTATGTAGCATGCATGTAGTATATATGTAGTATGTATGTAGCATGTAGTATGTATGTAGCATGCATGTAGTATGTATGTAGCATGCATGTAGTATGTATGTAGCATGCATGTAGTATGTAGTATGTATGTAGCATGCATGTAGTATATATGTAGTATGTATGTAGCATGTAGTATGTATGTAGCATGCATGTAGTATGTATGTAGCATGCATGTAGTATGTATGTAGCATGCATGTAGCATGTAGTATGTATGTAGCATGTAGTATGTATGTAGCATGCATGTAGCATGTAGTATGTATGTAGCATGCATGTAGTATATATGTAGTATGCATGTAGCATGTAGTATGTATGTAGCATGCATGTAGTATGTATGTAGTATGTATGTAGCATGTAGTATGTATGTAGCATGCATGTAGTATGTATGTAGTATGTATGTAGCATGTAGTATGTATGTAGCATGCATGTAGTATATATGTAGTATGTATGTAGCATGCATGTAGTATGTATGTAGTATGTATTTAGCATGTAGTATGTATGTAGCATATAGTATGTATGTAGCATGCATGTAGCATGTAGTATGTATGTAGCATGCATGTAGTATATATGTGGTATGTATGTAGCATGCATGTAGTATGTATGTAGTATTTTTTTTTTTTTTTTAACATTTAACACATTAGCTGGATGATGGGACTACTACTGTCCCATCATTGGCTAATGTGTCAATCACTGTCATGGTAGCAGGCATCGCCCGATGGGACTTGCAGTCCCATCGGACGATGCCTGCACAGAGCCCCGGACATCAGCACAGCCCCCTGGCAAGCCGGTACAGACCCCCACAGGGTGCACAGCCCCCCGGCAGGCCGGCACAGCCCCCCGGCAGGCCGGTACAGACCCCCACAGGGTGCACAGCCCCCCGGCAGGCCGGTACAGACCCCGGGCAGTCCACACAGCCCCCCGGAAGGCCGGCACAGCCCCCCGGCAGGCCGCTACAGACCCCCCGGAAGGCCCGAAATGACGGCGCATCATGATGCGCACACACCGCGCATCATGATGATGTCATTTCGGCTGTCAATCAACTTTGAACTTCCGATTCCGATTCCGGAATCCGATATGACAAAAGTATCGGAAGTCAGTATCGGAATTCCGATACCGCTAATATCGGCCGATACCCGATACTTGCGGTATCGGAATGCTCAATACTAATCCCTGTATTATGAGATCACTGTGTTAATTACTCCTGTACTGTGACATCACTGTGTTTATTATCTCTGTGTTGTGACATCAATGTTTATTATCCCTGTGTTGTGACATCACTGTTTATTATCCCTTTGTTGTGATTTCACTGTTTATTATCCCTGTGCTGTGACATCCCTGTGTTTATTATACCAGTACTATGACATCACTGTGTCTATTATCCCTGTGCTGTGACATCACTGTGTTTATTATTCCTGTGCTGTGATGTCATTTTGTTTATTATCCCTGTGCTGTGACCTCACTGTATTTATTATCCTTGTGCTGTGACATCACTGTGTTTATTATCCCTGTGCTGTGAAATCACTGTTTATTATACCAGTGCTGTGACATCATTGTAATCGAAGTACATGTATCAAAGTACTTCTGGCAGTTATAACATGGATGAATGTGACACGCATCTCTATTCTCTTCATACAGGTAACCAGCTTTTCCAATCTCTGCTCTGAATCCACTCCTGTGTCTCCATTCAATGTCAGCAAGCAGTTAATCCTGAATGCTATCTATGTGTTTTCAACTCTGCAAACTTATATCTGGTAACCAGCTTTTCCAATCTCTGCTCTGAATCCACTCCTGTGTCTCCATTCAATGTCAGCAAGCAGTTAATCCTGAATGCTATCTATGTGTTTTCAACTCTGCAAACTTATATCTGGTAACCAGCTTTTCCAATCTCTGCTCTGAATCCACTCCTGTGTCTCCATTCAATGTCAGCAAGCAGTTAATCCTGAATGCTATCTATGTGTTTTCAACTCTGCAAACTTATATCTGGTATATAGTTTTTTTCAACTTACTCTGCTTGTCCCCTTATGTTGTGAGGTCAAGAAACTTTTCAAAGTGCTTTATGATCCATGTAGTGCTGGACATGTGTTTATTTGACCACAACATTTGATTGGGTCCTGGTGTCTCAATTTAGTGTGATTGATTAACGAGAAGAGAGAGCCAAAAAAAAAACCAAAAAAAAACTTAGCCTTAACCTCCTATATATTCAGACCTAGCTAGGGGGAGCATTTATGCACATGTAATCAAAGTACATGTATCAAAGTACTTCTGGCAGTTATAACATGGATGAATGTGACACGCATCTCTATTCTCTTCATACAGGTAACCAGCTTTTCCAATCTCTGCTCTGAAGCCACTCCTGTGTCTCCATTCAATGTCAGCAAGCAGTTAATCCTGAATGCTATCTATGTGTTTTCAACTCTGCAAACTTATATCTGGTATATAGTTTTTTTCAACTTACTCTGCTTGTCCCCTTATGTTGTGAGGTCAAGAAACTTTTCAAAGTGCTTTATGATCCATGTAGTGCTGGACATGTGTTTATTTGACCACAACATTTTATTGGGTCCTGGTGTCTCAATTTAGTGTGATTGATTAACGAGAAGAGAGAGCCAAAAAAACCCCAAAAAAAAACTTAGCCTTAACCTCCTATATATTCAGACCTAGCTAGGGGGAGCATTTATGCAGGGGTGGCATTTATGCACATGTAATCGAAGTACATGTATCAAAGTACTTCTGGCAGTTATAACATGGATGAATGTGACACGCATCTCTATTCTCTTCATACAGGTAACCAGCTTTTCCAATCTCTGCTCTGAAGCCACTCCTGTGTCTCCATTCAATGTCAGCAAGCAGTTAATCCTGAATGCTATCTATGTGTTTTCAACTCTGCAAACTTATATCTGGTATATAGTTTTTTTTCAACTTACTCTGCTTGTCCCCTTATGTTGTGAGGTCAAGAAACTTTTCAAAGTGCTTTATGATCCATGTAGTGCTGGACATGTGTTTATTTGACCACAACATTTTATTGGGTCCTGGTGTCTCAATTTAGTGTGATTGATTAACGAGAAGAGAGAGCCAAAAAAAACCCAAAAAAAAACTTAGCCTTAACCTCCTATATATTCAGACCTAGCTAGGGGGAGCATTTATGCAGGGGTGGCATTTATGCACATGTAATCGAAGTACATGTATCAAAGTACTTCTGGCAGTTATAACATGGATGAATGTGACACGCATCTCTATTCTCTTCATACAGGTAACCAGCTTTTCCAATCTCTGCTCTGAATCCACTCCTGTGTCTCCATTCAATGTCAGCAAGCAGTTAATCCTGAATGCTATCTATGTGTTTTCAACTCTGCAAACTTATATCTGGTAACCAGCTTTTCCAATCTCTGCTCTGAATCCACTCCTGTGTCTCCATTCAATGTCAGCAAGCAGTTAATCCTGAATGCTATCTATGTGTTTTCAACTCTGCAAACTTATATCTGGTATATAGTTTTTTTCAACTTACTCTGCTTGTCCCCTTATGTTGTGAGGTCAAGAAACTTTTCAAAGTGCTTTATGATCCATGTAGTGCTGGACATGTGTTTATTTGACCACAACATTTTATTGGGTCCTGGTGTCTCAATTTAGTGTGATTGATTAACGAGAAGAGAGAGCCAAAAAACCCCCCCAAAAAAACTTAGCCTTAACCTCCTATATATTCAGACCTAGCTAGGGGGAGCATTTATGCAGGGGTGGCATTTATGCACATGTAATCGAAGTACATGTATCAAAGTACTTCTGGCAGTTATAACATGGATGAATGTGACACGCATCTCTATTCTCTTCATACAGGTAACCAGCTTTTCCAATCTCTGCTCTGAAGCCACTCCTGTGTCTCCATTCCATGTCAGCAAGCAGTTAATCCTGAATGCTATCTATGTGTTTTCAACTCTGCAAACTTATATCTGGTATATAGTTTTTTTTCAACTTACTCTGCTTGTCCCCTTATGTTGTGAGGTCAAGAAACTTTTCAAAGTGCTTTATGATCCATGTAGTGCTGGACATGTGTTTATTTGACCACAACATTTTATTGGGTCCTGGTGTCTCAATTTAGTGTGATTGATTAACGAGAAGAGAGAGCCAAAAAACCCCCAAAAAAAAACTTAGCCTTAACCTCCTATATATTCAGACCTAGCTAGGGGGAGCATTTATGCAGGGGTGGCATTTATGCACATGTAATCGAAGTACATGTATCAAAGTACTTCTGGCAGTTATAACATGGATGAATGTGACACGCATCTCTATTCTCTTCATACAGGTAACCAGCTTTTCCAATCTCTGCTCTGAAGCCACTCCTGTGTCTCCATTCAATGTCAGCAAGCAGTTAATCCTGAATGCTATCTATGTGTTTTCAACTCTGCAAACTTATATCTGGTATATAGTTTTTTTTCAACTTACTCTGCTTGTCCCCTTATGTTGTGAGGTCAAGAAACTTTTCAAAGTGCTTTATGATCCATGTAGTGCTGGACATGTGTTTATTTGACCACAACATTTTATTGGGTCCTGGTGTCTCAATTTAGTGTGATTGATTAACGAGAAGAGAGAGCCAAAAAAACCCCCCAAAAAAACTTAGCCTTAACCTCCTATATATTCAGACCTAGCTAGGGGGAGCATTTATGCAGGGGTGGCATTTATGCACATGTAATCGAAGTACATGTATCAAAGTACTTCTGGCAGTTATAACATGGATGAATGTGACACGCATCTCTATTCTCTTCATACAGGTAACCAGCTTTTCCAATCTCTGCTCTGAAGCCACTCCTGTGTCTCCATTCAATGTCAGCAAGCAGTTAATCCTGAATGCTAGCTATGTGTTTTCAACTCAGCAAACTTATATCTGGTATATAGTTTTTTTCAACTTACTCTGCTTGTCCCCTTATGTTGTGAGGTCAAGAAACTTTTCAAAGTGCTTTATGATCCATGTAGTGCTGGACATGTGTTTATTTGACCACAACATTTTATTGGGTCCTGGTGTCTCAATTTAGTGTGATTGATTAACGAGAAGAGAGAGCCAAAAAAACCCCCCAAAAAAACTTAGCCTTAACCTCCTATATATTCAGACCTAGCTAGGGGGAGCATTTATGCAGGGGTGGCATTTATGCACATGTAATCGAAGTACATGTATCAAAGTACTTCTGGCAGTTATAACATGGATGAATGTGACACGCATCTCTATTCTCTTCATACAGGTAACCAGCTTTTCCAATCTCTGCTCTGAAGCCACTCCTGTGTCTCCATTCAATGTCAGCAAGCAGTTAATCCTGAATGCTAGCTATGTGTTTTCAACTCAGCAAACTTATATCTGGTATATAGTTTTTTTCAACTTACTCTGCTTGTCCCCTTATGTTGTGAGGTCAAGAAACTTTTCAAAGTGCTTTATGATCCATGTAGTGCTGGACATGTGTTTATTTGACCACAACATTTTATTGGGTCCTGGTGTCTCAATTTAGTGTGATTGATTAACGAGAAGAGAGAGCCAAAAAAACCCCCCAAAAAAACTTAGCCTTAACCTCCTATATATTCAGACCTAGCTAGGGGGAGCATTTATGCAGGGGTGGCATTTATGCACATGTAATCGAAGTACATGTATCAAAGTACTTCTGGCAGTTATAACATGGCAGTTAGACAGGGCAAGAGACAGGTAAGACATTTATATACAGTGGGGCAAAAAAGTATTTAGTCAGTCAGCAATAGTGCAAGTTCCACCCCTTAAAAAGATGAGAGGCGTCTGTAATTTACATCATAGGTAGACCTCAACTATGGGAGACAAACTGAGAAAAAAAAATCCAGAAAATCACATTGTCTGTTTTTTTTTCATTTTATTTGCATATTATGATGGAAAATAAGTATTTGGTCAGAAACAAAATTTCATCTCAATACTTTGTGATATATCCTTTGTTGGCAATGACAGAGGTCAAACGTTTTCTGTAAGTCTTCACAAGGTTGCCACACACTGTTGTTGGTATGTTGGCCCATTCCTCCATGCAGATCTCCTCTAGAGCAGTGATGTTTTTGGCTTTTCGCTTGGCAACACAGACTTTCAACTCCCTCCAAAGGTTTTCTATAGGGTTGACATTTGGAGACTGGCTAGGCCACTCCAGGACCTTGAAATGCTTCTTACGAAGCCACTCCTTCGTTGCCCTGGCGGTGTGCTTTGGATCATTGTCATGTTGAAAGACCCAGCCACGTTTCATATTCAATGCCCTTGCTGATGGAAGGAGGTTTGCACTCAAAATCTCACGATACATGGCCCCATTCATTCTTTCATGTACCCGGATCAGTCGTCCTGGCCCCTTTGCAGAGAAACAGCCCCAAAGCTTGATGTTTCCACCACCATGCTTTACAGTAGGTATGGTGTTTGATGGATGCAACTCAGTATTCTTTTTCCTCCAAACACGACAAGTTGTGTTTCTACCAAACAGTTCCAGTTTGGTTTCATCAGACCATAGGACATTCTCCCAAAACTCCTCTGGATCATCCAAATGCTCTCTAGCAAACTTCAGACGGGCCCGGACATGTACAGGCTTAAGCAGTGGGACACGTCTGGCACTGCAGGATCTGAGTCCATGGTGGCGTAGTGTGTTACTTATGGTAGGCCTTGTTACATTGGTCCCAGCTCTCTGCAGTTCATTCACTAGGTCCCCCCGCGTGGTTCTGGGATTTTTGCTCACCGTTCTTGTGATCATTCTGACCCCACGGGGTGGGATTTTGCGTGGAGCACCAGATCAAGGGAGATTATCAGTGGTCTTGTATGTCTTCCATTTTCTAATTATTGCTCCCACAGATGATTTCTTCACTCCAAGCTGGTTGGCTATTGCAGATTCAGTCTTCCCAGCCTGGTGCAGGGCTACAATTTTGTTTCTGGTGTCCTTTGACAGCTCTTTGGTCTTCACCATAGTGGAGTTTGGAGTCAGACTGTTTGAGGGTGTGCACAGGTGTCTTTTTATACTGATAACAAGTTTAAACAGGTGCCATTACTACAGGTAATGAGTGGAGGAAAGAGGAGACTCTTAAAGAAGAAGTTACAGGTCTGTGAGAGCCAGAAATCTTGATTGCTTGTTTCTGACCAAATACTTATTTTCCACCATAATATGCAAATAAAATGAAAAAAAAACAGACAATGTGATTTTCTGGATTTTTTTTTCTCAGTTTGTCTCCCATAGTTGAGGTCTACCTATGATGTAAATTACAGACGCCTCTCATCTTTTTAAGTGGTGGAACTTGCACTATTGCTGACTGACTAAATACTTTTTTGCCCCACTGTACATCTATTCCCTGTACATTTGGAGTACAACAAATATATACCATATGCATTTGTGTAATTAATATCCTGGCCGCTGCATTCACACACATCCACCGCCCTGGCATTAACTCTCCACACTCCATCCATATTGGCCCCTCGCTTCTTTCCTCTCCTATGTATAGCACTCACGCTCTTTTCACATTGTTAAATTGCACAGATCCAGGCAGTCCCACCATTCAACATAAGAGACGCTCTCACAAATCACTTAACCATCTGCTCACTCTTTATGTCCTCCTTCTCCTAGTCGCAGGAGACATTGCTCCCAACCCTGGTCCCCCATGTTGTAGAAAGTCAAACCCCCCCACTGCTACACTCAGAAACCCCTCTAATCTTATTAATATTCCCTGCCTGCCATCTATCTCTCTTAATTGTGCACTTGGGAATTCTCGCTCAGTGTGTAACAAACTCTCCTTCATTCATGACTTCTTCCTTTCTAATACTCTTAACCTCCTGGCTCTTACTGAAACCTGGATCCAGCAGTCAGATACTACCGCTGCTGCTGCTCTTTCATACGGGGGGCTACACTTCTCTCATACCCCAAGATCAGACAATAGAGCTGGTGGAGGCGTTGGTCTGCTCCTATCACCAAAATGTACCTTTCAGGTTATCCCTCAAGTACCCTCACTTGTCTTCCCTTCTTTTGAGGTCCATGCCGTCAGACTCTACACCCCCTTCTCCATGCAAGTGGCGGTGGTGTATCGTCCTCCCGGCCCCTCCCATCAGTTCCTGGATCATTTTGCCACTTGGCTTCCACATTTTCTCTCCTGTAACATCCCTACCCTCATCATGGGAGATTTCTACATCCCCATTGCTCTTCCCCTCTCCCCATCTGCTACTCACCTTTTATCTCTAACCTCCTCATTTGGCCTTTCGCAGCTTACTAATTCTCCAACGCATGAAGACGGAAACTCCCTCGACTTGGTCTTCTCTCGGCTTTGTGCAGTGGATCATTTTGCAAACTCCCCTCTCCCGCTCTCTGACCACAATCTTCTTTCATTCTCTATAAAGAACTGCCAGGCTGCTCAGGTCACCCCCACTGTCCAGACTTATAGAAACATACAGGCCATTAACACCCAGAAACTTCTGAAGAACTTGCAGTCTTCATTGGCCCCTATCTCCTCCCTCTCATGTCCTGATTCTGCATTGAAGCATTACAATGAAACACTTCAAACTGCCCTGGATGAATTTGCACCCCCTATAAATAGAACACCACAACATAGACGGCGACAACCCTGGCACACGGTGCAAACACGTTTCCTGCAGCGGTGCTCCAGGTGCGCCGAACGTCTGTGGAGAAAATCCAATCTACACGAAGATTTCATCCATTTTAAGTTTATGCTTAGAACATACAACACTGCCCTTCACCTCTCCAAACAAACCTATTTCAACACCCTCATCACCTCACTGTCCAATAACCCGAAACGTCTCTTTGACACTTTTCATTCTCTACTCAATCCAAAAGTACAGGCCCCAACCATGAAGCTCCGAGCTGACGATCTGGCCAATTACTTCAAAGAAAAAATTGACCAGATCCGACAGGAAATTATCTCCAAATCCCCTCATACCATGCACTGTCCTCCCTCCCCCACTGCATCTAACTCACTCTCTGATTTTGAACCAGTCACAGAAGAAGAAGTAAGCAGGCTCCTTGCATCTTCTCGCCCAACTACTTGCACCAGTGACCCATTTCCGTCACATCTCCTCCAGTCCCTTTCCCCTGCTGTTACCCCTCACCTAACTAAAATATTTAACCTCTCTCTCTCTTCTGGTATTTTTCCCTCCTCATTTAAGCATGCCGTCATACATCCACTACTTAAAAAACCATCCCTCGACCAAAACTGTGCCGCTAACTATAGACCTGTCTCTAATCTTCCCTTCATCTCTAAACTCCTGGAACACCTGGTCCACTCCCGTCTTATCCGCTATCTCTCAGAAAACTCTGTTCTCGACCCTCTCCAATCCAGTTTCCGCTCTTTACACTCCACTGAAACTGCCCTCACTAAAGTCTCTAATGATCTGCTAACAGCTAAATCAAATGGTCATTACTCCATGCTAATTCTCTTGGATCTCTCTGCAGCATTCGACACTGTGGATCATCAGCTCCTCCTCACTATGCTCCTTTCCATTGGCCTCAAGGACACTGTTCTCTCCTGGTTCTCCTCCTATCTCTCCGACCGCTCCTTTACGGTTTCTTTTGCCGGTTCCTCCTCCTCTCACCTTCCCCTTACTGTTGGGGTTCCTCAAGGATCGGTTCTAGGCCCCCTCCTCTTCTCCTTGTACACTGCCCCTATTGGTCAAACAATCAGTAGATTTGGTTTCCAGTACCATCTCTATGCTGATGACACCCAATTATACGCTTCTTCTCCTGACATCACGCCAGCCTTTCTAGAAAACACTGGCGATTGTCTAAACGCTGTGTCTAATATCATGTCCTCACTATATCTGAAACTGAACCTGTCAAAGACTGAACTCCTGGTGTTTCCTCCCGCTACTAATGTACCTATACCCGACATTGCTATTTCTGTGTGTGGTTCCACTATTACTCCCCAGCAACATGCCCGCTGTCTTGGGGTCATACTTGATTCCGAGCTTTCCTTTGCCCCCCACATTCGATCACTGGCTCGCTCTTGTCATCTGCACCTCAAAAACATTTCTAGAATTCGACCTTTTCTTACTTTTGACTCTGCAAAAACTCTTACTGTTTCTCTTATTCATTCTCGTCTCGACTATTGTAACTCTCTTCGAATCGGTCTCCCTCTTACCAAACTCTCCCCTCTCCAATCTGTCTTGAATGCTGCAGCCAGGATCATATTCCTCACCAATCGTTACACCGATGCCTCTACCTTGTGCCAGTCATTACACTGGCTACCCATCCACTCCAGAATTCAGTATAAACTTATTACCCTCACCCACAAAGCCCTCCATGGCTCAGCACCACCCTACATCTCCTCCCTTGTTTCAGTATACCACCCTACCCGCGCCCTCCGTTCTGCTGATGACCTGAGGTTAGTATCCTCAATAGTCAGAACCTCCCACTCCCGTCTCCAAGACTTTACACGTGCCGCGCCAATTCTTTGGAATGCACTTCCCAGGTCAATACGATTAGTCCCCAATCCCCACAATTTTAAGCGTGTCCTGAAAACGCATTTATTCAGACTGGCCTATCGCCTCAACACATTAACCTAACCTATCCCTGTGTGGCAGAGCCAAAAGTTTTACCATAACCAGGTTCCCAGCATCATGTTCCCACATGCTTTATGCATCCATTAGCCCTCTGTGTCTGTACTGTTACACACTTAACATTGTGGCTGGTCCATACAATCAGGGCAACTGTTACCACCCACCTTTCGTGTCTACCTCTTTCCTCATAGACTGTAAGCTTGCGAGCAGGGCCCTCACTCCTCTTGTTATTTGTTATAATCTACTGTATGTGATTATTGTTATGCTGTAATGTCTATTGTCTGTACAAATCCCCTCTGAAATGTAAAGTGCTGCGGAATATGTCGGCGCTATAAAAATAAAAATTTATTATTATATTATTATTATCATTGTGTCTATTATCCCTGTGCTGTGACATCACTGTGTTTATTATTCCTGTGCTGTGACCTCACTGTGTTTATTATCTCTGTGCTGTGACATCCCTGTTTATTATTCATGTGCTGTGACATCACTGTTTATTATCCCTGTGCTGTGACATCGCTGTGTTTCTTATCGCTTTGCTGTGACATCACTGTGTTTATTATCCCTGTGCTGTGACATCACTGTGCTTATTATCTCTGTGCTGTGACATCACTGTGTTTATTATCCCTGTGCTGTGAAATCACTGTGTCTATTATCCCTGTGCTGCGACATTATTGTGTTTATTATCCCTGTGCTATGACTTCACTGTGTTTATTATCCCTGTGCTGTGACATTATTGTGTTTATTATCCCTGTGCTGTGACATTGCTGTGTTTAATATCACTGTGTTAATTACTCCTGTACTGTGACATCACTATGTTTATTATCTCTGTGCTGTGACATCAATGTTTATTATCCCTGTGTTGTGACATCAATGTTTATTATCCCTTTGTTGTGACTTCACTGTTTATTATCCCTGTGCTGTGACTTCACTGTTTATTATCCCTGTGCTGTGAAATCACTGTGTTTATTATACCAGTGCTGTGACATCATTGTGTTTATTATCCCGGTACTGTGACATCACTGTGTTTATAATCCCTGTGCTGTGACATCCCTGTTTATTATTCATGTGCTGTGACATCGCTGTGTTTATTATCCCTGTGATGTGACATCACTGTGTTTATTTTCCCTGTGCTGTGACATCACTGTGCTTATTATCCCTGTGCTGTGAAATCGCTGTGTTTATTATCCCTGTGCTGTGACATCGCTGTGTTTATTAACCCTGTGCTGTGACATCGCTTTGTTTATTATCCCTGTGCTGTGACATCACTGCTTATTATCCCTGCGCTGTGACATCTGTGTTTATTGTCCCTCTTTAGTGACCTCACTGTATTAATTAAAACTGTGCTGTGACATTGTTGTGTTTATTATCCCTGTGCTGTGACATCACTGTGCTTATTATCCCTGTGCTGGGACATCACTATTTATTATCCCTGCGCTGTGACATCACTGTGTTTATTATTCCTGTGCTGTGATGTCATTTTGTTTATTATCCCTGTGCTGTGACATCACTGTATTTATTATCCTTTTGCTGTGACATCACTGTGTTTATTATCCCTGTGCTGTGAAATCACTGTGTTTATTATACCAGTGCTGTGACATCACTGTGTTTATTATCCCTGTGCTGTGACATCCCTGCTTAATATTCATGTGCTGTGACATCGCTGTGTTTATTATCCCTGTGCTGTGACATCGCTGTGTTTCTTATCTCTTTGCTGTGACATCACTGTGTTTATTATCCCTGTGCTGTGACATCACTGTGCTTATTATCTCTGTGCTGTGAAATCACTGTGTTTATTATCCCTGTGCTGTGACATCGCTGTGATTATCCCTGTGCTGTGACATCGCTGTGATTATTATCCCTGTGCTGTGACATCGCTGTGTTTATTATCCCTGTGCTGTGACATCGCTGTGTTTATTATCCCTGTGCTCTGACAACGTTGTTTTTATTAACCTTGTGCTGTGACATCACTGTTTATTTTCCATGTGCTGTGACATCGCTGTGTTTATTATCCCTGTGCTGTGACATCTCTGTGTTTATTATCCCTGTGCTGTGACATCCCTGTGTCTATTATCCCTGTGCTGTGACATCACTGTGTTTATTATTCCTGAGCTGTGATGTCATTTTGTTTATTATTCCTGTGCTGTGAAATCACTGTGTTTATTATACCAGTGCTGTGACATCCCTGCTTATTATTCATGTGCTGTGACATCGCTGTGTTTATTATCCCTGTGCTGTGACATTGCTGTGTTTCTTATCTCTTTGCTGTGACATCACTGTTTATTATCCCTGTGCTGTGACATCGCTGTGCTTATTATCTCTGTGCTGTGACATCACTGTGTTTATTATCC
Source organism: Dendrobates tinctorius (assembly GCF_039654945.1). Lineage (NCBI taxonomy): Eukaryota > Metazoa > Chordata > Amphibia > Anura > Dendrobatidae > Dendrobates > Dendrobates tinctorius. The sequence continues at coordinate 3,963,980 of NW_027361692.1, read as the reverse complement.
CTGTGCTGTGACATCGCTGTGATTATTATCCCTGTGCTGTGACATCGCTGTGTTTATTATCCCTGTGCTCTGACAACGTTGTTTTTATTAACCTTGTGCTGTGACATCACTGTTTATTTTCCATGTGCTGTGACATCACTGTGTTTATTATTCCTGTGCTGTGACATCACTGTGTTATTATCCTTGTGTTGTGACATCGCTGTGTTTATTATCTCTCTGTGCTGTGACATCGCTGTGTTTATTATCCCTGTGCTGTGACATCGCTGTGTTTATTAACCCTGTGCTGCGACATCACTGTTTATTATTCCTATGCTGTGATGTCATTGTGTTTATTATCCCTGTGCTGTGACCTCACTGTGCTGTGACATTATTGTGTTTATTATCCCTGTGCTGTGACATTGCTGTGTTTAATATCCCTGTATTATGAGATCACTGTGTTAATTACTCCTGTACTGTGACATCACTGTGTTTATTATCCCTGTGTTGTGACATCAATGTTTATTATCCCTGTGCTGTGACTTCACTGTTTATTATCCCTGTGCTGTGACATCACTGTGTCTATTATCCCTGTGCTGTGACATCACTGTGTCTATTATCCCTGTGCTGTGACATCACTGTGTTTATTATTCCTGTGCTGTGATGTCATTTTGTTTATTATCCCTGTACTGTGACATCACTGTGTTTATAATCCCTGTGCTGTGACATCCCTGTTTATTATTCATGTGCTGTGACATCGCTGTGTTTTTTATCCCTGTGATGTGACATCGCTGTGTATCTTATCTCTGTGCAGTGACATCACTGTGTTTATTTTCCCTGTGCTGTGACATCACTGTGCTTATTATCTCTGTGCAGTGACATCACTGTGTTTATTATCCCTGTGCTGTGACATCACTGTGCTTATTATCTCTGTGCAGTGACATCACTGTGTTTATTATCCCTGTGCTGTGACATCGCTGTGTTTATTAACCCTGTGCTGTGACATCCCTGCTTATTATTCATGTGCTGTGACATCGCTGTGTTTATTATCCCTGTGCTCTGACAACGTTGTTTTTATTAACCTTGTGCTGTGACATCACTATGTTTATTTTCCATGTGCTGTGACATCACTGTGCTTATTATCCCTGTGCTGGGACATCACAATTTATTATCCCTGCGCTGTGACATCACTGTGTTTATTATTCCTGTGCTGTGAAATCACTGTGTTTATTATACCAGTGCTGTGACATCACTGTGTTTATTATCCCTGTGCTGTGACATCCCTGCTTATTATTCATGTGCTGTGACATCGCTGTGTTTATTATCCCTGTGCTGTGACATCGCTGTGTTTCTTATCTCTTTGCTGTGACATCACTGTGTTTATTATCCCTGTGCTGTGACATCACTGTGCTTATTATCTCTGTGCTGTGACATCACTGTATTTATTATCCCTGTGCTGTGAAATCGCTGTGTTTATTATCCCTTTACTGTGACATCCCTGTGTCTATTATCCCTGTGCTGTGACATCACTGTGTTTATTATTCCTGTGCTGTGACCTCACTGTGTTTATTATCCCTGTGCTGTGACATCCCTGCTTATTATTCATGTGCTGTGACATCGCTGTGTTTATTATCCCTGTGCTCTGACAACGTTGTTTTTATTAACCTTGTGCTGTGACATCACTATGTTTATTTTCCATGTGCTGTGACATCACTGTGTTTATTATCCCTGCGATGTGACATCACTGTGTTTATTATTCCTGTGCTGTGACATCACTCTGTTATTATCCTTGTGTTGTGACATCGCTGTGTTTATTATCTCTGTCCTGTGACATCGCTGTGTTTATTAACCCTGTGCTGCGACATCACTGTGTTTATTATTCCTATGCTGTGATGTCATTGTGTTTATTATCCCTGTGCTGTGACCTCACTGTGTTTATTATCCCTGTGCTGTGACATCACTGTTTATTATCCCTGAGCTGTGAAATCGCTGTGTCTATTATCCCTGTGCTGTGACATTGCTGTGTTTAATATCCCTGTATTATGAGATCACTGTGTTAATTACTCCTGTACTGTGACATCACTGTGTTTATTATCTCTGTGCTGTGACATCAATGTTTATTATCCCTGTGTTGTGACATCAATGTTTATTATCCCTTTGTTGTGACTTCACTGTTTATTATCCCTGTGCTGTGACTTCACTGTTTATTATCCCTGTGCTGTGACTTCACTGTTTATTATCCCTGTGCTGTGACATCACTGTGTTTATTATCCCTGTGCTGTGACATCAGTGTTTTTTATACCAGTACTGTGACATCACTGTGTCTATTATCCCTGTGCTGTGACATCACTGTGTTTTTTATCCCTGTGCTGTGAAATCACTGTGTTTATTATACCAGTGCTGTGACATCATTGTGTTTATTATCCCTGTACTGTGACATCACTGTGTTTATAACCCCTGTGCTGTGACATCCCTGTTTATTATTCATGTGCTGTGATATCGCTGTGTTTAATTTCCCTGTGATGTGACATTGCTGTGTTTCTTATCTCTTTGCTGTGACATCACTGTGTTTATTATCCCTGTGCTGTGACATCACTGTGCTTATTATCTCTGTGCTGTGACATCACTGTGTTTATTATCCCTGTGCTGTGAAATCGCTGTGTTTATTATCCCTGTGCTGTGAAATCGCTGTGTTTATTATCCCTGTGCTGTGACATCGCTGTGTTTATTAACCCTGTGCTGTGACATCGCTTTGTTTATTATCCCTGTGCTGTGACATCACTGCTTATTATCCCTGCGCTGTGACATCTGTGTTTATTGTCCCTCTTTAGTGACCTCACTGTATTAATTAAAACTGTGCTGTGACATTGTTGTGTTTATTATCCCTGTGCTGTGTCATCACTGTGCTTATTATCCCTGTGCTGGGACATCACTATTTAATATCCCTGCGCTGTGACATCACTGTGTTTATTATCCCTGTGCTGTGACCTCACTGTATTTATTATCCTTTTGCTGTGACATCACTGTGTTTATTATCCCTGTGCTGTGAAATCACTGTGTTTATTATACCAGTGCTGTGACATCACTGTGTTTATTATCCCTGTGCTGTGACATCCCTGCTTATTATTCATGTGCTGTGACATCGCTGTGTTTATTATCCCTGTGCTGTGACATCACTGTGTTTATTAACCCTGTGCTGTGACATCACTGTGTTTATTATCCCTGTGCTGTGACCTCACTGTGTTTATTATCCCTGTGCTGTGACATCGCTGTGTTTATTATCCCTGTGCTGTGACATCACTGCTTATTATCCCTGCGCTGTGACATCACTGTGCTTATTGTCCCTCTTTAGTGACCTCACTGTATTAATTAAAACTGTGCTGTGACATTGTTGTTTATTATCCCTGTGCTGTGACATCACTGTGCTTATTATCCCTGTGCTGGGACATCACTATTTATAATCCCTGCGCTGTGACATCACTGTGTTTTTTATTCCTGTGCTGTGATGTCATTTTGTTTATTATCCCTGTGCTGTGACCTCACTGTGTTTATTATCCCTGTGCTGTGAAATCACTGTGTTTATTATACCAGTGCTGTGACATCAATGTTTATTATCCCTTTGTTGTGACTTCACTGTTTATTATCCCTGTGCTGTGACTTCACTGTTTATTATCCCTGTGCTGTGACTTCACTGTTTATTATCCCTGTGCTGTGACATCACTGTGTTTATTATCCCTGTGCTGTGACATCAGTGTTTTTTATACCAGTACTGTGACATCACTGTGTCTATTATCCCTGTGCTGTGACATCACTGTGTTTTTTATCCCTGTGCTGTGAAATCACTGTGTTTATTATACCAGTGCTGTGACATCATTGTGTTTATTATCCCTGTACTGTGACATCACTGTGTTTATAACCCCTGTGCTGTGACATCCCTGTTTATTATTCATGTGCTGTGATATCGCTGTGTTTAATTTCCCTGTGATGTGACATTGCTGTGTTTCTTATCTCTTTGCTGTGACATCACTGTGTTTATTATCCCTGTGCTGTGACATCACTGTGCTTATTATCTCTGTGCTGTGACATCACTGTGTTTATTATCCCTGTGCTGTGAAATCGCTGTGTTTATTATCCCTGTGCTGTGAAATCGCTGTGTTTATTATCCCTGTGCTGTGACATCGCTGTGTTTATTAACCCTGTGCTGTGACATCGCTTTGTTTATTATCCCTGTGCTGTGACATCACTGCTTATTATCCCTGCGCTGTGACATCTGTGTTTATTGTCCCTCTTTAGTGACCTCACTGTATTAATTAAAACTGTGCTGTGACATTGTTGTGTTTATTATCCCTGTGCTGTGTCATCACTGTGCTTATTATCCCTGTGCTGGGACATCACTATTTAATATCCCTGCGCTGTGACATCACTGTGTTTATTATCCCTGTGCTGTGACCTCACTGTATTTATTATCCTTTTGCTGTGACATCACTGTGTTTATTATCCCTGTGCTGTGAAATCACTGTGTTTATTATACCAGTGCTGTGACATCACTGTGTTTATTATCCCTGTGCTGTGACATCCCTGCTTATTATTCATGTGCTGTGACATCGCTGTGTTTATTATCCCTGTGCTGTGACATCACTGTGTTTATTAACCCTGTGCTGTGACATCACTGTGTTTATTATCCCTGTGCTGTGACCTCACTGTGTTTATTATCCCTGTGCTGTGACATCGCTGTGTTTATTATCCCTGTGCTGTGACATCACTGCTTATTATCCCTGCGCTGTGACATCACTGTGCTTATTGTCCCTCTTTAGTGACCTCACTGTATTAATTAAAACTGTGCTGTGACATTGTTGTTTATTATCCCTGTGCTGTGACATCACTGTGCTTATTATCCCTGTGCTGGGACATCACTATTTATAATCCCTGCGCTGTGACATCACTGTGTTTTTTATTCCTGTGCTGTGATGTCATTTTGTTTATTATCCCTGTGCTGTGACCTCACTGTGTTTATTATCCCTGTGCTGTGAAATCACTGTGTTTATTATACCAGTGCTGTGACATCATTGTGTTTATTATCCCTGTGCTGTGACATCACTGTGCTTATTATCCCTGCGCTGTGACATCACTGTGTTTTTTATTCCTGTGCTGTGATGTCATTTTGTTTATTATCCCTGTGCTGTGACCTCACTGTGTTTATTATCCCTGTGCTGTGAAATCACTGTGTTTATTATACCAGTGCTGTGACATCATTGTGTTTATTATCCCTGTACTGTGACATCACTGTGTCTATTATCCCTGTGCTGTGACATCTCTGTGTTTATTATTCCTGTGCTGTGATGTCATTTTGTTTATTATTCCTGTGCTGTGACCTCACTGTGTTTATTATCCCTGTGCTGTGAAATCACTGTGTTTATTATACCAGTGCTGTGATATCATTGTTTATTATCCCTGTACTGAGACATCACTGTGTTTATTATCCCTGTGCTGTGACATCCCTGCTTATTATTCATGTGCTGTGACATCGCTGTGTTTATTATCCCTGTGCTGTGACATCGCTGTGTTTATTATCCCTGTGCTGTGACGTCATTGTGTTTCTTATCCCTGTGCTGTGACTTCACTGTGTTTATTATCCCTGTGCTGTGACATTATTGTGTTTATTATCCCTGTGCTGTGACATTGCTGTGTTTAATATCCCTGTATTATGAGATCACTGTGTTAATTACTCCTGTACTGTGACATCACTGTGTTTATTATCTCTGTGCTGTGACATCACTGTTTATTATCCTTGTGCTGTGACATCGCTGTGTTCATTATCCCTGTGCTGTGACATCGCTGTGTTCATTATCCCTGTGCTGTGACATCGCTGTGTTTATTATCTCCGTGCTGTGACATCGCTGTGTTTATTATCCCTGTGCTGTGACATCACTGTGTTTCTTATCTCTTTGCTGTGACATCACTGTGTTTATTATCCCTGTGCTGTGACATCACTGTTTATTAACCCTGTGCTGTGAAATTGCTGTGTCTATTATCCCTGTGCTGTGACATCATTTTTATCATTCCTGTGCTGTGACATCATTGTGTTTATTATCCCTGTGCTGTGAACTCACTGTGTTTATTATCCCTGTGCCTTTACATTATTGTGTTTATTATCCCTGTGCTGTGACATTGCTGTGTTTAATATCCCTGTACTATGAGATCACTGTCTTAATTACTCTTCTACTGTGACATCACTGTGTTTATTATTCCTGTGCTGTGACATTCCTGTTTATTATCCCTGTGTGTGACATTGCTGTGTTTATTATCCCTGTGCTGTGACATCTCTGTTTATTATCCATGTGCTGTGACATCGCTGTGTTTATTATCCCTGTGCTGTGACATGACTATGTTCATTATCCCTGTGCTGTGACATCACTGTGTTTATTATCTCTGTGCTGTGACATCACTGCCTATTATCCCTTTGCTGTGACATCTGCTTTTATTGTGCTTCTATAGTGACATCACTGTATTCATTAATGCTGTGCTGTGACATTGCTGTGTTTATTAACCCTGTGCTGTGACATCGCTGTGTTTATTAACCCTGTGCTGTGACATTGCTGTGTTTATTATCCCTGTGCTGTGACATCACTGTGTTTATTATCCCTGTGCTGTGACATCGCTGTGTTTATTATCTCTGTGCTGTGACATCGCTGTGTTTATTATTCCTGTGCTGTGACATCGCTGTGTTTATTATCCTTGTGCTCTGACAACGTTGTTTTTATTAACCTTGTGCTGTGACATCACTATGTTTATTTTCCCTGTGCTGTGACATCACTGTGTTTATTATCCCTGCGATGTGGCATCACTGTGTTTATTATTCCTGTGCTGTGACATCACTGTGTTATTATCCTTGTGTTGTGACATCGCTGTGTTTATTATCTCTGTGCTGTGACATCGCTGTGTTTATTATCCCTGTGCTGTGACATCACTGTGTTTATTATCCCTGTGCTGTGACATCGCTGTGTTTATTATCTCTGTGCTGTGACATCGCTGTGTTTATTATCCCTGTGCTGTGACATCGCTGTGTTTATTATCCTTGTGCTCTGACAACGTTGTTTTTATTAACCTTGTGCTGTGACATCACTATGTTTATTTTCCCTGTGCTGTGACATCACTGTGTTTATTATCCCTGTGCTGTGACATCGCTGTGTTTATTAACCCTGTGCTGTGACATCACTTTGTTTATTATTCCTGTGCTGTGACATCGCTGTGTTTATTATCTCTGTGCTGTTACATCACTGCTTATTATCCCTGCGCTGTGACGTCTCTGTGTTTATTGTCCCTCTTTAATGACCTCACTGTATTCATTAAAACTGTGCTGTGACATTGTTGTGTTATCCCTGTGCTGTGACATTGCTGTGTTTATTATCCCTGTGCTGTGACATCACTGTGTTTATTATCTCTGTGCTGTGACATCTGTGTTTATTGTCCCTCTATAGTGACATCACTGTATTCATTAATACTGTGCTGTGACATTGCTGTGTTTACTATCCCTCTGCTGGGACATCACTATTTATTATCCCTGCACTGTGACATCACTGTGTTTATTATCTCTGTGCTGTGACATCACTGTTTATTACCCCTGCGCTGTGATATCTATGTTTATTGTCCCTCTATAGTGACATCACTGTATTCATTAATACTGTGCTGTGACATTGCTGTGTTTACTATCCCTCTGCTGGGACATCACTATTTATTATCCCTGCACTGTGACATCACTGTGTTTATTATCTCTGTGCTGTGACATCACTGTTTATTACCCCTGCGCTGTGATATCTATGTTTATTGTCCCTCTATAGTGACATCACTGTATTCATTAATACTGTGCTGTGACATTGCTGTGTTTACTATCCCTGTGCTGGGACATCACTATTTATTATCTCTGTGCTGTGACATCACTGTTTATTACCCCTGCGCTGTGATATCTGTGTTTATTGTCCCTCTATAGTGACCTCCGTATATTCATTAAAACTGAGCTGTGACATTGCTGTGTTTATTATCCCTGTGCTGTGACATCGCTGACTTTCTTTCCTGAGTGATGCAACATCACTGTATTTATTATCCTTGCTTTGTGATATCACTGTCCTATCCCTGTTCTTTGGGGAGACTAAGTGTTTTACTTTCAGATCTAAATACATGCTTCTCTAAAGTATTCTCAAGCAATATCCTGCTGATTTTTTTTTTTAATAATCAAAAGAATACATTTTCTAAACTTGCTAAAAGTGGTCATGGTCTAGGTGCAAAATACTGAACATTCACCAGGGGATTTGAGACATAATGTTCTTATAAACATTTTTTTCCTCTTACTTCTTTTTATGAGACCTATATTTGATAGCTATAAGGCAAATGAAACTTTTAAAGAGGATGGATAGAACTTTTTTCATCATTTCGTCTTTTGAGTAATCTGTTTGTGTTCATAACCGCAAGGTACTGTGTTCTGAGCGTTGACCGTATTATCCCTTTGCTTCTTAAAGATTACATTTTGATTTGTGGTATCATGATCCTGTGCCATGTGGTGTTTCTTTTGTTTTATTTCATCAAAAGATGCTTCTGACATGAGCATAATAAATTCTGGGATAATAACAGTTTGCAAGCATGCAGAGCAAATTACAGTGTTATGACAGTCATTACTGGGCAGCTGCCATGTCAGTGCCGGGTGCTGATAATACTGAATGGATAGCTATTGCAGTAAATGCCATAGGAATTTAGAGCGTGCCTCCAATTTTAAATAAAGTTGAATTTAACTTGAAAATAAAATATTGGGACATTTTACAAATGGAGGTACAATACCTCGCAAAGTTTTAACACTGAAGTTTGTGACAATTACTTCTCACCCTGGGAGTGCCAAGAAGCATATATTAATTTCAGTATTGTTATGTGAAATATTGACATGTATTTAAAATACACAGAATATTGACTTGACAAACTCGATCAATACTAACAATCAGAAAGGAGGGAATCAGGCAAAAATTTGAACTCGCCTGTTCTGGCAAATTTTCCAGAAAATTTGTTTAGTAGATAAGTTATTCTCTGCAAATAAATTGTCCTTATTATGCTCTTTTGTCTATCTAGGCTCTAAAGCAAAATAATCATAAGATCTGAAACCAAAAAAAATCCTTACTCCCCTCACCACTCACATCTCCGTCCCTCACCGTCACCTGTCTGGTCTTTGCTGCATCTTTTGATCACCAATGCTCATGCTGAAATCTCCGGTCCCAATTAAATTAAGACAAAGGGGGTATGCAAAGTCAAGGGTCACCATAGGCATAATAATTATTTGATGCACAACCCAAAACAAAACATTTAAAAACACTTAAAAGGCACAAAAGGCCATAGCCAAATTTCAGACCACAGCACTAAAGTGTTGAAGTCTAATCCATATGTCTGTGTAATAATAAACAAAAGCCAGTAGAACAAACACCTTGGTATTATAGATGCATCGTGGAAAAACTATGGAAGCAATCTAAGATCTACATTTAAACCTCCCCACTAGAGTTGAGCGAAACGGGTCGGTCAAATTCAAAAGTCGCCGACTTTCGCTAAAGTCAGGTTTCGCCGAGCGAAACCCAACCATAGTGTGAGGTCGGCCATGCAGTCGCCAACCCGAGCGCCAAAGTCAGATTTCCCAGAATGCTTGCACGTGATTTTTTTCAGCCACTGAGCAAGGACGTACACTGTGGGCAACGAGATGACATGTTCAGCATCCGGAGAGAGTTTTCGCTCTCTTTAAAAAAGCGGTCCGGCATGTAGGTGTGTTTACTGTCCTCCACAACCTGCCGACTTTGCTTCCCCATTGACTTGCATTGGGTTTCGTGTTTCAGTCGGCCTCCGACTTTTCCCGATAGTCGGCCGATTTTGTTTCGACTCGACTTTTGAGAAAGTCGGGTTTCATGAAACCCAACTTGACCCTAAAAAAGGCAAAGTCGCTCATCTCTACTCCCCACAAGATGTGGTCGAAAAAGCTCGATTAGTATTAACGATGCAGTCAAAAGAATCAAGGAAGGGACAATTAGTCTCAGCAACCTTAAAGCTAAACTGCTACAAGCTGCCAATGTTCAGCAGTAACTGTAGTATTAGTGCAGTGCCATCTAATGACCAGGGCAGGGGTTGCAGCAGTATGCTGATACCCGGACTTGACAATATGACGTTGATTTGCACATTTTTACCAACTCATTTATAAAGAGATTTTGAATAAACTGACATTTTTATTGTTCACATACTGTATAAAAAAGGTCCTTAATTATATACAACCTGCAAAGCAAATGTACAAATAAATCTGGTGTTATTTTCCAGAGAAACCAGAAAATATTATGATCCCAAAAGCTTAGGACCAGGCAAATAATAATCTGCATGCACAATGTGTGAAAATGATTAATTAGCTTTTGTTTCTGCTGATATTATTTGACAAACCAAATCCTATTATTATCCAATGTAATTCACATTTGGGAGTTGGGCAGAAATATTGAGTTAATCAGAAAATCTACTGGATAATCATTGCTAACCTTTTACTCTGCAGCAAGAAAGAAAATGCTCTTTATTGTCCGTTCTTAATATTTTCTGAAATAATGGAGACTGTCAAGCTGCAAAATAGAATTAAATGCAAAAGGAGAGAAAATCTTGATAGTAGATCAAAAGATAGCAAGCAGTCATAAAAGACAGTATGTTAAATATAGAAATGGCAGGGATCCTGGAAAGAAACCTTTTTGGTAGCTTGCATGCGGGATGCATTACAGGCAAATTATCGTTGTGATATATCAGTTGTAAAATGGAGGGGAAAATAGCAGCGATGATAGCTAATTCATGCAATTATGTGTTATTAGAAGAAAGTCCTGGCAAGAAGCCTATCTCCTAGATGCTTTTACCTCCTCACACTGAGCTGTGCATGTCAGACTACCATCATGGTAAGGGTTACATTTTTCAGGACTGAAGATTTTTACAATAATTCTATAATAAAATAGTTCACACTTGATGAGTATGTATGGCATATGCAACCATGGTAAACTTTCCTTATAGGTGAAGTAAAAAGAACCTGGCGTTAGAAGGGGGGGGGTCAGCCCACTCAGGGATAGCAATTTTCTTTCACAAGCTTTATGTGCACAAACACTCTCCTGGGGTCTTCCTCTCCAGGCACTCAACAACCCTGCGGCCTTTGGAAGGCAACTATCACGCTTACCCTTAGCTGCAGGAGTGTAGCGCGACCGGTCAGCGGTCCCGGCGTTGGGGAAGGAACTCAGACCACGGGGCTGTCAGAGGGACCAGTGCAGGAGCACAGCTTGGGAGGTCGCAGGACCTGTGGAAGGGGCAGAGCGCTTGCAGAAGCACTCAGAGGCTGCAGGACCTAGCACCACGTGGCCTGTGACGTCAGAGGGGGCGGAGCTTATCACAGGCAGTGGAGTGCCGATGGCGGCTTTAGGTTGAGCTTCGCCAGAAGATCTATACCTCGGAGTCACGAGCAGCCAGTCTGATCTTGGGTGGAGGAGCGGAGCCATGGCAGATCCCACGGGAGCGGCCGCCAAAGATACCAGCAGAGAGCCTCTCCATGGAACCTCTGAGCCTGGAGGCCAGCCCCACCGTACGGTGGAGTGAAGAGCGGAGACTGCAGGAGCAGCCGCGGAAAGATGTGACGGAGACCGTGGTGCCTGGGAAGGTGAGAGTTCCCCCGGCTCTACCAGTGGTTCTGCAAGCGGCCCCCCCCAATCAGCCGCAGCATGCGGCCTCCTGTGATCCCGAAAGTCTGGCCAAGGAAAACCCCACTGTCTATGCGGAGCTGAGTGGGGTCTCCACTCCCAGCCCCGAGCCACCCAGCCCGGTGACTCCACGCCCGGTGTCGCCGGTGCGGAGCCTGTCTCCAGAAGATGCTGTTGCGTTCCCCCTGCAAGTGGCGACATCCTCCCTGAAACCGGCCATTACTCCGGTTATGCTGGCTCCGGCTGAAGCCCTGGATGCAGTTCACCCTGCGGCCGCGGCTATGCCGGCGTTGGAACTGGCTGCGGCCTATTTGTCAGGCCCTGTGGCCCAACCTTTGGAAAACCTGACTGCCCCTATCCGCCACCCGGCCCCAGCGGCTGCTGGGCCGCTGACATCATCCGCCTCTGCCCTGTTTTCACCCCGGCTAAATCCCGCCCACCGGACTCCCGGGCTCATACCTGACTCTCGGTTTGGGTTGCAGAAGTTGTGAAAAAGAAGGCGGCCAGGGAGCAGAAAGTATGGAACTTGCTCCATGCAAAGTGGGAGGCTGGCATGGCGACTACACGATCTCTGGGACGGCTCGTATACACAAATATATCAAAGGGATACAGGTTTATTCGAGATCTTGCTACCGGCCAGAAAGTTTATCTAAATGTGACCTCTGTTCGCCATGGCCGAGCTTTGCAAGAAGGGGACTTGGTGTCCTTTTATAAGGAGTACTGCCCCGCGGCTACTATGCGATAGCCGTGCTCGCCGAACCCGAAGATCACGAGCCCCCATAGAAAGGACTTTAAGGACACTCCCTGCATCCCGGGAGCTCCACGGCTGTGGGGTCCCTTGCTACCAGCCACCAGGAGATGGCGTGGACTGTCGGGAATTCGCTGCAACGTTTATGCAGAATATGGGGACAGTTTGCGCCCTGAGTGACGGAGAATGTTGTTGTTTTTTTTTCTCTTGTTTTGCCTGACATCACGGGGATGCTATAAAGAAAAAGAAAGGGAGTGGCAATGTCTAAGGAAGGGGGAGAGGAAACTTGTTATGTTTTTGTGGTTTTTGTTGCATGCTGGTTAAAAAAAAAAAACCGTACATGAAAAAAAAGAAAAAGGGGGTACTTGTGCTATTACAGAGTTGTTTTGTTAAATAATATGCAAAAGTAAAATGTAACAGGTCCGGGTACGGGAAGGTCTGTGTGACCAAAGGAAGTGTGAGACCAAAGGGGTCTATGAGTTGAGAAGGTCAGGGAGACCGAGGCGCCAACCATGACTGGTAACTAAGAGAAAGGCAAAGAGATGGAAGAGGTGAAACAGACAGTAGTCCCAGGTCAGGTCCCTGACACCACAGACACGCCAGAAATAAGAGGGCGGGTGCTGACAATGATCTGGTAGGTGTAAGGCCTCGATCATGGCGTACCGGATTGTGAAAAGTGGCAGAAGGGGAGAGTAGGGGAAGGTACACGCTGGAGGGAGAGAATCCCAATTTTGAAAGATGTTGTCATGTGGCGTGCGTGCTGGCGAGTGGCAGTAGGCCACTTGGAGCATGGTGCTCCCGGTTTGTTTCGGCCCCCGCGGGTAGTGGGTTTGGCCCAACAACTGGTCCGACAACAGATAGTAGAAGAAGCTTCAGAATGACGAAGGTAGGGGGCTATGATTGTCGGGGACAACAATAGACAAAGGAAGGGGGAGTGTAGGGAAGGTGACCTGACGGACGGACTGACTGGTCAGGTTTCAAAGGGGTTTGCACTTGTCAGGCAGGATGTCAGTTATGACAGAAGGGAAAACAGCTAGGAAAGTGTAGGTGACGTGCAGTACCTGGAATTGACATTATAGGGCAGGGAGGAGTGTGAGCATAGGACTTGACATCAGCTTAGGGCTAAGAAACCGTTGGTCATGGGGGGCAGAGTTACAGGTAGCAGGGAAAGCTATAAATTTGACAGGAGGGTTCCAGAAGATTCCAGTCCCCAGGGGGAGCTCAAGTGAAGAGGAGACTGTGACAGTTGGTGCACTGTGAGGAGAACCTAACCAGGGGACTGAGGAGAAAGGAAGTCAGGGGGGTGGTCCTGACACGAAGTACCGCAGTATAGACGAGGCTCCGGGTGAAGGATACCGTATAGGGAACGGCGTTTGACCAGTAAAATTACTGTTGGTGTACAGGCCTAAGGCAGCCACAGTGACGGAGCTGTCAGAGCGTCACTAAGTGCGAAGAGACGGTGCATATATATACGTCCCAGGTGAAAAGTACGGTACGTCGATGTGTTCTGTAACCGGAGAGCCTTGAAGAGGATTGTGGTGTGCTGTGAGGCCGTCGTGTGGACGGTGAGAGAATAAACTTGGACCTGTTGCACCCGAAACTTGCCTCCATCTTGTGTCTGTACGTCACTGCGCAGTACACAGGGGGACCACCCCCCAGCCCGGCCCTCCGGCCCTACAGATAGGTCAGGCCATGTGTCCATCTTGGATACCCAATAGTTGTACCGCACAAAGGAATTACTGAGGACGCTGGTATTGTCAGCTAGGTACTTCTTCAGTATCTTCCAAAACTTTCCTTACTTGTCAGACTATCCCCTGCATCAGGGCCTGGGAGCTCAGAAGGTTTAATTAAACTGTCCCAGACCTTTGGTTGTGTTCCCCTGCCTCTGTTGGACCTGGTGTGTGTCTCCCTTGTCTCTCCTCCCTTGAGAAGTGTGAACAACCAGTAAATAGTGTTGGTCAAAATGTGTATAACGTAGGGATCACGGGAAAGGCAGCGAAACATAAACACTGCCATGTATTCCAGATTCCCAACAGACAAGACTTCCCTGTCCCCAACTGAAGGATGACTCTCCATCTCCTCCTCTTCTGTAACCCATCCACACTGAACAGATCAGATGAAACTGGTGTTTGTAGTACCCTCTGTAGCACAGGCACCCATCTGTTCCTCCTCCTCAGCCTTTACTCCTCATTATCAATATTACCCTGTGTACTTTCTTCCTCCATCTCCACCTGGTCCACATGCAAAGCTTCCTCTTTAATTGTGAGCAGTGAACGTTTGAATAGACACAGAAACAGAACAGTTATGCTGATTATGTCAACATCGCCACTCACCATCTTTGCTGATTCCTCAAAGTTTTGTGGAACCTTACAGATGTTAGACATTCATGCCCTCTCATCGGTTGTTATGTGAGGAGGCTGAATGGAATGCCAGCGGTCATTTGTAGCTGGTATTCAACTACTGCCCTCTGCACATAAAGCCTTGCCAACATTTGTTGTGTGGCACCGTGGCTAAGTGGTTAGCACCGCAGCCTTGCAGAGCTGGGGTCCTGGGTTTAAATCCCACCAAGGACAACACCTGCAAGGAGTTTGTATGTTCCCCCCGTGTTTGCGTGGATTTCCTCCGGGTACTCCAGTTTCCTCCCACATTCCAAAGACATACTGATAGGGAACTTAGATTGTGAGCCCCATCGGGGTCAATGCCAATAATGTCTGTAAAGTGCTGTGGAATTAATAGTGCAATATAAATGAGTAAATTAAATAAATATGTAATGTGGAGTTCCAGCTCGTGATCACGTCACACTCCAGTTGGTGAGCTTGCACTTGCAAGCGCTGTTGCAGCACTGCCAGTCCAGCAAGGTAGCTGGAGTTGATTTGTGGAAATGGGCACACACGCAGCAAACCTTCACAAGTAGCTGAAGCAAATCTGGGTAGATTTTCAGAAGAACATGGGCCAGGCATGGTACGTGTAGGAGCTTGCCAAGTTTCAGAACCGCCACCAGGTTGCGGACAGAGCCGCAACATTTCGGCGATATGCTGTTTGTCATCTAAACAAATTAGTTTCAGCAGAGCCTGTTGCTGTTCACTGAGGCAGTACTTACAGTTTGTGACTGATATGGACATCCTGCACCGAAATGACAGTTCAGAGATGGAGGATGAGGAAGAAGGCATACAGGAACTGATGTAGGAGGTGGAGGAAACCTAATGAAATGAGGGCCCGCAATCCTCACATGAGACATTTTTACATTGCTTTACATGAATATCCTTGTATCCGTTTTAGATTACTTATTGCATTTCACTAGGATTGATGTTTTTGGCTAATGCGTTGCACATAATTATATATATGAAGTTGTTCCTGTACCATTAGCTACTAATTCCCTGTTTGTGCTGTCATACATTTGTGTCTCCACCGTTATTTAAACAGTCTACTAACTTTTCAAATCAAGTGATATCGAAATCTTTTAATAAGCTTAATAAAATGTAAATTTTTTTTACAAATTAGGTTTCTACATTCATTTTTTCTATATTATTGATGAGATATATTGGCTCCATTTTTTCTGTCAGTGTCTGAATCCTTGGCACCGGTAGCACGTGTGCCATTCCTGGGTCCGACTCGTTCCCAGCGTCCACTAGGTTCACTCAGTGTGCCATCAGAGATATGTAGCATCCCTGGCCCCAAGCACTTGTCCATGTGTTGGTCAAGTGGACCTTACCAGTAACTGCATTGGTCATGGCACAAGTTATGTTATGGGACACGTGCTGGTGTAAGGCTGGGATGGCACACCAGGAAAAATAGTGGTAGTTGGGGACCAATTACCAAGGGACAGACCACGCCATGAGGTTCTGGAAAGCCTCAGTATCCACAAGCCTAAGCGTCAACATTTCCAGACAAGTAGTCTGGAAATGTGCCTGCTTAGTGTTTGGGCCTGTGGTTGGGTCGCTGAGTATTTTTGTTTACGATCCAAGGCTTTGGGTAGGGATAGCTGAATGCTGCATTGGGACAAGGAATTAAACGAGATTGCTGATGATTCTTGCGAATGTGCAAAAACAAGTGCAGGATGGGAGGCATCCGCGCCTGCATTATGAACTCAGGATTGGCAAGTATGTAGCACAGGGGAAGTGACAGTAATATCATTCACAGACACTAATTGTAGACCCTGGAATTAGGCCCACCTAGTCGAGTGCTTTGATGACATGTGCCTGAGCAACGCTGGTGGTAGTCAGGCTGTTAGCGATCATTCCCCTACTGATCTTGGTATGCCACAAGTTGCAAATTACCATTTTTTTTATCCTCCTCCCTTTCTTTTGAAATGCTACAGATTTGGGAACACCTAACCCTCGGCCTAGGAACTTGCTGCATGTGGGTGCTCTGGGGAACAGTTGCCTACCTTCTCCATCTGGCCACCCTAATGCCTTCTACCGCCTGTTCGGTGCTGTGGATCCCTTCCACTCTGCGCTGCTGGATTCACTCTGCTTGGCACCTACCCAGATTGCATCAGTGACTTCTTCAGTCACCACCTCAACTTCCAATTCCGCAGTATGGTCCTTCTGACTTGTTGACTAATGGGCCTGTTACACTAAGCGATATCGCTAGCAATATCGCTATAACGTCACTGGTTTTTGTGACGTAGCAGCGATATTGCTAGTAATATCGCTATGTCTGATACTTACCTCCGACCGGTTCCCCCGCTGATTATCGCTGATCGCGCGAGAACGTCCTGGACCGTTTCTCGTCGTCAGCTTCCTGCTGGCCTTCCTGTGGCGCCAACGAGTGATGCGTGGACGCGGGCGGGAGGAGGTCTTCATCGCCTCGTCTGACAGGTAAGTAGCGACCCCCAACCGCTGCTATGTCACTGGTGAGATCTGCCTGTGTGGCAGCTCACTAGCGACCACTTAGCGATGCACCAGCAATCCTGACCGCGTCATATCGCTGGTCGGGGTCGCTGGTGCATCGCTAAGTGTGACAGTACCTTTAGTAACATCACATGTTGGCAACTGTGTCTCATCTCATCTACCTCTAATTGCTGTTCCCCACCGTGATCTTCTTATGACCATGGCTGCTCAAATATTTGGACATTAATACACACTTCTTTTGTCCCTTTTGAAATGAGCAGGGTGAGAGGCCAGAATCAATAAATGGAAATGTAAAGAGCTCCTCAGAGTTTCCGAGTTTGGAATCACTAGTCTCCTGGGAGTCGCCATGGTGGGAGGAAGGAGGATCAGGGTAAGGATTATGTGGTCCAGATTCTTGGCTAATGAGACTGGACCATGTGGAAGACAGAGTGGTGCTGGGAAATATACTGGAAACATTATCTGCCATCCAACCGACCAACTGTTCACACTGTTCTGGCCTTAAGAGTGTGTCCCACGCCCCCCTACAAAGTGGGACAGGAAGCTAGGTCTTGTGGATGAGCATGTTTGTTGTGCTCCCACAGCAGGCACAGTTTCACCTGACCCACGACCTCAGCCTCTGCGTGCACCATCAACAGCATGTCCACTTCCCCGTCCCTTACCGCATGCCTTGCTAATTTTAAATTAGGTATATATTTATATACCTTCAAATATTGCAGTATTAATAGGGAAAAGAGAATATGTAGCCCTGAAAAGGATGTTTGTTTTTAGGTTGCAGCAGCATACCTGAATAGGATTCTGAAATAGCAATATTAAACTCTACCTATATGCCTTTAATCCAATACCTCAACTGATTGCAGGTAACAGTGGTTTTGCTAGAGAAAGAAAAATATGTAGTCCTGAAGAGGACTTTTCTTTTAATGGTGCAGCAGCAGTATGCAAGTACTGCAGTAGCAATAGTAAACCCTAACTATACCCACCAGCTATCACTACATTGAATGCAGGGAATGCAGAGAAAAGACAGTATTTAACCCTGAAAAGGACTATTTTTAAGTTGCAGCAGCAGTATACCTATAGAAGGACTGTAAGGCAATATACTCTGACAATATATATGCCTGCTCTAAAATAAGCTATCCCTTCTAAAACTCTCCCTGAACTGCTACCTGAGGACAGTGTGCCAATCATCATGTCACAGGGTCTTACAGAAGACCCGTTGACACGATGCGGCCTGCCAATCACAGTATCATAGCTACAGCATTACCATGTATGGCAGGCAATCCCTGCATGTTTATTGGCTGTCTAACAGGTGTAGGGGGTGGACTGACCTATGGACCTGTCTGATAAAGAGGGAAATGTCAAAAGATGATGTATACAATGCTTTATTTTGACTTGTATGTATATGTGGGGGACAACAGCTAGAATTAGTGAAAGATGGTGTAGTACTGGGTTTTGGCCACAAGATGGGGTCATAGAGTAGTGAGAAATGGACTCAATAGCAAGCCTTAGGCTAGGGAAACTGCATAGTCATGGTGGGCGGAGTTACGGGACTGGGAAGGGGGATTTCCAGAAGGAGGAGATACAAGGAAGGAGAGTCCCAGGGGAAGGGCAGACAACCAGGAGGAAGAGAGAAGCTGGAAGAACTAAGGAGAGGACGGAGGAAGGAAAAGCTCAGGAAAGGCAGAAGAGAAAGAGACGGTTACTCAGAGAGGGGGGTGCCACTGAGAGGACAGCTGCTGGATGGGATGGCAGTGACTAACGGAGGCCTGGGGTACCAGATGGCTGGACACCGAAGAGTGAGTAAATGTTACAGTGGGCAGACTCGGTCGGGGGAAGCGCTGTAGCCGTGGGCCTAATGGCAGCCACAGTGAAGGAACCTAGGGGTCTTCGCTGAACAACAGCAGAAGGAAAGTGACAGGTACCTAGGCCAGGGAGCTGAAGCTGTTGTGTCTGCTATGGATGTCAAGTGGACACCCAATAAAGTTTGGACCTGATTGATGGATTTCTGCGTCTGTCTCCCGTCTGTTCCTCAACCGAAAGGGACCACCCCCAGTCGGCACACGTACTACACGGGCGTGAATCATGAGTGGCGGGGACTCGAGTAACGAGCGAGTGTACCTGAACACCCTCTTGCTCGATCAAGTATTGAGCAGTGGCGAGCATGCTCGCTCATCACTAATAAGCACAATACTCAGAGGAGGAGATAGGCGCTAACTCTTCCACTGTCATCATCTGTACTCCAAATGATTAAGTTACAGTATATCAATGCAGCTGATAGCAAATAGACAAAGCAAATAAAAATAAAGGTTGAAAGTCACTTACATTCAAACTTTTACAGGAATGTAGACAAAAACCCTCTAACTTTCAATGCTAGGCAAAATTATGTAACAACTAAAGTTCAGTTACTCTTTAATGTTAAATTAGTTTATCTAAAGTGGACAATAGAGCAGCATGTGCAGACCCCAGTGCCGGTAGAAAAAATGAAAACAACAGGTTCTACTTGTAGAAATAAAACATTTATGGCTTATTCTTGGGTTGGTCCATGACAGTTTTAGTCCAACTTCAGGCGTCCGTGTATCATGGCCCTGAGTATGGACTGTGATACACAGACAGGGTCTTCTGACTTGAACTTGACAGCCTCATACACAGTCTGCCTTAGAGGCTGTCAAATTTTGGGCAGTAGTTGGGAGGGCAGTCCGTGCATCTGTGTCTGTATGAAACATGGATGTTTTAATTAGGCCTTAGTCATAGGAAACTGGAAACAGGATATTGCATAGTAAAATAGAAAAATTAAAGTCCATACCATACGTCTGTATTCTCTGTTAAGATTCTTAAAAGATGCTTCCATTGCAGGAGCCTGTAACTAGTTTGCTGGACTTTCTGCTTGACATACTGTCATCCTCCATGAGAACAGGGAGAGGGTGTCTGCGTTATGACTATTCTCTACCAAGAAGCAATGACATCTGCAGTATATATATATTCAATCTGTTTTTACAGCAAAAATAGTACAGCAGAAGATGTTGTCTGAAATCTCTAATCTACTCAATTGTCATAATTTTCCCAGCTCACCAACAGAAGAATCTGTTCCATAATTGTAAACCAGAGAAATGTAAAATTTGATTACTATTGGTAAGTAATCCAGATGTTCTTATAGGGCTAGGGGAATATACTATATGAACAGGGGTTGTTTCCCTAGCTGATATCATAAAAACTACTAACACACAATGATCAAGGCTTACATCTGTACATTTATATTTGAGAAATATATTGTGGGTGTTTACCCTTAGAATACATACAAGTTCTTCTCGCAAAATTAGAATATCATTAAAAAGTTAATTTATTTCAGTTCTTCAATATAAAAAGTAAAACTCATTATATAGAGTCATTACAAACAGAGTGATCTATTTCAAGTGTTTATTTCTGGTAATGTTGATGATTATGGCTTACAGCCAATGAAAACCCAACAGCTATTATCTCAATAAATTAGAATACTTTATAACACCAGCTTGAAAAATGATTTTAAAATACGAAATGTTGGCCTACTGAAATGTATATTCAGTAAATGCACTCAATACTTTGTCGGGGCTCCTTTTGCATCAATTACTGCATCAATGCAGCGTGGCATGGAGTCGATCAGCTTGTGGCACTGCTGAGGTGTTATGGAAGCCCAGGTTGCTTTGAAAGCAGCCTTCAGCTCGTCTGCATTGTTGGGTCTGGTGTCTCTCATCTTCCTCTTGACAATACCCCATAGATTCGCTATAAAATAATCATGTATGTAGGGCTGTAATAATATTTTTTTTTCACCCTCCAAGTATTTTTATGCTCAGATTAATAGAGGAGGAAAGCAAAGAAGCTGAGACATATTGTTCTGGTGTTTTCCATGGTACTATTCTCTATAAATCAAGCCTGCTTACAGGTGGCAGTCACTGCAATTAATGTTTAAAGAGCTGTATATGCCATTTGTATTTTTATTACAGAGATTACTGGAGATTTTGGAATGGAAAAGGACAGCAGTGGAGAAAGGTCAGGAGAGGAGCCACTGTGTAAATAAATGATATAAGGAGATATGAGGATTTGCTTGTTCTTTCTAATATAACACTGATAGTAAGCCAATTGAGATCATTTTATTTTTATAGAGTGAGATGGTTCTGGCATACTAATGATTATGCTGAAGGTGTTTATCTATAAATTTTGCCCGCTGTGGCTAAGATGAAAAGTTAGCAAATCCTTTCTTTATTGAGCTTTTTTTTTTCTTATGAAATCTTCAAAGTACTAACAGGAGAGAAGTAATCTAGAAGAGCGAACAAGCTGCCAATTAGACTGATAATGAGAATAAGAGATCAGGGAAGATATTGCTCCTGAGATATATAACACCTGTTTTGTTACTTTTATGCAATCCGGGATTTCTCACCTCAGACAGAGTATAATTTTTGTTTTCGGTATCCTGGGCCCTTCCAGATATAAATGTCCTCTGTCCTTGGCCCCTTCCTGATATTTATGCCCCCATCCTGGGTCCCTTCCAGGTATATATGTCCCTCATCCTGGGCTCCTTCTTTGTAGATATGCCCCCATCCAAGTAAATGTTCCTTCCTGTTATATATGGTCCTCATCCTGATAAACGTCCCCAATCCTGCTATATATGATTCTCATCTTGGATTCCTTTCTGGTATACAGTATATGTTCCCCATTCTGGGCCCCTTCCAGGTACATATGACCCCCATCCTGTGCCCCTTACTGGTATATATGTCCTTCATATTGCTTTATATGTAACCATCCTGGACCCCTCCATGGTACATATATCCCCAATCCTGGGCCTCTTGACGGTATATATGCCCCTCATATTTGTATATATATGTCCCTCATCCTGGAATATATATGCCCTTCATCCTAGTATATGTGCCCTATCCTGGGCTGTTTCCTTGTTTATATGCTCCCCACCCTGGTTTCTTTCTTGGTATATATGTCCCCCATCCTAACAAATGTTCCCAATTCAGGCACATATGCCCACCATCTTGGGCTCCTTCCTGATATATATGTCCCCCCATTCTGGGCCCAGTCATGGTTGCACCCTGTGAGACAGCGATCATTATGTCCCTGTGGGTTCTAAGATAAATGCAAAAATGGTATGGGTAGAACATATTTGACTAGCACCCTATAGTTAATAAAATTGTTATGATTGAGTCACCGAGGAGGAAAAAACAAAACACAAGCTCAGCCCAGAAAATCAGAGAGGTTGGAAACTAGCGGATTGCAGACCCCTAATCCTATCACACAACTAGCAGTAGCCGTGGAGTGTTCCTACGGTGATCCTAGACACCTCGTCACAGCCGGAGATCTAAATATGCCTAAAGAGAGAAAAAGGAAAAACTGACTGCCCCAGAGCAGACCCCAAAGCAATAGGCAGCCCCCAACATATAATGATGGTGAAGCAAGATGAAAACACTAACACAGATAGAAAGATAGGTTGAGCAAACGATGGGGCCCAAGCTAACTAAAAAGGACAGGACAGAAAAGCTGCTGTCTGCAATCCGAGAAAACCCTGCTAAAAATATTACCAACACAACTGATAAGCAAAAAGGACCCTGAAGTCACTAGACTTCAAACCCTATATCAGCACTCAGAATATTCTGAAAGCAGAGCAAAAGAGAACACTGATCAAGGAATAAGAATCCAGCACACCCCTAGCCGGGGATGGCTGAACTCAAAAAACAAGGTAAACAAAACCAAAACTAATAAGTTCAATAGCAGAGCAAAAACTTATCTTTGGGAAGCAGGAATCAGACTGGTCTCCAAGAATCCAGCAGCGAAATCACCAGCCACTCAGAAGGGTGTCGGCTGTCTTATATCCAGTCTGAAGTTCCTGTTACCCAGTCACAATCCACCTGATCAGGTGTTTGGTTTCTTTCATCCAAATCAGCCTCACTACCTTCCTTCACCAGAAGAGGGAGATCCTCGGACACAAAAGGTGAATGAACAGATGAGCTCACAACAGTACCTCCCCCTTGAGGAGGGGTCACCGAACCCTCATCCAAGCCACCAGGCCGATCAGGACGAGCCCGATGAAAAGCATGCACCAATCTTTTGGCATGAATATCAGAGGCAGAGACCCAGGAATTATCCTCCTGACCATAACCCTTCCACTTAACCAAATACTGGAGTCTCCGTCTAGCCAGACGGGAATCCAGTATCTTCTCTACCTCATATTCCATGTTACCTTCAACCAACACAGGGTCAGGAGGTGCCGCCGTAGGAACCACTGGTACAACAAACCTCTTCAACAAGGACTTATGAAACACATTATGAATCTTAAATGTGACAGGAAGAGCCAACCGAAAAGAGACCGGATTAATAATCTCCAAAATCTTGTAAGGTCCAATAAATCTAGGTTTAAACTTTGGAGAAGCCACCTTCATAGAGATATTCTTTGATGACAACCAGACCATATCACCCACCTTAAATCGGGGACCAATGGTCCTATGCCGGTTAGAAAACCGCTGGGCCTTTTCCTGGGAAAGAGACAACTTATCCACCACTAGGTCCCAAATCTGCTGCATTCTTTTCACCACAGTGTCAACCCCTGGACAGGCAGAAGACTCCACCTGCCCTGAAGAAAATCGAGGATGAAACCCAAAGTTACAGAAAAAGGGTGACATCAAAGTGGCAGAACTAGCTCTATTATTTAAAGCAAATTCGGCCAAGGGTAAAAATGAGACCCAATCATCCTGATCAGCAGATATAAAACATCTCAAATAAGCCTCCAAAGTCTGGTTTGTTCTCTCCGTCTGCCCATTGGTCTGAGGGTGAAATGCAGAGGAGAAGGACAACTGAATTCCCAACTTGGAACAAAAGGTCCTCCAGAATCTAGAGACAAACTGAACTCCTCTGTCTGATACAATGTTCTCAGGAATCCCGTGCAAGTGAACCACCTGTTGCAAAAACAAGGGCACCAACTCTGAGGAAAATGGCAACTTAGGGAGTGGTACAAGATGGACCATCTTAGAGAATCTATCACAAATCACCCAGATAACAGTCATCCTCTGAGAGACAGGCAGATCAGAAATAAAATCCATTGAAATATGGGTCCATGGCCTCCTGGGCACCAGCAAGGGCATCAACAACCCACTAGAACGAGAACAAGGCTTAGATCGGGAGGAAGTCCCACAGGACTGCACAAAATTTCTGACATCACGAGACAAGGCAGGCCACCAAAAAGACAGACTCCACCAAATCTCTAGTACCAAAAATACCTTGATGACCAGCCAACGCGGAGCAATGAACCTCAGACATCACTTTCCTCCTCCACTGGTCAGGAACTTACAACCTACCACTGGGACAACGCTCAGGCTTATCCTCTTGAAACTTCTCCAGAGCACATCTCAAATCGGGCGAGATGGCAGAAAGAACCACCCCCTCACCTAAGATGGTAGCAGGTTTGGTCATAATAGGAGAATCAGCCAAAAAACTCCAAGAGAGGGCATCAGCCTTAACGTTCTTAGTGCCCGGAAGAAAGGAGACCACAAAATCAAAACGCGTGAAAAACAAGGCCCACCTGGCCTGTCTCAGATTCAAGCGTTTAGCCGACTCAATGTAGATCAAATTCTTGTGGTCAGTGAGGACCACAACTTGATGTCTAGCTCCCTCCAACCAATGTCTCCACTCCTCAAATGCCCACGTCATGGCCAACAGTTCTCAATTCCCCACATCATAGTTGCGTTCCGAAGGGGAGAACTTTCGGGAAAAGAAGGCACAGGGGTTCATTTTAGATGTTACAGGATCCTTTTGGGACAAAACAGCTCCTGCACCAGTCTCTGAAGCATCCACCTCCACCTGAAATGGAAGTGAGACATCGGGTTGTCGCAAAACCGGAGAAGAAGTGAACCTCCGCTTCAGCTCCTGAAAAGAAGAAACAGCCTCTGGAGACCAATTCAGCAAATCAGCGCCCTTCTTAGTCAAATCAGTCAATGGTTTGGCAATAACAGAAAAATTGGCTATAAACTTACGATAAAAATTAGCAAACCCCAATAACTTCTGGAGAGCCTTCAAAGAAGTGGGCTGAACCCAATCATAAATGGCCTGTACCTTGGCCGGGTCCATTTCAATAGTTGACGGAGACAAAATAAATCCCAAAAATGAAATCCTCTGTACACCAAAAAGACATTTCGATCCCTTAACATACAGGGAGTTTTCCCTCAAAATCCGGAACACAGTCCGAACATGTTCCACATGAGAATCCCAATCCCTGGAAAAGATCAAAATATCATCCAAATAGATGATCAGAAACGTATCCACAAAGTCCCGGAAAATATCATTCATGAAGCACTGAAAGACAGAAGGGGCGTTAGTGAGCCCAAAAGGCATCACCAGGTACTCAAAATGTCCCTCTGGAGTATTAAACGCTGTCTTCCATTCATCCCCATGCTTAATGCGAATAAGATTATACGCCCCCCTGAGGTCAAGCTTGGTAAACCAGCAAGCACCTTCAACTCTAGAAAATAGGTCAGAAATCAGGGGTAACGGATACTGATATTTAACAGTAATTTTGTTAAGGGAGCGATAGTCAATACAGGGCCTTAATGAACCATCCTTCTTGGCCACAAAAAACCCCCAGCACCCAAGGGTGAAGAGGATGGTCTAATATGACCCTTCTCCAACGACTCCTTAATATAAGAACGCATAGCCTCATGTTCGGGTACAGATAAATTAAAAAGTCGACCCTTGGGAAATTTACACCCCGGACTCAGCTCAATTGCACAGTCATAACTCCTATGAGGAGGCAAAGACGCAGACTTACTCTCACTAAGCACATCATAAAAATCAGCCAAATAGTCAGGAACCTCATGCGACTGGGGAGAGGTGGAGAAAACAGGAGTGTCACTAAGAGCACACCGACAACTCCAACTCACCACAGACACAGATTTCCAATCCAAAGCTGGATTATGGATTTGCAACCAGGGGAACCCCAGAACGATGGTATCATGAAAATTATGCAACACCAAAAGTCTGCAATTTTTTTCTTGATGGTCTGGGGCGACCCGCATTACCACCTGGGTCCAAAACTGAGGTTTATTCTTCGCCATCGGAGTAGCATCAATACCCCTCAAAGGAATAGGCATCCGCAGGGGTGTCATAGGGAAACCACAACGTTTAGCAAAATCCAAATCCATTAGGTTCAAGGCCGCTCCTGAATCCACAAAGGCTTTAGCGGAAAATGTGGACAGGGAGCAGATCAGAGTAATTGCCAGAAGAAACTTAGGTTGTACACCACCTACAGCAAATGTGTGCGCAAAACGTTTCTCTCGTTTAGGGCAGACAGAAATAATATGAGAGGCATCTCCACAGAAAAAACACAGCTTATTACATCTTCTAAACTCCTGACGTTGCGTCCTAGACAAAACTCTATCACATTGCATAGGTTCAGACATTTGTTCAACAGGTGGCAGCATTTCCCGTGTAATTTTACGTTCATGTAAACGCCGATCAACTTGAATGGCTAATGACATAGTATTGTCAAGACCAGAGGGAACAGGAAATCCCACCATAGTATCTTTTACGGTTTCTGACAAACCCTTCCGAAAGAGAGCTGCCAAGGCACCATCATTTCAAGTGGTGAGGACCGCCCACTTTCGGAATTTTTGACAGTACAGTTCTGCAGAATCTTGACCCTGGCTCAATGCCAACAGGGTCTTTTCAGCTTGATCAATCGCATTAGGTTCATCATACAACAACCCCAAGGCCTGAAAAAATGCGTCCACATTTGTTAGAATAGGATCATCTGGTACTAAAGAAAACGCCCAATCCTGGGGATCGCCGCGCAGCAAGGAGATGACAATTTTAACCTGCTGCGCAGAGTTCCCTGATGAGTTAGGCTTCAAGGCAAGAAATAATTTACAATTATTCTTAAAATTCAAAAATTTAGACAGATCCCCAAAAAACACATCAGGAGTGGGGATTTTTGGTTCAGCAGTGTGTGAATGAGCAAGATAGGCGGAAATTCCTCGCACTTCAGCAGAAAGCTGCTCCACACGATCAGACAATTGCTTAAACTCCATCAGAAAAAAAATATTCCTCCTACGGCCTCAGAGAAAAAAATACACACACACACAAAAAAAATTCTGACACTTTTTTTCTTTAACAATTCCTTCCTGCTTTTGAGTACCCTAGAATCTGCGGTATGGCTGGTGATTCTGTTATGATTGAGTCACCGAGGAGGAAAAAACAAAACACAAGCTCAGCCCAGAAAATCAGAGAGGTTGGAAACTAGCGGATTGCAGACCCCTAATCCTATCACACAACTAGCAGTAGCCGTGGAGTGTTCCTACGGTGATCCTAGACACCTCGTCACAGCCAGAGATCTAAATAAGCCTAAAGAGAGAAAAGGGAAAAACTGACTGCCCCAGAGCAGACCCCAAAGCAATAGGCAGCCCCCAACATATAATGACGGTGAAGCAAGATGAAAACACTAACACAGATAGAAAGATAGGTTGAGCAAACGATGGGGCCCAAGCTAACTAAAAAGGACAGGACAGAAAAGCTGCTGTCTGCAATCCGAGAAAACCCTGCTAAAAATATTACCAACACAACTGATAAGTAAAAAGGACCCTGAAGTCACTAGACTTCAAACTCTATATCAGCACTCAGAATATTCTGAAAGCAGAGCAAAAGAGAACACTGATCAAGGAATAAGAATCCAGCACACCCCTAGCCGGGGATGGCTGAACTCAAAAAACAAGGTAAACAAAACCAAAACTAATAAGTTCAATAGCAGAGCAAAAACTTATCTTTGGGAAGCAGGAATCAGACTGGTCTCCAAGAATCCAGCAGCGAAATCACCAGCCACTCAGAAGGGTGTCGGCTGTCTTATATCCAGTCTGAAGTTCCTGTTACCCAGTCACAATCCACCTGATCAGGTGTTTGGTTTCTTTCATCCAAATCAGCCTCACTACCTTCCTTCACCAGAAGAGGGAGATCCTCAGACACAAAAGGTGAATGAACAGATGAGCTCACAACATAAAATATTCTTATCCATTCCCCAAAAAATGATTTGTCCTACTATCTAACTGATATTGTGTATGGTATTGTGTTTTTTGTGTGTTAAAAGTAAGAGTGAATTGTGGTATTTAAGAGACAAGAGTTAGAAACTCTGTCAATTCACAATGTAGAAGGTCTATTGATTTACAAGAGTCTGGTTCAGCGGCCAGATCAGCAGTTTGTGCCCATTGGACAGGTTTCTTGTGAACAACCTCTTACCTGCCAGGATCCCTGGTGCATCTTCTGATTAGTAGGCCCAGTATGATGCAATGCGTGTGTCACGCTACAATGATGATGTCACACCTGGCCTACAAATCAAATCAAACTCAGGGGATTCTCGGCAAGTAAGAGGAGGTTTGCAGGGTTCCTTTCTAGCGGCCATGAACACTGTCACAATATCACTTTGTTTGTACTCAATCACCAGGAAAATTGGATAATTTTAATTAATTCATATCATCTGACTATTTTTCCAAAAATTCTGTGAGTAATTAGTTACAAATAATGCACAGATATAAACAAGACTACTTTTATGTTAGAGCCAATAAATGAAGCAATCAGTTGGGGGTCAAAGTTGTTAGATGAAGAACAATCATTAAGTCACCCCAGTAGCAACTTACAACGTCTGCCAAGAGCTCACTGCATGCCCAACATAACTCTGCAGTAATTATGTTAATGTGAAGATGGAGACAAACAAGCGTTCGGTGCCACATCTGACTGTATGACCATTAGAAGGTGTAGTGCTTCAAGAAAACGAGTGCTGAGCAAAAAGTGCAGGCTATACAATGCTGAATTCAGTGATCGTTTCATCGTATAACCTGAATTGGTGCTGGTAATAACTACTGATTTAGAAGGTTATATTAGAAACATACTTTTGCCTATTATTTAACTCCCTTAAGGTGGAAGCCAATCTTGAACTTATAAGGATTTCCAGGTTAAGGAAATGGATCTCTTATTTAAAAAAAAAAAATAACAGTTCACAACCAGTGTCTGGTATTGCAGCCAAGACAAAGTTATTTGAAGTAAAATGAGTTGAAATCAGCGTTGAATTGGGGTGCCTCGGGCCCACCGGTATAACTGTCTCTAGCGGCCCACTCTAAGTTTCAATGGTTGGGCTAGGTTCACACTCATGTTGTAGTATTTGCAGGAGGCTCAGTCATAAGTGCTGTTATATTCACTGGAAGAACTGGTGCAATATGCTGCACTTTTTTTTTTTAAAAGAGACAGCTTAACAGAACTCAAAAAGACCTGATTATATTCAATTTATTCTGCCCATCAACATTTGTGTCTGTCATGTGATAGATCTCTTTCTCTAGGAGATCAATTTTTCTGTTCCTATAACAATATAAAAACACAAACGAAAGAAAACATGGATACTAATGTGATTCTAGCTATAGCAGTTAAATTTTAGGTCTTTAGGATGCAGAATTTTTTTTAGTTTCCCATAGCCATATCTTTTTAATTGTTAAGTTTACGTAAGGCTTAAAGGTGCATATCATTTAAAGGGGTTGTCCACTATAACAGATTATTCCATAGGATCAGAGTCACAAAAAAAGCAATAAACTGAGCTTCTAGGGTACATACTGTTATGATTGGGTCACCGAGGAGGAGAGCAAGCCCAAGCTAAGCCACAGAAAACCAGAGAGGTTGGTAACTAAGCGGATTGCAGACCCCTGATTCTATCCACATAACTAGCAGTAGCCGTGGAGCGTGCCTATGATGATCCTAGATGCCTCGGCACAGCCGGAGAGCTAACAGCCTAAAGCAAGAAAGGGGAAATCTAAACTGCCCCAGAGCAGACCCCAAAGGAATAGACAGCCCCCAAACATATATTGTCGGTGAGACAAGATGAAAGCACAAACACAGGCAGAAAAATAGACTGAGCAAATGATGGGGCCCACACTTACTAGACAGGACAGGAAAGGAAAGGCACTGTCTGCAATCACGCAAAAAACCCTGCAAAAAAGTCCAACACGTCTGATGCAAAAAATACTGAAGTCGCATGACTTCTCCCACTATATCAGCACTCTGGTATATCTTGAAAGCAGAGCAAAAATAGGCCAATCTAATAAGGGACAAAAACAAACTGGCACAAGCCGTAACATATGGATAGTGATTCAGCACAGCCCCAGCCGGAGTTGGCTGACCTCACAAAACTGAGATAGACAAAACCAGATCAAATGTAAACAGAATAGCAAATGAACACTTAGCTGAACATGCAGGGACTGAGCTGGAAACTAAGACCTCAGGAGGCAGGAAGAAAATCACCAGCAGGGATAGAGGGAGTCGGCTGTCCCAAATCCCAATCCGAAACTCCAGATCTCCAATCGTCGTCCTCACTATCAGGTGGCAAGCCTCTGCTAATCAGATCAGCTCCATTACCTCCAGTAACCACCAGAGGGAGCCCAGAAAGAGAACTCGCAACCCCTCTGTCAATTTGACCAGCTCCACTACCTTCAGTAGTAACCAGAGGGAGGCCAGAAAGCAAATTCACAACAACATACCATGAATTACTTAACTAAGATGCCAGCTAACCCACATTGTTTTTGTTATAGGAAGTATATATATATAAATAAATATACACACACATAAAGATGCTTCTCACAAAATTAGAATATCATAAAAAAGTTAATTTATTTCAGTTCTTCAATACAAAAAGTGAAACTCATATATTATATAGAGTCATTACAAACAGAGTGATCCATTTCAAGTGTTTGTCTGTTAATGTTGATATGAGTCTGTGAATCTCCCCCAAATTTTTGACACTTTTCTCAACAATCCTTTCAAGGCTGCGGGTATCCCAGTTACTTGTGCATCTTTTTCTACCACACTTTTTCCTTCCACTCAACTTTCCATTAATATGCTTGGACACAGCAATCTTTGAACAACCAGCTTCTTAAGCAATGACCTTTTGTGGCTTACCCTCCTTGTGGAGTATGTCAATGACTGCCTTCTGTATATCTGTCATGTCAGCAGTCTTCCCCATGATTGTGGAGCCTACTGAAACAGGTTAAGGGACCTTTTTAAATGGTTATGAAGCCTTTGCAGGTGTTTTCTGTTAATTATTCTAATTTACTGAGATAATGACTTTTGGATTTTCATAGGCTGTAAGCCATAATCATCAACATTAACAGAAATAAACACTTGAAATAGATCACTCTGTTTGTAATGACACTATATAATATATGAGTTTCACTTTTTGTATTGAAGAACTGAAATAAATTAACTAATTAACTGTTTTTTTGTGCATGTATAGTGAA
Organism: Dendrobates tinctorius; assembly: GCF_039654945.1. Taxonomy (NCBI): domain Eukaryota; kingdom Metazoa; phylum Chordata; class Amphibia; order Anura; family Dendrobatidae; genus Dendrobates; species Dendrobates tinctorius. Next base: position 3,932,398 of record NW_027361692.1, on the reverse strand, counting down.
CTTCTTCCATGCGAAAGACATGACAAGAATGGACTGCTAACTTCTTTTAGCCATTTTTCATCTTTTAAAACCTAAAGTGGTTAGAAGAAGGATAAAAAGATTGAACTAATGTACAAGTTATTTTATATTGCTGTTCATTTGTTGTTTTACAAGCAAAATAATTCTGAAAAAGACTGTGTGCACATACCCTTGTTCACTCTGCTGAGGTCCAGTGATACCTCTTGCCGCTGCTCTGGAATTTGTTAATTGGCTGCAGCAATCTTATTTTTTGAGTATAGAAAAACACAGATGCAGACAAAGTAGCTTTAGAAAAATGACCACTAAAAGATACCCAGCATTCCTGGGGCTTCAGTGGTTAGCATAGTGTAATGAGGACCTCTAAATATTGGGGTAATAGCGGTATTAAGAAGTTTCATAATATGAGATAAAAATCTTCACAATACATTCAACAACACAAGTACATGAGAAAAATCATGCCATACAGCCACAAATAATCTGAATACTTCTGAAAGCATCAGATTGGTGTTACCTGCAAACAGCCCCTTTTCCATCTTCAATTTTGCATTTTTCACCCTTCGAGCAATAATTGGGTTCCAGTTCACAAATACTTTGGCATCGCAGTCCATTATTCATATATCCAGGTTTACATACACAGGAAGCTTCCTTTGTGTTGGAGTTTACTGAGCATTCTGAAAACTCATCACATGCCATGAACTTGCACAGGTCAGCCTGGTCAGCTGGAAAGACAAAAAAAAAATCTAATTTATGGGAACATGATGATATATGACTTTGCTACTTGATCAGTGCTTGATAACCTTTAATCACCAACTTTTCTTCTTTACCTGTTGACAGTCGGAGAGTAACATAAGCCATCAGTGTGTGATTGGTGGGGATCCAACCCTCAGGATCCCCACCAATAACATTATTCTGCATATTTTCAAAAGTTGTCAGATTCAGTTATGAAATGAGCCACTTCTTATTGATTTTGACCTCCTGAATTCAAATCTGACGATGACAATATTTGGTTGGCTCTTGTTTCTATGAAATCCAAGAGTTTTCCATTTACTGCTACATATGATTAATGCATAAAAGTTTCAGTACTTGCAAATAAAAAGATGTAGAATATTTTGTTTTGAGAATTTTCTGAAGTTTAATTAAAAGAAACATAGCAACAATTCAAATAACTAAAACATGTCTAAACACTATTGTGAATTATAAACAATTACTGATATTGCACTGCAAAATTTGGTCCTTATTCAGTGACAAATCTTTTTTACTTGTCTCTTGTACTCCTGCATCTGATCATTTCTTACAATTGTCTAACAGTAATCCGCAAGTATTGATGGATTGCATTTTCCATGATAACTTTTCTCCATAGCTGCAATATCTTGGTGAAATCTCTCACGGTGCTATTCACTCACTACTCTGAAGTTTGGTGGAAAAAAGTCTAAATGCGAGTGTAAGAAATGTATCTGTCAGGAAATGTTACAGCCAAGATCATTATTGTCATGATCCATGCTGGATCATGACTGATATAATGCAAAGTAACCTTTTTTTTCCTTGAGCTGTGTGCTCAGAGTTGGGTTTGCCCCCGGTGGCCATTAGGATTATTACATGATAGTGTCTTTTGTTCTGTTTGCCCCAGTGGCCAGTATGGTCATTGCACTGGTGTTTTTAGAGATAGCTTCCCCCCAGTGGTGATTGTAATTGCAAGGGAATCACTAACAGGTGTGTTTACTCCATAAAGGTGTGTCAGTTGTGCTCACTGACGTTGGTGATATTGTTGGTCTTTCCAACCATGCTGGGTGAAGGAAGGAGCTTAGGAGAGTCCAGGACAGCTCAGTCAGAGTCCTGGAGTGGCAGCTATGCTGTCAGCGAGGAGTTTGTGTAAAGCATGGTGGAGTGGCAGCTATGGTGTCAGCGAGAAGTTTGTGTAAAGCATGGTGGAGTGGCAGCTATGGTGTCAGTGAGAAGTTTGTGTAAAACATGGTGGAGTGGCAGCTATGGTGTCAGTGAGAAGTTTGTGTAAAGCATGGTGGAGTGGCAGCTATGGTGTCAGTGAGGAGTTTGTGTAAAGCATGGTGGAGTGGCAGCTATGGTGTCAGTGAAGAATTCTTGCAAAGCTTAGTGGAGTGGCAGCTATGGTGTAGAGCTGCACTCAGTTGCTGGACTCTTTTGCTGGAAGCTGCACTCAGGTGCTGGACTCTTTTGCTGGAAGCTGCACTCAGGTGCTGGACTCCATTGCTGGACAGCTGCACCCAGGTGTTGGACACGGTGGGAGGAAGATGCACTCAGGTGTTGGACTCTGTTGCCTGGAGCAAGTGCATCAGAGCAAAGCTAAGTGTTTCCCTGTTTGTCACTTTTCCTCATGTTGGTGTTAGTACAGCGGTGTGGCCAGTGCCTGCACCACCCAGCTCCCTAGTAAGGAATAGGTGTAGGGTGTGCTAGGGTGACAGGTATCCTGGTCGGCGACAGGTGAGGAGCCTGTATAGGAAACGTTAGGAGTGTTAGGGACACTGACTCAGGGGAGTGCAGGAGGTCTCCACATCCACCGTTCCCTATCGCAGGGCCCACCGTTGTAAATGTTTCCCTATCCCCTGCGTCTTGTTGTATTACTTACCAGCCTGCGGGCCGTGTCACACTGGACAATTACACGTGCCGCGTCCTGTTGTATTAGTTACTGGCCTGCTGGCCGTGTCACACAGGACGGGGCATGTGACACTTATTATGTTTTGAGGAGATTTTCCAAAGAAATCTTCATAATTATCTGCCTTTGAGTTTCTAAAAAAAATAGCTACCACTAACACGAATGTTACCCATGCAGCCTTTTGCTTGACCTGCAACAAATGGAGAAACTCCTCATCTTGAAGAAGCTTACAAATCTGAGGTCCAATGAAGACTCCTTCTATTATGAAGAAATATTGGACAAGATCTTTTTCACGGTTGTGAAACAAAGAAATCCGAACATCTCCCGCTAGGAGATTCCACTGCTGCAGCCTAGAACCTAAGTGCTCAGCCTTACTCTTGGGCAAATCCAAATTTCTAATAAGATCGTTCACTTTGTGTTATAAGGTGTGGTTTAGTCAAGACTGCTTATAGAAAGTCTGAGTCGTGAGAGTAAGAAGCTTCATGACACCAAGTGCCCTCTTCTTCCTCAATTGAAGCAACAGAAAATATTTCTGATGCTTTTGGAAACAGCAGTTCTTCTGCATGTGGTACTCAGTGTATTGCAGATAGAATGTTTGGATCCTGTAAAGTCCACTTCATCTTCCTTGAATCTCCTTTCCTAGTGGGGGGAACCATGCAAAAAATAGTAATAGTAGTGTGAACGGTTGGTTCGCTCTCCAGATCATTGGGATGGCAAAAGGCATAGATTCCCATACAACCACTGAGTAAGATGTGATGCCCATATGTTGCAGCATATGTGAGGAGCCCAACTTTTGTCCTAATCTCCTATTCTGCAACCAAAATACAGGTTGTAGGTATTTCTTATCATCGTAGTCAAATTTCGCCTTTATGACACAAAAGTGACTTCTCTGCATATGTAGCAAAAGCTATCCGATATGATAGAGTAATAATTAAGCGTTTCTGAAAAAGCATGTAGAAACATGTCAATATGCTAAGAAACTAAGCTATGAAATCCTAAAACTGTATATCTTACACAGAGAACATTTATAAAAGTAGGTGATGCAACTGTAATTATGATTACGTCATTGGAGCTCAGTTGGCGTTTTTTGATTGGTCACCCTAAGATTATAGAATATTGAAGGCTTAATAGGTTAAATAGATGATGTAATAGACTAGCTACTAACAATGCAATAATGATGATGAAATAACTATAATACAATTTTTCTATAAGCCTGCATGTGTCATAAGTAATTTCAACCTCCTCTGTATCTTGAAACTTAGAGTCAATCGGCAAATTAAGCAAATTTCTTTAAGAAGTTGACCACTACTTTTTCATTGATGATCTATTCTTTGGATAGCTGATCAATGTCTGATAGGCTGGGGTCAGTCACCCGGCACTCTCGCCATCAGTTGTTATTGCTGTTGGTGGCACCAACTGTTGGACGGAAGTACTAATTTGCGAAGCTGGCCACCTTCTGTTAGTGGCCGCGGCATGGTACTGCACGTCCTCCTCCATAAAATTAGTTGAGTTCAACTCACTCGTTTTGTCTCTGAACAAATTTGGCTGTAGAACAGCTCTCTTCACGTCATTGTTCAGGTCCTCCCGTGCAGTTCCAGGCGGATTCCTGACCTTTCTCAGAATCATCCTTACCCCATGAGGCAAGAACCTGCTTGGAGCCCCAGACCAAGGAAGATTGACATTCATTTTGTTTTTCTTCCATTTTCTAATAATTGTGTACACAGTTGTTACCTTCTCACTAAGCTGCTTGCCTATTGGTCTGAGGCTCATCCCAGCCTTGTGCAGGTCTACAATTTTGTCCCTGGTGTCCTTAGAGAGCTCTTTGGTCCTGGCCATGGTGAAGCTGTTAGAGAGTGATTGATTGAGTGAGTGGACAGGGTGATTTTTATACAGGTAACGAGTTCAAACAGGTGCAATTAATACAGGTAATGGGTGCAGCGTAAGAGGTCTTCTTCAAGAAAAACTAACAGGTCTGTGAGAGACAGAATTCTTGCTAGTTGATTGGTGATCAAATACTTATTTCATGCAATAAAATGCAATTTAATAAATTAAAAATCATACAATGTGATTTTCTGTTTTTTATTTTAAGATTCTGTCCCTCACAGGTGAAGTGTACCAATGATAAAAAATTACAGACCTCCCCATTCTTTCTAGGTGGGAAAACTTGCAAAATTGGCAGTATATCAAATAGTTATTTTCCCACTGTATGTAAATAGCCATGTACTTGAAATAACTGCTCAGCTTTATTCATTGCTCATCGATAATTACTTGTGCATGGAGAAACACTGGAGGCAATGGGACAGAGATACTCATCTTATGTGACTACCAGCACTGGACACACTATTTGCATATTGTAAGACGTAATCATTAATTATTTCTAATCTTAGACTGTTAAATATTTCATTTGTTACCATGTAGGGGTCCCTGGGGATCAAACGCCTCATCGATAAAATATTGATAGCTTATTCTAAGTAAGAACAAATCTCTCTGGGGTCGAGTGACAGCAGTCACACCAAGGCCCAGATATCTCAGGGGACCCTCTTCCACATATCTACAGTAGTAATAGTATCAGAAACAAAACATGATAAGTGGAAAGCCCTGTTATAGTTAAGCCTCTGATTCTAGGGACAAGCCCCAAAATGTTTTTTTTGTAGAATTTTTTAGGAAACTGTCAAAGTGACACTGGAGGTGTCTCACAGATCTCACTGCTGCCACCAATTGTTGAAGATCACCACCAGGGGAGTCATGCTGAACAACTCCCTGTTACCTTTTTGTCACAAAACAGCCTTTGCTGCCCCCTATCATCAGGACAATTACACGATTGGCCGATGATTAATGGATGATGCTGGAGCTGTTATCACTAATAGGTTGATTATTGGAGAACTAACAGTGAGCGTATGGTATATACAACTCTGATTCCAACACATGTAATATATATACAGTGGGGCAAAAAAGTATTTAGTCAGTCAGCAATAGTGCAAGTTCCACCACTTAAAAAGATGAGAGGCGTCTGTAATTTACATCATAGGTAGACCTCAACTATGGGAGACAAACTGAGAAAAAAAAATCCAGAAAATCACATTGTCTGTTTTTTTTTTCATTTTATTTGCATATTATGGTGGAAAATAAGTATTTGGTCAGAAATAAAATTTCATCTCAATACTTTGTGATATATCCTTTGTTGGCAATGACAGAGGTCAAACGTTTTCTGTAAGTCTTCACAAGGTTGCCACACACTGTTGTTGGTATGTTGGCCCATTCCTCCATGCAGATCTCCTCTAGAGCAGTGATGTTTTTGGCTTTTCACTTGGCAACACGGACTTTCAACTCCCTCCAAAGGTTTTCTATAGGGTTGAGATCTGGAGACTGGCTAGGCCACTCCAGGACCTTGAAATGCTTCTTACGAAGCCACTCCTTCGTTGCCCTGGCGGTGTGCTTTGGATCATTGTCATGTTGAAAGATCCAGCCACATTTCATCTGCAATGCCCTTGCTGATGGAAGGAGGTTTGCACTCAAAATCTCACGATACATGGCCCCATTCATTCTTTCATGTACCCGGATCAGTCGTCCTGGCCCCTTTGCAGAGAAACAGCCCCAAAGCATGATGTTTCCACCACCATGCTTTACAGTAGGTATGGTGTTTGATGGATGCAACTCAGTATTCTTTTTCCTCCAAACACGACAAGTTGTGTTTCTACCAAACTGTTCCAGTTTGGTTTCATCAGACCATAGGACATTCTCCCAAAACTCCTCTGGATCATCCAAATGCTCTCTAGCAAACTTCAGACGGGCCCGGACATGTACAGGCTTAAGCAGTGGGACACGTCTGGCACTGCAGGATCTGAGTCCATGGTGGCGTAGTGTGTTACTTATGGTAGGCCTTGTTACATTGGTCCCAGCTCTCTGCAGTTCATTCACTAGGTCCCCCCGCGTGGTTCTGGGATTTTTGCTCACCGTTCTTGTGATCATTCTGACCCCACGGGGTGGGATTTTGCGTGGAGCACCAGATCGAGGGAGATTATCAGTGGTCTTGTATGTCTTCCATTTTCTAATTATTGCTCCCACAGTTGATTTCTTCACTCCAAGCTGGTTGGCTATTGCAGATTCAGTCTTCCCAGCCTGGTGCAGGGCTACAATTTTGTTTCTGGTGTCCTTTGACAGCTCTTTGGTCTTCACCATAGTGGAGTTTGGAGTCAGACTGTTTGAGGGTGTGCACAGGTGTCTTTTTATACTGATAACAAGTTTAAACAGGTGCCATTACTACAGGTAATGAGTGGAGGAAAGAGGAGACTCTTAAAGAAGAAGTTACAGGTCTGTGAGAGCCAGAAATCTTGTTTGCTTGTTTCTGACCAAATACTTATTTTCCACCATAATATGCAAATAAAATGAAAAAAAAAACAGACAATGTGATTTTCTGGATTATTTTTTCTTAGTTTGTCTCCCATAGTTGAGGTCTACCTATGATGTAAATTACAGACGCCTCTCATGTTTTTAAGTGGTGGAACTTGCACTATTGCTGACTGACTAAATACTTTTTTGCCCCACTGTAAACCCGGTAAGGTCACTGCTAAATCCACGATAACCACAGAACTACTCGCTGCCACAATAAATTGTTTTTCACAGGCCGATCGGACTCCAGGTTTTTGGTATGTCTTTCAGGGGTGTGTTTTACAGAACAAAAGGAACAGAACTATTAAATTTGATAATTACGGTAATCCAGAATGCTAGACATTGTTTTTAAAAATTATACAAAAGATTTTACAAAGTGGCAAATCAATACAGCATATACAATTACATAAAATAAAAGGAGAAACAAAAGAAACTTACTACGCCGGTCACAGAGATGGCTCAGCTAGCAAAGGAGAGCACTTCAATTAAAAGAGTCCAGTTAATGGAAATCATACATACACTGATATCTTTCTGCAGCAACCTAGGTAATAATTCAATTTGTCCATTAATCAGCACCTAAATAACACCCATACATCTCTCCCCTTGATGACTCATAACAGGGCTGCTCATGGGATGTAGTTTCAGTTTTCGAAAATGATCAGATTTCCAATTTCCAAGATATTTGCACCCCTGGGGATCACAGGAGGGATATATAATTTTTATCATGAATTTACTGTTACCCAGAGACCAAACATGACCCGGTTCACACCGTCTATCAGGTGGTTATTTATTTGGAGGGATTCTAGCGAATTCATGGTATTGCAATAAAATGCGATCAAAACATTATATCTAATTCAAAATGGTATATGTAAAGACATCATCTCAGGGTGATAAAATGATCCTTCACACAGTCCCATATCCCGAAAAATGAGAATGTTACATCTCAGAAAATGGAGACAAAAGCAAACTTTTTTTTTTTTTTTTTACAAATTTTTTAGTTTTTTTCACCACTTAAATAAAAAAAACCCCCATACATGTTTACTAGCTGCATACTTGTACTGTCCTGGGGAATCATATTGCCAGGTCAGTTCTACCATACATATTTATCATAGTAAAAAAAAAAAAGCAGAAAACCATTGTGGAATTGCGCTTTTTTTTGCAATTTCACCGCGTTTGGAATTTTTTTCTGCCATTTTCCATTATACTATGTTGCAGAATGAATGGTGTCATTCAAATGTCCAACACATCCCGCAAAAAACAAGCTCTCACACGGCTATATAGCTGGAAAAATAAAAATTATTAATGGCTCTTGGAAGGAGTGTGTCATGATCACGTGTGTCAGGACGCAGATGATGTCGCAAGGCGAACCCATAACACACGTGACCCTGGATACACCGCCTCCAGTGGGGCGAATTTAAATAATAAAGCGTGCAGGTGGATACGCCGCCTCCACCTGGCGGATTTAGGTATTACACGCCATGCATACATATATCTGGAAACACCGCCTCCAGTAAGGCGCATTTAAATAATAAGGGGGGAACCTGGGTAACTTTAACAATGGTGGGCCCTGCAATAGGGAATGGGAAAATGGAAACCTCCTGCACTCCCCTGAGCCAGTGTCCCTACACTCCTCACATTCCCTAAACAGGCTCCGCACCTGTCGCCGCACGCGTACCTTAATGCCCTTGCTCGCCCTGAGCCTAAACCCTCACTAGGGAATAGGTCGGTGCGGAGACTAATCCCACCACTGCACTAACAACACACATGAGGAAAGAGACAATACAGGGGAATCACCACTTATCTTTGCTCTGTTGCGTGCGCTCCTAGCAACAGAGCCCACCACCTGTGTGCATCTTCTCCTCCACTCTGATCCATCACATAACTGGATCTGTCACCATCGTGCAGCCTGGGAGCAGAGTCCATCACCACTTGCAGCAGTCCAGTACACAGAGTCCCAAGATGAGTCCAGCCTCTGCCAAGACTCCAAGCATGCTCGAGTCCAGTTCTCAGCAACCAAGTAGAGCATGCTGAGTGCAACTCTCTTCCAAGTCGCCACTCCTCCAAGCCATGCCCGCACTTCCCGCCGACACCACAAACTGCGACTCCAACAAGCCATGCCAGTCCTTCCTGCAGACACCATTAGCTGGCACTCATCCTCTCTGGCTGACTGCGCAGGACTCCTATCCCGCTCCATCCTTCCACCAGGCTCTCCAACAACTCACACCTGATCCCTAATTAAGTGAACATTAACCTAAACCTATGGTGCGATACCGCTAACCACCACCGGGGACAGTCAAAACACCTTTGAACTCAACCAAAGTAAAAAAAGTTCACTTTGTGCTTTTAATACCGCCAGATCCAACACTGGATCATGACAGAGTGGAGGAGAAAACGAAAAATGGAAAATTGCCCGGGGCTGAAGGGGTTAAAGTAGTTTTTGCTCTACTTACATTTGTTTATGGTTAAGAAATTCTGCATGCGCAATCCATGCCTAATACTTTATGTATGATTATTTAATTTGATTTTAAATGAATAGTTAGAATTATAGCATTGTTATGAGCAAGGATAATAACAAAATGCTATTAAGCGGCCAATTTTCCTGGAAGAAACAAGGTACAGAGACAAGCGCTATTACAATGATGTATCATATTGTGATATTCAACCTTGTTTCTAAAAAACAGATCATCAAACAAATCCTATATAAACATCGAAAAAAGCATTTTCATATTTTAAAGCTACTGGAGGTGTCCGTGTGTATTGGCATATTTATGTTCCTCTGCTATAGCTGCCCAGTGATTATATTTCACATGAAGATAACATCGACTTTAATTTGTGCTTTATTTAGTCATCTCTTACGTAGCTCATGTAGCTAAGCAGAATAGATGCAGGACTGTTAGCGGTACTATATTCGATCATCAGAGGTATTATGTTACTGCTCGTGCACTGGCGCTTTGGACATCTTTAAGAAATACTGTCCTTGCATAATATTTTCCAATGAATATTATAGCACTGACTTTTCTAGAAGAAACCATCTCAATAAATCTACATTATATTTCTTTATCGGGAGCTGTTTTTATTTCTGTATACAGATGCTCTCTGCATTAGTTTAGTTTGCACGCTTAGAACAGAAACTAGTTTATTATTGAAGATAGCATCGTGTATAAGCCAAGATTTTCAGCACACTTTTTTGTGCTGAAAACGCATCCCTTCGGCTTATACACGAGTCACGGTCCAGAAAGCCGGTGGGGGAGGTGGAGCGGCAGAGCGGCGGCAGGAGCCAGTGGCTGTGAAGACATCATACTCACCCTCCTCACTCTGTCACTTCACCTCTGATGGTCCTGGCGCCAGCAGCTGTTCCTGTGCTGAGCAGTCACGAGGTACCGCTCATTAAAATAATGAATATGCATGCGTCTCCACTCCTATAGGAGTGGAGCGCATATTCATTACCTTAATGAGCGGCATCATGTGACTGCTCAGCACAGGAAGAGATGCCGAGCCATGCCTACAATACACATCCTCATCTGAAGGGCCTGCCGTCACCTGACTTGAGGACCTGCGATAATGGGTCTCCAGCGTGACTCCAGCTTCCTCCTTCAGTATTGCAACAAGAAGAGCCATTCCACACTGAGAATCATCTCCCATGTGTCTCTATCTTCATCAGGGTTATGCAGGGGTGCAAAACCCCAGAAGGTTAGTGGCCCATTGGCTTTTCCTCTATAGTCCTTTTAATTAACAGGTCCTTCTCATGTGCGCTCCCTATTTCTCTTTTTTTTTTGCATGCACACAATGAAGGGACTGGGAGCCACACATAGCAGGACAGGATGGGGAAACACACATACTAGGACAGGATGGGGGAGCCACACATAGCAGGACAGGATGGGGGAGCCACACATAGCAGAACAGAACAGGGAGCCACACATAGCAGGACAGGATGGGGGAGCCACACATAGCAGGACAGCATGGGGGAGCCACACATAGCAGAACAGAACAGGGAGCCACACATAGCAGGACAGGATGGGGGAGCCACACATAGCAGGACAGGATGGGGGAGCCACACATAGCAGGACAGGATGGGGGAGCCACACATAGCAGGACAGGATGGTGGTAGCCACACATAGCGGGACAGGGATGAGGGGACAATGCATACCCGGCTTATACTCGAGTCAATAGGCTTACCCAGTTTTCCGTGACAAAATTAGGTGCCTCGGCTAATACTCAGATCGGTTTATACTTGAATATATATGGTAATAGCTGAGAATGTGGAAGAAGGTAGCATGGCTACTTAATCTCCATCTATAAGCATCTGTACACTATTCATTCTGGCCTTTATCAAAATAGTTTCATTTTGAAAAAGTTATATATTTTTTTAAAAGCGCATATTTTTTCTTTATGGGTGCAGACAAATAGTCATATAACTCGAGTGAGGATTGCATCGAAATTCTCAGACTGACCGTCAGCTCTACTGACCTGGGTGTGACAGCTGCATAGAAATACATCATGCTCCGATCAGGAGAGGTGCCTGGCCTGTCCATGCAGTGCGATGCTATCATCAAGATGTATTTTGCAGCACAATATTTTGCAATATGTTTTGCCCTCATCAGTTGGACCTCTAAAGGAGGTGTCAGTGTTGCAGCGGATATAGGGATGCTAAAATAGTGTAAGTGAAAGATAAGCCGTGCACACGTGCGAGTAAGGATCAGCTCAGGATGGGTTATACAGTTCTGCTCAAAAGTTCATGCTAGACAGCTGAGGAATTCACAGGAACTTAAGGCGTTTTTCCAAGAAGAGTGGGCAGCTTTACCATTGAGATAATAAAGAACCTCATCCACAACTACCATAAAAGACTTCAAGCTGCCATTGATGTTAGAGGGGTCAATACACGGTATTAAGAAATGGGGTACGGGAACTTTTGATCATGGTCATTAGGATGTTTTGGGTTGTCATTATGATTTAAAAAGAGAAAACAAAGTATTTTGACAATAAATTGCTTAACCCAATCACTAACCATAAGTGGAGAAAAAGTTTTGGTGTTATCATTCATATTCTCTGAAAAAAAAGGCCAAGAAAGCAAAAGCTTCTGCCGAGGTAAGTAAACTTTTGATCACAACTGTAAGTCTCTGGATGTAAATAAGAATAAATTATTTAGTGATAACAGGCCGAGTCCATACCTTTCCCCATACTTCATGGCTGATTTGATCAGCCATCAAGTGGTCAAGTGCCTCTAACAGCTGCCGGTGAAGTGATACTCAGTCCACATGCCTGTTAACCAGTTACATCTCACTGTCAATCACAGTGGCATTTAACACGTGTCAACAGGATGCATTTCATTGATCCATCCTGTAGAATGTAAGCCCGCAAGGGCAGGGTCCTCTCCCCTCTGCATCAGTCTGTCATTGTGTGTTTGTTTACTGTAAGTAATTTCTATGTAACCCCTTCTCATGTACAGCACCATGGAATCAATGGTGCTATATTAATAAATAATAATAATATTCCCAACCTTCGGTGCCACTGTCACGTGATTGTTGTGCACCGATGAGTTGTCATGACATTTGGGGGTCTGTTGATGACCTCCGTGTCTGTCATTGTGAATCTCCTGTGAATCTTCGTAGGAGATCATGATTTCTGCTATTCATAGCATTGCTGATTCACTGCTATGTATAGCACAAACGATCAGACGATCGCATCTTCAAGTCCTCTAAAGTCAGTAAAAATTAAAAAAATGCACAAAATTTCAAATACCCTGCCTTTTTGCTCCATTAAGAAAAAACAAGAAAGAACAAACAAAATACATACACCTATTTGGTATCGCTACTTTCGGAAACGTCTTATCTATCAAAATATAAGATAATAGGGACCAAACATGATGGATTTTTACATGCCTAATCCTTTCCTTTTAGTCAATAAATAATCTGCAGTCAGAGATGTTTGGCAGCAATTTAATCCCATCTTCCTATTGAAATACCAGGAGTCTGGAGTGCGGCGCTGAATTTTTTCCTTCAAATGAAATAAGAGAGACATAAAGTAGGATACAGCGTTACTTCTTATCCCAGTATATACAATCTTCTAGACTACGTTACATCTTTAATGGAAGGAAAGCCTTATTCTTAAGTAACCTATTGTTGGATCTCAATAACACAGAGAGAGAACTGGAGGGTTGGTAATGTAGACTTAAAAACTATTCATTGTTGAGACTTAGGTAGGACAGCAGGTTCTCAAACCAATTTTCCGTATTGGAGGCTTTTTTCAGTAGAAAAGGCAAAAGTGACATGTTATGGTCTTACACTTACTTTTTGCCAATACAAGATTCTTACCTGGCTCGATGTCAAGTGAGTAACTGTCGATCTGTAAATTGAGGAGCTGAGCTACAGCATTGCAAAAATCTTCCAACACACAATGGACAGCCTCAGTGATGTTATAGGGCACAGACTCGCTAAATTTCAGCTTGCTGTTCACAATTACACTCCCTTTCTTGAAGTTAAGAATTTCAAGGTGCTTAAATCCTGTTAGATTGGATTGAAGATATGGAAGCAGCTGTAAGAAAGAAACATCTTGCATTACATTAACAAAAATCTCCCCTCTTCCCTGAGGAAACTGTTATTAGTTTTATTGATTAATCTAAATTAATCTAAACCAGATCAATATTTGGTGTGACCACACTTTGCCTTCCAACAGAATCAAAGCACCAATTCTTCTAGGAACATCTATAAAGAGGTTTTGAAGGAACTCGGCAGGGCGGTTGTTCCAAACATCTTGGAGAACTAACCACAGATCTTCAATGGAAGTAGGCTCGGTTAAACACTAGCTAAGCTGCGAGCTGTGTAGACATTTCTGCCCATGTGTCAAGGTCAAGACCAGGGAAAAAGAGACTTGTGGAGTGCAGATAAGCACCATAACAGTACCTGCGGGGAATTGCTGGTGGATAAGCATAACTTTTTTTTAGTATTTTTAATAAGCGTGAGACTTTTTCATGATATTTTTCATAGGCTTGAAAACCCCTATAATGTTACAAAAAGTCAATTAATTTTTAAGCCTTTGGAAAAAAAATCTGCAATCTTGTTGGTTTTTACTGAACAATACTGACACTGTTTCTTAAAACAACATTTTTGAAGGAAGCTTGTATTGCTTTTCAATGACATCACTGATTTAGCTAAATGGGATGGGGTGATTCATTTTTGTGAGTAGCCAACAAAAAAAATACATATATTTTAATAGAAGACGACAAGTGATCAGTTGGAATGTAGCTTTGAGAAGTTTTGGTGGTTAATATGAATTTCTCTTCCAAACACTCCCTGCTGCTTCTTGTTACACTTCAGAATGGATTCTATGATAAGTGCATCACACTTTTCCCTATAGTTATGTTACTTATTTATCATTATAGGAATGCCATTACATTGTAGCTAATCAAACGTATTGCAGGCCCAGTTTTCACCTTGTGTACTCTTCTAAAGGAGAGCTACACAGAATAAAAGACGTACAGAGTAATTCTACCCGTCCCATATATTAGCATGTGCAATCAATAGTCATTTGGAAATAATAAATGTAAGTATGGCGATGGGAAGCTCAGCTTTTACAGTTCCAAAATTGAAAGTAATTATGTTAGGGCACCTCATTGAGAAACACTTTGATGAACAGGAGAATGTATCTGATAAAAGGAATATGTATCCACTATGGGAAACAAAGGATCATTTTAAAAAGAATGTATCATCACAAGATAAAAAATATGTCATAAACATTTCTTTTGTTTTGGGAATTTTCTGTTTTTTATTTTTAACATCAAAATTACAATGCTTAGTATTCATACAAGCTATTAGCCGTGAACAAAAGGCTGAATTTCTCCTGCTCCTCTGACAGCTCAATTTTCAGCTTTTTTTGCATACACTGGATAATGGACTCATATCATTATTGTGAGGTACTGAGAGACTAGGAACATCCGGAAGTGAACCCTCAGGACTGTGACGATGAACCTACCTCGGGCGAGCTGGCCTGGTGTACCACCCCCTATACAGGGAGCGTTAGGGGCAGACCCAAGGGAGACTATCACCGCGGGAGCTGATACCTGGGAACAACCGGGAGGGAATGCAGGCAGGAACGTGCAGGCAAACAGATGGGATGGGAAATGATGACAGCTGCAGGGAAGGCTGCTGAAACAGTGGAGACAGTAGTGGACGGCAATGGCGGACGGCAGGAACAGGTACAGAACGAGACACAGGAGCAGGAAGACGGAGGCAGGAATGGACTGGATCTGGAAGGGAACACAGGATGGTCACAAACAGGGAAGCTAAGGAGAGGTACTCTGCGCAGAGACAGGAGGAACGCAGGAGAGCGTGGACCCGATACCACAAATGATAGTCAGGCAGAGAGCATAGGGTGAGACTGCCTGATATAGGGTATGCTGTGGGACTTCCGGGTCAGGGTGCAGCAGTGCCGTGGGACCAGGGGATAGGGTGCCAGGTCTAGGGGGCATACCTAGCAATGCGCCTGCGTACCTGTGAGGGAGCAGCAGCAGGTCGCAGGACAAATGATTGACAGGTGCCAGCAGAGGGGGCGGGCCAAGAGGACCGGAAGCGCCGGAGAGTACCGGGCAGTGTAGAGGCACGGGCGGCAGCGGGGGCCGATGGCGCTGCATGAAGAGGAGCCGAGGTGGAGGGAGCGGCGGTGACAGGAGACCGGCCCAGGAGAGCGGCGGTCAGGGCAGTGGCCACAGAAGCTGCAGAGCGGACGGGAGCCGGGGAGGTGAGCGTGCCAGCTGGCGAGGTGAGCGTGACGGTACCTCCCTCCTTACGCCCCCTCTTCTTAAGACCGGAAAGGAATCTGGCCAAGATGCGAGGAGCTTGAATGTTCTCCCGAGGCTCCCAAGATCTCTCCTTGGGACCGAAACCCTTCCAGTCAATCAAGAAGAGGGTCTTACCTCTGGATCTTTTCATTGCGAGAATGTCTTTAACTTCAAAGACATCCTGTGCAGACACAGGCGGGGGCGAACGGCCAGTGGAAGGATGAAAGCGGTTAAGTACAACAGTTTTTAAGAGAGAGGCATGGAAAGAATTAGGAATCCTTAGTGAGGCGGGAAGCTTTAGCTTGTAAGCCACATCATTGATACGAGCCAAGACCTCAAACGGACCTATATACCGAGGGTCCAGTTTATACGAGGGTTGCTTCAGGCGGACGAACTTAGAAGACAGCCATACCTTATCTCCGGGTTGGTACCGTGGAGAATCCAGACGTTTTTATCGGCATGTCTCTTGATCCGGCCTTGGGCATGATCAAGCGCGGTTTCCTGCCAGACCCTGGAGAACTCCTCGGTCAGAAGATCGGCCGCCGCCACACCCGAGACGGGAGGTACCGGCAAAGGAACACCTGGATGTTGGCTGTAGACAATAAAGAAGGGCGATTTGGAGGAGGATTCACTGGTATGGTTGTTGTAGGTGAATTCGGCCCACGGGAGCAGACTGAACCAGTCTTTCTGGTGGGCATTGGAAAAATGCCGGAGATAGGTCACGAGAATTTGATTTGTTCGTTCTGCCTAGCCGTTAGTCTGGGGATGGTAGGAAGAGAAGTCCAACGTTACTTCCATCAATGCAGCACAGGGCCCTCCAAAACCGTGAGGTGAACTGAACCCCTCTGTCGGAAACGATATGCTTGGGGAAGCCGTGAATCCGGAAAACATGGGTGACGAAAATCCTTGCTAACTCGGGTGCGGAGGGCAACCCTGGCAGAGCAATAAAATGAGCCATCTTGGAAAATCGATCCACCACAACCAAGATGACGGTGTGGCCAGAAGACCGAGGCAGATCAGTAATAAAGTCCATTGCAACATGCTGCCAAGGGACCGAAGGAACCGGAAGCGGGTGTAAGAGGCCAGAAGGTAGATGCCGAGGGACTTTGTTTCTGGCACAGGAAGGAAAGGAGGCGATGAAACTTCGGACATCTTGAAGAAGAGATGGCCACCAATAGAAGCGAGAGATGAGAAGGAGCGTTTTCTTGAGACCCACGTGGCCAGCTAGCTTGGAGGCATGACCCCATTGTAACACTTGCTTCCTCTTGCTTTCTTGCACAAAGGTCTTACCGGGCGGTAATGAAGTCAGGCTAATAGGTGCAACCATGATGACTTTACTGGGGTCTACGATGTGTGATGGTTCTTCCTCATTATCGGAGACCAGAAAGGACCTGGATAAAGTATCTGCTTTAAGATTCTTGTCTCCAGGACGGAAATGAAGCTCAAAATCGAACCGGGCGAAAAACAGCGACCATCTGGCTTCCCGGGGGTTAAGTCTTTGTGCTGACTGGATGTATGCCAGATTCTAGTGGCCGGTGTAGATTTTAAACGGATGTACAGTTCCTTCCAGAAGATACCTCCACTCCTCCAAGGCCAACTTGATGGCAAGCAACTCTCTGTCACCAATGGTGTAGTTTCTCTCTGCGGTGGAGAACATCTTAGAGAAAAAACTGCAGGTGAGCAGTCGACCGGAGGAAGATCTCTGGAAAAGAACTGCCCCCGCTCCAATGGCTGACACATTTACCTCGAGGAAAAGGGCTTGTTAATTTCAGGACGATGGAGTACAGGTGCGGTAGAGAAAGTTTGTCTCAAGGTCAGAAAGGCATCTTTGGCCTCCGAGGACCAGAGGTGAGGATTGGCTCCCTTACGGGTCAAGGCGGAGATAGGAGCAGTCAGGGTAGAAAAGTGTGGGATGAATTGCCGGTAGTAATTAGCAAACCCAAGGAATCGTTGGACCGCCTTGACTCCCTGGGGACGTGGCCATTTGAGCACGGCGGATACTTTTCCAGGGTCCATACATAGGCCCGAGTCAGAAATGATGTAAACCAAGAATGGCAGGGAGGACTGCTCGAAGGCGCACTTCTCGAGTTTGGCATAGAGACGCTGCTCCCTTAAACGTAGTAAAACTTGGCGGATGTCTTTTCTGTGGGTAGCCAGGTCCGGGGAAAACACAAGGATTTCGTCCAAATACACCACCACACAGGAATAGAGAAGGTCTTGAAACACGTCGTTGACAAACTCTTGGAACACTGCGGGAGCATTGCACAGGCCAAAGGGCATGACTAAATATTCATAGTGGCCGTCTTGGGTATTGAAAGCGGTCTTCCATTCATCTCCGGGACGAATGCAGATCAGATTATAGGCCCCGCGGAGATCCAGTTTTGTGAAGACTCGTGCTCCCCGTAGACGGTCAAATAGCTCCGGAATGAGAGGCAACAGATATTTGTTCTTGATGGTGATATCATTGAGGCCCCGATAATCAATGCAGGGACGAAGAGACCCTTCCTTCTTGACGAAAAAGAACCCTGCTCCTGTCGGCGAAGACGACTTGCGAATAAAGCCTCTGGCCAGGTTTTCTTGGATATATTCG
Organism: Dendrobates tinctorius; assembly: GCF_039654945.1. Classification (NCBI taxonomy): domain Eukaryota; kingdom Metazoa; phylum Chordata; class Amphibia; order Anura; family Dendrobatidae; genus Dendrobates; species Dendrobates tinctorius. The sequence continues at coordinate 3,913,999 of NW_027361692.1, read as the reverse complement.
GTCATGGCCAGAGTCTCGGAGGGAGACAGAGGATAGATCCGACCATGGGGGGGAGAAGAACCTGGGACCAGGTCGATCGGGCAATCATAGGGCCAATGCAGGGGCAGGACCTCCGCCTCCTTCTTGTTAAAGATGTCAGAGAAGGCGCAGTAGGCCAAAGGTAATTCTGTAGAGACTGAAGTGAGAGGCATGAAGTTCTTTGGTTGAACGGCAGACAGAAATCTGGTTTGACACGACTGTCCCCAACGCAGGATGTCCCCAGAGCGCCAGTCCAAGACAGGCTCGTGAGTTCTCAACCAAGGCAGGCCCAAGAGGATGGTATGAGATAGCGAAGGCAGGACATAAAAGACTATCTTCTCCCGGTGTGAGGCTCCAATCTGAAGTTCCACTTCTTCGGTGACCTGAGTAACGGACATCCGCAGGGGTTGACCGTCGACCGAAGCAATCTGCCGAGGAGTCTCCAGGGATCAGACAGGGATCCGGAGTCTTTTAACCGCCTCGAACTGAATAAAATTGCCAGCTGCGCCTGAATCAATGTAGTCCCACTCAGAGGAACGTTTGGAGCCTATGTGCAAAAGAACGGAGAGAATTAAAGGTAGAGTGGAATCACCATTACCTAGGAAGGCCTCTCTTACCTGTCCTAGGCGGAGGCGTTTCCCGGGTGTATAGGACAGGAGCGGAGGAAGTGGGATGCACTCCCACAGTAGAAGCAGAGCCTCTGTTCGATCCTCTCTCTCCGACGCTCCTTCACAGGAGCCACAGAGGACATCACTGGGCGGGAACGAGGCGGACTACGAGCGGCTGGAAGAAAGCGAGGCCTCCTCTCTCTAGCAGCCTCTCGGGATCGCTTCTGAAAGCGGAGGTCGATACGGGTAGCCAAGGAAATCAAATCCTCCAGGGAGGCTGGAGTATCTCGTCCCGCCAACTCATCTTTAACTCGACCACAGAGTCCCCGCCATAAGGCTCCCACCAAGGTTTCATTGTTCCACCCCAATTCAGAGGACAGGGTGCGAAACCGAATGGCGTACTGGCCTACCAAGAGCGTGCCCTGTTGGAGATTAAACAGCACCTCGGTAGTAGAGACCAAGCGACCGGGTTCATCGAACACCTTCCGAAAGGTGTCCAAAAAATGGGAGAGTTGGGAGACTATGGGGTCGTCTCGTTCCCAGAGAGGGTTTACCCAAGCTAGAGCTTCTCCCTCCAAGTGGGACACAACCAAGGCCACCTTGGCCCGATCCGTAGGGTACTGCAGGGGGGACAGCTCAAAGTGTAGCTGGCATTGGTTTAGGAACCCTCTGCATAACTTGGGATCGCCGTTATACTGTGGGGGTTTCGCCAACTGGGGTGATGGGTGGGGGGTTGACGCCTGGGCTGGAGCAGAGGCCACAGACTGGAGGGCCAGGAGACGGTTATCCACCGAGGCCATGTAATTTAAAATATGGCCCTGAGTGTCGCGCTGCTGAGCGAGCTCCTGCTGGAGACCCGCCATTTGGGGAGCGCTAGTGGGATCAGAGGTCTGTAGAGACGACAGACAGGATTCCATAGATTTGAGCAAGGACATTATCCTCGTCTGGTTCTCTCGCAGGAACAGAAGTTCCTTTTGGGTTGGAGTCGGGGTACCAGCGGGGTCCATGGCCTGACTATACTGTGAGGTACTGAGAGACTGGGAACCTCTGGAAGTGAACCCTCAGGACCGTGACGATGAACCTCCCTCGGGCGAGCTGGCCAGGTGTACCACCCCCTATACTGGGAGCATTAGGGGCTGACCCAAGGAAGACTATCGCCGCAGGAGCTGATACCTGGGAACAGCCGGGAGGGAATGCAGGCAGGAATGTGCAGGCAAACAGATGGGAAATGGCGACAACTGCAGGGATGGCTACTGAAACCGTGGAGACAGAAGTGGACGGCAATGGCGGACAGCAGGAACAGGTACAGAATGAGACACAGGAGCAGGAAGACGAGGCAGGAACGGACTGGATCTGGAAGGGAACACAGGAAGGTCACAAACAGGGAAGCTTAGAGGAGGACCAGGAGAGGTACTCTGCGCAGAGACAGGAGGAACGCAGGAGAGTGTGGACCCGATACCACAAATGATAGTCAGACAGAGAGGATAGGGTGAGGCTGCCTGATATAGGGTACGCTGTGAAACTTCCGGGTCAGAGTGCAGCAGTGCCGTGGGACCAGGGGATAGGGCGCCAGGTCTAGGGGGCGTACCTAGCAATGCGTCTGCATACCTGTGAAGGAGCAGCAGCAGGTCACAGGGCAGATGATTGACAGGTGCCAGCAGAGGGGGCGGGCCGAGAGGACCGAAGCGCCGGAGAGTACCGGGCAGTGTAGAGGCACGGGCGGCAGCGGGGGCCGATGGCGCTGCATGAAGAGGAGCCGTGGCCAAGGTGGAGGGAGCGGTGGTGACAGGAGACCAGCCCGGGAGAGCGGCGGTCAGGGCAGCGGCCGCAGAGCGGACGGGAGCCGGGGAGGTGAGCGTGACAATTATCTTAGTAGAGCATGTTTTTTTGCGACAGATGACTGTTTTATTGTAATGCTTGAAGTGTAAATACTGCAGCATAGTAACATATCACTCTATACACATATTTCATAGATTGTAAGCTTGCGAGCAGGACCCTCATTCCTCTTGGTATCTGTCACGCTCCCGCCTTGGCAGAATGGTGCAAGCCTGGGGGGTTGTGGCCCCACTGTGCCACAAACCAGACTACCCTGGAAGGGGCATGACTATGACAGCTACCTCGGTCTTTGCTGGAGCCTCTGATGGTGAGGTCAGGCTGCTGATCCCACTCAGGGATAAGCCACTTGGACAGGTGTGACTGACAGGCAGGCTGAGACACAGGGCAAGCAGACATGGCTGAGACACAGGGCAAGCAGGCATGGCTGAGACACAGGGCAAGCAGGCACGGCTTGGTACACTGGCAGGCGGGCACGGCTTGGAGACACAGGGCAGGCGGGCACGGCCTAGAGAAACGGGACAGGCAGGAACGGCTTGGAGACACAGGACAAGCGGGCACGGCTTGGAGACACAGGACAGGCGGGCATGGCTTGGAGACACAGGACAGCTGGGCACGGCTTGGAGACACAGGGCAGGCTGGTGTGGTATTAGAAGGAACAGACAGGCTCCTGTTCACACAGCAGATGCAGGTAACGGTATAGACAGGAAGGAGTGGAGTGTGTTGGAACAGGTTAGGAACTGAGCCACAGGAGTGCAGCGCAGGCGGAGCCGCTTTAGCATCGAGTAGGCGGAGCCACAGGAGCGCGGAGTAGGCGGAGCCGCAGGAGCACCGAGTAGGTGGAGCTTGCAAGAGTGCAAAGTACAGACAGGGAGGACACAGGGAAAGACACAGCAGGGAAAGGAACAACAGACAAGGAGACTGACCGACAGAGGTAAGACAGAGTTCAGACAAAGATGCAGTACAAGACAAGGTATAGGGACCAAAGGATACAGGAACCAGGATATTCTGCCTCCTGGAGGGCTAGCAGAGAAGTACCAGGCAAGTACTCAGACAAGGCTAGGGCAAGACAGGGACCAGGATATAAGCCTCCTGGCGGGCACTCAGAGTGTACAAGAAAAGCTAAGAGTAAAGCCTCTCAATGAAGGCAAGACAAAGGACAGGGCCTGGCTTTCTCAGTAGCAAGGAGCTAACGAGAGTAGAGACATTGCGCAGGCAAGGGTTAGTGGGTGTGATGACCCTATATAGTAAAGGGCTCCAGGTGATTGGTCGGGGACAGCTTAGACCAGTGCACCCTGACTGCATAAGAAGCAGAGAGTTCAGGCGCCGTGTGTTGTTGTGCGGGGATAGGAGGCTATGCAGTGATGCCAGCAGGGTTGTTACAGTATCTGTTGATTTATGTGATTATTTTTATTCTGTAATGTCTTTTATTGTCTGTACAAGGCCCCTCTAAAATGTAAAGGGCTGCGGAATACGTTGGCGCTTTGGAAATACGACGCCATTGGTTTTAACATATTGTATACTGGAAAACAGGAAAAAAATTCCAAGTGCGGTGAAATTGCAAAAAAAGTGCAATCCCACAGTTGTTTTTTTGTTTTGCTTTTTTACTACACTGTGTGCAGAATTATTAGGCAAATTGTATTTGAGAGGATTCTTTTTATTATTGAATAACAACTATATTCTCAATCAACCTAAAAGACTCATAGATATCAAAGCTTAATATTTTTTGAAGTTGAAGTGGGTTTTTTTTAGATTTGACTATCTTAGGAGGATATCTGTTTGTGCAGGTAACTATTAGGCTGTGTTCACACACAGCGTTTTTTTAGCGGTTTTTACCGCGGTTTTCGCTATAAAACCACTATAAAACCGCTAAAAATAAGCTGCACAGTCATTTCTATGCATTTTGCACTTTTTGTGCACATTGATGCGTTTTTTACCGCGAAAAAAACGCATCGCGGTAAAAAACGCAGCATGCTCATTAATTTTGCGGATTTTCACCGTTCTAGGCCTCTTCCATGCGGTTTTAAACCGCTGCGGAAAAAACCGCATCAAAAACGCATCAAAACTGCGCAAAAAACGCAACCGGAAAAATAGGTGCGGTTTCTGGGAAGGGATTCAGGTTTTTGAGCAGAAAATGTCTGCAACGTGTGCACTTAGCCTTACTGTGCAGAATTATTAGGCAACTTAATAAAAACCAAATATATACCCATCTCACTTGTTTATTTTCATAAGGTAAACCAATGGAGCAACACAAAATTTAGAAATAAACATTTCTGACATTCAAAAACAAAACAAAAAAATCAGCCACCTTTCTTTACGATGACACTCAAAAGCCTTCCATCCATAGATTCTGTCAGCTGCTTGATCTGTTTACGATCAACATTGCGTGCCGCAGGCACCACAGCCTCCCAGACACTGTTTGGAGAGGTGTAATGTTTTTACTCCCTGTAGATCTCACATTTTATGAGGGACCACAGGTTCTCCATGGGGTTCAGATCAGGTGAACAAGGGGGCCATGTCATTATTTTTTCTTCTTTTAGACCTTTACTGGCCAGCCATGCTGTGGAGTATTTGGATGCATGTGATGGAGCATTGTCCTGCATGAAAATCATGTTTTTCTTGAACGATACTGACTTCTTCCTATACCACTGCTTGAAGAAGGTGTCTTCCAGAAACTGCCAGTAGGTCTGGGAGTTGAGCTTCACTCCATCCTCAACCCGAAAAGGTCCCACAAGTTCATCTTTGATGATACCAGCCCATACCAGTACCCCACCTCCATCTTGCTGGCGTCTGAGTCGGAGTGGAGCTCTCTGCCCTTTCCTGATCCAGCCTTGGGCCCATCCATCTGGCCAATCAAGAGTCGCTCTCATTTCATCAATCCATAAAACCTTAGAAAAATCAGTCTTAAGATATTTCTTGGCCCGGTCTTGACTTTTTATCTTATGTTTCTTGTTGAAAGGTGGTCATTTTTCAGCCTTCCTTAGCTTGGCCATGTCCATGACTATGGCACACCTTGAGCTTTTTGATACTCCAGTAACGTTGCAGCTCTGAAATATGGCAAAACTGGTGGCAAATGGCATCTTGGCAGCTTCACGCTTGATTTTCCTCAATTCATGGGCAGTTATTTTGCTCCTTTTTTTTTATCAACACGCTTCTTGCAACCCTGTTGGATATTTGCCATGAAACGCTTGATTGTTCGGCGATCAAGCTTCAAAAGTTTGGCAATTTCAAGACTGATGCATCCCTCTGCAAGACATCTCACAATTTTTGACATTTCAGAGTCCATCAAATCTTTCTTCGGACCCATTTTGCCAAAGGAAAGGAAGTTGCCTAATAATTAAGCACACCTTATGAAGTCATTAGACCACACCCCTCTTCATTACAGAGATGCAAATCAATTGATTTACATAATTGGCAGTTGGCTTTCAAGCCTATACAGCTTGGAGTAGGACAACATGTATAAAAAGGATGATGTGATCAAAATACTCATTTGCCTAATAATTCTGCACCCAGCGTATGTTCATTACATGCAAAACTGACCTACCATTATTATTCTCTAGGTCATTGTGGGTTCATAGACACCAAACATGTCTAGGTTCGTTTTTATATAAGTAGTGAAAAAAAATTCCAAACTTTGTTAAAAAAAAAATTGCGCCATTTTCGGATACCTGTCTCCATTTTTCATGATCTCAGGTTGGGTGAGGGCTTATTTTTTGTGCACTGAGCTGACGTTTTTAATGTTACCATTTTGGTGCAGATAAGATCTTTTGATCACCTGTTATTGCATTTTAATGCAATGTCAGGGCGACCAAAAAAAGTAATTCTGGCATTTTGCCTTTTTTTCTTGCTACACCGTTTAGAGATCAGATAAATCTTTTTTTTATTGCTAGACCAGGCGATTATGAACACGGCGATACCAAATATATGTATGTGTGATTTTTTTGTTTTTTGCTTTATTTTGAATGGGGTGAAAGGGGTGTGATTTGAACTTTTATGTATATAATTTTTTAAAACTTTTTTTTCACTTTTGGCATGCTTCAATAGTCTCCATGGGAGACCTGAAGCTGCCATAACCCGATTGCTACATACAGACGATGATCAGATTGCCTGTATGTATCAGAATTACTCACATGCTATGAGTGCCGACCACCGAGCGTCGCTCATAGCGATCTGGCAGTGACAACAATAGAGTTCTGCAGGAGACCTGCAATCATGTGACGGTGTCACCGATGGGCGGATTTCCGGCACTTGCCGGAAGTGTGTGTTAAATGCCGTTGTCAGAGTTTGACAGCAGCATTTAATGAGTTAACAGCGCAGGAGGATCGCGATTCCTCCCACGGCTGTTAGCGGCACATGTCAGCTGTTCAAAACAGTTGACATGTACCAGGAAAGATGTGGGCTCATTACCGGTGCCCACATCAAAGGGAGGGTGACCCACAATGGCATACTATTATGCCTGATGTCGGAAAGGGGTTAAAGAGCATCTTTTACCAAATTTTTTATGTTGAACTGTAGACACGAAATATTAGTGCAGAGAATAACATGTTTTTGTTTTCATTTCTATTCTCCATGGCTGTGATTTTAGCAGTCATATGAATTTGTTACATGATGAGTTAAAGAAGCACTCTGTTATGAATGGGTCACCGAGGAGAAAAAAGCAAAACAAGGTAAGTCGCAGAAAACCAGAGAGGTTGGTAACTATGCAGATTGCAGATCCCTGATCCTACCACACAACTAGCAGCAGCTGTGGAGCGTACCTACGATGTTCCTAGACGCTTCGTCACAACCGGAGGACTAAATAAGCCTGAAGCATGAAAAGGGGAAAACTAACTGCCCCAGAGCAGACCCCAAAGGAATAGATAGCCCCCACACATGTACTGACGGCGAAACAAGATGAAGGCACAAACACAGGCAGGAAAATAGGCTGAGCAAACGATGGGGCCCAAACTAACTAGAAAGGAAAGGAAAGGAAAGACACTGTCTGCAACCTGCAAAAAACCCTACAAAAATAATGTCCAACACTTCTGATAGCAAAATTAACCCTGAAGTCACTAGACTTCTCCCACTATATCAGCACTCTGAAATATTCTGAGACAGAGCAAAAAGAGACCAAACTAGTAAGGGACAAAAAGCAAATTGGCAAAATACTGATAAATAAGAGTGGAAATTCAGCACAGCCCCCAGCCGGGGCTGGCTGACCACACAAAAAACTGAATAGACCAACAAAATCAAGTGTGAACATTAGCAGAAAAACTTAGCTTTAGATGACTGGAACAGAGCTGAAAACCAAGAGCTGACAAGCCAGAAGGAATCACCAGCAACTGAATAGGGCGTCGGCTGTCTTAAATCCAATCTGAGACTCCTGAGGTCCAATCATCATCCTCATTCTCAGGTGGCAGATCTTCACCGATCAAATCAGCCTCACTACCTCCTGTTACCACCAGAGGGATTCTGGAAGGAGAACTCACAACTGGTGAACCAGAGAATGAACTCACAACAGCACCCCCATTAAAGTTTTTATTCTCTTAATAAATAACAATCATCATATTTTGTACTTACAATTGCTCATATTGCCTTTCTACACACTTAATTCTTCTGTTTTCCATTAGGTCTATGACATCACATTATTAAAAACGGACTAGCTGAATCTTTCTAAGCTCTATGTAGAAACAGGAGGACAATTTCCCCTGTATAAATAATAAGTCCCTGCAAAAGTCAAAGGCAGGGGGAGGAGGAACCAGCTGGGTCAGGAGTTGAAGAGAAGAATGATTTCTCCATGGACAAGACAATTCTTATTTCTACATATAGAAAAGAGAAGAATTATCAGAGTAGAAAGGCAAAATAAGCAACTGTAAGTACACAATGCTGTGTAATATTGTAATATGATGATTGCAATATATTATCCCCTTCCTGACATCTGACGTACTATCTTGTCCATGGGACCCAGGCCCCTATGCCCATGGACGGGATAGTACATCATAGTGATCAGCGGCGCTCATGGGGAGAGCGCCGTTGATCGCGGCTGGGTGTCAGCTGATTATCACAGCTGACATCCGGCACTATGTGTCAGGGCCCCGGCACGTTAACCCCTGGCACACTGCGATCAAACATGATCGCAGTGTACCGGGGGTTTAGGGAAGCATCGGCAGGGAGGGGGCTCCCTCCGTGCTTCCCTGAGACCCCCGCAGCAGCGCTGCTGCGGTGGCCTCCTTCCCTGCAGGTTCCCGGAGGCAATATGGCGGCGGGGACCTTCGGGGGCCTGCAGAGAGGCAGCTTCCTCACTGCCTGAAGAGCGCAGGCATGAGGAAGCCTTGTGCAGTGCCTGTGTCAGATCGCTGATCTGTCACAGCGCTGTGTGATGTGTCAGATCAGCGATCTGACATATGACAGTGATGTCCCCCCTGAGACAATGTAATAAAGTTAAAAAAAAGGTGTAAAAATAATTTATAAAAAATCGCTAAATAAATAAAAAAAAATATTCCCTAATTAATTCATTTTTTGGAAATAAAAAAACCAAAAACAATAAAAGTACACATATTTGGTATCGCCGTGTCCTTAACGACCCGCCCTATAAAACTGTCCCACTAGTTAACCCCTTTAGCGAGCCCCTTAAAAAATAAAAATAAAAAACAAGCAAAAAATAATGCTTTATTATCATACCGCTGAACAAAAAGTGCAATAACGCGTGATCAAAAAGACGGATATAAATAACCATGGTACCGCTGAAAACGTCATCTTGTCCTGCGAAAAACGAGCTGCCACACAGCATCATCAGTGAAAAAATAAAAAAGTTATAGCTCGCAGAATAAAGTTATGCAAAAATAATTATTTTAAAATTAAAATTGTTTTCATTGCATAAAAGTGCCAAAGCATAAAAAAAGACATAAATGAGGTATCGCTGTAATCATACGGACACGAAGAATAAAACAGCTTTATCAATTTTACCACACGTGGAAAGGTGTAAACGCACCCCCCAAAAGAAATTCATGAATTGCTGTTTTTTGTTCATTCTGTGATTTTTTTATTTTCACGCCCGGGCGTTATAAACTTCTGTGAAGCATTTGGGGGTTCAAAGTGCTCACCACACATCCAGATAAGTTCTTTGGGGGGGTCTAGTTTCCAAAATGGGGTCACTTGTGGGGTTTTTTCACAGTTTAGGTACATCAAGGGCTCTCCAAAGGCAACATGACACCTGCAGACCATTCCATCAAAGTCTGCATTCCAAAATGTCACTACTTCCCTTCCGAGCCCCGACGTGTGCCCATACAGTTGTTTTCTCCCATATATGGGGTATCAGCGTACTCCGGACAAATTGGACAACAACTTTTGGGGTTCAATTTCTCCTGTTACCCTTGGAAAAATAAAAAAATTGGGGACTAAAAGATCATGCTTATGGAAAAAATATGATTTTTTTATTTTCATGCCTGGGCGTTATAAACTTCTGTGAAGCACTGGGGGGTTCAACGTGCTCACCACACAGTAGTTTTCTCCCACATATGGGGTATCAGCATACTCAGGACAAAGTGCACAATAACTTTTGGGGTCCTGTTACCCTTGGGAAAATAAAAATTGGGGGTGAAAAGATCATTTTTGTGGAAAGAATATGATTTTTTTAATTTTACATCTGTACGTTATAAACTTCTATGAAGCCCTTGGGGGTTCAAAGTTCTCAACACACATCTAAATAATTTCCTTGGGGGGTCTAGTTTCCAAAATGCTGTCATTTGTGGGGGTTTCCAGTGTTTTGGCACATCAGGGGCTTTCCAAATGCGACATGGCGCCTGATATCAATTCCAGCCAAAAAGGTCAAATGGCGCTGCTTCCCTTCTGAGCTTACACCCACATATGGGGTATCAGCATACTCAGGACAAATTGCACAATAACTTTTAGGGTCCTGTTACCCTTGGGAAAAAATACTGGGGGTAAAAAGATCATTTTTGTGGAAAAAATATGATTTTTTAATTGTACGGCTGTACGTTATAAACTTCTGTGAAGCCCTTGGGGGTTCGAAATGCTCACCACATATCTAGATAAGTTCCTTGGGGGGGTCTAGTTTCCAAAATGGGGTCATTTGTGGGGTGTTTCCACTGTTTAGGCACATCAGGGGCTCTCCAAATGTGACATGGTGTCTGATCTGAATTCCAGCCAATTTTGCATTGAAAAAGTCAAACGGCGCTCCTTCCCTTCTGAGCTCTGCCATGCGCCGAAACAGTGGTTCCCCCCCACATATCAGGTATCAGCGTACTCAAGACAAATTGCATGCAAATATCTTTTGCAGTCCGATTTCTCCTGTTACCCTTGGTAAAATAAAAAAATTGGACCTGAAGTTTTTTTGTGAAAAAAAGTTAAATGTTCATTTTGTTTTAAACATTCATGGTTTTGAGCACATTGAGGGGTGCAGTTTTTAGAATGGTGTCACTTCTGGGTATTTTCTATCATATAGATTCCTCAAAGTGACTTCAAATGTGATGTGGTCCGTAAAAATAAAATGGTGTTGCAAAAATGAGAAATCGCTGGTCAACTTTTAACACTTATAACTTCCTAACAAAAAAAAATTTTGGTTCCAAGATTGTACTGATGTAAAGTAAACATATGTGAAATGTTACTTATTAAGTTTTTTGTGTGCCATATCTCTATGATTTAAGGGCATAAAAATTCAAAGTTGGAAAATTGCGAAATTTTTTAAATTTTCACCAAATTTCCATTTTTTTCACAAATAAACGCAAGTTATATCAATGAAATTTTACCACTAACATGAAGTACAATATGTTATGAGAAAACATTGTCAAAATTACCGGGATCCATGAAAGCGTTTCAGAGTTATTACCTCATAAAGTGACAGGGGTCATAATTGTAAAAATTGGCCCGGTCATGAACGTGCAAACCACCCTTGGGGGTAAAGGGGTTAAGGGAATAAAAACTCTGATAAGAGTGCTTCTTTCATTTTTGTTAAGTCCAATTAGGCCTTATCAAACAGTTTTGACTTGGAGGGGAGTGTACTTCTTCCCCCAGTATGACATTGCCCAATCATAATCAGGCAACAACATGCAGAATAAAAAGAACACATCCTCAAATATTGCTCAGGTGAGTCCACACCTGTGTGAGATATAATGACAGATAGCCATGATCTCCTTGTCTCACCTCATGCAAGATTAGAAAGTACTAGGATTAGAGAACAGAAAGCTCAAAAATGTTAGTAATCTCGCCTATGTCTGTTAGCACAACATGAGCACCATCACTCTGCAGTGGATCAGGGAAGATTGTCATTAAAACTAACACAAGAGTAGCCTGTTCTGAGCTATTTTGGAGCATGTTCTTCTTCTTCTTTGTGTTACTGCTCGCTTATGATTGGACAACTTCATACAGGGGGGAAGAAGTATACACGGTCAGTGAAAACTCTCTGATAATGCTCTCTTGGGCTTAAAAAAATTAACTCATAAGATGGCAAAACCTTTGTTAATATCTGTACAAAAGAAAGGCAAAATTAGAAAATAAAAATACCCTTTCCCACACACATTTTATTATTATGCTCTATAGCTACCATCACATAATGTATCCTGTTCAAAATGAAAAATTTGGTGTTGGGTCCTCTTAGATGTTCTCCTGGAGGTTGTATCAACCTGTTGACAATTTTGTAACTAACCCATACACAACAGTACAGGAAATGTGTTCACTAATTTGGACATTTCCATCTATCAATTACAGTAGAACTAAGTACTTTCTATTTAACATATGATTGACCATGGGTAAAGGTAGATAATTCCTATGTAGGGTTTTCTAAATGACACATGCTATCTCATTTGATCTTTCTACAATACATAAACTTGTTTCATTAGCTCTTGTAAAGTATTCTATAATAAAGATCAAAAGATTTTGACTTTCTTTGTTGAAAAATCCACTAAATAGCAGCCTAGGAACATCAAAGCTCCACTATGAGAATACATATCTCTTTGCACTAAAGAATGTTTACTCACCAGGTGAAGGAATTGCTGTTCAAGTGCTCTGTATTCGGGGGAACTTTTATTGAACAGGTCATCAGAGAATGGCATATTAGTCACCCGTAGACTAAAGAACACAACAAGTTCTTTTCCCTTATCAGTAGAAGATTCCGCGCTAGATGTTAAGTGTTCTAATAAAGAGGAAGCTGTAGAATTACTTGTGAGAGTATCCATACTTGATGTAGAGGATTTGGTTTGTTCCCACTTGTTGTCTATTATTACTTCATTCTCTGTCTCTTTCTCAATACTGTGGCTGCCACTTTGTGTCTCAGTAGCATATGTGAAGCTTGATTCTAGGGCAGTAGAACTAGAAGCAGAAGGCGTCATTTTGTCCTTGTTACTATCATACTGATTAATGCTTTCAGTAGTGCTTGAGCTGGTTGACATTGGCGTTGTTCCTTGAAACAATGGAATTGATTCTTGAGTAGTTTGTTCATTTCCATCATCTATTTCAACCAATGGGCTTTCAGTTTCTCTTACTTTTGCCAAAGTCGTTTGTTCAAATGCTGATCCTGCTTCTTCAGACATTTCGTCAATATTTAGATTGGGTTTGTCCCGAATTCCGATTTCCAGAGTAGTTTCTCCAAAGTCTTGAGTAGTTTTGTCTAATAATGCTAATGGTTCTGTAGTCTTTTCTTGCATTAGCACATGAGTTGCTTCTTCAGGTAGATTAATACTAGAGACGGAAGTACTCTCTTCATAGAGAGAATGTGATATAGTTACAATATCTGGCTGCAGCTCTTGAGTTGGTGAAACAAATACTATATTGGGATCAATATAAGCGGGCAATGTTTTCACAGTACTGATAGAAGCCGGCTCTGCCGATGAAATTTCCCCCACTGGCAAAATGACATTAGCGTTTCCTGAGTTGAATGAATCCAAAGTGGGAGAACGAAAAGATGTTTTGTCAGTAGGCACGTTTACATCCATCGAGTTTTCTACATGAAACCCATCTGTAAATGAGAAAATACAAATATAAGTCTATTAATGTGTATTAAAAAGCCGATAGGAAAAAAACAGAGATGAAAATTAGTAAAACTATTTTTATGGAGATAACATATTTCCTTGCTCAAAATTCAGGTCATATGTATATTATGTTAACCCTGTTTCACTAAAATTGCATCAAGTCAGAAATGACTGGTCGGTAGTATGTAAAGTCCATAACATATTGTAGTACCCATACTGACCACTAGCTCTGATATCTCCCTTTACAGATCGTAATGAACTTATTATCTGACACATGGTGTATTTGAGTGTTGACATTGACATTTAATAGTTCATTAACAAATGGTTTACAAGCTGCTTATTAGTTCAGTTTGAAACATCTATTAATAAAAAAAATGTTTTATACCTATTTTACATTTTCCTTGTTTGCAACTGAAAATATTTTTTTGCATAAAAATAAGCTGTTTAATTTTAGTATTTTTACAATTCTTATCCATTGAAATCCATATGCATTATATAATTTAGGCTTGAGACTTTTTGATTGATTTTAAAGGGAATCTGTCAGCAGAATTTCACACTCCCAACTACTTATATGCTCATGTGGCTCTTTCATGGACAAATCCAGAAATATCTTTGCATTGTTAGTTTGTTCCTCCATTACTGAAAAATCAGCTTTTGCATTGATATGTAAATACAACTATGGATCTGAAGCCTCTGTCACACCAGCTCTATTCCCCACCCAGTGCTGCCTCCTTCTGCTTGTCTGACAGCCTCTAAGCTATCTCATTTCATGCAAAGGAGCAGTAAATCAAGCAGGTGGAGGTGGGGCATGGAATAGAGCTGGAGTGACAGAGGCTTTAGATCTACAGTGTCATTTGCATATCAATTCAAACACTCATTTCTTAGTAACAGAGGAATGGACTGGCCATGTATAGGTAATATAGGATGTAACGCCGGTGTGTTTGTACTTTGCTTCCCCGGCGTTACTCTGCATGTCTGCATTAACCCTTTGCTCCTCTCCTAATTAGCAGGGATACTGTTGTCTGTTACCGTTATGGATGCTGCTCAGTTCCCTGCCCCGCTGCGCAGCCGTACATGCATGCGTGTCTCCTCTGCTTTGCAAGACCACCCGCGGTCCCTGGCTGCTGCTGTGGAAAGCTATCCGTGGGTATAGGTCCTCTGCACTATGTATAGCTTCCCACGTGTGTTCAGGCATGCAGCTCTTGCCAGGTGTCCTCTGCAATGCTGATTTATGTTTGGCCTTGCTTAGGGTCCGCGGGCCACACCTCCCCTGCTTTTATGAGGAATGGGTGTGTGCTACAATTGCTGGTCCAGCCTGTCGCTGTGAGGCAGCTGCTATATAAGAGTTCCCTGCCCTGTGGGGCGTGGCCAGAGCTTCGCATTGAGTTCCTGAACCTAGCCATGTGAGTGTGTGTTCAGCTCCTTCTCTGATTCTGATCAGTTCTGGGGGAGCTGTTGCCTGTTGCTCTTCATCCCTGTGTGAGCTGTGTCTTGTTTGTCCGTCTGCTCTGGGGGCAGAAATACCCAGACCGCCCTTCCTGGAGGCTTCATATCCAGGCCCGTCCATGTTGTGTCTTGCTTCCTGAATCCCTGATCCTGGATCTGTCCCTGCACCTGATTCTGTTTGAATTGTGTCTTGTTTCTCTGCCTTCTCTGGGGGCAGAAATACCCAGACCGCCCTTCCTGGAGGCTGCATATCCAGGCCCGTCTATGTTGTGTCTTGTTTCCTGAATCCTGGATCTATCCCTGCATCTGACCCTGTTTGAACTGTGTCCTCTGTGTGATGTTCCTGAGGTCCCTCCATGTCTTGAACTCTGTGCCCAGTGACTGTGACTCTTTGCTACCTGACTTTCTGTGATTTAACCTGGGTTCATCTTGGAAGTAGGAGTCTGGTGTGTCCGCTGAGTTTCTGCTACTCTGTGCTTAGCTGGGGATTTGGTGCAATTCCCTGCCAGTTCCAACCCCCGGCGGGGTTTCCACCAGACCGCTTGGGTTCCTGTCTAGGTCGCTGCCAGATGTCCGGCCTCTCATCTGGAGCCTGATGACCGCGGCCTGATGTCCGGTGTCTGATGACCTCTTCCAGATGTGCTGTACCTGATGTCCTCTGCCAGATGTCCGGATCCTATGCTTCCCTGCCCGATGTCCGGAGCCTGCCGATCGCTGCCAGTGGTCCGGAGCCTGATGACTGCGGCCTGATGTCCGGAGCTGATGTCCGAAGCCTGTTGATCGCTGCCAGATGTCCGGAGTCTGATGCCAGTGTGCTGATGCTCTGAGATCTGAGTCCTGATGCCCTGCCTGTGTCCTGATGTCCAGTCCATGTTCCTGGTGTCCTGGTGTCCTGATGTCCAGCCTGGTGTTCCTGATGTCCGGTCCATGTTCCTGGTGTCCTGATGTCTGTGTTCCTGGTGTCCTGATGTCCGTGTTCCTGGTGTCCTGATGTCCATGTTCCTGGTGTCCTGATGTCCATGTTCCTGGTGTCCTGATGTCCATGTTCCTGTTGTCCAGTCGGTGTTCCTGTTGTCCAGTCTGTGTTCCTAATACCCTGCCTGTGTCCCGATGTTCTGCCAATTTCCTGAGTCCACCCAGTGATGACGTTCTCCTGCTGAGCCAGTGCTACGCCTGAGGCCTGAGAGAGAGGCCGCCCTAGTATACCGTGTCAGAGGATCCTGGACTGCATCAACCCGTGATGACTCCTGCCTTCGTCTGACGTCTGTCCTGGGTATGTGTCTGATGTTCTCCTGCTGAGCCAGTGCTATGCCTGAGGCCTGAGAGATAGGCTGTCCTGATATGCCCATGCCAGATGACCCTGGCCTGCATCAACCCATGATGACCCCTGCCATCGTCTGTGTGAGGTCGGTGTCTGATGTTCTCCTGCTGAGCCTGTGCTACGCCTGAGGCCTGAGGAAGAGGCAGCCCTAGTATGCTCATGCCAGACAACCCTGGACTGCATCAACCCGTGATGTCCTCCTTCCTTCGTCTGTTATCCTGAGACGTGTACTCTTACCTGATGTGCGGAATCGGGAGCCTGGCATTATGTTCTGTTTATGTACTTTGTTTTGACTTTGAGTAAACTTTATGTCTATACCTGAAGTTGTGTCGTGTCGTTCTGCCTCCTCGTAGACATGCTCAGCTGCCACAGACCCCGGACGCTACTCTTCCCTAGTCCGGGTAGGCCTGGGTCCCCCCTGTGGTCCAGTGTGTCCACATTCCGTCCCCACCTGGGATGCTCGCCCCACGTCGGCGTGGTAGGTCGACGTGGAGGCGCCGGCTCGGCCGCGAATGCGGTCGTTAGTCATGACATAGGACTTGTCTTTGAAAGAGCTACATATATATATAAATTGTTTGGGGTATGAAATCCTTTTGAAAGATTCCCTTTAAACTATCAAGGTACAGATGTATGTAAAATAGTACACTTTTGAGTAGCATGTAAAAAAAATAGCACTATAAAAAAGCCTCAGTGTCATCTTAGGATGTCTTCACACAAGGTAGATGGGGTACATTTTTTGGCACAATTTTGAAAAAGACACAGCAAAAAAGCAGTGGTTTTACAATTTTGGAAAATCATAGCATAATAATATACCATGACCTTATGGTATACCCTCAGGGTTCTTTCAGATGCTGGTTCTTGTGGGCTTTTTTAATTATCTGCAAGCATTTTAAACACATCAAACTGCATACGTGAAAGTCCCTTAAGACTTGGACTGTGCTTAACGGTAGAATTGTTTCAAAAGATTTCTTTTCTCAGAAGAAAATTACGTAAGCAACAAATCATTCCCATAAATATTTAACATGCAGTTTGTTAATACAGTTTATCTTTAGAAATCATACAATATTTATTTAATCAGGCGTACAGGCTAAGGACATAATCAATTATAATTTTTAGTTAAATGGCAGAATGTTCCGATTTTTCCTAATAGATTTTTGTGTTACATTGAAATTTATACGTGGAATGTAATGTGAGGTTTATAAATACAGTTGGTTAAAGTAACAACACTTCAACATTCCCTTTAATGGTGCAATCTCATCTACAATCTCTGCTTGCTGTCATCTGATGCTTACCATCCTGCCACATTCCCTTTAATGGTACAATCTCTGTTACAATCTCTGCTTACTGCCATCTGATGCTTACCATCCTGCAACATTCCCTTTAATGGTATATAACAGTGCCTGCTGAATGTTTGCTAAATTCATTTGTTGCATTGTACTCAATACTTAAGCCCCCGTCACACATAACGATGTCCCAACGATCCCACCAACGATCTGACATGGATGGGATCGCTGGGACATCGTTAGGCTGATCGCTGGTGAGCTGTCACATAGACAGCCCCAGCGATCAGGACCAGCGCCGCTGGTTTCTAATGTAAACGTCGGGTATCCTGTACACGCTGGTTTCCAAGGTAAACATCGGGTATCTAGGAGCCGCGTGACTCCTGGATACCTGACGTTTACATTGGAAACCAGCGTCGCTGGTCCTGATCGCTGGGGCTGTCTATGTGACAGCTCACCAGCGATCAGCCTAACGATGTCCCAGCGATCCCATCCATGACGGATCGTTGGTGGGATCGCTGGGACATCGTTATGTGTGACGGGGGCTTAAGTATTGAGTACAATGCAACAAATGAATTTAGCAAACATTCAGCAGGCACTGTTATATACCATTAAAGGGAATGTTGTGTACGCCGGTTTCCAAGGTAAACAGCGGGTATCCAGGATACCTGACGTTTACATTAGAAACCAGCGTCGAGCGTCGCTGATCGTTGGTCTGTCACTGCCACACGCAGCGATGCGTGCTGGGCAGCGGGAGACCAACGATCGAAAAATGGCCCAGGCTGCTCGAGCACGATCAGCGATAACCGGCAGGGGGGCCGGTCACTGATCCCCTGCAAAACACAAGCCGCGGAGACACCATCATATGTTTCTCAACGCAAGCAATGACTAGCCAGGTCTTTCCCCGGGAAGGAACAACCACGGGAAGGGCAGTCTCCAATGAAGGAAACCACCTATGCCAAAACATGGTATCCATCCACAGACAGCTGTTTCGGGGTATTGCCCCTCATCAGTGTGGAGTAGGAAACTGGCTAGTAGGAGCAATGCCTAGTAAAAGACTGTGAAAAATGAGGATGAATGAACTCATGGAGATCAACATCCAACACTGCGGAGACACCATCACATGTTTCTTAACGCAGTGCTCTAGAATCACTGGATACCTCATTTTTCACGGTCACTGATCCCCGTCACACACAGCGATCTCGCTGACAGGACCTTTACTGTTGTATATCCTTGTTGGGGTCAGTAGAGATGTTATCTGGTGCAAGGTGTTACAGCATATGGATGTAGCCAGGCCCTGTGCCTTTGATCATCTAACCTCCCCCTGGTGTGCTAGGCAATTGCTAATTTATCCTAAACCAGTTCCCACAATCCCTCTCACCTGATCCTCTACCCACTCCTATATATTTAGTAGCTTCCTAAGGGGTGCATGCATGTGAGGTCTGGCACTCGTCTCCCTGCAGCAAAAGTATCATTGCAGGTAAAGTATCGAGACGCTGCAGTTACTTCAACAGCAGTTAGTCGTGGCAGGAGTCAGGACCCCACAATGTGAATCTGTCTCTTTCGGGTATGTCTGCTGAGTAAGCACTTCCTATTACTTGGATCTAGCTTTTCTATTAACTCTCTAACTCCTTCACCATGTTTACATATGCCCTCATAGTGTTTGCTCCGTTAATACTCTCCTTTGCTATCCCCAAACCCCAGCACCCTCTAACCAAATAATCTTCTCCCCTTCCCTCTTACCTCCCCACCTGACCACCTCTACTGACCTGCTCCTCAACCTCAAATCTGTCCTAATTAAACATAAAACAAGCTGCCCACTCTCCTCCCACCTGCTCTCCCTTTCTCTGCTTCTCCTCACTGTTGGCGACATATCTCCAAATCCTGGACCCCCACAGCGCATACTTTCCAATACTACCCCTTCCTACCGTTCCCTATCTAATGAGAACTACCGCAATCTTTCCAACCTAAAACCCGTGCCCTTGACGCTCACCCCCCTGCTCCCTATCTCTGGAGCACTCTGGAATGCCCGCTCCATCTGCAATAAGCTTCATGTGATTCATGACCTTTTTCTCTCTCGCAATATTGCCTTCCTTGGCCTCACTGAAAAATGGCTGACACCCTCTGAAACCACTTCCCCTGCTGCGCTTTGTTACGGGGGCCTCCATTTCACCAACACTCCTCACCCTGGCAACAGACATGATGGAGGAGAGGGTCTTCTCCTTTCTTCCAACTGCACCTTTAACCCAATCCCACCTATTCCCTCCCTAATGCTCCCCTCTTTCGAAGTCCACTCTGTCCGCATCTACTCTCCCTCCAACCTCCAAGTGGCCGTCATATACTGATTTCCAGGCCCAGCCACTGCCTTCATTGACCAATTCTCTACCTGGCTTCTTCACTTTCTTTCAACTGACATTCCCACTATCATCATGGGTGACTTCAACATCCCCACTGATACACTTCAGTCTGCATCCTCCAAACTCCTGTCCCTTAGTTCATCATTTGGACTTGCTCAGTGGTCCTCCTCAGCCACCCACACAGACGGACATACATTAGACCTGGTCTTCACCCGCCTCTGCTCTCTATCTAACTTCACCACCTCCCCTCTCCCTCTATCTGACCACCATCTACTCACTTTCTCATCCCTGTTCTCCTCTCCTGTCACCATGTCCAGCAGCATGCGCAACCCCGCAGAAACCTCACATACCTAGACACCCACACACTCTCTGACTCTATTCTACCACTGGCATCCATATCCTCACTCCACAACACAGACGGTGCCACTGCTTTCTACAATGCCACTCTCGCATCAGCTATTGACGCGGTTGCCCCTCTCATTCATGGCAAAGTGCGACGTATCAACAGACAACGCTGGCACAATAACACCACTAAAAAGCTCCGGCAATTGTCCAGGATTGCAGAGCGGTGTTGGAAGAAAGCAAACTCGCAAGACAACTTCACTGCATTCAAACAAGCAACAACCTTTTTCAAATCTGCCCTCACCTCTGCTAAACAGGCCTACCTCACAACCCTCATATCTTCTCTATCCTACAATCCCAAACAGTTCAAAACTTTTAACTCCCTCCTCCGCCCACCACTGCCTCCTCCAACCTCCCTCATCTCTTCTGAGGACTTTGCCACACACTTCAAAAATAAGATCGACCAAACAAGGCGTCTTCATTGTTCAAACACCACAACCCCTTTGTATACCAGACCAATGCCTAAACCCTGCAACCATCCCTATCTAACATCACTGAAGGCGAGCTTAATTGTCTGCTCTCGAAATCGCACCTCACAACCTGTGTACTCGTACCCCATCCCACCTCCTCCCCAACCTCACCACCACTCTTATCCCATCCCTAACCCACCTCTTAAACCTATCACTAACTTCTGGTACCTTCCATTCTGCTTTCAAACACGCCACAATCACGCCTATCCTTAAAAAGCCAACCCTTGACCCAACCGCTATGTCCAGCTATCGCCCAATATCACTGCTCCCATTTGCTTCCAAACTCCTGGAGCAGCACATCCACGCTGAACTTTCCTCCCACCTCTCATCTAACTTGTTCTTTGACAATTTACAATCTGATTTCCGCCCCAATCATTCCACTGAGACAGCCCTGACCAAAATTACTAACGACCTACTTACAGCCAAAGCTAGCGAACAATATTCTATACTCCTCCTTCTAGACCTGTCCTGTTTTTGACACAGTTCACCACTGCCTCCTACTACAGATCCTCTCCTCCTTTGGCATCAAAGACCTCACCCTATCCTCGATCTCATCATACCTTTCCAACCTCACATTGAGCGTTTCCCACTCCCACACTACCTCCTCATCCCACCCTCTCTCTGTTGGAGTCCCTCAAGGCTCTGTTCTAGGACCCCTACTCTTCTCAATATATACACTTGGTCTGGGGCAACTCATAAAGTCCCATGGATTCCAGTACCACCTTTATGCTGATGACACCCAGATCTACCTCTCTGGCCCAGATGTCCCCTCTCTGCTGTCCAGAATCCCAGAGTGTCTATCAGCCATATCCTCCTTCTTCTCCTCTCGCTACCTCAAACTCAATGTGGACAAATCTGAACTCATCATCTTTCCTCCATCTCACAGATCTTCCTTACCTGACCTATCACAATTAGTGACATCATGCTTTCCCCCATACCAGAAGTCCGCTGCCTCGGAGTAACCCTTGACTCTGCCCTGTCCTTCAAACTGCAAATCCAAGCTCTTTCTACCTCCTGTTGCCTCCAGCTCAAAAATATTTCCAGAATCTGTCCTTTCCTCAACCCTCAATCTACTAAAATGTTTGTGCATGCCCTCATCATCTCCCGCCTCAACTACTGCAACATCCTTTTCTGTGACCTCCCTGCTAACACCCCCAGACCTCTCCAGTCCATCCTTAACGCTGCTGCCTGACTAATTAATCTCTCTCCTCGCTACTCCTCTGCTTCTCCCCTCTGCAAATCTCTTCAATGGCTCCCATTCCCTCAGCGTATTCAGTTTATATTACTAATACTGACCTACAAGGCCATCTATAACCTGTCTCCTCCATATGTCTCTGAACTAATCTCCCGATATCTTCCCTCACGTAATTTACGGTCCTCCCAAGACCTCCTTCTCTCCTCCACACTTATTCGCTCCTCACCCAACCAACCTCCAAGATTTCTCCCGAATATCCCCATCCTCTGGAATTCTTTGCCCCAACACATCTGACTAGCAACCACATTCGGATCCTTCATACAGAACCTGAAAATCCACCTCTTCAGGAAAGCTTACAGACTGCATTGATCCCACTGCCTCCTCACCACTCTCGGAGCTACTGCCTCACCAACACCAGAGCTGCTGCAACCCCCCAACCCACTGTCTCCTTCCCCACCATCCTGTAGAATGTAAGCCCGCAATGGCAGGGTCCTCTTTTCCAGTCTGTCATTGTTAGTTTGTTTACTGTAAGTGATATCGTTAATTTGTATGTAACCCTTTCTCATGTGCAGCACCATGGAATCAATGGTGCTACATAAATAAATAATAATAAAAAAGTATATTTTATTTCTTAAAGGCATAGAAAATTAGCAGCAATACTATGGTAAAGAATCACTTCCATTTTATCCCCTTAATATATTGATGTCCACATATTATAAAGCACTGTGTTCTTACAATTGCTCGTTTTGACATTCTACCAAATTACATCTTCTCTGTTCTCTGCGCTACGTAGAAACAGGAAGTCTCTTGTCCGTGCATTTATCATTCCCCTCTTCAACTCCCGACCCAGCTGCTCCACTCCTCCTCACTGCCATAGATGCTTGCAGTGATTGATTAGCTATAGAGAGAAAATTGACCTCCTGTTTCTACATAGAGCTTAGAAGGATTTAGCTAGTCAGTTTTTAATCACGTGATGTCATAGAACTAATGGGAAAAAAAAGAATAAGCTGAGTAGAAAGGCAAAATGAGCAATTGTAAGTCCACAGTGCTATATAATATGATGATTGCAATATATTAAGAGGATGTTAGGGTCCTGACAGCGCCGGCATACAGCCTCCGCTAAGCAGGGACTCACCCGCACCGTAGGGACCCCTGGGGACAAGAACCGCCGGAAAATAAAGATGCACAGGACCTGAATGTAGGAGTTTAGCAAGCCAGCATAGGACCTATGGTCATGTGAACAGTCATGTGACTGCAAGGGGGCGGGTCTTAGCGTCCTGCTTTCAGAGGAGGTAGAAAACTCAGAGTCAGGCAAAGCAGAGGTCAAGCACAATACAGGCCAGCGAGGTACAGGAGGGATAAACATACAAAAGTTCAGACAAGGCCAAAGGTCATACACAAGTTATCAATACAGTACCAGGGAAGAGACAGAACGGACAGTCAGGGCCAAGCAGAGATCAAAAACCAAACAGACGTAGAAGGTACCAGGCAGAATCCAAAGCGATATCCAGAGAACAGACCGAGTCGTACACAGAGAATCAAGCAACCAGAACACAGCATAAACACACTCAGGGGTCACCACACAATGCCAAGGGCGAAAGTATAACTGACGGGGGATGGGAGCTTCCTGAGGCTATAAGAAGCCTCCCCAGAACCAATGAGAGGCCACCATAATAGGTCCCAGGTGTGCAGGTGAGAGTCTGCACTGAGATCAGAACATTAACCCCAGAAGTGCCGGTCACCCAGCACTGGTATCATGACAGAGGATACATTTTTTGAAGGAAGTGCTTCTTTAACATTTTCATGACCAGCTCATTTACTGTTTTGCCCTGCTACATTTTTTTTATTTTTCTGTTGACATACTGTAGACGTATGAAGGCTTGTTTTTTATGTCATAGGATATAGTTTTGGATGGCAACATTTATTTTGCCACTTAATGTATTCAAAATGGGAAAACAATCCAATTGAGATGAAATGATTAAAATAATGCAAATACATCATTGTTTTTTGAGTTTTGTTTTTACAATATTCATTTTGCATTTTCACACTTTGTTTTATACCTTTTGAGTAATACTGAACACAGACTCAAAAAATTAAGGAGATGAATTTAAAGAATGATCTGATTACTTTGTCTATATTTCATTGTTTAAACCAGAACTTTTGGAATTTGAAAATCAGACACAAAGGATTGTTGAACGGAAAGTAAAATTTTTCTATTAAATTAACCCTCTCATTTTTATCTTGAGTGGCAATAGTTTTTGAAGACAACCCAGAATGTTTTATTTTTTTATTCTAAAGTTCTAAATCTGCCTTTTTTTTTTTCAAAGATCATTCTCCGTGCAGACGCTTTATATAAAACCTAAATTCGTATTATTTTTTGCTTTGTCCAACAATGACTGCAATACCACAACAACATAGCAAAACATATTGCTGCACAATCACTTTGTGATTCAGGTGCCATGAAAGGTAATACACCATAAATAAGTAGTCTAGCTCACTGGCAGAAATGATCCAATATACATCTACAGCTGCAGTGAGCCAAACATAATTGCAATACATTCGACAGCATAAAACATCAGCCCCTGTCGAAACCCATTTAAAAAAAAAAGGCTAGAAAGATAATTCTGCTTGCAACATCAGTATGATTCACTTATGCAATGTGGCATATGTTAAAGGCATGGATAATGAGAATATTTATGGATGCGTTACAGATTACAGAATGGATTACCCTTTTCCAAAGTTTTCGGCTTTTTGCTACTAATTCTCATTCATTCATAGTTTTTATATTAAAACATAGAGACATGAGAATTACAAAGAAAACTAAGCATTGATATGACATTCACAGAACAGCAAGTGGCATGTGTGGGTGAAATTGATTACTGTGATAATCAGAATTTCAACAATGCCCTTTAGGAATACATTATTATAATTCCCGTGAGACCTTAGCTATGCAAATCCGAAATGCTCGATTATGTAAGAGAAATTAGGAATACTGCTGAATATTTCATTTATGTTCTAAGTTAGTAATATAATACGTGTTGTCATTTTAATTGGTTTGCAAGTTCACTATCAATTATTCCACTGGCTGATGTACTTGAGGTTATCACTGATAGATCTTGGATGGTTCATTAACCCTAGTTATTTCTTTCTAGAAGACCATATTGAATGTGTGTACTCTTTAGAAATTTTGCTGTGTTGGAGATAATTAAGGACTATGACTGATATGATGTTGTGTTTAGAATTACAATTTATGGATGGATTTATGTGATTAAAATAGAATTTCAAACCTCTTTCTGCCATAAGGAATGAATAGAGTGGTCGAACTTGATCTTTAAAATGAAAAATACGAACACATTTATTTTTTAATATTGGCCTCTTATGCAACTTCCCAAGGTGCTCACTAAACTAAAGGTCCTCAACATCAAGGAAATAAGAAAATGGCTGCATGTTATTGGGCTATGCACTTGACATGGCCGAAATTAAGACTTCTTCACTGACATCACTTCCTGCACTGTAGCTACTGGCTGAAGCTGCACATCACATACTTCCTGTTCTACCTGCTCTTGCACATAAATTATTTTAGATAATTCAGATTTTCTGTTTCAAATGCAAAAATCTAAAAAAAAGCGGGGAGCAGATTTCTATTACACCAGCCAATGCGGGGATAGGTAGAACGACAATCTGAGAAGTGAAGCTTTATCTTGTAACTGCAGAGACGGAAATGATGTCAAACATGCAGTCATTCTGTTATTGTCTGAAGTGTAAGGAATTTTTTTATTGTGCAAAGATCTTTGAAAACTTGTAATCACATGATGTCATAGACTTAATGGAAAAGGGAAAAATTAGCTGGGTAGAAAGGCAAAATGAGCAATTGTAAGTACACAGTGTTATATAATATGATGATTGAAATACATTAGGAGGATAAAATCTTTGATGGAAGTACTTCTTTAACATTTTCATGACCAGTTCATTTTCTGTTTTGCCCTGCCACTTTTTTCTTTATTTTTCTGTTGACATAGAGGTATGAAGGTTTGTTTTTTTGTGTCATGGCATGTAGTTTTGGATGGCAACATTTTTTTTTTACTACATAACTTTTTTCCCAATTTAATACATTAAAAGCTCTTGTAATTTTCCTAATCATAATGGCTTAATTTTACTAATTATGAAAATTTGGCTGAAATGTAACTTCAAGATTACTCAAAGGCAACCTGTCACCTGATTTTTCCTGCCGAAACTGTAGACAGCATGAATCAGAACGTGACTGCATGATTACAGCCAGGTATATTTTTCTCTTAAACATTATGTCATTTTAGAGAGTGTATAGTTTAACATTCAATTCAGGGATCATAGCTGGAGACTATCCTAGTGCTGCTCCACCCCTGGGAAGGCTCTACCCAGCACTGATTCACAGGTCACTCCCTTGTATGTGTACTTAACAAGAGACCTGTCAATCATTGAGAGTGGCGCTTGGATCTTTAAAGTTTATTTTCTCAAACACCACAGCGATTCAGAGAAATATATGCCTAGCTGCAGTCGTGCAGTCAGACACTCATTCATGCTGATCGTGGTTTGGACAATGTGAATCAGGTGACAGATTCCCTATAGCTATTTTTTCTGCTAAACTATGAGCTGCTTAGGTAGAATACTAACTGCAGATGAGTGGATGAGGCAAAATTCAAATTTGCTGTTCGGATTAATTTTCCAGAGAAATTCAATTCATGTAGAAGCTATTTTTGGTCAATTTAATGTCCCGTATTCTGCTCTGGGGTCTGAAAAGACCCCAGAGCATAATAAGCATGAGATTAAAAACAAACATACTCATGTTATTGTTCACTTCTCTGACTCCTCCATTCCTAACCATCACCTATCTGTTCCTTTCCCCATCTTTAGATTTCTGCCAATCTTGCTGAAATCCCTGTTTCCCTCATGCTGGGTTAGTGAGTCGGGACATCCGGCTTTGAGGAGTCCTTATTCGTTAAAGGTGCATGCAAAGTTACAGTGATGTCATGACGTCATGCTGTCATAATGTCATCAGCGGGAGCGGCAGCAATCTGCAGATTGCATAAAGGACTGGATACATGATGCAGAGCAGCTGGAGATGTGAGTATAACAGTTTTTCTTTATTTTTTAACATTCTGATTGCCTTTAACCCATTTATGACATATAGTTACATCATATATCATGTCCCTGACTTTGCTACTAGTTCATACACTGAGACCCCATCCTTCCCGCCAGATCTAGGCTGATTTAATCAGCTATAATATGCCTCTAACAGGTGAGGGTGAAGCAGAGCTCGGCGCATGGATAATATCTTGCCCAATCTCTGACAGCAGCATTTAACACACCACAATGGAGGGGGCCCTGATGCTGATGCACTGCTATGTGTACAAGCGATCAGATGATCGCAGTTTCAAGTCTCATAAAGGGAAAATTAAATACAGTAAAAAGTAAAAAAAAAGTTTTAAAAAATAAGAAAAAATAAAAAACACAAAAGTTCAAATCAGCCTGTTTTCCCCAATTAAAATAAAACAATTAAAATGTGTATATATACATATTTGGTACCACTGCATTTGTAAAAGTCCAATCTATCAAAATAGAACATAAGTTAATCCAATCAGGGAATGGTGTAAAGAGAAAGAAATTGAAAAACCAAAATTATGTTTTTTTTGTCCGCCCAAACATTGCAATAAAATGTAATAAGAGCCAATCAAAACTTAATGTGACCTACCAGACTTATGTTACATATCCGATATATATATATATATACACAGTATATATATATACGGTATATATATTTTGAGAAAAACTAGTAAATTAGTGCCATGAAATAAAATATTGATATATCCTGTTTAAGCACTGTAGTCAAACACCAGCTGTCTCATGGGAATCATGATGACAGCGAGAAGCTGCTGAGCTGATAATGTTGCAAACGCTGATGTGTAAAAGTAACAGACTTTGTTTCATATATATGCGGAATGCATTATTTACAGCTATGAACAGTTGGAGAGGTATTGTTTGTATTATACATATGACAGTAATTAGTTAAAAAAGATTCAAGAGCACAACTGTGACCTAACCCATTTGTTTCAACTGAAATCTGTTCATTTGTTATTGTAAAGGAGCAGATTGATCCACTGAAGATCAAGTCTAAGTCTAATTTCTTGAAATATGCGGTTTTATGCAATTTCGAGATTCGATTCTCGATTGACAAAATAAAAACTTGCCTGGCACCATTTCACACACTGCTGAAGCATCAGAGAGTCGGCTATCATCATTTAGTGTTCCTTGTGGCTCTTTCCATCATGCCCTACAGCTATGATATCTTATGATTTATGATACCTTGTATAGGGGGGCTCAATACCTGAGACATCAGAAATCAGCAATACTGATTGGAGCACAGTTTGTACAGCAGAGTCGTTTTCCTTCTCCAGAGTCACAGTATAAGGTTCTCTATCATGTAGAGCGTAAGCTTTTATGGTCAGAACGGGTACTCTCCACACGTGTATTTTCATAGCAATTACAAGCTTCCCGGTATTGAGATTTGTGCAAATTTATGTAGCGTAAATCACATTTTTGAAGAAAATTTATGAAGTCGTAAAATTAAAATTTCAAAAGATCTGCTCATCTTTATTTGTTATATATGCACACTGTTATGTGAGTCTTATATTTTGATGCAAATATATTTATGACTTGATACAGTTGATGGAGAACTTGTCAGAATGTTTTAAATGTTTTAGCGACCCTCGACTTTTATACTGCACAAGCACCTAAAAGTTCTCTGATTGCAGTCTCTAAGGATCTCCAAATCCGAAGTAGTTCCAATTGAAGTGTCATTTTGCTAAAAATTAAGTTTGAAGAACATTCCTATAACCCTACCTTAATAAGAAATGACATAATACACCTATTAATAATGGTTGTTAACCCAAAGCATGTAAGCTTATGAATTTTTAATTTTTTTGCTGTTTTTCATCATATTTTTAATTGTACAGTAACAGCTATGCTTTAACATTTTCCCATTGGTGCTGAAGCCCAGTCATCATAGACACTTCTTCCAACTTTCATTTGGATACCAGCCTACTGTGTTCCTACACTCCGTGCACCACACCACACTATAACCAGACGAGGTCTACTAGGGTTCCTATGTTAAATCAAGTGTTTTTCACACTAAATTGTCCTCCCTGGAAGGTGAGCTGATTACCCTTTTTACATTCCCTAGAATATTTCAGCACTTAAAGGGGGTTGTACAAGTTTGCAATATTGGTTATGTCCACCAAATATTCAAGACAATGCCTTGTATGATCAGCTGCTACCAACCCCCCGCGATGGCACAATGTAAACAGTGAACACAGCTGAACAGCATTTTTCATGGTACTATAGCTCAGCTCCTATTCAGTTCTTGGTCCTTCTGTGATTGCAGTGGTCCAAATGTAGGCATGCCCACCGATTCTCACCATGAAATGTTTACAATACTGCTTCGGCTACTGTGTTCGCTTTACTTTTTCTCTGCATAGGGGTGTTACCACTCACCTTCTGCACTATGGCTCCATTCTAGTGAATAGACTACCTGCAGTTCCCTAACCACTCTCTCTGAGCGTTGACCTGCTGTTTTATGTCGTTTAGTCTCATATGGTTTTAGTTTCCTTGTTAGGCAGAGGTGACAGGGTTAACTTTAAGGGCCAGTCAAGGTTGGGAAGAGTTAGGTGGGCTAAAGAAGTTAGTTCCTGGTTGTTGGTGTGTTGTAGAAAAACTACTATCTGTGGCAAGTCATGCTGTAGAGCGCATACGATATCCACATAGTGGGGGAATTCATACTCTTATTATTGGAATGGCTGCCGCCTAGTGCGTCACTTTACATTAATAGTTTTGAGTGATGAATGTAAAGTTAATGATTGTGTAACATCTGTATGGAATGGATTTTTCAGATGCAGTAATTTCTGTAATGAAGTGATACAAGTTAATCACCTTTACACTTATCACTATTCCATATAATTAATTACTATTCTAAGATTTCTGCTTGTCAAGCACAATATTTAAGGCAATTAAATAATGCATACAGTTAAAACCAATCTGGCAGGTCTCTTACAACAACCATTTGAGGGTAACAATGGGAAAAAGGAAGATGCAGAAGATGGCAATATTTAGTACAGTTTTCCTGGGTATGATTTAGTGGTTTAAGTGCTGGGAGGACTGATTTCTGCGTGTACAAACTCATACAAGAAAGGCTGTCAATCACTCTTTGTGAGCAGGAAGAATAGAGACTTAACAGCTTCTTTTTCAAGAGATCTGGTATCATTTAAAGCTTAAACAGTTTTAAAAAATGAATAAAAAGAAAAATATATCACCAATGAATAAAAGGAAAAAATATATATTTCACCTCTCTATCCTTTACCATCTTGTGAGCTAAATTGGGCAGCTATTGATTTTACTGGCTACATATAATATTACATTTTCTCTGTATTGATTATTGCAGGCAGCTTACTAAACCACTGATTTTGCTGGGTGCCCAAGGAACTGGATTCATAGTGATTAGCAGATTTTATACATTGTGACATTGAAAATGACAAGTAAAATGACAATAAAAATGCATAAGGTAAATAGTATATAAATAATGAAAATTAATGGTTAAAGGGGTTGTACCAGAGGATGTGATAAGTAAAAAATAAACTCATGGATACTCATTTACCAGTACAGAACCTGGATACAGCACTGGCCCCTTCTTGGTCTGCATAGAGACAGGACGTGTTGATGTTACCTTTACAGCGACCGCCGGACCGCTGCTACCTGTGGTTGGCTACAGTTGTCAGGTGACTTGAACAGTGCATAACTGAATGTTTTATAATGAAGTGCAGCTAAAAGTCTACTGAGCACAGCAGCCAGTCAAGGGTGGCAACACTATGGCAGCTGGTGGAACAGTGTCATTACTGCTTCCGGTTTCTGTACATATTATGGATCTGTGCTGGATACAAGTGAGTGCCGGTAGGTAAGCATGAATGATTCTTTTTTTTTTTTGCATTTCCTGTTCACTGAGTGAAGTTTTTTTGCCTAGACAACCCCTTTAATGATGTGTAGAGAATAATCATTGGTGAAGGAAGGTTTTTTTGCCTTTTTAATTTTTTTCTAACAAGGAAGGTGCAGATAAAATAATTAGAATTAAGTATAACTATCTTGACCCGTGCAAAATTTTTGCACATTGGTCGTCGGGGAGACAGACAATTTTAGAAAAAGCAAACTGGTCAAATGTAAATGTATTTCATGAGATGATGAACACAGACAGGTATTTATATATGTAGATTAGTAATACAATAAATTGGTTTGATAAGTAGAGGCCAAAAAATGTCTTCCGGTTGAGGTGCCACCTGCAGGTTACTGTCTTTCTGCAAGTTTATGAAAATGAATGTTTAAACTGTATTTAGCGATAAAATTGTGAATGTGTGGTTTGTTTTGGGGCGAAGTAATCACCGAAAAAGCAGAGCATGTTTACAAATGTGTTTGCATATGTGACTCACCTGCAGTGAAGTGTGCAATCCTCCAATGTGCCTGAAATAGGCTGGGCAAGCACTTGAGCAAGCTAGAAAGACCCCAAGGCAAATGTTTGGATTTGTTTGTGATGTCTGTAAGCAGCTTAGTGGTCGTGTGCTGCCACCTGCAGGTAAATTGACCTTTCAAATGGTGTATCATTTGTTTGTGTAGGTGGAGTATGAACGGAGCAAGTGGGCAATTCAAATGTGTTTGCATATGTGCCTCACCTGCAGTGAAGTGTGCAATCCTCCAATTTGGCTAAAATAGACAGGCCAAGCAGTTCCGCGAGCTGTTAAGCCCCCATGGCAAATGTTTGGATTTATTTGTGATGTCTGTAAGCAGTTTTGTGGTTGTGTGCTTTGGGATACTGTGGTGCCACCTGCAGGTCATTTTTCCTTATGCAAGTTTATGAAAAATATTGTTTAAACTGTATTTTGTGATGAAATTGTGGATGTGTGGTTTGTTTGGCTATGTTCTTGCTGAAGGGGGCAAGTTTACCTTTCAAATGGTGTATCATTTGTGTGTGTGTGTGTGCAGTATGAACGGAGATACAAAGTAATCACCGAAAAACAGTGTTTAGAAATAATAGAATAGATGATTCTATTACAATAGAACACACTGATAATGGTTTACGGTTTACAGAAAGGCAATGCCCTGTTGTCTTACCTTGTTGAAGTATGCAAGAGCTACAGTCTTATGGTGGAGGGAATGTGTTGATGGCACGGATGGCGCTGTGTTAAAGTTTGGAGTTTTTTTTATACTGTACTGTGTTACCTTTGGTTTGTGTATATCATCGCCCTGCAATCCTACATGATGATGTTGAAGATGATGGTTGCTGTATCTCCCAAGTAAAACAATTCATTCTCGCACAATGTGTGCTTAACGGGGTTGTCCACTGCTAGGACAACCCCTTCTTAACTAAATGTTCGGCCGCGATAAAATAATTAAACCTATACTCACCTCTCGTGCCGACTCCGTTCCAGCGGTGTCGGCTGTGATGAGGTAGAATGACATGTGATGTCTGGCACCCAATCGGTGCTGGCATCACTGTTTCCACCTTTGGACAAACTGAACATGAAGAGGAAGTCTGGGATCAGATGTCGGCGTCACTTGTCAAAACATTGAATCACTGCCCCGGGGAGAGCGAGTGCCAACATTGCAGGAATGGCGCTGGCACGGAAGGTGAGTATAAGCTTTATTTTTTGTTGGGGACAAAAATTCAGTTTAATAAAGGGTTGGTGGTGGACAACCCCTTTAATGATTCTGGTGAAAATCTACAACAAGTTATGGGTCACAGACAGATACAGAGCAAAGACTCGGTAAATCGACTCACACAAGTGTAAGAGAGAGGAAGAATGATCAGCACCTTCAGAGGATAATATAATAATGGCATTGTGTTATATTGATGCATTTCTCATTTGCTGCATTGATTTATAAGTGTACTGTGAAAACGAGAGCAAACTGTAGGAGTTTTGGGTAACAAAAGGTTAGCAATAAGTGGGAAACCCATGGAGGGATTCAGCTATGCAAGGAGCTGTTCAGGCCTAGTACACCACAGTGCCTGTAGTTACAGCACAGTGAGTATCAGTCTGACAGAAAGCAAATTCTACCAGAAAAGCAGTCCAGAAAAAGTGACAAATGCGTTATCCTGGATGTGTGTACATTTTAGTGAGAAGCTGGGAGAAGCCCAAAACAGGAACACAATTTGAGGACAATGTTGAAGCAGAGTTGCTGGTTGTCCCGAGACTGCTGTGGGATAGACAAGGTCGTCCTGATACAGTGGTGGATTGCAAGTTGCCAACCTTTAGAGAAGGAATTCTATGTCTTTCCTCATGGATGCATATGAAAAGGTAGCTGTCGCAGCCGATGTGCAAGAAGTAGCAAAGACGGATTTTGCTAAAATGGATTCATATGACTGTGAGACTGTATTGAACAAAAAATATAAAGTATTACCATGTATAACCATTTATGTTAAAACTCTGTCAACTCCAAATGTGAATAATGTCCAGATAGATGATAGTTGTCTGTTATGTCTTTTCAATTTTTATGTAATTAAAGACTTTCTGTTGGTAACTATAATGGCCTGTAATTGCCCTTCTCTTCCACCACACTACATCACTGACCATTGCCATTGGCCTCCAAGGGAGCAGTACCAATACTGAGAGGGAAGACATTATCACTACATCACGTGTTTCACTGGTGTTCAGGGTTTCCAAACCATACTCGGCCTTACACAAGTCATTCATGTAATCCTCCAGAGGTTTTAATCTCTGGAGTAAAAATAAGAAACTCGGTATATACTGTGGCGTGGCTAAGGGTTGTATAATCGATGGGAGATATGTGTCTCAGAGATGGCTTGTCTCCGTAATGTAAGGCATAATAGATATTGCTATATTACTGTTTTGCAAGGACCTGTGGTGAGGTCACAGTCACGTGAG
This sequence comes from Dendrobates tinctorius, assembly GCF_039654945.1. Classification (NCBI taxonomy): domain Eukaryota; kingdom Metazoa; phylum Chordata; class Amphibia; order Anura; family Dendrobatidae; genus Dendrobates; species Dendrobates tinctorius. The sequence continues at coordinate 3,880,148 of NW_027361692.1, read as the reverse complement.
TAATCAGCCGCGGGGTTCGTGGGTGTGGCTACACCCTTATAATGTAGCCTGCTCCTGAACCAGGCAGCTGTATGTGGGGAGAACTAAGCCTCCCGTGTGTGCTGAAGCTCCAGGTTGGAGCCTGGCTTAATGGACATTTCTGTTCTAGTTTGCCTAAGCTAAAGGCTATTTTCATTGCTACTTGCTGCTTGATGGGTTTATGACGCAATAAACCGCATGAACTTTAAAGGAACCTGCCTCCTGATTGTCTCCTGCTGCACCTGAGTGAGTAGAATGCCTACAATACATATAAGGGAGAGAAGAACAAGGGCCAGTTTCTTAGTGCTTAAACTTACAGTGGCCAAACTGAATTATGATAATTACCAGCTATGAAAGTTTAAAATGGAAATGTTTACCACAAATTAATAGTCAAGAAAGGGACAAGATAAGCAGACAAGAGCCATTTAGTGGATGATATCAAATGAGTCATATAAGACATGAGAACACTGCATGTGGCATGCAGCACAAAGTTGCATAAGATCTAGTGTAAATACAAATTATTTCTGCTGACAAAAACTGTGCAAAATGACACTCAGCAAAGTAAAGTATCAGTAGGCGCACATAAGTGATAGCACAACTGAGATGAGTGGGTGAGGATATAAAAGACAGTCATGATGCATCTTTATTTCTATGCAGTTTATGTAACACTAATAGTGCACTGATTAATGCACTTGAGTCAAAGCCTGGAATGGTTCGAACGGAAGCCAGATTGTATGTTGCCAAAGAACGAATTAGATAAGAAAAGGGAGGAAAGGTCAGTGTGAACATGCTTCTCAAGGAGTTTGGAAGTGAATGGGAGCAGCGATATGGGGCGATAGCAGAATATACCGATTGGGTCGAGGGATGGCTTTTTGAGGATAGTTGTGATTGTGGCATGTTTGAAAGCAGAAGGGAAGGTGCCAGTAGTTAGTGATAGGTTGAAGAGGTGGGTTAGGGATGGGATAAGAGTGGTGGTGAGGTTGGGGAGGAGGTGGGATGGAGTCGAGTGCACAGGGTGTGAGGTGCGATTTCGAGAGCAGACAATTAAGCTCCCCTTCAGTGATGTTAGATAGGGAAGGTTATGAGGTTTAGGCATTGGTCTGGTATACAAAGGGGTTGTTGTGTTTGAACAATGAAGACTTGCCTTGTTTGGTCGATCTTATTTTTGAAGTGTGTGGCAAAGCCTTCAGCAGAGATGAGGGGGGGTCGGAGGGGGGCAGTGGTGGGCAGAGGAGGGAGTTAAAAGTGTTGAATAACTGTTTGGGGTTGTAGGATAAGGACGATACGAGCTATGTAAAGTAAGCCTGTTAAGCAGAGGTGAGGACTGATTTGAAGTTGCTTGTTTGAAAGCACTGAAGCCATCTTGCGAATGTGTTTTCTTCCGCCACCGCTCCGCATCCCTTGACCCTTATCCTCACTAAAAGCCAAAGCTTTTTAGCGAGGTAATTGTGCGATGGTTGTCTATTGATTTGTGGCACTCTGCCTTGAATGAGAGGGGCAACCGAGTCAATAGCTTACAATAGGTCTATTACCTCTCTATTCTACCCTAATACATTAAATTAGTAATACTGAACCCTTTTTAACTTACATCATCAGGGAAGTTTTAATTAGCGGGAAATATGTATTTCCTATGTTTTGCTGAATGCATCTTTTAGCAAGAAGCTTCCTATAATCCGAAACACACGGTTTATTACAGGTTTATAGGTACAATAAATAGAGGTGAAAAATTTTCATTGTTTTGCTGCATAGTTCAAGAACTCAGAAAAGTGAAATTATGTAAAAATCAAACAAATTGCGGAAAAAAGTGATGTAATCTTTAACCCAGCTGTGATCATAGACTGCAGCTTCTTTCCTCATATTTACTATTCCAGACAGGAACAATTCAATATGAAAAACAATCAAGACATCAGTCCTATATTATTTCAATATGCAAACAGTAACGACATGAGTAATACTGGCTTCTAGAAACAATGACATTCTTCCAAGCTTCTGCAGCTTGAGGAGACAGAACACATCAAAAATGATAATATATGCAAAGGGAAAATGAGAAGATGGAAATAACTGTCTTACATGCAAACGCTTAGCAAACAATGAGATGGAGCCCCCGTTTCCCTGACAGATCATTTGTTCCTTCCAGATGTGCAGTGAATTCTCTTGTTTTGTGAAGTATCATAACAATGTGGTTAGAGTCCTTCTCACTGCTGCTGCTGAACAGGAGCCTATCTACAGATAAATTGCTCCTAGCAGAACTTTCTAAAAATGATGTTATGAAAGGCCAGCGGCAATACACAAAGCTAGATAACAGCGTGAGTGAAGTTCTGGCTTCCATACAATCACCAATTCTTAACTGATTGAAAGTGACAAGGAAAGTGACTGATCAAAAAAAAAAGATTCTGTGCTTAATGCTGAGTCTACCTCTGCTTTTAAATGGAAATCCGAACTTAAAAGGGTACAATATATCATGAATGTAAATATTCAGTACAAGAACAAATCGCGCACAGTGGGACATTGTCAAATACTGTATAAACATTGTGACAAACAGTCTTTGTTAGTTGCGCAGTGAAAATAATCCTCATAAATGATCTATAGCATTGCTCTAAAATAAGCAGTGTGCAAATCGCTTTTGAGATCTTCTTGATAAAATGTTCCTGGCGTTTTTAATATAAGTCTTTGGAGAAAGGCTAATAAATATGCAAGTATATTGATTTGTACTTTCTTACCAACGCACTTATTAAGTTACATGAAGCATTTCATGTTCTTTTAACTTGGGTTAGAACACACTGTTCTCAAATGTATTGTAAATCTACGTATAAAGGGGATATGTCACGAGATATCACAATGCAAACAACTACATACCTAGAAATATTTCATACACCTGATGAGGCTGGTGTGCGTACTTTAAAAATCTATTTCAAAATAGCTGAATATATTTTTTGAAAGTTTTATTTAAGGCTAGTTTCACACTTGCTTTTTTTTGCAGCGCGTTTTTCCCGCAAAAAAACGCATTGAAAAAACGCATACATAAGCATACAACTGCTGCGTTTTTTTCAAGCATTTTTATGAGCATGCATGAAAAAAACGCAGCGTTTTTATGCGTTTGTATGCGTTTTTAGCGCGTTTTTACCGCGTTTGCGTTTTTTTCCAACATTTTTAGGTGGCCCCTCACACTACCCAAACCATGACTTTACTAACCCTAACCCTGACCCTAACCCTAACCCTAACCCTGACCCTAACCCTAACCCTAACCCTGACCCTAACCCTTAACCAAATCATACTTAACCCTAACCCAAACCCTAAACCCTAACTAACCCTAACCCTAACCCTAACCCTGACCCTAACCCTAACCCTAACCCTGACCCTAACCCTAACCCTAACCCTGACCCTAACCCTTAACAAAACCATACTTAACCCTAACCCTGACCCTAACCCTGACCCTAATCCTTAACAAAACCATACTTAACCCTAACCCTGACCCTAACCCTAACCCTGACCCTAACCCTAACCCTAACCCTGACCCTAACCCTAACCCTAACCCTAACCCTGACCCTAACCCTTAACAAAACCATACTTAACCCTAATCCTGACCCTAACCCTGACCCTAATCCTTAACAAAACCATACTTAACCCTAACCCTGACCCTAACCCTAACCCTGACCCTAACCCTAACCCTAACCCTGACCCTAACCCTAACCCTAACCCTGACCCTAACCCTTAACAAAACCATACTTAACCCTAATCCTGACCCTAACCCTGACCCTAACCCTTAACCAAACCATACTAAACCCTAACCCTGACCCAAAACCCAACCCTAACCCTGACCCTGACCCTAACCCTAACCCTAAACCCCCTTAACTAACCCTAACTCTAACTCAAACCCCTAAATTCCATGGTTAAAAAAAAAAAACGCATATGCAAAAAAACGCTTACATGAGCATGCCAGTGCGCACATATGCGCATCCATAGGCTATAATGGCCCTTTTTAGCGCAAAACGTGCGCATATGTGCGCATGCGCTTTTTTGCAGGGCCAAAAAATGCAACATGATGCGTCTGGAAAATCCAATCGCACACCCCAAAAAAACGCAGCGCATGAAAATCGCATACATGCGCTTACAAGCGCGCAAGTATGCGCACCCATGTTAAAGATAGGGGAAAAAACGCATGCGCAGGTTAGCGTTTTTTTCCAGCGCTAAAAAACGCAAATGTGAAACCAGCCTAAGACTAGCATTATCAACTGAACCCTCAAAAATGATTACACAGCAAATCGTTACGGAGTTTGTCATGTGAAATTTGTGAACAGATTTGCTCTATGTAACAATCTCGTAGCTTACTGACAACTGTAGGAATCAAGGGATATCACCTCATTCAGGGCCACCGTCAGGGCATTACTGCTCTTGGAGGGCAGTCCCACTTGTGATTAAATCAGACAAATTTAATCCAGATCAATGTTAGTCTATGATTATGTGTTCATCTGCAATTTTTTTTCCAGCTCGAATCGGATCAAGACTGGACTGGAAAAAACTTGCAGCATGCTGCGAATGTATGTAAAAATCAGATCGCATTCACCAATAGAAGTCAATGGGTGTGATAAAAAAGTCACACGGCACTCAGACCATGCAAGTGCCATCCAATTTTTACACACTCATGTCCTTTGAAAAGCTTGCAATTTATCTGCGACATACAATTAAATCACAGCATGACATAACAAAATAGGATAGAAAAGATATGTACACATATAATTTCAGTGACATATAAAATTAGCATGGTGCTTGTGTAGTTTTCTGTACATGTATTTTTGTACTTACTAAATTATTTTTAGAAAAAATTGGTGTGGATCCCCTAGCATTTTATTGACCAGCCGAGGGAAAGTGGACAGCTGGGAGCTGATGTTTATAACCCGGGAAGGTGCAAATACCCATGGAGCTTCCCAGGCTATTAATATCAGCTCACAGCTGTATAGTTAGTCTTTCCTAGTTATTAAAATGGAGGACTCCCAAAAAATGATGTAGGGTCCTCCTATAATTAATAACCAGCAAAGGCTAGGCAGACAGCTGCGCACTGATATTAATAGCCTAGGAAGTGGCAATGGATATTGGCCCCCTCCCAAACTAAAAACATCAGCTCTCAGCTGCCCCAGAATAGGCGCATTTATTAGATGCTCTAATTCTGGCACTTAGCCTAGCTCTTCCCACTTGCCCTGGAGCAGTGTCAAGTGGGATGATAGTATTGCGGTTGATGTCACCTTGTCACCTTTGTATTGTCAGGTGAAATCAAGCACAGGGGGGTAATGAATCTACATTTACCCAGAACACACATACTCACTTCAACACCTAATCCTCTGAAGCCAATGTCTCCTATAACAGAATTAAAATAATAAACAACCATATTCCTCACCTGCCCGCTGAGTAATAATCCATTGGTACCATGATGTTTCTAGTTCTGCTACATCTAGATGGCAGTCTGCATTGTTGCATGATGTGACTATACAGCCTGCGCTCCAGCAGAGACACTGAGCTGTGTGTACTTGCAACTGAAGCCCTGTTCTGAGTAACCAATGAGATCGGATGATCGCAGCTTCTAGTCTCCCATGGGTACTATTGAAGCAATTGTAAAGTAAAAAAAAGTTTTTAAAAATCTTAAAAAATATAAAAGTTTAAATCACCCCTCATTCAAAATAAAACCACTGCAAAAATTAAAAAATACACAAATTTAGCGCCACTTTCAGAATTGCCCGATCTATCAGTATATACAGTTGTGCGCAAAAGTTTACATACCACAGCAGAATTTTTACTTTCGTGGCTTTTTTTCAGATAATATGAATGATAACACCAAATCTTTTTCTCCACTCTTGGTTAGTGGTTGGGTGAAGCCACTTATTGTCAAACTACTGTGCTTTCTCTTTTTAAATAATAATGACAACCCAAAACATCCAAATGACCCTGATCAAAAGTTTACATACCCCATTTCTTAATATTGTGTATTGCCTCCTCTAACATCAATGACAGATTGAAGTCTTTTGTAGTAGTTGTGGATGATGTTTTTTATTTTTTCAGATGGTAAAGCTGCCCACTCTTCTTGGCAAAAAACCAATGACAGATCGACTTGGCCTTGTGTTTTGGATCATTGTCATGTTGGAGCATCCAAGTAGAATCATAGAATCATAGAATCGTAGAGTTGGAAGGGACCTCCTGGGCCATCTGGTCCAACCTCCTGCTCAAAGCAGGATTCGCTAAATCATCCCAGTCAGATGTCTGTTCAGCCTCTGTTTGAAGACTTCCATTGAAGGAGAACTCACCACTTCTCGTGGCAGCTTGTTCCACTCATTGATCACTCTAACTGTCAAAAAGTTTTTTCTAATATCTAATCTGTGTCTCCTCCCATTCAGTTTCATCCCATTGCTTCTAGTCTTTCCTTGTGCAAATGAGAATAAAGTTGATCCTTCTACAATGTGACAGCCCTTTAGATATTTGTAGACAGCTATTAAGTCTCCTCTCAGTCTTCTCTTTTGCAAACTAAACATTCCCAAATCCTGCAACCTTTCCTCATAAGACAGGGTATGCAGACAGGTCACCATTCTGGTCGCTCTTTTCTGAACTTGCTCCAGTTTGTTGATGTCTTTTTTAAAATGTGGTGCCCAAAACTGGACACAATATTCCAGATGAGGTCTGACCAAAGAGGAGTAGAGGGAAATAATGACTTCACGTGATCTAGACTGTATGCTTCTGTTAATACATCCTAGAATTGCATTTGCCTTTTTTGCTGCTGCATCACACTGTTGACTCATATTCAGTCTGTGATCTATTAGTATACCTAAGTCTTTTTCACATGTGCTGTTGCTTAACCCTATTCCTCCCATTCTGTATATGCTTTTTTCATTTTTATTGCCCAGATGTAGTACTTTGCATTTTTCCCTGTTAAAAACCATTCTGTTAGTTGCTGCCCACTTCTCCAGTTTATTTATATCTTTTTGAATCCTCTCTCTCTCTTCTCTAGTATTAGCTATCCCTCCTAGCTTTGTGCCATCAGCAAATTTAATCAGTTTACCCTCAATTCCTTCATCTAAATCATTGATAAAGATGTTGAACAATACAGGGCCCAGGACAGAGCCCTGTGGTACCCCACTTGAGACATTCTTCCAACTGGATGTGCAGCCATTTACGACCACTCTTTGGGTCTGATCACTAAGCCAGTTATGAATCCACCTAACAGTTGCCTTATCCATTCCATACTTAGTCATTTTTTCAATAAGGATTGTATGAGATACTTTGTCAAATGCTTTGCTGAAGTCAAGATATACTATATCTACAGCATTTCCTTGATCCACCCAATCAGTGATTCCGTCATAGAAGGAAATTAAGTTAGTCTGACATGACTTATTAGTTACAAACCCATGCTGACTCTGTTTAATCACTTCATTCTTATCCAGGTACTGACATACATGTTGTTTAATAATTTGTTCAAAGATCTTTCCTGGTATTGAAGTCAGACTCACCGGCCTATAGTTGCCTGGGTCCACCTTCTTCCCCTTTTTGAAGATAGGAACTGGGACTTCTCCTGTTCTCCAAGAATTTTCAAAGATTATGGAGAGGGGTTCAAAAATTTCTTCTGCTATCTCCTTCAGTACTCTGGGGTGTAATTCATCTGGACCTGGAGACTTGAATTCATTTAGGTTAGCTAAGTGTTTCCTCACTATCTTTCTGTTTATAGATATCCTGGATTCTTCTATACCCTTAATAGGACAGTGAAGAACAGTTGATGTTACGTTTCCTTTCTGAGAGAAAACAGATGCAAAATAGGAATTTAAAAGTTCGGCCTTCTCAACATCCTGTCTTACCATTTCATCATTTTCATCCTGTAAAAATCCTATAGCATCTTTGACTTTTCTTTTACTTTTGACATATCCCCAAAATCCCTTATTATTGCTTTTGACATCTCTTGCAAGCCTCAATTCATTTTCAGCTTTAGCTAATCTGATTTGTGCCCTGCAGGTTCTGCAGACAGCATGATATTCTTCTTTAGATATGCCTCCCTCTTTCCATTTTATAAACATTTTTTTCTTCCTTTTTAGCATGTGCTTAAGTTCTGTGTTCATCCATCCTGGTTTCCTTAAATGCTTCCTATTCTTCCCTCTTTTCGGAATTGTTAACAATTGTGCTTTGAGAATTTCATTTTTCAAGATTTCCCATCCTTCCTGGACATTTTTGTCTTTAAGGATATCCAGCCATTGGATCCCTCCAATTCTCTTTCTGAATCCCTTAAAATCTGCCTTTCTGAAATCTAACCTTGACGTCTGAGTCTTCACAGGTCTTCCTCCTCTAGCTATCCAAAATTCTAAAATAGCATGGTCGCTACCTCCTAGGGTCCCAGCCACTTTTACCTCCTCAACCATTTCCTCCCTGTTTATAAGGATTAGATCCAAGGTAGCAGTTCCCCTTGTTTTCTCCCCTACCTTTTGGAAGATAAAGTTGTCAGCAAGAGAGGATAAGAATTTCCTTGACCTGTTAGTTTTGCCTGAGAGAGATTCCTAACAAATGTCTGGATAGTTGAAATCTCCAATGACAACTATGTCATATTTTTTGGAGAACTTGGCCATTTGATGCATAAAGAGTTCATCCATATCTTCAGCTTGCACAGGCGGCCTGTAGTAAATGCCTACAATGGTGTCCTTTCCATTGTTCTGTCCTTGTATTCTTACCCAAACAGTTTCCACAGAACTCCCAGTCTCTGAAGCTTCAATCTCTGTGCAGATATACGCGTTTCTAACATACAATGCGACACCTCCTCCTCGTTTATCAAGTCTGTTTCTTGCAAATAAGTTGTATCCTTCTAGTCTTGTATTCCAATCATGTGTATCGTCCCACCAAGTTTCAGTGATTCCAATGACATCATATTTCTTTTCCTGTGTTAGTAGTTCCAATTCTCCTTGTTTGTTGCCCATGCTTTGTGCATTAGTATAGAAACATTTTAGTTTGTGATTGGTTTCTCTTTCTCCAATTTTTTTATTAATTAGATTCTTTTGTCTTTGTTCTTCCTTTCCACTTCTAATAGCAGAGTTCTCAATAGCATTTGTCAGGTGTATGGCTTTTTCTGGTCTTTTGCTTCCCTTCCCACGTTGTTCTAGTTTAAAGCTCTCCTTACAAGTGTAGCAAGGCGACTTCCAAATACATGTTTTCCAGTCTTCGTAAGGTGCACCCCATCTCTAGCAAGCAGTCCATCGTAAAGGTAATTCACTCCGTGATCCATGAATCCAAATCGTTGCTGACGGCACCATCGACGTAGCCAGTTGTTCACCTGCAGAATCTTATTCCACCTCCTTGTTCCATGGCCATCCACTGGGAGGATGGAAGAGAAGACCACCTGCGCTCCCAATTCTTTCACTTTCTTGCCTAAGTCTTCAAAGTCTCTGCAGATGGTTTCCGGGTCGTTTCTTGCGGTGTCATTTGTCCCCACATGTAGTAGCAGGAATGGGTAGTCATCTGTAGGTCTGAAGAGTCCTGATATCCTGTCAGACACATCTTTAATTTTTGCACCTGGAAGACAGCACATTTCTCTTGAAGTTATATCCGGTCTGCAGATAGCAGCCTCTGTTCCTCTCAACAGGGAATCCCCCATGACCACCACTCTCCGTTTCTTCTTCACAACATTTTTCTTTCTCCATCCAGGAGGACTCTGAAGGCGTACAAGGTTGCTGTTTGTGGGCAAAGTCTTATCCTGATGTATTTCTTTATCGTTTTCCTGCGTGAGAACCTGGTACTGGTTCCTGAGCAGTATGGGTGCTGACTGCCTCCTGATCCTCCTGCTTCTCTGGGTCACATGTAGTGTTGAGCGATACCATCCGATACCCTAAAATATCGGATCGGATGGTATCGGCCCGATATGAAAAAAGTATCGGGTATCGCCGATTCCGATACCGGAAGTCCCATTCAAGTCTATGGGACTTCCGGTATTGGAATAAGAAAAACCCTTTTCTCTCCTTGTACAGCCTCTCGGGGGGGTGTACGGACCTTCTGGAGGTCTGTGCGGACTGCCGGGGCTCTGTACCGACTGCCCGGGTGTCTGTGCAGGCTGCGGGGGGCTGTGCCGGCCTGCCGGTGGTCTGTACCGACTGCCCGGGTGTCTGTACCGGCCTGCCGGGGGCTGTGCCGGCCTGCGGGTGGTCTGTACCGACTGCCGGGGGGCTGTGCCGGCCTGCGGGTGGTCTGTTCCGACTGCCCGGGTGTCTGTACCGACTGTCCAGGGGTCTGAGCAGACTGCGGGGGTCTGTGCAGGATCGTTCGATGGGACTACAAGTCCCATCGGGCGATGCCTGCTACCATGACGGTGATTGACACATTAGCCAATGATGGGACAGTAGTAGTCCCATCATCCGGCTAATGTGTTGAATGTACAAAAAAAAAAAAAAAAAAATCCCTACTACATACATGCTACATACATACTACATGCTACATACATGCTACATACATGCTACATACATGCTACATACATGCAACATATATACTACATACATACTACATGCTACATACATGCTACATACATGCAACATACATACATACTGCATATATACCACATGCATGCAACATGCATACTACATATATACCATATATACTACATGCATGCAACATGCATACTACATATATACTGGGGGTCTGTGCCGACTGTCCGAGGGTCTGTACTGGCCTGCCGGGGGGCTGTGCCGGCCTGCCGGTGGTCTGTACCGACTGTCCGGGGGTCTGTGCAGGCTGCGGGGGTCTGTACCGGCCTGCTGGTGGCTGTGCCGGCCTGCCGGTGGTCTGTACCGACTGTCCGGGGGTCTTAGCGGACTGCTGGGGGTCTGTACCGGCCTGCTGGGGGGCTGTGCCGGCCTGCCGGTGGTCTGTGCCGACTGCCTGGGGGTTTGTGCGGACTGCCGTGGGTCTGTACCGGCCTGCCGGGGGGCTGTGCCGACTGTCCGGGGGTCTGTGCAGGCTGCGGGGGTCTGTACCGGCCTGCCGGGGGGCTGTGCCGGCCTGCCGGTGGTCTGAACCGACTGTCCGGGGGTCTGTGCAGGCTGCGGGGGTCTGTACCGGCCTGCCGGGGGGCTGTGCCGGCCTGCCGGTGGTCTGTACCGACTGTCCGGGGGTCTTAGCGGACTGCCGGGGGTCTGTACCGGCCTGCTGGGGGGCTGTGCCGGCCTGCCGGTGGTCTGTGCCGACTGCCTGGGGGTTTGTGCGGACTGCCGTGGGTCTGTACCGGCCTGCCGGGGGGGTGTGCCGACTGTCCGGGGGTCTGTGCAGGCTGCGGGGGTCTGTACCGGCCTGCCGGGGGGCTGTGCCGGCCTGCCGGTGGTCTGAACCGACTGTCCGGGGGTCTGTGCAGGCTGCGGGGGTCTGTACCGGCCTGCCGGGGGGCTGTGCCGGCCTGCCGGTGGTCTGTACCGACTGTCCGGGGGTCTGAGCGGACTGCCGGGGGTCTGTACCGGCCTGCCGGGGGGCTGTGCCGGCCTGCCGGTGGTCTGTGCCGACTGCCCGGGGGTTTGTGCGGACTGCTGTGGGTCTGTACCGGCCTGCTGGGGGGCTGTGCCGACTGTCCGGGGGTCTGTGCAGGCTGCGGGGGTCTGTACCGGCTTGCCGGGGGGCTGTGTCGGCCTGCCGGTGGTCTGTACCGACTGTCCGGGGGCCTGAGCCGACTGCCGGGTGTCTGTACCGGCCTGCCAGGGGGCTGTGCCGGCCTGCCGGGGGACTGTGCTGGCCTGCCGGGGGCCTGAGCTGGCCTGCCGGTGGTCTGTGCCGACTGCCCGGGGGTTTGTGCCGACTGCCCGGGGGTCTGTGCGGACTGCCGTGGGTCTGTACCGGCCTGCCGGTGGTCTGTACCGACTGTCCGTGGGCCTGAGCGGCCTGTCGGGGGTCTGTACCGGCCCGCTGGTGGTCTGTACCGGCCTGGTGTGGGGGTCTGTGCAGGCATCGTCCCATCGGGCGATGCCTGCTACCATGACGGTGATTGACACATTAGCCAATGATGGGACAGTAGTAGTCCCATCATCCGGCCTATGTGTTGAATGTAAAAAAAAAAAAAAAAATACATACTACATACATACTACATGCTACATACATACTACATACATACTACATGCTACATACATACTACATACATACTACATGCTACATACATACTACATACATACTACATACAACATATATACTACATGCATGCAACATACATACTGCATATATACCACATGCATGCAACATGCATACTACATATATACCACATATATACTACATGCATGCATACTACATATATACCACATATACCGGGGGGCTGTGCCGACTGTCTGGGAGTCTGTGCTGACTGCCCGGGGGTCTGTACCGGCCTGCCGGGGGCCTGTGCCGGCCTGCCGGTGGTCTGTACCGACTGTCCGGGGGTCTGTGCAGGCTGCGGGGGTCTGTACCGGCCTGCCGGGGGGCTGTGCCGGCCTGCCGGTGGTCTGTGCCGACTGCCCGGGGGTTTGTGCCGACTGCCCGGGGGTCTGTGCGGACTGCCGTGGGTCTGTACTGGCCTGCCGGGGGGCTGTACCAGCCTGCCGGGGGGCTGTGCCGACTGCCCGGGGTCTGTACCGGCCTTCCGGGGGCTGTGCCGGCCTGCCGGTGGTCTGTGCCGACTGCCCGGGGGTCTGTGCAGACTGCCGTGGGTCTGTACCGGCCTGCCGGGGGGCTGTGCTGACTGCCCGGGGGTCTGTACCGGCCTTCCGGGGGGCTGTGCCGGCCTGCCGGTGGTCTGTGCCGACTGCCCGGGGGTCTGTGCCGACTGCCCGGGGGTCTTTGCGGACTGCCATGGGTCTGTACCGGCCTGCCGGTGGTCTGTACCGACTGTCCGTGGGCCTGAGCGGCCTGCCGGGGGTCTGTACCGGCCCGCTGGTGGTCTGTACCGGCCTGGTGTGGGGGTCTGTGCAGGCATCGTCCCATCGGGCGATGCCTGCTACCATGACGGTGATTGACACATTAGCCAATGATGGGACAGTAGTAGTCCCATCATCCGGCCTATGTGTTGAATGTAAAAAAAAAAAAAAAAATACATACTACATACATACTACATGCTACATACATACTACATACATACTACATGCTACATACATACTACATACATACTACATGCTACATACATACTACATACATACTACATACAACATATATACTACATGCATGCAACATACATACTGCATATATACCACATGCATGCAACATGCATACTACATATATACCACATATATACTACATGCATGCATACTACATATATACCACATATACCGGGGGGCTGTGCCGACTGTCTGGGAGTCTGTGCTGACTGCCCGGGGGTCTGTACCGGCCTGCCGGGGGCCTGTGCCGGCCTGCCGGTGGTCTGTACCGACTGTCCGGGGGTCTGTGCAGGCTGCGGGGGTCTGTACCGGCCTGCCGGGGGGCTGTGCCGGCCTGCCGGTGGTCTGTGCCGACTGCCCGGGGGTTTGTGCCGACTGCCCGGGGGTCTGTGCGGACTGCCGTGGGTCTGTACTGGCCTGCCGGGGGGCTGTACCAGCCTGCCGGGGGGCTGTGCCGACTGCCCGGGGTCTGTACCGGCCTTCCGGGGGCTGTGCCGGCCTGCCGGTGGTCTGTGCCGACTGCCCGGGGGTCTGTGCAGACTGCCGTGGGTCTGTACCGGCCTGCCGGGGGGCTGTGCTGACTGCCCGGGGGTCTGTACCGGCCTTCCGGGGGGCTGTGCCGGCCTGCCGGTGGTCTGTGCCGACTGCCCGGGGGTCTGTGCCGACTGCCCGGGGGTCTTTGCGGACTGCCATGGGTCTGTACCGGCCTGCCGGGGGGCTGTGCTGGCCTGCCGGTGGTCTGTACCGACTGTCCGGGGGTCTGAGCGGCCTGCCGGGGGTCTGTACAGGCCTGCCGGGGGTCTGTACCGGCCTGCCGGTGGTCTATACCGACTGTCCGGGGGTCTGAGCAGGCTGCGGGGGTCTGTGCTGGATCGTCCGATGGGACTACAAGTCCCATCGGGCGATGCCTGCTACCATGACAGTGATTGACACATTAGCCAATGATGGGACAGTAGTAGTCCCATCATCCGGCCTATGTGTTGAATGTAAAAAAAAATAAAAATACATACTACATACATACTACATGCTACATACATACTACATACATGCAACATACATACATACTACATGCAACATGCATACTACATGCATGCAACATACATATATACTACATATATACTACATGCATGCAACATGCATACTACATATATACCACATATATACTACATGCATGCAACATACATACATACAACATATATACTACATGCATGCAACATGCATACTATATATATACCACATATATACTACATGCATGCAACATGCATACTACATGCATGCAACATACATACTACATATATACCACATGCATGCAACATGCATACTATATATACCACATATATACTACATGCATGCAACATACATATATACTACATATATACCACATATATACAACATGCACGCAACATATACAATATATATATAATACATATATACTACATGCAATATACATACTACATACATACTACATATATACCACATGCATGCAACATGCATACTACATATATACTACATATATACTACATGCATGCAACATATATAATACATATATACTACATGCAACATACATACTACATACATACTACATATATACTACATGCATGCAACATACATACATACTACATATATACCACATGCATGCAACATACATACATACTACATATATACCACATGCATGCAACATATATACCACATATATACTACATGCATGCAACATACATATATACTACATGCAACATGCATACTACATATATACTACATGCATGCAACATACATATATACTACATGCATGCAACATGCATACTACATATATACCACATATATACTTCATGCATGCAACATACATATATACTACATGCAACATGCATACTACATGCATGCAACATACATACTACATATATACCACATGCATGCAACATGCATACTATATATATAACACATATATACTACATGCATGCAACATACATATATACTACATATATACCACATGCATGCAACATGCATACTATATACACTCACTGGCCACTTTATTAGGTACACCATGCTAGTAAGGGGTTGGACCCCCTTTTGCCTTCAGAACTGCCTCAATTCTTCGTGGCAGAGATTTAACAAGGTGCTGGAAGCATTCCTCAGAGATTTTGGACCATATTGACATGATGGCATCACACAGTTGGCGCAGATTTGTCGGCTGCACATCCCTGATGCGAATCTCCCGTTCCACCACATCCCAAAGATGCTCTATTGGATTGAGATCTGGTGACTGAGGAGGCCATTTGAGTACAGTAAACTCATTGTCATGTTCAAGAAACCAATCTGAGATGATTCGAGCTTTATGACATGGCGCATTATCCTGCTGAAAGTAGCCATCAGATGTTGGGTACATTGTGGTCATAAAGGGATGGACATGGTCAGCAACAATACTCAGGTAGGCTGTGGCATTGCAACGATGCTCAATTGGTACCAAGGGGCCCAAAGAGTGCCCAGAAAAAATTCCCCACACCATGACACCACCACCACCAGCCTGAACCGTTGATACAAGGCAGGATGGATCCATGCTTTCATGTTGTTTACGCCAAATTCTGACCCTACCATCCGAATGTCACAGCAGAAATCGAGACTCATCAGACCAGGCAACGTTTTTCCAATCTTCTACTGTCCAATTTCGATGAGCTTGTGCAAATTGTAGCCTCAGTTTCCTGTTCTTAGCTGAGAGGAGTGGTACCCAGTGTGGTCTTCTGCTGCTGTAGCCCATCTGCCTCAAAGTTCGACGCACTGTGCGTTCAGAGATGCTCTTCTGCCTACCTTGGTTGTAACGGGTGGCAATTTGAGTCACTGTTGCCTTTCTATCAGCTCGAACCAGTCTGCCCATTCTCCTCTGACCTCTGGCATCAACATGGCATTTCCGGCCACAGAACTGCCGCTCACTGGATTTTTTTTCTTTTTCGGACCATTCTCTGTAAACCCTAGAGATGGTTGTGCGTGAAAATCCCAGTAGATCAGCATTTTCTGAAATTCTCAGACCAGCCCTTCTGGCACCAACAATCATGCCACGTTCAAAGGCACTCAAATCACCTTTCTTCCCCATACTGATGCTCGGTTTGAACTGCAGGAGATTGTCTTGACCATGTCTCCATGCCTAAATGCACTGAGTTGCCGCCATGTGATTGGCTGATTAGAAATTAAGTCTTAACACACAGTTGGACAGGTGTACCTAATAAAGTGGCCAGTGAGTGTATATACCACATATATACTACATGCATGCAACATATATATAATACATACTGTATATACTACATGCAACATACATACTACATACATACTACATATATACCACATGCATGCAACATGCATACTACATATATACTACATGCATGCAACATATATATAATACATATATACTACATGCAACATACATACTACATACATACTGCATATATACCACATGCATGCAACATGCATACTACATATATACCACATATATACTACATGCATGCAACATACATACATACTACATATATACCACATGCATGCAACATGCATACTACATATATACTACATATATACTACATGCATGCAACATACATACTACATATATACCACATGCATGCAACATGCATACTACATATATACTACATATATACTACATGCATGCAACATACATATATACTACATACAATACATACATATAGACATACAGTACATATAACATAGAGTACATACTCACCATCACTTGTCACTTTGATCCCCGAAGCCATTGTCATCTATGGAATAAAGATTAAAATAACAAAGCACAAATATACTCACCCCTGATCCGCAGAAGTCCACGGGTGTCCCACAACGATCTTGCATGGAGAACTGCAGCATCAGCTTATGCTACCGTTCTCTACGGGGCTCAGGAAACCAGTGTCGGGAGGTAGGTATCCTTCCGCCCTGTATTCCTCCGCCAGTGTAAAAAAAAAAAAAAAGTCCCTAGTCTCACTTTATGGCAAAAGCTGCATGGGAAATTTTTCACACAGCAATGTCATGAAATGAGACTAGGGACTTTTTTTTTTCTTTACAGTGGCGGAGGAATACAGGGCGGAAGGATACCTACCTCCCGACACTGGTTTCCTGGAGCCCGTAGAGAACGGTAGCATCAGCTGATGCTGCTGTTCTCCACGCAAGATCGTTGTGGGACACCCGTGGACTTCTGCGGATCAGGGGTGAGTATATTTGTGCTTTGTTATTTTAATCTTTATTCCATAGACGACAATGGCTTCGGGGATCAAAGTGACAAGTGATGGTGAGTATGTACTCTATGTTATATGTACTGTATGTCTATATGTATGTATTGTATGAATGTATTGTATGTAGTATATATGTATGTTGCATGCATGTAGTATATATGTAGTATATATGTAGTATGCATGTTGCATGCATGTGGTATATATGTAGTATGTATGTTGCATGCATGTAGTATATATGTAGTATATATGTAGTATGCATGTTGCATGCATGTGGTATATGTAGTATGTATGTTGCATGTAGTATATATGTATTATATATATGTTGCATGCATGTAGTGTATATGTGGTATATATGTAGTATATATGTATGCTGCATGCATGTAGTATATATGTGGTATATATATAGTATGCATGTTGCATGCATGTGGTATATATGTAGTATATATGTATGTTGCATGCATGTAGTATATACTGTATGTGGTATATATATAGAATGCATGTTGCATGCATGTGGTATATATGTAGTATGTATGTATGTTGCATGTAGTATATATGTATTATATATATGTTGCATGCATGTAGTATATATGTAGTATGCATGTTGCATGCATGTGGTATATATGTAGTATGTATGTTGCATGTGGTATATATGTAGTATATATGTATGTTGCATGCATGTAGTATATATGTGGTATATATATAGTATGCATGTTGTATGCATGTGGTATATATGTAGTATATATGTATGTTGCATGCATGTAGTATATATGTGGTATATATATAGTATGCATGTTGCATGCATGTGGTATATATGTAGTATGTATGTATGTTGCATGTAGTATATATGTATTATATATATGTTGCATGCATGTAGTATATATGTAGTATGCATGTTGCATGCATGTGGTATATATGTAGTATGTATGTAGTATGTATGTTGCATGTAGTATATATGTATTATATATATGTTGCATGCATGTAGTATATATGTGGTATATATAGTATGCATGTTGCATGCATGTGGTATATATGTAGTATGTATGTTGCATGCATGTAGTATGCATGTTGCATGTAGTATATATGTATGTTGCATGCATGAAGTATATATGTGGTATATATGTAGTATGCATGTTGCATGCATGTAGTATATATGTATGTTGCATGCATGTAGTATATATGTAGTATGCATGTTGCATGTAGTATATATGTATGTTGCATGCATGTAGTATATATGTGGTATATATGTAGCATGCATGTTGCATGCATGTGGTATATATGTAGTATGTATGTATGTTGCATGCATGTGGTATATATGTAGTATGTATGTATGTTGCATGCATGTAGTATATATGTAGTATGGATGTTGCATGTAGTATATATGTATTATATATATGTTGCATGCATGTAGTATATATGTGGTATATATGTAGTATATATGTATGTTGCATGCATGTAGTATATATGTGGTATATATATAGTATGCATGTTGCATGCATGTGCTATATATGTAGTATATATGTATGTTGCATGCATGTAGTATATATGTGGTGTATATATATATATATAGTATGCATGTTGCATGCATGTGGTATATATGTAGTATGTATGTATGTTGCATGTAGTATATATGTATTATATATATGTTGCATGCATGTTGTATATATGTGGTATATATGTAGTATATATGTATGTTGCATGCATGTAGTATATATGTGGTATATACACTCACTGGCCACTTTATTAGGTACACCTGTCCAACTGTGTGTTAAGACTTAATTTCTAATCAGCCAATCACATGGCGGCAACTCAGTGCATTTAGGCATGTAGACATGGTCAAGACAATCTCCTGCAGTTCAAACCGAGCATCAGTATGGGGAAGAAAGGTGATTTGAGTGCCTTTGAACGTGGCATGATTGTTGGTGCCAGAAGGGCTGGTCTGAGTATTTCAGAAACTGCTGATCTACTGGGATTTTCACGCACAACCATCTCTAGGGTTTACAGAGAATGGTCCGAAAAAGAAAAAAAATCCAGTGAGCGGCAGTTCTGTGGGCGGAAATGCCTTGTTGATGCCAGAGGTCAGAGGAGAATGGGCATACTGGTTCGAGCTGATAGAAAGGCAACAGTGACTCAAATTGCCACCCGTTACAACCAAGGTAGGCAGAAGAGCATCTCTGAACGCACAGTGCGTCGAACTTTGAGGCAGATGGGCTACAGCAGCAGAAGACCACACTGGGTACCACTCCTCTCAGCTAAGAACAGGAAACTGAGGCTACAATTTGCACAAGCTCATCGAAATTGGACAGTAGAAGATTGGAAAAACGTTGCCTGGTCTGATGAGTCTCGATTTCTGCTGTGACATTCGGATGGTAGGGTCAGAATTTGGCGTAAACAACATGAAAGCATGGATCCATCCAGCCTTGTATCAACGGTTCAGGCTGGTGGTGGTGGTGTCATGGTGTGGGGAATTTTTTCTTGGCACTCTTTGGGCCCCTTGGTACCAATTGAGCATCGTTGCAACGCCACAGCCTACCTGAGTATTGTTGCTGACCATGTCCATCCCTTTATGACCACAATGTACCCAACATCTGATGGCTACTTTCAGCAGGATAATGCTCCATGTCATAAAGCTCGAATCATCTCAGATTGGTTTCTTGAACATGACAATGAGTTCACTGTACTCAAATGGCCTCCTCAGTCACCAGATCTCAATCCAATAGAGCATCTTTGGGATGTGGTGGAACGGGAGATTCGCATCAGGGATGTGCAGCCGACAAATCTGCGCCAACTGTGTGATGCCATCATGTCAATATGGTCCAAAATCTCTGAGGAATGCTTCCAGCACCTTGTTGAATCTCTGCCACGAAGAATTGAGGCAGTTCTGAAGGCAAAAGGGGGTCCAACCCGTTACTAGCATGGTGTACCTAATAAAGTGGCCAGTGAGTGTATATAGTATGCATGTTGCATGCATGTGGTATATATGTAGTATATATGTATGTTGCATGCATGTAGTATATATGTGGTATATATATATATATATAGTATGCATGTTGCATGCATGTGGTATATATGTAGTATGTACTGTATGTATGTTGCATGTAGTATATATGTATTATATATATGTTGCATGCATGTAGTATATATGTAGTATGCATGTTGCATGCATGTGGTATATATGTAGTATGTGTGTAGTATGTATGTTGCATGTAGTATATATGTATTATATACACTCACTGGCCACTTTATTAGGTACACCTGTCCAACTGTGTGTTAAGACTTAATTTCTAATCAGCCAATCACATGGCGGCAACTCAGTGCATTTAGGCATGTAGACATGGTCAAGACAATCTCCTGCAGTTCAAACCGAGCATCAGTATGGGGAAGAAAGGTGATTTGAGTGCCTTTGAACGTGGCATGATTGTTGGTGCCAGAAGGGCTGGTCTGAGTATTTCAGAAACTGCTGATCTACTGGGATTTTCACGCACAACCATCTCTAGGGTTTACAGAGAATGGTCCGAAAAAGAAAAAAAATCCAGTGAGCGGCAGTTCTGT
Organism: Dendrobates tinctorius; assembly: GCF_039654945.1. Taxonomy (NCBI): domain Eukaryota; kingdom Metazoa; phylum Chordata; class Amphibia; order Anura; family Dendrobatidae; genus Dendrobates; species Dendrobates tinctorius. Next base: position 3,859,249 of record NW_027361692.1, on the reverse strand, counting down.
GGCCGGAAATGCCTTGTTGATGCCAGAGGTCAGAGGAGAATGGGCATACTGGTTCGAGCTGATAGAAAGGCAACAGTGACTCAAATTGCCACCCGTTACAACCAAGGTAGGCAGAAGAGCATCTCTGAACGCACAGTGCGTCGAACTTTGAGGCAGATGGGCTACAGCAGCAGAAGACCACACTGGGTACCACTCCTCTCAGCTAAGAACAGGCATCTGATGGCTACTTTCAGCAGGATAATGCGCCATGTCATAAAGCTCGAATCATCTCAGATTGGTTTCTTGAACATGACAATGAGTTCACTGTACTCAAATGGCCTCCTCAGTCACCAGATCTCAATCCAATAGAGCATCTTTGGGATGTGGTGGAACGGGAGATTCGCATCAGGGATGTGCAGCCGACAAATCTGCGCCAACTGTGTGATGCCATCATGTCAATATGGTCCAAAATCTCTGAGGAATGCTTCCAGCACCTTGTTGAATCTCTGCCACGAAGAATTGAGGCAGTTCTGAAGGCAAAAGGGGGTCCAACCCCTTACTAGCATGGTGTACCTAATAAAGTGGCCAGTGAGTGTATATGTTGCATGCATGTAGTATATATGTGGTATATATATAGTATGCATGTTGCATGCATGTGGTATATATGTAGTATATATGTATGTTGCATGCATGTAGTATATATGTGGTATATATATAGTATACATGTTGTATGCATGTGGTATATATGTATGTTGCATGCATGTAGTATATATGTGGTATATATATAGTATGCATGTTGCATGCATGTGGTATATATGTAGTATGTATGTATGTTGCATGTAGTATATATGTATTATATATGTTGCATGCATGTAGTATTTATGTAGTATGCATGTTGCATGCATGTGGTATATATGTAGTATGTATGTAGTATGTATGTTGCATGTAGTATATATGTATTATATATATGTTGCATACATGTAGTATATATGTGGTATATATAGTATGCATGTTGCATGCATGTGGTATATATGTAGTATGTAGGTTGCATGTAGTATATGTATGTTGCATGCATGAAGTATATATGTGGTATATGTAGTATGCATGTTGCATGCATGTAGTATATATGTATGTTGCATGCATGTAGTATATATGTAGTATGCATGTAGTATATATGTATGTTGCATGCATGTAGAATATATGTGGTATATGTGTAGCATGCATGTGGTAGATATGTAGTATGTATGTTGCATGCATGTGGTATATATGTAGTATGTATGTTGCATGCATGTAGTATATATGTAGTATGTATGTAGTATGGATGTTGCATGTAGCATATATGTATTATATATATGTTGCATGCATGTAGTATATATGTAGTATATATGTAGTATGCATGTTGCATGCATGTGGTATATATGTAGTATGTATGTAGTATGTATGTTGCATGTAGTATATATGTATTATATATATATGTTGCATGCATGTTGTATATATGTGGTATATATGTAGTATATATGTATGTTGCATGCATGTAGTATATATGTGGTATATATATAGTATGCATGTTGCATGCATGTGGTATATATGTAGTATGTATGTTGCATGCATGTAGTATGCATGTTGCATGTAGTATATATGTATGTTGCATGCATGTAGTATATATGTGGTATATATGTAGTATGCATGTTGCATGCATGTAGTATATATGTTGTATGCATGTTGCATGCATGTAGTATATATGTGGTATATATGTAGTATGCATGTTGCATGCATGTAGTATATATGTAGTATATATGTATGTTGCATGCATGTAGTATGCATGTTGCATGTAGTATGTATGTATGTTGCATGCATGTAGTATGTATGTAGCATGTATGTAGTATGTATGTAGCATGTAGTATGTATGTAGTATGTATTTTTATTTTTTTTTACATTCAACACAAAGGCCGGATGATGGGACTACTACTGTCCCATCATTGGCTAATGTGTCAATCACCGTCATGGTAGCAGGCATCGCCCGATGGGACGATGCCTGCACAGATCCCCGCAACCTGCACAGCCCCTCGGCAGGCCGGTACAGACCATCAGCGGGCCGGTACAGACCCCCGGCAGGCCGCTCAGGCCCACGGACAGTCGGTACAGACCACCGGCAGGCTGGTACAGACCCACGGCAGTCCGCACAGATCCCCGGGCAGTCGGCACAAACCCCCGTGCAGTCGGCACAGCCGCCCGGAAGGCCGGTACAGCCCCCCGGCAGGCTGGCACAGCCCCCCGGCAGGCCGGCACAGCCCCCCGGCAGGCCGGTACAGACACCTGGCAGTCGGCTCAGACCCCCGGACAGTCTGTACAGACCACCGGCAGGCCGGCACAGCCCCCCGGCAGGCCGATACAGACCCCCGCAGCCTGCACAGACCCCCGGACAGTCGGCACAGCCCCCCGGCAGGCCGGTACAGACCCACGGCAGTCCGCACAAACCCCCGGGCAGTCGGCACAGACCACCGGCAGGCCGGCACAGCCCCCCGGCAGGCCGGTACAGACCCCCGGCAGTCCGCTCAGACCCCCGGACAGTCGGTACAGACCACCGGCAGGCCGGCACAGCCCCCCGGCAGGCCGGTACAGACCCCCGCAGCCTGCACAGACCCCCGGACAGTCGGTCCAGACCACCGGCAGGCCGGTACAGCCCCCCGGCAGGCCGGTACAGACCCTCGGACAGTCGGCACAGACCCCCGGTATATATGTAGTATGCATGTTGCATGCATGTAGTATATATGTGGTATATATGTAGTATGCATGTTGCATGCATGTGGTATATATGCAGTATGTATGTATGTTGCATGCATGTGGTATATATGCAGTATGTATGTATGTTGCATGTATGTAGCATGTAGTATGTATGTAGCATGTATGTAGTAGGGATTTTTTTTTTTGTACATTCAACACATTAGCCGGATGATGGGACTACTACTGTCCCATCATTGGCTAATGTGTCAATCACCGTCATGGTAGCAGGCATCGCCCGATGGGACTTGTAGTCCCATCGGACGATCCTGCACAGACCCCCGCAGCCTGCTCAGACCCCCGGACAGTCGGCACAGCCCCCCGGCAGGCCAGCACAGCCCCCCGGTAGGCCGGTACAGACCCCCGGCAGTCCGAACAGACCCCCGGGCAGTCGGCACAGACCCCCGGACAGTCGGCACAGACCCCCGGCAGGCCAGCACAGCTCCCCGGTAGGCCGGTACAGACCCCTGGCAGTCCGCACAGACCCCCGGGCAGTCGGCACAGACCCCCGGCAGGCCAGCACAGCCCCCCGGTAGACCGGTACAGACCCCCGGCAGTCCGAACAGACCCCCGGGCAGTCGGCACAGACCCCCGGACAGTCAACACAGCCCCCCGGCAGGCTGGCACAGCCCCCCGGCAGGCCGACACAGCTCCCCGGTAGGCCGGTACAGACCCCCGGCAGTCCGCACAGACCCCCGAGCAGTCGGCACAGACCCCCAGACAGTCGGCACAGCCCCGCGGCAGGCCGGTAAAGACCCCCGGCAGTCCACTCAGACCCCCGGACAGTCGGTACAGACCACCGGCAGGCCGGTACAGACCTCCGGCAGTCCGCTCAGACCCCGGACAGTCGGTACAGACCACCGGCAGGCCGGCACAGCCCCCCGGCAGGCCGGTACAGACCCCCGCAGCCTGCACAGACCCCCGGACAGTCGGTACAGACCACCAGCAGGCCGGCACAGCCCCCCGGCAGGCCGGTACAGACCCTCGGACAGTCGGCACAGACCCCCGGTATATATGTAGTATGCATGTTGCATGCATGTAGTATATATGTGGTATATATGTAGTATGCATGTTGCATGCATGTGGTATATATGCAGTATGTATGTATGTTGCATGCATGTGGTATATATGCAGTATGTATGTATGTTGCATGTATGTAGCATGCATGTAGCATGTAGTATGTATGTAGTATATATGTAGCTTGTATGTAGTATGTATGTAGCATGTATGTAGCATGTAGTATGTATGTAGCATGTATGTAGCATGTAGTATGTATGTAGCATGTATGTAGTAGGGATTTTTTTTTTTTTTTTGTACATTCAACACATTAGCTGGATGATGGGACTACTACTGTCCCATCATTGGCTAATGTGTCAATCACCGTCATGGTAGCAGGCATCGCCCGATGGGACTTGTAGTCCCATCGGATGATCCTGCACAGACCCCCACAGTCTGCTCAGACCCCCGGACAGTCGGTACAGACCACCGGCAGGCTGGCACAGCCCCCCGGCAGTCCGCACAGACACCCGTGCAGTCGGAACAGACCACCCGCAGGCCGGCACAGCCCCCCGGCAGTCGGTACAGACCACCCGGGCAGTCGGCACAGACCACCGGGAGGCCGGCACGGACCACCGGGAGGCCGGTACGGACCCCCGGCAGTCCGCTCAGACCCCCGGGCAGTCGGCACAGACCCCCGGCAGGCCGGTACAGAACCCCGGGCAGGCGGCATAGACCCCCCCCTCCGGAAGGCTCGAACTGACGGCGCATCATGATGCGCACAGACTGCGCATCATGATGACGTCATTTCGGCAGCCAATCAGAGCCACAGCAGTGGCTCTTTGCATTATGGGAACTTCCGATTCCGATATTCGATATTGTAAAAATATCGGTACTCGGTATCGGAATTCCGATACAGCGAATATCGGCCGATACCCGATATTTGCAGTATTGGAATGCTCAACACTAGTCACATGTCTCCATTCCTCTGTTTCTTCAGGTGCACTTCGAATTTCTTCTCTTTCTGTAACATGAAGAGATAATTCTGCTCTGTCTAAGAAGTCTTCCCCTTCCTTAATGATCTTCAACGTAGCTAACCTCTCTTCAAGATTTTGCAACTTTTCCTCCAACAGGGACACAAGCTTGCATTTTCTGTGAACATGTAGCAAGAAATGCAGCTCACCAAATGGCTCCTGGCCTCTTCCATATTGAGATTTCTTAAAACGATGAAAGATGAGCCGTCAGCGCGCGGTTTTCCGATTTCCTCTTTTCAGCTGCAACAGCCAAAACCCAGTGATCGTTGAGCTCGCGGAGACTCTTCACTTATCCCAGAAGGCACTGGGAATATGCAAATGATCTCCTCAAGACTCTTCCCCTGGTTTTCCGATTTCCTCTTTTCAGCTGCATCAGCCAAAACCCAGTGATCGTTGAGCTCGCGGAGACTCTTCACTTATCCCAGAAGGCACTGGGAATATGCAAATGATCTCCTCAAGACTCTTCCCCTGGTTTTCCGATTTCCTCTTTTCAGCTGCAACAGCCAAAACCCAGTGATCATTGAGCTTGCGGAGACTCTTCACTTATCCCAGAAGGCACTGGGAATATACTCTTCCCAGTCGAACCATCATTAGCTACAGAAGAACAAAGTGAAGGTTCTGGAGTGGCCATCTCAGTCTCCTGACCTCAATATCATTGAGCCACTCTGGGGAGATCTCAAGTGTGCAGTTCATGCCAGATAGCCCAGAAATTTACAGGAACTGGAGGCTTTTTGCCAAGAAGAGTGGACAGCTTTACCATCTGAGAAAATATAGAACCTCATACACAACTACCACAAAAGATTTCAAGCTGTCATTGATGTTTGAGGGGGCAATATACAGTTTTAAGAAATACTCATCTATTGTGATTTATGGTTTATTGCTGTTTTTGCATGTATTCATTTATGTCTGCAAACATATATTTCTTATTTATATGTTAGCTTTGTTTAGTAACATTACTTGCTTAGGTCTGAATAGGGTGGAGCTAATTAATTACCTGAAACTGGGTGTTCACTTTGCAGTCTCCTCATGTATTCATTTATTTAAGCTTCCTAGTTTTGATAAGATATACCTATGACTAAGGACATGTAATATCTGTCTGAAATGCGTAAGGTAGCCTTGCCTGTCATGGTGGCTTATTAATATGATTTTAAAACCTTCCTAATAAATGTGAGTTTTATCTTTTTTCACTAATTTTGGTGCTGGAGACCCCCTCTTTTTTTCTTTGGAATTGGATTTATAGCGCCAGTTGAACCGCACTGGACATCTCCTGGCATCAGACCACTTATGGACTACATGGACACTGATGTACGGTAGGCTTAATATTTTTTCCTCTTTTTCTGCTATTAAGAAATGGGGTATGTAAACTTTTGATCAGGGTAATTTGGATGTTTTGGGATGTCATTATGATTTAAAAAGAGAAAACACCGCAGTTTGACAATAAATCGCTTCACCCAACCACTAACCATGAGCGGAGAAAAAGGTTTGGTGTTATCATTGATATTCTCTGAAAACAGGCAATGAAAGCAAAAAATTCTGCCGGGGTATGTAATCTTTTGAGCACAACTGTGTGTGCATATATATATATATATATATATATATATTCACACATACATACATATTTGTATATTATATATGTCACAATCCATTTTTGGATTTATAGCAGCTCTGATTCCATTATGATTCCAACATAGCTTTTTTCCTTTCAGTCCAGCATGGGTTAATGTCCGTTCCCCTTGTTGGCAGCCTGCTGCAATTGCAGAGTTGCTAGGTCAGCTGATGTGTGTGGTGACGAGAGATGAGCAAATATGTTAGGAAGACGATCGCCAAACATTAATTCAGCAAGACGACTATTGTACTTTCGGATTCGTGATAGGTAGCATGAGCATTTTTATTAAAATTAGAAAAAGTCGGTAACATTCGATAAGATAGAATAAAAGCCAGTAATTCAAGTGCCGCGTTCAGTGAAATCACAGCGTGATAGGTTAGAATAGAAAAGATAGAATAGGTATATACATATAGAATACATATATAGATGTCAGTGACACACATATATATACAGTCATGGCCAAAAGTATTGACACCCCTGCAATTCTGTCAGATAATATTCAGTTTCTTCCTGAAAATGATTGCAAACACAAATTCTTTGGTATTATTATCTTCATTTAATTTGTCTTAAATGAAAAAACACAAAAGAGAATGAAGCAAAAAGCAAAACATTGATCATTTCACACAAAACTCCAAAAATGGGCCAGACAAAAGTATTGGCACCCTCAGCCTAATACTTGGTTGCACAACCTTTAGCCAAAATAACTGCGACCAACCGCTTCCGGTAACCATCAATGAGTTTCTTACAATGCTCTGCTGGAATTTTAGACCATTCTTCTTTGGCAAACTACTCCAGGTCCCTGATATATGAAGGGTGCCTTCTCCAAACTGCCATTTTTAGATCTCTCCACAGGTGTTCTATGGGATTCAGGTCTGGACTCATTGCTGGCCACCTTAGAAGTCTCCAGTGCTTTCTCTCAAACCATTTTCTAGTGCTTTTTGAAGTGTGTTTTGGGATATTGTCCTGCTGGAAGACCCATGACCTCTGAGGTAGACCCAGCTTTCTCACACTGGGCCCTTAATTATGCTGCAAAATTTGTTGGTAGTCTTCTGACTTCATAATGCCATGCACACGGTCAAGCAGTCCAGTGCCAGAGGCAGCAAAGCAACCCCAAAACATCAGGGAACCTCCGCCATGTTTGACTGTAGGGACTGTGTACTTTTCTTTGAATGCCTCTTTTTTCTCCTGTAAACTCTATGTTGATGCTTTTGCCCTAAAAGCTCTACTTTTGTCTCATCTGACCAGAGAACATTCTTCCAAAATGTTTTAGGCTTTTTCAGGTAAGTTTTGGCAAACTCCAGCCTGGCTTTTTTATGTCTCGGGGTAAGAAGTGGAGTCTTCCTGGGTCTCCTACCATACAGTCCCTTTTCATTCAGATGCCAACGGATAGTGCTTTTTGAAGTGTGTTTTGGGATATTGTCCTGCTGGAAGACCCATGACCTCTGAGGTAGACCCAGCTTTCTCACACTGGGCCCTTAATTATGCTGCAAAATTTGTTGGTAGTCTTCTGACTTCATAATGCCATGCACACGGTCAAGCAGTCCAGTGCCAGAGGCAGCAAAGCAACCCCAAAACATCAGGGAACCTCCTCCATGTTTGACTGTAGGGACCGTGTACTTTTCTTTGAATGCCTCTTTTTTCTCCTGTAAACTCTATGTTGATGTTTTTGCCCTAAAAGCTCTACTTTTGTCTCATCTGACCAGAGAACATTCTTCCAAAATGTTTTAGGCTTTTTCAGGTAAGTTTTGGCAAACTCCAGCCTGGCTTTTTTATGTCTCGGGGTAAGAAGTGGAGTCTTCCTGGGTTTCCTACCATACAGTCCCTTTTCATTCAGATGCCGACGGATAGTACGGGTTGACACCGTTGTACCCTTGGACTGCAGGGCAGCTTTAACTTGTTTGGATGTTAGTGGAGGTTCTTTATCCAACATCCGCACAATCTTGCGTTGAAATCTCTTGTCAATTTTTCTTTTCCGGCCACATCTAGGGAGGTTAGCCACAGTGCCATGGGCTTTAAACTTCTTGATGACACTGCGCACGGTAGACACAGGAACATTCAGATCTTTGGAGATGGACTTGTAGCCTTGAGATTGCTCATGCTTCCTCACAATTTGGTTTCTCAAGTCCTCAGACAGTTCTTTGATCTTCTTTCTTTTCTCCGTGCTCAATGTGGTACACACAAGGACACAGGACAGAGGTTGAGTCAACTTTAATCCATGTCAACTGGCTGCAAGTGTGATTTAGTTATTGCCAACACCTGTTAGGTGCCACAGGTAAGTTATAGGTGCTGTTAATTACACAAATTAGAGAAGCATCACATGATTTTTCGAACAGTGCCAATACTTTTGTCCACCCTCTTTGTTATGTTTGGTGTGGAATTATATCCAATTTGGCTTTAGGACAATTCTTTTTGTGTTTTTTCATTTAAGACAAATTAAATGAAGATAATAATACCAAAGAATTTGTGTTTGCAATCATTTTCAGGAAGAAACTGAGTATTATCTGACAGAATTGCAGGGGTGTCAATACTTTTGGCCATGACTGTATATGTATTACATAGATATACTGTATAGATAGAAGAAAAGCTAGTAATTCAGCAGCCGCGGTAGTGTAAAATCACAGCAGAAGCCGACAGGATAGAAGAGATGGATTACATACAGTAAATACAAAAGGATTAGGTAGATATATTGATGTCAGTGACAAATACAATTAGTACAGTGTGTGTGCAATTTACTGTACATGTATTTAATTAATAAAAGATTATTTTTCTGAAAGAAATGGCTTGGGCTCCCGCGTAATTTTCTTAACTAGCAAAGGGAAAGTCGACGCTGGGGGTCAATGTTTATAGCCTGGGAAGGGGGTAATAACCATGGAGCTTCCCAGGCTGTTAATATCAGCTCACAGCTGTATTCTTAGCCTTTACTGGCTATTAAAATGGGGGACCCTAAAAAAATGACGTAGGGTCCCCCTATAATTAATAACCAGCAAAGGCTCTGCAGACAGCTGCAGCTGATATTAATAGCCTAGGAAGGGGCCATGGATACTGGCCCCCCAGGCTAAAAACATCAGCTCTCAGCCACCCCAGAAAAGGCGCATATCTAAGATGTGCCAATTCTGGCACTTAGCCTCGCTCTTCCCACTTGCCCTGGAGCGGTGGCAAGTGGGGTAATAGTTGGGGGGTTGAGGTCACTGTCGGGTGACTTCAAGCCCCAAGGTTAGTAATGGGGAGGCCTCAATAAGACGCCCCCATTACTAACCCCAAAGTCACATTGTATAAAAACACAGACACCCAGAGTAAAGTCCTTTAATTGAAAGAACACAGACTCCTTTAATAATCTCAATTAAACCATACTTACGACCTTGCGTAATTCCACCGAAACCTTCGTTCTCCTGTAATAAACCAAAAATAAAAAAACAACAATATACCATACCTGTCCGTCATTCTATCCTACTCCATAATCCATGTCTGGGGGATAATTTGTTTTCAACCTGGATGGTGCCAAGATGCAACCGTCCAGGCTGAAAACCACTGGTGAATGAACAGCTGTGAGTAGAGCCTCAGTGACTAGTGGTGCCATCACTGAGGCTCCGTTCCCAGCTGGGATGAACTGCGGTGACCTCGGTGAGATCCCCGCTAGCACCATGAGAATGTCGCACGGTGCAGAGGTGAGTTCACCGCAGTGAAATTCTCCCGGTGAACTCGCCCCTGCACTGTGCGACATTCTCACGGTACTAGCAGGGATCTCACTGAGGTCACCGCAGTTCATCCTGGATGGCAACGGAGCCTCAGTGATGTTACCGCTAGTCACTGAGGCTGCACTCACAGCTGTTCATTCACCATTGGTTTTCAGCTTGGACGGTCTCATCTTGGCACCGTCCAGGTTGAAAACTAATTATCCCCCAGACATGGATTATGGCATGAGACAGAACGACCGACAGGTATGGTGTATTGTTGTGTTTTTATTTTTGGTTTATTACAGGAGAACAAGGGCTTCAGTGGAATTAGGCGAGGTCGTAAGTATGGTTTAATGGAGATTATTAAAGGAGTCTGTCTGTGTCATTCTTTCAAGGAAAGGACTTTATTCTGGGTGTGTCTTTATTTACCATATAGCTATAGGATTAGTAATGGATAGGTGTCTTATACATTAGACACCTATCTATCACTAAGCTGTGGGCTTGATGTCACCTAAAAATACAAAGGTGACAACCCCACAAATATGAACCCCACTTGCCACCACTACAGGATCATCTGCTCCTGCTCTCACTGTTATTAGTGGCAGCAAGTGGCAGCTGATGGGAGCTGTAGTCCCATCAGCTGTCATCAGTGACCTGAGGTAAACTTTTTACCTCCGATCACAGGCAGGCTCATGCTGTCTTCTGACAGTGTGGGAACCGCGGTTCTCTCACCGGCGGGGATGATTTCACTGGCGATCAAAAACACTATGCTGGTGTTTCCCATGCTGTCTCACAGTTTGGGAAGCACCAACTTTTGTACTGTATATGTTTGGCTATATTCGGCGGTTTAATCGATGAATATATCGGCGAATATTACAAATTCGGCGATCATGAGCCGAATTGAACATTGAAATATTCGCTCATATCTAGTGGTGACCACTCCCACCATCCTTTAAATGGTCACCTGATGCATCACCTTACTTTTGGTGATAGAGTTAATCTATGGAGATCGGCTGCGCAGTTGCAGCTCTCTGGTGTCAGCTACTTCTGGAGTTTGGAGTCCTGTTTCTGTGTCCTCTATGATGTGGAGCTTGGCAGCAAAATCTGGAAGCTAAGTGTGTTGTTTTTACTTTGTCTGTCTTGTGTTTGTCACTGTCCCCTGTGTTGTACCATCTGCAGTGGTGATGCTAGCGCCCTTGCCAGCCAGCGAGGGACGAGGTTTGTGATGGTGGCAGGGGGAAGGGCCCACTTAGGGTGTTAGGGGAGTGCAGGAACATGCTCAGGTTGGAGCTCAGGAGGTGTCCACCCCTCATTTCCCTATCGGTAGGGCCTTCCTCTCCCCATTTCCATCCCATTGAGTGAGTGTTGTGCTGTCAGCTAACCTACCCCCTGTTGGGTCGTTACACATCTTGACTATATATATATACACACATACTGTATGTATGGGACTTTTGAGCAGTATTATCTAAACCAATTGAAAAAGTGTAGAAACAAGGAGTCTCTTTTCCCTGCAAAAATCTTCCCCCTCTTCATCTCCTGACCTGGTTGCTCCTCCTCCCACTGCCAGAGACTTTTGCAGTGACTCATGACTCACACAGGGAAAATTTACCTCCTATTTCTACATAGAGCATGGCAGGATTCAGCTAATCAATTTTTAATCACATGATGTCATAGACCTAATGGAACACAGAATAATTAAGGACAAAATGAGTAACTGTAACACAGTATCATGTAATTTGATTATTGCAATATATTAAGAGTAGTGATGAGCGAACGTGCTCGGATAACGTCTTATCTGAGCATGCTCGGATGTTATCTGAGTATCTTGGGTGTGCTCGTATATTATGTTTGCATACCTGTGGATGCATAATTTGCGGCTGTTAGACTGCCTCAATACATGTAGAGATTGCCTGTTTGTCAGGAAATCCCAACTCGTGCTGTAGCTATCTAACAGCAACAAATCATGCAGCTGCAGGGACTCAAACATAATACAAGCCTCCAACCATCCTGGATCTAGCGGAACAGTCCCGATTTTGACTGCCTGCCCCGCTGTCCCAGGCGGGAGCTTTTTTTCCCACACTACACTGAGCTGCCACCCCCCCATGCACTGATCCCATCCATTCCTCACCCTAAGAGAGACCCACCGCAGCCCCTCACTGATAAATCCCAGCAATAACATTGCTGGGCTGCTCTGTGCGCACAGAACCTGTGATGAGGTCACAGGAGGGGAGGAGTCAGGGAGTCACATGGTCAGGGCCCTCAGTGTATGCAGGACTCTGCTGTGCTGGTTGTCATGGTGCTGGATGAGGGGAAGTTTATGTGTGGGTTCAGGAGGGGTTTACAGGGTGGATGTAGCAGAGCTGTGTGTGTACGAGATGTACAGAGTGGAGCCGTGTGTGTGTACAAGGTGTACGGAGCGGAGCCATGTGTGTATGAGGTGTACGGCGCAGAGCCACATGTGTACAAGATGTATGGAGCAGAGACGCATATGTATGAGGTGTACGGAGCGGAGCCATGTGTGTACTTGGTGTACGGAGCAGAGCCGCATGTGTACGAGGTATGCAGAGTGGAGCCGCGTCTGTTCGAGGTGTGCAGAGCGGAGCCACGTGTGTACGAGGTGTGAAGAGCAGAGCCGTGTGTGTACGAGGTTTATGGAGTGGAGCCATGTGTGTACTGAGTGGAGCCGTGTGTGTGCGAGGTGTACAGAGTGGAGCCGTGTGTGTATAAAGCATACAAAGCAGAACCGTGTGTGTATGAGGAGTGCGGAGCCGTGTGTGTACAAGGTATATGGTGGGGAGCATTCATACCTCCCAACCACCATCCCGGATCCAATGGGACAGTCCCGATTTTGAGAGTCTGCCCTGCTGTCCCGGATGGGAGCTTACTTTTCCCTCGGACACAGGAGTACATGGCGGAGCCTCGAGGAGAGCTTTAAAACTCGCATGTGACATTCCACTGGAAGTGATGTGCTGGAAGCTGACTGTAAATGAGGTAATTTCGGGAGGAGATTGTGATGGAACCATGGAGGCACTTCAGGGAATGCTTCAGATCCATCACTGTGTCCTCCTCTGACAGCGCGAACAGCAGGATCGCCTTGGAATCAGCGGGGATGCTGGCCATGTGAGTGGACCATGATATGTCCTGCATCGGGAGGCTCAGGTGGGCATTACAATGGGAGCCAGGCTGATATAGCATCTTTATAGAACCTTTCTTTCTCTCTCTGCTCTTTCCCTCTTTAATCTTTCTTTCTCTCTGTTTCTTTCTTTCTCTGTTCTTTCTTTCTCTCTGTTTCTTTCTCTCTCTGCTCTTTCTTTCCCTCTTTAATCTTTCTTTTTTCTTTCTCTCTCTATGATCTTTTTTTCTTTCTCTCTGTTCTTTCTCTCTCTTTGTTCTTTCATTCCCCTTTTTCTTTCTTTCTCTCTGTTCTCTTTCTTTCCCCTTTTTTTCTCTCTCTCTGTTCTTTCTCTATTCTCTCTCTCTGTTCTTTCTTTTTATCTCTCTTTCTGTTCTTTCTTTCTCTCTCTGTTCTTTCTTTCTCTCTGTTCTTTCTTTCCCCTCTTTCTTTCTCTCTCTGTTCTTTCTTTCTTTCTTTCTCTCTGCTCTCTTTCTTTCTCCTCTTTCTTTCTCTCTCTCTTTTGTACTATCTTACTCTCTCTTTGTTCTTTCTTTTTTCCCCTCTTTCTTTCTCTCTGTTCTTTCTTTCTTTCCCTCTCTCTGTTTCTTTATTTCTATGTTTTGTTTCTCTCTGTTTCTTTCTCTCTCTGTTCTTTCTTTCCCTCTTTAATCTTTCTTTTTTCTTTCTCTCTCTGATCTTTCTTTCTCTCTGATCTTTCTTTCTCTCTGTTCTTTCTTTCTCTCTCTTTGTTCTTTCTTTCCCCTTTTTCTTTCTATTCTCCTTCTTTCCCTCTTTCCTTCTCTATCTCTCTGTTCTTTCTTTCTATCTCTCTTTCTGTTCTTTCTTTCCCCTCTTTCTTTCTTTCTCTCTGTTCTTTCTTTCTCTCTGTTCTTTTTTTCTCTCTCCCTCTCTGCTCTTTCTTTCCCCTCTTTCTTTATCTCTCTGTTCTTTTTTTCTGTCCCCTCTTTCTTTCTCTCTCTGTTCTTTGTTTCTTTCTCTCTGCTCTTTCTTTCTCTCTCTGTTCTTTCTTATTATCTTTCTCTCTCTTTGTTCTTTCTTTCTTTGGCCTCTTTCTCTGTTCTATCTTTTTTCCCTCTTTCTTTCTCTCTCTGTTCTTCCTTTCTTTCTCTCTCTGTTCTTTCTTTCTCTCTCTGCTCTTTCTTTCTCTCTCCTTATGTTCTTCCTTTCTCGCTCCCTGTTTTTTATTTCTCTCTCTGTTCTTTCTTTCTCTCTCTGTTTTCTTTTTTTCTCTCTGTTTTTTCTTTAGCTCTCTGTTCTTTCTTTCCCCTCTTTCTCTCTCTGTTCTTCCTTTCTCTCTCTGTTTTTCCTTTCTCTCTCTGTTCTTTCTTTCTCTCTCTGTTCTTTCTTTCCCTCTGTTTGTTCTTTCTCTCTCTGTTCTTTCTTTCTCTCTCTTTTTCTTTCTTTCTCTCTATTTTCTTTTTTCTCTCTCTGTTCTTTCTTTTCCTCAGTGTGCCCACAGTACCAGCCACTGTGCCCATAATGCCAGCTACTGTGCCCTCAGTACCAGTCAGTGTGATCAGCAGTGCTAAATGGGTGCAGTTGGGGCATGGACATGGGTGTGAAATGGGTGTGATCAGGGGTGTGGCTTAAACTTTGCTGTGACGCGCTGCGTGCACTGCAGTCTTTGTCCCTCTTTCCCTTCTTCAAAAGTTGGGAGTTATGCATAATATACATGAGCACACCCAAGATACTCGGATAACACTTGCGCATGCTCTAATAAGACGTTATCCAAGCATGTTCGCTCATCAATAGTTAACAGAATGCAAACTTTGATTGGAGTGCCTGTTTAATGACATCGCAAGTATTTGTGGATATTTTAGTATAACACTTTGACGCATTGGAGAAAATCCTTTTTAAATTAGCACTGTTAAGAATTTGTGAATTGTCTGGAATATCATCAGCATGGATGTCATAAGAACAAAATATTTGGGAATTGCTATCCATGCCTTATGTCAGCACTAGAGTTGAGCGAAACGGGTCGAAACATTTCAAAAGTCGCCGACTTTTGGTAAAGTTGGGTTTCGTGAAACGAAACCCGACCCTAGGGTGAGGTCGGCCACGAGCTCGTCGACTTTTGCGCCAAAGTCGCGTTTCAAAAGTTTGTTTTCCGCCCTTTTTCAGGAAATCAGGATCAACGGACACTGTGGGCAACGTGATGACATAGGCAGGGGTCACCACCATCTTTGAGAAGGGCATGCAAGTGATTGGCTTGCTTTGAGGGGCATCACAGGGGGTATAAAAGGGCGTGCACGCCGACCGCCATGTTACTCATGCTGATCTCAGAATAGGGAGAGCTGCTGCTGCTGCTGATTCTGTAGGGAGAGCGTTAGGCAGGGAAGAAGACACCAAAAACTGCTTCTGCTGCTAGCGATTTTGCCTGTACAACACACTAGTTACTGTGTAGTGCAAGTGGAGGCTATATTTTACAGGATCAGCTGTGTTGGTTGTTAGGCTGCCTTATAAGGCTTCCTGATAGCTGCATTGCTGTTTTCCCACTGCTCTGCAAACTGCTTTTTTAAAAGCAATCCATAATTTTTTTTTTTTGTCCTGGTGAGGTACTGAGCGTGCATTTGTTCACACCATACAGCGGTGTACGCTCCTCACACAGTACCGTGTAACGGCTGTTATCACGGCCACAGTGAAGCTATCTGTGTGTGACTCTGTAAGAATAAGTCGAGGACTTGTTCCGTTCTTACAGACCTACACTCTAGGGAGATTCCTATTGTGCCCAATTCTATATACACCTTGTAGTTTGTCATACACTAGCCAATTTCTGCCTGTGACATAGCAGTGTGATATTCATTAGGCCTCACGCAATCCAACAGTGTCCACAAGTGTGTTCAGAAATTCTACATCTCCCCTGTTGTTATGAATGAGTCACCGTAGGAGGCAAAAACAGAAATACTAGCTAAGTCCAGAAAACCAGAGAAGTTGGCAGCTATCGGATTGCAGACCCCTGAACCTATCAACAACAACTAGCAGTAGCCGTGGGGGGTTCCTACGGTGCCCTAGACCCCTCGATCACAGCCGGAGAACTAAATAGCCTAAAGACAGAAAGGGAAATCTAAACTGCCCCAGAGCAGACCCCAAAGCAATAGGCAGCCCCCAACTTATAATGACGGTGAAGCAAGGTGAAAAAACACTCACACAGATAGAAAGATAGGCTGAGCAAATGATGGGGCCCAAGCTAACTAAATAGGACAGGATAGAAAAGCTGCTGTCTGCAATCCGCCAAAACCCTATCAAAACAAGAGCCAACGGACTGATAGGGAAAAAAGCCCTGAAGACGCTAGGCTTCAAAAAGACTATATCAGTACTCAGGTATTTTTTGAAGACAGAGCAAAAAGGAATTCAGCTCACCCCAGCCGGGAATGGCAGAAATCCAGAAAAACAAGGCAAAACAAACCAAAACACAAATGCAAAAAGCAGAGCAGAAAACTTAGCATTTGAGGAGCAGGAATCAGACTGGTCTCCTAGAATCCCTCAGAGAAATCACCAGCCAGGCAGAAGGGCGTCGGCTGCCTTATATCCAGTCAGCAATTCCAGTCACCCAGTCATAATCATCCTGCCCAGGTGCTTGGTAATCAGCCTCACTACCTTCCTTCACCAGAAGAGGGAGTTCATCAGACCTCAATGGTGAAGGGGAAAATGAACTCACAACAGTACCTCCCCCTTGAGGAGGGGTCACCGAACCCTCATCCATGCCACCAGGGCGATCAGGGTGAGCCCGATGAAAGGCACGCACCAATCTTTTGGCATGAATATCAGAGGCAGAGACCCAGGAATTATCCTCCTGACCATAACCCTTCCACTTAACCAAATACTGGAGTCTCCGTCTAGCCAGACGGGAATCCAGTATCTTCTCTACCTCATATTCCATGTTACCTTCAACCAATACAGGGTCCGGAGGTGCCACCCCAGGAACAACTGGTTCAACAAACCTCTTCAACAAGGACTTATGAAACACATTATGGATTTTAAATGTGACAGGAAGAGCCAAACGAAAAGAGACCGGATTAATAATCTCCAAAATCTTGTAATGTCCAATAAATCTAGGCTTAAACTTAGGAGAAGCCACCTTCATAGTGATATTTTTTGATGATAACCAAACCATATCACCAACATTAAACTGGGGACCAATGGTCCTATGTCGATTGGCAAACCGCTGTGCCTTTTCCTGGGAGAGAGAGAACTTATCCACCACTTGGTCCCAGATCTGGTGCATTCTCTCCACCACAATGTCAACACCTGGGCAGGCAGAAGGCTCCACCTGCCCTGAAGAAAATCGAGGATGAAACCCAAGTTACAAAAAAAAGGTGACATCAAAGTGGCAGAACTAGCTCTATTATTTAAAGCAAATTCGGCCAAGGGCAAAAATGAAACCCAATCATCCTGATCAGCGTAAATAAAACATCTCAAATACAACTCCAAGGTCTGGTTTGTTCTCTCCGTCTGCCCATTGGTCTGAGGGTGAAAAGCAGAGGAGAAGGACAACTGAATTCCCAGCTTGGAACAGAAAGTCCTCCAAAATCTAGACACAAACTGAACTCCTCTGTCAGATACAATGTTCTCAGGAATCCCGTGCAAGCGAACCACCTGTTGCAAAAACAGGGGCACCAACTCAGAGTTAGATGGCAACTTAGGGAGTGGTACAAGATGAACCATCTTAGAGAACCTATCACAAATCACCCAAATAACAGTCATTCTCTGAGAGACAGGCATATCAGAGATGAAATCCATTGAAATATGGGTCCATGGCCTCCTGGGGACCGGCAAAGGCATCAACAACCCACTAGAGCAAGAACAAGGTTTAGACCGGGAGCAAGTCCCACAGGACTGCACAAAATTCCTGACATCACGAGACAAGGCGGGCCACCAAAAAGACCGACTCACCAGATCTCTAGCACCAAAAATACCTGGATGACCAGCCAATGCAGAACAATGAACTTCAGACATCACTCTCTTCTTCCACTGGTCAGGAACATACAACTTTCCACTGGGACAACGCTCAGGTTTGTCCTCCTGGAACTCTTCCAGAGCACGTCTCAAATCGGGTGAGATGGCAGAAAGAACTACCCCTTCGCCTAAGATGGTAGCAGGCTTGGTCACCACAGGAGAATCAGCAAAGAAGCTCCTAGAGAGAGCGTCAGCCTTGACATTCTTAGTGCCAGGAAGAAAAGAGACCACAAAATCAAAACGTGTAAAAAACAAGGCCCACCTAGCCTGTCTAGGGTTCAAGCGTTTGGCCAACTCCAGGTAAATCAAATTCTTGTGGTCAGTGAGGACCACGACTTGATGTTTAGCTCCCTCCAACCAATGTCTCCACTCTTCAAATGCCCATTTCATGGCTAACAGTTCCCGATTCCCCACATCATAGTTACGTTCAGATGGAGAGAACTTTCGGGAAAAGAAAGCACAGGGATTCATTTTAGATGTTACAGGATCCTTTTGGAACAAAACAGCTCCTGCACCAATCTCAGAAGCGTCCACCTCTACCTGGAACGGGAGAGAGACATCAGGTTGCCGCAAAACCGGGGCAGAAGTGAATCTTCGCTTCAGCTCCTGAAAGGAAGAAACAGCCTCCGGAGACCAATTCAACACATCAGCACCCATCTTAGTCAGATCAGTCAATGGCTTGGCAATACTAGAAAATTTTGCTATTAATTTCCGATAAAAATTAGCAAAACCCAAAAACTTCTGGAGGGCCTTCAAAGAAGTGGGCTGAACCCAATCATAAATGGCCTGTACCTTGGCCAGGTCCATTTCAATAGTTGACGGAGACAAAATAAATCCCAAAAATGAAATCCTCTGTACCCCAAAAAGGCATTTCGATCCTTTGACATACAGGGAATTCTCCCTCAAGATCCGGAACACAGTCCGAACATGTTCCACATGAGAATCCCAATCCTTGGAGAAGATCAAAATATCATCCAGATAGATAATCAAAAATTTATCCACAAAGTCTCGGAAAATGTCGTTCATGAAGCACTGGAAGACAGAAGGGGCATTAGTGAGCCCAAAAGGCATCACCAGGTACTCAAAATGTCCCTCCGGAGTATTAAACACCGTCTTCCATTCACCCCATGCTTAATGCGGATAAGATTATACGCCCCCCTGAGGTCAAGCTTGGTAAACCAGCAAGCACCTTTAACTCTGGAGAATAGATCCGAAATCAGGGGTAACGGATACTGATATTTAATAGTAATTTTGTTGAGGGCACGATAATCAATATAAGGCCTTAGTGAGCCATCCTTTTTGGCCACAAAAAACCCCCCAGCACCTAAGGGTGAAGAGGATGGTCTAATATGACCCTTCTCCAATGCCTCCTTAATATAGGATCGCAAAGCCTCGTGCTCAGGTAAATTGAAGAGCCGACCCTTGGGAAATTTACACCCCGGGCTCAGTTCAATTGCACAGTCATAACTCCTATGAGGAGGCAAAGACGCAGACTCATTCTCACTAAATACATCATAAAAGTCCGCCAAATAGTCAGGAACATCATGCGACTGAGGAGAAGTGGAAAAAACCGGAGCCTCACTAAGGGCACACCGACAACCCCAACTCACCACAGACACAGATTTCCAATCCAAAACTGGATTATGAATTTGCAACCAGGGAAACCCCAGAACAATGGTATCATGCAATTTATGCAACACCAAAAATCTGCAATTTTCTTGATGGTCTGGGGCGACCCGCATTACCACCTGGGTCCAAAACTGAGGTTTATTTTTCGCCAAAGGAGTAGCATCAATCCCCCTCAAAGGGATAGGCGTCCGCAGAGGTGTCATTGGAAATCCACAACGTTTAGCAAAATCCAAGTCCATTAGGTTCAGGGCTGCTCCCGAATCCACAAAAGGCTTGGTGGAAAATGTGGACAGGGAGCAGATCAGAGTAATTGACAGAAGAAACTTAGGTTGAACACCACCCACAGAAAACGTGTGTGCAAAACGTTTCTCTCATTTAGGACAGACAGAAATAATATGCGTGGCATCTCCACAAAAAAAACACAGCTTATTACGTCTCCTGAACTCCTGACGTTGCTCCCTGGACAAAACTCTATCACATTGCATAGGTTCAGACACTTGTTCAACAGGTGGCAACACCTCTCGTGCAGTCCTGCGTTCACGTAAACGCCGATCAACCTGAATGGCTAATGACATAGAATCGTCAAGACCAGAGGGAACAGGAAATCCCACCATAGTATCTTTTACGGCTTCTGACAAACCCTTCCGAAAGAGAGCTGCCAAGGCATTATCATTCCAGGTAGTAAGGACCGCCCACTTTCGGAATTTTTGACAGTACAATTCTGCAGAATCTCGACCCTGGCTCAATGCCAACAGGGTCTTTTCAGCCTGATCAATAGCATTAGGTTCATCATACAACAACCCCAAGGCTTGAAAAAATGCATTCACATTAGTCAGAATAGGATCATCTGGTTTCAATGAAAACACCCAATCCTGGGGATCGCCACGCAGCAAAGAGATGACAATTTTAACCTGCTGCGTGGAGCTCCCTGATAAGTTAGGCTTCAAGGCAAAAAATAATTTACAATTATTTTTGAAATTCAAAAATTTAGACCGATCCCAAAACAACACATCAGTAGTAGGGATCTTTGGTTCAGCAGCATGTGAATGAGCAAGGTAGGTGGAAATTCCTCGCACTTCCGCAGCGAGCTGCTCCACACGACCAGACAATTGCTTTATCTCCATTGAGAGAAAAAAAAAATTCCCTCTACGGCCTCAAAATATACACCCTTTTTTTTTTTTTTTACAATTCTTTCCTGCTATTGAGTACCCTAGGATCTGCGGTATGGCTGGTGATTCTGTCATGAATGAGTCACCATAGGAGGCAAAAACAGAAATACTAGCTAAGTCCAGAAAACCAGAGAAGTTGGCAGCTATCAGATTGCAGACCCCTGAGCCTATCAACAACAAATAGCAGTAGCCGTGGGGGGTTCCTACGGTGCCCTAGACCCCTCGATCACAGCCGGAGAACTAAATAGCCTAAAGACAGAAAGGGAAATCTAAACTGCCCCAGAGCAGACCCCAAAGCAATAGGCAGCCCCCAACATATAATGACGGTGAAGCAAGATGAAGAAACACTCACACAGATAGAAAGATAGGCTGAGCAAATGATGGGGCCCAAGCTAACTAAATAGGACAGGATAGAAAAGCTGCTGTCTGCAATCCGCCAAAACCCTATCAAAACAAGAGTGAACGGACTGATAGGGAAAAAAGCCCTGAAGACGCTAGGCTTCAAAAAGACTATATCAGTACTCAGGTATTTTCTGAAGACAGAGCAAAAAGGAATTCAGCTCACCCCAGCCGGGAATGGCAGAAATCCAGAAAAACAAGGCAAAACAAAACCAAAACACAAATGCAAAAAGCAGAGCAGAAAACTTAGCTTTTGAGGAGCAGGAATCAGACTGGTCTCCTAGAATCCCTCAGAGAAATCACCAGCCAGGCAGAAGGGCGTCGGCTGCCTTATATCCAGTCAGCAATTCCAGTCACCCAGTCATAATCATCCTGCCCAGGTGCTTGGTAATCAGCCTCACTACCTTCCTTCACCAGAAGAGGGAGTTCATCAGACCTCAATGGTGAAGGGGAAAATGAACTCACAACACCCTGTCCTATAGTGACATTTTTCACACCTGCGACATTGAGCCTGTGACATAGCGGTGTGATATTCACTGGGCCTCACACAATCCAACAGTGTCCACAAGTGTGTTCAGAAATTCTACATCTGCCCTGTCCTATAGTGACATTTTTCACACTTGCGACATTGAGCCTGTGACATAGCGGTGTGATATTCACTGGGTCTCACACAATCCAACAGTGTCCACAAGTGTGTTCAGAAATTCTGCATCTGCCCTGTCCTATAGTGTCATTTTTCACACCTGCGACATTGAGCCTGTGACATAGCGGTGTGATATTCACTGGGCCTCACACAATCCAACAGTGTCCACAAGTGTGTTCAGAAATTCTACATCTGCCCTGTCCTATAGTGACATTTTTAACACCTGCGACATTGAGACTGTGACATAGCGGTGTGATATTCACTGGGCCTCACACAATCCAACAGTGTCCACAAGTGTGTTCAGAAATTCTACATCTCCCCTGTCCTATATACACCTTGTACCTTGTTTTACATTACTATATAGTTTGTGGGATTTTGTGTACATTTTTACCAAAAATGAGGAAGGCTGGTGGAAGAGGCCGTGGAATTGGGCGGGGATTGCCAGCTGGTAATGATGGTGTTGGTGGTGGATCTGATGGCAGTGGCAAAAGCAAAATAGGACCGAATGCAGGAGGTGTTGAGCCTGCGTCATCGTCTGGCTACCCAAGGCCTCGAAGGCTTAGTTTTCTAGGAGTTGGCAAACCGCTTTTAAAGCCAGAGCTTCAGGAAAAAGTTTTGGCTTACATTGCTGACTCATCCTCCAGCTCTATCGCCTCCTCTTCTGAAGTTGTAAAAAATAAAAGCACTGAGTCGTCATTGGAGTCTCATGTTCATGAACCACACCTTTCCTTGTGTCCTTCACCCCAACCAAGATTGAAAGATGATGCAGGCCATACAACTGATTACTCCATGGAGCTGTTTTCACATACCATGCCTGGGTTATCAAGTGAAATGGTGAATTACCCAGGCCAAGATGAATCTGACATGGAGTGCACTGATGCACAGCCACTGATAGATGATACTGCTGGTACATTCATTCAGAGCACTACATTGTCCTCGCAGTGTAATGAGCCAGATTCTGACCCTGATGAGACTCAGGTGCCCCTTCCCGCATACTATACCACCATACACGGTGACACAGAGGAAGGTGCACATGACATTGAAGAGGAGGTGATGGATGACCCGGTTGTTGACTCAGATTGGCATCCATTGGGGGAAGAGGGTGCTGCTTCCAATAGCTCAGATGAGGAGGAGGAGCATCCACAGCAGACATCTACATCGCAACAGCTGTTATCTGGCAGGCCCGGAGCATTTCAAAGACAGGTTCCAAAAATCAAAAGAGTTGCTGGACAGCTTGTCCAGACGGTCAAAATAGCACAGCGTGCTAGGCCGTAAAATGTCTTCCAAAGTAGGAAGAGTGCAGTGTGGCACTTTTTTGAACAAAATCCTCATGATCAGGCCAAGGTTATCTGTAAGAAGTGCGCAAAGACCTTTAGCCGAGGGAAAAATCTGAAAAATTTGAATACCAGTTGCATGCTTAGACATTTAACCAGCATGCACTTGCAAGCGTGGACACAACACCAAACCTCAAGTACCACATGTGCAACTGATCACAAAGAAAGTAGTCAGCAACACTACATTGTTTCCGCCACTGTGAGCCCACTGGTTAGCACAGCAGCAAATGTTGAGGTGTCGTTGCAAGGCCAAAGCAGTCAGGGAATCCCACTGTTATATCAACGAAAGACTGAATCTAGGCCATCAGAAAGAACACCAACTCCATCACCATCATCAACCCTCTCTCAGTCCGCCCTGTCCACCGCTAGTTCCACCATATGCAGCTCTCAAGTCCAGCTCACCTTCCCAGAGACTATGAGTAGGTCAAGAAAGTACTCAGTCTCTCATCCGCGTACACTGGGTTTGAACGCCCACATTGCCAAACTAATCTCGTTAGAGATGATGCCCTATTGGTTGGTGGAAAGCGCAGCTTTCCGCGAACTCATGGCCTATGCAGTACCATGCTATGACCTACCCAGACGCCACTTCTTCTCTCGCAAAGCCATCCCAGCCCTCCACCATCATGTGAAAGACCGCATTGTCCATGCACTCAAGCAGTCAGTGAGTGGAAAGGTGCACCTCACAACAGATGCATGGTCCAGTCGGCATGGCCAGGGCCGTTACGTGTCCATCACTGCGCACTGAGTTAATGTGGTGGATGCAGGGTCCACAGGGGACAGCGGTGGTGGGACAGTGCTGCCTAGCCCACGGTATAGGAAACAGTTGGCTGTAGGCATTTGACCCTCCTCCTCCTCCAGAAGCGAAAACTCGTCCACAGAGCGCAGTCATACTAGCACTCCATCTGCAGCTGCCACTGTTGCACACGAGGTGTCCCCCTATCGAGCAGCTAGTGGAAAGCATCAGCAGGCTGTGTTGCAGATGATGTGTTTGGGCGACAGACACACCGCGGAGGTGCTGGCCGAGTACTTTCAGCGACAAACTGAGTCACGGCTGGGCAGTATACATCTTGAGGCAGGCAAGGTAGTTAGTGATTACGGCCGTAATTTTGTGGCAGCCATAGCCCTTTCAAAACTCAGCCACATACTTTGCTTGGGTCACACCTTGATCCTGGTGGTGCAGTGCTTCCTCAACAATTATCTGGAGTTAACAGCCCTGCTCCAGAAGGTGCGAAGACTGTGCGCGCACATCCGCCGGTCGCCTGTACACTCCATTCGTATGCAGAAGCTGCAGCAATTGCTCCACCTTCCCAACCACCGCCTCATTATCGACATTGCATAAGGTGGAACTCCACCCTGCACATGGTTGAGCGGCTGTGCGAACAGAGGCAGGCCATAATGCATTTGTGGGAGGATACACGGCCAGGCACTTTGAGAGCAGACATGGAGTTGACAGGTGTGCAGTGGTCGAAGCTGAAAGACCTCTGTAAAGTCCTTCAGTGTTTTGAGGAATGCACACGGCTGGTAAGCGCAGACAACGCCATCCTAAGCATGAGCATCCCACTTATGCGTCTGCTCATGCAAACTTTGACGCACCTTAAGGAGCAGGCGTCTGCAGCCAATGTTGACGAGGAGGAAGAGGAGGAGGGAATCCTTGATGACATTCAGCCATTGTCTGCTCAGGGACCTCTCCTGGACGAGGTGGAGGAAGAAGAGGAGGAAGAGGAAGATGATGGGGATGATTACTTTGGGGAGGAGGATGCATCTCGTGGGGCAAGTGAAAATGTTGGCGTGGCAAGGTCTGGTACAGGGTTTGTGCGTGACTGGAGGGATGTGGATTTGCCAGAAAGTGCTCCTCCAACCAGCACTCGCAGTGCATCATTGACACCGGGAACATTGGCCCACATGTCAGATTATGCCTTGCAGATCCTAAAAAGGGACCCCCGCATTGCCAAAATGATGAACGATGACGACTACTGGTTGGCCAGCATCCTGGATCCACGCTATAAAGGCAAATTACAAAACATCATGCCACAGGAGAACCTTGACCTAATATTGGCTAATAAACAAGCAACTATGGTAAACCGGTTGGTTGAGGCATTCCCAGCACACAGCAGCGGTGATGGTCCTCACACGAGCCATATGGGCCAGGGGCAGCTTGGTAGAGGTGTTCCTGGTGCACACAGCAGAAGTGGCGTTGGAGAAAGGGGTTTCATGACAATGTTGTGGACTGATTTTCTCAGTACCGCTCACACAACTGGTAATACTGCATCGATGGAAAGTGACAGGAGACAGCAGTTGTCAACTATGGTTACAAACTACTTCTCGTCCCATATCGATGTTCTCCCGCACAGGTCATTCTCCTTTGACTATTGGGCCGCTAAACTGGACACCTGGCCTGAATTGGCACAATATGCCTTGCAGGAGCTCGCTTGCCCAGCTGCAAGTGTGCTATCGGAAAGAGTCTTCAGTGCAGCTGGATCAATCCTGACAGAATAAAGGACCCGTCTGTCAATCCAAAATGTGGATGATCTAACCTTCATTAAAATGAACCATGCATGGGTTTCCAAGGATTTTGTCCCACCTTCCCTTGATGACATATAGGTTGCCAGAAAAATGGCTTGCTTTGGTCCTCCTCCTATTCCGCGAACTTGACCTATTTCGCCTTTTGCAGCAGCTGAATGTCCCACATCAACATATGCCACTTTGTAAACCGCCCTAACTGGGCTGCGCCCCCCCCCATGGCCGGGGTCACCACCTAGCGCACGAAACTGTGTGAGTGCCGTTGCCCTGGACAGGTGGGTAGGCCAACTCTTGGGCGTGGGCACTGGCACAGGGTCCCTCATAGTGCAATCAAGTGTCTCTGACGGTGGTGCACACCCGCCGTCAGACACACCGCCGTACTATGAGGGGCCCAGTGCCAGTACCGACGCCCACGAGTGTGCCCCCCTAGCTTGGGCAGGGCCCCAGCATTTGCAATGTTTACCTCTCCCTGCTCCTCCACTGTGTAGTCTGGGCTGTCAAATCCTTCACTGGGAGTGCCACTACAAATTGGTTGAACTGAAAGATTATGGTTAAGATGTAGCTATGCCCTGTCCTGCTGGCCGGGCTCTAGCTTCAGATGATCAATAGCTTCCATTTTTTATGGACGTCGACTCACAATGACATGCAGTGGTGGTTTATCATCAGCTTTCACAGTTTTCCTACTCACAAACGTGTGACATTCCGGCGCACATTTTAAAATGTGCCCTCTCATGCCAATCAAATAGAATCGCCTATGGCCTGTGGCTTCTGTCTTTTGCACTCCAAAGTTACGTGACAGATCATGATAGTCAGTGTGCACCATGTTTACATCGCTCCCTGTGATAAAAATTTGATTGAGATGAGTAACAGTGATGGAATCAACGGAAGTGCGATACAGCAAGACTTTATTCACAAAAAAATGTTTTCACTGTCTCAACACACAAATTAATTGAGAGTCAGCATCGCCTATGAGAATTGTGATGGAAGTTTTTCCCGTGAATAGTAATTCCTAGAATTCTGCAATCACTAGCCTTTATGTCAGTAATTGTATGCATCTCATTTCCTATTGCGGAGAGGCTGGGCTGTATTACTGAGGCAGAAATATATATGAAGATTTAAAAATAACACCAAAAGTATATAGTTGTGTACGCCTCAAATGCATTTCCTTTTTTCCACTTTTTAGATTGCTGTGTAATCCATACTGAGAACACGGAGATTTTACATGTTTAAACTATGCTATATATACCTGCTATCCAGTGATAAAGTACCCTTTCTCAACTTTGTACAATCTGGTCAAATCCATACTGGGCCTGAGAACATCTGAGTCTGCCTCCTGATCTATAGACATATATTTTTAATGTGTAAACTAGGCTACATATATACATGTTATCCGGTGAAACGGTACCCTTTATCAACTTTCTACAATGTTGTTGAATCCATACTGGGCCTGAGAACGGCTGCCGAGCTGTTAAGCAAGCTACAGCACCTGTGCTTTGGACACGTAATTTTTTCAGGAATGACGGTTAGGCCTAACTCCGGAATTGCGGTTGACCGGAACTTAATGGGAAATCATCGTTCGTTCGCGGAGAATAATCTGAATCCCAGATCCCCATCACTAACGGAGTTCAGCAGGTTATCTGCACCTGTAAGCAACAAAAGCTGGTCCTTTCAGTGTAGCGTGCATGCAGCCCTGGACATGTACGGGAATGCTAGACCTGTTATTGCTCGATCTCACGTGCCAGAGCCCCGCTTATCCCTCTAGTAAGCTTGACGCGTACTGCGGGGGCATGCCGGAGTCTCGGTTGTTAACGGAATAAAGCTGAGAAATCGCTAGCACAACTAAAAACACACATACCACACCACACACAGAATCGACACAGCTTTCAAAGTGTGCATCTTTTCTTTAGGTGGCATGGTTGTGGTTTCCCGGGTGGAGTCCAATTAAGCCACAGGCTCCACTCCTGGTGGTGCCCTTTTGGACATTCCTTTAAGGTTCAGCTTTGCAATCATACTGCCCCCGGAAACCAAAAACTTTGCCTTCATGGACGCTGTTTGGAGGTTCGTGGGAATAACGCTGCCCGATCAGCAGTCGGCATATGGGTCGCCCTCCCAGGGCTGTGGGGTACTCGGTACAGGGCCGGTGTCAGTGGGATGTGTCACAGCAGCGGTGACACGGACGGTGGCCCTGGGCGACCATGTAAATGGCGTGGTATAATGGTAAAGAGTTTATATAGATAGTTTGACGCCACCTGTGGTGTTTGGCACTTGTGGGGACGCCACAAGTGCACTGAGGCCCAGCCACTGCTGGATGATGCTGCTGGTACATTCACCCAGACCACTACATTCCCCTCGCACTCTACACTGCCAGAAACTGACCCAGAGGAAACTCAGGTTCCCCTTCCCACATACTATACCACCTTACACGGTGACAAAGAGGAAGGTGCTGATGAAAGTGCAGGTTCCTTGAGCAGGTGGGGGGAATACTCATGGGCGATGGCACTGGCACAGGGCACCGCATAGTACGCAAAAGTGTCTCTGCCGGTGGGAGGGCCTAAACAGCCAAGTGCAGTGAGATGGAAGATGGGGACGACAAGGAGTTCAGAGTAGTGCTGGGATTCCCTAGCAAGGAGACTTATGTAATTGTTTTCAATGTTGGGACAGCAATTTTTGGAGAGCACTATACTCTGGTGAATGATATATGGGGCCCACCATACACTGGAGCATTCCAAAGGTGGACATCAGACACTGGAGCAGCATTTACAGGGCCCATTATACACTAGAGCAGTAGAAATGGGGCCCATTATATATGGAGCATTATTTGGACCCATAAGATAGTGGAGCTTCATCCATTGGGACCAACATATACTATAGCATTATGTGGAGCTCATCATATACGGTTTGAAACATTATATGGGATCAATGATTCCATATGGAGAAATATATGGGCCTCATTGCTCTGTATAGCGCACTAAGCGCTTGCCATAATACTGTATGGAGTTATATACTGTCCGTTTTTGGAGGTATTGGAGAATTTAAAATGGATATCAGTCATGAGATGTAAGAAGTGAAGTATTTTTCATTGTACTATACTGCTATTTCTCTGCCGTATCGGAGCATCATGAGTTGTGGTATGTGTTAAAGGGGCGCTCTTTGGCCCTGGGCCCACGAAAACCTGGAGCCAGCCCTACCCCCCCACAACTGTAGCCAAATAACCCCCATTTTTCAGTGCGTAACTAGTATTATGAAGTAAATTAAGGTTGACAAGCTTAAGTAATAAGAATTGATGCTTTTGGTATTCAAATGGGCACTGTAGGTGTGTTTCCTGTCCTCCTCTCACTGCCAACTTTAATTCCCCATTGACTTACATTGGGTTTCGTGTTTTGGTCGGAACCCCGACTTTTCCCTATAGTCGGCCGATTTTGCTCGACCCGACTTTTGGAAAAGTCGGGTTTCATGAAACGAAACTCGACCCTAAAAAAACAAAAGTCGCTCAACTCTAGTCAGCACTGAATATTGAATAACTGCAGAGTCAATAAAGTTGTAGAACATTCAGTTTTAAAATTAAGACATGCACCATCCAATTATCTTAGACTACATGCCCATGCTGCTGTAAACTGCCCAGCAGCAGTTTAGTATGACAGCTAGTTCCCAGATAGTGTAGTGATGTGTAGATGATCTTGCACTTATACTTTGCTACTTCATAACCTTAGTACAAGGAGATGCTATTTGCTGATTCTAGGCACACACATAGGAGCAGAAACATGTTCCAATCTTAAATCCATTGACTTCAATTCTCTCCTCTCTTGTCAATCTTGTGTTAATCTCTCATGATGTTGAAAGAGTAATTACATTTTCCACTTTATATTTCATTTGGAACTTTATACATTTCAATAAAATATTTCTTTCTCATTGGGCTTTCATTTATCTTGGGCTTTTAATTGACATATTTAAAGTTCTTACACTTGAGAAGTCATTTATTAACGTCGCCGTCATGTCGCACATTGCTTTTAATACAAAGTAGTTCTTATTTATGTTCCTTCATATAGTTCATTTGGGTATCAATCCAAGAAGGAAATTTATACAGCAACTCAACAATGATCAACCTGAGGGTGAATGATAGAATTGAGCTATTTATTGACCTATTTCTCTGTTTGTCCAGGTCTTTTCTGCCAAGTCAATAGTATACAATGCTATAAAAATAGTAGTTACACAAATGCACTTATTTATCCCCTTTATGACTCCTGCTGCAGCTTGCCAATCTGACATAGTGAAAAACACACTGAAGCCATATGGACATCTTTGTAAATCTCTCACTACAATAAACTGCAAACTGATAATGTACCACAAAGCAAATGAATGCAGGATTGCATATTGACTATTTCAATGCTTTTGTATTTCCAGATGGCTAAAATGTAACCATCAACAGTTTATTGGAAAACTGTTCTCGACATGCAAATATAACATCAGTGTTACCAAGTCTAGAGATATCAACTAGAGACAACATGGGAAGTGATAATAACGCAATTTACTCTTTATTGTGCTGTGTTTTTTAAATACCACGGCAACCTGTTAAAGAGATAGAATTCAATTTTCCAGTATATTTTCTCAATCAAATCCTTGCAGATCTCTGCTTGCAGTCTTTTAATGCTTTATTTTTCCATAGATGAAGCTTCAGCGAGGGCTTGTTTTACAGAATTTGTTTATTTTCATTAGTACCATTTTGAGGTACAGTGAAGGAAATAATTATTTGATCCCTTGCTGATTTTGCAAGTTTGCCCACTGACAAAGACATGAACAGTCTATAATTTTAAGAGTAGGCTAATTTTAACATTGAGAGATAGAATATTAAAAATAAAATCCAGAAAATTACATTGTATAAATTGTATAAATTTATTTGCATTTTGCAGTGAGAAATAAGTATTTGATCCCCTACCAACCATTAAGAGTTCTGGCTCCTACAGACCAGTTAGACGCTCCTAATCAATTCTTTACCAGCATTAAAGACAGTTGTCTTACAGAGTCACCTTTATAAAGACTCCTGTCCACAGACTCAATTAATCAGTCAGACTCTAACCTCTACAACATGGGCAAGACCAAAGAGCTTTCTAAGGATGTCAGGAAAAAGATCATAGACCTGCACAAAGTTGGAATGGGCTACAAAACCATAAGTAAGATGCTGGGTGAGAAGAGGACAACTGTTGGTGCAATAGTAAGAAAATGGAAGAAATACAAAATGACTGTCATTCGACATTGATCTGGGGCACCATGCAAAATCTCATCTCATGGAGTATCCTTGATCACGAGGAAGGTGAGAGATCAGTCTAAAACTACACAGGGGGAACCTGCTAATGATCTCAAGGGAGCTGGGGCCACAGTCACCTAGAAAACCATTGGTAACACATTATGCCGTAAATAAAATCATGCAGTGCCCGCAACGTCCTCCTGCTTAAGAAGGCACATGTGCAGGCATATCTGAAGTTTGCCAATGAACACCTGGATGATTTTGTGAATGATTGGGAGAAGGTGCTGTGGTCCGATGAGACAGAAATTGAGCTATTTGGCATTAACTCAACTTGCCGTGTTTGGAGGAAGAGTTCACACACAGCGTTTTTTTAGCGTTTTTTACCGCGGTTTTCACTATAAAACCGCTATAAAACCGCTAAAAATAAGCTGCACAGTCATTTCTATGCATTTTGCACTTTTTGTGCACATTGATGCGTTTTTTACCGCGAAAAAAACGCATCGCGGTAAAAAACGCAGCATGCTCATTAATTTTGCGGATTTTTCCGCGGTTTTGGCTTCTCCCATGCGTTTAGAAACCGCTGCGGTAAAAAACGCATCAAAAACCGCGCAAAAAATGCGCAAAAACCGCCGCGGAAAAATAGGTGCGGTTTCTGGGAAGGGATTCAGGTTTTTGTGCAGAAATTTTCTGCAACGTGTGCACTTAGCCTTAGGCGTCTGGTTTCTGCGTCTGCTCTGCAGGAATCCAGAGCCTCACATTCCGCGGTCTCCTGCTGTCTATCTACTGCAGAGGAGATTACTTTGCAGCAGACCGCTCCAGAGACTAAATTCCTCTGTGCTCCTACTGGGCATGGTCACGAGACGTTCTCCCATTGGAGATCGGGAGTCATGTGCCCAGGTCCTACTCCAGATCTCATTGGTCCATCTCGGAGATCTGGAAGGTCCCGCACGGCTATAAAAAGCGCGCATGACCGTTTGGCCATGCGCTAGTATAGACTATACTTGCTGTGTGTGAATGGTGACGGATGTATGTTTCTGGTGACTGACTCATTATAAAACCCCTTCCCTCTGATATTACGCATGTGGTTAGGGAATTAGTTTAGCAGTCAACGCCAGTCAGTGGCAAGCCTTAAGCCACTGTGCACACTGCACCGCTACGCTAGCGTCCGACATTGCGCTTGCTTTCTGGCTTTGTCGTCGAGTAGCAGTGTCCTATGCCGTGCTGCAGTTGCAGCCCTTCTTGGCGCTCGTAGTAGCAACACCGCACACACGGTAGGTCTAGAGGGACGCAGCTCCTCTGTCTTGGGTCCTGCTCCTGTGACCAGATACCGTGTGTGCATTTACCTGAGGCCTGTGTCACTAACAGGTTCAGCATTTTGTATGTTTTTGTTGCGGCACTTCTGTGTGTGAACAGAGCCCGCTCTGCGCACTCCAGGTGAAGTTGAACCCGTGCGCATTATACCGCCATATTGCTCCTCTGTCATTACCTAGCAGCGGTGTAACACCTACTGCGCGGTGGACCCCGAGCGGCGAACGCACTTTATTATTTATTTTTATTTATTGTGTTCTGCCGTTCCTAACATTATACTAGCGCCAGGGTCTGGCTAGTAATGGCAGATCAGCAGCAACTCCTTCAGTGCATTCGCCAGCTAGAGGGCCGGTTGGCTACTCTTGAGAGTGTTATCGCAGCGGTGAAGTCTTCGGAGGCTGCTGTACAGGCGATCGCAGAGGTGGTTTCACATATGACCACGTCCTCCCACGCGCCGACAGTTACCCGCCTCCCGTTGCCCGATAAATTTTCTGGCGATGGCGCCTCCTGTAGGGGTTTCGTCAACCAGTGCTCTATCCAGCTGGAGTTACTGGCTGCGCGATTCCCTACGGTTCCGCCGTTCCTAACAGCTGCCTATGACCCAAAGAACACCATCCCCACTGTCAAGCATGGAGGTGGAACCATTATGTTTTGGGGGTGTTTCTCTGCTAAGGGCACAGGACTACTTCACCGCATCAATGGGAGAATGGATGTAGCCATGTACCGTAAAATCCTGAGTGACAACCTCCTTCCCTCCGCCAGAACATTAAAAATGGGTTGCGGATGGGTCTTCCAGCAAGACAATGACCCAAAACATACAGCCAAGGCAATGGAGTGGTTCCAAAAGAAGCACATTAAGGTCATGCAGTGGCCTAGCTAGTCTCTAGACCTTAATCCGATAGAAAACTTATTGAGGGAGTTGAAGCTCCGAGTTGCCAATCTTATTGACTTAGATATGATCTGGAAAGAGGAGTGGACCAAAATTCCTCCTGACATGTGCGCAAACCTCATCATCAACTACAAAAAAGTCAGACTGCTGTGCTTGCTAACAAGGGTTTTGCCACCAAGTATTAAGTCTGGTTTGCCAGAGGGATCAAATACTTATTTCTCACTCTAAAATGCAAGTAAATTTATATAATTTATACAATGTGATTTTCTGGATTTTATTTTTGATATTCTATCTCTCAATATTAAAATTAACCTACCCTTAAAATTATAGACTGCTAATGTCTTTGTCAGTGGGCAAACTTACAAAATCAGGAAGGGATCAAATAATTATTTCCTTCACTGTACATACAGTATGTCTTTAGGATCTCTTTTTATTCTGTGCTCTGCAGGTAAATAATGTGATAGTTTTATAGCTGTGATCATTATAGACACAAAAATACCAATTATATGTACTGTAAATAGCTTTTAACATAAAAGGGGAAATACTACTAAAACATTTAGTTAATGGGTTGTTCTAAAGTCATCAAATTTAATTAGACAGCGTGAAAATGAGCAAGTTTGGAACTGACTTTCTTTTCCTACCTGCTGTAATTTTCTTGCTTTTACCTTTTTTTGTGCAGAGCTTGTTTCCAAGGAGCCCTGCCTTCTAGAGCCGGACTGAGTTTGTGCAGTAACTAAATTCAAGGAGAGGGGTTAAATGGAATCTGTCAGCAGGTTTTTGTTACCTTATCTGAGAGAAGCCTGATGTAGGCAAAGATAAGCGAAATCCAATAATCTATTACTTAGATTACTGGGTGCAGCCATTCTGACACAATCTGAGTTTTTAGATTTAGCAATGGAGCAAAGCTAAGAGAGCTAAGTGCAAATACACTAGGCTCTGTATGTGCAATGTCTATAGGCAGTGAGGTGCTTATCACAGGATGGGGCATGCCTGGGGTCCGGCCACTCACAGCAATGCTAAGCTACTGGTGCTAAAAGAATCACTGTAAGCAAACAAAACCTCAGAGCTTGATAAGAGAGGCATCACTGAAATCAGTGTTTTAACCCCTAAAGCATGCGGTCTTCAGCTTACGTAGCAAAAACCTGCTGACATATTTCCCTTAACTCTTCAGATCAAAGTAGCTCTCTCCAGCCCATTTATTTCTATACAGTAGCTATCTGCTCACCTCAATTCCCCTTCCTTAACCCCTCTCTGCCATTAGACGTACTATTCTGTCCATGTGACCTGGGACTTAGTTCACATGAGCGGAATAGTACGTCATTAGAGATTGGCCGCACACATGGGGGGGTGTGTGTGCGGCCAATTGCAGATGGGTGTCAGCTGATTCTCGCAAGCTGACACTTGGCACTAAGTGCCAGAAGCAGTCACGGACCGCTCCTGGCACTTTAACCCCCATAACACTGCGATCAAACAAGATCGCAGCATTCCAGAGCCGACACTGAGGCGGACAGCCCATCTGCCTTTGGATCGGAGACCACCGGCATGACGCGGGGTCCTGATTGCTGCCATGAAGACCCAAGGGTCTCCAGGGCTGAGAGGCTTCCTGTCATGCACAGTGATGACCAGGAAGTCTCTCAGGTCAGTGTAATAGTAACTGCAGCGCTAACAGCTTCTATAGCATGCAGATCTGCATACTATAGAAGCGATCAGCCTGCAGAAAATGAGTATCCCATAGTGGGACAAAGTGTAAAAGATAGGATTAAATAAAAAAAAATAATTGTAGAAATATTTAAAATAAATAATAAAATATAATAATAAAAAAATTAATATTTATTCCATCAATAATTAAATATTTAAATAAAAAAATCTAAACAATAATAGTAGACAAATTTAATATTGCAGCGTCCATAACGACCCGACCTAAAAAACTGTCCCATTAGTTAACCCCTTTAGTGAACACCATAAAAAAACAAGGCAAAAAAACAATGCTTTATCATCATACCGCCAAACAAAAAGTGGAATAACACGCAATCAGAAAGATCGATATAAATAAGCGTGGCACTGCTGAAAATGTCATCTTGTCCTGCAAAAAACATTCCCCCATACAGCGTCATCAGTGAAAAAATAAAAAAGTTATAGCTCTCAGAATAAAGCAATGCAAAAATAATTATTTTTTATATAAAATAGTTTTTAGTGTATAAAAGCACCAAAACATCAAAAAATGATATAAATGAGGTATCACTGTCATCGTACTGACCCAAAGAATAAAACTGCCTTATCAATTTTACCACATGCGGAATGGTATAAACGCCCCCCAAAAGAAATTAATGAATTGCTGGTTTTTATTCATTCTGCCTCCCAAAAATCGTAATAAAAAGCGATAAAAAAGTCATGTGCACGAAAATGGTGCTAGTAAAAACGTCAACTCATCCCAAAAACACAAAACCTCACATGACTCTGTGGGACAAAATATGGAAACATTATAGCCCTCAAAATGTGGTGATGCAAAAGCTATTTTTTGCAATAAAAAGCATCTTTTAGTGTGTGACAGCTGCCAAACATAAAAACCCGCTATAAATAGTAAATCAAACCACTGTTATCACCCCCTTAGTTAGGGAAAAATAATAAAATAAAAAAGTATTTATTTCTATTTTCCCATTAGGGTTAGGGCTAAAGTTAGGGTTGGGGGTTAGGGTTGGGATTAGAGTTAGGCGTATGTTAGGGTTAGCTTTGTGGTTAGGGTTATGGTTAGGGTTGGGATTAGGGTTAGGGGTGTGTTGGGGTTAGGGTTGTGGATAGAGTTATGGTTAGGATAGGGATTAGGGTTAGGGATGTGTTGGAGTTAGGTTTGGAATTACAATTGGGGGTTCCCACTGTTTAGTCACATCAGGGGCTCTCCAAACACAACATTGCGTCTGATCTCAATTCCAGCCAATTCTGTGCTGAAAAAGTCTAAAGGTGCTCCTTCCCTTCCAAGCTGTGCCATGCGTCCAAACAGTGGTTTACCCCCACATATGGGGTATAAACATACTTAGGACAAATTGCACAACAATTTTTGGGGTCCAATTTCTCCTGTTACCCTTGGGAAATTAAAAAATTGGGGGCAAAAATTTTTGTGAAAATAATGATTTTTTATTTTTACGGCTCTACATTATAAACTGCTGTGAAGCACTTGGGGGTTCAAAGTTCTCACCACACATCAAAGTAAGTTCCGTAGGGAGTCTACTTTCCAAAATGGTGTCACTTGTGGGGGGTTTCCACTGTTTAGGCACATCAGGGGTTCTCCAAATGCGACATGGCATCCAATCTCAATTCCAGCCAATTTTGCATTTAAAAGTCAAACGGCGCTCCTTCCCTTCCGAGCTCTGCCATGCGCTCAAACAGTGGTTTACCTGAATATATGGGGTATCAGCATACTCAGGACAAATTGTACAACAACTTTTGGGCTCTAATTTCTCCTGTTACCCTTGCTAAAATAAAACAAATTGGATCTGAAGTAAATTTTTTGTGAAAAAGTTAAATGTTTATTTTTTTAAACATTTCAAAAATTTTTGTGAAGCACCTGAAGGGTTAATAAACTTCTTGAATGTGGTTTTGAGCACATTGAGGGGGGCAGTTTTTAGAATAGTGTCACTTTTGGGTATTTTCTTTCATATAAACCCCCTCAAAGTGACTTCAAATGTGATGCGGTCCCTAAAAAAAAAGTGCTGTTGTAAAAATGAGAAATCGCTGGTCAAATTTTAACCCTTATAACTTCCTAACAAAAAAGAAATTTTTGGTTCCAAAATTGTGCTCATGTAAATTAGACATGTGGGAAATGTTACTTATTAAGTATTTTGTGTGAAATATTTCTGAGATTTATGGGCATGAAAATTCAAAGTTGGAAAATTGTGAAATTTTCAAAATTTTCACCAAATTTCCATTTTTTTCACAAATAAACGCAAGTCATATCAAAGAAATTTTACCACTATCATGAAGTACAATATCTCAAGAGAAAACAGTGTCAGAATCACCGGTATCCATGGAAGCGTTCCAGAGTTATTACCTCATAAAGGGACAGTGGGCAGAAATGTAAAAATTGGACCGGTAATTAACATACAAACCACCCTTGGGAGTAAAGTTGTTAACCCCTCTTGCAATGTCAATCAAGGCCCTCTGCCCTCGCTATGTAGAGCTGTGGCTTATTCAAATTCCTTGTTATTTCTATATGTAAATATAATGATAGCAGTGTAGGCTTAGAATAACCATTGGTAGCTGAATATGTTACATCAGAAGCTATTCTAACATTTATAATTCTACTAATAGTATAGGTTTACTGTTCACAATATCTGTCACTCAGGGAGAGCCCGCTCTGCTAAAAGCCAGGAAGTAAGGAAATTGCACTGCTCTTACCGCAAAACACATCTTCAGAATACTCCTTTAAACTTCTTTCAAGTCTACCCCTTTAAACTTAATCAATTCAGGACTCCGACTAAAATTAAAACCGTGAATATTCACCTTCTGCAGCAGCGCTGTGCCTGGGATGTTGGTGTCGCTGTTCCTGGAAAGTGACGAGACTCGTTGTGTAACTTGCTGGCTGCAGCCAATGAGCGGCCTCTTATCAGTTGCATTCTTTACCATTTCATCAGAGTGGACATCTGTCCTGAAGTAATATTAAAGGCTGTAGTTGATGAGTGGCCACTCATAGCCTTCAGCCAGTACGTGACTTTTCAGGAAGGTAACACTGACATCTCTGGAACAGCACCACTTTTGGTGGCGAGCATAGTTTTTTTATATTTTAAGTAGGGTCCTGAAATTATTCAACTTGATTTTCCTAATAATAAACAACAACACACATCCTGATTGCTCAAATAATACATAACAATACTTCTGCATTACAGCGCACTATACTGTATATCTAGCTCTAACAGTGCCCAACAGCATACCTTCCAATCTTCTCATTTTGTTTAACCACTTAGATACCGTGGTTGCTAATTAATACAACATCTGAGAAATAAAAATGCCAAAATTGCAGTTATCGCCAATCCTGACTGTTGTAGCAAAGTATCAGCTGTAATATATGAAGGAAAACTGGCATTAACTATCTAGTGGCAGTTCCATGTCATCAAGGGGTAAAAGGAATCTTCATTGATTATTTCCAGTTTACTTCCATTTTGATCCAGAGAACATCCCTCAATTGACCAGTATAGTTTACTGCTGGGAATGAAAATCACCACTATGAAAGGAGACCATTTATTACAGCACTTAAGTTACCTTAATTTCAATAGCCTTTGTTTCTAAATTGTACAAATTCTTCTTTTCTCATGGAAGAAAGACTTATGAATTGGATTTATTCTTAGATGGTTAAAGAGGACCTTTCATAAATTGTAACCTGACAAACTGTATATTCCTGCAATGTGGGTAAAAATGTTTCTATTCTCATTTTTTCTTTCTCTATTCCGTTGTGAGCACCAAAATTACTGGTCTCAAATATGCTAATTTTCTTATCATTGAACATGGTGTTCTAGTTTGTTTAGCTCTGTGGGTGTGTACTTTCAACCCACTATGATGCTGTGAAATCATAAGGAGGAAAAGGTAGATGCCCAGCCTTCCAACATGATTACACAAGCATTTTCCATCTCAAGTGGCCACGCTAACTATGCCTTCCTTCGGGCATTTTGGCAAACACTAGCAGTAAGGCTGTGTGCCCACGTAGCGATTTTTAAGCGTTTTTGCCGCGATTTTCGGCGCGAAAACGCTGCAAAAATGTTTACAAATCGTGTACAGAACGCCCCCCATGCATTCCTATGGCATTCCGCACATACTGTGCTAATGCTGCGCTTTTTTCCGCGGCGGAATCACATCAATAGTAAAAACCTGGTCACACATGTCAAACACTATGTTTGACGAGTGTGACCAACCTGTCAATCACTTTCCAAGTGATGCTTCAAATTGCTTGGAAAGTGCTTGAATATCGCACACGAAAATCGCGGCAAAATCGTGATCATAATCGCGCGGAAAAAAACGCTCGATTTCTGGGAAGTAGTCCGGTTTTTAGTGAGCGTTTTAAAACGCTACATGGGCACATAGCCTAACGCTTAAAGTGTAAAGCTGGAGTCACACATAGCGACTTACCAGCGATCCCGACAATGATATCAACGTGTCAGGATCGCTGGTGAATTGCTATGTGATCGCTGGTGAGCTGTCACACAGACAGCTTCACCAGCGATCAGCACAGCGACGCCGAGCGCGCGGCGTCGCTGTGTTCGTTAGTTACCAGCGTGCAGATGCAGGGAGCTGGTAACTAACGTACACATCGGGTACCAAGGGACGTGCGTCCCTTAGATACCCGATGTGTACTTTAGTTACCAGCTGATCGCTGGTCTCCCGCCTGTCACACGCAGCGATGCGTGCTGGCCAGCGGGAGATCAGCGACGAAAGAAATGTCCAGAGGTTTCTTGCAGCGATCAGCGATACCGGCAGGGGGGCCGGTCGCTGATCGCTGTCACACACAGCGATCTCGCTGGTGAGATCGCTGTTGTGTCACAAAACTTCTGACTGAGCAGCGATCTCGCTAGAGAGATCGCTATGTGTGATGGGGCCTTAACTGTTATTTTATGTTCTATTTTATAAATCAGCAGTAGACAAGAGCAACTCTGTAATATATCTTATCAGAGAAATGTACTTCTTTTTCCATCAGAACTGATAATTAATTTTCAAAATTCTCAATTCCTGGGTAAATTCTGTGTTCAGTGAATACAGATTATTACATTACTGAGATAGAAGATGGCAGTTGTGACTGATGAGAGTCTATGTAGATGGGACGGAGCAGGAGAAGGGCAGAACTAGAAACAGAGCTCCTCCCATCTCCACCGTCTACACAGAATCCCATCAGTAGTAACTGTCATCTCAGAAATGTAATAATCTATATTTATCCATGAATTGAGAATATTGAGAAAGAATGATTTGATCCCACAACATCTGCAAGGAGTTTGTATGTTCTCCCCGTTTTTGCGTGGGTTTCCTCTCGGTACTCCAGTTTCCTCCAACATTCCAAAGACATACTGATAGGGAATTTAGATTGTGAGCCCCATCAGGGACAGTGATGATAATGTGTGTGTTAGCGCTATATAAAAATAAAGATTTATTATTATTATAAGATATTGCAGAGTTGCTTATTTTAATGTGTATTATTGATTTATGAAATAAAATGTAAAATTATGGATACTCTTTAAATGTTGTAGGTCTTCCATTCTCTGTCCTCAGCTGCATCATGCTCCTCACTCTACCAGCCGCTCCAACACTGATGCTGCTGTCTGCCTCTTTTCCCAGCACTTTACGAACAGAAAGGGCTGGGAGAAATTCATTGTCAGAGTGGCCAAATGAAACAGACAAAATCTAACGTGACCAAGCTGGCACAGTTCTGATTTACTCTATGGGCGTTTAATTTTGCTCAGAACTGTGGGTGTCTATTTTTTCCTACCTATGATACTGCATTTTTATGATTAGTCCTGTAGCTCCACAACTGAGTATAGAAAAAAAGGAAAAAAAGCATTTTTATTAGTGATGAGCAAGTATACTTGTTGCTTGAGGTTTTCCCGAGCATGCTTGAGTGTCCTCTGAGTATTGTGGCGTGCTCAGAGATTTAGTTTGTGTCAACGCAGCTGCATGATTTACGGCTGTTAGACAGTGGGGATTCCCTAACAAACAGGCATTCCCCACATGTATTCAGCCTGTCCAGCAGCCACAAATCATGCACTTGCGTCGACACAAACTAAACCTCCGAGCACGCCAAAATACTCGGAGGACACCCGAGCTGCTCGGGAAAACCCAAGCAACAAGTATACTCGCTCATCACTAATTTTTATCTGTATTCCAGTTCTTGTGTGCCTTTCATCAATTTGTGAAAGGTCTACTTTAAGTAGAAATCTAAGGTTAGAAAAAGTAGTGTTTTACTATTTTACAATGTTAAAACCCCTGTGTGCTACAGACTTAACAAGGAAATATGGCTTTGTCACACAATGAAGCTGCCAGCTTATTACCAATACAGTTCTATGGGGCAAGATTTCTAATCACAGACAAAATACTGTAATTGCTGAACAAATGTAGGCAAAATAAAGAGACAACAATAGACTGCCTAAAGTTTGGATTTATAGATTATATTGTAGCTAATTAAATAGGGAAGACATTTCAGTAGTGAAGAGATTGTGTAATGGCCATTAAAAGAAATTGTCAGATAAAGGCTACAATTAAAAGCTCACATCAATTTGATATCAGGGTTGGCTATTTGGTTCCCATTTTGCTACATTTAAATAATTGTCATGTTGCAGGTGATCTCCAGCTAAAATCTACCAAATAAAATAAAATACTATTTGAAATTGCCATTTATAAGCTTTCACCTCTGCGCCTTATCAGAAGCTGTTTTTTTTTGCTCTATATTTCATAATTCCCAGTCTAACTGAGTGATTGCGCAGCCTGACTTATGACATTTTATTAGCCAACTCTCATGATTTTGGGGAAAAGCAGTTCCTGTAATCAAAGTACTGAAAATAGGCCCATTCTAACTCAACACTATCAGCACCAGATAACAGATTTTCTCCTTTATAAGCTATTTCCAATAAGAAAATTTCTGATATTGAAGTCTGTATGATTGGAAGTTAGAAGCTGTAACATCCAACTCTGCTAATATTGAGAATTTCAAGATATAATCTCCAGAATATTTGCTACCAAATATGTAAATAGCCAGTTTTTCATGAAAAAATGATAAGAGAAAAAGGAGAGAAAACAACCCTTCTATATTGAAGTAGAAAGCTAAAGTGAATATGAAAAGTCTACACACGCCTGATAAAATGGCAGATTTTCGGCATGTAAAAAAAATAATACTAAGAAGAATAATTTTGGGAACTTTTTCCACCCTTAATGTCACCGATAATCTGTTCAATTCAACTGAAAAATAAACTGAAACTTTTATCTTGTTCAGTAGGAAAAGAAAAATAAAGAGCTAAAACAATGTAGTTGCATAAATGTGTGCACTCTTAGACTAATTTATTTCTTGCAGTATCCTTTGAATTTATGACATCACTCAGTCTTTTTGGTAAAGAGTCTATCAACATGGCACAACTAGAATTGGCAACCTTTGCCAATTCTTCCTTCCATTAGTGCTCCCAATATGTCAGATTACGAGGGCATATCGTCTTCAGGTCAACCAACAGATTTTCAATTGGATTTAGGTCTGGGCTCTGGCTGGGCCATTATTAAAACTTTGATATTCTGCCAAAGCAATTCTTTTGTTGACTTTGAGGTATGCTTAGTGTTGCTATTGTGCTGAAAGTGGAAATATTTCATTTTCAGCTAATTAACAGAGGCTGAAAGGTTTTGTTGCAAAATTGACTGATATTTGGAACTGCTCACAATTTCCAAGACCTTGACTAAAGCATCATTTACAGCTGACAAAAAACATCCCCTAAGCATAAAGCAGACTTCACTATGCTTCACAGTAGGTATGGTGTTTTTTGGAGATGTGCAGTGTTGATTTTGCACCAAACATACCTTTTGAAAACAGGGACAAAAAGTTCAATCGTGGTCTCATCAACATTTTCCCACATGATTTTGTCAGAGTTGATGTAGGTTTTGGCAAAAGACAGTCATGTTTTTAGATGTGTTATGTGTCTGGGTTTGAACCATTGAGCCTGTGCTTTGTGGTCGGCTTTTCTATCTGCTGAGGCCCAGCAGATACACATTTTCTCCTGGTGTTTATTGTCTGTTATCCTTGATTGAGTCTTTTCAGGTTAGCAG
Organism: Dendrobates tinctorius; assembly: GCF_039654945.1. Lineage (NCBI taxonomy): Eukaryota > Metazoa > Chordata > Amphibia > Anura > Dendrobatidae > Dendrobates > Dendrobates tinctorius. Next base: position 3,816,180 of record NW_027361692.1, on the reverse strand, counting down.
GTGTTTTAATTTATCTGTCCAGTCACCTTTTGGATGTGGCTATATATACTTTCATTTTTTATGCCAGTCAGTCAGTGAAAGACTAGCAAGGGTTTATGTCTCTGCTGATTATGCTTTTCACCCTACATCTTTTGTTTCTTGTTTAGGAAGTAGGCGGCATATTATCTAACAGTGCGTACCTTATCTTTTCATTTTGTATTTCATGGTTTGTTTTCACTCACTCTGCGGTCTATTTTTATCTCAGCACGCCTTCCTTTCTGTAGATAAATTGGACACTACCCTCCGGTTCCTTAGGAGAAATGTGAAGCGCACTACAGCCTTTCATGCAGTATTGGTCCAAGCTGCCATGTTTAGTCTGTTGTTAGGGCTATTCTAGGTCATGTAGGAACCATTGGGAACTCTGGGGTCAAAATCTCTAGGCTGCATAGGAATCGGCTGAGTCAGTTTCAGTTTTTTTTGTTTCACTTATTTTCTCATGTGAGCTGTTACACATTCATAACAGAATGATTTTTTGTAGGTAAAGGATTCCATTTTGCCACCATACCTCACAGCAGAGACATATGAAGAATATGGGATAATGTTGTCACACAGTGCACAACTAGTACTTGCCAGAAATTCATTCAGCTCCTTGAATGTAACATTTAAGCCACTTCTTGATGATCTTCTTCACAGTCTTCCATAGTATATCTAATGCCTTCGGATTTTTTTTTGTATTCTTTCCCTGACTAATATCTTTTAACAATTAGATCCCTTTGTTGTGTTGTAACCTGTTTAAGGGTCCATGGCTTAACCCCTTAACCCCTTCATGACCCAGCCTATTTTGACCTTAATGACCTCGCCATTTTTTACAATTCTGACCAGTGTCCCTTTATGCGGTAATAACTCAGCAACGCTTCAGCGCATCCTAGCGATTCTGAGACTGTTTTCTCGTGACATATAGGGCTTCATGTTAGTGGTAAATTTAGGTAGATCATTTTTGTGTTTATTTGTGAAAAAAACTGAAATTTGGCAAAAATTTAGAAAATTTTGCAATTTTCAAAATTTGAATTTTTATTCTTTTAAATCAGAGAGTTATGTGACACAAAATAGTTACTAAATAACATTTCCCACATGTGTACTTTACACCAGCACAATTTTGGAAACAAAATTTTTTTTGTTTGGAAGTTATAAGGGTTAAAAGTTGACCAGCGATTTCTCATTTTTACAACAAAATTTACAAATTCATTTTTTTTAGGGACCATCTCACATTTGAAGTCACTTTGAGGGATCTGTATGGCAGAAAATACCCAAAAGTGACACCATTTTAAAAACTGCACCCCTCAAGCTACTCAAAACTACATTCAAGAAGATTATTAACTTCACAGGGACTAAAGCAATATGGAAGGAAAAAATGGACATTTTAATTTTTCCAACAAAAATTTTCTTTTAGCATCAATTTTTTCATTTTCACATCCTAAAATATGTTGGGCTATTTCTCCTGAGTACACCGATACCCCATATGTGGTCATAAACTACTGTTTGGGCGCACGGCAGGGCTCAGAAGGGAAGGAGCTTTTTGAATGGAAAATATGTTGGAATATATAGCGGTTCCCATGTCACGTTTGGAGAGTTTCTGTGTGCCTAAACATTGGAGCTCCCCCACAAGTGACCCCATTATGGAAACTAGACCCTCCAAGGAACTTATCTAGATGCATAGTGAACACTTTGAACCCCCAGGTGCTTCACACGTTTATCCGTAAACAAAAAAAAGTACTTTTTTTCACAAAAATGTTCTTTTAGCCTCAGTTTTTTTCATTTTCTCATGGACAACAGGGTAAATGGATTCTAAAATGTGTTGGGCAATTTTTCTTGAGTACGCCGATACCTCATATGTGGTCATAAACCACTGTTTGGGTGCTCGGCAGGGCCCGAAAGGGAAGGAGCGCCATTTGACTTTTTGAATGGAAAATTCGCTCCAATCCTTAGCGGGCACCATGTCGCGTTTGGAGAGCCCCTGTGTGCCTAAACATTGGAGCTCCCACACAAGTGACGCCATTTTGGAAACTAGACTTTTCACAAGGCTAACAGGAGAAATTGGACCACAAAAGTTGTTGTGCAATTTGTCCTGAGTACACTGATACCCCATATGTGGGGGGATCCACTGTTTGGGTGCATGGGAGAGCTCAGAAGGGAAGGAGCGCCATTTTGGAATGTAGACTTAGATGGAATGTTCTGCAGGCATCATGTTGTGTTTGCAGAGCCCCTGATGTGCCTAAACAGTAGAAACCCCCACAAGTGACCCCATTTTGGAAACTAGAACCCCCAAGGAGCTTATCTAGAGGTGTAGTGAGCACTTTGGACCCCCAAGTGCTTCACAGAAGTTTATAAATGCAGAGCCATAAAAATAAAAAATCATTTTTTTTTCCTCAAAAATGATTTTTTAGCCCGCTATTTTTTATTTTTCCAAGGGAAACAGGATAAAATGGACCCCAAAAGTTGTTGTCCAGTTTGTACTGAGTACACTGGTTCCCCAACCCAATATGTGGGGGGGAAACCACTGTTTGGGCGCATGGCAGGGCTCAGAAGGGAAGGAGCGCCATTTGACTTTTTGAATGGAAAATTAGCTCCAATCGTTAGCGGACACCATGTCGTGTTTGGAGAGCTCCTGTGTGCCTAAACTTTGGAGCTCCCGCACAAATGACCCCATTTTGAAAACTAGACCCCTAAGGAACTTATCTAGATGCATAGTGAGCACTTTGAACTCCCAAGTGCTTCACAGAAGTTTATAACGCAGAGCTGTGAAAATAAAAATATTTTTTTTTCCTCAAAAAATGATTTTTTAGCCTGCTAATTTTTACTTTCACAATGCTAACAGGAGAAATTGGACCCCTAAAGTTGTTGTCCAATTTCTCCTGAGTACGCTGGTACCCCATATGTGGGGGGGAACCGCTGTTTGGGCACACGTCGGGGCTCGCAAGGGAAGTAGTGATGTTTTGAAATGCCGACTTGATGGAATGGTCTGCGGGCGTCATGTTACATTTGCAGAGCCCCTGATGTGCCTAAACAGTAGAAACACACCACAAGTGACTCCATTTTGGAAAATAGACCTCCCAAGGAACTTATCTAGATGTGTGGTGAGCACTTTGAACCCCCAAGTGCTTCACAGAAGTTTTTCCTCAAAAATAATTATTTTAGCCCCTAATTTTTTATTTTCCCAAGGGTAGCAGTAGAAATTAGACCTCCAAAGTTGTTGTGCAATTTTTCCTGAGTACGCTGATACCCCATATGTGGGGGTAAACCACTGTTTGGCACACGTCGGGGCTCGGAATGGAGGGAGCACTGTTTGACTTTTTGAATGCAAAATTGGCTGGAATAAATGCTGGCGCCATGTCGTGTTTGGAGACCCCCTGATGTGCCTAAACAGTGGAAACCCCTCAATTCTAACTCCAACCCTAACCCCAACACACTCCTCACCCTAATCCCAACATTAACCCTTACCCTAATCCCAACCCCAACCCACCCCTAACCCTAATATTAACCCTAATTCCAACCCTAACCATAATTCCAACCCTAACTCTAATCCCAACCCTAATTCCAACCCTAACTGTTATGAGTGAGTCACCGAGGAGGAATAAACAAAAAGCAAGCTAAGCCCAGAAAACCGGAGAGGTTGGTAACTAGCGGATTGCAGACCCCTGATCCTATCCACAACAACTAGCAGTAGCCGTGGGGAGTGCCTACGGTGGTCCTAGACGCCTCATCACGGCCGGAGAACTAAATAAGCCTAAAGAAAGAAAGGGAAAATCTAAACTGCCCCAGAGCAGACCCCAAAGCAATAGACAGCCCCCAACATGTATTGTCGGTGAAACAAGATGAAAACACAGACACAGGCAGAAAGATAGGCTGAGCAAACGATGGGGCCCTCGCTAACTAGAAAGGACAGGAAAGAAAAACTGCTGTCTGCAATCACGCAAAAAACCCTGCCAAAAAGATTGTCCAACACGTCTGATAGAAAAAGGCCCTGAAGTCGCTAGACTTCAAATCACTATATCAGCACTCAGGTATATTCTGACGACAGAGCAAAAGAGATCAACTGATCAGAGACAAAAATGGGGATTCGGCCCAGTCCCAGCCAGGGCTGGCTGAACACAAAAACTAAGTAAACCAGACAAAAACTCATATGAACAATAGCAGAGAAAACTTAGCTTTAGGAAGGCAGGAACCAAACTGGAAACCAGGAGCCACAGTCAGGAAAAATCACCAGCAAGAAACTAGGGAGTCGGCTGTGTTAAATCCAATCAGAAACTCCTGATGTCCAATCGCAGTCCTCTTCCTCACGTGGCCGGTCTCTGCCATTTAGATCAGCTTCATTACCTCCCTTCACCAACAGAGGGAGTCCAGATAGAGAACTCACTACTCCTCTTTCAGCACAGCCAGCTCCATAACCCTCACCAGAAGCCAGAGGCAAACCCGAAAATGAGTTCACAACACCTAACCCTATTTCTAACCCTAACCCTAATTCCATCCCTAACCCTAATTCCAACCCTAACCCTAATTCTAACCCCAATGGAAAAATAAAAATATTTTCTTTATTTTATTATTTGTTCCTACCTAAGGGTGTGATAAAGGGGAGGTTTATGTACTTTTTTTATTTTGATCACTGTGAGCGTTTATCACAGTGATCAAAATAAATGAATGAATCTGCCGGCCGGCATATTCCGGCGGGCGCACTGTGCATGCACCCACCATTTTCCAAGATGGCGGCACCCATGATCCGGGACGGCGGGACACCAGGATGGCCAGAGGGACATAGAAGGTATTGGGGAGGGTGAGGGGGGAGATCAGAAGGCTGGGGGGAGTGGAGAGAAGGGGAGGGGAGCTAATGATGACGGCTGCAGCCCCATCAGTCGGTGGGGGGGTCTGATCGGTGTCTCCAGCCATGGCCGATGCTATTGCAGCATCGGCCATGACTGGATTGTAATATTTCACCAAATTTCATTGGTGAAATATTGCAATCGCACTGTGCATGCGCCCGCCATTTTCCAAGATGGCGGAGCCCATGATCCGGGACGGCGGGACACCGGGAGCCAGAGCTGGACTCGGAGGCACTGCGGAGGGTGACGGGGTGATCGTACTGAGGGGGGAGCAGAGGGAAGGGGAGGGGGAGCAGATCGTGACGGTGGCAGCCGATCGCTGCCGACAGTCCATGGCGGGGGCCGATAGCCCCCGCCAGCCGGTGGGGGGGTCAGATTAGTGTCTCCAGTTATGTCCGATGCTACTGCAGCATCGGCCATGACTGGATTGTAATACGTAATCAAATTTCATCGATGAAATATTACTATCGCTCTGATTGACTGACTGTTTCACTTTCAACAGCCAATCAGATTGATCGTAGCCACATGGGGGCTAAGCCACCCCCCGTGGTGAAGCACAAAGCCTTATGTGTGTGCGAATCAGGTGACCTTTCATTGACCCCAATCACCTGACCTGCAGGAGGGTGATTTATACCATGACGCCTACGTAGGCGTCATGGGTCGGGAAGGTTTTAAGGACCAAGCCATTTTGTAGCTTAAAGACCAGGCCTTAATTTTGAAATCAGACCACTGTCAATTTATGTGCTTATAACTCTGGAACGCTTCAATGGATCCTACTAATTCTGAGAATGTTTTTTCGTGACATATTGTACTTCACTTTAGTGGTAAAATTTCGATATGACTTGCATTTATTTATGAAAATAATGGAAATATGGAGAAAATTTTTAAAATTTAGCAATTTTCAAAATTGTAATTTTTATGCCCTTAAATCACAGAGATATGTCACAAAAAATAGTTAATAAATAACATTTCCCACATGTCTGCTTTACATCAGCACAATTTTGGAACCAAATTTTTTTTTTGTTAGGAAGTTATAAGGGTTAAAAGTTGACCAGCGATTTCTCATTTTTCCAACAAAATTTACAAAACCATTTTTTTAGGGACCACCTCACATTTGAAGTCACTTTGATGGGTCTATATGGCAGAAAATACCCAAAAGTGGCACCATTCTAAAAACTGCACCCCTCAAGGTGTTCAAAACTACATTCAAGAAGTTTATTAACCCTTTAGGTACTTCACAAGAATTGAAGCAATGTGGAAGGAAAAATTGAACATTTAACTTTTTTCCCCCTAATTTTTTCTTCAGACACAATTTTTTTTATTTTGTCAAGGGTGTCAGGAGAAAATGAACCACAGTATTTGTTGTGCAATTTCTCCTGAGTACATCGATAACCCATATGTGGAGGAAGACCAATCTTTAGTCTGGCTGGAATTGATATCGGACGCCATGTCGCGTTTGGAGAGCCCCTGATGTACCCAAACAGTGGAAAACCCCACAAGTGACCCCATTTTGGAAACTAGACCCCCCAAGGAACTTATCTAGATATGTGGTGAGAACTTTGAACCCACAAGGGCTTCACAGAAGTTTATAACGTACAGCGGTACAATTAAAAAATCATATTTTTTCCTCAAAAATGATCTTTTCACCCTCAATTTTTATTTTTCCAAGGGTAACAGGACCCTAAAAGTTATTGTGCAATTTGTCCTGAGTACGCTGATACCCCATATGTGGGTGTAAATGACTATTTGGGCGCATGGCAGAGCTCGGAATGGAAGCAGCGCCATTTGACGTTTTTGGCTGGAATTGAGATCGGACACCATGTCGCGATTGGAAAACCCCTGATGTACCAAAACAGTAGAAACCCCCCACAAGTGACACCATTTTGGAAACTAGACCCCCCAAGGAACTTATCTAGATGTGTGGTGAGCACTTTGAACCCCCCAGTGCTTCACAGAAGTTTATAACGCCCGGGCGTGAAAATAAAAAAATCGTATTTTTTCCACAAACATGATCTTTTAGTCACCAATTTTTTTTATTTCCCAAGGGTACAAGGAGAAATTGGACCCCAAAAACTGTTGTACAATTTGTCCTGAGTACGCTGATACCTCATATGTTGGAGAAAACTACTGTATGGGCAAACGTCGGGGCTCGGAAGGGAAGTAGTGACGTTTTGGAATGCAGACTTTGATGGAATGGTCTGCAGGTGTCATGTTGCTTTTGGAGAGCCCCTGATGTACCTAAACAGTGGAAACCCCACACAAGTGACCCCATTTTGTTAACTAGACCCCCTAAGGAACTTATCTAGATGTGTGGTGAGCACTTTGAACCCCCCAGTGCTTCACAGAAGTTTATAACGACCAGGCGTGAAAATAAAAATATCGTATTTTTTCAACAAACATCATCTTTTAGTCCCCATTTTTTTTATTTTCCCAAGGGTAACAGGAGAAATTGGACCCCAAAAGTTGTTGTCCAATTTGTCCTGAGTACGCTGACACCCCATATGAGGGAGAAAACTACTGTATGGGCACACGTCGGGGCTCGGAAGGGAAGTAGTGATGTTTTGGAATGCAGACTTTGATGGAATGGTCTGCAGGTGTCATGTTGCCTTTGGAGTGCCCCTAATGTACCTAAACAGTGGAAACCCCCCCACAAATGACCCCATTTTGTTAACTAGACCCCCTAATGAACTTATCTAGATGTGTGGTGAGCACTTTGAACCCCCAAGGGCTTCACAGAAGTTTATAATGCCCGGGCATGAAAATAAAAAAATCGTATTTTTTCCACAAACTGATCAATTAGTCTCCAATTGTTTTATTTTCCCAAGGGTAGCAGGAGAAATTGGACCTCAAAAGTTGTTGTCCAATTTGTCCTGAGTACCCTGATACCTCATATGTGGGTGAAAACTACTGTATGGGGACTCGTCGGGGCTTGGAAGGGAAGTAGTGATGTTTTGGAATGCAGACTTTTGATGGATTGGTCTGCGGGTGTCATGTGCGTTTGGAGAGCCCCTGATGTACCTAAACTATTGAAACTCCCCACATGTGACCCCATTTTGGAAACTAGACCCCCCACGGAACTTATCTAGATGTGTGGTGAGCAGTTTGAACCCCCAACTGCTTCATAGAAGTTTATAACGCCTGGGCGTTAAAATAAAAAAATCATTTTTTTCCACAAAAATGATATTTTTGCCCCCAATTTTTTATTTTCCTAAGGGTAATAGGAGAAATTGGACCCCAAAAGTTGTTTTGCAATTTGTCCTGAGTATTCTGATACCCTATATGTGGGGGTAAAACACTGTTTGGGCGCATGGCAGAGCTTGGAAGGGAAGGAGCACCATTTGACTTTTTCAACACAGAATTGGTTGGAATTGAGATCAGACGCCATGTTGCATTTGGAGAGCCCCTGATGTGCCCAAACAGTGGAAACCCCCAATTATAACTCCAACCCTAACCCCAACACACCCCTAACCCTAATCTCAACCCTAACCCTAGCCCTAACCCTAACCCTAATGGGAAAATGGAAATAAATACATTTTTTTAATTTTATTATTTTTCCATAACTAAGGGGGTGATAACAGGGGGTTTGATTTACTATTTATGGCGGTTTTTATGTTTGGCAGCTGTCACATGCTAAAAGACGCTTTTTATTGTAAAAATAGTTTTTGCATCACCACATATTGAGAGCTATAATTTTTCCGTATTTTGACCCACCGAGTCATGTGAGGTCTGATTCTTTGCGGGACGAGTTGACGTTTTTATTGGTACCATTTTCGGGCACGTCACATTTTTTGATCGCTTTTTATTCCGATTTTTGGGACGCAGAATGAACAAAAACCAGCGTTTCATGAATTTCTTTTGGGGGGGTGCGTTTACACCGTTCCGCGTGCGGTAAAATTGATAAAGCGGTTTTATTCTTCGGGTCAGTACGGTTACAGCGATACCTCATTTAGGTCTTTTTTGTGTTTTGGTGGTTTTATGCAATGAAAACTATTTTATATAAAAAATAATTATTTTTGCATCGCTTTATTCTGTACCATGGTTATTTATATGCGTCTTTTTGATCGCGCGTTATTGCACTTTTTGTTCGGTGGTATGATAATAAATCATTATTTTTTGCTTCGTTTTTTATTTTCGCTAAAGTGGTTAACTAATGGGACAGTTTTATAGGGCGGGTCGTTACGGATGTGGCGATACCAATATGGGTACTTTCATTGTTTTTTTTGTTTTTTTTCAAAAAATGAATTTATTGGGGAATATTTTTTTTTTTACTAATTTATTTAGCGATTTTTTTAAAATTATTTTTACACTTTTTTTTTTTTTTAACTTTATTACTTTGTCCCAGGTGGGACATCACTGTCCTGTGACAGTGAGCTGATCTGTCACATCACAGATCACTGTGACAGATCAGCGATCTGTCACAGGCACTGCTGCAGACTTCCTCATGCCTGCGCTTTGCAGGCAGTGAGGAAGCCAGCTCCCTACAGGCCCCCGAAGGTCCCCGTCGCCATCTTGGATCCGGGGGCCTGTAGGGAAAGAGCCCCCCAGCAGCAGCGCTGCACATTGCGCTGCCGTTGGGGGCTCAGGGAAGCACGGAGGGAGCCCCCTCCCTGCCGATGCTTCCCTTTAACCCCTGGTACACCGCGATTGTGTTTGATCACGGTGTACAAGGGGTTAACATGTCGGGGGCGGTCCGTGACCTCCCCTGACACATTGTGCTGGGTGTCAGCTGTGATAATCAGCTGACTCCCGGCCACGATCAGCGGCGCTCACCGCGTGAGCGCCTCTGATCGCTATGAAGTGCTATCCCGTCCCTGGGAATTAAGTTCCAGGGCACATGGACGGGATAGTACGTCTCATGGCAGAAAGGGGTTAAATGTGATTGGCTAATTCTGAACACAACCACATCCCCAATTATGCAACCAAATTTTTCTAGTTTTGATATTTATCACCTCAAAATTATTTCCGTTTGTTCCTCCATGAATTCATACAATTTATGGCTGACATTAAAGGTGGAAAAAGTTCTGAAATAATTGTCCTTGGTATGATTTTGTTTTACATGACAAAAATCTGACATTTTAAAAGGGGTGTGTAGACTTTAATGACCGCTGCTTAGCTTATGCGCCATAATAATTAAGACTTCAATATTTCAGATTGGATTCGTGTCCGATTGATTTTAGTGAAATGTAAAACAAGCTGCTTTATGTAGATTATGTCTAACTGTAAGAATTGAAGCATTATCATTGCATTTCAATTTCAAGCCTAAATGACATTTAATGATTTATGCTATGCGCAGATAAAAAATACCATGTAATTTCAAAGTTGGCAAATTATTTAAAGGTTTCTTAAAAGAGGTGGACGCTATATTTTAATTTTGCTAAATGTGTTGGGGGATATAATTTTGTGCCAATTATTAGTATATAAGTATTGCATGTTCTCCTCCAGAGCTTCTTAGTGCAGCTTTCCTCACAGACTGCACGGCTCTCTTGTCCAAATGGCTGCTGACAGACATCAAGCTGGCTGCTGATAGACACATCTGGTAACATGTTTCTCTGCTTGAAGCTATTTGTGTACAGGAGAGCTGTGCAGTCTGTGATGAAGGCGTCAATAAAAAGTGAACGAGACAAACTTGTTATATATTCATGAGCACCACAAAATCTTGAAACTGGCATGGGCCTTGCAAGGATTCTGTACAGAGTTTTGAAGATCGCACTTGGTGTTTAATCACACCTGGGGCATTACTGTATGTGTTGTTTTTCAAGGGTATGGCAATTTACTAAATGTTTTGGAGACAATATTTTACCAATAAACACAGCGGGTGAGATAAGTAATGAGCAGGTCACCAATTTTTTAAGTAAATATATTTCTAAAGGTGCTACTGACATGAAATTCGAACCAGATGTTGATAACAACCCATCCAATCCACACAGGCAAAGAAATCAAACCCTAGATGTCCATAAATTAAGTTAGAAGTAATAAAGATAATTTATACAGAAAAAGCATTGAACACGCTTGCTTAAATTGATTTAATACTTCGTGTAAAAGCCTGTTGGTGATGATGGCTTCAAGACATCCTTTATAGAGAAACTAGTCGCATGCATTGCTCAAGCATAATTTTGGCTCATTTTTCCTCACAAATATTCTTCAAATCCTGAAAGTTCTGTGGACACTTTCTATGAATTCTTAGCTTTAGTCCCTTCTGTAAAGATGATGGACAGTGCTGCAGCATTCCTAGCCCTGAAGACACCAACTGCATCATGTGTTTTGTGTAATGTGTATTATGCAATGCGTTATGAATGGGTCACCAAGGAGAAAAAAGCAAAACAAGCTAAGTCACAGAAAACCAGAGAGGTTGGTAACTATGCAGATTGCAGTTCCCTGATCCTACCACACAACTAGCAGCAGCCGTGGAGCGTACCTACGATGTTCCTAGATGCTTCGTCACAGCCGGAGGACTAAATAAGCCTGAAGCATGAAAAGGGGAAAACTAACTGCCCCAGAGCAGACCCCAAAGGAATAGATAGCCCCCACACATGTATTGACGGTGAAACAAGATGAAGGCACAAACACAGGCAGGAAAATAGGCTGAGCAAACGCTGGGGCCCAAACTAACTACAAAGGAAAGGAAAGACACTGTCTGCAACCTCCAAAAAAACCGTACAAAAATAATGTCCAACACTTCTGATAGCAAAATTAAACCTGAAGTCACTAGACTTCTCCCACTATATCAGCACTCTGAAATATTCTGAGACAGAGCAAAGAGAGACCCAACTAGTACGGGACAAAAAGAAAATTGGCAAAATACTGATAAATAAGAGTGGAAATCCAGCACAGCCCCCATCCGGGGCTGGCTGACCACACAAAAAACTGAATAGACCAACAAAATCAAGTGTTGACATTAGCAGAAAAACTTAGCTTTAGATGACTGGAACAGAGCTGAAAACCAAGAGCTGACAAGCCAGAAGGAATCACCAGCAACTGAATAGGGCGTCGGCTGTCTTAAATCCAATCTGAGACTCCTGAGGTCCAATCGTCATCCTCATTCTCAGGTGGCAGATCTTCACCGATCAAATCAGCCTCACTACCTCCTGTTACCACCAGAGGGAGTCTGGAAGGAGAACTCACAACTGGTGAACCAGAGAATGAACTCACAACAGCAATGTGTCATTGTATATATTATGTCATCTGAATTGTGTTGTAATGTATAATGTAAGATAAGTAATGTATAGTATAGGGTGTATAATGTAGGACATAGTGTATAAAATAAATAATATTAGGATAGATAGTAGACTACAGCATATTTAAGACGACATTAGGGAAACATAAAAATTAATGTTTGGGCCTAACCCGTAGGGGAAGGGACTTAGTGTTAGGGCATGTGACTACTTCCTGGAGATAGTTGGAGTTTGAGTTTAGAGTGTAAGCAGTCCTGCTGTTGGGGTGATCCATAGTAAGAGGAGACTTAAGGACAAGGATAGCCAGATCCTAATGAAGCGGTGATGGGATTAGTCACAGTGGCCTTCTGGAGGAGGCATCAGTGGAGTCACAAACCCTCGAACTTGAAACACCGAAGGTAATAGTTCTAAACAGGACTGAGTTCGTGGGACTAGTGAGTGTCCAGAGCGGTAGATCAAGGGTTCCAGTAGGGGAAGAAATAGGATGCATAACTGCAGAGCGAGTAGAGAGACTTGCTAATTAGGACTGTGGTGTCCAGTCTGAGTTGTGTTGACGTAGGAAAAAATTTTGTGTCTGCAGAGCCCTGGAGTAGAACTACAGAGCAAGAATACGGTGTGAGGGGGAAAGTAAACGTACATAAGACTTTGTACCTGCTATCCGTTGTACATAACCTTTGCCAAGTTATCATTCAGTAAAGACTCTATATTTGAAAGACGGTCTAATTTATTGAACTGTGGAACCTATGGTCCTGGTCAGCCTACACCACCGGCTACATGCAGCCTGCACAGACATGATGAATTCACAGCACAAGCCACATACCCAGCCATGACCCACAGTCTCATGTAGCGTACCAGGGCATAAAAGGAGATGAGTGCTTCTCCCGCGTCTACCGCCCGTTTGTGTGCTACACTTCCATAAGTTTTCTATTGGATTCAAGTCAGGTGATTGGCTGGGCCAGTCTAGCAGCTTTATTTTCTTTCTCTGAAACCTATTGAGAGTTTCCTTGACTGTGTGTTTGGGATCATTGTCTTGCTGAAATGTCCACTCTCGTTTCATCTTCGTCATCTTGTTAGATGGCAGCAGATTTTTTTTTATCAAGAATGTCTTGATACCTTTGTCAACTCATCCTTTCTTAAATCCTATGAAATTTGCCAGATCCGTATGCTGCAAAACAGCCCCACATCATGATGTTCCCATATCCAAACTTCACTGTTGGTATGGTGTTTTTGGGCAGATATGCAGTGCCCTTTGGCTTCCAAACATGGTGTGCTTCATGACATCCAAAGAGTTCAATTTTGGTCTCATCTGACCAGACTATATTCTCAGCTCACAGACACAAAAAGAGGACTGAGAAATCTTCCAAATTTTTTAAAAAATCACAGAAAAAAGGCAGAGATGCTTACCTGCCCAGGCCTCCAAACAAATGCACTATCAGGGTGCAGTGGACCCGATTAAAGATGGCAGCGACACAGGTGCAGCAATACTGATGAAACATTCACTCTCAATCTACCAATCCATGGAGTGGGTGATTATTCACATACAGATGATGCAGAGCATCTGCCTTACAGCCTATTACTAAAACCTATACTTTTAGATCAGGCGGTCTACCAAGTGCTAACCAAAATGCATCCTGTGTGAACAGAGGTCACAGTTTACAGAGCCATCTGGGCTCAACTGCACCCTGAAAAATAGATAAATAAAGTGCAAAAAAAATATATCAATATATGTGAGGCATTAGCTGATATTAAGGCCAAAATATGGAAGCTTGTAACCCACATCAGGGGTCCCCACGTTTGAGAGTCCTATCACTAAACATCAAAACAGAGCTCACCAACACAAAAATTCCTCCAAAAATTACTTGCCCAGGCCTCCAAACAAATGCACTAATCAAGTTTACTGCACCCTGATAGTGCATTTGTTTGGAGGCCTGGGCAGGTAAGCTTCTCCTGCCTTTTTTTCTGCGATTTTTGAAAATTTTGGGGGGATTTCTTTCGTGGCAAAATTAGGTGCCTTGGCTTATACTTTGGTCGGCTTACACTCAAGCATATACAGTACCTTCATGATAAGAAAAATAATAACAACCAAGTGTTCAATTTGTTCATACATTTCTAGGAAGAATAACAGTAAAACGGTACATGCAGTGTTCTAAGAATAATGCCTTAGAATTATCATTTCTTGAAGAATTTACAAAAACAGAGCCTGGAGTGATAACAAGTCCTTTTAAATACACAATATAGTGTCCTCACATTGCTATTTGGCAATGGTCTTACTGATTCTTAGCAACCAAGAGATAAATAAGAAATGAACATGGTTCTGTACAAGTGAGATATTAATTTGAATCTCAACCAGCAGAAAACAAGGTAAAATGTGTTTATCCAAAGAAAACAGGGCCTGCAGTGCGAAGCCACATGAAACCAAAGTAATTGCATGTGCATGCTTGCTAATCCAGGGAGACGTTTCGAGGGTTATTAACTGTGGAGATGTAGCACTAAGTCAGAAAATAACTAAGAAATAACTGACATATACAGTTTCTGAGCATTGCCTATTACACTGTCAGCACTGATGAGTACAACCTAGAGATTGTGCCTTGTTCCCAGTAGAGATTTATTTTCTCTTCCTTTTTCTTTTAGTTAAACCAAAATCAGGAACTGAATCTCAGGAGTCAGAAAGATGTAAACTTCAGCAGGAATAGTTTTCCATTTTTAGGAAATTAGAAAATTCAATGAAAAAAACAGACCTGATAGCATAAAAATATTTTGAAACATTTATTTAATAAAAGTATCTTAAAAATGTATTCATTCTTTTTCTACTTTTGGAACTGTTCATTCAGTGTAAATGTTTTTTTTAACGGGTTAGACCTGTTAATCACTTAATAATTTTATGGAATATATGCACTTTTCTGTATATTGTTATCTTCACAAAAAGATATATAGCCATCTGCTGGGGAATCTCTAAGGTATGCAGCAGCAGACATTCTTACAAATAATTGTATATACAGTGGGGAAAAAAGTATTTAGTCAGCCACCAATTGTGCAAGTTTTCCCACTTAAAAAGATGAGAGAGCTGTAATTGACATCATTGGTAGACCACAACTATGAGAGTCAAAATGAGAAAGCAAATCCATAAAATCACCTTGTCTGATTTGGCAAGATTTATTTTTTCAAATTATGGTGGAAAATAAGTATTTGGTCACCTAAAAACATGCAAGATTTCAGGCTCTCACAGACCTGTAGCTTCATCTTTAAAGGGGCCTTTACACATAGCGATATCGCTAAAGCGTCACCGATTTTGTGACGCACCAGCGATATCGCTATGTGTGATACTTACCTCCGACCGGCTCCCCCGCTGTCTGTCGCTGAACGTGCGAGATCGTGCAGCTCCATTTCTCATCGGGCGCTTCCTGCTGTGCTTCCTGCTGGCGCCGATGAGCGATGCGTGGACGAAGGCAGGAGGACGTCAGGATCGCCACGTCTGAAAGGTAAGTAACGACCGCTGCTGCGTCGCTACATCGCTGTGAGATCTGCCTGTGTGGCAGCTCACTAGCGACCATTTAGCGATGCACCGGCGATCCTGACCGGGTTGTATCATTGTCGGGATCGCTAAATGTAAAGGGGCCTTAAGAGGTTCCTCTGTCCTCCACTCATTACCTGTAGTAATGGCACCTGTTTGAACTTGTTATCAGTATAAAAGACACCTGTCCACAACCTCAAACAGTCACACTCCAAACTCCACTATGATAAAGACCAAAGAGCTGTCGAAGGACACCAGAAACAAAATTGTAGCCCTGCACCAGGCTGGGAAGACTAAATCTGCAATAGGCAAGCAGCTTGGTGTGATGAAATCAACTGTGGGAGCAATAAAAAGAAAATGGAAGACATGCAAGACCACTCATAATCTCCCTCGATCTGGGGCTCCACGCAAGATCTCATCCGGTGGGGTCAAAATGATCACAAGAATGGTGAGCAAAAATCCCAGAACCATACTCCCAGAACCATACGGGGGGGACATAGTGAATGACCTGCATTGAGCTAGGACCACCATAACAAAGGTTACCATCAGTAACACACTACGCTGCCAGGGACTCAGATCCAGTAGTGCAAGACGTGTCCCCCTGCTTAAGCCAATACATGTCCGGACCCATCTGAAGTTTACTAGAAAGCATTTGGATTATCCAGAAGAGTACTGGGAGAATGTCATATGGTCTGATGAAACCAAAGTAGAACTGCTTGTTAGAAACAAAACACATCATGTTTGAAGGAGACAGAATGCTGAGCTGCATCTAAAGAACACCATACATACTGTGAAGCATGGGGGAGGCAACATCATGCTTTGGGGCTGTTTCTCTGCCAAGGGACCAGGATGACTGATCCGTGTACATGAAAGAATGAATAGAGCCATGTATAGTGACATTTTGAGTGCAAGCCTCCATCCATCAGCAAGTGCATTGAAGATGAAACATGGATGGGTCTTTCAGCATGATAATGATCAAAAGCACACCACCAGGGCAACAAAGGAGTGGCTTCAAAAGAAGCATATGAAGGTCCTGGAGTGGCTAGCCAGTGTTCAAATCTAAACCCCATAGAAAACCTTTGGAGGGATTTGAAAATACATGTTGCCCAGCGACAGACCCAAAACATCACTGCTCTAGAGGAGATCTGCATGGAGAAATGGGCCAACATACCACCAGCAGTGTGTGCCAACCGTGTGAAGACATACAGAAAACGTTTGACCTATGTCATTGCCAACAAAGGATATATAACCAAATATTGAGATGTACTTTTGTTAATGACCAAATACTTATTTTCCATCATAATTTCAAAAATAAATCTTGCCAAACCAGACAAGGTGATTTTCTGGATTTGTTTTGTCATTTTGACTCTCATAGTTGTGGTCTACCTCTGATGTCAATTACAGACCTCTTTCATCTTTTTAAGTGGGAGAACTTGCACATTTGGTGGCTGACTAAATACTTTTTAAATACTTTTTTCCCCACTGTATAATGGTGAATTTTTGGCCATGGCATTACACACAAATGTATTTATTAAGGCTAACAATACAGCCCTCCCCTTTTGTTTAGACTGATATAAGTATTGATTGCAGAATTCAAGAGGTTGATTAGATAAAACCATAAGACAAGAATAAGTGTGACAATAGGACAGGAATAAGTGTGACAAAAGGATAAGTATGAGTGTGACAATAGGATAGGAATAAGTGTGACAATAGGATAGCAATGAGTGTGACAATAGGAGAGGAATGAGTGTGCCAGTAGGACAGGAATAAGTGTGACAATAGGACAGGAATGAGTGTGACAATAGCGAGGAATAAGTGTGACAGTGACAATAAAGGGCCTGTCACACTAAGCGATATCGCTAGCAATATGGCTATAACGTCACTGATTTTGTGATGTTATAGCGATATTGCTAGCGATATCGCTATGTCTGATACTTACCTCCGACCGCTCCCCCGCTGATTATTGCTGATCGCGCGAGAACGTCCTGGACCGTTTCTCGTTGTCTGCTTGCTGCTGGGCTTCCTGTGGCGCTGACGAGCGACGCGTGGATGCGGGCGGGAGGACGTCTTCATCGCCTCGTCTGACAGGTAAGTAACAACCCCCGACCGCTGCTATGTCGCTGGTGAGATCTGCCTGTGTGGCTGCTCACTAGCGACCACTTAGCGATGCACCAGCGATTCTGACCGCGTCATATCGCTGGTCGGGATCGCTGGTGCATTGCTAAGTGTGACAGTACCTTAAGACAGCAATAAGTGTGACAATAGAATAGGAGTAAATGTGACAATAGGACAGCAATGAGTGTGACAATAATACAGGGAAGAGTGTGACAATAGGACAGGAATAAGTGTGACAATAGGGCAAGAATGAGTGTGACCAAAGGACAGGAATGAGTGTGACAACAGGACAGCAATGAGAGTAACAATAGGACAGGAATGAGTGTGACAAAAGGACAAGAATAAGTGTGACAGTAGGATAGGAATGAGTGTGACAATAGGACAAAAATGAGTGTGACAGTAGGAGAGGAATGAGTGTGCCAGTAGGACAGGAATAAGTGTGACAATAGGACAGGAATAAGTGTGACAATAGGGCAAGAATGAGTGTGACCAAAGGACAGGAATAAGTGTGACAATAGGACTGGAATGAGTGTGACAAAAGGACAAGAATAAGTGTGACAATAGGACAGGTATAAGTGTGACAATAGGACAGGTATAAGTGTGACAGTGGGACAGCAATGAGTGTGACAATGGGACAGCAATGAGTGTGACAATAGGACAGCAATGAGTGTGACAATAGAATAGGAATAAATGTGACAATAGGACAGCAATGAGTGTGACAATAGAATAGGAATAAATGTGACAATAGGACAGGAATGAGTGTGACAATAGGACAGCAATGAGTGTGACAATAGGACAACAATGAGTGTGACAATATGACAGGAATGAGTGTGACAACAGGACAGGAATATGTGTGCCAGTAGGACAGGAATAAGTGTGACAATAGGACAGTAATAAGTGTGACAATAGGAAAGCAATGAGTGTGACAATAGGACAGGAATTAGTGTAACAACACGACAGGAATATATGTGCCAATAGGACAGGAATAAGTGTGACAATAGGACAGCAATGAGTGTAACAATAGGACAGGAATAAGTGTGACAATAGGGCAAGAATGAGTGTGACAACAGGACAGCAATTAGAGCAACAATAGGACTGGAATGAGTGTGACAAAAGGACAAGAATAATTGTGACAATAGGGCAGGAATAAGTGTGACAATAGGATAGGGATTAGTGTGACAAAAGGACAAGAATAATTGTGACTATAGGACAGCAATGAGTGTGATAATAGGATAGGAATTAGTGTTACAATAGGATAGGAATGAGTGTGACAATAGGACAGGAGTAAGTGTAGCAATAGAACCTGAATAAGTGTGACAGTAGGATAGAAATTAGTGTTACAATAGGGCAGGAGTAAGTAAGATAGTAGGACAGGAATGAGTGTGACAATAGAACTTTAGAACCAGAATAAGTGTTAAAATAGGATGGAAGAGAAAGTGTGATTTTAAAAACTTATTGATAACCATAATTCTACCCACTCACGTTTTAAAAAAAAAAGATCCTTGAAGAATATGTTAGAAAAATATTCAGGATTGAGAGTCCTCAGTAGTTGATACCTTTTAATGGCTAACTGAAAAGATGGTAACACATTGCAAGCTTTCGAGACTACTCAGGTCTCTTCATCAGGCTAGACTAATACAAAATCTGAAGTCACATATTTATGCACAATACAGCCTAGAAACTGAGGACTCTCAATCCTGAATATTTTTCTATCCACTGGCTAACACGGTACAAAGATATACATCTTTCCTGTATCAAAATGAAGAATATGTTGGCATTATTTTAGTGGAAGCTGTCTGAAGAATGATAAGGCTACTTCTTTTTAACTTTCTTTTGGTTGCCTTAGGCCTCTTTCACACATCAGGTTTTCGCCTTCAGGCGCGATCCGGCGCTTTTGACAGAAACCGGATCCGGCGAAATGCAATGCCGGATCCGGTTTCCCCCCCATTGACTTGCATTTGCGCCGGATCGCGCCGGATGGCCATGCGTTTCATCCGGTTTTCGCTGGATCCGGCAATGTGTCCGGATCCGGCGTCTGGAAAAAACGTCTACTGTAACGTTTTTTGTCTCCGGCGAAAAAGCCGGACACGCCGGATCCGGCGCGTCCGGCTTTTTCACACAATGGAAGCCTATGAGCGCCGCAATGCGCCGGATCCGGCGAAAGCCGGATCCGGTTTTTTTGGTCTGAGCATGCTCAGTAGCCACAAGGGTCAATTTTAAAAACCGGATCCGGCGTAATCCGTCGAAAAACGGATAGAAAAACGGATGAACCGGATGAGACGGATCCGGTTTTGTCTGTCAAGAAAAAGACGGATCCGGCAGAAAACCGGATCCGTCACATCCGGTTTTACAAAACATTTGCCGGATCCGGCGTTCCGGCACGACGCCGGATCGCGCCTGACGCCGAAAACCTGATGTGTGAAAGTAGCCTTACTGAGAAGCTAACCATACTGGCACTCTACACACTTCACCCGAAACCAGGACCTTGTCTTGAACAATAAAGTGCTTATATTACAGCTCCTGCAAACTGACGGCATACATGATAAATACTTTATCAACCACCCATGTGTTTCCCTTTTTTTCATGATGTTTTATGGAAGCATCCATATTTTGTCTGTAAAATTAGATCTTACTGCTACCTTTGCTTTCAGATGTGTAAAGTAGAGGAGGGAATGCTCCTTATAAGCACAGTGAATACCTGGCGCATTAGTCGGTTTACATCCAAGGCTTTCAATATTTTGTGACATCTTTTCACTTGAGTAGATTTTTCCTTCCAAGCTTGCATACCCCTGACAGATCAGTCTGTCAGACACAAAGTACAGTCTGTCAGTTTCTATCTTGCTTACAGGTTTGATGAATGTAATAAAACCAATCATTTCCTTCAACATGCTATAGAAGCCTGCATCGCATATGCTCATTTAATTCTGGAGTGAGATTGTTGTGCTATGCATTCCTCATGCAGGTCAATGTGAGCGGTCTTATGGCAAGGAGAACATTCCTGCAGCTTGTTTACTCTCTGGTTGCAGTTGCACAAAATGAATTCTCTAAATCTTTGTTAAATCCAGGTTTTTAAAGGGAACCTGCCACAGTGAAAAATGCTACATATGCTGCATATAGATGAAAGCAGAAGTTTACATATAGTGAGTACGTAAAGTATTCAGACCCCTTTTTCACTCTTCTTTTCATTGCAGCCATTTGGTAAATTCAAAAAGTTAATTTTTTCTCATTAATGTACACTCTGCACCCCATCTTGATGGAGAAAAACAGAAATTTAGAAATTTTTGCAAATTCATTAAAAAAAGAAAAATCACATGGTCATAAGTATTCAGACCTTTTGCTCAGTATTGCGTAGAAGCACCCTTTTGAGCTAGTATAGACACGAGTCTTCTTGGGAATGAGGTAACAAGTTTTTCA
The DNA here is from genome assembly GCF_039654945.1 of Dendrobates tinctorius. Classification (NCBI taxonomy): domain Eukaryota; kingdom Metazoa; phylum Chordata; class Amphibia; order Anura; family Dendrobatidae; genus Dendrobates; species Dendrobates tinctorius. The sequence goes on along the minus strand of NW_027361692.1, from coordinate 3,795,115 downwards.
CACCTGGATTTGGGGATCCTCTGCCATTCTTCCTTGCAGATCCTCTCCAGTTCCATCAGGCTGGATGGTGAACTTTGGTGGACAGCCATTTTCAGGTCTCTCCAGAGATACTTAATTGGGTTTAGGTCAGGGCTCTTGTTGGGCCAGTCAAGAATGGTCACAGAGTTGTTCTGAAGCCACTACTTTTTTATTTTAACTGTGTGCTTAGGGTCATTGTCTTGTTGGAAGGTGAACCTTCGGCCAAATCTGAGGTCCAGAACACTCTGGAAGAGGTTTTCATCCAGGATATATCTGTACTTGGCCGCATTCATGTTTCCTTTAATGGCAACCAGTCATTCTGTCCCTGCAACTGAAAAACACCCCCATAGCATGATGCTCCACCACCATGTTTCACTGTTTGGATTTGAGCAGTGCCTGGTTTTTACCACATATACCGCTTAGAATTATCACCAAAAAGGTCTATCTTCATCTCATTAGACCAGAGAATCTTATTTCTCATAGTCTGGTAGTCCTTCATGTGTTCTTTTTAGCAAACTCTATGAGGACTTTCAAATGTCTTGCACTGAGGAGAGGCTTCTGTCGGGCCACTCTGCCATAAAGGTCTGACTGGTGGAAGGCTGCAGTGATAGTTGACTTTGTGGAACTTTGTCCCATCTCCCTACTGCATCTCTGGAGCTCAGCCACAGTGATCTTGGGGTTCTTCTTTACCTCTCTCATCAAGGCTGTTCTCCCACGATTGCTCAGTTTGGCTGGACGGCCAGGTCTAGGAAGACTTCTGGCGTTCCCAAACTTCTTCCATTTAAGGATTATGGAGGTCACTGTGCTCTTAGGAACCTTGAGTACTGCAGAAATTCTTTTGTAACCTTGGCCAGATCTGTGCCTTGCCGCAATTCTGTCTCTGAACTCCTTGGCCAGTTCCTTTGACCTCATGATTCTCATTTGGTCTGACATGCTGTGAGGTCTTATATAGACAGGTGTGGGCCTTTACAAATCAAGTCCTATCAGTTTAATTAAACACAGCTGGACTCCAATGAAGGAGTAGAACCATCTCGAGGAGGATCACAAGGAAAAGGACGGCATGACTTAAATATGAGTGTCTGAGCAAAGGGTCTGAATACTTATGACCATGTGATATTTCAGCTTTTCTTTTTTAATACATTTGCAAAAATTTCTACATTTCTGTTTTTTTTCAGTCAAGATGGGGTGCAGAGTGTACATTAATTAGAAAAAAATGAACTTTGTTGAATTTACCAAATGGTTGCAATGAAACAAAGAATGAAAAATGTAAAGGGGTCTGAATACTTTCCATACCCAATGTATGCATATTTTTCTCAATATCAATGTTATCAATATAACATGAAATCAGATTAAACCTTTCCTGTTTTAGGTCAATTAGAATTACCATAATTATTATTTGCCAAATGCCAGAATAATGAGAGAGCAAATGTTTTAAGGCATTTTTATTACTTACCTCAAAGTCAAAAGTTTACATACATTTCATTAGTATTTGGTACCATTGCCCTTAAGCTGAATGACTTGGGTCAAAAGTTTGGGATATCCTTTCACAAGCTTCTCACAATAGTTGGTCAGAATTCGGGCCCATTCCTCCTGACAAAACAGGTATAACTGATCTAGGTTTGTAGGTCGCCTTGCTCGCTCCAGCCTTTTCAGCTTTGCCCATAAATTTTCAATAGGATTTAGATCAAGGCTTTGTGATGGCCACTACAAAGCATTGACTTTGCTATCCTTAAGCAGCTTTGTTACCATTTTGGCAGTATGGTTCAGGTCATTGTCCATTTGGAAGACCCATTTCCACCCAAGCTTTAACTTCCTGGCTGATATCTTGAGAAGTTGCTTCAGTATTGCCACATAATCTTCCTTTCTCATAATGCCATCTATTTTGTGAAGTGCACCAGTCCCTCCTGCAGCAAAACAACCCTACAACATGATGTGGCCACTCCCCATCTTTCAAGCTTCTCCCTTTTTCTTCCAAACGTAACTATGGTCATTATGCCCAAAAATTAAGGTCTTTATTCCTGTGTGCATTTGCAAATATTAGTCTGACTTTTTTATATTTATTTTGGAGTAAAGGTTTCTTCCTGGCAGAGTGGCCTTTCAGCCCATGTTGATACAGTACTTGTTTCACTGTGGATATTGACACAATATTACCAGTTTCTACCATCATCTTCACAAGGTCTTTTGCTTTTGTCCTTGTGTTGATATCCACATGTCGGAGCAAAGCACATTCATCTCTAGGACACAGAAGCCATCTCTTTCCTGAGTGGTATCATGGCTGGACCTTCCCATCTTGTTTGTACTAGCATATAACTGTTTGTACAAATGAACGAGGCACCTTCAGGTATCTTGAAATTGTACCCAAGGATAGGTCAGACTTTTGCAAGTCCACAATTCTCTTCCTGATATCTTGGCTGATATTTTTTTAGATTTTCCCATGATGTTACACAAAGAACAGTGTATTTCAGGTGTGTATTAAAATACATCCACAGGTGTGTCTTTAATTCTCTCAGAAGATTCCAAACACATGGCATCATCATATGGGCAGTCCAGAATTGTTTAAAGGCATAGCAATCTTAGTGTATGTAAACTTTTGACTTTGCAGTAAGTAATAAAAATGCCTTAAAACATTCTCTCTATCTCTCATTATTCTGGTATTTGTCAAATATTAATAACTAGCTGAAGAGCCCAGCGCTGCCCGGGCATAGTAACTAACCGTGCCCATATACCCATCATACATATCCATGATCCCATAGGCCTGTACCCATATACCCATCATACATATCCTCCATCCCATAGTCGAGTGCCCATATACCCATCACACATCCTCCATCCCATAGTCCCATGCCCATATACCCATCACACATCCTTCATCGCATAGTCCCATGCCCATATACCCATCATACATATCCTCCATCCCATAGTCCCATGCCCATATACCCATCATACATATTCGCCATCCCATAGTCGAGTGCCCATAAACCCATCACACATCCTTCATCTCATAGTCCCATTCCCATATACATATCCGCCATCCCATAGTCCTGTGCCCATATATCCGTCAAACATATCCTCCATCCCATAGTCCAGTGCCCATATACCCATCACACATCCTCCATCCCATAGTCCCGTGCCCATATACATATCCGCCATCCCATAGTCCCGTGCCCATATATCCGTCATACATATCCTCCATCCCATAGTCCAGTGCCCATATACCCATCACACATCCTCCATCCCATAGTCAACCATTATGACATCATAATGAGCGGCGGCGGGGCTTGCGACCTATGATGACATCAGTGTCGCCATGGCAACCGTTGTGACATCATAATGAGGGGCGGGGCTTGATACGCACACACTGCTTCCCCAGTATGCAAATAGGGGCATTATGACATCACAATGAGGGGCGGGGCTTGACACACACACACTTTTTCCCCCAGTATATAGATAGGGGCAAAATTGTTTGGTGAATTGGAACGTGCGGGGTTAAAATTTCGCCTCACAACATAGCTTAGGACGCTCTCGGGGTCCAGACGTGTGACTGTGCCAAATTTTGTGGCTGTAGCTGCGACGGTGCGGATGCCTATCCCGGACATACACACACACACACACACACACACACACACACATACATACACACTTTGAGCTTTATATATTAGATTATGGAAATCCTAATTGACCTAAAACGGTAAAGGTTTATTCTGATTTCATGCCAGATATTGAGAAAAACATGCATATACAGTGGGGCAAAAAAGTATTTAGTCAGTCAGCAATAGTGCAAGTTCCACCACCTAAAAAGATGAGAGGCGTCTGTAATTTACATCATAGGTAGACCTCAACTATGGGAGACAAACTGAGAAAAAAAAATCCAGAAAATCACATTGTCTGTTTTTTTTTCATTTTATTTGCATATTATGGTGGAAAATAAGTATTTGGTCAGAAACAAAATTTCATCTCAATACTTTGTGATATATCCTTTGTTGGCAATGACAGAGGTCAAACGTTTTCTGTAAGTCTTCACAAGGTTGCCACACACTGTTGTTGGTATGTTGGCCCATTCCTCCATGCAGATCTCCTCTAGAGCAGTGATGTTTTTGGCTTTTCGCTTGGCAACACGGACTTTCAACTCCCTCCAAAGGTTTTCTATAGGGTTGAGATCTGGAGACTGGCTAGGCCACTCCAGGACCTTGAAATGCTTCTTACGAAGCCACTCCTTCGTTGCCCTGGCGGTGTGCTTTGTATCATTGTCATGCTGAAAGACCCAGCCACGTTTCATCTTCAATGCCCTTGCTCATGGAAGGAGGTTTGCACTCAAAATCTCACGATACATGGCCCCATTCATTCTTTCATGTACCCGGATCAGTCGTCCTGGCCCCTTTGCAGAGAAACAGCCCCAAAGCATGATGTTTCCACCACCATGCTTTACAGTAGGTATGGTGTTTGATGGATGCAACTCAGTATTCTTTTTCCTCCAAACACGACAAGTTGTGTTTCTACCAAACAGTTCCAGTTTGGTTTCATCAGACCATAGGACATTCTCCCAAAACTCCTCTGGATCATCCAAATGCTCTCTAGCAAACTTCAGACGGGCCCGGACATGTACAGGCTTAAGCAGTGGGACACGTCTGGCACTGCAGGATCTGAGTTCATGGTGGCGTAGTGTGTTACTTATGGTAGGCCTTGTTACATTGGTCCCAGCTCTCTGCAGTTCATTCACTAGTTCCCCCCGCGTGGTTCTGGGATTTTTGCTCACCGTTCTTGTGATCATTCTGACCCCACGGGGTGGGATTTTGCGTGGAGCACCAGATCGAGGGAGATTATCAGTGGTCTTGTATGTCTTCCATTTTATAATTATTGCTCCCACAGTTGATTTCTTCACTCCAAGCTGGTTGGCTATTGCAGATTCAGTCTTCCCAGCCTGGTGCAGGGCTACAATTTTGTTTCTGGTGTCCTTTGACAGCTCTTTGGTCTTCACCATAGTGGAGTTTGGAGTCAGACTGTTTGAGGGTGTGCACAGGTGTCTTTTTATACTGATAACAAGTTTAAACAGGTGCCATTACTACAGGTAATGAGTGGAGGAAAAAGGAGACTCTTAAAGAAGAAGTTACAGGTCTGTGAGAGCCAGAAATCTTGATTGCTTGTTTCTGACCAAATACTTATTTTCCACCATAATATGCAAATAAAATGAAAAAAAACCAGACAATGTGATTTTCTGGATTTTTTTTTCTCAGTTTGTCTCCCATAGTTGAGGTCTACCTATGATGTAAATTACAGACGCCTCTCATCTTTTTAAGTGGTGGAACTTGCACTATTGCTGACTGACTAAATATTTTTTTGCCCCACTGTATGTATTTTTAGATAGTGTATGTAAACTTCTGGTTTCAACTGTATGTAGTGGTAATCTGCAGGCAAATGATGTACCTGGGTTACTGGAGGAGCAGATATAGGGAGAAAAGAAGTTTTATTTTCCCTGCAACTACTCACTTCCAGTTACTGGAGAGGTTACAGTTACCACTCATTATACCGTGTGCTGATCCCAGAGAATTTTCACAGCACACAGTGTGTGCACGGGGATTATTCACAAAGAATGACTGCATACTTGTCTTTTTAGACTGGATAACCCCATTAACTCCTATGAAGCCTGCTTACAGGAGCAGTGGCTACAGAAAGTGAATTTTTATCATTCGTGCAGTGGCTCGTTTCCAGTTATCCGGACTGTGCAAGGAAAGGTTACGGTCAACTCTAACTATACAATGAGTACGCTGTACTCACTCTCTGGAATATTGATCGACAGCCTGCTCTGCAGTGTATAAGTGCTGTGTGTACGAAGCAGGCTGTCAATCAATGTGTCAGGGAGTGATTACAGAGCAGTCATTGTATAGTGAGAGTTGACTGTATACTCTACTTGGACAGCCCCTTTGACTCCCTCTAGCCACTGATTCTGCAAGATTAGTTCATAGGATTTAAAGGGGATGTCCGGTCTAAAATGACAAGTCTGCAGTCACTCTAGGTGGCTGCAGACTTGTGAATCCTCCCAGTGCATATCATATTCTTGCAGTCACATGACCGCCGTTCCAGGTGTGGACATCGGCGGATCTTCACAGAGCGCAGGGGCGCAACTCTATTCTGAACCCCCTGGTACATTTTTGAGCACACCAAAATTTTAGGTGTTTTCATCTACTATTTATACCATTACCTATCCCATTCAGTTTACGAGTATCGTTGGCATTAGCAGTACCATTGTTTGCTATATCCCTAACTGTATGAGATGCCATATAATGTGCTACTTGTCTGATTGCACTGCCTTTATTGTATTATCTAGTTACATTTTTGCCAATTCACTCACTATTTTTTATTGTATTCGACTTGAGTCAGATGAATTCTGCCATAGATTTATACCCTCTTCTGCTATAATTCCGTTACTTTTTGGTATGTCACGGTGCAAAATATTTATTTTTGTATTTAATTGATAAAGTACAATTTTATCTGCATTTATTGTTGCAAAGCAATGATTTTTGTTTTTCCGTAAGGTTTACAGTTTCATCGTTGTTGGCCTGTTTACATTGCCCTATAATGCTACCAACAATTGTAACTGCTTGATTATATGCAATCAAATGACAAAATATGGTTATTTCATTAGTGATTTGATCGACCGACATGTTTTAAACAGACCGATTGTCAAGATGAATGTTTGTCTGAGATTTTTTAACTGAAAATTTAGAGTGTTTTCTATTCAAGTCATCAGCATTGTGTAAAGCTACTGACAGATAGATGAGACAGATTTTTGCATTTGACCAACAGTCACCTAATACACATGCGTGCTTGATTGGCTGACAACTATTCCTTCCTTCCATAATAACTAAAAATTTGTTTCAGGACATATGCAGACAAAACATCGGATTGCACTCAGACCGATGTTATTCTATTGGCCCGTGCACATGTCTGATTTTTTCATTGGACAGAGTCTGTCCAAGGAAAAATGCGCTATGAGCTCAAGTTTGAACTGATAGACGGATAGCACTCGACCATGTAAGTCAATGAGTTAGTGGAAACCCTCGAACTGCACTCTTGGAGCATTAAGAGATAAATGTGGAAATACACGTTTCCTTTTAGCTTCCTCCTTTTCTATACCACAAGTATCTGTAAATGAAATTGTTTAATGGGATAAGGTTCTATTCACACATGTGATTCTCATTTTTGACAAAGAACACCAGCAGCATCTGAGAGGTCACATTAACTTGTAAATTGGACAATGGCTCCATTATTCTAAGCAAACATGACTAATTCTCTAACAGGTTCCTAAGATTCTTTTATACGTAGCTATGAATAGAGCTTAAATACAACAAAACATACCAGTGAGCATACAAAAGGAAGCTCTCCTGTATTTCAGAAACATAAAAAGTTGATAATAAAGTAGAAAGAGACCATGCTAGAATAGATTCTGTCCTTAAATTATTTACAGATTTCATGGAGAGGATATAGTAAAAAACATTAAAGAACATACAGATAACTGGGGGGTATACCGACACACAGTAATTATGTGGACCCCAGAGGAAGGATTAGCATGAAGTCTTCCTAACTATACTTTTTCAGGCAAACTAGCAAAGGCGAAGTACAGTTAACAGGAGCTTAGTTGTTTCCAGTTAAAGACGATTGCCTTCATTCTATCATGAAAAAAAATTGAAAGTAGCCTATAGCATGGAATTTAAGGCTTTTAGTTGCTCAGTGCTCAGAGACTGTAGCAACATCTGTTGTTAATCCAGGGCAGAACCCATGGCTAGTGCAGCTTAACTTCATCTTCATAGCCCAAAAGTTTCTACTGTGAGAAATTCTAACCATGTGTGGATGATCCATCATCTACATAAGACGCAAGGCATGTCATGATAAGAAAAAAGTTCTATTCATATAAGTATGGTAATGTGACGGAAAATGTATGCAGAAATACTTGTAGGGTCAAAGCAAGGTAACTGCAGCGAAGTTAGCAAAATGTAGAGTACTATGAAGTCATTAATAATAAATAATTCATATATTTCATCAATACCTGATCAGTGGCGATCTGGGCACCACACCCATGACTAGAGGAAAGATTCCAGATTTCATTTATCCCTATTGGCCATTAACCACTTAACAGAATTAATAGGCTTATTATCGGCTGTATAGAGTGAGCTCATGGGATGAGTGCAACCCATACCCGGCAGATAATGGCAGTGACACACAGCGAGGACCTGCATCTAACAGTTGTGGTAGAGCAGACCTCCGCCTGCAACTGTTAACCTGTTAAGTGCCACTGTAAAACTCATGGGCATTAACAGCGAGCTGGAATGGGGGCACGTCATTATATGAGGCCATCGGCGCCTTTGTAATGAAATCACAGCGCACTGAAGGGTTTCTATAACAGCCGGGGGTCTGTTGAAGATCTCTGTGTCTGTCATCACCGATCTAATTTGAAACCCAGCATGTAAGTATTTGCTGTATACAGCTGAAGTGCTGTGTACAGATCAAGTGATAAGACAATCACAGGTTCAAGTTACCTATGGGGACTAATAGATACAGTAAAAAGGTTAAAAAAAAGTTTAAAAAATAAAAAGAACATAAAAGTTCAAATCACCTCCCTTTAAAAATAAAGATAATACATTTTTTTTTTTTAAAATACAGAAATGTGGTATTGCAGCATCGGGAAAAGTGTGATCTGTCATAATGTACAAATAGTTAACCTAATCAGTAAACTACGTTAACAGAAAAAAATAAAATAGCCCAAACTGCATTTTTTTAGTTATAGCAACACTTCAAAAAATGCTGTAATAAGCAATCAAAATTTCATATCTATCCCAAAATGGTATCATTAATGAGGATCTCTCCCATAAAAAAAGCCCTCCCATTGCTCTATGAACGCAAAAATGAAAATGTTACGTGTCTTGGAAAATGCGGACAATCAAAAACATTTTTTTTTACAGATTTCTTATTTTTTTCCCCTGATAAAATAATAAAAGAACTGGACAAGTTTTTCATCAACAGAATCATACTGATGAGCAGAATCATATTGCCAGACCATTTCTACCACACAATGCACATCGTAAAATTAATTTCCAAAAAACAATGTCGGAAATGAGTTGTCTTTTTGAAATTTCATCGCATTTGGAATTTGTTTCCCTTTTTCCAGTATACAATGTGCTAAAACATCCTGCGAAAAGAAAACAAACCCTCATGTCTATGTGTTTTATCAGATCACATCAAAGGGAGAGACACATGCGCAGTACATCTCATGAAGGGGTTAAGAAACACAATGGACACGGTTTCAGATGGATGCAGCAATATTCAATGTCTGCAATCACACTTAGATTTTAGTTACTACTTACTGTCCTCATATGTCAGTAAATTTGCCATTACTGAATTGAATAATGTATTTGTTAGCTTTGGAACACTTCTTTTAGATCACTTGCAGGTAAAATACCCCTGCGTGTAACAAGAAGGCTGGAGACACACTTGCGTATGCAATGCTAGAAACTCGCGCGAGTCTCTCGCATCAGTGCCGCTGGCACTCGGGACTGAAGTGTGAGGCTGCATAGAAATACATGCAGCCGCACACTAAGGTCCGAGTGCCGCCGGCAGTGCCAGGTATTGATGCGAGTTTCTCGCATTGCACATGCAAGTGTGACCCCGGCCTTAAGCTCAAACTCATTATCGGGATGTCTGACTAATAGTGTTGAGCATTCCGATACCGCAAGTATCGGGTATCGGCCGATACTTGCTGTATCGGAATTCCGATACCGACTTCCGATATTTTTTCAATATCGGAAGTCGGCATCGGAATCGGAAGTTCAAAGTTGATTGACAGCCTGACGACATCATGATGCGCGGTGTGTGCGCATCATGATGCGCCGTCATTTCGGGCCTTCCGGGGGTCTCTGCCGGCCTGCCGGGGGGCTGTGCCGGCCTGCCGGGGGGCTATGTGGACTGCCCGGGGTCTGTACCGGCCTGCCGGGGGGCTGTGCCGGCCTGCCGGTGGTCTGTGCACCCTGTGGGGGTCTGTACCGGCCTGCCAGGGGGCTGTGCCGGCCTGCCGGTGGTCTGTGCACCCTGTGGGGGTCTGTGCCGGCCTGCCGGGGGGCTGTGCTGATGTCCGGGGGTCTGTGCAAGCATCGTCCGATGGGACTACAAGTCCCATCTGGCGATGCCTGCTACCATGACAGTGATTGACACATTAGCCAATGATGGGACAGTAGTAGTCCCATCACCTGGCTAATGTGTTAAATGCTAAAAAAAAAAAAAAAAAAAAAAAAAATACTACATACATACTACATACATACTACATGCATGCTACATACATACTACATGCTACATACATACTACATACATACTACATACATACCACATACATACCACATATATACCACATACATACTACATACATACTACATACATACTACATGCTACATACATACTACATATATACTACATGCATGCTACATACATACTACATGCTACATACATACTACATATACTGTATACTACATACATACTACATACATGCTACATACATGCTACATACATACTGCATGCTACATACATACTACATACATACTACATACATACTACATGCATGCTACATACATACCACATACATACTACATACATACTACATATATACTACATGCATGCTACATACATAGCACATACATACTACATACATACTACATACATACTACATACATACTACATGCTACATACATACTACATATATACTACATGCATGCTACATACATACCACATACATACTACATACATACTACATATATACTACATGTATACTACATACATACTACATACATACTACATACATACTACATACATACTACATGCTACATACATACTACATATATACTACATGCATGCTACATACATACTGCATGCTACATGCATGCTACATACATACTACATACATACTACATGCTACATACATACCACATATATACTACATACATACTACATACAATACATTAATACAATACATACATAGACATACAGTACATATAACATAGAGTAACATACTTACCAATACTTGTCACATTGTTCCCCGAAGCCATTGTCTTTTACGGAATAAATATTAACATAACAAACCACAAAAATACTCACCCACGATCCGAAGCAGTCCATGAGTGTGTCCCACGACGATCTTGGGTAGAGAACTGCAGCATCAGCTGTTGCTGCCGTTCTCTACGGGCTGCAGGAATCCAATGACGGAAGGTAGGTATCCTTCCGCACTGTATTCCTCCGCCACTTAAAAAAAAAAAAGTCCCTAGTCTCACTTTATGCCATTGCTGTGTGGGAAATTCCTATACATGTTAGTAGAGTTGAGCGACTTTTGGTTTTTTAGGGTCGAGTTTCGTTTCGTGAAACCCGACTTTTCCAAAAGTCGGGTCGAGCAAGATCGGCCGATTATAGGGAAAAGTCGGGGTCGTCCCAAAACACGAAACCCAATGTAAGTCAATGGGGAATAAAAGTCGGCAGTGAGAGGAGGACAGGAAACACACCTACAGTGCTCATTTGAATGCCAAAAGCATCAATTCTTCTTACTTAAGCTTGTCAACCTTAATTAACTTCATAATACAAGTTACGCACTGAAAAATGGGGGTTATTTGGCTAAAGTTGTGGGGGGGTAGGGCTGGCTCCAGGTTTTCATGTGCCCTGGGCGAAAGAGCGCCCCTTTAACACATAATACCACAACTCATCATGCTCCGATACGGCAGAGAAATAGCGGTATAGTACAATGAAAAATACTTTTCATACTTTTACATCTCATGACGAGGCCCATCTATTTCTCCATACAGAATCATTGGTCCCATATATTGTTTGAAACAGTATATGATGAGCTCCACATAATGCTACAGTATATGTTGGTCCCCATGGATGACGCTCCACTGTCTTATGGGCCCAAATAATGCTCCAAACATAATGGGCCCCATTTCTAATGCTCTAGCGTATAATGGGCCCTGTAAATGCTGCTCCAGTGTCTGATGTCCACCTTTGGAATGTTCCAGTGTATGGTGGGCCCCATCTATCATTCTCCAGAGTATAGTGCTCCCCAAAAATTGCTGTCCCAACATTGAAAACAATGAAATAAGTCTCCTCGCTAGGGAATCCCTGTACTAGTCAGGACTCCTCGTCGTCCCCATCTTCCATCTCACTGCACAGTATTTCAACCTTGCAAGTGCTGTGATCCTGAGCAAGCAGGGGGGGCCGACTCGTTGGCGACGGCACTGGCACAGGGCCCCTGATAGTACGGTGGTGTGTCTGATGGCGGGTGGGCCGAACCTGCACTTTCATCTGCAGCTTCCTCTTTGTCACCGTGTAAGATGGAACTGTATATGGGAAGGGTAACCTGAGTTTCATCAGGGTCAGATTCAGGCCGGGTAGCGTGCGAGGGGAATGTAGTGGTCCGGGTCAATGTACCAGCAGATTCATCGAGCAGTGGCTGGGCATCAGTGCACTTGTGTCGCCCCCAGGAGTACGGTCGCCACAGTGGCATTACCTTCCTCCTAGGGAGTGTGATGTCATGCTTGGGAGCAACGAAGGATCTCTCTAGCAGGTTAACTGATTGGGCGGCGTTATTCCCACGAGTCATGACCCTCCAAACAGCGTTCATGAAGGCAAAGTGTTTGTTTTACGTGGGCAGTATGGTTGCAAAGCTGAACCTTAAAGGAATGTCCAGAAGGGCACCACCAGGAGTGGAGCCTACGGCGTAATTTGACTCAACACGGGCAACCTCAACCATGCCAGCTACAGAACAGATGCACACATTGCAAGCTTAATTCCGTTAACGAACGAGACTCCGTCATGCCCCGCGGTCCGAGTCCGGCTTACTAGAGGGACACGTGAGGCTCTGGCACATGAGATTGGCCAATAACTGGTGTGTCATGCCCTTACATGTCCGTGGCTGCATGTGCGCTACACTGAAAAGGCCAGTGTTTGTCGCTTACAGGTGCAGATAACCCGCTGAACAACGTTAGTGATGGGGATCACTGATTACAATTATTACTCGCGAACGATGATTTCCCAGTAAGTGCAGGTCAACCGCAGTTCTGGAATTAGGCCTAACCGTCATTCCTGAAAAAAATGAAAAACTTACGTGTGCAAACCACAGGTGCTGTACCTTGCTTAACAGCTCGCCAGCCGTTCTCATGCCCAGTATGGGTTACACGTGATTGCACAAAGGTGAGAAAGGGTACCGTATCCCCGGATAACATGTATGGATAGCGTACACATTCAAAAGATATGTCTATACATCAGGAGGCAGGCTCAGACGGTGTAAGGCCCAGTATGGCTTGCAAGTGATTGCAAAAGGTGAGAAAGGGTACCGTATCCCCGGATAACATGTATGGATAGCGTACACATTCAAAAGATATGTCTATACATCAGGAGGCAGGCTCAGACGGTGTAAGGCCCAGTATGGCTTGCAAGTGATTGCACAAAGGTGAGAAAGGGTACCATATCCCCGGATAACATGTATGGATAGCGTACACATTCAAAAGATATGTCTATACATCAGGAGGCAGGCTCAGACGGTGTTAGGCCCAGTATGGCTTGCAAGTGATTGCACAAATGTGAGAAAGGGTACCGTATCCCCGGATAACATGTATGGATAGCGTACACATTCAAAAGATATGTCTATACATCAGGAGGCAGGCTCAGACGGTGTCAGGCACAGTATGGATTTGACGGCCCAGACTACACAGCGGAGGAGCAGGGAGAGGTAAAGATTGCAAATGCTGGGGCCCTGCCCAAGCAAGGGGGGCCCACTCGTGGGCGTCGGTACTGGCACTGGGCCCCTCATAGTACGGCGGTGTGTCTGACGGCGGGTGTGCACCACCACCGTCAGAGACACTTGATTGCACTATGAGGGACCCTGTGCCAGTGCCCGCACCCAAGAGTCGGCCTACCCACCTGTCCAGGTCAACGGCACTCGCACGGTGTCGTGCGCTAGGTGGTGACCCCGGCCATGGGGGGGGAGGCAGCACAGTTAGGGAGTTTTAGAAAGTGGCATATGTTGATGTTGGACATTCAGCTGATGCAAAAGGCGAAATAGGTCAAGTCCCAGGAAGAGGTGGACCAAAGCAAGCCATTTTTCTGTCACCCTATGTGTCATCAGGGGAAGGTGGGACAAAATCCTTGGAAACCCATGCATGGTTCATTTTAATGAAGGTTAGCTCATACACATTTTGGGTTGACAGACGGGTCCTTTTTTCTGTCAGGATTGATCCAGCTGCACTGAAGACTCTTTCCGATAGCACACTTGCAGCTGGGCAAGCGAGCTCCTGTAAGGCATATAGTGCCAATTCAGGCCAGGTGTCCAGTTTAGCAGCCCAATAGTCAAAGGGGAATGACCTGTGTGGGAGAACATCGATATGGGAGGAAAAGTAGTTTGTAACCATAGTTGACAACTGCTGTCTCCTGTCACTTTCCATCGATGCTGTATTGCCAGTTGTGTGAGCGGTACTTGAAAAATCAGTCCACAACATTGTCATGAAACCCCTGTCTCCAACGCCACTTCTGCTGTGTGCACCATGAACACCTCTGCCAAGCTGCCCCCGGCCCGTACGGCTCGTGTGAGAACCATCACCGCTGCTGTGTGCTGGGAATGCCTCAAGCAACCGATTTACCAGAGTTGCTTGTTTATTAGCCAATATTAGGTCAAGGTTCTCCTGTGGCATGATGTTTTGTAATTTGCCTTTATTGCGTGCATCCAGGATGCTGGCCAACCAGTAGTCGTCATCGTTCATCATTTTGACAATGCGGGGGTCCCTTTTTAGGATCCGCAAGGCATAATCTGACATGTGGGCCAATGTTCCCGGTGTCAATGATGCACTGCGAGTGCTGGTTGGAGGAGCACTTTCTGGCAAATCCACATCCCTCCAGTCACGCACAAACCCTGTACCAGACCTTGCCACGCCAACATTTTCACTTGCCCCACGAGATGCAGCCTCCTCCCCTAAGTAATCATCCCCATCATCATCCTCCTCCTCCTCTTCTTCCTCCAACTCGTCCAGGAGAGGTCCCTGAGCAGACAATGGCTGAATGTCATCAAGGATTCCCTCCACCTCTTCCTCCTCGTCAACATTGGCTGCAGACGCCTGCTCCTTAAGGTGCGTCAAAGTTTGCATGAGCAGACGCATAAGTGGGATGCTCATGCTTAGGATGGCGTCGTCTGCGCTTACCAGCCGTGTGCATTCCTCAAAACACTGAAGGACTTTACAGAGGTCTTTCAGCTTTGACCACTGCACACCTGTCAACTCCATGTCTGCTGTCAAAGTGCCTGGCCGTGTATCCTCCCACAAATGCATTATGGCCTGCCTCTGCTCGCACAGCCGCTCCACCATGTGCAGGGTGGAGTTCCACCTTGTTGCAATGTCGATAATGAGGCGGTGTTGGGAAGGTGGAGCAATCGCTGCAGCTTCTGCATACGAACGGAGTGTACAGGCGACCGGCGGATGTGCCCGCACAGTCTTCGCACCTTATGGAGCAGGGCTGTTAACTCCGGATAATTTTTGAGGAAGCACTGCACCACCAGGTTCAAGGTGTGAGCCAAGCAAGGTATGTGGCTGAGTTTTGAAAGGGCTATGGCTGCCACAAAATTACGGCCGTTATCACTAACTACCTTGCCTGCCTCAAGATGTACACTGCCCAGCCATGACTCAGTTTGTCACTTCAAGTGCTCGGCCAGCACCTCGGCGGTGTGTCTGTCGCCCAAACACATCATCTGCAACACAGCCTGCTGATGCTTTCCACTAGCTGCTCGATAGGGGGACACCTCGTGTGCAACAGTGGCAGCTGCAGATGGAGTGCTCGTACGACTGCACTCTGTGGACGAGCTTTCGCTTCTGGAGGAGGAGGAGAAGGGTGGAACGCCTACAGCCAACTGTTTCCTATACCGTGGGCTAGGCAGCACTGTCCCACCACCGCTGTCCCCTGTGGACCCTGCATCCACCACATTAACCCAGTGCGCAGTGATGGACACGTAATGGCCCTGGCCATGCCGATTGGACCATGCATCAGTTGTGAGGTGCACCTTTCCACTCACTGACTGCTTGAGTGCATGGACAATGCGGTCTTTCACATGATGGTGGAGGGCTGGGATGGCTTTGCGAGAGAAGAAGTGGGGACTGGGTAGGTCATAGCGTGGTACTGCATAGGCCATGAGTTCGCGGAAAGCTGCGCTTTCCACCAACCGATAGGGCATCATCTCAAACGAGATTAGTTTGGCAATGTGGGCGTTCAAACCCAGTGTACGCGGATGAGAGACTGAGTACTTTCTTGACCTACTCATAGTGTCTGGGAGGGTGAGCGGGACTTGAGAGCTGCATATGGTGGAAGTAGCGGTGGACAGGGCGGACTGAGAGAGGGTTGATGATGGTGATGGAGTTGGTGTTCTTTCTGATGGCCTAGATTCAGTATTTCGCTGATATAACAGTGGGATTCCCTGACTGCTGTGGCCTTGCAACGACACCTCAACATTTGCTGCTGTGCTAACCGGTGGGCTTACAGTCGGGGAAACAATGTAGCGTTGCTGACTACCTTCTTTGTGATCAGTTGCACATGTGGCACTTGAGGTTTGGTGTTGTGTCCACGCTTGCAAGTGCATGCTGGTTAAATGTCTAAGCATGCAACTGGTATTCAAATTTTTCAGATTTTTCCCTCGGCTAAAGGTCTTTGCACACTTCTTACAAATAACCTTGGCCTGATCATGAGGATTTTGTTCAAAAAAGTGCCACACTGCACTCTTCCTACTTTGGCAGACATTTTGCGGCCTAGCACGCTGTGATCTTTTGACCCTCTGGACAAGCTGTCCAGCAACTCTTTTGATTTTTGTAACCTGTCTTTGGAGGGCTCCTGGCCTGCCAGATAACAGCTGTTGCGATGTTGATGTCTGCTGTGGATGCTCCTCATCTGAGCTATTGGAAGCAGCACCCTCTTCCCCCAATGGATGCCAATCTGGGTCAACAACTGGGTCATCCATCACCTCCTCTTCAATGTCATGTGCACCTTCCTCTGTGTCACCGTGTATGGTGGTATAGTGTGTGGGAAGGGGCACCTGAGTCTCATCAGGGTCAGAATCTGGCACTGTACACTGCGAGGACAATGTAGTGCTCTGAGTGAATGTACCAGCAGAGTCATCTATCAGCGGCTGTGCATCAGTGCACTCCATGTCAGATTCATCTTGGCCTGGGTAATTCACCATTTCACTTGATAATCCAGGCATGGTATGTGAAAACAGCTCCATGGAGTAATCAGTAGTATGGCCTGCGTCATCCTTCAATCTTGGTTGTGGTGAAGGACACAAGGAAAGGTGTGGTTCATGAACATGAGCCTCCAATGACGACTCAGTGCTTTTACTTTTTACAACTTCAGAAGAGGAGGCGATAGAGCTGGAGGCTGAGTCAGCAATGTAAGACAAAACTTTTTCCTGATGCTCTGGCGTTAAAAGCGGTTTGCCAACTCCTAGAAAACTAAGCCTTCGAAGCCTTATGGAGCCAGACGATGACGCAGGCTCAACACCTCCTGCATTTGGTCCTATTTTGCTTTTGCCACTACCATCAGATCCACCACCAACACCATCATTACCAGCTGCCAACCCCCGCCCAATTCCACGGCCTCTTCCACCAGCCTTCCTCATTTTTGGTAGAAATGTAGACAAAATCCTACAAACTATATAGTAATGTAAAACAAGGTACAAGGTGTCTATAGGACAGGGGAGATTTAGATTTTCTGCAGACACTTGTGGACACTGGACACTTGGATTGTGTGAGGCCACTGAATATCACAGCGCTATGTCACAGGCTCGATGGTACAGGTGTAAAAAAAGTGACTACAGGATAAGGGAGATTTTGAATTTCTGGGAGATTTTGAATTTCTGCAGACACTTGTGGACACTGGACATTTGGATTGTGTGAGGCCCACTGAATATCACAGCGCTATGTCACAGGCTCGATGGCACAGGTGTGAAAAAAGTGACTACAGGATAAGGGAGATTTTGAATTTCTGGGAGATTTTGAATTTCTGCAGACACTTGTGGACACTGGACACTTGGATTGTGTGAGGCCCACTGAATATCACAGTGCTATGTCACAGGCTCGATGGCACAGGTGTGAAAAAAGTGACTACAGGATAAGGGAGATTTTGAATTTCTGCAGACACTTGTGGACACTGGACACTTGGATTGTGTGAGGCCCACTGAATATCACAGTGCTATGTCACAGGCTCGATGGCACAGGTGTGAAAAAAGTGACTACAGGATAAGGGAGATTTTGAATTTCTGGGAGATTTTGAATTTCTGCAGACACTTGTGGACACTGGACACTTGGATTGTGTGAGGCCCACTGAATATCACAGCGCTATGTCACAGGCTCGATGGCACAGGTGTGAAAAAAGTGACTACAGGATAAGGGAGATTTTGAATTTCTGGGAGATTTTGAATTTCTGCAGACACTTGTGGACACTGGACACTTGGATTGTGTGAGGCCCACTGAATATCACAGTGCTATGTCACAGGCTCGATGGCACAGGTGTGAAAAAACTGACTACAGGATAAGGGAGATTTTGAATTTCTGCAGACACTTGTGGACACTGGACACTTGGATTGTGTAAGGCCCACTGAATATCACAGTGCTATGTCACAGGCTCGATGGCACAGGTGTGAAAAAAGTGACTACAGGATAAGGGAGATTTTGAATTTCTGCAGACACTTGTGGACACTGGACACTTGGATTGTGTGAGGCCCACTGAATATCACAGTGCTATGTCACAGGCTCGATGGCACAGGTGTGAAAAAAGTGACTACAGGATAAGGGAGATTTTGAATTTCTGCAGACACTTGTGGACACTGGACACTTGGATTGTGTGAGGCCCACTGAATATCACAGTGCTATGTCACAGGCTCGATGGCACAGGTGTGAAAAAAGTGACTACAGGATAAGGGAGATTTTGAATTTCTGGGAGATTTTGAATTTCTGCAGACACTTGTGGACACTGGACACTTGGATTGTGTGAGGCCCACTCAATATCACAGCGCTATGTCACAGGCTCGATGGCACAGGTGTGAAAAAACTGACTACAGGATAAGGGAGATTTTGAATTTCTGCAGACACTTGTGGACACTGGACACTTGGATTGTGTGAGGCCCACTGAATATCACAGTGCTATGTCACAGGCTCGATGGCACAGGTGTGAAAAAAGTGACTACAGGATAAGGGAGATTTTGAATTTCTGGGAGATTTTCAATTTCTGCAGACACTTGTGGACACTGGACACTTGGATTGTGTGAGGCCCACTGAATATCACAGCGCTATGTCACAGGCTCGATGGCACAGGTGTGAAAAAAGTGACTACAGGATAAGGGAGATTTTAAATTTCTGCAGACACTTGTGGACACTGGACACTTGGATTGTGTGAGGCCCACTGAATATCACAGAGCTATGTCACAGGCTCGATGGCACAGGTGTGAAAAAAGTGACTACAGGATAAGGGAGATTTTGAATTTCTGCAGACACTTGTGGACACTGGACACTTTTGGATTGTGTGAGGCCCAATGAATATCAGAGCGCTATGTCACAGGCTCGATGCAGCAGGTGTGAAAAAAGTGACTACAGGATAAGGGAGATTTTGAATTTCTGCAGACACTGGACACTTTTGGATTGTGTGAGGCCCAATGAATATCAGAGCGCTATGTCATAGGCTCGATGCAGCAGGTGTGAAAAAAGTGACTACAGGATAAGGGAGATTTTGAATTTCTGCAGACACTTGTGGACACTGGACACTTTTGGATTGTGTGAGGCCCACTGAATATCAGAGCGCTATGTCACAGGCTCGATGGCACAGGTGTGAAAAAAGTGAATTGTAGAATTGGGCAGAATAGGAATCTCCCTAGAGTGTAGGTCTGTAAGAACGGAACAAGTCCTCCACTTATCCTTCCACAGTGACACACAGCTTCACTGTGGCTGTAATAACAGCCGTTACACGGTACTGTGTGAGGAGCGTACACCGCTGTATGGTGTGAATAAATGCACGCTCAGTACCTCAGCAGGACAAAAAAACAATTGGGATTGCTTTTAAAAAAGCAGTTTGCAGAGCAGTGGGGAAACAGCAATGCAGCTGTCAGGAAGCCTTAGAAGGCAGCCTAACAACCAACACCGCTGATCCACCACAATATAGCCTCCCCTTGCACTGCACACACAGTGACTGGTGTGTTGCACAGGCAAAATCGCTAGTAGCAGAAGCAGTTTTTTTGTCTTCTTCCCTGCCTAACGCTCTCCCTACAGAATCAGCAACCTCTCCCTATGCTAAGATTGGCAGAAGTAAGATGGCGGTCGGCGTGCACGCCCTTTTATAACCCCTGTGACGCCCACCAAAGCAAGCCAATCACTTTCATGCCCTTCTGAAAGATGGTGGCGACCCCTGCCTATGTCATCACGTTGCCCACAGTGTCCGTGGATCCTGATTGGCTGAAAAAGAGTGCTAAACAAACTTTTGAAACGCGACTTTGGCGCGTAAGTCACCGACCTCGTGGCCGACCTCATCCTAGGGTCGGGTTTCGTTTCATGAAACCCGACTATGCCAAAAGTCAGCGACTTTTGAAATTGTTCGACCCGTTTCGCTCAACTCTAGAAGGCACCCTTCTAATATCAGGGACCTGGAGCAGTTTGCCAAAGAAGAATGGTCTAAAATTCCAGCAGAGCATTGTAAGAAACTCATTGATGGTTAGCGGAAGCGGTTGGTCGCAGTTATTTTGGCTAAAGGTTGTGCAACCAAGTATTAGGCTGAGGGTGGCAATACTTTTGTCTTGCCCATTTTTTGGAGTTTTGTGTGAAATGATCAATGCTTTGCTTTTTGCTTCATTCTCTTTTGTGTTTTTTTCATTTAAGACAAATTAAATGAAGATAATAATACCAAAGAATTTGTGATTGCAATCATTTTCAGGAAGAACTGAGTATTATCTGACAAAATTGCAGGGGTGTCAATACTTTTGGCCACAACTGTACATGGTGCAGTTAAAGGGCGCATGGTTTATTGTTATTTATTCAGATCAAATGATGCATGCTGAGTAGATAATGAAAGCTTTACAATTGTCTCAATAGGTCTAAAATGAAAAATAAAGAAATATCCTATTATA
The DNA here is from genome assembly GCF_039654945.1 of Dendrobates tinctorius. NCBI lineage: Eukaryota > Metazoa > Chordata > Amphibia > Anura > Dendrobatidae > Dendrobates > Dendrobates tinctorius. The sequence continues at coordinate 3,773,937 of NW_027361692.1, read as the reverse complement.
TTCTTTTAATAGCTCTGTGTCAGGCCCATGCATCTCCATAGCAAAACACATCAAACAGTCTGTGTAATCTGTAGTCTGCTCTTATTGCCAACTTCTTGCCTACCTCCCAAATGTGTGTTAGAATAAAGTAGGAGATGAGACAGATGAAAGAAAGTTTGATGGCAAGCTACAGAAATGTTGCTGTCAGTTACTAAATTGATGCATGAGTTTTGAAAGAAGATATGATTTTTGTTTTTTTAATTCAGGCCCATTGAAAAGTTTCCTATTTTTTAATTTTAGATGCTGTGTGTCAATTTTTTTTATGACGATATACAAAACCGTAAACATAGCCATAGACTAGAGAATCAAGTTTCGCCATTAAATTCACAATTTAGTTAACTAATTATCTATGTAAAAGATGTTGCCAAATTGTTTGAAAAACCAATTAAAAAATGATTTATTTTCAAATGGTTAATTAGAATGGTGGCACAAATCTGAAATATATGTGTATATGGCTATTCTGATATAAGTGTAGGTGAGATAAGACGATTATGTATGGCAGATGTCTTCCATCAGTTCACTGTTGGTTGATGCTAATGAAAAGAATGATCTGCTAAATTTCACCAAAATAGAAAATAAATAGGCCTGCACTTCCTTAGTATTACATTAAGGGTACGTGCACAAGCTGCGGATTCCGCTGCGCTTCCGCAGCGGTTTTGGCCGCTGCGGACCCGCAGCAGCTTTAGCTGCGGTGTACAGTACCATTCAAATGAATTGGAAAAAAAACCCGCTGTGCCGACGCTGCGGAAAAATCTGCGCGGATTTGCTGCGGTTTTGAATCCACAGAAAGAGTTGCATGTCAATTCTTTCTGCGGAAACCGCTGCGGGTTCCTATCTCCACCATTGTGGAGATAGTGAATCCGCAGGACCAAACCGCAGGCAAAACCGCAGATAATCCGCAGGTCTTTTGACCTGCGGATTATCTGCGTTTTTTGCAAAATCCGTGCGGATTAATCCGCAGTGGATTCCGCAGCGTGTGCACACACCCTAAACCCTTTCCGACATCAGGCATATATTTACGCTGATGTCTGATTCCCTCCCTTTGATGCGGGCTCCAGCGGTGAGCCCACATCTTTCCCAGGACATGTCAGTTGTTTTGAACAGCTGACATGTGCCCGCAATAGCCACAGGTGGAATTGCGATCCACCCGCTGCTACTAACTAGTTAAATTCCGCTGTCAAACACTGACAGCAGGATTTAAATGGCGCTTCCGGCAATTGCGCAGGAAATACGCACACCGGTGACCCGCGTCACATGATTGTGGGTCACCGGTGAGTTGGCATGACAACCCGAGGTCTCCTGGAGACCTCTATGGTTGTCAATGCCGGAGTGCTGTGAGCGCCACCCAGTGGTCATCGATCATAGCATGTCAGCAATTCTATTACATAGAGACGATCTGACCATCGCCTCTGTGTAGCAGAGCCGATCGGGTTATGCCAGCTTCTATGGAAACTATTGAAGCATAGCAAAAATATAAAAAATGTGTTTAAAAAATTTAAAAAAATATAAAAGTTGAAATCACCCCCCTTTTTCTCCATTCAAAATAAAACAATAAAAATAAAATCAAACATACACATATTTGGTATCACCGCATTCAGAATTGCCCGATCAATCAATAAAAAAAGGATCAACCTAATCACTAAATGGAATGGTGAGAAAAAAGTCAAAACGACAGAATTACTTTTTTTGGTCGCCGCAACACTGCATTTAAAATGCAATAATGGACGAATAAAAGATTGTATCTACACCAAAATGGTAACATTAAAAACGTTAGCCCAGCATGCAAAAAATAATCCCTCACCCAACCAGAAATCATGAAAAATGGGATGCTACAGGTCTCGGAAAATGACACAATGACGCAATTTTTTTTAAGCAAAGTTTGGAATCTTTTTTCACCACTTAGATTAAATAGAACCTAGACATGTTTGGTGTCTATGAACTCGTAATGACCTAGAAAATCATAATAGCAGGGCAGTTTTAGCATTTAGTGAACTTAGCAAAAAACAAGTGTGGGATTGCACATTTTTTTGCAATTTCACCATACTTGGAATTTTTTTCCCCATTTTCTAGTACACAACATGGTAAAACCAATGATTTTGTTCAAACTACAACTCATCCCACTAAAAATAAGCCCTCACATGGCCATATTGATGGAAAAATAAAAAAGTTATGGCTCTGGGATAGAGGGAAGCGAAAAAATGAAAACGCAAAACCGAAAAAAGCTGCGGGGGGTTAAGGGGCCAATATATAAACATATACATACACGATGCATCAGCACACTGTGATTAATGAATGCATGAACTCCACTTGTTCAAATGAGGCCTTGGCACATGGAAAGGTAGGACATTAGTGATGTGATAGGGACCATCCATATTTAGATATACCTTGACATGGTTGGATGTATTTTGCACTTTTTGATTAAAAAACACAAAGTACCTTACATTTATATCATTTACAACATTAGCAGAGTTCACGTATGTATTAATCGCAGTGTGCTGATGGTGTATGTATATGTTAAATTTCACCATCCTTTGTTCACGTAAGAGGTAAGCCATGACCACCAAAGTCTGCCAGCAACTTACTATGGAAGGCCCATTGAAACAAATCATGCCTAGCGTGTGTGTTTGTGGTGTCGTGTGAAGAAATAGCTCTGGAAGGACCTAACTTCTGTCCATATGCTATCTTAAAAGGGTTTTAACACAAAGTTAATTCTATTCAACATTTTAATCAATATATCTTTGAACAATAATAAACTCCACAATTTGATGTGCTTTAATAAAAAAATGTTCCTGTGCTGGTGTCTCTTGAGGCAAAGTTTTCACAATCCACATGGATGTTTTTTAATTTAAAAAATGTGTCCTAAAAGATTAGCTCCTTTAGTTTCCTTTAATGGATGAAGATGTTGCCCCCTGGATGACCGATCTATAATTCCTGCTGGCAAACCGTAGTACTTGAGTCGGTCTATGCCTAAACGAGTTCTGTAGTATGCATTGACTGTTTTGGTGATGGATACTGTGGGCATTATAATCTACCCTATAAATACATTTATATGTCCTGATTTTATTTATGCATCTACTTGTCTTTATATGGGTTGTGAAGACAACACAACATTTTCAGGGAACACAAATGGAAATATCATGTGACTCTCTCTTGAGAGAAGCTCGAGTTAAGATTGATGGGATCTCTAGCTACTGTGCCCGCATACATAGTAACATAGTAGCATAGTTTTGAAGGCTGAAGGAAGACCTTATGTCCATCTAGTTCTTCCTATTTTTAGTGCAGCTGTTCTGCATTGTTGATCCTGGGGAAGGCAAAAAACCCACAGAGTAGAAGCCAATGTTCTCCATAGGGAAAAAAATTTCTTCCCCAAAGTTGGGTCAACCATCTACCTATAATATTCTGTTGTTCGTTACCTTCTATACTGTTACTCACAAGAAAAGCATCCATTCCTTTCTTAAATTCATTCAGCGAGTTTAGGTAGGTAGGAGATGTCCATTGGCAAAGTAACTATGTGCAACTCTGATAGACTTTATCATACGAATATCTGGACCTTCATAGGATAATTATGCTATTACTTGAATTAACATAGATGCCTTTATGATTGCTCAGTAGACTTTGCAGGAAACACATTGAAATATGAACTACACATTTTAGGTATATTTTTATTATAGCCATTTATTGCTAGTGGAAAGAATTATAGAGACATGTTAGCCATAAAATACAGTTGTGGCCAAAAGTATTGACACCCCTGCAATTCTGTCAGATAATTCTCAGTTTCTTCCTGAAAATGATTGCAAACACAAATTCTTTGGTATTATTATCATCATTTAATTTGTCTTAAATGAAAAAACACAAAACGAATTGTCCTAAAGCCAAATTGGATATAATTCCACACCAAACATAAAAAAGAGGGTGGACAAAAGTATTGGCACTGTTCAAAAAATCATGTGATGCTTCTCTAATTTGTGTAATTAACAGCACCTGTAACTTATCTGTGGCATCTAACAGGTGTTGGCAATAACTAAATCACACTTGCAGCAAGTTGACATGGATTAAAGTTGACTCAACCTCTGTCCTGTGTCCTTGTGTGTACCACATTGATCATGGAGAAAAGAAAGAAGACCAAAGAACTGTCTGAGGACTTGAGAAACCAAATTGTGAGGAAACATGAGCAATCTCAAGGCTACAAGTCCATCTCCAAAGACCTGAATGTTCCTGTGTCTACCGTGCGCAGTGTCATCAAGAAGTTTAAAGCCCATGGCACTGTGGCTGACCTCCCTAGATGTGGACGGAAAAGAAAAATTGACAAGAGATTTCAACACAAGATTGTGCGGATGTTGGATAAAGAACCTCGACTAACATCCAAACAAGTTCAAGCTGCCCTGCAGTCCGAGGGTACAACAGTGTCAACCCGTACTATCCGTCGGCGTCTGAATGAAAAGGGACTGTATGGTAGGAGACCCAGGAAGACCCCACTTCTTACCCCAAGACATAAAAAAGCCAGGCTGGAGTTTGCCAAAACTTACCTGAAAAAGCCTAAAACGTTTTGGAAGAATGTTCTCTGGTCAGATGAGACAAAAGTAGAGCTTTTTGGGCAAAGGCATCAACATAGAGTTTACAGGAGAAAAAAAGAGGCCTTCAAAGAAAAGAACACGGTCCCTACAGTCAAACATGGCGGAGGTTCCCTGATGTTTTGGGGTTGCTTTACTGCCTCTGGCACTGGACTGCTTGACCGTGTGCATGCCAATATGAAGTCTGAAGACTACCAAAAATTTTTGCAGCATAATGTAGGGCCCAGTGTGAGAAAGCTGGGTCTCCCTCAGAGGTCATGGGTCTTCCAGCAGGACAATGACCCAAAACACACTTCAAAAAGCACTAAAAAATGGTGTGAGAGAAAGCACTGGAGACTTCTAAGGTGGCCAGCAATAAATCCAGACCTGAATCCCATAGAACACCTGTGGAGAGAAGTAAAAATGGCAGTTTGGAGAAGGCACCCTTCAAATATCAGGGACCTAGAGCAGTTTGCCAAAGAAGAATGGTCTAAAATTCCAGCAGAGCATTGTAAGAAACTCATTGATGGTTACCGGAAGCGGTTGGTCGCAGTTATTTTGGCTAAATGTTGTGTAGCCAAGTATTAGGCTGAGGGTGCCAATACTTTTGTCTGGCCCATTTTTTGGAGTTTTGCGTGAAATGATCAATGTTTTGCTTTTTGCTTCATTCTCTTTTGTGTTTTTTCATTTAAGACAAATTAAATGAAGATAATAATACCAAAGAATTTGTGTTTGCAATTATTTTCAGGAAGAAACTGAGTATTATCTGACAAAATTGCAGGGGTGTCAATACTTTTTGCCATGACTGTATATCCAAATAGTTGAGCCTAATTAAATGGCACTTCTATGCAAAACAACATCCAACAAGACAGAGGAAGTTTAGCCATAAAATAAATAGCCTTTATTACTGCATAATAGCAAAAATATAAAAACACTTTAAAAAGAGATACATGTCCAAAACAGACTTACAAGGTGAATATGTAAATATACTGCCTTATGGCAAATGCATTATTTATATACGGGCACTGGCTCCATATAAGTATGGGCTGCATGTTTTTCATCTATATGCACTGTGCATTTTAACTATCAGTGGCAATTGTTGATTACTACTTTCTGGCTCTGATTATATTATTGACTACATCACATGATTGTTGTCCTAGGCTGCAGTAATTGGTTGGACTATTATATTGGTTATCATACGCTATATTTACCCCATGTGGGAATATTTGTCTATACCATATATGTTTGTAATCTTATAGCAATGCAGGTCATATCTGCAGAGTAGTCATAGACAACACCATTGAGGAAGTTATTTCCATATGGTCACTGTATTGTTACACTAGTTTGTATTTGCACATTTGATGCTCCTTTATGGTGTTCATTTGCCCTATGGCAGTATATTTACATATTCACCTTGTAAGTCTGTATTGGACATGTATCTCTTTTTAAAGTGTTTTTATATTTTTGCTATTATGCAGTAATAAAGGCTATTTCACTACAGATAATATGCAATAGTAGGTTAGTGTTATAACTTTGAATGTGTTAGCTAAATGAGTAAAGAATAGTTTTTCCGCCATCTGCATTTCTCCTTTTCATATAATAAGGGCAGTGGCCCATAAGGAGTAAATCAATAAAGAGGTAATAATCTCTCTCGTATACTCTGTTTTATGGCTAACATAACATCAAACAAGACGGAGGAAGTTTAGCCATAAAATAAATAGCCTTTATTACTGCATAATAGCAAAAATATAAAAACACTTTAAAAAGAGATACATGTCCAATACAGACTTACAAGGTGAATATGTAAATATACTGCAATATGGCAAATGAACACCATAAAGGAGCATCAAATGTGCAAATACAAACTAGTGTAACAATACAGTGACCATATGGAAATAACTTCCTCAATGGTGTTGTCTATGACTACTCTGCAGATATGACCTGCATTGCTATAAGATTACAAACATATATGGTATAGACAAATATTCCCACATGGGGTAAATATAGCGTATGATAACCAATATAATAGTCCAACCAATTACTGCAGCCTAGGACAACAATCATGTGATGTAGTCAATAATATAATCAGAGCCATAAAGTAGTAATCAACAATTGCCACTGATAGTTAAAATGCACAGTGCATATAGATGAAAAACATGCAGCCCATACTTATATGGAGCCAGTGCCCGTATATAAATAATGCATTTGCCATAAGGCAGTATATTTACATATTCACCTTGTAAGTCTGTTTGGACATGTATCTCTTTTTAAAGTGTTTTTATATTTTTGCTATTATGCAGTAATAAAGGCTATTTATTTTATGGCTAAACTTCCTCCGTCTTGTTTGATGTTATGTTAGCCATAAAACAGAGTATACGAGAGAAATTATTACCTCTTTATTGATTTACTCCTTATGGGCCACTGCCCTTATTATATGAAAAGGAGAAATGCAGATGGCGGAAAAACTATTCTTTACTCATTTAGCTAACACATTCAAAGTTATAACACTAACCTACTATTGCATATTATCTGTAGTGAAGGTATTAGTTTAAAAACTATACTTCTTAGCATTAATATCCTCAGATGTGGGTTATTCCTGCTGTTATTTAAAGACCAATTTAGTCCTATAACGTTTTCTGTACGTATGAGCCCAGTATGCCTGGATAGAAATTCAGAAGCGCGATGATCTGCATAACTTCAAAGTACATGTTCTTTAGCATGCTAGGATGCCGTAAGTAACCGTAAATGTCATTTCAGCCCAACTCTACTCCAAAGCTGTCAAATAATAGGTGTCGTATGTAAATATGAATCAGCCCTTTCATATATTTCAAGATGTACACTGATTTGTACATTTTGCTATGTGTTAATGAAAAAGATAAATGGTTCTGAATAAATCAATAATAATGCATGTTTACGTTCAGATTGATATTTTACCTTTGAGTTACTTTGTGATGTGACTTGTTATGACAATTTGTAAGTTCTTTTTGACTTGCATATTTGTCCTTTTTTCCTTTTTTATCTTTTTGTGCCTATCTGAAGAATTGTATTTTAAAAATCTCATACCTACAGTAGCTCCTAAGAGGTTTGATGCACTGTGCTTATTGTAAGAGTTGAGGTGACCATCGAAGACACCTTTTGACTCTGATAACATAATTCAAAGCAATATTTGCTCTGAACCTCTGCACTCCAGGGAAAGTGGAGGTCATGCTCGGTACTTCTAGTACAATCCATTTGTTTGGAACACTTTAATGTCAAAAGGTTTTTTTCGTTATGAACTGTGCATGAAAGAGGTTGCTTCCCTTGACTCGTCACATCTACTGCCCTTTCTTTTCACATAGAAGATTGTTATGTATTATGCTGCTAGCTGTCATGAAGTTTTATGTGGTCCATTTGCAACCTTCTCTGTTAACAGTTAAATGCTTTACACATTAAAACAAAAGTCTTTGTATTGTGACCAGTTAAGTTTCTTTAATACCTGTATGTGAAATATCAAATATGTCTGCCTTATAGTAACCAAATAAGAGTAGTTCATAGAGATGTATAAATAAATTTGAGTTGAACTGAAATCTGCTTGAAACTTACAATAATCTGTATTAATCAAAATATGGAATTTTTGTAATTCGCTTGCACGCGGATCCAGTAAAATGGTGGCCTCTAGCTACCACTTCTCTAATTCGGAAAGGACCATAAAAAGGTTAAAAAATAAAAAAGAATTCTTATGCTCACCTCACCACTCCCTTTTCTAGCCCCTCCTGTCCTCACCATCATTCGTCCGTACTTTGCTGCATCACCGCCCCTAGTGCTTATGACCATGCAAGGTAACCATCACAACCTTCCGCATATGTGCGCAAAACCCTTCCAGGCCTCATCAGAGATGAAAGTCTTGGCCTACGTAAGACTTCAGCAGGAGTAGTGGTGATCAGAAGATGCGGCAAGGACCAGAAGGTTGACTGTGAGGGGTGAAGGTGATAGACTGGTGAGCAGTAAGGTGAGTATAAGTATTTTTTATGTTTAACATCTTACATGTATTATGCTCTAGAAGCTGGAGAGACCCCAGGCCATAATAAGGGACATTAAGAGAATTGCATCTCTGCAAATAGACAAGTTTGAATTTTGCCTGATTTGTTCATCTCTAGTAGTTCTTAACATAGAGGCCATTTACACATTATAGACAGTCTATACTAGCATCATCTTTCCTTTTTTTCCCTTAAGCATAAATAATATAAAGCACAGATTACTTCACATTTACATTAAACGGAATAAAGGGACAGAAAATAAAATAAGCTCTTGGGGATTCTGCTTTTGGCACCCGAATGCGGGACCGTGGAAACCAGCCTATTCGGAATCCGTATGTGGGAGTTTCCTGGGAGATTGGAACTGCAAAATCCAGCTGAAGCAGGTGAGAAAATTTATTCTTACATTGTTTTGCAATTGCAATCTCTCTCTAGATCTCTACATATCTTTGGGTAAGGCTGTACAACAAGGTTCAAAAGAACCTACATCACCAGTGAGCAGTGAGTATGTCCGTATGAGAGTTGAATAATAGAGTAATAAGATAATAATTGCCATCTGTATTATCTGTCAATCTGTTCTGGCAATATACTAATATGCTAACTGGTTGTGTACTGGTGTACTGTGTAGCACAGAGCTGGGATAGACTGCAGTGTTGATTTTGGATTGGCAGTAAATCATATGAGGCTGAAATTTGTATAGGGCTGTGGTTTTTGTTCTTTGTGGTTTTTGTTGTTCTTGTTGTTTAAGAAGTTGGCTTTGGTGTTCTCAGAGTGTCAGTGGACACTGCTGTAGTTTCATAAGGTGTTAATTTCAAAGTGCAAAATAGTCAGGCTGTGTGAATCCTTGTATGTATGTCTATGAGAACCTCTGAATGAGATGAGAGATAAGTAAATGAGTATATACAGTAAATAAATCCCTGATTGATGATGGGTTCCGTTAGAAGTAGTCCTCTGTATGTGACAGAGGACATTATTCAACTCACTTTGAGATGAATTAGGTGGAGTGATTGAGATAAGGGATTTTTGTTCTCTTCTCTTTGTAAAATCAAATGACCACTGAAAAGTGAAAGAGAAAGAAAAAAAAATCCCTGAATGAGCACGCATGAATGAATCATCACCTTTCTGTGAAGGTTGCAGAGGAGCTCTAGGAGTACTGAGTCAAGGGGCAGAGCCCTAAAGAATTTTTCATGGTCTCCTAATATTGTTACCTTTCCAGTTCTTGTGGAAGGTCCAGGATGGGTACGTTACAGATATTTCAATCTACATCTGAGATTGAATGAATTGAGTAATGATATGAGGGTTTTGCAGAGATTGATTTTGATTAAGGCTAAATAACTGCTGCATTCTGTTACTGTGTGAAGGACACTGAATTTCTAAAATTCTGATGGGAGGGGGAATGAAAGGGCTGCGCGGTTCTCCTCTCCTCTCCGCTCTTATCTCCTCTGAGTGTCCAATGGGAGGATTCACGGAGCTGCACTCTCTGTATTTCTGTCCTTGGTGTGATGATTGCTAGGAGATTTGTGCATTTTAAAGCAACAGTACTTAATTGAAGTGGAATGAAATTTTGTAAGTTGAAGTTGGAAGTTGAAAGTAAAATATGGTGCCTAATTTAGAAGGAAATGCTAAGTGATTGTTTGGTCATTAATGTTTTTGAACCTGCTTCTAGTTGTGTGATTTATTTATAGCAAATTGAGGATCAGCAGAAGGAGGTGGCCAACTGCACGGCTGATAAAGTAGGTTAGAGGCCTATCACATCTGGGCCTTCTTACTTTAGTCAGCGGGTTTTTTTGTTGTAGGTCTACCGGGTGAGCGGCAAGGAGCCTTCCCGCTTCACCTTGGCAGGCTCGCTCTGACTTGCTACGTGTGGTCTGTAAGACAAGGTCCAGGCACACTGAGAGGGCATTTCAAAATAAAGGTGAGCTGTCTAAGTTGAAGCAGCCTTCCCACGTTCCATGGAGCTGGGCTGGAAGGAAAAAAGCCTATTCCTATCTAGTCAGCTGATCTAACGGGTAAGAGGCAAGGAGCCTTCTCATTACATCGTGTAGGTCTACCGGGTGAGAAGCAAGGAGCCTTCCCGCTACACCTTGGCAGGCTCGCTCTGACTTGCTATGTGTGGCCTGTAAGACAAGGTCCAGGCACACTAGAGGGGCGTTTCAGAATAAAGGTGAGCTGTCGGGAGAAAAAGTTGAAGCCATGGACAATTTTTCTGTGTGCAGTCAGGGCCTCCCAATGGGATTCCACCGCTATGCAGATTGTAAAAGACAGAGAAGAAAGGAAGCAGTAAAACAGGTGGGACCAATATTGAATAAGGCAAAAATGCCAGAGTGTGAATGTTTGGATGTACAAAAAGGCACAGACAAGGGAAGAAAATAGCAAGTGAATAAATGATGTTTGAGAATGTGCAGCAGTACAGAAGTAAGGTGTATTATGAATGTTTTGATTGACAAAGTTTAACCAGAGACCCAGACAAAACAGATGGACTTGTAAACACTGTGGTCAGACTCAGACAAACCCAGAATGAATAGATACTTGTGTGACCTGTGCTACTGACCTAAGTGAGTTGCGCTAAATCCTATCCAGACAAGATCATATGCAGTGACATAAGAAGCTGACATAATAGTGTGGTTAGCGGGTAGTAGGGACATTGACCTTTGAGGAGTAAGCAGACAGTAGAAACCAGACGACCAACCACATCAGGACCCACAAGGGTGACTAGAGTAAGAAAGATGCAGGAGTGTTATCCCTGGAGCCCCTCTGACCAGATAGCTATGCTGAAGCAGCTGCCTGACCCTGAAAACCAACCATTCCCATTTTACAGACACATAAAGGAAATACAACAGACATATAAGTGTACCTGGGCAGACCTAGAGAGGTTGGTGAGTTTAAAGGCAGGTGACGTATACTAGGACATATAATTAAGACACATACAGATGTGGCAAAGAATCAGGCTTGGGGCATGGATGATAAATCTGCACAGTCTGGGGAGACGTACTGTGAGTCACTAAAACAGTGGGCTACAGTGGAACAATCAGAGCAGTCTGTACTCCTGACTAACGTGACACAGCAAAAAGGAGAGAGTGTAGAGCGGTACTTTGGATGGTTACAACTGAAATGGGCAGACATGGGGTACAGTCACATAAACCCACTTGATGTTAAAATACTGGTGAATGCATTCATTGACGGTATGAACAAAGACTTACGAGATGCAGTACAGACAGCCAGACCTGAAAGGAGATATGTAGATCTGAAAGACCTCCTTAAGGTAGCTAAAGGAGTTGAACAAACAAGGATGATAAGACAACCTGTCATGTATGCTGGAGCACAAGGAAAACAGTGGAGACATAGTAAGGGACCTAGGGACCTAGAAACAGTGAGGTGCTGGAATTGTGGTGCTTACAAAACTTATTGTTAGTGACAATACCTCTATGAATTTAATGCCATGATTAAATTGAAAGAAGGAACCACTCCTCCTTGTTTAAAGCAATACCCCTTGAGCCTAGCCAAATCAATGGCCCCGAGCAGAGATATTAAAGAGTATGTTAAGGCAGGGGTTCTGGTGCAAAGATCTTCCCCCTGCAACACCCCTTTTGTATCCCATTAAGAAAAAAGGACCGAAGGGTTCCCCTGACACTTATAGAATGGTTCATGACTTAAGGGCTATTAATGATGTTACAGAAAGTGTGACCTCAATTGTCACAATACTGTCACAGAACCCAGCAACGTCAACATGTTTCACAGTCATTGATTTGGCAAATGCATTTTTCTCTGTATCCCTGCACCCTGACTGTCAGTATCTTTTTTTTCTTTTACTCATAAATGTAAACAATATTGTTGGACAGTCCTCCCACAAGGGGGGAAGAAATCCCCTGCCATCTATTTAGCAGCAATGGCAGGGATCCTTGAGTAATGGCAACCACCTCACCCACAGTTAGTACTATCACAGTGCGTGGATGACCTTTTGCTCTGCTGCCTGGACCAGAGGTCCTGCAGGGAAGCTACAGTTTCCTTGCTATTTTTTTTTAGCAGAAAAGGGTTGCAAGGTCTCATTCTAAACTATGACCAGCCATTTTTCTTGTTTTGCACAGGGAGGACATGCTACCGCAGTACTGACACAACAACATGGAGGGAAACAGAGACCAATAGCTTACTACTCAGCACAATTAGACCCAGTGATCAGAGGGTCACCTACGTGTGTCCGTGTGGTAGGAGCAGCTGCACTACTACTAGGAAATGCATGTGAGATCACACTGACGTTTCCTTTGACAATTTATTCCCCACATGACATCCATACCATACTCGTACAAGTTCAACCAAAACATTTGTCAATGGCCAGACAGCTACGACTTGATTGTGCTCTACTAATTCCTGAGTATTTCACCCTCAAAAGATGTACCATTCTGAATCCAGCCATCCTCCTGCCTGTGGATTCAGCAAAGGGGGAATTGGTGACCATATTAGCAAGTGAGAAAGAATACTTTGACATGATGCATGAACATGACTGCATAGAACTGATGAGTCAGGAGACAGTGGGGATTGCACACGTCCATAAGAAACCTGTTCCTAATGCAGATTTTGAATTTTTTTGTAGATAGCTCCAGATACCACCAGGATGGACAATTCTACACTGGATATGCAGTACTATCTTCACATGAGGTAATCCGAGCTGAACCACTCCCTCCTCACATGTCAGCACAGAAGGTAGAGTTGAAGGCACTCACTGAGGCGTGTAGAGCCGCTGCAGGTAAAGTCGCTAATATTTACATAGATTCGAATTATGCATGGGGAATAGCCCATGATTATGGCCCTATCTGGAGAAGCAGAGCGTTTCTTACATCAGCCAGTAAGCCCATTAAAAATGCAGAGCTGGTGAAACAATTGATGGAGGCATTGATGTTACCAGTCCAGGTTGGCATTGTCAAGGTAAAAGCATACACAAAAGGTGACTCCGTAGAGGTACAGGGCAACAGATGGGCGGACGAGGCTGCTAAAGTAGCGGCAAGGTGGCCTAGGGAGCAGTGGACAGTGGCGGGGAGTCAGTGTATTCCAGCCACACTGAGCCTAGATGTCCTGAAATCCCTCCAGCAACAGGCTGCCCAAACAGAGAAGGAACATTGGGTGAGACTGGGAGCTGAGCTGAACTCAAATGGAGTATGGGAGAATTTGGATAAATTGCGCCTACCAAAGTCCCTGTTCCCAATCATGGCGCAAGCAACACATGGCCCCACTCACACCTCAAAAGTCACATGTGTGCTATGGTAAATGCCTTCTGGATCACTCCTAGTTTCAGTTACGCAGCCGCAAAACTTGTACAATCATACCTCATCTGTGCACAGCACAAACCAGGTAAAACAGTAAAAGTCCCTAAGAAAGCGACACCTAGGCCTCTCTACCCGTTTCAGAGACTGCATATTGATTACATACAGCTACCAAAGGTAGGAGTGTATGAATATGTCCTAGTATGTGTAGATCTCTTCTCTGGTTGGCCGGAAGCCTATCCGGTAAAATGTGCAACTGTTATAACGACTGCAAATAAACTGATGAAAGAACTGATCTGCAGGTATGGTGTCCCAGAAACCATAGAAAGCGATAGGGGTACACACTTCATGGGAGAAATAATGAGGGAAGTCATGCAGGCCCTGGGCGTACAGCAAGCATTTCATACACCATATAGGCCACAAAGTAGTGGGAAAATGGAAAGACTAAATGGCACACATAAACTGAAAATTCAAAAGGCCATGGCAGAGACAGGAAAGAGCTGGGTAGAGTGCTTGCCTCTTTCACTCTTTTCAGTCAGACACACTCCAAATAGAAAGACAGACTTGTCTCCTTTTGAAGTCCTGTTTGGTAGTGCACCAAAGACTGGTCTGTACTTCCCACAGGTGCTACAAATGCAACACGGTTCTATGACAGCCTATTTCCAGGCCTTACAGGAAAGACTTAATGTGGTACATAAACATGTGTTCTCATCCATTCCAGATCCTAATGAAAGTGCAGATGTGCATCAGGTGAATCCAGACGATTGGGTGGTTATACGCAGACAAGTGAGAAGGAGCCTGAACCCACGATTTGATGGTCCCTTCCAAGTCCAGCTGACCACATCCACCTCAGTAAAACTTGAGGGAAATCCCACCTGGATCCACGCCAGTCACTGCAAGAAGGTCCTTTCAACAGCAGAATGACTGTTCACCTAATCACCTTGCTGGCCGTGACAGGATTACTGCACTCTACAGAGACACAGGATAAACTCTTAAATGCTGACTGGGACAACAAACTTATTCGACATTATGCTCTTCTCATAAAGGACATGGAAGGGCAGAAACCGAAAGACTGTTGGATCTGTACACACAGCCCAGTATCTGCAAGGACTATGCCGTACTTAGCCTTACCTCTGGAGCCATGGAAGGTATTAACCCCACACTGCATACACAATGAGACTTGGACTCAATCTAGGTTTTGGGGAAAAGATGTGTCACGTGATATATCTGCCTCATTGGCTTTAAACGGATGGGCCGCTAATCCCTGTTTTCAGTTTAATATAACGAGGCCTCAGGTACAAATGTGGTGGCGGGAATATGATTCAGACATCAGAAATAGGGTCGCCAGGAGAAGGACTGAAGTCCCTCAATCAGACCCCATTCCCAATGATGGACTGTGGTTCAGTCTTCAACACACTGGAGCAAATACCTGTGGTGAGGACAATAATTGCTTCCGCATATAAACTCATGACCAAACACAGGTTAATGAGACGGTGTACCAAGATGGTGTTGAAGGCTGTAAAGCATCTATGGGTAAAATAATAAGGAAAGAAAGGGGTAAATGTATATCTGGTATAAGTGGAAAACAAATGAATAATACTTGGTGTGCCCATAAACCTATGTCAGGACTTTTGAGTTTATACCAATGTATACAAACCCCTGGTCACGTTTGTGTTCTCCCAGAAGGAGCATTCTTAGTTTGCGGACATCGTGCCTACAGGTGGGTGAGCCCAGACTTAAGAGGGGTTTGCACTCTTGCCAACCTAACGCCAGCCACTTTCATAGTTCCTCATAGTAAAATAGATACAGCAGCAGTTCCAATTCATACTTTGTATAGAAGGGCTGCAGACAATAAGCCCCGGCCAAATGGTAGGCCGCATCTAGTAGAAATGGGGATAACAAATAAAATATTCAGTAGTATGCTAATATACCCCTTCATAACACAAATGTGGGATAAATTAGTGGAAGCTACCGACTACCTGGATGATCAGATTTTCCAGATTCTTGAAGTTCTTAATGAAACTAATACAATACATAGATAATTAATCATAGTTACTTACTAATCAACATACTATAGTAATAGATTACCTGACAGCAAAAGAAGGAGGAATGTGCCAAATAATTGGTCCCACCTGTTGTAATTATATCGACCCTGCTGGCAATCTCCCGATCAGGGCCAGTATAGACAAAATAGGTGAACTTAGAGACCAATGGTTAAAACAACACAGTGCATACAGAGACTCCTGGTGGAGTAACACATTCTCTTTTTTAAATTCAGCAAATTGGTTTAATGGCTTAGCAGGATGGATTTTTGGCATTGTACAGACTTGTATGCAAATTTTGTTGTTTTGCTTATTGTTTTATGTAGCCATAAAAGTGCTAATATACGTATTACTTAAGCTACTGAATAATTTATGTTTGAAAAAAGAATCTAAGGCTGAACCTTCTGTAGTGTATCATAGAACCTAGATAGCCAGTGCTGATGGGGAAAGTGAGTGTCCACACTGAGGGTGGATGGGCGAAGCAGGTAGGAAGCCCCGTTATGGGTACTAGACCCATGAGACAGTAGCTCCTTTGTGGACATCAGCTGACCCTGTGGCAAAGGTTATACCATTTTCAAAAGGGGGAAATTGATATAGAAGGGTTAATGGTTTGTCTTTAACTGCCTTTAATTCTTCATATGCCTTTTGCCTTTCATTTATTCTTATGACACTGCAGTTTTGCCTGTCTCCTCTTCAAGGAAAAATATGCTTCTTATCATATACGTTCTCAATAGTCAGCCACAACTTGTTCTGGGTACATTCTAAACAAGGTATGACCCTGGGGAAGTGGTGGGGTCTACATGAGCTACATAGAATTACATATTGTTGTAAATGGTGTAAAAGATTGCCTTGTGTTTCATTACGTCAGATAAAGTGATTTGCCCACGGCCCATGTGCAGTCTCTTTTGTCTCCAAACGCTTAGAAATTAAGGGCGTAAACTCCTAATTTGGCCTCACTGGTGATCTGGCATATCTGACTCTGGCTCAGAACGAAAACAGCTACAACACAAGTAACTTAAGCGGTGAATCTCAATTTCAAGAAACCGCTGTCATTAACTTTAGGGTGCATAAAAATGTACTGTATCCAAAATGTGTCCAAATGTCCTTTTGTCCATCTACAAATCTCTCAAAGGACCAGATCGAAATATAGGATTCAGTTGTGGTGGAAAAATTCAGATGGCTAGATTATTAATTGCATGGGTGTTATCTTCTACTATATAATTCTTTATGTCTGCAACGGAAATCCCGCGTCGCTGATTGGTCGCGCCGGGCTGGCCGCGACCAATCAGCGACAGGCGCACGCCACCGCTACTGTCGGGAGATCTGCGGCGCTAGCCGATGATCTCCGGATGGTTGCCATGGATCATCTCCTGCCGTACGAATTTGCCGCAATCAGCGATATTGGCGCGGAATTTAAAGGGGATCTGTCACCCCATTTTTGGCCTATCAGCTGCAGCCACCGCCATCAGGGGCTTATCTACAGCATTCTGTAATGCTGTAGATAAGCCCCCGATGAAACCTGAAAGATAAGAAAAAGAGTTAGATTATACTCACCCCGGCATTTGGTCTGGTCCGATGGGTGTCGCCCTCCCGTCCGGCGCCTCCCATCTTCATACGATGACGTCCTCCTCCTTGCTTCTCTCTCAGCTCCTGTGCATGTGTACTTTATTGGCCCTGAGCAGAGTAGAGCAGAGTATTGCAGTGATCAAGTGCCGGACCTCCCTGACCTTTCACGGTGCCTGCGCACTGCAGTACTTTACGCTGCCCTCAACAGGGCAGATAAAGTACGCATGTGCAGGAGCCAAGGGAGAAGCAAGGAGGAAGACATCATCATATGAAGATGAGAGGCACCGAACCAGACCGCGACACCCACCGCCCCCGCCCCCCGGTGAGTATAATCTAACGTGTTTTTCTTATTTTTCAGGTTTCATCGGGGGCTTATCTACAACTTTACAGAATGCTGTAGATAAGCCCCTGATAGTGGTGGCCCCAGTTTATGGGGTAAAAATGGGTTGACAGATTCCCTTTAAATAAACTACATACATTTTCTAGAATACCCGATGTGTTAGAATCGGGCCACCATCTAGTTTACAATAAGAGGCTTAAAAAATTAGGTTTATTCACCTTGTTAAAAAAATATACCTAAAAATCTAATCTTATTAATAGATACAAATATATATCAGGTTAAAATTAAGAAATGGCACATGAATTATTTATTCTATGAAGTGTAGAGAGACATTATTTACATGTCAAGGAAAGGTAAACGTGACATTAACCCCTTAATGTCCAATGACGGACACAGTCCGTCATCAGACATTTCCCCTGCTTTGATGAGGGCTCCGTGCTGAGCCCGCATCAAAGCCGGGACATGTCAGCTGTTATGAACAGCTGACATGTGCCCGCAATAGGCGCGAGCGGAATCGCCGTCCGCCCGCGCCTATTAACTAGTTAAATGCCGCTGTCAAAGCTGACAGCGGGCATTTAAATAGAATTTCCGGCCGCCGGGCCGGAAATGACGTCATCGCCGACCCCCGTCACGTGATCGGGGGTCGGCGTCACGTTGCCTGGACAACCAGAGGTCTCTATGAGACCTCTATGGTTGTTCCAGGCATAAGGCTTTCAGCGCCACCCGGTGGTCGGCGCTGAAAGCACAGCAGTAAATCTGCTACATATGGGCGATCTGCTCATCGCCCATATGTAGCAGAGCCAATCGGGTTGCGCATGCTTCTAGCCTCCTATGGAGGCTATTGAAGCATGCCAAAAGTAAAAAAAAAAATGTTTAAAAATAAAAAAATTAAAAAAACCTAAAAGTTCAAATCACCCCCCTTTCGCCCCAATCAAAATAAAACAGTAAAAAAAAAACCCACATACACATATTAGGTATCGCCGCGTTCAGAATCGCCCGATCTATCAATAAAAAAAAAGCATTAACCCGATCGCTAAACGGCGTAGCGAGAAAAAAATTCAAAACGCCAGAATTACGTTTTTTTGGGCACCAAGACATTGCATTAAAATGCAATAACGGGCGATCAAAAGAACGTATCTGCAGAAACATGGTGTCATTAAAAACATCAGTCCGGCACGGAAAAAATAAGCCCTCACCCGACCTCAGATCATGAAAAATGGAGACGCTACGGGTCTCGGAAAATTGCACAAATTTTTTTTTTTTTTTAGCAAACTTTGGAATTTTTTTTCACCACTTAGATAAAAGAGGACATAGACATGTTTGGTGTCTATGAACTCGTAATGACCTGGAGAATCATAATGGTAGGTCAGATTTAGCATCTAGTGAACCTAACAAAAAAGCCAAGCAAAAAACAAGTGTGGGATTGCACTTTTTTTTGCAATTTCACCGCACTTGGAATTTTTTTCCCGTTTTCGAGTACACGATATGGTAAAACCAATGATGTCATTTAAAAGTACAACTCGTCCCGCAAAAAATAAGCCCTCACATGGCCATATAAACGGAAAATTAAAAAAGTTATGGCTCTGGAAATAAGGGGAGGGAAAAATGAAAATGTAAAACCAAAAATACCCCTGGTCGTTAAGGGGTTAAAGGGAACCTGTCACCTCATTTGGCCACTAAAGGATGCGGCCACCACCTTTCAGGGCTTATCTACAGTACAACATTCTATAATGTCCTCAACAGGGAAGAGAAGTACGCCTGCGCAGAAGCGCGATGCTGGAGAGCGATGAAGCAAGCGGGAGGGCAGAGTCACAAGAAGATGGGAGGTGCCGGACCCGGACCTGCGACACCCATCAGACCGCCCACCTGGGTGAGTATAATAAAACTTATTTTTCAGGTTTGATCGGGGGCTTATCTACAGCATTATAGAATGCTGTAGATAAGCCCTGAAAGGCAGTGGTCGCATCTTATAGAGGCCAAAAGAGGTGACAGGTTCACTTTAATATAGAAAGGGTTCTTTCTAGTTAGAGTAGTGATAGTATGGAATGCCCTTCCACAAGAGGTCAGTAATAATGACAGATATGATGAAATAATTTACGATAGGGCTTTCATTGAGGATGTAAGTAATATAGAACAAAAATTCTTCTTAAGGTTAAACTTGATGCACATGCATTTAAAAAGGGATTCTGTATAGTTATGGAAAGCCGGTGATCTAGTGACCTCAAGATTGAGATTCATGAGTAAAAAACACATCTGACGTGTTTAGTTCTGCCTAGAAAACAGACTGAGCACTAAAGTACAATTGTCAGAGCTTAGAAGAAAAGTAGCATGTTTGTTGCTTAGATTAATTAATTACTTTTCTAAATTTGATTCAAATTTTAACTTTTGAAACTGCTTCATTAGAAACCCTGGCAACAGATCCACCTAAGAATCTCTGATTCAATAAAATGTCAAGTATTTCTTCTCTGTAACTTATTAGCCACATTCAGTCTAATGGTCTGCACAAAACTATATACAATCTCATGAGCAATCACAATAAAAATACTATGATTGCAGATGGTGATTTACTCCTACCACTAAACGTTTAATAACCTTCATATTGGTTTCTCGAATTTACTATGTAATCTATTTAAGATGACATGTTGTTAATAGCGTCTAATTCCTTTTAACTCTCACATCTATCATTTACATGTGAGCACTGTGTTGTGCATTCCACAGACGTGTGCAGGGTTGATGGAAACAGCAGAACATTTCAGATTTATTTGCTATTTGGAACAATCAACCAGATGCACAACACCAAAAACAGTATGTCAGCTGAATGCAATAAAAGTCGGCAAGCGTGTTGAGAATCTTAAAAGGGAAGACAAATACATCTTTTTACATTGTGTCCTTAACCCCTTCTAGAAGAATATAGTTTATATGATCAAAACAATATTTAAAATGTAATAAATAATTACTAAACAAGAGTGTTACGGGAATATAAGGACTATTAGGTTTTATTGAAGCTAAAATGAGTCAAATTTGTAGTAAAAATGCTGATTAAAGGTGAACTAATTCAAAAAGGGCGAATCATCTCTAAATATATTGAAGGAAAATATCAGGGAGGAATTTGGGAGACCTAGAAGCAATGCATTACTTGTTCTGGAGGGTTTTGACATTCTTGAGGCACCTCTTCAAACTTTGGGGATGGTTATTTAATCTTTATTTTGACAAATGTGTTGGGGACATGATTTTGTGGCACATGATAAATTGTAAGTATTAGGCAGGGTGCACCTGTCCACTGCGTCCAAAGCGCTGCCGGCTATTGAACGCAGGTGAATCCGCATGTGTTAAGTGAACCGTGCGGAATCACCGCATCCAATACATTGGATGGCTGAGATTTATCTTGCGGAGGCTCGCATCTCCGCAAGATAAATAGATATTCTGCTGTCTGGAGAGACGCACCGCATGTCCATCTCTGCAGGTGATCTGCAGGCATCTGTGCACACATAGAAGGCATGGGGTTTCTTGAAATCCCATCCACTATGTTGTAACATCAGCATTTACTGACCTTGGGAATGTACCGTTACAAGTTTTCCTCCTGTGCTTGTTAGTGCAACTTATCTGCACAATGGCTGCTGGCAGAGGAGCATGCGATCGGACCTGTCCACCAGTTTTCACCAACTGAAAAACAGCCTTCCCATGTAAAGTTTTTTACAATTGGAGTAGGCTGATGGACTGATCTGGTCAATCATCTCATCGATCTTAAACCCATCTGTGCCCAGGGAAATTGTGCTGTATGTGACGAAGTCCATACTAACATGTAGAGTTGAGCGAAACGGGTCGAAAAATTTCAAAAGTCGCCGACTTTTGGCAAAGTCGGGTTTCATGAAACGAAACCCGACCCTAGGATGAGGTCGGCCACAAGGTCGGCGACTTACGCGCCAAAGTCGCGTTTCAAAAGTTTGTTTTGCGCTCTTTTTCAGCCAATCAGGATCCACGGACACTGTGGGCAACGTGATGACATAGGCAGGGGTCACCACCATCTTTCAGAAGGGCATGCAAGTGATTGGCTTGCTTTGGTGGGCGTCACAGGGGTTATAAAAGGGCGTGCACGCCGACTGCCATCTTACTTCTGCCGATCTTAGCATAGGGAGAGGTTGCTGATT
Source organism: Dendrobates tinctorius (assembly GCF_039654945.1). Taxonomy (NCBI): domain Eukaryota; kingdom Metazoa; phylum Chordata; class Amphibia; order Anura; family Dendrobatidae; genus Dendrobates; species Dendrobates tinctorius. The sequence goes on along the minus strand of NW_027361692.1, from coordinate 3,751,984 downwards.
CTGTAGGGAGAGTGTTAGGCAGGGAAGAAGAAAAAAAAACTGCTTCTGCTGCTAGCGATTTTGCCTGTACAACACACCAGTCACTGTGTGTGCAGTGCAAGGGGAGGCTATATTGTGGTGGATCAGCGGTGTTGGTTGTTAGGCTGCCTTCTAAGGCTTCCTGACAGCTGCATTGTTGTTTACCCACTGCTCTGCAAACTGCTTTTTTAAAAGCAATCCCAATTTTTTTTTTTGTCCTGCTGAGGTACTGAGCGTGCATTTTTTCACACCATACAGCGTCAGTGGGCCTCACACAATCCAAAAGTGTCCAGTGTCCACTAGTGTGTGCAGAAATTCAAAATCTCCCTTATCCTGTAGTCACTTTTTTCACACCTGTGCCATCGAGCCTGTGACATAGCGCTCTGATATTCAGTGGGCCTCACACAATCCAAAAGTGTCCAGTGTCCACTAGTGTGTGCAGAAATTCAAAATCTCCCTTATCCTGTAGTCACTTTTTTCACACCTGTGCCATCGAGCCTGTGACATAGCGCTCTGATATTCAGTGGGCCTCACACAATCCAAAAGTGTCCAGTGTCCACTAGTGTCTGCAGAAATTCAAAATCTCCCTTATCCTGTAGTCACTTTTTTCACACCTGTGCCATTGAGCCTGTGACATAGCGCTCTGATATTCAGTGGGCCTCACACAATCCAAAAGTGTTCAGTGTCCACTAGTGTCTGCAGAAATTCAAAATCTCCCTTATCCTGTAGTCACTTTTTTCACACCTGTGCCATCGAGCCTGTGACATAGCGCTCTGATATTCAGTGGGCCTCACACAATCCAAAAGTGTCCAGTGTCCACTAGTGTCTGCAGAAATTCAAAATCTCCCTTATCCTGTAGTCACTTTTTTCACACCTGTGCCATCGAGCCTGTGACATAGCGCTCTGATATTCAGTGGGCCTCACACAATCCAAAAGTGTCCAGTGTCCACTAGTGTCTGCAGAAATTCAAAATCTCCCTTATCCTGTAGTCACTTTTTTCACACCTGTGCCATCGAGCCTGTTACATAGCGCTCTGATATTCAGTGGGCCTCACACAATCCAAAAGTGTCCAGTGTCCACTAGTGTCTGCAGAAATTCAAAATCTCCCTTATCCTGTAGTCACTTTTTTCACACCTGTGCCATCGAGCCTGTGACATAGCGCTCTGATATTCAGTGGGCCTCACACAATCCAAAAGTGTCCAGTGTCCACTAGTGTGTGCAGAAATTCAAAATCTCCCTTATCCTGTAGTCACTTTTTTCACACCTGTGCCATCGAGCCTGTGACATAGCGCTCTGATATTCAGTGGGCCTCACACAATCCAAAAGTGTCCAGTGTCCACTAGTGTCTGCAGAAATTCAAAATCTCCCTTATCCTGTAGTCACTTTTTTCACACCTGTGCCATCGAGCCTGTGACATAGCGCTCTGATATTCAGTGGGCCTCACACAATCCAAAAGTGTCCAGTGTCCACTAGTGTCTGCAGAAATTCAAAATCTCCCTTATCCTGTAGTCCCTTTTTTCACACCTGTGCCATCGAGCCTGTGACATAGCGCTCTGATATTCAGTGGGCCTCACACAATCCAAAAGTGTCCAGTGTCCACTAGTGTCTACAGAAATTCAAAATCTCCCTTATCCTGTAGTCACTTTTTTCACACCTGTGCCATCGAGCCTGTGACATAGCGCTCTGATATTCAGTGGGCCTCACACAATCCAAAAGTGTCCAGTGTCCACTAGTGTCTGCAGAAATTCAAAATCTCCCTTATCCTGTAGTCACTTTTTTCACACCTGTGCCATCAAGCCTGTGACATAGCGCTCTGATATTCAGTGGGCCTCACACAATCCAAAAGTGTCCAGTGTCCACAAGTGTGTGCAGAAATTCAAAATCTCCCCTCTCACCTTGTACCTTGTTTTACATTACTATATAGTTTGTTGGATTTTGTCTACATTTCTACAAAAAATGAGGAAGGCTGGTGGAAGAGGCCGTGGAATTGGGCGGGGGTTGGCAGCTGGTAATGATGGTGTTGGTGGTGGATCTGATGGTAGTGGCAAGAGCAAAATAGGACCGAATGCAGGAGGTGTTGAGCCTGCGTCATCGTCTGGCTCCATAAGGCTTCGAAGGCTTAGTTTTCTAGGAGTTGGCAAACCGCTTTTAAAGCCAGAGCATCAGGAAAAGGTTTTGTCTTACATTGCTGACTCAGCCTCCAGCTCTATCGCCTCCTCTTCTGAAGTTGTAAAAAGTAAAAGCACTGAGTCATCATTGGAGGCTCATGTTCATGAACCATACCTTTCCTTGTGTCCTTCACCCCAACCAAGATTGAAGGATGACGCAGGCCATACTACTGATTACTCCATGGAGCTGTTTTCACATACCATGCCTGGATTATCAAGTGAAATGGTGAATTACCCAGGCCAAGATGAATCTGACATGGAGTGCACTGATGCACAGCCGCTGATAGATGATTCTGCTGGTACATTCACTCAGAGCACTACATTGTCCTTGCAGTGTACAGAGCCAGATTCTGACCCTGATGAGACTCAGGTGCCCCTTCCCGCACACTATACCACCATACACGGTGACACAGAGGAAGGTGCACATGACATTGAAGAGGAGGTGATGGATGACCCAGTTGTTGACCCAGATTGGCATCCATTGGGGGAAGAGGGTGCTGCTTCCAATAGCTCAGATGAGGAGCATCCACAGCAGACATCGACATCGCAACAGCTGTTATCTGGCAGGCCCGGAGCACTCCGAAGACAGGTTCCAAAAATCAAAAGAGTTGCTGGACAGCTTGTCCAGAGGGTCAAAAGATCACAACGTGCTAGGCCGCAAAATGTCTGCCAAAGTAGGAAGAGTGCAGTGTGGCACTTTTTTGAACAAAATCCTCATGATCAGGCCAAGGTTATCTGTAAGAAGTGCGGAAAGACCTTTAGCCGAGGGAAAAATCTGAAAAATTTGAATACCAGTTGCATGCTTAGACATTTAACCAGCATGCACTTGCAAGCGTGGACACAACACCAAACCTCAAGTGCCACATGTGCAACTGATCACAAAGAAGGTAGTCAGCAACGCTACATTGTTTCCCCCACTGTAAGCCCACCGGTTAGCACAGCAGCAAATGTTGAGGTGTCGTTGCAAGGCCACAACAGTCAGGGAATCCCACTGTTATATCAACGAAATACTGAATCTAGGCCATCAGAAAGAACACCAACTCCATCACCATCATCAACCCTCTCTCAGTCCGCCCTGTCCACCGCTACTTCCACCATATGCAGCTCTCAAGTCCAGCTCACCCTCCCAGACACTATGAGTAGGTCAAGAAAGTACTCAGTCTCTCATCCGCGTACACTGGGTTTGAACGCCCACATTGCCAAACTAATCTCGTTTGAGATGATGCCCTATCGGTTGGTGGAAAGCGCAGCTTACCGCGAACTCATGGCCTATGCAGTACCATGCTATGACCTACCCAGTCGCCACTTCTTCTCTAGCAAAGCCATCCCAGCCCTCCACCATCATGTAAAAGACCGCATTGTCCATGCACTCAAGCAGTCAGTGAGTGGAAAGGTGAACCTCACAACTGATGCATGGTCCAGTCGGCATGGCCAGGGCCGTTACGTGTCCATCACTGCGCACTGGGTTAATGTGGTGGATGCAGGGTCCACAGGGGACAGCGGTGGTGGGACAGTGCTGTCTAGCCCACGGTATAGGAAACAGTTGGCTGTAGGCGTTCGACCCTCCTCCTCCTCCTCCAGAAGCGAAAGCTCGTCCACAGAGCGCAGTCGTACGAGCACTCCATCTGCAGCTGCCACTGTTGCACATGAGGTGTCCCCCTATCGAGCAGCTAGTGGAAAGCGTCAGCAGGCTGTGTTGCAGATGATGTGTTTGGGCGACAGACACACGCCGAGGTGCTGGCCGAGTACTTGAAGCGACAAACTGAGTCATGGCTGGGCAGTGTACATCTTGAGGCAGGCAAGGTAGTTAGTGATAACGGCCGTAATTTTGTGGCAGCCATAGCCCTTTCAAAACTCAGCCACATACCTTGCTTGGCTCACACCTTGAACCTGGTGGTGCAGTGCTTCTTCAAAAATTATCCGGAGTTAACAGCCCTGCTCCAGAAGGTGCGAAGACTGTGCGCGCACATCCGCCGGTCGCCTGTACACTCCGTTCGTATGCAGAAGCTGCAGCGATTGCTCCACCTTCCCAACCATCGCCTCATTATCGACATTGCAACAAGGTGGAACTCCACCCTGCACATGGTGGAGCGGCTGTGCGAGCAGAGGCAGGCCATAATGCATTTGTGGGAGGATACACGGCCAGGCACTTTGAGAGCAGACATGGAGTTGACATGTGTGCAGTGGTCGAAGCTGAAAGACCTCTGTAAAGTCCTTCAGTGTTTTGAGGAATGCACACGGCTGGTAAGCGCAGACGACGCCATCCTAAGCATGAGCATCCCACTTATGCGTCTGCTCATGCAAACTTTGACGCACCTTAAGGAGCAGGCATCTGCAGCCAATGTTGATGAGGAGGAAGAGGAGGAGGGAATCCTTGATGACATTCAGCCATTGTCTGCTCAGGGACCTCTCCTGGACGAGGTGGAGGAAGAAGAGGAGGAGGAGGATGATGATGGGGATGATTACTTAGGGGAGGAGGATGCATCTCGTGGGGCAAGTGAAAATGTTGGCGTAGCAAGGTCTGGTACAGGGTTTGTGCGTGACTGGAGGGATGTGGATTTGCCAGAAAGTGCTCCCCCAACCAGCACTCGCAGTGCATCATTGACACCGGGAACATTGGCCCACATGTCAGATTATGCCTTGCAGATCCTAAAAAGGGACCCCCACATTGCCAAAATGATGAACGATGACGACTACTGGTTGGCCAGCATCCTGGATCCATGCTATAAAGGCAAATTACAAAACGTCATGCCACACGAGAACCTTGACCTAATATTGGCTAATAAACAAGCAACTCTGGTAAATCGGTTGCTTGAGGCATTTCCAGCACACAGCAGCAGTGATGGTTCTCACACGAGCCGTACGGGCCGGGGGCAGCTTGGCAGAGGTGTTCATGGTGCACACAGCAGAAGTGGCGTTGGAGACAGGGGTTTCATGACAATGTTGTGGACTGATTTTTCAAGTACCGCTCACACAACTGGTAATACTGCATCGATGGAAAGTGACAGGAGACAGCAGTTGTCAACTATGGTTACAAACTACTTTTCCTCCCATATCGATGTTCTCCCACACAGGTCATTCCCCTTTGACTATTGGGCCGCTAAACTGGACACCTGGCCTGAATTGGCACAATATGCCTTACAGGAGCTCGCTTGCCCAGCTGCAAGTGTGCTATCGGAAAGAGTCTTCAGTGCAGCTGGATCAATCCTGACAGAAAAAAGGACCAGTCTGTCAACCCAAAATGTGGATGATCTAACCTTCATTAAAATGAACCATGCATGGGTTTCCAAGGATTTTGTCTCACCTTCCCCTGATGACACATAGGGTGACAGAAAAATGGCTTGCTTTGGTCCACCTCTTCCAGGGACTTGACCTATTTCGCCATTTGCATCAGCTGAATGTCCAACATCAACATATGCCACTTTCTAAAACTCCCTAACTGTGCTGCCTCCCCCCCATGGCTGGGGTCACCACCTAGCGCACGACACCGTGCGAGTGCCGTTGCCCTGGACAGGTGGGTAGGCCGACTCTTGGGCGCGGGCACTTGCACAGGGTCCCTCATAGTGCAATCAAGTGTCTCTGACGGTGGTGGTGCACACCCGCCGTCAGACACACCGCCGTACTATGAGGGGCCCAGTGCCAGTACCGACGCCCACGAGTGGGCCCCCCTTGCTTGGGCAGGGCCCCAGCATTTGCAATCTTTACCTCTCCCTGCTCCTCCGCTGTGTAGTCTGGGCCGTCAAATCCATACTGTGCCTGACACCGTCTGAGCCTGCCTCCTAATGTATAGACATATATTTTGAATGTGTACGCTATCCATACATGTTATCCGGGGATATGGTACCCTTTCTCACCTTTGTGCAATCACGTGCAAGCCATACTGGGCCTAACACCGTCTGAGCCTGCCTCCTGATGTATAGACATATATTTTGAATGTGTACGCTATCCATACATGTTATCCGGGGATACGGTACCCTTTCTCACCTTTGTGCAATCACGTGCAATCCATACTGGGCCTAACACCATCTGAGCCTGCCTCCTGATGTATAGACATATATTTTGAATGTGTACGCTATCCATACATGTTATCCGGGGATACGGTACCCTTTCTCACCTTTGTGCAATCACGTGCAATCCATACTGGGCCTAACACCATCTGAGCCTGCCTCCTAATGTATAGACATATATTTTGAATGTGTACGCTATCCATACATGTTATCCGGGGATACGGTACCCTTTCTCACCTTCGTGCAATCACGTGCAAGCCATACTGGGCCTAACACCGTCTGAGCCTGCCTCCTGATGTATAGACATATATTTTGAATGTGTACGCTATCCATACATGTTATCCGGGGATACGGTACCCTTTCTCACCTTTGTGCAATCACGTGCAATCCATACTGGGCCTAACACCGTCTGAGCCTGCCTCCTGATGTATAGACATATATTTTGAATGTGTACACTATCCATACATGTTATCTGGGGATACGGTACCCTTTCTCACCTTTGTGCAATCACGTGTAATCCATACTGGGCGTGAGAACGGCTGGTGAGCTGTTAAGCAAGCTACAGCACCTGTGGTTTGCACACGTAAGTTTTTCATTTTTTCAGGAATGACGGTTAGGCCTAATTCCGGAACTGCGGTTGACCTGCACTTACTGGGAAATCATCGCTCGCAGGTAATAATTGTAATCAGTGATCCCCATCACTAACGTTGTTCAGCGGGTTATCTGCACCTGTAAGCGACAAACGCTGGCCTTTTCAGTGTAGCGCACATGCAGCCACGGACATGTAAGGGCATGACACACCAGTTATTGGCCAATCTCATGTGCCAGAGCCTCACGTGTCCCTCTAGTAAGCCGGACTCGGACCGCGGGGCATGACGGAGTCTCGTTCGTTAACGGAATTAAGCTTGCAATGTGTGCATCTGTTCTGTAGCTGGCATGGTTGAGGTTTCCCAGGTGGAGTCGAATTTAACCATAGGCTCCACTCCTGGTGGTGCCCTTCTGGACATTCCTTTAAGGTTCAGCTTTGCAACCATACTGCCCACGTAAAACAAACACTTTGCCTTCATGAATGCTGTTTGGAGGGTCATGACTCGTGGGAATAACGCCGCCCAATCAGTTAACCTGCTAGAGAGATCCTTCGTTGCTCCCAAGCATGACATCACACTCCCCAGGAGGAAGGTAATGCCACTGTGGCGACCGTACTCCTGGGGGCGACACAAGTGCACTGATGCCCAGCCACTGCTCGATGAATCTGCTGGTACATTGACCCAGACCACTACATTCCCCTCGCACGCTACACGGCCTGAATCTGACCCTGATGAAACTCAGGTTACCCTTCCCATATACAGTTCCATCTTACACGGTGACAAAGAGGAAGCTGCAGATGAAAGTGCAGGTTCGGCCCACCCGCCATCAGACACACCACCGTACTATCAGGGGCCCTGTGCCAGTGCCGTCGCCAACGAGTGGGCCCCCCCTGCTTGCTCAGGATCACAGCACTTGCAAGGTTGAAATACTGTGCAGTGAGATGGAAGATGAGGACGACGAGGAGTCCAGACTAGTACAGGGATTCCCTAGCGAGGAGACTTATTTGATTGCTTTCAATGTTGGGACAGCAATTTTTGGGGAGCACTATACTCTGAAGAATGATAGATGGGGCCCACCATACACTGGAACATTCTAAAGGTGGACATCAGACACTGGAGCAGCATTTACAGGGCCCATTATACACTAGAGCATTAGAAATGGGGCCCATTATGTTTGGAGCATTATTTGGGCCCATAAGACAGTGGAGCTTCATCCATGGGGACCAACATATACTGTAGCATTATGTGGAGCTCATCATATACTGTTTCAAACATTATATGGGACCAATGATTCTGTATGGAGAAATAGATGGGCCTCGTCATGAGATGTAAAAAGTGAAGTATTTTTCATTGTACTATACCGCTATTTTTCTGCCGTATCGGAGCATGATGAGTTGTGGTATGTGTTAAAGGGGCGCTCTTTCCCCCAGGGCACATGAAAACCTGGAGCCAGCCCTACCCCCCCACAACTTTAGCCAAATAACCCCCATTTTTCAGTGCGTAACTTGTATTATGAAGTTAATTAAGGTTGACAAGCTTAAGTAAGAAGAATTGATGCTTTTGGCATTCAAATGGGCACTGTAGGTGTGTTTCCTGTCCTCCTCTCACTGCCGACTTTTATTCCCCATTGACTTACATTGGGTTTCGTGTTTCGGGACGACCCCGACTTTTCCCTATAATCGGCCGATCTTGCTCGACCCGACTTTTGGAAAAGTCGGGTTTCACGAAACGAAACTCGACCCTAAAAAACCAAAAGTCGCTCAACTCTACTAACATGTATAGGAAGCTGGTAAAAAAAGTAAAAAACATATTATTTACATATTATGATTAGTGATGAACTAGTGTGCTTGTTACTCGAGTTTCCCGAGCATGCTCGGGTGTTTTCCGAGTATATTGGGTGTGCCTGTAAATTATGTCTGAGTCCCCGCAACTGCATAATTTGCGGCTACTAGACAGTCTAAATACATATGGGGATTCCCTTACCAACAGGCAATCCCCACCTATATTCAGGCTGTCTAGCAGCCGCAAATCATGCAGCTGCGGGCACTCAGACATAATTTATGAGCACGCCCAAGATACTCAGAGAACACCCGAGCATGCTCGGAAAACTCGAGTAATGAGCACACTCGCTCATCACTAATTATAATATGTATATGATATGTACATGCACATAATATGTACAGTATATAATAATTATATACATATCTATCTACACACACATTACCATGCCACAAAATCATTTCTTAAACTATCAACATGTACAGTACATGGAATTTCTGTTTAAACCATAACACTCGAGACGGGATCGTGTGCCAGCAGGGGCCCTGACCATCTATACTGTAAATCCAAAGAACTAGCTGCTCATATAGATATGAGATAGCAGGAAACTTATTTGCAATCCAAAAGTGAGTGTATAACGTGTTGGTCATCCTGTGTTTCTTGAATAGCACTTTATTACATCTTGATCTATGACTCTCTACTGAAAAATATTTATGAACCTGACGAAGGTCAAAGTCAATGACTGAAAAGTTGTAAACTCAAGTTTTGAAGTGCAAATAAATCTTATACTATCTCATATCTACATGACTGTCAAATTTAAAATGCAGCCCGCTCTGTGGACAGCATGATATAGAGAAAAAGCTAGAAAAGGTTCAGTATACAGTAACTCCTCCTGGTGTTTGTAAGCATGGTCCAGTGGGTGATGCTACTAAATGACTGACAGCTATCTCTGCATGCACCATCTCACAGGTAAGACCATCAATCACTGAGTTAGGACCTCCCACTGGACTCGTATGCATATAAACATCAGGGATTTCAATGAATAAATGCCAGTTTTACTGAAACTTCTCCTTCAACAATGTAAGGCATATTAATCTGATTAGTTTCTCCTGCTCTATAACATATATCCTGCAGATCTGATACCATTTTTCAACATCACTCTTTCCCTTTGAATTAAAAACAACTTAAGTTATTTTTTTGGGTGAGGGATATATCAATCACATGCAGATTTTCAAACTCTTCAGACCATTGTCAATATCTGAGGAGTAATTCTACGATGGTCATTTACACCACACATTAACTTTGATAGAGCCATTATTTTCTTTATGCTTGTAGAATTAAACACTTAATTGCTGTAATGGAGCTTTCTTTCAGACATTATGTACAATTATGCGCAATTATGGCCACAATGGTTATTGGTGGACAAACATCAGGTTTATTCAGTTGTCAGACAACTGCAAGAGTCCAATCCCATTCATACCCCACCTTAATATTGGTTTGATTTAATGAAAATAAGTCTAAAATCTTACTTTCAGAAGTAATACCATGCAAAAAAAATATTTTATTATCTTACTGAAAACAAGTCTTTAACCCATTGTCTCGCTAGGAGATATTTGACATGTCCATGCTTGCAGTACATGGGGCATGTGTTTTTTTCACATGTACCCATGATAACCTATGCTGCTGTGCACATGTCTCTGTTTTTACAAGGACCATGTGCCCTTGTAAATTATATAGAGACTTGTTTATGTTTTTACCAGAAGCATGGATGACCAGGCCCACGGATGACAACTCAATGGGTTTGTGTAAAAGACTTACAGCACACTGATGGCAACCATGCGTCACCCATGTGCTGTACGTGTTTAACATTCCAAAGTGTAGGAGAAGCTTTGTAATTTCTTTTTCTTTTGCCATAGCAGTAAAGCACTGATATCACACTGATGACACGCTGATGCAAAACATTGACACCGGTACAGTTTTTTCAAGTACCGGTTTTATATGGACATGTGAACGGGGCTTAAAGGAAATCTGTCATCAGGGGCTTATCTACAGCATTCTGTAATGCTGTAGATAAGCCCCCGATGTACCGTGAAAGATAAGAAAAAAGAGTTATATTATACTCACCCAGGGGCATTCTGGGTCCGGAGGGAGTTCCGGTCTGGTCCGGTGCCTCCCATCTTACAGCGATGACGTCCTCTTCATTCCTGCCTGTCACGGCTCCTGCGCAGGTGCACTGCTCTGACCTGTTGAGGGCAGAGCAGAGTCCTGCAGTACGCAGGTGCTGGGAGAGGTCCGGCACCTGCGTACTGCAGGATTCTGCTCTGCCCTCAACAGGGCAGAGCAGTGCGCCTGCGCCGGAGCCGTGACAGGCAGGCGTCATCGCTGCAAGATGAGAGGCGCTGGACCCAGACCGTGACTCCCTCCGGACCCGGACCGGACCCGGAACACCCCTGGGTGAGTATAATATAACTCTTTTTTCTTATCTTTCAGGTTACATTGGGGGCTTATCTACAGCATTACAGAATGCTGTAGATAAGCCCCTGATGGTGGTGGCCACAGCTGATAGGCAAAAAAATTGATGGCAGATTCCCTTTAAGGGTGATTCCTGCTCTGGTGGACCCAGTATATCCATCCATTATATGAATGACATTCATTTGAATGGATGGTATGTAATGCTATACTGTCTTTGTTGCAGAGAAAATGTGTGGCTGTGTTCCCCATGCCAGCTTCTTTTTAAGAATAGGTTGCTTTCATGAGACAACACTTTTAAGTTAATAAAATATGACATACGTGGTAAGTTTGGGCACCCCTGGTCAAAATTACTGTTATTGTGAACAGTTAAGCAAGTTGAAGATGAAATGATTTCTAAAAAGGCCTAAAGTTAAAGATGACACATTTCATTTGTATTTTAGGCCAAAAAAATATTTTCATCTTTAACATTTTAAAAATTACAAAAAGGAAAATGGTCCCATGCAAAAGTTTGGGCACCCTGAAAAAGTTTGGTTAGTACCTAGCAGCACTCTCTTTTGAAAGCATCACAGCTTGCAAACGCTTTTTGTAGTCAGCCAGGAGTCTTTCAATTCCTGTTTAAGGGATTTTCCTTTTTGTCATTTTTGAAATATAAAAAATACTATAACTTTAAGCCTTTTAACGATTATTTCATCTTCAACTTGCTTAACTGTTCACGATAACAGTAATTTTGACCAGGGGTGCCCAAACTTTTACATGCCATTGTATAACATGAAGACTAATATGCTTTGATTAACTTTTATAAACCAGCACATGAAAAAGAGGTAGAAATTCTGGCACTGCTACCAATATACAATAAAAAAGTCAAGGAATAACATTTGACATACAAAGATTAACAGGCAACCAGATGTGGCACTGCTCAGCTCAAAAAGGAGACAGCGAATATATAACTTAATGAAGATATAAACAATTGAAAGGAGCAGCGCTAACCACTGTTACATACAAAAAAGCATAAAGTGCTGTTTTTTCACATACCAGTGGCGAGTTCCACTGCTTTCAATTGTTTCCATCTTCATTAAATTATTAATTTTTATATGTATATGATAAATATCTATGAAAACCAAACTGTCTTTATCAGAGTGTTTTTATCATAGAAGGGTTTACAAAGCTGATTATTAATTTTCATTTTTACATTATTATATTAAATTTATTTTCTTCATAGTGCAAACATTTCCCACAATTAAATTAGCTGCCACGATAGAGAGTAATAAAATAATTTATACCTCTCTCCAGAAGACCTTCTGTATAGTATGGTATTGTAGACGCCTGGGAATCTTCAATCGTTTCCAGGATGTGCTCGCTTGGTGGTCTCACAGTCACATCCACCTTCTCAATAACAACATGACCTTGGTCATCTCCTGACACCTCTGTGAGATTTTCGGTTTTGAATACGTCCATTATGGTAGTATATACAAATGCATTGGTAGTTGCTAGACTCTCTTCTTTCCCTTTGAAGAGATCATCTATCACTGGAACAACAGCATCAGGTGTAATAGTCGAGAAGGCTAGAATAAGATTGTTTGTCTCCACAGATGGGGGTAAATATTCAACCCTTGTATTAGGTGTTTTTTCGGTGTCTAGAGCATTATTTTCGAGCATTGCTTCCAGTTCATCTTGACTTTCTTTGACTTGTGGTGTATTGAAAGGCACGGTAAAATTCCCATTGACTTTATTGCTAATGTCTTGAATGATTTCTTCCGATGCTTGGGTTTTAATTTCGGCATTCACGTCAAGATGATATAAAGTAGGCGAAGTTTCATATTCCTCTATATAAGATGTGGTCATATATGTACCTTGCGTAGGTTCAGTTGGCGCTGTCGCTGCATTCTCATTTGTAATGGTCACTTTGTGTGGTCTGAATGTGGTGGCTGTGAAGCCATAGCCTGCTGTCTGGAGCACAATTTCTGCACTCGGATTGTCAATTGGAACGTCGGGAATTAAAATGTTATCCTTAGAAAAGGCAAAAAGACTATTAAATATATTGTCAACATTCAAAATAATATATCATCCACACTATATACTGCTTACATTTTAATAGTGTAAATGTGCAGATACAAGGTTACCTTACAGCTTGGAATATTCCAGATCTATGTTGTGATTTTATTTGATCTAATTTCTTTTCAATAATCAAATGTCCCTGAGGCTTTAAAAATAATTTATAACTATAGATGGCTTTAGTTTTAGGACACAGCTGGCTTAAAATAGACAAGAACTTAGTTTCTGATTATTTTAAAATATAGTTCTTTCAGACTAAGATATTCATGTAGGAAATGATTGCTCGACAGGTGTTTTGCTTACTGGAGGTTAATGGACTCAAAGAAGTGGATACATCTTCAACTAGACTGTATAAAAATCAGGTATGGACTTGGGTGACTTGGGGAAATAAATTGATTTGTCCCGGAACTGCCTTTCAAATGTTAACATCATTCTCAATAACGTGGTACCAGTTTCTTTTTGGCTAAGCAGTTCTTATGAATGGACCACATTGTCGTATATTGGCTAAGCCAAGGTGTAAAAGAGGAAAACTTAAAAAAGTTTTACTGCGAATATTTTCATTTTGTACTTTTGAAATTGAGTTTCTTTATAAGGGCAGATGCACACAACAGTATAAAAAAAACATTGAGTGTTGCATCCAATTGTCATGCGTGTACAATCCGTATACAATCCATATTTTTACTCAGCAGTTATTAATAATTTATAAGACTATTTCCAGTCTCCTTTGTTCCAGAATTGAATAGTTCATATCATACAGTATGTATCTGTGGTTTGCCATCCCGATATATTTACCTTTTAAAAGTTGAAATAAATGTGAAGTTTTTCTTTTTTTTTTTTCGCTGAAGGATTTTGTCTTTCCTGGAGAATGTCCTTGAAAATTGGATGCTATAGGCCACGTTCACACGTTCAGTATTTGATTAGTATTTTACATCAGTATTTGTAATAAAAAATCAGGAGTAGGTAAAAAATACAGAAGTGGTGATGTGTTCCTATTAAACTTTTCCACTGATTGTTCCACTCTTGATTTTGGCTTACAGATACTTATGTAAAATACTGATTAAACACTGAACATGTGAATATGGCTATCCTGTGGCTCCAAATGGCATCCAATTTATGTGCCACACCCAGGAAAACTATTCATGATGTGATCTTTTTTCACATGCAGATTCAGTCAGTGAAAAAAAAAGTTAATCTGCACTACCCCTTTGAATAACATTGGTCTGACTGCTGTCTGTTTCTTTTTTTAATATTGTCGTGTGCACGAGCCCTGAGACAACGTTCCCACATTCAGTATTTGGTCAGTATTTTACACCAGTATTTGTAAAGGCCCCGCCTCACATAGCAAGATCGCTAATGTGTCACGATTTTGTGACGCAACAGCAATCTTGCTGCATGTGACACGCAGCAGCGACCGGCCCCCCCGTTGGATATCGCTGATCGTGCAGGAATGCCCTGGGCCATTTTTTTGTCATCGGCGTCCCGCTGGCCAGCACGCATCGCTGTGTTTGATCGCTGGATCGTTGCTGCGTTGCTGAAGAGATTTGCCTGTTTGGAAGCTTACTAGCGATCATTTAGTGATGCACCAGCGATCCTTACCAGGTCATATCGTTGTCGGGAACGCTGGTGCGTCGCAAAGTGAAACGAGACCCTAAGCTAAAATCAGGAGTGGGCGAAAAATCCAGAACTGGTGATGTGTTTCTATTATACTTTTCCTCGGATTGTTCCTCCCTTGATTTGAGTTTATGACCAATGAAGCCACATAGGCATCATGAAAGTCGGTGCCAATCCAACCATTGACTCCTATGTGGCGTCATGACTTTAAAGCCCCCCCTGCGGGTCAGGTGACCAGGGTCACTGAAAGGTCACCCGACCCGCAGATACAGGGGGCTTTGTACTTCATCACAGGGGGCGTGGCTTTGCCCCCACGTGGCTATGATAGCTCTGATTGGCTGTTAAAAGTGCAATAGTAATATTTCATCAATGAAAATTGATGAAATTTTACAATGCAGCCATGTCCGATGCGGCAGTAGCATCGGACATGGCTGGAGACCGTAATCCGACCCCCCCACGACTCACGGGGCCAATCGGCCCCTGATCCCGACTGACGGCGGCAATGTGCCGCCACCGTCATCATCTGCTCCCCTCCCCCTTCTCTCCGCTCCCCCCACCTTCCGACTCCCTCACCCTCCTGGTACCTCCGATTTCCCGCTCTGGCTCCCGGGGTCCCGCTGTCCTGTTCCATGGGCGCCGCCATCTTGGAAAATGGTGGGCGCATGCGCAGTGCGCCCGCCGGCTGCAGATTCCATTCATTCATTTTGATCACTGTGATAAACTCTCACAGTGATCAAAATAGAATGAAAAGTAAATAAACCCCCCGTTTATCACCCCCATAGGCAGGAACAAATAACAAAATAAAGAAATTGTTTTTATTTTTCCATTAATGTTAGGGTTGGAAATAGGGCTAGGGTTAGGGTTGGGGCTAGGGTTAGGGTTAGAATTAGGGTTAGGGTTGGAAATAGGGTTAGGGTTGGAATTAGGGTTAGGGTTAGAGTGGAATTAGGGTTAGGGTTGGAATTAGGGTTAGGGTTAGAATTAGGTTTAGGGTTGGAATTAGGGTTAGGGTTGGAATTAGGGTTAACATTAGGGTTAGGGATGTGTTGGGGTTAGGATTGGGATTAGGGTTAGGCTTGTGGTTAGGGTTATGGTTAGGGTTGTGATTAGGGATGTATTGGGGTTAGGGTTATGGTTAGGGTTGGGATTAGTGTTAGGGATGTGTTGGGGTTAGGGCTGTGGTTAGGGGTATGTTGGGGTTAGGGTTGGAGTTAGAATTGAGAGCTTTCCACTGTTTAGGCACATCAGGGGGTCTCCAAACGTGACATGGTGCAACCAATGGTTCCAGCCAATTTTGCATTCAAAAAGTCAAACGGTGCTCCCTCCCTTCCAAGCCCCAACATGTGCCCAAACAGGGGTTTACCCCAACATATGGGGTATCAGCGTACTCAGGAAAAATTACACAACAACTTTGGAAGTCTAATTTCTCCTGTTATCCTTGGGAAAATAAAAAAATGGGGGCTAAAAAATTATTTTTGTGGAAAAAAAAGGATTTTTTTTATTTTCACCTCTCTGCGTTATAAACTTCTGTGAAGCACTTGGGGGTTCAAAGTGCTCACCAGACATCTAGATAAGTTCCTTGGAAGGTCTTGTTTCCCGAATGGGGTCACTTGTGGGGGGTTTCTACTGTTTAGGCACATCAGGGGCTCTGCAAACGTAACGATGACCGCAGACCTTTCCATCAAAGTCTGCATGTCACTAATTCCATTCCGAGCCCTTACGTGTGCCCAAACAATGGTTCCTCCCATATATGGGGTACCAGCGTACTCAGGACAAACTGGACAACAACTTTTGGGGTCCAATTTCTCCTGTTACTCTTGTAAAAATAAAAATTAGCGAGCTAAAAAATAATTTTGTTGAGGAAAAAAATGATTTTTTATTTTCACAGCTTTGCGTTATAAAAATCTGTGAAGCACTTGTGGGTTCAAAGTGCTCACCACACATCTAGATAAGTTCCTTGGGGGGTCTAGTTTCCAAAATGGGGTCACTTGTGGGGGTTTCCACAGTTTAGGTACATTAGGGGCTCTGCAAATGTAACATGACACCCGCAGACCATTCCAGAAAAGTCAGCATTTCATAATGTCACTATTTCCCTTCCGAGCCCCGACGTGTTCCCAAACAGTGGTTCCCCGCACATATGGGGTACCAGCGTACTCAGGACAAACTGGACAACAACTTTTGTTGTCCAATTTCTCCAGTTAGCCATGTAAAAATAAAAAATAGCGTGCTAAAAAATCATTTTTGAGGAAAAAAAATGATTTTTTATTTTCACTGCTCTGCGTTATAAACTTTTGTGAAGCACTTGGGGGTTCAAAGTGCTCACCACACATCTAGATAAGTTCCATAAGGGGTCACTTGTGGGGGGTTTCACTGTTTAGGCACACTCCTAGGGCTCTCCAAACGCGACATGGTGTCCGATAACGATTGGAGCTAATTTTCCATTCAAAAAGTCAAATAACGCTCCTTCCCTTCCAGACTCTGCCATGCGCCCAAACAGTGGTTTATGACCACATATGAGGTATCGGTGTACTCAGGAGAAATTGCCCAACAAATTTTAGGATCCATTTTATGCTGTTGCCCATGTGAAAATGAAAAAACTGAGGCTAAAAGAAAATTTTTGTAAAAAGAAAGTACTTTCTTTTTTACGGATCAATTTGTGAAGCACCTGGGGGTTCAAAGTGATCACTATGCATCTAAATAAGTTCCTTGGGGGGTCTAGTTTCCAAAATGGGGTCATTTGTTGGGAAGCTCCAATGTTTAGGCACACAAGGACTCTCCAAACGCGACATGGCAACCGCTAAATATTCCAGCATATTTTCCATTCAAAAAGTCAAATGGCTCTCCTTCCCTTCTGAGCCCTGCCGTGCACCCAAACAGTGGTTTATGACCACATATGAGGTATCGGTGTACTCAGGAGAGATTGCCCAACAAATTTTAGGATACATTTTATGCTGTTGCCCATGTGAAAATGAAAAAACTGAGGCTAAAAGAAAATTTTTGTAAAAAAAAAGTACTTTCTTTTTTATGGATCAATTTGTGAAGCACCTGGGGGTTCACAGTGATCACTATGCATCTAAATAAGTTCCTTGGGGGGGTCTAGTTTCCAAAATGGGGTCATTTGTTGGGAAGCTCCAATGTTTAGGCACACAAGGACTCTCCAAACGCGACATGGCAACCGCTAAATATTCCAGCATATTTTCCATTCAAAAAGTCAAATGGCTCTCCTTCCCTTCTGAGCCCTGCCGTGCACCCAAACAGTGGTTTATGACCACATATGAGGTATCGGTGTACTCAGGAGAGATTGCCCAACAAATTTTAGGATCCATTTTATCCTGTTGCCCATGTGAAAATGAAAAAATTGATGCTAAAAAAAATTTTTGTTGGAAAAATTAAAATGTCCATTTTTTCCTTCCACGTTGCTTTAGTTCCTGTGAAACACCTGAAGTGTTAATAGTCTTCTTGAATGTAGTTTTGAGCAGCTTGAGGGGTGCAGTTTTTAGAATGGTGTCAATTTTGGGTATTTTCTGCCATATAGATACCCAATGTGAGGTGGTCCCTAAAAAAAATGGTTTTGTAAATTTTGTTGTAAAAATGAGAAATCGCTGGTCAACTTTTAACCCTTATAACTTCCTAGCAAAAAAAAATTTTGCTTACAAAATTGTGCTGATGTAAAGTAGACATGTGGAAAATGTTATTTAGTAACTATTTTGTGTCACTCTCTGGTTTAACAGAATAAAAATTCAAAATTTGAAAATTGCGAAATTTTCTAAATTTTCGCCAAATTTCTGATTTTTTCACAAATAAACGCAAAAATTATTGACCTAAATTTACCACTAACATGAAGCCTAATATGTCACGAAAAAACAGTCTCAGAATCGCTAGGATTAGGGATGGGCGAATCCTGAAATACTCGGAATCGCTAGACTCTAACGAGTCCGACTCGGAAACTCGCTACTCGTTGCGAGTCTAGCGAGTCCAATCTTAATGAATGGGGATGCGAGTATTGCAGCGATTCCTGTGCTGCCATTTTTTTTGTTCCGCTTACTTCCCGCATGTGGCTGTGCACACCATGCAGAAAGTAAGCTGAACAATTGCGGTTGGTACCCACGGTCCGGAGGAGAGAAGACTGTCCTCCGGGCTTTGGGCACCATATCCCTGTAAAAAATAGAATTTAAAAATAAAAAATATTGTTATTCTTACCCTCCAACGTCCCGCGCAGCCTTCCCGCCTCTCCACGCATCCGTTCCCAGTAGTCCTTTGTGAAAATGCCCGCGATGGCGTCCGTTCTCGCGGGATCGCGAAGTCTCGCGGTCATTCGCGCGACGTCATCGCGGGCTTTTTCGCAAAGGACTACTGGGAACGGATGCGTGGAGAGGCGGGAAGGCTGCGCGGGACGTCGGAGGGTAAGAATAACAATATTTTTTATTTTTTTTACATTTTATCTTTTACTACTGACGCTGCATAGGCAGCCTCAGTAGTAAAAAGTTGGTCACACTTGTCAAACACTATGTTTGACAAGTGTGACCAACCTGTCAATCAGTTCTCCAAGCGATGCTACAGATCTCTTGGAAAATGCTAGCATTTGCATTGGACTCGTTACTGTGCGAGTAATCGCTTGGAAACTCGCAGAGTACCGACTCCTGCGAGTCCCCTACTACTCGCAGAGTAACGAGTCCTAACCAGTAGATTCGCCCATCCCTAGCTAGGATGCATTGAAGCGTTCCAGAGTTATTACCTCATAAAGGGACACTGGTCAGAATTGCAAAAAATGGCCTGGTCATTAAGGTCAAAATAGGCTTGGTCATGAAGGGGTTAATGTAAGATACTGAGCAACTACTGAACGTGTGAACATGGCTTCAGTCAGACTAGTTTTACACAGACTGATTACTAGGACAATCAGACTATTGTATAAATCGGAAGCGTTTTGTGCTAGTCATTGACACCACACAATTTTTTTTAGGCGAGAATTGTTTCTACTTCATCTTCCTCATATATTATTTTGATAACCTTATAAAATAAACATTTCCAGATGGCTATAATGGAGTTGTGTGTAAGTTACTTTATTTGTGGTATAATGTTTTTTGTGAAAGTCTTAGCGCAGTCCTGACATATCACAAAATAAACGGGGTCAGTGTCGCTTCTTGGACTTATATAAAATAGATCAAGATCATTATGTTAGTGTGAACATAATTTAATTTATTTGAATGGTTGGGTATGCAAAATAGTGTGGAGGACACTGGTTCTACACTCTTGCTAGCTGAGGAGACTCCAGCATGGTAACTACATGTGATATTCACATGTCTTAACAGAACATATGAACTGGATAGAAGCAAATTCTGTTATCCATAATCAAACATTCATCTTTGTTGTAGTTTTATGCTCAAAACACAGGAATAGATATAAGAGGTTTGGTTCAAAAACTGCCTGATTGATTTTAGCCTTAAATGAGCACTCTCATGAAAGTTTTAATCCTCTTAATATTGCAATCATCTTATTAAATAGCACTGTGTACTTACAATTGCTCGTTTTGCCTTTCTACCTAGCTATTTCTTCTCTTTTCTCTGCTCTATGTAGAAACAGGAAGGCTCTTGTCCCTGCATTTATCATTTCCCACTTCAATTCCTGACCCAGCGGCACCCTCTTCCCACTACCAGGGACTATTGCAGTGATTTATGAATCATACGAGTAAAATTGACCTCCTTCTTCTACTTAGAGGTCACAAGGATTCAGCTACTCAGTTTTTAATCACGTTGTTATGACTGCCAAAGCACATTTACACAGGTAACATACAGACGAGAGAGACAAATACCTAAACCTGACAGGGTCCTGTTCAGACTAGGTAAAGCCCTTCTCTGACCCTTAAATAACACAATGGGGCCCACACTGAACGGCAGCTTACCCTGAATGTCCTTAGCAGCTCTTAGGGTCGCTAGCATAGCAGTTCCTTAAGGAATAAAGGAATAACACACAAAACAACTGCAACCAACACAAGCTACAGCCAAATGAATGAATCCAGCAAAGTCTATCACCAAAAGGAAACATCAGCAGGGGAAGGTATTTAAAGCTGCACCCCAAAAGTGATAGGACAGACAAACAGTAAATGAAGAACACCTATGTTAAGCTAGACAAACTGCAGCCAGAATAGCAGGACCCAAACACCCATAGAAAAAGTGTGTCTCCTGTGGTTAGGCGAAAAGAGAAGCTGACCACAATACACAAGCTCAAGGGATCAAATCCAGGAGAATGACACACGTGATGTCATAGACCTAATGGAAAAGAGAAGAATTAGCTGTGCAGAAAGGCAAAATGAGTACAGTAATTGTAAGTACACAGTGCTATATAAAATGATGACTGCAATATTTATAGAGGATAAAAATTTTGATGTGAGTGCTTCCTTAAATTTAACCTATCAGAGCATTTTTAGATATGGCAGTAGCAGTGTGGCTAAATAGGCACTTACCTCCCACCAATAAAAATGATAGTTTTTTTTTATAAATTCAATGGGACAGTCATGGGACAGAAATCTAGCACATTATCCATATAAGCACATGTCTAAATTAAGCAGGAGATGCACTGGAAAGAAGGCAGTTCACTTGAAGTTTTTTAATATGAGTATTCACAGCCTGGTTTGCATATGACTTCTACACCATATCTCTCATGACTGGCACACCTCTACTAAAAATATATTGATTTTATTGGGAGACAAGCGCCTCTACAGCCATACCAGTTTTTCCATTATGTAAAAACATGCTCACAGGTTCTCTTTAGGGTTCAGGACTTGTACATAACTTTTTATTATTATACACTCTTCGATCATGGACTTACCAATTCAGGCTTCATTTTGGAAGTTACAACCATGATTGGAGGATGAGTGTCACTTTCAACATGATCAAAAGGCATATCAGGGTCTATGAAAAAAGCAGGTTTAAAATTG
This sequence comes from Dendrobates tinctorius, assembly GCF_039654945.1. NCBI lineage: Eukaryota > Metazoa > Chordata > Amphibia > Anura > Dendrobatidae > Dendrobates > Dendrobates tinctorius. The sequence goes on along the minus strand of NW_027361692.1, from coordinate 3,730,356 downwards.
AAAAAACATTTTATTAAACATTTGAATCCAACTACTCAAACTTTTCAGTAACACTTACAAATTCCATATTTAGAGGATTTTTAGTAAGAAATATAATATACAGTATGTGTGGATAAAAGTTAAAATGTAGTGAACCTATCCCACCCAGGTTTCTAAGTTGACTGAGAGAAAATTGATCTTTTCTGCTGCATTATTGGCAGGATAATCATGAAATGGGAGTTACGAACAATGCTCATTCGTGATTATCTTGCAATGTAAATGCCCCTTAAAGGGAACCTGTCACCAGTTTTTTTCCTTTATAAACTATGTTTATCACCTTTAAGACCATAAGAATAGAGCTCCTGTAACTTCTTTATATCCTCCAACGTGCCCCTGCATATCTCAGAAAAAGTGTTTTATACTTGTCCCGTGCTGTATGTAAATTGCGCGGTCCAGTCCAATGGATTGTGGTCAGCGCCACCCTGATCCCATCAAATACTGTCTCGTGCCTTTGCAGTGAAATCACTGGCTGCTCAAGTGGGCACAGTGAATTTGGAGAACTTTGGCACTGCGTAGGTGCGAGACTTCGGGCACTACGTGAATGTCGGAGAGATGTCATCCACTTACATGCAGTTACAAGAAGTGTCATTTGAAGGGACCGAAGCCATGCTGATAACAATCTAGAAAAACCCATGGGACTGGACTTCGCAATTTACATACAGTGCAGGACAAATATAAAATACTTTTTCTGAGGTATGCAGGAGCACGTCTGAGGATGTAAAGGGGTTGCAGGAACTCCATTCTTATGATCTTAAAGGTGATGGGCATAGTTTATAAGCGAAAAAACTGGTGACAGGTTCCCTTTACGTTAGAGCTTGGATATTTTTCCTGTCGGAGCCTTTATCCACCAAGTTCTGTAGTTATATTGAGATTTTTGAGTAGTTTGTTTGTATATTTGCTTTTAGTTAGAGTTTACAGTAGTTTTAGTTTATGTAGAATGCTGATCTAGCCAACACATTACTTTTGCTCTTATCTTGTTTGACATTATAAAGTTTGGATTTTTGATAAAGTCAAAACGGCCAAGACCTCAGTTCTTGTACCATTTTTTCTGACGTCAGTGATTGGCTGAAACAGTCACTCTTTTAAACTAGAAATATATAGCATTATTTTGCTTTTACATAACAGGTAGATGAATGCATTTATTTATGTACTGAATTTTCTGTGTTTTCATTTGCTATTTACAGCACTCTTTGTGCGGAAAGAGTCATAAAAAGTTATAGCACTGGCACTTCTTGCATAGGAACAAATACAATCCTATGATCTATGAACATTTTATCTACTAATAAATTCTGATTGAAATATGGTTTGAAAGGCTGCAATTCATTTTGTCTGTTCAACAGACTATAGATCAGCAAAATCTTCTTTATACAGTATGATAACTGTTTAGATGGGAAAAACAAATGGATAACTTCCAGCAGTCAACCTCATTCAAAATAAATAGTTTCCTACTGGGCCAAAATATAAACATCTTGATTTTATGGGCTGTTGAATCTTTTTAGATTTACTGTTCTTTAGCTGAAAAAAAATGATAAATATATAATATTAGTTTTTTTTATATTATCAATCATTATTATTAATAGAGATGATCAAATCTATTGAAATTTAAATGTGCCCAATTTTTCCCTAAACTTCAAAATGCAAAGAATCACAATGATAATAGAAAAAATCCGGCTCAACAGGACTGGATTTTCCTTTTCTTTTTATTTTTCAAATGAAAATATAGTGCATACAAAAGAAAAATTTACATGGTCGACATGACCCGGTTGACGAGTTTCGAGCTGGAATCAAGTTTTATGAAGAATTGCAATGCTGCAAAGCCTCCAATTGCTTTGAGAAAATGTGAGTAACACTCAGGTCTCCTAGGACTGTATCCAACCGCATTCAAGCTTAATCCAAACAACCTAATTTCAAAGTGATTCCTTTAAACAAAAATCAGCCACCTTCCCCAAAATTATGTGTTAACAAATACAAAGTATGTACATGCTCAAAAGGCCAGCATGTTTTGTAATATAAAAAGCAATTATTGCCTCCTTCCCAAAAAAGATTGAACAAGCTATAGAAAAACTCAGGAGTGTCACTTATGACAAGCAAGCACACTATCATTGACTGACGCTGATTTCAGATATACTTTTTGCTTTAAAATATTGCAATGCTGCTTTATAGTGCATTAAGAATAAAGTAAAAATGGGTCGTCATTCACATGCTATAGATGCCAACACACCATAACACTGATCAATCACACTGAGTCTGGCACTGTTGCTGTGTAATGTAGGAAATCGGATGCAGCGACACAGATACACAGAGCAAGGGTTAACGGGGCAACAGTGGTTTGATTTAATAATTACAGGGAGAAATCTCCTCGCAGGGAGCAACAGGGGGTTAAATCAGATTTAAGCTAAGAATCACAAAAGAACTGAGTTAGGGTACCGTTACACCTAGCGATGCACCAGCGATCCCGACCAGCGATATGATGCGTTAAGGATCGCTGGTGCATCGCTAGGTGGTCGCTAGTGAGCTGCCACTCAGGCAGATCTTACCAGCGACATCGCAGGGGACGGGGATCGCTACTTACCTGTCAGACGCGGCGATCCTGCGTTCTCCCACCCGGCTCCACGGGTCGCTCATCTCTCCACAGGAAGCGCCGCAGGAAGTGGCCGACGAGGAATGGTCCAGGAGCTTCTCGCGCGATCAGCGATAACCAGTGGGGGAGCCGGTCGGAGGTAAGTATCACATGCAGCGATATCGCTAGCAATATCGCTGCAACGTCACAAAATCGGTGACTTTACAGCGATATTGCTAGCGATATCGCAGTGTGTAATGGGGGCTTAACTGTATCCAACAGTTTACGAGTATTTCCATTCCACTTATCGTGAGTCTGACGCTTGTCACATGTTCAGGGGTGAAAGCTGGATTCCGGCTGAGACCGGTGCTGAAATCTTCAGGCTTCTCCGCCTAACAGATTATTATTTCTTTTATTTTTTCAGATTTTGGATATGTTTACTGGTATTACTTTTTTATACTAACTTTTTTTGCATAGATTGGTATGTATCTTGGGGGTAAAAGTTGTTATTCTATATAGCTGCCTTGGTTATGTGGTTTATCTGATAAGTCCCGTTAGAACTATGATATTGATAGTAGGTAATTAATAATTTCTATTATATCTTACTGGCTAGATGTTATTACCCCCAGCTATATTTATAGCACTAACTTATTTACATTATGATTACTATATTTTTTCTGCAGCAGAGATAATGTTAATCATCTTCCTATTATAGGAATTTATAATGTGTTCATGTACATTTGTCTTTATGGCACAGATGCCATGCACGTGTGCTTTGCTAGAAATATGGCGCTGTGGGTGAGGACGCGCTGCCATGGTGATGTTGAGTGATGATGTGGTTCCTCCCTCCCATCATTCATAGCACGCGCTGCCTCGTTCCGTCTTAGGGCGAGACACCCCTATTATAGGATCTCATTATGCACCAATGTGTAGTCTTTGGAGGCACAGATGCGCCCTGCACGTGCGCTGTATCTGACTCATGGCGCTGCGGGTAAGGATGCGCCATCATGGTGATGCTGGGCGATGATGCACGTCCTCCCTCCCATCATGCATGGCGCGCCGACCCGCTCATCATGGGGCAGGACATCACGTCAGGAAGCGTGCCGATTCGCTGAAGGATCCACACCTTCCCCATTTAAACCCCATGCCCTCACATTTTAAACACGCCTCCTGACGAAACCGAGGACGGTGAAATGCGCGTCTGGGTTCTAGCGAGTCTCACGGGCACCCCTGCACAATACCAGGACTATGATGCAATGTATTTACCTCTTTATTTATGGTTCCTAATAACTATTTGCTGCCTTGCATATGCTAGCATAGGGTATTTAGATGGTCTTGCTATTATAATACAGTGATATTCACACCCAGACCGGACTACTTCCTGTCCTTAAGATTCAACAATATTAGTACTAGGTTCTCTTATCATCTGTTTGATTTACTATCAAGACCATTTACGTTATTATTTTGGACACCTTCATGACATTTGTCACTTTTTGTCATCAGTATTTTTTACCACTATGCTTATAGTGTTCAACATTACTTCCCTGGCATAGTGCAGTTCTGGCCCACGAGATGCTTTTTTTCTGTCTGGCACTTCATTCACCAACTTTGATTGTGCCGTTATCTTTTAGTTGCTATATTTGTCATCTACTTCACTTTAATACTTGTGTACTGTCTAATTAATAATTATATGTGCAATAAAATCATTATCACTGATATGTACCTTTCTATTTTCGTGGCTTATTCTTTAGCACATTATCAATCATATTTGGTATTATAATACAATAAGAATTACATTATATATTTTCTAGTTTTTTGGTGAAACATTCTGCCAGAGAGGTTTTATCTGGTTGGCAGCGGATTTTTTATAGGTTTATGACTAACAGATTAGTCTTTCCTCTTCTGGCGGCAACGTTGAGCCCCTAGTCCATCATACTGCTCTGCAACCCGGAGTTTTCACAACAATCTCCCATTTGGCACACTCTGCAATCGAGAGTCTTGCACAACAATCTCCAGCTCAACGTGCTCTGCAATCGGGAGTCTCACACAATGATTTCCTGCTCGGTTTTCTCTGCACTCGTGTCCCCTCATTACCTCTTTCTTCTCCCCAGCGGGAACTTTGTCCCTCTTCCCACTAAAAACTTCTGGTCCCTGCTACATTTATCACATCCCCTCTCTGCAGGTCTTGGGTGCTCTCCATTCTCAATTTCCTCCCCCCCTGCAACAATGGGCATGGCCCCAGCAGTTTTGGACCTGGTGCTCTGTCAGTACCTGCAGCCCAGCCTTCTTCTTTATAGCTGCTAGAACTTCTCTTTGTCTCTCTTTCCACACACCAATTGAATTTCTTTAATAGTTACAGACTACTACTCTCATCTTCTTCACTGGTGCAGTTACACAGCATAGTAAATGTAATCTGTCACTGGGTTTTTGCTACCTCATCTGAGAGCAGCATTATATATAGTAGGAAAAGAGACCATGATTACAATGATGTATAACTTATTTTACTGAATGTAACAGTTGTGACACAATTAGCATTTTTAGGTGTAGCATGTAGTAGAGTTCATAAAACTAACCCTGCCCACACCAATGTTTACTATATACATTGTCTATTGACAGTGAACTGCTTTTCCGAGATGAGGCAGAGTCGCACCAGTGCTCATGTGAGGACCAATCCTGACACTGATCATCTCCTTGTGATAAAACATTCATTATATTGAAAGAACATCACACAGCCTACTAAGTGACATATCACCTATATCAGTATCTCAGCCCCTACCTCATGCTGTCCTCAGATTACACAGCAAAAACCTGCTGACAGATTCCCTTTAATGTTTAGAGTATTTGTTCAATGTTTTAGGACTTTCTATTTGTACTTTTGTTAGTAAGCTGTGAGTCCTGATAGCATCTAACCATCTCAAATTACTCTAAAATAACTACTTCAGTTCCTACCTAGGCTTTTATACAGTCTATGATAGTCCCTCCTAAATGGCTACACTATACCATGTTATGTGATAGCTGTAAGGTATTAGGGGAAACTTGCACAATTAAGTCTAAGATCATGTGAGCCCGCTTTCATTGATGTAACCTTCTGGATTGGTGGCAGGCATTTTTTTGTATTGCCCAAATCAAATCATAAATTGTTCAAATTCACCAGAACCTGAAAATTACATGAAATTAGACTCAAATTTGATTAACATTGAATTCACATGGTTTGGAAAGTTAGTTAATGGCATATGAGCAGAAAAAGCGTTGGTAACCATGACAAAATCTGGTAGCTCTGGTTGAATTAAAGGGGACCTGTCACCAGAAAAAACAATATTAAGCTGCAGATATGGGGTGAATCTGCAGGTTAATAGCGTTATTAACCTGCCTGGCACCCGTACCTAGCCGAATGTTCAGGGAGAAAATTAGCATTCTGGTTTCAGTCATGGGGAGATGCCAGTTCAGTCACCATTAAGGCTAGTTTCACATTTGCATTTGGAGGCGAAGCGTTGGGCTGTGGATGCTCGCCGTGAAGCTCTGCCCCCTGCCATGCCTCCTTCAGTCAGCTCCGCCTATGGGCCCATGCCGCTGCATGCGGCCTGCATACCCTATCTTTGGCATTGGGTACACAGGCCATGCGCAGGTATGCGTTTGCCGCCGCATGCGTTGTTTTGACGGTACGGTGACCACACCAAAATGCAACACGTTGCCGCACTGTCAAAATGATGCATGCGGTGGCAAACGCATACCTGCGCACAGCCTGCATACCCAATGCTAAAGATAGGGTGCGCAGTCTGCATGCAGCGGCATGCGCCCATAGGCGGAGCTGACCGGAGGAGGTGCGGCAGGGGGCAGAGCTTCATGGCGAGCGTCCACAGCCCAACGCTCGCCTCCAAATGCAAATGTGAAACTAGCCTAAGAGTCTACAGAATGGCATCTGTAACCGTATCCCCGGCCCTGACTGACACTGGCTCAGCGTTAGAGTCTGCTGTCAGTCAGTGAAGGGGGCGGTTACAGCCGCTGCTCTGTGTATTTACTGAATCCGGAATGCTGTGGAGGGATAAAGTTAATTTTCTCCCCGAAGCATATGGCTAAGTGCGGGCGCCAGATAGGTTAGTAAAGCTATTAATCTGCAGATTTACTACATATCTGCAGCTTAATAGTGTTTTTTCTGATGACAGGTTCCCTTTAAGACCCCATGAATTGCAGTAATGCTTGAGTCAAGAAAAGTAATAATCTTACTCTTTTGAGCTGATGTGATGTGAGGGTACATGTTTTAACATAAAAGTTGTCATTTTTGTACCTATTCACAAAATTTCACATTACTGCCTTATTTACGGCATTTTGATCGCTTTGAATTGAATGTCGGCCATTGGTGCGCTATGATTGACAGTTGTTATTGTTTGTCATCCTCTTAAAGTACATAAATGTGATAATGTGGAATTATGTTTCAATGCTAAAGCTCTCCACAAGGATGGTATCAAAAGTATGCAGTGGTCACATGAATTCTTTATCCTGGACTATTAAAATAATGGAAGCAATAGTTACGGACAATTTATAGCTCTTAATTGCTTTTCATTGAAAACCTATTTGCAATAAATGTCACATATTCATTCCATAAGCAATGGATAATGACTTAAATCTGTCATGTTTTCGTCATGCCAACTATTTTCAGACAAGCATGCTGGTTTATTGCACAAGGACTACTAATGGATATTTTTATTAAAAGAAATATCGCTCTTGAAAGTGAGTAATTGTAAAGTAATTACACTAAATATAGAAAAATATGTAATCTCTGCATATTTGAGGTCATGCATATGTACAATGAATATGTACATGCTTACCAGTAAACTAAATGCTCACACAAATTTGAGATTTATAGTATATAAGTAAGAAAGTATTTTTAAAGGTTCAAAGCAAATATTTATGACCTGTAAAACACAAAATTTCACCATTTCATAATTATATAATTTAGCTTCACTTAACTCTTTGACACCAAAAGAAGTGGTCTTGCATTAGATTGCAATATATTTTTATCGTTTGAAAATTACTCTTATTGTGGTACAAAAAATAACTCATAAATGTCAATTGTAGAGGCAATATTAGCATACGAAGGGTAGATGGCACAGCACCCACCTATACTTTAGAGATGATCTTTTAAAAATGAAGTCATATGAGCATTATGTACTATTTTTAGTTATGTGTAAATCTGTATTCCAAGCAAAAGATCCGGTTTTAACAGGTGATTGGAAATAACAGACAATTTATTTAGAAATAAATTACAATTAAAAGAAATAAAGATACGACGTATAAGGCATGCATGGGACCCATATATATTGGAGAGAGGGTTCTCCCCTGTTTCAAAAGAGAGCAGTATTTAAAGGGAATCTGCCAGTAGGATAATCTCTTCTAATCCATATATATTGGCACGCAGGTCATAATAAGCTGAATAATAATAATAATAAATGTTATTTCTATAGTGCTGACATATTCCGCAGCACTTTACATTTCAGAGGGGACTTGTACAGACAATATACATTACAGCATAACAATAATCACATAGATCATAACAGATACCAAGAGGAATGAGGGCCCTGCTCGCAAGCTTACAATCTATGAGGAAAAAAGGGGAGACACGAAAGGTGGGTTGTAACAGTTGCCCTGATTGTATGGACCAGCCATAATGTTAAGTGTGTAACAGTACGGATGCAGAGGGCTAATGGATGCATAAAGCATGTGGGAACATGATGCGGGGTACCTGGCTATGGTAAAAAACTTTTGGCTGTGCCACATAGGGATAGATTAGGATAATGTGTTGAGGCAGTAGGCCAGTCTGAATAAATGCGTTTTCAGGGCACGCTTAAAATCGTGGGGATTGGGGACTAATCGTACTGACCTGGGAAGTGCATTCCAAAGAATTGGCGCAGCACGTGTATTGTCTTGAAGACGGGAGTGGGAGGTTCTGATTATTGAGGATGAATAAATGAAACCTTGCTATCTGCAATTTGGTGCTTATTTCAGAGATAGCCATGTTTTTCTTATATGTAAATGAGATGTTCCAGGCTATGAGATGTTCACTCTACATGAGAAGCTGCCTCCTGAGCTTATTTTAAATGAGAGGAGGAGTTACCAGTATGAGACGTAACTAATACAGTAGAACTGAACCTTGTCTCATAACAACCATGTTAACAGCTGCAGCTCTCACAGCTCTGTTTTTTTGCAAAATAGTTGCAACAATGACTGCCCATGAAATGGAATATGAAGCCCTGAGAGGAATTTGAAGATGTGTCACTTATAGGGATGAGCAGACCCGTGGAAGTTCGGCTCTGGTATCCGACCCAAACTTTGTTCAAACTTCGGTTCGGGTATGAAAACTGTACCCAAACTTGAATCAGAACTCAAACCCCATTGAAAATTATGGAGACTCAAACTTTTGACCGGGAAAATTCTCTCTCATCTCACTTCACCCAAAACTCTGAACATTGCAATGGACTTCCGTGAGAAGTCTGTGATCAAGCGTTTTTAAGTTTGGGTTTGCTCATCTCTAGTTACTTATAATCCTAAACACCACTACAGTGAGATCAGGAGAGCAGAGAGCGGCCATTATTATATCACACTGGTAATGATCCCTACTATTAAAAACCAGGGGAAGAGTCTTGAGGAGATCATTTGCATATTCCCAGTGCCTTCTGGGAAAAGTGAAGAGTCTCCGCGAGCTCAACGATCACTGGGTTTTGGCGGTTGCAGCTGAAAAGAGGAAATCAGAAAACCAGGGGAAGAGTCTTGAGGAGATCATTTGCATATTCCCAGTGCCTTCTGGGATAAGTGAAGAGTCTCCGCGAGCTCAACGATCACTGGGTTTTGGCGGTTGCAGCTGAAAAGAGGAAATCGGAAAAACCGCGCGCCGAAATTTGGCTCATCTTTCATCGTTTTTAAGAAATCTCAAGATGGAAGAGGCCAGGAGCCATTTGGTGAGCTGCATTTCTTGCTACATGTTCACAGATTTACCAGTGGAAAAGCCAAACTTCACATGCCACAAATGCAAGCTTGTGTCCCTGTTGGAGGAAAAGTTGCAAAATCTCGAAGAGAGGTTAGCTACGTTGAAGATCATTAAGGAAGGTGAAGAGTTCTTGGACAGAGCAGAATTATCTCTTCATGTTACAGAAAGAGAAGAAATTCGAAGTACACCTGAAGAAACAGAGGAATGGAGACATGTGACCCAGAGAAGCAGGAGGATCAGGAGGCAGTCAGCACCCATACTGCTCAGAAACCAGTACCAGGCTCTCACGCAGGAAAACGATTAAGAAATACATCAGGATAAGACTTTGCCAACAAACAGCAACCTTGTACGCCTTCAGAGTCCTCCTGGATGGAGAAAGAAAAATGTTGTGAAGAAGAAACGGAGAGTGGTGGTCATGGGGGATTCCCTGCTGAGAGGAACAGAGGCCGCTATCTGCAGACCGGATATAACTACAAGAGAAATGTGCTGTCTTCCAGGTGCAAAAATTAAAGATGTGTCTGACAGGATATCAGGACTCTTCAGACCTACAGATGACTACCCATTCCTGCTACTACATGTGGGGACAAATGACACCGCAAGAAACGACCTGGAAATCATCTGCAGAGACTTTGAAGACTTAGGCAAGAAAGTGAAAGAACTGGGAGCGCAGGTGGTCTTCTCTTCCATCCTCCCAGTGGATGGCCATGGAACAAGGAGGTGGAATAAGATTCTGCAGGTGAACAACTGGCTACGTCGATGGTGCCGTCAGCAAGGATTTGGATTTCTGGATCACGGAGTGAACTACTTATACGATGGACTACTTGCTAGAGATGGGGTGCACCTTACGAAGACTGGAAAGCATGTATTTGGAAGTCACCTTGCTACACTTGTAAGGAGAGCTTTAAACTAGAACAACATGGGAAGGGAAGCAAAAGACCAGAAAAAGCCATACACCTGACAAATGCTATTGAGAACTCTGCTATTAGAAGTGGAAAGGAAGAACAAAGACGAAAGAATCTAATTAATAAAAATATTGGAGAAAGAGAAACCAATCACAAACTAAAATGTTTCTATACTAATGCACAAAGCATGGGCAACAAACAAGGAGAATTGGAACTACTAACACAGGAACAGAAATATGATGTAATTGGAATCACTGAAACTTGGTGGGACAATACACATGATTGGAATACAAGACTAGAAGGATACAACTTATTTGCAAGAAACAGACTTGATAAACGAGGAGGGGGTGTCGCATTGTATGTTCGAAATGCGTATATCTGCACAGAGATTGAAGCTTCAGAGACTGGGAGTTCTGTGGAAACTGTTTGGGTAAGAATACAAGGACAGAACAATGGAAAGGACACCATTGTAGGCATTTACTACAGGCCGCCTGTGCAAGCCGAATATATAGATGAACTCTTTATGCATCAGATGGCCAAGTTCTCCAAAAAATATGACATAGTTGTCATGGGAGATTTCAACTATCCAGACATTTGTTGGGAATCTCTCTCAGGCAAAACTAACAGGTCAAGGAAATTCTTATCCTCTCTTGCTGACAACTTTATCTTCCAAAAGGTAAGGGAGAAAACAAGGGGAACTGCTACCTTGGATCTAATCCTTATAAACAGGGAGGAAATGGTTGAGGAGGTAAAAGTGGCTGGGACCCTAGGAGGTAGCGACCATGCTATTTTAGAATTTTGGATTACTAGAGGTGGAAGACCTGTGAAGACTCAGACGTCAAGGTTAGATTTCAGAAAGGCAGATTTTAAGGGATTCAGAAAGAGAATTGGAGGGATCCAATGGCTGGATATCCTTAAAGACAAAAATGTCCAGGAAGGATGGGAAATCTTGAAAAATGAAATTCTCAAAGCACAGTTGTTAACAATTCCGAAAAGAGGGAAGAATAGGAAGCATTTAAGGAAACCAGGATGGATGAACACAGAACTTAAGCACATGCTAAAAAGGAAGAAAAAAATGTTTATAAAATGGAAAGAGGGAGGCATATCTAAAGAAGAATATAATGCTGTCTGCAGAACCTGCAGGGCACAAATCAGATTAGCTAAAGCTGAAAATGAACTGAGGCTTGCAAGAGATGTCAAAAGCAATAATAAAGGATTTTGGGGATATGTCAAAAGTAAAAGAAAAGTCAAAGATGCTATAGGATTTTTACAGGATGAAAATGATGAAATGGTAAGACAGGATGTTGAGAAGGCTGAACTTTTAAATTCCTATTTTGCATCTGTTTTCTCTCAGAAAGGAAATGCAACATCAACTGTTATTCACTGTCCTATTAAGGGAATAGAAGAATCCAGGATATCTATAAACAGAAAGATAGTGAGGAAACACTTAGCTAACCTAAATGAATTCAAGTCTCCAGGTCCAGATGAATTACACCCCAGAGTACTGAAGGAGATAGCAGAAGAAATTTTTGAACCCCTCTCCATAATCTTTGAAAATTCTTGGAGAACAGGAGAAGTGCCAGAAGACTGGAGAAGAGCAAATGTTGTTCCTATCTTCAAAAAGGGGAAGAAGGTGGACCCAGGCAACTATAGGCCGGTGAGTCTGACTTCTATACCAGGAAAGATCTTTGAACAAATTATTAAACAACATGTATGTCAATACCTGGATAAGAATGAAGTGATTAAACAGAGTCAGCATGGGTTTCTAACTAATAAGTCATGTCAGACTAACTTAATTTCCTTCTATGACGGTATCACTGATTGGGTGGATCAAGGAAATGCTGTAGATATAGTATATCTTGACTTCAGCAAAGCATTTGACAAAGTATCTCATACAATCCTTATTGAAAAAATGACTAAGTATGGAATGGACAAGGCAACTGTTAGGTGGATTCATAACTGGCTTAGTGATCGGACCCAAAGAGTGGTCGTAAATGGCTGTACATCCAGTTGGAAGAATGTCTCAAGTGGGGTACCACAGGGCTCTGTCCTGGGCCCTGTATTGTTCAACATCTTTATCAACGATTTAGATGAAGGAATTGAGGGTAAACTGATTAAATTTGCTGATGACACAAAGCTAGGAGGGATAGCTAATACTAGAGAAGAGAGAGAGAGGATTCAAAAAGATTTAAATAAACTGGAGAAGTGGGCAGCAACTAACAGAATGGTTTTTAACAGGGAGAAATGCAAAGTACTACATCTGGGCAATAAAAATGAAAAAAGCATATATAGAATGGGAGGAATAGGGCTAAGTGACAGCACATGTGAAAAAGACTTGGGTATACTAATAGATCACAGACTGAATATGAGTCAACAGTGTGATGCAGCAGCAAAAAAGGCAAATGCAATTCTAGGATGTATTAACAGAAGCATACAGTCTAGATCACGTGAAGTCATTATTTCCCTCTACTCCTCTTTGGTCAGACCTCATCTGGAATATTGTGTCCAGTTTTGGGCACCACATTTTAAAAAAGACATCAACAAACTGGAGCAAGTTCAGAAAAGAGCGACCAGAATGGTGACCGGTCTGCAAACCCTGTCTTATGAGGAAAGGTTGCAGGATTTGGGAATGTTTAGTTTGCAAAAGAGAAGACTGAGAGGAGACTTAATAGCTGTCTACAAATATCTAAAGGGCTGTCACATTGTAGAAGGATCAACTTTATTCTCATTTGCACAAGGAAAGACTAGAAGCAATGGGATGAAACTGAATGGGAAGAGACACAGATTAGATATTAGAAAAAACTTTTTGACAGTTAGAGTGATCAATGAGTGGAACAGGCTGCCACGAGAAGTGGTGAGTTCTCCTTCAATGGAAGTCTTCAAACAGAGGCTGGACAGACATCTGACTGGGATGATTTAGCGAATCCTGCTTTGAGCAGGGGGTTGGACCAGATGGCCCAGGAGGTCCCTTCCAACTCTACGATTCTATGATTCTATTAAATATAACCTCTGGAGACAGATTCTTAGAGAGATCTGTGTCCCGCCCATAGTCTTTAACAGTTCATTTATATATAAGAAAATTTGGATTTGTCTGGATACAATCATTGGATCGCAGATATCAAGGTATTATTTTATTCAGCTTCCTAAGACCTACATGTACCATATAAATGAATTAGAAGGCTTGATTCTGTGGACAGAATCCCTTAAAATGAAAATTCTGGCTCACAGCCAAGGAGTTTCTATACATGTGCAGAGCGAATAATTAAACAATTCAAGTAAAACAAACAATTATTAATTTCCACTAATAATTCTGGTGTAAGAGACCTCTAGGCACTTGGTTTCTGAGAGAATGTCTACTTTATAGAACAATGTCTTACAGAACATTCTAACAGTATCTGCAGGCCTAAGTTTGGTTTCATTCAGGTGAAATGAAATATGATTTTATACAGCTGGCATATAGCTGGCATACAACAAATAATAAACCATATTGGCAAACTATGCAGGGTAATTCACTCGCTACTTTACTAGGAAAAAATGCAGTAACTTCTAAAAGAGATGATTTATAATACTGAAATTTGGACTGTACATACCTTGATTCATGAGAAACTGATTTTTTAAAGCAGGTGTTTAAAAAGTCTACAGTTCACATCCAAGCACATCTGGGTGTGCCGTTCCATATTGTAGAATGCATTACACCTGAATATCTCACTGAATGTCCTCTCAGAGTGCCTGCAATGTTCGCGGCTAGTTACTGTAAACCCGACCTTTCAAATGGAGCCAAAGGAAAAAATCTGGAGGTGTTAGATCAAGCCATCTTGGTGGCCACAGTCCCTTGGAGATTACTCTGTCATCAAAGAAGGCTTCAATACACAAATTTCAATCTCCAAACTTCTTTAGTTAATCACTTTGGCACCTCTTTAACCCCTTTACCCCCAAGGGTGGTTTGCACGTTCATGACCGGGCCAATTTTTACAATTTTGACCACTGTCCCTTTATGAGGTAATAACTCTGAAACACTTCCATGGATTCTGGTGATTCTGACATTGTTTTCTCGTGACATATTGTACTTCATGTTAGTGGTAAAATTTCATTCATATAACTTGTGTTTATTTGTGAAAAAAATGGAAATTTGGCGAAAATTTAGAAAATTTTGCAATTTTCCAACTTTGAATTTTTATGCTCTTAAATCACAGAGATATAGCACACAAAAAACTTAATAAGTAACATTTCCCACATGTTTACTTTACATCAGCATAATTTTGGAACCAAAATTTTTTTTTGTTAGGAAGTTAGAAGGGTTAAAAGTTAACCAGCGATTTCTCATTTTTGCAGCACCATTTTATTTTTACGGACCACATCACATTTGAAGTCACTTTGAGGGGTCTATACGATAGAAAATCCCCAAAAGTGACACCATTCTAAAAACTGCACCCCTCAAGGTGCTCAAAACCACATTCAAGAAGTTTATTAACCCTTCAGGTGCTTCACAGGAATTTTTTGAATGTTTAAAAAAAAATGAACATTTAACTTTTTTTCACAAAAAAAATTACTTCAGGTCCAATTTTTTTATTTTACCAAGGGTTTTGTGCAATTTGTCCTGAGTACGCTGATACCTGATATATGGGGGGAACCACTGTTTCGGCGCATGGCAGAGCTAAGAAGGGAAGGAGCACCATTTGACTTTTTCAATGCAAAATTGGCTGGAATTCAGGTCGGACGCCATGTCACATTTGGAGAGCCCCTGATGTACCTAAACAGTGGAAACCCCCCAAAAGTGACCCCATTTTGGAAACTAGACCCCCCAAGGAACTTATCTAGATGTGTGGTGAGAACTTTGAATTCCCAAGGGCTTCACAGAAGTTTATAACGTACAGCCGTACAATTAAAAAAACATATTTTTCCAACAAAAATGATTTTTTCACCCTCAATTTTTTTTTTCCAAGGGTAACAGGACCCCAAAAGTTATTTGCAATTTGTCCTGAGTACGCTGATACCCCATATGTGGGTGTAAACAACTATTTGGGCGCATGGCAGAGCTCAGAAGCGAAGCAGCACCATTTGACTTCTTTGGCTGGAATTGGGATTGGACGCCATGCCGCGTTTGAAAAGCCCCTGATGTGCCTAAACAGTGGAAACCCCCCACAAATGACACCATTTTGGAAACTAGACCCCCTAAAGAACTTATTTAGATGTGTGGTGAGCACTTTGAACCCCCCAGTGCTTCATAGAAGCTTATAACACCCAGGCATGAAAATAAAAAAATCATATTTTTTCCACAAACATAATCTTTTAGTCCCCAATTTTTTTATTTTCCCAAGGGTAACAGGAGATATTGGAAGCCAAAAGTTGTTGTCCAATTTGTCCTGAGTACCCTGATACCCCATATGTGGTTGAAAACTACTGTATGGGCACACGTCGGGGCTCGGAAGGGAAGTAGTGACGTTTTGGAATGCAGACTTTGATGGAATGGTCTGCTGGCGTCATGTTGCCTTTGGAGCGCTCCTGATGTACCTAAACAGTGGAAACCCCCAACAAGTGACCCCATTTTGGAAACTAGATCCCCTAAGGAACTTACCTAGATGTGTGGTGAGCACTTTGAACCCCCCAGTGCTTCATAGAAGCTTATAACGCCCGGGCATGAAAATAAAAAAGTCATATTTTTTCCACAAACATGATCTTTTAGTCCCCAATTTTTTTATTTTCCCAAGGGTAACAGGAGAAATTGGAGCGCAAAAGTTGTTGTCCAATTTGTCCTGAGTCCGCTGATACCCCATATGTGGGAGAAAACTACTGTATGGGCACACGTCGGGGCTCGGAAGGGAAGTAGTGATGTTTTGAAATGCAGACTTTGGTGGAATGGTTTGCGGGTGTCATGTCACGTTTGGCGAGCTTCTGATGTGCCTAAACTGTTGAAACTCCCCACAAGTGACCCCATTTTGGAAACTAGACCCCCACGGAACTTATCTAGATGTGTGTTGAGCACTTTGAACCTCCCAGTGCTTCACAGAAGTTTATAACGCCCGGGCGTGAAAATAAAAAATCATATTTTTTTCCATAAAAATGATATTTTTGCCCCCAATTTTTTATTTTCCTAAGGGTAACAGGAGAAATTGGACCCCAAAAGTTGTTTTGCAATTTGTCCTGAGTAGGCTGACACCCCATATGTGGGGGGTAAAACACTGTTTGGGCGCATGGCAGAGCTTGGAAGGGAAGGAGCACCATTTGACTTTTTCAACGCAGAATTGGCTGGAATTGAGATCAGACTCTATGTTGCGTTTGGAGAGCACCTGATGTGCCCAAACAGTGGAAACTCCCCATTCTAACTCCAACCCTAACCCCAACACACCCCTAGCCCTAACCCTAGCCCTAACCCTAACCCTAGCCCTAACCCTGGCCCTAACCCTAGCCCTAACCCTAACCCTAGCCCTAACCCTAATGGGAAAATGGAAATAAATACATTTTTCTTTTAATTTTATTATTTTTCCCTAACTAAGGGTGTGATAACGGAGGGTTTGATTTACTATTTATGGCGGTTTTTTACTTTTGGCAGCTGTCGCACGCTTAAAGACGCTTTTTATTGTAAAAATAGTTTTTGCATCACCACATTTTGAGACCTATAATTTTTCTGTATTTTGACCCACAGAGTCATGTGAGGTCTTATTTTTTGCAAGACGAGTTAACGTTTTTATTGGTACCATTTTCGGGCGCATGACATTTTTTGAACGCTTTTTATTCTGATTTTTGGGATGCAGAATGAACAAAAACCAGCATTTCAAGAATTTCTTTTGGGGGGTGCGCTTACCCCGTTCTGCGTGCAGTAAAATTGATAAGGCAGTTTTATTCTTCGGGTCAGTGCGGTTACATTGATACCTCATTTTTGTCGGTTTTTTAAGTTTTGGCGCTTTTATGCAATGAAAACAATTTTATATAAAAAATAATTATTTTTGCATCGCTTTATTCTGCAAGCTATAACTTTTATATTTTTTTGCTGATGACACTGTACTGTGGCTCATTTTTTGCGGGACAAGATGATGTTTTCAGCGGTACCATGCATATTTATATGCGTCTTTTTGATCGCGCGTTATTGTACTTTTTGTTCAGCGGTATGATAATAAATCATTATTTTTTGCTTTGTTTTTATTTTTTAAGGGGTTCGCTAAAGGGGTTAACTAATGGGACAGTTTTATAGGGCGGGTCATTATGGACGCGGCAATACCAAATATGTGCACTTTTATTGTTTTTATTTTATTTCCTAAAAATGAATTTATTAGGGAATATTTTTTTTTTTTATTTATTTTTAAACAATTATTTTTACACTTCTTTTTTTTTTTAAACTTTATTACATTGTCCCAGGGGGGACATAGCTGTCATGTGACAGATCGCTGACCTGTCACATCACAGATCACTGTTACAGATCAGCGTCAGATCCTCGTTGCCATCTTGGATCCGGGGACCTGCGGGAAGGAGATCCCCGCAGCAGCGCTGCACATTGCGTTGCTGTGGGGGGCTCAGGGAAGCACGGAGGATGGGGGTAGATTTTTTTTAGCTAGGGAGGGGGGCAATAACCAAGGTCCCTCTCTAGGCTATTAATATCGGCCCTCAGTCACTGGCTTTCCCTCTCTGGTGGAGAATATTGCGCGGGTGCCCACGCCTGTTTTTTCTGTGAATTAATCCTTTAATTTAACACCTACAACTCCAAAAGTTTACACACACACATTACTAACATTATTACTGAGGGACATATATAAATCTAACGGATATGCAATGGTTTACAGTATGTAAGCCATGTCTCATATCCTGTCGGGTTCTGTAATGATTTTACAGAAGCCGATAATTTAATTTTTGGCTATTCTGCTCTCTAGCTCTGTATGAAATATATACTGTATATACACAGTATATATATAGACTGTATATATGTTTTCACAAATATTTGAGGCCATGGATCCTTTATATGTCCATTTTTCAAGCCGGCGAGAAAATCTCGCCATACTGATGCCATACGGATGTCACACGGATGCTTAGATGCAAGAAAATTGCATCCTCGCATTGCACACTAGCTAGCTTCCTCTTGGGTTAAACATTTAACTATTACTACTCTGGCTAAAACCAGTTAACTAGCTTATCTTACATCTAAATCTACATCCCTGCCTCTGTAGTGCCCCCAGTGCACTATACTTCACATAAGCTCAAACTATGCTAAACATTAGGTCTAACTATGTTGTTAACTGTCCCTACCTTAATCCCTAACACAATACAGGTATATAAACATTACATCACATGGAAATGTATACTATAAATGACATATACACATAAGCACATTAGTAAAACATCCACAGCTTATCCAGTTTGATCCAGCAGATATGCATCGAGGTGCATGGGCGAAATCAGCTACCTGCACACCTCTTACATACCTCCTTTCTAAAATCATGGTCGTCACTGACCATGGGGTACCGGTAAAAGCATCAGCAATATAAGCATTAGAATAAGTACAAGAATATGGAAAGGCATATTATTAAAACTTTAATAACGTTGACAACTATTATACATTATATCAAGAACCTTGCTCCAGTCCACCATATTTGACCCTACTACAGGTCAAACATGGTGGCATCGTCACCGATCCCACTTACTTGGGACCTCAGAGCAAGCAGTTCAGTCCACACCAGCTCACCGTCATGTGAGCACAGTCCCTGTATAACCCAGCTCAATCCTCGGGCTGATTACTGTCATTATTTTACTGCAGAGTATTTTTGCAAATCTGTTTTCTTGTTGTGTTTCAGTTAGTGGGTGGTGTGAACGTTGTCTGACCGACTTGTTCACACTTGTGCATGTCACATGTGTTTTTAATCCGTTTTTTCCTTGCCTAGCATGGTTTGAGAGACCCCACCCCTCTCTTGTGTGGCATGCACAAAAGAGCTGTCTTGCACCACAAGCCCATACTAAGAAGCGCCTGTCCGAATCCTGTTCATTTTAGACACTGTTCAGATGTTCAGGTTTTAAATACATTAGATAGGGACTGCTTTAATGCGGGTTACCTTGACACGGTGAAGCAGCTTGGTATACATTGTTTTGCAAAAAAAGTATCGACTAAATACCCTGTATTTGTTATCCAGCACTTGCTGATTACTGTCATATATTTTACTGCAGAGTATTTTTGCAAATCTGTTTTCTTGTTGTGTTTCAGATATATAAACATTGCATCACATGTAAATGTATTCTATAAATGACATATACACATAAGCACATTATTAAAACATCCACAGCATACCCGGTTTGATCCAGCAGATATGCATCAAGGTGAGGGGCGAAATCAGCCACCTGCACACCCCTTACAGAATCATGACAGCCAGCAGAGGCACATTACTATAAAACACCAATATTGCCAGTGGCGGTGAGTGGTCATATGACTGCACGTATGTGATATGCATTCATGTGGTCACATGTCTACTAGTCTAATCTCTCAATAGAAGTGAATTGAGAGAAGCCGCCTAGTTGGCATGTGACTACATGTACAGTATGAAAATGGCATACAAACGACCATGTCGGCCTACAAAAATGACTTACGATGAAAATGAGCCAATGTAAACATTTCATATTTTTCATTTAAAACTGGGTTGTCTGGGTTTGAGGGCAAAGTCTGCACTCTATATGACTACAGACAAATAAATGTGACAGTTTTGCGGTGCACATGCTATTATGATTCTCAGTATTGCTGGTGCAAGGAAGCGGTTACAAGACACAGGTCTACAAACCTGTAATTGCTGTAAATGGATGATTTTGTGCCAAAATTTTGAAGCACCAATGACATTGGTATAACTTTTATTTAGAAAAATAAGTTTTCAAGCAAACAGTAGCTTGCTTTCAAATTACAAATGTTTGTATAATATTTGAATAATGGTGGCAATAAAGTCATTATTTGAAAGGATAGAGTGCTGGATCATCTGTTTAATTTGTGGATTTTGCTTTTAACCCCTTTACCCCAAAGGCTGTTTGCACCTTCATGGAAATAAGTTTGGAATTCTGATCACTTTATGTGGCAATAATTCTGGAATGCTTCAAAGGATCCCATTGATTCTGAGACTGTTTTTTTTCATAACATATCGTACTTCATGATAGTGGTAAAATTTGATATTACTTGCGTTTATTTGTGAAAAAAATTAAAATTTGGAGAAAATTTTACAATTTTCAAACTTTTAATTTTTATGCATTTAAATCAAAGTTACGAAAAAAAGTGGTTTGGTACTGTGTTGGCCAGTAGAAAAAAGATATAGAGTGCTCTCAGTGGGAGAAACAAAATAGGAATCTTATGCGATTTTATAATTTCTAATTGTTCCGTTGTTTTATTACCTGAATTGTACTAATAAATGTATTAATTTTGCAGACTGTATGGTCGATCTCTTTCTTTCTTGATTGTTGCGCCTTTTGAGGCACAGTGCAAAGCTTAGAAGGGAAGAGTTGGCATATTGGAGTTCAGATTTCGCTTGACTGGTTTGAGGGTGCCATGTCACATTGGCAGAGCCCCTGAGGTGCCAGAACAGCCGAACCCCCATAAGAGACACCATTATACAAACTACACCTTTCAATAAATTCATCTAGGGGTGCAGGGATCATATTGACATCACTGGTGGGTTACAGAATTTTAGACCATTGATCAGTGAGGAAAAAAATAATTACATTTTTACCACCAAAAGTTTGATTCAGCCCAATATTTTATATTCTCACACTGGGAAATGGCTAAAAATGGCACCAAAATTTGTCCCACAATTTATGCTGAATGTGGAAATGCCCGATATGTGGCTGTACAGTACTGCTTAGCCACACGGGGAGATTCGGGAGGGATGGAGTGTCTCCTAGAGCGCAGATTTTTCAACAATAGTTTGCAAACTACATGTAAAGAGCCCCTTAGTGCTAGAAGAGCAGAATCTCTCCTCAACTGATTCCATTTTGGAAACTATACCCCTTTGGGAATTTATGTACAGGTGTAATGATGATTTTGACTCCATGGGTGCTTTCCAAAAACAAGCAGCAGTTATTGTTGCTGAGTAAAAATTTAAAACTAGCGTTGTAGTGACCAGTACGTTGTAGTGACCAGTACGTTATGCTCAGCTCATGGTTCTGGAGACAAGCTGTTAGGGTTGGCAGATTGCACTAAATAAAATATAAAATAAAGTGCAATTGCAACCTGGGGTTCACCATGCAGAGATGAACCTGCTGCTAGTGTGAACAATGACGGAACAAAACAGCGAGTGTTATCTTAAACACACTGTGTTAATGCCACACAGAGTGATAGGA
The DNA here is from genome assembly GCF_039654945.1 of Dendrobates tinctorius. Classification (NCBI taxonomy): domain Eukaryota; kingdom Metazoa; phylum Chordata; class Amphibia; order Anura; family Dendrobatidae; genus Dendrobates; species Dendrobates tinctorius. The sequence continues at coordinate 3,708,581 of NW_027361692.1, read as the reverse complement.
ACACTGAGTACCAAGCTCAGTTACTTTACAGAAAGGTACTGCACTAAGAATGCTAAGTACTATACCCTGTTAATGTCACAGGGATGTTAGCATGTGGATTGAACTTGCTCTGCAACTAAATTGTGCTACCGCACATATAAAAGAATTGGATGCTGGGCCAAGAGAAGGAACTCTTATGATGCTAGGTACACTACCCTTTCGACTTCACTGAGAGGGCATGTAACGGTTGAGCTTGCTCTGTAACTGAACTGTCCTAACCACACACATGAACGAAACAGATGCTAATCCAAGCGGCTAGTTACCACAGTCCTGACATTACCGAACTTGTGCCTGACCGGAACCCTAAGTATGAAGCAAACTAGAGACTCAGGCATTGAGCCAAGGTATGGAACTGCATAAAGGTGTTACCTGCCTGCCAACGTGTACAGTTTTTGAGCATAGACAGACTCACACAAAACATGCAGACAGGGTGGTAGAGTAACCATCCACTCACACCAAAACATAGATGACACTAGCACGCCCACATGCGCTGTTGAGAGCCTTATATAAGCTAGGCTTCACCCCCAAACACTTATGCCCAGTCGGTCGAGACATCGCCCATGGGCCAATCCAGGGCTGCCACATCACCAGAGCAGCTAACGTCCAACCATCAATAAGAAAACGCTACATCAGAGACATGCTCAGTAAGGTGATCTCTGGACTTAGACTCCAGAGCACAAGGCTGCATCTGCATATCACTGATTACCATACACATTGCTGAAGAGCCAGCAGTAACCAAACGTATACCACGAGCCTGAGCAAGATGCTGGGACCAACGTCTATGCTGAGCAGCAATCACAGCGGACAGACCTGAGTGGGAGACCACATTACTAGATAATGCCTGGGATCTATCCCGCGCAGTGGGAGAATCCCGACGCCTAACACACGCACCCATAAATTAGGTGGGCTCTCATAGCTACAGAAATGCTAAACATGTGGACATTAAATGTGGCTTAAGCACACTGTGGCGTTCAGAAGGGAGGAGGCATTTGGATTTAGGACAGCTGAATTTCTTTTGGGGGCGAGGAGCCATTTCACTTTTACAAAGCCTTTGTACTACCAGTAACGTGGAAGCCCCCTATATTTCCACTGACAGATGACAGACCTGAGTGAGGACTTTTTTTGAGGATTGAGTTGAAGCTTTTTTTGGTATCATTTTACATAACATTTGGGATCATATTTATCTTTCGCTCTACGCTGACAACTTACTTTGGGGTTTCCATCTAAATCTCCAAGTGACGTGATTCAGATGAAACCCCCGAAGTATCCATTCATTATAATGAGGCAGCAGAGTTACCTCTTTTCAGTGATGTTATTTTTTCAGAAGTGTACAAAACTGTAGCAGACTGCGCTTTTATGCACGCCGAAAAAGGTGGACACCGTTAGATCATATGACATATGGCACCACAATGCCTCCATCTGCCTCATTAAAGGGAATCTTCTGCCACCTGAATCACGTATTTCAGAGATTTACACATAAACCCCGATAGAAGTGAACAGCGCAGAGCACAGGATTAATGTGTGCCAATCTTTACTGCAATATTTGGAGAGCAGAATGAACAAATCAACAGCAGGTGAACAATTGTTTTTACTTATTTTTTTAAGCTATTCCTAGTTCAGTACAAGTGTTTAGGTGACTTTATTCTTAGGGTTGGGGTGATTACAGCAATACCAGATTATAAATATGGTTTTCATGTTTGGCTGCTGTCACACACTTACAGGCACTTTTTTTTGCAAAAACTAGTTTTTGCATGGCCATATTTTGAGAACTATAATTTTTCCATATTTTGGCTGACACAGTCATGGGAGGGCTTGATCTTTGATTGCTTTCTATTCCGAATTTTGAGAGGCAGAATGAACAAAAAACAGCAATTCAGGAATTGTTTTTTTTGTCATTCTGTGTGTGGTAAAATTGTTAGGGCAGCTTTATTCTTTGGGTCAGTATGATTACAGCATTACCACCTTTATATCATTTTTTATGTTTTGGCCTTTTTACACAATGAAAGATATTTTCTAGAAAACATAACTATATTTTCATTGCTTCATTCTGAGAGCTATAACTTTTTTATTTTATGCTGACAAGATGACATTTTCAGCTATACCATTTTTTTTACATTCATCTTTTTGATTGCGTTTTATTCAACTTTTTGTTCAGCAGTTTGATAAACATCATTTTTTGCCTAATTTTTTATATTTTATTTTTGCGATGTTCACTAAAGGAGTTTTCTAGAGGGACAATTTTATAGGTCAGGTCGTTCCGGATGCAGCAATACCAAATGTGTGTAATTTTTTTGTTTATTTATTTTTTCTTATTTATGGGTACAATATATTTTTATTTTTTAATTATTTTATGATTTAAAAAAATATCTTTACTATTTTTTTCACTTTTTAATTGTTTTTACTTTGTCCCATGATGGACTTTCACTTTTTGCAGTTTGATCGCTTGCCAAGCATAGCAAAGCAGGAATTTTGCTGTGCTTTACAAATTGTCAGCGCTGCACTGACAGACAAACTTGCTACACCATGCTCTGAACATGTTGTAGCAAGTTTGGTAGCTGTGGTGATCCGGATGTTGTCATGACGACATCGGGTCACCATGGAAATGATTGGCCCCTCACGATGACATTGAGGGGGCACCAATCGGAGAGCAGAGGGGGCTCCCTTCCTCTGCTTGCCTGCTGAATACATCAATCGATATCGACCGCAGTATTTATGGGATTAATGTGCTGGGAGCAATGTGGGTACCTCTCCTGCACTAAGCGCTAGGGGTCAAAAGTCAGAATCAGCTGACACCCACCGGCGATCGCGCACACGGTGTCGGTTGGTGCAAAATTGCCATGACGTATCCATATGATCAAGGTCGGTAAGTACTAGCCGACCTGAATGTATGGATAAGTCCAAGGTCATAAAGGGGTAAAACCACCTCTCTTGCGTTTTTTTTATTTTAGCTTTGGAGTGGTGCAACAAATCTAAGATTCCTGTCCGCAAAATTATACTTACCAGCTGCTATCTTCATCTGTTATCGGCGCCGCTCTGGTCATCTTCTACTAGATTGCTCCATTATTTATTTGCCTGGTGATTTGGAAGTCATTACTCAATGTAAGTCTCTGAGAGCCAGAACAAGGCTCCATTGACTTATATGACCGGTTTATAGTAAAATGATGTTATTTCCACTTTCATATTATGGCCCCAACAGTGCTCACTGGAATCTTAAGTAGATTAGAAATTCTTCTGTAACCAATGTCATCAGTATGTTTTGCAACAATAAGCCAGCTGATATTATTTTTCAATAAGCAGCAGAATAGCTTTCTAATTACTGATAGATTTCAGCTAGTGTCATGACTATCCATAGCTTTTTGCAACTCTCTTTCTTCATGTTTTGCCCTGTGTCATTTCCCATTATTACACATAACTTAATTAATGGACAGCTATGGCTTGATTTCTTTGCCTGTGTAGATTGGATGGGTTGTTTCTGACATCAGGTGAGAATTTCATGTCAATAGCACCTTTCGAACTATATTTACTTAGATAATTGGTGATGTGTTCAACACTTATTTCACTTGCTGTATAATTTTTGGGAAAAATAAGTAATCTTATTATTTTTGTCCAGAATCAAATAGGGAAAAATTACAAAACAAGTTATAAATAATGGAATAAACACATGTCAATAATGTACACATATCTACAAGGAATATTCTGGGCAGTTGGTTTTGTTTATTTTTCCTTAAAGGGAATCTGTCACCCCTTTTTTTGAGATATCATATAATGATAGCATTCAATTGTGTGTCACATAAGGATTCTCTTAGTACTTTTGCTTCCCCCTGACCCCGCACCTTTCATGCATAAATACCTTTTTTAAATCGATTCAGATGTATGTAAACTGCCACGGTCCGGTCCAATGGGCGGGGCTTATTCAACTGCTCCCCCCCTGTCTTGCTCTACACAAGAAGAAATGCGTAGAGCAAGACAGGGGGGAGCAGGTGAATAAGCCCCACCCAGCGGACCGGACAGCGGCAGTTTACATACATCTGAACCGATATAAAAAGGTATTTATGCATGAAAGGTGCGGGGTCAGGGGGAAGCAAAAGTACTAAGAGAATCCTTATGTGACACACAATTGAATGCTATCATTATATGATATCTCAAAAAAAGGGGTGACAGATTCCCTTTAAGGATCTTATTGCATATTCTACAGACAGGAAAAATCCCAGACTGTTTACTCACCATCTGAAAACATGAGCGTTTGTAGGTCCACGGCCAGAGATCGATCATCCTGCAGTGCCATGGCAACCATCTGCTGTAGTTCTAGCACAGTGTATGACATTTCTTTTGCTTCTTCATTGTTACCATTTTCAACTTTGCTAGATCCGATAGTAGGTGTCTCATCAATTTTATTTTTAGATTCAGAGCTGCCTTTTTCAAAGACCACAGCATAGCGCACTACAATGCTATCAGATCTGCAGCATGAAAAAAGCAAGTAAATTGAGTATATTGACTGAGCCTTACATTCAATTGCTCTTATCTCTCTTCCCCAAAATGTTCTACTGTAACCGGAAATAAAAAGAATGGACTAAAATACAGATGTTATATATACTACTTAGCAGCCATTGCAAAATAGTTATACGACTTTAATACAAATTCTTAAAAAAATAAATAAAAATAGTGAATAAAAAGTGAAGTGAATTACAGGAATAAAGCAAAGTTTTAATTGCACCCAGCAATCTATAGCAACAAGTTCTTGCAAAGTTTAATGGGTTTATCCAAGACTTTTTACTTTTACTATGAGTTAAAAATGAACAGGCCGGTTGTTGAGTGCTATCTGCCTGTTCTACCCGCTGCCGGAACAGGGCAGTCGTTCTCCGCTCCTGCCAATATTCAGCTGTTGTCAACAGAGCAGCTCTTCTTCTTTGGCTGCTCTGTTAATGGAGTATGACTTCACATCATGCTGATTGGTAACTGGCTTTCCACAGTTAGGCAGCGGGGGGGCAGTTGTCAATCAGCATGACTTCGGCAGTCACGCCCTGTCAACAGGGCCGACTAGAAAAGAAGGCGCTGCTCTGTCGACCTGATGTTAGCAGAAGTCGTCGGATTACAGACCTCTCTATATTGGCAGATATTGGCGCAGGCACAGTTTTTCGGCCCATAGTGAGAAAAAAAACTTAAAACAAAAAAAATCTTAGCTAAACCCCTTAAGCTTGACATAACCAATAATCAATGTTCTCACTGTCTGAGTTAAAAGATAATCTTTTTAGTATATTTCTATGTATAAATAAATGTTGGACACTTTTAAAAATGTTGCTGCAGTAATTTTTACAAGGGGACAATGGCAAGTGTAGTCATAGTGGTCATTTTTTAATTATCTTCTCAGAAAAAGCAAGTCCATTTACTAACAAATTTGACACTGTTACCATCTGTAGTTGAAAAGCTAAGTCAAAGGTAATAGCTAAAATGTCTGAATTCGAAAAACAGAAGTACTGTAGGCCAACTTTCAGTAAATCAATTTGGAGAATCAATGGGGAAGAGGGCTCGCTTGTTTCTACTAATAAAGTAAAGTGATGAACAAACACTAGTATACGATAGTCGTTCAACTAAAAAATTCCTTTCCAAAACACAATATTTGCAGTACATGCAGTGTACAAATAAAATTCATTTTTCAAGTTTATGTAAAACTATATTACCTGTCTTTCTCCTTCTTCTGCCTTGAGTTTTCAGCATGAAAAAGAAGGGAAAACAAATTTGTAAATCTCACTCTTTCAATTAATATTTTAACTACCTTATACTTAATATTTGGAGCACATCACATGAGTTAAATTCTACCTTTCATGCACCCAAAAGTAAAGGGTGTATGTCAATGCACCTCTTTCCATATTACCATACACCCAAACTTTCTCCATTTCACTGGGCCCTTGCACCATCTGACCACTACCATTTAAAGTAGCAACAGGGGCTATTAATTAGTCATTTACCCTAAGCAGAGTGCAACAAAACATATCAGATTTTTTAAGAGTTATTTTGAGTGATTTCATAGTGTTCTACATTATGTAATAAATATCTCTGGTCTACAGCCAGTTAAACTAGAGGTGCAGTTAAGGCAAGATGATTGCCCCTGTAATAATATACAGATACTAGAATAATCTAAAGTATTAAAATATATGTTCCTGTATTTGGTTCAAATAAGTTCACAAATATGGATGAAAACATTACCTTTAACATTTAATATCCTAATGACACCATATATGTGAACCTGATATTCAGAAACAATTTTCTGTTTTTACAATGGTCAGAAAAATTAAAGGAACACTTAGGCATCACAGTAAAATTCTAAGTCAAGTAGCTCCAAAATTCTGTAGGCGGCGGCAACAAACCATTACACTCTCCTTATCCTTTCAAACTGATTCTTCTCTAGATTTGATTTTTGCTAGTGACTTTGTCACTACTGATAGCATGAAGTGATACCTGCAGCCCAGTCAGGTTACACAGGTAGTCCATATACACCACAGTGGCCTCCTGGCACAGTCCTGGCACAGTCTCAAGGGCATGGAGAAAGTACAAGTATAAATGCCATTACAAGAGGAGAGCTGGACCATAAAGGGTATCAACCCAGCAATAGAACTGGTATCTGCTTCTTTGAAAGAATAGGAATTCTTTTTAGTTCACTTCTGATGACAGTGGCATAGAATGTGTGAACAGCTCTTCAGACTCACCCATCAGTGGTTCCATACAGTCAGCTGTACGGTTGGCAAGGTGTGACATGGCGGGAAGAAAGGGTAATTTGGGTGCCACCTCTGTGCACTGTACTGTGTGTGATGTTGAGGTGGAGGAAGAGGAAGAGGAGGAGAGGCCACTTGAAGCTGCGTTTGCCATCCACTCGAGTACATGCTCTTTTTTTTTAGTACAGTAGGGGACATCTTACTTTCAAATTGTTTGCAGCATTTAGCCTATGTTATAGAGGGCTCATCCACAAGCCCCCAAAACATTCTTCTGTTACTAAAGTCATACAGTAGGGGACATCTCACTTTCAAATTGTTTGTAGCATCTAGTCTATGTCATAGAGGCCTCATCCACAGGCCTCCCAAAAATCTTCTGTTACTAATGTCATACAGTAGGGAACATCTCAGTTTTAAATTGTTTGTAGCATCTAGTCCATGTCATAGAGGCCTCATCCACAACCCACCCCCCAAAAAAAATCTTCTGTTACTAACATCATACAGTAGGGGACATCTCACTTTCAAATTGTTTGTAGCATCTAGTCTATGGCAAAGAGGCCTCATCCACAGGCCCTCCCAAAAAATCTTGTGTTACTAATGTCATACAGTAGGGGAGATCTAATTTAAAAATTTCTTTGAGCATTTCATCTTTGTCATACAGGCCTCATCCAAACTCAAACAATAGTAATTGCTTATACTGTACTTCTACCACACTATCTGAGCAACATGACTGGGAAAAAGCAAGGTCATGGTGGAAAGGGGATTAGGCTTGGGTTCACTGTGTACGTGGGTAGGTTGTAATGTTTCTGAAAGCACTAGTGAACCAACAACTTCATGTCCTATACAGAGACCACTGACAACTTTTGTTACTAGATGGGCTACTCTACTACCTTTCTTTGGCAGATGCCCAGTTGTACTCATTGTTGATGAGACAGAGAAAGAGCATGTACTCGAGTGGATGGCAAGCGCAGCTTCAAGTGGCCTCTCCTCCTCTTCCTCCACCTCAACATCACACCCAGTATAGTCCACAGAGGTGGCACCCAAATTACCCTTGCTTCCCCCCATGTCACAACTCACCAACTGTACAAATGACTGTAGGGAACAACGGATGGGTGAGTCAGGAGAGCTGTTCACACATTCTATGCCATGGTCATCAAAAGTGTACTGAAAAGGTTCAGAGTCAAGCGGAGAAAATCTGCACCGATGCCCCTAATTTTTTTTAGCTTGGATCTGTGGAAGGACGAAGTACGGTCCGAACAGCATCCTGATCCTCATGACCAGATGATAACCCCCTGAGGGGGGAGGTGATCTTGATGAGACTCAGATATTTGAAGCTCATGCGGACTGTAATGTGCTGTCAGGCAGGAAGAAAAGGAGGGCAACTCTAAGGGCGAGGAATGTGATAACACAGAGGATGATGATGATGAGGTGTTAGATCCCAGCTAGCGTGAACACAGAGACACACAGCTGAGTAGGTCATCTGAGGAGGAAGATGAGGAGGTTACATTGCACCGTATGTCGCAGACACGTAGTAATGCAGCCACGACGAGTAATGCATCCTCAGCAACAACTGTGGCTGTGACAAGCAGCATTCGCGGGTCTGCAGTTCCCAGGGGTGGCAAGGGTTATCTAGCCTGGACCTTTCTTGACACCGCAGAGGATGAACCTACTCATGTAATCTGCCAACTTTGCAAAAAAAACTGAGTAGAGGGAAAAAGTGCAATAATTTGACTACTACATGTATGATCCTTAACATGCGCAATCAACATGCGTTACTCTGGGAATCCCACTCTGCAAAAATGCGGACCAGTGGACCTCAACAACCATCAGCCGCCCTATGAATCACATCTGCTGCTTCCTCCTCCTCCATTACTATGCCAAATATTATGATGCAGGTCTCCGACCGCAGAACCTCGGGTTATTTACCCACTCCAGTCACGCTGACTGAGATCTCCCCATCAGCTGTAATGGAAGCAGACATGCCTGCTGTTTTGACCGATCTCACAGAATGAGCATACCACAACTTTCTCAATCCACCATAACATCTCCGCCTGCATCTCCCTCACAGTCCAGCAATTTGTCTGATTCACCGTACTCCGCCCTCTCTCAGCACTGCAGCCAGCCCACAGTCCCACAGTTGTGGTCACATAAAAGAGTGTTTCCTCTTACGCATGACAAAGCTAAGAGGTGGAACTCCACCATCTTCAATCTGTTGACCACAGAAATGCTGCCTTTCTGCCTGGTAGATACAGATGGTTTCCAAAAGCTGATGGCTGTCGCAGTCCTCCAGTACTAATTGCCCAGTTGCCATTACTTTTCTAAGAAAGCTGTGCCTGCGCTACACCAACATGTCGCAGGCAACATCATCCGTTCCTTGAATAAATCTCTGTTTGCCAGGGTGCATTTCACCACAGACACTTGGATGAATAAGCATTGCCAAGGGCGTTACATGTCGCTGACAGGGCACTGGGTGACTCTGGTGGCTGTGGGAGCAGGCACTGCTCCACAAGTCTTGGAATCCCCAAAGATTGCAGGAAAAGCCTCTATATTTCACACTCCCTCCACTGCTTCTGCCTCCTTCACCTTGTCTATGGCCTCCTCCTACTCCCTCAACCCTTGCCTTAATGAGACACGTCTTCCAACAGTACAGTGCGAATCCCCACCATCTCTGTACTGCGCAGTCAGAGCTTACCACAATCAGGCAGTGTTAAAATTGATATGCCAAGGAGATCAGTCGTACAGCTGAAGAGTTGTGGACAGCTCTCCAGGCTGATTTTGAGAAATGGCTGTCTCCGCTGAGCCTGCATCCTAGGAAGGCCATGTCCAAACCTGGTGGAGGCCCTAGGTTGATGCAAGCTCACACACGTGCCTTGCATGGCTCACATTCTCAACCTGGTACTACAGTGTTTTCTCCGCCAGGGTCCTGGCCTGGGTGAGCTGCTACATGAAGCACGAAATCTGTGGCTCACTTCCGCCATTTGCACCCTTCAGGTCATTGACTTGCATTGATACAGAGGTCTTTGTCCATGCCAGTTAACAAGTTGATATGCAATGTGCCGACATGGTGGAGTTCCGCTCTGCACATGTTGTAGTGACTGTGCAAGCAGCAATGAGCCCTGGCGCAGTATATCATGCCATATAGTCTGGGCCAATGCAGTGCAGATGTGGCGCATATCACATTTACGGAGTGTTCACAGATTAAGGACCTCTGCACAGGTTCAAAATGGTTACTAAGATGGTTAGCGCTGATGATGCTGTCATCAGCATCACTATTCCAGTCATCTGTAAGCTAGAGCACACTTTCAATTGCCGCGGGAGGAGGTTGTTGTCCCAGAAGAAGATGAGGAAGCAGAGGAGGATGTGGAAGAGATAACATTGTCTCAAAGTTTCAGACTGTTGTCACACAGGCGGGGGCCAAGGGAGGGTGGATTACTGCAATCAATGGGACTGGTGATAACAGACAACTGTTAGTGAAGATGCAAGAGTAGAGGAACAAATGGAGGAAGAAGAGGTGATGGGCAAGCAATTGTCAGGAATTGAAGAGGATAATCATCCCTTGTCTGTTGTTCGTAGTTGGTGGGAGGGGACGGAGGAAACATCAGTGTTACCCAGCCACCAACACAGCATGGCCTTGTAACGCATGGAAGAGCTCTACATAGGAGTCCCTTCTTGCTGCACTATCTACAACATGATCCCTGTATAGTTATGATTTGATATAGTGCTGACTACTGGGTTGCGACTCTGTTAGACCCACGTTATAAGAGCATATTTTGCCACATACTTCCCACCCTGGAAAGGGGCCTGCGAATGCTGGAGTATCAAAACACGCTTTTGCACAACCTTGTAGTGGAAGAGATGTCGATCCTTGTTATACTACTTCTACTCTCGTAAAATTTATGCCACTTTGGTATTGTCTGCCAATATTTTTTGTTAATGTGAACACTTCTGGTTGGGTGTCCATCTGTTGGGTTGGGTGTAGCAGAAGACCTGTCGATCGCTATTATACTATTTCTACTGTGGGGAAATTGATGCCACTTTGGTGGTGTCTGCCAATAATTTTTGTAAATGTGAACATTCCTGTCTGGGTGTCCATCTGCTGGGTTGGTTGTAGTAGAAGACCTGTCGGAATCTATTATACTATTTCTAATGTGGTGAAATTGATGCCATTTTGGTGGTGTTTGCCAATAAATTTTGCAATTGTGAACACTCCTGGTTGGGTGTCCATCTGCTGGACTGGGTGTAGTGGAAGACCTGTCAGTCCCTTTTATACTATTTCTAATGTGGTGAAATTGATGCCACTTTGGTGGTGTCTGCCACAAATTTTTGGAAATGTGGAGAGTCCAGATTGTGTCTTTCCATCTGATAGGTTGGCTGTAGTGAAAACGATATCATTCTCCAATATACTATTTGTACTCTGGTGAAATTTATGCCACTTCAGTGGTGTCTGCCAATAATTTTGGTAAATGTATAGACTCCTGGTTGGGTCTCCTTCATGTGTGTTGCCTGTAGCAGTAGGCCTCCACAACCATTAGGTCTCCACTCCCTTTGAGTAAATTACCTGTGTTACTACTATCCTTAGATTTTTCTAACAATAGTACTTTACGAAACTTATATTTTTGCCACCTGAGTGTGGCTGAGCATGAAAGCAAGTTGAGCTGTTGCATGTGGTATCAGGGCTCCCAGCAAAGCAGGCCTACACCGATCTGTCACCAACCTTGCCTTACATTGATTTTTAATTGAAAACTGTAAATGCTAGCCCAGACCCCAATACCTCATGCATGGCTGTTTGCTGCCGTGCCATGCTACATTTTGCACTGTGGGTGAATTGTGGCCACTTTCCTGGTGTCTCCCCCTAATTTTATGTGTTTTGGTAGCTTTTGGGGCCGTTTGAAGGTGTTGTACATATGTTTGTTTTTGCTTCCCATTGACTGTAATGGTGTTCGGCGAATAAATCAGCAAATATTGTCATGAGCTGCAAGATGGTGAAAGCAAGTGAAATTAAACGTTATTAAATGTAACAGAGAAGTGCCCATGTCTTCTTAAAGCAATAGTAACTTTTATTAAGAAATGTGTCTACTATCTAATGTACATAGTTCTTATCAAGTTCATATTTCGAAAAACAAGTTTAATGGCGCCCTACCCTTATAGGTCTCAGCCAGAGGAAAAATAAATAGTTATAGGTCTTAGAATAAGTGTGCAAAACATATATAAACCTCTATAAATTTGTGACACATGTACATGTCTGTAATCTTCACAAGTAGTGATGAGCGAATAGTGAAATATTCGGATTCGCAAAAATCAGCACAAATAATTTGCAATATCCTTGTATTCGTACCGAATAACGAATCCAATGCAAGTTAATGGGAAAGCCGAATATGTGTCTGGTGGACCCAACAAACAGGTCTGGGGGCCTGAGAAAAAACCTGAAATGGATGGTAAAGAGCTAAAACTAAATGGCAACAGCTTGGAAAAGACACCTGCATGGCTTTCTGACTCACATATGGTATCTAGGAATAATGTTATCAGACTATTGCCCGGGTTTACGGATTTATAAAAAGACTTACCAGACCTACATTTTTTTTCAAGGGAAAAAATGCCAAAGAACATTTTTTCCTTCATAATTACATGTATATAACGCAAATTAAAAAAAAAAATAATACCTCCCTTTTAGCATATGTTCACATGGAGCATTTTGGCTTAAGTTTTTCCATTAACATTTGTTAGGGCTCTCACTCCTACATTTGGGAGGTCCCTCTTTCATTCCAAATTGTTAGCTAGATAGTGGAATACAAATTCCCCATTGGGTGGCATGGTGGCCCATTCCAATGTCAGCTAAAACATGCCCATTTGAATTTTGGGCTTCGCCTGCCACAACCACCACATCCACTGCTATGTCATTATGTGGTTCTCGCTTCACATTTTCAGAGGGCCAGTAGGTGCCGTGAAACTTGAGTTTGGGAAGGTCCCTCAGGTGACCCTGTATCATACATTTGGGAAAGCTCTCAGTCCTATATTTGGGAGGTCCCACTCTCATTTCAAATTGTTAGGTAGATGGTGGAAACATTCCACATCACTTTAGGATGCCAGATAAAACATGCCCATTTGAATTTTGGGCTTCGCCTGCAATCATCACCACCATGTACACCTCCATGTCATTATACGTTCCTTGCTTCACATTTCCATTTTCAGAGGGCCAGCTGGTGTCGTGAAACATGGGTTTGGGAAGGACCCTCAGTTGGCCCTGTATCATACATTTGGGAGAGCTCTCACTCCTATATTTGGGAGTTCCCTCCCTCATTCCAAATTGTTAGCTAGGTAGTGGAATACATATTCCCCATCACTTTACAATGCCAGCTAAAACATGTCCATTTGAATATTGGGCTTCACCCACCACCACCACCACTACATCCACTGCCATGTCATTATGCGTCCCTCGCTTCACATTTTCAGAGGGCCAGCAGGTGCCGTGAAACCTGAGTTTGGGAAGGGCCCTCAGGTGGCCCTGTATCATACATTTGGGAGAGCTCTCATTCCTACATTTCGGAGGTCCCTATCTCAATCCAAATTGTTATTTAGATAGTGAAATACATATTCCCCATCACTTTATAATGCCAGCTAAAACATGCGCATTTGAATTTTGGGCTTCACCCGCCACCACCATTTACACCATCATGTCATTATGTGGCCCTCGCTTCACATTTTCAGAGGGCCAGCAGCTTCCGTGAAACATGAGATTTGTGAGCTCCACAGTATATTTTGGCCACCGGATCCCAATGGAGCCACTGTCATAGTGGGTGAATCCGCTGTAAAGTGAATATAATACAGGAGTTGTGGGAGCTGTATGATCAATGTCAGTAAATTAGATTCTATCAGACAGCAAAACATTAGAATTGAATTCTGAATACAGTGTATGCAAGCGAGGACCTGTATTGTGGTCAGTCTGTCAGGCCTGAAACCATTGTCAGGAACACGTACAAGCCTCATTTTACTTGGAAGCAGCCTCCTCAAGGGAAAGAGTATGACGTGCCATTGGCTAATCTTCACAAGCCTACGCACTTCTTCTGGAAACTACACAACCAGGCAGAATGTACCTTTTACATGGTTTTGAGTAACAATGGAGTAATTACAGGATATGTCCTAGAGAGTGACGAGGTCTGTGCAGTGTATTACTCAGGTGATAGGCTGGTAAAGGCCTTAGCGTGGCAATCCCCATGTACCAATATGTGTAAGGCTGTGCCCCGAATAGACCTGTAGAGTGTATTAACCCAGTCTCTTAGGGTATGTGCACATGTTGCGTTTTTGCTGCGGTTTCGCAGCGGATTTGCTATTGCGGATTCACTGCAGATCCGCAAGTGATTTACAGTACAATGTTATTTTACGGAGAAAAAAATTTGCTGTGCACCTGTTGCGGAAAAATCCACGACTTGGAAACGCAGCGATTGTTTTCCCGCAGCATGTCAATTCTTTGTGCGGATTCTGCAGCGTTTTTACACCCATTCCATAAGGCTATGTGCACACGGTGTGGCGTCTGCTGTGGATCCGCAGCGGTTTTGGCCCTGCGGGTCCGCAGCAGATTTAGGTGCGTTGTACAGTACCATTATTTTCAATGGTAAACTGAAAAACGCTGTGCACATGCTGCGGATTTTTCCGCGCGGTTTTACTGCGGGTTACAATCCGCAGCATGTCAATTCTTTGTGCAGATTTCGGTGCGGTTTCACACCTTATCCATTATGAGGTGTGAAACCGCAGGGCAAAACCGCAGGCTAATCCGCAGATAAACCGCAGGACTTTTGTCCTGCAGATTTTTCAACAAAATCCGCACAATCTAAAAACTTTGTGTACACTTACCTTTATAGGAATCCACAGGTGTAAAAACGCATGCCAAATCTGCACAAAATATGCAATAAATCTGCAGGAAATCCGCATAAAAAACGCGTGGATTTTGCCAAGAGATGCAGATTCCGGGCAGAAAATTCCGCACAGCAATCTGCAACGTGTGCACGTACCCTTAGATGTGCTTAAAATGTACAGAAACTGGGCAATACTCTACCACCATTTTTTTCGGACCCAAATTTTGATAAAATAAGGGAAGCAATAGTTTAATAAAGAGAAACAAGTTTCATTGGGGAGCCTGGAAAAGCTAGAAATGCTCTTTTTCCAGCACCAGACAATGAAAAGTGTTAACGAATATGTATGCCCTATCTAACTAACAATTTGTAAACAGACAAAAATGCTAACTAGGGACAAATGAACACTGCACTGGGATAACAAACTCGACGTGGTTGCTGACTAGAGTTGAGCGAAACAGGTCGGTCAGATTCAAAAGTCGCCGACTTTCGCCAAAGTCAGGTTTCATGAAACAAAGCCCGACCACAGTGTGAAGTCGGCCATGCGGTCGGCGACCCAAGCGCCAAAGTTGGATTTCGCCGAATACTTGCACGTGACTTTTTTCAGCCAATGAGAGAAGCGGAGAGTACCGTAGCGGGAGCATAGCTGGAGTGGGAGAGATTGAGAGGGAGAGAGAGAGAAGAGAGAGAGATTTCGCCGCCTCTAGGGTTAAAATTCATGCCAGGTGTGTTTACAGTCCTCCACTCACTGCCGACTTTTCTCCCCATTGACTTGCATTGGGTTTCATGTTTCACGACTTTTCCTGACTTTTCCCTATAATCGGCCGATTTCGTTTGACTCGACTTTTGAGAAAGTCGGGTTTCATGAAACCCGACTTGACCCTAAAAAAGGCAAAGTCGCTCATCTCTATTGCTGACAGTTGTGTCTGTGCAATTGCAGGCTGTGGGCAGAGGCATCAGCGCCTGCTTCCTGGACAACAGATAAAGCCATAACACAGGGTGAGGGCCAGTGGTTTCACCGTCAGACAGAGATTTTGTACCCAGGTATTCCGCCCACCTACTGGGGTGCTGCATATATGAGCAGTATATGGTGCATGCCAACAGAGGTAATATGTCAAATTTCCTTTTATAAAGGGATGTGTGGGTAAGATTTTCGAACTAGCAGAATATTTATGTTTATGTTTCATTACTCATATCATTATTCTGTGTAAGGCCGGGGTCACACTAGAGAGGAATACGGACGAGTGAGAGGTGTTAAAAGCACGCATTAGACACGGACAAATGATTCTCTATGGGGTACCTCGCACCAGCCGTATATTTCTCATCCGTATTCTACGGTCCGTGCCAATTGCAGCATGCTGCGATTGTCAGCGTACGCCAATGCAAGTCTATGGGTGCGCAAAAAATACGGGTTACACACGGACCACACGTGTGACCTGCGAGAAATACGCAGGTCTTTTGGCTGCTGCCAGGAAATGGCCCAATCCATCATCAGGAAGCTGATACATGCAAATCACCTCAAATAGCGCTCCAGACATCCAGGAAGTCAGCCTCCACGGAGTACAGCAGCTTCATGGCGACATTTTATCTGAATGTGGAAATGCTAATTGTCCTGGTGCAGGAGCGTCCCGAACTATGGGACCAAAGTGATGCCCATTATGCCAACCGGGCAAGAAAGGAGGCGTCATGGAGGCGCATATGTAGGCAGATATTCCATGACTTTGGTGATCGGCCACGTGATGAGCAGCAGAAACTGAGTAAGTACAAGCCAAAAAATTAGTAAAATTACCGCACAACAAAAAATGAATATAGAATCAGCACCCCCTTCCTGTGCTTGTACTTTTTTCCTCATGAGGCCATTAGATTTTGATGTGACACGTGGTTTGGCACTGCCATCATTTGGGCCAGGCCACAAGCTCCTCATCCTCCTAGCCAAATAAGTTAAGTGTAGTTACTTGATACATCAACTAATGTGACCCTGTGTATCTGGCCTGTATACCCCAATTAGATATGCCACCATGGGTAGAAAGCACACCCCAGAAGGCCCCATGCCTAGACTACTGGTAGCAAATGTGACCTATCAAATATGTGAATTTGACAATATTTCCTGTCACATTGCAGTGGAAGATGTGATGAGACGCTGGCGAAGCATCCGGGACCAATACCGCCGGGAACATCAGCAGCGGTCCAGGAATGGGCATGCGGGCTACGTCAAGAGAAAGTACATATACTATGACCGCCGCTCCTTCCTCGCCCCAATTCTGGATCTCAGACCGTAAGTAGATACCTCACACCACATTACACAGATACTTTGCAGGGCCAAAAATATTTAGTTATTTTTGGCTCTGTTCTATTTCATAACAGAACTCAGTCCAACCTTACGGACAGAGGAACTGGCTCCGAAACCGACCCCATCATCGATCCTGTGTCTGCAGGGGAAGAGGTGGCTGGCCCATCTTCTCCACCTACTAGGAGCATGGCTGAAGATTCTAGTCAGGAAGTGCCTTTGCCTGCGCCCCAAAGCCCACCACCAGGACCATCTGGTGCTGCTGCAGCATCAGCTAGAGCAGAGGAGCAGGGCAACATCAGCAGCAGCCCAACTGGCCACATCCGGGGCTCCCCACAGCCTGCTGCCACATCCCGGCGAGGAAGAAGCCGAAGGCGGCAAATACCTGCCACTGATACCCGCACTAATGTGGACACTGGGGTCCTAAATTATTTATCCAGAGTAAATGGTGATGATGGGGAGGAGGCATACTCACGCAGCCTGGCCCTTTATCTCCGTGCCCTTTCCCGTGAGGTCAGGCTCCGTATACGAGGATGTTTTCAGATCCTGCTTGATGCGTCCACATACCCCAATACCCCCTACGAATTATTTGAATATATTGAGAGGTGGCAGCTTTCCCCAAGAAATCTCATGCGCCTTAGGCACCCCCCACAAATGCATGCTCAAGCAGGATCTGAGGATCCTCAAATACGTGGGCCTACACCTCACCCCCTTCCTCCCACTACCCAACCTTCAATACAGCAGCCACAAATGTCTGCCTCTAGCCAACCACACAAATATGGCCACTTGTTCCTACCCAGTGTTGGAGGCTGGTCCCAACCTGGTTGGGGACGATATGGCTATCATGGTGGGTATGAGACACGTGCCTACCACAGCCAACAAGATGCCCCTCCTCATTATTACTCTGGCCAGTACCACCAACAATCACAGGAGGCAGGACACTACCCACATCATGGGCAACAGTATGGCCCCACACAGGGCGATGTTGGGCAGAGTAGCCAGCAGCAACCACAGGCTGCTCTTCCGCCTTCTCCTTCCCCAACGTATGAGAATTTATAATTCTGTGTCCACAATCAGTCTGATGCCAGGAGATGTCCAGTGCGGTTTCACTGGTGATACAAATACCAATCCAAAGGAAAAAACAGGTGGTCTCACTTTTATCAATAATTTTGGTGCTGGAGACCACCTCTTTTTTCCTTTTGATTGAAAATTTCTAATGTAGCAATGTTGTTATTGCATAATGTTATTTTGTGTTCTGTTTGAAAATGTTACTTTTCAAAAAAGTTTTCTTATGCAAAAAGGGCTATTTGGCCCATTGCCACAGTTTTCATATGGCAATAATATGTTTGCCTTTAAAAAAACAAACAAAAAAAGGCAAAAGTAAAAATTTGTCTACTACAGTTTACGTATCTGTGTGATTTATCAAAAACAGTGTCAGCATACTAACATACGCTTAGCAATGCAATGAAACAGTAATAGAATCAGAAGGGGTATAAATATACTGTATATATTTAGACACACATAAAGCCAAAAATTATAACATAGACACAGCATGCTCTTGCCAAGAAGTTTCCCCCTCAGGTAAGATAAAGTAATTAGTGAAAATATCACGCACTTTGAGCCCAGAGAGCGGTCTACGTTGAGGGTTGATATGTGGTCTCACCCTACGCACATTGTCCGGCCTACGCACAACACCAGCCGAGGAGGAACAATCATGTATCCTGGTGAAGTTATGAATAACCACACAGGCTTTTACAACTTCATTAACATTTTTTTCACTCAGCTGAATGGCAGACTGGAGTACCCACCGTTTGGTACAAAGAATGCCAAAGGAACACTACACCAGTCGCCTAGCACGTGATAGGCGCAAGTTAAAAATTCTGCGCCTGTGGTCAACGTTGCGCCGGGGATATGGCCTCATGACATTGCGCGTTAACTGAAACGCCTCATCTGCCACGAGGACATAAGGGACTGATTCTTCAGTGGAGCCTGGTAGCTGGCGTGGTGATAGATCCGACTGGTTGGTGCGTAGCCGCCGAGCCATTATGGAAGTATTGAAGACTCTAGAGTCTCCCATCCTTCCATAGGCCCCAATGTCAACAATTATAAACTTGTAATGAGGGTCAGCCAGCGCCAACAATGCAACAGAAAAGTATTGTTTATAATTGAAGAATTGGGAGCCAGAGTTCGGTGGCTTACGCACCCGGATATGTTTGCCATCAAGGGCCCCAATACAATTAGGAAACTGGCATTCCTCCTCAAAGTCCCTTGATATCCTCAACCAGTCTTCCATCCTGGGCTCGGGCTTCATGACTTGATGGAGTCTTATCCAGATTTCTATACATGTTGACCTGACTATGCCAGAAATGGTAGATCTTCCAATGAGAAACTCATGGTAGAGGGCAGCATAAGACAGGCCAGTGGAGAGGAAGCTGAAGAACAACAGAAATGGATAATTTTAGAATGCAGAAAGTCCAAAAAAATCAGTTACATGCCGACCATACTTGGTAGGAATTGAGATAGACTAACACACACATATTTGGTTGCACAATGACTAAGTGATATTCAGTACATATTAGACCTAACATTCTGGTCTGTAAGTTTAAACATATGTGGACTAAGATGAGGGCATTAAACTTAGTCCAATAAGCCAAAAATACATACTTTGGCCCACACATTATGAACATAGAGAATGTGGTTTTGTAGTACATACCGTATTGTGAGTAGAAGTTGCTCCTCTGCAGATATAGCTTTGCGCATCCTTGTGTTCTGAAAGGTTATCCCAGGGCGCACTGTCTCCAAGAGTCGATCAAATGTGGCAATGCTCATGCGACAGTATTGGTAAAATTTAACAGGATGCTCCCGCAGAGAAGAATAGAGGCGGTGAAAATGACCTCTTGTGAGTCGTTGCCTCAAAAGTGGATGGACCCACATGCGTCTCCGCCTCCGCGGATCCACTATCACTGGGTATGGGTGACCAAAGCGGCGTGACAAAAGCCAGTTGAAGAGAACCTGCTCAGTTGTGTTGAAACTCAGACCCTCTGCCATGTTGCACATAGAACACCAACACACCTAGTGAAGGCAAGGTCACAAATGGACAGAATGGAGGCAGCCACCTGTTCCTGAGGCAATAAATAGGGTGCAGGCTAATTATTTAAATAGTTAGCAGGCCTCAAAACCGTTAAATGTCCATTTTGCAAGGCTGCGAGAAAATCTCAGCATACGGATTGCATACGGATGCCATACGGATTACATACGGATGCAAACATGTGCAAAATACGCCACCACACCTTGCTTACGGATGACATATGGAGTACTATTTAGGGGTCATTCATCCGTATTACGCCTGTAAACTACAGACCGTATTTTGCATCGTTAGTGTGACCCCGGCCTAAGGCTGAAACCTGAACAATTGTGTGGAGCATATCAATGCATTGATGTTCCAAAATGTCCAAGTGCAGACCCAAAAAGCAACATCAGGCTACCAGATACATGCCTAAAGAGATCGTGAGAAGGGCAACAGAATAACAAATTATAATAATATAATATATAGAGATTGAGAGTACAAATTGCAACATTGCACAATGTACAAAGTTTTCCAAAAAAAATACCCAAGGTGTCTGCATCATACATGCTGAAAGACATCATGATGAAAACCTCACAATATGTTTTGTAGTTATTACAATAGGAACAGATAGGTAGTACAAGTTTTACCCTTGCACAAAGTTTTCCAAAAATTACTTGAACAAAATAGGTTTGGAAGGTAAGGCAAAGACGTCAAGACAACTTTAAAAAAAAACATTTGGGCTGCATTTACATTATGTTGCAGTCATCTGTAGGGTTTACAAAGTCAGAGGAAATCCAGCCCTTGTTCAATTTTAGAAGAGTTATAGCCTGTCTGCATTTTCCATTGACAGGCATGTGCGCCTATCACGTTATGATTACATCTGCTAAACTAAAAACCTGCTCAGTCAACACACTTGGGGCAGTGCATGGCAGCACCTCCAAGGCTTGCAAGGAGAGGTCGGGCCAAGTGTGCAGCTTGGACAACCAATAGTTAAAGGGTACTGAAGAATCAGGAAAGACACTGGTATGGTCACTTAAGTAGTTCTTCACCATCTTGGTCAATTTCTCCCTCCTAATCATAGTTACACCCACAGATAGCCCTTGCTGATGTGATGGTTTCATGCAAATGGCCCAGTTGGTGGACATTCCCCCCAAATTGTACCTGGTGTGTGTGTCCCTCCTCTGTAATCCTTGTGGGGTGAAAAGAGCCAGTACCTCTGCCAGTAGTGTTGTCTGAAGGTAATATTTTCAGCAAGTCTTCCACAACGGCCCTCTGGCATGCATGCACTGAAAATGGCACATCTACCTCAGACATGAGAGAAGGAAATTTCTCCTTGTATTGCGGGTCAATAAAGGTACACAGCCAGTATTTCATGTAGGAAAATGTGTTTCATGCGAGGGTCTTGGGAAAGGTATCTGGACATGAACTCTGCCATGTGTGCCAGACTACAAAGAGTAAAACGTTCAGTGTCCTCAAAAGGATGAACACTAATATATCCACTCCTCCTCACGGCGCATTGCCGCCTCCTCCTCTTCAGGCCATCCATGCTGAAAAATAATGAAGATGGGATTGGGAATCGCTTCTGTAGCGCAGACTGAAAACTCGTGTTCCTCCTCCTCCATCTGATCCTCGTCATCACCCAATGTGGCCTGAGAATATTGTGTGAGACTGAGCTGTGTGGTATCAGCCACTGTAAAATCTTTACCCATAACCACCTGCTCAGCATTCATAGCTTCCTCTTTGAGATTCTGCAGCGAATGTTTTAATAGACAGAGCAGCGGGATGGTTACGCTGATAATATCTTCATCAGCGCTCACCATCTTGCTGCAGTACTCAAAGTTTTGAAGAACCTCACATATGTCATCGATCAACACCCACTTGGAAGTTATTTGTGAGGGCTGAGTGTTACTCTGATGGGCATTGAGAATCTGGAATTCAGACACTGACCTCTTCTGCTCACTAAGCCTTGCCAATATATGAAAGGCTAAATTCCAGGGTGTGGGCAGGTCACAAATCAGTCAGTGATGAGGCAAATTAAAGCACTGTTGCAGCAAAGCTAGACTGGCGAAAGCCTAAGATGATTTTCGGAAATGTGCACTGACACAGCGTACCTTGGCAAGTAGGTCCAACAAGTCAGGGTATGCTTTTAAAAAGCGCTGTACAACCAAGTTCAGCACGTGGGCTATGCATGGAACATGTACCAGCTTGCGGAGCTTTAAAGCCACCACCAAGTTACGCCCATTATCGCACACAACCAGACATGGTTGGAGGTTCAGTGGGGAGAGCCACTGATTGGTCTCATCTTTTATCCTTTTCAAGAGCTCTGCTGCATTGTGAGCTTTACCACCTAAACAGATGAGCTTCAACCGGACGTGCTGCCGCTTTGCCAATGCAGTGCTGCAGACCACCCAGCTGCGGAGTGATGGGGAGGCTAGAATGAGGAGAAGGAGGAGAGGCGGGAAGTGGAATATGAGGAGACTGAAACCCTGATGGAAGTTGGGCCTGCTATTCTTGGTGTTGGTTAGTGTTGAGCATTCCGATACCGCAAGTATCGGGTATCGGCCGATACTTGCTGTATCGGAATTCCGATACCGACTTCCGATATTTTTTCAATATCGGAATTCGGCATCGGAATCGGAAGTTCAGTTGATTGACAGCCTGACGTCATCATGATGCGCGGTGTGTGCGCATCATGATGCGCCGTCATTTCGGGCCTTCCGGGGGTCTCTGCCGGCCTGCCGGGGGGCTGTGCCGGCCTGCCGGGGGGCTGTGTGGACTGCCCGGGGTCTGTACTGGCCTGCCGGGGGGCTGTGCCGGCCTGCCGGTGGTCTGTGCACCCTGTGGGGGTCTGTACCGGCCTGCCGGGGGGCTGTGCCGGCCTGCCGGTGGTCTGTGCACCCTGTGGGGGTCTGTACCGGCCTGCCGGGGGGCTGTGCCGGCCTGTCGGTGGTCTGTGCACCCTGTGGGGGTCTGTACCGGCCTGCCGGGGGGCTGTGCCGGCCTGCCGGGGGGCTGTGCTGATGTCCGGGGGTCTGTGCAAGCATCGTCCGATGGGACTACAAGTCCCATCTGGCGATGCCTGCTACCATGACAGTGATTGACACATTAGCCAATGATGGGACAGTAGTAGTCCCATCATCCGGCTAATGTGTTAAATGTTAAAAAAAAAAAATACTACATACATACTACATGCATGCTACATACATACTACATGCTACATACATACTACATATATACTACATACATACTACATACATGCTACATACATGCTACATACATGCTGCATGCTACATACATACTACATACATACTACATACATACTACATGCATGCTACATGCATGCTACATACATACTACATGCATGCTACATACATACTACATGCATGCTACATACATACTACATGCATGCTACATACATACTACATGCTACATACATACCACATACATACTACATACATACTACATACTACATATATACTACATGCATGCTACATACATACTACATGCTACATACATACCACATACATGCTACATACATACTACATATATACTACATACATACTACATACATACTACATACATACTACATGCATGCTACATACATACTACATGCATGCTACATACATACTACATGCTACATACATACCACATACATACTACATACATACTACATACTACATATATACTACATGCATGCTACATACATACTACATGCTACATACATACTACATGCTACATACATACCACATACATGCTACATACATACTACATATATACTACATACATACTACATACATACTACATACATACTACATGCATACTACATACATACTACATACATACTACATGCATGCTACATACATACTACATACATACCACATACATACTACATACATACTACATACATACTACATGCTACATACATACTACATATATACTACATGCATGCTACATACATACTACATGCTACATACATACCACATACATACTACATACATGCTACATACATACTACATATATACTACATGCATGCTACATACATACTACATATATACTACATGCATGCTACATACATACTGCATGCTACATGCATGCTACATACATACTACATACATACTACATGCTACATACATACCACATATATACTACATACATACAATACATTCATACAATACATACATAGACATACAGTACATATAACATAGAGTAACATACTTACCAATACTTGTCACATTGTTCCCCGAAGCCATTGTCTTTTACGGAATAAATATTAACATAACAAACCACAAAAATACTCACCCACGATCCGAAGCACCACCACATCCATGTCCCTTAATGTCACCCTTTCTCATACTGAATGCGTTCTGAAAAAAAATTCATGGCTTTATGTTTCACAAGTACCCTCACAGAGGTGTTATGTACAAATTCCCTGCATCTAGCAATGTGTGGTATTTTTTTTTAGATATCAGCTTTATTACACACGGCAACAGCAGATTCATGAAAATTACAGGTAAATTGTCATGTTTGCATATCTCAGAAGGCTTTGTGCCAGTCCCACAACTGCTAGATATAGATACGCTTTTTATTTGCCTAATAGAAAATTAGTATTTTTTCATATTACCTTGCTGACACACGGCAATAGCAGACTAAGGAAAATTATTGCCACTGGTAAACTGTGACGTTTGCTTATCTCTGCGTGGCATGGATCTGCAGCATGCACTTGCAATGATTATGTGATAATACCCAAGTGCCTGCCTTTCACTCTACCTTGTATTAAATTACTCCCTACGCTATCTGCACCTAACAAAGAACTAATCTTCACCCTCATGAGCTCTTAAAAGAGCTTTTTGGAATCCCAAACTCTCCCTATATGCTCCTTTCACTCTCCCTATGCTGTTTCCAGCTGCAATGTTTGCAAGATGGCCCCGGCAGGGATTAACTATCCCTTATGACGCTGTAAGGCCAGCCAATCTCACAGTAAAGCCACACCAAAGATGGTGCCGGTATTACTGTGATTGGCAAGTAAGCCCTGCATGTTCATTGGCTGCAAATAAAGTGCCAAACATGCTGAGCGGGTCACTCGGATATACTGAGGTGAATACCAAATTACTTGCCGAATAATGAATAGCCCGAACAGCGTAATAGTCGTGTGAGTAACGAATAGTGCCGAATGTATTGGCTCATCACTATTCATAAGAAATTACCATTTTTAAATAGTCAATGACCAGTAAGTATCTTCACTGATTCATTGTATATCATGATCTAGACACAAACTTTGCCATTTGGGATGGAGCTGTGGAAGAAAAATGGTCTAATTTGGTGATTTACAAAGCATGACGCCACAATTATAGAGGTCCTGAGGAGAAATAATAACTCCCAGTAGAGACCCCCTTTTGGAAACTATCCCCATTGAGACATTTATCAAGAGCTGATATCACCACCCACAGGAGGTAAAATTGATCTTGCACTTGGGTATTGTTTACATAGGACCAGCGATTTTTCTGATACTGTACTTTGGGGTCTTGGTGTCTATTTGTTACCACAATTTGTTATTGGAAAGCAATTAGTGGGGTTCCTTTAACCTGTGCAACCTCTTATTAGCAGGTACGTGGGGGGTGGTGTCCTCATTTGGGTTTCCCACCTTTTAAATTTTTATGTGATGTATGTCTTTTTCTATTGAATAAAGATTGTTGTTTTTTTGCTAAATTGGGTTCATATGTTTTTTTCGGATATATTTATGAAGAGGTGTAGTGCACATTTTGAGTCCACTGTTATCTTCTAGAAATTAACACACAGCAGAATGTCCAAAGTGAAAGTTGCAAATTTTCACAGATGTTACATGTCTGTGCCCAATATGTTTTGCTAAACATCAGAATGATGTCGGCAGTCCCACCCTGTCAACAGAGGCAGCTGGCATAAGTAGTCTGTGTCTGCTCTTTGCCAGTGAAGAATGGCACCATGTGCTACAGGCAGGTAGGTAGCAACTACCTGCCTGCTAGTGCTTTTTCTCATTAATATGAGAGCAGCAGGGCAGGCAGCGTGCTCCACACCCAAACCACCAGCGCTGCTATGGACTGCAGCAGACAGACCCGGTGGCCTAGAGAGAGACTTGGCGGTAACAGACAGCGCGCAGCAGGGACAAGTGAGTGCTCCAGCCCGAAGCATCCGTACAGCGCAGGCCCGGGCCCAAGCACCACCACCACTGACAGAGACTGTGAGGAGAGACGTGCATTGTGCCCGTTGGTCACGATGGAGCGAGGTGTTGAACGTTCCGGGCTAGTGAGTACTGCATGTGTGCTGCCAGAGAGAGATTGGGTGCAGGACTGCCATCTGCACCCCTATTCACCAGGGTATATCTGCCAGGCCACTTCGGACTCAGACAATGCCGTGGTCCACGCTCCTCCGGCCACATCAATATATGGACTAGGTGCCCAGTGGAAGGTACCGGACACTGACCACTGCCGCCAGAAGACAGACCACCGTTACCAGCAGGACTTTCTTGGACACGCACCACGCCAGTTGTTGTTAGCGCTACTGACTTTCAGTCTGACAAAACTACATCTACTGTCAGAGAAACTTCTGACACAATAAGTGTACAAAAGCACTGCCGTTACCTTGTTCATTATATTTGCATATTATTTACACCTGAACTGTTTATTTCTGTGTTTAACCATTGATTTCCCTGCGAGGAGTAAATCCCCTGTTTAATTAAAACTGATAAAATTGTTAACCCTTACTCTGCCTCCTGTCTGTCACTGCATCCCGCAACCTGCTCCCAATATCTATCAGTAAAATTGTGAATGAAGCACTAGACGGCAACATAGGGTAGAACTGAGGATTAGTACAAGATAAGAAAAGCAAAATTACTCATTAATCATGTAATTATATAAAAACTTCAAGAATGTTGAATATACTCAAAATTGAATAATGTAAATCTGTATGTGTTATCAATTGCCATACAGACTGCTGTAGGGGACCTTAACCAGACCTCACTTGTGATGTTTGTTATCTACCAGGGCCATTGCTTTCTTCTCAGCACTGGATAGAAAGAAACAATTACTGGTTCTGTAAAGTGCATTGGGTTGCAGAGCTGTTATATAATAAAAACATTTGGGGGAGCTGTAAGGGCTTTTGATAAAATGTGTATTCTGAATAAACTCTGAATCAATAAGTGGCTGAGTCACATTAACACATAGAGGTTTATAAAAGGTGATAGCTTCAGATGGAAATTCTCTGCTTTCTATCCACATTCGGCCAATTGATTTTTATAAACAATTACACATTTGCAATTCTTTAATAGCAACTGTTATATCAATATGTCAAGGTAAAATGTACAAATCGAACATTATATATTTGTTTTACATGTTCCTTTCTTATTTCTATTTGTTTTTACTTTCTATATTCCTTTATATCTAGCAGCAAGTGGATTAGGCAGCTGTCTGAGATATTGCAGGATTAGATTCAGAGATGCCGATTCATTACGCAGTTTTCTCAAGATATGTGGATTAAAACTGCATGAAAAGTCACAAGATTTTTGCGTAATTCGAGGTTGCGCGACATTTTTACATTTATCATTTTTACAACTCCTAGTTAACTTAACAAATTCATCACAACTTATGCTAGAAATACCTGGTAAACATTTCAGGCAGGGGTGCACAGTGGATGAAAGATGTGCCAAATTCATTAAAGAGCTGCATGCTCCTCATAAATTTGGCTCATTTTACTTCTTAATGATTTTTTTCTGATGGTTCTGATGGAGAAGAAATAAAATATAACTGCTTCAGATTCTTAGTTACTATCCCTTAGAAAGTTCTTCCCTGTTGTTTTTGGCACAAAAAAAATCAAAGATATATCCTCCCTTTATCTTTTTCTTGAGAGGAAGAAAAAAGTGAACAGAAAGGGCCATGTCATAAGTGAACCCTTTTAAATCTTTGACTGTGAAGAGAGTAAAGTAGGAAAACAAGGCTTAGTCTTTTCACCTGTCTTTGAGGCCCATTTGAGGTTGATTTGGAGTCACAGAGCGTTTCTCGGCCCACAGCTTAATCTGAGAGATTAAAATGTACGTGTATAAACCGAGATTTTCAGCACATTTTTTTGTGCTGAAACCCCCCCCCTCGGCTTATACACGAGTCATTGTCCAGAAAGCCGGCGGGGGAGGGAGAGTGGCGGAGCAGTCGGCGGCTGCGGTTGTAACTGTGACGCTGCTAAAGAGAAATGAATATTCTTTTCTCTTATTGCAGTGACAGAGTGACAGCTGCAGCCGCCGGGTTCCAGAAGAAATCATTCTCACCCTCATCGCACGGTCGCTGCTTCTCCGCTGTTCCCGGCGCCGGCAGGTCTTCCTGTGCTGAGCGATCATGTGGCACCGCTCATTAAGGTAATGAATATGCACTGCTCTCCACTCCCATAGGCATGGAGCACTTATTCATTTCCTTAATGAGCGGTGCTACATGATCGCTCAGCACAGGAAGCACTGCTGGAAGCTGGAACGAGTTGCTGCGCCTGCGATGGCATGCTGGAGGATGGTGAGTAGGATGTTTTTTTTTTTAAGCATGCACACCAGGAAAGGAGGGGGTGAGCCATGCATACAACCACGGGACCGGGGGAGCAATGCCTACAAAATGGGACCGGGGGAGCCATGCATGCAACAATGGACCAGGGGAGCCATGCATACAACAACAGGACCTGGGGAGTCATGCATACAATGACTGAGCGGGTGAGCCATGCATACAACTACGGGACCGGGGGAGCCATACATACAACGAAGAGATGGGGGAGCCACGCATAGCAGGACAGCAATGGGAGAAACCATGCATATCAAAACAGGGATGAGGGGACAATGCATACCCGGCTTATACTCGAGTCAATAAGCTTACCTAGTTTTCCTTGGCAAAATTAGGTGCCTCGGCTTATACTCGGGTCGACTTATACTCGAGTATATATGGTAATTTACACACGAGCAGAATGGACTGAGCTGGTAAAGTGACCTGTTCTGAACAGTCTTCCAGGAGAGTGCAGTCAATATACATCTGAATAAAGTTTTCCTAGTTAGCATTTTCTATCATTTTAATGAAGGATGTCCACATTGGTATACTTGATGATCAGCTATGATTGCCTAAGACATTGATCTTGTCCTATAATCTATTTTGGATATAGGTTACCACAAAAAAATTCCATGACATGGTTACAAAACAGTGCAAATCAAGATTGCTAATGTATCTTCTCCCAAAAACTGAATCTGCGAGGCAGAGCGATGGAGCACTATTATCTTCCAACATAGGTCACTTAAAGGTTGCTAATAGAGTAATCTTGTTAGTAGGATAGGCATTTCATTTTGCTGAAATCATTCTGGCTCAAGGTCAGGTTATCACAAGTATGACATGGGTGCAGAGTTGAAGGGATCTCCAAGTTCGCCACCCATAACCCCCTCAACAATCAGTATAGAATTTTGTGCTTGGATTCCCAGGTAGAGGTCAGAATAATTAATTTGTCAGATTTCGGAGTAAATTCTTGGACTTTTGTGCGCTGCCAGATAAAATCACTAATCCAGTTTATGAGAAAGATTAATCCATTTTATTTCCCAACGCGTTTCGAAATGTGTACCATTTCTTCTTCAGGGGATGACATATATGATCAAACAGAGCTGTCACAGATTATATACAACAAGAATTCAAAAAACGGTGCCAAAGGATCACATGTCATCTGGTGCAAATGTCAGGGTTCAAAGTACCACAGATGAACTGATGTATTAGTTAGTCTAAATTCATTAAAAACATATTATTTTTATTATTTCATAGATAAAAAAGGGGAAAAGAAAGAAGGAAAAAAAGAAGAAGATAAAAAACGAAAAAATGGAATATATATAAAACAAGGGAAATATAAAAACGAACTCTTGACATCTGGGAATAAAAGTAGCATACTAGGTGTCTTGGACCACTATACCAAGCTCAGGTCATACCT
The DNA here is from genome assembly GCF_039654945.1 of Dendrobates tinctorius. Taxonomy (NCBI): domain Eukaryota; kingdom Metazoa; phylum Chordata; class Amphibia; order Anura; family Dendrobatidae; genus Dendrobates; species Dendrobates tinctorius. The sequence goes on along the minus strand of NW_027361692.1, from coordinate 3,678,674 downwards.
GACAAGAAAGAAGAAAAGAAGAAAAGGACTTAAAAATGATTAAAAAAATATATATATAAACGAGTTACTGATTAAAATAATATGTATAATTTATATGACAATAAAGGAAACTTTCTCTTTTTATTAAAAAATGTGTGTATGAATCACCATTGATTTAGTAAAAACATGAATATGGCCAATTATAAAAATGTGGCCGAAAAAAATCAATCAATGCGATCGATTATAAAGAATTCACACACCACTCAAGAGGGGAGGTATTGATTTCATTCAAAAATCATCAGAGTGTTTGATGGGAAATGCACAGAGACACCGACTATGGAGAGCTCAAGCAGCGCCCAAATGAAGAGACCAGGATCGCTTCCTGCGATGTCCCGGCACAAAGAGAGGAAATGAAGGAGGAAAAAGGGAGACCGCTCACCTACAAAACTGACATCTTTTTCTTGTAACACTATAATATAAAAATATATAAAAGAGATGTGCACATTAAATAAAAAGTATAAAGAATAGAAAAAATAATTCAACCACATTACAGGAATAAAAAGTCGCATACAGAAAAGGGGTTAAACATACAGGATACAACAAAAATCAATATAAATGACATGAATACATAATTAAAAATTATTAAAAGAGAGAATTATTGAATTTATCCCATTTTAAAGAAAAACCTCTGTAATTTCGTTCAATCCATATGGCTTAAGTGTATTCAACCTATAAATCCAAAAAACTTCTTTTCTATTTAGTTGCCCTATTCTATCAGGAATGTCAACAGGAATATGTTCAATTGGACTGATTTTTAATCCACTCGGATCCTTATTATGTTTAGGGTTAATTCACATAGATATAACATTAAGAAGGGTTTCTTACAACATGGTCTTTCTAGACATTTCGCTATTAAACATAATAAGGATCCGAGTGGATTAAAAATCAATACCTACCCTCTTGAGTGGTGTGTGAATTCTTTATAATCGCATTGATTGATTTTTTTCGGTCACATTTTTATAATTGGCCATATTCATGTTTTTACTAAATCAATGGTGATTCATACACACATTTTTTAATAAAAAGAGAAAGTTTCCTTTATTGTCATATAAATTATACATATTATTTTAATCAGTAACTCGTTTATATATATATTTTTTTAATCATTTTTAAGTCCTTTTCTTCTTTTCTTCTTTCTTGTCATGTATGACCTGAGCTTGGTATAGTGGTCCAAGACACCTAGTATGCTACTTTTATTCCCAGATGTCGAGTTCGTTTTTATATTTCCCTTGTTTTATATATATTCCATTTTTTCGTTTTTATCTTCTTCTTTTTTTCCTTCTTTCTTTTCCCCTTTTTTATCTATGAAATAATAAAAATAATATGTTTTTAATGAATTTAGACTAACTAATACATCAGTTCATCTGTGGTACTTTGAACCCTGACATTTGCACCAGATGACATGTGATCCTTTGGCGCCGTTTTTTGAATTCTTGTTGTATATAATCTGTGACAGCTCTGTTTGATCATATATGTCATCCCATGAAGAAGAAATGGTACACATTTCGAAACACGTTGGGAAATAAAATGGATTAATCTTTCTCATAAACTGGATTAGTGATTTTATCTGGCAGCGCACAAAAGTCCAAGAATTTACTCCGAAATCTGATGTTTTAAGTGGTCACAGAGCTGACCTTTGGACGTGCAGCAAGCAGATTACTGATCCCACATGCCTGAACCTCTCCTAAAAAGGGTGAGTAAATTCTAATCTACTTCTCCAGAAATAACCCAGATAAGACCCTATTGCGCTTTTTTGTTCCTTTAGTTTGAATACAATAATTAATTTGTGGCAGTAGCACTTAGGGAACAGTAGCAAGAACACTGCTGAGAGTCATCCAGCGGATGGCACAACAAATACCAACAATGGGATGGAAAAAGGGACATGAAGGCCCTAACTTTTTAAAAAAGAAAAAAAAGAGGTGCCCTGCACCACCAGGTCCTTACGTTCCCTTAACGGCATAGCCCACTCTAACAACCTGTCTATCAAAAGGGGCACCTGTTGTGAATGGGTCACTGAGGAGGATGGCAGGAACAAGCTAAGCCACCAGAAGACCCCTGATCCTATTTGCACAACTAGCAGTAGCCGTGGAGCGTTCCTAAGATGCCCTAGACACTTCGTCACAGGCGGAGGACTAACTAAGCTTAAAGACAGAAAGATGAAAACTGAATTGCCCCGGAGCAGATCCCCAAAGGCATAGACAGCCCCCAAACATATATTGTCGGTGAGACAAGATGAGACACAAACACTGGCAGAGAACAGACTGAGCAAACGGTGGGGCCCAAGCTGTCAAGACAGGACAGGACAGAAAAAGATACTGTCTGCAATCACGCACAAAACCCTGAAAAAGTCCAACACTTCTGATATACAATAAAACCTGAGATCACACGATCTCACCCCCGCTAGATCAGCACTCTGGTATAAACTGGCAGCAAGCAAAAACATACTAACATAACAGGGGTCTGAACAAGCTGCAACATATGAAGCAGGGCCCAGCACTGCCCCCAGCAGGGAGCACACTGAACCCTAGCAGCAAAACAGAAAGCAAAAAAGACACAACCAGATTATATGCAAAGGATTAGCAAAAGAATCACTTAGCTGAACATGCAGATCAGGCAGGGGACAAAAGAGCTCCAAATGCACGCAGAGGAAAAAATCAGCAACCTTCAAGAGCAGCCAGCTCCATTATATGCTCCCAGCCAGCAATCCCAGATTCCCAATTATCATCGTCAGGTGGAGAACCTCCATCCACCTGGCCAGCTCCACTACTCTCAATAACCACCAGAGGGAGCAGAGGGAGCTTCAGCTCAGAAATCCGAGCAAGGGAGTTCACAACAGTAGGCTCTGGAGGCACAACAAATCTCCAGAGCAATGACCTGTGGAATACATTCTGTACCTGCATTACTGGGATTAACTCCAACTGGAAGGTCCTAGGGCTGAGAATGGCCAACATATAATATGACCTGATCAACCTAGAACTCCAGGTCCCAGATGCGTACTTACACTTGATGTTTTTAGTGGACACTCACATTTACTCATTCACACACAGGTCTGGACTTGAACATTAATTTCCATGCATATATTTGCCAACAGATGGTAATTTCTCTGAGGAACAGACCACAGATGTGTCCCCCGGGGTCACTAAACTCTTGCCCTCACTACATTCCTGAGAGGACACTGAGATTCAGGGTTTACTTATGGTGAGGGTTGAATCCCGTCCTTATTCCCTGGTAGCACATTTTCTGTCTCCACTGGAGAATAAGGGGTAGGTTTGAGAAGGACGGCAGAGACCGTAGCTCCCAGGCAACAGTCTTTTCAAGACTGGTAGCTCATTACTTCGCCGGACCAATAATCTGTTACTGTACTGTTTCTCTTCAGCCAGGGAAGGCCTAAGATGATGGGGGTTGGCATACCCTTCAAGACATAGCATGACAGGGACTTTTCATGAAGAGTCCCTATACGCAGGTTAATATTGTCTATGACTTGGGTCAAACTCCTCTGGCTGAGAGGGACAGAGTCAATTGCATGCATGGACATGGGTCTCACCAGCATCCTACCAATCAGACCATGGGTCTGAACAAAGCAAAACTCCACCAAATTGATTCCAGCTCCACCATCCACAAGAACCAGTATGGTCTCAGCTTCCCCACCAACCATCACTTCTGCTGTAATGGAAAATGAGGATGGAAAAGTGGAGGAAATGTGCACACCATAGTCACCTCCCTCCACACGACCAGGGGAACGTGGCTTTTGGGATGGAGAACGTACTTTGGCACGAGCTGGGCAGACATTGAAGAAATGATCCGTAAGACCACAGTAGAAACATGCCCAGTCCCACGGCAAACAGCAGGAAATCTAGTTTGAGAGGAGGCTACTCCCACCTGCATAGGTTCGTCTATCTGCACCAGTGTGTCCTCCTCCCTAGAAAAAACAACAGTGGGTAGATTCAGTGTATGTATCTTCCTGAGGTGTCTAGCCACCTGGATAGCAAGGGCCATGGTGGCCTCCAATGACCCAGGAGTAGCATACTGCACCAGAGTATCCTGAAGCCTAGCTGACAGACTCTGACAAAAAATGTCTCCTAAAAGCAGAGTTCGATGGTCCAGATTCTGAGCAGTACTCCTCAGTCAGCTGGCCCCCCTGCTTGATCTTATGGAGTCGAGACTCAGCCAAGGAGACACCATCAGAATCCCCATACACAAGCACCAATGCCACAAAAAAATCATCCACCGACCACAAAGATGGTAAATCGGTCAGCAGTGAGAAGGCCCAGGATTGGGATCACCCTTGTTGAGAAGGGAGATTATAATCCTCACACGCTGTTCCTCACTCTCTAAAGAATGAGGGTGAAGCCTGAAATATAATTTACAGGCTTCTTTGAATATAATAAATTTATCTCTCCCTCCCGAGAACCGGTCAGGAAAAGATATTTTGGTTCCGGTTGAGACTGGACATGAGTCGAGACCAAGAACCCTGACACTTGCTGAAGTTGTTGCACCACCTAACACTGCAACTCCTTAACCTCATCCATGAGGGTCTGGATCAGGTGAGCAAAAGCCTGCACTTGAGCCATAGGTTCAATGGATAAAAAAGGTCTGTTTTTTTAATAATGTCACAACCCATTAGCGTCGGTCCAGCAGATGGCACAGCAAACATCAACAACGGGATGTAAAAAGGGAGAGGAAGGCCCTAACTGTAGGGAACGAGGGATGGGGCACCTTCTAACTATGCCTGCACCTATCCCTAAGCTCCCCTAGTGCCCTACGCGGGTCCTTCCCCCCGCCTCTGTCATTTTCCTTGTCCCTATCTGTCACCTTACTAAACCCTGGCTAGTGCACTGGCTGGCAAGGATGCTAGCCTCACCATTGTAGATGGTGTAAACACGGGGTAGTGACAAGCACAAGACAGACAAGGAAAGAGAACAAGAAACTTAGCTCCAGCCACTGCTACCAAGCTCCACACAGCAGAGGACACTAAATCAGGAAGCCTAACTCCACAGAAGTAGCAGATAAACCACTGGTACCAGAGAGCTCCAATCTTCTAGGCTGGTCTACACAGAATAACTCTATTACCAACAGTCAGCTGATGCATCATCTGACTATTTAAAGATGGTGGGAGTGGTCACCACCCACATCACCTGACCTAACAACAAAGTAGCTTCCAGCAAGAAAACTGACATTAACCCTTTCTAGCATGAAAGCAAAAAAAGTTTAAATTAAAGCAGAGCTAGAGCTGTCACAAATCCAAAAATGAATCATCACACATAGTCAAATGATGGGTGAGAGTAAGTACCAGTAACATAAGAGGTCCAGCCAACTAGTCCAAAGAGCAATAGAGAAATGAAATTGAGAAATAATGTCAAAGTTAAAGTAAGTATGGAAGTCATAGCAATTAGGAATATCAGCCAAACAAAGAATGAACTTCAAGCAAGGTGGTGAAGCCAGGGTTCTCTTTAAATGGACTTCCAAGACAATTGAGAAAGACTGGTTGTCCTGGTTACCCAACAAAGTTAGCAATGGAGATACTTTTCAACAGGGCAGATATTTTTGAAGAATATGGCACAAACTTAAAAAAAAAACAGCACTAAGTTAAAATGAATCTTCCCCCACAGATGACAGTTTGTTGCTGTAAAGTAAGACAAGGTAAATTTGCAAAGATTAGTTGATTGCTAGGACAGCTAGATTTTATACATTAGCTGTCCAGATGGAAAACTCATTTAAATTCTGCTGCTTTTCTTATACTTGCAGAGTAAGGATTTTTCTTTAAATTTCCACCTGTGTCAACGTCTGTTTGTTTAGCATTTAGTTCAGGCTTAGCAATTAATAATGCTTCTGAACATTCCACACAATATTGGTATTAATCATATTTTCTTTGTACCTCAGTGACAGAAAGCACTTAATCATGCTGTATTCACATTACAACTTAATGCAAGTGTTTGCTATAAAACTAGAAATGACACCTACAGTACAGGAATATGTGAGCTCAACACGAATATTTGAAATGATTGAATGGTACTGGTAAAACTCAGTGGTTACCTTCATACAGTTTCTACAGAATTTATTTTGGTGCTTTTTGTGATGTTTGCATTTTTTATGTGCTTTTCCCCTAAATTCAATGCTGTAGGGGTTGGAAAAAAGGAAGTAGAAATAATTAACAGAGGGCACACAATATTGCAATATGTCCAAATACGTCCATCATTCAGTGCCCATGAAATTCTGCTACTTGGATGTCCAAAAGAATACAATTGCCCAATAATGATGCCATATAATTCTGACGAATAGCACCTACATAGAATTTCTGATGGTCTGCAAATAATACCACCATTCACAGTTACAAAATTCAGTTAAATGAGTGTACTGTGACCAAAGAAAAACTTCTCTGATCATCTAGGCCAGTCAAAGAGGTTAACCATGAAATACATGAAAGTTTTGGTAAGCGTTGATGTTAACATGACATCTTTGGAAGTTTATTTTGGTGGAGGGTGTTAATTATACCTTGTGGTCTAAAGCAGTAAAGGGTGTCAGAAATTAATTTTTGGTCATCTAGGATAAAGGAGGTGTTAACTGAGACACCTGTATTTTTCCAGTGTGGTAGAAGTTTTGTAGTGGATTCAGGGTTAAATACCTCTGTCCAGTGCATCACTCACCTCTCAAGGCTCCATGGATGTATTTTAGTAATTGTTTAACCAGCTTTTTTTTATACTGCACCGATCAAGGAGATCACACAGGACAAGCCAGGCTAGAAAGGTGAGTATTGTGGAGCCATGTAACGGTTTGCTCTAATATAGAACACTCTGCCCCAATAACGGAGCATGCTGGAGAATGTTTCTATGCCTCACTCACATGTTGCCGGACTGGCCATCTGGCAATTCTGCAAATGCAAGAAGGGCCTGTCTGGTTATGGGCTGCCTTGTCTATTACGCTGTTAACAGAATCTGTGTTCTCAAGATACCCATACTGTTAAAGAGTTGTGATGGAGCACAAAGTTGCTGACTCCGTCACTTACCCCAGCAGGCCACGGGTATTATTAGAAATATTGGTCTTGTAGAAAATCTTCCTTTCCTCCATCCAGGGTAATATTAGTAATATATCCCATCTGGTTCATGGGGATGGGGACAACATGAGGCTGTGTGATTTCAAGTGCCAGGGCTGAATTTCAGCCCCAGTCCGTACCTTTTGCTGGAAGTCCCATCCTCTGGCTCTCCCTAATATTAACCCTGATGTTCACAGTAGATTTGAGCATACCAAGTTACAGAATAAAAAAAAAGCAACATTTTCATAAAAGTCTGCAATGTATGGTCCATCTAATGTAAGAATAAAGTATTTCAGCTGTATTATTTATAAGCCCAAACAAAAACAATATTATTGTTCATAAACACAGTACACATACAATGTCTAGAAATGTGTGTACATTTATTAAAATTGCAGTGTATATAAATATTTCACTTACCTGAACCATAAAACCTGTATCTCTTTAAACCCTGGAAGATTTTCAAATACCTTTTGCATCTATTGAAAAAGAAACAAATCTGTTTGTTTAATATAGTAGTATCAAGAGTATCGTACCGAGGCTAGAGAAAAGGTCTGGTTCGCACATCAGTGATTTATATATTTTATTAATGTACCATTTTTCTTCCATTTTATCAAAGCACAGTAGTTTATCAGATTTTGATGTTGCTCAAGAATCTTCATGTGCTGTCCATCCAGTCATTAAAACTAAGTAATATAGAGCACCAGACAATCAATAAAATATGAGACTGCAGGAAAAAGCATCATGACAACACATTATAGAGACAGTTCTGCCAAAGAAAATGTGCTAGTACGTTGATTGCATTCATTGCTTTCTATACTTGTAAAGAAATAATTATTTTTCAGTGTGTACAGCCAAGTAAATATGCTTATATTGGTAAAGTATGTCAGATAATTTGGTTAATTTTTATATCCATATAGGTGGTCAAGTTGTGGGGTTTATTTTGCTCCTTTTTTTCCAAAAATTGTGGAAAAAATGTACCCTGGCTGGCTTCATTGCAGCCTTAAACAGTTAATTAGATATTAATTCAAAGTCATACAAATGTGCTGCATCAATGCACTATATTGACATCCACTCTTTGCTATCTATATGTAGAGCATGAAAAAAGTAATGGGTTACATTGGACATTAAGCAGTTCATCAAAGAGTTTGTGCATTAATTATTTATTAGTATCAAACGTCCATTGGCTCAATCTCGAGCCAAGGTGACTTGATGGATGAACAATCTGTAGGAAGATCGATCTTGTGCAAGCCTAGATAGGTACGCCAGGGTCTTATCTGCCATTGTTTTGATTGTACCAAGCCATTAGGCAGCTGGTCTTCCTCTTCGCCTTGTTCCTTTTATTTTTCTGATCATGACGTTCTTCTCCATTTATTGCTCTCTTTGTATGATGTGTTCAAAGTAGGAAAGTGATAGCTTGGTGATCCTTGCTTCAAATGGCATGTCTGGCTTGATCTATTGCATTATTGATTTGTTCTTTCTTCTTGCCTTCAATGGTATTGATAACATCCTTCCCCAGCACCACATTTCGAAGGCGTGGATTCTTCTTCTGTCTTGTTTCTTTTTTGTCCTGGTTTTGCATTCATATACAGTGGGTACGGAAAGTATTCAGACCCCTTTAAATTTTCCACTCTTTGTTTCATTGCAGCCATTTTGTAAATTCAAAAAAAGTTCATTTATTTTCTCATTAATGTACACTCTGCACCCCATCTTGACTGAAAAAAAACAGAAATGTAGAATTTTTTGCAAATTTATTAACAACGAAAAACTGAAATATCACATGGTCATCAGTATTCAGACCCTTTGCTCAGTATTGCGTAGAAGCACCCTTTTGAGCTAGAACAGCCTTGAGTCTTCTTGGGAATGAAGCAACAAGTTTTTCACACCTGGATTTGGGGATCCTCTGCCATTCTTCCTTGCAGATCATCTCCAATTCCTTCAGGTTGGATGGTGAACGTTTGTGGACAGCCATTTTCAGGTCTCTCCAGAGATGCTCAATTGGGGTTAAGTCAGGGCTGGGCTAGTCAAGAATGGGCACAGAGGTGTTCTGAAGCCACTCCTTTGTTATTCTAGCTGTGTGCTTAGGGTCATTGTCTTGTTGGAAGGTAAACCTTCTGCCAAATCTGAGGTCCAGTGCACTCTGGAAGAGGTTTTCATCCAGGATATCTCTGTACTTGGCCGCATTCATGTTTCCTTCAATAGCAATCAGTCGTCCTGTACCTCCAGCTGAAAAACACCCCCATAGCATGATGCTGCCACCACCATGTTTCTCTATTGAGATTGTATTGGGCAGGTGATAAGCAGTGCCTGGTGTTCTCCTCGCATACCGCTTAGAATTATCACCAAAAATTTCTATCTTCGTCTCATTAGACCAGAGAATCTTAATTCTCATAGTCTGGGAGTCCTTCATGTGTTTTTTTAGCAAACTCTATGCAGGCTTTCATATGTCTTGCACTGATGAGAGACTTCCGTTGTGCCACTCTACCATAAAGGCCCAACTGGTGGAGGGCCGCAGTGATAGTTGACTTTGTGGAACTTTCTCTCCCATCTCCCTACTGCACAGAGCGCAGCTACTGTGATCTTGGGGTTCATTTTTACCTCTCTCACCAAGGCTCTTCTCCCACGATTGCTCAGTTTGGCTGGATGGCCAGGTCTAGGAAGACTTCTGGTGGTCCCAAACATCTTCCATTTAAAGATTATGGAGGCCACTGTGCTCTTTAGAACCTTGAGTACTGCAGAAATTCTTTTGTAACCTTGGACAGATCTGTGCCTTGCCACAATTCTGTCTGTGTGCTCCTTGGCCAGTTCCTTTGACCTCATTATTCTCATTTGGTCTGACATGCACTGTGAGCTGTGAGGTCTTATATAAACAATAGTGATGAGCAAGTGTGCTCGTTAGTCGAGATTTCTGAGCATGCTTGGGTGTTCTCCGAGTATTTTGGATATGCTCAGAGATTTAGTCTGTGTCACCGCAGCTGCATGATTTGCATCTGCTAGACAGCCTGAATACGTGTGGATTTCCTAGTAAAAAGGCTATCCCGACATGTGTTCCAGCTGTCTAGCAGCTGCAAATCATGCAGCAGTGACGACACAAACTTAATCTCTGAGCACGCCCAAAATACTCGGAGAACACCCAAGCATGCTCAGAAATATCGAGTAACAAGCATACTCGCTCATCACTAATAGACAGGTGTGTGCCTTTACAAATCAAGTCCTATCAGTTTAATTAAACATAGCTGGACTCCAATAAAGGAGTAGAACCATCTCAAGGAGGATCACAAGGAAATGGACAACATGTGACTTAAATATGAGTGTCTGAGCAAAGGGTCTGAATACTTCTGACCATGTGATATTTCAGTTTTTCTTTTATTAAAAATTTGCAAAAATGTCTACATTTTTGTTTTTTTCAGTCAAGATGGGGTGCAAAGTGTACATTAATGAGAAATAAAATGAACTTTTTTGATTTTTACCAAATGGCTGCAATGAAACAAAGTGACAAATTTAAAGGGGTCTGAATACATTTCGTACCCACTGTACATTCAGCCATACACTTGATGTTAATAAAAATGTACGGTAACTTATCAGATCAGGCTGCTTTCTTCTATTGCTCAATGGGCCAGTTTTGATGAATAAATTCCCATTGTGGATTCTTTCATCTGTGGTCAGGGTCAGAAATGTATCTATATAAACTTCTGTGGGCGCAGACTAAATAGGTTAAACTTTGCATCCCATTCACATCAATGAGCCCTTAGTGCTCATGATCCTGATGCTGGTTTGGCACTTGGTTTTCCTTGGACCATTTTTGGTAGCAATAACCACAGTATATGATCACAGGATCACAGAATATCACTTCTGGAATGTTTTGAACAATTTGACCTTTGACATAGTTGCACAGATCAACACAAATGAACTCCCATTGACAGTTGACATTGTAAGAAGATAATGTTGATTGCTTCATCTGTAAATGGTTTTAGTTTTATTTTCTCATCAATGCAAAGGTGCTGTGATATTTGCCAATATAAGTGCTAATAGAAGGTCATTAATGGAGATAATGGAATCTTTTAAACATTTTTTCTCAAAAATTGGAAATGCACCAAATCGATTTGCTGCAAATGGAAATACTGCTAAGTCTCCCATTGACTTGACAATTACATCAAACACTCTGTGGTCTCCTAGAACAGTTTACATACATTTTCACGTTCTTTTACACAAATACTGCCTTAGTAATGTCAGTGTGACCTCACCATAGAAACGTATGCTAACCTGGTACTAACAGCCCATTTAAGAATACAGCACACTGACAGACATTTCATGATTTTTTTAAAAATGGCCCTAAAGTAATCCCGCTTAGATATTTGTGATCAAGCAGATTGCTTGGTGTGAAGCATTTACTCAGTCTAATAGTGTCGCTGTCAGAGGTAACATCATCCATCTGTGATTAAGACAAGTGATGTTCGATATATTCCATAACACTTTGCATTAATAGCAGACTATGACACTCATCTTTTTCAGTTATATACTACTATATGTAATTCAGTGAGAGTTTCAGTGCCTGAGTAGGGACCCAGTCTGTAACATAAATAGAGAAAAATTTGGAACTCAGGGGATGAGCAGTAGAATAGTGAAATTATTTTAATTAGACAATCCAATTGCACAATATATTTGACCTTTTGGTCCTAGATTCCAGACCTTCATCAGAAAGCAACGGATTGCCATAAACAGGGAATTTCCAGAAGATATAATGCAGAGGAATCACAATAATTGTCTCAAGTACAGTGGCGCCTCTGCACATGTGACTACTGTCACGATTCCTCTGCGCTACATCTCCTGGTCTGAAAAAACAAATACAGTACATTGTGCAATTGGATTGCCTAAATAAAATATTTTCACTATTCTACCACTTAACCCCCTGAGTGCTGAGTTTTTCTCTACTCTTTTCAGTGCGACGGTTGAACAATACACTACTGTCTGAAGTGTTTTTTCAAACTTTTTGTGTGTTCTATCTCCATTACTGAAATGTGAGCTCTGACCACTTCTCACCATCCTAAATCACAATAAACTGAGTACAGCATTCACTTCCTCAGATTTATATGAGGCATTAAAGGGAATCCTACATAGGTGGTGGGCAGCATGGTGGTTCAGTAGTTATCACTGTTGTTTTGCAGCTTTGGTGTCCTTGGTTCTCACCAAGGATGACATTTGCAAGGAGTTAGCATGTTTTCCCTGTTTGTGCATGAGTTTCCTCCAGGTACTCCAGTTTCCCCCCACACTCCAAAGATATACTGATAGGGAATGTATACTGTACTTGGGGTCATGTGAACCTTTTGTGGCTGAGGGAATCTTTAGCAATTTTTAAATTGGAAGCAATAATTTCTTTATATATACAGTTCTGGCAAAAATTAAGAGAATACCACATCAAAACCCTGTCAGCCCATTCTCCAAACCTGAACCCCATTGAAAACCTCTGGAAAGTAATCAATAGGAAGATGGATAGTCACAAGCCATCAAACAAAGAAGAACTGCTTAAATTTTAGCGCCAGAAGCAGTGTGAAACACTGGTGGAAAGCATGCCAAGATGCATGAAAGATGTTATTAAAAATCATGGTTATTCCACTTAATATTGATTTCAGAACTCTTCCTGAGTTAAAACATTAGTATTGTTTCTAAATGATTATGAACTTGTTTTCTTAGCATTATTAGAGGTCTGAAAGCACTGTTTCTTTAATTTAATTTTGACCATTTTTCTTTCTCAGAAAAAAATACAAAATTTATTGTTTGGATATTCGGAGACATGTTGTCAGAAGTTTATAGACTAAAAGAACAATTTTACTCAAAAATATACCTATAAAGAGAAAAATCAGACAAACTGAACATTTGAAAGTTGTCTTTTATTTTTTTCCAGAGCTGTAATTGCTCAAATTGAATCACAAATTATTCAAATTCGCCTTGACTTGCAAACTTCATGAAATTTGACAAAAATTTGAATCACATTGCATTATTTTTCTCATCTTCAGTTATTAATCAAAAATGCTACATTGTGCAATTATGATAAATATGAGGTTACCTTTACAATTTCATGCAGAGGACCAATGCGGCTATATGTCTCCTCATCTCAGCATGCTTAACATCTCACTCTCCGCAAGGAGAAATGATACTTCTTGGACCCCATGCAGAGAACCAAAAAGTCTACAGCTCAAATCTTCAAACAGCAGTTTCTGTTTTCAGCAGTTGTTAATGAGTAAAATAAGCCCAAAAAACTTCCAAGGTACACGTATTATGTTACCAGGTAGATCAAGATGAGAGAGTCTCTGCAATAGCACATTTAAGAACATAACATAACCCTAAATTTTGGATGTACAATTTTCCAACTTTGCATGCAACCTGTTACCCAGGAGAATTACTCTGTAAGCAAAGAGTTATGAAAAATATCCTCTTTAGTCCAAATACTTCTTTCTAATATGCAAATATTTTCCAGCAGTTGCTTGCTAATGAATTACGGTAGCATGTCATTAAAATAACCGAAAGTTAACAAGTAGGTTTTTGTAAATATTTACATAAATAATTTATATTATACGGTATTATGTATGCAAAATCAAGTTTACATTCTTATGAAGAACAAGTTATAAAGATATTGAAAAACTTGCATAGGTTTAAAGGGGATAGCCACTTTTCCTTCTTTTTAACAGATGTATTTGGGACATAAATATGAGGTACGTCTAAGTACTCCAGGTTTTTCTTCTATACTTGTATCCCCAAAATCATTGCTGACGGAGGAGCATGGGGCCAGGCCAGGTCATCCTCAAACTAAAAAACATCAATCCCTTGTGGGGAACTGTTCAATTGGAGGATGCTATTTGAAGAATTGGTCACATGCTCCTCTACCAGTAGACATTTTGTGTACAAGAGAGGTGTACAGTAGTCTGCGAAGAAGACTGCAATAGCCAGTACTGTCGAGGAACCCGTAGTACTTATCAATTAGTAAATGTCACAGAATAATATGCCAAATTAATTTGCTGAACTTAAGAAAAAGTGTCCAACTCCTTTAACCTTTGAACAGTTAGATCTGATAATGGTTTCCATAACAATCAATTGTTAGTACGCAGTGATGAGTGTGAATATGCTTGTTGCTCGGGTTTTCCCGAGCATGCTGGGGTGTTCTCTGAGTATTTGGGCGTGTTCGGAGATTTAGTTTGTGTAGCCGCAGCTGCATGATTTGCGGCTGCTAGACAGCCTGAATACATATGGGGATTTCCTAACAAACAGGCAATGCCCACTTGTATTCAGGCTGGCTAGCAGTCGCAAGTCATGCAGCTGCGGCGACACAAACTAAATCTCCGAACACGCCCAAATACTCGGAGAACGGTCGAGCATACTCGGGAAAACCCGAGAAAAGTCTTGGTAGATTTTTAAATGATAAAATACTAATTTTGATAATAAAAAAAAACTATTTAGACTGAAATAAGACAGTGAGGAGGAAGAAAATAGTCTTTTTTTAAATTTTTATGTTTAAAGTCTTTATGATAACTTGCTTTTTCAAGTCACTATACCATCTGCTCCTTTTTTGTATTAACAGTCACTTATTTTTAATTATGTTAATATCTTATATGGCAGCCTCCTCTTCTAATCACAGTGGTTTTGTAAGGAAAAGCACTCATATAAATAGACTTCCTTTAGCATGTCAGTCTATGTCTCCTGCACAATTGATTATTGCGCTCACTCAAGACCATTATGAATGACAGTGATATTTTCAGAAAAGAAAATCTTGCTGATTTACATCAAGATAAAAACTAGCAGTTGCAGTTTTGCATGCAATACAGATTGGGCAGTTAATGGACCAATAATTCCAGCTGGCTTTTAGGCTCCCTGACTAAAGTACTACAATCTGCACAAGTGAAAATATTCTAATGGATAAAGGAGACTGAAAGCTTGTTGTGCAGATTTATAAATGAGATTCTGCAGGAGAACATTTGTTTTTTATCAATCATTTCAAAGACATGTATTTGTCTTACTGCTTTGCTTTAAGTGACTTCCTTTCTATGGCATTATATCCTGCTCTAGCTTTCATTGCAACTTTTAACACTCACATTACGTATTAAGTCCAAGAGCAATTTATCCAACAGAAAATCTGGTGTGCATATAAATCAACAGCGGGACTGGTGGAAGATGGCCTAGTCAAATCATGTGATTTACACAAGACGCCCTGGTTTCTACCAGTTCTGTAGAAATAAGAAAAATCAATGTATTGTTGCCCTGTTTGACATTTTATTAAAACTGTAATTAGTTGAGCAAAAAGATTTGCAGGACCTTGGTCCAGGAGGTAACCTGTGTCTGTATCAGATCCCTGGGAACCTTATACTCCCTGCTGGCATTACCGGTGCCGAAGAAAAATGTCCAGCTCCATGATGTAGTGAAAAATATTCTTTATTCACTCAATAGAAATGAGGTTTAAAAGCCAGCATGAAATACAAGGCATGCGATCTACGCGTTTCAAGTGACTAGGCACTCTTAATCATGGTATCATGATTAAGAGTGCCTAGTCACTTGAAACGCGTAGATCGCATGCCTTTCACTACATCGTGGAGCTGGACATTTTTCTTCATTATCTTGGATTGTGCGCTTGGACACAGTGGTCTCGTGCTCCGATGATGGAATGCTATGTCTGGAGAGCTGGATTTATATCCTGATTTATCATTACCGGTGCCACCTACAGTTTTAATTATTAGGCTTTACGACATCAGTACACTGGGTTATGAGACTTGCAGAACATTGCACAAGACCAACCAAAGGAGGTGCCAAGGATGTTGGCAGGTAGCAGGAGGTTCACACCTATCTGATCCAGCAGCCGCAGACTGTCAACAAGGCTGTTGTAACAAGGTCATGGAACTCCTTTTGCTCAACTTTAAAATAATATTTGCCACGTAAGAATAAAATAACCAGCTTTTTTAACTAATTTCTGGTTGACAGTAGAAATTTCTACTGACCATAAGTCATATTCTGACCTATCTTAGGTTGGGTTTATAGAGGAATTGGACAACTGCTCTGTTGAGTCAGTATGTAGGACCTATCAGACAAGGTAATCTTGATGGTTGATATGGCACATTTATTCATCGATAATCATTCCAATAGCCCTGAAATGATATGTATAACACTTTGAAGTTTTGAAGTTTTGTAGAACTGTATCAAACTCCTTTCAAGCTACTTAATGCAAATGCAGCCTTAGCTATATGAAAGTGACTTCCAAATCTATAACCATGGGTAAAAGAATGGTAACTGCTCTTCACTGCTGTTTTTTTTAGCACACACTCTCTCTACATTATGTTCAGAGTTTTGGTCTTTTATTTACTATTGCTAAAATGTGAGCTTTAACATCTTTCCACTAAACAGATGGACCCCAAAATGGTTGCTACATTGCATTCCCTTCACTGGGTTTTTGACAGGCTGTGATAAGCTGTGTTATACTATGTGATGTCATGTACTAGTAGATGGCTATGCTATACTATTATGCAGGGCATCATTTGTACGCCTGCCTGGTCACAACCGTAACAGCTTGCACCTACCAAATGTCACTTCAATTGTGTCTCCTTGTGCCTGCAGTCAATGGGTTTTCACAAACACTAGAAGCCTGGTATAACTACTACTTCCACACCCCCAATAACTTTTTCTCTGCACATTGATAGACATTTAGTCATTCACAGTTAAGAGCTGCATTACACTTAAAAAGTAGAATGTAAAAGTTAGGGTATTCCTGGTCAAAATTACTGTTATTGTGAAGCAAGTTGTGAAGCAGTTAAGCAAGTTGAAGATGAAATGATCTCTAAAAGTCCTTTGCATTTTAGGAAAAAAAATTGTCATCTTTTTCTTGTTAAAAATTATAAAAAGGGAAATGGACCAATGCAAAAGTTTGGGCACCCTGCATGGTTAGTACCTAGTATCACCCCCGTTTACAGTTTGTAAACGCATTTTGTAGTCAGCTAAGAGTCTTTTAATTGCTGTTTGAGGGATTTTTATCCATTCTTCCTTGGAAAATTCTTCCAGTTCCTTGAGATTCCTGGGTCGTCTTGCATGCACTGCTATTTTGAGGTCTAGAAACAGAGTTTCAAATATCTCCAGATCAGAGGATTGTGAAAGCCATTGTTAAACCTTCAGCTTGTACCTTTTGAAGTAGTCTATTGTGGATTTTGACATGTGTCTGGGATCATTTTCCATTTATAGAAGCCATCCTCTTTTCAACTTCAGCTTTTTTTTTTACAGATGGTGTTATGTTTGCATCAAGAATTTATTGAAATTTCATTGAATCCATTATTTCCTCTACCAGTGAAATGTTCCCCCGTGCCATTGGCTGCAACACAACTCCAAAGCATGATTGATCCAACCTTATGCTTATTGGTTGGCAAGATGTTTTCTTCCTGAAATTCTGTGCTCTTTTTTTGCCACACATACCTTTAATTGTTGTGGTCAAAGAGTTCTATTTTGACCTCATTGGTCCACAGAACTTGTTTCCAAAATGCAACAGGCTTGTTTAGGCTACTTTCACACTTGCGTATTTTTGCGCACACAAACGAATGAAAAAAACGCATCATGCGTTTGTGTGAGTTTTTTGTGGGTTTTGGTGCATTTTTTAAAAAAAACGCATGCGTTTTTTTCCGCATACGTGCGCATTACAATGCGCACGTATGCGCACCCATAGACTTTAATGGGTGTTTTGCTGTAAAAACTGCATTGCGTGCGCATGCGATTTTTGGGGCAAGTCGGACGCACAAAAAATGCAACAGGATGCATTTTGTGAGCCCGAGCGCACACTGCAAAAATACGCATGCGAATTCAAACGCATACGTGCGCATATGTATGCGCACCCATGTTAAAGTATAGGGGAAAAAATGCAAGAGAGAAACCAGCCTTAGATGTTATTTTGCGTAAATCTGACACTGAATTATTTGGTGAGGATGCAGGAGAGGTTTTCTTCTGACGACTCTTCAATGAAGGCCATATTTGTGCAGGTGTCTCTGAACAGTAGAACAATGTACCAAAACTCCAGAGTCTGTATAATCTTTCTGAAGGTCTTTTTTTTAGTCAAGCAGGGATTTGGATTTGCCTCTCCAGCAATCCTACGAGCAGCTCTCACTGAAATTTTGCTTGGTCTTCTAAAGCTGTGTAACTATGTAACCTTATCTTGACCTACGCTGTTTTCATTAACTGCCATTTCTTAATTACATTTTGAACTGAGGAAAGGACAACTTAAAAATGCTTTGCTATCTTCTTACAGCCTGCTCCTATTTTGTGGGCCACCTCTATTTTTATTTTCTGATTACTATGCAGCTGCTTAGAAGAACCCATGGCTTCTGTTTTTTGACACAAGGTTAGAGAAGGCTGGGTTTTTATATAGCTGGGATATTTGCATCACTTGGCCTTTCCTAACAATGACTGTGAACAAACCATAACCCTAACAGGCTAATTAAGGTCTTAAACATTGGTCAACGTTATCTGAGCACACAAATCTCCAAGGGTGGCCAAACTTTTGCATTGGCTCATATTCCTTTTTGTATTTTTTAATAATGTAACCAATGACAATATATATTATGTATATTTGGCTAAAATACAAAGGAAATGTGTCATCTTTAACCTGAGGCCTTTTAGAAATCATTTCATCTTCAACTTGCTTAACTGTTCACAATAACAGTAATGCTACTGTACATGTATCTGTTTTCTGTTGGTTTTGTAGAAATACCATACTCTACACTGATTGATATGACTAACATTACTTTCACACACACACCTTTAAGCTATCAGTGAGTATTTGAAGTGTAGGGGATAATGATCCCAGTGGAATTTCATATAAACATAGGAGAACATAAAAGACTACCTACAAATATTGCCCTTGTGTAGAGTGACTTATGAACTCCAGTGCTGCAGGGCGACAGTGTTAACAAGAGTTGTTCATCTGTCATTGCATAGATCAAGTTCGGATTAAATTTGTTATATTTATTTTATGTCATATAAGCCAGAAAAAAATCTGTAAAACTGAAATAAAAACTTTTTGTTTTAAAGTACACTGACATTCATAGATAAAGAAACACTCATTACAAACATTTTCTCTCCTAAAGCTTTCTTAGAATGTCTGTAATGTAGAGTATCTGTATTAAAATACTTACTGATCATCACCAGTTTTACTCCCTCAAGGTCCCTCAAGGATCATGTGATTATTCCTCTCCTTCACAAGCTCACTCAGGGACCATTGTGTGGGGCAGTGCTACTTCCACCAATTTAAGCACATGTGCTACTTCCATCAATTTAGGCATATAGAGACTCTGAATTTATATTGTGAAAGTGATTTCCAATCCACACAAACCCTTTTGTAATGCGGGGAGTCTGATTTGAAATCACGTTACCTAGAGAAGGAGCGGAGCTGTGCTGGAAACTGGCAAAGACAGCAATCAGTAAGTATTTTTAAGGGGCTGTCCCATGATCAAAGTACATTTGAATTAATAGATCTAATAAGTTGCACAATAGGTTGTGTTAAAAAAATAGTATTCTAAGATAGCAAAAACATAAATATGACCCACGCTCGAGGACACCACAAAGTACTGAAACAATGGCTAAGCTGGCCTGAAAGAAAGGTGATGGAAACCCCCCTAGGGGTATATGCTAATAACCAATGAGCAGTAGTAGACAATGCAATACAATAATAAAGGTGATAGAAGATCCTGCTGAGAAACATAAGGTGCACAAACTATGAAAGTCACTCAAACGCTGTTTGAGACACTGAAACTAATAGGGGAGTCAAACCATAGGGCTACAGAGTGCAGATTCCCCCATAAACAAACACAGCATTAAACAACATTAATCACCTCGCCCGTAATTGACATACACCACATGGGTGATGGCATAGGCAAGCAGAAATGGCATTACACTCACCGAGGTGCAGGGTGTGTAGGAAATGCTTGCAGTGGCTGTAGCAGATAAAAGACATGTGCAGTTGCCAGGTCCCACTCTGAGGCGGTGATGCTGCAAGGCGGTCATTCACGGGGTTCAGCTTTCCCTGCTAGAGGAGTGTGTGCGAGGCAGAAGGGGAGCAGAGAAGCAAAACGAGCTGGGTAGAGCCAGGGGAAGCTCCGGCCGGCAGCGTCCCTGGATACTTGCTAGGAAACAGTGGCCGACGGGTACCGGAGAATGTGATGTCACAGCTAATACGGAGCAGCACCAGGACAAAGAACAGACCAACGCGTTTCGAAGGCAAAATCAACCTTCTTTGTCAGATTTTGCCTTCGAAACACGTTGGTCTGTTCTTGGTCCTCGTGCTGCTACGTATGTATTGCATTGTCTACTACTGCTCATTGGTTGTTAGCATATACCCCTATGGGGGTTTCCATCACCTTTCTTTTACGCCAGCTTAGCCATTGTTTCAGTACTTTGTGGTGTCCGTGAGCGCGGGTCATATTTACGTTTTTGCCATTTTACCTCAGTCTGGACTGACACTTACCCTCACTTGACCTCAGCAGCTGAGGACATAACCCCATTTACTGACAAGTAAGCGCTTGTGTGTTTTTCGACTATTTTAGTATTCTAAGATAATCTTAGAAATTTGCCCCTGCTTTTACTATTTTTTTGCTGTGTCTGACCATGCAGAAACCCGATCAATGCTTACCACAGCTCCCGGCCATGGGAGAAAGCATCAATGATTACACAGATGACACAGCAGTGGCTTACAGCTGCTTCTTCTTTGCTGTAACACATTTCCCTGTTTTATCATAATAGTGAGGGTTTATACTGCATCACCAGCCCTCTTAGCTCATCATAAATAGAGATGAGCGAATTTGATCGGGTCTCTGCTTATTCGACAAGCTACAGCGCTTACCGAATAAGCTATAGCGGCAACCTGGACACATGGAGTGCGCCGGCTGATCAGCTGTTCTGCTCCGCAGCGGTAAGTGTTGCGGCTGTGTCACAGTAACAATACATGCATGGAGAGTCTGTGTGTTGAGCCCTCCATGCATGTATTGTGACTGTGACACAGCCGCGACACATGCAGATGCGGCGCTGAACAGCTGATCAGCCATCGAGTTTCATGTATCTGGGTTCCTGCTGAAGCTTATTTAGTAAGTTCTATAGCTTGCCGAATAAGCAGGGACCCGATCAAATTCGTTTATCTCTAACCATAAATCAAGGTAATAACACATGAGCTCAGCTGCCATTGGAGCTCTGACATCCCTGACTTGATTTATGATGAGTTCAGAACACTGTAGAAACACTCACTCCTATGGCAAATCAGGCAGAGAAATGTGTTACCTCACAGAAGGAAGCAGCTGTGATCCCTCCTCTCCCCTCTGTACCAGTCTGTCATTGTAAATTTGTTGTGGAAACTTGTTTACTGTTAACGATATCTATAACTTTGCATGTAAGCACCCTTCTCATGTACAGCACCATGGAATTAATGGTGCTATATAAATAAGTAATAATAATAAAAAATAATAATCCCCTGCTTTGTTGTCTGTATACTCTCTTATGCTTCCTTCTCTGGCAATGAGCTGTGCAATGTAGCGTCATCAACTGATGCAGCTCTTCATGGTGGGACATAGGAAATAAAGGAGTACATAGCAGGGACACATTTATAAGATTCTCTAGGCAAAACTTACCTTAAGTAGAAAATTTGTGGCAAGTTCTTGGTACTGAGGTGAATTTGGATCACTGAGCTCATTTGTAAATTCTTGGTTATTGAGTGTAACTGTGAATTCTACAATCTGTTGTTTTTGCTGTGGAGGTACTAATTGGGTGACTTCCGTTCCCTAAAATTGAAAAAAAAAAATTAAATGCTTAAGTCTATATCTACATTGTATAATAGAACTCACTTTATTGTTCCTTTGTGCCCTTTTCTATTCATACAGAATCATTTCTGCTGGTTTAGTAAGACAGGATTTTTTTCTGTTAGATTTTGTATGGAGCCAACAGAGCCATAGAGGTCCAGTTCTTGGCAGACATTTTCATTACAATTTGGAGAATTTTTTAATGCTGTTTTTGGTTGCAAGCTTTTCAAAGGTTAAACATTTATCTTGTGTTTCATGTGCAAAAACTGTGCCCCAAATAAATGTGCACATTACGATCCCTTTAGGAAATACCTGTACCATTCTCATGTGCAATTTTTGTGAATATGCACTTTTCTATTTTTTGTAGATAAGGCAAGGAAACTTTATAGCTTATGGGTCCATTCACAAATCTTATTTTTGTGAGCCAATGGTTCATAAAAAAGGAAAGACATCCGAGTTTATTTCTGTTTGCAGATCAAACCCATACATTTCAATGAAAAGGTCTGGAATGTGAATGGACAGTACATAGATGATCTCTTTTTGTTGCATTCGTGTGATGTTCATTATAAAACACAGACATAAATTCAGCCTTAAAAAGTTTATAGATTCATATTAATTTGTAAAGGGGTTTGTTTAAAAGATGGTCAGGGGCAAACATTTGAACAACTTAACTCAATCATTTCACACTCAAAAGAAGATTTCATACTGTTGACAATTTGCACAGGTCACTTAGACCTAGTTCATGCTCAAGAAAGACAGAATTTCATTGCCTACAGGTAGTTCCCTCAATTATCAATGTCAAAGTGTATGAGACTAGGATTAAAAAGTAACTATAGAATATTGGTCTACATGTAAGATACACCAGGACAGGAGAAGCAACAGGAGATATATTTGATTTCATTACCAGAAGACATGTTTTATAAAAACGAAAGTCAGCATGACACCATTCAGGAGACTGAAGCTCAGTCAGAACTGAACTTTGAAAAATGCACTTTCCCTTAACTTAGTTGTAAATCCAGCAAAGAATAGTGAAAAAAGTAAGCAAGAGTGTCAGAGAAAATTTAAATTCTTACAGAGATGTTAGACAGAGCTTGCACTTTACTTTGTGTAGCTGACCCCCTCCTTTGAAATCAGGCAATTAAGGAAACTCCTAATGGCTAACAGATATGAGGACCTGCATCAGGAATGTGAAGAAGATTTACAACTAAAGCCCCCATCACACACAGCGAGATCGCTAGCGAGATGGCTGCTGAGTCACAAGTTTTGTGACACAACAGCGATCTCACCAGCAAGATCGCTGTGTGTGACATCGATCAGCGACCGGCCCCCCTGCCGGGTATCGCTGATCATGCTCAAAAGCCCTGGATTTTTTTTTGATCGTTGGTCTCCCACTGGCCAGCATGCACCGCGTGGTAGCGGGAGAGCAAATATCAGTGAGCTCCCAGCTCGTATCCAAGGTAAACAGCAGGTTTCTAAGCGCCGCGCGGCGCTTAGAAACCCGCTGTGTACCTTGGATACCAGCGAGCTCGCGCTGGAAGCTGGTATCCAAGGTAAACAGTGGGTTTTAAGTGCTGCACGGTGCTTAAAAACCAGCTGTTTACCTTGGATACCAGTTCCCAGCGCGAGCTCGCTGGTATCTAAGGTACACAGCGATGCGCGCGCTCGTCGTCGCTGGTCCTGATCGCTGGTGAGATCTGCCTGTTTGCCAGCTCACCAGCGATCATGTAGTAACACACCAGCGATCCTGACCAGGTCATATCATTGTCGGGATCGCTGGTGAGTCGCTATGTGAGATGGGGGCCTTAGATAAGACTTTGAAGAAACATAAAGATCTTCCGGGTCTTTGTCTTCTTACTAGAAATAAAGAAGGGAGATTTGCATGAACTGCATCGATTCAATAGAAAGGAAAATCATATTTTTGGAAATGTGATGAAGTGGTGAATGCAAAGCACGGTTTCAATTCACTGGGCAATGGCCAGGATCCCTCCATTTGAATAAGGCATGATAGAAGAGGATACACCTGTCATCTTTGGTCTTTATTTAAAGATAAAATTATGATAAAAAATATGACAACCATGTTTAGCACCTGTGATCTTAAGGAGCAAAGATATTGTGAATGTAGGGAATCTCATCATTTTTTTAAACTGAAACCACATCTCATGACCAGCCCTGTTATGAGTCATCAAGGGGAGGTGTGTGGGTGTAACTTAGGAGCTAATAAAAGGCAAATGCCAATTTTTGGACCTTGTCATTCCCCGGAGGTGCAGCTAACTGCGGTTCTGTCCATTTTCTTTCTGGAGTGACTATCTCCATAAATCTGAAGCCGTTGCAGTGATGTCAAGTTTAGTAAGTCTTTTGTCCCCTTTGTAAAATATTTTGAATATTTTTTATAAACACTGCCTATCTTTCTGGACTAAATATAAAATGTAATAGTTCTGTTTCTTTTGTTCTGTAAATCACACTCATGAAAGCCAGACGCTGTCTGTCAGGTATCCAATCGGCCTGTAAACGATTGGTGTTGGCAGTTAATAATCTTACTTGGATTATTATGGAGTTGCCAGTGACTGTACCTGGGTATATATACTCTATAAGTTAGAATCTGAGGTGTATATACAGTGGGGAAAAAAAGTATTTAGTCAGTCAGCAATAGTGCAAGTTTCACCACTTAAAAAGATGAGAGGCGTCTGTAATTTACATCACAGGTAGACCTCAACTATGGGAGACAAACTGAGAAAAAACAATCCAGAAAATCACATTGTCTGTTTTTTTTTTCATTTTATTTGCATATTATGGTGGAAAATAAGTATTTGGTCAGAAACAAAATTTAATCTCAATACTTTGTGATATATCCTTTGTTGGCAATGACAGAGGTCAAACGTTTTCTGTAAGTCTTCACAAGGTTGCCACACACTGTTGTTGGTATGTTGGCCCATTCCTCCATGCAGATCTCCTCTAGAGCAGTGATGTTTTTGGCTTTTCGCTTGGCAACACGGACTTTCAACTCCCTCCAAAGGTTTTCTATAGGGTTGAGATCTGGAGACTGGCTAGGCCACTCCAGGACCTTGAAATGCTTCTTACGAAGCCACTCCTTCGTTGCCCTGGCGGTGTGCTTTGGATCATTGTCATGTTGAAAGACCCAGCCACGTTTCATCTTCAATGCCCTTGCTGATGGAAGGAGGTTTGCACTCAAAATCTCACGATACATGGCCCCATTCATTCTTTCATGTACCCGGATCAGTCGTCCTGGCCCCTTTGCAGAGAAACAGCCCCAAAGCATGATGTTTCCACCACCATGCTTTACAGTAGGTATGGTGTTTGATGGATGCAACTCAGTATTCTTTTTCCTCCAAACATGACAAGTTGTGTTTCTACCAAACAGTTCCAGTTTGGTTTCATCAGACCATAGGACATTCTCCCAAAACTCCTCTGGATCATCCAAATGCTCTCTAGCAAACTTCAGACGGGCCCGGACATGTACAGGCTTAAGCAGTGGGACACGTCTGGCACTGCAGGATCTGAGTCCATGGTGGCGTAGTGTGTTACTTATGGTAGGCCTTGTTACATTGGTCCCAGCTCTCTGCAGTTCATTCACTAGGTCCCCCCGCGTGGTTCTGGGATTTTTGCTCACCGTTCTTGTGATCATTCTGACCCCACGGGGTGGGATTTTGCGTGGAGCACCAGATTGAGGGAGATTATCAGTGGTCTTGTATGTCTTCCATTTTCTAATTATTGCTCCCACAGTTGATTTCTTCACTCCAAGCTGGTTGGCTATTGCAGATTCAGTCTTCCCAGCCTGGTAAAGGGCTACAATTTTGTTTCTGGTGTCATTTGACAGCTCTTTGGTCTTCACCATAGTGGAGTTTGGAGTCAGACTGTTTGAGGGTGTGCACAGGTGTCTTTTTATACTGATAACAAGTTTAAACAGGTGCCATTACTACAGGTAATGAGTGGAGGAAAGAGGAGACTCTTAAAGAAGAAGTTACAGGTCTGTGAGAGCCAGAAATCTTGATTGCTTGTTTCTGACCAAATACTTATTTTCCACCAAAATATGCAAATAAAATGAAAAAAAAACAGACAATGTGATATTCTGGATTTTTTTTTCTCAGTTTGTCTCCCATAGTTGAGGTCTACCTATGATGTAAAATACAGACGCCTCTCATCTTTTT
Source organism: Dendrobates tinctorius (assembly GCF_039654945.1). NCBI lineage: Eukaryota > Metazoa > Chordata > Amphibia > Anura > Dendrobatidae > Dendrobates > Dendrobates tinctorius. Next base: position 3,652,644 of record NW_027361692.1, on the reverse strand, counting down.
AAGTGGTGGAACTTGCACTATTGCTGACTGACTAAATACTTTTTTGCCCCACTGTACAATACGCTCACTGTTAGTTCTCCAATAAATGGCCCATTAGTGGAAACAGCCCGTGGCTTCCTCCATTGATCATTTGTCAATTGTGTAATTATCTAGCAGGTAGAGGGCAGCAGAGGGCTGTTCATGACAAAAAGGTAACAGCTTGGTGGGTTCAACGTGACCCCACTGACTGTGATCTTTTACAAAGAGATTCTTCAAACCCAAGTCTAAATCCCATTAAGATTTTAAAATGATTTTCATATGCAAGAAACTCAAATCTTACATAGCTAAAATAATGGATGTTTTGATTACTTATTCTGAAAAGCTCTCCAAAAGTTTATGTAAAATATGAAGTCTGATTGTAAGAAACCACAGTAAATACCTTTGATAAATGTTTGGTGTCATTCATAATTTCATTTAAGGGAGTGTCGTTTGTAGTAACAAAGAAGAGTGTTTCGGACTCAGGGGAACCTGTAATATAAAGAGATAAAGTCACAATTCCTTTCTTTTAAGTTGAAATACAGTATGTAATAATCCATATTAAAAAAAATTATATCCTTTTAGATGCTTGCCCATAGGAAAATGCTGCATTTTTTTCCAACTATTATACACATAAAATGCTACAACCACATTTTTATTAATAGGGAGAAATACAAAGGACTGAAACAGTGTCTTTTTGTTTCTTCTTTGGTGCATTTTTGGTAAGTGGCATTTCTTCCAAAATGTTTCATGTTTCTGCTTGCACCAAAAAAACAAATTTACTGCAACTACATGCTTGTTAGATTTCCACCATAACTTAAGTGAGTTTTTGGCATGACATATAGTTAATTTGTCTAGTCGTTGAACACTACATCTCTACCTGCTAAGTCCTAATTACTTTTTTTTTTAAAAGTGAGGAGAAAGGCATAAAATACTAAAAAAGGCAAAATGCAAGGAAGGAAAAGTACAGCTGATTAGGGAACTCAGACCAAAACAGACACTTGTTTTAGATAGAAAAGAAACAATCTTTACACCTGATGAAGGTGGATTCACCGCCGAAAAGCTTTGTGAGGCGATAATGACCAAGTTCTTTTCTATCTAAAACAAGTGTCTGTCTTGGTCTGAACGCCCTAATCAGCCATACTTTTCCTTCCTTGCATTTTACACCCTTCTTGGTGTGCGGCTTGGTGCAGCACAGACCCAGCAGATTATTAACCATCCTGCAGGACCTGAAAGACGGAGGACCTGCAGTGACATCAGCATCACGTGACATTCCACGTGACCGGCTAACCTCCGAATCCGGAAGCCGGGACGGCGAATGGTGCATGATAAACACTGCAGGCGCTGAAAACGTGGTTATGCCAGCAGCATAACCATGGCAGGCTACTGTACTTTGTTTTTAACCTCCTACACTTGACCACCGGGTATCCCACCAGGAACACCACCTCCTCTCTCCTATTTTGTTTCAAAAAACGCAAAATGGAAGCTGAAACTCGGGCTATTGCCACAGAAGAAGAGGTTGATGACTTCAAATGGGTCAATTTCAATATTGTAAGCTATCCACTTTAGAAAGGATAGAAGATATTTTACTGATTGTTGGAGGTCCGACTACTGGAACTCCCAGCGCTCCCAAGAACACAGCTATGTAAACCAGGAACTGAGCTCTGCAAAGAAATGTCTTAAATGGAGTGGAGATGCACAGGTTCAACTTCTCCTCTGTTTTTCATGCAGGTGCTCTTTTATTTCCAGCAGTCCCATAGGCAATGAAAAATGGAGCAGAAGTAAGGCATGAACATTTCTATTGCATTCAAGACAGAGCTTTGCAGGGCCCATCAGCCGAGTTTCAGAGCCTTGTTCCCAGGATTGCTGGGAGAAATGGTGGTCGAACCCTCAAAAATCACTAAGTGATTTGCATTGGGGTCAGGTTTCAGATGAAACTCAGACTTTTTTTGCCCTAGTCGGACCAGTTTCATCTGAAACAAATTTTGTTTCATGAAACTCAATACGAACAAAGTCACTCAACTTTACAATTAATGCAAAGGGGACTTGGAGAAAACCATGCAAAAATCAGCTGCACGAATAATCACCTTTTTAGAAAGCAAACGTTGACAATTGTCATAAGAAATCCTTGAGCAAATAGTGCATATTTTATTGAATCACTCTATCTGTGGTTAAAGGCTGACATTTAGTTTTTATCCTTTATTGCATTGTATTAAAATAGAGCAATATACTGTTATCTGGACCATGTTTCCACAATGATGAAACTAGATTTCATTCATTCATCAGAAAACTAAGGTTCCCCACGTTGTAGTGTCAACATCCTACTGTTTTTCTGTGCTAATTAATATTTCAGCTCCTTGTTATTTTACAGTGTATAGCCCTAGTTGAAGAGCCCGGCATAGTAACTAACTATGGTTAGTTATAACAAATTATAATGATTATATCTATATATATAAAGCTGTGTATAGCCCCGCCCACTCCGCATAGCCACATTCACTATAATATCCCACATCATCCCGTCAGCCAGAGCTACTGGACTACTACCACTATTATCCCACATCGTCCCCTCAGCCAGAGCCACCAGACTACTACCCCTATTATCCCACATCATCCCATCAGAGCCACCAGGCTACTACCGCTAATATCCCACATCATCCTGACACAGCCACCGGACTACTACCCCTAATATCCCACATCATCCCATCAGCCAGAGCCCCTGACTACTACCCCTAATATCCCATATCATCCCGTCAGCCTGGGGTCAGAACCAGAGCGCTGAGTGGAACGGTTCTAACTTCCATACCAGAAATCCCTTTAAGAGAGGTCTTGGGTCAGATTCAGAGTGCAGAGTGGATTTGCCCTCACTTCCATACCGGGGATCCCTTTAAGAGGGACCTGGGGTCAGAACCAGAACATTGAGTGGAATTGACCTAACTTCCCTACCAGGGATCGCTTTAATAGAATCCTGGGGTCATAATCAGAGTGCTGAGGGATTTACCCTAACTTCATACAGGAGATCACTTTAAGAGAGCCTGGGGTCAGTACCAGAGCATTTGAAGGCAATTGCCCTGACTTCCATACTTGGGATCCCTTTAAGAGAGCCTGGGGTCAGAACCATAACTCTTAGTGGAATTGCCCTAACTTCCATGCCGGGGATCCCTTTAAGAGAGGCTTGGGGTCAGAACCAAAGCGCTGGATGGATTTGCCCTGACTTTCATACCAATGATCCCTTTAGTAGAAGCCTGGGGTCAGAATCAGAGTGCTGAGGGATTTGCCCTAACTTCCATACTGGAGATCCCTTTAAGAGAGGCCTGGGGTCAAATCCAAAGCACTGGATGGATTTGCCCTGACTTCCATACCAATGATCCCTTTAAGAGGGAAGATGTGCCTATGGGATGGAGGATGTGTGATGTGTATATGGGCACGGGAGGGGGTGATTCATTTCTGTCATGTGCTCTCTGCTCCTTTCTGGGGGGCAGACAATGGCTGGGAGCTTATGCTCCCGGGGATGCTAGATTTCTCCCACCATGTCAGTATCTGCTGAGGTGTTGTCATGGAGTGGGAAAACTGTTGCTCAAAGCAACCAATCACAGCTCAGCTTCTTTTAAACAGCTCTGGTGAAATGAAAGATGCTTCGTGATTGGTTGGTGATACACACATACATACACACATACATTCAACTTTATATATATAGATTTAAAGGCCCTTTACATAAAAATCACAAACAAAAATGCTAATGTGAGCAGGGTTGCCAGAAATTGTCCAGATATTTCAGGATACTCTGTAGTGCACTTTTTTGACCTGTTTGATTTTTCTGTAACTGAAGAAAATTATACAAATTATTTTGACTGTACTTATTATAATTTTACAGTTTACAATGAATGCAGTTAATGTCTATATATAAGAATTATGGGCTTTAGACTTGTATCACTTATAATAATTTATTAATGTTCTTCAATGGGACATTGTCTGTCTGTAATTTTTTGATAAGAGGTCCAGAAAAAATTAAAAGTTAAGTTGGCAACTCTGATTGTCAGTTCATGTCATATTATTGTGATTATGGTTTGTTTGACTGTTATGAACGTGTTCACACACTCTTGTGAAATAACAGAGGAAATAAAAGGACCAATAAAGGAAGAAGCCGCACCTACACCCAACTTGTCTCTGTACAGACTAGAAAAGTACCTAGCTGAACAAATAACAAACACCTCCTTGAATTTGGCTCCCTAAAAGGCCGCTGAGGGGTTTCTCGCACCTCCTGAGGAACCAGAGTGGAACCCACACACAAATCCTACAAAGGGAAAGGAGAGCGTGCAGGGGGACACAGGACCCAGGGTAAGAAACTAAATACATTTACACAGGATTGACAGGTAAAAACACAGAAAACCAAAAAATAAATGGACTAAGTGAAAACTAGAGTTGAGCGACTTTGGTCGGATCGGGTTTCATGAAACAAAATTTGTTTCAGATGAAACTGGTCCGACTAGGGCAAAAAAAGTCGGAGTTTCGTCCGAAACCCGACCCCAATGCAAGTCAATGGGGAATAAAAGTCGGCATTGAGTTGATGAATGTCATCTGCTCAGTGCCGACTTTTATTTCCTATTGAATTGCATTGGGCTCGGGTTTCGGACAAAACTCCGACTTTTTTTGCCCTAGTTGGACCAGTTTCATCTGTAACAAATTTTGTTTCATGAAACCCGATCCGACCAAAGTCGCTCAATTCTAGTGAAAACCTCCCAGAGCCCAAACGTGGAAGAAAGGAAAGGGTGCTTGGGAGGATAACACATAAACAGACCATAGGAAAGCAACTGACATTACTAAAACAAGATAATCTCTAGTTAATGAGCTGCAACTCCAAACACCCATTAATCTTGAAGTATTTAAGTGATTTGCAGTGGGGAAAAAAGTATTTAATCAGCCACCAATTGTGCAAGTTCTCCCACTTAAAAGGAATCTGTCACCCTTTTTTTCGGCTATGAGCTGCCTGAACCAACATCAGGGGTTTATCTACAGCATTCTCTAATGCTGCGGATAAGCCCCCGATGTAACCTGAAAGATAAGAAAAAAGAGTTAGATTATACTCAACCCCGGCGTCCGTTCCGGTCCGATGGGTGTCCTGTTGTGGCTCCTGCGCAGGCGCACTGCTCTGCCCTGTTGAGGGCAGAGCAGATTCCTGCAGTGCGCAGGCACCGGGATAGGTCTGGCACCTGTGCACTGCAGTATTCTGCTCTGCCCTCAACAGGTCAGAGCAGTGCACCTGCGTCGGAGCCATGGCAGGAAGGAAAGAAGAGGACTTCACCATTAGAAGATGGGAGGTGCAGGACCGCAACCCATCGGACCAAGACCGCACCGCCCCCCGGTGAGTATGATCTAATGGTGTGTGCACACGCTGCGGATTCTGCTGTGCAATTTTCCGCGTGGATTTTGCAAAATCCACAGGTAAATATGCAGGTCAAAAGACCTGCAGTTTATCTGCTGATTAGCCTGCGATTTTCCTCTGCGGTTTGACACCTGGACAATGGAGTAGGTGCAAAACCGCTGTGTATTCCGCAGCAAATCCGCGCGGAAAATTCCGCACCGTGTGCACTGCTGTTTTTGTTTTCCATTGATTATAATGGTACTGTACACCACAGCAGAAACTGCTGCGCATCAGCAGGACCAAAACCGCTGCAGATCCGCAGCAGAATCTGCAGAGTGTGCACACACCCTCACTCCTTTTTCTTCTCTTTCAGGTTCCATTGGGGGCTTATCTACAGCATTACAGAATGCTGTAGATAAGCCCCTGATGGCGGTGCAGGCAGCCCATGGTCGAAAAAAAGGGGTGACAGATTTCCTTTAAAAAGATGAGAGAGGCCTGTAATTGATATCTTAGGTAGACCACAGCTATGCGAGTCAAAATGAGAAAACAAATCGAGAAAATCACCTAGTCTGATTTGGCAAGGTTTATTTTTCAAATTATGGTGGAAAACAAGTATTTGGTCACCTAAAACATGCAAGATTTGTGGCTCTCACAGAACTGTAACTTCTTCTTTAAGAGGCTCTTTGTCCTCCACTCATTACCTGTAGTAATGGCACCTGTTTGAACTTGTTATCAGTATAAAAGACACATGTCCACAACCTCAAACAGTCACACTCCAAACTCCACTATGTTGAACACCAAAGAGCTGTTGAAGAACACCAGAAACTAAATTGTAGCCCTGCACCAGGCTGGGAAGAATGAACCTGCAATAGGCAAGCAGTGTGATGAAATCAACTGTGGGAGCAATAATAACAAAATGGAAGACATGAAAGACCACTGATAATCTCCCTCATTCTGGGGCTCCACGTAAGATCTCACCCCATGGGGTCAAAATGATCATTAGAATGGTGAGCAAAATCCCAGAACCACACGGGGGGACCTAGTGAACGACCTGCATAGAGCTGGGACAACCGTAACAAAGGCAACCATCAGTAACACACTACGCCACCAGGGACTCAGATCCTGCAGTGCCCTTCGTGTCCCCCTGCTTAAGCCAGTACATGTCCAGTCTGAAGTTTGCTAGAGAGCATTAGGATTATCCAAAAGAGCATTGGGAGAATGTCATATGCTCTGATGAAACCAAAGTGGATCTGTTTGGTAGAAACAAAACTTGTCGTGTTTGGAGGAGACAGAATGCTGAGTTGCATCCAAAGAACACCATACCTACTGTGAAGCATGGGGGTGGCAACGTCATGCTTTGGGGCTGTTTCTCTGCAAAGGGACCAGGACGACTGATCTGTGTACATGAAAGAATGAATGGAGCCATGTATCTTGAGATTTTGAGGCAAATCTCCTTCCATCAGCAAGGGCATTGAAGATGAAATGTGGATGGGTCTTTCAGCATGATAATAATCCCAAGCAAACCGCCAGAGCAATGAAGCAGTGGTTTTGTAAGAAGCATATGAAGATCCTGGTATGTCCTAGCTAGTCTCCAGATCTCAACCCCATAGAAAATCTTTGGAGGGATTTGAAAATCCGTGTTGTCCAGCGATAGACAAAAAACATCACTGCTCTAGAGGAGATCTGCATGGAGGAATGGGCTAGCATACCACCAACAGTGTGTGCCAAACTTGTGAAGAATTACAGAAAACGTTTGACCTCTGTCATTGCCAACAAAGGATATAGAACAAAATATTGAGATAAACTTTTGTTAAAGGGAATCTGTCACCCCATTTTAGCCCTATCAGCTGCTGGCACCACCATCAGGGGCTTATCTACAGCATTCTGTAATGCTGTAGATAAGCCCCCGAGGTAACCTGAAAGATAAGAAAAACAAGTTAGATTATACTCACCCTGGCGTCCGGTCCTCCCATCTTCATACGATGCTATCTTCCTTCTTACCTCTGCCTCTGCTCCTGCACAGGCGTACTTTATCTGCCCTGTTTAGGTCAGAGTAAAGTACTGCAGTGCGCAGGCGCCGGACCTCTCTGACCTTTCCCAGCGCCTGCACACTGCAGAACTTTACTCTGCCCTCAACAGGGCAGATAAAGTACACCTGCGCAGGAGCCGAGGCAGAAGTAAGAAGGAGGACAGCATCGTATGAAGATGGGAGGCGCTGGACCGGACCGCGACACCCACCGCCCCCACCCCCCGGTGAGTATAATCTAACTTGTTTTTCTTATCTTTCAGGTTACATCGGGGGATTATCTACAGCATTACAGAATGCTGTAGATAAGCCCCTGATGGTGGTGCCGGTAGCTGATAGGGCTAAAAATAGGTGACAGATCCCCTTTAATGACCAAATACTTATTTTCCACCATAATTTGAAAAAAAAATCTTGCCAAATCAGACAAGGTGATTTTCTGGATTTGTTTTGTCATTTTGACTCTCAAAGTTGTGATCTACCTATGATGTCAATTACATGCCTCTGTCATCTTTTTAAGTGGGAGAACTTGCACAATTGGTGCGTGACTAAATACTTGTTTTCTCCACTGTAAGTGTTCTAGGCTGATTAGATACCTGCTGTTTACATTGGAAACCAGCTTGCTCGCTGGTCCTGATCGCAGGAGGGGCTGTCTATGTGACAGCTCACCAGCGATCAGCCGAACGATGTCCCAGCGATCCCATCCATGTCGGATCATTGGTGGGATCGCTGGAACATCGTTACACTACATTTAGAAAGGACAAAGACAGAGAAGGTGTAGGGGTGTATATTTTCATTAAATCCAACTTAAGACCTGTGCTCAATGAGAGCATTAGGGGGAGCTGCAACAATGTAGAGTCAGTGTGGCTAAATGTACATGGGGATAGCAATAATGGAAAGCTGCTAATTGGAGATTGCATATGATGAGAGGCTGGAAAAGTTGGGTTTGTTTAGCTTAGGAAAAAGATGCCTCAGAGGAGATCTCATTTACATGTATAAATATATGTGTTGTTAGTACAAAGGACTCGCCCGTGACTTAAGCCCCGTCATACACAGCGAGTCACAAGTTTTGTGACGCAACAGCGATCTCACCAGCGAGATCGCTGTGTGTGACACTTATCAGCGACCGGCCCCCCTGCCGGGTATCGCTGATCGTGCCTGAATGGCCCGGACATTTTTTTGATCGTTGGTCTCCCGCTGGCCAGCACGCATCGCAGTGTGTGGCAGGCAGGAGACCAGCGATCAGCGAGCTGGAGCCTGGTAACCAAGGTAAACATCGGGTTTCTAAGCACAGCGCGGCACTTAGAAACCCGATGTGTGCGCTAGATACCAGAGCGCTCATGCAGGGAGCTGGTAACCACGGTAAACATCAGGTTTCTAAGTGCCGCGCGGCGCTTAGAAACCCGATGTTTACCTTGGCCACCAGCTCCCTGCGCCAGCGCTCTGGTATCTTAACGTACACCGCTTGTCGCTGTCCTGATCGCTGCTGAGATCTGCCTGTTTGGCAGCTCACCAGAGATCATGTAGCGACACACCAGCGATCCTGACAAGTTCATATCGTTGTCGAGATCACTGGTGAGTCGCTATGTGTGACGGGGCCCTTGCTCCTTTCAACCACTTTACTTAGGACCAGGGCTATTCATTACAGGTGGAAGAAAGGTGATTCCGGCAGCTAAAAAGGAAAGGGTTCTTTACAGTTAGAGCAGTCAGAATGGGGAACACCTTACCTCAAGGGGTAATAATGGCAGGCACTATAACAGCTTTTAAAAATGGACTGGATGATTTCCTCAATACATATAACATCGTGGGTTATAGTTAATGTAGTGACAAAATGAACAATTGGTGGAGAAAGGTTGAACTTGGACAAGCAAAGAAGGCATTGTCAAGGTGAATATAAATAGCCTCTACGAAGGTGTGATAGGACAGAACAAAATGGGGAAGTGAGAGACACCTGAATAGCAGCCAAGGAAAGGAAGACCAAGAGACCATGCAGGCTGTGGCTCAGTAGAGAGGGACACCAACCATGCAGCAAGAGGTCACCAGATTGAGTCCAGAAATCTAATTATAACTCTGACAATCTAAATTAAAGGTCTTAGAAAACATAGAACACTACATAAAGTCTGGATAACTATGAACTAAAAGTATTCATGAGTTAAAGAATATAGCTATGTTGTTATTGAATGGATATCACTATTAAAACATGACTTTTTTTATACACTGGATGGAAAAGGAACGGTAAATGTAAAGGAAGAACTTAAGCTGCCCATATACATATAGCCTAAAATGGATAATTTCAACCATAACAAACATCTACAGGGACAGATTGTACAAAGTAATAATTTTAGCCGTATGATAAAACACCATTATTATTATTTAGTCAAGCTTAAAATTTTCATCCATTTTTTAATATTTTTTATTATATTATGCTAGATCTTATTTGCCACATGTAGTATTTCTTGTTAAGCTGTTCTTTGTCCATAGAACAATTGTAATACGAACTAAAATCTGCATGGCTACATCAGTAAAATGATCGCTCACTAGAACAGTGTTCCCCAACTCCGGTCCTCAAGAGCTACCAACAGGTCATGTTTTCAGGATTTCCTTAGTAATTCGCAGGTGATGGAATTTCTGTCTGTGTAGGTGATGCAATTATCACCTGGGCAATACTAAGAAAATCCTGAAAACATGACCTGTTGGTGGCTCTTGAGGACTGGACTTGGAGAACACTGCACTAGAACATTTGTTTAACAGTTGTTAGTGAATCCTAACCTACTTCTGCCTAAGTTCTATGGTCACTTTTATACTTCTCCCTGTTAGATTCATTTTTAGTTATGACTTAAAAAACAACATTAAAACTGCAATAGCATTTTTCCAAAAAACTACAGCCCTGATTAATTAAAATTGGTGTTTTGTAAGCCAGTCTTAATAAGGTGCATACAGGAATAAGATATAACACTTAACATATTCAGAGCATCTTATCAATGGAGTACGCCACTGACTTCCCAGAAATGTTACCCAAGTCAGGAGTTAGAGTAAAATTTCTGGCCCAAAAAACACTGCTACTTTCCAAAAATTTTATGGGTGGGCATAGCCATGTCATGCTCCACACTAACACCTCTCCAGTTCCAACCAGCTTGGCAGAGCTGCTTGTAACTGGCGTGAAACATGATAATTTGCAAAATTTCATTAAACCTGGCATAAGCACTTTGATAGATTGGCCCCTAAGTATATATGAAACCATCCTAATAGTGTCATTTTGTTTCCAGGATTTTGTCAATAATATTTTTTGCCAAAGTCATCAAAAAATGCATCTGTTAAATTTGCAGGTTGTCTTGCAAATGAAACAAGCAATCTAGAGTGGCAACAAGTCCAACTTGGCAATCCAATAACTTTAAATATATCACATACTAAAAATTTGGCTAATATGACTGTTTGATAGGTGTACCCCAGTATCTATTAACAGAATGGACCATTTTTAAATTCAGCAATTTTTATAGCAGCCATTAGGTATTCTACAGGGGTAGCTGATAGCTGCCATTCTATACTTTGTCTTGGTAGAAGTTGTAATTAGTAGTAATTAGCATGAATCATTAACGTTAATACTGTAAATCGTTTAAGAAGACTTACCAGTTGTGGACACAGGAGGGTCCTCAATTATTACTGGAGAGAAAGTGCCTTCTGTAGACATTTCATCCTTCCTAGATAATAAGGTGCAATGTCAATCAGTTCTGGAAAGCCTAAAAGAACCACACATGCTGCTCTAATCTATTGCAAGTAATAAACCTTAATTGGTGAAGATAAGTGCTACTTTCTCATGTGTAAGATGCTTATCTATCCTACTGTGAGCATTAAATAGATTAATTACTCCTACTTTAATTTTACTACTTTTAATTTTACCAGTGTTCAATGTATATATGCACACAAGGATAACAATACCATTACATATTTAAGAAAATTGTCTATGAGGAAATTGAGGAATTTGAGGAAATTGTTTTTTAATGGGTTTGCATCTTCTGCAACATTAACATAAACAGTTTAATTCCACTAATGCATATGCTCAAAATATACACATTCAATGCAAATGTCATTCCAAAACATACTGAGAATGCAGAGAAGAGTAGTTTAGTCCTACTTAGACTTAATATGTTTCTATACTCAAAATTGTTTTATGTAGGATTGGCTCATTCTAGACATATCCTTGGATCATTTGGTCACAGTGATAAAACTTTGACCCAAAAAAGTATATTAGTGTTATTAATTAATTACTCCTTTAATTATAAAAAATATTGGATTTCATGGGTTGTCTTAAAAGGACAACCTTTTCATATCAATTTTGGTAGCGCATATGTAACTCACACACCAGGTCTCCTACTTAAGAGCCTACCTCTGTTAGCCCTGACTCACACATCTTACAGTGGGTACAGAAAGTATTCAGTCAGACCCCTTTAAAATTTTCACTCTTTGTTTCATAGCAGCCATTTGGTCAATTCAAAAGATCATTTTTTTTCTCATTAATGTACACTTTGCACCCCATCTTGACTGAAAAAAAACCCCAAAATGTAGAAATTTTTGCAAATTAATTAAAAAAGAAAAACTGAAATATCACATGGTCATAAGTATTCAGACCCCTTCATTGAAGTTCAGCTGTGTTAATTAAAATGAGAGAACTTAATTTGTAAAGGCACACACCTGTCTATATAAGACCTCACAGCTCACAGTGCATGTCAGACCAAATGAAAATCATGTGGTCAAAGGAACTGGCCAAGGAGCTCAGGCAGAATTGTGGCAAGGCACAGATCTGGCCAATGTTACAAAAGAATTTCTGCAGTACTCAAGGGTTCCTAAGAGCACAGTGGCCTCCATAATCCTTAAATGGAAGAAGTTTGGGACCACCTGAAGTCTTCCTAGACCTGGCCATCCAGACAAACTGAGTAATCCTGAGAGAAGAGCCTTGGTGAGAGAGGTAAAGAAGAACCCCAAGATCACTGTGAGTGAGCTCCAGAGATGCAGTAGGGAGATGGGAGAAAGTTCTATAAAGTCAACTATCACTGCAGCCCTCCACCAGTCAGAGTGGCCTGACAGAAACCTCTCCTCAGTGCAAGACAATGTAAAGCCTGCATAGAGTTTGCTAAAAAACACATGAAGGACTCTCAGACTATGAGAAATAAGATTCTCTGGTCTGATGAGATGAAGACAGAACTTTTTGGTGATAATTCTAAGCGGTATGTGTGGATAAAACCTGGCACTGCTCATCATCTGCCCAATACAATCCCAACAGTGAAACACGGTGGTGGCAGCAACATGCTATGGGGGTGTTTTTCAGCTGCAGGGTCAGGACGACTGGTTGCAATGGAATGAAACATGAATGCAGCCAAGTACAGAGATATCCTGGATGAAAACCTCTTCCAGAGTGCTCTGGACCTCTGACTTGGCCAAAGGTTCACTTTCCAACAAGACAATGACCCTAAGCTCACAGCTAAAATAACAAAGGAGTGGCTTCACAGCAACTCTGTGACCATTCTTGACTGGCCCAGCCAAAGCCCTGACCTAAACCCAATTGAGCATCTCTGGAGAGACCTGAAAATGGCTGTCCACCAACGGTCACCATCCAACCTGATGGAACTGGAGAGGATCTGCAAAGAAGAATGGCAGAGGATCCCCAAATCCAGGTGTAAAAAACTTGTTGCATAATTCCCAAGAAGGCTCATGGCTTTACTAGCTCAAAAGGGTGCTTCTACTCAATACCGAGCAAAGGGTCTGATTACTTATTGCCATGCCCACCATGTCTGATATGCTGCATTACCCCTGGAGCAGTGTGCAAGCACACCTAACTGTCTTGCTCATCATGTCTTGTGTGTTGCATGAACCCTGGAACAGTGTGCACGCGCACCTCACTGTTATATCTGTCATGTCTGTTGTGCTGCGTCACTCCTGGAGCAGTGTGCACGCACACCTCACCTCATGGCTGCATGCCGTTGCTGTGTGGGTGCCCGTCTCTGCTCTGCCTGCTGTGATCGTCACTATGGTCCAGAAGGATCTGATCCAGCAATCCTCCCTATGGTTCTGGAGTCCCTGATCATGTGACCCTCTCTATGTTCAGCAATATCTGATCCAGCAATCCTCTCTATGATCCTGGAGGATCTGACCCGGAAGTGCAGGTGCTAATGCCCTATATCAGACTGCCCCTTCCTATGGTCATGGCCTGAGTATCGTGTTGCTTCCCTGCAGGTTGCTTAGTCTGCTCAGTCGCTCCCTGTATTCTGTGCCCCTGCACTCTGCCCTGTTGTGCGTCTCTGCACACACTCTGTACTTGTATTCTGCCTCTTGTCTCGTGCCATGTCTTGTGTTGTCTTTTGTGCCATGTCTTGTCCTTGCTATTCTTTGTCTTGTAGTACTTCCCGTTCTCTGTCTTTGCCTGTTTCACCATGTCTTGTTTCTGCTATTCTTGGACTGTAGTACTTCCCATGCTCTGTCTTTGCCTGTTCTGCCATGTCTTGCCTTTGCTATTCTTAGCATCGTAGTACTTCTCTAGTTCCCTGTCTTTGCCTGGTTTTCCTTACTCTGTCTTCTGGTGTTCGCTAGCGCATTCCATGTCTAGTCTCAAGGTTGTCCCTTGACCCGGCTCTGGGCTTCGGCCTACGCTCCGCTGCTAGCCCTATACTCTCTCTGACTCAGCTCTGTGCTTCTGCCTATGTCCCGCTCCTTATTCTGTACTTTGCCTAGCCTTGCCTTGTTTCTTGCCTTGCCTTGTTTCTTTGCGTGCCCTTTACATGTGCCTGGCCTTCCCTCGCCTGCCTGTCTGTGCCTCAGCCATGCCCGCCTTAGTCGGGCCCACCTGCTTGTGCCTCAGCCGTGCTCGTCGGCCTGTGACTAAGCTGTGTCCGCCTGTTGTGCTTCAGCCGTGCTCGCCTCAGTCTTGCCCGCCGGTCTGAGCCTCAGCCCGACCAGCTAGCCAGTGCCTCAGCCGTGCTCTGTGCTTCCTTGCACCCACGCTGCCCCCGCACTGTGCATTGCGTGCCCTCTTAGCACGTGCAGGCCCTAGCCTGCTCCTTGGCATACCTCTCCTTGCTTCTCTAAAACACGCGCAGGTTCCACTATGTACCCTGTCATGCCCGCTTGCACGGACAGGCCCTAGCCTGTACCCTGGTGTGCTCCTAGCATGCGCAGACCCATGCCTTAGCCTGAACTCTGGCGTGCCCCTCTGCACGTGCAGGACCTTAGCCTGAACCTCGGCGTGCCTCTCTGCACGCGCAGGACCATGTCCTGAACCTCAAAGCCTGATGTGTTCCGTAGCACGTGTGGGACCTGCTGTGAACCATGTACCCTGGCGTGCCCCCTAGCACGGCCAGGACCATTCTTTGTACTGTGCCCCTGGTGTACCTCTAGCACGCGCAGGACCTTGAATCTTGAATCCTGGCAGCTTCTCTAGCGCGCCCAGGACCTTGGACCTTGAACCCTGGCATGTCCCCTAAACATACACCATGCCTAGTGTGTTGAACCCTGCCTTGCACCTTGCCTTGGACCCTGGCGTGTCCCTAGCATGCACCCTGCCTTGCACCTTGCCTTGGACCCTGGTGTGCCCCTAGCACACACCCTGCCTTGAACTTTGCCTTGGACCTTGGCATGTTCCCTAACACGCACCATGTCTGGAGCTCTGTCGTGCCTCCTTGCCTGAACCCTGGTTTGCCTGCCAGATGCCCGGAACCTGCCGATCGCTGCCAGAGATCGTAAGCCTGATGACTGCGGCCTGATGTCCGGAGCTGAGGTCCGCAGCCTGATGCCCTGATCCTGTCGATCGTTTCCAGCTGTCCGGAGTCCGATGCCATCAAGCCCTTGCCTGTACCCAGGCGTGCCACCAAGCACGTGCCATGCCATGGACCTTGGTGTGCCCACACACGCACCTTGCAGTGTTTTCCTGTTTTCACCTGATGTTACCCTGAGTTTGCCTTAATGAAGATACCTTGAAATCATGTCTTGTCTTGTTTCCTGCACGTCCCTTGTCGTCAGAAACTCGTGTCTTCCTTGAGCCAGCCGTCTGGTTCCAGCAGTCATGGTGGCTCACCTCCTTGGTCTTGCCCCTGACACTCCCTGTATAGGCGGTGGTTGCTCACAAGGTCAGCTCGCCCTCGGTGGGTGTGTGCCATGACCCAGAGGGTCCACTCTAGAAAACGACTCAGCAAAAGCTGACTCCATCACACTTATGACCATGTGATATTTCTGTTTTTCTTTTTTAGTAAATTTGCAAAAATGTCTACATTTCTGTTTTTTTCAGTCAAGATGGGGTGCAGAGTGTACATTAATGAGAAAAAAATGAACTTTATTGAATTTACCAAATGGCTGGGGTGAAAAAAAGTCTGAAAAATGCAAAGGGGTCTGAATACTTTCCGTACCCACTGTACAGTATATGTTCTGCAGACTGAATACAGACTGCAATGCTCTTTGATTAATGATCTCCTGACCTGAACTCGACAGCCTAACATACAGTATATCTTTGAAACTGTTGCATTCAGTTCAGGAGTCTAATGACTGATCTGTGAATTGTGGGCTTTCCTCAAACCAAGAAATATGGATGTGTAAATTCAGGCATAAGTTCAATAGGAACCACGTAATCGCTTGGTAACTTGGCAGCTATCTTGCCTGACTCTCCCACAAAACTGCTCACTCTTCAAACTCCTCTTGTGTTGTCTATAAGAAAAACACTACCAGACATCTCTGGTAGTGGCTTATCTATTAGAGAACAAAATAAATGGTAGTCCAAAATTAAATATGTCAGATCTTTGTCTTCCTTGACATCATCTGCCTGAGGAGAGTCAGGAGCTTCAAGACTCAATAGATATTAGTGCTCAATGATACCACTAGGATCAGCTGCCATTTGTCTAATGATTATGAGGGCTGTAATGCTTCATTTTGTCTTCATTGGATACTGTGAAAGAACTGTATGTCCAGCCACAAGTTAAATGTGAGCTAATAACTGACCCTAAAGTTTTCATAAACTAGACCTGCAGAAAACATCTTATCCCTGTGCTGGCTTCATTGTGTAAACTCAGTATGGGGCTTCCTTGAAAACTATAATGAAAAAAGTCCCATGAACATTTTAATTATCTAAATTTAAGGCCATAATAGACCTTAAATACATATGCAAAAATAGAGAAGCCACGCTTTGCGAGTATGAAAAAAAGGAAACCAAACTGGATGTTTAAGGCCGGGGTCACACTTGCGAGTGCAATGCGAGAAACTCACGCGAATATCTCGACTCAATGCCTGGCACTGCCACCGGCGGTTCGGACTGGAGCATTCAGCAACATAGAAATACATGCAGCCTTACACTCCGGTCCTGAGTGCCGGCAGCATTGCCGGGTATTGAGATGAGAGAGTCGCGCGAGTTTCTCGCATTGCACTCGCAAGTGTGACCCCTGCCTTAGGCTAAAAATATTAGTGGTCTGATTGGGGATTTAGTTTCATGTTGTCAGGGATCATTCAGCAGAATGGTAACATCTGGTATTAATCCTTTTCTGGGCCAATTTTGGATTTATGGTGGGAAGGTCTTTTGAGGAAGTTTGATCACCACAGAGGCATATGTGGATACTTTTTTTCAGGTTTCCTCTCTTTCACTTATCCACCTCCAGAAACTACATGTTTAAAATGATTCCCAATCTTTGCTTATTACCATGAGTTTTTCTTTTTTTATAACCCATGTGTGGTTTCTTAATATTTTTGTATAAATAAAATATTATTTTTAGTCTTAAACCCTCCATTTTGCTCTTCATTAGTTCCTTGAAAACTAGTCTAGAGTTGTAAATTGTTTTATAGCCTGCATATTGGACTTTATGTAGTAGTAGTTAGTAGTTTACTGCCCTGTCTGCAGGGATTTAATATTTGCCCTAAAAATACTTTAAACTTAGAGTTTAACTTAGGCCTGTTTCACATGACCGATATTCATGGCCAAGGTATGACTACAATGTCCGTACCAACTACAGGTTTCCTGACAAATTCAACAGCCTCATACAAGCCTATGAACTGTTGAGTTCTCTACAGGAGATCCATGGGTGGTAAGGGCATAATGGTCTGTACTCTGTTTGTGAATATTAGGCTGGTTTCACATTTGCGCTTTTGTGCGCAGCGCATCGTGCGCACCAGTGCGCATGCGCACTGCGCACCTATATTTAACATGATATGCGCATGGTCTTGCGCATACTTGCGCTTTCGTGCGCATGCGTTTTTTTGTCTTTCACGCCAGGCGCGTCAGACGCAACATGTTGCATTTTTGGTTCCGCCCTGTCTCGTTAAAACAACGCATGCGCACGGAATGCGCACGGAATGCGCAAAAACACCACATTGGAGCCTATGGGAGCGCAATACTTGCGCATGGTATTGCGCACGCTTGCGTTTTTATGCGCATGCGTTTTTAAAATAAACATGACTGAAATGTGGTCTAGACAGTAAAAAAAAAAATTAAACCAAGGTGATAAAATGGTGTGGGCACTGGGATTCCACAATACTTTAAGGATTGCTCACGAGTGGACACACAGCACAAGCTGCACCAATGTAAGTATGAAAAACCTAATGTCTGGCTGAAATTTCAATACATTTCTATGTACTTATGTCTCTTTTTTTTTTTATTGCAGCATGTCTTCATCTGGTGAGGAATATGTCCCTGGGACAGGGCAAGAGGCAGAAGAAGTGAGTACTATGCTTCCGTATGGATTGGAAAAAATAAACACATGTGATTAATTTTTTTGGTTTAATTTTCAGACCTCATCCTCCATCACGCCACCACCACCGGAGGAACGGCAGGAGCAGCAAGGCCAAGTGCGGGCGGGAAGACGTGATGTAAGTACAGACGGACTGTTTTTTTTTTTTTTACTTATTTTCTAGTCTGGTTTATTTATTTTTTTTTTTTTTTGGTATTTTTTAATTTTTTTTTTTAAAATTTTCATGGTTGTTTTTTTCGATGTTTGTTGCTTTTTTTGCATTTATTTTCATTTAAAACAAATAATTTTTTCATGGCTTGTTTATCAATATCTAAAGCTCAAAGTGTGTATGTGTGTGTGTGTGTGTGTGTGTGTGTGTATGTTTGTTTGTTTGGGTATATGGGCACGGGACTATGGGATGGCGGATATGTATGATGGTATATGGTCACGGGACTATGGGATGGAGGATATATATGATGGGTATATGGGCATGGGATGGAGGATATGTATGATGGTATATGGGCACGGGACTATGGGATGGAGGATATGTATGACGGGTATATGGGCACAGGACTATGGGATGGCGAATATGTATGATGGGTATATGGGCACAGGACTATGGGATGGCGAATATGTATGATGGGTATATGGGCACAGGACTATGGGATGGAGGATATGTATGATGGAATATGGGCACGGGACTATGGGATGGAGGATAATTATAATTTTCTATAACTAACCACAGTTAGTTACTATGCCCGGGCAGCGCCGGGCTCTTCAGCTAGTTTTCAAGATTTTTTATTTTAAAATCTTTCAAAGATTAATGTTTGTCTTTCTTTTCTAGGCTCCACAGCGGGAGGAGGACCTCGCCCTGGACAACAACGAGCTCATCCGTCTAGTCCAGGAGCGAGTCCCGTTGTGGGACACCCGTCACCAACTGCACTCGGACAACGTGGTGATCCGGCGGCTCTGGAACGAGGTGGCCGCATCGCTGACTGGGACAACGCCTCTCCCCGGGTCCGCAAGGATTTTCATAAGTATTTAAATGCAGTGTGATGCAGCAGTGATCTTGGCCGGGATCACCCAACTGTGTGTGATGCTATTAACTCCATGGAGTTTCTATCATCACACACAGTTGGATGATCACAGCCTCCAGTGCATAGTCTTACTTTTTTTCTTTTTTTTTTTTTCCACCACAGTGAACAAAGTCAGAACCCGTTGGCGCTCGATGAAGGACCGCTTCAACAGGGATATCCGTCAGGAGAATAAGGTTCGCAGTGGTGCTGCGGCAAGGACCGGCACGAAGTACAGATACCATCGTGCCTTGGCATTTTTAAGACCGGTCCTTGCCTCCCGAACGTAAGTATTTTCTAGTTGTATTGTGTTTTATTCTGTGCTTTTCTATTCCACAGGAGTTGGCGATTGTTAATTTATGGTAGCAATTTCTTTCTTTTCTTTTCACAGCACCTGGAGCAGCACCCTGCAACCTGGGCCCGAAGCGGTCCTTCATCAAGCTGCCCCGGACCCCTCCCAGCCATCCATCAGCGAGGAAGCACCTTGCAGGTCTGCACCACAGTCATCTGGAGACCAGGAAGCTGGTCGCTCAGGTGTTCCCCTGTCCCAGGTCTCTGCCACTGGTTTTGCGGGCACTTCCCGCCAGCAGCGGCAGAGGACCTTGGACAGGCCTCTCATGCCCGAGTTCGTTGAATTGAGCTCGGTCTTTCAGAGTAGCCTCAAGGCACTCTCCGATAGACTTGAGAGTGGTTTCCTCCTTTTGGACCAACGCTACAAGTCTATCGAGGGTCGCCTTGAGCGCCTGGAAGTCGACCTCGCCAGACCAGCGCATCATTTTTACACCCAAATAGCTCGGGACACGGCGGAACACCTTACCCCTGACCTCCAGTTGACTGTCATGCAGGCCTGCAACAATGCTTTTATGCAGGCTATGCAGCAGAGTAGGATTATGCAGCAGTCAGCGGTGGCATTTCCACTGGTGCCACCCCTGACTCGTTTTACAGCATTACCTACTTCTGCTGCATATCACTGCACAGCCACCACACTTCCAAGCCTCGCCGGACACCAATATACTGCCCCAAGTCCGAGTGCAGCTGGACACTTACCCGCCAACACCATGCCGAGCGCTGCTCCTGCCTGGCCCACCACTGCTGCCGCCACCACCACTGGATGGCCCGTCGTCACCACTCCTGCCTGTAGCGCCGCCACCACCACCACCAGCGGGAGGACCACCCCGGTATGGACCGCCACAGCCACCACGCCTGCATGGACCGCCACCACCACCAGCACCACCACCTCGGAGCAGCATCAGCTGGGGGACCCACATTCAATATTTACGGCCCCTGCCAGGACATCCACCACCACCAGCATGCCACAGCAGGTACAAGATCCTGGCAGGCGGTCCACAAGCGCCAGGCGGTCCCCCAGCTCCAGCCAGTCCACAGCCTCCAGGCGTTCCAGAGGCTCAAGGCGGTCCAGAGGCTCAAGGCGGTCCAGAGGCTCAAGGCGGTCCCCGGGGTCTAGCCAGTCCTCAGGCTCAAGCGAGGACAGCAGCAAGACGACGGGCCACCGTCATAAAAAAACAAAGAGGAGGACTCTTACCCTCCCTCCTCCCTCACCTCCCACTTCACAACTTTCCTTGCCTCGGCTCCCTTCCCCCACTTCTTTGGTTCCTCCTTCCCCTAGAACCCCTTACTCCACCCAAAGCCGTTCCTCATCCCTCCACACCCCCCAGTTTCCAGCAACTAACAAATAAGTAAAATAAATGTTATATTTTTATTTCAAAATAATGTTTGGTTATTGTGTCTTTCGCCGCCTGCACACACTGCGCCCTACACTATGGTTTGTTTTTCTTTACTTTATACCGGATGGTCAGCCATCCAACTCTGAAAGGGATACTATTTTTCATTTTTTTTTTTATATATATATATATATATAAATATATATATATATATATATTATTATATATATATATAAATAAAAAAAAATGAAATATAGTATCCCTTTCAGAGTTGGATGGCTGACCATCCGGTATAAAGTAAAGAAAGGGAAACCACCAAAAAAAATAAATAAATTATATATATATATATAAATATATTATATATATATATATATATATATATATATAAATATATAAATATATATATATATATAAATATATATATATATATATATAAATATATATATATATATATAAATATATATATATATATATATATATAAAAATATATATATATATATAAATATATATATATATATATATATATATATATATATATATATATAAATATATATATATATATATATATATATATATAAATATATATATATATATATATATATTTTTTTTTTTATGGTGGTTTCCCTTTCTTCACTTTAACCTGGGCAGGTGAGTTTATTAAGACACAGTACACTAGGTATAAAAAACCATGTATTTTATTTTTAACAAACAACAAAACTATTAAACCATTTGATCCTGCCATGCTACACGACCAACATCGGATAAAAAGTAGTCCGCAAATTGGTCCCTCATTTGGGCAACTTCGACTGAGGACCGAAGAGGGTGCTGAGTAAAATCTGGCAAAGGGTTGGCAGCAGGCTCATCCATGTCAAAGTTCGGCCGCTCCTTTGCCATAACAAAATTGTGCAGAACCACGCATGCCTTCACCACCTCATCCACTGTTTCCATTTTGAGATTGATGGCGGTGCTGAGAATTCGCCATCTGGCCACTAGAATGCCAAAGGCGCACTCTACAGTCCTGCGAGCCCTCGTAAGCCTGTAGTTGAAAATTTTCTTGCGGTGGTCCAAGTCACGGCTGGAGTACGGCTTCAGCAGGTTTGGGCACATCTGAAATGCCTCATCCCCAACCACTACAAATGGCAGTGGTGGAGTTTGGGTTTGGGGAAGAGGCCGTGCCAGTGGAAAATTGAAATGGTTGCCGTACAACCTCCAGCCCATATCAGAGTTCTTAAAAGTCTGTGAATCGTTGCCCCGTCCGAATGCCCCTATGTCCACCGCCACAAACCGGCAGTCTGCATCCGCAATGGCCATTAGGACTGTGGAAAAGTACTTCTTGTAGTTGTAGTACTCGGAGCCACTTCTTGCGGGTTTTGTGATGCGGATGTGCTTCCCGTCCACCGCTCCTAGGCAGTTCGGGAAATTGCAGACTGCCCAGAATTTCTCCGATATTTGAAGCCACTTTTCGGCAGTGGGCAATGGCAGAAACTCCGGACACAGAACATCCCACAGAGCCCTGCAGGTGTCGGCAACAATCCCGGATAAAGTAGAGATTCCCAGCCGGTACTGGAAATGCAGGGATGAAAGACTCTCTCCAGTTGCCAGGAACCTGCCAAACATAAAAAGAAAAAATAATTATATTTCTGTCTTGGGTATTACTAAAAACACTGAAAATAAAAAAGTACATGGCCTAACTATTTTGCATGTTTTTTTAATACAACATAGCAAAAAAACATTTTATAAAGGCTTGGGATTAGTACATGCCAGAAGAAAACCCATTATGCAAAAAAGCAATTTCCCAAAAATAATGTTAAAATTCAATAGCCAAAAAAAAACCTAATTTTTTGGACCAAAAAAAAAAAAAAAAAAGGGAAAAAGCCAAAAAAATTATGCAAACATAACAACATACATACCGTAAGGTGACAAGGAGCCTTTCTTCGGGAGGAATGGCACGCCGGAGCTGAGTGTCCCTTCTCCGGATGTTTCCTTCAACCATACCCAGCAAGTCAAGGAAGCTTTCCTGGGACATCCGTGTATAGTCAGCAAATTTCTCCGGGTTTTCCTGTAGCTCGCTGTACAGCGTGTGATATGCTCCACGGCTTGCCCGGAGTTCGATGATTGGATGCCTCCAAAACCGACGCCGCTGCCGTCTCTGCTGTCTCTCCCTCTCCCTTTCTTGCTGGCAACAAAAGGCATACGCCTGAGACAGCGCAATGTCAAGATCCAGCTTGAAGCGGAAATTATCCAGACGCAGGTCCATCTTGACACCGGAAACAGCAGCAAAATCTGATGAATTCAGCAGTACAGGGTCTATAAAACATTCCAATGACACACGCCCACTGGTGACCCATTGGTGGTCAAGGATTTTTCTATTGTGAAATGTCACACCTAAAAACGCATGCGCATAAAAAACGCAACCGCATGCAAAAACGCATGTAAAACGCAAGTAACACTGCGTTATTTTGACGCATCAGCGTGCGCATGAAGAAAAAAAAACGCACATTTGTTTTGCGTTTTTCTTTGCGTTTTTTATGCGCACGATGCGCTGCGCAAAAAAACGCTAATGTGAAACTAGCCTTAGACATGTGAAAATGTCCTAACTAGGGTTGAGCAAACCCGTGCAAGTTCAGGTTCTGGTACCCAACCCCAACTTTATTCCTTGTATTGTACAGGTGATGCAATTATCACCTGGGCAATACTAAGGAAATCCTGAAAACATGACCTGTTGGTGGGCCTTGAGGACCGGAGTTGGGGAACCCTGGTCTAAGGCCGGTTTCACATTAGCGCATTTTCAGCGCGCGCACGGCCGGGGGTAGCTCTGCCCCCGAGCCGGCTCTCTGCCCGGCGTGCCCGCCCCTTCCTTGTAGCGCCGCCTCCTAGCGGACAGCGGCGCCTGCGATCGGCGCACCCTATCTTTAGCATAGGGTGCGCCGATCGTGCGCAGGCCGTGCGCTAGTTGCGCTTTGACCTGCGCTGCGCACTTTTGACGGTGCGCCGTGCGCGCCAAAATCCGAAAAGTTTGATTTTGGCGCGCACGGCGCACCGTCAAAAGTGCGCAGCGCAGGTCAAAGCGCAACTAGCGCACGGCCTGCGCACGATCGGCGCACCCTATGCTAAAGATAGGGTGCGCCGATCGCAGGCGCCGCTGTCCGCTAGGAGGCGGCGCTACAAGGAAGGGGCGGGCACGCCGGGCAGAGAGCCGGATCGGGGGCGGAGCTACCCCCGGCCGTGCGTGCGCTGAAAATGCGCTAATGTGAAACCAGCCTAAGCAAACTTCTTATTTAATGCCTTAAAGTCACAGGGTCACTGTATTAGGTTTCCATTAACAGTTGCGTGGTTTTCATTAACAATTCAGTAAAGCTCAAATATAACAAAAATGCTTATTGAAAGATAGGAACTTTCACTTATCCATGTTCAGCATGCCACAATTGATTAATAATGCTTCAGTGATGTAGACATGACCTAGTGGAGATTATCTATCAAAATATGAAAATAGCTTCTCTTTACGCTTTACCAATACGATGTAAAAATTGTAACTGCTCAGTTATAAAGATGCACAGCACAACTCTGTTGACTGCATAGTGGCTGCGGCAGGGTACTCTACTTCCATCTCTTCTATTCAAACCATTAGGGGGCAGATGTGCAGTAACTGGCCCTAGACTCTATTCTGTCGTTCAAGCTATGCAGCTCCATAACTGAGCAGTTCTGACCACCGTCAATGCCGGGAACAGCGGATCAGCAAGGATGCCGGGTGTTGCAACCCCACTAATCAGACATTGATGACTAAGGATAGGCCATCAATGTTAAAGTCCAGACATTGCCTTCAAGGGGGGGTAATCCACCTCAAATATTCATCATTTATTCATCCATATGATAGGCACAAAATGTTAGATCAGTCAGAGTCCAAAATTTGGGCACTGGTGGATAAGGATTCTGGATCCAGTGGATGAAGATCCTTTGGAGTACAGAAAAATGGGGTAGATTATATATATTCCTTATTGCAGTCAATTGGAGGTAGGGAAACAGCAATATTTCATCTGCCCCTTTAAGTGAAGAAGAAATATATTTTCTAAAGCACTAAATGGAAAGTTTTCGGTGAGTTAATCTAGTGAAGTGGTAAATTAGCATATCACTAGTGAAGGGTCTATTAAAGGTTTAATAGGCATATTCTAAGAGGTCTATGACTAGCATAATGAACTTTCTCGCTTGGATAATGTACAACAAGTTTGCATCCAGGGCAACAACAGATATTTAACTCACATACATGGAGTGTCAGGAACACTTAGCAATATATAGACAAAATGTTTCCAGGGTCAAATATGAATAAAATGAATAAAATCACACAAAGCACAGATATTTGCTTTTTGCGTTTCTTTACTGTTTTGGACATGTAATAAAGTCTATTATTTTATGTAGTTTTTTGCTTCTAATCTCATATTATTAATCTATCTAGCAAGCAACTTTTCAATTGGTTTATACGGTGCTGTTGTACCTTATCTTAATAATATGTACTAATAATAAGGTTCTAATACAGGTAAGGCATAATAATAAATAATAATAGTAATTAAAAAAATTATATATATACTGTATATATATACAGTGGGGCAAAAAAGTATTTAGTCAGTCAGCAATAGTGCAAGTTCCACCACTTAAAAAGATGAGAGACGTCTGTAATTTACATCATAGGTAGACCTCAACTATGGGAGACAAACTGAGAAAAAAAAATCCAGAAAATCACATTGTCTGTTTTTTTTCATTTTATTTGCATATTATGGTGGAAAATAAGTATTTGGTCAGAAACAAGCAATCAAGATTTCTGGCTCTCACAGACCTGTAACTTCTTCTTTAAGTCTCCTCTTTCCTCCACTCAGTGAAGAAATCAACTGTGGGAGCAATAATTAGAAAATGGAAGACATACAAGACCACTGATAATCTCCCTCAATCTGGTGCTCCACGCAAAATCCCACCCCGTGGGGTCAGAATGATCACAAGAACGGTGAGCAAAAATCCCAGAACCATGCGGGGGGACCTAGTGAATGAACTGCAGAGAGCTGGGACCAATGTAACAAGGCCTACCATAAGTAACACACTACGCCACCATGGACTCAGATCCTGCAGTGCCAGACGTGTCCCTCTGCTTAAGCCTGTACATGTCCGGGCCCGTCTGAAGTTTGCTAGAGAGCATTTGGATGATCCAGAGGAGTTTTGGGAGAATGTCCTATGGTCTGATGAAACCAAACTGGAACTGTTTGGTAGAAACACAACTTGTCGTGTTTGGAGGAAAAGGAATACTGAGTTGCATCCATCAAACACCATACCTACTGTAAAGCATGGTGGTGGAAACATCATGCTTTGGGGCTGTTTCTCTGCAAAGGGGCCAGGACGACTGATCCGGGTACATGAAAGAATGAATGGGGCCATGTATCGTGAGATTTTGAGTGCAAACCTCCTTCCATCAGCAAGGGCATTGAAGATGAAACGTGGCTGGGTCTTTCAACATGACAATGATCCAAAGCACACCGCCAGGGCAACGGAGGAGTGGCTTCGTAAGAAGCATTTCAAGGTCCTGGAGTGGCCTAGCCAGTCTCCAGATCTCAACCCTATAGAAAACCTTTGGAGGGAGTTGAAAGTCCGTGTTGCCAAGCGAAAAGCCAATAACATCACTGCTCTAGAGGAGATCTGCATGGAGGAATGGGCCAACATACCAACAACAGTGTGTGGCAACCTTGTGAAGACTTACAGAAAACGTTTGACCTCTGTCATTGCCAACAAAGGATATATCACAAAGTATTGAGATGAAATTTTGTTTCTGACCAAATACTTATTTTCCACCATAATATGCAGATAAAATGAAAAAAAAAACAGACAATGTGATTTTCTGGATTTTTTTTTCTCAGTTTGTCTCCCATAGTTGAGGTCTACCTATGATGTAAATTACAGACGCCTCTCATCTTTTTAAGTGGTGGAACTTGCACTATTGCTGACTGACTAAATACTTTTTTGCCCCACTGTATATATATATATATATATATATATATATCTATCCTTAGCAATCTTGGCTAGGAAGGATAGGAAAGAGCTTATTGGTCACCATTCTGTAGGGCTACAGCAGTGGAGGCATTAATTAGCTTATCCCTGATGTTGAAGGGTTGTACAGGCATTAATTTGCATATCCCTGGTGGTCTAGTGAATAAAAATTGTTCCCATTTGGTCTAGGGCTGAGATGAGATTATTTTCCTGAGCAAAAGTTTGATGCCTGTGTAGGTAACAGCAGGTTCGCAGGATGCAGTGACGAGACGCGAAACTGGTTGAACTTTGAAAAGCAAACTTTTTATAATTTAAAGCCGCTAGGGCTATACTAAGCAACCAAAAAGGGATAACAACAGTTGTCCTTGCAGGGACAAAGCACAACCAAACACTATTTGGAAAGAACACGACTAACCCGGCCGAGGCTGGTTACTATGGGGCCACGGTATGGCTGTCTATGGGTCCTTATACTCTATAATGTCACTTATCCATCCTGACATCCCTCGGCGTCTCTGTGGAAGCTGCGTTGCTGATGAAGCTGCTTTGGCGTCTTTGATAAGGCTGCTTTGGCGTCTTTGATGAGGCTGCTCTGGCGTCTTTGATGAGGCTGCCTTGGCGTTGCAGTCACTGGGCCCAGCTGCTGAAGATTTGGAGTAGTCTTCAGGTGCCCCAGCACCCAGGAGGAGTTGGGGCACAACAGGCTCTGATGGAGTCCTGAGATGAAGTAACCCCCTGTTGTAACAGCGCGGTTGTGCTTGTTAGCGAGTTCAATGGGACTCCTGCCCCCAAGCAGGGTTGTGTCGCAGTGCTCAAAAGTGGCTGTTTACTGGCCGCGCACACAGCCTGGGGCTGTGTGCAGTGTCTCTGTTGACGAGGAACAGGCCCCAACTGCTGACTGCAGCAGGGTGAAGGCGGCTGTGAGCGGTGATAGACAGGCCGCAACCACGGGGTGACGTGAAATGGCAGTGTACGTAGGTGGCAGCGGGCAGGCCGCAACCGCGGGCTAAAGGGGGATAGCAGCAGCCGGGAGAGGGAGCAAACCGGCCGCGGAGGGCTCGAGCTCAGCGGTAACGGCCGAGGATGACCGGGGGCAGATCGTAACCCAGGATTGGGGCGAAGAGACAGTCCCCTGTTGGTGAGCTTGGCACCTCTTTCCTGAGGGCCACTGCGTATCTACCCTCTGCTGCTGGTCTCTTCTCTGAACTGTCAGTGTCCTTCCTGTTCTCTCACGCCCCCTCTGTCTCCTGCTCCATGTCTGATGTATCACCAACTGACTCCTCTGTGCGCTCCCTGCCCCTTTTATACTCGCCCCTCCCCTTGCTGTCCTCACTCTCAACAGTCCACTCTCCTCCTCTGTTCCCCGGGTACTGTTTCCTTAGGAACTCAAGTGGCGGTCCCCTTGGTTCCGGCCTGGACACTCTGTGGGGGTCCTCCTCCCTACACCTGTCTAAATCGGCAGTGTAATATTACTCTGATGGTCAGGTATGTGTGTATCTGTGCAGATAACCATTATGTGTAGGTGATAAATGAATAGCTTTTCAAATAATGTGTATATTTTGCATTATATTGTATTTAGTATAATTGTTTGTAATTTGTTTGTAACATTTAATTTAAGTTTTATATGTAGTAGTTTACATTGTGCTTATACTTGTTATCAGTTTATAATTGTAAGAGCACTATGGCTGTTAATAGGACATGTGATGGTTTGACACACTGTAGCTGTTACTACAAACATAGTTTGGTTTCAGTTATTAATTTTTTCCTACTGTCCACTTTGCAACAGTGTTGCATTGTTCAAAAGAAAAAAAAAGCATCCACTATCTTTGTGACAGGCCATGTTCACACATTCAATATTTAGTTAGAATTTTACACCAGTATTTGTAAGCCAAAATCTGGAGTGGGACAATCAGAGGAAAAGTATAATAGAAACATGTCACCACTTTTGTATTTATCACCCACTCCTGGTTTTGGCTTACAAATACTGATGTAATATACTGAACAAATACCGAACATGTGAACATGGCCTTAAAAGTACTCTATAGTTTGACTGTAAGGCTGGAGTCACATGATCAAATAAAGAAATTGCTCCGATGTTGATCCAGAAAAGTAGGATGAGTGTCATGTGGGTGTCATGCGAGAACAAGGCAATTTTTCTCACTTAGCATCCATACGACATCTGTATACAATCCGGATATAATGTGTTTTTAACATCTTCTTTTACATACTGTAATATTCTAAGTAATTTAAAGCTAGCTTAAAAAACTAATAAAGCAGTCCTATATACAGATATAGATAGAATAGATAAAGAGAATAGATAGATATAACATACAGATATCATGTAGACATATAATTTCATAAGCCCCTTATATATTATAAAATAGCACCCTGTAGTTACTTTCATGTCGCACTAAGGTATGTTTAGCCTTATTTAACCTATTAAATAAGTAAATAGTAAAAAACTGGATGTGGGTTTACCATAATTTTAATAGACAGCAAAGATAAAGCAGACAGCTGTGGGCAGTACATCACATTACTGTATATGCGCCAATTTATATATATATTTTTTTTTTACTCATTTATATAGCGCCATTAATTCCACAGCACTTCATACACACTTTTGGCACTGTGCCCATTGGGGCTCACAATCTAAGTTTCCTATCAGTATGTCTTTGGAGTGAGGGAGGAAACTGGAGTACCCACAGGAAACCCATGTAAACATAGGGAGAAAATACAAACGCCTTGCAGATTTTGTCCTTGGTGGGGTTTGAAGCCAGAACCCCAGTACTGCAAGGCTGCAGTATAACCACTGAGCCACCGTGCTGCCTCGATTCTGGTGCTTTGCCCTGGTGTGGTGGCAGTCATGCTAATGGTAGTTGGGGCTGATGTCAGCTGTGATTTGTCAAAGTACATACATAAACCAGTATTTAAAAATAAAAAGGCACATACAGAAAAGAAGTTTATTTGAATAAACACCAACTTATTTAAAAAAAAAAAAAAGCCAAGCTGGTTCGTCGTAGTCCGGGGAAACTTCCGTAGTCCAGCAGATCCATCGTATACCAGAAAGACATAAAATGCAAGAAAAATAAAAAATAAACTCTCACTTCTTCATGAATTTATTCCCAAAAGCATTGCCATGCAAATCCAACGTAGTCCAGGTTTCCTTGAATCTGGTGCCAGCAACTGTGAATAGCACGAATGTTATTGCTATTCACAGGCACCATGTACTGACATCACCGCTAATCAAAGTTAATGTGTCAGGAACACCGCACTGCACTTGCTCACTGAGCCAGTGCGCATGTCCTGAGTACAAAAACAGTGCTCAAAGATACCTGTGGAGCGGGACAGCAGCAGTGACGATGTGTGCTTCAGACTATGAGGACCTGAAGCATGTGACTGCTGGGGGCGTGGCCTATGCTCCACAGAGCTAGGAGCTGCAGGGAAACTCCTAGAAAGGTAACTACGTGACAAGTTACCAAGGGGCATAGACAGAGACAGAAACCAGATCAAGCCGAGGTCAAAGCACGAGATAGCAGGACAGTACCAAAGGGTTAGACAGACCGAATAGTCAGGACGTAGCAATAGATCAGAAAACCAGAACGGGCATTGGACGGTACAATAGGGACAAACCGTAACAGAGTAACAATAGCCAAACCAGGAGGTCAGAACCGGAGAAGACAATAGTACCAAAACGGGAGACGAAGTTCATAGTGAGGGGACAGACCGGATCATACACGGGAATCAAACAAGCAATGCAGTATCCACGCACACCAGGGGGCCAGACACACAGCCAGAATAACAGCATAGCTGACAGGGAATCTTAGTCTGGAGTGAGTATAAATACCCCTCCCAGATCTAAAGAGAGGCCGGCAAAAGTTAACCCTGTGAGAACAGGACATTAACCATGTCCTAACCATGACAGTACCCCCCTCTTAATGGGGGGCCACTGGACCCCCAGGTTTCTCAGGGTATCTGGCATGAAAAGCCCGCACCAGTCGATCAGCGTGCACCGAACTGGCCAGAACCCATGACCGATGCTCAACGGAATATCCCTTCCAATGAATAAGGTACTGAAGTCTTCGGCGCACCCACCGTGAATGAACGATGCGCCCTACCTCGTACTCCAGTTGACCCTCTACCAACACTGGTGGAGCCACGGCCGAGGGATCTTCTCTAACTGTCCCCACAGGTTTTAATAGGGACCTGTGGAAGACGTTAGAGATTTTGAAGGAGGTGGGCAACTGTAATCTGTATGCCACCGGGTTGATCACCTCTACAATCTTGTAAGGGCCAATAAATTTGGGGCCCAACTTCATAGTGGGTATTTTAAGTTTGATGTTACGGGTGGACAACCAGACTTTTTCCCCCACTGTCAACGCAGGAACCACCCCCTCCTCCTGTCCGCAAAATGTTTGGACTTCTTCTGGGCTCAGGAGATGTTCCCCTGCACCTCCTTCCAGAGGGTTTTTAACTGTTGTACCATCCCCTCGGCACCAGGGCAATCCGAATCCATACGCGAAAATTCCCCAAACTGTGGAACAAACCCATAATTGACCTGAAAGGGAGACTTTCAGGTAGACTGATTAATCCGACAGTTGAATGCAAATTCTGCCATGGGTAATACCTCACATCAGTCTTCCTGTCTGGAGGAGGCCAGGCATCTCAGAATCTGCTCCAATGACTGGTTGGTGCATTCAGTTTGTCCGTTGGATTCCGGGTGATAGGCAGAGGAGAATGACAACAGGACCCCCAACTTCATACAAAACGCTCTCCAAAACCTGGCCACAAATTGCACACCCCTGTCCGACACCACGTTCACCGGCACTCCAAGCAGCCGAACAATGTGCTGTATAAACCAGCGGGCCAAGGTTTCAGCAGATGGTAATGCAGGTAATGGCACAAAGTGGCCTTGCTTAGAAAATCTATCAACCACTACCCATACCATTGAGTTGCCCTTGGAAGATTAGTGATAAAGTCCATGGACAGGTGTGTCCATGGTTTATCCGGAGTTGGCAAAGGCACCAATTCCCCGGCCGGACCTGAGAGCTTTTAGAGCGAGTGCACACCCCACAAGTATTCACAAGCCTTTTTATATCAGTACCCATAGAGGGCCACCAAAAACCCCTAGTTACTGCCCCCCCGGGTAGCTGCAATAACAGGGTGTGCACTTAACACAGAATCATGAAATTCTTGAAGGAGTGTGAAACGGAATTGTTCGGGTACAAATTTTTTACCTGGGGGTTTATTCCTGGGAGCTTGTCTTGTGCTTCCAGAATCTCTCTCTGTAGCTCAGAGGAGATTTCGGCTACAACCACTCCTGGTTGAAGAATGGAGGAAGGAGGTTCTGGAAGGGACACAGAATCAAAACTTCGGGATAAGGCATCCGCCTTTACATTTTTAGACCCTGGTTGGAACGTGATGGTAAAATGAAATCGAGAAAAAAAAGTGCCCACCGAGCCTCTCTGGGGGTCAACCTCTTAGCAGACTCAATATAGGCCAGGTTTTTATGATCAGTGATGACCGTAATGGGATGAGCGGCCCCCTCCAAAAAATGCCTCCATTCTTCGAAGGCCAATTTAACTGCTAACAATTTCCTGTTACTGACATCATAGTTTCTCTCGGCCGAAGAGAACTTCTTAGAGAAAAAGGCACAGGGTTTGAGGTTAGTCAGGGTAGGGGGGCCCTGTGACAATACTGCCCCCATCCCCACCTCCGAAGCGTCAACCTCGATGATAAAAGGTCTTGACGAATTGGGTTGTACCAACACAGGGGCTGTAGTAAAACACTTCTTTAATGTAAGGAAGGAATTTTTTGCGACCACGGACCAATTTTTTACATCTGCCCCTTTAAGAGTGAGGTCCGTCAAGGGTTTCACCACCTGCGAGAACCCTTTTATTAACTTCCTATAATAATTAGCGAAGCCCAGAAATTGCTGCAACCCCTTCAGGTCATGATGCTACACCCAATCTGTAATGGCCTGAACCTTCCCTGGATCCATGCGGAATCCCTCCCCGGATACAATTACACCCAGAAAAGATAGTTCTTGCATAAAAAATGAGCACTTCTCCAGCTTAGCATACAAATGGTTCTCCCAGAGTCTCATAAGAATCGTACGTAGATGGTGTAAGTGTGACTGACTGTCTTCAGAGTAAATCAAGATGTCATCCAGGTAAATGACTACATAACGTCGAATCAAGTCAGAAAAAACAACATTAATAATGTTCTGAAAAACAGCAGGAGCGTTAGTGAGGCCAAAGGGCATAACCAGGTTTTCAAACAGCCCCTCAGTTGTCAGGAACGCTGTTCTCCATTTGTCCCCCTCCCAGATCCTTATAAGGTTATAATCCCCTCATAGATCGAGCTTAGAAAACCATTTGGCCCCCGTGAGTTGGTTGCATAGATCAGGAATCAACGGGAGAGGGTAAAATAGGGCCAAACCATAACGGAGTAACAATAGCCAAGCCAGGAGGTCAGCACCGGAGAAAACAATAGTACCAAAATGAAAGACAGAGTTCAGAGTGAGGGGACAGACCAGGTCATACACGGGAATCAAACAAGCAATACAGTATATACGCACACCAGGGAGGTCAGACACACAGCCAGAATAACAGTATAGCTGACAGGGAATCCTAGTCTGGAGTGAGTATAAATATCCCTCCCAGATCCAAAGAGAGGCCGGCAAAAGTTAACCCTGTGAGAACATGACATTAACCATGTCCTAACCATGACATAATGGCTCTCGTGAGACCCAACAGCATTGAACAGGCATGACATCAGTAACTTTATTGCTCATCAGAGCTGCTCACTCACACCGCTATTTATGAGACTTGGAGACTTTGATGAGGGGTGTAGTTACTGACCTCATCGCTGTTCAGAACCACTAGGTCTCACGGAGGACAGCGGGAGCAGATAACTCTGATTAGTGGTGATATCAGTACCCGGTGCCTGTGAATAGCAGCATCTTTCCTGCTATTCAAAGTCGCCGGCAGCAGATTCAAGGAACTGTGTGGGCCTGATCTGCGTGGCAACATTTTTGGGAATAAATTGCTGAATGAGAGAGAGTGTATTGTTTATTTTTCTTGCTTTTTATGTCTTTCAGGTAGCCATTTGTGGACCACAGTGGATTTGGTGAACTATGGTGGATTGCCTGGACTAAGGCGAACCTGCATGGTGTTTTTTTTTTCAATTAATTGGTGAACCAGAGAATGTGTAGGTGAGTGTTTATTCAAATAAACTTTTTTTTGTGTGTGACTTTTTATTTTTAAATACTGGTTTAGTAATGGGGGTGTCTGATAGACACTTCTCCTTTACTAATCCCAAGGCTTGATGCCAGTGGTGAATTTTGACAAATCATAGCTGGCATCACCCCCAACTGCCATTACCCCAATTGCCACCACACCAGGGCAATCGGGAAGAGGCAGGCAAAGTGCCAGAATTGGCATATCTACTGTGATTTGCCACTTTTGGGGCAAGCTGCGCGCTAATATTTTTAGGCTGGGAAGGGCCCAATATCCATGGACCTTTCCAGCCTGATATTATCAGTCCGCAGCTGTCTGCTTTACTTTTGCTGATTATCCAAAATAGGGGGGGGCACCACATCATTTTTTTATTTATTTATTTATTTATTTATTTATTCGGTTAATGGTACTAAAAGGTGCAAGTTTATTATATGTAGGGGGATTACTGAAATTATATATTTACAGGATATCTATAGTTTTTTTTATCTATCTATCTATCTATCCACCTATCTATCTATCTTTCTATTCTTAGGGTTCTGGCTGTAAATGTACTGTACTTGGCTGATGAAATTTGGTTCCTTTGTGATGTGTGAGGAAAAATCTGTCCGATTTTTTTCTTGCACCCTTTGACTTGCATTGCTGAGTGTGATCCAATTCTCACATCCACTTTCAGCATGCTGCAATTTTATCCTCAGTCTATTTAGAGTTGAAGATAAGCTCACAAATGAGCACTGCCTCATTGAATAATATTGGTCAGAGGGCATTGTGATGTTTTCTCACATTGCCCTAGTCCGATTTATTCTGATGATCTGATGAAGTGGTTTCCACTTTGAAAAAATCTTGGATTTTAGTATCTCATTTACATACACTAAATGTATTTCTACAAACACTAAATGTTATTTACATATTACTGATGGGTACAGTGAAATTGGGAAGTAACTAAAGGCATGATGTTATTGTAACTTATGGAGAAATATAGTAGGATAATACTGTGCAACGTTGGCACAGTTGTTGATGGGGCCAGACAGAAACAGAGGAATACAGGCAATCTATTTATACATCTGTTTTTATACATGTTTAACCTTCACCTCTCAACCTGTTTTCACCTTCCTGTCCTGGCCACATTTTACAATTCTGACTGGTGTCAATTTATGAGGTAATAACTCTGGAATACTTCAATGTATTCCAAAGATTCTAAAACTGTGTTTTTTGGTGACACATTGAAGTTTATGTTAGTGATAAATTTAGGTTGCTATTTTTTGCATTTATTTATTAAAACATCAGAATTTCAGTGAAAATTTAGAAAAATATTTGGAATTGAGAGTCTTCAGTGGTTGATACCTTTTAATGGCTAACTGAAAACATGGTAACGAATTGCAAGTTTTCAAAACTACTCAGGTCTCTTCATCGGGCATATAGATTAATGCAAAATCTGAAGAATCACATATTTATACACAACACAGCACAGAAGTGTCATTATGGAAGAGTGATAAACAGTTGTGTCCATAAGTATTGAAACAGTTCGTAGATAAGGAGTGAAAGTTTTATTGTCCTCAGATTGGGGTCTGCTTCTGTGCTGTGATGCCCCCACGAGGTCTGAAGAGCAAATTCCTTATTTGATGTAAAACGACATAAATCCATGTGACACATTCATTCCTGCTCTAAGTGTGCCAAAGACTGTCATAAGTTTATACTCCCAGACTCTCCTGTTTCTATGAGATTTGAAGTTACCTTTCAATACAAGTAATTTCAAGTCCATGGTGCTGTGATCAGGCATACAAAACGTTTGGCCACTGGTAGATCCATTCTTTTTTCTCTTATTGTGTGTCGGTGATAATTCATCCTTGATCTAAGCTTTTTCCCTGTCTCCCCTACATACAGACCCCCAGTTGGACATTTAGTACAAACAGATACAAAACAAAGCCAAAACCTGACAACTTAGACAACCACACCATTCCAGACACAAAAGCATCCAATATAAGAGAAAAAAGAATGGAATGCCCTTCACCTCTCCAAACAAACCTATTTTAACACCCTCATCACCTTACTATCCAATAACCTTTAACGTCTCTTTGACACTTTTCATTTCCTACTCAACCCATCAGTGCAGGCCCCAACCACAGATCTCCGCGCTGATGATCTGGCCAATTGTTACAAAAGAAAAAATTGACCATATCCAACAGGAAATTATCTCCCAATCCACGCACACCATGCACTGTCCTCCCTCCCCCACTGCATCTATCTCACTCTCTGATTTTGAACCAGCCACAGAAGAAGAAGAAATCAGGCTCTTTGCATCTTCTCACTCTACCACTTGCACCAGTGACCCCATTCCATCATATCTCCTCCAGTGCCTTTCCCCAGCTGTCACCACTCACCTAACAAAAATATTCAACCTCTCTCGCTCTTCTGGTATCTTTCCCTCCTTATTTAAGCATGCCATCATACATCCATTACTTAAAAACCATCCCTCGACCAAAGCTGTGCCGCTAACTATAGACCTGTCGTTAATCTTCCCTTCATCTATTAACTCCTGGAACGCCTGGTCCACTCCCGTCTTATCCACTATCTCTCAGATAACTCTCTTCTTGACCCTCTATAATCCAGTTTCCGCTCTTTACACTCTACTGAAACTGCCCTCACTAAAGTCTCTAATGATCTACTAACAGCTAAATCTAATGGTCACTACTCTTTGCTAATTCTCTTGGATCTCTCTGCAGCATTCGACACTTTGGATCATCAGCTCTTCCTCACTATGCTCCATCGGCCTCAAGGACACTGTTCTCTCCTGGTTCTCCTCCTATCTCTGTGACTGCTCCATCACTATATCTTTTGCTGGCTCTACCTCCTCCCATCTTCTTATTGTTGGGGTTCCTTAAGGATCGGTTCTAGGGCCCGCCTCTTCTCTTTGTATACTGCCCCTATTGGACAAGCAA
The DNA here is from genome assembly GCF_039654945.1 of Dendrobates tinctorius. Classification (NCBI taxonomy): domain Eukaryota; kingdom Metazoa; phylum Chordata; class Amphibia; order Anura; family Dendrobatidae; genus Dendrobates; species Dendrobates tinctorius. Next base: position 3,615,606 of record NW_027361692.1, on the reverse strand, counting down.
TCAGTAAATTTGGTTTCCAGTACGATCTCTATGCTGATGACACCCAATTTTACACTTCATTTCCTCCTGACATCACGCCTTCATTTTTAGAAAACCTCAGTGATTGTCTTACTACTGTCTCTAACATCATGTCCTCCCTCTATCTGAAACTGATCCTGTCAAAAACTGAACTCTTTGTGTTTCCTCCCTCAACTAACCTACCTATGCCCGACATTGTGATTTCCGTGCGTGGTTCCACCATTACTCCCCAGCCACATGTCCACTGTCTTGGGGTCATACTTGATTCCAAGCTTTCATTCACCCCCCACATCTGATCACTGGCTCACTTTTGTTCTGTGCACCTCAAAAACATTTTTAGTATTTGACCCTTTCTTACTTTCTACTCTGCAAAAACTCTTACTGTTTCTCTTATTCATTCTTGTCTGGACTATTGTGACTCTCTACTAATCGGTCTCCCTCTTATCAAACTCTCCCCTCTCCAATCTGTCTTGAATGCTGCAGCCAGGATCATATTCCTCATACCGATGCCTCTACCTTGTGCCAGTCATTACACTGGTTACCCATCCATTTCAAAATCCAGTACAAACTTACCACCCTCACCCACAAAGCACTTCATAGCTCAGCACCACCCTACATCTCCTCCCTCGTATCAGCCTACGACCCTACCCGTACACTCCGTTCTGCTAATAACCTGAGGTTAGCATATTCAATAATCAGAACCTCCCACTCCCGTCTTCAAGACTTTTCACATGCTGTGCCAATTCTTTGGAATGCACTGCCCGGTTTAATACGATTAATCCCCAATCCTCACTGTTTTAAGCGTGCCCTAAAAATGCATTTGTTCAGACCTACCGCTTCAACGCATTAACCTAACTATCCCTGTGTTGCCCATTCAAAAATTTTTACCATAGCCAGGTTCCTCATACCATGTTCTCACATGCTTTATGCATTTAATAGCCCTCTGTATCTGTACTGTTACATATTCAGGCTGATAACCAGTTCATGCAGCATTACATGAACACTTACACTATGGCTGGTCCAAACAATGAGAGCAATTATTCCCATCCACCTTTTGTGTCACCCCTTCTTCCTCAAAGATTGCAAGCTTGCGAGCAGGGCCCTTATTCCTCTTGATATTTGTTTTGATCTATGTGTTTATAGTTATGCTGTAATGTCTATTGTCTGTACAAATCCCCTCTAAAATGTAAAGTGCTGCGGAATATGTTGGTACTATAGAAATAAAATTATTATTATTATTATTAACCACTCTTAATCTCTTAAGATTGTCTACAAGCATGTTTTGATACTCCAGCATGTGTGCATCCCTTTCTGGGGGGGAGCATCTGGCTAAATTTACTCTTGTAACTTGGATCTGACAGAGTGGCAACCCAGTAGTTAGCACTATTTCTAACACTAAAAATAAGGTATCATGTTCAAGATAGTGTAGCAAGAAGGTACTCATGTGTCATTCGCTTCCATGAAGTCCAAATCCATGGTGCGTTGGTGGCGGGGTAACACTCAAGGTTGCTTCCTCCACTCCTTCCTGTCAACCCCGAACAACACAGAGGGGATCATTATCCTCTTCATCTCTTGACTGTTACATGCTCATCACCTCGTCCTCCTCCATTTTTTCTTTGGCTCCTGCACCTTCACTAACAGTTTATTTGAGACCATGAGCCCCCATTGATTGATGTAAGCCACCATCCCATGACACCTGCCTGTGCGACAAGTCTGGAAATTTGAGATATTGTTATTCCTTCCGCATCCTCCTCTGCTTCCACCTCTTCCTCTGGGACCACCACTTCCTCACACAGACTATTCAAATTGTGCTCCAGCATGTAGATGACCGTAATATTGATGCTGATAATGGCCCCTGATGAAGCCACCTAGAGTGGCAACACATGTCGGGAATTTTTTCCAGCCCATTCCATGTGACTCATATCTTTTAGGCAGGACCACCTAACTCTTCAATATTCATGTGAGGTATCTTGTACTTGACTTATTTTGATCTTCCATGTAGGTGGTTTATTCATATCCACTTATTTTGTATTGGACCACTCCTGCCTTTGAATTGCATCTTTGGCTCCAAAAGAATCGGTGTGTTCCAACTCACCATTACTTTGCATCTTTATTACTAATTTACATTTGGTCTCATTTTGTGGATATACAGGTGCATCTCACAAAATTAGAATATCATCAAAAAGTTAATTTATTTCAGTTCTTCAATACAAAAAGTGAAACTCATATTACATACAGTCATTACAATCAAAGTGAACTACTTCAAGTGTTTATTTCTGTTAATGTTGATGATTATGGCTTACAGCCAATGAAAACCCAAAAGTCATTAGCTCAGTAAATTAGAATACTTTATAACACCAGCTTGAAAAAATTGTTTTAAAATGCAAAATGTTGGCTTACTGAAATGTATATTCAGTAAATGCACTCAATATTTGGTCTGGGCTCCTTTGGCATCAATTGCTGCATTAATGCGGCGTGGCATGGAGACGATCAGCCTGTGGCACTGCTGAGGTGTTATGGAAGCCCAGGTTGCTTTGATAGCAACATTCAGCTCATCTGTATTTTGGGTCTGGTTTCTCTCATCTTCCTCTTGACAATACCCCATAGATTCTCTATGGGGTTAAGGTCAGATGAGTTTGGTGGCCAATCAAGCACAGTCATACTGTTGTTTTTAAACCAGGTATTGGTACTTTTGGCATTGTGCACAGGTGCCAAGTCTTGCCGGAGAATGAAATTTCCATCTCCAAAAAGTTTTTCGGCAGAGAGAAGCATTAAGTGCTCTAAGGTTTCCAGGTATCCTGGTAGACGGCTGCGCTGACTTTGGTCTTGATAAAACACAGTGGACCTACACCAGCAGATGACATGGTAGATGCGAGGAAATCGCATCCTCGCATTGCAAACGGATTACATACAGATCACTGTTCATGAAACACTGATGCTATTCTCGTCTGTCAAAATCGGACCGATCTTTTATACATTAAGTGTGACTCCAGCCTTAGTTCATTTTCTGCAGCAGAACTAGCACAGGGACGACTTCTCTGCACTGTTACACTGAAACAATGGTGCCAGCAAAACAAGATGTCCACTTTTTATATGGGCAGTGATATGTGATTTTGGCAGCCAATCGCAGAAGACCATGTGTCATGGCGTTGTGGATGGTTTCTGCGCCCTGATTGGCTGCCGAATCAACACATATAAATTAGGGAAAAAAAGCACGCAGCTCCTCTAACTTCTCCACACCCACTCCCCTCATCAAACATGTCTTCCCATTCCCCCCGCTTATCATACAGCACCACTATCCTAGCCAAAGTATTAACAAAAGCATTAGTGGAAACGTGATGATTTACTGAACTGTGACCAAATTTTGCTGACTTTGAGTAAAATTGCTCGTGGAAGTGAACACAAATCCGAATGTGTTATGTTCGTGCCAAATATGAAATTGCCTAATGCTTTCCGAACAACTTCACTCATCTCTAGTGGTGAGCACCTTGAACTCACATATGCTTCACATAATTTTACAATGTTGAGCCGTAAAAATGAAACAATACATTTCTCCCATAACAATGTTAATTTTGCCCCTAATTTTTCCTTTTAAGAAGGGTATCAGGAGAAATTTAACCTCAAAATTTGTTATGCAATTTCTCCTGAGTACACTGATACTCCATATGTGGTGGAAAACTACTGCAGGAGCATTGCAATGCTTTATGCCTGTTAGTGTTACATTGACAGAAGTCTCTCAAACCATGCTTTCAGCATAGTCTAACAGGCTTGCCATAGCTGGCAGACCCAGAGGTCGTCATGATGACCCCGCATTGCTATAAAGACAATCAAGCCCTTGCACTGACATCTCATGGGTGCTGATTGGAAAGGAGAAGGAGCCTCTCCCTCTCTCATCCTCCTCTCTTGGCTGTGATAGCAGGAGCTCAGCTATAACTTATGCCAAGCTCCCAATGGCAATCACATGAGCATATCTCGTGTGTCCGCATGATCTCTATGACCTAATTTTATGTCACAGGACATGAACCCCTTCCCGACCATGATGTAAACTTATGTCAAAGATCGTGAAGAGGTTAAAGAGGACCTTTCACAATATCAAAAGGGGCCAGTGTTCACTCTTATTTTATTCCAGTGGCTCTCCACTTTTTTCTAAGATACTGTTCGACAGACAGATAAGGGGTGTTTTAGTTCCACCAATATGCTAATTTTTACAGATTTTACAAAGGGGGCACAGAGCACATGATTCTTGGGCTGCATGTGTTTAGGCTGCGTGCATTATTAACGTGTGAGTAAATCCCACTTAGTAAAAATTAGCATATTGGTCACACTAAATAAAATGGCCCATGGAATCCCATCATAATAAAAAGCAAAAAATAAAATACTCAGAGGATCAGAGGAAACCAAAAATCTAAGAAAAACTGTCCACTTTTGACCTGATGATAAAAAAGGCATCAACGGAACGTTTAAATATTTTATAGAACTTAAAAAAAATTAACAAACAAAAGAAAACCTTCCAGAATTAATCAATTCTATCATGATATATATATTTTCATTTATCTTATTCATGTGGATTACTTACTTTTCAGGTATTCTCTTGTCTTTAACTCTCTAGATAAGAAGAAAATATACATTAAATTCCATTTTCCAGTAATTATCACTGAACCACATAACTTAAAGACAAAAAGCAGTAGCTACTTACACACTACATGTGAAATTTTCCCTTACATCATTGAAATAACTTTCCATTTCAATTACTTTGGAAATGATAGAATTTTGTTAATTTAAAATATGCAAATTCATTGCAATAATGTTGCTGATTATGGGACCCTGTTTGAAATATTTCACATTATTATCATTTTAAGAGTAGTGCAGCCAAGCAGTAAAAATATTATTACGGAGCTGTAAAATGGTCAGCATTTTCCTTGCTGTGCTTTAAGGACTTGCCTTGTTTGCATTTATGGGCAATTATTCATTGCAGCGCATAAAGTGGATTGTTTTTTTCTGAAAAGGTTCAGCATTAATAATATGTATTTGATGGAAAGAAAATTGTTTGCTTTCTACTAAGCAGAAAACATTATAATTTCACTTAATAGATGTTCAACATTGATGACTGACTGCAGTAAAAACTGAAAATGTCATAATCTTTATAGTAATGAGGGAAGGTGTACCTATGTATGTGTGGAATCAATAGGGTAAAACAGCCCCTGGCCTCCCCTATAATGCATGTCTATCCATCTAATGAAAGAGTGATTTGGATTCAAACACTTGAAGGAATTTCAACATTTCCTTAATCCTTTCATCACCCAGACTGTTTTCACCTTCCTGACCAAGCCAAATTTTACAATTCTGACCAGCGTCAGTTTATGAGGTAATAACTCTGGAATGCTTCAACGTATCCTATATGACAGAAAATACCCCAAAATTACACCATTTTAAAAACTGAACCCCTCAAAGTGCTCAAAACCACATTCAATAAGTTTTATTAACCCTTCAAGTGCTTCACAGGAATTAAAACAATGTGGAAGGAAAAAAATAAAATTTTAGTTTTTCACTAAAAAATGTTGATTTAGCCCCAATTTTTTATTTTCACAAGAGTAATAGGGGAATAATGGACAATACAATTTTTTGTGCATTTTCTACTAAGTACAACGATGGGCACACGGCAAGGCTCAGAAAGGAATGAGCATTGTTTGACTTTTGGAGTGCAAAATTGGCTAAAATAGATATCAGACACCATGTCATTTTTGACAAGCCTCTGACATGCCAAAACAGCATAAACCCCCACATTTGGGAAATACATCTCTTGAGTGGAGTTGAGCGACTTTGGTCGGATCGGGTTTCATGAAATAAAATTTGTTTCAGATGAAACTGGTCCGACTAGGGCAAAAAAAGTCAATGGGGATTAGAAGTCGGCATTGAGTGGATGAATGTCATCCGCTCAATGCCGACTTTTATTCCCCATTGACTTGCATTGGGGTCGGGTTTCGGACGAAACTCCGACTTTTTTTGCCCTAGTCAGACCAGTTTCATCTGAAACAAATTTTGCTTCATGAAACCCGATCCGACCAAAGTCGCTCAACTCTACTCTTGAGGAATTAATCTAGTGGTGTACTGAGCATTTTTGACCTTCAGGTGATTCACAAAATTGCATAACATTAGGCTAAGGCTTTGGCACCCAGTTTTTCATCTTAAAAAGGGGTAATAGGAGAAAATGAACAGTGCGATTTCTTACTCAATTTCTCAAGAGTACACTAATACTCCATAAGTGGTCGAAAACTATTTATGTGGCACAGTGCAATGCTTAAAAGGGACGGAGCACTATATTGTAATGCATATTTTGCTGGAATGATTTGAAGGTGCCATGTCACATTGGCAGAGCCTGAAGTGCCAAAACAGCAGAACCCTCATAAGTTACCTAATTTTACAAACTACACCCCCCCCAATGAATTCATCTGTTGACACCCCATGTGTCTCCCAGGATTTTATACCATTGGGTGGTGAAGAAAGATTAGGTGTAAAAAATAAATAAAATTAATTCTTGACCTACTATTTATTTGTTAATTTTGCCTCCCAAAGATCACAGTAAGGATCAACTCATATTTATCCTGCACTCTACACTGAGTACTTACACTGGGTTTTCTGTGTAAATCTCTGAAATATGTGATTCAGATTGAACACCAAATGGAAGATTCCCTATAATGAAGCAGATAGAGGCACTGTGGACTCTGTCCTATGATCAAGCGATGTCCATCTTTTTAAGCGTGTATAAAAGTGCGGTCAGCCACAATTTTATGCACTTTTAAAATGAAGTAATACACTGAACAGAGGCCAGACAGAGTCCTGAGTTGCACTACTGCCTCATCATAGTGATTATATGCATTGGGGGTTTCATCTGAATCATGCAATTTGGATATTTGGATGAAAACCCTAATGTAAGTGCTTAGTGTGGAACAAAGGATAAATGTGATTCAAAATATTATGTAAAATGTAAACAGTAAAATCTTCCACTCAATCCACAAAAAAAGCAAGCTTCCCCTCATGTCTGTCATCTATTAACATAAATATTAGGGGGTTTTCACCTTTCTGGTAATACAAAGCAACCACATTTACCATCTACATGTTTGGTATTTCTGAAGCATTGAGAGCCCTCTTAATTTTTGGGATCCATGTCTCCAGAAGCATAAGCTGCTCATAATATACAGGCACTATAATGTATTGGGCACTACAACTCACTGGGCACTGCAATGTACAGGCAATACAATAACAGATTTGCAATTTTCACTCCGCAACATCCACTGCTGCTTGTTTCTGGAAATTTCCCATGGAGTCAAATCATCACTACACCTGTAGATAAATTCCCAAAGGGGTATAATTACTAAAATGGGTTATTTGAGGGGGGATTCTGCTCTTCTGGCACTTTGGGGCTCTGTATATGGAGTCTGCAAACTATTCTAGGAAAATCTGTGCTCCAGTAGGCAAATAGCACACTGTCCCTCGCAAGTCTCACTGTAAGCAGTGAGCAGTACTGTACAGCAATATATGGGATTTTTCCACATTCAGCAGAAATTATAAGACACATTTTGTTGCTATTTTTAACCATTTCTCCTTGTGAAAATGTAATATCCATGGCTAAGACAAAATGGTATAAAATTGTGTGATATACCAGGGGTTTTAATATGATCAACCTAGATGAATTCATTGAGAGGTGTTTTTTGTCAATTTGGGTCACTTATAAGGGGTTCTGCTGCTCTCGCACCTCAAGGGCTCTTAAAGTGGGTCATGGCACCCCCAAACTATAACAGTAAAGTGTACATTATAATATGACACTCCTTCACTTCTGATCTTTGCACTGTGCCTGAAAAGCATTTCCTGATTACATGCATAGTATTGGCACACTCAGAAGAAATTGCACAGCAAACTGTGAGGTCCATTTTTCTTAATATCCCTTGCAAAAATTTAAAAGGAGGGACTAAAACAACATTTTAATGGTAAAAATGTAATTATTCTTTCTTTACCATCCAATGGTATAAAATTCTGTGAGGCACATGTAATGTCAAATTGCTTACTGATTCCTTAGATGAATTCAATGGGTGTTGTAGTTTGTAAAATGAGATCATTTATGAGAGTTTCTGCTGTTCTGGCACCTCAGGCTCTGCCAATATGACATGGCACCCTCAAACGATTCCAGCAAAATCTGAACTCTAAAATGGTGCTTCTTCCCTTCTGTGTTTTCCACTGTGCCTTAAAAGTAGTTTTCGCCTAATGTTATACAATTCTGTGAATCGCCTATATATAGATGTACTTAGGAGAAATTACACAACAAACTGTATGGTGCATTTTCTCCTGCTATCCTTATGAAAATGAAACATATAAGGCAAAACCAAACTTTTTTGCTACAAAAATGTATTTTTTTCATTTTCACGGCTCAACATTATAAAATTCTGTGTAGCACCTGTAAGTTCAAGGTGCTCACCACACTTATAGATAAATTCCTTCAGGGTTGTAGTTTCCAATATGTAGTCACTTGTGGGGGTTTTCCATTGTTAAGGCACATTAGGGGCTCTGTAAACGTGACATGGCATATGTTATCTATGCCAGACAATTTTGTGTTCTAAAAGTCAAATGGGGCTTCTTTCTTTCTGAGCCTACCATTCCCCCAAACAGTATTTTTCCACCACATATGGAGTATTGGATTACTTAGGAGAAATTTCACAACAAATTGTATTGTCCATTTTCTCCTGTTACACCTGTGCAAAATTTAAATTTTGGGCTAAATCAACATTTTTGAGGGAAAAAGTAAAATTTTAATTTTGACCTTCTACGTTGCTTTAATTCCTGTGAAGCACGTGAACTGAAAATAAACTTATTGAATGTGGTTTTAAGCACTTTGAGGGGGCAGTTTTTAAAATGGTGTAATTTTGGGGCATTTTCTGTCTCATAGCAGCCTCAAGGTAATTTCAAATGTGATGTAGTTCTTTCAAAAATGAGTTGTTTAAGTTTTGTTGGGAAATTGAGAAATTACCGATCAACTGTTTATTCTTCTAACTACCTAACAATAAAAAACTATGTTTCAAAAATGATGCAGTTGTAAAGTAAGCATGTGGCATATGTTACAGTGCCTTGCGAAAGTATTCGGTCCCCTGGAAATTTTCAACCTTTTCCCACATATCATGCTTCAAACACAAAGATACCAACTGTAAATTTTTGGTGAAGAATCAACAACAAGTGGAACACAATTGTGAAGTTGAACAAAATTTATTGGCTATTTTAAATTTTTGTGTAAAGTCAAAAACTGAAAAGTGGGTTGTGCAATATTATTCGGCCCCTTTACTTTCAGTGCAGCAAACTTACTCCAGAAGTTCATTGTGAATCTCTGAATGATCCAATGTTGTTCTAAATGACTAATGATGATAAATATAATCCACCTGTGTGTAATCAAGTCTCTGTATAAATGCACCTGCTCTGTGATAGTCTCAGGGTTCTGCTTGAAGCACAGAGAGCATCATTAAGACCAAGGAACACAACAGGCAGATCCGTGATACTGTTGTGGAGAAGTTTAAAGCTGGATTTGGATACAAAATGATTTCCAAAACTTTAAACATCCCAGGGAGCACTGTGCAAGCGATCATATTGAAATGGAAGGAGTATCATACCACTGCAAATCTACCAAGACCCGGCCGTCCCTCTAACTTTTCATCTCAAACAAGGTGAAAACTGATCAGAGATGCAGCCAAGAGGCCCTTTATCGTTCTGGATGAACTGCAGAAATCTACAACTGAGGTGGGTCAGTCTGTCCATAGGACAACAATTAGTCATACACTGCACAAATCGGGCCTTTATGGAAGAGTGGAAAAAAGAAAGCCATTTCTCAAATATATCCATAAAAAGTGTCATTTAAAGTTTGCAACAAGCCACCTGGAGACACACAAAGCATGTGGAAGAAGGTGCTTTGGTCAGATGAAACCAAAATCGAACTTTTTGTCAATAATGCCAAATGATATGTTTGGCGCAAAGGCAACACAGCTCATCACCCTGAACACACCATCCCCACTGTCAAACATGGTGGCATCATGGTTTGGGCCTGCTTTTCTTCAGCAGGGACAGGGAAGATAGATAAAATTGATGGGAAGATGGATGGAGCCAAATACAGAACCATTCTTGAAGAAAACCTGTTGGAGTCTGCAAAAGACCTGAGACTGGGACGGAGATTTGTCTTCCAACAAGACAATGATCCCAAACATAAAGCAAAGTCTACAATGGTATGGTCCACAAATAAACATATCCAGGTGTTAGAATGGCCAAGTCAAATTCCAGACCTGAATCCAATTGAGAATCTGTGGAAAAAGCTGAAAACTGCTGTTCACAAACTATCTCCATCAAACCTCACAAGGCTTGAAAAAGGTCCACAATCCCTAGGACCGAAACATCGCTGTATGGGCAACTAGCCTGATGGGCTAATAAATAGCACTTTGACTGGATTTCTTTTGGTGTGCTGCTTTCATCTTGAGGACTATTTTTGAGGTTTGGTATATGCCTGGAAGGCTTGCACCCGCATTGTTTGTTTATATTTTTAGTGCTGCTTTTCCCTTTTTTCTCCATATATATATACAGTATATATATATAGAAGTAAGCAGTATTATGTATATGGTAACGACATCAATGAAATAAAGCATATAATCAAACAGATTTGTACTACCCTGCATACTGGTCTCACTGCTTGTACCTTTGACTTGCGGTTCCACATTTCTGGTCTTTTTTCTGCTCATCGCCCTACCTTCATGCTCTGCATTGTTTTTTAATATATTTCAATAGTGTTATCTTTTATGATTATACATTGGTTCTTTCGGTGCTTATTTTATTTTTATGCTTTATATATTTATATCGGTAGGTAGGATCCTGCTGTGATTAAAACCACCATAGGCTGATGGGTGGAACCTATGCATACAAATATCAAAGACTGAACGTCACTTCCAAAATGTTTTTTTTTGTTGACTGTGTTTATAGTGCATTTAATAAGATTCTCTATGTCAGTATTATTATAATGATACCAAACGTATATTTTTTAAGTGGAGAAGAAAGTTTGGAATTTTGTAAAAAAAAAAAAAAATTTAAATTTTTGTATGTGCTGAAACCTATAACTTTTTCATCTTTCCTCCAGAATAAACTGTGAGAAAGCTTTTTTATGGCAAGCTGATGTTTTTACTCACGTCTTTTTTGGATAGGTGTTGTTAGCTTTTTCCTGCGTTTTTTTGGCAACCAAAAAAAACCCACATGGTTTGCTTTTCGCTTTTTTTGTCTGAAGTAAATTCTGGGCTTAATTGATCTATAGTATATTTTGTATATCAAGGTTGTCATTGAAAGCAAGTTGGCATACTACATCCATTTCAGACGTGGATCAATGCCCATAGAGCTGCATTGTTTTCCCTCTAGATATTCTTTTGTACACATATGCAAGCTTATGTAAATGACCTCTGAACATATGCACAGAGGAGACTTCTTATCTGCAACAAGCAGCAATAATGACATCCCATAAACCTACTTAAGAAATGTAGATCTAAATTGTCCCAGCTGTGCATAATAATTTGGATGCATGCAGACTGAATACATTCTGAGGTGTTATTAAAAAACCATGTCAAAGAAAAAAATATATACCCTATAATCAGCAAAGGTTATATTTTTAAGATAGTTGCTTTTTTTTGCACTATAAATTAACACTTATGCTCACATTTCAGAATACACTAATCTTGTCCATTTTGTAAAAGAGTCATCTCTTGTTCAAATTGTGCTTAATAATAGCACATAGCTTGTATGCCAGTAAATGTTCCATAAATTAGCACATTTTTCTTAATTTAGCGAATAGATATGTTCACACAACGGTTTTTACCACACGTCAATGCCTGCAACAGGGTTTTTGAGCCTCCACAAAAAAAGAGGACGCTGACAAAAAAGTTCTCAGACAGAGCACAGTTAGGACATGTGCACATGATGTGGAGTTGATGCGGGTTGGTCACTCCCTTTTCATTTTAAAGGGGGTTTTACACATAGTGATATCGCTAGCAATATCGCTAAAACGTCACCGGTTTTGTGACGTTATAGCGATATCGCTATGTGTGATACTTACCTGCGACCGGCTTCCCCGCTGTCCATCGCTGATCGCGCGAGATTGTCCGGCTCCATTTCTCGTCGTCTGCTTCCTGCTGGGCTTCCTGCTGTGTGAGACAAGCGATGCGTGGAGGCGGGCAGGAGGACGTCTGGATCGCTGTGTGTGAAAGGTGAGTATCGTGGGCTGCGTCGCTGCTGCATCGCTGTGAGGTCTTTCTGTGTAAAAGCTCACTAGCGATCATTTAGCGATGCACCAGCGATCCTGACCGGGTCGTATCGCTGGTCGGATCGCTGGTGCATCGCTAAATGTAAAAGGGCCTTAAGAATAGCCCCCTCTTAGTTTGTTAAACATTTTTTACTGAATAAGGTTTTATTTTAGATTTAGCTGGAAACCCCAATGTAGGCAGGGCTGCCATCAGGGCATTCCTGCCCTTATTGCTATATGGGGCCCAGTGAACAGCAGTACACAGAGGGGCCCGCAGGTATGGGGCCCCACTTATGTGCTTCTGCTCATTGGGCCCCATCGTGCATTAAAGTGGTGCGCGCTGCAGCACACACGTCGGCACTGGGGTCGGGGAGCTTTTTCAGAGCTGTGCACAGCCGTCTTACTTTGACGGCTGTGCAGCTCCTGCTCCCTCTGTCTTCTGTGTACTTCCTGTCAGATGATGGTGCATATGTACGCTCTGACATGTACCGGATGCTGGAAGCAGAGCCACGCTATTGGGGAATGATTGTGAGGTAAGTATACAAAAAGTTTTTGTTTTCTGTATAAAATGAATTAAATGGGTGAGAGGAGAAGGAGGAACAGCAAATGAAGACATAGGGGTAAAGGGGACAGCACATGATAAAGTTGTTGGGTTAAAAGGAACTGCAAATGATGACATGAGGATAAAGGGGACAGCACATGATGAAGTTGTTGGGTTGAAAGGAATTGCAAATGATGACATGGGGATAAAGGGGATTGCACATGATGAAGTGGGGGGTTAAAAGGAACTGCACATTATGACATGGGGTAAAGGGGACTGCGCATGATGAAGTGGGGGGCTAAAGGGGACTGCATATGATAAGTTGGTGGTTAAGCTGTACTGCTCATGGTGAAGTGGGGGTAAGGGGTACTGCACATGATGAAGTAAGGGAAGGGGATTGCAGATAATGAAATAGGGGTTAGGAGGACTGCAAATGATAAAGTAGTGGGTGAGGGGGACTGCAAATTATGAAGTAGGGGGGTAAAGGGGATTTCACATAAAGTGGGGGGAAGGGGATTGCACATGATGAATTGGGGGGAGGGGGACTGCACGTGATGAAGTGGGGGAGGGGACAGGAGACTGCAAATGATGAATTGAGAGTGAGGGATGTTGAAAGCGATTGAATTGAAGGTGGGGGTGGCAAGAGCAAATGATGATCTGGGGAGAGAGCAAATAATAATAAATTTTGAGGCTGCGGGAGTAAATTATGTATTGAATTTGGGGGGAGAGCTGTTGATAATGAATAGAGGGTGAGAAAGAGAAGACATGACAATGAATTGGGGCAGAAGGGGCATGTAAATATAATGAGTCGGGGGAGCAGGAGGTACATAGTGGGGGGGCATTGAGTATGCAGTGCTGATTTTGTAAGTTTGCCCACTGACAAAGACATAATAATAATTTTAAGGGTAGGTTAATATTAACATTGAGAGATAGAATATCAAAAATAAAATCCAGTAAATCACACTGTATAAATTATATAAATTTATTTGCATTTTGCAGTGAGAAATAAGTATTTGAACCCCTACCAACCATTAAGAGTTCTGGCTCCTAAAGACCAGTTAGACGTTTCTAATCAACTCGTTACCTGCATTAAAGATAGCTGTCTTATATAGTCACATTTATAAATGACTTCTGTCCACAGAGTCAATTAATCAGTCAGACTCTAACCGCTACAACATGGGCAAGACCAAAGAGCTTTCTAAGAATGTCAGGGACAAGATCATAGACCTGCACAAAGCTAGAATGGGCTACAAAATCATAGGTAAGACGCTGGGTGAGATGGAAACAACTGTTGGTGCAATAGTAAGAAAATGAAAGAAATACAAAATGACTGTCAATCGACATTGATCTGGGGCACCATGCAAAATCTCACCTCGTGGGTTATCCTTGTTCACTAGGACGGTGAGAAATCAGCCTAAAACTACACTGGGGGAACTTGTTAATGATCTCAAGTCAGCTGGGACCACAGTCACTAAGAAGACCATTGGTAACACATTATGCCGTAAAAGTTCAAAAACCTGCAGTGACCGCAAGGTCTCCCTGCTTAAGGAGGCACATGATCAGACCCATCTTAAGTTTGCCAATAAACACCTGGATGATTCTGTGACTGATTGGGAGAAGGTGCTGTGGTTAGATGTTTGGTGGAAGAGAAATGCTGCCTATGACCCAAAGAACACTGCCCCCACTGTCAAGCATGGAGGTGGAAACATTATGTTTTGGAGGTGTTTGCCTGCTAAGGGCACAGGACTACCGCACTGCATCAATGGGAGAATGAATGGAGCCATGTACCGTAAAATCTTGAGAGACAACCTGCTTCCCTCTGCCAGGACATTAAAAATGGGTCGTTGTTGGGTCTTCGAGCAAGACAATGACCCAACACATACAACCAATCCAACAAAGGAGTGGCTCAAAAGGAAGCACTTTAATGTCATGGAGTGGCCTAGCTTGTGTCCAGACCTTAATCCGATAGAAAACATATGGAGGGAGTTGAAGCTGCAAGTTGCCAAGCAACAGCCTCAAAATCTTAATTTAGAGATGATCTTCAAATAGGAGTGGACCAAAATTCCTCCTGACATGTGCGCAAACCTCATCATCAACTACAAAAAATATCTGACTCCTGTGCTTGCCAACAAGAGTTTTGCCACCAAGTATTAAAGGGAATCTGACACCCTTTTTAGGCCTTTCAGCTGCCGGCATAGACATCTGGGGCTTATCTACAGCATTCTGCAATGCTGTAGATAAGCCTCCGATGTAACCTGAAAGAGAAGAAAAACGTTATATTATACTCAAGGAGGTGGGCGGTCAGATCCGATGGGTGTTGCCGTCCCGTTCGGCGCCTCCCTTCTTCATGCGATGATGTCCTCTTCTCCCGTCCTGTAATGGCTCCGGCGCAAGCACACTGCTCTGCCCTGTTGAGGGCATAGCAGAGTCCTGCAGTGCGCAGGCGTCGGGAGAGGTCTGGCGCCTGCGCACTGCAGAATTCTGCTCTGCCCTCAACAGGGCAGAGCAATGCACCTGCGCTGGAGCCATTTCAGGATGGGAGAAGAGGACGTCATCGCATGAAGAAGGGAGGCATCGGACCGGACCGCAACACCCATCAGACCGGACCGCCCACCTCGGTGAGTATAATATAACGTGTTTTTCTTCTCTTTCAGGTTACATCGGGGGGCTTATCTATAGCATTACAAAATGCTGTAGATAAGCCCCCGATGTCTATGGCGGCAGCTAATATGGAAAAAAAGGATGACAGATTCCCTTTAAGTCTTGTTTGCCAGAGGGATCAAATACTTATTTATCACTGCAAAATGCAAATACATTCATATAATTTATACAACGTGATTTTCTGGATTTTAATTTTGATATTCTATCTGTCAATGTTATAATTAACCTACCCTTAAAATTATAGACTGTTCATGTCTTTGTCAGTGGGCAAACTTACAAAATCAGCAAGGGATCAAATACTTATTTCCCCCACTGTATAGGGCTTATGTGTGCCATGTGTAAGTTTCACAAACCCACAGACTAAATATAGACTTACATAGTTGATTTTGATCCATGACTTGGATAAAAAAAAGTCATAGCTCCATGAATTTTTTATGGTAACATGGTCTGCAAAAAACACAGTCATCTGAACAGCAACATAGGTACAGGTTCTCTCTGTGAAAGACACAGATGAGCCAAATACCTAAAATAAGGCCTTAAGCCAATCTACGGTGGTGATCAAGTCGGGCTCAGCTCATGTGGCCACATGTTACCTGGATCTAACACCATGTCCATTTGTGGGAATACCTTGGTAAATAGGATGTACTGGTATGTTCAATGTCAGGATTTGATAGAGCTAAAATTTTGTAAAAACTCTCAGAATGCTGAAAAATAATGAAATAAATAATACCTTACTGATCTCTTGCTCATCTAGTTCAGCACTGCTGTATTCAGTGTGGATCTTACTACTTCCTCTACTAACATTGGTATTTAATTTGTTAAACAAAAATGATCGGACCTAGCTCCTGTTGCCGCTGTTACAGGCAGATGCTGACTGTGTAACACAGGTAGTGTTCTCCATTAAGGTAGTCGGTTCAGCTCCTAAACCTACTTGCAACTTGTGATGAAAATGTACATCATAGGTGAATAAGTGGCTTTTATTGCAAAAAAATATGTTAATTATCTTGTGACTTGAAAATTTCCTTGTGTCTATAGTTGTTACTGCTTTCTTTAAAGACAACCTGTCATCATGACAGTACATTCTAAACTGCAGGTACCATGTTATAGCACAGGGGGAGCTGAGCATATGAATCTATAGCTTTGTGATTAAAGATTCAGTATAACCTGTGTTTTAATCTTTTAATCCCCTGTTCTTCCTGGAATTTTTCGTCCAATTGGCGGTCCTATCAGTGACTGACAGCTTTCTTTCTATAAGTGTGCATATTGAGATAGCTGTCAATCACTGATAGGACCTGAATCTTTTCCCAGAAAGCTATGTATTAATCAACTCAACTCCCCCTGATCTATTACATGCTGCCTGCAGATTGGACTGCATATTCATGGTTACAGGTTTCCTTCCCTTTAAATCTTTGTCCATAGGCATAAAAGCTTGATCTGACATTGGTTAATTTTACCACTGTGTAAGTAAACCTTCTATTACAATACGTGCAAAAGAAAGCTAAATAAAGTAGAATGTAATAGAGGCACACTATATTATTAACCCTAAAATTAAAACTAAAGCTACAAATATACAGAGTAAAAAGTTGTGGCTGCTTACACTATCCAACATCTACCTAGGCATTATTACTACATATACTCTACCTGTCGAATAATATCCAGATGTTCTTGAGAACTGCTAAAGTTCTTTCCAATTTCAAATATGCAAAATGATTCTTGTTGACACGCTTCAACCCAGAACTGGTATTCTGCCGTCTGAGGAATTCGATCCATAAAGATACGAAAGGCTTCCCATACTGCTTCTTGGCAGACTGAAAAGAAAGAACCAAAGAGTTATACAGTGGGTATGGAAAGTATTCTGACCCCTTTAAATTTTTGACTCTCTGCTGCAATGCAGCCATTTGGTAAATTCAAAAAAGTTCATTTTTTCTCATTAATGAAAACTCCGCAGCCTATCTTTATTGAAAAAAAAACTGAAATGTAGAAATGTTTCCAAATTTTCTAAAAAAGAAAAACTGAAATATTACATGGTCATAAGTATTCAGACCCTTTGCTCAGACACTCATATTTAAGTCACATGATGTCCATTTCCTTGTGATCCTCCTAGACATGGATCTACTCCTTCACTGGATTCCAGATGTGTTTAATTAGGACTTGATTTGGAAAGGCACACACCTGTCTATATAAGACTTCACAGTGCATGTCAGGTCAAATGAGAATCATGAGGTGAAAGGAACTGGCCAAGGAGCCCAAAGACAGAATTCTGGCAAGGCACAGATCTGCCCAAGGTTACAAAAGAATTTCTAGAGTACTAAAGGTTCCAAAGAGCACAGTGGCCTCCATAATCCTTAAATGGAAGAAGTTTGGGACAATCAGAAGTCTTCCTAGACCTGGCCATCCAGCCAAACTGAGCAAATATGGGAGAAGAGCCTTGGTGAGAGCGGTAAAGAAGAACACCAAGATCACTGTGGCTGAGCTCCACAGATGCAGTAGGGAGATGGGAGAAAGTTTCACAAAGTCAACTATCATTGCAGCCCTCCACCAGTTGGGCCTTTATGGCAGAGTGACCTGACAGAAGCCTCTTCTCAGTGCCAGATATATGAAAACCCACATAGTGTGCTAAAAAACTCATGAAGGACTCCCAGACTATGAGAAATAAGATTCTTTGGTTGGATGAGCTGAAGAGAGAACTTTTTGATGATAATTCTAAGTGGTATGTGTGGAGAAAACCAAGTACTACTCATCACCTGCCCAATACAATCCCAACAGTGAAACATGGTGGTGGCAGCATCATGCTATAGGGGTATTTTTCAGCTGCAGGGACAGAACGACAGGTTGCAATTGAAAGAAACATGAATGTGGCCAAGCACAGAGATATCCTGCATGAAAACCTCTTCCAGAGTGGTCTGGACCTCTTATTTGGCTGAAGGTTCACCTTACAGCAAGACAATGACCATAAGCACACAGCTAAAATAACAAGGAAATGGCTTCAGAACAACTCTGTGACCATTCTTGATTGGCCCAGCCAGAGCCCTGACCTAAATCCAATTGAGCATCTCTGGAGAGACCTGAAAATGGCTGTCCACCAATATTCACCATCCAACCTGACAGAACTGGACCGTGTCTTTATGCTGCATGAAACGGTCTCAACCAGTATTTGTAAAAGTACAGAAACTGAGGCTTATTGAATACATAAAGGGTGTGAGAACAGATGATACAAAGGTTTTGCTGATGCATTGCAATGCATTAGAACTGCTATCAGACTGCAGAAAGTGAAAGTTCCATGGAGGGACATAGTAAAAAAGTTAAAAAAATTGCAGAAATATTTTTTTTTTAAATAATCACCAAATAATAATGAAAAATAAAAAAAACGTATTGTATCCTTAAATCCATGTTTTTGTTCAAAAATGAACAAAAAAAGTACACATATTTAGTATTGCCGCCTCAGGATCGACCCAACCTATGAAACTGTCCCACTAGTCAACCCCTTCAGTCAATAACAAAAAACAATAAAATAAAAGATGAGGAAAAAAATGATGCTTTTTCATCATAACACTGCACAAAAAGCAGAATGAAACAATGTAAAAACCTGTATGTAAATAAAAATGGAATAGCTGAAAACGTCATCTTGTCCCACAAAAAATACAAGCTGCCATACAGCTCAATCAGCGGAAAAATAAAAAAGTTATTGCTCTCAGAATAAAGTGATGCAAAAATAATTATAAATATATAAATCTGGTATAGCTGTAATCATACTGATCCTAAGAATAAAGTAATCTGATTACTTATAATGCAGGTGAAATGGTGTAAAAAATAAATAAAAACAATTCTTCAGCTGCTATTGATTTTTTTATTCTGTCTCCCAAAGATCACAGTTTGGCTCAGCTCACATTTTTCCTGCACTCTGCGCTGAAATTTTGCATCCGGGTTTCTGTGTAAATCTCTGAAATATGTGATTCAGATGGAAGATTCCCTATGGTGTGGCAGAAAGAGGCACAGTGGACGCTGTCTGACCTATGATCTGGCGGTGTCTGTCATTTTAGGCGTGCACAGAAGTGCCGTCAGTGACAGTTTTGTGCACCTCTGAAAAGAAGGAGAATGCTGAACAGAGGTCAGATGGAATCCAGAGTAACTCTGCTGCCTCAAAGTGAATGGATCCTTAGGGGCTTTCATATGAATCATGTCACTTGAAGATTGTAAGATGCAAACCTCTAAGCAAGTGTTCAGCATAGAGTGCCGGATAGGTGTGATCCCAAACATTATGTAAAATGCTAATTAAAGCTTCTAATCAATCCACAAAAAAATCAAGTCATGGTCAGGTCGATCAATAAAAATATAGGGGGCTTCCACGCTACTGGTAGTAAAAAGACTCTGAAAAGCAAAATGGCTCCTCGCCCTCCTAAAGAAATCCAAGGAATTCTACCCTACCAAACTCAAATGCCCCTCTCCCTTCTGAGCCCCACAGTGTGCCAAAACCACGTTTAGATTCTATATGTTTGGCATTTCTGTAGTGATGAGCGTCCGCCTAATTTACAGGTGAATGTTTCCAGAAGCATGAGCTGGGCAATACCACATACTGGTCACTACAATGTACTGGTCACTAGAATGGCATTTAGCAATTTTCACTCAGCAATATCTACTGGTGCATGTTTCTGGAAAACATCCATGGGGTCAAACTTGTCACTTAATCCTGTAGATAAAATCCCAAAGGGGCATATTTTTCAAAATGGGGTCACTTGAAGGGATTCTGCTCTTCTAGCATTTATGGGCTTTGTATATGGAGTCCGCAAACTATTCTAGGAAAGTCTGCACTCAAGGAGGCATGTAGTGCTCGGTCCCTTTAGAGTATCGCCATATGGCTAAGCAGTACTGTACAGCCACATATGGGATATTTCTACATTTAGCAGAAATTGTGGAACAAATTGTGGCACCATTTTACCCATTTCCCAGAGTGAAAATGCAAAATGTGAGTCTAAAACAAAATTTTGATAGTAAAAATTAAATGTCAATATAATCTCTACATGAATTCATTGAAAGGCATAGTTTCTAAAATGGAATCTCTTATGTTCTGCTGTTCTGGCACCTCAGAAGCTCTGCCAGTGTAACGTGGCACCTTCAAATCTGTCCAGCAAAATCTGAACTACAATATGGTTCTTCTTCCTTTCTGACCTTTGCACTGTGCCTTAAAAGTATTTTTTGACAACATATGGGGTATCTGTGTGCACTGGAAAAATTGTACAACAAATTTTGTGGTCCATATTCTCCTGCTATCCTTGTGAAAATGAAAAAAATTCAGAGCTAAAACAACATTTTTGGGTGAAAAATATATTTTTTCATTTCCATAGATCAATGTTGTAAAATTCTGTGACGCACGAGTAGGTTCAAAGTGCTCACCACACATCTAGATACATTCCTTGAGGGGTCTAGTTTCAAAAACGAGGCAACTTTTGTGGTTTTTCCGCTATTTAGGCACATCAGGGGCTCTCCAAACACGGCATAGCATTTTTCACCAATTATTGATGTGATATATACTTTTCTTATATGGTTTTAAAATCTAATGTTGTACATTAGTAATCAAAAGACTCTTCTGTATCCCAACAGTCAAAACCTAAGTTTTTATTAGATTAAGTCAGAATTTTGGCTTTATATTTTAGCTCCATGGTGCCTTCATATTGTGATAACCCCAAGTAGATCACATATAAAAATGATTAAAAAAGAAAAGTTACAGTTTACCAATTGTCCGTTTAAGCATTACTTATCAGTATTTTTCAACAGTTGGGACTATGCGTTTTCTTTTTTTTTTTTTACTAATGTCTATGATTTGCTTGCAAGGAATTTTTAAATCTCAAATGAATGCTTGCTACCACTACAATGGTTATAAAATGAATATATTATGCAGTAAATCATTGGAAGGAAACTAGTGATAAAACGGTTTCCAATTCAGTTATACTTTGGGGAGTCTTTAGCAGTCCGCGAGCAATCTTTTCTTGACTATACTATTTGTTCATTTGAGCCTTGTGACCCATGGGAGTCAATGTTCTATCTCCAGTAATATCACTCTGATGGAAGACACGTAGTTCTGGTAGTTTGTACATGGTACCTGCACATCTATTCCAGCTGCTAGAAATATTGGATAAATGATTGGATGCAGTGGTGATAAGAAGTCATTCATTATTTATTAATGTGGAAGAAAGCATCAGGGAACAAGTTGTGTTTTTGCTTTTTAAATAAGAATGATCTCAAAGTAGACACTGGTGATAGTGATGTGAACAGATTTATATTTAAAAAAGCTCCATACAAGATGAGCTGGATCTTCCAAATTGCCCAAGTAGTCTAACATATTGTCATTCTTTCCCAAATAAAATTAACTTTAGAAATGTGATCAACACTTTTTTTCGTAACAAAATGTTGGCATCTTTCAGCTCAGCATCTCAGCTTGAAACGAAAACAATTGTCAAGAATAAGAGTTCTGCTCGTCATGTCATCCAGTTTCCAATTCGTCACTCAGACAATTGCTAAATTTTGGGCCATCAGCAATTGCATTCACGTCAAGAATTGGAAGTGCTAGATTAAAGTGAAAGGGGTACTTTGGCTACAGCAAATAAAGCCTGCTCAGTCTCGTATACAAGTCATTGTATGCAATTGTCTAAGCTACTTTGTGCATTAGGTCAATTTGATATTTGCTTGCTGTCACTGTATGAAATCCGATTTTCTTCATTTTCATGTTCTAGCAAAATTTTCTTGGCATTTTCTGCATCGCACAAATGCTGAATTATTTACAGGTACACTATATCTATCATTATCTCACCCTTTAGGCCACATTTTCAGTATCACATTTCTTAACTCCTTAGTGACGGAGCCAATGTTTTAAATTCTGACCAGTGTCACTTTATGTGGTAATAACTCTGGAATGCTTCAACAAATCCCATTGATTTTGAGATTGCTTTTTTGTGGCACATTATAATTTATGATAATGGTAAATTTAGGTTGATAAGTTTTGTGTTTATTTATAAAAAGTTTGACAAAAATGTCAAAAAAATTGCAATTTTCAAAAGTTGAATGATTATCCCTTTAATCCTTTATTCGCTCCTCACCCAACCTCCTCCAAGACTTCTCCCGAATAGCCCCTATTCTCTGGAATTCTTTGCCCCAACAAGTCCGACTATCAACCACATTTGGATCCTTCAGACGGAACCTGAAAACCCACCTCTTCAAGAAAGCCTACAGCCAGCAATGACCCCGCTACCTCCTTCTCTCTCACCACTACCGGTGATATCACCTCAACCAACACCGGAGCTGCTGCAACCCACCAACCTACTGTCTCCTTCACCACCATCCTGTAGCATGTAAGCCCGAAAGGGCAGGGTCCTCCTCTCTCCACTCTGTATCAGTCTGTCATTGTTAGTTTGTTTACTGTAAGTGATATCTGTAATTTGTATGTAACCCCTTCTCATGTACAGCACCATGGAATCAATGTGCTATATAAATAAATAATAATAATAATAATCCAGATAGTCATAACACAACAAAAACATTAATAAATAACATTTCCCATATGTCTGCTTTACATCAGCACCATTTTTAAAACGCTAATTTATTTTATTAGCCTTTTAGGAGGTTTAATAATGTAGAAGCAATTTTTCATTTTTTCAAGGAAATTTACAAAATATATTTTTTTGAGGGACCTATCCAGGTTTGAAGTGACTTTGGGGGTCCTATATATTGGAAAACCCCAAATGTGATACCATTTTAAAAACAGCACCCCTCGACATATTGAAAACTGCTGTCAAACAGTTTATTAACCTTTCAGGTGATTTTCAGGAATTAATGCAAAGTGGTATAGAAGGAATGAAAAAGTGTTTGTTTACCACCTAAATGTCGCTGACTTCTGAATTGACCACTATAGCCGGGAGGCTCTAAGGGTACCGTTACACTTAGCAATGCACCAGCGATCCCAACAACGATATGGATCGCTGGTGCATTGCTAAGTGGTCGCTAGTGAGCTGCCACACAGGCAGATCTCACCAGAGACATAGCAGGGGTCGGGGGTCTTTACTTACCTGTCAGACGCGGCGATCCTTACACCCTCCTGCCTGCCTCCACGCGTCGCGCGTCAGCGCCACAGGAAGCCCAGCAGGAAGCGCCCGACGAGAAATGATCCAGGACGTACGCGCGATCAGCGATGAGCAGCGGGAGAGCCGGTCGGAGGTAAGTATCAGACATAACGATATCGCTAGCAATATCGCTGCTACGTCACAAAATCGGTGATGTTACAGCGATATTGCTAGCGATATCGCAATGTGTAATGGGCCCTTAAGGCCGCTATTTGGCCATGAACTGCTATGACAAACATCAGGACCACACAATCATGATCTAAGTGTGTTAATTAGATTAAAGCAGAAGACCCCACAATCTATTGACTATTTATTAGATGTAGTCACTTTTGACAGCAGCACCTAAGGGGTTAAACAGATATGGATGGTGCCAACACTAATCATTTGTGATACAGCAAGGTGTCAGCTATAGTGTACAGCTATCAGCTGCTGGATTGTCACCTGTATGGGGATGCTATTCTCTTATATCTCAGGTCAGTAAAAAGACATATTGGCTGTCATTAAGGGGTTGAAATGCATTATCCATATCTCATATCACTCAGCTTAAGATTCTTAAATGTTAACTATATGTTAGCCTTGCCAACATATTTCAAAAATTTTACCCTTAAAAAGGTATGTTTAAGACAAATTAAATATAATAATTAATGTATTGTGGAGATCTAGCTTTTATTTCAGTCTTAACCCCTTCGCGACCCAGCCTGTTTTCACTTTTCTGACCCCTGTCCCAATTTTTACAATTCTGACCACTGTCCCTTTATGAGGTAATAACTCTGGAATGCTTCAACGGATCCCACTGGTTCTGAGAATGTTTTCTTGTGACACATTGTACTTTATGATAGCAGTAAAATTTATTTAGTATGACTTGCGTTTATTTGTTAAAAAACTGAAATTTGGCAAACATTTTGAAAATTTTGCAATTTTCCAAATTTTAATTTGTATGCCCTTAAATCATAGCGCACAAAATAGTCAATAAATAACATTTCCCACATGTGTACTTTACATCAGCACAATTTTGGAACAAAATTTTTTTTTGTTAGGAAGTTATAAAGGTTAAAAGTTGACCAGCGATTTCTCTTTTTTTCAACTAATTTTGCAAAACCATTTTTATTACAGACCACATCACATTTGAAGTGACTTTGAGGGGTCTATGCGATAGAAAATACCCAAAAGTGACAACATTCTAAAAACTGTATCCCTCAAAGTGCTCAAAAACCACATTCAATAAGTTTATTAACCCTTCAGGTGCTTCACAGGAAATTTTGGAATGCTTAAAAAAAATGAACATTTAACTTTTTTTTTACAAAAAATTTACTTCAGATCCAATTTGTTTTATTTTATCCAGGGTAACAGGAGAAATTGGATCCCAAAAGTTGTACAATTTGTTCTAAGTATGCTGATACCCCATATATGCAGGTAAACCACTGTTTGGGAGCATGGCAGAGCTTGGAAGGGAAGGAGTGCCTCTTTGACTTTTCATTGCAAAATTGTCGGGAATTGAGATCGGATGCCATGTCGCATTTGGAGAGCCCCTGATGTGCCTAAACAGTGGAAACCCCCCACAAGTGACACCATTTTGGAAACTAGACCCCCTACGGAACTTATCTAGATGTGTGGTGATCACTTTGAACCCTCAAGTGCTTCACAAAAGTTTATAATGTAGAGCTGTAAAAATAAAAAATCTTATTTTTTTTCACAAAAATGATCTTTTTGCCCCCAATTTTTTTTATTTTCCCAAGGGTAATAGGAGAAATTGGACACCAAAAGTTGTTGTGCAATTTGTCCTGAGTATGCTGATACCTCATATGTAAACCACTGTTTGGGCACATGGCAGAGCTTGGAAGGGAAGGAGCACCATTTGACTTTTTCAATGCAGAATTGGCTGGTATTGAGATCAGATGCAAGTAGCGTTTCAAGAGCCCCTGATGTTCCTAAACAGTGGAAACCCCCAATTACACCTCCAACCCTAACCCCAACACACACCTAACCCTAAGCCGAACCCTAACCCTAACCACAAGCCTAACCCTAACACACCCCTAACCCTAATCCCAACTCTAACCCTAATCTCAACCCTAACCCTAACTTTAGCCCCAACCCTAACCCTAACTTTAGCTCCAACCCTAACCCTGACTTTAGTCCCAACCCTAACCCTAACTTTGGCCCCAACTTTAACCCTAACCCTTACTCCAACCCTATCCTTATCCCCAACCCTAATGTGGAAATGCTCTTAGCAGGCACTGACAAGCCACCTCACTGAAGGACCCGGAAGGACCCCACGGCCAACGTGGAGACGGGGTCTCCATGGAGACCACTGGAACAATGCAATCACATTGCGCTGTTCCAATGGGAGCATGCAGGGAGCCCCAGTACTGACAGCGGCATCAGAAGGGTTAAATGCCCATGATTGGTGCTATCACCGATCGTCTGCATTGCTGCGGGGTGTCACTTGTTACATACAGCTGACACCCACACCCGATCACCACAGCGCTCAGCGTAAGGCCGAGGTGATCATGCTACCGTACTAGTACTGCTCCGGGCAGAATTGCAGTTCCCACAGAGCAGTACTAGTACAGCGAAAGTCGGGAAGAGGTTAAATGGCAATGATCCAGACAATCAATATTTTAATAATTTACTCTGCACTAACAAGAACCAAGAAATAGATATTTATAAATGGGTATCTGTGGTATGGCTGATATTTATTTTACTAACTTATATAGTCCCCATTCAGACTCACAATCTAAATTCCCTATCAGTATGTCTTTGGAGTATGTGAGGAAACCCACGCAAACACAGGGAGAACATACAACCCCCCTGCAGATGTTGTCCTTGATTGGATTTTAACCCAGGACCCCAGTGCAGAAAGGATATAATGTTAACCACTGAGCCAGAAATCTCTGTCAATGTTTCAATAGCCTTTTATGGTACACACAGGGTTGCTATCTTCTTTTATTTTCTGGACAACTTATCTAAACTAAAATCACAAACAAGTGACATTTTGTATGGATGCACCTGAAAACCATAATGCTTCATTAGGAATCTAAGCCTTAAAGGGGTTTTACACATAGTGATATCGCTAGCAATATCGCTAAAGCATCACCGATTTGGAGATGCAGCAGTGATATTGCTAGCGATATCGCTATGTGTGATACTTACCTCCGACCGGCTCCCTCGCTGTCTGTCACTGATCGTGCGAGATTGTCCACTTCCATTTCTTGTCGAGCGCTTCCTGCTGGGCTTCCTGCTGGCGCCGACGAGTGACGCATGGACGCGGACGGGAGGACGTCAGGATCGCCGCGTCTGAAAGGTAAGTAACGACCGCTGTATCGCTGCTGCATCATTGTGAGATCTGCCTGTGTGGTAGCTCACTAGCGACCATTTAGCGATGCACCAGCGATCCTGACCGGGTCGTATCGTGGTCGGGATCGCTGGTGCATCGCTAAATGTAAAGGGGCCTTTAGTATACTTACGCATACTGTTTGAGTGTGAAGTGCAAATAGATGATAATTACAA
Source organism: Dendrobates tinctorius (assembly GCF_039654945.1). Taxonomy (NCBI): domain Eukaryota; kingdom Metazoa; phylum Chordata; class Amphibia; order Anura; family Dendrobatidae; genus Dendrobates; species Dendrobates tinctorius. Next base: position 3,588,464 of record NW_027361692.1, on the reverse strand, counting down.
TCACAATTACATTTGTTCAAGTTCTTCCAAGGTCAAAAAATTCACAGCAATATTATTATTTTCGTTTTACAGACCGTGGATAAAAGTTCTGTCTTTTCATAGGCTCAGAAGTAATTTCTAGATAGTTGACAATCCTGGCTGATCATTACTAATAGATAGCACACTTTTCTTCCTTTTGGGGCAGAGATAATTTGCATTCAATGTGGTAGAACAAAACTAATATAATTATTTAGCAGAAGTTGATATAATCCAATGAGCAAGTTAGCCTCATTTGAACAGGTAATTGCGTTATATTACCCTTGATCATATTGATGGTATGCTTTCCTTCTATCAACTATAGGACCACTTTCAGCTGGCTGCAATATTGGAGCCTTTTATCATTTGCGTGAGCTACGAAGTCACCACTAATTTTGCTAGACTAAATCTAGATTCCATGGTGATCTAATTCTAATTCATCAGATCTTTGGGGTAGACCTGAGTTTTGCTGCCATATCACGGAAAAAACAATGACTTGGAGAGGTCCTTCTCTGACACTCTGTTGTGGCATCCTGGTACCCATTCTATTGCTGATGAAAACAGTTGTTGTGACAGTAGATTTGTTCCTGAGTCTCAGAATTAATTTGGGAAACGTATAATACATTGTATGTGCTTAGCGTTTCACCACGGGGAGCCAACCCTTGACGATCACTCTGTCAGTATAGCATTACCTGAACTGTTCAAAATATTTGCTCCAAAAGCAAGTGAAAAGAACTATGCTCCAGCCACCCTGAGAGGCCTGCTTGTCTCATAATAATAAGGAGACACCTCCTTTCATACACAGTCTATCCTGTATTGTAAACGACCACCACTTTGCCTTTAAGAGTGATTGTACCCTGTTCACTCTTTCAGTAAAGTGTTACTAAGCTCACATGTGTGTCCTGCTGGCTGTAATTGCAGGAACATCATGGGCGCTCCAACACCTGTATCCAGATACCACCTCTACAGGAGTGCCCCTGGGGAGTCCTCTAACATTTCCATAAGTATCACCTCCCACTATTGACAATTGTTGTGGACAAGAGGGAAGTGTTTAGGGGTCCAGCAATCCACTTCAGCTACTGTGACATCAAAATCTGCTGCTAGTGGAACTACATGGACCAACTGGCCCCTGAACAAAAACTGGAACTTCTCCCGTGGCTCACCGTGCTCTAGATATGGCAATATATATTTGTTTTTCATTAGGAAAGACCTTTCATATCTAAAAAAAGGAAAAAGATAATGGCTGGGGCTAGCAAGTGGAAAATTTGAGCAAGTACTGAGTCCCACTGCACCACTAGGTCTACGTTGGATAGGCACAGCTTTCAATTGCATCTGTGTCCTCAGGAAACAAATACATTTACAAACATTAGTGAAGCAAAGAGCCACTGGCTCACTGCCCTGCTATTTACTGTGGTAAATGATAAAATTCTTTAGCCCTACCAGAGTTTGGGAATGCATGGAGAACATCGGGCAGCGCAATAACCTCACTTAACCACACCATCTGTTCCCCATTGCAGATTGCAGGGGTGAAGGAGGAGGATCGTGTTGCCAATTGCAACAAAGGTGTTATGTGAGTTTGACTTTATTTTTTATTAAAAATTGTAGCATTGAAGAACACAAAGGAGGACATAATTGTTGTATGGAGGCACAAAGGTGGACATTATTATTGTATGGGGACAGAAATAGTATGAGAAACAAAACATGACTAAGGACATGCAGTATCTGTCATAACGAGAAAACAGTGATACGGGCTTCCAGAAATTAAACGTATGCAAAGTAAACTGGATGTTTTATAACAATTTCTCCTTGCTGCTTGAATTGTATTTTTTTCATGAATATTGTAAGGGGCAAAAAGATAGACAGACCCATGTGTACATGCAAAATGGGGGCATTATTGTTGTGTAAAAGGGTGCATCATTAGTGTTATGGGGCTAAAGATGTTTGTTACTTTCTGTAGAGTTGAGGGAAAACGAAAAGGGGAAATGAATGACTAAGATAAGGTGAAACATAATCTGTGAGGCAATGGATTTACCTGCATACATCTATAGGGTTTACAGAGCACTTAATATGTACCACTGTATGGTCACTGTCATGTGTATAAATAGATTATAGAACCGTGGTTTCTGTAAATGATCAGTATGGTGGTACTATTGGTCACTATGTTGTGGTAATAATAGTTGTCATCGCCTTGCAGGACTATTTCTTTCTAAAAATTTTATTGAATTCCTTTTTACCTATCATTTTTGATCGGCAAATAAAGTTATATATTTTTTAGTTTTTAACTTTTAATATTTATATATAAAAAGTACAAATAAATCACATTGCTCAGAAGCCAAGACAAATAATAACACCCAGCTCTTTAAACATATGTAGGGTACTAGTGGAATAGGAGAACTGGACTGACTGCAAAACGTTTGGAGAAAAGGGGCAGACTACAAGCCTACAAAACCGCAGTCTGTATCAAGATGTACAGACACACTGAGGAAGAGGAGCCATGAACTCCTCAAAATGCGTTGGTTAGGTTTTTTTGCTCATATCGGCCTCCATACCTTAGTGTGACATCACACGCTGTCTCCAGACAGTAGCAGCCATTTTTCTGCCGGGTATCTGGGAGTGCTACCGGCTGAAGCGCTCCTGGCTTTTCAGTGTGGACTTACCATTCCTTACCACTGAACGAACATAGTGCTACAACTGCATTCACTGTCACTCCACATTGTGCAAGCCGGTTTCCATCTACAACAGCGCGGATCTTTTTTGGTGCTGATTTAGCAGTGAGTGTTCACACAGTACAAATTTATCTATTAAATGGTAACAGTCTTTAACTTGTTTTAACCGTTAACATCACTCACTGTGCTTTTAAATCGACTCTGCAAACAACTTATTTATTAGTTGAAGCTACTATTTCAGCACAGTAATCTTGCACTGACACATCACTCTCTGCAAGTTGGTCTCCTTCAGCAATAGGGAGAGGCACTTTCAGTGCCAGCAGAACAGTGAATTTCTGTGGTAATTTTTTCAACTTGTTTGGTATTATACGACTCCTTGCACTACACAGTGAATGATAGATCGACCTTGCCACCTACTCCTTATAGGCTCATACTCACTTGCATGTCTTTCTATGCAAACACACGCTCCGGTCCGAGTGCCGGCCGTAGTGCCAGGTTTTCATGCAAGAGACTCGCACGAGAATCATGCGAGTCTCTCGCAAGTGAGTATTAGCACTAAGAGGTGATATATGATTGACATCTATTCATGCAACAGATTGTAAAATTATACGCTATTATCTTATTTTTTTCAGTTTTGGGTTCCACACACAGACTCCAATATCTGTTTGCAGCTTTTTAGTATCCTCGCTCCCCTCCTCTATTTATAAGGGGGCTGGTGTACCTTTTAATATTTAATTTCTATTATTTTCTAACTAGAAGACTGAGTTATGGGTAATTTTCACAGAAAATACTTGCAGCTATGTTGTCTTTTAAACACAATGCAAAAAGGGACCCACTGGGACTCCTTTGCCCACGGACTCACCTAATCCTCAAGCTGACACCAGATCCAATCCTCTCTACAGCACCACATGGAGCAATAAACCAGCCTAAATAACATAACTTGCAGTATATGGTAAGATTCTATATTTTAACACTTTGTTATTCATTCTGTCATTATTATCTCCTGTGGCAGGATATTCATCACACCTAATAAATGTTCTCCACTTTACTGTCCATGAAGAATATTTGGTACGCTATTTCAGTTGCATATTTTCGCTGTGTAAAAAATTCAACAAACCAGAGTTCTAGCAAAGTGAATGGGATTTTTATAAATCTCCTTCCCACAGCGTTTTCCTTTAATTCTGCGGAAATTGAGCTGCTGTGCAATTTTGAAATCTGCAACATTTTAATTTCTCTTGCGGTAAATATGTTTTTTATTTGCAAATTTTCTCAATAGACTTGCAATGCAATTTTATTACATTTCCTCTTTAAAAACGCATTTGTGTAGCACATGAGTTTCTCAATACAGTTTAATGAAAGCTTAATACCAAAAACAAGCCGCTTTAGTTAAAATATAACCTACCAAAAAGAGACAAAAAGCGCAACAGAAAAACATGATAAAAACGCATGTAAAAAAGCACTCCAAATCTCAATGAAAAACACAAGAAACCTAGTTTAGCTAATTGCTACAGAAGTGCTGTAGAAAAATCTGTCGCTTCAGAAACACACCAAATACTCATCAGGGGATGTAGCCTAAAATTGTGGGGCATTCATCACTGGTGAATTGAACACTCAGATTTTTCAAAGGTGCAGATGTGGAGGAAGTTTTGGCAGAAAGCAGAAGTGCTCATATGGTGTATAGACTATCACTCCACCATGGGACTAGTAGCAGAGCTGACTTGTGTTGTGCTCACTTGAATGCTTTACTAGAGAAGGGGGACTAAAGAGAGTTAAACTGAGCAGTATTTTTAACTTTAACACAGCCTATGTCCATTGGTGAGGTTTAGGCATCACAATGTTCTTGCATTTTAGGAAACTGTAGAAAAAAATTGAAGCCCCACTCTATATAAAACTAACGCAATTGTTAAAATGAATAGTAAATACATTTAATTATATGCTCTTTCTCGTTTACTGTCACCTTTACCTGGGCTGACTCACCCTACATCAATTATTAGAGAAACTGTTATTACTATCTTTCTAGTCAAAGTAATAAGATGTGTCATAATGTTATGAGATGACTATGATGCTTCCCAGAATAATATGTATTAAATTCTGCTCCATCTTTAGGATTGCAATTTACAATCTTTAGATATGATCTTTACAGGACCATAATAATTATTTCTGTTCCATCTCATTATAGGATAAAAATGTGAGGTTTCCATTTTTTTTATTTTGTTTTTAGCAGCAGAAGTTTGTTGTCAAACTAAATTTATTCTCTTTTCATTTTTAGCTTTCTCACACAATTTACACTGGGGAGTTCTAATGCTTTACTCATGCCCTCACATATCTTTGTATATGACTATAAAGAGCTTATCTTTCCTTGTCAAAACGGAACTCTTGAGTGCAGACAAGTCAGTATCGATAAGTAATCTGCATGCATTTTATAAGTCAGAACGGCATTATAAACATGAGAGATGTTACAAAATTAGTTCTGTGCTGAGATACATGCTCCAAAAAATCAATATCCTGGAAATCAAAATGAAAATCAAGTCAACTAAAAACTCTAAAAACTGAGTTTTTTGCTCTGTTAGTTGATACTTTAGTTATTGAGCTTTGTGTGACTCAAGCATGCTTTCTACATATCCTGTAAATATTATTTCTAAGGGTATGTTAAATATTCCTATTGATGTTTTTGGGCTGTATTTTTTATCCTGCTTTGGCTGTTTTCTGCCTCTAATTCTGTCAGTTACCAGATTCAGTACTTTTTTTGACACACTGTAAAACATGGAAAAACAGCATTATACATAAGTATTCCATTTATATGAAAAGAAAGTTTATCAAATTATTTGAAGTTTTGGAGAAGAATATTATAAATATTTTGAAGCAGATATTTCTGCACAGTCCTCATCATAAAATTGTATATAGACAAGCCCTAAGGAAATTTATCTAACCTTTAGTAAGTTTCTTCCTTAAAATCCCAAATCCTTCCAAGATACAGTGAAAAATCCAATGGGGACACCAATTTATGGGGATTCAGCAATCAGCATTGGTGATAAGAAGATGTGAAAAAGACTGGACAGGGGAATAGTGTGAAGTGGAGGGGGTGAAAAGATGAGTTGTAAGGTGAGTATACTTTAATGAACCTTTTTATGACCCTTTATGGTTCAGCTAGCCGCCATTTTGCTGAATCAGTGTTGGAGAGAATTACAAAAAACATGCATTTTGGGAAATGTGGATTTTTGTAATATGCTAGTAGAATTAAATTCCTCTTGAATATACATTATTCTCTCATCATTACTAAGAGGTATAATTTTTGGACTTTTTTTTACTTAAATAAACAATAAATGTCTGTCAATGAGTTGTGTTATTAAATGGGCTATTGGTTACTACCGGCTAATCATTCATTTCTATGGTGAGATCACTTTGACATTGCTAAGGTAGTATTTGCATTATTGAGCTTGAAAGGGACTGGATCAGTCCTAGTCAGTGTTACACACATCTTTTCAAGGCAATAGGAGGCTTTGCAGTATTGCCATTCACTGAAAATCGATTAGCTGATAATCGAGGCTGCTCACACTGCTGCCCACCATGCCTATCTGATATAATACTGGAGATATAATATGTGCTGAGGTAAGAAAAAAACCTCTCCAATTTCTCTCCATCCTGTCATTTAGAATAACTCAGAGTTGTACTTTTGAATGACACCATTGGCTTTACTATGTTGTGTACTAGAAAATGGGAAAAAAATTCCAAGTGCGGTGAAATTACAAAAAAGTTCATTCCCACACTTATTTTTTGTTTGCTTTTTCTTTACTAGGAAGACACCACAAGTCTAGGTTATTTTTTATCTAAGTGGTAAAATTTTTTTCCAACCTTTGTTTAAAAACAAATTGCGCCATTTTCTGCTACCCGTAGCTTCTTCATTTTTCGTGATCTTGGGTTGAGTGAGAGCATATTTTTTGCATGCTGAGCTGATGTTTTTAATTATGTGATTTTGGTGCAGATACGATCTTTTGATTACCCATTATTGTATTTTAATGCAATGTCGCGGCGACCAGAAAAATGTAATTCTGACGTTTTGACTTTTTTTCTCACTATGCCATTTAGAGATCAGGTTAGTCCTTTTTTTATTTTATTTTGAATGGGGCGAAAAGGGGGTGATTTGAACTTTTATATTTTTTTATTTTTTTAAAACTTTTTTTTTACTTTTGGAATACTTCAATAGTCTCCATGGGAGACTATAAGCTGCTACAATCCGATTGGCTCTGCTACATAGAGGTGATGATCAGATTGCCTCTTTGTAGTAGAATTACTCACTTGCTATAAGTGCCGACCACTGAGTGGCGCTCACAGCAAGCCGGCAGTTACAATCATAGAGGTCTCCAGGAGACCTCTGGTTGTCATGCAGCAAGGGCGGATGGGTGATGGCCAGATTTCCGGCCAAGTGGCTGGAAGCTTGAGTTAAAATTACAGCAGCATTTAATGAGTTAATAGCCACGAGTGGATCGTGTTTCCTCCCGCGGCTATTCCTCCTCCGACATGTCCCAGGAAAGATGTGGGCGCACCGCCAGAGCCCACCTCAAAGGGAGGGAGCCCCACATCTGCGTAAATTTATGCCCAATGTTGGAAAAGGCTTAAATCAGCCATCAAGAGTGGGGAAATATATGGGCTCAGCGTGTGAGCCCACATCAAAGGCAGGGACACGACAGATTGCGCAAATATACGTCATTGGTCATTAAGGTTTTAAGGTTTGTTATGTCAAATAAGCTAAGCTCACATAAGGTTGCTATTGTATCACAAAACTTTTCTCTATTCATCTTATTTCTTCTATTTTTTATTGTGTGAGATTATGATGAGCAGAAAAAAATGGCACCTCTATTGCACTATTTGTTTAAACAAATATGCAAATATTATATGCAAATATTATTCAAATGAATGTCTATTTTCTTGCCACAGCACACAATATTATATCAATCGCTACCATGGATATAAATCATCCAAAGATTACATAGAGAACCTGATATTGTTTACATATTAAACACATATTTCTCCCATATGAATTACAACTTGTATTACATTTGACAATGCATATAGCAAGATATATCTTTGAAACCCAATTCTTTTTAACTTTGTAACAACAAAGCAGAATCGAAATATTGATCCCTGTAAAGGCTGATGAAACCGTAAACCAATCTCTTTGACTGTTCCTTTACAAGAAAAATCTCCCTATTAACTACACCAAATTGAACATCCTATAAAGCTATAATTTTAAACCAAATCAAACATCAATCCTGAGGGATATTAAGTCTTTGTTGTTGATGTAATGTTCCACGTTCACATTTTTGTTGTACATAACATTTTTTATTGAGGTAAATGGTCCCAACTGTGGATAGGGCCAATTTTATTATCCCATAGCTCCTGACATAATAACATTTTACACAGCAGTAAAAATGTGTAAGACACAAAAGTTATTTGATCGGGCTGCACTGCAGTAAATTTTACAAGGTTATTGAAAATAAGCCTATGTTACACCTGAAACTACACTATTAACTAAACACAAGAAAAAATATTTTACAAGTCAACATATACAGTAGTATTTCATTAATGTGAATACTCTGTAACACAACTCAAATATCAACTTTATTGAAAGGCACATTAAACCGTCAGTGGGGTGCTGAGCTACTCATCTGATCACGTTTGTTGGTGGTTTTTAGATGGAACATATTGTACTTTATCATAGTAAATTGTGTTCGAAATGACTTGCGTTTATTTGTGAAAAAATCAGAAATTTGGTAAAATTTTCAAAAATTTAGCAATTTTCAAACTTTTAATGTTTATGTCCTTAAATTAGAGAGTTGTGTAACACAGAATGCTAACATAATTTTTATCTGTTAGGAAGTTAGAAGGGTTAAACGTTAAACAGGGATATCTCATTTTCACAAAAAAATTTACAAAACCATTTTATTAGGGAACACATAACATTTAAAGGGATTTTGAGGGGTTTATATGACAGAAAATACTCAAAATTAACACTGTTAAAAATTGAACCTGACAATGTGTTCAAAAACACATTCAAAAAATGTATTAACCCTGCAGCTGCTTCATAGGAACAGGAACAATGTGGAAGGATAAAATGAACATTTTTAACTTTTTTAACTAAAATTTTACTTTAGACCCATTTTTTTATTTCCACAAGGGTAGCAAGAGAAAATGGACCCCAAAATGTATTGTGCAATTTATCCTCAAGATGCAGATATCCCATATGTGGGAGAAAAATTCTATTTGGGTGCACAGCAAGACTCAGAAGGAAGAAGTGCCATTTGACCTTTTGAATGCAAAATTTGCTGGAATCGTTAATAAACACCATGTCACGTTTGGAGTGCGCCTAATGTGCCTAAACAGTAGAAATCCCCCACAAGTGACCCCATAGTGGAAACTAGACCTTTCAAGAAACTTCTCAAGGTACTTCACAGAAATATATAATGTAGAGCTGTGAAAAAAATCACATTTTCCCCACAAAAATGTTCTTTTAACACAAATTTTTATATTTTATATTTATATAAAATTTCCTGGATCAATTAGCGGAGAGAATGTCGCATTTGAAAAACCCTGATGTGCCTAAACAGTGGAATCTCCTCACAAATGACCCCATATTCAAAACTAAATCCCTCAAGGAACTTATCTAGATGTGTAGTGAGCACCTTGAACCCCCAGGTGCTTCCTAGAAGTTTGTAACATTGAGCCATGGAAATAAAAAAAATAAATTTTTCCCACCAAAATGTTCTTTTAGCCCCATTTTTTTTATTTTCACAAGGGTAACAAGAGAAAATGGACCCCAAAAATTGTAGTGCAATTTCTAATGAGTATGCACTACAATTTTGTTGTGGAAAATGATTGTTTGGGTGCACGTCAGAGTTCAGAAATGAAAGAATGACGTTTTAGAACGCAGACTTCGGTCGAATTGTCTGTGGGTCATGTTGCGGTTAAAGAGTCCCAAATGCGCATAAACAGTGTAAACCCCCATAAGTGACTTCAATTTTTAAACTAGACACCTCAAGTAATTTATTTAAATGTGGGTTGAGCACCTTGAGCCAACAGGTGCATCACAGAATTTTACAATGTTAATCTGTGTAAATGAAAATATAAATATTTTTCCACAAAAATTATCTTTTAGCCCCAAATTTCTTCATTTTCACTATAGCTGGAGAAAATGGACCCCAAAACTTGAGAAATTTCTCCGATATACACCTATACCCCATATGTGGTTGAAAACTACCTGTAAGGCATAGTGCAAAGCTCAGAAGGGAAGTGTCAGGAACACCGCACTGCACTTGCTCACTGAGCCAGTTCGCGTGTCCTGAGTACAAAGACTGTGCACAAAGGTACCTGCAGAGCGGGCAGCAGTGGTGACAATGCATGCTCCAGGACCTGAAGCACGTGACTGCTGGGGGCGTGGCCTAAGCTCCACAGAGTTAGGAGCTGCAGGGAAACTCCTAGAAAGGTAACTACAGGACAATGTTACCAAAGGGCATAGACAGAGACAGAAACCAGATGAAGGTCAAAGCACGAGATAGCAATACAGTACCAAAGGATTAGACAGAAAGGACAGTCAGGACGTAGCAATAGATCAGAAATCCAGAACGGGCATTAGACGGTAGAATAGGGGTAACCTGTAATGGAGTAACGATAGCCAAGCCAGGAGGTCAGAACCAGAAAAGACAATTGTACAAAAACGAGAGACGGAGTACAGAGTGAAGGAACAAGCCCGGTCATACACGGGAAGCAAACAAACAACACGGAGTACACGCACACCAGGGGTCAGACACACCAGAACAGCAGTATAACTGACAGAGAATGCTAGTTTGGAGTGAGTATAAATACCCCTCCCAGATCCAAAGAGAGGCCGGCAAAAGTTAACCCTGTGAGAACAGGACATTAACCATGTCCTAACCATGACAGGAAGAAGTGCTATAATGGAATTTAGATTTTGATGGACATGTTTGAGGGTGCCACGTCACATTAGCAGAGTTTCTGGGGTGCTAAAACAGCAGAAACCCTCCATAGGTGTCACATTTTACAAACTATACCTCTCAATTAATTCCTCTAGGGGTAGAGTGATCATATTGACACCACAGGTGTGTCACAGAATTTTATACAATTGGCAGTGAAGAAGAAATTATTACAGTTTAGCCAAGAAAATTTTTGTTTTCGCTGCAGATTTTACATTTTCACACTGGGAAATGGGTACAAATGGCACCAAAATTTGTTTACAATTTCTGCTGAATGTAGTAATACCCCTAATGTGGCAGCACAGTACTGCATAGCACATAATAACAAGACTCTGGAGGGACAGAGTGATATTTGCCTCCTGGAGCACATATTTTCTTGGAATAGTTTGAGACTCCATATACAGAGACCCTAAGTCCGAGAAGAGCAGAATCCCCCTTAAGTGACTCTATTTTGAAAATCACACTCCTTTGGAAATTTACCTGTAGGTGTAGTAACAGTTATGACTCCATGGATGTTTTCAGAAACAGGCAGCAGCGAATGCTGCTGAGTGAAAATTGCAAATGGCCATTTTAGTGCCAAGTATGCTGTAGGGCCAATATGTTGTCATGCCCAGTATGTTGTAGTGCCCAGTTTGTGCTTCTGGAGACATGCATCCATTAATTAGACAGGCTCTCATTGCTACAGAAATGTCAAACATGTAGACGCTAAAGGGGGCTTAGGCTTACTGAGGCTCAGAAGGGAAAGAGTTATATGGATTTGGGAAGCACAGAATTTACTGAATTTCTTTTGGGGGGCAAGGAGCCATTTCAGTTTTCCATGGCTTTTGTACTAGCAGTAACGGAGAAGCCCCCTATATTTCTGTTAAAAGATGGCGAACTTGAGTAGGGAATTGCTTTTTTATGGATTGAGTTCAAGCTTTTATTGGGAACATTTTACATAACATTTGGGATCACATTTATCCTACGCTCTACGCTGAGCACTTACTTTGAAGTTTCCATCTAAATCTCTGAGTGACTTGATTCAGATAAAACCCCCAAGGGATCCATTCAATATAATGAGGCAACAGAGTAACTCTTGACTCCATCTGGTCTCTATTTAGTGGTCTCCTTTTCAGAAGTGCACATAACTGCCAGACTGCGTTCACCGTGCCTGCATCTGCCTCATTCTCTTCTGTCGGGGGTTTCATCTGAATCAAGTATTTCAGAGATTTACATAGAAACCCCCGTGTAAGAACTCAGCGCAGAACACAGGATAAATGTGAGACAAGCCTTACTGCGATCTTTGGGAGGCAAAATGAAAAAATCAACAAGAGGTGAAGAATTGGTTTTATTTATTTTTTTACGCCACACCTCGTGCGGTATAAGTGATTAGACGACTTTATTCTTCGGGTTGGTGCGATTACAACGATACCAGATTCATATTTTTTATGTTTGGCTACTGTCACAAAAGATGCTTTTTATTGCAAAAACAAGTTACAGCATGGTGTAACAAGATTGCTAACTCTGGTGTCCCGGATGTCGTCATGGTGACATTGAGTCACCAAAGCAACAATCGGCACCTTGTAATGACTTAATGGGGGTGCCGATAAGAGGAAGGCTGCTTCTTCGGCCTGCTTACTAAATGCTGTGATTGATAGCAAACACAGCATTTAGCAGGTGAAATTGCCGGGAACGGTGCTGGTACCACTCCTGGCAGTGATTGTCGGGTGTCAGCTGTCATATCAGCAGCAATAGTCTAAGCACAGCTACTGAGCATGCGCAATCGCCATGACGTATATATGCCTCATCGATCAGAAATTACTTATCAACCATGACGTATATATACTTCAAATGTCAGGAAGGGGTTAAAACTTATCGCTTGCATTTCCTAAGGGAAAAATAGCGAAGTGCTATTGCTAATTATTGAATTCGTAAATGCTCAAAAAGATATGAAAAAACTTTTATGAAACAGGTTTTTTATCTTTTTTTGCAATATGGTTTTGTTAAAATCTTTGAAACACTTAGCTTCTACAGCCTTTGTGAATTACCTGCTGTACGTAACAGACTGCAGAATAGTTTTACAGTAAATCTGCCAGCAAGTCCATTCTGACAACAGGGTTTACAACCCTTTTCTCTCTTCTACTAAGATCTTTGATATTTTCATGAATCAAATTTGAAAGTTCAATTGTGATTTGGTCATAAATTAGCTAAGAGGAAAATTTAGAAGAAAAAAGATAAAAGTTGCAAACCCTGCCATTAAAATAATCTCACTGGCAGATCCACCATTATCATAATCTGCAACCAGCTGTATGCTGTAATGCATAGAACCTATTTAAATTAAATTAATAGAATTGTATAATAAAATCGCCTTTTGCACATTTTTTGTAAGAAAAAATGCAAGGATTTAAATAAAGAAAAAACAATATCCAAAAAGTATTGCATTATGTACCACTGCTACATGCCCTCTGATTCTTTATGTACATATTTTACCCTGGAGACCATAGTTCTGGAGAAAATGATTGTGTGATACTGTATAAAAATGAGGCACCATACATTGAAGATTTTATTGAAGTACAAGGTCTCTGTGTGCCTCTGTACAAACTCCATGAACAATAAGCTTCTAGTTGTGGTGTTTAGAATTACCTCTGAGTCTGTAGTAAGCCAAGTGACTTGCAATTATTTGTTTCACGGATTCTTGTGGGCAAACTTTAACTCCTGTTGGAAAAATGATAGCTCTTTTTGTTCTTAGCCTCTTCAAGTCAAATAGCCGTTTGATTGTTGAAGCTTTAGATATCTTCTTAAATACATCTGGATTTGAAGGAGGTGATGCAGCATTATTTTCATGTTTTAACTTGTTGACAACTTCTGAAAAGAAAATATACACATGTTAATGTTCTTTTCTGAGATGGATACATCATCAAAAGTTTTTCCCAATGCTGAAACATTCACCAATCCCTGGGAAGCGGAGACACAAACACATAGATTAATGTACTTGCTATATGAGTTTAGTGATGTAGAGGCCTTAGCCTTTCTACGAGCCCTTACAATACCCAGATTGACTCTCATATTGGGCCAAAAAAAACTTTGGAAATTAAGGGGCAAAGCGCACTGCCACTTTATTACACCATTTAGTAGCGATCACCAGCTGAATTCCCCCTAATTAAAGAAATTACTTTAAAGTTTTTCAAAATGGCAGAATAATTTTAAAAGTTATTTGAAACATGATGCCCTGATAGAGTAGACAAGACTGGATGTCCTTGTTGTTATGCTTCTGTAAAATGCATACAACTGCATACTTGGTGATTACACTTACAAAATGACCAAAATCTCTTGAAAGCTACAGTTATTGTACTAGAATTTTTTATACTCAAGATTTAACACTTATCATCACAGAATTTACAATAGGCTGCCTTTGGAAAAAATTTAGGTGGGCACCATGAAAAATAGTGCATGTAAAGGGAGTGCAGAAGAAAGGATGCATAAATATATAATTGGAGAAAGAAAAACAAAACAGATACACCTACAAAATCTTGGCACGTGCAAGAAATAAACTTTTCATATGCAATCAAAAAATATTAAACAACAAGGAAAATTATCTAATTAAAAACAATTGAAACAGCAAAATAAACATATTTTAGAATGTTAAGAAAGCTAAAAATTAAACAGACCCAGTAATATGGACTAATAAAAAAATAGATTAACATATTAATATAAGCATCAAATAAGTATGTCATGAGATAACAAAGTATAAATTATAAATACCTAAACACTGAATGGAATGTAGATAAGAATAATATAAAAGGGGAGAACAGAAGTCCCCACATTAACTGCTGGTATTAAACATCTTCCTCAGGGGTGAACAGACTGTCATTCCCCGGATGATCGAGCAAAAACACTCGTTTGTCCGGGGAAATTATCTTTTGGCATAAAAAAAATTCCAAACAGGGCATGGGTGCTGAAAACAATGACATCCTATGTGCACAGAAGGATCTATTGTTAACTGCTCTGCTTGTATCAGAAGCATGGTCAACTTGTCTTAACATGCTTCTAAAGGACCATCAAAACATATAGCTGAGCGGGGTCATTTAACACCATAAATCAACTAATGTATACGATCCCTTATTCCCCTGCTGATTCAGTATGTTATTTCATTGATATCCGTTGACTCCTTTATGAGAATTGATACTTTTGGGGATTGACAATTGTTTAGTTAAAGTTGAAACCAATTAGGCCTCTTTCACACTTCAGTTTTTTACAATCAGTCACAATCCGCAAGGTTTTGAAAAAAACGGATCCTCAATTTTCTTTTGAGGATCCGTTTTTTTTTCCCCATTGACTTCCATTATTGGCGGATTCTGACGGATTGCCGTCCGTTGCTTCCTTTTTTTGCGGATCCGCCAAAAGTTGCTGTCCGTCACCATCCTCAAAGATTTCAAAACGGACCTTGCAACGTTTTTTTCTCTGGCGGATCCTCCAGACACTCATTTAACCCGAAATTCTTTCTGGGTGCCGGAAAAAAAAAATCTCTCTCTCTCTCCTTTTCCAGGCTGCGATTCCTTTAAAATTCTTCATTTGTCGGATCCGTCAAAAAAACGGACAGGTGGCATCCGTTGTCATCAGTACTAAAACGGATCTGCCATCCGTCCTTTTGGCGGATTTTGACTGATTCAAAAAACTGAAGTGTGAAAGAGGCCTTACAGTTGTAGTGCTATTAATATGAAACAAATAAAAGCATTTCCAAAATGCCTTTTACAATAACCTGTTTTGAGTATGTTTAATGAAAAATAATACATTTTCAACTTGTAAGAGAAGTTGCTCTAAATGAAACCTAGCAAAATATTACCCCTTTCCATGGTACCAGAGAAAAAAAAAACATCCATCTGGTTTCCAAAGAGTTTGTATAAGTGTATTATTTAGTCTAATGCAAAAAATATTAATATTTGATAAAAAAAACAATCTAGCCACCTAGGAATGCTGTAAGCAGGTAGTATAATATTTTAATTTATATTAATTTATATTATATTTTCTGGTAGGTTGCTTTTCAGTTATTGGGGATTGAAACGTTCAGAACTGGCATTCAATGCAAGGCATGGTGGATAGATAACTTTATGAGCTGTCAAGAATCATAACAGTTTGCTGCCTGAGGTGCAAGAAAATAAATTGCATTTGAATCTTCAGCTTTATACATCAGTGTTATTATATATGAATTTTGTGTCTTTGTAAAGTCTTGCTTTGCCAATCTTAGTTCTTCAGGGCTTCTTTATTCAGCAATGAAACAACTGTAGGAATTTGATTTACTCCCCACCATATGTGTTTCTATGATGCACCGTTATGGCATGCTTTATGGGCTATCACACTACTGTATTTTCAACAAACTCTTGTAATTAAAGGTTGTGAGAATGACATATCAGTTTAAAAGAAAGTGGATAGTATAGATTTAAAAGTAACTAGTCAAAGATCATTTGCTGATAGAAATGAGTGGATCTTTTGAAAATCAAATTCGTTTACTATTCCACCAAAATTTGATTTGCGTCAAATAAATTTGTCTGAATTTTAATACTGGATAGCTTATATTTGCTCGTAAAATACACGTAGGGGAGAGGATAGAGAGAATGAACCCTGATGACCATAAGAGCTTACACTATATGAGCGAAAGAGAGAGGACAAAGATGACTATAAGAGCTTATACTCTTGAGGCATTTGAGAGAGAGAACCCCACTGATCTTAAGAGCTTATACTTTATAGGTGCAAGAGAGAGAAAGTGGATCCTGCTGACCATAAGAGCTTAAAGGGGTATTCCCATCTCAAAGTTCCTATCCCAATATGTAGTTGGTGCAATAATAGAATCATAGAATCATAGAATCGTAGAGTTGGAAGGGACCTCCTGGGCCATCTGGTCCAACCCCCTGCTCAAAGCAGGATTCGCTAAATCATCCCAGTCAGATCTCTGTCCAGCCTCTGTTTGAAAACTTCCATTGAAGGAGAACTCACTACTTCTCATGGCAGCTTGTTCCACTCATTGATCACTCTGTCAAAAAGTTTTTTCTAATATCTAATCTGTGTCTCCTCCCATTCAGTTTCATCCCATTGCTTCTAGTCTTTCCTTGTGCAAATGAGAATAAAGTTGATCCTTCTACAATGTGACAGCCCTTTAGATATTTGTAGACAGCTATTAAGTCTCCTCTCAGTCTTCTCTTTTGCAAACTAAGCATTCCCAACTCCTACAACCTTTCCTCATAAGACAGGGTTTGCAGACCGGTCACCATTCTGGTTGCTCTTTTCTGAACTTGCTCCAGTTTGTTGATGTCTTTTTTAAAATGTGGTGCCCAAAACTGGACACAATATTCCAGATGAGGTCTGACCAAAGAGGAGTAGAGGGAAATAATGACTTCACGTGATCTAGACTGTATGCTTCTGTTAATACATCCTAGAATTGCATTTGCCTTTTTTGCTACTGCATCACACTGTTGACTCATATTCAGTCTGTGATCTATTAGTATGCCCAAGTCTTTTTCACATGTGCTGTTGCTTAGCCCTATTCCTCCCATTCTGTATATGCTTTTTTCATTTTTATTGCCCAGATGCAGTACTTTGCATTTTTCCCTGTTAAAAACCATTCTGTTAGTTGCTGCCCACTGCTCCAGTTTATTTATATCTTTTTGAATCCTCTCTCTCTCTTCTCTAATATTAACTATCCCTCCTAGCTTTGTGTCATCAGCAAATTTAATCAGTTTACCCTCAATTCCTTCATCTAAATCATTGATAAAGATGTTGAATAATAATATTAGCAAATACCTCCAATTAGAAATGCAGTATATTTTTTCTGATTCGCTATGTCTCTTTTCTCTTGTGCAGGCATTGCAGGACCTTAGGTATCCATGGTTCTGACCACTACCAACCAGCTACCCAATTGTCACTATGTCAGTGGTAGTAATCATGGATACAAAAGGTTCTGCAATGCCTGCACATGAGGAAAGAAACACAGTGAATCAAAAAGCTATACTACATTTGTTAATATTACACGTACTACATTTTGGGATAGGATCTTGGAGATGGAAATACCCTTTTAACCTCTTCAAGCAAGAGAGATAAAAGACTCCACTGACTAAAAGAGCTTAGACTATACACAAGAGTGATTTTGGAGATGGAAAACGACTCTGGCATTCAAACTGAGCTCCAGTGGGATCAGCTGATCTATGATGGCCCAGGCAGTGAGCAGAACTGCATAAGGTATGATAATCCCTGAGACGTAATAGCTGTAGGGCATTATAAGGAGGTTGAAATGACAGTGCAAAATGCTTTCTGGTGCTTCAGCAGTGTAGAAAATCATGACTGGGCATGAAGCCACAAATTTTAGTGAATCGGACTCAAATTTGAATGACCAAGAATCGATCTGCTCATATCTATTGCTAGCACAATCATGCAAGGCTCAACTCTGACACATCTGTAAGAAATCAGTACAGTAAGCAGTTGTTGAGAATCTTATGGAAATTACAAGCTCTGAAACAATATGGAAGGCAACCATTTTAGGAACCCTCAAATAGGATCTTTTACTTATTGGTTAATATACAAAATTAAAATATATAATCTAATTTATGATGTGCTCTGTTTGTCCAATGATGACAAAATACTATATAATGACATTAATAGATATAATAAAGTAAATGTGGCACAAGATAGAAGCCACAGAGATAGGTAAAGCTAAAAGAGTGGAGATAATATTCTCTCCGTGTAACCATATTAATGGTGTTTCTGTGAATTTTACTACATCGGTCTATTGAGAGAAATCTGATTTCCCTATTTGTCACTTGGACAATGATAAACTACAGCAGCACTTCTCTTTAATTTCTACAAGGTCAGGGAGTAGTTGTTGGGGATGGAGACATTACCATTTTTTTCAGTGTGTAGAATTGAAAAAGATTTGACTAGAAGTTGTTTATTATTTTCCTGCTACCGGAGTACGATCAGAATAATAAACATCCAGAAAGCATTTAATTTTATTTGTTGGTCTGGCAACTAAATATTTGTGTGTGAAACCACCTTAAAAACACTGCTGAGAAATATTGTCTTTAGTGGCTTGTACCAAAATTACATCTTATCACCTATCCACAGTATGTCTCATAAGTGTCTGACCACTGAGGATCTCATAGTTGAGACCCCTATGATTTATACAAATGGAGGTCTTGTGTCCCCCATTTGAACTGAGTGGTACTGTAGAAGCCAGACATGCACTTTGCAGCTCCATTTTGAGAATGCTGGAGATAGTTCAACACTCACAGTCAGTCTTTGTTAGTCCTATAAAGCATGAATGGAGTGGCCATGGCTAGACCCACCTACAGTCAGACACTCATCAGATATTCTGTGAATAGGATTAGGTTGTCATTGAAGACACCCCTTTAAAGGGAATCTCTCAGTAGGATCCACTTTCATAAGCCATCTATATGGGCATGCAGTATATAGAAAGTTGAGTAAAATAATGTCTTGAAATGTGTGATCCAATGTCTTATTCCAGAGAAATCTATATTATTTTAATATGTAAATGAGCTGTTAAGCTCTATAGGAAAGACATAGTTCTCCTCAAGAGTCTGCATCTAGAGCTCATTTTATACGAAAGGGGTTGTTACCAGTGTGAGACATGTAATGCCTGACAGTTTGATCTCCTGATCTACAGTACATATCTCACACTGGTAACACCCCTTTTCATTAAAAATAAGCTCTAGAAGCAGTTTCTCAGGGTGATCAGTGCCCTGCCCATTGATCTTAACAGCTCATTTACACATTAAGAAAAACATGAATTTCTCTGGAAAAAGATACTGAATTGCCAATATCATAGTATCATTTTATTTAACTTTCTATGACCTGCATTCCCTTATAAATCGCTTAAGAGAGTTGATCCGACAAATCAAACACACTCAGTAAATGACAGTTGATCCAGCCAAGGATCAGCAACAATCTATTGTATTTTGGAAAAAAAGCCATGAAGTCAGCTCACCACTGTGTAAACTCCTCATTACACAGCTAGCACTCAGCACGGTTCCAATGAAGCAAACATGAGTGACAACAGGAGGGAAGGATCCAGTGAGAAAGTAGCAGTCTAAAAACAACTTTTAATCCATTCGTTTAAAACATGGACGGCACAAAGTTGTCAGTCAAAAAACACATTGTTGTGAGATCAACGCGTTTCGACTTTGCAGTCTTCGTCACGATCACAATGTCAAAAGTTGAGACACGTTGATCTGACAACAATGTGATTTTTTGCTTGGCAACTTTGTGCCGTCCAGGTTTTAATATAATGGATTATGTTGTGAGTTCATTTTTCCGCTCACCATTGAGGTCTGATGAACTCCCTCCTCTGGTGAAGGAAGGTAGTGAGGCTGATTATAATCAAACACCTGGGCAGCTAGATGATGACTGGGTGGCTGGAATTGAGGACTGGATATAAGGCTGCCGACGCCCTTCTTCCTTGCTGGTGATTTTCCTGCTGGATTCTTGGAGACCAGTCTGATTCCTGCATCTCAAAGCTAAGTTTTTCTACTCTGCTTTGTACTCTTCAGTTTTGTTTTTGTTTTGCCTTGTTTTTTGAGAGTTCTGCCATCCCCGGCCGGGGGTGAGCTTAATTCCATTTTTGTCTCTGATCTGTTGATCTTTTGCTCTGTCTTCAGAATATACCTGAGTGCTGATATAGTCTTTTGAAGCCTAGCGACTTCAGGGCCTGTTTTTCCTATCAGTCGGTTGGCTCATTTTGATTGGGTTTTTGCGGATGGCAGACAGCAGCTTTCCTATCCAGGCCTATGTAGTTAGATTGGGCCCCATCATTTGCTCAACCTATCTTTCTATCTGTGTTAGTGTTTTCATCTTGCTTCACCGTCATTATATGTTGGGGGCTGCCTATTGCTTTGGGGTCTGCTCTGGGGCAGTTTAGTTTTTCCCTTTTCTGTCTTTAGGCTATCTAGTTCTCCGGTTGTGATTGAGGGGTCTAGGGCACCGTAGGAACCCCCCACGGCTACTGCTAGTTGTTGTGGATAGGTCCAGGGGTCTGCAATCCGATAGCTGCCAACCTCTCTGGTTTTTCTGGACTTAGCTGGTATTTTGTTTTTTCCTCCTTCGGTGACTCATCATAACAGAATCACCAGCCATACCGCAGATCCTAGGGTACTCAATAGCAGGAGAGAATTGTAAAGAAAAAAAAAGAAAAAGAAAAACGTGTCAGAATTTTTTTTTTTGTGTGCGTATTTTTTCCTCTATATCTCGAGGCCGTAGGGGGAATTTTTCTCTCAATGGTGATGAAGCAATTGTCTGATCGTGTGGAGCAGCTCGCTGCTGAAGTGCGGGGAATTTCCGCCTATCTTGCTCATTCACATGCGGCTGAACCAAAGATTTCCACTCCTGATGTGTTTTTTGGGGATCAGTCTAAATTCTTGAATTTCAAGAATAATTGTAAATTATTTTTTGCCTTGAAGCCTAACTCGTCGGGGAACTCCGTGCAGCAGGTTAAAATTGTCATCGCTTTGCTGCGCGGCGATCCCCAGGATTGGGCGTTTTCTTTGAAACCTGATGATCCTATTCTGAATAATGTTGATCGCATTTTTTGAAGCCTTGGGGTTGTTGTATGATGAACCTAATGCTATTGATCAGGCTGAAAAGACCCTGTTGGCATTAAGCCAGGGTCGGGATTCGGCAGAGTTGTACTGTCAAAAATTCCGAAAGTGGGCAGTCCTTACTACCTGGAATGATGGTGCCTTGGCAGCCCTCTTTCGGAAGGGTTTGTCAGAAACTGTAAAAGGTACTATGGTGGGATTTCCTGTTCCCTCTGGTCTTGACGATTCTATGTCATTAGCCATTCAGGTGGATCAGCGTTTACGTGAACGCAAAACTACACGAGAGATGTTGCGATCTGTTGAACAAATGTCTGAACCTATGCAATGTGATAGAGTTTTGTCTAGGGCGCAACGTCAGGAGTTCAGAAGGCGTAATAAGCTGTGTTATTTTTGTGGAGATGCCTCGCATATTATTTCTGTCTGCCCTAAACGAGAGAAACATTGTGCACACACGTTTTCTGTGGGTGGTGTTCAACCTAAGTTTCTTCTGGCAATTATTCTGATCTGCTCCCTGTCCACATTTTCCGCCAAGGCTTTTGTGGATTCAGGAGCAGCTCTTAACCTGATGGACTTGCATTTTGCTAAACATTGTGGATTTCCTATGACACCTCTGCGGACGCCTATCCCTTTGAGGGGTATTGATGCTACTCCTTTGGCGAAGAATAAACCTCAGTTTTGGACCCAGGTGGTAATGCGGGTCACCCCAGACCATCAAGAAAATTGCAGATTTTTGGTGTTGCATAATTTGCATGATACCATTGTTCTGGGGTTTCCCTGGTTGCAAATCCATAATCCAGTTCTGGATTGGAAATCTTTGTCTGTGGTGAGTTGGGGTTGTCGGTGTGCCCTTAGTGATGCTCCTGTTTTCTCCACCTCTCCCCAGTCGCATGATGTTCCTGACTATTTGGCTGACTTTTATGATGTATTTAATGAGAATGATTCTGCGTCTTTGCCTCCTCATAGGAGTTATGACTGTGCAATTGAGCTGAACCCGGGGTGTAAATTCCCCAACGGTCGGCTTTTCAATTTATCTGTACCCGAGCACGAGGCTATGCGATCCTATATTAAGGAGGCATTGGAGAAGGGTCATATTAGACCATCCTCTTCACCCTTAGGTGCTGGGTTTTTTTTCGTGGCTAAAAAGGATGGTTCATTAAGGCCTTGTATTGACTATCGTGCCCTCAACAAAATTACTGTTAAATATCAGTATCCGTTACCCCTGATTTCTGATCTATTCTCCAGAGTTAAAGGTGCTTGCTGGTTTACCAAGCTTGACCTCAGGGGGGCGTATAATCTTATTCACATTAAGCATGGGCATGAATGGAAGATGGCGTTTAATACTCCGGAGGGACATTTTGAGTACCTGGTGATGCCTTTTGGGCTCACTAATGCCCCTTCTGTCTTCTAGTGCTTCATGAACGATATATTCCGAGACTTTGTGGATACATTTTTGATTATCTATCTGGATGATATTTTGATCTTCTTCAAGAATTGGGACTCTCATGTGGAACATGTTCAGACTGTGTTCCGGATTTTGAGAGAGAATTCCCTGTATGTCAAGGGATCGAAATGCCTTTTTGGGGTACAGAGGATTTCATTTTTGGGATTTATTTTGTCTCCGTCAACTATTGAAATGGACCCGGCCAAGGTACAGGCCATTTATGATTGGGTTCAGCCCACTTCTTTGAAGGCCCTCCAGAAGTTTTTGGGTTTTGCTAATTTTTATCGGAAATTTATAGCTAATTTTTCTGGTATTGCCAAGCCATTGACGGATTTGACTAGGAAGGGTGCTGATGTGCTGAATTGGTCTCCGGAGGCTGTTTCTTCCTTTCAGAAGCTGAAGCGAAGATTCACTTCTGCTCCGGTTTTGCGGCAACCTGATATCTCACTCCCGTTTCAGGTGGAGGTGGACGCTTCTGAGATTGGTGCAGGAGCGGTGTTGTCCCAAAAAGATCCTGTGACATCTAAAATGAATCCTTGTGCTTTCTTTTCCCGAAAGTTCTCCCCATCCGAACGTAACTATGATGTGGGGAATCGGGAACTGTTGGCCATGAAATGGGCATTTGAGGAGTGGAGACATTGGTTGGAGGGAGCCAAACACCAAGTTGTGGTCCTTACTGACCACAAGAATTTTATTTACCTGGAGTCGGCCAAGCGCTTGAATCCTAGACAGGCTAGGTGGGCCTTGTTTTTCACACGTTTTGATTTTGTGGTCTCTTTTCTTCCGGGCACTAAGAATGTCAAGGCAGACGCCCTCTCTAGGAGTTTCCTTGCTGATTCTCCTGTTGTGACTAAGCCTGCTACCATCTTAGGCGAGGGGGTAGTTCTTTCTGCCATATCGCCCGATTTGAGACGTGCTCTGGAAGAGTTTCAGGAGGACAAACCTGAGCGTTGTCCCAGTGGAAAGTTGTATGTTCCTGACCAGTGGAGGAAGAGAGTGATGTCTGAAGTTCATTGCTCTGCATTGGCTGGTCATCCAGGTATTTTTGGTACTAGAGATCTGGTGAGTCGGTCTTTTTGGTGGCCCGCCTTGTCTCATGATGTCAGGAATTTTGTGCAGTCCTGTGGGACTTGCTCCCGGTCTAAACCTTGTTCTCACTCTAGTGGCTTGTTAATGCCTTTGCCGGTGCCCAGGAGGCCATGGACCCATATTTCAATGGATTTTATCTCTGATATGCCTGTCTCTCAGAGAATGACTGTTATTTGGGTGATTTGTTATATATTCTCTAAGATGGTCCATCTTGTACCATTCCCTAAGTTGCCATCTTCCTCAGAGTTGGTGCCTTTGTTTTTGCAACAGGTGGTTCGCTTGCACGGGATTCCTGAGAACATTGTATCTGACAGAGGAGTTCAGTTTGTGTCTAGATTTTGGAGGACTTTCTGTTCCAAGCTGGGAATTCAGTTGTCCTTCTCCTCTGCATTTCACCCTCAGACCAATGGGCAGACGGAGAGAACAAACCAGACTTAGGAGTCGTATTTGAGATGTTTTATTTCTGCCGATCAGGATGATTGGGTTTCATTTTTGCCCTTGGCCGAATTTGCTTTAAATAATAGAGCTAGTTCTGCCACTTTGATGTCACCTTTTTTTTGTAACTTTGGTTTTCACCCTCGATTTTCTTCAGGGCAGGTGGAGCCTTCTGCCTGCCCAGGTGTTGACACTGTGGTGGAGAGAATGCACCAGATCTGGGACCAAGTAGTGGATAAGTTGTCTCTCTCCCAGGAAAAGGCCCAGCGGTTTTCCAACCGGCGTAGGAACGTTGGTCCCCAGTTTAAGGTGGGTGATATGGTTTGGTTGTCATCAAAAAATATCGCTATGAAGGTGGCTTCTCCTAAGTTTAAGCCTAGATTTATTGCACCTTACAAGATTTTGGAGATTATTAATCCGGTCTCTTTTCGGTTGGCTCTTCCTGTCACATTTAAAATTCATAATGTGTTTCATAAGTCCTTGTTGAAGAGGTTTGTTGAACCAGTAGTTCCTGTGGTGGCACCTCATGACCCTATATTGGTTGAAGGTAACATGGAATATGAGGTAGAGAAGATACTGGATTCCCATCTGGCTAGACGGAGACTCCAGTATTTGGTTAAGTGGAAGGGTTATGGTCAGGAGGATAATTCCTGGGTCTCTGCCTCTGATATTCATGCCGAAAGATTGGTGCATGCCTTTCATCGGGCTCACCCGGATCGCCCTGGTGGCATGGATGAGGGTTCGGTGACCCCTCCTCAAGGGGGAGGTACTGTTGTGAGTTCATTTTTCCCTTCACCATTGAGGTCTGATGAACTCCCTCCTCTGGTGAAGGAAGGTAGTGAGGCTGATTATCAAACACCTGGGCAGCTAGATGATGACTGGGTGGCTGGAATTGAGGACTGGATATAAGGCTGCCAACGCCCTTCTTCCTGGCTGGTGATTTTCCTGCTGGATTCTTGGAGACCAGTCTGATTCCTGCATCTCAAAGCTAAGTTTTTCTGCTCTGCTTTGTACTCTTCAGTTTTGTTTTTGTTTTGCCTTGTTTTTTGGGAGTTCTTCCATCCCCGGCCGGATGGAATATACCTGAGTGCTGATATAGTCTTTTGAAGCCTAGCGACTTCAGGGCCTGTTTTTCCTATCAGTCGGTTGGCTCATTTTGATTGGGTTTTTGCGGATGGCAGACAGCAGCTTTCCTATCCTGTCCTATGTAGTTAGCTTGGGCCCCATCATTTGCTCAACCTATCTTTCTATCTGTGTTAGTGTTTTCATCTTGCTTCACCGTCATTATATGTTGGGGGCTGCCTATTGCTTTGGGGTCTGCTCTGGGGCAGTTTAGTTTTTCCCTTTTCTGTCTTTAGGCTATCTAGTTCTCCGGCTGTGATTGAGGGGTCTAGGGCACCGTAGGAACCCCCCACGGCTACTGCTAGTTGTTGTGGATAGGTCCAGGGGTCTGCAATCCGATAGCTGCCAACCTCTCTGGTTTTTCTGGACTTAGCTGGTATTTTGTTTTTTCCTCCTTCGGTGACTCATCATAACAGGATTAAAAGTTATTTTTTAGAATGCTACTTTCTCGCTGGATCCTTCCCTCCTGTTGTTACTATTGTATTTTGGGTATGCTGTCCATTGATGTTTAGGAAAATTAGGATTGGGAACATTGGGATGCTGCATGCCCAAGAGAAAAGTGTTTGCAAGGGTTTAAGTTCCTCTATTAAATCAATATGGGCACTCGGTTGTCATTGGACCATCGCTAGTTAAAAGGACAACAATTTTGCAATTAATGTATGGTACAGAATTTTGTATGAAAAAGTAGAGACCTTACTTTTAATTTCAATACAAGATTGAGGGAAACCAAGTGCAGCTCATTGCTATAGTGTGTAGACATACAGGAAGAACTAAAAAATGGTTGAAGCCAGCATGAAACACTTTTCTTAAGAAGTGATTTACTGAGTTAACTGATGAGATAGTGTATGTAAGGAAAAGAAATGTTCAAAGAAGACAGATATGAAAAGATAAAGGAATTAGAAAGATTGTGGGAAAACGAATCACATTGCTTTTGCAACTAGAAATTGATGGATGAGAGATAACATAGAAAGGAAAAGATGGGAGAAAGATTAATTCTCAGAGTTAATTCAAAGAATTTCTGACAATATGTTGGAAGGGCGCTATAAATAAGTGAATTCAACATGAGATAGTCCTCACTAAATGCACAGACTGTGCTTAAATATGCTGAAGTGAACTGAATTAAATGGAAAATTACAATCACATAAGCCATAGGTAGAGATGATCGTATCTTTTGATATTTGAGTTTGTTGGGTTCATTAAATTTTTCCACAAAATTTAGTTCACATTGATTTGATGCCAATGTCAATATTGCAAAATTTCTATTTGCCCGTAAAAGACATGCATAACATTCTAGGGTCTTTTAGGACTGAATTGAACCTTTGTTGAGCCCTTTAATGCAAACATAGCAGGATATATGTAGACGGATGGTAACCAGTAGTAATTAGCAATCTGTTTAATAAACCACTGCTGTGGCAGACTTTTAGACTTCTAAAATTGTAAAAATTGACCATAAATCTTGCATTGCTATTGTTTATGCTCAGGCAATGCAAACAGTTGAAGCAGTGGCTGCTTTTTCACAAAGTGTGGTGAAAAAACTATTCCTGCTTTGGAGTATCAAGTTCTTGGTTCTTTTCTAAATTAAGAATCAATAGCTTCTACACAAGCTATTCACATCTAACGTGTTGGTTTGAAAACAAAGAAGCAATGGCTTCTCGACTAAGAGAAAACAAATATATCATTTTTTTTCAGTCTGCAACAGGTTTGCTATTCTTAAAATGACTAAACAATTAAAATGTCTTTTTATGAATCCATTATCCCTTTATTTAGGTAACAAGAAATAGTTACCTTAGTAAACCTTGCAAACAAGCCATTTAACATTATTCATATTTTTGAGCTATTTCATGTTTCATTGCCTGAAGAGGGTACACTTTCCAGGAGTAGTAAAGTTTACATCTAGCAGCAGTAGCAGTGGCAGAAACTGCACAGTTTAGAAATAGGTGGGGCAGGCAAGTAGATGTCCGACAGTGTATGTCCAACAATAGCAACCCAGGCAACAGCAGTAAAGTTACGGCCAGCAACAGCAGTCCAGGCAGTAGCAATACAATATACCACTATAAAGAGCTAGGAGATGTGTAGCTGGAGATAATGTGCAATGGAAGTGGCAATAACATAAGCCGCATAGTAGAAAAATATGAAGATGTAAGCAAGGATATGTTTGGCGGATTAGCGCGAGATCTGGCAGCAGCAGTATGGCTTAGTACAATAAATCACAATGGACACCCAGAAAATACAGTCATGGCCGAAAATATTAACACAATAGATGAGTGAGCACTAAAATGGTGGGATTCTTGTCACTTGAGCCAAGCAATTCCTAATGCTCGGATGCTTGTTTCAAGTAACAAGTATAATGGATGTCAATGGGAAATCCAAGCATTTTTCCGGAAGACCCTACAAGGAGTTCATGGGGCAGTAAAAATGTTGAAATGGATGGAAAAAGTGCTGAGTGGAAGGAGAACAGCATGGGGAAGACCCCTGGAAGTATTTCTGACTCCCAGATAGCTGAACAATGATGTCACAATTTTACTCCACTTTAAGGACTGACAATAAAATTCAAAATTGAAGACAAAATGGAGTTTACAGGGAAAAAATATTAAGAAGCATTCTTTCCAGTATAATGACTTGAATATAAGCCAACATTTAAAAAGAATTCTAAAAAATAATATTTTTAGAAAGTCAAAATGGAGTTTTTTATTAAAACATTGGAAATTTCAGTGTAACATATTAAGCAAGATCTGCCAAAAATATGATGGAAGAGGGACTCAGATACATCCTGTATTAGAGATAAAAGAGAGCCTCATACACATTCTGTTCAAATTCTGATGTAGTAGTACACCTAGACTCAAAAAGGCTATGCGCTAAGTGGTAAGCCAGCCAAAGATTACAAACATGGTCATCTATACACATTTTAAGGCACCAACTATAGTAACTCATTCAAATATTGTGAACATAATGCAGTTGTGGTACTTTTAAACTCATAACTAGAGATGAGCGATTTTGCCTTTTTTAGGGTCGAGTCGGGTTTCATGAAACTCGACTTTCTCAAAAGTCGAGTCGAACGAAATCGGCCAACTATAGGGAAAAGTTGGGAAACGTCATGAAGCACGAAACCCAATGCAAGTCAATGGGGAGAAAAGTCGGCAGTGAGTGGAGCACTGTAAACACACCTGGCATGAATTTTAACCCTAAAGGCGGCAAAATCTCTCTCTCTCTTCTCTCTCCTCTCCCTCTCCTTCTCTCTCTCTCTCCCGCTCCGGCTTCTGCTATGCTACGCTCCGCTTGTCTCATTGGCTGAAAAAAGTCACGTGCAAGCATTCGGCGAAACCCGGCTTTGGAGCCTGGTCACCGACCGCATGGCCGACCTCACACTGTGGTCGGGTTTCGTTTCATGAAACCCGACTTTGTTGAAAGTCGGCGACTTTAGAATCTGACCGACCTGTTTCACTTAACTCTACTCATAACAGTTCTGCTCACAGTGCAAAGCTTGTCAAAAATTACAAGCAGGGTAATCCATACACTCTCAAAGGCACCACCTGTGGGGTCTCATGAAAAGAAAAGTGTAGTTGTGGATCTTCTATTATTATTATCTATTTATAAAGCACCATTGGTTCCACGGTGCTGTACATGAGAAGGGGTTACATACATATTACAGATATCACTTACAGTAAACAAACTAACAATCACAGACTGATATAGATGGTAGGGGACCCTGCCCTTACGGGCTTACATTCTACAGGATGGTGGGGAAGGAGACAGTAGGTTGGGGGGGTTGCAGGAGCTCCAGTGATGGTCAGGCGGCAGCGGGGATCATTGCAGGCTGTAAGCTTTCCTGAAGAGATGGGTTTTCAGGTTCCGTCTGAAGGATCCGAGTGTGGTTGATAGTTGGATGTGTTGAGACAAAGAATTCCAGAGGATGGGGATATTCGGGAGAAGTCTTGGAGGTGGTTGGGTGAGGAACAATAAGTGTGGAGGAGAGAAGGAGGTCTTGGGAGGACCGGAGATTACGTGAGGGAAGATATCAGGAGATTAGTTCAGAGATATATGGAGAAGATAGGTTATAGATGGCCTTGTAGGTCAGTATTAGTAGTTTGAATTGGATGCACTGAGGGAATGGGAGACAGTGAAGAGATTTGAGAGGAGAAAAGCGGAGGAGTAGCAAGGAGAGAGATGAATTAGTCAGGCGGCAGAGTTATGGATGGACTGGATGGGTGCGAGGGTGTTAGCAGGGAGGCCACAGAAAAGGATGCGGCAATAGTCGAGGCAGGAGATGATGAGGGCATGCACAAAAGATTGAGGGTTGAGGAAGAGACGGATTCTGGAAATATTTTTGAGCTGGAGGTGACAGGAGGTAGAGAGAGCTTGGATGTGTGGTTTGAAGGAGAGGGCAGAGTCAAGGGTTACTCCGAGGCAAGGGACCTCTGGTACGGGGAAAGCGTTATGTCGTCAATTGTTATAGATAGGTCAGGTAAGGACGATCTGTGAGATGGGGGAAAGATGATGAGTTCAGATTTGCCCACTTTGAGTTTGAGGAAACGAGAGGAGAAGGAGGAGGATATGGCTGATAGACACTCTGGGATTCTGGACAGCAGAGAGGTGATGTCTGGGCCAGAGAGGTAGATCTGAGTATCATCAGCATAAAGGTGGTACTGGAATCCATGGGACTTTATGAGTTGACCCAGGCCAAGTGTATAGATTGAGAAGAGTAGGGGTCATAAAACAGAGCCTTGGGGGACTCCAACAGAGAGAGGGTGGGATGAGGAGGTAGTGTGGGAGTGGGAGATGCTGAATGTGCGATTTGAAAAGTATGAGGAAATCCAGGATAGGGCGAGGTCTTTGATGCCAAAGGAGGAGAGGATATGTAGTAGGAGGCAGTGGTCAACTGTGTCGAAAGCAGAGGACAGGTCTAGAAGCAGGAGTATAGAGTATTGTCCGTTAGCTTTGGCTGTAAGTAGGTCATTGGTAATTTTGGCCAGGGCTGTCTCGGTGGAATGATAGGGACGGAAACCAGATTGTAGATTGTCAAAGAGCAAGTTAGATGAGAGGTGGGAGGAAAGTTCATCGTGGACGTGCTGCTTTAGGAGTTTAGAAGCGAATGGGAGCAGCGATATTGGGTGATAGCTGGACGTGGCTGTTGGATCGAGGGTTGGCTTTTTAAGGATAGGCGTGATTGTGGCATGTTTGAAAGCAGAAGGGAAGGTACTAGAAGTTAGTGAGTAGGTTGAAGAGGTGGGTTAGGGATGGGATAAGAGTGGTGATGATGTTGGGGAGGAGGTGGCATGGGATAGGGTCAAGTGCACAAGTGGTGAGGTGTGATTTGGAGAGAAGATGAGCAAGCTCCCCTTCAATGATATTAGATAGGGAGGTTATGGGGTTTGGGCATTGGTCTGGTGATCAAAGGGGTTGTGGTGGTTGAGCAATAAAGACTTGCCGTGTTTGGTCTATCTTGTTTTTGAAGTGTGTGGCAAAGTCCTCGACAGAGATTAGGGAAGTCGGAGGGGGCAGTGGTGGGCGGAGGAGTTAAAAGTATTGAACAACTGTTTGGGGTTGTGGGATAAGGAAGATACAAGGGATGTAAAGTAGGCCTGTTTAGCAGAGGTGAGGGCAGATTTGAATGCGAGTATTGCTTAAGTTTAGTGAATTCTGGATGCTTGCTGAAGCTTTTAGTGATGTTATTGTGCCAGGGTTGTCCATTGATTCATCACACTCTGTTTTGCATGACAGAGGCGACCAAGTCGATGGCTGATGCAAGAGTGGCATTGTGGAAACTAGTTGCAGTGTCTGTGTCATGGAGTGAAGATATGGAGGACAGTGGTAGAAAATAGTCAGAGAGTGTGTGAGTGTCTAGATGTGCGAGGTTTCTGCAGGGGCGCACATGTTGCTGGACATGGGTGACAGGAAAGGAGGACAGAAATGAGAAAGTGAGTAGATGGTGGTCATATAGAGGGAGAGGGGAGGTGGTGAAGTTAGATAGGGAGCAAAGATGGGTGAAGACCAGATCTAATGTGTGTCCGTCTGTGTGGGTAATAAAAGGCTCTGCAGACAGTGCAAAGCCATAAAAATGATAAGGAGGGTTATACAGTAATCCATAGACCCTAGAAGGAAAGAACTTGGGGGCCTAATTAAAATATTTTGAAAGTTTAGTTGATGTACTCCTACACTCATAAAGGCTTTGCACAAAGTGCAAAGCCAGGAAAAAATTATAAGTAGGTTCATTCAGTCATTCATAGACACTTGAAGGCAGCAACTGGAGGGCCTCATTCAAATATTGAAAACACTGTGTGTGCTGCTGTCATTTGGTGGTGTGGAAAAGTTTGGGCTAATCCAAGCTTTGCTCATTTTTATCAAAGTGAGGCTGTTAGCATTTTCTGTTCTGTTTCTCTTTTGAATCCCCCAACGGCACTAAAACACACTCAGACAAGACTAGAGGAAGGGACACTTCCAAGGCATAGAAGGACAGCTTATGCCAGGTGTCCAGCTTTGACACCCAATAGTTGAAGGTTGCAGAAGAATTAGGGAGTACCAGGGATGGTCAACCAATACCTAGTTTGTCAACCAGGTATTGCTTGACCATCTTTAAAAACGTTCCCTCCTTGTCAAAAATACCCGGTCATCAGGGCTTGGATGGTGGGAGGGAGTCTTGAAATTGGCTCAGGTCTTTGACAGTGTACCCCTGAGATAGCACATTCATAGATGAACAATGAGGAGGAGCAAGAGGGGGTGCAGGAACTAGTGTAGGAGGTGGTGGAAACAATGATAGAAGAAGGGCCAGCAATCTTTTGCATCGGTAACTATTATGAATGGGTCACTGAAGAGGAAAACAAGACCAAGCTAAGTCACAGAAAACCAGAGAGGTTGGTAACTACGTGGATTGCAGACCCCTGATCCTAACCATACAACTAACAGCAGCCGTGGAGCATACCTACGATGATTCTAGATGCCTCGTCACAGCCGGAGGACTAAATAAGCCTAAAGCAAGAAAAGGGGAAATCTAAAACTGCCCCAGAGTAGACCCCAATGGAATAGACAGCCCCCACACATGTATTGACAGTGAGACAAGATGAAAACATGAACACAGGTAGGAAAATAGGCTGAGCAAACGATGGGGCCCACACTAACAAGATAGGACTGGTAAGGAAAGATACTGTCTGCAATCACTCCAAAAAACCCTGCAAAAATGTCCAACACTTCTGATAGCAAAAAAACCCTGAAGTCACTAGACTTCACCCACTATATAGCTTGAGAAGGCAGGAACTGAGCTGGAAACTAAGACCTCAGGAGGCAGGAAAAAATCACCAGCATGGGAATAGGGAGTCGGCTGTCTTAAATCCAGTCTGAGACTCCAGATGTCCAATCCTCTTCCTCATTATCAGATGGCAGGTCTCTGTTAATTAGATCAGCTTCATTACCTCCTGCCACCACCAGAGGGAGCCTGGAAAGAGAACTCACAACTCCTCTGTCAGCACAACCAGCTCCCTCACCAGAAACCAGAGGCAGACCAGAAAATGAGTTCACAACAGGTAGCAAATGTGCTGTGCCAGGGTCGGTCTCGGCGCCAGCCTTCACAATGCTCACCCAGTGTGCACTCAGGGAATATAGCTTCCCTGGCCAGAAGCGCTTGTTCATGTGTCGGTCTTTAAGTGGACAATTCCAGTAACCATCTTGGTCAGGACACGTATGATGTTCCTGGGCACATGCTGGTACAAGGCAGGGATGCCACATGGCCAATCTTTCTTTTTTTTTAAACCAATGAAATTTCACACAATCCAAGTTCTACAGTATATATTGTATGGCAATAGTCAATTTTTGAACAACCAAATTTGTATACCTGTAGCAGGCCAATTTTGTTTTTAATTTGAACCCAACGAAATTTCACAAAAACAGTTCTACATTATGTATGACAATAGGCAATTTTTGAACAACCACATTTTTACACTTGTAACAGGCTAAGCTTACTTTTATATTTCAAATCAATGAAATTTCACACCAACCAAGTTCTACAGTATTTATGAAAATAATCAATTTTTGAACAACTAAATTTACACACCTGTAGCAGGCCAATTTTTCTTATTTGTCTTTAAGGATCATAGAATAGAATAGAATCGTAGAGTTGGAAGGGACCTCCTGGGCCATCTGGTCCAACCCCCTGCTCAAAGCAGGATTCGCTAAATCATCCCAGACAGATGTCTGTCCAGCCTCTGTTTGAAGACTTCCATTGAAGGAGAACTCACCACTTCTCGTGGCAGCTTGTTCCACTCATTGATCACTCTAACTGTCAAAAAGTTTTTTCTAATATTTAATCTGTGTCTCCTCCCATTCAGTTTCATCCCATTGCTTCTAGTCTTTCCTTGTGCAAATGAGAATAAAGATGATCCTTCTACAATGTGACAGCCCTTTAGATATTTGTAGACCGCTATTAAGTCTCCTCTCATTCTTCTCTTTTGCAAACTAAACAATCCCAAATCCTGCATCCTTTCCTCATAAGACAGGGTTTGCAGACCGGTCACCATTCTGGTTGCTCTTTTCTGAACTTGCTCCAGTTTGTTGATGTCTTTTTTAAAATGTGGTGCCCAAAACTGGACACAATATTCCAGATGAGGTCTGACCGAAGAGGAGTAGAGGGAAATAATGACTTCACGTGATCTAGACTGTATGCTTCTGTTAATACATCCTAGAATTGCATTTGCCTTTTTTGCTGCTGCATCACACTGTTGACTCATATTCAGTCTGTGATCTATTAGTATACCCAAGTCTTTTTCACATGTGCTGTTGCTTAGGCCTATTCCTCCCATTCTGTATATGCTTTTTTCATTTTTATTGCCCAGATGTAGTACTTTGCATTTTTCCCTGTTAAAAACCATTCTGTTAGTTGCTGCCCACTTCTCCAGTTTATTTATATCTTTTTGAATCCTCTCTCTCTTCTCTAGTATTAGCTATCCCTCCTAGCTTTGTGTCATCAGCAAATTTAATCAGTTTACCCTCAATTTCTTCATCTAAATCATTGATAAAGATGTTGAACAATACAAGGCCCAGGACAGAGCCCTGTGGTACCCCACTTGAGACATTCTTCCAACTGGATGTGCAGCCATTTACGACCACTCTTTGGGTCCGATCACTAAGCCAGCTATGAATCCACCTAAAAGTTGCCTTGTCCATTCCATACTTAGTCATTTTTTCAATAAGGATTGTATGAGATACTTTGTCAAATGCTTTGCTGAAGTCAAGATATACTATATCTACAGTATTTCCTTGATCCACCCAATCAGTGATTCTGTCATAGAAGGAAATTAAGTTAGTCTGACATGACTTATTAGTTACAAACCCATGCTGACTCTGTTTAATCACTTCATTCTTATCCAGGTACTGACATACATGTTGTTTAATAATTTGTTCAAAGATCTTTCCTGGTATAGAAGTCAGACTCACCGGCCTATAGTTGCCTGGATCCACCTTCTTCCCCTTTTTGAAGACAGGAACAACATTTGCTCTTCTCCAGTCTTCTGGGACTTCTCCTGTTCTCCAAGAATTTTCAAAGATTATAGAGAGGGGTTCAAAAATTTCTTCTGCTATTTCCTTCAGTACTCTGGGGTGTAATTAATCTGGACCTGGAGACTTGAATTCATTTAGGTTAGCTAAGTGTTTCCTCACTATCTTTCTGTTTATAGATATCCTGGATTCTTCTATTCCCTTAATAGGAGAGTGAAGAACAGTTGATGTTACATTTCCTTTCTGAGAGAAAACAGATGCAAAATAGGAATTTAAAAGTTCGGCCTTCTCAACATCCTGTCTTACCATTTCATCATTTTCATCCTGTAAAACTCCTATAGCATCTTTGACTTTTCTTTTACTTTTGACATATCCCCAAAATCCTTTGTTATTGCTTTTGACATCTCTTGCAAGCCTCAATTCATTTTCAGCTTTAGCTAATCTGATTTGTGCCCTGCAGGTTATGCAGACAGCATTATATTCTTCTTTAGATATCCCTCTTTCCATTTTATAAACATTTTTTTCTTCCTTTTTAGCATGTGCTTAAGTTCTGTGTTCATCCATCCTGGCTTCCTTAAATGCTTCCTATTCTTCCCTCTTTTCGGAATTGTTAACAATTGTGCTTTGAGAATTTCATTTTTCAAGATTTCCCATCCTTCCTGGACATTTTTGTCTTTAAGGATATCCAGCCATCGGATCCCTCCAATTCTCTTTCTGAATCCCTTAAAATCTGCCTTTCTGAAATCTAACCTTGAAGTCTGAGTCTTCACAGGTCTTCCTCCTCGAGTTATCCAAAATTCTAAAATAGCATGGTCGCTACCTCCTAGGGTCCCAGCCACTTTTACCTCCTCAACCATTTCCTCCCTGTTTATAAGGATTTGATCCAAGGTAGCAGTTCCCCTTGTTTTCTCCCCTACCTTTTGAAAGATAAAGTTGTCAGCAAGAGAGGATAAGAATTTCCTTGACCTTTTAGTTTTGCCTGAGAGAGATTCCCAACAAATGTCTGGATAGTTGAAATCTCCCATGACCACTATGTCATATTTTTTGGAGAACTTGGGGCCATTTGATGCATAAAGAGATCATCCATATCTTCAGCTTGCACAGGCGGCCTGTAGTAAATGCCTACAGTGGTGTCCTTTCCATTGTTCTGTCCTTGTATTCTTACCCAAACAGTTTCCACAGAACTCCCAGTCTCTGAAGCTTCAATCTCTGTGCATATATACGCGTTTCTAACATACAATGCGACACCTCCTCCTCGTTTATCAAGTCTGTTTCTTGCAAATAAGTTGTATCCTTCTAGTTTTGTATTCCAATCATGTGTATTGTCCCACCAAGTTTCAGTGATTCCAATGACATCATATTTTTCCTGCGTTAGTAGTTCCAATTCTCCTTGTTTGTTGCCCATGCTTTGTGCTTTAGTATAGAAGCATTTTAGTTTGTGATTGGTTTCTCTTTCTCCAATATTTTTATTAATTAGATTCTTTTGTCTTTGTTCTTCCTTTCCACTTCTAATAGCAGAGTTCTCATTAGCATTTGTCAGGTGTATGGCTTTTTCTGGCTTTTTGCTTCCCTTCCCATGTTGTTCTAGTTTAAAGCTCTCCTTACAAGTGTAGCAAGGCGACTTCCAAATACATGTTTTCCAGTCTTCGTAAGGTGCACCCCATCTCTAGCAAGTATTCCATCGTAAAGGTAGTTCATTCCGTGATCCAGAAATCCAAATCGTTGCTGACAGCACCATCGACGTAGCCAGTTGTTCACCTGCAGAATCTTATTCCACCTCCTTGTTCCATGGCCATCCACTGGGAGGATGGAAGAGAAGACCACCTGCGCGCCCAGTTCTTTCACTTTCTTGCCTAAGTCTTCAAAGTCTCTGCAGATTGTTTCCAGGTCGTTTCTTGCGGTGTCATTTGTCCCCACATGTAGTAGCAGGAATGGGTAGTCATCTGTAGGTCTGAAGAGTCCTGATATTCTGTCAGACACATCTTTAATTTTTGCACCTGGAAGACAGCACATTTCTCTTGAAGTTATATCCGGTCTGCAGATAGCGGCCTCTGTTCCTCTCAACAGGGAATCCCCCATGACCACCACCCTCCGTTTCTTCACAACATTTTTCTTTCTCCATCCAGGAGGATTCTGAAGGCGTACAAGGTTGCTGTTTGTGGGCAAAGTCTTATCCTGATGTATTTCTTCATCATTTTCCTGCGTGAGCGCATGGTACAGGTTCCTGAGAAGTATGGGTGCTGACTGCCTCCTGATCCTCCTGCTTCTCTGAGTCACATGTCTCCATTCCTCTGTTTCTTCATGTGCACTTCGAATTTCTTCTCTTTCTGTAACATGAAGAGATAATTCTGCTCTTCCCAAGAACTCTTCACCTTCCTTAATGATCTTCAACGTAGCTAACCTCTCTTTGAGATTTTGCAACTTTTCCTCCAACAGGGACACAAGCTTGCATTGTGGCATGTGAAGTTTGGCTTTTCCACTGGTAAGTCTGTGAACATGTAGCAAGAAATGCAGCTCACCAAATGGCTCACCTGGCCTCTTCCATATTGAGATTTCTTAAAAACGATGAAAGATGAGCCAAAATTCACGCTCCGATAGGCGTGCGGTTTTCCGATTTCCTCTTTTCAGCTGCAACGGCCAAAACCCAGTGATCGTTGAGCTCACGGAGACTCTTCACTTATCCCAGAAGGCACTGGGAATATGCAAATGATCTCCTCAAGACTCTTCCCCTGGTTTTCCGATTTCCTCTTTTCAGCTGCAACGGCCAAAACCCAGTGATCGTTGAGCTCGCGAAGACTCTTCACTTATCCCAGAAGGCACTGGGAATATGCAAATGATCTCCTCAAGACTCTTCCCCTGGTTTTCCGATTTCCTCTTTTCAGCTGCAACGGCCAAAACCCAGTGATCGTTGAGCTCGCGGAGACTCTTCACTTATCCCAGAAGGCACTGGGAATATGCAAATGATCTCCTCAAGACTCTTCCCCTGGTTTTATTTAATGAAAAAAATGACATTTCACACAAAGCAGGTTATGCAGTATGTATGACAATAGTACATTTTTAACAACTAAATTTGTGTACACCTGTAGCATGACAATTTTCTTTTTTATTTCAAACCAACAAATTTCACACAAAACAAGTTCTACAATATGTATGGCAATAGTCATTTTTTGAACAACCAAATTTGTACACCTGTAGCAGGTCAATTTTTTTTATTTAAAACCAACATAAATTCACAAAAAGCAGGTTCTTCAGTATGTATGACAATAGTTAATTTTTTGGAACAAAATAATTTTGTGAACTGTACCATTCCAAGTGGTTTTTAAAATTTTTAACCCACAGTAAATTTTAAACAAAGCGGGTTAAACTGTATGGATGACTAATTGAATCCCCAAAAAATGTGAACTTTTTTCTGCGTTTTATATACCACCATTCTGTTATAATAACCATGTTGAGCTGTATTGACGACTAAGTCAATCTAGAAAAATTTTTTGAATGTAAATATTTTGAAAGTGTAGTTGATGTACTCCTATGCTCATAAAGGCAAAAATGCAAAGCCAGGAAAAAATATAAGTAGGCTAATATAGTAATCCTCTTCAGAAATCCATGACTTCTTCTCCTTCCTCAAGAGGCTGGGCGACTGCCTCCATCTGCTTCCTGGATCCCAATTCCCAGGTGTTTGGGCTGCAAATGATCTGCCTTTCAGTAGTGTCAGAGTCTCAGATATTAGTAATACGCAAAACCCCCTGTGTCACCTGCACCATTGCATGCTCCCATATAGGAGATGGGGAGCCCCAAGGACAGTACAATCTCTCTGGAGTAGTAGCCCCATCTCAAGCCACCTCTTCCAAGCCCATTCATTTTTCATGATGGTTACATCTTGTTCCCTTCCTTCTCAGATCGCACCCTCCGCATACCAGAGATGTTGCCCCTCCAATTTGACGAGTGTGACCCTGGTTCCAGCCATAAGCTCTTGCAGCCTTTGTGGCATGAGTTCAATCTTTACTGACAGTTGGTTTAATGAGATATGATGACAGGTCCTAAAATCTTTTATGGACCACTATGTCTGCTGCTGGTTGTACGTAATGACCTCCCCCCATGATGCCAACTGACAGTACCTTGCAGCTAACCTGTATCCAGCCCTGGTCCTGGCTTCCCTCCTTCTCTCTTCCAACCAGCCTAGGCCCGCTCAGCAGTTACTACATCCTGGATCTCCCTTCCGCAGTCCGCAAGAACCCCAGCAGTGAAGGCTGGGGTGTGGGTTCAGGCCTTGGTAGTTCTGGGAAAGTGGATGGTTCCGAACTACAGACTCCTACCACCTCCGCTATTGTGTCTGCTTGATCCAGCTCTGATATTCCTTCAGTCTCTCCCTCGAGAGTCTAGCTGGCCATCTTTGTTGCTCCTGAAATACATAGTACTCTATGGATGA
Source organism: Dendrobates tinctorius (assembly GCF_039654945.1). NCBI lineage: Eukaryota > Metazoa > Chordata > Amphibia > Anura > Dendrobatidae > Dendrobates > Dendrobates tinctorius. The sequence goes on along the minus strand of NW_027361692.1, from coordinate 3,549,225 downwards.
CTAACTGATTCTAGAAAAAATTCACTGCTTTTTTGCAGTGTTATATGCAACCAAAATGTATCAGAAAGCACTTTATACTCTATAGAATCCAGAAAAATTTTTCAACACTGATTTGGAATATTACATAACACCAAAATGTACTGTAAAGCATGTAATACTCTGTGGACGACTAATTTCAAAGCTTTTGTATAGAGTTTCATAAAGCGTTATATACCATTGAAATGTAACAGAAAGCACATAATACTCTATGGATGACTAAATGAATCAAGAAAAATATTTCAACTTTTTTTTAGAGATGTTATGTACCACCAAAATGTAACAGAAAGTACTTGATACTGTATGGAAGACTAATTGAATCCAGAAAATGTTTCACCACTTTTTAGTAGTCTTATATAACACCAAAGTGTACCACAAGTATGTAATACAATAAAGGTGAGTAATTAAATCCAGATTTTTTTTAATGCTTTTTTGGAGTGTTATATAACACTGAAATGTACTTCAAAGCAGGGTTCCCCAACTCCAGTCCTCAAGGCCCACCAACAGGTCATGTTTTCAGGATTTCCTTAGTATTGCCCAGGTGATAATTGTATCACCTGTTTAATACAAGGGAAATCCTGAAAACATGACCTGTTGGTGGGCCTTGAGGACTGGAGTTGGGGAACTCTGCCACAAAGCACATATTACTCTATGGATGACAATATAGTCAGTTTTTTCACCCACTCAAAAACAGAATGTGGTCAACTGCCACAGCTATATTTTTTGCATTGAACTGTAAAGCCCTAAGTCCTGCCTAGAGATTGTGTCAGTCACTCTCCCTACATTTTTTCTGGTTGCAAAAGAAAAAAAAATGTAAAACCTGTCCATTTATAATGACCACGGACAAGATAAAGATCCCCAACTCACATCAGGACTACAAGATCCCAGGTACTTTCAGCTGCATCACATCTAATATGGTGTACTTAATTATTTGTACTAAATGTCCAACTGGGAGTCTGTATGTGGGGGAGACAGGGCAAAAACTGAGAACAAGGATGAATTCTCATCGTTACACAATAAGAGAAAAAAGAATGGATGTACCTGTGGCAAAAATTTTTTGTATCCCTTGTCATAATGTATAACAGCAAGTAAGATAAAATATAACTTTTAATACATGACTCTAAAAAATCAAACCTAAAGTGTCACCAAAAAATGATTAAAACGAGATGCCCATACATTGGGTAATCCCCAAGGGATAATTGAATACACCCAAAAGCATCAGATAGGAACATAGAATGCAGCTAATGTAACATCCAAACAGCAATCTATATATATTGGATACAGCATAAAAAATAGCAGCAAAATGCCATAGCCAATTGCACTTATATGTTTATATATTGGCTAAACCAAAGGAGGGGGAAGAAGTTCATAGCCACAAATAGATGAGAATAATAAAAGGAACAATCTCACCAATATTTTGCAGACGGCAAATAGTATTGAGTGCAGGAGGATGTATCTCTTAGCTTTAGCACTGTAGCACTTTTGAACAAGTTAGTCCCCTGAAGAATTACTTGGATGAAACGCGTTGGGACGTTCCTTGAAGGGAAAGTGTAGGGCTTGTGCAATCTATGGGCTAGTTGTGGACTGCCCTTGTCAGGGCAGGAGTCTGGGGATCGGATAATGGTCAGCTTATGAGGGTTGTGACAGGGTATTGTACTCCCACTGCTGCCTATCCATATGTACGATGAGTATCCCTGGAGACTCCTGACCGTCTGCAAAATATTGGTGAGATTGTTCCTTTTATTATTCTCATCTATTTGTGGCTATGAACCTCTTCCCCCTCCTTTGGTTTAGCCAATATATAAACATATAAGTGCAATTGGCTATGGCATTTTGCTGCTATTTTTTATGCTGTATCCAATATATATAGATTGCTGTTTGGATGTTACATTAGCTGCATTCTATATTCCTATCTGATGCTTTTGGGTGTATTCAATTATCCCTTGGGGATTACCCAATGTATGGGCATCTCGTTTTAATCATTTTTTGGTGACACTTTAGGTTTGATTTTTTAGAGTCATGTATTAAAAGTTATATTTTATCTTACTTGCTGTTATACATTATACATTGTTGGGTGAGAATCTATTGTCAATCCCTGATTACTATTGGCATTTTTGCTGTATACTGATATCCCTTGTCATAGCATGATGGACATTAAATTACTTGTATTAAAAGGTAACTTCAAGTCTCAGAGAGAGAGAAGAATCTTGGAGTACAAATTTATGAAAACTTTCGACACATTATGTGCAGGAATGAATGTGTCGCATGGATTTATGTCTTTTTGCATCAATTAAGGAATTTGCTCTACAGACCTTCTGGGGTCATCACAACACAGAACTAGACCGCAATCAGAGGGCAATAAAACTTTCAGGCTCCTTATCTATGAACTGCTCCAATATTTATGTTTAACCCTCTCCCATAATGACAATTCTGCTTCACATCACTTGTCTTATCTATTGTGTTATTTCTGTGCTATCTTGTGTATAAATATATGATTCTTCAGATGTTGTATGAGTCTAGCCTGACGAAGAGACCTGAGTAGTCTCGAAAGCTTGCAATTTGTTACCATCTTCTCAGTTAGCCATTAAAAGGTATCAACCACTGAGGACTCTCAATTCTAAATATTCTTCTATCTACTGGCTAACACGGTACAAAGATATACAGTGGGGAAAAAAAGTATTTAGTCAGTCAGCAATAGTGCAAGTTCCACCACTTAAAAAGATGAGAGGTGTCTGTAATTTACATCATAGGTAGACCTCAACTATGGGAGACAAACTGAGAAAAAAAAATCCAGAAAATCACATTGTCTGGTTTTTTTCATTTTACTTGCATATTATGGTGGAAAATAAGTATTTGGTCAGAAACAAGCAATCAAGATTTCTGGCTCTCACAGACCTGTAACTTCTTCTTTAAGAGTCTCCTCTTTCCTCCACTCATTACCTGTAGTAATGGCACCTGTTTAAACTTGTTATCAGTATAAAAAGACACCTGTGCACACCCTCAAACAGTCTGACTCCAAACTCCACTATGGTGAAGACCAAAGAGCTGTCAAAGGACACCAGAAACAAAATTGTAGCCCTGCACCAGGCTGGGAAGACTGAATCTGCAATAGCCAACCAGCTTGGAGTGAACAAATCAACTGTGGGAGCAATAATTAGAAAATGGAAGACATACAAGACCACTGATAATCTCCCTCGATCTGGTGCTCCACGCAAAATCCCACCCCGTGGGGTCAGAATGATCACAAGAACGGTGAGCAAAAATCCCAGAACCACGCGGGGGGACCTAGTGAATGAACTGCAGAGAGCTGGGACCAATGTAACAAGGCCTACCATAAGTAACACACTACGCCACCATGGACTCAGATCCTGCAGTGCCAGACGTGTCCCACTGCTTAAGCCTGTACATGTCCGGGCCCATCTGAAGTTTGCTAGAGAGCATTTGGATGATCCAGAGGAGTTTTGGGAGAATGTCCTATGGTCTGATGAAACCAAACTGGAACTGTTTGGTAGAAACACAACTTGTCGTGTTTGGAGGAAAAAGAATACTGAGTTGCATCCATCAAACACCATACCTACTGTAAAGCATGGTGGTGGAAACATCATGCTTTGGGGCTGTTTCTCTGAAAAGGGGCCAGGACGACTGATCCGGGTACATGAAAGAATGAATGGGGCCATGTATCGTGAGATTTTGAGTGCAAACCTCCTTCCATCAGCAAGGGCATTGAAGATGAAACGTGGCTGGGTCTTTCAACATGACAATGATCCAAAGCACACCGCCAGGGCAACGAAGGAGTGGCTTCGTAAGAAGCATTTCAAGGTCCTGGAGTGGCCTAGCCAGTCTCCAGATCTCAACCCTATAGAAAACCTTTGGAGGGAGTTGAAAGTCCGTGTTGCCAAGCGAAAAGCCAAAAACATCACTGCTCTAGAGGAGATCTGCATGGAGGAATGGGCCAACATACCAACAACAGTGTGTGGCAACCTTGTGAAGACTTACAGAAAACGTTTGACCTCTGTCATTGCCAACAAAGGATATATCACAAAGTATTGAGATGAAATTTTGTTTCTGACCAAATACTTATTTTCCACAATAATATGCAAATAAAATGAAAAAAAAAAAACAGACAATGTGATTTTCTGGATTTTTTTTTCTCAGTTTGTCTCCCATAGTTGAGGTCTACCTATGATGTAAATTACAGACGCCTCTCATCTTTTTAAGTGGTGGAACTTGCACTATTGCTGACTGACTAAATACTTTTTTTCCCCACTGTATATCTTTCCTGCAATCAAATATTAAGTTGAGGGTGCCAACAATTTTGTTTGGCCCATTTTTGGCATTTAGTGTGAAAGTATGTCCAATTTGCTTTTTTTTCTCTCGGTTATCTTTGTGTTGTTACAATACACACAAATGAAATAAATTTGTATAACAAAACATGTATAATTGCAATAATTTTCTGGGAGAAGTACTTCATTTTCTGGTACAATACACTTTTGACACACAATTATATACACATTCACACTTAAACATGCATTATATTCATACACACCTCATATGCACACAGATACAAACATATTCACATTATATACATACGGCTGACATGGCTGTGCAGTGGTAGAAAAATATGGCATAGGCAAGAAGATGTCTGGCGGCTAGAGTTGAGCGACTTTGGTCGGATCGGGTTTCGTGAAACCCGAATGAAACAAAATAAGTTTCAGATAAAACTCGTCCGACTAGAGCAAAAAAAGTCGGAGTTTCGTCCGACTTTTATTTGCCATTGACTTGCATTGGGGTTGGGTTTCGGACGAAACTCCGACTTTGTTTTGCTCTAGTCGGACGAGTTTCATCTGAAACTTATTTTGTTTCATTCGGGTTTCACGAAACCCGATCCGACCAAAGTCGCTCAACTCTACTGGCGGCATAGAGCTAGCAGTAGCAGCAGTACCGGCAGCAGCAGTTCCCAGTATAGATCACGTAATGGATAGGAAGAAGATGCGCCTCTGAGCATGGGCTATTGGCACTAGGATTAGCAGAACTGCATGAAACACAGATGGACAGTCAGTCAGGGAGATGTTATGGCAGATCAAGAGCATTTTAGTGTAAAACCTACCTTGCTGCCATCATGCAGTCAGGCTCTGATTCAAGCTGCCCGCTATTTGGACAGCATTAATCAAGTGACAAGTTCTGTTGAAGCAAATTACCATCGCTATAATATAATTATGTAACATGACATTGGAATATACATATATTCTAAGTAACCTTTCATACATTTACACATAATATTAGAAATGAAAAAAAAGGAAATAACAACATAATTTGATCATAAACAACTGGTACATAGGGTCCTCTCAGAGAGCAGTGTAGTGAAGAAGTTTCTGTGTTCTCAAGACAGCTTTTCTCCTTTTGCTTCAGGCTGTGTAGGTGAGAAGTTTTCATCACTACCAAAATGAATGATTAAAACTGTCTCCAGACAATATTCATAGCAGCTTGGAAACTAAAGTACGCACGTTAAACATATTCACTCTTTTTAAATAGATTTTAAAATATATAATGGCTATGAATACCCTGAGAAATGACAGCAGAAAAATTGTGTAACCTTGCGGGGATTTTCTGGAGGAGAACATACATTTTTTTTCTTATTAAGTAGCTATCCAAAAATGAAAATGTTCAACATATTTTAGGTACTAATTTAAAGTGGTTTTCCCAACGATTCCCAAATATATTATAAGTATAAAGGTAAAATTAGAAAGCCCAGGAAATGAGCCACGGGGATGAGTTGGAGTACCGATATAATCGTAATATAGATGCAGGTCTCACAGTAAGGCCATTACATGCGCATTTGTATATATGTAATATGAGTGCAATTCTAAGTAGTAGAAATGACACCTTCACAGATGTCTATGAAGCTTTGAATTTTGGCTCTCAGTCCTAATTTCGGCCCTTGGCTTGCAACTGTAATATGAGTACACAAATAGGCGATTATCACTTAAGGACTAGTGAACCTTCTGCCATGTAGTCATTCATATACATGAGCTCTGCATAACCCCAACCCCACCACTGATAGGCAGCTTGCTGTCTATGCACTGTAGACAAAGAAAGCTGTCAAGCAGTGGTGTGGGCGGGGTTATACAGAGCTCAGCATTCAGAGAACTGCTAGATCTGCTGCAGATAAAATTGTGATTTTATCACTGCAGCAAGCAGCGCAGTAGTGAATAGATTGCTGGAATCAGTCTCTGTCTACATTATGCTGCTCTTTGATGAGGTAGCAAAAACCTGGTGACAGATTTTCTTTAATATACTTAGCTACCCGTTCTGTCTTATAATGGTAAAGATTTTTATATTGCAGTCATTATATGGCATTAGGTATGTGTGAAAACTTAATAAAATGTGAAACTTAATGAAATCATTCATTCAGTCAATATATTGAAAGGTTAAAAAGTAAAAAAAATTGAAAAGCATATCATTTACAACACATAAAAGAAGTTCTAAATTAAGGTGAAATGTGAGAAAAAAAGATCAAAGGGCCCAATCAAACCTCAAGCAATTTAATGTAACTTGTCAGAAGTGAATACTGCGACCTGCTGATTTTGCTTCAAATTCCTGACTTACAGGAAGAGTAAGCAAATTGTAATATGACTTTAGACTAGCAAATGATATATTAAAATAGTGGATGCTATTCTTTAAGTAATTACTATGTAGGAAGTGAACTGTATATCAGAAGATTTAAAATAGGGAATTCCAGGGAAGGCGGAAAAAAAACAGACGACAGCTGAACCGAGCTTGGTTTCATTAGACTGAAAATTGTTATTATCAGAAGAAGAAAAAGTACTTAAAGGGTTATTCCCAAAATCACATGCTAAGGATATCGCTTGATGATTGCTGAAGGTCTGTCAGTTGGTACCCCCAGTGATCCTGAGATCAGGCCTCTGGAACCCCGAGAATAGGAATCTGCAGCCTTGTCTTGAATAAATTGGCAGTTTGCATGTTTGCCTCACTCCCCTTACAGTCAATGGGATAACCAGAAGCCACTGAGAATACAGCTTTTCACTTTCTCTGGCCCATAGACAATGAATAGAGCGGAGGTCAAGCATATGCACCTCCCCTTCCTTCAAGCCCCAATCTCAAGATCGCTGGGTGTCCTAGCAGTCAGAACCACATGTGATCAGGAAATTAGTGGATAGGGAATAACTTGTAATTTTGGGAATAACCCTTCAGCAGAGCACATTTTCTATGTGGAGAGAAATAGCTGGATAAAAGTACAAACAGAGTCAGAGGTGTGTTTGGCAGGCGTGCTTTCTAGTGTTGAACAATCCACAACCTTGAAGGGTATGAAACCTCTTGGAAGAATATTTAGAATTGAGAGTCCTCAGTGGTTGTGGAACAGTTCATAGATAAGGAGTGTGAAAGTTTTATTGTCCTCTGATTGGGGAAACCTCTTGAAAACTCTGCACACAATGAAAAGCATAAGTTGGACAGTTGCATTCAGTTTCATTTTAGGAGTGTACATTGCCTATAATATAATGCTAGAAAACATGGATAGAAGAGGGAGCCTGCCTGCACACACACAATTTCCTGCTAAACATATCTTGTCATTTTTACCTCTGTTTAAATAAAAATTATGAGTTCTGTTACTTTTTTCTGTTTTATGATAATATGTATTTGCTGTTTATTATATTTTTTTTTTACTGCACCTCCTTTTTTACTTGCTGGCTAACTTAAAGAGAATCTGTCAGTAAGATCAACCTCCCTGAAAACCTCAGGCAGGTTTTTGAAATATATATCCATTGCAAGCTCTAGATTTTGTATATATTGTTGCATTTCTGACAAATTAGAATTTTACTTATTGTGCAAATGTAGGGTTCGAGCAGGCTCACAGGATGCAGTGACGAGACACGAGACTGAATGTGGGGTGAAATAAACTTTTATAAGTTTAAAGCCGCAAGGGCTAAACTGCTTCGATCAAACAAAAGGGGAAACACCTATTTGTCCTCGCAGGGACTCGTAAAACAAACATTCAAACAAAAAGGGTCCTTATTCTCTATAATGCACTTAGCCTTCCGGGCGTCGCTCGAGTTCATGACCACTCAGGGATTGCAGATGTGGCTGCCTTGTAATCCACAATTTCCCGGAAGGACTTGGGCTCGTCCGGCCCTGAAGAAACCAAAACGGTGGGGCGCAGCAGGCCCTGAAGGAACCGGAACGATGGGGCGCAGCAGGCCCTGAAGAAACTGGACGGTGGGGCGCAACGGGCCCTGAAGAAACCGGAACGATGGGGCGCAACAGGCCCTGAAGAAACTGGACAGTGGGGCGCAACGGGCCCTGAAGAAACCAGAACGATGGGGCGCAACAGGCCCTGAAGAAACCGGAACGATTGGGCGCAACCGGCCCTGAAGAAACTGAACGGTGGGGCGCAACGGGCCCTGAAGAAGCTGGAATGGTGGGGCACAATAGGCCCTGAAGAAATGGGGACGGTGGGGCACAACAGGCCCTGAAGAAACTGTTCGGGGGGATAAATCTCCCAGGCGTCCGTTTAAAGGCGCTCGTCCCCCAGCCAGGTCATGACGCAGTCCAAAAACATAAAATCTTAACAAACTCTGCTCAGTGTCCCCTCAGTAAGCGGGACAGGGGCTCTGCGGCCGCCTATAGCAAGGTGGCGTCCCCTGAGGTCAGTAATGACGGGGTCGCAGCTGTGGGAGAAGACAGGGGGGCAGTGTCCTGGCCACTATACCGGATTGCTGTCTCGTCGCAGCGGTCGCCTGAGATCCCGGTCCTGTCACAGCACGGAGGGAATCAGCGGGCGTCAATTTATCTGTATGTATCCGGGGAGGGACTCCCGGGGAGAGTCTCTTATGCATCGCTCTTCGGACAGTCTCAAATTTTCCTTTGACAGTCTCCTGCCTGTCTCTCTTCCCCACACCGTCAGTTGCCACAGTCCTCCCCCTGCCACACGGCTCTCTCTCTCCTGTCAGGCTCTCTTCCAACTGCCACCTCAGCGCGTCCCCTGCTCCTTTTACCCTCGCCCCGCCCCCTGTTGCCCTGACAACTTCAATCGCATGTCTCCCTTTGTAATCCCCCTGATGTGGTTTCTTCAATAACCCTGATGGCGGTCCCCCTGGTTCCAGCCCAATCACTGTATGGGGGTCCTCCTCCCCACACAAATGAGGTGGTAAGTGCTTTGGGAGTGACAGAGCACTTAGCTTGTTACTGCTTACCTAGGTTGTTTCCGTGCCAAGCACCAACCTCTTTAACTTGATTGATAGTTCACTGTCAGGCACCAGGCAAGGAAGTCAGACAGTAAGATATCAATAAACATAAAACTTTATATAATTTGTTTTGCTCAGAACAGTATGTACTATTATTATCTATTATCTATAGTAGGTATTATTACTATTATTATCATGTCCTTTTACAGCAGCAACAGTGTTACATGATAAAATAAAATTATTTAAGTATATAGCTAAAGGGAACTTTTCATCACTTGACAATAGAGTAATTTGCAGATAAATATAATTTAAATCTGCCTAGCAAGCTTACTGCACGGATACAGGGAGAAAATCAAGTTTTCTTTTACCTGCAGCTTCTGAAGGGACAGCAAGATGTCATGGCTACTGCACAACTGACACCCTCTGCATTTGCACCCATCGGTTGAAGCTATTCTTTTATTCCTCAGATGAGAAAAAAGGCAAATTGGCATTCAAAAAGCTGGCTTAAACAAAAATTCTCATTTACATGTATGTTTGCATATACAGTGGGGAAAAAAAGTATTTAGTCAGTCAGCAATAGTGCAAGTTCCACCACTTAAAAAGATGAGAGGCGTCTGTAATTTACATCATAGGTAGACCTCAACTATGGGAGACAAACTGAGAAAAAAAAATCCAGAAAATCACATTGTCTGTTTTTTTTTCATTTTATTTGCATATTATGGTGGAAAATAAGTATTTGGTCAGAAACAAGCAATCAAGATTTCTGGCTCTCACAGACCTGTAACTTCTTCTTTAAGAGTCTCCTCTTTCCTCCACTCATTACCTGTAGTAATGGCACCTGTTTAAACTTGTTATCAGTATAAAAAGACACCTGTGCACACCCTCAAACAGTCTGACTCCAAACTCCACTATGGTGAAGACCAAAGAGCTGTCAAAGGACACCAGAAACAAAATTGTAGCCCTGCACCAGGCTGGGAAGACTGAATCTGCAATAGCCAACCAGCTTGGAGTGAAGAAATCAACTGTGGGAGCAATAATTAGAAAATGGAAGACAAACAAGACCACTGATAATCTCCCTCGATCTGGTGCTCCACGCAAAAATCCCACCCCGTGGGGTCAGAATGATCACAAGAAAGGTGAGCAAAAATCCCAGAACCACGCGGGGGGACCTAGTGAATGAACTGCAGAGAGCTGGGACCAATGTAACAAGGCCTACCATAAGTAACACACTACGCCACCATGGACTCAGATCCTGCAGTGCCAGACGTGTCCCACTGCTTAAGCCTGTACATGTCCGGGCCCGTCTGAAGTTTGCTAGAGAGCATTTGGATGATCCAGAGGAGTTTTGGGAGAATGTCCTATGGTCTGATGAAACCAAACTGGAACTGTTTGGTAGAAACACAACTTGTCGTGTTTGGAGGAAAAAGAATACTGAGTTGCATCCATCAAACACCATACCTACTGTAAAGCATGGTGGTGGAAACATCATGCTTTGGGGCTGTTTCTCTGCAAAGGGGCCAGGACGACTGATCCGGGTACATGAAAGAATGAATGGGGCCATGTATCGTGAGATTTTGAGTGCAAACCTCCTTCCATCAGCAAGGGCATTGAAGATGAAACGTGGCTGGGTCTTTCAACATGACAATGATCCAAAGCACATCGCCAGGGCAACGAAGGAGTGGCTTCGTAAGAAGCATTTCAAGGTCCTGGAGTGGCCTAGCCAGTCTCCAGATCTCAACCCTATAGAAAACCTTTGGAGGGAGTTGAAAGTCCGTGTTGCCAAGCGAAAAGCCAAAAACATCACTGCTCTAGAGGAGATCTGCATGGAGGAATGGGCCAACATACCAACAACAGTGTGTGGCAACCTTGTGAAGACTTACAGAAAACGTTTGACCTCTGTCATTGCCAACAAAGGATATATCACAAAGTATTGAGATGAAATTTTGTTTCTGACCAAATACTTATTTTCCACAATAATATGCAAATAAAATGAAAAAAAAAACAGACAATGTGATTTTCTGGATTTTTTTTTCTCAGTTTGTCTCCCATAGTTGAGGTCTACCTTTGATGTAAATTACAGACGCCTCTCATCTTTTTAAGTGGTGGAACTTGCACTATTGCTGACTGACTAAATACTTTTTTTCCCCACTGTACAGTGGGTACGGAAAGTATTCAGACCCCTTTAAATTTTTCACTCTTTGTTTCATTGCAGCCATTTGGTAAACTCAAAAAAGTTCATTTTTTTCTCATTAATGTACACTCTGCACCCCATCTTGACTGAAAAAATAAGAAATGTAGAAATATTTTGCAAATTTATTATAAAAGAAAAGCTGAAATATGCCATGGTCATAAGTATTCAGACCCTTTGCTCAGTATTGAGTATAAGCACCCTTTTGAGCTGGTACAGCCATGAATCTTCTTGAGAATGATGCAATACGTTTTTCACATCTGGATTTGGGGATCCTCTGCCATTCTTCCTTGCAGATCTCCATTTCCGTCAGGTTGGATGGTGAATGTTGGTGGACAGCCATTTTAAGGTCTCTCCAGAGATGCTCAATTGGATTTAGGTCTTGGCTCTGGCTGGACCAGTCAAGAATGGTCACATAGCTGTTATGAAGCCACTCCTTTGTTATTTTAGCTGTGTGCTTAGGCTCATTGTCTTGTTGGAAGGTGAACCTTCGGCTGTCTGAGGTCCAGAGCACTCTGGAAGAGGTTTTTATCCAGGATATCTCTGTATTTGGCAGCATTAATGTTTCCTTCAAATGCAACCAGTCAATCTATCCCTTCAGCTGAAAAACACCCCCACAGCATGATGATGCCACCACCATGTTTCACTGTTGGGATTGTATTGGGGAGGTGATGAGCAGTGCCTGGTTTTCTCCACACATATCACTTATAATTATCACCAAAAAGTTCAATCTTCGTCTCATCAGACCAGAGAATCTTATTTCCCATAGCCTGGAAGTACTTCATGTGTTTTTTAGTAAACTCTATGCGGGCTTTCATATATCTGGTACTGAGGAGATGCTTCCGTTGGGTCACTCTGCCATAAAGGCCTGACTGGTGGAGGGCTGCAGTGATAGTTGTCTTTGTGTATCTTTCTCTCATCTCCCTACAGCATCTGTGTAGCTCAGCCACAGTGATCTTGGGGTTCTTCTTTACCTCTCTCACAAAGGCTTTTCTCCAATGATTGCTCAGTTTGGCTGGATGGCCAATTCTAGGAAGACTTCTGGTGGTCCTATACTTCTTCCATTTGAGGATTATGGAGGTCACTGAACTCGTAGGAACCTTGAGTACTGCAGAAATTTTTTTGTAACCTTGGCCAGATCTGCGCCTTGCCCCAATTCTGTCTCCGAGCTCCTTGGCCAGTTCCTTTGTCCTCATGATTCTCATTTGGTATGACATGCACGGTGAGCTGTGAGGTCTTATATGGACAGGTGTGTGCCTTTACAAATCAAGTCCTATCAGTTTAATTAAACACAGCTGGACTCCAATGAAGGAGTAGAACCATCTCAAGGAGGATCACAAGGAGATGGACAGCCTGTGACTTAAATATGAGTGTCTGAGCAAAGGGTCTGAATACTTACGATCATGTGATTAGTAATGGGAGAATAGCATCGTTGCAACTTGCTTGGGTCTCCCCGAGCATGAGTATTTTGGCGTGCTCAGAGATTTAGTTTTCGTCGCCTCAGCTGCATGATTTGCAGCTGCTAGACAAGCTGAATACATGTGGGAATTCCCTAACAAACAGGTATTCCACATATGGAATCAGCCTGTCTAGCAGTCACAAATCATGCAGCTGAGAGGATGAAAGCTAAATCTCCGAGGACGCCAAAATACTTGGAGATCACCCGAGCATGCTCGGGGAAACCCTAGCAACGAGTATACTCGCTCATCACTACAAGTGATATTTCAATTTTTCTTTTTTAATAAATTAGCAAAAAATTCGACATTTCTGCTTTTTTTCAGTCAAGATGGGGTGCAGAGTGTACATTAATGAGAAAAAAATTAACTTTTTTGAGTTTACCAAATGGCTGCAATGAAGCAAAGAGTGAAAAATTTAAAGGGGTCTGAATATTTCCGCACCCACTCTATGTTTGTATATAAGTTTGTACCTGGTAATGGAGGTTTTCAAAACTGAAGATATATAAATAAAGTAGTAATATTGGAGGCATAATCCCGCCGGACCACTGTTGAGGGGGATTGAAATGAGTATTTGATTTATACTGTACATAAATAGAATCATATTAAAGCTCTCCTGACAAGTCTGTTTTGCATAATGTGTTTTTGTCTCATAAAGCTGCATTGTGTTCTTCTTATGTTATTCCTTTCATAAACTTATAATAAATTTAACAACTTGGCATCACCTTTCCCCTTGTAAGGAAGGCCTCATTCACACGCCCATATAAAACATGTATGTGAAAACCCAGTACTGGTGTCATCAGCATTTTCCATCAGTTTTTCTGTAAGCAGGTTACTTGGATGCAACCCAGACAATGAAGAGACAGTGGTACTTAACCATCACTATTTATTTGACTAGCACAAAACGGAAATCTATTACACACAAGTTATCACTATATGGCGGGTTACAGTAATAGGGTTGATACAGTACTATGACACAGCAATACAGCAAAATACAATATCTATGCAACGTTCTATTGCATACACTGTTCTTGTTATCTAGCAGTTAAACGACTGTTCATGCCTTTATGTCTCTACTTCATGGGCGTTACTCTCAGAATTAGACCTGTCCAAGATGTAGTATCTATAAACACCTCTGATCGTTACTCTGGCCCTACTGGGATCACTGGTATTTCCTGCTAGGCCACAAGTCATAGTCACTGGGTATGCAGTGCACTCATCACACTGACCAACTCGGTCCCTGAAGCACAGAACCCACACACATATCATATACCGTATGTCTGCGCTGGAAGTAATGGCCCACAGAGCGGTCCTTTGTAGGGATGAGTGAACATGCTAGGAGATACTAGGATATCTCTCAAGTATCTTGGTGCTTGTATGTTCTCATTACTTGGTGAGCATTGGGCAGTGCTTGATGTAAAACTCGAATCCCCACCCCGCATGTTTGGTGCCTGTTACACAGCCAATAAGCATGTGGGGATTGCCAGCGCATCAATTAATCATCCATAGAGTATTACATCTTCTTGTATACATTTTGGTGGTATCGAACCCTTCCAAAAATTGTTAAAAAATTTATCGGTATTATTTTGCTCATCCATACAGTATTAAGTCTTCTTGTGTACATTTTGGAGGTATATAAGCCTCTCAAAAATTGATTAAAATGTAATGGTATTATATTGCTCATCCATAGATTATTTAGTCTTCTTGGGTACATTTCAGTGGTATAAAAGCCTTTAAAAAATTGTTTAAAAATGTATCAATATTATAGCGCTCATCCATAGAGTATTACTTCTTCTTGGGGACATTATGGTGGAATATAATCCTCAAAGAAATTGTTCATAAATGTATTGATATTATATTGCTCATTCATAGAGTATTACGTTTTTGAGTACATTGGTCCATTTTGGTGGTATCTAATCCTCAAAAAAATTGTTCACATTATTTTCAATATTAAATTGCTTATCCATACAGTATTAAATGTTCTTGGGTACATTTCGGTGCTATACTGTATATAAAACTAGAAAAAAGAAGTGAGAAATTTGTCTGAAATCAATTACTCATGCATACAGTTTTAAGTGCTTTCTGTTACATTTAGGTGTTGTACTGTATAAAACTAACAAATATTGAATTTATTTTATTGATTTAATTACTGACCCATCCAGTATTACATGCTTTCTGATACATTTCAGTGTTATTTAAAAATCTGAAAATAGCTTGAAAAATGTTTATGGATTCAATTATTCATCCATACACTGTAACACAGTTCTTGTTTCATTTCGCTGTTATACTAAACGCACAAAAACCCTTCCAAAACTTTTTAGGAATTTAGGTGGTCATCCATACACTGCAATGCAGAACTTGTTACATTTTGCTGGTATATTAAACTCTAAAAAATGCTTCCAAAAATTTTTATGGATTCAATGATTCATCCATACAGTTTAACGTGCTTTGTGGAAAATTAAGATGGGTTGTAATGTTTAAAAATCACTTTGTCTGGTACATATTACAAAATATTTTTGGTGCAAAAATTGACTATTGTCATATATACTATGAACCTGCTTTGTGTGAAATTTTGTTGGTTTGAAATAAAAAACAAAATTGGCTTGCTACAGGGGTACACTTTCCTAATATTTTAATGAGGCCATGCAGTTGTTTACTTCAAGGGTGTATAGATGACCCTGCTTGTAATTTTTGGAAGGCTACATACTCTGCATAACTTTTAGGAGTGTAGGAGTACCACAATTATACATATAATATGTGAATAAGGTACCACAGTTGGTTCCTTCAAGATTGTATGAATGACCCTGCTTCTAATTTTTGGAAGGCTTTTATGAGTGGAGGAGTACCATAACTATACTTTGCTCAAAATATTTTTACAAAAATGTTAAATTTTTGCTAACTTAAATAATTTTTTTTAAATACTTTTAAAAATTTGCTTTATTTACAAGTCATTATACAGGAAAGAATGTTTCATAACATTTTTTCATTTAAACTCCAATTTCACGTCGATTTTGAATGTTTTATTGTCAGTCCTTAAGGTAGAGTAAAAGTGCGACACCATTGTTTTCGGCAGTGACCACGAAATCAGAGATGCTTCCAGGTGTCTTACCTATCCTGTTCTCCTTGCATTCACCACTTTTTCCATCTATTTTAACATTTTCACTGCCCCCCAGACCTCTTTGTGTGGTCTGCCGGAATAATGCTTATGTATCTTCCGCTGGCGCTGCTTACGAATCTTCTACTGGTGCTGCTTACGGATCTTCCTCTCAGCTCAGTTTTTCCATGATTGCTCTTGGACCCTCTTGTGGCAATGGTATATTTAAGCCCTGCTAACAGCCACACGACCTGCGCTCCTAAGACCATTTTCAATATTCTCATTGCTCCTATCCTCCATCGGAGGTTTTTGGCTGGAGCTGCAGTGGAGACCTGACATCCTTGTCTGCCCCTGGGTTGCTTCCTAAGCGCTCCTGTATGACCGCTCATTACTGACTCTAATAACACGACCTGTCTTGACACAGGTTCTGGTGCCTTATATAATTAATAGGTGCGACACAGGTGTCACCTAATCAGGTGTTGTCTTTAAATTCATCCTGCCAGAACAAAGGTTCTCACTAGAGGGGAGCGACATTGAGTGGATGAATGTCATCGGCTCAATGCCGACTTTTATTTCCCATTGACTTGCATTGGGGTCGGGTTTCGGACGAAACTCCAACTTTTTTTTGCCCTAGTCGGACCAGTTTCATCTGAAACAAATTTTGTTTCATGAAACCCGATCCGACCAAAGTTGCTCATCTCTAGTTCTCACTAATAAGTTCCTACTACTGTAATTCTTTGTTCACTTTAACTTTCGCCTTTGACCAGAAGACTATGGTGCTCACTTGCAGTTACTCAACTAAGCATCAACTATATTCTTCTGCTATCTTGTCTACTTTTTTACATGTCATTAGTGTTTTCCATCACTGTGTCATCCATGTGCCCCTTTTTTACCATCAATGTGCCATCAGTATTTTTCCAGTATGGTTAAAAAAAGATATAAATTACAAAGCTTCTCCTATACTTTGCAGTGTTAAAAATGGATGACACACGGACGACTCTCAGATGCCATCCGTTTGCTGTATGTATTTTTCATAAATCCATAGACTTTAATTGAACCTTGTCATCCATGCTGCAGAAAAAAAATAGACATGTCTCCATGTGTTTTGCTCCAACACACGGTCTGTGTAAAAACACGACATGTGTATAGCACCATAGATTATAATGGGCATGTGTGATATCCGTGAAAAAAAACGGATACCACACATAGTGAAAACATGGACTTGTGAAGGAGGCCTTACAGACGCATGCCCCTATAATGTTAAACTCTTTCAACACTGATGGGATTGACAGTGTAGTAACACACCCATAAATGGTAACACCTAGTGGGCAACAGATTTGTACATTTCTATAATGAATAAAAACATGAAATTCACAAATTGCTTCATTATGGTTATTGGCGATTCCACAATTTACTAAAATAAGTAAGGTACAGTTCTACACACGATTTCTTTTAATGTGTTAAAATTTATTTACATAAGTAAGAAAGAGGTTTTATTGAGAACTAGCTGAAGAGCCCGGCGCTGCCCGGGCATAGTAACTAACTGTGGTTAGTTATAACAAATTATAATTATCCACCATCCCATAGTCCCGTGCCCATATACCCATCATACATATCCTCCATCCCATAGTCGAGTGCCCATATACCCATCATACATCCTCCATCCCATAGTCCCATGCCCAAATACCCATCATACATATTCTCCATCCCATAGTCCCATGCCCATATACCCATCATACATATTCGCCATCACATAGTCGAGTGCCCATATACCCATCACACATCCTTCATCTCATAGTCAAATGCCCATATACCCATCATACATATCCTCCATCCAATAGTCCCGTGCCCATATACCCATCGTACATATCCTACATCCCATAGTCCCGTGCCCATATACCCATCATACATATCCTCCATCCCATAGTCCCGTGCCCATATACCCATCACACATCCTCCATCCCATAGTCCCGTGCCCATATACCCGTCATACATATCCTCCATCCCATAGTCCAGTGCCCATATACCCATCACACATCCTCCATCTCATAGTCAACCATTATGACATCATAATGAGCGGCGGGGCTTGCAACCTATGATGACATCAGCGTCACCATGGCAACCATTGTGACATCATAATGATGGGCGGGGCTTGACGCGCACACACACTTTTTACTCAGTATGTAGATAGGGGCAAAATTGTTTGGTGAATTGGAACACGCAGGGTTAAAATTTCGCCTCACAACATAGCTTAGGACGCTCTCGGGGTCCAGACGTGTGACTGCGCCAAATTTTGTGGCTGTGGCTGTGACGGTGCGGATGCCTATCCCGGACATACACACACACACATACATCTAATATATAAAGGTCAAAGTATGCATGTATGTATGTATGTGTGTATGTGTGTGTGTATGTCCGGGATAGGCATCCGCACCGTCGCAGCTACAGCCACAAAATTTGGCACAGTCACACGTCTGGACCCCGAGAGCGTCCTAAGCTATGTTGTGAGGCGAAATTTTAACCCCGTGCGTTCCAATTCACCAAACAATTTTGCCCCTGTCTACATACTGGGGAAAAAGTGTGTGCGCGTCAAGCCCTGCCCCTCATTATGATGTCATAATGTCCCTATCTACATAATGGGGAAACAGTGTGTGCGTATCAAGCCCCACCCCTCATTATGATGTCACAATGGTTGCCATGGCGACGCTGATGTCATCAAGCCCCGCCGCTCATTATGATGTCATAATGGTTGACTATGGGATGGAGGATGTGTGATGGGTATATGGGCACTGGACTGTGGGATGAAGGATATGTATGACGGGTATATGGGCACGGGCCTATGGGATGGTGGATATGTATGATGGGTATATGGGTACGGGACTATGGGATGGAGGATGTGTGATGGGTATATGGGCACTGGACTATGGGATGGAGGATATGTATGACGGGTATATGGGCACGGGACTATGGGATGGAGACTATGTATGATGGGTGTAAGGGCATGGCACTATGGGATGGAGGATGTGTGATGGGTATATGGGCACTGGACTATGGGATGGAGGATATGTATGACGGGTATATGTGCGCGGGACTATGGGATGGCGGATATGTATGATGGGTATATGGGCATGGGACTATGGGATGGAGGATATGTATGATGGGTATATGGGCATGGGACTATGAGATGAAGGATGTGTGATGGGTATATGGGCACTCGACTATGGGATGGCGAATATGTATGATGGGTATATGGGCATGGGACTATGGGATGGAGAATATGTATGATGGGTATATGGGCATGGGACTATGGGATGGAGAATATGTATGATGGGTATATGGGCATGGGACTATGGGATGGAGGATATGTATGATGGGTATATGGGCACGGGCCTATGGGATGGTGGATATGTATGATGGGTATATGGGCATGGGACTATGGGATGGAGGATAATTATAATTTGTTATAACTAACCACAGTTAGTTACTATGCCCGGGCAGCGTCGGGCTCTTCAGCTAGGACATACATATATACATACATACATACACACTTGAGCTTTATATATTAGATAGGAACTCAGTTTGCTCCATTAGTAGTTAATAATAGAACAAAAGGCTGCAGTGTAAAGACAATTGCAACAATAGTAATCATGTTCTTAATGTGGACCTGTCACCTACACATAATAGAAGCATCCATTTTGTGGGCTGATCAAGTAAGCAGCTTTTTTAATAAAGTTTGTTATGAGCCCATTACATCACATTAACTCACTTATATTCAGTTGAGTATTATTCACGGAGCACACTGATCACAATTGGCAGACTTAGAAATGAACAAAGCAGATTGGAGAGTTGATGCATTTTTTTCCAATGCCTAATGACGTTAATGTAAAAAGGAAAAGAGGAATGAAGACTCTATTGCATGCTGAAATATTTATTGCAAAAAAATGTACAGTTTTCATTTCAGGTTTTGTTTTTATATATCTAAGGAGGACAATGTAGCATAATGTACAATATTATTGTAAGAGGCGCTGTCTGAGGTTGCAGACTATCAGATTCTAGGAGAGACCTGTCCTTCATGCTTTAACAACTGTACAGGGATGTGGACACAGGGACCCACGATGGAATCCTTGCAGTAATTTTTGGCAGGTGGAACTGGCTGGCAGGAATGGTCAGGTATTTGAGTATGAACTAGGAGGTACTGATAGGGCCTAAATAATCAGACAGAATTGTCAGTAAACGAGTCGAGGGCTCATATGGTAATATTCACTAGAATTACGAAAGCTGATAACTGGGGAGTTGACTAGGTAAGATAGAACTATTACTGGCATTGGGAGATTCAGACTCAGAAGATTAAATAGAGTGTAGTCCCATCCAGGTCTCTCGGTAGGAAAAATTATTAACTTGCCAGGTATCATCCAAAAAGTTTCCAGGCTGGGCTTCACCAAAAGTCACAAGACTAAAACAGTGCTCCTGTGCAGTTGTACTACATTGCCTAACAACACAAGTGGTAACAAAGGAGACAGGAATCAGCATAGATACTACTATACCATCCATTTTATGTTCAAACTATTAGGAAAAAGATTATCAGGGATAGACCAATTAAACATTTTAATAAGATTGTCATCATTGACTTTGGTAGCCGACACCCAAGATCTTTACTCTAGTCTATAGCCTGTACAAGTTATTGCAAGGACCCATTACTACATGGGAAGGATTGTTTTGCTTTATACTCAATTCTGCCTCAAGAGAACACAATATTTTTAGCAAATATTTTTGGAAAACTATGGAAATCCCGAAATCATTAGAAGTTTTAGATGGAAGGCTACTGGATCACACTTCAGATATCTATTAAGGACCAATGAACTTGGGTAACAGAGACCTTGACTTTGATTTTACTGATGGTTAACAACATCCTGCAGGAAATAGCAAAGTTTGGCCCATCCATTCACCTTTTATTATATTACTAGCTGAAGAGCCCGGCGCTGCACGGGCATAGTAACTAACTGTGGTTAGTTATAGCAATTTATAATTATCTTCCATCCCATAGTTCTGTGCCCATATACCCATCATACATATCCACCATCCCATAGGCCCATGCCCATATACCCATCATACATATCCTCCATCCCATAGTCCCATGCCCATGTACCCATCATACATATTCTTCATCCCATAGTCCCATGCCCATATACCCATCATACATATTCTCCATCCCATAGTTGAGTGCCCATATACCCATCACACATCCTTCATCCCATAGTCCCGTGCCCATATACCCATCATACATATCCTCCATCCCATAGTCCCATGCCTATATACCCATCATACATATCCTCCATCCCATAGTCCAGTGCCCATATACCCATCACACATCCTCCATCCCATAGTCCCATGCCCATATACATATCCTCCAGTCCAGTGCCCATATACCATCACACATCCTCCATCCCATAGTCCCGTGCCCATATACCCGTCATACATATCCTCCATCCCATAGTCCAGTGCCCATATACCCATCAAACATCCTCCATCCCATAGTCCAGTGCCCATATACCCATCACACATCCTCCATCCCATAGTCCCATGCCATATACCCGTCATACATATCCACCATCCCATAGGCCCATGCCCATATACCCGTCATACATATCCTCCATCCCACAGTCCAGTGCCCATATACCCATCACACATCCTCCATCCCATAGTCAACCATTGTGACATCATATTGAGGGGCGGGGCTTGATACGCACACACTGCTTCCCCATTATGCAAATAGGGGCATTATGACATCATAATGAGGGGCGGGGCTTGACACACACACACTTTTTCCCCAGTATGTAGATAGGGGCAAAATTGTTTGGTGAATTGGAACGCGCGGGGTTAAAATTTCACCTCACAACACAGCTTAGGGCGCTCTCGGGGTCCAGACGTATGACTGTGCCAAATTTTGTGGCTGTAGCTGCGACGGTGCGGATACCTATCCCGGACATACACAAATACACACATGCAGTACATACACACATACATACATACATACATACTTTGAGCTTTATACAGTGGGGAAAAAAAGTATTTAGTCAGTCAGCAATAGTGCAAGTTCCACCACTTAAAAAGATGAGAGGCGTCTGTAATTTACATCATAGGTAGACCTCAACTATGGGAGACAAACTGAGAAAAAAAAATCCAGAAAATCACATTGTCTGTTTTGTTTTCATTTTATTTGCATATTATGGTGGAAAATAAGTATTTGGTCAGAAACAAAATTTCATCTCAATACTTTGTGATATATCCTTTGTTGGCAATGACAGAGGTCAAACGTTTTCTGTAAGTCTTCACAAGGTTGCCACACACTGTTGTTGGTATGTTGGCCCATTCCTCCATGCAGAGCTCCTCTAGAGCAGTGATGTTTTTGGCTTTTCGCTTGGCAACACGGACTTTCAACTCCCTCCAAAGGTTTTCTATAGGGTTGAGATCTGGAGACTGGCTAGGCCACTCCAGGACCTTGAAATGCTTCTTACGAAGCCACTCCTTCGTTGCCCTGGTGGTGTGCTTTGGATCATTGTCATGTTGAAAGACCCAGCCACGTTTCATCTTCAATGCCCTTGCTGATGGAAGGAGGTTTGCACTCAAAATTTCACGATACATGGCCCCATTCATTCTTTCATGTACCCGGATCAGTCGTCCTGGCCCCTTTGCAGAGAAACAGCCCCAAAGCATGATGTTTCCACCACCATGCTTTACAGTAGGTATGGTGTTTGATGGATGCAACTCAGTATTCTTTTTCCTCCAAACACGACAAGTTGTGTTTCTACCAAACAGTTCCAGTTTGGTTTCATCAGACCATAGGACATTCTCCCAAAACTCCTCTGGATCATCCAAATGCTCTCTAGCAAACTTCAGACGGGCCCGGACATGTACAGGCTTAAGCAGTGGGACACGTCTGGCACTGCAGGATCTGAGTCCATGGTGGCGTAGTGTGTTACTTATGGTAGGCCTTGTTACATTGGTCCCAGCTCTCTGCAGTTCATTCACTAGGTCCCCCCGCGTGGTTCTGGGATTTTTGCTCACCGTTCTTGTGATCATTCTGACCCCACGGGGTGGGATTTTGCGTGGCGCACCAGATCGAGGGAGATTATTAGTGGTCTTGTATGTCTTCCATTTTCTAATTATTGCTCCCACAGTTGATTTGTTCACTCCAAGCTGGTTGGCTATTGCAGATTCAGTCTTCCCAGCCTGGTGCAGGGCTACAATTTTGTTTCTGGTGTCCTTTGACAGCTCTTTGGTCTTCACCATAGTGGAGTTTGGAGTCAGACTGTTTGAGGGTGTGCACAGGTGTCTTTTTATACTGATAACAAGTTTAAACAGGTGCCATTACTACAGGTAATGAGTGGAGGAAAGAGGAGACTCTTAAAGAAGAAGTTACAGGTCTGTGAGAGCCAGAAATCTTGATTGCTTGTTTCTGACCAAATACTTATTTTCCACCATAATATGCAAATAAAATGAAAACAAAACAGACAATGTGATTTTCTGGATTTTTTTTTCTCAGTTTGTCTCCCATAGTTGAGGTCTACCTATGATGTAAATTACAGACGCCTCTCATCTTTTTAAGTGGTGGAACTTGCACTATTGCTGACTGACTAAATAATTTTTTTCCCCACCGTATATTAGATTAGAAAAAAGATCTGTCTACTCTGAGTTCTTCTCAGCATTTCTTTGATTTCAGACCAGAAACTATTCAACTTGTTGATGGATTTACTAGCTTCTGGACTATCAAATTCAGAGACTTAAAAGGAATGAAAGCATGGGTGATTCCCAAGATTACAGAAAAAACTGAAAAGGTCTTAATGGATTTTTATTAGTGGTGAGCGTGCATGCTTGGTAGTGCTTGCGGTGCTTGTCGAGAGCCGAGCATTTCCGGGGTTGCTGGACGGGAGCTCGAGGCCCCACCCTGCATGTTTGGCGCTCTTTAGAGGGCCAATCAACATGCAGGGTTTGTCTGCAACGCACTGTAATGCCGCAGCCATGTAGCCATGTTGGTTGTGGCATTACAGTGATTGTCTGGTTGCAGACCGTCATCAGGTCTATATCAGTCCTGGTGCTGCCCTGCTCATCACAGTCTGCTACGGAATCACCAGTGTAGGGAGAGTTGCTGCAGAATCAGGGAAAGAATAAGTGGTTTTTAAGTCAGTGTGGGTATACTATTACTGAATACACAAATCCAGCTAAACCAACAGTCCTTCTAAGGACTAATTATTGGGTATATACTGTATATATCAGTGCTAGGTAGGCAGAGGCAGTGTATGTGGCTATATACAGTATATACATCAGTGCTAGGCAGCAGGCAGTGTATGTGGGTCTGCAGATATCAGTGCTAGGCCTGCAGGCAGTGTATGTGGGTATATAGATATGAGTGCTAGGCAGGCAGGCAGTGTATGTGGCATACTTCATTGCATACAGAAAGAGGGTCCATTCCATTATTGTCTGCTGCTGCTGCCTATTACAGATATTGACTGTACTGTATATTCATAGCCCCAGGTATCAGTGGCCAGGAAAACATTTTTTGCATCTTAATCCAGATTATTTTATTCAAAAGCAATCCAGAGCACATGACTTTTTTTCTCCATTTGCTTATTGGCACTGCAGAGTACAGCCAGATCCTTTCCATAGTACAGCGTGAAAATCCAGCTATTTTAAATAAATTTGGCGGTCACACCAATTACATCTGAGTGTGCAGAAAATTCTGGCATTTTTGCGGTATTGTAAAATTTTGTTGGAGTGTCTTATACAAGTTCTTGACACCAGTTTGCTGAAAAAAAATATTTACATACAGGGCAGATATTTTACACTGGGTTTTGTCTGCCACACAGATCACATATCATTGTGCTCAGAATTGTGGCATTTCAGGCCTCTGTTGAATTTTTTGGTTGTGTGTTAGCCTAGTTATTGACACCATTTTGCTGCAAAAAAAAAAATACAGGCCAGATATTTTAAAGTGTGGTATCTGCGTCACAGGCATCACATATCATTGAGCTCAAAATAGTGCAATTTCAGAACTATATTGCATTTTTATCTGCTGTGTCTTAGCCTAGCTATTGACACAATTTTGCTGTGAAAATATTACAGGCCAGATATTATAAAGTGGGGGATCTCCGTCACACGCCTCACCTATCTGTGGGCTAAAAATTGTGGCATTTTTATGGCTCCAATGATCTGTTTTTGCTGCGTCTTACCCTAGTTATTGAGACTATTTTGCTGTTAAAAAAATACAGGCCAGGTATTAAAAAGTGGGGGAACTCCATCAGATGCCTCACCTATCTGTGGGCAAAAAAAAATTGTGCCATTTTTTGGGCTCCATTGAACTATTTTTGCTGTGCATTAGCCTAGTTATTGACACTATTTTGCTGTTAAAATAATACAGGTCAGATATTAAAAAGTGAGGCATTTCCGTCACACGACACACCTATCTGTGGGCTAAAAAGTGTGGCTTTTTTGGGCTCTATTGAACTGTTTTTGCTGTATCTTAGCCTACTTATTGACACCAGTTTGCTGCCCCCCAAAAAACTGTTACTTACAGGCCAGATAATTTAAACTGTGGTTTTCCCGCACATGGATCACCTATAAGTTTGCTCCAAATTCAGTCATTTGCACTGAACGTGGAAAATATTGTACTCCATTTAAAATGGGTAAGCCACATGGCAAGGGATGGGGAAGTGGACGTGATGGTGATGCAGAGGTCGAGGCCATGGGCAAGATGAAATTGGGCCACAACAAATACCCGCATCTTATCAACCAACCTTCCTGTCCCACTTACTAGGGGACAGCAGTAGTACACCACTATTGAACCCACAGCAGTGTCAAAAGGTTGTTGGTTGGATAGCGGATAATGCTTCCAGTCATTTTGTCACCACCACCACTACCACCCTGTCTTCCAAGTAGCCATGAGTCTGAACCACATATTACTCACCGTGATCCTCCTTCCTACCACCATGTCGAGTGCCTGGAGACAGCTAATCCCACATTTGGACACTCTGGAGAGCTATTCACTTTTCCATTTAAAGATTCTGGCCTCGTGCCCAGTCCACTTGAATCGGAGCAAGAGGAAATCGCATGTAACGATGCCCAAATATTTGAGCAGCCATGGTCACACGAAGGCGACGATGGGAAAGTGTCCCAAGATGTGGATGATGATGAGACACAATTGCCAGAAAGTCAGGCGGAGGACCAGGGTGCGGAAGTGGAGGATGAGGTGGTGGATGATATAGTAACTGACCCAAGCTGGCAGGATGACATGCAGAGCGAAGACAGCAGCACACAGGGGGAGAGATGCGTAGCACCCCAACAGGCAGGAAGAAGCACTGTGGTTGTCGCAGACAGAAGGCGGGCAACCATTCCCCATAACACCAACAAGATGGAAGTTGCCAGTACAATTGTTAGGTCTTCCTGAGTATGGTTATTTTTTAAAGACTCTGCCGATAACCCAAAAAAAGGCCATTTGCACAACCTTCCAATAAACATTGATGCAACACCAACATTATTGATGTAAAGTGTGTGTATGATGCCCGTAAACAAACTTTTTAGACAGTATCTTGTTTTATACCCCCCTGGGGGAAATGTTTGTCAGCCCCTGCACTTACTGCATGGACATTACAAGTATAGGAGACCCGCTCCTTTGTAATGGGAACAGATTTTTAGGAAGCACTCCTTCACTTCGGTTCAAAGGGTTATTGCGGTGCATCCAAATTTGGAGCAGGACTTGCATTCAATGCATAGGAAACAGTATGGGAGTACCAAATGAATAATGTGAACTTTGGTCTTATGTGGCCATCCAGTATGTTGGTTCAAAGGGTTATTGGGGTGCGTCCAAATTTGGAGCAGGCCTTGCATTCACTTCATGGGCTAACATTATGGGAGTACTAAATGACTAATGGGAACTTTGGTTTCATGTGGCCATGCAGGACGTTGGTTCAAAGGGTTATTGTGGTGTGTCCGAATTTGGGGCAGCCTCGCCACTCACTGCATATGATATGCAATAACAGTATAAGAGACCCACTGTTTAATAATGGGAATAACAAAGCATAGCCAGTTGATGGCTCTCTAAGAATAGAAGGCCAACTGCTGGCCCTTTAAGAATAATAAAGGCCGCCTGATGGCCCTATAAAAATAGGCCTTTTGGCTTTCAGAGTCTCTCCTTCATAAATGAAACAGGATGTGTCTGATGATGTGTCACACACACCACATGGCTAGCTAAGGTTGCAAATAGTGATGAGCGAGTATACTCGTTACTCGAGATTTCCCGCGGATGCTTTGGTGATCTCTGAGTATTTGGATGTGCTCGGAGATTTAGTTTCTGTCACCATAGCTGCATGATTTGCAGCTGCTAGCCAGCATGAATACATGTGGGGATTGCCTGTTTGTTAGGAAATCCCCTCATGTATTCAGGCTGTCTAGCAGCCGCAAATCATGCAGCTACGGCGACAGAAACTAAATCTCCGAGCACATCCAAATACTCGGAAATCACACGAGAATGCTCGGGATATCTCGAGTAAAGAGTATACTCACTCATCACTAGTTGCAAAATGTTAAAATGACTTTTCCCAGGGAATGCATTTGTCTTGGTTGAAAGCAATGGTAAAGTTGAAAAACGCATCAAAAATGCTACGTTTGAATATAGCCCAAATGCTGCAGGAACATTTTTGTTTTGGGTTATTTATTTTGCCTTACATACAAATCATTACCCTGGAAAGAATGTTCATTGACATATTTCACAAGAAAATCCAATTTTATTTTCTGTATGTTTTTTTGTGCGCCTGTAAAAGTGGCTTAAGACTCTGACAACATTGTTCACAGCTGTGACCTGGGAGTCAGAAATAGAGTTGAGCGAAATGGGTTGGTCAAATTAAAAAATAGCCGACTTTAGCTAGAGTCGGGTTTCGCCAATCGAAACCCCACCATAGCGTGAGGTTGGCCATGAGGTCGCCGATCAGAGCGCCAAAGTCGCGTTTTAAATAATGCTACCAGCGCCTTTTCTCAGCCAATGATGCAGGACGCACACTGTGGGCAACGCAATGACATGGGCAGCGGCCACCATCATCTTAGAGAAGGGCATTGAAGTGATTGACTGGCTTTGTGTGGCGTCACAGTGGGTATAAAAGGCTGTGACCGCCATTTTACTTCTGCCGATCTTACAATAGGGAGTGGTGCTGCTGCTGATTCTGAATAGGGAGAGCGTTAGGCAGGGAAGAAGAAAAAAAAAACTGCTTCTGCTGATAGCACTTTTCACTGTACAGTTAGTGTGCAGTGAAAGGGGAGGATTTTTGTTGTGTGCAGCAGCGCTGGTGGTAATTAGGCTGCCTTTTAAGGCTATCTGCTAGCTGCATTGCTGTGTGCACACTGCTGTTCAAACTGCTTTTTTCAAAGCACTCCAACTTTTATTATTTTGCCCTGGTGAGTTACTGAGCGATGATTTTTTCACACACCATATAGCGGTGTACGCTCCTCACACACTACTGTACCGGCTGGTATCACGGACAAATAGAAGCTATCTGGGTGTGACTCTGGAAGAACAAGCCGAGGAGTTTTCCATTTTTCCAGACCTACACCTTAGCGAGCTGTCCGTTTTTCAAACAGTTTCGTATATCTGCTGCTTGATTACGGTCAAAACTAGACAGAGACAACGTGTGTCAGTCCCTATACAAATAGACGGAGATTGACAATTTTCCATACAGACACCGTATAGTGGTGTACGCTCCTCACACACTACCATGTACCATCTTGTATCACGGACAAATAGAAGCTATCTGTGTGTGACTCTGGAAAAAAAGCCGAGGAGTTTTTCCTGACCTACACCTCAGAGTGCTGTCTCTTTTCAAACAGTTTTGTATATCTGCTGTTTGGTTATGGTCAAAACTAGACAGAGACAGCGTGTGTCAGTCCCTATACAAATAGACGAAGATTGACAATTTTCCATACAGACACCGTATAACGGTTTAGGCTCCTCACACACTACAGTGTACCACCTTGTATCACGGACAAATAGAAGGTGTCTGTGTGTGACTCTGGAAAAAAAAGTCGAAGAGTTTTTCCGCTTTTCCAGACCTACACCTTAGAGTGTTGTCCGCTTTTCAAACAGCTTTGTATATTTGCTGTTTGATTACGGTCAAAACTAGACAGAGACAGTGTGTGTCAGTCCCTATACAAATAGACGGAGATTGACAATTTTCCATACACACACCGTATAGAGCTGTCTGATTCTCAAACAGTATTGTATATCTGCCGTTCGCATTACAGTCACATCTATACAGAGTCAGCGTGTGTGTGTGACACTCTGTAAATGCATATAAGGGGATTGTTAGTTACACAAAAAATGTATACAGTTGTACACTTCTGATACTGTTCTGTACATCTGCTTGTTGGATTACGGTCAAATACGTACTGTGAGAGCAACTGTGACTAACAAAATATATACGTAGATTTAATTTTTTTAATACACCTTACACAGCTGGACGCACCTCATACAGTACCATCTCTCTGCTGGTATTTTTGGTACATTTTCCCAAACATGAGGAAGTATGTTGGAAGAGGCTGCGGACTTGGGCAGGTGGGCGCAGCTGGTACTGATGGTGGTGGTGCATCAGCTGGTTCTGGCAAAAGCACAATAGCAGCTAAGGCAGGAGGTGTTGAGCCTGCGTCATCGTCTGGCCCAAGAAGGCCTGTAAGGTTGCCTTTTCTTGGAGTAGGAAAACCGCTTTTAAAGCCGGAGCATCAGGAACAGGTTTTGGCGTACATTGCCTAAACAGCCACCAGCTCTATTGCCTCCTCTTCTGAACGTTTGAAACCTGCAAGCACGGAGTCGTCAGTGCAGGGTTCTGGTTAGGAAAAACACCTTTCCTTGTGTCCTTCACCCCCACCAAAAGTTAAGGATGCGGCAGCCCACACTTCAGATTACTCTATGGAGCTCTTTTCACATACCATGCCTGGATTATCCAGTCAAATCCAGAATTCCCCAGTCCAGGATGAATCTGACATAGAGTGCACTGATGCACAGCCACTGCTAGATGATTCTGCTGGTACATCGACCCAGAGCCTACATTGCCCTCGCAGTCTATTGAGCCAGAATCTGACCCTGATGAAACTCAGGTGACCCTTCCCGCATACTATACCACCTTCTACGGTGAGGAAGTTAAAGAGGAAGGTGCAGATGACTTTGAAGAGGAGGTGATGGATGACCCAGTTCTTGACCCGGATTGTTGGCATCCATTGGGGGAGGAGGGTGGCATTGGCAAGAGTTCAGAAGGAGAAGCATCTGCAGCAGGCATTGACATCGCAGCAGCGTTTATCTGCCAGGCCCATAGCTGTCCAAAAACATGGAACAAAAACTAAAAGAGTTGCAGGACAGCTTGGCCAGACGGTCAACTTAGGCTAGTTTCACATTTGCGCTTTATAGCGCAGCGATGGCCTGCGCACGGCCGCCGCAAAGCCCCGCCCCCTGCCGGCTCCCTGCCCGCCCCATCCAGTCATCGCCGCCTACTAGCGCACATGGGCGCTTGCGATCTGCGCACCCTATCTTTAGCATAGGGTGAGCAGATTGTGCGCTGGATGTGCGCTAGCAGGATTTTGCCGTGCGCTGCGCACTTTTGAAGGTGCTTCCGTCTGCGCCGAACGTAGCATGTTGCATTTCGGCGCGCACGGCGCACCTTCAAAAGTGCGCAGCGCACGGCAAAATCCGGCTAGCTCACGTCCAGCGCACGATCTGCGCACCCTATGCTAAAGATAGAGTGCGCAGATCGCAAGCGCCCATGTGCGCTAGTAGGCGGTGATGACCGGATGGGGCGGGCAGGGAGCCGGCAGGGGGCGGGGCTTAGCGGTGGCCGTGCGCAGGCCGTCGCTGCACTATAAAGCGCAAATGTGAAACTAGCCTTAGCACAGCGTGCAAGGCCAGAAAATGTATACCATAGTAGGAAGAGTGCAGTGTGGCACTTCTTTGTCCAAAATCCTACTGATGAGGCAAAAGTTACCTGTAAGAAGTGTGGAAGGACCTTTAGCTGAGGTAAACAACTCAGAAATTTGAATACCAGTTGCATGCTTAGACATTTAATCAACATGCACTTGCAAGCGTGGACGGACTACAAAACCTCAGGTAGCACATGTGCACCTGCTCCGGCTGAAGGTAGCCAGCAACGCTCCATCGCTTCCCCCACTGTAAGACCACCGCCACCGTTAAGCACACCACCAGCACTAAATGTGGAGGTGTCGTCGCAAGGCCAAAGCACTCAAGGAATCACAATGGTTTTGCAACACAACACTGAATCTAGGCCATCACCACCAATACCAACACAACCCCCTCTCACTCCGTCTGGTCCACCGCTACTTCCCCCATATGCAGCTCTCCAGTCCAGCTCACCCTACCAGACACTCTGAGTAGGACAAGAAAGTACTCATCCTCTCATCCGCGTACACTTTGTTTGAACGCTTACATTGCCAAACTAATCTCACTAGAGATGATGCCCTACTGTTTGGTTGAAAGCGAAGCTTTCCACGACCTCATGGCCTACGTTGTCCCACGCTATGACCTACCCAGTCGGCACTTCTTTTCTTGAAAAGCCATCCCTGCCCTACACCGGCATGTGAAATACCGCATTGTCCATGCACTAAAACAGTCAGTGAGTGGAAAGGTGCACCTCACAGCAGATGCATGGACCAGTAGGCATAGCCAGGGCTGTTACGTGTCCATCACTGTGCACTGGGTTAATGTGGTGAATGCAGGCTCCACAGGGGACAGCGGTGGTGGAACATTGCTGCCTAGCCCATGGTATAGGAAACAGTTGGCTGTAGGCTTTCGATCCTCCTCCTCCTCCTCCGCTCTATCAGCGAAAGCTCGTCCACAGAGTGCAGTCGCACGAGCACTCCATCTGCAGCTGGCAGTGTTGCACACAAGGTGTCCCACTATCGAACAGCTAGTGATAAGCATCAGCAGGTTGTGTTAATGATGATGTCTTTGGGCGACAACACACAGCGGAGGTACAGGCCGTCTACTTGCAGTGACAAACTGAGTCATGGCTGGGCAGTCTACATCTTGAGGAAGGCAAGGTAGTCAGTGATCATGGC
This sequence comes from Dendrobates tinctorius, assembly GCF_039654945.1. Taxonomy (NCBI): domain Eukaryota; kingdom Metazoa; phylum Chordata; class Amphibia; order Anura; family Dendrobatidae; genus Dendrobates; species Dendrobates tinctorius. Next base: position 3,517,152 of record NW_027361692.1, on the reverse strand, counting down.
CGTAATTTTGTGGCAGCCATAGCCCGTGCAAAACTCACACACATATGTTATGAATGAGTCACCGTAGGAGGCAAAAACAGAAATACTAGCTAAGTCCCGAAAACCAGAGAAGTTGGCAGCTATCGGATTACAGACCCCTGAACCTATCAACAACAACTAGCAGTAGCCGTGGGGGGTTCCTACGGTGCCCTAGACCCCTCGATCACAGCCGGAGAACTACATAGCCTAAAAGACAGAAAGGGAAATCTAAACTGCCCCAGAGCAGACCCCAAAGTAATAGGCAGCCCCCAACATATAATGACGGCGAAGCAAGATGAAAAAACACTCACACAGATAGAAAGATAGGCTGGGCAAATGATGGGGCCCAAGCTAACTACATAGGACAGGATAGAAAAGCTGCTGTCTGTAATCTGCCAAAACCCTATCAAAACAAGAGCCAACAGCTGATAGGGAAAAAAGCCCTGAAGACGCTAGGCTTCAAAAAGACTATATCAGTACTCAGGTATTTTCTGAAGACAGAGCAAAAAGGAATTCAGCACACCCCAGCAGGGAATGGCAGAAATCCAGAAAAACAAGGAAAAAACAAAACCAAAACACAAATGCAAAAAACAGAGCAGAAAACTTAGCCTTTGAGGAGCAGGAATCAGACTGGTCTCCTAGAATCCCTCAGAGAGATCATCAGCAAGGCAGAAGGGCGTCGGCTGCCTTATATCCAGTCAGCAATTCCCGTCACTCAGTCATCATCATCCTGCCCAGATGCTTGGTAATCAGCCACACTACCTTCCTTCACCAGAAGAGGGAGTTCATCAGACCTCAATGGTGAAGGGGAAAATGAACTCACAACAGTACCTCCCCCTTGAGGAGAGGTCACCGAACCCTCATCTACACCACCAGGGCGATCAGGGTGACCCCGATGAAAGGCGCACCAATCTTTTGGCATGAATATCAGAGGCAGAGACCCAGGAATTATCCTCCTGACCATAACCCTTCCACTTAACCAAATACTGGAGTCTCCGTCTAGCCAGACGGGAATCCCGTATCTTCTCTACCTCATATTCCATGTTACCTTCAACCAATACAGGGTCCGGAGGTGCCACCCCAGGAACTACTGGTTCAACAAACCTCTTCAACAAGGACTTATGATACACATTATGGATTTTAAATGTGACTGGAAGAGCCAAACGAAAAGAGACCGGATTAATAACCTCCAAAATCTTGTAAGGTCCAATAAATCTAGGCTTAAACTTAGGAGAAGCCACCTTCATATCAATATTTTTTGATGATAACCAAACCATATCACCAACCTTATACTGGGGACCAATGGTCCTATGTCGGTTGGAAAACCTGGGAGAGAGATAACTTATCCACCGCTTGGTCCCAGATCTGGTGCATTCTCTCCACCACAGTGTCAACACCTGGGTAGGCAGAAGGCTCCACCTGCCCTGAAGAAAATCGAGGATGAAACCCAAAGTTACAAAAAAAAGGTGACATCAAAGTGGCAGAACTAGCTCTATTATTTAAAGCAAATTCGGCCAAGGGCAAAAATGAAACCCAATCATCCTGATCAGCGGAAATAAAACATCTCAAATACGACTCCAAGGTCTGGTTTGTTCTCTCCGTCTGCCCATTGGTCTGAGGGTGAAAAGCAGATGAGGACAACTGAATTCCCAGCTTGGAACAGAAAGTCCTCCAAAATCTAGACACAAACTGAACTCCTCTGTCAGATACAATGTTCTCAGGAATCCCGTGCAAGCGAACCACCTGTTGCAAAAACAGGGGCACCAACTCAGAGGAAGATGGCAACTTAGGGAGTGGTACAAGATGAACCATCTTAGAGAACCTATCACAAATCACCCAAATAACAGTCATTCTCTGAGAGACAGGCATATCATAGATGAAATCCATTGAAATATGGGTCCATGGCCTCCTGGGGACCGGCAAAGGCATCAACAACCCACTAGAGCGAGAACAAGGTTCAGACCGGGAGCAAGTCCCACAGGACTGCACAAAATTCCTGACATCACGAGACAAGGCGGGCCACCAAAAAGACCGACTCACCAGATCTCTAGTACCAAAAATACCTGGATGACCAGCCAATGCAGAGCAATGAACTTCAGACATCACTCTCTTCTTCCACTGGTCAGGAACATACAACTTCCCACTGCGACAACGCTCAGGTTTGTCCTCCTGGAACTCTTCCAGAGCACGTCTCAAATCGGGCGAGATGGCAGAAAGAACTACGCCCTTCTGCCTTGCTGGTGATCTCTCTGAGGGATTCTAGGAGACCAGTCTGATTCCTGCTCCTCAAAAGCTAAGTTTTCTGCTCTGTTTTTTGCATTTGTGTTTTGGTTTTGTTTTTTCCTTGTTTTTCTGGATTTCTGCCATTCCCTGCTGGGGTGTGCTGAATTCCTTTTTGCTCTGTCTTCAGAAAATACCTGAGTACTGATATAGTCTTTTTGAAGCCTAGCGTCTTCAGTGCTTTTTTCCCTATCAGCTGTTGGCTCTTGTTTTGATAGGGTTTTGGCGGATTACAGACAGCAGCTTTTCTATCCTGTCCTATGTAGTTAGCTTGGGCCCCATCGTTTGCTCAGCCTATCTTTCTATCTGTGTGAGTGTTTTTTCATCTTGCTTCGCCGTCATTATATGTTGGGGGCTGCCTATTACTTTGGGGTCTGCTCTGGGGCAGTTTAGATTTCCCTTTCTGTCTTTAGGCTATGTAGTTCTCCGGCTGTGATCGAGGGGTCTAGGGCACCGTAGGAACCCCCCACGGCTACTGCTAGTTGTTGTTGATAGGTTCAGTGGTCTGTAATCTGATAGCTGCCAACTTCTCTGGTTTTCTGGACTTAGCTAGTATTTCTGTTTTTGCCTCCTACGGTGACTCATTCATAACAGAATCACCAGCAAGGCAGAAGGGCGTCGGCTGCTTTATATCCAGTCAGCAATTCCCGTCACGCAGTCATCATCATCCTGCCGAGATGCTTGGTAATCAGCCTCACTACCTTCCTTCACCAGAAGAGGGAGTTCATCAGACCTCAATGGTGAAGGGGAAAATGAACTCACAACACACATACCTTGCCTGGCTCACACTTTGAACCTGGTGGTGGAGTGCATTCTTAATAATTATCCAGAGTTAACATCCCTGCTCTATAAGGTGCAAAGACTGTGCTTGCACATCCGTCGCTCAAAAGTCCACTCCACTCATATGCAGAAGCTGCAGCGATTGCTCCACCTCCCAAAGCACCGCCTAATCATAGACGTTGCAAAAGGTGGAACTCCACCCTGCACATGGTTGAGAGACTGTGCGAACAGAGGCAGGCTGTAATGCATTTGTGGGAGGATACGCGGGCAGGCAGTTTGAGGGAAGACATGGAATTGTCGGGTGTCCAGTGGTCAAAGCTGAAAGACCTCTGTAAAGTCCTTCAGTGTTTTGAGGAATGCACACGGCTGGTAAGCGCAGATGACGCCATCATAAGCATGAGAATCCCACTTATGCATTTGCTCATGCAAAGTTTGACGCACATTAAGGATCAGGCGTCTGCAGCGGAGGAGGAGGAGGGAAACCTTGATGACAGTCAGCCATTGTCTGGTCAGGGAACTGTCCTGGACGAGGTGGAGGAAGAAGAGGAAGAGGAGGAAGAGGAGGAGGATAATTATTTTGGGCAGCAGGATGCTTCTCAGGGGCAAGAGAAAATGTTGGTGTTCCAAGGTCAGGTACAGTGTTTGTGCATGACTGTAGGGATGTGGATTTGCCAGAAAGTGCTCCTCCACCCAGCACTCGCAGTGCATTATTGACACCGGGAACATTGGCCCACATGTGCGATTATGCCTTGCGGATCCAAAAAAGGGACCCCCGCATTGCCAAAATGATGAGGGATGATGACTACTGGCTGGCCAGCATCCTCGATCCACGCTACAAAGGCAAATTACACAACATCATGCCACAGGAGAACCTAGAGATAATATTGGCTAACAAACAAGCAACTCTGGTAAACCATTTGTTTGAGGCTTTCCCAGCACACAGCAGCGGTGCTGGTTCTCCCACGAGCCGTAGTGGGCACAATGGAAGAGGTGTTTGTGGTGCACACAGCCGAAGTGGCATTGGAGACAGGGGTTTAATGACCATGTTGTGGAATGATTTCTCATTCCCAGGCTGGACAGACATCTGACTGGGATGATTTAGCGAATCCTGCTTTGAGCAGGGGGTTGGACCAGATGGCCCAGGAGGTCCCTTCCAACTCTACGATTCTATGATTCTATGATTCTATGATTCTCAAGTACCGCTCACACGACTGCTAATACTGCATCGATTAAAAGTGACAGGAGACAGCAATTGTCAACTATGGTTACAAACTACTTCTCCTCCCATATCAATGTTCTCCCTCACAGGTCATTCCCCTTTGACTATTGGGCCTCTAAACTGGACGCCTGGCCTGAATTGGCACAATATCCCTTACAGCAGCTCGCTTGCCCTGCTGCTAGTGTGTTATCTGAAAGAGTCTTCAGTTCTGCTGGATCGATCCTGACAGAAAAAAGGACCCGTCTGTCTACCCAAAATGTTGATGATCTAACCTTCATTAAAATGAACCATGCACGGGTTTCAAAGGATTTTGTCCCACCTTCCCCTGATGACACATAGGTTGCCAGAAAACTGCCTTGCTTTTGTCCTCCTCTTCCTCGGACTTGCCCAATTCCGCCCTTTGAGGCAGCTGAATGTCTAGCCAACACATCAACATATGCCATTTTTAAACCTCCCTAAGTGGGCTGCCCATCCTCCCCAATGGCTGGGGTCAACACCTGGCGCACCCGGACAAGTGCTGTTGCTCTGAACAGGTGGATGGGCCCACAAATGGCCGACGACACTGGCACAGGGTCCCTCATAGTACAATACAGTGTCTCTGACGGTGGGGGGGCCCACTCATTGTCAGACACACCAGCGTACTATGAGGGGCCCTGTGCCAGTACCGTCAACCACGAGTGTGCCCCCCCTTCTTGGTCATGGCCACAGCACTTGCAAGTTGCAATATTTACCTCTCCCTGCTCCACTGCTGTGTAGTCTGGGTAGTTAAATCCTTCACAGGGACAGCCACTAGAAATTTGGTGTATTGATCGATGATGGTTAAGATGTAGCTATGCCCTGTCCTGCTGGCCTCTATTTCAGATGATTAATGGTCACCATTTGTAATGGACGTCAACTTACAAGCGGATGCAGTGGTGGTTTATGATCACCTTTCACAGTTGTGATAGTCACAGACGTGTGACTTTCCTGCCACCATTTTTCAATGTCTTCTCTCATGCCAATCCAATAGAATCGCCTACGGTCTGTGGCTTCTGTCTTTTGCACTCCAAAATGACCAGACACATCATAATAGGCAGTGAAGACCATGTCTACATCTCTCCCTGTGATCACAATTTGATGGAGACAAGTAACAGTGATGTGATCCACGCTACTGCGATAAAGCAATCCTTTCTTCACAAAGAACCGTTTTCACTGTCTCCACAGACACAGTAATTGAGGGTCTGCATTGCCTCTGCAACAGCTACCGGGAGGTTTTCCCGCGATGAGTAATTCCCAAATTTCTGCTAACACTCGACTTTCCGTCTGTACTTGTATCCATTTAGTTTCCAGTAGTGGAGAGTCTGGACTCGCTTACTGAGATTGGAATATATACGAAAATTTAAAAGTACCACAACACTATATACTGTTGTACGCTTCGACTACCTTTCCCTTTTTCTACTTGTTAAATTCTGGTGTAATACATACTGAGCCTGTGAGTGTCTGTGTCTGACTCCAGAAGTATAGACGGAAATTACCCCTAGACTGGATACACCTGGTCTGTACTGATACAGTACCTTTGTTAAAAATTTTGTATTATGGTATCATCCATGGTGAGTGAGCGTGTGTGGTTTACAACTTTTATATATACGGTGAATCGGAGATACCAATTTTTACCCTATACTAGATACAGCTTGTATCTTTTTATACAGTACCTTTGTTCGACATTTAGTATTACGGTCAAATCCATACTGAGTAAGCATCTGAGACTGACTACGGGACTATTTATACGGAGATTTCAATTGTACCCTATAATATATATACTTGCTATCTTGTTATCCAGTACCTTTTTTACAATATTTTTTATTATGGTCAAACCCAGACTGAGTGAGCGTCTGAGAGTGACTCCGGAAATATATACCGAGATTTCAAATTTGGCCAACACAGTATACAGCTGTACGCTTGTGTTACATTACCCATTTACAGTTTTTCATATTCTTGTGTAATACATACTGGGCCTGAGAGCATTTGTGTCTGCCTCCTGAAATGTATACAGAGATTCAGAATGTTTACACTTTATACTATACACTCACTGGCCACTTTATTAGGTACACCATGCTAGTAACGGGTTGGACCCCCTTTTGCCTTCAGAACTGCCTCAATTCTTCGTGGCAGAGATTCAACAAGGTGCTGGAAGCATTCCTCAGAGATTTTGGACCATATTGACATGATGGCATCACACAGTTGGCGCAGATTTGTCGGCTGCACATCCCTGATGCGAATCTCCCGTTCCACCACATCCCAAAGATGCTCTATTGGATTGAGATCTGGTGACTGAGGAGGCCATTTGAGTACAGTGAACTCATTGTCATGTTCAAGAAACCAATCTGAGATGATTCGAGCTTTATGACATGGCGCATTATCCTGCTGAAAGTAGCCATCAGATGTTGGGTACATTGTGGTCATAAAGGGATGGACATGGTCAGCAACAATACTCAGGTAGGCTGTGGCATTGCAACGATGCTCAATTGGTACCAAGGGGCCCAAAGAGTGCCAAGAAAAAATTCCCCACACCATGACACCACCACCACCAGCCTGAACCGTTGATACAAGGCAGGATGGATCCATGCTTTCATGTTGTTTACGCCAAATTCTGACCCTACCATCCGAATGTCGCAGCAGAAATCGAGACTCATCAGACCAGGCAACGTTTTTCCAATCTTCTACTGTCCAATTTCGATGAGCTTGTGCAAATTGTAGCCTCAGTTTCCTGTTCTTAGCTGAGAGGAGTGGTACCCAGTGTGGTCTTCTGCTGCTGTAGCCCATCTGCCTCAAAGTTCGACGCACTGTGCGTTCAGAGATGCTCTTCTGCCTAACTTGGTTGTAACGGGTGGCAATTTGAGTCACTGTTGCCTTTCTATCAGCTCGAACCAGTCTGCCCATTCTCCTCTGACCTCTGGCATCAACAAGGCATTTCCGGCCACAGAACTGCCGCTCACTGGATTTTTTTTCTTTTTTGGACCATTCTCTGTAAACCCTAGAGATGGTTGTGCGTGAAAATCCCAGTAGATCAGCAGTTTCTGAAATACTCAGACCAGCCCTTCTGGCACCAACAATCATGCCACGTTCAAAGGCACTCAAATCACCTTTCTTCCCCATACTGATGCTCGGTTTGAACTGCAGGAGATTGTCTTGACCATGTCTACATGCCTAAATGCACTGAGTTGCCGCCATGTGATTGGCTGATTAGAAATTAAGTCTTAGCACACAGTTGGACAGGTGTACCTAATAAAGTGGCCAGTGAGTGTATATACCTTGTATCTGGTGATACTGTACCCTTTTCCACCTTTTATTTTATTGGGTAATCCATACTGAGCCTGTGAGCGTCTGTGTATGACTCATGAAATATATATGGAGATTTACTGTTATCCCTAGACTGTATAGAGCTGTACGCTTCTGATACAGTACCATATATCTGCTGGCATTTTGTGTCAATTTTCTAAAACATGAGGAAGTATGGTGGAAGAGGACACGGACGTGGACGTGGGGGGCCATGTGGTACTGATGGTGGTGCATCTGCTGGTAGTGCCAAAAACACAATAGCAGCTAAGGCAGGGTGTGTTGAGCCTGCGTCATTGTGTAGCTCTGGAAGGCCTGTAAGGCTCTGTTTTCTGGGAGTAGGTAGACTGCTTTTAAAGCCGGAGCAACAGGAACTGTTTTTGGCTTACATTGCTGAAACAGCCTCCAGCTCTATCGCCTCCTCTGCTGAAGTTTAAAAAATACAAGCACTGAGTCGTAAGTGCAGGCTTCTGGTCAGGAGCAACCACTTTCCTTGTGTCCTTCACCCACACTAAAAGTGAAGGATGCGGCAGCACACACTTCAGATTACTCCATGGAGCTCTTTTCACATACCATGCCTAGGTTAATTTAAAATGGGGCCCATCATATACTGGAGCATTCAAAATGGGGGACTTCATACTCAGGAGCATCATCCATGAAGCCCATCATATACTGGAGCATTCTAAATGGGGCAGATTAGACACTGGAGCAGCATCTATGGGGCACATGATACACTGGAGCATTAGAAATGGGGCCCATTAAATCTGGAGCATTATTAGTGCCCATAAGACTCTGGAGCATCATCCATGAGGCCCATCATACACTGGAGCATCATCCATGAGGCCCATCATATACTGGAGCATTCTAAATGGGGCAGATCAGACACTGGAGCAGCACCTACGGGGCACATGATACACTGGAGCATTAGAAATGGGGCCCATTATATATGGAGCATTATTAGGGCCCATAAGACACTGAATCATCATCCATGAGGTCCATCATACACTAGAGCATCATCCATGAGGCCCATCATATACTGGAGCATTCCAAATGGGGCATATCAGACACTGGAGCAGCATCTATGGAGCACATGATACACTGGAGCATTAGAAATGGGGCCCATTATATATGGAGCATTATTAGGGCCCATAAGACACTGGAGCATCATCCATGAGGCCCATCATATACTGGAGCTTTCCAAATGGGGGACATCAGACACTGGAGCAGCATTTACAGGGCCCATTAGACACTGGAGCATTAGAAATGGAGCCTATTATATATGGAGCTTTATTAGGGCCCATCATACACTGGAGCATCATCCATGAGGCCCATCATATGCTGGAGCATTCCAGATGGGGGACATCAGACACTGGAGAAGCATTTACGGCGCCCATTACACACTGGAGCATTAGAAATGGAGCCCTTTATATGTGGAGCATTATTTTGGCCCATAACACACTGGAGCATCGTCCATGGGGACCATCATATACTGTAGCATTATGTGGAGCTCATCATATACAGTTGTGGCCAAAAGTATTGACATCCCTGCAATTCTGTCAGATAATACTCAGTTTCTTCCTGAAAATGATTGCAAACACAAATTCTTTGGTATTATTATCTTCATTTAATTTGTCTTAAATGAAAAAACACAAAAGAGAATGAAGCAAAAAGCAAAACATTGAACATTTCACACAAAACTCCAAAAATGGGCCAGACAAAAGTATTGGCACCCTCAGCCTAATACTTGGTTGCACAACCTTTAGCCAAAATAACTGTGACCAATCGCTTCCGTAACCATCAATGAGTTTCTTACAATGCTCTGCTGGAATTTTAGACCATTCTTCCTTGGCAAACTGCTCCAGGTCCCTGATATTTGAAGGGTGCCTTCTCCAAACTGCCATTTTTAGATCTCTCCACAGGTGTTCTATGGGATTCAGGTCTGGACTCATTGCTGGCCACCTTAGAAGTCTGCAGTGCTTTCTCTCAAACCATTTTGTAGTGCTTTTTGAAGTGTGTTTTGGGTCATTGTCCTGCTGGAAAACCCATGACCTCTGAGGGAGACCCAGCTTTCTCACACTGGGTCCTACATTATGCTGATTTGTTGGTAGTCTTCAGACTTCATAATGCCATGCACACGGTCAAGCAGTCCAGTGCCAGAGGCAGCAAAGCAACCCCAAAACATCAGGGAACCTCCGCCATGTTTGACTGTAGGGACCGTGATCTTTTCTTTGAATGCCTCTTTTTTCTCCTGTAAACTTTATGTTGATGCCTTTGCCCAAAAAGCTCTACTTTTGTCTCATCTGACCAGAGAACATTCTTCCAAAACGTTTTAGGCTTTTTCAGGTAAGTTTTGGCAAACTCCAGTCTGGCTTTTTTATGTCTCGGGGTAAGAAGTAGGGTCTTCCTGGGTCTCCTACCATACAGTCCCTTTTCATTCAGATGCCGATGGATAGTACGGGTTGACACTGTTGTACCCTCGCACTGCAGGGCAGCTTGAACTTGTTTGGATGTTCTTTATCCAACATCCGCACAATCTTGCATTGAAATCTCTTGTCAATTTTTCTTTTCTGTCCACATCTAGGGAGGTTAGCCACAGTGCCATGGGCTTTAAACTTCTTGATGACACTGCGCACAGTAGACACAGGAACATTCTGGTCTTTGGAGATGGACTTGTAGCCTTGATATTGCTCATGCTTCCTCACAATTTGGTTTCTCAAGTCCTCAGACAGTTCTTTGATCTTCTTTCTTTTCTCCATGCTCAATGTGGTACGCACAAGGACACAGGACAGAGATTGAGTCAACTTTAATCCATGTCAACTGGCTGCAAGTGTGATTTAGTTATTGCCAACACCTGTTAGGTGTCACAGGTAAGTTACAGGTGCTGTTAATTACACAAATTAGAGAAGCATCACATGATTTTTCGAACAGTGACAATACTTTTGTCCACCCTCTTTTTTATGTTTGGTGTGGAATTATTTCCAATTTGGCTTTAGGACAATTCTTTTTGTGCTTTTTCATTTAAGAGAAATTAAATGAAGATAATAATACCAAAGAATTTGTGTTTGCAATCATTTTCAGGAAGAAACTGAGTATTATCTGACAGAATTGCAGGGGTGTCAATACTTTTAGCCACAACTGTACTGTATGGAACATTATATGTGGCCAATTATTCTGTATGGAGAAATATATGGGGCTCATTATTCTGTATGGCGCACAATGTGGGGGCCATAATACTGTATGGAGTAATATACTGTCCTTTTTTTGAGCTATTGTACAATTTAAAATAGATCAGTCATGTCATGTAAGCAGCGAAGTATTTGTCATTGTTCTATACCTATATTTCTGTGCCGTATCGGAGCATCATGAGTTGTGGTATGTGTTAAAGTGGCGCACTGACACTCTTTGGCCCAGGGCACATGAAAACCTGGAGCCAGCCCTACCCCCCCACAACTTTAGCCAAATACCCCCCTGTTTTCAATGCGTAGCTATTATCATGAAGTAAATTAAGGTTGACAAGCTTCAGTAATAAGAATTGATGTTTTTGGCATTAAAATGGGCACTGTAGGTGTGTTTACTGTCCTCCACTCCCTGTTGACTTTGCTTCCCCATTTACTTGCATTGGGTTTCATGTTTCAGTCGGCCTCCGACTTTTCCCTATAGTCGGCTGACTTCGTTCGACCCGACTTTTGACCTAAAAAAGGCAAAGTCGCTCATCTCTAGTCAGAAATGCTTCCAGGGGTCTTCCCCATGATGTTCCCATGTCATTTGAGCACTGTTCCCATCGATTTCAGATGTTTTTAGATCCTATAAAGACCCACAGGGGGTCGAGGAAAAAATGCTCTGGTTTCCAATAGAGTTAAGGGCCCGTTACACACAGCGATCTCGCTGGCGAGATTGCTGATTTTGTGACACATCAGCGATCTCTCCAGCGAGATCGCTGAGTGTGACATCCAGCAGCGATCGGCCCCCCATGGGGTATCGCTGATCGTGCTGGATCGTCCTGGACCGTTTTTTCATCGCTGGTCTCCCGCTGGCCAGCGCGCATCTCTGCATGTGGCAGCGGGAGCCAGCGATGAGCGACGCTGCAAGCTGGTTACCAACGTAAACATCGGGTTTCTAAGGGCTGTGGGGCCCTTAGAAACCCGATGTTTACCCTAGATACCAGCGTAGCAGATAGCAGAGCTACGCCGGTCTGTCTGCGCCACTCTGCCTCCACCTCCTGCCCTGCCTGCAGTGCACGCTGGTATCTAGGGTAAACATCGGGTTTCTAAGGGCCCCGCGGCCTTTAGAAACCCGATGTTTACGTTGGTAACCAGCATGCTCGCTGGTCCTGATCGCTGGAGGGGCTGTCTATGTGACAGCTCACCAGCAATCAGCTAACAATGTCCCAGCGATCCCATCCACGTCGGATCATTGGTGGGATCACTGGGACATCGTTATGTGTAACAGTACCCTTACTTTGGGCTTGTTGCTCGGGTCGTGCACCCAAGCATTTCAAAATGCTCAACCCGAGCCATGAGCCACGAGCACCCAAACATTTTAGTGCTCGCACATCACTAATTTTTATAGATTGATAATCAATGGGAAACAACTATCGGCAGGTGTTCCACCCAGTTTAACTGGTGTTCAGAAACATAACACTGAAGATATTTTTTGAGTATTTGACTAGTAAATTCAGTCTGACCATTGCCTTTTTGTGATAAGATGATGAAAGAACAAGTCAATATTGATATTAATATTGAATGACCTTCAGAATTTAGTAAAAGAGTTCCTGGATCAAAAACATTATTATTTTACAGAATCCCATATAGATGCAATATGTGATTAATAAAAAAAATAAAGTTTGAGACTCTGGCAACCCAGGCAAAGGAACAAAATGACACTGTTTAATAAATTTGTCCATCATCACCCAAATAACAGTCTTTGCGTAGACATGAGGCTCATCTCATTGAAGCTCTGAACTCCTTTCTTGTGGATAGAGTACTACTCAGACAATACAGGGTGAGGGTAACACAATAGAGTAATACTTTTTGGATCATCAACAGTGAATAACATATAGTACAGTCCCAGAAAGTACATAAGATGATGCAAATGACTGAGTCTCACCCTTCCGCTGGCTCATCTGGAATTACAACATCTGTGACTTGGGGGCTTCAAGGGACAACTACCTCAACCAGCGGCACCCTCCTTTTGGTGGGTACCCACAGAGAGGAGGTAGCGACAATCTTAAGAAGCTGAAATTCCATTGAAGTATGTGGCCAGGTGATCTGATTGTCCCAAATTGGGTTCTCCAAATGTCTTCATGGGACAGTGGATTAAATCTGTTTTCTTCCAATTGGTGCCATTGTTCCTTGGTTGCTGTCCTGTAGAGTCTCACTGGAAATCTAGGCAAATCCTCCTTTTATAGTCCACAGCTCTGATTTAGAGCATTCTTCCACAGGATTGGGAGAAGGTGAAAGGAGGTCATCTCATTTTTGAGTGCTCAATTAACTTGCATATTTTGTTATTTAATGTTTGCAGGACAACAAGCTACATGGACTGATACAATAGGCAGTAAGCAAGCATTCACTAAATTAAAAAACATTGATTGTTTAATTAACGTGTGCATTTATTCCCCAAGGATAGCTGAGCGATAAGCTGTAGGGGCTGATACAGTAGGTAATCAGCAGCCATTCAACAAAACAACAAAAACTATATATTTTATCTAAAACCAAGAGTCCACATTCAGGCTCATTTGAACAATAGCTCACGTCCCTGAGCCTACTCAATAATACTAATGATAAGTTTGTCATAATTAAGAAGAAAAGCAGGGTTGTCACTTTTATCTCCCTTCTTAATTAGCCAGGTGTAATAAGATTCCGATCATCCTTCTCCACTTTTTGGGGACAGTCAATTAGCATTTGTTTCAACACAAACACAAATGTATGGTTTCACTTTCATGAGAACGAAACTTTGCATCATCTAGTTTCCTCAAAGCATATTCCATGTCTTCCTCGTGAATAAACTCCACAATCCCCATGTCATCCTTGTGTACATCAGCATATCATACATCTCCAGCTTCTCTTATATGATCTTTCAGATTCTTCTAACTCCCTGAAGGAGAAATCCCTGAAATAAGGACCCTGTATTCAGTTTGCTTAAAAGGTTTTCCATTCCTCCTGTGGAGTCCTCCATATCTTACCACTGGTCACTGGCTTGACCTGGAAAATGCCACATGTAATCAGTGAGAACCGAACTTGTATCCATTGCATCCACACATGGCATTCTCCACATCCCATAGATCCTGGAAGCTGATGAAGGCGAGTGGTGTGACACCACGTCCCCTGTGATTCTTCAGCTTGATAGTACGGATCCGCCAGTGCCAATTGAACAACTCTTCCAGCTCCTTCTCTTGAGTGTCCGGGTCCCAATGCGACCAGTAACGCCTGGATTCAGGTTGCTTGGAACTGGGTATTTGATTCCAGATTGCCACTTGATCCTTGATTTGGCAGGTAATTCAATTCCTCTTGGTCAAACTCATCATCCTCCACAATGTTCTGGGCATCCCAAAGGACCAATTCCTGTAGCAATCTGACCGAGTGTCGGTGGCCCTGTATTTGGCACAACTGCTGTAGCTGCTGTTTCCTGTTGTGCTGTACATCCACTCCAGTCATCTTCTCAAGGTTGAGCTGGTGTGGTTAGACATGGTGGTGCCCAAAGCCTGCTGTGTATGCCTCACCTATGGTCTGCTGGGATTGTCTATTTGCCTCCCTGGTTGTGGAGGCCTTGGATGGTGTCTTTGAACTCCAGTCCCCTGTAGCTCCCCTGGATCAACTGGGCTGAGGGGTGTCCCACCACTGCCAACAAGTGTGGAGACACAAGAGTCAGTGGGTGCTCTCATCAGCTGTCCTGACTGTCTTTTGGAAAGACCGCATGGACCAGGACTCATCCCACTGAATGCCTTTACGGTGTGCAGAATACTCCTCAGACACCACAGCGTGAGGGTAACAAAGTGGTGTGGTATTATATTGCATCACCAACACTCAATAACATATAGTATATTCCCATAAAGTACATAAGATAATGCAAATGACAGAGTCTCACCCTTCCACTAGTTCACAGAAAATTAGAACATCTGCAATTTTGGGGCCTACAGCATCACCCCCCTTTTGTCAGGCATCTACAGAGATGAGGTAGCAGCAAGCTTAGGAAGCTGTCAGTCCATTGAGGTATGTGGCCAGGTGACCTGATTATCCCAATCTGGATTCATCAAATGTCTCTATGGGTTCAGTGATGGGCAGTGGATGAAATCTGCATTCCTCCAGTTAGTGCCATGGTTCCTTAATTGCTATCCTGTAGAGTTTCACTAGAAACAGAGGCAGATCCTCTTTTTATAGTCCACAGCTCTTATTAAGAGCATTCTTCCACAGGATTGGGGGAAGTTGAATGGAGGTCATCTCTCATTTTTAGAGTGTTCAATTAACCTGCATATTTTGTCCTTCAATGCTAGCAGAGCAACAAGCTGCATAGACTGATACAACAGGTAGTCAGCAGGCATTCACCAAATGAACAAACATTGATTGTTCCATTAACCTGTTCCTTTGTTCCCGAAGGATAGCAGAACAATAAGCTGTACTGACTGATACAATAGGTAATCAGCAGCCATTCAACAAATCAACAAACATCAATTCAAACTATAATAAGAGTCAACTTTCATGCTCATGAACAATAACTCAGGTTACTGAGTCTACTGAAAAAAAAGTCTGCATAATTAAGAATAAACACAGTGTCATCACAGCATGCTCCCTTCTGAAGATGGGAGATCAGTATTGAAGTCTTTGGAGGGGTGGGTCCAAGGACTCTTTGGAGTAGGTAAGAACTGGAGAAGTCTGCTAGGATGGTTTTGGAGTGTTTTGTGTCGAGCACAAATGTCACAAGTAGCGACTTTGGTCGGATCGGGTTTCATGAAACAAAATTTGTTTCAGATGAAACTGGTCCGACTAGGGCAAAAAAAGTCAGAGTTTCGTCCGAAGCCCGACCCCAATGCAAGTCAATGGGAAATAAAAGTCGGCATTGAGTGGATGAATGTCATTGGCTCAATGCCGACTTTTATTTCCCATTGACTTCCATTGGGGTCGGGTTTCGGACGAAACTCCGACTTTTTTTGCCCTAGTCGGACCAGTTTCATCTGAAACAAATTTTGTTTTGTGAAACCTGATCCGACCAAAGTCGCTCAACTCTAGTTAGAGACCAAAAAATCCTGGTTATTAGTCAAACTGTATTGTGCATTCCAAAATAACCTGCAAGGACAGGATCATGGGTCCCCTGGAGTACTTGCAGATTAAACTGGGGTGGAAAAATAGTTTTTGTGAAGGAGCATAATCAGGAACTGACTTTTGAAATTGGATTTTCACAAAAATCAAGAGACTCAAAGGACACAATTATTTGCTTAGCTAGAATGGGGACTTATTCAGAGCATTCAGTTTGAGATGGACTGAAACTTCAAGAGAGAGTATCGTCTTTCACAACTTTAGCACTAGGTCTAAATGTCATGAAGAAAATAGAAACTAAAGAGGCATAAAGCCCATGTAGCATGCCAAGGGTTTAGTCTCTTAGCTGATTTGAGATACCCAGTCCTTAATAGCTTAGATCTTAGAAGGATCAATTTGAAAACCTTTGGCAGAAAAGACAAACTTTAAGAAGTATTCTTTTAGAACCAGAAAAACACATTTTTTAAGTTTAGCAAATAAAAAAAATATCTCAGAGACTTTAAAATACAGACCTTGTGTTGGATGTGTAGCTCATAATCAGGTTAATAAACCAAGACTAGACAAAGGTAGAACTGTGACACAAAGTTTGAGACTGAGACACATGAGCATTTAAAGAGGACAGCTGTTTTCCGGTCTCACAGCAAGGATAAATTATAATTTACCAGGAATAATCCCCCAAGCTACCAGGCTGGGTGGTACCGCAAGTCAAAAGAGTAAAATAGGACATAGTTGCCCTACATCAACCAGCGACATATGTGGAAATAGAGGGCACAGGTTCCAGCATTGATGTTACAGTTATAAATCAGATTAAAATTACACAAAAAATGGGTAATGTAGAAAGAGCTTATACCTATCCTGGTATGCATAGTACTCCTCACCCCCTATCCTGGTATGCATGGTCCCCTCACCCCCCAATCCTGATATATATGGTCTCCCTCACCCTCCAATCCTGGAATGCATGGTCCTCTCACCCCCCAATCCTTGTATGCATGGTCCTCTCACCCCTATTTCCTGGTAAGCATCGTCCCCTCACCCCCCTTTCCTGGTATGCATGGTCCCGTCACCCCCTTTCCTGGTATGCATGGTCCTGTCACCCCCCTTTGCTGGTATGTATGGTCACCCTCACCTCCCTTTCCTGGTATGCATGGTCCCCCTCACCCCCCCCTTGCTGATATGCATGGTCCCCCTCACCCCCTTTCCTGGTATGCATGGTCCTCCTCACCCCCTTTGCTGGTATGAATGGTCCCCCTCACCCCCCTTTCCAGGTATGCATGGTCCCCTCACCACCCTTTGCTGGTATGTATGGTCACCTGTTATGAATGAGTCACTGTAGGAGGCAAAAACAGAAATACAAGCTAAGTCCAGAAAACCAGGGAAGTTGGCAACTATCAGATTGCAGACCCCTGAACCTATCAACACAACTAGCAGTAGCTGTGGGGGGTTCCTACGATGCCCTAGACCCCTCGATCACAGCCGGAGAATTAAATAGGCCTAAAGAAAGAAAGGGGAGATCTAAACTGCCCCAGAGCAGACCCCAAAGCAATAGGCAGCCCCCAACATATAATGACGGTGAAGCAAGATGAAAACACTAACACAGACAGAAAGATAGACTGAGCAAAGCCGGGGCCCAAAACTACCTAGATAGGAAAGGACAGGAAGGCTGCTGTCTGCAATCTGCCAAAACCCTATCAAAGACATAAGCCAACAAGCTGATATGAAAAAGACCCTGAAGCAGCTAGGCTTCAAAAACTAAATCAGCACTCAGGTATTTTCAGAAGACAGAGCTAAAGGAATTCAGCACACCCCAGCAGGGAATGGCAGAAATCCAGAAAAAACAAAGCAAAACAAAGTCAAAGCACAAATGCAAAAAGCCGAGCAGCAAACTTAGCTTTAGAGGAGCAAGAATTCAGACTGGTCTCCAAGGATCCCACAGAGAAATCACCCGCAGGGCAGAAGGGCGTCGGCAGCCTTATATCCAGTCAGTAACTCCACTCAGCCAGTCATCATCATCAGCCTCAGGTGTTTGATAATCAGGCTCACTACCTTTCTTTACCAGAAGAGGGAGTTCCTCGGGCCTCAGTAGTGAAGGGGAAAATGAACTCACAACAGTACCTCCCCCTTGAAGAGGGGTCACCGAACCCTCAACCACGCCACCAGGGCGATCAGGGTGAGCCCGATGAAAGGCACGCACCAATCTTTTGGCATGAATATCAGAGGCAGAGACCCAGGAATTATCCTCCTGACCATAACCCTTCCACTTAACCAAATACTGGAGTCTCCGTCTAGCCAGACGGGAATCCAGTACTTTCTCTACCTCATATTCCATGTTACCTTCAACCAATACAGGGTCTGGAGGTGCCACCCCCGGAACAACAGGTTCAACAAACCTCTTCAACAAAGATTTATGGAACACATTATGGATTTTAAATGTGACAGGAAGAGCCAAACGAAAAGAGACCGGATTAATAATCTCCACAATCTTGTAAGGTCAAATAAATCTAGGCTTAAACTTAGGAGAAGCCACCTTCATAGCAATATTTTTTGATGATAACCACACCATATCACCAACCTTAAACTGGGGACCAATGGTCCTATGTCGGTTGGAAAACCGCTGGGCCTTTTCCTGGGAGAGAGATAACTTATCCACCACTTGGTCCCAGATCTGGTGCATTCTCTCCACCACAGTGTCAACACCTGGGCAGGCAGAGGGCTCCACCTGCCCTGAAGAAAATCTAGGATGAAACCCAAAGTTACAAAAAAAAGGTGACATCAAAGTGGCAGAACTAGCTCTATTATTTAAAGCAAATTCGGCCAAGGGCAAAAATGAAACCTAATCATCCTGATCAGCAGAAATAAAACATCTCAAATATGACTCCAAGGTCTGGTTTGTTCTCTCTGTCTGCCCATTGGTATGAGGGTGAAAAGCAGAGGAGAAGGACAACTGAATTCCCAGCCTGGAACAGAAAGTTCTCCAAAATCTAGACACAAACTGGACTCCTCTGTCAGATACAATGTTCTCAGGAATCCCGTGCAAACGAACCACCTGTTGTAAAAACAGGGGCACCAACTCAGAGGAAGACGGCAACTTAGGGAGTGGTACAAGATGAACCATCTTAGAGAACCTATCACAAATCACCCAAATAACAGTCATCCTTTGAGAGACAGGCATATCAGAGATGAAATCCATTGAAATATGGGTCCATGGCCTCTTGGGGACAGGCAAAGGCATCAACAACCCACTAGAGCGAGAACATGATTTAGACCGGTAGCACGTCCCACAGGACTACACAAAATTCCTGACATCACGAGACAAGGAGGGCCACCAAAAAAACCGACTCACCAGGTCTATAGTACCAAAAATACCTGGATGACCAGCCAAAGCAGAGCAATGAACTTCAGACATCACTGTCTTCTTCCACTGGTCAGGAACATACAACTTTCCACTGGGACAACGCTCAGGTTTGTCCTCCTGGAACTCTTCCAGAGCATGTCTCAAGTCGGGCGAGATGGCAGAAAGAGCTACCCCTTCACCTAAGATGGTAGCAGGCTTGGTCACCACAGGAGAATCAGCAAAGAAGCTCCTAGAGAGGGCGTCTGCCTTGACATTCTTCGTTCCAGGAAGAAAAGAAACCACAAAATCAAAACGTGTAAAAAACAAGGCCCACCTAGCCTGTCTAGGGTTCAAGCGCTTAGCCGACTCTAGGTAAATCAAATTCTTGTGGTCAGTGAGGACCACGACTTGATGCTTAGCTCCCTCCAACCAATGTCTCCACTCCTCAAATGCCCATTTCATGGCCAACAGTTCCCTATTCCCCACATCATAGTTACGTTCAGATGGAGAGAACTTTCGGGAAAAGAAAGCACAGGGATTCATTTTAGATGTTATAGGATCCTTTTGGGACAAAACAGCTCCTGCACCAATCTCAGAAGCATCCACCTCTACCTGGAATGGAAGTGAGACATCAGGTTGCCGCAAAACCGGGGCGGAGGTGAATCTTCGCTTCAGCTCCTGAAAGTAAGAAACAGCCTCCAGAGACCAATTTAACACATCAGCACCCTTCTTAGTCAAATCAGTCAATGGCTTGGCAATACTAGAAAATGTTGCTATAAATTTCCGATAAAAATTAGCAAAACCCAAAAACTTCTGGAGGGCCTTCAAAGAAGTGGGCTGAACCCAATCGTAAATGGCCTGTACCTTGGCCAGGTCCATTTCAATAGTTGACGGGGACAAAATAAATCCCAAAAAAGAAATCCTCTGTACTCCAAAAAGGCATTTAGATCCTTTGACATACAGGGAATTCTCCCTCAAGATCCGGAACACAGTCTGAATATGTTCCACATGAGAATCCCAATCCTTGGAGAAGATCAAAATATCATCCAGATACAGTGGGGAAAAAAAGTATTTAGTCAGTCAGCAACAGTGCAAGTTTCACCACTTAAAAAGGTGAGAGGCGTCTGTAATTTACATCATAGGTAGACCTCAACTATGGGAGACAAACTGAGAAAAAAAAATCCAGAAAATCACATTGTCTGTTTTTTTTTCATTTTATTTGCATATTATGGTGGAAAGTAAGTATTTGGTCAGAAACAAAATTTAATCTCAATACTTTGTGATATATCCTTTGTTGGCAATGACAGAGGTCAAACGTTTTCTGTAAGTCTTCACAAGGTTGCCACACACTGTTGTTGGTATGTTGGCCCATTCCTCCATGCAGATCTCCTCTAGAGCAGTGATGTTTTTGGCTTTTCGCTTGGCAACACGGACTTTCAACTCCCTCCAAAGGTTTTCTATAGGGTTGAGATCTGGAGACTGGCTAGGCCACTCCAGGACCTTGAAATGCTTCTTACGAAGCCACTCCTTCGTTGCCCTGGCGGTGTGCTTTGGATCATTGTCATGTTGAAAGACCCAGCCACGTTTCATCTTCAATGCCCTTGCTGATGGAAGGAGGTTTGCACTCAAAATCTCACGATACATGGCCCCATTCATTCTTTCATGTACCCGGATCAGTCGTCCTGGCCCCTTTGCAGAGAAACAGCCCCAAAGCATGATGTTTCCACCACCATGCTTTACAGTAGGTATGGTGTTTGATGGATGCAACTCAGTATTCTTTTTCCTCCAAACACGACAAGTTGTGTTTCTACCAAACAGTTCCAGTTTGGTTTCATCAGACCATAGGACATTCTCCCAAAACTCCTCTGGATCATCCAAATGCTCTCTAGCAAACTTCAGACGGGCCCGGACATGTACAGGCTTAAGCAGTGGGACACGTCTGGCACTGCAGGATCTGAGTCCATGGTGGCGTAGTGTGTTACTTATGGTAGGCATTGTTACATTGGTCCCAGCTCTCTGCAGTTCATTCACTATGTCCCCCCGCGTGGTTCTGGGATTTTTGCTCACCGTTCTTGTGATCATTCTGACCCCACGGGGTGGGATTTTGCGTGGAGCACCAGATCGAGGGACATTATCAGTGGTCTTGTATGTCTTCCATTTTCTAATTATTGCTCCCACAGTTGATTTCTTCACTCCAAGCTGGTTGGCTATTGCAGATTCAGTCTTCCCAGCCTGGTGCAGGGCTACAATTTTGTTTCTGGTGTCCTTTGACAGCTCTTTGGTCTTCACCATAGTGGAGTTTGGAGTCAGACTGTTTGAGGGTGTGCACAGGTGTCTTTTTATACTGATAACAAGTTTAAACAGGTGCCATTACTACAGATAATGAGTGGAGGAAAGAGGAGACTCTTAAAGAAGAAGTTACAGGTCTGTGAGAGCCAGAAATCTTGATTGCTTGTTTCTGACCAAATACTTATTTTCCACCATAATATGCAAATAAAATGAAAAAAAACAGACAATGTGATTTTCTGGATTTTTTTTTCTCAGTTTGTCTCCCATAGTTGAGGTCTACCTATGATGTAAATTACAGACGCCTCTCATCTTTTTAAGTGGTGGAACTTGCACTATTGCTGACTGACTAAATACTTTTTTTCCCCACTGTAGATAATGAAAAATTTATCGACAAAATCTCGGAAAATATCATTCATGAAGCAATGGAAGACAGAAGGGGCATTAGTGAGCCCAAAAGGCATCACCAGGTACTCAAAATGTCCCTCTGGAGTATTAAACGCCGTCTTCCATTCATCCCCATGCTTAATGCGAATAAGATTATACGCCCCCCTGAGGTCAAGCTTGGTAAACCAGCAAGCACCTTTAACTCTGGAGAATAGATCAGAAATCAGGGGTAACGGTTACTGATATTTAACAGTAATTTTGTTGAGGGCACGATAATCAATACAAGGTCTTAATGATCCATCCTTTTTGGCTACAAAAAAAAAACGGCACCTAAGGGTGACGAGGATGGTCTAATATGACCCTTCTCCAACGCCTCCTTAATATAGGATCGCATAGCCTCGTGCTCGGGTACAGATAAATTGAAGAGCTGACCCTTGGGAAATTTACACCCCGGGCTCAGTTCAATTGCACAGTCATAACTCCTATGAGGAGGCAGAGACGCAGACTCATTCTCACTAAATACATCATAAAAGTTCGCCAAATAATCAGGAACATCATGCGACTGAGGAGAGGTGGAAAACACCGGAGCCTCACTAAAGGCACACCGACAACCCCAACTCACCACAGACACAGATTTCCAATCCAAAACTGGATTATGAATTTGTAACCAGGGAAACCCCAGAACAATAGTATCATGCAGATTATGCAACACCAAAAATCTGCAATTTTCTTGATGGTCTGGGGCGACCCGCATTACCACCTGGGTCCAAAACTGAGGTTTATTTTTAGCCAAAGGAGTAGCATCAATACCCCTCAAAGGGATAGGCGTCTGCAGAGGTGTCATCGGAAATCCACAACGTTTAGCAAAATCCAAGTCCATTAGGTTTAGGGCTGCTCCCGAATCCACAAAAGCCTTGGCGGAAAATGTGGACAGGGAGCAGATCAGAGTAATAGCCAGAAGAAACTTAGGTTGAACACCCCCAACAGAAAACGTGTGTGCAAAGCGTTTCTCTCGTTTAGGACAGACAGAAATAATATGCGAGGCATCTTCACAGAAACACACAACTTATTACGCCTTCTGAACCCCTGACGCTGCTCTCTGGAAAAAACTCTATCACATTGCATAGGTTCAGACATTTGTTCAACAGGTGGCAACACCTCTCGTGCAGCTTTGCGTTCGCGCAAACGCCGATCAACCTGAATGGCTAATGACATAGAATCGTCAAGACCAGAGGGAACAGGAAATCCCACCATAGTATCTTTTACGGCTTCTGACAACCCCTTCCGAAAGAGAGCAGCCAAGGCATTATCATTCCAGGTAGTAAGTACTGCCCACTTTCGGAATTTTTGACAGTACAATTCTGCAGAATCACGACCCTGGTTCAATGCCAGCAGGGTCTTTTCAGCCTGATCAATGGCATTAGGTTCGTCATACAACAACCCCAAGGCCTGAAAAAATGCGTTCACATTAGTCAGAATAGGATCATCTGGTTTCAAAGAAAACGCCCAATCCTGGGGATCGCCACGCAGCAAAGAGATGACAATTTTAACCTGCTGCGCGGAGCTCCCTGACGAGTTAGGCTTCAAGGCAAAAAATAATTTACAATTATTTTTGAAATTCAAAAATTTAGACCGATCCCCAAAAAATACATCAGGTGTAGGAATCTATGGTTCAGCAGCATGTGAATGAGCAAGGTAGGCAGAAATTCCCCGCACTTCCGCAGCGAGCTGCTCCACACGATCAAACAATTGCTTTATCTCCATTGAGAGAAAAAAAAATTCCCCCTATGGCCTCAGAGATATAGAGGAAAAAATATACACACCTTTTTTTTTTTTTTTATACAGTTCTTTCCTGCTATTGAGTACCCTAGGATCTGCGGTATGGCGGGTGATTCTGTTATGAATGAGTCACCGTAGGAGGCAAAAACAGAAATACAAGCTAAGTCCAGAAAACCAGGGAAGTTGGCAACTATCAGATTACAGACCCCTGAACCTATCAACACAACTAGCAGTAGCCGTGGGGGGTTCCTACGATGCCCTAGACCCCTCGATCACAGCCGGAGAATTAAATAGGCCTAAAGAAAGAAAGGGGAGATCTAAACTGCCCCAGAGCAGACCGCGAAGCAATAGGCAGCCCCCAACATATAATGACGGTGAAGCAAGATGAAAACACTAACACAGACAGAAAGATAGACTGAGCAAAGCCGGGGCCCAAAACTACCTAGATAGGAAAGGACAGGAAGGCTGCTGTCTGCAATCTGCCAAAACCCTATCAAAGACATAAGCCAACAAGCTGATATGAAAAAGACCCTGAAGCAGCTAAGCTTCAAAAACTAAATCAGCACTCAGTTATTTTCAGAAGACAGAGCTAAAGGAATTCAGCACACCCCAGCAGGGAATGGCAGAAATCCAGAAAAAACAAAGCAAAACAAAGTCAAAGCACAAATGCAAAAAGCCGAGCAGCAAACTTAGCTTTAGAGGAGCAGGAATTCAGACTGGTCTCCAAGGATCCCACAGAGAAATCACCTGCAGGGCAGAAGGGCGTCGGCAGCCTTATATCCAGTCAGTAACTCCACTCAGCCAGTCATCATCATCAGCCTCAGGTGTTTGATAATCAGGCTCACTACCTTTCTTTACCAGAAGAGGGAGTTCCTCGGGCCTCAGTAGTGAAGGGGAAAATGAACTCACAACAGTCACCCTCACCCACCTTTCTTGGTATGCATGGTCCCCCTCACTCCCCTTTCCAGGTATTTATGGTCTCCCTCATGCTCCTTTCCTGGTATGCATGGTTACTACCACCCCCTTTCCTGGTATGCATGGTCCCCTCACCCTCCCTTTCCTGGTATGTATGGTCACCCTCACCCCTTTTCCTGGTATGCATGGTCCCCCTCACCCCCCTTTCCTGGTATGCATGGCCTCCCTCACCCCTCTTTCCTGGTATGCATGGTCCCCCTCACCCCCCTTTCCTGATATGCATGGTTATCCTCACCCCCTTTCCTTGTATGCATGGTCCCCCTCACTCCCCTTTCCTGGTATACATGGTTCCCCTCACCCCCCTTTCCTGGTATGCATGGCCCCCCACACCCCCCCTTTCCTGTTATGCATGGCCCCCCTCACCCCCTTTGCTGGTATGCATGGTCTCCCTCACCCCCCTTTCCTGTTATGCATGGTCCCCCTCACCCCCCTTTCCTGGTATGCATGGTCCCCCTCACCCTCCTTTCCTGGTATGCATGGTCCCCCTCATTCACCCCCCTTTCCTGGTATGCATGGTTACCCTCACCCCCATTTCCTGTTATGTATGGTCCCCCTCCCACCCCTTTCCTGGTATGCATGGTCCCCTCACCCTTTCCTGGTATGCATGGTCCCGCTGACCCCTAGGAAACTGCACACATACAAAAAAACATTTATATTCACCAATCTTTCCTGTGGTCCAGCGTTGTCACGTTCTGCCGGAGGCTGGGGGAGGAGTGTGGCACTGGCGCCGGAGTACGTTCATGCCCATACCGCGCTGTCCGGTGTAATTTTCCTGAAGACACACTGCAAATGTGTCTTCAGGGAAATGGTGCCGAATAGCGCTATGCGTCTGTGAGATTCTCACGTGCACTTAGCGCGAAGGACCGAAGATGACGTCACTCTCGCGATAGCGCGACGTCATCAACAGTCTTTGGTGCAAAGCCTTACTGGGACCGGAGATGCCAGGCACGTGGTGAGAGGATGGAAAGAGTCCGGAGGCCGTCTGCAGGTGAGTATATCACGATTTTTTATTTTAATTCTATTTTTTACAGATTTATGGTACCCAGGGTTCGGAAGAGGCTACCATCCGCACAATAGGCCGCAACCAATCAGCGACGCGGGATTTCCGTTACAGACAGACAGAATTAGATGATTATATATAGATTGGGCTTCTAAGATCTGGAGCTCCAGGAAAACTTATACCACTCCTAATTAATAATTAGTTTATGATGAGTGACTAGAGTTGAGCGACTTTGGTTGGATCGGGTTTCATGAAACAAAATTTGTTTCAGATGAAACTGGTCCGACTAGGGCAAAAAAAGTCGGAGTTTCATCCGAAACCCGACCCAATGCAAGTCAATGGGGAATAAAAGTCGGCATTGAGTGGATGAATGTCATCCGCTCAATGCCGGCTTTTATTTCCCATTGACTTGCATTGGGGTCGGGTTTCGGAAGAAACTCCGACTATTTTTGCCCTAGTCGGACCAGTTTTATCCAACTCAAATTTTGTTTTATTCGGGTTTCACGAAACCTGATCTGACCAAAGTCGCTCAACTCTATTGATGATATCAACTTCCTGTTTGTGGCACATTAGTATATGGGAGGGGGAAAACTTTTCACGATGGGTGGTGACCATGGTGGCCATTTTGAAGTCGGACATTTTGGATGCAACTTTATAAATGGCCCACCCAGGTGTATCCATATAAATAGCCCACCCTATACATTGACTGATATCCAGTTGTGCATTGATATAACAGTGCTGTGTTATCAGAGTCAAAGTAAACGTTGTGAGATCAGTACAGAGTGGTACAACTCAGATCTGTAAAATGCCTATGTGCATAGGCTTTAAAGGCTATATATTTAAGTAGAATTAGCTATTTTATGGACAAATATTTTCCTTGCATGTACAAATTAATACATAGATCAAATTATATAATTTGCCATTTTAGCAATTACTGTATATAAATATTACATTTTAAAATTGTGTCCCACTGTTTATATTGTAGCCAAATTTCCCCAAAGACTTTTATTGACTAGTGATGTTCTGCATATATTCAGCTGTTTTCTAAAAAGCTCCATAACATATTAATATTGTGCAGACTTAATAGAATATATGTTTGAAAACTGCAGATAAAACTATGGGTTATTAAGTGTAATATGCTTCCAGTAACAACATCTCTTTCTCATTTTTTTTCTCTTTTATGTTATTGCACAAGATTATAGTTTTCCCAAATGTTAGACTTCTTTTTTTTCATGTTTTCTTTGTTCTTTATTGACTTGTGTTGCTAACATTTCTTTGCCTTTGGTAAATTGAGAACTGCTCAATCAGTTCTGCAAATGGCTGTGTGAAGTCAATTGTTCTTTCATTTATAATTAGTGTTGGACTACTTCTTTAGAATTGTTCTTGGAAACCTAAGATTGTTTTTCTACAAGAAATAATTCATATACACGTAGAATGTAGTAGCTTCAGTTGCTCTGGAAAGTATATTGTAGTGTTGCAAATGTTCACGGCTTTTGATGACAAGACAATGTTTCACGTACCGGATTTCTTATTATTTAAAATTGTTTAAAATTCATCTCCCCTCTGTTTTAAATCATTTGCCTAGATTTTGGGATTATTCACCATCAGCGGCATATCTAGATTCTGATGACCACCAGTGGAAAATTTGGACATGGGCTCCCACCAGTATGTTAAGCAGGCCAATTTATTGTTTTAAATCATATAAAAACACGTGTTCACTGCCCTCTTTAAAAAAAGACTTCTAAATAGTATTCATATTGGTAACAAAAACGAGTGTCACCATATTGTTACTGAAGAAGTCCACTATGCCAAAACTAATACAGCATTAATAAACCACATATAGAGGATGAATACACCCTACAATCACCATATATCATCATCATCACGTAGTGTCTGAGTATAACCAACAAAATCCACTATACCAAGACTCATATACCATAAATACCACAAAGTGGTAAATATTGCCATGCCACATATTACAGCCACATGATAACTGAATAATAGCATCATACTGTCTATTGTGAAAAAAAATCTATAATAACACTAATATTCCTACCAGTGACATATATACATAACAGCTCTGTAGAGCATAAAATGGATATGGTCAATTCAGTAACTTACCAGTAACGCCACCAACTGAACTTATTTATTCTCAATTTTCTTCTTAATCCAACACAAACCACTATGACTCTTCCAGCTAGGAATTGTCTCTGCAGAAAGTAAGACTCAGACTATGAGTTCTACAGCTCCCTCACTTCTACACTCTGCCTGATGAAGAAAAAAATTGCAATATTACTGCTCTGGTGCCCTGCACAGTAAGGGCCCCATCATACACAGCGAGATCGCTAGTGAGATCGCTGATTTTGTGATGCATCAGTGATCTCTCCAGCGATATCGCTGTGTGACGTGTATCGCTGATTGTGCAGGGTCGCCCTGGGCCATTTTTTGATCGTTGGTCTCCCGATGGCCTGCACGCATCGCTGCATGTGGCAGCGAGAGACCAGTGACGCTGGATGCTGGTTTCCAATGTAATACGCACGCTGGTATCTAGGGTAAACATCGGGTATCCAAGAGCCGTGCAGCTCTTAGTTACCCGATGTTTACATTGGAAACCAGCCTGCACGCTGGTATCTAGGGTAAACAGCAGGTATCCGCCGCACGGCTCTTAGATACCCGCTGTTTATATTGGAAACCAGCTTGCTCGCTGGTCCTGATCGCTGGAGGGACTGTCTATGTGACAGCTCACCATCAATTAGCCTAACGATGTCCCAGCGATCCTATCCATGTCAGATCGTTGGTGGGATTGCTGGGAGATCGTTATGTGTAACGGGGCCTTAACAGTACAGCCTTTTTGTTCCTCTCATGGTAATAGTATCCACCAAATAAAATATGTTCTACTAGTTATGTCTTCTTTTCTGATCCCCTCAGAATGTAAATCTCTCCTTCTTTGGCCTCTATATAATATTAATGCATACAGTGGGTATGGAAAGTATTCAGACTCTTTTAAATTTTTCACTCTTTGTTTCATTGCAGCCATTTGGTAAATTCAAAAAATTTCATTTTTTTCTCATTAATGTACACTCTGCACCCCATCTTGACTGAAAAAAAACAGAAATGTAGAATTTTTTGCAAATTTATTCAAAAAGAAAAACTGAAATATCACATGGTCATAAGTACTCAGACCCTGTGCTCAGTATTGAGTAGAAGCACCCTTTTGAGCTAGTACAGCCATGAGTCTTCTTGGGAATGATGCAACAAGTTTTTCACACCTGGATTTGGGGATCCTCTGCCATTCTTCCTTGCAGATCCTCTCCAGTTCTGTCAGGTTGGATGTTGAACTTTGGTGGACAGCCATTTTCAGGTCTCTCCAGAGATGCTCAATTGGGTTTACCAGGGCTCTGGCTGGGTGTCACGCTGTGATATGGAGGGTTAAAACAGAGAACATCAACTCCTCTAGATGGCAGCAGTAACACAGCAAAGCAACCACTAGGTGGCAGCAGAGTACTTAAAGAGCCAAGTAGTAACCAGATAAATCCAAAACACTGTGTCAGGAGAGAGTAACAGGTCAGTACTGGTCATTAGCAGAGGTATCAGAAGGGAGAGACAAATCAAGTCAGGGACATGCCAAAGTTGAATATCGGGGAATCCAAGCACACAGAGAGATAAGGAGCAGGGGCGGGCAGAAGGAAGGTAAATAGACACAGGTAGGGTTAGCTTTAAGCAGCTGGACAAATCTGGAACTCACCAGTGCCAGCTACACACGTCGAAGGCAAGCAATATAACTGGCACTGCACACAGGTTGCTGCACAGATATATAGTAAACCTGACACAGGAACGAGGCCAGGAAAATTAACCCCTGACATGACCATACCGGGAAAGGAGAGACAAAACAAAACCCAGCCTGGATCATGACACTGGGCCAGCCAAGAATAGTCACAGAGTTGTTCTGAAACCACTCCTTTGTTATTTGAGCTGTGTGCTTAGGGTCAGTGTCTTGTTGAAAGGTGTACCTTCTGCAAAGTCTGAGGTCCAGAGCACTCTGGAAGTGGGTTTTCATCCAGGATATCTCTGTACTTGGCCGCATTCAAATTTCCTTCAATTGCAACCAGTCATCCTGTCCCTTCAGCTGAAAAACACACCCATAGCATGACACTGCCACCCCCGTTTCACTATTGGGATTGTATTGATATAAGCGGGGGTCTACTTTACCAATACCGATCAAAAATGTATATAGCAAATTGGTATGGATATAAATGTATAACTGTATTAAAACTTAACTTTTAATCTTAAATTAAAAACTGTATCTTGCAAATTAAGGTGCCAAAAAAACATAAAGTGATAGTGCCTGTGCAAACGTGCCCATAAAAACAAATTGTAATGAGACGCCTCCTATTGTCCAAATATGAGCGGATTATTATCCTCTTTAGTGTCTAAATATGGCCAGGTATTAATAATACCAAACACTAGCCATAGAACATCTCAGTATATGCAGCGACACACTTTTTTTTAGAGGTTTTCTTAGGTAACTAAACCATTATTATAATTCCTGTTCTCATTTCCATCATTGTGAACAATTATCATTAGAAAGCGAATCATAAAGAAATATCTATTTCTCCAAGATCAGATATCCATTACATTGGCATATTTTACAGGTCAAAATGAACAATATATAGCACCTATGGAGTCCAGTATAGTGTAGTGCCTATATTCCACAAAAATACTGCATATTAAATACTCTCATGATGCGTTATTAATATGTCCTTATACTCATCTCATGTGTATTAGTCCTATACACTGATGCCTGTATATGCGCTCTTGTGAGAAAGGCCCCCAGTCTTAACAGAACTTCATGTCTGCATTCATCTGGACGGCCTTAGTCCAACACCGTCCTCCCAACGCATTTCATCTAATCAGGACTCATCAGGGGAGTTTATGGAGTTCAATTAGACACATGGCGCGCAAATATCGCCTTTTTTTTGGCACCTTAATTTGCAAGATACAGTTTTTAATTTAAGATTAAAAGTTAAGTTTTAATACAATTATACATTTATATCCATACCAATTTGCTATATACATTTTTGATCGGTATTGGTAAAGTAGACCCCCGCTTACAGTATATTATAATTTGAATATTGGATATGGCAGGTTTCCTATCCACAGGGATAGACACAAATCAATGGATGAATGAGGCCAAGGACGTTTTTTCGGATGGTGTTTTCACGCAGAGAAAATATATTCCATCATTCAGTGCAGCTTTTAAGGAACTCACCAAAATTTATAAAGAGCAAATTACGTCTTGGTGGGAGGTACAAAGTTTGGAAAATTATATAAAAGCAGGCATAGTACCTAGACACCTTAGAATATCTATTAATTTTGGTTATAGATAAAAAAGCGCAACGTTGTCAGCTAAGCTTGAAAAGGAGGCTACGGATAGCTCACTAAGATTAATGAGAATACTCCTAGATGAGGAAAAATCTATGCTAATTTCCATTAATGAACGTCTTAAAGAGCAAACAGAGGTTACAAAAAAATTTTCAGCAGAAACGGAATTCTCTGTAAAAGAAAATAGTTTACAGAATACTATTGAAAAATTTCAATACCATCTTAAAGAAAGAAAGCATAAGTATTTTATTAGAGACCTACAGGAGTTTCGGGATAATAAGGCATATACGGTTGCTAATATTAAACCAAATAGACAACCAGAAATGGATATTTCATCCTCTGAGGCCGAATATTCCGACTCCGAGGGTAGGTTCAAAAACAATAGGGGGAGAACTAGAGGCAGAGGGGGTACACGAGGAGGTAGAGGGGCAGGTCGGGGGTCACCACAGAGGGAACATTTTTTAGACTCAAATTACCCACTGAGAAGTCGATTCAATACCCGGAACCCCATTTGAATAACCAAATCGTTAATATCTCATCAAAACCCCTAAATAAGGAACAGATGGCGGTGTTAAGTAAGGGCATGTCATTTGTCCCAACCTCTGATTTTGTATGCTTTGAAGCTATTAAAGACCTTAATTTGTTCATACGTAAACTTAAATGGAAGAAATACTTTATAAACGCAGATAAAAAAAGCTGCACTGAATTAGGTATTGATGAGGATCTATTGGGTGATGTCAGGTTTCTTTATCATCTGGGGGATGTGGACCCCAATGAATATGGCGAAGGTCCTTTTACGGACTTTAAGAACAAAAGCAAATGTATGCCACCAATCAATAATGATATAAGTGCCATAGATGTTTTCTCTAATCTGGTATCTAGGGACTTGATGGATTTAGAAAAATCTCAAAAACGAAGACCCCGTAATCTTACCAAAATTGAGATGGATGGTCTGCTTGAATTAGAGAGGGATACCACCAGGATAATTAAACCATCGGATAAAGGTGGTAACACAGTGGTGATGGATGTTGCCCAATATAGAACTCTGTGTTACTCTATATTGCAGAAATCCATGGGGTACGAGATACTTGAACGTAACCCTACAGAAATATATTTAAAAGAACTAAAAATTTTGGTTGATGGGGCCTTTCAATCAAAATTGATTGATAAAAATGAACGAGATTTTCTTATCCCTACACACCCGGTAGTGGCGACTTTTTATGCCCTGCCAAAGGTTCATAAGGGCCTGGTACCATTAAAAGGAAGACCTATAGTTTCTGGAATTGGGAGTCTAACCCAAAATTTAGGGTTATATGTTGATAAAATATTGAGACCCTTTGTGGTCTCTCTGAGTTCATACACACGGGACACCACTGATCTTTTATTGAAATTGGATAACATCGAGTTGGACACCAATATGATATTGGGTTCAATCGATGTGGAGGCTTTGTACTCATCGATTCCCCATGAGAAGGGATTAATGGCTACGGACTACTATCTAAGAACGAGAGGTTTACAATATATGGAACACAATTCATTTGTGATGAGGGCCCTTGAATTCTGTTTAACAAAGAACTTTTTTCTATTTGATGGCAAGTACTTCCACCAGCTCAGGGGCACCGCGATGGGTAGCCCTTGTGCACCATCTTATGCAAATCTGCTCCTGGGCTGGTGGGAGGAAAATGCCATCTTTGGAGAGCACTCAGAAGTGGCGGAGGAAAACATTGTCCTGTGGCTTCGCTACATGGACGATGTCTTTATAATCTGGAAGGGGGATGAGAATGGTTTTTGTAAATTTGTAAAAGGCCTTAATAAGAATGATCTGGGCCTTAGCTTTACTTGTGAGGTCAATGCTTGCAGTTTACCGTTTTTGGATGTTCTGATTGAACGGGGTGAAAATGGACGCCTTTTTACGAAGACATATAGAAAACCTACATCTTCTAATTCACTTCTGAGATGGGAATCTAACCATCCAGTTCCCTTGAAAAAAGGCATCTCTAAGGGGCAGTACCTTCGAATGAGAAGGAACTGTTCGGATCAGGTTACCTATAAGACGCAAGCCGATGATTTGAGATCCCGTTTCTTAGAACGGGGATACCCGGATGGGATCCTAAGGAATGCTTATAGGACATCCCTGGCTAGGGATAGGAAGGACCTACTCACTCCTGGGCAGAAATCCGAGGATGATGGAACTATAAGATTCATCACAAAATATTGTAACGGAGCCAAGGATATTAATGAAATAATAGACCGACATTGGCTGATTCTGTGTATGGATCAGGACCTCACAAGAGTTATTTCTATTCACCCACAGATTACATACAAGAAGGGCCATTCCTTAAAGGATAGGCTAGTCCGTAGCCATTTTACTCCTTTTCTTCCTTCTTGTAGGGAGGGAGTAATAGGGTGAGGTATATTAGGGAGAGCCGCCGTTGAGTGGGGGCGCCACTTGCGCAGGATATTAGGGTGCCAACCTCCGCGTGAGGTAGGGAATAGGTAGAGAGGGTTTATCAGGGAGAGCCCTAGTGAGCACCCTCTCTATACTTCTAATAACAAGAGGATCCGTGGTGTCCCATGTTTAGCATGCAACATTATATCAGACTACTAATTGACCCCCATATATGTAACAACATACCATTTTAATATATGACTCCCCGTATTTGATTTTCTCATATTATTTCTCTCTGGGTGAGGGATACTGTAGATACGTCCTGTTTTTTTCCCTTATCTATTTTAAATGTGAATGAAAAGATGGTTATGGAATCCATGCAAAGTGTCCATTAATAGGGTATTCAGCAAATTGAAAAAGTCTGAATTAATTATATATAATCTGGATGTAGCCGCTTCTAATATGATTGATCAACAAGCTTATTGATACAATTGGGAGATAGCGGTAGAGAGCGCGACCAGATGAAGGATATGCAGCGTCGGGTTACCATGGACACTATGGGTCATGTGAACGGTGCTGTGATGACGCTGTATCTCCGAGACCGGATGTGATGTAAATGGCCGTAAGCCGAGCCCAGGAAGTGGGGCATGTAGACGGAGATGGGCCATTACATATGGTGGGACTGGAAATGAGGTAGCCGGCATCCGGAAATGGATAGGATACAATGTGGTGCTCAGTTATATAAAAGAAAGGCGATATTTGCGTGCCATGTGTCTAATTGAACTCCATAAACTCCCCTGATGAGTCCTGATTAGATGAAACGCGTTGGGAGAACGGTGTTGGACTAAGGCCGTCCAGATGAATGCAGACATGAAGTTCTGTTAAGACTGGGGGCCTTTCTCACAAGAGCGCATATACAGGCATCAGTGTATAGGACTAATACACATGAGATGAGTATAAGGACATATTAATAACGCATCATGAGAGTATTTAATATGCAGTATTTTTGTGGAATATAGGCACTACACTATACTGGACTCCATAGGTGCTATATATTGTTCATTTTGACCTGTAAAATATGCCAATGTAATGGATATCTGATCTTGGAGAAATAGATATTTCTTTATGATTCACTTTCTAATGATAATTGTTCACAATGATGGAAATGAGAACAGGAATTATAATAATGGTTTAGTTACCTAAGAAAACCTCTAAAAAAAAGTGTGTCGCTGCATATACTGAGATGTTCTATGGCTAGTGTTTGGTATTATTAATACCTGGCCATATTTAGACACTAAAGAGGATAATAATCCGCTCATATTTGGACAATAGGAGGCGTCTCATTACAATTTGTTTTTATGGGCACGTTTGCACAGGCACTATCACTTTATGTTTTTTTGGCACCTTAATTTGCAAGATACAGTTTTTAATTTAAGATTAAAAGTTAAGTTTTAATACAATTATACATTTATATCCATGGGATTGTATTGAGCAGTTGATGAGCAGTGCCTGGTTTTCTTCAGACATACCGCTTAGAATTATCACCAAAAAGTTCTATCTTTGTCTCATCAGACAAGAGAAACTTTTTTTTTCATAGTCTGGGAGTGCTTCATGTGTTTTTTAGCAAACTTTATGCGGGCTTTCATATTTCTTGAACTGAGAAGAGGCTTCCATCGGGCCACTTTGCCATAAAGGCCCGACTGGTGGAGAGTTGCAATGATAGTTGACTTTATGGAACTTTCTCCTATCTCCCTACTGCATCTTTGGAGCTCAGCCACAGTGATTTTGGGGTTCTTCTTTACCTCTCTCACCAAGGCACTTTTCCCATGATTGCTCAGTTTGGCTGGACAGCCAGGTCTAGGAAGACTTCTGGTGGTCCCAAACTTCTTCCATTTAAGGATTATGGAGGCCACTCTGCTCTTAGAATCCTTGAGTACTGCATAAATTCTTTTGTAACCTTGGCCAGATCTGTGCCTTGCCACAATTCTGTCTCTGAGCTCCTTGGATAGTTCCTTTGACCTCATGATTCTCATTTGGTCTGACATGCACTGTGAGCTGTGAGGTCTTATATAGACAGGTGTGTGCCTTTACTAATCAAGTCTTATCAGTTTAGTTAAAAACACCTGGACTCCAATGAAGGAGTAGAACCAACTCAAGGAGGATCACAAGGAAATGGACAGCATGTGACTTAAATATGAGTGTCTGAGCAAAGGGTCTGAATATTTATGACCATGTGATATTTGAGTTTTTCTTTTTAATAAATTTGCAAAAGTTTCTGCATTTCTGTTTTTTTTTTCCAGTCAAGATGAGATGAAAAGTGTACATTAATGAGAAAAAAAATCAGCTTTTTTGAATTTACCAAATGGCTGCAATGAAACAAAAAGTGAAAAATTTAAAGGGAACTGAATACTTTCAGTACCCACCGTATCTTCTCATTTGTACCCCCTCCCGTGCAATAGTATATTTCTTCTTTATAACTCCATACAGGAGTAATGTGCGCCTTTGTGCTCAAATAAAACAGTAATGCCCCCTACTCGATGGCATCAATACAGTAGTAATGTACACTATTTATGCCCTAGTACAGTAATAGTGTTTACCTTTTTTCCTTGATACGGTCAGAACACCCCATATTGTCCCATCCAATAATAATGTGTGCTCTACAATAGAAAATATTATTAATGTACATCATTGTAGAGCAAAAGTGTCCCCCTTCTTTCCCCTATACATTAACCCCTTTCCCACCTTGGACATATCCATGTGTCCCTGTGTCCTGAGCCTTATTGACCTGTGAAGAATGGATATGTCCATGTGATCATTTGCGTTCACAGGCTGCCAGCTGCCACCTGTCACTAAGTGCCATGAGTGTTCCCACAAAAAATGATAGTCACATAGTGGGACAAAGTAAAAAAAAGTTATAAAAAAGTAAAAATTTTTCTTTTAAAATAATTGTAAAAAATAAATAAATAATAATAATAAAAATCAAAAGATATTGTACCCAAAAATAAATATTTGCATGAAAAAAATATATACGGTAAACAATAAAACTATCCCACTAGTTAACCCCTCTAGTGAACACCATAAAAATAAATAAAAACAAGGTAAAAACCAATGCTTTATGATCATACCGCTGAACAAAGAGTGGAATAAAACTCAATCAAAACGACGAATGTGAAAAAATGGTACCGCTGAAAATGTCATCTTGTCCCACAAAACACAAGCCATGATACAGCAGCATCAGCAGAAAAATAAAAAAGTTATAGCTCTCAGAATAAAGTGATGCAAAATAATTATTTTTTCTATAAAATAGTTTTGTGTAAAAGTGACAAAACATAGAAAAAATATAAATGTGGTATTGCTGTAATCGTACTGACCCAAAGAATAAAACTGCCTTATCAATTTTACCACACACGGAACATCTTAGACTCCCCAAAATTGTTTTCCTGAATTGCTGATTTTGTTCATTCTGCCTCCCAAAATTGGAATAGAAAGTGATCAAAAAATGTCATGTGTCTGAAAATGGTACCAATAAAAATGTCAACTTGTCCCGCAAATAACAAGCTCACACATGACTCTGTGGGCCAAAATATGGAAAAATTATAGCTCTAAAAACATGGTGATGCACAAACTATTTTTTTGCAATAAAAAGCATCTTTTAGTGTGTGACAGCTGCCAAACATAAAAACTCGATAAAAATCAGGTATCGCTATAAGCACACCGACCCGAAGAATAAAGTCACCTAATCACTTATACTGCACAAGGAACTGCGTAAAAACGAAATAAAACCAATTCTTCACCTGCTGTTGATTTTTTCATTCTGCCTTCCAAAGATTGCAGTAAGGCTCGGCGCACATTTATACTGTGCTCTGCGCTGAATGCTTACACCGGGGTTTCCGTGTAAATCTCTGAAATGCGTGATTCAGACAGAACCTCTGGCAGAAGATTCCCTATAATGAGGCAGATGGAGGCAATGTGGACGGCATCTGACATGTGATCCTGCGGTGTCCGTCTTTTTAGGATTGCATAAAAGTGCCATCGGCCACAGTTTTGTGCACTTCTGAAAAGAGGGACACTGCTGAGGTCAGACAGAGTCCAGAGTAACTCTGCTGCCTCATTATAGTGAATGGATCCCTCGGGAGTTTCATCTGATTCATGTCACTCAGAGATTTAGATGGATGCCGCAAAGTAAGTGCTCAGCATAGAGCGCCGGATAAATGTGATCCCAAACATTATGTTAAATGTTCCCAATAAAAGCTTTAACTCAATTCACAAAAAAAGCAAATCCCCACTGAGGTCTTCCAAAAAAAGCAAATCCCCACTGAGGTCTTTCACCTGTTAACAGAAACATAGGCTGCTTCCACTTTACTGGTAGTGCAATGGTTCTGGAAAAGCAAAATTGCTCCTCACCCTCCAAAAGAAGTTCAGCAAATTCTGCGCTCTCAAATCCGAATGCCTTCTCCCTTCTCAGCCCCACAATGTACATAAAACACATATAGCGTCCACATGCTTGGCATTTTTGAAGGGAGCCTGTCTAACTTACAGGTGCATGTCTCCAGAAGCACGGGTTGGTCATAGCATACTGGTATCTGCAACGTACTGGTCACTACAGCATACTGGTAACTATAACAGCAGTTTGCAATTTTCACTCGACAACATTCATTCCTGCTTGTTTCTGGAACATACTCATGGAGTCAAAATTGTCATTACACCTGTAGATAAATTCCCAAAGGGGTATAATTTCCAAATGGGGTCACTTGAGGGGGAATTCTCCTCTTCTAGCAATTAGGAGTATATTGAGTCTGCAAACGGGCCTTGAAAAATCTGCACTCCAGAAGGCAAATAGCGCGCTATTCCTGCCTAGTCTCTCTGTATGGCTAAGTAGTACTGTACAGCCACATATGGGGTATGTGGTCATTTCCTGAGGAAGAAGTGCTTGACTGTTGAAACACGTAGAATAAAAACCATGTTTGAATAAATCGTTGATATTTGATGTCTTCCATGCACAGCTTTACGTGAGACACCCACTAAGGCTATGTGCACACATTGCGGATTCTCCCATGGATCTGCAGCATTTTTGGCCCTGTGGGTCCGCAGCAGACTCTGCTGCGTTGTACAGTAGCATTAAAGTCAATGGGATTTGAAAACCGCTGTGCACATGCTGCGGAAAAATCCGTGCGGATTAGTTGCTGGTTAATTTCCGCAGCATGTCAATTCTTTGGGCGGTTCTGCAGCATTTCTGCACCCATTGACTTGCATTGATCCGCAGCAAAACTGCAGTTCTCAAAAAGATCTGCGGCTTTGCTGTGGATGAAATGCTGCACATCGGGAGGGGGGAAGAGTGGGGGCTGAGTGTGGGCGGTGAGTGTGTGCGTGTGTGTGTGTAGGCGGTGACTGGGCATGTATGTGTGTGGGCTATGTGTGTATGTAGGGATCTGCGAGGCTCATCGGGCTGTCCGAGGGTCTGGCGGGGCATGTGCGATGGTCATTGGGATGTCGGGGGTCCGTGCAGGGCTTTCGGAGGTCCATGCAGGGCTGTCGGAGGTCCGTGCGGTGCTGTGGGGGGCTGTGGGGCATCGGTCTGTCCGGCGGGGGTGCGGGGCTGTGTATGTATGTATGCAAGTATGTGTGTGTATGTGTATGCAGGCATCGTTCGATGGGACTACAAGTCCCATCCAGCGATGCCTGCTACCCTGACAGTGATTGACACATTAGAAAATGATGGGACAATAGTAGACCCATCATCCAGCTAGTGTGTTGAATGTAAAAAAACAACAACAACATGCAACATATAACATACATAACATACATATAACATACAGAACATACAACATATGGAACATACATATAACATACAGAACATACAACATATAACATACAGAACATACAACATACAGAACATACATATAACATAGATAACATATAACATATAAGATACAGAACATACAACATACAGAACATATAACATACGGAACATACATATAACATACAGAACATACAACATATAAGATACAGAACATATAACACACAGAGCATACATATAACATACAGAACATACAACATATAAGATACAGAACATACAACATACAGAACATATAACATACAGAACATACATATAACATACAGAACATATAACATATAAGATACAGAACATACAACATACAGAACATATAACATTCAGAACATACATATAACATACAGAACATACAACATATAAGATACAGAACATACAACATACAGAACATATAACATACAGAACATACATATAACATACAGAACATATAACATATAAGATACAGAACATACAACATAGAGAACATATAACATATGGAACATACATATAACATACAGTCCATCAGTTATTAGATATATGAAACTGAAATAGCTGTTGCAAAAACCAAAATTGTTATAAAGAAAAAAGGTTAACATTAATATGGGTGCCCAAACTTTAACATATGACTGTATGTTGAGGTGTAGGCTGGATGTTCATCAGCTGCAAATGGAGGAATTGGAGAAGTCGGAGGAAGAGGACGAAGTGAGCCATTTTGCTGGCAACCTATGTGTCATCAGGGGAAGGTGGTACAAAATCCTTTGAAACCCAGGCATGGTTCATTTTAACAAAGGTGAGATCACCTACATTTTGGGTTCGACAGCCGGGTCCTTCTTTCTGTCAGGATTGATCAAGCAGCACTGAAGACTCTTTCTGATAGCACACTACCAGCAGGGCATGCGAGCTCCTGTAAGGCATATTGTGCCAATTCATGCCAGGTGTCCAGTTTACAGGCCCAGTAGTCAAAAGGGAATGAACTGCGAGGGAGAACATCGATAGGGGAGGAGAGGTAATTTTGAACCATAGTTGACAACTGCTGTCTCCTGTCTGTTGCAATTGATTCAGTATTACCAGTCGTGTGAGCAGTACTCGAGAAATCTGTCCACAACATGGTCATGAAACCCCTGTTTCCAACACCACTTCGGCTGTGTGCACCACGAACACCTCTTCCATGTTGCCCAGTACGGCTCGTGGTAGAACCTGCACCGCTGCTGTGTGCTGGGAATGCCTCTAACAAACGGTTTACCAGAGTTGCTTGTTTGTTAGCCAATATTAGCTCTAGGTTCTCCTGTGGCATGATGTTGTGTAATTTGCCTTTATAGCATGGATCGAGGAAGCTGGCCAACCAGTAGTCGTCATCCTTCATAATTTTGGCAATGCAGGGGTCCCTTTTTAGGATCCGCAAGAGATAATCACACATGTGGGGCAATGTTCCAAGTGTCAATGATGCACTGCCAGTGGTGGGTGGAGGAGCACTTTCTGCCAAATCCACATACCTCCAGTCACACACAAAACCTGTGCCTGACCTTGGCAAGCCAACATTTTCTCTTTCCCCCTGAGAAGCATCCTCCTCCTCAAAATAATCCTCTTCATCCTCCTCCTCCTCTTCCTCCACC
Source organism: Dendrobates tinctorius (assembly GCF_039654945.1). NCBI lineage: Eukaryota > Metazoa > Chordata > Amphibia > Anura > Dendrobatidae > Dendrobates > Dendrobates tinctorius. Next base: position 3,476,322 of record NW_027361692.1, on the reverse strand, counting down.
TCATCCAGGACAGTTCCCTGAGCAGACAATGCCTGACTGTCATCATGGCTTCCCTCCTCCTCCTTCTCCTCCTCTGCTGCAGACGCCAGATCCTTAATGTGCGTCAAAGTTTGCATGAGCAGACGCATAAGTAGGATGTCCATGCTTATGATGGCTTCGTCTGCGCTTACCAGCCATGTGCATTCCTCAAAACACTGAAGGACTTTACAGAGGTCTTTCAGCTTTGACCACTGCACACCCGACAACTCGATGTCTGCCCTCAAACTGCTTGCCCATGTATCCTCCCACAAATGCATTACAGCCTGCCTCTGTTCGCACAGCCTCTCAACCATGTGCATGATGAAGTTCCACCTTGTTGCAACGTCTAGGATTAGGCAGTGCTTGGGATGGTGGAGCGATCGCTGCAGCCTCTGCATACGACTGGAGTCTATGGGTGAGCGACGGATGTGTGAGCACAGTCTTCGCACCTTATGGAGCAGGGCTGGTAACTCTGGATAATTATTTATGAAGCACTGCACCACCAGGTTCAAGGTGTGAGCCAGGCAAGGTATGTGTCTGAGTTTTTTCAGGGCTATGGCCGCCACAAAATTACGTCCATTATCACTAACTACCTTGCCTTCTCACTGCAAGTAGTCAGCCAGTACCTCCGCGGTGTGTCTGTTGTTGCCCAAAGACATCATCTTTAAAACAGCTTGCTGATGCTTAACACTAGCTGTTCGACAGTGGGACACCTCTTGGGCAACACTGGCAGCTGCGGATGGAGTGCTTGTGCGACTGCGCTCTGTCGATGAGCTTTCGCTTCTGGAGGAGGAGGAGGCGGAGGGTCGAATGCCTACAGCGAACTGTTGCCTATACCGTGGGCTAGGCAGCACTGTCCCACTGCCGCTGTCCCCTGTGGACCCTGCATCCACCACATTCACCCAGTGTGCAGTGATGGACACGTAACGGCCCTGACCATGCCTACTGGCCCATGCATCTCTTGTGAGGTACATCTTTCCACTCACTGATTGTTTGAGTGCATGGACAATGCGGTTTTTCACATGCAGGTGGAGGGCAGGGATGGCTTTTCTAGAAAAGAAGTGCTGACTGGGTAGGTCATAGCGTCAGACAGCATAGGCCATGAGCTCTCGGAACGCTGCGCTTTCAACCAAATGGAAGGGCATCATCTCTAATGAGATCAGTTTTGCAATGTAGGCGTTCAAAGCCAGTGTACACTGATGAGAGGATGAGTACTTTCCTGTCCTACTCAGAGTCTCTGCCAGGATGAGCTGGACTTGAGAGCTGCATATGGTGGAACTAGCGGTGGACATGGCGGACTGAGAGAGGGTTGGTGATGGTGGTGGTGAAGGCCTAGATGCAGTCTTTCGTTGGAAAAACATTGTGATTCCCTGACTGCTTTGGCCTTGCGAGGACACCTCAACATTTCTTGCTGGTGGTGTGCTAACCGGAGGGCTTACAGTGGGGGAAGCAATGTAGCATTGCTGACTACCTTCAGTCGGAGCAGGTGCACGTGTGCTACCTGAGGTTTTGTAGTCCGTCCACGCTTGCAAGTGCACGGTGTTTACATGTCTAAACATGCAACTGGTATTCAAATTTCGGAGATTTTTCCCTTGGCTAAAGGTCCTTCCACACTTCTTTCAGATAACCTTTGCCTCATCAATAGGATTTTGGTAAAAAAAGTGCCACACTGCACTCTTCCTACTATGCGAAAAATTTTAAGGGCTTGCACGCTGTGCTACTTTGACTGTCTGGCCAAGCTGTCCTGCAACTCTTTTTGTTTTTTAACATGTTTTTGGACTGCTACGGGCCTGCCAGATAACCGCAGCTGCGATGTCGATGCCTGCTGCGGATCCTCCTCCTCTTCTGAGCTATTGGCTATTGGCAATGGATGCCAATCCGGGTCAACAACTGGGTCATCCATCACCTCCTCTTCAATTTCATCTGCACCATCCTCTGCGTCACCATGTAAGGTGGTATAGTATGCGGGAAGGGGCACCTGAGTTTCATCAGGGTCACAATCTGGCTCAGTAGACTGTGAGGGCAATGCAGTGCTCTGGGTGAATGTACCAGCAGAATCATATAGCACTGGCTGTGCATCAGTGCACTCCATGTCATATTCATCTTGGACTGGGGAATTCAGGATTTCACTTGATAACTTAGGCATGGTATGTGAAAAGAGCTGCAGGGAGTAATCTGATGTGTGGCCTGCCGCATCCTTCACTTTTGGTGGGAGTGAAGGACACAAGGAAAGGTGTTGTTCCTGACCAGGAGCCTGCACTGATGACTCAGTGCTTGCAGTTTTTGAAACTCCAGAAGAGGAGGCGATAGAGCTGGAGGCTGTTTCGGCAATGTAAGCCAAAACCTGTTCCTGATGCTCCGGCTTTAAAAGCGGTTTACCTACTCCCAGAAAAGGGAGCCAGACGATGACGCAGGCTCAACACCTCCTGCCTTAGGTGCTATTGTGTTTTTGGCACTACCAGCAGATGCACCACAACCACCATCAGTACCAGCTGGCCCCCCTGCCCACGTCTATGGCCTCTTCCACCATACTTCCTCATGTTTGGGAAAATGTACCAAAAATACCAGCAGATATATGGTACTGTATGAGGAGCTTACAGCTGTATACGGTGTAGGGGAAAATTTAAAGCTCCTTATTTATTTACAGAGTCACACACAGACGTTCTCTCAGTATGGATTTCACCGTAATACAAACAGCAGACATACGGTACTGTATGATGAGCGCACAGCTGTATACGGTGTAGGGAAAAATTTAAATCTCCGTATATATTTCCGGAGTCACACACACGCTCACTCAGTATGCATTTGACTGTAATACAAACAGCAGATATACGGTACTAGAATAAACAGGTAACAGACATATTATATGTGGAAGTCAAAGGTATCACAGAATTTATATGGCCACATCGGCCTACGATTTTAGATCAAAAATTGATCAAGTTCTACATTACCACATATATATATAGAAATCACAGGACTAAGCAGGAAAACTGCACATTTACTAAAAAATTACCAAAAGAGCAAGCAGTCAGAACCATCCATAAAATAATAATTTTTTATTGAAAATACAAAAAATATAAAAAATATATATAAATATGGACATTACAGTACATGGAATGGGGGGATACATAAATGAGCGCACAGTGGTAGTAAGGACTAAGCACACTGCAGACACAGCCCCAGGACTGATCCCTCCACTCTCACTGTTTCCAGGTAGCTATGCTACTGTAGCAATGATTCAGCTGGTATGGCACCTATCCTGAGTAGTTGTTCTGTACTGGTCCCTGCTCATTGTGTTAGGGAACCATGTCTATTCAACCATAGGTAGTAGCATTTGCTACGTGTTGTCTTAGATGTCTATGGATAAATGTATCCACAATACGTTGCCTTTGATTCTTTATTAAGGATATGTAGCCATTACTGTGCATATTCAGCAATTATTCCTGGTGCTGTGTCTGCGGTGTGCTCAGTCCTTACTACCACTGTGCACGTTCATTTATGTATCCCCCCATTCCATGTACTGTAATGTCCATATTTATATATATTTTTTATATTTTTAGTATTTTCAATAAAAATTATTATATTATGGATGCTTCTGACTGCTTGCTCTTTTGGTAGATGTACAGTACTGTATGAGGAGCGTACAGCTGTATACGGTGTAGGGGAAAATTTAAATCTCTGTATTTGTTTCCGGAGTCACACACAGATAGTCTGCATGTAATTGTCCGTGAGACCAGCCGGTACACGGTAGTGGGTGAGGAGCGTACAGCTCTAGACGGTGTGGGAAAAAATGAACGCTCGGTAACTGTGCAGAAAAAAAGAATAAAAATATTAGTGCTGTGTAAAAAGCAGTTTGCACAGCAGTGTAGACACAGCAATACAGCTATCAGGAAGCCTAATAACCAGTGCTGCTGCACACAAGAAAATCCTCCCCTGTCACTGCACACTAACTGTACAGCACAATTGCTATCAGCACAAGCACATAAGAACTTCTTATATCTTTACCACCCTAACTCTCTCCTTACTGATAAACAGCAACCTCTCCCTACTGTTAAGATCGGCAGAAGTAAAATGGAGGTCGGCGGTCAGGACTTTTATAGACACTATGACACCCCCCAAAGCAAGCCAATCACTGCAATGCCCTTCTCTACTATGGTGGTGGACGCTGCACATGCCATCTTGTTGCCCACAGTGTACGTCCTTGCTCATTGGCTGAAAAAAAAGCACCTGCAAGCATTCTGGGAAATCCGACTTTGGCACTCATTTTGCCAACCGCATGGCCAACTTCACGCTATGGTAGGGTTTCGGTCGGCGAAACCCGACTTTGGCATAAGTCGGCGACTTATGAATGTGGCCGACATGTTTCGCTCAACTCTAACTGCAATTTTTTTCAGCAGTGAAACTGTATACGCTATTTATAGTGCTCCAGTTGTGCATCAAAACAAAAAAAGAATTGATTGATTAGAAATAGCATTGCTATATTGATACCGCAGTATAAGACGTCCATCTGAAGTGGGCAAATTTTCCTGCAATGGTAGTACTACACATTTTTTCAGCAGTGAAATTTTATACGGCATTTATAGTAACATAGTAACATAGTTATTAAGGCTGAAGGAAGACTTTAAGTCCATCAAGTTCAACCCATATCCTATCCTAACTTGCCCTAACATGTTGATCCAGAGGAAGGCAAAAAAAAAACCCCATGTGGCAAACAGTAAGCATCACATTGAGGAAAAAAATTCCTTCCCGACTCCACATACGGCAATGAGACTAGCTCCGCAATATTAAGGAAACTAGTGTATATACCCTGTAATATTATACTTTTCAAGAAAGGCATCCAGTCCCTTCTTAAATTTTAGTAGGGAATCACTCATTACAGCATCATATGGCAGAGAGTTCCAAAGTCTCACTGCTCTTACAGTAAAGAATTTGCGTCTGTGATTATGCTTAAACCTTCTTTCCTCCAGACGTAGAGGATACCCCCTTGTCCCTGTCAGAGGTCTAAGAGTAAAAAGATCATTAGAAAGGTCTTTGTACTGTCCCCGCATATATTTATACATTGTAATAAGATCACCCCTAAGCCTTCGATTTTCCAAACTAAAGAACCCCAAGTATAATAACCTGTCTTAGTATTGCAGACCCCCCAGTTCCCTAATAACCTTGGTCGCTCTTCTCTGCACCCGCTCCAGTTCAGCTATGTCTTTCTTATACACCGGAGACCAGAACTGTATGCAGTATTCTAAGTGGGGTCGCACTAGTGACTTATATAAAGGTAAAATTATGTTCTCCTCATGAGCATTTATGCCTCTTTTAATGCATCTCATTATTTTATTTGCCTTTGCAGCAGCTGCCTGACACTGGCCACTAAATGTGAGTTTGTGGTCCACCCATACAACCAAGTCTTTTTCAGTGACAGTTTTGCCCAGTGTTATACAATTAAGCACATAATTATACATCTTGTTCATTCTACCCAAGTGCATGACCTTACATTTTTCCCCATTAAAGCTCATTTGCCATTTATCAGCCCAAGCTTCTAGTTTACATAAATCCTCCTGTAATATAAAAGTGTCCTCCTCTGTATTGATTACCCTGCAGAGTTTAGTGTCATCTGCAAATATTGAAATTCTACTCTCTATGCCCCTATAAGGTCGTTAATAAATATGTTAAAAAGAAGCAGGCCCAATACTGACCCCTGTGGTACCCCTACTGCTAACCGTGACCCAGTCCGAGTGTGCTCCATTAATAACCACCCTTTGTTTCCTATCCCTGAGCCAGCTCTTAACCCACTTACACATATTTTCCCCTAAAGAAGTGGGGTGTGGAAGTGGAAGATGAGGTGGTGGACAATGAAGTCACTGACCCAACCTGGGAATGTTACAAGCAGAGCAAGGACAGCAGAGGTAGGAATCCGCAGCACCACAACAGGCAGGAAGAGGCAGTGGGGTGGCCAGAGACACAAGGTGGGCAATTGTTCCTTAGAGCACCAACATGGTTGAAGTTGCCAAGCCAAAGGTTAGGTGTTCCTGAGTCTGGAGCTTTTTTAAAGCCAGTCCAGTTAACCCCAAAAAAATGCCATTTAAATCATCTGCCATGCCAACATCAGCAGGGGCAGCACAACTACCAGCCTGACCACCACCAGCATGCTCAGGCACAATCAAGCAAAGCACCCAACTACTTGGGCCGAATGCCAGAGTCCAGAAACAGTCTCTGCAGGTGACACCACTGCCTCTTACACTGTTCTATGTGCTACCCAATCCCATGACCATGATGTAGGTGAAGATGCCTCCCACCCTGCACCTTTCATTGCACACTTGAAACTACCATCAGCAACCACATCCACATCCTTGTCCCAGTGCAGTGTTCAGAAGCCCCTACCCCAGCCTTTGGAATGCAAGCATAAATAGGTAGTCACCCACAAACAGGTCTCAGTACTAAACAGCCACAATTCCAGACTGCTTGCCCTGAAAATGTGGCCATTTAGGCTCATTGGGAAGGAAGCTTTCCGCAATCTCATGGCAGTGGCCGTCCCTCGGTACTCGGTCCCCAGTCACCACTATTTATTCCGGTTTTCTGTCTGCACCTTACACAAGCAGGTTTCCCAGGACATCAGCCATGCCCTGACCAACGCTATTGCAGGGAAGTTCCACTAAATCATGGACACCTGAACAAGTGCTTTTGGCCAGGGATGCTTTATTTCCCTGATGGCACACTGGGTGAACATTGTGTAAGCCAGGACCCAGTTGGACCCTGGGAAAGTACATGTGCTACCGACACCGAGGATTGCAGGCCCTGATTTAATCAGAATTTCCCTCACCTTCTACAGCAGTTCCTGCACCTCCTTCTTCTCAGCCTCCGTTTCCAAAATGTCAACATCAGTTACAAGCTGGAAGCAATGCAGCACTGCCTTCGGGATTCCAGTGAGCCTCCACACATAAGAGCTGATTAGAGGACAAGGATGTCTGATATCTGTGCAGTTCTCCAAAACTTTGAGGTCTCGACCAAGATGGTGAGCAGCGATGATGTCATAATCAGTGTCACCATCCCACTTCTCTGTCTACTGAAATGTTTGATGCTCACAAATAAAAAGGAAGCACTGCAGGTGGAGCAAGTTGAGATGTAGCAATAAACTATACTGGTTAATACTACACAGCTCAGCCTCATCTCATCTACTCAACGTGGATTGGATGATAGTGAGGAGAAGGAAGAACAGGAGCTGTTGCCTGTGCTACAGATGGTAGTACCCACACCACCTTCATCCCATCTGTTCAGCGTGGATGGACTGAAGATGAGTTGGAGAGAGAGCACAAGAAGTAGGAGGATGAGGAGGACAACATGAAAGGTTTTCCTTTTGGTGGGGACAAAGAAGTCTTGGCTGTTGGCAGTCTGGCATACATGGCTGAGTTTATGTTCCACTGCCTTTCCCATGTCCCTCACATTGTACGCATTTTGGCCAACACTAATTACTGGTTTGTCACCCTTTTAGACCCATGCTGCAAGGAGAACTTTACATCTCTCCTTCCCATAGTGGAGAGGTCTAATAAAATGTTGCAGTAACAGAAGGCCCTAGTTGAAGAATTATTGAAAAACTTAGAGGTCACAGTTCCTTGGAAAACCAAGGTTTGGAGACAAAGGAGAAACACACCAGATGCCATCAGATGGAGTGGAACACTCCCAAAAGTTCTGGGACACTTTTCTCAGACACTCCCATCACCACGTCCCTGATGCGTGGGGTACTCTGACAAGGAGGGAAACGTTTTGCAAAATGCTGAAGGAGTACCTTGCCGATCATACCAGTGTTCTCTGTAATTCCTCTGTGCCTTACAACTATTGGGTATCCAAGCTAGACACATGGCATCAACTGTCTATTTACGCCTTGGAGATCCTGGTCTTCCCTGCCACTAGCATTTTGTCAGAGTGGGCTTTCAGTTAGGCTGGGGTTATTATAACCGATAGGCGCATTTGCCTGTCAACTTACAATGCTGACAGGCTTACTTTTATCAAAATGAACAAGGGCTGGATTGGGCCAGATTTCTCTACACCACTGGATGACAGATGCGGAGCATATACTGAATTCTAGTGTTTTTTTCTGGTCTATTACCATGCATGCCTTCCCACCAAAACATGGGTATGCGCTTAAGTATTTTGTTTTTTTTTTGTGTCATCCTCCTCCTCCTTCACCACCATATCAACAGTGTGATCATGCTACCCTTGCTATAAATTTTTTTGAGTGTTTATGATGCCCGCAATAATGATTTTTAGAGGCCTACCTTGAACATTTTTTGATATATATATATACCCCCCAGGGGTAAATGTTTTTCAGTCCATGCACTTAGTTTATGGGTATTACCAGCCTTGGAAACCCACTCCTTAATAATTGGAAAAAAATGTTTTCTGATGCTCTCCACTACATCTAATTTTTGGCATCCCTTGCACTTAGTGCATACACTTTACCAGTGTAGGAGACCCACTCCTTAGTAATGGGAAAAAATGCTTTACTGAGGCTCCACCTCCTTGTTGAGGGAACATTTTTGGAATCAAAAAGAGCCGGTGGGTTCTATTAGTAATATATGATCCAGTGTAGGAGACCCACTCCTTAGTAATGGGAAAAAATGCTTTACTGAGGCTCCACCTCCTTGTTGAGGGAACATTTTTGGAATCAAAAAGAGCCGGTGGGTTCTATTAGTAATATATGATCCAGTGCCTTGTTGTGGGCTGCCAGGTGGTCATCAAAGAGGGAGTTTTCACACTGCATACAGGATGTAACAGCTGGGGCAGGAGACTTTGTCCAGTAGATCCTGGTCTTCTCAATATCAGGGTGAATAGATGTGAAGCGCTCCACTATATTCCCCAGCAGGGTTGATGAAATAATAGTCCTTGATGCTGCTACTTTAAACTAATCACTTTTTTCAAGGATAATTCAAATGGGCAGCGCGATGGCTCAGTGTTTAGCACTGCTGCTATGCAGCGCTGGAGTCCTGAGTTCAAATCCCAAAAAGGACAACATCTGCAGGCCCTGCTCTCCCTGTGTTTGTATGAGTTTCCTCCCACATTCCAAAGACATACTGATGGGGAATCTAGCTTGTGAGCCCCATCGGGGACAGCAATGATAATGTGTGCAAAAACTGTATAGCGCTATATAAAGATTATTATTATATTATTAAAAATAGAATCTATTCTTTTATAATAATATTGCTCTTAACTGCACTTCTACTGTGAGATGATCCTCTGACGAAGGCGCTAGCCGAAACGCGATTCAGGGTGGACGCCACTCAGTCTCAGGAGCTCTGCCGTTCATGTAAGTCCTTTTCCCTGATTACTGATTATGTTATGATTTATATCTATACTTATGGGTGATCTTCCACATACTGATTATTTATGATGTGCACACAGTTCCACTTATACATGAGACGTCTCCTATGACGGCACAATAGGGACTTCCTTCCTTCATAGTGCTTCATCACTTTTGCACTGCACTGACACTTTATTTGTATATATCTCCTTGGCTATGTTATTAATATGATTACATTAACACTATGGATAATATTTCGGCACTCCTTGTAATATCATCCTATTTATCGGGTCAGCGTCCTTGTTCTTAATGTGATTTCACATTTGGCTTTTAACATTGTGTTGGTACCCCTGCTATCTCTAATAAATATATTATTGTGATTATTTGCACAATTTTGGTTGGTTCTTTTCTTTTTCTTCTCTCCTGTTTATGGTGATTTCCCCGACTGTCCTTTTTATACAAGTCCGGTATAAGTGGATCTTACTACCTATTACACTGATTATATGTGAGATATATATATATATATATATATCCATGTAGAGAAAAATGGACATCACTCTTCAGGCTGGTGAGGAAATGCTGCTATTTTATTGGCACATACAATACATATTGGCTGAGGGAGTGATAGCAGGAATGAGCAGAAAGCTTTCTGCTCACTCCTGCTATCACTCCCCCGGCCAATATGTATTGTATGTGCCAATAAAAAAGCAGTGTTTCCTCACCAGCCTGAAGAGTGTGGTCCATTTTTCTCTACATGGATTTGGACATTGCTGTGATTTTCCAGGACGTGCACCAATGGCTACAGGCAAGCCTATAACCGACAACCGCGCAAAAGTTGACACGGTAACAGCGGTGCCATCTGCTTTTTTCTCTTTTATGCATATATATATTTATAGACCTACTTTATATTGTTTTTCCATGTCACTCCCTTTATCTTACTGTGAGATGTGGCAGTAGGGATAGAGTATTGCAGCAAAATAGTCTGGGATTATTGCTTTATAAATTCTAAGCCTTGCTGCTACTTTTTTTGATGGATTCATTATCATTGAACAATTCATGTTTTTTATGGTGATCTGTACCCAGAAATTCATCAAAGCTGGCAATGTTACTTGTGTTCCTCCAGAGTTTGTTGCTGCCATGTTTAGCAAAAATCTTTTCAGGGCCAGTTCAAATTCTGTCTATATTCTACAATAATAACTCTCTTGTCTGCAATTTGTTTACGGTGAGGTGTGGCAGTAGGTATGGGTCGCCCCCACACCCAGGGCAGCGGGGATACTCGATATCGGGCCAGTGTCAGGGGGAAGTGTCACAGCAGCAGTGACCCGGTCCGTAGTCCTGGGCGCCCAATATCAATGGCGGTGATGTTAATAATATAGTTTATATGGATAGTTCGTGACGCCACCCGTGGTGTTTGGCAAGTAAGATGTTGAGCCAAAGCTGCATGCAGATCCACTGAGACTGATGGTGTGGTGCAGCAAAGATGGTATAGCTCCCCACAGGTGGAGCTGTAGTCCCAGGGCAGTGTAGGTGCAATGGACAAGGAGAGGCGCAGAATGGTATAGATGCTGTTACCCAGACGTAGCAGTGCTGGAGGTGCTAGCGACGAATAAATGGAGGACACCAGAGCTTGCAGTTTCAAAGCTTTACTCACAGTTCGTGGTACCCACTGGTGCCCGCCTCCGTGCCGTGTCCTCCGGGGTAGAGACTCAATCAACCTCCCGGGCAAGTCAGGGTTCTCCTCTCCAACACTCCGCCAACATGTGCCTTTCCTGAACGACTCCTCTATTGCGCCTTGAAGTGTGAAGAACTCCAGTACCGTGGTTACTCTGAAGTTCCTCCTGTCAGATGTTCCTAGAACCTTACTTGTATGACAGACAACTGTAGCCTGATCAGGGACCTCCTGGATCCTGGCTCTCTATCCGTGTTGCTGTTGTGTCCCAAGTCTTAGATGGGAGTAGTGCATTTACAGCCAACTACTCCACCGGTGTCTGCTGCAGAACCATAAGTGTCCATACAACCTCGGGGCCCCGGCCTTGCGCTGAGAACCTATAGGCAGGGTTCCTCTTCCAACCCACAACTCCTCTCTGTTCTCCTACTCCTTCGTTCCGCGCTATTCTTCTCTCTTATGGAAGCTTAGGTTGCAGTTCTACGTCTTTCTCCTTCTCTTCTCTTTCCCATGCCAGCTGGCTCAGATCACTGAGGCAGCTGCAGCACTCTTTCTAAACTGAACTCAAACTGAACTCAAAACTAACTTCAGAACTGAACTCCTCTCGCTGGACCTCCCGTCAGACTGACCTCCTGTCAGCCTGCTCTCCTTCTCTGGGACTCCCCCCAGACTGACCTGCAATTCTAAACCGTCCCACTCTTTTATATGGATCTCAACTCCACCCACCTCCCAGCACATCTCGTGTTACGAAGCAAGGAATCACCAGAGGTGCTCTGCTACCCTCTAAGCATGAGCCACTATGTGAACAGTGCTGAACTATCCTGTGTGTGGGATGCAGGTGTTGGAGTGTGGAAAGGAGTTCCCAACTTACCTAGTTGGTGGGGCACTACACCTTAGGAGAAGGTGCAGTACCTCTGTGGTGACTGAGCCTCAGGGGCACCACATACCCCCCGTTAAGCACAGCATGTCCGCGGGCTGCAAGACAACAAAGTAGACAGCAAAGAAACATACAAAAATTTTGTAATGCATAACAAACTTTTCTTATACTAATCTTCCTAGTATAGGAGGTACTCATCTTGAACGTTACAAACAATTCTGTCTAAAATTCTATCTAAAATTTTTAATTCTAAGTGCAATTCTCAATTCAAAGTGCTATTCTCTGTAACACATTTTCCTTCATTTTTCTCTCTCTAGTACACATTTATTTGTCTACTTTCACTGTATCTTCTAGACGCAAGACACTGACCGCAAATACCTGCTCTGTCACCTGTCTACTTTCAATTCTTTAGTCACATCACTCATCTCTAGATCAGACATTCTATAAAAGCCATTTCTCAGTTACTAACACTCTTGTAAAACACATTATCAAATACTTCACAGTAAAACATTCAACAGTTATTCTTGTAAGGTGCTGGACACCGCTCCCAGCCGGGATCTCTTGCAGTGTCCTTTGAGGTAGACATCATCTTCGAAAAGTGTCCATGCAGAAACATTATCTTCGCAAAGTGTCTCTATATGTATAACCAAGAAAGGGCACCTAAAGAGGTGCAACTATTTACAATAAAAGTTTTTGGATCACTCCAAGTTCATGATCGCTAGTTCAAATTGGGAAAATGCTGCCAATCAAAACAGGGCAACAAAAGTGCTACCAGAAAAGCAAAAACATGATATCAAAAATAGAAAAAGGCACAACTGGTGCAAACAAACCCTGCTGGGTAACGAGATTTTGAAAATTGTTTTCTTAATGGCTACCAGATTCAAAGTAGTCATTGGCAATCCGTAAGTACTCCTCTTCCCACGGGGTCAAGCCAGAAATCTTTGGTTTGGGCTGCCGAACTGGAGATGATACAAGAGCAGCCTGGTTCCTATGATCGGGTACCTGAGCAGTCTGAGTGGCGACGGTGGGTGGAGGGGCAGCAACAGGTCTCTTTGGCTTGTACCTTTCAATAAACTCCTCCGGAATACGGCGATATTCAGGGCGTACCACCCCCGGAGTCCTTCATGCCGGGTGAAGGTCACATACTCCCCAGGCTGCAGGTCTCTATCAGGATGCCCCCTCCTCAGATGGGGCTCCACGTCCCGCCGGTTAAAGAACAGGTCGCTGATTCTTTTGGGGTCCACAATAAATCCAAACCCCTTCTCTCGGTTTACATTCAGCACCTGCCCCCATCCAGCTGCATCCCGGGGACAATGATACCCAGCACGGGCCCTCTCCTTCCAGGCCAGATCCGGGCCCAGCACAGCCTTCTTTCTCTGCTCCCTCTCCCGATATTCTGCTGCCAACTGTTGAATGGTGTCCCGACATCCTGCCCAACTCTTTTCCTTCTCCCCCTCTTCCCGGGACCTGCTCTCACCCACAGCACCAGCATCCCGGTCCCAGACCAGATCTAGGATGACCTGGCCAGCCGCTGCAACGGCGGTACACCCCAGGGCCTCTCCAGGAGGAGGAACATCTGACATACATGGGGCCCCCGGGCGGTGCGGCCTCTGCTCCGGTGCAGGCGGTGATGGAGCGGATAGTGGCTCCAGATCCGCAGGGGTCTCTGCGGGGACCTGCACAGCCGCGTCAGGTCCAGGCCGGAGCTCCGCTTCCACTCCCGGGTCCTCCGGTAACTCCTTCGGGCAGGCGGCACTCAGCCGTACGGTCAGGGTAGAAGTTCCCCGCGCTCTGCAGGCCTCCTTCCTTCACTCTCCAAAATGGTGTTCTGGCGTTCTTCTTCCTGCCTCGGCCCCTTTCCCGCCACTGGCTTCTTCTGCCCCTCCTTCTGGGGGCGCGTTTTCTTCCAGCGCCTCCATACCAAACCAGTATACGAACCCCTCGGGGGGTGGGCCATGTCGCTTTCACATAGTAATTCAGGCAGGGAAGGCCCAATACTCTTCGCAGTCTTTTCTTAGGACCTCCCATCTCTTCACGCCCTTCTTCTCCGCGCCAGCAGCCATTTCTAATGTCCATTTTACAGTCTATTAAATTAGGTCTTCTACACATTTTCAAAAGTTCAACATCTCACAAATTTCAGGCGCACAGAACCCGATGGCATCGGGTCTCGTCATCCTGTTCGTGACGCCAAAATTGGGTCGCCCCCACACCCAGGGCAGCGGGGATACTCGGTACCGGGTCAGTGTCAGGGGGAAGTGTCACAGCACCAGTGACCCGGTCCGTAGCCCTGGGTGCCCAATATCAATGGCGGTGATGTTAATAGTATAGTTTATATGGATAGTTTGTGATGCCACCCATGGTGTTTGGCAAGTAAGATGTTGAGCCAACGCTGCATGCAGATCCACTGAGACTGATGGTGTGGTGCAGCAAAGATGGTGCAGCTCCCCACAGGTGGAGCTGTAGTCCCAGGGCAGTGTAGGTGCAATGGACAAGGAGAGGCGCAGAATGGTATAGATGCTGTTACCCAGATGTAGCGGTGCTGGAGGTGCTAGCGACGAATAAATGGAGGACACCAGAGCTTGCAGTTTCAAAGCTTTACTCACAGTTTATGGTACCTACTGGTGCCTGCCTCCGTGCCGTGTCCTCCGGGGTAGAGACTCAATCATCCTCCCGGGCAAGTCAGGATTCTCCTCTCCAACACTCCGCCAACATGTGCCTTTCCTGAACGACTCCTCTATTGCTCCTTGAAGTGTGAAGAACTCCAGTACCATGGTTACTCTGAAGCTCCTCCTGTCAGATGTTCCTAGAAACTTACTTGTATGACAGACAACTGTAGCCTGATCAGGGACCTCCTGTATCCCGGCTCTCTATCCGTGTTGCTGTTGTGTCCAAAGTCTTAGATGGGTGTAGTGCATTTACAGCCAACTACTCCACCGGTGTCTGCTGCAGAACCATAAGTGTCCATACAACCTCGGGGATCGGGCCCCGGCCTTGTGCTGAGAACCTATAGTCAGGGTTCCTCTACCAACCCACAACTCCTCTCTGTTCTCCTACTCCTTCGTTCCGCGCTGTTCTTCTCTCTCTTATGGAAGCTTAGGTTGCAGTTCTACGTCTTTCTCCTTCTCTTCTCTTTCCCATGCCAGCTGGCTCAGATCACTGAGGCAGCTGCAGCACTCTTTCTAAACTGAACTCAAACTGAACTCAAAACTAACTTCAGAACTGAACTCCTCTCGCCGGACCTCCCGTCAGACTGACCTCCTGTCAGCCTGCTCTCCTTCTCTGGGACTCCCCCCAGACTGACCTGCAATTCTAAACCTTCCCACTCTTTTATATGGATCTCAACTCCACCCACCTCCCAGCACATCTCGTGTTACGAAGCAAGGAATCACCAGAGGTGCTCTGCTGCCCTCTAAGCATGAGCCGCAATGTGATCAGTGCTGAACTATCCTGTGTGTGGGATGCAGGTGTTGGAGTGTGGAAAGGAGTTCCCAACTTACCTAGTTGGTGGGGCACTACACCTTAGGAGAAGGTGCAGTACCTCTGTGGCGACTGCGCCTCAGGGGCGCCACAGGTATAGCGTATGACAGGCATCTAGTCAGGGATTATTGCCTTGCTGCTGATATTTTCCATTCACTCATTGACCAATTCCAGTATTTTGCGTTATCTGTCCTCAGAAATTCATCAAAGCAGGGAAAATTAACTAATTTAATGTATCCATTCACAGTTTCTCTTTAGCATCTGTATGTTAGAGATTTTACATTACTGCTGCTGAAATTACCCCTTCTAATATCTCAAGTGCTTTGTTTCAATCTATTTCTGGGTCTTTGTTTGTGGTCATTGTACTGCTGGAAGACCCATGACCTAGGATGCAAACTTTCCAGCTTTCTGACCCCAGGCACTACATTGCAAATCAAAATCCTTTGGGAATCTTCACATTTCATGATGCCTTGCACACAGTCAAGACAATTAGGGCTAGAAACAGCAAAACACCTCAAAATATCTTTGAACCTCCACCATATTTGACTGTAACTACTGTGTTCTTTTATTTGTAGGCCTCATTCCATTTACAGTAAACATAAGAATAATGTGCTTTGCCCCAAAAAACTCTATCATGGTATCATTTGTCCACAAGATGCCTACTGGCCTTCTAAAAATAGTGGCCCTCTATATGTTGTGAGAGTTGCTTGCTGACCCTCCAAGTTTCAAACTTTATAGTATTAACACAAAAAAAGAAAATTTGTCCACTCCAGATGGATAAACTATATTGCATTATCAATATATGGCTATGCAAAGCAAATCCATCTGCTGGTCCTCAAAAAATGCTCAGTGAGGCCTGGCTGCTGGCCCTCAAAAATTAGTGTGAGGGCCGCCTGATGGCCCTCTGACAATTCCGGACTTTCAGTTATTGGGCAATGCAGATCAAATCCAAGCTGCAAGCTATAGTAGGATAAAAGAGCCAGAGGGGGCTCAAAACACATGAAACTCTAGGAAGCTACCCATGTGTTAAAATGGTCCACGCTTGTTCCCTTCTCTGGATACACATTGTCAAAGCTTAACTATTGAACTGAGAAGTCATCAAACCCTCTCCACAGACAGCAATGGTCACATACCAACACTGTCCTGTGTCAAATGAAGGATCCTAAAAGGGAACAAAGTAAACCTGTCATCAGGTTTTAGTTTTACCCATATAACCTACAGCCACCACCTTCCAGCCCTGTGTTACAGCATTCTAGACTGCTGTATATAACTCTCCAAGCCACCCTGCAAAGCAAAAAAAATCTTTTGTTATACTCACATATGAGGCAATCTGGTCCAACGGGCGTTGTTGGTCTTGGTCCAGATCCTCCTCCCCTCTAGCGATCATCATCCACCTCTGCTTCGTGTGGATAATGTGTCCTACATCATCCACACTGTGTACCCTGTTGTGCTCATGCTAAGGCATATTTCTTTCTGCCCTGCTGAGGGCAGAGCAAAGTACTGTAGTGCACATGTACCAGGTGCTCTATCTCCTTTCTCTGGGCATGCACACTACAGAATTTTCCTCTGGCCTCAGCAGGGCAGAGAGACGTGCACCTGCTCAGGGTCATGTGGATGATGTATGATGTGTCATCCATACAAAGCAGAGGAGGATGGTGATCACTAGTGTTGAGCATTCCGATACCGCAAGTATCGGGTATCGGCCGATATTAGCGGTATCGGAATTCCGATACTGACTTCCGATACTTTTGTCATATCGGATTCCGGAATCGGAATCGGAAGTTCCCATCATGCTATGAGCCTGCTTGCTTTGATTAAGCCAATGGGAATCCTCCGAAGTGTGGGCACATCCTGTTAGGCATGTAGGCATGTTAACTATTGGCATGGCTGTGATTGGCTGCCGAAATGATGTCATGATGCACTATAAAAGCCACCGCAGCCGCCATTTCTGGTTCACTCTGCTGTGAATTCAGTTAGGGACAGGCTGCTGTAGAAGACTGTGAGGGACAGTTAGAAATAGCGATTCCACCAAACTTCTAGTGCTTTACCCAGGCTACATAAACCACCACTGTAGCCTTCTTTGCCCTAGCAGCAGTGTTCACAGCTGTCTGCAAGGGCTGTGTGAGTGCAGCTCACGCTGTGGAGTGGGTCCTGCAGCCACGTCAGGCTGTAGGCCACCCAGTGTGATCACTGCTGCCTCATACATCTTTTAATTTTTGAGCTGCATTTTTTACATAATTTCAATCTAGTGTGCGTCCATCCGTATCCATATACGTTGGTTGCAAACACTAGTAGTAGACAGCGGAGCCTTTCTGCAGCCTTTCAGTGCTAGTGTCCACTTTGCTGCACTGTTCACGGCTGTCTGAGAGGTCTCTGACTGTGTGTGAGTGCAGCTCACGCTGAGTAGTGTGTCCTGCAGCTACGTCTGGTTGTAGGAAGCTCAGCATGTCACTGCCTCACACATTTTTCTTTTATTGCAGCTCATTTTTTCTTCTATTAGTGTGCATCCATCCGTCTCCATCTACGGTGGTTGCAAACACTATATAGGAGTGCACAGCGGAGCCTTTCTGCAGCCTGTCAGTGCCAGTGCCCACTTAGCTGCACTGTTCACGGCTGTCTGAGAGGTCTCTGACTGTGTGTGAGTGCAGCTCACGCAGAGTAGAGTGTCCTGCAGCTACTTCTGGTTGTAGGACGCTCAACGTGCATCACTGCCTCACACATATTTGTCTTTGAGTGCAGCTCATTTTTTCTTCTCCTATTAGTGTGCATCCATCCGTATCCATCAACATTGGTTGGTTGCAAACACTATATAGGAGTAGATAAAGGAGCCTTTTTTTCTGGCTTGTGCCCTGCCGGCGCAGCCAGATTAGTATTACCCAATTTTTTTGGAGCCTCATCTTTTGCATTGTAGGTTACCTGCCTGCATTGTAATAGCTCCAAAAAGTTGGTGATACTATCAGTTTCAATTCTTTGTTCACATACTTTGAGTTTGTTTCCAACAAAGAAACCACAAAAAAAGTTCACCAAACACTACATTTGGAACTTGTGTAGGCCACATCAGCTCCTATTAAAGTGTAGTCCACACACACACACTTCATAAAATTAGTGTTTCTTGTACCTGTAACCAGCTGTTCAGGAATAAGCACACTAAGGCCCCCCTTTGTACTTTTCTGCCTATGTTAAGCAGTCTGGCAAGATGAAGAAGGCAGGGAGTAAGGCGCGTGGGCGCGGGCGTGGGCGTGGAGTTTCAGCAGGGAGAGGACGTGGGGATTCTGCAGGGAGAGGACGTGGGGATTCTGCAGGTAGAGGACGTGGGGATTCTGGGCCTGCTGCGGGCACCAGTGGATCAGCATCCCCCAGTTTTAGCAGGCAACAGTCCTTTATGCGCAGCTTTGTAGGACCTCAACGTACCCCACTGCTGCGGGAGGAACAAATTGAAGCCGTTGTCGGATGGATGGCAGCTAACGCATCGACTTCAATTACTTCCACATCCTCTCAGGGCCAGAGCACCGAAGAGCAACCATCTGTCTCTTCACCACCTGCCAAAGTGCCCAGGCCATCAGAGAGACATGGACAGGAGCCATCACAGTCTCTACTTCTGTTCTCGGAATCTGTTGGCTTGGAAAGAGGGGGCCAGAAAAGCAGTATTCCTGAATGTGAAGAAGAGGGAGTATGCAGTGATGCTCAACTTCTTTGTCCCTCTGAATCTGAAGAGGCGAGTGGGCCAGTGCCTATGGTCAGCACACCTCAGTACGCATCAGATGATGACGAGACTCAGTTGCCACTTTCTGGTGCATACGGTGCTGGCGAGACAACCCCGGAGAAGCAGCTGTTTGAAGAGGGGAGGGAAGATGATGAGGTCCTTGACCCATCATGGCGTGAGGAACAGGAAGGTGGTGGGAGCAGCTCGGAGGAAGAGATTCCCCTACCGGCCAAAACAGGAGGCAGAGGGAGGGGGAAGACTTGGTTGCCTGTACCCTCCACTTCGGCACCCGTTAGGAGCATTCCTCATTCCAAAGTCAAAACGGGCGCTCCCAAGAGTTGCAGTGCGTGGTCCTTTTTTGACACAGTTGCAGATGACATTTGCTTTGTCAAATGCAAGCTGTGTCATCAGATAGTCAAAAGAGGGAGAAATGTCAGCAACCTCAATACCACAAATATGTGGAAACATGTGCGCACCAAGCACGAGTTGGAGTTGCAGAGACACCCTGAAGACGTAGGCCAACGTACAGCACCACCTACCACCTCTTCAGTTCGTGTTGGGGCCTCTTCCTCCAGCTCACACACTGCTGGTTCGGCTTCCTCACAGGATCGCCAAGGAAGAACCTCTGCCACTGTTGTCTGGAGACCCTGTCAGATTCCACCCATAGCAGCACGTTCCCATCCATCACAGCCATCGGTAGCACAGGCATGGGATAAAAGGCGCCCTTACTCGGCAAACCATCCCCGAGCACAGTCTCTGAATGCTGGCATTGCCAAACTTCTGGCAGTTGAAATGCTGTCATTCAGGCTGGTGGACACTGACACCTTCCGGGACTTAATGGCATTGGCAGTCCCCCAATACAACGTGCCCAGCCGCTTTTATTTCAGCAGGCGAGCCGTCCCTGCCCTGCAGAAACATGTTGAGGGCAAAATAAAACATGCGCTACTAAACGCCGTTAGTAGCAAGGTCCACCTGACCACCGATGCGTGGACCAGTAACCATGGACAGGGACGATACCTTTCCCTCACTGCCCACTGGGTCAATGTTGTGGAGCCGGGTACAGATCTGGAGAGTGGCGCTGTACGTGTTCTTCCAATGCCACGGATTGCAGGACTCCAGTCTGTACACATAGACTCCTCCTCCTACTCAAGTTCCTCAGAAACAGCAGAGCAGGAGCCTGTTACGACCAATATGAGCACAGCCGTGGCCAAACGTCAACAGGCGGTACTCAAATTAATTTCTTTGGGGAATCGAAGCCACACAGCGCAGGAGCTCTGGAATGCTATCAAGCTGGAGAGCGATGTGTGGTTTGGGCCAGCGAATCTCCAGCCGGGCTTGGTAGTGTGTGACAATGGCCGAAATCTGGTGGCAGCTCTTGGCCTAGGCAACCTCACACACATCCCATGTCTGGCACATGTGCTTAACTTGGTCGTGCAGAGCTTTCTGAGGGACTATCCGGATCTTGATGCACTGTTGCACAAGGTCCGCATAGAGTGCGCTCACTTGCGGCGTTCCTGCACGGCAAGATCGCGCCTCGCTGCTCTGCAGCGACGATTTGGCCTTCCGGAACATCGCATCATATGTGACCTACCCACCCGGTGGAATTCAACGTTACATATGTTGGAGCGGTTGTGTGAGCAGCAGGCAGCAGTCATGGAGTACCAGTTGCATCAGGCGCAAACAAGTCGCACTGTGCGCGGTTCACACTTCAGCACCATTGAGTGGGCCTCTATGAAGGACATCTGCCTCGTTTTGCGTGCCTTTGATGAATCCACGCGGATGGTGAGTGCAGATGATGCACTAGTCAGCATGACTGTCCCCCTTATCTGCCTGCTACAACAAACACTGCAAGCACTAAGGGATGAGGTTTCGGAAGAGGTGGAGGATGAGGAGTCCCAAGTGCCATCTGCTTCTGGACAGTCTGCGCTACGTGTTTCCTCACAAAGGCCTAGGCAGGGGACACTTTGTGAGGAGGATGAGGAGGAGTCGATGGAGGAGGAAGACATCTCTCCAGAGGAGGGAGGTACACAAACCTCTACTCTATGTACAGCGAGGGTGGGGTGATGCAGAGCAGGCCGAGGTCACGCCTCAAACAGGGGACAGCGGTTCTTTGGCAGTTGGGAGTCTGCAGCACATGGTTGATTTCATGCTGCAGTGCCTGAGAAACGACCGCCGCATCGCCCACATTCTCGTCTCGGCTGATTATTGGGTGTACACCCTCCTAGATCCTCGCTACCGGGACAGCGTACAAAGGCTCATACCAACGTTGAACCGGGAGCGTAAACTGCGGGAGTACGAAGAGTCACTGGTGCAGTCCATAATGTTTTCCATTCCACCCGACAGCATTGTTGCTAGTGCTTTACAAAGCAGCTCTGTGCGTCGAGGCAGTGGAGGAAACTCTGCACAAAGAGGGAGCAGAGGCAGCGCCGCAGCACAAGGCAAGACCACTATGGCCCAAATGTGGCAAAGTTTTGTGTGTCCACCACAATTGTCTACACCATCAGCGACGCCTCGAGTCAGCAGGAGGCAACGCTTCCTTCAGATGGTGTCAGACTACATGTCTTGCCCTGTCACTGTACTCCCAGATGGCTCTTCCCCCTTCAAGTTTTGGGTCTCTAAGCTGGATACATGGCCAGAGCTTAGCCAGTATGCATTGGAGGTGCTGGCTTGCCCTGCTGCCAGTGTATTATCGGAACGTGTCTTTAGTGCCGCAGGTGGTGTACTAACAGACCGTCGCACGCGACTATCTTCCGATAATGTTGACCAGCTGACTTTTCTGAAAATGAACAAGGCCTGGATCTCCAAAGACTTTGCCATTCCTCTTACACACTAAATTAGTGGTTGGCAACTGTATCCAGGTCTGCTGGTGTGTTCATTTTTCTACCACCTGAACTATAATCCCTGTGCTTCAACACAGCCAGTTGTCGCTCAGATGTGTCGTCTGCACAGAGAAACACACTAGCTCCTGTGTTAGTGGGGTTCAGTAACGCCAGCTGATCCCCTGCTGTGTGGATGGCAGTCTCTCCTGCTGTCTCCACATTCCAAAGACAGTAGGCCTCTGCCTACACCCTCCTATTTCCTGGGCTTCAACACAGCCAGTTGTAGCTCGGAAGTGCCGTCCACACGGAAAGAGACACTTGCTCCCGTGTCTCAGTGGGGTTCAGTAATGTCAGCTGATCCCCTGCTGTGTGGATGGCAGTCTCTCCTGCTGTCTCCACATTCCAAAGACAGTAGGCCTCTGCCTACACCCTCCTATTTCCTGGGCTTCAACACAGCCAGTTGTAGCTCGGAAGTGCCGTCCACACGGAAAGAGACACTTGCTCCCGTGTCTCAGTGGGGTTCAGTAACGCTAGCTGATCCCCTGCTGTGTGGATGGCAGTCTCTCCTGCTGTCTCTGCATTCCAAAGACAGTAGGCCTCTGCCTACACCCTCCTATTTCCTGGGCTTCAACACAGCCAGTTGTAGCTCGGAAGTGCCGTCCACACGGAAAGAGACACTTGCTCCCGTGTCTCAGTGGGGTTCAGTAACGCTAGCTGATCCCCTGCTGTGTGGATGGCAGTCTCTCCTGCTGTCTCTGCATTCCAAAGACAGTAGGCCTCTGCCTACACCCTCCTATTTCCTGGGCTTCAACACAGCCAGTTGTAGCTCGGAAGTGCCGTCCACACGGAAAGAGACACTTGCTCCCGTGTCTCAGTGGGGTTCAGTAACGCTAGCTGATCCCCTGCTGTGTGGATGGCAGTCTCTCCTGCTGTCTCTGCATTCCAAAGACAGTAGGCCTCTGCCTACACCCTCCTATTTCCTGGGCTTCAACACAGCCAGTTGTAGCTCGGAAGTGCCGTCCACACGGAAAGAGACACTTGCTCCCGTGTCTCAGTGGGGTTCAGTAACGCTAGCTGATCCCCTGCTGTGTGGATGGCAGTCTCTCCTGCTGTCTCTGCATTCCAAAGACAGTAGGCCTCTGCCTACACCCTCCTATTTCCTGGGCTTCAACACAGCCAGTTGTAGCTCGGAAGTGCCGTCCACACGGAAAGAGACACTTGCTCCCGTGTCTCAGTGGGGTTCAGTAACGCTAGCTGATCCCCTGCTGTGTGGATGGCAGTCTCTCCTGCTGTCTCTGCATTCCAAAGACAGTAGGCCTCTGCCTACACCCTCCTATTTCCTGGGCTTCAACACAGCCAGTTGTAGCTCGGAAGTGCCGTCCACACGGAAAGAGACACTTGCTCCCGTGTCTCAGTGGGGTTCAGTAACGCTAGCTGATCCCCTGCTGTGTGGATGGCAGTCTCTCCTGCTGTCTCTGCATTCCAAAGACAGTAGGCCTCTGCCTACACCCTCCGATTTCCTGGGCTTCAACACAGCCAGTTGTAGCTCGGAAGTGCCGTCCATACGGAAAGAGACACTTGCTCCCGTGTCTCAGTGGGGTTCAGTAACGCTAGCTGATCCCCTGCTGTGTGGATGGCAGTCTCTCCTGCTGTCTCTGCATTCCAAAGACAGTAGGCCTCTGCCTACACCCTCCTATTTCCTGGTCTTCAACACAGCCAGTTGTAGCTCGGAAGTGCCGTCCACACGGAAAGAGACACTTGCTCCCGTGTCTCAGTGGGGTTCAGTAACGCTAGCTGATCCCCTGCTGTGTGGATGGCAGTCTCTCCTCTTGTCTCTGCATTACAAAGACAGTAGGCCTCTGCCTACACCCTCCTATTTCCTGGGCTTCAACACAGCCAGTTGTAGCTCGGAAGTGCCGTCCACATGGAAAGAGACACTTGCTCCCGTGTCTCAGTGGGGTTCAGTAACGCTAGCTGATCCCCTGCTGTGTGGATGGCAGTCTCTCCTGCTGTCTCTGCATTCCAAAGACAGTAGGCCTCTGCCTACACCCTCCTATTTCCTGGGCTTCAACACAGCCAGTTGTAGCTCGGAAGTGCCGTCCACACGGAAAGAGACACTTGCTCCCGTGTCTCAGTGGGGTTCAGTAACGTCAGCTGTTCCCTTGCTGTGTGGATGGCAGTCTCTCCTGCTGTCTCCACATTCCAAAGACAGTAGGCCTCTGCCTACACCCTCCTATTTCCTGGGCTTCAACACAGCCAGTTGTAGCTCGGAAGTGCCGTCCACACTGAAAGAGACACTTGCTCCCATGTCTCAGTGGGGTTCAGTAACGTCAGCTGATCCCCTGCTGTGTGGATGGCAGTCTCTCCTGCTGTCTCTGCATTCCAAAGACAGTAGGCCTCTGCCTACACCCTCCTATTTCCTGGGCTTCAACACAGCCAGTTGTAGCTCGGAAGTGCCGTCCACACGGAAAGAGACACTTGCTCCCGTGTCTCAGTGGGGTTCAGTAACGCTAGCTGATCCCCTGCTGTGTGGATGGCAGTCTCTCCTGCTGTCTCTGCATTCCAAAGACAGTAGGCCTCTGCCTACACCCTCCTATTTCCTGGGCTTCAACACAGCCAGTTGTAGCTCGGAAGTGCCGTCCACACGGAAAGAGACACTTGCTCCCGTGTCTCAGTGGGGTTCAGTAACGCTAGCTGATCCCCTGCTGTGTGGATGGCAGTCTCTCCTGCTGTCTCTGCATTCCAAAGACAGTAGGCCTCTGCCTACACCCTCCTATTTCCTGGGCTTCAACACAGCCAGTTGTAGCTCGGAAGTGCTGTCCACACGGAAAGAGACACTTGCTCCCGTGTCTCAGTGGGGTTCAGTAACGCTAGCTGATCCCCTGCTGTGTGGATGGCAGTCTCTCCTGCTGTCTCTGCATTCCAAAGACAGTAGGCCTCTGCCTACACCCTCCTATTTCCTGGGCTTCAACACAGCCAGTTGTAGCTCGGAAGTGCCGTCCACACGGAAAGAGACACTTGCTCCCGTGTCTCAGTGGGGTTCAGTAACGCTAGCTGATCCCCTGCTGTGTGGATGGCAGTCTCTCCTGCTGTCTCTGCATTCCAAAGACAGTAGGCCTCTGCCTACACCCTCCTATTTCCTGGGCTTCAACACAGCCAGTTGTAGCTCGGAAGTGCCGTCCACACGGAAAGAGACACTTGCTCCCGTGTCTCAGTGGGGTTCAGTAACACTAGCTGATCCCCTGCTGTGTGGATGGCAGTCTCTCCTGCTGTCTCTGCATTCCAAAGACAGTAGGCCTCTGCCTACACCCTCCGATTTCCTGGGCTTCAACACAGCCAGTTGTAGCTCGGAAGTGCCGTCCATACGGAAAGAGACACTTGCTCCCGTGTCTCAGTGGGGTTCAGTAACGCTAGCTGATCCCCTGCTGTGTGGATGGCAGTCTCTCCTGCTGTCTCTGCATTCCAAAGACAGTAGGCCTCTGCCTACACCCTCCTATTTCCTGGGCTTCAACACAGCCAGTTGTAGCTCGGAAGTGCCGTCCACACGGAAAGAGACACTTGCTCCCGTGTCTCAGTGTGGTTCAGTAACGCTAGCTGATCCCCTGCTGTGTGGATGGCAGTCTCTCCTCTTGTCTCTGCATTACACAGACAGTAGGCCTCTGCCTACACCCTCCTATTTCCTGGGCTTCAACACAGCCAGTTGTAGCTCGGAAGTGCCGTCCACATGGAAAGAGACACTTGCTCCCGTGTCTCAGTGGGGTTCAGTAACGCTAGCTGATCCCCTGCTGTGTGGATGGCAGTCTCTCCTGCTGTCTCTGCATTCCAAAGACAGTAGGCCTCTGCCTACACCCTCCTATTTCCTGGGCTTCAACACAGCCAGTTGTAGCTCGGAAGTGCCGTCCACACGGAAAGAGACACTTGCTCCCGTGTCTCAGTGGGGTTCAGTAACGTCAGCTGTTCCCTTGCTGTGTGGATGGCAGTCTCTCCTGCTGTCTCCACATTCCAAAGACAGTAGGCCTCTGCCTACACCCTCCTATTTCCTGGGCTTCAACACAGCCAGTTGTAGCTCAGAAGTGCCGTCCACACGGAAAGAGACACTTGCTCCCGTGTCTCAGTGGGGTTCAGTAACGTCAGCTGATCCCCTGCTGTGTGGATGGCAGTCTCTCCTGCTGTCTCTGCATTCCAAAGACAGTAGGCCTCTGCCTACACCCTCCTATTTCCTGGGCTTCAACACAGCCAGTTGTAGCTCGGAAGTGCCGTCCACACGGAAAGAGACACTTGCTCCCGTGTCTCAGTGGGGTTCAGTAACGTCAGCTGATCCCCTGCTGTGTGGATGGCAAAGTCTCCTGCTGCCTACACAGTCGTACCACTACTGATTTTTAACCGTGCTCCAATTAGGCCTGTGGCTCCACTGTCTCGTATTTCCCCTGTCCTCCAACCCTGCCAGTTACAGCTCCGAAGTGGCGTCTGCACAATCCACACTTGTTCCTGTGTTCCAGGTGTTCAGTCCGGTCAGTTAATCCCCTGATGTGTGTCCGGCAATGTCGCCTGCTCTGTCCACATTCCCATAACTAGTTATGGGAATGTGGACAGAGCAGGCGACATTGCCAGACACACATCAGGGGATTAACTGACCGGACTGAACACCTGTTACACAGGAAGAAGTGTGGATTGTGCAGACGCCACTTCGGAGCTGTAACTGGTGGGGTTAGAGGACAGGGGAAATACGAAAATCAGTGAAGCCACAGGCCTAAGTGGAGCTTGGTTAAAATTAGTAGAAGTCTACAACCGATCTTAAAATTTCTTCAATGCAGCCTCAGCCTGCTCCGTGCTTGTCCCTGGGCTTCAACACAGCCAGTTGTTGCTCGGAAGTGCCGTCTTCACAGAGTAAAACACTAGCTCCTGTGTTTGTGGGGTTCAGTAACGTCAGCTGTTCCCCTGCTGTTTTGATGGCAATCTGTCCTGCTGCCTCCCAATTGACAGCACATCAGGCCTCAGCCTGCTAAGTGCTTGTCCCTGGGCTCCAACATCGCCAGTTGCTGCTCATAACTGACTTTGGCACGGGTACTCCCTCCTGCCCAGCTTGGTTCCAGCCCTGCCTGCTGTTTCCGGGAAGTGTCAATGTCAGTTTGCCACCCCAAGTTGCCATGTCGTGTTGCGGTTGGGTTAGCCGAGGCTAGGGTGCCAGCAGTTTAGGTGCTTCCTATGTGGACTGCGGGTTCTGGTAAGAAAGGCTTGTTCCGTAGTGCCAGTATGACAAGCACCCCCTGTAGGACTGTGTGATTCGGTAACTGCGGCCAGCTTGCGGCATGCCAACTTTGCTTTTCAGGGGTAACTTCAGCTGCCCCTCCGGGTTCCAGCACTGTCAGCTGGTTCTCGTCAGAGCCTTTGGCCTAGGTGCCTCCATCTCGGTATCCGAGTTCCGGCAACGTCTGCTGGTCCTTGGTAGTGCTTTGTAGCACAGGTACCTCCTGCTTAGTAACCGGGTTCCAGCACTGTCAGCTGGTCCTCGGTTGTGCCATTGGCTCTTATTCCTTCTGCTGCCCCTCCGGGTGCCAGCACTGTCAGCTGGTCCTCGCTATTTCCATTTGCTCTTGCAGCTTCTGCTACCCCTCCGGGTTCCAGCACCGTCAGCTGGTTCTCGTCAGAGCCTTTGGCCTAGGTGCCTCCATCTCGGTATCCGAGTTCCGGCAACGTCTGCTGGTCCTTGGTAGTGCTTTGTAGCACAGGTACCTCCTGCTTAGTAACCGGGTTCCAGCACCGTCAGCTGGTCCTCGGTAGTGCCATTGGCTCTTGTTCCTTCTGCTGCCCCTCCGGGTGCCAGTACCGTCAGCTGGTTCAAGAGGACAAAGAACAGGAAGACAACCACCAAGATGCAGAACAACAAGAGAGAGAAGACAAAGAAGCATAAAAAACAAAGCAGAAGAACATTAAGCATAAGACTAATACTCTGAGCAAATGATATTATCTTATTTATAAGCAGAAGAAGACTAAGCAGTGTATGGGGGTGAGTCCGTTCCTCCTCGTGGTGCCCCTGGAAAAGGCCTGCTGCTGCAGGCCAAACTGAACGCGGACAAATCCTGTTGTAAATCTTTTGTGACAGGCATAACGGAAGGTGTAAACTTCTAACTTTTCTAGATAACAACTACAGGAATGCCTGACACAAACAAGAATATGATGAAGAAGAATAGGAAGAAGATGAAGAAGTTGAATATGTAGAATAATAATTGTTGAATAAGAAGAATATGAAGAATGTAAGAAAAGGAAGAAGAAGAAGAATGTAAAAAAAGGAAGTAGAAGAATTTAAAAAAAGGAAGAAGAAGAAGAATGTAAAAAAAGGAATAAGAAGAAGAATGTAAAAAAAGGAAGTAGAAGAATGTAAAAAAAGGAAGAAGAAGAAGAAGAATGTAAAAAAAGGAATAAGAAGAAGAAGAAGAAGAAGGTAAAAAAAGGAAGAAGAATAAGAAAGAAGAAGAAAGAAGAAAGAAGAAGAAGACATACATGTCTGGCAAAATATAAATGAGGCTAACATAGTCAATATCTTTGTAACTCCTAACGTCTTTAAAAAAAAAGTTTAATTCCTGCTATTCCATTTGATTGGGATAAACCTCTATGGCTTTAATGTCTCCTCCACCTCCCACAATACATTCTACATTATTCTTAGTTGTTTTTCTTCATGTAGAATTAACCTACAAGGAAAGAAAGGGTTTTTTTTAATTCCGATATTTTGGCCCCATTGACTTGCATTGGTTCCCGGTATCGGAATCGGCGATACCGATACTTTTTTTTAAGATCGGCCGATCCATTCCGATCCGATATTTTCAAGTATCGGCTGGTATCGCTCAACTCTAGTGATCACAAGAAAAGAAGAGGTGCCATACCTAAACCAGCAACGCCCATCAGACCAGACTGCCCCATAGGAAAGTACAATAAAAGGTCTTTTTTTTGTTTTGCAGGGAGGCTTGGAGACATACACAGCATTCTAGAATATTGTAGCACAGGGCTTCAAGGTGGTGGCTATAGGTTACGTGGGGAAAAACCTGGTGACAGGTTAACTTTAAGTAAAGCTGCTGGGACACGGGATGAAGTGTCAACCTGATGAAGGACCTGGCCTTATTAAACTATATTAGTAAATGATTGATAGGACATCATCACTTAGGGGGCATAACTGACCATTGGAAGATTGGCACTAAAGTAGCAGGGGGATAAATGTGTAAGTAATTGATATTTCTTTTTTTTTTTATAACATTTCCTAACCTTGGCCAACTTTTCTAAAATCTGAAAACCCCTTTCCTGGTAACAATTTATTTTCTAGATAATAATAATAATCTTTATTTTTGTATAGCACTAACATATTTACAGTTTGCACACATTATCATCGCTGTCCCCAATGGGGTTCACAATTTAAATTCCCTATCAGTATGTCTTTGGAGTGTGGGAGGAAACTGGACTACCTGGAGGAAACCCACACAAACACGGGGAGAACATACAAACTACTTGCAGATGTTGTACTTGGTGGGATTTGAACCCAAATCTGTAAGAATTTTTTTCTTCAATGGCCGACTGAATGGAGAGACTGCAACAAGACTAGAGTCTTTCCTTTAATACTTTTCTTCTCATCACGATATACTTTGAAATTTTTTGCATCTTTTTTTTCATTTAGTCAAAATGAAATGTGAAAATCACTGTACTAAAACCTTACATTATGGTATTTAAAAAAATAAAAAAAAAAGATTTTGTTTTGGAAGATACTGTATGTGTGTCCACTGTGATGAAATTGGTAATGCATCATATTAGACCTAGATATCAACCTTAAGAAGAAACTTGAGAAATAAGGGCCTCCTAAATATTCAATCTGCAGTGTCCTATTGAGGTACACAGGTTTTCCTTGTCCTTTGTAATGTTGTATTGGTAGGTTTCTTGGTTCCTTACTTATCTAGTCCTAAGGTTGCACAGAATAGTTGCTATAATTTATTGACCTTTATACTTATTTGTCATAACCTGTGGGACAACAGAGGATACAATACTCTGACCCTATATCACTCTTCTAGCACATACATCCATTTAAGTTATTATGATGAGCACGATGTAAAGACTCTAAGATCACTCTTCTGTGATTACCATTTTACTTCTGTCTTTGTAATTCTGTGGTTTACTAGATCAAGCCAAAATTTTTCTTGTATTGTGCTTTCTACCAGGAATGGCACAGAGGATTTTTAAAAACTAGTACAGCACCAGACAGCAACAGGAAAGGTCCTTTTTCCATAGTATAAATTTTGTATAAGGGCACTTTCATGGACAGTGTGTGCTATTGCAGCTGCTGCTTGACATTGAGTACTGCTGCTCAGCTTACTTGTAACCAGAATGCCCAAGTCCTTTTACTGTTATGTAGTCCTGAGTATACTCCCATTTAATGTACTGTATATGCAGCAATAGGATTACTCTGTCCTAGGTGCATTACTTTACATTACTTGCTTGAAGACTTCCATTGAAGGAGAACTCACCACCTCTCTTGGCAGCCTGTTCCATTCACTGTCAAAACGTTTTTTCTAAAATCTAATCTGTATCTTCTCTCTTTCAGTTTCATTCCATTGCTTCTAGTCTTACTTTGTGCAAATGAGAATAATGCTGACAGTGTGACAGACGATGAAATATTTGTAGACAGCTATAAAGTCTTTTCTCAGTCTTCTCTTTTGCAACCTAAATCCTCTAACACAGGGTTCCCCAACTCCTGTCCTCAAGGCCCACCAACAGATCATGTTTTCAGGATTTCCTTAGTATTGCTAAGGTGATAAGTGCAATACAAAGGAAATCCTGAAAACATGATCTGTTGGTGGGCCTTGAGGACTGGAATGGGGAACCCTGCTCTAACAGTTCCTCATAGGACAAAGTTTGCAGATCAGTCACCATACTGGTTGCTCTTCTCTGAATTTGCTCCAGATTGTTCATGTATTTTTTTAAAATGTGCTTCCCACTAGACACATTATTCCAGATGAGGTCTGACCAAACAGGAGTAGAGGAGGATAATTACTTCACGTGATCTAGACTGTATGCTTCTCTTTACGCAACCCAGAATTGTATTTCCCTGTTTTGCTGCTGCATCACACTGTTGACTCATGTTCAGTCTTTGATCTGTTAGTGTACTCAAGTATTTTTCACATGTGTTGCTGCTTAGCCCTATTCCTCCCATTCTGTATATGCTTTTTTCATTTTCTTGCACAGATGTAGTACTCTGCATTTGTCCCTCTTACAAACCATTCTGTTAGTTGCTGCCCACAATTCCAGTTTGTCTAGCTCTTTTTGAATCCTATCTCTCTCTCTCTTTCTCTCTTCTCTAGTATTAGCTATCCCTCCTAGTTTTGTGTCATCAGCAAATTTAATCAGTTTACTCTCAATTCTTTCATCTAAATCATAGATAAAGATGTTGCACAACAAAGGGTCAAGGACAGAGCCCTGTGGTAGTCCACTTGAGACATTCTTCCAACTAGACGTGCACCCATTTATGAACACTGTTTTGGTCTGATCACTAAGCGAGTTATGAATGCACCTAACAGTTGTCCCGTCCATTCCATAGTTAGTCATTTTTTTCACTAAGGATGGTATGAGATAATTTGTCAAATGCTTTGATAAAGTCAAGATATACTGTATCTACTGCGTTTCCCTGATCCACCCCGTCGCTGACTCTGTCATAGAAGGAAATTAAGTTAGTCTGACATGACTTATTAGTTACAAACCCATGCTCACTCTGTTTAATCACTTAATTCTCATAAAGGTACTGTACTTGCATACATGTTGTTTAATAATTTGTTCAAAGATCTTTCCTGGTATAGAAGTAAGGCTCATAGGCCTATAGTTCCCTAGATCCACATTCTGCCTCTTTTTGAAGATAGGGACATCATTCGCTCTTCTCCAGTCTTTTGGGACTTTTCCTGTTCTCCCAGAGTGTTCAAAGGTTATGGTGAGTGGGTCCATAATTTCCTCTGCTATCTCCTTCAGTACCCTAGGAAGTAAATTCATCTGGACCTGGAGACTTGAATTCATTTATGTTAGCTAAGTGTTCCCTCACTATCTCTCCATTTATAGATAACGTGGATATTTCTATTCCTTCAAGCGTACAGTGAAAATCAGTTGATGTTGCATTTTCTTTCTGAGAGAAAACAGATGCAAAAGAGAAATTTTTAAGTTTGGTCTGCTCAACATCATTTTTTATCCCTTTACATTTTCATCCAGTAAAAATTCTATAGCATCTTTCTCTTTTCTTTTACTTTTGACATACCACAAAATCCTTTCTTATTACTTTTGACACCTCTTGCAAGCCTTAAGTCATTATCAGCTTTAGTAATCTGATGTGTGCCCTGTAGGTTATGCAGACATCATTATATTTTTCTTTAGATATGCACCTCTTTTTCCATTTGACAAACATTTCTTTCTTCCTTTTTAACATGTGCTTAAGTTCTGTGTTCATCCATCCTGGTTTCCTTAAATGCTTCCTATTCTTCCCTCTTTTAGTGATTGTTAACAATTGTGCTTTGAGAATCTCATTTTTCAAAATTTCTCATCCTTCCTGGGCATTTCTGCCCTTAATGACATCCAGCCATTGGATCCCTCCTATCATCTTTCTGAGTCCCTTAAAATCTGTCTTTCTGAAATCCAACCTTGAAGTCTGAGTTTTCACAGATCTTCCTCCTCTAGTCATCCAGAATTCTATGATAGCATGATTG
Source organism: Dendrobates tinctorius (assembly GCF_039654945.1). Classification (NCBI taxonomy): domain Eukaryota; kingdom Metazoa; phylum Chordata; class Amphibia; order Anura; family Dendrobatidae; genus Dendrobates; species Dendrobates tinctorius. The sequence goes on along the minus strand of NW_027361692.1, from coordinate 3,443,752 downwards.
CTGCCGTCTAGGGTCCCAGCCACCATTACCTACTCAATAATTTCCTCCGTGTTTATAAGGATTACATTCAAAGTGGCAGATCCCCTTATTTTCTCTTCTACGTTTTGGAAGAGAACGTTTTCAGCAAGAGATGATGATAATTTGCTGGATCTGTTACTTTTTCCTAAGAGAGATTCCCATCAGATGTCTGGATCACTTCGTCACATTTCTTAATAACTTGGCCATCCAACGCATCTAATGAACATCCATATCCTCAGCTTGCCCAGGTGGCCTATAGTAAATGCCTACAATGGTGTCCTTTCTGTTGTTCTCTCCATGTCTTCTTACCCAAACAATTTCAACAGTACTCCGAGTCTCGGAAGCTTCAATCTCTTTGGAGACTTACGCTTTTCTAACATACAATGCGACACCTCCTCCCCATTTATTAAGTTTGCTTCTTGCAAATTATTGGTATCCTTCTAGCCTTGTTTTCCAATCATGTGTATCATCCCACCAAGTTTCCATGATGCCAATGACATATTTATTTTCTTACGTTAGAAGCTCCAATTCTTCTTGTTTGTTGCCCATGCTCTGTGTATTTGTGTAGAAACACCTTAGTTTGTGATCCATTTCTCTTTCTCCAGTATTTTTATTATTCTTGCTTTTTTGTCTTTCTTCCTTTCCACTTATAATAGCAGAGTTCTCAATAGAATTTGTTCACTGTATGGCTTTCCCTGGCCTTTTGCTTCCCACCCACCACAATGTTCCAGTTTAAAGCTCTTCTGATGAGTGTAGCAAGGCGACTTCCAAATATGTGCTTTCCAGTTTTGGTAACGTGCAGCCCATCTCTAGCGAGTAGTCCATCATATAGGTAATTCACTTTGTGATCCAGAAATCCAAATCCTTGCTGATGGCACCACCAACGTAGCCAGTTGTTTACCTGTAAAATCTTGTTCCACCTCCTTGTTCCATGGCAATCCACTGGGAGGATGGATGAGAAGACCACCTGCGCTCCCAGTTCTTTCACTTTTTTTTACTAAGTCTTCAAAGTCTCTGCAGAGTGTTTCCAGGTCCTTTCTTGCGGTGTCATTGTAGGGTTCTGGGGGGGCGAGGACCGAGCTGGGGTGAGCTGAGCTGAGGATTTGGTGGTGCTGCTGATGTTAGTGCAGATAGGCCCCCAGATCTCCCGCTCTCTGGCTTCCTTTTCTTCAATGACCTCCGCGATCCAGGCAGAGGGTCCGGAGTAGGCCGCAGAGTCCAGTGGGCGGGCCGCAGTCGAGAGCGGGGGCGAGGCAGAAGCGGCCGCAGGCTCCGATGTGGTATAGGCCGCAACCGGCTTTGGCAGCGACGTCGGCGCGGCCACAGGGGAGGCCGCAGCTGGTAGCAAGGCTTCCACGGGCTCCGGCAAAACAACCACAGGTGGGGCTACAGATGAAGCAGCGGCCGCACTTTCCGGTATGTCAGACACTGCAGCCGATGGCCCGATTTCAGTAGAGGCCGGGAGCGTGGCCGATACAGTGGCCGTCAGCTTGGCAGGGGACACGCGGGGAGGCCGAGGGCCGGTGTCGGGACCCCGTGGTCTGTCCAATGCATGGAGCGAGGAAATGAGGAAATGAGGTTGAGCTGGATTGATGCTGGCGGGACCGAGGACACGCTCACCTTCACAGCCGCCGCCGCTCCCTGCAGGCTTTCCCATCGCTCCATATTCAGCCATTGATCTTCACCCTGCCGTCCGGCAGGGCCGACCTCCAGGCCCGACAGCTCTGCAGGGAAACTCCCTGGGCAGGTCTCTCCACCCGGGCCACTCCCGTTCTTGGGGGGTGCGGCGGTGGGCCTCTCCATCCATTTTCCAGGGTCCAACCTGAGGATACAGCTCTCTTCAGATGAACACCACTCCCCCCAAGGGTGGATGCAATAAAGCCCCGGGTCATGCAGCATAATCAGCAGTGTCTGTGCCTCTTTCTTTGGGCAACAAATCACCACAGCCATTTTTAGCAGCCAGCAATCCACAGTGCAGTTTTCAAATTGTAATCCACAGGGAACAAAAGCAAAGCAATTCTTCTCCCCACGCAGCTTGGGGCCTTTACTACTCGGTGGCAGGCCTGCCGCTGAAGATGTTGTATTGGCGGCAATGGATCCTGTCGACTACGCCAAATGTAGGGTCGGAGGGCCAAGCTGGCCTGAGCTGAGCTGAGGATTTGGTGGTGCTGCTGATGTTAGTGCAGATAGGTGGTGGAGGTGTGCTGTACTCACAGGAATGGGGGGAGTGACCCACTTCTTTGCGTCGACAGGCATGAGACAGAGACAGGAGATGCATTCAACAGGTTCTGCTTTTATTGGCCACCCTCACGACGACCAGCACAATGCATGTCATGACTTTCACACTGTTCTCTCTTGCAGACAGGACCGAGTACCTTCGCTTATTGACTTTCACTGTCGAAGTGTACTTTGTGGCTCTTCCACCGTGGCTGCCCTAGGCCAATCCACCACGGCGTTTCACCCTGCAAAGTCCACCAAATTACAGGTCCTCACAGACCGTCTCTTCCTGTGACCAACGTCCTTAAGGGTCACCCCCCGTAACCGTATCTGTGGCCAAGCTCTCTGATATGTCTCCTCTGTATAACAGACCCTCCTTCCTTGTGAGCTCCCCTGGCTGACTGAAGCTTCTAGAAGCTTACCTCAGTATTTATTCAGCCAGTCCAGATAGCCCCCGCCCACTGTCACCTGACAGTCACCTTTGCCCAATCAGAGTCACCTTGACCTCTGACAGCTATGTAACGCTCGCATGGCAGTTACATAACCTCTGTCGTCGGTGTTCTCCAGTGACCTCTAATGGACAGACTGCCACATGACACCTTCTTTTCCTACCTCTCTGTCTTCTACTACAGACAGAGCTGTTCATCAGCTCAACCTCCCCACATCATTTGTCCCCACATGTATTAGGAGGAATGGGTAGTCATCAGTAGGTCTGAAGACTCCTGATATCCTGTCAAACACATCTTTGATTTTTGCACCTGGAGCACCGCACATTTCTCCAGGTTATATCCAATCTTTTGTTACCCAACATTATGAACATTTTGTTACCAAAGATTCATAGAACAATCTTTTTTTCTATTATAATTCATCTTCTTTTCATGAAAATGCAAATCACCTTGAAAATAACTTCCAAGAATACATGGATCCTCCACTATAACCAAGATTATGTTTTCATGAACTAAACAAAACTTTTTGTCATAATTCATTATGGGATTCATGGCAGCTCTGGTTCTGCTGAAATTTAAATGTTTTTTTTCCTTTCGGTCCAAAAAGAGTTAATGTTTGTCTCTTGCTGGCTGCTCTCTTAGATTGGTCAGCTGATATTGATTGGTAACCACTCCCACATTCCTTTAAATAGTCACATGACCCATCAGCTGATCGCCGGTAATAGAGTTACTTCTTTGCAAAACAGCTAGGGGTTTGGAGCTCTCCTGTCTTGGAGGTTTTGCGGTTGTGGGAGTGCAGATTCCTGGTGCTGTATTCTCTGCTGCTTTGGAGCTTAGATAGCAGCAGAGCCTGAAGATGAGTATATTCCTTTTTTTCTTTGTCCCGTGTTTGTCTCTTCCCATGTGTTTTACCATCTACAGTGGTGAGTCTAGCGTCCTTACCGGCCAGTGCACTAGCCAGGGTATATTGAGTTGACAATCAGGGACTTGACACGTGACAGCGATGGGGGGAGAGGACCCACATAGGGTGTTAGGGGAGCTTAGGGACAGGCACAGGTTGTTGTCAGGAGGTGTCCCATCCCTCGCTCACTACCATTAGGGCCTTCCTCTCCCTTTTCCATCCTGTCGCATTTCTATGCTGTGCTGTCCGCCGGACTTACCAGTGTCCGAGAGTGAAACTTCTAGAGAGAAATTGCCTGTGTACAAAACCAGGATCAGGTATGTAAACAAGGACTTTAGATTAAATAATTTCATGCTGCACATGATCCATCACCTGTATCAACTACAAATATATCTAGTTTTGCTAATCTGATTAATGAAACCATAAAACTGTATATGATGTCAAGAGTAGATGTTAAATCTGAAGTTAGATTGTTTAACAAACATGGCTTAGAAGAATCTCTATTTCTGTGAATTTTCATAACTCTTTAAGAACTTGTATTCAAGTCTTCCTTTGATGTGCTTCTGTGATGTTTGGCTATCTCCTGCTAAGGACTGAAGCATATGCATCTGGCTGACTTTGAACTATTCATTGATCACAACTTGTTAAATGTGAAACTGTCTGTGGAAAGGAAACTCTGCTCTATTCTCCCTTCTTCTATAACTTTCAATTTATTTTTTTTTTAAGCCAAGGTAAGATGTTTGAAGTTACGTTATATGCTTGTTCATGAATGAACCATGTAAACATTAGAATATGAATGAATAATTTAGTTACTAAAATGACTGTTTGTTATTCTATATGTTTTTCGCCCGGTTATTTAACCAGTTCATCACTGGACCATTTTCTCCCTTTACTGTTCAAGCAGCACATTTTCAGGCTTCATCGTACATGCTCTCTTAACAGCTGTAACAATTTTCTCATTAGGATATTTAAGTTATTTTTTTCCCTTATACATGGGGCTTCATTTTTATATAGTTTTGACATTCCATTTTATAGCTGAAGGGGAAAATATCAAATAAAGTAGAAAATAAATCTCTATTTTTTACTTTAATTTAACCCCTTTACCTCATTGGGAGGTTTGCATGCTAATGACCGGGCCAATTTTTACAATTCTGATCACTGTCCCTCTGATCACACTGGAACTCTTCCATGGATCCCAGTGATTCTGAGAATGTTTTCTCATGACATATTGTGCTTCATGATAGTGGTACAATTTCTTTGCTATGACTTACATTTATTTGTGAAAAAAATGGAAATTTGGTGAAAATATTCAAAATTTCACAATTTTCCAACTTTGAATTTTCATGCCCTTAAATCACACAGATATTTCACACAAAATGCTTAATAAGTAATATTTTCCACATATCTACTTTACATCAGCATAATTTTGGAACCAAAATTTTTTTTTGTTAGGACGTTATAGGGTTAAAAGTTGCACAGCAATTTCTCACTTTTGCAACACCATTTTTTTAGGGACCACATCACATTTGAAGTCACTTTGAGGGGTCTATATGATAGAAAATACCCAAAAGTGACACCATTATAAAAACTGCACTCCTCAAGGTGCTCAAACCCACATTCAAGAAGTTTATTAACCTTTCTGGTGCTTCACAGGAATTTTTGGAATTTAAAAAAAAAAAAAATAACGTTTAACTTTTTTCACAAACAAATTACTTCAGATGTAATTTTTTTTTATTTTCCCAAGGGTAACAGGAGAAATTGACCCACAAAAGTTATTTTGCAATTTGTCCTGAGTACGCTGATACCCCACATGTGACGGGAACCACTGTTTGGGCGTATGGCAGAGCTCAGAAGGGAAGGAGCGCCATTTGCCTTTTTCAATGCAAAATTGGCTGGAATTGAGATCAGACGCCATGTCGCGTTTGGAGAGCCCCTGAGGTGCCTAAACAGTGGAACCCCCCACAAATAACTCCATTTTGGAAACTAGACCTCCTAAGGAACTTATCCAGATGTGTGGTGAGAAATTTGATGCTCAGGTGTTTTACTAGAGTTTATAGCGCCCAGGCATGAAAATAAAAAATCATATTTTTTCCATAAACATGATATTTTAGTTGCCAATTTTTTATTTTCCAAGGGTAACAGGAGAAATTGGACCCCAAAAGTTGTTGACCAATTTGTCCTGATTACGCTGGTACCCCATATGTAGGAGAAAACTACTGTTTGGGCACATGTCGGGGCTCAGAAGGGAAGTAGTGACATTTTGGAATGCAGCCTTTGATGGAATGGTCTGCGGACGTCATGTTCCGTTTGCAAAGCCCCTGATGTGTCTAAACAGAGGAAACCCCAACAAATGATCCCATTTTGGAAAATAGACCCTGTAAGGAACTTATCTAGATGTGTGGTGAGAACTTTGAACCCTCAAGTGTTTTACTAACGTTTATAATGGCCGACCGTGAAAAAAACCAAACATTTTCTTTCGCAAAAATGATTTTTTAGCCCCCAATATTTTATTTTACCAAGGGTAACAGGAGAAATTGGACCCCAAAAGCTGTTGTCCAATTTATCCTGGTACCCCATATATGGGAGAAAACTACTGTTTGGGTGCATGGCAGAGCTCGGAAGGGAAGTAGTGATGTTATGGAATGTAGACTTGATAGAATGGTCTGCGGACATCATGTCGCATTTGGAGAGCAGCTGATGTGCCTAAACAGTGGAAATGCCCCACAAGTGACCCCGTTTTGGAAACTAGACCCCACAAGAAACTTATCTAGATGTGCCTTAACAGCAGCAATGCAGAAAAGTGCCCCCTTTTAAGAACTAATCTACTGTTTCCTGGTATTTGAATTTTATAAGTGACCCCGGATCTCACCGGAGCTCAGCCCAGCTGGGAACAGAGCCCAGTGACCGGATGTAACTGCAGTGACTTCAGTGAGATCTCCGCTAGCACCCTGGGAGCGCTTACGGTGCTAGCAGTTATCTCACTGGATCTCACAACAGCTCATCCTGGCTGGGAACGGAGCCCAGTGACCGGAGGTAACCTCTATGATGTCACCCTGGTTACTGACGCTGCATTTCCAGCCACTCATTCACAAGTGGTTCTCAGTGTGGACGGTCGCATGTTGGAACCATCGAGGTTGAAAACTAATGTTTTTATGTTTGGCTACTGTCACATGCTAAAAGACACTTTTTATTGCAAAAAAAATAGTTTTTGCATTATCACATTTTAAGAGCTATAATTTTTCCATATTTTGGCCCACAGTCATGTGGGGTCTTGTTTTTTTGCAGGACGAGCTGACGTTTTTATTGGTACCATTTTTAAGCACATGATATTTTGTGATCACTTTCTCTTCCGATTTTTGGGAGACAGAATGAGCAAAAACCTGCAATTTGGGAATTTCTTTTTTGGGGGTTTAATACCATTCTGTGTGTGGTAAAATTGATAAGGCAGTTTTATTCTTCGGGCCAGTACGATGACAGCGATACCTCATTTATATTTTTTTAATGTTTTTTAATAAAAACTATTTTGTAGAAAAAATAATTGTTTTTGCATCACTTTATTCTGAGAGCTATAACTTTTGTATTTTTCTGTTGATGAAGCTGTATAGTGGCTTGGTTTTTCGGGACAAGATGACATTTTCAACGGTACCATCTATATTTATATCCATCTTTTTGATCGCGTGTTATTCCACCTTTTGTTTGGTGGTTTGATGGTAAGGCCAGAGTCACTCTACTGTAGACTACGGATGAGTGCTATGCGAGAAAAAATGAAAAATAAAATGCAAAGAGAGGCGCAATGACTGTACCTGTGTTGAAATTAAATTCCCTAACTGAATCAACAGGGTGCTCACCTTAAAAGGTTGTGCCACCCTTGCACAACCACGGTGTGAATGTAAATGGTAGTTGGGGAGAGTGTCCACGCAACAAAGAGGGGCACTGTGTGTGGCTGTCAGCAACCTCCGCTCCGCTCCGCATTCCAACTGAGGAAGACGGCTGCGACCGTAGAAACGCGTTGTGGGTATTGGAGGAAGAGTAAAAGCTGAGTTTTTTACCCTTTTTCTGGTTTCTGCCTCTCCTTTAGCGCTCCTATAGACCGCTTTTTTTGTTGCTTCACATGCGAGAAAAAAATCACATAGCACTCGGACCAATGTTAAAACAATGGTCCCTCTCTAGGCTATTAATTTCTGCCCTCAGTCACTGGCTTTCCCTCTCTGGCGGAGAAAATTGCGTGGGAGCCCATGCCGGTTTTTTCTGTGAATTCTTTAATTTAACACCTACAGCTCCAAAATTTTATACACACACTACCAACATTATTAGTGAGGAACATATATAAATCTAATGAATATGCAATGGTTTACTGCATGTAAACCATGTCTCATATCCTGTCGGGTTCTGTAATGATTTTACAGAAGCCGACAATTGAATTATCGGCCATTCTGCTATCTACCTCTGTATGAAATATAAATATATATGTATATGTGTCTCACTGACGTATATATATATATATATAGACAGTATATATGTTTTCAAAACTACTTAAGGCCATGGATGCATTATATGTCCATTTTGCAAGCCGGCGAGAAAATCTCGCAGTACGGATGCCATACGGATGTCACATGGATGCTTAAATGCGAGAAAATCGCATCCTCGCATTGCACACGGATGACATGTGGATCACTGTTCAGAGAACATTTTTGCGATTCTCACCCATGTAAAACTGACCCGACTTTTTATACGTTATGTGAGACTCCGGCCTAAAGCATTGTTTCTTGCCTTGTTTTTTTTTAAAGATTTTCACTAAAGGGGTTAACTAATGGGAGAGTTTAATAGGTCAGGTCGTTATGGACGTGGCGATGCCAAATATGTGTACTTTTAGTGTTTATTTTTTTTCCATTCAACTATTTATTTAGAGATAGAATATATTGATTTTTTATTATTATTATTTTTGTTTTTTTTTAAATATTTTTACAATTATTTAAATTTTTTTTTTACTTTTTCCTAACTTCTTTACTTAGTCCCACTATGGGACAATCATTTTTGCAGGCTGATCGCTTCTATGGCATGCAGATGAAGCAGCATCTGCATGCCATATAAGCTGTCAGCTGCACTGACAGAGAGAGACTTGCTGATCATGCACTGTGTATGATCAGCAAGTTTACTTAGCTCTGATGACCTGGATATCATCATGACGACATCCTGCTCACCATTGCAACGATCGGGACCCCAAGACACGGGGTCTCCAATCCAAAGGCAGAGGGGCTGTCAGCCCCTGTGCCAGCTCCCGAATGCTGCGATCTTGTTCAATGGAAGAAGTGCAATACAAAGCAATTGTGACTGGCAACGCGTCTTGTTTTTTTTAGTTTTGGTTTATTTATGCTTTTTTATGTTTTTTTTCCTATTTTATGTTTGATTTTTTATTCATTTATTTATTTTACACACTTTAACCTTTTGGGGGCATTTTATCATATTAATAGAATCTTTTTATTACTAATTTCTTCTGTAACTGTGCTTACTATATGAGCCCAATTTATGAGGATTTTCAACCTCCTACCTGCATACCAGTATTTATTGAGTCTCCTTGGACCCAGCAACTCCTGCTCCCTTCCTACACCCAGGAATCAAATGTTCAATGGGTCTAGAGGAGGAAGAATGGTGAGTGCTGCTGCTTCTTAAATTGTATGCACAACTCTTGTTCAGTGCTCAATGTACAGAGACTGAAAACTTAAGCAAGGTAATAAACCATGTTTGTCTTCACTGGAATTCTGACTGCTTAAACTACATAGATGTCCATAAGTAGGTACAGGAAAGATATAAATATTTGCACTGTGATAGCAAGTAGATAGAAAAATATTAATATTTCAGAGTCCTCAGTGGTTGATACCTTTTAATGGGTAACTGAATCGATGGTAACACATTGCAAGCTTTCGAGGCTACTCAGGTCTCTTCATCAGGCATAGAATAACACAAAATCTGAACATATTTATGTGCAACAGGACAGAGAAGTAATGCAATAGATTAGACAAGTGATGTAAAACACAACTATCTTTTGGGAGAGGGATAATCAGTTATGGCTGTAAATATTGGAACAGTTCATAGATAAGGAGTGTGGAAGATTTCTTGTCCAGTGACTGAGGTCTGGTCCATGGTCCTGATACCACCAAATGGATTGAAGAGCACATTCCTTAGTTGATGTAGAAAGACATAAATCCATCAGATACATTAGTTCCATTATATCACATCAACTAAGGAATGTGCTCTTCAAACCATGTTACGATCTTTTCAGTTAGCCATTAAAAGGTAGCAGCCACTCAGGACTCTTAGGGAATCTTAATATTTTTCATAAGTAGTTTTATTTTATTTGCAGCATATTTTTATACATGAGTAGTGTTGAGCGATACCTTCCGACATCGGGAAATATCGGATCGGATTGGATTGGATTGAACCGATACCCCAAAAATAACCGATATCGCCGATTGATTATTTTTGGGGTATCGGGTATGCAAGTCAATGGGACACAAATATCGGAATGAAAAAAACCCTTACTTTCCTTGTAGGTTAATTCTACAAGAAGGAAAACAACTAAGAATAATGTAGAATGTATTGGGGGAGGTGGAGGAGACATTAAAGGCATAGAGGTTTAGCCCAATCAAATAGAATAGCAGGAATTAATTTTTTTAAAAAAAATTTTTTAAATTCTTCGGGGTGGTCTTCAGGGTCGTCGTCTCCAGGGTTGTCGTTTTCGGGGTCGTCGTCTTCTTCGGGGTGGTCTTCAGGGTCGTCGTCTTTAGGGTCGTCGTCAGGGAGATCTAGAGTGATTACCAAAAACCATTTAAAAAAACTTGAACTTGGAAATCTAGCAGAAGGTACAAGAAGGCTGAGGAACTGCTGAGAACCAGCTGACAGTACTGGAACCTGGATGGGTAGCCGAAGGTTCAAAAGCCAATGGAACTACCAAGGACCTGCTGATGGTACTGGAACCCGGTTACTAAGCAGGAGGTACCTGTGCCAGAAAGCACTACCAAGGACCAGCAGACGTTGGTGGAACTCGAATACCGAGAAGGAGGCACCTAAGCCAAAGGCTCTGCCTGGAACCAGCTGACGTTACTGGAACCTAGGGGGACATATTCAAGATTGACTTCCAAAGAACCAGCTAATGGTACTGGAACTCAGATAGGCAGCAGAAGGTACACATGAAAAAAAAATTTGCAAGGCCGCGAGCCGGCCGGAGTTACCGAAACCCACAGAACTACAGGGGGAGCTTGTCCTATTGGCACTATGGAACCAGCCTTCATTGCCAGATCCCGCAGCCCACATAGGAAACACCTAAACTGCAGACACCATAGAGTTGGCTAATCCGACCGCAACACGACAGGACAACGTATTGGAGGCAAAGTAACGTTGACACTACCCGGAAACAGCTGGCGTGCTGGAACCAGGCTGGGCAGGAGGGAGTATCCATGCCAAAGACAGTTCTGAGCAGCAACTGGCGATGTTGGAGCCTAGGGATTACAGTAGAAACAGAGTGTAGCCAGAGGCCTAATTGGAGCAAGTTTAATATCTGTAGTAGTGTGAATGTGGACAGAGCAGGCGAAATTGCCGGACACACAGCAGGGGATCAGTTGATGTTACTGAACCCCAATAACACAGGAGCAAGTGTTGACTGTGTAGACGGCACTTCTGAGCAGCAACTGGCGGTGTTGGAGCCCAGGGATTACAGTTCAGATGGTAGAAACATGAACACAACAGGAGACCTGGATACTGTTGCCAACCAATTATTTAATCTGGAAGAGGACTGGCAAATTCCTGCGAGATCCAGGCCTTGATCATTTTCAGAAAAGTAAGCCGGTCAACGTTATCGGAGAATAGTCGCATGCGACGGTCTGTTAGTACACCACCTGCGGCACTAAAAATGCGTTCCGATAATACACTAGCAGCAGGGCAAGCCAGCACCTCCAATGCACACTGGCTAAGCTCTGGCCATGTGTCCAGCTTAGAGACCAAAAATTTGAAGGGGGAAGAGCCATGTGGGAGAACACTGAGAGGGCAAGACATGTAGTCTGTCACCATCTGATGGAAACGTTGCCTCCTGCTGACTGGAGCTGTCTGTGATGGTGTAGACATTTGTGGCGGGGACACAAAACTTTGCCACATTTGGGCCTACTGATCTTGCCTTGTGCTGAGGTGCTGCTTCTGCTCGCTCTTTGTGCAGAGCTTCCTCCACTGCCTCAACGCACTGAGCTGCTTTGTAAAGCACTAGCAGCACTGCTCTCCGGTGGAATGGAGAACATGATGGAATGCACCAGTGTGTCTTGGTACTCCCACATTTTATGCTCCCGGTTCAATGGTGTTAAGAGGCTTTGTAAGTTGTCCCGGTAGCGAGGATCTAGGAGGGTGTACACCCAGTAATCAGCCGTGTTGAGAAAGTGGGCGATGCGGCGGTCGTTTCTCAGGCACTGCAGCATGAAATCAACCATGTGCTGCAGACTGTCAACTGGCCACGAAACGCTGTCCCCTGCTTGAGGCGTCATCTCTGCCTGCTCTGCATCACCCCACCCTCGCTCTACATACTGACTACTAGAGCATTGTGTACCTCCCTCGTCTGGACAGATGTCTTCCTCCTCCATTGACTCCTCCTCATCCTCCTCACAAAGTGTCCCTTGCCTAGGCCTTTGTGAGGAACCACGTTGCGCAGACTGTCCAGAAGCAGATGGCATTTGTGACTCCTCATCCTCCTCCTCTTCCACAATCTCCTCCCTTAGTTCTTGCAGTGTTTTTTCAAGCAGGCAGATAAGAGGGATAGTCATGCTGACTAGTGCATCATCTGCACTCGCCATCCGCGTGGAATCATCGAAGGCACGCAAAACATGGCAGATGTCCTTCATAGAGGCCCACTCAGTGGTGGTGAAGTGTGAATGGCGAGCAGTGCGACTTGTTTGCGCCTGATGCAGCTCGTACTCCATGACTGCTGCCTGCTGCTCACACAACCGCTCCAACATATGTAACATTGAATTCCACCTGGTGGGAAGGTCACATATGATGCGATGTTCCGGAAGGCGGAATCGGCGCTGCAGAGCTGCATAGCGTGATCTTGCCATGTTGGAGCACCGCAAGTGAGCGCACTCTATGCGGACCTTGTGCAGCAGTGCATCAAGATCCGGATAGTCCCTCAAAAACTCTCCACGACCAAGTTGAGCACATGTGCCAGACATGGGATGTGAGTGAGTTTGCCTAGGCCCAGAGCTGCCACCAGATTTCGGCCATTGTCACACACTACCATGCCTGGCTGGAGATTCATTGGCACAAACAACACGTCGTTCTCCAGCTTGATGGCATTCCAGAGCTCCTGCGCTGTATGGCTTCGATTCCCCAAATAAATTAATTTCAATATGGCCTGTTGATGTTTGGCCACAGCTGTGCTCATATCCGTCGTAACAGGTAAGCGTTCATGGGTCCATGTGGAGGTAGACTGTGACGGCTCCTGCAGCACTGATTCTGAGGAACTTTTAGAATATCGAATACCGGAATCGGAAGTTCCCATATTGCAATGAGCCAGTTTGATTTTATTCAGCCAATGAGGAATCCTAAGAAGTGTGGGCACATCCTGTTATGCATGTTAGGCATGCTATCTAATGGCATGGCTGTGATTTACTGCTGAAATAATGTCATGATGCACTATAAAAGCCGCTGCCGCCATTTTGAGTTCACTCTGCTGTGAATTTACTTAGGGACAGAACGCTGCTGTTCTGACTCTGAGGGACAGTTTGAGCTAGTGATTTGCTTTATTGTGCTTTACCCAGGCTACTTTAGCAACCGCTGTGTGAGAAGCTTTATTTTGCCTTGCAGTGCTGTTCATGGCTGTCTGCGAGGTCTCTGTGTGGGAGTGCAGCTCATGCTGTAGTGTGTTCTGCAGCCACCTCCGGTTGTAGTCCGCTCAGCGTGCGTCACTGCCTCATACAGGAACTCTGTATCGGAACTCCGATACCGCGAATATCGGCCGATACCCGATATTGCAGTTTCGGAATGCTCAACACTATACATGAGGAGTATGGTTCAGAAAAAGCCTCTAAATGGCTATAGAAGTGTATTGAATTTGTTTTGAGCCCTTCATTGAAACACAGCCTTATTAATGTCCAAGTGACCTTAACCTGTCTGGTTAGGGGAAAATGGATGGTAATCAGTAGTAACCAACAGCATTATTTGAAATCTAATATTGGACTATTACAACATGGAAGTTTGTTAAAGCAGAAATTTATATTTCACAACATGCACACTGTGTGAGGTAGACAGTTGTGTTTAAATTTCTGGATTATGAAGTGGTTTCTTTTGGCTTAAAAAAAACAACAACTAATTGATAGCTTTCTGGTCTCTCAATGCAGGAACTATACTTTTTGTGACAAAGAACAGGACTTTGCCATATGGCCAGCAAATTAGAGAGAGCGTATTAATTAAGGAGAAGAAGAGCAGACCTGGGACCCCTGTCTTTTGTGCAAGACGGCCAACATCAATCAGCTATCAATGGAAGTGTAGACACTTGGGCACCGACACCTAGAGATGAATTGTGAAAGTACCGTGCACCTCAGAGTTAAGTCCAATATACCACCAGAATCCTGGGAGCCCTCTGCACACACCCTTGCATCTCATCTTTCTCTATCTGTCCCAGATACCGAGCTATAGAGACAGGATCTCCAGAACCACTTGCCGACCCAACTTTGGACTCTCCATATCGGTCCAGCCCCAATGAACCCGTTGAGACGTCAGCCGTCCCGTTTGGACCTCCGGCTAGGAAGTTATAACCCATAAATAATTAAAATTTGCTCTTAATAGTGAACCCCTTTAGCTTGTAGTAACCTAAAAAATACACACAAATGAATTGGATTGCTCCAAGTTAGGTAGTTATTACCTTAATGTGTAATCTGAGCGAATGTCTGGACTCCAGAGGACCAGTAAAGAGCGCTGTGTGTCTTGATGTGAAGTCAGATTGAATGATGTTTGCCAGATAAACGTGGGTTAATACCACGGCTCTTCAGGAGTGCTGTCCCGGCCGGTGACAGACACTCCACGCTCCCCTCTTCCAGCGGTGCGCTGGCGTGCAGTGTGCACGATGTGAAGCTGTGGCGTGAGATGAGCCAACAGGACCTTCGTGATGTCACCGGTCATGTGATAGATTACAGGGAGCAATTCCTCTCCGACTAGTTTCGGAAAAAACACGGTTTCCTTCATCAGGGAGTCCAGACATTCACTCAGATTACACCTTAAGGTAATAACTACCTAACTTGGAGCAATCCAATTCATTTGTGTGTATCTTTTAGGTTACTACAAGCTAAAGGGGTTCACTATTAAGCGCAAATTTTAATTATTTATTTATATTTTATTGATCATATTGGTGGTGTGTGTTCCTGATTTGCAGCAAGTGTTCCTCTCTTTTTTCTACAGTTACTAGCGTAACCTACAGTCTATAGTAGATAAGTTATAACCCATCTTAGATATTGGGGATTATTTCAGCTAGGTGGTAAAGGGAGGAGGTTCAAGTCCTACCCCAAGAGGCAGTGGCAAATATGGGAGGGGGCGAGCTAGGGGTTAAAAGCTAGCTACACACATTGAGCTAATGTCATTTTTCTTCCATTGAAGCCACTTCATGTCATGTGTGGAGATGGACCAGAAACTAAAAAAGTACCTGTGGACTTGAGCACTTTCCTGGGGCCCACATGCTATAAGAAATGGTAACTTGACACATACAGCTAACTGCAATCCCATACCTGTACCCTACCTTTATCTGTACTTCTGGCTGTAATATCTGTATTTACTCTGTATATATTTGTATTATCTAGTGCGCCTTTTTGGCAAAAATATCATTTAATTTTGGGCTGCTATTTTATCTCGAAACCCGATTTCCCATGTCCGTGAGACCGGCTAGTACTAATATGCTACCTGGGGTTGGTTTCTGACCCAATAAAAGCTTGATAATGGACCAGGCTTATATCTAACTAGGAACTAGTTGCAGCATACTGTTCTGGTGTTATTGGGGAATCCTTGCAGTGAAGGATGGGAGGTTTATATATATATTCCTGGCCTGGGACTGGTGATATATATACTGCCCTTACAGCAGAGTGCCCTGATAACCAGTACGTGACAGGGCAGCCTCTCCGGTGACTACTTATCCTAGGTGCAGTTCCCTGACTAACCTGAGGTTAAAGGGAATCTCTCACCTCATTTTTTCCTTATGAGTTGTTGCCACCACCATTAGAGGCTTATATACAGCATTCTGATTCTGTAATGCTGTAGATAAGCCCCGATGTAACCTGAAAGATAAGAAAAACGAGTTATATTATACTCACCCGGGGGGGTGGTCCGGTCTGATGGGTGTCGCGGGTCCGGCGCCTTCCATCTTCTTGCGATGACGTCCTCTTCCTTGTTTTCTGTCGTGCTCCTGCACAGGCGTATTTCTCTGCCCTGTTGAGGGCAGAGCAGAGTACTGCAGTGCGCAGGACCCTCGAAAGGTCAGAGAGATCCAGTGCCTGCGCACTGCAGTACTTTACTCTGCCCTCAACAGGGCAGAGAATTATGCCTGCGCAGAAGCTGCGACAGAAGCAAGGAGGTGGACGTCATCACTAGAAGTTGGGAGGCGCCGGCCCCGACCGCGACACCTATCGGACCGGACCGCCCCCCGGGTGAGTGTAATCTAACTCGTTTTTGAGTTTGTGTGGACTGGTGAATTTCAAGAAATTTGACTTGAAGTTGGTACTCTGTGTATTGCTATAACCATCTCTAATTAGGAGACCTTTTTGTAGTGTAACTAAAGACACACCTAAAATATGTGATTCATTTGTGTGTTTTCTTTATTCTACGTTTTCTTGTTTCTAACATCAGATCTTGCTCAGCTGTACAAAGGATATGTGATCAATTGCATGCACAACCACCTCTTTATTGACTTTTATGGAACAAAGGGAACAGTACTGTCCATGATAATTTTGTAGACAATGAATAGAATTGTGATCCCCGAGTCATACTCTTACCTATTATACATTGGCTACCTATCCTGTGGTTGGATAATACCATTTTCTGTAGGTATTAATTACAATTTTCATTGTTAACCTTTTATTTTTACCTCTTCTTAAAAGTGTTATAAGAAAACTATATGTGGGTTTGATTTTTGCATGGCAAATTACAGTTCACCTTATGCACATTGAACCAAAAAAGAAAACACATTCAAAGTGGGTGAAATGTTAAAATAATTCTTAAACTGTTTTTTGAATTTTTCTTTAATGGCATCCATTGCATAGTAAAAATATTCCAGTAGCTTGATTCTCCAGGTCACTATGATTATAGTTATACTAAATTTATATAGTTTTTAAATAAATTAGTGCTTTTAAAAAATTCAGAGTTTTCTAAAAAAAAGATTTGCTGTGTGTTGATTTTTTGTAAGTTCTATAACTACATTCAGGCAGTAGTCTGGTATTAGAGCTTGTTTTTTGCGCTGCAAGCTGATGTTTTTATTGATGCCATTTTGAGCTACATGCAACTTTTTGTGTTCACTTTAATTCCATTTTTTAGGAAGGAAGATGAAGCAAAATCCACAATTCTGGTGTTTTTATTTTCATTCTTAAATAATTTTATATTTTGAAAGATTGGATTTTCATAGATGTGACGCTAAACAATATACTATTTTATAAAACCTAAAAAGACTACTTAACAAAAAACACTAGAGGTTATTGGTTATCAATTACATAATTTTATTTAGTTATAGAGACACCAACAAGGACTTCTGATAAAAATACCAATAAAATTTCCTATGAAGGAAGCAGCTCAGCATACAATACAAAAACTATAAAGGGTTTATCATCCCCAGAAAAATATATAGGGATGTTGGAAAGCAGAAAAATATAATCATCTAATATTCCATATAAAGTGCATATGTGCATGGATTTGAACTTTTATTTTTTTTAAAAAAATATACTTTTTTAACATTTTTTTTCAGATTGTTTAGGGGACTTTAGAATTGCACTATATGGTGACATTTACAATCTCCTCTAGCTAAGCTTAAGATAAGTACCAAGAAGGAGTTAGCAGGGGCCTTTCGTAGGGGAAAATTGCAATTTCTTATAGCTGGGATTCAAAGGAATAAAAAGATAGAGGTGATGCAGGCATTCAGTAGTGGCCTGACTATCGTGGTCAGACAAGGTCATTTGCAAACACATTCTGGGGGTTAAGTGGTGCTCTTAAACAGCACCACTTAAAGGAGTCATGCACCTTTCAGAAAATCCCAGTCCCGTCTTTTTTATGGTCCCTGGACCCAGTGCTGAGTCTCCATTGCTGCTCTCAGTGCTTGATTTTGGATGCAGTGCTGATGTCACATCTTCAGGACAGCAGCCAATCACTGAGCTCTCTGCCTAAGTATACGGAATGTTCTGCTAAGAGCTGCTGAGCACAGTGATTAGCTCCAGCACTGTAGATGCGTTGCCAGCACTGCATCCAATATCAAACAATGAGAGCAGTGTCAGAAACTCAGTGCTGGACCAGGGAATGGTGACTAAAGTACCATTTGTTTTTTCTTTTATAACAAACTGCATCTGGAAGTGGGATTTTCTGTAAGGTGATAGGCTTTTCAATTACTGGTATCAGCAATTGTATGTGGCATTTAAGTGGTTAAACAGCAGTCATTAGAGTCAGCTCCGATCACTGCTGATAGTCAGGACGTCCCACCTTCTAAGCTCTCTTCATAAGTGTGCACCAGACATCCACTGTATGTATATTGGAAAGGGGGATAAACATTTTCATGATTCATATTTTGCTATATTGTTTGCTACAAGAGTAATATACATTATCCAAAAAATATAAACAAATTCTAAGTACAGTTAGGTCCATATATATTTGGACAGAGACAACATTTTTCTAATTTTGGTTCTAGACATTACCACAATCAATTTTAAACCAAACAATTCAGATGCAGTTGAAGTTCTGACTTTCAGCTTACATTTGAGGGTATCCACATTAAAATTGGATGAAGGGTTTAGGAGTTTCAGCTCCTTAACATGTGCCACCCTGTTTTTAAAGGGACCAAAAGTAATTGGACAGATTAAATAATTGTAAATAAAATGTTCATTTCTATTACTTGGTTGAAAACCCTTTTTGGCAATGACTGCCTGAAGTAGGATATTTTAGCCCCCAATTTTTTATTTTCCTAAGGGTAACAGGAGAAATTGGACCCCAAAAGTTGTTTTGCAATTTGTCCTGAGTAGGCTGATACCCTATATGTGGGGGTAAAACACTGTTTGGGCGCATGGCAGAGCTTGGAAGGGAAGGAGCACCATTTGACTTTTTCAACGCAGAATTGGCTGGAATTGAGATCAGACGCCATGTTGCATTTGGAGAACACCTGATGTGCCCAAACAGTGGAAACCCCCCAATTCTAACTTCAACCCTAACCCCAACACACCCCTAACCCTAATCTCAGCCCTAACCCTAGCCCTACAAAACACAAGCCGCGGAGACACCATCACGTGTTTCTCAACGCAAGCAATGACTAGCCAGGTCTTTCCCCGGGAAGGAACAACCACGGGAAGGGCAGTCTCCAATGAAGGAAACCACCTATGCCAAAACATGGTATCCATCCACAGACAGCTGTTTCAGGGTATTGCCCCTCATCAGTGTGGAGTAGGAAACTGGCTAGTAGGAGCAATGCCTAGTAAAAGACTGTGAAAAATGAGGATGAATGAACTCATGGAGATCAACATCCAACACTGCGGAGACACCATCACATGTTTCTCAACGCAGTGATTCTAGAGCAATGCTCCCATCCCTTATGGGAAATATGCAAAAACATGCAAAACACAAGCCGCGGAGACACCATCACGTGTTTCTCAACGCAAGCAATGACTAACCAGGTCTTTTCCCGGGAAGGAACAACCAGTGATGGTGTCTCCGCAGTGTTGGATGTTGATCTCCATGAGTTCATTCATCCTCATTTTTCACTAACCCTAGCCCTAGCCCTTACCCTAGCCCTAGCTCTAACCCTAACGAGAAAATGGAAATAAATACATTTTTTAAATTTTATTATTTTTCCCTAACTAAGGGGGTGATAGCGGGGGGGTTTGATTTATTATATATGGCGGGTTTGTATGTTTGTCAGCTGTCACACTCTAAAAGATGCTTTTTATTGTAAAAATAGTTTTTGCATCACCACATTTTGAGAGCTATAATTTTTCCATATTTTGACCCCCCGAGTCATGTGAGGTCTTATTTTTTGCGGGACGAATTGACGTTTTTATTGGTACCATTTTCGGGCATGTGACAGTTTTGATTGCTTTTTATTCTGATTTTTGGGACGCAGAATGAACAAAAACCAGCATTTCAAGAATTACTTTTGGGGGGTACGTTTACACCGTTCTGCGTGCGGTAAAATTGATAAGGCAGTTTTATTCTTCGGGTCAGTATGATTACAGCGATACCTCATTTATGTCTTTTTTTATGCTTTGGCATCGCTTTATTCTGCGAGCTATAACTTTTTTATTTTTTCGCTGATGACGCTGTATGGCAGCTCATTTTTTGCAGGACAAGATGACGTTTTCAGTGGTACCATGGATATTTATATCCGTATTTTTGATCGCGCGTTATTGCACTTTTTGTTCGGCGGTATGATAATAAAGAATTATTTTTTGCTTTGTTTTTTATTTTTAATTTTTAAGGAGTTCGCTAAAGGGTTTAACTTATGGGACAGTTTTATAGGGTGGGTCGTTACGGACGCGGCAATACTAAATATGTGTACTTTTATTGTTTTGTTTTTTTTATTTCCAAAAAATGAATTTATTAGAGAATATTTTTTTTCATTTATTTAGCGATTTTTTTTATATTATTTTTACTTTTTTTAAAAATTTTATTACAATGTCCCAGGGGGGCATAACTGTCATGTTACAGATCGCTTGTCTGTCACATCACAGATCGCTGTGACAGATCAGCGATCTGTCACAGGCAGTGCTGCAGGCTTCCTCATGCCGGCTCCTTGCAGGCATGAGGAAGCCGCCTTCCTGCAGGCCCCCGAAGGTTCCCGCTGCCATTTTGGATCCAGGGACCTGCAGGGAAGGAGGCCCCCGCAGCAGCGCTGCACATTGCGCTGCTGCGGGGGTCTCAGGGAAGTACGGAGGGAGCCCCCTCCCTGCCGATGCTTCCCTAAACACCCGGTACACTGAGATCATGTTTGATCGCAGTGTGCCAGGGATTAACGTGTCGGGGGCGGTCCGTGACCGCCCCTGACACATAGTGCCGCTGTCAGCTGTGATAATCAGCTGACACCCGGCCGCGATCATGAGCACCGCAGATCGCTATGACGTACTATCCTGTCCATGGGCATAGGGGCCCTGGTCCTATAGATGGGATAGTACATCAGATGGCAGAAAGGGGTTAAATAGTATCTGTGCAGTTAAAATTACTGATGATCTAATAATTTGCATCTTTTCAGTAACTAAGCAATTAGAGAGTAATATATACAGTATATATATATATAGTGAAGGAAATAATTATTTGATCCCTTGCTGATTTTGTGAGTTTTCCCTCTGACAAAAACATGAACAGTCTATAATTTTAGGGGTTGGTTAATTTTAACATTGTGAGATAGAATGTCAAAGATAAAATCCAGAAAATCACATTATACGAATTTATTTGCATTTTGCAGTGGGAAATAAGTATTTGATACCTCTGGAAAACAACACCTAATACTTGTTGGCAAAACCCTTTTTAGCAAGAACAGCAGTCAGCATTTGTTCTAAGATCTGGGCAGGTAAGCAGTGCTGCCTTTTTTCTGAAGTGTAATTTAAATTTTTGGAGGCTTTAGTCTTCTTTTGTGGCTTTGCTATTAGTTTAGTGTAGGGACTCCCAAGTGTGGGGATCCTTGACGTGGATTGCGAGTTTGCCTATTTTGGCCAAAATATCAACCAATACCTCACTATTTTTGTGTATTTTGTGCACTGTATTTTTCAGGGTGCAGCCAAGCCCAAACACGTCTGGTCTCGTATGATTGGTGTTCACAATGGGATGTATTGACAGTGTACTGGCCAGCCCGCCTAATCGAATAGCAGGGGCGTGACTAATAGGCTGTGAACCAGGCACTGTGCAGTACCCTTATGTGAACAGCGCTCTATGCGGGTCTTCATTGTGCAAATGTATACTAAGCAGTCGCCCCCTCCAGGAATGGGTAGGTGGAGAGTGGCTGCTAATTTAGTATTTTGCACCTGTGTTGCTAACATCTTGCTATATGGACTGGCTGCACCCTGCAGTGCATTTGTTCTAAGATCTGGGCAGGTAAGGAGTGTTGTCTTTTTTTTTGCTGTGTAATTTAAATTTTTGCAGGCTTTAGTCTTATTTTGTGGCTTTGCTATTAGCTCAGATGTTTTTTATAGTTGATTAGGTTTGCACACATGTCAGGAGGAATTTTCGGTCCACTCCTCTTTTCAGATCATCTCTATATCATTAAGATTTTGAGGCTGTCGCTTGGCAACTTGGATCTTCAACTTCCTCCATAAGTTTTCTATGGGATTAAGGTCTGGAGACTGGCTAGGCCACTCCATGACCTTAATGTGCTTTTTGTGAGCCACTCCTTTGTTGCCTTGGCTGTATGTTTTTGGTCATTGTCTTGCTGGAAGACCCAGCCACGACCCATTTTTAATGTTCTGGCAGAGGGAAGGTGGTTATCACTCAGGATTTTATGGTTCATGGGTCCATCCATTCTCCATTGATGTGGTGAAGAAGTCCTGTGTCCTTAGCAGAGAAACACCCCCAAAATATAATGTTTCCTCCTCCATGCTCGACAGTGGGGATGGTGTTCTTTGGGTCATAAGCAGCATTTCTCTTCCTCCAAACAAGGCAAGTGGAGTTAATGCCAAGGACCCTAATTTTTTTTCTCATCTGACCACAGCACCCTCTCCCAATCACTCACATAATCATCCAGGTGTTCATTGGCAAACTTCAGATGGGCCTGCACATGTGCCTTCTTGAGCAGGGGGACCTTGAAGGCACTGCAGGATTCTAAACCTGTACGATGTAATGTGTTACCAATGGTTTTCTTGGTGACTGTGGTCCCAGCTGCCTTGAGATCATTAACAAGTTTCCCCGTGTAGTTTTAAGCTGATCTCTCACCTTCCTCATGATTAAGTGTACCCCACGAGGTGAGATTTTGCATGGTGCCCCAGATCGATGTCGATTGACAGTCATTTTGTATTTCTTACATTTTCTTACTATTGCACCAACAGTTGTCTCCTTCTCACCCAGCGGCTTACTTATGGTTTTGTAGCCCATTCCAGCTTTGTGCAGGTCTATGATCTTGTCTCTGACATCCTTATAAAGCTCTTTGGTCTTGCCCATATAGTAAAGGTTAGAGTCTGACTGATTAATTGAGTCTGTGAACAGGAGTATTTTATAAAGGTGACTATGTAAGACAGCTGTCTTTAATGCAGGTAATGAGTTGATTAGGAGCGTCTAACTGGTCTGTAGGAGTCAGAACTCTTAATGGTTGGTAGGGGATCAAATACTTATTTCACACTGCAAAATTCAAATAAATTTATATAATTTATACAGTGTGATTTTCTGGAATTTATTTTTAATATTCTATCTCTCAATGTTAAAATTAATCTGCCCTTAAAATTATAGACTGTTCATGTCTTTGTCAGTGGGCAAACTTACAAAATCAGCAAGGGATCAAATAATTATTTCCTTCACTCTATGTGCATATAAATATAAGGGAAGGGAAATAATTCTACTGGATTAGATCTCATGCACAGGCATTAAGGATCATTTTTATGAGAAGTATATTGATAAATATATATTTAAAAAATATTGTCCATGTGATGCAGAATATGTAGCCTCAGACACATTTGTCTCCCTATCTCACAGAGATGAAAGAGAAAGGGTAGAAATATGGTTGAGGAGGCAGTTGTTAGACTGAATAATGTGCTGCATATCTGTAAATTAAAATAAAAACAATATACATAGTCATGATTAATGTTCTAGGGCACATATCAGGGGATTATGTGTCTTATAATGATGTACTGTGCTGCCAATGAGCTTGTAAAATATGTATAAATTGATCAGATCTGGGATTTAAAGCAACACAATAAATGTAATCAGGAAATCAAGCAGCTACATGATCAAAATAGGGTAACCCAACACTTTTTCACATACAGCAACTCAAGAAAAAGTCCAAAGCAGTTTATTATGCAAGACTCAATGTATTTTTTTCTAATAAACATGAAGCTATAGCAGTGATCCTACCATTCACAAGACTGATCAAGTGATCGCTGAGACTCCAGTTACAGTATATGAGGAAACTGCAGATATTAACCAGACTCAATCCTAACACAGTTTTAATAGGGAAAATTGTCACCCTAACATTTCTGATTTCTTCCATAACTAGGAATCATAAGGCAACCCTAGATACTGCAAAAGTGTACAAAATAATAAATAATATATAATAACCTTTATGAATGGGTCACCGAGGAGGAAAAAACCTAAACATGCTAAGCCCAAAAAAACCAGAGAGGTTGGTAACTATGCAGATTGCAGATCCCTGATTCTAACCACACAACTAGCAGCAGCCGTGGAGTGTACCTACGATGAACCTAAACGCCTCGTCACGACCAGAGGACTAAATAAGCCTAAAGCAAGAAAGGGGAGAACTAACTGCCCCAGTGCAGACCCAAAAGGAAAGACAGCCCCCACTCATGTATTGACGGTGAAACAAGATGAAAACACAAACACAGGCAGGAAAATAGGCTGAGCAAATGATGGGGCCCAAACTAACAGAAAGGAGAGGAAAGGAAAGACACTGTCTGCAATCTGCCCAAAACCCTACAAAATAATGTCCAACACTTCTGATAACAAAATTAACCCTGAAGTCAAATACAGATAAATAAGAGTGGAAATGCAGCACAGACCCAGCCGTGGCTGACTGACCACACAAAAACTGAATAGAACAACAAAATCAAGTGTGAACATTAGCAGAGAAACTTAGCTTGAGCTGACTGGAACAGAGCTGAGAACCAAGACCTGACAAGCAGAAGGAATCACCAGCTCCAGAGTAGGGCGTCGGCTGTCTTAAATCCAATCTGAGATTCCTGAGGTCCAATCGTCATCCTCATTATCAGGTGGCAGTAGAGATCTACTGATTAAATCAGCCTCACTACCTCCTGTTACCACCAGAGGGAGCCTGGAAGGAGAACTCACAACTGGTAGACCAGAAAATGAATTCACAGCAAATAACCATATACTATACTCCAATGGTCTTTTATAATCATATAGTGACTGCACTGAAAAAAAGGAACTTATTCAAATCCTTTTATGTGTACCTAAGCCTGCTCAATTTTCTACAGTCATTGAGGATGACAAGTTCTAGCTCCAAGATCCAGCACACGCGATACAGAGCAGGCTACCAGTCAAGGAGCAAACAGAGTGATTGCAGCATGCTATATAGTGAGGAGTGAGTATTCTCTGCCTTTGGGCACCACTCCAATGTCTGGGAGCAAGCCGCTTAATGTAATTTTCTCCCTACACCCGCACTTCCAATTAATCTGCTGTACCAGTTTAAAATGAAATTTACTTATATGACTGCAGGATTTTTTTAACATGCTCTCTTTAAAATTTGACATGAAGTTATATTGATTTTGTATCTATCTTGTAATCTTATAATGAAACCTACCAAGCTGTATTATATTTTAGTTTGCAAATAGATAGTCCCTAAGGTTGACGCATTGGAAGCAGTAAAAATGAGAAGTGAAAGGATCTTTGCAACAGTGGCCACAATGTGATCCAAGACGAATCAGAGCTTCTCTAAAATAGGTCTTAGAGTGGATCGAACAGTTCAAAATTGGTCGATGGGAGGAAAGCCAATAAACTTGCATCTCAGACCCATGGAAGAGCTACCTTAATATGTAGGACACCATAGTTGGCTATTATAGAAATGTGTCACAATAAGCAGTACAGTTGCGAAGTCATAGGCTGTTGACTCCCGCCCATTAGTAAAAGTGCCTTCAATGGGCGCATCAGCATCAGAATACAATGATGGGGCAATGAATGAATCTATTGAATAATACTTTCACTTTTATATCATGTTGATGAACAGGTGAAATTACATAAAATAACTGGGAAGAGATGCCACCAGGATGCACAAAGCGACCCAACAGAGGTAATGCTTTAGAAAATGTTTTAGAAAATATTTAGTTAAAAACCTTGGGTTCTGTGGCTACAGATTTGAAAAGTACCACATACCAGGGTTACAACTATCATAAGGCCAGTTGAACATCCATTTTGCTTTCTCCTGTTGTTTATAGTCCAAATAGAAAAAGGCCCTATGCTATTGCATTGGGAGTGCGGTGAAATTAACATCTGTGTATGCTTAGTGGTGTTGACAGGAGCAGCGGACGTGTCTCACTGTAACAACTCTGCTAACATCACTGCATGGCCTCCCATCCCCCGCACACCAACTTACCCATTGCTCCAGGTCATGCTGTGATTTCTGTCTGCTGCCAGCCCCATGCTCTGTGCCTCTTGCTTCCTGTCTGCTCTGTGCATTTTTCCTGGCTGTGTGCATAGGGTGGCGGCGCCAGAACTCTCTGGTTCTTATGGAATCAGGGTGCACCTGTCTAATGTGCCCCTGACCAATTACCAAGAGCCGTCTAGTATTTAGGGCAGCTCCACCCTGTGGATCTTGCCTGTGCAATGTGTTGACTCAGTTAGTGTCTTGCTACTGAGCTGCCAGGTCCTGTGTTTTGCCTTCTCTGGAGGCTTTATTCCTAGCTTGGCTTTGTACTTGTCTGTCTGCCCTCCAGGAGGCAGAATATCCTGGTCTTTGTGTCTTTGTTTTAGCCTTGTCTTGTACCTGTCTTGCCACCCTTCAGGAGGCAGAATTTCCTGGTGTCTGTGTTATTGCTCCTAACTTTGCCTTGTACCTGTGTAAACTCTGGTCCCTGTGTCCTTGCTCCTGTACCTTTGTCTCGCACCATTACCTTGTCTGAACTCTGTCCTACCTCTGTCTGTCAGTTACTTTGTCTTTGAACTCTTTCCCTGCTGTGTCTTTCCTTGTGTTCTCTCTGTCTGCTTGTGCTCCATACTCTTGCAGGTCTGCTTATGCTCCGCACTCTTACGGCTCTGCCTGCGCAATACTCTTGTGACTCTGCCTGTGCTCCATACTCTTGCAGCTCTGCTTATGCTCCACACTCTTGCGGTTCTGCCTGCTCAGTACTCTTGTGACTTTGCCTGTGCTCCGTACTCTTTTGGCTCTGCTTATGCTCTGCACTATTGCAGCTCTGCCTGCTCAGTACTCTTGTGACTCTGCCTGTGCTCCGTACTCTTGCAGCTCTGCTTATGCTCCACTCTCTTGCGGCTCTGCCTGCTTAGTAGTCTTGTGACTCTGCCTGTGCTCCGTACTCTTGCGGCTCTGCTTATGCTCCCGCTCTTGTGGCTCTGCCTGCTCAGTACCCTTGTGACTCTGCCTGTGCTCCTCACTCTTGTGGTTCTGCCTTTGCCCCACTTCCACTGCTGCAGAACCTCTTGCTTCAAACTTCAGCTCTTCTCTGCAGCCTTGCGGTTCTCCTCCTGTGTGAACAGGTCCAAACCTGTTCCTTCATACTCCTTTTCTTCCTGCCTGTACCAGTACCTGCATTTGCTGTGTGAACAGGTCTCTACCTGTTCCTCCATACACCATTCCTTTCTGTCTGTACCAGTACTTGCACCCGCTGTGTGAACAGGACCCTACCTATTCCACACATCACTCCTTCCTGCCCTGTGTCTCAGCCGTGCCTGCCTGCCCTGTATCTCAGCCGTGCATGCCTGCCTTGTCTCTCAGCCATGTCTGCCTGCCTGTCACATGGACCCATCCTGTGTGACACGACCCGCAGGCCAGTAACTGAAACAACAAGACACGGGGAAAGGGGAAACAGTTACAACGGTGGTCCCTATGATAGGGAACAGGAACGTGGAGACCCTCTGCACTCCCCTGAGTCAGTGTCCCTCACACCCCTAACGTTCCCTATACAGGCTCCTCACCTGTCGCCAAGCCGGAACCTGTCACCCTAGCACACCCTACACCTATCCCTTGCTAGGGAGCAGGGTGGTGCAGGCACTGGCCCCACTGCTGTACTAATACACACCAGAGAAAAATACAAACAGGGATAACACCACTTAACTTTGCTCTGTTGCTATTGCTCCCAGCAACAGAGTCCAACACCAGAATGCAGCTTTCCTCCAGAATAGCTGCTACTTCTCCAAGCTTTGTCAGAGTTGCAAGGAACACCTCTCTGTAATTCCTTCCTTCACCAGAATTTACACCAGAGCTCCCCTGAGCTGCTCTCTGTAGTTCCATCCTTCACCAGTCTTGGTTGGAAATGAGCAATATCACCAACAGTGAGTGAAACCACCTGCTACACCTTTATAGGCAGGACCCAAGGAATCACACCTGCTTCATTATCATGTGCAATAACACTAACCACCACCGGGGGCAAACTAGAACAAAAGACACCACTGTGCAATAACCCCAATGGCCACCAGGGGCAAAACCAACTCCAAGCAACCAGCTCAAAGGAAAAAAAGGTTACTTATTCAAAACCTGTCATAATCCAGCATGGATCATGACAGTACCCTCCCCTTAATGAGGGGCCTCTGGACCCTCAAGACCGCTCCTCATCAGGGAACCACCTACAGAGGGGATGCCCAGATCCAGAGTTCACCCCTGCAACTACCTGCATGTCAGGTTGATGACAAACGAGCACCACTGGTATTGGCAATGTATGTTCTGGAGGCACCACACATCTCCGAAGCGCTGACCTGGGGAATGAGTTGTGTATGTGTATGCTTGGGGGTAACTCGAGCTGGTAAGACTCCGCAACACACTTCCACTGATGTTTTTTGGTGGCCACCCATACATACTCGTTCACACACAGGTCCGGACCTGAACGTTTATTGCCACACATTCGTTTGTCACAATTCGGTGAACTCTTTCTGGGATTGACAACAGAGGCATCCCCCTGTGTCACCACACTCACACCCCCGCAATTCCCCACTGGGTACACCACCCTCCAACCCCTTCCACCATGAGGTCTGCGCCTCCCAGGGTTGGCTAATGGCGAGGGTTGAGACTTGCCCCTACTCTCTTGCAGCACATCTGCTGCTCTCACTGGAGAAAAAGGGGTCGGCTGAAGAGAGACGGCAGAGACAGTAGTCCCTAGGCAGCAGCCCTCACACGACTGCTCCCAGCTGACTAATTCCCTAGTCCGCCAATCTAAGACCGGGTAGTGTTTTTTAGACCAAGGGGGGCCCACAACGATAGGTGATGGATTTCCCTCCAAGACGTAGTATGGCTGGGACACATCCTGATGTCCGCTGTGCAGCTCAATGTCTTCTACGACTTGGTTTAACCCCCCCGGCTCAGTGGGACAGAGTTAATGGCCTGGACGCTTATGGGTTTGTCCAGCGTCTTACACCTCAGACTATGAGTCTGGACAACCTGAGCATCCACCAGACTGACTTCTGCTCCACTGTCCACAAGCACCGGTATGCCCTCAGGTACCTCGTCAACCATCACCTCTGCTGTCATAGTACCTTCTGAGGGCGAGGAGGAAATATACACTCCCAGGTCATCTTCCTTCACACGACCAGGGGGACACGGCTTCTCTGACAGTACAGAAGTTTTGGCGTCAGTGCCAAGGACTAAATCATTAGTCTGCTCACTACAGGGACGTACCCCTTCACCTTGGGGAACACCAGGCAGCACCATGGGGACACCAACTCCACCCACCTGCCTGGATACGTCCGCCTGTATAAGCAAGTCCTGCTCCCCAGCAGGGACTCCACGGTATTATGAATGAGTCACCGGAGGAGGAGAAAACAAAAATACAAGCTAAGTCCAGAAAACCGGAGAGGTTGGTAGCTATCAGATTGCAGACCCCTGATCCTATTCACCACAACTAACAGTAGCCATGGGGGGTTCCTACGGTGCCCTAGACCCCTCGTCACAGCCGGAGAACTACATAAGCCTAAAGAAAGAAAGGGGAAATCTAAACTGCCCTAGAGCAGACCCCAAAGCAATAGACAGCCCCCAACATGTATTGTCGGTGAAAAACAGATGAAAACACAAACACAGACAGAAAGACAGGCTGAGCAAACAATGGGGCCCAACTAACTAGATAGGACAGAACAGAAAAGATGCTGGCTGCAATCCGCAAAAAACCCTACAAAAATGTCCCAACCGTCTGATAGGAAAAAAGGCCCTGAAGTCGCTAGACTTCAAAATCACTATATCAGCACTCAGGTATATTCTGAAAACAGAGCAAAGAGATCAACTGATCAGAGACAAAAATGGAATTCAGCCAGTCCCAAATAGGACTGGCTGAATACAAACACTAAGGAAACCAGACAAAATCTCATGGAATAATAGTAGGGCAAAAACTTAGCTTTTAGTAGACAGGAACTAAAACTGGATGCCAGAGCTCAGATCAGAAAGGATCACCAGCAAACCCTGCAGGGCGTCGGCTGCCTTATATCCACTCAGAAATTCCAGATGTACAATCACACTCCGCCTGTTCAGATAACAGGTTCTTCCCATCCCAATCAATTTCACTACCTCTCTTCACCAGCAGAGGGAGTTCATCAGACATCAAAGGTGAAGGGGAAAATGAACTCACAACAGTACCTCCCCCTTGAGGAGGGGTCACTGAACCCTCATCCACGCCACCAGGGCGATCAGGATGGGCCCGATGAAAGGCACGAACCAATCTTTCGGCATGAATATCGGATGCAAGGACCCAAGAATTATCCTCCTGGCCATAACCCTTCCATTTAACCAAATACTGGAGTCTCCGTCTAACCAGACGAGAATCCAGTATCTTCTCAACCTCATGTTCCACATTACCTTCAACCAATACAAGGTCAGGAGGTGCCACCACAGGAACTACTGGCTCAACAAACCTCTTCAACAGAGACTTATGAAACACGTTATGGATCTTGAATGTAACAGGAAGAGCCAATCGAAAAGCGACCGGATTAAGAATCTCCAAAATCTTGTAAGGTCCAATAAATCTAGGTTTAAACTTTGGAGAAGCCACCTTCATAGAGATATTCTTTGATGACAACCAAACCATATCACCCACCTTAAACCGGGGACCAATGGTCCTATGCCGGTTGGAAAACCGCTGGGCCTTTTCCTGGGAGAGAGACAACTTATCCACCACTTGGTCCCAGATCTGGTGCATTCTCTCCACCACAGTGTCAACACCTGGGCAGGCAGAAGACTCCACCTGCCCTGAAGAGAATCGAGGATGAAACCCAAAGTTACAAAAAAAGGTGACATCAAAGTGGCAGAACTAGCTCTATTATTTAAAGCAAATTCGGCCAAGGGCAAAAATGAAACCCAATCATCCTGATCAGCAGAAGTAAAACATCTCAAATACGACTCCAAGGTCTGGTTTGTTCTCTCCGTCTGCCCATTGGTCTGAGGGTGAAACGCAGAGGAGAAGGACAACTGAATTCCCAGCTTGGAACAGAAAGTCCTCCAAAATCTAGAAACAAGCTGAACTCCTCTGTCAGACACAATGTTCTCAGGAATCCCGTGCAAGCGAACCACCTGTTGCAAAAACAAGGGCACCAACTCTGAGGAAGATGGCAACTTAGGGAGTGGTACAAGATGGACCATCTTAGAGAATCTATCTCAAATCACCCAAATAACAGTCATTCTCTGAGAGACAGGCATATCAGAGATACAATCCATTGAAATATGGGTCCATGGCCTCCTGGGCACCGGCAAAGGCATCAACAACCCACTAGAGCGAGAACAAGGTTTAGACCGGGAGCAAGTCCCACAGGACTGCACAAAATTCCTGACATCACGAGACAAGGCGGGCCACCAAAAAGACCGACTCACCAAATCTCTAGTACCAAAAATACCTGGATGACCAGCCAATGCGGAGCAATGAACCTCAGACATCACTCTCTTCCTCCACTGGTTAGGAACATACAATTTTCCAATGGGACAATGCTCAGGTTTGTCCTCCTGAAACTCTTCCAGAGCACGTCTCAAATCGGGCGAGATGGCAGAAAGAACTACCCCCTCACCTACGATGGTAGCAGGCTTGGTCACAATAGGAGAATCAGCAAAGAAACTCCTAGAGAGGGCGTCTGCCTTGACATTCTTAGTGCCTGGAAGAAAAGAGACCACAAAATCAAAACGTGTGAAAAACAAGGCCCTCCTAGCCTGTCTAGGATTCAAGCGTTTGGCCGACTCCAGGTAAATCAAATTCTTGTGGTCAGTAAGGACCACGACTTGATGTTTAGCTCCTTCCAACCAATGTCTCCACTCCTCAAAAGCCCATTTCATGGCTAACAGTTCCCGATTCCCGACATCATAGTTAGGTTTGGATGGGGAGAACTTTCGGGAAAAGAAAGCACAGGGATTCATTTTAGATGTTACAGGATCTTTTTGGGACAAAACAGCTCCTGCACCAATCTCAGAAGCGTCCACCTCTACCTGAAACGGGAGTGAGACATCAGGTTGCCGCAAAACCGGGGCAGAAGTGAACCTTCGCTTCAGCTCCTGAAAGGAAGAAACAGCCTCCGGAGACCAATTCAGCACATCAGCACCCTTCTTAGTCAAATCAGTTATTGGTTTGGCAATACCAGAAAAATTAGCTATAAATTTACGATAAAAATTAGCAAAACCCAAAAACTTCTGGAGGTCCTTCAAAGAAGTGGGCTGAACCCAATCATAAATGGCCTGTACCTTGGCCGGGTCCATTTCAATAGTTGACGGAGACAAAATAAATCCCAAAAATGAAATCCTCTGTACACCAAAAAGGCATTTCGATCCCTTGACATACAGGGAATTCTCCCTCAAAATCCGGAACACAGTCCGAACATGTTCCACATGAGAGTCCCAATCCTTGGAAAAGATCAAAATATCATCCAGATAGATGATCAAAAATGTATCCACAAAATCTCGGAAAATATCATTCATAAAGCACTGGAAGACAGAAGGGGCATTAGTGAGCCCAAAAGGCATCACCAGGTACTCAAAATGTCCCTCCAGAGAATTAAATGCCATCTTCCATTCATCCCCCTGCTTAATGCGAATAAGATTATACGCCCCCCTGAGGTCAAGCTTGGTAAACCAGCAAGCACCTTTAACTCTGGAGAATAGATCAGAAATCAGGGGTAACGGATACTGATATTTAACAGTAATTTTGTTGAGGGAACGATAGTCAATACAAGGCCTTAATGAACCATCTTTCTTGGCCACAAAAAAAACCCAGCACCTATGGGTGAAGAGGATGGTCTAATATGACCCTTCTCCAACGACTCCTTAATATAGGATCGCATAGCCTCGTGCTCGGGTACAGATTAATTGAAAAGTCGACCCTTGGGAAATTTACACCCAGGGCTCAGCTCAATTGCACAGTCATAACTCCTATGAGGAGGCAAAGACGCAGACTCATTCTCACTAAATACATCATAAAAATCAGCCAAATAGTCAGGAACATCATGCGACTGGGGAGAGGTGGAGAAAACAGGAGCGTCACTAAGGGCACAACGACAACCCCAACTCACCACAGACACAGATTTCCAATCCAAAACTGGGTTATGGATTTGCAACCAGGGAAACCCCAGAACAACGGCATCATGCAGACCATGCAACACCAAAAATCTGCAATTTTCTTGATGGTCTGGGGCGACCCGCATGACCACCTGGGTCCAAAACTGAGGTTTATTCTTCGCCAAAGGAGTAGCATCAATCCCCCTCAAAGGGATAGGCGTCCGCAGAGGTGTCATAGGAAACCCACAACGTTTAGCAAAATCCAAGTCCATCAGGTTCAGAGCTGCTCCTGAATCCACAAAAGCCTTAGCGGAAAATGTGGACAGGGAGCAGATCAGAGTAATTCCCAGAAGAAACTTAGGTTGAACACCATCCACAGCAAATGTGTGTGCAAAACGTTTCTCTCGTTTAGGGCAGACAGAAATCATATGAGAGGCATCTCCACAGAAAAAACACAGCTTAATACGCCTTCTGAACTCCTGACATTGCGCCCTAGACAAAACTCTATCACATTGCATAGGTTCAGACATTTGTTCAACAGGTGGCAACACCTCTCGTACAGTTTTGCGTTCACGCCAACGCCGATCAACCTGAATGGCTAATGACATAGAATCGTCAAGACCAGAGGGAACAGGAAATCCCACCATAGTATCTTTAACGGTTTCTGACAAACTCTTCCAAAAGAGAGCTGCCAAGGCACCATCATTCCAGGTAGTAAGGACCGCCCACTTTCGGAATTTTTGACAGTACAACTCTGCAGAATCCTGACCCTGGCTCAATGCCAACAGGGCCTTTTCAGCCTGATCAATAGCATTAGGTTCATCATACAACAACCCCAAGGCCTGAAAAAATGTGTTCACATCAGTCAGAATAGGATCATCAGGTTTCAAAGAAAACGCCCAATCCTGGGGATCGCCGCGCAGCAAATAGATGACAATTTTAACCTGCTGCGCGGAGCTCCCCGATGAGTTAGGCTTCAAGGCAAAAAATAATTTACAATTATTCTTAAAATTCAGAAATTTAGACCGATTCCCAAAAACACATCAGGAGTAGGGCTCTTTGGTTCAGCAGCATGTGAATGAGCAAGGTAGGCGGAAATTCCCCACACTTTAGCAGCAAGCTGCTCCACACGATCAGACAATTGCTCAATCTCCATTGAGTAAAAATTCCTCCTACGGCCTCAGAGAAATAGAGGAAAAAATATACACAAAAAAAAAATTCTGACACTTTTTTTTTTTTTTACAATTCTTTCCTGCTATTGAGTACCCTAGAATCTGCGGTATGGCTGGTGATTCTGTTATGAATGAGTCACCGGAGGAGGAGAAAGCAAAATTACAAGCTAAGTCCAGAAAACCAGAGAGGTTGGTAGCTATCGGATTGCAGACCCCTGATCCTATTCACCACAACTAACAGTAGCCGTGGGGGGTTCCTACGGTGCCCTAGACCCCTCGTCACAGCCGGAGAACTACATAAGCCTAAAGAAAGAAAGGGGAAATCTAAACTGCCCTAGAGCAGACCCCAAAGCAAAAGACAGCCCCCAACATGCATTGTCGGTGAAAAACAGATGAAAACACAAACACAGATAGAAAGACAGGCTGAGCAAACGATGGGGCCCAACTAACATAGATAGGACAGAACAGAAAAGATGCTGGCTGCAATCCGCAAAAAACCCTACAAAAATGTCCCAACCGTCTGATAGGAAAAAAGGCCCTGAAGTCGCTAGACTTCAAAATCACTATATCAGCACTCAGGTATATTCTGAAAACAGAGCAAAGAGATCAACTGATCAGAGACAAAAATGGAATTCAGCCAGTCCCAAATAGGACTGGCTGAATACAAACACTAAGGAAACCAGACAAAATCTCATGGAATAATAGTAGGGCAAAAACTTAGCTTTTAGTAGACAGGAACTAAAACTGGATGCCAGAGCTCAGATCAGAAAGGATCACCAGCAAACCCTGCAGGGCGTCGGCTGCCTTATATCCACTCAGAAATTCCAGATGTACAATCACACTCCGCCTGTTCAGATAACAGGTTCTTCCCATCCCAATCAATTTCACTACCTCTCTTCACCAGCAGAGGGAGTTCATCAGACATCAAAGGTGAAGGGGAAAATGAACTCACAACACCACGGCACATCCTCGCCAAAGCCGTATATGGACCCTCTAGTTGAGGCAGAGGATAGGCCTCAGATCCATAATTCCGCTGCAGGTGCTCCTGAAACACATCATTCAGCTCCTCACTAACCTCAGTGAGGGCCAGCAGCAACTGCTCACTGGTCTGCTCTTGGCCCCTGGCTCTACAGAGAAAAATGTTGGTGATAATGTCACGTGGACCCGTCCTGTGTAACACAACCTGCAGGCCGGTAAATGAAACAACAAGACACGGGGAAAGGGGAAACAGTTACAACGGTGGGCCCTATGATAGGAAAAAGGGGACGTGGAGACCTCCTGCACTCCCCTGAGTCAGTGTCCCTCACACTCCTAAAGCTCCCTATACAGGCTCCTCACCTGTCGCCGAGCCAGAACATGTCACCCTAGCACACCCTACACCTATGCCTTGCTAGGGAGCAGGGTGGTGCAGGCACTGGCCCCAACGCTGTACTAATACACACTAGGGAAAAATACAAGCAGGGATAACACCACTTAGCTTTGCTCTGTTGTTAATTTCTCTCAGCAACAGAGTCTACCACCAGAATGCAGCTTTCCTCCAAAATAGCTGCTACTTCTCCAAGCTTTGTCAGAGCTGCAAGGAACACCTCTCTGTAATTCCTTCCTTCACCAGACTTTTCACCAGAGCTCCCCTGAGCTGCTATCTGTAGTTCCTTCCTTCACCAGTCTTGGTTGGAAATGAGCAATATCACCAACAGTGAGTGAAACCACCTGCTACACCTTTATAGGCAGGACCCAAGGAATCACACCTGCTTCATTATCATGGGCAATAACACTAACCACCACCGGGGGCAAACTAGAACAAAAGACACCACTGTGCAATAACCCCAATGGCCACCGGGGGCAAAACCAACTCCAAGCAACCAGCTCAAAGGAAAAAAAGGATACTTATTCAAAACCTGTCATAATCCAGCATGGATCATGACACTGCCAGTGCCTCAGCAGTGCCTGCCTGCCAGTGTCTCAGGCATGTCCGCCATGCTCATCTGTCCATCTGCTACTCATGCCTGTCACCCGTACAGTTACCCCAAGTGGGATTAGCAGCCACAACCAGACACCACACTGGAGCGGCCCCTGACAGCTGCCTGCTGCACAAGCCTGACCTCACCATCAGAGGCTCCAGTGAAAACCAAGGCAGCTGTCTTAGTCACCCCCCTTCCAGGGTTATCTGGTTTGTGGCACAGTGGGGCCACAACCCCCTGGCTCATGGCCACCAGTCAGGGCGTGAGCGTGACACTCACACTGTTTGCGCTTTCCAACAAATCTGTTTTATATCATTCCTCTGTATTTTTGGATTGTATGTGTTGGGTCATTTGACGTCTTTTACCCCTTGTGCACTGTTTCTTCCTTGTGTGCTGTGTGGTAGAATCTGTGGTGTGGTGTTCATATTGTGATGCGTCACATTTTGGTTGTGGTAGAAATGTGGAAACGGAATGTGTATTCTGGCAGCGTTTTTGTTGGCGAATAGCCAATCTAATAGCTTTAGAGTGAGGTGACTCCTGAGCGAGTCGTCTAAGTTTATATGCATTGTCTTTGTCCAGATGATGGAGTTTTTGTTGAGGAGACTCATTAGCACAACATTGCTATTGACGTAGTGCCTGAGCCTTTTTTGTGTGTTTATTTTTGTATTTTTTTATGAGGAGCCATGTTGGCACTGCTGCGGGTATGTGTACTGGCGGGTATGAGAGCCTGTTTGGGGAACTGAGGAAGCTTTGTTGTGTGTAAAAAACTGCACTTTAGTAAGTGGCACTGCTGTTAGATTCCTTCATCAATGAATGTTAGTTGGACATGCGGTAGTTATGTAGATTTTAAAAAAACAAGTGTGTATGTGGGGCTGCCGGAATATACTGCTGCCTGAGGTAATCCCCACGCAGGTGCATTGGCTAATTTTAAAATACCGGTGTGTATGTGGGGCTGGCGGAATTGTCTGTTGCCTGAGGTAATCCCCACGCAGGCACAGTGGCTATTTTTAAAAAAAACAGTGTATATGTCGGGCTGTCGGAATTTACTGCTGCCTGAGGTAACCCCCATGCAGGTGCTGTGGCTATTTTTAAAAACCCAATGTACATGTGAGGCTGTCAGAATTTACTGCTGCCTGAGGAAATCCCCATACAGGTGCCATGGCTGTTCCTTGCGGCCATGAACTGCACGCAGGCACGTGGCTGTTCTTTTCTGCCACGAACTGCAAGTGACATACACGTCACCGCTATTCCCGCGCAGGCGCAGTAACAGCCCCGTTGTTACTACGCATGCGCGAAAATAGCGGTGACGTGAATGTCACTTGCGCAGGTGCAGATCGTGGCCACGAGGCTGTTCACAAACTGCACCTGCGCAAGTGGGACTTATGGGATTCGGTGACAGCAGCCAAATGGTGATTATATATGTAGATAGTAAACAACAGTATAGAAGAAGAGGTGTGTGCAGACACAGTGACAGTGACATGATCCATGCTGGATCAAGACTGATAAAAAGCACAGGTAACCTTTTTTTTCTTAAGCTGTGCTTAAGTTTGGTTTTTGCCCCCGGTGGCCATTAGCATTATTGCACTGTGGTGTCGTTTGTGCTAAGTTTGCCCCCGGTGGTGGTGAGCGTCATTGCACTCTGTTTTTTTTAGTTAAGTGCACATGATTATAATGCAGGTGTGATTGCTCTGGCTCTGCTATAAAAGAGTCACAGGTGTTGCAATCAGTGTTGGTGATAGCGTTCATTTCAACCATCCTTGGTGGAGGAAGGAGCTGGAGAGCGTTCCTTGCAGCACTGTCTTAGCACTGGTGTGGAAGGAGTCATAGGGGATTTCCTTGTAGCTCTGACAGAGCTTGGTGGCAGCGATTCAGGAGAGCTGCATTCTGGTGGTGGACTCTGTTGCCAGGAGCAAGTGCAACAGAGTAACGCTAAGTGGTGTTTCCCTGTTTGTGTTTTTCCTTAGTGTGTATTAGTACAGCGGTGGGGCCAGTGCCTGCACCACCCAGCTCCCTAGCAAGGGATAGGTGTAGGGTGTGCTAGGGCGACAGGTTCCTGATTGGCGCCCGGTGCGGAACCGGCATAGGGAACGTTAGGAGTGTTAGGGACACTGACTTAGGGGAGTGCAGGAGGTCTCCACGTCCCCTTTCCCTATCTCAGGGCCCACCGTTGTAACTGATTCCCCTTTCCCTGTGTCTTATTGGTTTAGTTACCGGCCTGCTGGTCGCGTCACACAGGACGGGTCATCGTGACAGACAGGATGAGGAAGCTGCTGGTTTTACACATTTTCTGATCACCACTCCATCTGTTCTGCTTAAAAGTGACTGAGTACTTTTGTACAGCATGTGTGTAATGTGAATATGTTTGTATGTATTTCCATATGAGTTTTGTATGAATATAATGAAAGTTTAATTTATATGTATATATAAGTATGTACAATCATGGCTGAAAGTGTTGGCTCCCTTGAAATTGCTCCATAAAATGAAGTATTTCTCCAAGAAAAATTTTGCAATTACACATGTTTTGTTATACACATGTTTATTTCCTTTGTGTGTATTGGAACAACACAAAAAAAAACAAAGAAAAAAAGTCAAATTAGACATCATTTCACACAAAACTCCAAATTTGGAATGGAAAAAAATTGTTGCTATCTTTCAAAACATGTTGGTAAGCAACTTTTTTTTCATGTATGTGATGCACCTTCAAACTCATCTGTGGCAAGTAAGAAGTATGGGCAATATGAAAATCACACCTGAAACCAGATAAAAAGGGGCAAAGTTGACTCAATCTTTTCTTTGTATGTCTGTGTGTGCCACACTACCCATGAAGAACAGAAAGAGGTTAAGAGAACTGTTTGAGGACTTAAGATCCAAAATTATTGAAAAATATCAATATCATTGGTAATCTCTAGGTTACAAGTCCAACTACAGAGATTTTGATGTTCCTTTGTCTACAGTGTGCAACACAATCAAAAAGTTTACAACCCATGGCACTGCAGCTAATCTCCCTGTTTGTGGACTGTGGAGAAAAATGGATGAATAGATGCAATGCAGGAGAGTACAAGAGTACGGATGGTGGATAAATAGCCCCAATCAAGTTCCAAATAAATTCAAGCTATCCTGCAGGCTCAGGGTGCATCATTGTCAGCGTTGACAGTTGAATGAAATGAAACGCTATGGCACGAGACTCAGAAGGACCTAACTGCTGACTGAGACATAAAAAAGCTAGAGTACAGTTTGCCAAAATATATGTCTGTAAGCTAAAATCCTTCTGAGAAAGCATCCCATGGACAGATAGAACCAATATAGAGCTTTTGGTAAAGCACATCATTCTACTGTTTACCGAAAACAGAATGAGGCCTACAAAGAAAAGAGCACAGTACCTAGTATCAAATATGGTGCAAGTTCAAAGATGTTTTTTTTTTTTTTTACTGCCTCTGGCATTGGGTGCCTTGACTGTGTGCAAGGCATCATGAAATCTGAAGATTTCCAAAGTATTTTGAGGCGCAATGATGTAATGCCCAAAGTCAGAGAGCTGAGGTTGCATTCTAGGTCATAGATCCTCTAGCAGGACAATGAACTGAAACATACATACAAACAAATACAGACATACAATTGAACGTACGATGAGGGTCAGAGAGTACCTGGTGCCGGCACTGATAATGGGGCCCCATGGCTCACAGGTCCCATAGAGGTCACTTGGACTGTTGCCATTGGCAATATGCCTCTGGTAGGGATCAAATATGTGAAGTTAATGTAACTAGCCCGAAAAAATGATTAAGGCTCACAAGCACCATTGTCATTGCGCTGCCTGCCGCCATTGGTGGTAGGCCACTGGAAGGAGTCAAATGTGTAATGTTAATGTAGCAGGGTCTAAAAATTGTTAAATAATTATGAATAATGTCATAGTTGCAATGATAAAAAAAGTTAAAATAGAGATGAATGAAAAAATATTGGTGTAGACATATTTTGTATATAATTCTTAATTGTATGTTATAATGATGCATAATATACTGTTTATTGTATTAAAATCATCATGAAAGAAAAGAGCCACCAGTTACTGATCCTAATCCTGTTATGTCACGTCCGTTACAATGCCAATTATGATTCTCTTAATCCCAAGTACTATTTTACTGCTATAAACTCCATTCATTACAGTGAAGTTAAAACTGATGTCCTTCTATAAGTAGCATCATGATCTTTTTTTCATTACATTTAAAGAGTGACAGATTTATAAAAAAAAACAAACAAGATGCTAGTTTTTTATCATTTTACTCACTTTAGATAAATTATAGAAAAAGGATAGTGAGATCAAAAAACATAATATCACCATGAAACTTCACAAAAAAAATCCCTATTTTTCTTTTATAGTATAGTGCCCAGTTATCACTTTGCTTTTTTGATCAGTTTTAGTTTTTGTCAAATGGATCTGAAAGGAGAGAAATGCAAATAGTGAAGCAGTCTAACAACTTTTGGATTCAATCCTGTTATAGCATGAAAAACTGCATCAGGATGCAAAGAAAAAGGTGCTATTGTAATAACCACAGCCTGCCTCATTGTAAAAGCATAGGGAACATGTAGAGGTAAGTTATGTGTATGTATTGTACATAGGAAGGATTTAATGTATTTCCTGAGGATGATTGACTATGTTTGGTTAAAGATATGAAAAGAGGATAGTGAATGAATTAACTAAATTAAACTTTTTATTTATCAAAAGTTTAGGAAGTTTCTCACAATCTGTGCCTATATCCAACACCCTCTTTGAAGTATCATGTTATTAGTAAAATATTCAGAATTGAGAGTCCTCAGTGGTTGATACCTTTTAATGGCTAACTGAAAAGATGGTAACACATTGCAAGTTTTCGAGACTACTCAGGTCTCTTCTTCAGGCTTGACTAATACAAAATCTGAAGAGTCACATATTTATGCACAACACAGCAAAGAAAAAATGCAATAGATAAGACAAGTGACGTGAAGCAGAATTATCAATATGGGAGAGGGAGAAACATAAATAATGAACCAGTTCATAGATAAGGAGTCCGGATGTTTTATAGTCCTCTGATTGGGGTCTCCTAATGTGTTGTGATGCCTTCACAAGGTCTTGAAAGCAAATTCCTTAATTGATGTAAAAAGACATAAATCCATGCGACACATTCATTCCAGCACTGAGAGTGTCAAAGGTCGTCATAAATTTATACTCCCAAACACGTCTCTCTCTCTGAGATGTGAAGTTACCTTTCAATACCAGTAATTTCATATATAGCCTGAAGAAGAGACCTGCGTAGTCTCGAAAGCTTGCAATGTGTTACCATCTTTTCAGTTAGCCATTAAAAGGTATCAACCACTGAGGACTCTCAATTCTGAATATTTTTCTATCTACTGGCTAACACTGTACAAAGATATACATCTTTCATGTTATTAGTAATGAGCCATAGTGAATAGTCACTGTAAATAATGCACCTTGTTCTGACAAAACACTGCTCTACATGCCGAGTATTAGATACATGCCTTAAATTGACTCTCTGGGTGCCATTATATAATGCTTCATAGACCAAAAATATTCCTGCAGTGGAAATTAGTACTTACTAAATGTTCCTCTCTATTGACAGAGGAGAACCCTTCAATTGGAATTTCCATGAAAAATGAATGATCAAAACATACATATGCAATTGAATTGCAAACAAATGGTACTTTAAAGTTGCACTTTACAGTAATGACTGTTGTTATTTGAGCAATATCTACATGAACTGTGTTTTAGGCAATGGCCAAATGGTAGCATCAGTCACTGGACAGCGATTTTCTTATGAGCCAAAAACATTTGTGTGGGCCGCCTGTGACTTTCTGCTGTGATTCTACTTTAGATGCCGTAATTAATCTGTACAAAACAGTCAAATTACAGACAAATCGTATGCAAGTCACGTGCAACTTTTACTAAAATCTATGGGGAGGAAAAGTCACCCGCCTAAAAGTCCAATGGGTGTGCCACAGAGGTGGATCGAAATGTGACTGCTTTGGTAATCAGATGATACAGTGTCACATTAAGGATTGTGATCTCCATGCACTACGACCATTATCGCTGCATATGGACAGCGTGAAAACTATATTATGTACCAAAATATCAAAGCATTCAACTATTCATTGGTGTCCTAAATGATATAAAACTAATATATGTACTTAACGGTACTTGAATCTGACTACAACTATAACTGATCTATAAAATCATAGTATATAAAACATTACAAAAATGAAGACATCCCTAAATATGCAAAATCACCCACAAGAATTCATAATATTCACTTACCTTTACTGTCATGATGCTGAATAAATATGAACGTAATCACCAACAATATTCCACTCTTATAGTTCATTTTTGTATTTTCAGCTTAAGGATCCAGAAGAAAAAGGAAAAAGAAAACATCAGCTACAAAAAAATGTCCAGCTTCCTTAACCAATGTGGCGACGTGCAATAACATTCGACATAACGTTTACTAAAGGACAACGGATCTGTAGAGATACTTCGATAGTTCTTTTAATTGTTCAGTTGTATTTGCTACTAAAGTGACAATATTACAAAACACCGTCTATCTGGTATAATCTACTGCTCAGACATAATCCTCCTTATGGGACAGCTGGAAGGGTTGTCTGCATCCAATTAACCTGCTACAATGACATGTGTTCCTTCTAATCAAAGAACAGTAGTAACTAGTAAAGGCCATATTGAATCCTCATGGCTTTCATACAGCCCATTTTCTGTCTCCGGTAGCGAATATGCAATGGAGAAGTACGCTAGCATATGATAACGAGTTCATGATTGACTAGAAGTACAGTGTTAATTCTGTTTTTAGAGCTGACAGGTTGCCCTAACCAAGAACCTTTCTTACTTAACTGCTTAGGATAAATCTAATTTAAAGAAATATAATCAGGTTTAACAACCCAACGTTTCTGGTAATGAGGTTTAAGTGACTTTAGGTAAGCAACATGTTATGACTATATTACCATCCTTTGTAATTTTAGTGAAAAAAAAACCCTTCATATTTACCATTAGGTATCACTCTTT
This sequence comes from Dendrobates tinctorius, assembly GCF_039654945.1. Taxonomy (NCBI): domain Eukaryota; kingdom Metazoa; phylum Chordata; class Amphibia; order Anura; family Dendrobatidae; genus Dendrobates; species Dendrobates tinctorius. The sequence goes on along the minus strand of NW_027361692.1, from coordinate 3,400,429 downwards.
ATTGCATCATATTTCCGGTACATGAAGATAATTTCTCACTTAGGCCTCTTTCACACTTCAGTTTTTTGCATCAGTTATAATCCGCCAAAAAGGCGGACAAGCGGATCCGTTCTAAACTGATGTGAACGGATGGCACAGGATCCGTTTTCAGACGGATCCTGAAAATGAAGAAATTTAAAGGAATCGCTGGCCGGGGAGAGAGAGAGAGAGAGAGAGAGAGAGAGAGAAAGAGAGAGAGAGAAAGAGAGAGAGAGAAAGAGAGAGAGAGAGAGAGAGAGAAATTCGGGTTAAATCAGTGTTTGCAGGATCCGCCAGAGAAAAAAACGTTACAAGCTCCGTTTTGAAATTTTTGAGGATGGTGACGGACAGCAACTTTTGGCGGATCCTCACAAAAAACGGATGCAACGGACAGCAATCCGTCATAATCCGCCATTAATGCAAGTCAATGGGAAAAAAACAGATCCTCAAAAAAAAATTGAGGATCCGTTTTTTTTCAAAACCTGGCGGATTGTGACTGATTGTAAAAAACGGAAGTGTGAAAGAGGCCTTAGCCTCTTTTATATTTAAAAGACTTTTAATAACACTTTAACCTCTAAAGGAAGTGCCCATTCTCTTCCTTTAGGACACAGCATATTTTTTATCATCACATTACAGATGCCATAATATTTTTATTTTTTTGATGATGGAGCATGATTTTTTTGCGGCATGAGTTCTATTTCTCTGTTGCATAATTTTGGGGCACAAATAACTTATTACCTAATTTTTATTAGCTCATTATAGAAGAAAAAAACACCAATTCTTCTATTTTTTTTACATTTTATAGTTTACACTGTTTACAGGATACACAAGAAAAGTGTAAACTTTATTCAGTCAGCTATCAAAATTATGGGGACACCAATTCTATATAGTTTTGTTTTATTACTTTAGCATAATAAATACATTGTTTGAGAAACATAATTTGACTCTGTGTCACCAACAGAGCTGTCTGAGGGCTTACTTTTTGCATGACAAACTGTACTTTTCAGTGACACCATTTGCTTTTACAGTTGGGAAAATAAGTATTTGATACACTGACAATTTTAAAAGTTAGGCATGTAGGCATGTTAACTAATGGCATGGCTGTGATTGGCTGCTGAAATGATGTCATGATGCACTATAAAAGCCGCCGCCGCCGCCATTTCTGGTTCACTCTGCTGTGAATTCAGTTAGGGACAGGCTGCTGTTCAAGACTCTGAGGGACAGTTAGTGATAGCGATTTTCAAAATCATATTGTGGTTTACCCAGGCTACATTCTCAATAAGTGTAGCTTTCTTTTGCCTTGCAGCAGTGTTCACAGCTGTCTGCAAGGTCTGTGTGAGTGCAGCTCACGCTGTTTAGTGTGTCCTGCAGGCACGTCTGCTTGTAGGCTGCTCAGCGTGTCACCGCCTCATACATATTTTTCTTTTATTGCTGCAAATTTTTCATTCTCCTATTAGTGTGCAATTGCATCCATCCATATCCATATACGTTGGTTGCAACTACTATAGGAGTAGAGAGCAGAGCCTTTCTGCAGCCTTTCAGTGCTAGTGCCCATTTATCTGCACTGTTCACGGCTGTCTGAGAGGTCTCTGTGTGAGTGCAGCTCACGCTGTAGTGTGTCCTGCAGGCACGTCTGCTTGTAGGCTGCTCAGCGTGCGTCACTGCCTCACACATATTTTTCTTTTATTGCAGCTAATTTTTAATTCTCCTATTAGTGTGCATCCATCCATATCCATATACGGTGGTTGCAAACACTATAGGAGTAGACAGCGGAGCCTCTCTGCAGCCTTTCAGTGCTAGTGCCCACTTATCTGCACTGTTCACGGCTGTCTGAGAGGTCTCTGTGTGCGATTGCAGCTCACGCTGTAGTGTGTCCTGCAGGCACGTGTGCTTGTAGGCTGCTCAGCGTGCGTCACTGCCTCACACATATTTTTCTTTTATTGCAGCTAATTTTTAATTCTCCTATTAGTGTGTATCCATCCATATCCATATACGGTGGTTGCAAACACTATAGGAGTAGACAGCGGAGCCTCACTGCAGCCTTTCAGTGCTAGTGCCCACTTATCTGCACTGTTCACAGCTGTCTGAGAGGTCTTTGTGCGTGAGTGCAGCTCACGCTGAGTAGTGTGTCCTGCAGCTACGTCTGGTTGTAGGCCGCTCAGCGTGCGCCACTGACTCATACATATTTTTCTTTTATTGCAGCTCATTTTTTATTCTGCTATTAGTGTGCATCCATCCGTATCCATCTACATTGGTTGGTTGCAAACACTATATAGGAGTAGATAGAGGAGCCTTTTTTCTGGCTTGTGCCCTTCAGCTGCAGCCAGATTAGTATTACCCTATTTTTTGGAGCCTCATATCTTGCATTGTAGGTTACCTTCCTGCATTGTAATAGCTCCAAAAAGTTTGTGATACTATCGCTTTCAAATCTTTGGTCACATCCTTTTAGTTTTTTAGAAACAAAAAAACAAAATAAAGTTCACCAAACACTACATTTGACAGTTGTGTAGGCAACATTAGCTCCTATTAAAGTGTAGTCCACACACACACTTCATAAAATTAGTGTTTCTTATACCTGTTATCAGCTGTTCAGGAATAAGCACACTAAGCCACCCCTTTGTACTTTTCTGCCTATCATTATCAGTCTACCAAGATGAAGAAGGCAGGGAGTAAGGTGAGTGGGCGTGGGCGTGGAGTTTCAGCAGGGAGAGGATTTGGGGATTCTGCAGGGAGAGGATGTGGGGATTCTGCAGGGAGACGACGTGGGGATTCTGTGCCTGCTGCGGGCACCAGTGAGTCAGCATCCCCCAGTTTTAGCAGGCAACAGTCCTATATGCGTAGCTTTGTAGGACCTCGCTGTACCCCACTGCTGCGGAAGGAACAAATTGAAGCCGTTGTCGGATGGATGGCAGCTAACGCATCGACTTCAATGACTTCCACGTCCTCTCAGGGCCAGAGCACTGAAGAGCAACCATCTGTCTCTTCACCACCTGCCAAAGTGCCCAGGCAGTCAGAGAGCCCTGGACAGGAGCCATCACAGTCTCTACTTCTGTTCTCTGAATCTGTTGGCTTGGAAAGAGGGGGCCAGCAAAGCAGCATTCAAGAATGTGTAGAAGAGGGAGTATGCAGTGATGCGCAACTTCTTTGTCCCTCTGAATCTGAAGAGGCAGGTGGGCCAGTGCCTATGGTCAGCACACCTCAGTACGCATCAGATGATGACGAGACTCAGGTGCCACTTTCTGGAGCGTACGGTGCTGGCGAGACAACCAAGGAGAAGCAGGTGTTTGAAGAGGGGAGTGTAGATTATGAGGTCCTTGACCCATCAAGGCGTGAGGAATAGGAAGGTGGTGGGAGCAGCTCTGAGGAAGAGATTCCCCGAATGGCCAAAACAGGAGGGAGAGGGAGGGGGCAGACTTGGTTGCCTGTAGCCTCCACTTCGGCACCTGTTAGGAGCATTCCTCTTCCAAAAGACAAAACGGGTGCTCCCAAGACTTGCAGTGCATGGTCCTTTTCTGACACAGTTGCAGATGACATTTGTTTTGTCAAATGCAAGCTGTGTCATCAGAAAGTCAAAAGAGGGAAAAATGTCAGCAACCTCAATACCACAAATATGTGGAAACATGTGCGGACCAAGCACAAGGTGGAGTTACACAGACACACTGAAGACATAGGCCAATGTACAGCACCAACTACCACCTCTTCAGCTCGTGTTGGGGCCTCTTCCTCCAGCTCACACACAGCTGGTTCGGCTTCCTCACAGGACCGCCAAGGAAGAACCTCTGGCACTGTTGTCCGGAGACCCAGTGACATTCCACCCACAGCACCACGTTCCCAGTCATTCTCACACTCCCAGGCCACTCTACAGCCATCGATAGCACAGGCATTGGATAAAAGGCGGCCATACTCGGCAAACCATCCCTGAGCACAAGCTCTGAATGCTGGCATTGCCAAACTACTGGCCCTTGAAATGCTCTCATTCAGGCTGGTGGAGACTGACACCTTCCGGAACTTCATGGCATTGGCAGTCCCACAATATACTGTGCCCAGCCGCTTTTATTTCAGCAGGCAAGCCATCCCTGCCCTGCAAAAGCATGTGGAGGGAAAAATAAAACATGCGCTACTAAACGCTGTCAGTAGTAAGGTCCACCTGACCACCAACCACGGTTACAATCAGTAGTAGTCTACAACCTATATAAAACTTGCTGCAAGTTGCCCCTTGAAAACGCCTGCTGCTGCAGACCAAACTGAACGTGGACAAATCCTGTTGTAAATCTGTTGTGACAGGCAGAACGGAAGGTGTAATGTTCAAACTTTTATAGATAACAACTACAGGAATGCCTGTCACAAATAAGAATATGATGAAGAAGAAGAATAGGAAGATGACGAAGAAGTAAAATATGACGAAGAATAATAGTTGAATAAGAAGAATATGAAGAATGTAAAAAAAGGATAATAGGAAGAAGGTGAAGAAGGAGAAGATGAATAAGGTGAAGAAGAAGTTGATGAAAAAGATGCTGCTGCTGAGGATGATGACGGAGAAAGTGTGGGAGAAGTAAAAAAGAAGGTGAAGAGCATGGAAGTAGTGAAACATACTGTACATATCTCACAAAATACAAAAGACTCGAGGTTAACATAGTCAATATCTTTGTAACTCCGAACGTCGTTAAAAAAAAAAATTTAATACCTGCTATTCCATTTGATTGGGCTAAACCTCTATGGCTTTAATGTCTCCTACACCTCCCACAATACATTCTACATTATTCTTAGTTGTTTTTCTTCATGTAGAATTAACCTACAAGGAAAGAAAGGGTTTTTTTTAATTCCGATATTTCTGTTCCATTGACTTGAATGGGACTTCCGGGATCGGAAGTTTTTGATATCAGCCGATACAATCCGATCCGATATTTTTCAATATCGGGTGGTATCACTCAACACTAATTGTCAGTTGATATCAAGTCCAGGGCTAAGTAATGGAGAGGCATCTATAAAATGGGCCCCATTACTAACCCCATATTCATATTGTAAAAAAAGGCACAGCGTCATTAATGTATACACTATCCTCAATTTAATTAAATTCACCACACACTCAAACAGACTTTATACAAATAGGTGTTCATTTTATTACAATGTGGGAGCCAAACAGGAATATAGCACACAGTGGAAGCGATCTAAATAAAAGACGTTTCGGCTCAGCCCGAGCCTTTATCATATTATCGCTTATTCCAATATTGGAGGTTTGTAAAGGGTGCAGAAGGAGAGGAGAATCTCTCAAGAAGAAATACCAAGATAAATGGATGATGTGTGCTGAGAGAAGGAAGCGCTCCCGCGCCTGTCAGAGGTGATTTTCTTTAATATCTGTTTGAAATTTCCTTGTATTCATATCTTCATGCATTGAGTCGGGCCTGTGGGTAGGGTCTTCAATAAAATCGCACTGGTGTCACGGAGCAATCTATGCATGCCCATCCGCTGGCACCATTTTCCATTTTTCCAAAGACTTCCAAGAGCTCAATCTTTGCAAAAGATATTAGAAAAAACTTTTTGACAGTTAGAGTGATCAATGAGTGGAAAAAGCTGCCACGAGAAGTGGTGAGTTCTCCTTCAATGGAAGTCTTCAAACAGAGGCTGGACAGACATCTGACTGGAATGATTTAGCGAATCCTGCTTTGAGCAGGGGGTTGGACCAGATGGTCCAGGAGGTCCCTTCCAACTCTACGATTCTATGAAAATGTCACCTTTTGGTAGGACGGCGCCAGAGCAAAATTTTAAATAATGGAGGAAATACTCTCAGACACAAAGGAGGGGATTGAAGGAAGTGTAAGACTCTATCCACAGTCTCGTTCAGAGTTCTGCAATGATGCACAAAGTTATAAATATAAGAAAACTTTTAACAAAGATTAAAGAATATCTGCAAAACGGATTTCTTCACCTGAGATATCATTTTATTCAGAATGACAACGCCAATATGGCCCTCTGTACTTTGCTTAGTAAAATGCTGCTGATACGTTCTTTATAAACTTTTCCCATGCTGCTCTTCTATTCTGGAATGCAACAGTTTGGTCAGTTGTTCAGTGGACGGTGCAAGACCTAAAGCCCTTCATCTATCAGAAAATATCCTGGAATCGTAAGTCATCTGTTAAGTTCATCCTTCTTCTCTTTATCTTGTCCAAAATCATTGCTTCCTAGTGCATGTTATATGGATCAGTGCGTACACAAATGCAATCTGTGCAACTGCTTTATGCTGCATTATTCAAAAATCACTATTGTAATAACATACTCCCGGTTCACAGAAAAAGACATTAACATCTTTCGACTGAGATCTCTAACAAGCAGAATTTTCTTGGCTTTTCTTAAACTCCATTTGCTTCATTTTTCAATTTCTGTTTATAATGCATGCCATTTAAAATGGTATATGTACTGCTTTCCCCTAATAGTGATAGGTTGGTGCTAAATAAATCAAACATGATAGTAATGATAATGAAATCATGTGATACAATAGAGAATTGTCAGTGATGGATGTGCCACGAATTTATCAGAATTTAATCAAAGGGCACTACATTTTTGAATAATCAAAACAAGTGCAAAATGACGTGAAATGTACAAATATGGAATGTATAGATGAAAGGCTGTTAGCAAACGGCAATGAACAGTATGTCACAATACATTGGTTTGCTGTTCACGTACAGACCAAACTGATATCTCTATCCTATGAATCTTGAATTTAACATTTTTCTTCACTGCATGGAGCATTAAAATTGTATTGTGTGCTATCTTGTTTTCCTGTATTACAGCAAAATACAGAACAGAAACTATTTGGAGGCATTATTAGCCACAAAAGCCTATGAAAAGACTGCAGCGGGGATCTCACATGTTCCAGGCAATCTTTTAAGTCATGAATAATTTAAAATGATTATTCTCTCGCCAGACAAATTCATTCTAAATTTCTCTTTCTTTTTTTTCTGTGTTCTTTGCTCTAACTTAGCAAAAAAGATAGTAAAACTATTAATCATAAACTTTCATTATAATCAACAAAGACTTATCCAGAAATGGCGTCTTCTACAGTTCTATTAAATCTAGTTATACTGTAAGTTACATTTTAATTAATCTGAAAGAGCATGGCTGTCATAAACATTTAGAGATCCTGAAAATAATAATCTGGTGAATAGATAGGAGAATAAATTGAAACCATTTAGTCAATATTTTTAATTAGTTGACGATGGCCGACTTACATGTATGGCAGCTGTGCACCAGCGTTACGTGGCACAGGCGCAGGAGCTGAACCTGCCCCATACAGGATTGGTCCCAGATATGTTACATATCTGACACTCCAAATATTTCATGTGATGGGAGTTAGCTCACCTCATGATCGTGGGATGCTGATTTCTTGCCAGTGCAGCTGTGAGCCTACTGAAAGCCCCTGGTCTCTCAGCGGCTAGACTTTATAGAAGATTATCAATTTCACAATGCACAAAACTGAATAATTTATCAATTAAAAGATTCAATCGCTCCCTTTTCCATTAAAGGAAAATAGCAAAATGCAATAAAAAACATATTTTGTGTTGATGCAATCATAATTGTCAGAACTAATATTAACTTATTTATCCCATAGGGAGAACTTTGAAACCAAAAAAGTTCCATTTGCCAGAATTGACATTTTTTGGCAAAAAAAGTATGCAAAGTTTAAAATGATAAAAAAATGTGCATTTACCCCAATATGGTATCAATAAAGACTACAGATTGACATGCAAAAATTAAGCCTCATACAGCACCATTGACGAAAGACTAAAAAAGCTACAGGTCTTATTACATAGCGACACAAGTCACATTTCTTTTTTTACACAAAGTTCTGATTATATTTTAACCACAAAATATGTAAAAAACATATTTATGTTATGTAACACTGAAATCATGCCATTTAAATACAATCCCTCTCCCCCATAAGAAATGGTGAAATTGACGTTTTTATTCACAATTTCACCATTTGAATTTAATTTCCATTTTTCTGTAAGTTATATCACAAAATGAATAGTGTAATTCAAAACTACATCTTCTCCCACAAAAAAAGAAGCTCTTATGCAAAAAAAAGTCTCCTTTAAGAAGGGTAGGAAACAACAAAAGGGCAAAAGTTAAAAGTAGCCAACTCCTACAAACTACAGGCATGGTGGGTGGAGGTAAACTATTCAGGGCAAAGGCTCTGCAATTCAGCTTCATGATCATCATGAGTGAAAAATTGTGTTTTAAAAGTAACCTGTCAAAATGCATCATGTTCAAATGGTATGTTAGTCATTTTAATTGGCAGCATTCTAAGTTGTGAAGTTTAATTCCTGGAGCAAAGTGATGGAAGCAAGGGCGTACAACCTAAAGCAGCAGGCCACAGAGCCATTATGAATCGTATCCCACCCTTTATGTCGGGTATTCTGATTTCAATGCCATCTGCCTAAACACAATTATGAAATAGGTCTTCCCTCATTCAGATTGTGTGTCTGAGACTCAGGGCAGTAGGTATGATGAAGTCAATTGATCATGTTTGCTTGGGAGAAGCCTCAGTTCACATTGTATACAGATCAGAGCAGTGTGTTGAAGCAATAGAAGTGGGGGTGAGTATTTTTCTTTTAGATTTTGTTAGTCATTATGTTATAGTTAATATTTTATGGCTTGCTTTGATTATCATTTAAACAATTTATATTTATGTGTTTTTGTATACTCAGTATAAATTTTGCTTGAAAAGAAACAAGACAGAATATTGGTTTATGAGAATGATGGAAATTAGTTTAAGCCAGTTTTCAGGAGTCAGTTAACTTTTTTGTTGCCACTTAACAAATCCCTTTGGAAATATGCAAATCTTCCTCTTTTCTGTGAAGACAATAAAAATCCTCTACCCTGTGTGTAGGGTCAGACAGGTTTTCTACAGACAGAAACCTTTATATGGTCTTGTCCGTGTTCATTTGCCACCCTGATTTGATCAACAACGGCAACAAGTGAGACCCCTTGTGTCTCACCTAAAGCTTTCCACAATGAGGGGTTTATATTACAATTACATGTGGTGGAGAACTGTAAGGTCATTATACTGTGTGGGGGTTGTGGGGGCATCATTCTTCATGGGGGCTCTGAGAGCCATTACACTTTATGGAGGTCTGTGGAGGCCATCATACTGTGAGAGGTCTGCGGTGTCTATCATATTGTGTTGGGGGAATGTAGGGACATTATATGGTGTGGAAGTTCTGTAGGAAAATTCATACTGTGTGGGGGGCTGTGGGTTCTATCAAATTGTGTAGATATACTGTGGGGACTCTAATATTGTGTGGGATGTGTATGGGGGTCATCATACTGTATGGAGGGACTGTGGAGGCATCATACTGTGGATGGAGTCACTGAGTGGGAATTATACTGTCGAGTGTCACTGTGGAATTACCATACTGTGCATGTGGGGTTACTGTAGGAACAAATTATGTGGCGGAGTTTACTATGCGGTATCATATTGTGTTTGGTGGGCATGTATTATACCATGTGGAGCATGAAAGGCGTCACGTTTTGGGTTAGAAAACTAAAGAGCGTCAGCAGAAGCACTACTTCTTTTTACATGTCACAAAACATGTCTCTCTGTGTTTAAAAGTTACAAGGAATGCCCTCTGCAACATAAATTTAGTTGCGATGGGGGAGAGTGCTATGGGGCCTCATGATATTTATGCAAGCCCCTGGACAGAAGCAATCTGATAGTGTTTTTCAGATACCCTGGGTGAGGTGATGTTAGCTGTGTACAGGCTATACTCATTGTTACACTGCTTAGGGAGAAGTGATGAGTGATGGTCATCAATGAGTTTCCAGCAGCCACGATAAGGTGATTCTCACCACTGGGAACCTATCTAATGTGAATCCTCTCCTAGGCTGAAGCCTACATTAAGCTAAGAGTAGTCATCTACACATACAGGTATGCTCAAAAGTTTACATACCCCAGCAGAATTTTTGCTTTCTTGGCCTTTTTTCAGAGAATATAAATGATAACACCAAAACTTTTTCTCCACTCATGGTTAGTGGTTGAGTGAAGCCATTTATTGTCAAACTACTGTGTTCTCTCTTTATAAATCATAATGGCAACCCAAAACATCCAAACAACCCTGATCAAAAGTTTACATACCCCATTTCTTAATAACTAGAGTTGAGCGACTTTGGTCGGATCGGGTTTCATGAAACAAAATTTGTTTCAGATCAAACTGGTCCGATTAGGGCAAAAAAAGTCGGAGTTTCGTCCGAAACCCGACCCCAATGCAACTCAATGGGGAATAAAAGTCGGCATTGAGTGGATGAATGTAGTTTTTTTTAAAACCATTTTGCGGGCGAAGAGGTGAAGGTCTTTCACAGCTGTAAAGAAATCAAAATACAAAGCCACCAACGGTTCATGTTTTCAGGATTTCCTTAGTATGGCCCAGGTGATAATTGCAGTATCTGCACAGGCAATAATTCCATCACCTGGGCAATACTAATGAAATCCTGACAACATAACCTGTTGGTAGCTTTTGAGGACTGGAGTTGGGGAACACTGCATTACAGGATTCATCCCATTTGGTTTTGAAGATTCTGTCCTCAAGTGGGAATGACGGTATGACTTTTACTTGAAGACCCCTAGGGATTAGGCCTTTAGATAGGTAGCTTTCTAAAGAGGCATTGTTCCACCATATCCACATTCTTTTCTCTAAAAGAAATTTGATGGAGTTTGCTAGTTCCAGAATTTGCCCACTTACAGTTAATTCACTCCATTTAACATCTCTACTAAAAACATTATAAATGAATGTAAAGAAGAGGTGATTCCTGCATCCAAGAAAAACATCAATATTTTTCTGAGATTCCAATACAATCAGATACAAACCAGGCAGAAGACACTAACGTGCTTCAAGCCCTAGGGTTGGTAATCATAGCAAAGTGACAGTGGAATGGAAGATGAATACATTCTCATAGCCTAGCCAATCACAGTAGCTAAAATGCACCATATGATACTGTACATACCCAGTAAAAACAAAGAATCAACTGTATAATAAAAAAGAGTTTTAAGACATATACAAAGTGTAACGAGTACAAGCATTTGCTTCTCAGTAATCTCTAGCTCATCAATTTTGCAGTACCCCCCATTCTGCTGTATCATGCTATACCATCACAGTAATTGCTGTTTAGTAAAGTTCATTAAATATTTTAGTTTTAAAACAATGGTTATAAGTACAGTACATCTAAAATGATAGTGCCAAGTTGAAATTTTATATAGTACACTACATATTTATGAACCCATCTTAGTACTGAACTAGCACAAAAAGAGGACTTAAAATCCTACAATAATACAAGAAAACAGCAAAAAAGCAGAGAGGTTGACCCATCCAGGCCTCCAGACAAATGCACTATCAGGATGCAGTGGACCCATATAATTAACCCCTTTACCTCCAAGGGTGGTTTGCACGTTTATGAACGGGCCAATTTTTACAATTCTGACCACTGTCCCTTTTTGAGGTAATAACTCTGAAACGCTTCCATGGATCCCACTGATTCTGACAATGTTTCTTGTGACATATTGTACTTCATGTTAGTGGTAAAATTTAATTCATATAACTTGTGTTTATTTGTGAAAAAAATGGAAATTTGGTGAAAGTTTTGAAAATTTCACAATTTTCCAACTTTGAATTTTTATGCCCTTAAATCACAGAGATATGGCACACAAAAAACTTAATAAGTAACATTTCACATATGTTTACTTTACATCAACACAATTTTGGAACCAAAATTTTTTCTTGTTAGGAAGTTATAAGGGTTAAAAGTTGACCAGCGATTTCTCATTTTTGCAACACCATTTTATTTTTACGGACCACATCATATTTGAAGTTCCTTTGAGGGGTCTATATGATAGAAAATATCCAAAAGTGACACCATTCTAAAAACTTGCACCCCTCAAGGTGCTCAAAACCACATTCAAGAATTTTTTGAATGTTTAAAACAAAAAGGAGCATTTAACTTTTTTTCATAAAAAAATTACTTCAGGTCCAATTTTTCTTATTTTATCAAGGGTAACAGGTGAAATTGGACTGCCAAAGTTATTGTGTAATTTGTCCTGAGTACGCTGATACCTGATATGTGGGGGGAACCACTGTTTCGGCGCCTGGCAGAGCTCGGAAGGGAAGGAGCGCCGTTTGACTTTTTCAATGCAAAATTGGCAGGAATTCAGATAGGAAGCCATGTCATGTTTGGAGAGCCCCTGATGTGCCTAGACAGTGGAAACCCCCCACAAGTGACCCCATTTTGGAAACTAGACCCCCCAATGAACTTATCTAGATATGTGGTGAGAACTTTGAACTCACAAGGGCTTCACAGAAGTTTATAACGTACAGCCGTATAATTAAAAAATCATATTTTTTCCACAAAAATGATCTTTTCACCCCCAATTTTTATTTTCTCAAGGGTAACAGGACCCTAAAAGTTACTGTGAAATTTGTCCTGAGTACGCTGATACTCAATATGTGGGTGTAAACGACTATTTGGGCGCATGGCAGAGCTCGGAAGGGAAGCAGCGCCATTTGACTTTTTTGGCTGGAATTAAGATCGGACACCATGTCACGTTTGGAAAGCCCCTGATGTGCCAAAACAGTGGAAACCCCCCACACATGACATAATTTTGGAAACTAGACCCCCCAAGGAACTGATCTAGATGTGTGGTGAGAACTTTGAACCTCTCAGGGCTTCACAGAAGTTTATAACCTACAGCTGTAAAATTAAAAAAATCACACTTTTTCCACAAAAATTATCTGTTCACCCCCAATTTTTATTTTCCCAAGGGAACCAGGACCCTAAAAGTTATTGGGCAATTTGTCCTGAGTACGCTGATACCCCACATGTGGGGGTAAACCACTATTTGGGCACATGGTAGAGCTCGGAAGGGAAGCAGCGCCATTTGACTTTTTTGGCTGGAATTGGGATTGGACGCCATGCCGTGTTTGGAAAGCCCCTGATGTGCCTAAACCCCCCCCACAAATGACACCATTTTGGAAACTAGACCCCCCAAGGAACTTATCTAAATGTGTGGTGAGCACTTTGAACCCCCAAGGGCTTCACAGAAGTTTATAACGCCCGGGCGTGAAAATAAAAAAATCATATTTTTTTCCACAAACATGATCTTTTAGTCCCAAATTTTTTTTATTTTGCCAAGCATAACAGGAGAAATTGGACCCCAAAAGTTCTTGTCCAATTTGTCCTGAGTACGCTGATACCCCATATGTTTGAGAAAACTACTGTATGGGCACACGTCGGGGCTTGGAAGGGAAGTAGTGACGTTTTGGAATGCAGACTTTGATGGAATGGTCTGCGGGTGTCATGTTGCCTTTGAATAGCCCCTGATGTAACTAAACAGTGGAAAACACCCACAAGTGACCTCATTTTGGAAACTAGACCCCCTAAGGAACTTATCTAAATGTGAGGTGAGCACTTTGAACCCCCCCAGTGCTTCACAGAAGTTTATAACGCCCGGGCGTGAAAATAAAAAGAATCATATTTTTTCTACAAACATGATCTTTTAGTCCCCAATTTTTTTTATTTTCCCAAGGGTAACAGGAGAAATTGGACCCCAAAAGTTTTTGTCCAATTTGTCCTCAGTACGCTGATACCCCATATGTGGAAGAAAACTACTGTGTGGGGACACGTCGTGGCTCGGAAGGGAAATAGTGACGTTTTGGAATGCAGACTTTGATGAAATGGTCTGCGGGTGTCATGTCGCGTTTGGAGAGCCTCTGATGTGCCTAAGTTGTTGAAACTCCCCACAAGTGACACCATTTGGGAAACTAGGCCCCCACGGAACTTAGCTAGATGTGTGGTGAGCACTTTGAACCCCCAAGTGCTTCACAGAACTTTATAATGCCCGGGCGTGAAAATAAAAAAAATCATATTTTTTTTCCAGAAAAATGATATTTTTGCCCCCAATTTTTTATTTTCTTAAGGGTAACAGGAGAAATTGGACCCCAAAAGTTGTTTTGCAATTTGTCCTGAGTAGGCTGATACCCCATATGTTGGGGTAAACCACTGTTTGGGCGCATGGCAGAGCTTGGAAGGGAAGGAGCACCATTTGACTTTTTCACCGTAGAATTGGCTGGAATTGAGATCAGACACCATGTTGCATTTGGAGAGCCCCTGATGTGCCCAAACAGTGGAAACCCCCCAATTCTAACTCCAACCCTAACCCCAACACACCCCTAACCCTAATCTTAGCCCTAACCCTAGCCCTAGCCCTAACCCTAATGGGAAAATGGAAATAAATACATTTTTTAATTTTATTATTTTTCCCTAACTAAGGGGGTGATAAAGGGGGATTTGATATACTATTTATAGCGGGTTTTTATGTTTGGCAGCTGTCACACACTAAAAGATGCTTTTTATTGTAAAAATAGCTTTTGCATCACCACATTTTGAGAGCTATAACTTTTCCATATTTTGATCCACCAAGTCATGTGAGGTCTTATTTTTTGCGGGACGAGTTGACGTTTTTATTGGTACTATTTTCGGGCACGTGACACTTTTTGATCGCTTTTTATTCCGATTTTTGGGACGCAGAATGAACAAAAACCAGCATTTCAAGAAATTCTTTTGGGGGGTGCACTTACACTGTTTCGCGTGCGGTAAAATTGATAAAGCGGTTTTATTCTACGGGTCAGTGCAATTAGAGCAATACCTCATTTATGTCTTTTTTTATGTTTTTGCGCTTTTATGCAATGAAAACAATTTTATATAAAAAATAATTATTTTTGCATCACTTTATTCTGCGAGGTATAACTTTTTTATTTTTTCGCTGATGATGCTGTATGGCAGCTCGTTTTTTGCGGGACAAGATGATGTCTTCAGCGGTACCATGATTATTTATATACATCTTTTTGATCGTTTGTTATTGCACTTTTTGTTCGGTGGTATGATAATAAAGCATTAGTTTTTGCTTTGTTTTTATTTTTATATGTGTACTTTTATTGTTTTTTTATTTCCAAAAAATGAATTTATTAGGGGAAATTTTTTTTTACATTTTTTATAAATTATTTTTACACTTTTTTTTTTAACTTTATTACACTGTCCTAGGGGGGACATCACTGTAATGTGTGAGATCACTGATTTGACACATCACAGATCGCTGTGACAGATCAGCGATCTGACACAGGCACACCTGCAGGCTTCCTCATGCCTGCGCTCTGCAGGCAGTGAGGAAGCCAGCTCCCTGCAGGCCCCCAAAGGTCCCCGCCGCCATTTTGGATCCGGGGACCTGCAGGGAAGGAGGCACCCAGAGCAGCGCAGCACATCGCGCTGCGCTGGTGGTCTCAGGGAAGCACGGAGGAAGCCCCCTCCCTGCCGATGGTTCCCTAAACCCCTGGTACACTGCGATCGTGCTTGATCGCAGTGTGCCAGGGGTTAACGTGTCGGGGGCAGTCCGTTACCGCCCCTGACACATAGTGCCGGGTGTCAGCTGTGATAATTACCCCGTGAGCGCCGCTGATCGCTATGACGCAATATCCCGTCCTTGGGAATTAAGTCCCAGGGCACATGGATGGGATAGTACATCATATGGCAGAAAAGGGTTAAGATGGCAACACAGGTGCAAAAATACCGATGAAACAACCCATCACAGCCTACCAATACATGGAGGGGGCGGTTGCCTGGTATATAAATGCACAATAAAAAACTTGTATGCGGCGCTGTTCACACAATGGCAATGCACAGCATCCAGGTTAACAGCCTAGTAGTGACACCCTTCTATGAGATCAGGCGGGCTGCCCAGCGCTATCAAAATGCATGCCATGAGAACAGACACCGCAGTTTACAAGACCAAATGGGCCCAACTGCACCCTGAATAAAAAGTGCAAAAAAACACATAAAAAATGTGAGGTATTAGCTAATATTTTGGCCAAAATACGTGAGCACTTAGCTTGCGCCAAAGGTCCCCACGTTTACGAGTACCTAACACTAAATCCTAACACTGAAATAGCACAAAAAGAAGACTAAAAAATCCTTAGTACCCCACAAATTTATAATGCTTCCTTATTACTTCCAAAACACCAATACAGTAAGTATGTCCCCTTAGTGCCTCTTCACAGTAGTATTACTATTTTGCTTTCCTTACACAGTAACACTGCCACTTACTGCTGATAAACAGTAATAATGCCTCCTTAGTGCATTCCAGTTAGGAAAATTACCCCACAGTGTCCTCTATTTAATAAAAGTGAACTTTTAGTGCCCACAACGCAGTAAAAGTGCCGCCTTAGTCTTCAAAAAGCAAAATCAAGACATGTTGTATAAGTTCACCCTCAGAATTCCCTATTTAGTAACTGTGCAGACTTACTGCCCTCAACTTACTAAAAGTGCTGCCCACACTAATTTACCCTTAGTGCCCCATACTATAATAGTGTCTACAATGAAGGCCAATGCAGTAAAAATACCCATATAATATGATGACTGCAAGGATACAAAGTTTGATGGGAGTGCTTCTTTAATAGGGTGCAGGTCTGAAGAATTTTGTGGCCT
Source organism: Dendrobates tinctorius (assembly GCF_039654945.1). Taxonomy (NCBI): domain Eukaryota; kingdom Metazoa; phylum Chordata; class Amphibia; order Anura; family Dendrobatidae; genus Dendrobates; species Dendrobates tinctorius. The sequence goes on along the minus strand of NW_027361692.1, from coordinate 3,383,890 downwards.
GTGAGAGCAAAAGGCAAGTAAGAAGTTGACAGATCCCTGTTTTCTGTAGTATTTTCCAAAGAACCCAGGGTTAAAATTGGCAGTGTTGAATGTTTGGCGTGCCCTGGCATCATATCATCACTGATTACAAGTACAAAAGTGATTTATATGCGATTACATACACAAATCAGTCATTTCCAGAGAAGTATTGCTGCAAAATCAAATGTAGGACTCAATACACATTACCATTCATTCACTTGATATATTTAGAGTGAAGAATAATATATGTAATTAATCATGTGATTGAAACTTTCACTGATAATCGGTTTCTTGAGTTGCAGCTTTAAGGCAGACATGATTCCTAACTAGTAGACTCGGATAGTTCTTAGCTATGAACTTCTGGAAACATCAAAGTTTGTCATGGATTTTTAAAGTAATTACTTTTAGTGTTTTATTTATGATGAATTGAGTACGACTATGTTCCAGTGCTATTTTATCATTTTCATGGTTATGGAGTACATAAAAAGTCTATCAAATTGCTGAACAAGGTTTCCTGAAATTAATTCTGCTCCATTGCCAACGTTAAATCAACTGGAACTTGCAAATGAATTTATGTGTAATATTTCCAGAGGAATGAATCAAAAAGGTAAGCAGATGAAACGAAGATATTTTTCGTTGATCTGTAATCATGAAATTATACAGAATAAAACGTAAAAACATGTAGATAATTTAAAAATGGAAACAGTGAAAACAGGCAAACAATGTATCCAATGCGAAAAGAATTTTGTGGCAATTAATATTACTGTCTGGTCAGTATTATATGAGCCTATTGTCTCCGCCAATTAAAGAAGAGCTGTAACCAGGTCAAAACTAGCAAGTGTTTAGTCTTATCCCTGCTGCTCCCTTGAATATTCCTCTTTTGTCTTTTTTTTTAAACCCATCATTTGGTTCCAGCAATATGGGCATTTTTTATTTAGTATGCCCAATGTGCTAAATTTTATGCTGGGACATAGATCACAGGGTAATTATGAAGAGCAGTCTGTAAGCAAGCCCGACAAAGAATCCTATGAGCAATGCCCTCTCGGCAAAGACCTTAAACATGAGCACATTAGCTAGATTCTGGAACTGTGTGATGAATTTTAGAAACAAAAAAGCAAAGTAATCAGATGAGCTTGGAGAATAATATAAGAACAAAAACTGGTCACACAGACCTTATGACAGGCCCTCTGCAAGTGGAATGTGTAAAGTTATCAGTTAATTAAAATAGGACTTTGTGCATTTTTACCTTTTAATTCAATGTGCATATTCCATTTTCAAAATGATCAACTTGTTTCTATCTATTTGGGTCTAGTAATAATAAATAAAAGTGAATGATTGTAATTACTTTGTTCAAGCTCTTGGTGCTGTAGGAGGGTTGTTTATGTTGCAGCAACCGCAGTCGTGTATTGATGAGGCATAACGTGTAGTTATGTTACTCAAAGATGTAGTGTACGAAGGAACAGTACATTCATTGTCTCTAGATGTCAGTAGATTATTCATACTCTGCACAAAAGTTGTTTTAGTAAAATTATATTAATATTTGCTTACAGGTGAGAGAGAGAATCATTAGAGCTTACATTTCACAGGTGAGAGAGAAAGGACCCTGCTGATGGTAAGAGCTTACTCTTTACAGGACAGTGAGAGAAGCCCCCTGACCACAAGAGCTTACACTTTACAGGGGAGAGAGAGAGAGGGCCATGTTGACCAGGGGCTGGCTGGCACTTTTCAGCCTGGGGAGCAATCACAAGGCAGTGGCCCTCGAGTTGCGGTGGACCTCCCTTTACCTGCTTATCTATGGCCATTGCATTAAAGGCGCTTTTACATTTAGCGATGCACCAGCGATTCCGACCACGATACGACCCGGTCAGGATTGCTGGTGCATCGCTAAATGGTCGCTAGTGAGCTTTCACACAGGCAGATCTCACAGCGATGCAACAGCGATACAGCAGATGATACTTACCTTTCAGACGCGGCGATCCTGACGTCCTCCTGCCCGCATCCACGTGTCGCTCGTTGGCGCCAGCAGGAAGCGTCCAACGAGAAATGGAGCTGCGCAATCAAACGACAGACAGCGGGGGAGCCGGTCGGAGGTAAGTATCACACATAGCGATATCGCTAGCAATATCGCTATAAAGTCACAAAATCAGTAACGTTATAGCGATATTGCTATGTGTAAAACCCCCTTTAAGCAACAGAGATAACAGGCTTTACAAATAGGCTGGTACGTAGATATGGGAACAGTAAGGAGCTTGCTGCATAGATATGGGAGCAGAACTGAGCTTACTCCAGAGATATGGGAGCAGAACCGAGCTTACTACAGAGATACATATGGGAGCAGAAACGAGCTTACTACAGAGATATGGGAGCAGAAACGAGCTTACTACAAAGATATGGGAGCAGAACTCAGCTTAATCCAGAGATATGGATCAGAACGGAGAATACTCCAGAGATACGGGAGCAGAACAGAGCCTACTACAGAGATATGGGTGCAAAATCGAGCTTACTACAGAGATATGAAAGCAGAACCGAGCTTACTACAGCGGTATGGGAGCAGAACCGAGCTTACTACAAAGATTTGGAGCAGAACTGAGCTTAATCCAGAGATATGGGAGCAGAACAGAGCTTGCCACAGAGATATGGGAGCAGAACCGAGCTTACTATAGAGATATGGGATATATATAGTGCGATGGCCCCAGTTCCCACCATAAATATAGTGTGATGGCCCCAGTTGCATATATATATATATATATATATATATATTAGTATGATGGCCCCAGTTCTCCCCACATATCTATTATGATGGCCCCAGTTCTCCCCACATATATATAGTATGATGGCCCCAGTTCTCCCCACATATATATAGTATGATGGCCCCAGTTCTCCTCACATACATAGTATGATGGGCCCGTTCTCCCCATATATATAGTATAAGGGTATGGGCACACGCTGCGGATTCTGCTGCAGATCCACAGCTCTTTTGGCTCTGCGGGTCCACAGCAGATTTTGCTGCGTTGTACAGTACCTTTATTTCCTATGGAAATAAAAAACCGCTGTGCACATGCTGTGTATTTTTCCGCATGGTGTTGCTGCGGTTTACAATCCGCAGCATGTCAATTCTTTTGTGCTGAAACGCTGCGGTTTCACACCTCATCCATTATTATATTTAAAATATTTAGGAGGCCGTAATGGCACAGTGAATAATAAAAATGTAGAGTAGGACCCCCCACATGAGATTGCCTTGGCGCGGCGGGGTGGCTCAATTCATTGATCAATATTTTGCCAAATGTCTCATTTTGAATACAGTTAGATGTTAAAATGTGCATTCTAACCACAAGCAGCGCTGGCTTCTCTCTTCTTCTTTTCTTTTTTTGTTTCATCCATTATGAGGTGTGAAACCGCAGGGCAAAACCGCAGATAAACCGCAGGACTTTAGTCCTCCTAATTTATCTGCGGATTTTGGTACAAAATCTGCACCACCAAAAAACTCTGTGTGCACTTACCCTAATAGCCCCAGTTCTCCCATATATATATAGTAGGATGGCCCCAGTTCTCAATATTAAAAATAATGAAGTTTATACTCACCTCATCCTGATTCCCGGCACTGCAGCCTCCATTTTCTCTTCCGGTTCGCAGAGCGACATGAGACAATAATGTCATCACGCCGCCTGCGTGAGCACACTGAAGTCTCAGCAAGCTGCGGTCTGCAGCTTATGAGAGAGAACAGGGCTTCCACTAGGTATTTCGGGGCCCCATACTGGCAAAATTTTTGGGTTCTCTTGAGACTCAGTCTCGGTTCCACACCAGCTCTGCCTCCACCGTCCCACCACCCACTCTTGGAAAAACTCAACTTCACCACCACATCCTCACCGATCAGATATTAACAGTTCCCATCAAACACCAGATCACATTCATAGCCAGCAGCTTTTGTTTTGGACAAAATAATTTTTAAGCTGATACCACGACACGGTAGACTCTTTCGGCCGGGCCCTACTCTACTCTAAACTATTAAAAATAAATATATATTTATGTATTTTTCTTTAAGGGAATGAGTCACATATATTTACATTTTTTTTAATCAACCATTAATATCACATACAAGGGACAAATATCGTCACGCCGTGACCAGACCACATATTACCACCACATAGTGACTGGATAATACCACATACAAGGAACAAATACCTTGGCCAGACCACATATTACCACCACATAGTGACCGAATAATGCCACATACAAGGAACAAATGCCGCCGCACCATGGCCACACCACATAGTGACCGAATAATACCACATACAAGGAACAAATAGCGCCACACCATGACCAGACCACATATTACTACCACATAGTGACTAAATACTACAATACTGATCATTAATTAAAAAAAACACAATACTAAGTGCCATTTTATACAGGACCTCTGAATTTACATCAGTGTACAGGTAATACAGTGATCACTGGTGACGTTATACACAGGAGCTCTGTATATAGTGTCAGTGTACAGGTAATACAGGGATCACCAGTGACATTTTACACAGGAGCTCTGTATATAGTGTCAGTGTACAGGTAATACAGTGATCACTGGTGACATTATACACAGGAGCTCTGTATATAGTGTCAGTGTACAGGTAATACAGGGATCACCTGTGACATTATACACAGGAGCTCTGTAAATAGTGTCAGTGTACAGGTAATACAGTGATCACCAGTGACATTATACACAGGAGCTCTGTATATAGTGTCAGTGTACAGGTAATACAGGGATCACCAGTGACATTATACACAGGAGCTCTGTATATAGTGTCAGTGTACAGGTAATACAGTGATCACCAGTGACATTATACACAGGAGCTCTGTATATAGTGTCAGTGTACAGGTAATACAGGGATCACCAGTGACATTATACACAGGAGCTCTGTATATAGTGTCAGTGTACAGGTAATACAGGCATCACCAGTGACATTAAACACAGGAGCTCTGTATATAGGGTCAGTGTACAGGTAATACAGGGATCACCAGTGACATTATACACAGGAGCTCTGTATGTATATAGTGTCAGTTGTAGGGATTCAACTCGCTTAGGTGCAGTGGGAGACAAATATGCGACAGGTTCTTCCCAAAGTGCATGAGGTTTATTTGCATCATAAACCCACAAGGCAGCACATTACCAAAATAGCCTCTAGCTTAGGCCGAAGAACACAAATGTCCGTGGTTGGAGACTCGGACCGTGAGTCTCAGCACATGCTGGGAGATGTAGTCCTCCACATATACAACTTTCGGTAGTGTCCCACCTGAACACATGGAAGTCTGTCCACACTCAGACAGACTCTCTCACAGTCTCTCTCACATGTGCCAAACACCTCAATTACCTAGCCCTGTAACCACACCCACAGGTGATCACATGGCTATGACATCACTCAAGGTTGTATTGCACATAGACACACACAGGCTTCCCTGACACAGTGTAACAGAAATATCAGCAGTACCTCTGCTGATCAATACACCCTGGAGCCTGCATCCCAAGGCCACCCACCTTGAGGCACATAATGGTCATTTAGGACCCTGCTCCTGTTACCACACTGAATGTGCCTGTACACCCGTCCTGGGACACCCACACAGCGCCCCCTAGCTGACATAGTGGTCACTACACCACATACCTCCCCCCTCTGTTCAAACTTGTGGGGTTGAACACATGACATCACCCAGGTATCTTGAGACCTGGCACCCATGTCACCTTGCCCTACAAGTCGAGAGGACCATCTCTGTCTGTTTCGGTAGTCATACTGCATCATATTTACGTTAGGCCTCCCCCGCCCCCAGCGGTCAGTATCTCGGCCTTGGGCTTTGGCCTTCTCGTCAAAGTCTGTCAGGGTGACCAGACACTCTTTAGTCTCCACCTGTCTGCCGTGCGCTCCGTCACCCGACCTTTCTCTCACTGGCCAGCTCTCACAGTTCGTACGGTCATGAGTCCCACGTCCAGTTGGGCTAACTGGCTGGTCTGAGTCTGACCCTCTGTCGCTATGTCCACCACTGGGTCTCATGCCTATGTCACTAAGATTAGAACGGCCACTTGCGGACTCTCGACGTTCTTGCCTTCGACTACCTGTCCTTTCATTCCTTGGAGGATCCCTTCGGGTCCTTACATCTTGGGTTGGAGGTGGACGCCACCTGACGTTCTCTATCTGCTCATTCATCTGCAGTCGATCCTGTCTTAGCTGCTCAATCTCCTTCAGGTACGCTACCCGATATTCCAGGAGCATGCAAAGCTTCCCAATGCTTTCCACCGAACCAACCACAATGACAGGAACCATGTCATCTTCAACAACAACTTGGATTTCACCAGCAGGTGGGATCCTCACTCTCTTCACACTGGATCGATTCACCATCTCCTGCATCACCTTTCCAAGTCTGCCAGCGACTTTTCCCACCAGATTTCTGGGTACCGGAATTATGTCTTCCACAAAGCCCAGCCGACTTTGAGCCTCCCTTGCAAGCTCCAGACGTCGAGCGGCTTTCCTATTACGCTCCACGAGCATCTGTTTTGTGCGGAGACATTGTAGGTGCATCTCCTTCAGGACAGCCACCCTTCTCTCTGTGTCTTCTGTTTCCGCCAGTATCACCAACTGGTTTGTTTCTGGTGCCCAGCTCACACTATAGGCTTTTACTGCCCTTTTAAAGGTCTCATGCACACCTTCCCTGGCACACGCTTCTCGCACGTCTTCGGGTACCTCCATCACGCACTTGAAGGTCATTGACTTGCTCTCATCCTGGACAGATGGCTCTGGGTTCCCCACGGACACTTCCCTCAAGGTATCTGCCAAGACCGGGTGAGTGTCTTGTGCAGCTCTTGGCTCACCATCTTCCTGAGATTTACAGTCCTCAGGACCCTTTTCCAAGATGGGCTTTGGCAGTTCTGCCTTGCTATCAGTCGGGCACGGCCGCTGTACGTCTTCGCCCATCCACTTCTTCTCCCGTAGAAGACCTTTTACTACTCCACTGAGTTCTTGCAGAACTTTATCTCGCTCCTCTGCCAGGTAGCGACGCTGATCCTCTCTCCTGAGAATCTCCTGTTGATGCTTCTCTTGGGCCTCTCTGAGCACCTCCATATCTTCCAACAGTGTCTTGTTCATGGTTTCACATGCTGACAGGTGACCTCTGAGCTCAGAGACTTCCTTCTCCAGCTCATCCACTCTGTGCTCAGCTGCTTGCCTTAGGACTCTTTCCCGTTCGACATGTTCTGTTACAGTCTGCTTTATCAGCTGTATCTCACGATCCTGCTCTCTTTTGTCCATCACGTGTCTCACCACTACCTCTTTAATTATATCGTTAAAGGGTACCACTGGGTCAGTCACACCAGTCGAGTGAACCCTCCAGTTACCGTCCAGCACCAATGTGTCTAGTCCAGTCGTCTCATCTCCCAGCCCACCATCTGTCTTATCACGAGACGTCAGGTCCGTCAGTTGGGCAGATGTCCTTCTTCCTCTGGTCAGTTCTACCTCTGACCTGTCCATGTCAGGAGCCGTCACTGTCTCAGTGTCTGCTTGCCCCACAGTCGAAGCATCTCCATCGTCCGACCAAATGTCATCAAACAAAAGAAAGTCCCGGCCCCTCTCCCAGGCATAGACTAAGTCCCGTGGTATCCCTCCACCTTGGCACTCACCACCCTTGGTCCCCTCAAACACTACTCTGTCTACTGCGTAGTTCACCGTGACCCCGTGTTTACAGCGAACCCTGACGTTTTTCTCGGTCAGAGAGAAAACGAGAGGAGTTCCTGTCAGAGTCACCTGACTCTGATTCCAACCGACCAAAGGCTCCTTCCCGGTGCAGCATCACTGTACACATCTGTGGCCCATCATTACTCCCCGGAAAGGATATTCCACATTCTGAAAAAGACCTGCACATACACTGAGATGAGACACCAGACATACCTACTGAGTCACCCAGTGCTGTCATTTCTTCACACTTGGCCCCTTTCTGGACCACCACCCTACTTTGGGTTGCCGCTCCAATTTGGGTCACTGCCCCCTTTTGGGACTCCACCCCTTTTTGGGTTACCACTTCCATTTGGGTCACCACCCCCTTTTGGGACTTCACCCCTTCTTTGGTTACCACTCCCTTTTGGGTCACCGCCCCCTTTTGGGACTCCACCCCTTTTTGGGTTACCACTCCCTTTTGGGATTTCCCCATGTCCGTTCTGCAGAACGTCTTATGCCACAGTTCACACAGTACAGTTTGTCTTTCAACGATACCACACAAGTCTTTGTTGGCACCACCACAGCTCCTGCTGTCACCGATCACCGGCACCTCCGGCTGCTGTTCACACACAGAGGCTGGTGTCACTGCAGCTCCTGCTGCGCCATCTTCGTGGACCCGCCGATCCACCGGAAGCCGCTTGTCACCTTCGTAACCCCGCCAGGTTACTGGAAGCCACTTGTCACCCTCAAAGATAAAAAAAACCACAAAAGCGCGCCCATAGGGCCTTACCAGTGCAGGTATAATGGGTATAATGACATAATACAGGGTACTCACCCTCAATAGTTGTGTAAAGCCACAACTACTGTATCCGCTTAGTCACATGCCATAAAGCTGCAGCAGGATGGCGTAGACAGACAGCGTTTGCTACCAATGCTCCCAGGGCAGATCCCAAAAAGAAAACACCAGGTCCCTGTGCTGCGAGACCTTCGTGACCCCACTGAACCACAGCAAGCACCTTCAGGTTTTGTAGAGGAAAAGAGAAAAAAAAAAAAAAAGAGAAAAAAAAAACACATGCACAGTCTCTCACGTGTCCTGTTCGTGTGCCACTCAGGACGTAACGTCTCCACCTGAGAACGTCCAACACGCAGGGCACACCGCCTGCTATTCAGGGAGCCGACCCTCCTCCCAGGGTCTCCCAACACACCGGCCTCACCAGGTCCAGGGGCTCAGCGGGTGCTCTTCAGGACAACCGTCTCCGCCTGAGACTGCCCAACACACGCCTCACCAGGTCCAAGGTTATATCACGTGTTCCAGGGATCCGATTCCTCTCCCAGAACCTCCCAACACTGACCCTCCAGGATCTTGCTCACTGACCCCTCCAGGAACACAGTCTCTCACTGACCCTGGTCAGTGCAACACAGACTCCTGTCTGTTACCTGTGTCGGCCACACAGGTTCTCGGATGCCTCTTCTCCTCAGAGGTATCCCACAAATATTCACACAGTCACTTTCTCTGACCTCGGTCAGTATTACTCACGGTTGTCAGAGTGTCTGCTCTCCTGGCTCAGAATCGCCAGCACTGCCACACGTGCTTCTGGGAATCGCTGCCTGCATTCTCCACCAATTGTAAGGATTCAACTCGCTTAGGTGCAGCGGGAGACAAATATGCGACAGGTTCTTCCCAAAGTGCATGAGGTTTATTTGCATCATAAACCCACAAGGCAGCACATTACCAAAATAGCCTCTAGCTTAGGCCAAAGAACACAAATGTCCGTGGTTGGAGACTCGGACCGTGAGTCTCAGCACATGCTGGGAGGTGTAGTCCTCCACATATACAACTTTCGGTAGTGTCCCACCTGAACACATGGAAGTCTGTCCACACTCAGACAGACTCTCTCACAGTCTCTCTCACATGTGCCAAACACCTCAATTACCTAGCCCTGTAACCACACCCACAGGTGATCACATGGCTATGATATCACTCAAGGTTGTATTGCACATAGACACACACAGGCTTCCCTGACACAGTGTAACAGAAATATCAGCAGTACCTCTGCTGATCAATACACCCTGGAGCCTGCATCCCAAGGCCACCCACCTTGAGGCACATAATGGTCATTTAGGACCCTGCTCCTATTACCACACTGAATGTGCCTGTACACCCGTCCTGGGACACCCACACAGCGCCCCCTAGCTGACATAGTGGTCACTACACCACACAGTGTACAGGTAATACAGGGATCACCAATGACATTATACACAGGAGCACTATATATAGTGTCAGTGTACAGGTAATACAGGGATCACCAGTGACATTATACACAGGAACTCTGTATTTAGTGTCAGTGTACCGGTAATACAGTAATCACCACTGCTAGTGACATTATACACAGGAGCTCTGTATATAGTGTCAGTGTACAGGTAATACAGTGATCACCAGTGACATTATACACAGGAGATCTGTATATAGTATACAGTGTATAGTGTCAGTGCACAGATAACACAATGGCTCACCAGTGACGTCTCTAGTTGAAGTCCTTCATCTTTACTTTTCTTTTTCATCCCGTACACAACGCCATCACTTTTTCCAACCAGGACTTGTCTCTGCATAAAATAACAGTTACCTAGAGCACATCTTCCAGAGCAAATTCCCCACTTTTTCCCTTTCTACTATACTACACATCTGAATACAGAATATAATATTATAATAATATAAATTAATTAGCACCTATAATTTTTTCCCCAATTCATTACCAGGCACGTTATCCTCAACGCCCCCCACTATGTACCTCCCACTCTAACCCTAATCCTGATTCATTATATTTACATGCCCCTCCCGCCTCAATTCATTGTCATGTCTTTCTCTCCGACCCTCTATTCATTATCAACTGCTCTACCCCACATTCAATACATCATTTACTCCCCTACTCTTAAAATTCATTATTTGCTCTCCCCATAGATCATTTTCTCTCCCCAGCCCCACCTTCAATTCATCATTTTCTCTCCTCAGCCCCCACCTTCAATTAAATTGCTGTGCCCCGTCAGTCACACTGAATTCATCATTTGCAGCCCCCGTCCTCTCCTCCACTTCACCATTTGCGGTCCCCACTTTAATTTGAAGTCCCCTTACTTCATCCATTGCAGTCCCTATCACCCCCTCACTTCATCTGCAGTGCCCCTTCATGATTTGCAGCCACTTATCCCCCCTTCCATTTCATCATGTGCAGTCCCCTTCCCCCCACTTCATGTGCAGCCCCACTCCCCCATCATCATGTGCAGTTAATTTTACCCCCACATCATCATGTGCAGTCCCCCTTACCCCCACTTCATGTGCAGTCCCCCTTACCCACTAATTCATCATGTGTAGTCCCCCTTACCCCTAATTCATCATGTGCAGTCCTCCTTACCCCCAATTTATCATGTGCAGTCCCCCTTACCCCCAATTCATCATGTGCAGCTCCCCTTACCCCCAATTCATTATGTGCAGTCCCACTTACCCCTTAATTCATCATGTGCAGTCCCACTTACCCCTTAATTCATAATGTGCAGTCCCTCTTATCCCCCACTTCATGTGCAGTCTCACTTATCCCCCACTTCATCATGTTCAGCCCCACTCACCCCCTTCATCATATACAGCCCCACTCACCCTCTTCATCATGTGCAGCCCCACTCACCCTCTTCATCATGTGCAGCCCCACTCACCCCCCCTTCGTCATGTGCAGCCCCACTCACCCCCCTTCATCATGTGAAGCCCCCACTCATCTCCCTTTCATCCTGATCAGCCCCACTCATCCCCTTCATCATGTGAAGCCCTCACTCACCCCCCTTCATCCTGTACAACCCCACTCACCCCCCTTCATCATGTCTAGCCCCACTCAACCCCCTGCATCATGTGTAGCCCCCACTCACCCCCTTCATCCTGTACAGCCCCACTCACCCACCTTCATCCTGTACAGCCCGACTCACTCCACTTCATCATGTGTAGCCCCACGCACCCCCCTTCATCATGTGTAGCCCCCACTCACTCCCCTTCATCATGTACAGCCCCCACTCACCCCCCTTCATCATGTGTAGCACCCACTCACCCCCCTTCATCATGTACAGCCCCACTCACCCGCCTTCATCATGTACAGCCCCCAATCACCCCCCTTCATCATGTGTAGCCCCCACTCACCCCCCTTCATCATGTACAGTCCCTCACCCCACCTTCATCATGTACAGCCCCCACTCACCCCCTTTCATCATGTGTAGCCCCCACTCACCCTCCTTCATCATGTACAGCCCCACTCACCCACCTTCATCATGTACAGCCCCCACTCACCCCCTTCATCATGTGTAGCCCCACTCACCCCCCTTCATCCTGTACAGCCCCACTCACCCCTCCTTCATCATGTGTAGCCCCCACTCACCCCCTTCATCATGTGTAGCCCCCACTCACCCCCTTCATCAAGTGTAGCCCCCCTCACCCCCTTCATCATGTGTAGCCCCCACTCACACCCCTTCATCCTGTACAGCCCCACTCACCCCTCCTTCATCATGTGTAGCCCCACTCAACCCCTTCATCCTGTGTAGCCCCACTCAACCCCCTTCATCATGTACAGCCCCCAGTCACCCCCCTTCATCATGTACAGCCCCCAGTCACCCCCCTTCATTATGTACAGCCCCCAGTCACCCCCTTCATCATGTACAGCCCCCAGTCACTCCCTTCATCATGTACAGCCCCCAGTCACATCCCATTCATTATGTACAGCCCCCACTCACCCCCTTCATCCTGTACAGCCCCCACTCACCCTCCTTCATCACGTACAGTCCCCAGTCACCCCCCTTCATCATGTACAGCCCCCAGTCACCCCCTTCATCATGTACAGCCCCCAGTCACATCCCATTCACTATATACAGCCACCACTCATCCCCCATTCATTATGTACAGTCCCCACTCACCCCCTTCATCCTGTACAGCCCCCACTCACCCCCCCTTCATCACGTACAGCCCCCAGTCACCCCCCATTCATTATGTTCAGCCCCCACTCACCCCCTTCATCCTGTACAGCCCCCAGTCACCCCCCTTTATCATGTACAGCCCCCAGTCACCCTCCCTTCATCCTGTACAGCCCCCAGTCACCCGCCTTCATCATGTACAGCCCCCAATCACCCCCTTCATCATGTACAGCCCCCAATCACCCCCCCTTCATCATGTACAGCCCCCAGTCACCCCCCCTCATCCTGTACAGCCCCCAGTCACCCCCCATTAATTATGTACAGCCCCCAGTCACCCCCATTCATTATGTACAGCCCCCACTCACCCCCTTCATCCTGTACAGCCCCCACTCACCCCCTCCACCATTGAATTCATTTTATAAATAAAAAAAAGTTCCCCATACTTACCTCACAGCCGGCTCGCTCCCTAGCAGCGCCTCTGCTTTCAGCGTCGTCCGGGACATGTCGGCGCGTGCACGATGACGTCATCACACACGCCCGACACCCGACCCGGAAGTACAGCCGGAGAGAGCGGGAGCTGAGCAGCTCCTGGCCACGGCCTGATAGACTGTGACGCAGGCGGCTGTCTGCTGCTGTCGGCGTCACAGCATCACAGTACAGAGCAGAGGGCACGGCCGCCCACAATTTGCTGTGCGGCCGGCCCTGTACAGGTGCTGGGGAGCGACCGGGGGGGGGCATTTGCCTCTCTGCCACCCGGCCCAGCCCACCCCTGATGTTGACCATAAGAGCTTACATTTTTCCAGGTGACACAGAGAGGACCCCGTTGATGGTAAGACCTTACACTTTGCAGGACAGCGAGAGAAACCCCTTGACCATAACAGCCTACATTTTACAGGGGAGAGAGAGGACCCTGCTGACCATAAGATCTTCCACTTTACAGGTGAGACAGAGAAGACTCCATTGACCATAAAACCTTACAATTCTTACACTTTACAACATGGAGAGAGGATATAGAGATGACCCTTCTGACCATAAGAGCTTACACTTTATAAGCGCAAATGAGAGAGAAAGACCCCACTGATGCTTCAATGTGGGAAATGGTACTGGATAAGGTGTTTATTGTGAATTATACAAAGAATGGTTGCACTCTATCATGCTAAGGCATGTCAATGTGGAATATATGTAATTAGAATTGCAATACAGCTTTAGAATGATAGAAAAAATATGAGACTCTTAGCATAAAATTTGGCCAAATATTATCTGCCTACCAGCCAACGTCAAGGCGGCCTCAAATCTGATGGGTACCTACACTGTGTGAATACCTCTCTAAGGCTGATGTCTGATTTCCTGGGTGAATGTGAACACGTCTACGGTACCTGGACGCTTATGACCAGGGAAGGGATAGTACGTCTAAGCGATCAGCGGTGTACCAGATGTGGTTTATGGGATGGCCAGTGGTTGGCAAGGCCCACTAGTCTGCATTTTAGCGCAGAGAGTTTCCCACACTAAGGCTAGTTCATGCATGTAGTTGTCAAATTATTGCAATTTTTGCCTCTACTGAGGTTTTGTTTTGCAAATTTGACAGATAACGTGTGTTGGGTCATCCTTTGCGATCTCAAAAAGGCCCAGGCTAAGAAACTCTTGCCGCCCCTGAGAACTGCACACTCATAACTACTGTTGAGCGATACCACCCGATATTGAAAAATATCGGATCGGATTGGATCAGCCGATATCAAAAAAGTATCGGGTATCGCCGATTCCGATCCCGGAAGTCCCATTCAAGTCAATGGAACAGAAATATCAGAATTAAAAAAAACCCTTTCCTTGTAGGTTAATTCTACATGAAGAAAAACAACTAATAATAATGTAGAATGTATTGTGGGAGGTGTAGGAGACATTAAAGCCATAGAGGTTTAGCCCAATAAAATGGAATAGCAGGAATTAATTTTTTTTTTTTTAAAGACGTTCGGAGTTACAAAGATATTAACTATGTTAACCTCTTTTATATTTTGTCAGATATGTATGTTTCACTACTTCCATGCTCTTCACCTTCTTTTTTACTTCCCCCACACTTTCGCCTTCATCATCCTCAGCAGCAGCATCTTTTTCATCAACTTCTTCACCTTATTCATCTTCTTCTTCTTCACCTTCTTCCTATTATTCTTTTTTTAAAATTAATATTCTTCTTATTCAACTATTAATCTTCTTCATATTCTATTTCTTCATCGTCTTCCTATTCTTCTTCTTCATCATATTCTTATTTGTGACAGGCATTCCTGTAGTTGTTATCTATAAAAGTTTGAACATTACACCTTCCGTTCTGCCTGTCACAAAAGATTTACAACAGGATTTGTCCGCGTTCAGTTTGTCCTGCAGCAGCCGGCATTTTCCAGGGGCACCACGAGGAGGAACGGACTCACCCCCATACACTGCTTAGTCTTCTTCTGCTTATAATTTAGATAATATAATTTGCTCTGATTTTTAGTCTTATGCTTAATGTTCTTCTGCTTTTGGTTTTTCAGCTTCTTGGTATTCTGTCTCTTGTTGTTCTGCATCTTGGTGGTTGTCTTCATGTTCTTTATCCTCTTGGTCATCTTCTTCAGGGTCATCCTTTTGGTCTTCTTTGGTGTGGTCTTCAGGGTCGTCGTCCAGAGACGTTACTGGGGCTCAGTCACGTCAGTTAATCCCCTGATGTGTGTCCAGCAATGTCTCCTGTTCTGTCCACATTCCCACTACTATTAGTGGGAATGTGGACAGAGCAGGAGACATTGCCGGACACACATCAGGGGATCAACTGACGTGAATGGGCCCCAGTAAAACAGGAACAAGTGTGGATTGTTCAGATGCCACTTCTGAGCAGCAACTGGCGGTGTTGGAGGCCAGGGGAAATACTAGAGACAGTGGAGCCAGAGGCCTAAGTGGAGCACGGTTAAAAATTAGTAGTAGGATGACTGTGTAGGCAGCAGGAGACTTTGCCATCCACACAGCAGGGGAGCAGCTGGCGTTACCGAACCCCACTGACACAGGAGCTAGTGTTTCTCTCTGTGGGGACGGCACTTCCAAGCAACAACTGGCGTTGTTGGAGCCCAGGATCAAGCATGGAGCAGGCTGAGGCCTGATGTTTTTTGCATGTGGAGGCAGCAGGAGATATTGCCATTCACACAGCTGGGGAACAACTGACGTTACTGAACCCCAATAACACAGGCGCTAGTGTGTTTTTCTCTGTGAAGACGGCACTTCTGAACACCAACTGGCGTTGTTAGAGCCCAGGATCAAGCATGGAGCAGGCTGAGGCCTGATGGTTTTTGAATGTGGAGGCAGCAGGAGACATTGCCGTCCACACAGCAGGGGAACAGCTGACGTTACTGAACCCCACTAACACAGGAGCTAGTGTGTTTTTTTCTGTGAAGACGGCACTTCTGAACACCAACTGGCGTTGTTGGAGCCCTGGATCAAGCATGGAGCAGGCTGAGGCCAGATGTTTTTTGCATGTGGAGGCAGCAGGAGACATTGCCGTCCACACAGCAGGGAAACAGCTGACGTTACTGAACTCCACTGACACAGGAGCTAGTGTGTTTTTCTCTGTGAAGACGGCACTTCTGAACACCAACTGGCGTTGTTGGAGCCCAGGATCAAGCATGGAGCAGGCTGAGGCCTGATGGTTTTTGAATGTGGAGGCAGCAGGAGACATTGCCGTCCACACAGCAGGGGAACAGCTGACGTTACTGAACCCCACTAACACAGGAGCTAGTGTGTTTTTCTCTGTGAAGACGGCACTTCTGAACACCAACTGGCGTTGTTGGAGCCCAGGATCAAGCATGGAGCAGGCTGAGGCCTGATGTTTTTTGCATGTGGAGTCAGCAGGAGACATTGCCATCCACACAGCTGGGGAACAGCTGATGTTACTGAACCCCACTAACACAGGAGCTAGTGTGTTTTTCTCTGTGAAGACGGCATTTCTGAACACCAACTGGCATTGTTGGAGCCCAGGATCAAGCATGGAGCAGGCTGAGGCCTGATGGTTTTTGAATGTAGAGGCAGCAGGAGACATTGCCGTCCACACAGCAGGGGAACAGCTGACGTTACTGAACCCCACTAACACAGGAGCTAATGTGTTTTTCTCTGTGAAGACAGCACTTCTGAACACCAACTAGCGTTGTTGGAGCCCAGGATCAAGCATGGAGCAGGCTGAGGCCTGATGTTTTTTGCATGAGGAGGCAGCAGGAGACATTGCCGTCCACACAGCTGGGGAACAGCTGACGTTACTGAACCCCACTAACACAGGAGCTAGTGTGTTTTTCTCTGTGAAGACAGCACTTCTGAACACCACTGGCGTTGTTGGAGCCCAGGATCAAGCATGGAGCAGGCTGAGGCCTGATGTTTTTTGCATGAGGAGGCAGCAGGAGACATTGCCGTCCACACAGCTGGGGAACAGCTGACGTTACTGAACCCCACTAACACAGGAGCTAGTGTGTTTTTCTCTGTGAAGACGGCACTTCTGAACACCAACTGGCGTTGTTGGAGCCCAGGATCAAGCATGGAGCAGGCTGAGGCCTGATGTTTTTTGCATGTGGAGGCAGCAGGAGATATTGCCGTCCACACAGCTGGGGAACAGCTGACGTTACTGAGCCCCACTAACACAGGAGCTAATGTGTTTTTCTCTGTGAAGAAAGCACTTCTGAACACCAACTGACGTTGTTGGAGCCCAGGATCAAGCATGGAGCAGGCTGAGGCCTGATGGTTTTTGAATGTGGAGGCAGCAGGAGACATTGCCGTCCACACAGCAGGGGAACAGCTGACATTACTGAACCCCACTAACACAGGAGCTAGTGTGTTTTTCTCTGTGAAGACGGCACTTCTGAACACCAACTGGCATTGTTGGAGCCCAGGATCAAGCATGGAGCAGGCTGAGGCCTGATGTTTTTTGCATGTGGAGGCAGCAGGAGACATTGCCGTCCACACAGCTGAGGAACAGCTGACGCTACTGAACCCCAATAACACAGGAGCTAATGTGTTTTTCTCTGTGAAGACGGCACTTCTGAACACCAATTGGCGTTGTTAGAGCCCAGGATCAAGCATGGAGCAAGCTGAGGCCTGATATTTTTTGCATGTGGAGGCAGCAGGAGACATTGCCGTCCACACAGCAGGGGAACAGCTGACGTTACTGAACCCCACTAACACAGGAGCTAGTGTGTTTTTCTCTGTGAAGACAGCACTTTTGAACACCAACTGGAGTTGTTGGAGCCCAGGATCAAGCATGGAGCAGGCTGAGGCCTGATGTTTTTTGCATGTAGAGGCAGCAGGAGACATTGCCGTCCACACAGCTGGGGAACAGCTGACATTACTGAACCCCACTAACACAGGAGCTAATGTGTTTTTCTCTGTGAAGAAAGCACTTCTGAACACCAACTGACGTTGTTGGAGCCCAGGATCAAGCATGGGGCAGGCTGAGGCATGATGGTTTTTGAATGTGGAGGCAGCAGGAGACATTGCCGTCCACACAGCAGGGGAACAGCTGACATTACTGAACCCCACTAACACAGGAGCTAGTGTATTTTTCTCTGTGAAGACGGCACTTCTGAACACCAACTGGCGTTGTTGGAGCCCAGGATCAAGCATGGAGCAGGCTGAGGCCTGATGTTTTTTGCATGTGGAGGCAGCAGGAGACATTGCCGTCCACACAGCTGAGGAACAGCTGACGCTACTGAACCCCACTAACACAGGAGCTAATGTGTTTTTCTCTGTGAAGAAAGTACTTCTGAACACCAACTGGCATTGTTAGAGCCCAGGATCAAGCATGGAGCAGGCTGAGGCCTGATGTTTTTTGCATGTGGCGGCAGCAGGAGGCATTGCCATCCACACAGCAGGGGAACAGCTGACGTTACTGAACCCCACTAACACAGGAGCTAGTGTGTTTTTCTCTGTGAAGACAGCACTTTTGAACACCAACTGGCGTTGTTGGAGCCCAGGATCAAGCATGGAGCAGGCTGAGGCCTGATGTTTTTTGCATGTAGAGGCAGCAGGAGACATTGCATCCACACAGCTGGGGAACAGCTGTCGTTACTGAACCCCACTAACAGAGGAGCTAGTGTGTTTTTCTCTGTGAAGACGGCACTTCTGAACACCAACTGGCGTTGTTAGAGCCCAGGATCAAGCATGGAGCAGGCTGAGGCCTGATGGTTTTTGAATGTGGAGGCAACAGGAGACATTGCCGTCCACACAGCAGGGGAACAGCTGACATTACTGAACCCCACTAACACAGGAGCTATTGTGTTTTTCTCTGTGAAGACGGCACTTTTGAACACCAACTGTGATTGTTGGAGCCCAGGATCAAGCATGGAGCTGGCTGAGGCCTGATGTTTTTTGCATGTGGAGGCAGCAGGAGACATTGCCGTCCACACAGCTGAGGAACAGCTGACGTTACTGAACCCCACTAACACAGGAGCTAATGTGTTTTTCTCTGTGAAGAAAGCACTTCTGAACACCAACTGATGTTCTTGGAGCCCAGGATCAAGCATGGAGCAGGCTGAGGCCTGATGGTTTTTGAATGTGGAGGCAGCAGGAGACATTGCCGTCCACACAGCAGGGGAACAGCTGACGTTGCCGAACCCCACAAACACAGGAGCTAGTTTGTTTTTGTCTGTGCGGACCGCACTTCAGAGCGACAACTGGCTGTGTTGAAGCCCAGGATCAATCATGCAGCAGGGAGAGGCCAACTTGCAGAAAGTTTTATATAGGTTGTAAGCTAGTACTGATTGTAACCATGCTCCACTATTGCCTCTGGCTCCACTGTCTCTAGTATTTCCCCTGGCCTCCAACCCCGCCAGTTACTGCTCTGAAGTGGCATCTGCACAATCCACACTTTTTCCTTTGTTACTGGGGCTCAGTCACGTCAGTTGATCCCCTGATGTGTGTCCGGCAAGGTCTCCTGCTCTGTCCACATTCCCACTACTAGTAATGCCGAGACAATGCCGGACACACATCAGGGGATCAACTGACGTGACTGAGCCCCAGTAACACAGGAACAAGTGTGGATTGTGCAGACGCCACTTCAGGGCAGCAACTGGCGGGGTTGGAGGCCAGGGGAAATACTAGAGACAGTGGAGCCAGAGGCCTAAGTGGAGCACGGTTAAAAATCAGTAGTATTTCGATTGTGGAGGGAGCAGGAGACTTTGCCGTCTACACAGCAGGGGAGCAGCTGGCATTACTGAACCCCACTAACACAGGAGCTAGTGTTTTTCTCTGTGCAGACGGCACTTCTGAGTGACAACTGGCTGTGTTGAAGCCCAGGGATTACAGTTCAGGTGGTAGAAACATGAACACAACAGGAGACCTGGATACTGTTGCCAACCAATTATTTATTCTGGAAGAGGACTGGCAAATTCTGGCGAGATCCAGGCCTTGTTCATTTTCAGAAAAGTAAGCCGGTCAGCGTTATCGGAGGATAGTCGCGTGCGACGGTCTGTTAGTACACCACCTGCGGCACTAAAGACGTGTTCTGATAATACACTGGCAGCAGAGCAAGCCAGCACCTCCAATGCATACTGGCTAAGCTCTGGCCATGTATCCAGCTTAGAGACACAAAACTTGAAGGAGGAAGAGCCATCTGGGAGTACACTGACAGGGCAAGACATGTAGTTTGTCACCATCTGACGGAAACGTTGCCTCCTTCTGACTGGAGCCGTCTGTGATAGTGTAGACATTTGTGGCGGACACACAAAACTTTGCCACATTTGGGCCATACTGGTCTTGCCTTGTGCTGAGGTGCTGCTTCTGCTCCCTCTTTGTGCAGATCTTCCTCCACTGCCTCGACGCACAGAGCCTCTTTGTAAAGCACTAGCAGCACTGCTGTCGGGTGGAATGGAGAACATGATGGACTGCACCAGTATGTCTTGGTACTCCCGCATTTTACGCTCCCGGTTCAACGGTGGTATGAGGCTTTGTAAGTAGTCCCGGTAGCGAGGATCTAGGAGGGTGTACACCCAATATTCAGCCGTGTTGAGAATGCGGGCAATGCGGCGGTCGTTTCTCAGGCACTGCAGCATGAAATCAACCATGTGCTGCAGACTCCCAACTGCCAAAGAAACGCTGTCCCCTGCTTGAGTCGTCATCTCTGCCTGCTCTGCATCACCCCACCCTCGCTGTACATACTGACTAGAGCATTGTGTACCTCCCTCCTCTGGAGAAATGTCTTCCTCTTCCATTGACTCCTCCTCATCCTCCTCACAAAGTGTCCCCTGCCTAGGCCTTTGTGAGGAACCACGTAGCGCAGACTGTCCAGAAGCAGATGGCATTTGTGACTCCTCAACCTCCACGTCTTCCAAAACCTCCTCCCTTAGTGCTTGCAGTGTTTTTTGAAGCAGGCAGATAAGGGGGACAGTCATGCTGACTAGTGCATCATCTGCACTCGCCATCTGCGTGGAATCATCGAAGGCATGCAAAATGAGGCAGATGTCCTTCATAGAGGCCCACTCAATGGTGCTGAAGTGTGACCGGCGCACAGTGCGACTTGTTTGGGCCTGATGCAGCTGGTACTCCATGACTGCTGCCTGCTGCTCACACAACCGCTCCAACATATGTAACGTTGAATTCCACCTGGTGGGTAGGTCACATATGATGCGATGTTCCGGAAGGCATAATCGGCGCTGCAAAGCAGCAAGGCGCAATCTTGCCGTGCTGGAAAGTCGCAAGTCAGCGCACTCTATGCGGACCTTGTGCAGCAGTGCATCAAGATCCGGATAGTCCCTCAGAAAGCTCTGCACGACCAAGTTCAGCACATGTGCCAGACATGGGGTGTGACTGAGGTTGCCTAGGCCCAGAGCTGCCACCAGATTTCGGCCATTGTCACACACTACCAAGCCTGGCTGGAGATTCGCTGGCACAAACCACAAGTCGCTCTCCTGCTTGATGGCATTCCAGAGCTCCTGCGCTGTGTGGCTTCGATTCCCCAAAGAAATTAATTTGAGTACGGCCTGTTGACGTTTGGCCACGGCTGTGCTCATATCGGTCGTAACAGGCTCCTGCAGCGCTGTTTCTGAGGAACTTGAGTAGGAGGAGGAGTCAATATGTACAGACTGGATTCCTGCAATCCGTGGAGTTGGCAGAACACATACAGCGCCGCTCTCCAGATCTGTACCCGGCTCCACAACATTGACCCAATGGGCAGTGAGGGAAAGGTATCGTTCCTGTCCATGGTTACTGGTCCACGCATCGGTGGTCAGGTGGACCTTGCTACTGACGGCGTTTAATAGCGCATGTTTTATTTTTCCCTCCACATGCTTTTGCAGGGCAGGGACGGCTTGCCTGCAGAAATAAAAGTGGCTGGGCACGGTGTATTGTGGGACTGCCAATGCCATGAAGTTCCGGAAGGTGTCAGTCTCCACCAGCCTGAATGAGAGCATTTCAAGTGCCAGTAGTTTTGCAATGCCAGCATTCAGAGCCTGTGCTCGGGGATGGTTTGCCGAGTATGGCCGCCTTTTATCCCATGCCTGTGCTACGGATGGCTGTAGAGTGGCCTGGGAGTGTGAGGATGACTGGCAACGTGGTGCTGTGGGTGGAATGTCACTGGGTCTCTGGACAACAGTGCCAGAGGTTCTTCCTTGCGATCCTGTGAGGAAGCTGAACCAGCTGTGTGTGAGCTGGAGAAAGAGGCCCCAACACGAGCTGAAGAGGTGGTAGGTGGTGCTGTATGTTGGCCTACATCTTCAATATGTCTGTGTAACTCCACCTCGTGCTTGGTCCGCACATGTTTCCACATATTTGTGGTATTGAGGTTGCTGACATTTTTCCCTCTTTTGACTTTCTGATGACACAGCTTGCATTTGACAAAGCAAATGTCATCTGCAACTGTGTCAAAAAAGGACCAAGCACTGCAAGTCTTGGGAGCGCCCGTTTTGGCATTTGGAAGAAGAATGCTCCTAACGAGTGCCAAAGTGGAGGCTACAGGCAACCAAGTCTGCCCCCTCCCTCTCCCTCCTGTTTTGGCCACTCGGGGAATCCCTTCCTCAGAGCTGCTCCCACCACCTTCCTGTTTCTCACGCCATGATGGGTCAAGGAACTCATCATCTACACTCCCCTCTTCAAACACCTGCTTCTCCTGGGTAGTCTCGCCAGCACAGTATGCACCAGAAAGTGGCACCTGAGTCTCGTCATCATCTGATGCGTACTGAGGTGTGCTGACCATAGGCACTGGCCCACCCGCCTCTTCAGATTCAGAGGGACAAAGAAGTTGCGCATCACTGCATACTCCCTCTTCTTCACATTCTTGAATGCTGCTTGGCTGGCCCCCTCTTTCCAAGCCAACAGATTCAGAGAACAGAAGTAGAGACTGTGATGGCTCCTGTCCAGGGCTCTCTGACTGCCTGGGCACTTTGGCAGGTGGTGAAGAGACAGATGGTTGCTCTTCAGTGCTCTGGCCCTGAGAGGACGTGGAAGTCATTGAAGTCGATGCGTTAGCTGCCATCCATCCGACAATGGCTTCAATTTGTTCCTCCCGCAGCAGTGGGGTACGGTGAGGTCCTACAAGCCTGCTCATAAAGGACTGTTGCCTGCTAAATCTGGGGGCTGCTGACTCACTGGTGCCCGCAGCAGGCACAGAATCCCCACGTCCTCTCCCTGCAGAATCCCCACGTCCTCACCCTGCTGAAACTCCACGCCCACGCCCACGTGCCTTACTCCCTGCCTTCTTCAAATTGGTAGACTGATAAAGATAGACAGAAAAGTACAAAGGGGGGGCTTAGTGTGCTTTTTCCTGAACAGCTGGTAACAGGTATAAGAAACACTAATTTTATGAAGTGTGTGTGTGGACTACACTTTAAAAGGAGCTAATGTGGTCTACACAACTGTCAAATGAAGTGTTTGGTGAACTTTATTTTGTTTTGTTTTTTTTTAAAAACTAAAAGGATGTGACCAAAGATTTGAAAGCGATAGCATCACAAACTTTTTGGAGCTATTACAATGCAGGAAGGTAACCTACAATGCAAAAGATGAGGCTCCAAAAAATAGGGTAATACTACTCTGGCTGCAGCTGAAGGGCACACGCCATAAAAAAGGCTCCTCTATCTACTCCTATATAGTGTTTGCAACCAATCAATGTAGATGGATACGGATGGATGCACACTAATAGGAGAATAAAAAATGAGCTGCAATAAAAGAAAAATATGTGTGAGGCAGTGACGCACGCTGAGCGGCCTACAACCAGACGTAGCTGCAGGACACACTACTCAGCATGAGCTGCACTCACACAGATCTTCCAGACAGCTGTGAGCACTGCTGCAAGGCAAAAGAAAGCTACAGTGGTGGATTATGTAGCCTGGGTAAAGCACACTATGATTGTGAAAATCGCTATCTCTAACTGTTCCTCACAGTCTTGAACAGCAGCCTGTCCCTAACTAAATTCACAGCAGAGTGAACCAGAAATGGCGGCGGCGGCTTTTATAGTGCATCATGACATCATTTCAGCAGCCAATCACAGCCATGCCATTAGTTAACATGTCTACATGCCTAACAGGATGTGCCCACACTTCTGAGGATTGTCATTGGCTGAATCAAATCAAACTGGCTCATAGCATTATGGGAACTTCTGATTCCGGTATTCGAGTATCAGAACTCAGTATCGGAATTCTGATACAGTGAATATCGGCCGATACCCGATACTTGCGGTATCGGAATGCTCAACACTACTCATGACTTGTGCTGGCCACAGCCAGAGTTGGGGCTTAGGATGCAGTGCTTGTCATGGTTGCATCACTTTGTGACTGTGTGGGAAGCCACAACATAACCTCCTTGTATTCCTCCTCCTCCATCTCCTCTGCTGAGCTAATCAGCTGTGTACCTCTGGATTCACACCAAGTGGGATCTACAACCTCATGGTCATTCTCTCTGATCTCACACTCCTCACCCTGAGAGTCACCCTCCTCCTCTGCCTGCCCTAACACCACAGTTCAGTTTGCATGAGCCTCTGGGTTCTGAATAGCCTAGTCAAATGTAAACATGCTTGACAAAAGTGCAGTGCATATACAGATAAATTCCACTGGGGACACAAAATACCCCCATTGTGAATACCGAGTGTGCCACTCGATATTCACATATTCTGCAGCACAACAGGTAATATATATGAGGCATAGCCTGGTTTATCTTTGGTAAGGATGTTTGTTTTTGGTCTACTAAATTGGCTCTGTGTTTCAACATAGGGGTATTTATTGCCCCCAGTAGAATTTATCTGTATATGCATTGCACTTTAGTCAAGCATGTTTGCATTTGACTAGACAAATCCATGTTTCTAGGTTCTATTGATTCTTTCAGTCATTGTCTGTGTGACCCAATTCTTTGGAGAGGGATCCTTGTTTTGGGGTTAATGCAATTCCGTACCCCTATGTACCTACATGGGCATTTTCAAATATGTATTGATTAGACATAGGGATGCAATCTGATGTAACACACAGCTAATTAAATCTCTATATCGGATCTGGCACTATAGGGCCACATGGTCTCCTAATAAATAGACTTGCTTTATGAAAGGGTACATTTTTTCTATAAAGTATACATTTACCAACATTTTTGTTATAAGCTGCTGTAGCTGTCCTTCCCACTTTGTGTGATATGGTTTGAGACACCTTTTTATAACATTTATGTCTATGTGAAATTTTTAACCAATGTTGAAATAAAGTTTTTTCATTTTATTATTATTGTCTAAACACTCTTTTGATGCTGCATAATTTTTGCAGGATCAATATGGTTCCAAAATAAAGCAGCATTGGAGATTAATTTTCCAAAGGGGCCACATGAGAGACCATTACTTTTGGAAAGGCTGAACCAATAGACTGAAATTAATTTTTCTCAATATTAATATGATATATAAATACATTAATTAATTAATAATTGTATGACTTAATATTGAGCAAAATTAAGTATGCCGAGATCCCTCTATATACAGTACGACCTACTACATAGCCCCCTACATACAATATGAGCCACCATATTTAGTTTAAAAAAAAAACAATACATAAAGACATACATGCACACATATTTGCACAGAAAAACAGTGATTTAAAAAAAGAGCAGAAATGACAGAGCAGGTTGGCACCACCACTACTCTAACTGACCAGGCATCCTCAACAGGTGATTAGATAATATGTAATGAACATATATAAATATATACTGTGCAATATAGATACTAGTGCGATGATAGGTATACAGTGAAGGAAATAATTATTTGATCCCTTGCTGATTTTGTAAGTTTGCCCACTGACAATGACATGAACAGGCTACAATTTTAAAGGTAGGTTCATTTTAACATTGAGACACAGAATATCAAAAACAAAATCCAGAAAATCACATTGTATAAATTATATAAAGCTATTTGCATTTTGCAGTGAGAAATAAGTATTCGATCCCTCTGGCAAACAAGACTTAATACTTGATGGCAAAACCCTTGCCGGCAAGCACCGCAGTCAGACGTGTTTTGTAGTTGATGATGAGGTTTGAGCACATGTCAGGAGGAATTTTGGTCCACTCCTCTTTGCAGATCATCTCTAAATCATTAAGGTTTTGAGGTTATCGCTTGGCAACTCAGAGCTTCAACTTCCTCCATAAGTTTTCTATGGGTTTAAGGTCTGGAGACTGGCTAGGCCACTCCATGACCTTAATGTGCTTCTTTTTGAGACACTCCTTTGTTGCCTTGGCTGTATATTTTGGGTCATTGTCTTGCTGGATGACCCAGCCACGACCCATTTTTAATGTTCTGATGGAAGGAAGGCTGTTGTCATTCAGG
Organism: Dendrobates tinctorius; assembly: GCF_039654945.1. Taxonomy (NCBI): domain Eukaryota; kingdom Metazoa; phylum Chordata; class Amphibia; order Anura; family Dendrobatidae; genus Dendrobates; species Dendrobates tinctorius. The sequence continues at coordinate 3,357,472 of NW_027361692.1, read as the reverse complement.
ATTTTGTTATACATGGCTCCATCCATTGTTCCATTGATGCGGTGAAGTAGTCCTGTGCCCTTAGCAAAGAAACACCCCAAAAACATAATGTTTCTACCTCCATGCTTGACAGTGGGGACGGTGTTCTTTGGGTCATAGGCAGCATTTCTCTTCCTCCAAACAAGGTGAGTTGAGTTTATGCCAAAAAGCTCAATTTTTGTCTCATCTGACCACAGCACATTCTCCCAATAACTCACAGACTCATCTAGGTGTTCATTGGCAAATTTCACAGATGGGCCTGCACATGTGCCTTCTTGAGCAGGGGAACTTTGCGGGCACAGCAGGATTTTAAACTTTTATAGAATGATGTGTTACCAATGATTTTCTTGGAGACTGTGGACCCAGCTGCCTTGAGATCATTAACAAGTTCCCCCTGTGTAGGTTTAGACTGATCTCTCACCTTCCTCATTATAAGGATATCATGAGATTTTTCATGATGCCCCAGATCAATGTTTATTGACAGTCATTTTATATTTCTTCCATTTGCTTACTATTGCACCAACAGTTGTCTTCTTCTCATCCAGTGCCTTATGTATGGTTTTGTAGCCCATTCCAGTTTTGTGCAGGTCTATGATCTTGTCCCTGACATCCTTTGAAAGCACTTTGGTCTTGCCCATGTTGTAGAGGTTAGAATCTGAATGATTAATTGAGTCTGGACAGGAGTCTTTTATAAAGGTGACTATGTAAGCCAGCTATCTTTAAAGCAAGTAACCAGTTGATTAGGAACGTCTAACGGTCTGTAGGAGCCCGAACTCTTAATGGTTGGTAGGGGATCAAATACTTATTTCTCACTGTAAAATGCAAATAAAAGTATATAATTTATACAATGTGATTTTCTGGGTTTTATGTTTGATATTCTATCTCTCAATGTTAAACTTAACATACCCTTAAAATTATAGACTATTCATGTCTATGTCAGTGGGCAAACTTACAAAATCAACAAGTGATGAAATATTTATTTCCCCCACTGTAAATAAATAATCTAAAAAAACAGCTTGGTGTCCCCCCATTTTTGATAACCATCTAAGCTAAAGCAGATAGCTGTGGGCTGCATCCCTCAGCTGTCAAATTTATCTTGGCTGGTTATTAGTGATGAGCGAGTATACTCATTGCTCGGGTTTTCCCGAGCATGCTCGGGTGTCCGAGTATTTTGGCGTGCTCGGAGATTTAGTTTTCGTCATCTCAGCTGCATGATTTGCGACTGCTAGACAGCTTGAATACATGTGTGGAATACCTGTTTGTTAGGGAATTCCCACATGTATTCAGCCTGTTTACAAGTCTCAAATCATGCAGCTGAGATGACGAAAACAAAATCTCCGAGCACCCCAAAATACTCAGAAGACACCCGAGCATGCTTGGGAAAACCAGAGCAATGAGTATACTCGCTCATCACTACTGGTTATCAATAATAGAGAGGTCTCAAAAAACTGCATGGATATGAATATTGACCCTCCCCAGCCTAAAGATAGCAGCCTGCAGTTGCCTCATAAAATGTGCATCTATTAGATGCACCAATTCTGGTGCTTTCCTCAACTCTTCCCACATGCCCTGGTGCGGTGGCAAATGGGATGATAGTATTGGGTTGATGTCAGCTTCGTAATCTCAGCTGGCATCAAGCCCAAGGCTCCCAGTACTAACCCCATAAGTTTAAGTTAAAAACCACACACTGGGAAAATTGTAACTTAATTGAACAATGCACACAGGAAAAACCCCTGTATTTGAAATAAATAACCACTTCCTAACCCAGTTTTACCCATTTGCCAATATAAAAACAAAAATAAAACAGCACAATATTCCTCAGCTATCTGCTGATAATCCATGTGTCACACAACATGCTCCAACTCTGCTACATCTGGATGCATTGCTCTGCGGAGGCATGATGCAACCACTCAGTCCTGCATCCAGGAGACATTTAGCTGAGCGTTCGATTGCAGCTTCAAAACCAAGTGGTTACGTCAGTGAGGCGAGATGTGTTCATAGATGGTGAACTCCAGTCACCATACAGATGTCAATACTTGGCATTAAAGTGGAGTTCTCACGCTTAGTTCAGTGTTTCCTGGATGCACGGTGGAGCGGTGGCATCATGCCACTGCACGGCAATGCATCCAGGTGTAGCAGAATTGAAGCACGCCATGGGACATAGATTATCGGCCGACAGATGAGGAATACTGTGACTTTTTTATCATTATTTTTTTGGCAATAAATGGGTAAAAGGGTGGAGAGTGTTTATTTCAAATAAATAATTTTGTTGTGCATTTATTTCAATTAAAGAACATTTTTCTATGTGCATCTTTATTTAATTTTCACTACGAGGTTAGTAGTGGAGTGAAATTCCTCTCCGTTACTAACCCCTGTGTTGATGTCAGCTGACAGTACAAAGCTGTCATCAACCACAATACTATTACCCCACTTGACACTGAACCAGGGCAAGTGGGAAGAGCCTGACAAAGCCCCAGATTTGACACATCTAATACTTGCGCCTTTCCTGTGAAGGCTGCAAGCTATTTTTAGGCTGGGGAGGGCCAATATCCATGGCCCCCTCCTGGTCTGATAATTCCAGCCCCCAGCTCTCTGATTTAGCTTGGCTGGTTAGAGAAAATGTTGGACCCTATGCCTTTTTTATTATTTATTTAAATAATTAAACAAATACAGCATGAGGACATCTCTATTTCTGATAATTAGCCAATATAAAGCTGACAGCTGAGGCCTGCAGCCTGATGCTGTCATCTTTACCTGCGCTGGTTATCAAGAATAGACCCATGCCATTTTTTAATTTATTTATTGCCCAAATGCCGGGTGGTGAATAGTCTCATCATTGTACACCTGCTCTCGCTGCTTTCAGCGAGACCAGAAGTACAATGATGAGAATAGTACTCTTATTAGCCAACACCTGTGACCGGCGGTAACTTTTTTACCACCTGTCACAGCTGCTGGACAGGGGAAAATTTTGAAACTTGAGAGCATCCCTTTAATTAATAATAATAATAATAATAAAAAATTTTATTTCTATAGCGCCGACATATTCCACAGCACTTTACATTTCAGAGGGGACTTTAACAGACGACAGGCATTACAGCATAACAATAATCACATAGATCATAACAGATACCAAGAGGAATGAGGGCCCTGCTCGCAAGCTTACAATCTATGAGGAAAAAAGGTAGACACGAAAGGTGGGTGGTAACAATTGCCCTGATTGTTTGGATCAGCCATAATGTTAAACGTAACATAACAGACACAGAGGGCTGATAGATGCATAAAGCATGGGGGAACATGATACAGGGAACCTGGTTATGGTAAAACTTTTGACTGTGCCACACAGAGATAGTTAGGTTAATGTGTTGAGACGGTAGGCCAATCTGAATAAATGCGTTTTCAGGGCACGCTTAAAATTGTAGGGATCGGGGACTAATCGTATTGACCTGGGAAGTGCATTCCAAAGAATTGGCACAGCATGTGTAAAGTCTTGGAGACGGGAGTGGGAGGTTCTGATTAACATAAGGTCATCAGCAGAATGTAGGGCATGGGTATGGTGGTAGACTGAAATGAGGGAGGAGATGTAGGGTGGTGCTGAGCCATGGAGTGCTTTGTGGGTGAGGATAAAAAGTTTGTGCTGGATTCTGGAGTGGATGGGTAGACAGTGTAAGGACTGGCACAAGGTAGAGCCATCAGTGAAATGATTGGAAAGGAATATGACCCTGGCTGCAGCATTCAAGACAGATTGGAGGGGGAAAAGTTTGGTAAGAGGGAGACCAATTAAAAGAGAGTTACAATAGTCCAGACGAGAATGAATAAGAGAAACAGTAAGCGTTTTTGCAGATTCAAAGGTAAGAAAAGGTTGAATCCTAGAAATGTTTTTGAGATGCAGATAACAAGAGCGAACCAGTGATCAGATGTGGGGGTCAAAGGAAAGCTCGGAGTCAAGTATAACCCCAAGACAGTAGGCATGTTGCTGGGGAGTAATAGTGGAACCACACACAGAAATGGCAGTGTCGGGTATAGGTACATTAGTAGAGGGAGGAAACACAAGGAGTTCAGCCTTTGACTGGTTCAGTTTCAGATATAGTGAGGACATGATGTTAGACACAGCGTTTAGACAATCGCTGGTGTTTTCTAAAAAGGCAGGCGTGATGTCAGGAGAGGAAGCGTATAATTGGGTGTGTCTTGCTAAATTTTCTCCCAAATTAGGTTATTTACCTTAACTCACGTAGCGCTCACTGGCATCCCAACCAGGCAAAGGTTATTGACAATCTTTTATTTTAGCAAGCAATCATTTTGTTTTACATAGCACATGAATAGTCTCATTGATTTAAAAACGACAGTTATGACATGAAAGATTTCAGCATCAATAATAATTACCGAGTTATTGTAGCATCACCCTTCACATCGGGGGACCTCTCGATCAGCGGGAAGGGGTTTTCCTCGGTAAGCATCACAGACTAAGTGCATCCACTTGAATCTTCTGGAAAGTCCCCACCCGCTGAGGAGGTCAGTACTTTTTATAATATTAATTGGAATGATCACGCACTGACATGCGCAGTGAATCAGGTTTTTTTTCACATTCCTCCTTTATCTCAGTTGGTTTGGTTCTCACATTCCTCCCTTCCAACTCCCACAACAATGCCTGAGCAGGTGGTTGTTTTTCACATTCCTGAGTGTGTGCTCTCCTCATGGTAGGAAAAGTTCAGATTCCGGTCACAATCCATAGTATCCAAATGGATGTTTCAATGTACTGCAATCACTATCTTATTGACTGGATGCCTATCTATACCAGTCTCTCACTCATGCATATCCCATTTGTATCACAGGGTGTCATCAGCATAGAGCTGGTACTGGAAACCAAATCTACTGATTGTTTGACCAATAGGGGCAGTGTACAAAGAGAAGAGGATGGGACCTAGAACCGATCCTTGAGGAACCCCAACAGTAAGTGGAAGATGAGAGGAGGAGGAGCCAGCAAAAGATACAGTAAAGGAGCGGTCAGAGAGATAGGGGTAAAACCAGGAGCGAACAGTGTCCTTGATGCTGATGGAGCAGAGCATAGTGAGGAGGAGCTGATGATCCACCGTGTCAAATGCTGCAGAGAGATCCAAGAGAATTAGCATGGAATAGTGACCATTAGATTTAGCTGTTAATAGATCATAAGACTTTAGTGAGGGCAGTTTCAGTAGAGTGTAAAGCGTGGAAGCCGGATTGGAGAGGGTCGAGAAGAGAGTTATCAGAGAGATAGCGGAAAAGACGGGAGTGGACCAGGCGTTCCAGGAGTTTAGAAATGAAGGGAAGATTAGAGACAGGTCTATATTTAGCGGCAGAGTTTTGGTCGAGGGTTGGTTTTTTAAGTAGTGGATGTATGATGGCATGCTTAAATGAGGAGGGAAAGATACCAGAAGAGAGAGAGAGGTTAAATATTTTAGTAGGTGAGTGGTGACAGCAGGGGAAAGGGACTGGAGGAGATGTGATGGAAATGGGTCACTGGTGCAAGTGGTTGGGTGAGAAGATGCAAGGAGCCTGCTTACTTCTTCTTCTGTGACTGGTTCAAAATCAGAGAGTGAGCTAGATGCAGTGGGGGAGGGAGGACAGTGCATGGTATGAGGTGATTGGGAGATAATTTCCTGTCGGATATGGTCAATTTTTTCTTTGAAGTAATTGGCCAGATCGTCAGCTCGAATCTCCGTGGTTGGGGCCTGCACTCTTGGGTTGAGCAGGGAATGAAAAGTCTCAAAGAGACATTTAGGGTTATTGGACAGTGAGGTGATGAGGGTGTTGAAATAAGTTTGTTTGGAGAGGTGAAGGGCAGTGTTGTATGTTCTAACCATAAACTTATAATGGATGAAATCTTCGTGTAGATTGGATTTTCTCCACAGACATTCGGCACACCTGGAGCACTGCTGCAGGAAACTTGTTTGCAGGGTGTGCCAGGATTGTCGCTGTCTGCATCATGTTGTTCTATGTATAGGATGTGCAAATTCATCCAGGGCACATTGAAGTGTTTCATTGTAGTGCTTCAGTGCAGAATCAGGACATGAGAGGAAGGAGATAGGGGCCAATTAAGACTGCAAGACCTTCATAAGTTTCTGGGTGTTAATGGCCTGTATGTTTCTATAAGTATGGACAGTGGGGGTGACCTGAGTGGCCTGGCAGTTCTTGATAGAGAATGAAGGAAGATTGTGGTCAGAGAGTGGGAGAGGGGAGTTTGTGAAATCATCCACTGCACAAAGCCTGGAGAAGACCAAGTCGAGGGAGTTTCCATCTTCATGCATTGGATAATTAGTCAGCTGCAAAAGGCCAAATGAGGAGGTTAGAGATAAAAGTTGGGTAGCAGATGGGGAGAGGGGAAGAGCAATGGGGATGTTGAAATCGCCCATGATGAGGGTAGGGGTGTCACAGGAGAGAAAATGTGGAAACCAAGTGGCAAAATGATCCAGAAAATGATGGGAGGGGCTGGGAGGACGATACACCACCACTACGCACATGGAGAAGGGGGTGTAGAGTCTGACAGCATGGACCTCAAAAGAAGGGAAGACAAGTGAGGGTACTTGAGGGATAACCTGAAAGGTACATTTGGGTGATAGGAGCAAACCAACGCCTCCACCTGCTCTTTTGTCTGATCTTGGGGTATGATAAAAGTGTAATCCCCCATATGAAAGAGCAGCAGCAGCAGTATTGTCTGAGTGCTGGATCCAGGTTTCAGAAAGAGCCAGGAGGTTAAGAGATTTTGAAAGGAAGAATTCATGGATGAAGGAGAGTTTATTACACACTGAGCAAGAATTCCAAAGGGCACAATTAAGAGAGACAGAAGGCATGCAGGGAATAATAATAAGATTAGAGGGGTTTCTGAGTGTAGCAGTTGGGGGGTTTGACTTCCTATAACATGGGGGACCAAGAATGGGAGCAATGTCTCCTGCGACTAGGAGGAGGATAGAAAGAGTGAGTAGATGGCTAAGTGATTTGTGGGAGCGTAACTTATGTTGGATGGTGGCACTGACTGGATCTGTGCAATTTAACAATGTGAAAAGAGCATGAGTGCTATACATAGGAGAGGAAAGGAGTGAGAGGCCGATATGGATGGAGTGTAGAGAGTTAATGCCAGGGCGGTGGATGTGTGTGAATGCAGTGGCCAAGATATAAATTACAAAAATGCATATGGTATATATTTGTTGTAAACCAAATGTACAGGGAGAAGATGTATATAAATGTCTTACCTGTCTCCTGCCCTGTCTAACTGCCATGTTATAACTGCCTCATACTTTGATCGAATGTACTTCGATTAAATGTACATAAATTCCCCCTGCATAAATGCTCCCCCAAGCTAGGTCTGAAATTGATTAATTAATTAATGTCCTACAAGTTTTACAGACCGTTGAATGGGAAGAACATTTTATTTTGGGCACTTTGGATATCACTTCGCTGTACACTGTAATCCAGCATGAAAAGGGCTGTGAATCTGCAAAATTTTTTTTGGAGCAGGCTAATATTTTACCTAATGACCAGATTTCTTTTATTATTGAATGTATTCAATTTATACTGACCCATAACTACTTCAGATTTGGAGCGGACTACACTCCCAGCAATGGGGGACCGCTATGGGTACTAGGTTCGCACCAAGTTATGCAAATCTATATGTTGGGATGTGGGAACAGGAAACTATTTTTCCTGAAGGCAACCTTAGGGCGAATCTGGTACTATGGAAACGCTTCATTGACGATGTGTTTTTTATATGGTCTGGTGGGTCTAGTCTTTTAGTGGATTTTATTAATGAATTAAATAAAAATTGTTATTTTTTTAAATTTTAAGGCTACCACCAGTTTTAAAGAAGTAAATGTTTTAGACCTAAATATTTTTATAGATGGGAACACTATCCAGACAAAATTGTATCACAAACCTGCGGACTATAACAACTACATATCTTTAGATAGCTGTCACCTTCCGAGTTGGCTCATTAACATTCCAAAGAGCCAATTCATACGAGCCCATAGAAATTGTTCCAGGTTGGCCGACTTCAATGATGAAGCTGCCATTTTAACAAAAAAGTTTTCTCAGAAGGGTTATAATATTCAATCCCTGCAGAATGTCAGGGATTTAGTAAGTAAAATACCCTGTGACAAGTTACTTCGACAAAAAACGAAAGAGAGTGATAACACTATTATGGAGGAAATTCAAATCATTACTCAGTATAATGCCAATAGTCATATTTTCAGAAAAATTGTGACCAATCATTGGAGGATATTGAAGAACGATAAAGTCATTGGGGAGTTATTGCTGGCACATCCTAGGTTTATTTTTAGAAGAGCTAATAACTTGGGCAATATAGTAACTCCCTCTATTTTAAATCCCACAATGACCTTAAGCCTCCATTCACAACAACATCCACATGGTTTTTTTCCCTGCAGGAAATGCGCCCCTCGTTAGAAATTAGGGGTGAGTAAACAGTTTTCCATTTCTAATAAATCCAAAGAAGTCGCGATTAAAGATTTTATTACGTGTGACACAAAGGGGGTGATATATTGCATTATGTGCCCTTGTGAAAAACCCTATATAGGGCGTACTAAAAGTCCGCTACATGTTAGGATTGGAGAACATTTGCGGAATATCTGCAAGAAACACACAGGACATCCCCTTTCCAACCATTTTTTGCTACACCATGGAGGCTCCATAAGGAATATTAAATTCACAGGTCTTAAAGTAGTCAACAAAAGTTGGAGGAAAGGCAATTTTATACACCAGATGTCCTGAGAGGAAACCCGATGGATATTTGAACTGGATACTTTGATTCCAAACGGTCTGAACAGTGAGATCGAACTATTTGCTTTTAATGTACGAGTCTTTTTTTTTTTTTTTTTTTTAAAGTGATGCAGGCTATATAAGAAGGATCTGTGCTACATGGGGCTAACCCTGAGGAAGGAATCCGAGATTCTGAAATGCGTAGGATTAGCATTCAAGCCCCCTGAGCGCTTAGTTGCGCTCCTTAGCCTGTCACGTGATAACCCACGTGACTGTGACGTCACGCAAGGTCCTGCAGCATCTCTGCACCTTGCAGGCTTTCCCAGCGCGGCTCCTGTACTTTATACAGATGGCTGATACAGATACAGATCTTTAGATAGAACGTTAGTCACCGGCCGGGACTACGTCTTTTCCTAATACCCTGCTCACTTTCTGGCTTATAACTTTTGGACGTTATCTCCCTGTGGAATTTTTATGAGAAGGACCTTCTGACTTCCTGGATGTCAAGCATCACTCCTGGGATCTCAGTGCCAGTATGCTAATGTTTGCATGAAAGGTAATACATCTGCTATCTCAGCCCTGTTTTTAGGCATTATCTTTGGCATGTTAATTGCCTTACAGGACTTAACCCTTTAGGCATACATTTTGTTGTGAGCTTCTAAACTTCTATGAGAAGGACTATTTGATTCCTGGTGTCAGTATTTTAATGTTTGCATAAAAGGGAATCTACATGCCATTTCAATTCTATTTTCTGGCACATGAAATTGTCCTATACAATTTAACCCCTCAGGTATACACTTTAGCGCGAGTTTTTCTTCGTTTTTTTCCCTTTTGGTATATTTTATTAGACGGACGGAGTGGTTTTGTCCTGAAAGCTTGCTGCTTAGGTGGTATAAAATGCAGCACTGATTGTTATTTCATTTATCTTGATTAATTAATTAATTGATAAATTAATTGATCTGCCTTTACTGGAGCCAAAGGAGGGAGCAGAGAGATGTTGTACTAGTAGGTGGAAAAGTGCACTGAAGTACCCTGCCATGCTAAGGGTGCACTGAGCACCTCAATGGCATTTTTGAATGAAAAAAAAACTTTTTCTGGCAAAGGAAGCAAATCATTTGGTATAATTTTTTGTTTGGGTTGTGTTCCCCACAAGGTGCTCTGCTTGGTTTGAACAGTAACTTTATCATTGCTTTCATTTCTTTGGATGAAGAGTAAATATCTGAACTTTTTTTCAAGAAATGTTTGACCTTTGGGGACCAGTGGCGTGGACATCCACTGAAATAAATGATGGGGAAGACGGCATAGATTACTGCTGAAATGTCAGAACTCTCATTTTTACATGATGAAGAGGTAAAATGGGAGATCAAGGCCGACCGGATGCCTGAACTTGTTTGGAGGTGGGGCAACATTGGGGTGATTAAATAATTTATTTATTATTAAATCAATCTAATTAAATATTCAAATGAATAAATAACATATAATTGCAGTATGAACACTAGTGATGAGCGTTACTTGCCCGAGTATCACTGTACTCTGTGTACTCTGCGAGCACCGAGCATTTCCAGGATTACTCGGTGTGAAATTGGGTCTCCACCCTGCATTTTTGGTGGTCTCTAGGGACTCAATCAACATGCAGGGATTGTATGCCAGGCACTGTAACGCCGCTGGCATCTTTGTTGCGGTCTTGCAGTGATTGGCTGGCGACACAGCATCATCAGGGGTATAAGAGACCGGACGCCACCCTGCTCGGCGCATTGAGCTCCGGATTGAGATAGTGTAGGGAGAGCTGCTGCCGAGATAGGGTCAAATTTGGGGATTTCTTAGTCAGTGGGGGGGTCTTCCATCCTAAACTACTTAAATCCAGCTAAACTAACAGTCCTTCTATGGACTATTTCCGGAGTATATACTGTAGGTTGCAGTGCTAGGTAGACAGGGGAGTGTACGTCGCTCTATACATATCAGTGCAAGGCCTGCAGGCACTGTATGTGTGTATATACTGTAGCTATCATTGCATACATCAAGAGGGTCCATTCCATTACTGTCTGCTGCTACCTATAGCATATATTGATCGTATATACCAAGCCTCAGGTATAATTGGCTAGGAAATTTTTTTTTGCCAGGTTAATAGAGATTATTTTATTCAAAAGCTTCCAGAGCCTTTTTTTCTTCTCCATTTGCTTTTTGACACTATGAAATACAGCCAGATCATTTACTTAGCACAGCATAAAAATCCAGCAATTTTAAAGGGGGTCCCAAAATTCACATTTGAGTGCGCAGAAAAACGTGTCTTTTTTGTGGTACGGTAGATTTTTTTTTGAGTGTCTTACACAATTTCTTGACACCATTTTGCTGAACCCCCCCAAAATACATACAGGCCACATATTTTACAGTGTGGTAAATCAGTGACACACTTCATATATCCGTGTGCTAAAAATTTCAGCATTTTAGGCCTAAATTCCATTTTTTCCTGTCTGTTACTCTGCAGGGTGAGCCATTTAGATGGATACACCTAAATAAAATGGAAATGGTTGGTGATATCAACTTCCTGTTTGTGGCACATTAGTATATGGGAGGGGGGAAACTTTTCAGGATGGGTGGTGACCATGGCGGCTATTTTGAAGTTGGCCATTTTGGATCCAACTTTATTTTTTCCAATGGGAAGAGGGTCATGTGACATATCAAATTTATTGAGAATTTCACACTTAGTGTATGGACATTACAAGTCTAGGAGAACCACTTCTTTAAAATAGGCATTCTTTTTTAATGAGGCCTTCCTCCACGTCTCATCATCCACCGCCACTAGATCACCAGGGTTAACGTTTTACATGTGGCTACAGCCAGCGTCGAATTGGTTACAAGGGTGGGTGGTTATGCTGGCAGTAAAATGTTTGTTATGAAAAAGGTTGAGGTGTACCCCACAGGTGGAAATGTTTGCCAGCCTAAGTGTATGGGCATTACAAGTCTATGAGACCTGCTTCTTTAAATTGGGCATATTTTTTAATGAGGCCTTCCTCCACGTCTCATCATCCACCGCCACTAGATCATCAGGGTTATCGTGTTGTATGCTGCAGCAGCCAGTGTTGAATTCTTAACAAGGGTGGGTGGTTATGCTGGCCGTAAAATAATTGTTATGAAAACATTTGAGGTGTACCCCACAGGGGAAAATGTTTGCCAGCCCATACACAAAGTGTATGCGCATAACAAGTCTAGGAGACCCGCTTCTTTAAACTGGGCATATTTTTTAATGAGGTGTTCCTCCACGTCTCATCATCCACCGCCACTAGATCACCAGAGTTAACATGTTCTGTGCTGCTACAGCCATTGTCAAATTGGTAACAAGGGTGAGTGGTTATGCTGGCCGTAAAATATTTGTTAAGAAAAAGGTTGAGCTATACCCCACAGGGGAAAATGTTTGCATTACAAGTCTAGGAGACCCACTTCTTTAAATTGGGCATATTTTTTTAATGAGGCCTTCCTCCACGTCTCATAATCCACCGCCACTAGATCACCAGGGTTAATGTTTTCCATGCTGCTACAGCCAGTGTCGAATTGGTAAGAAGGGTGGGTGGTTATACTGGCCGTAAAATATTTGTTATGAAAAAAAGTTGAGGTGCACCCCATAGGGGAAAATGTTTCCCAGCCCATACACTTAGTGTATGGGCATTACAAGTCTAGGAGAGCCGCTCTTTTGTAATGGGACTTTTTTTTATGAGGCCCTCCTCCATGTTTCTTGCAAGGGGAGATTGAGGTGCGTGCAATTTTGGGTCAAGGCACCCTTTGCATTCAATGCATAAGGAAACATTATGGCAGGACCAACTGAAGAAGGTGAAGTGGGGTTTCCTGTGCCCTTCCAGTACCTGTGTTCAAAGGCTTATTGGGGTGCATATGACTTGGTAGTAGGGCAGGCCTTGCAGTCAATGCATAAGAAAACAGAATGGGAGTACAAAATGAATAATATGACATGGATTTTCCTGTGCCCATCCAGTATTTGCGTTCAAAGGCTTATTGGGGTGCATATGACTTGGTAGCAGGGCAGGCCTTGCAGTCAATGCATAAGAAAATAGTTTGGGAGTACAAAATTAATAATGTGAAGTGGATTTTTCTGTGCCCATCCAGTACCTGTGTTCAAAGGCTTATTGGGGTGCATATGACTTGGTAGCAGGGCAGGCCTTGCAGTCAATGCATAAGAAAAGAGTATGGGAGTACAAAATGAATAATGTGGCCATTCAGTATGTGGTTTCAAAAACTTATTGGGGTGCATGTAACTTTGGGGCAGGCCAGGCCTTGTATTCAATGCAACATTTTTTCAGGAAGCCCTGTACCTCTCGTGAAAGGGGTATTGGGGTGCGTCGTAATTCCCATCCACTCACTGCATAGGCAATAACAGTATAGGAGACCCACTGTTTAATAATGGCCCTTTAAACAGATTAATGCTGCCTAATGGCCCTCTAAAAATAGGTTCTTTGACTTTAAGAGTCCCTCCTTCATAAATGAAAAAAGATGTGTCTGCTTATGTGTCACACACCATATTGCCAGCTAGGGTTGTGAAATTTTACAATGACATTTCCCAGTGAAAGCATTTGTATTGGTTGAAAGCAATGCTAAAGTTGAAAAACACATCAAAAACGCTGCATGTGAACATAGCCCAAGTGGTGGAGGAATATTTTTGCTTTGGGTTAATTATTTTGCCTTATATACAAGTCACTAACCTGGAAAAGATGTTCCTCAACATATTTCCCAGCAGCATCCATTTTGCTTTCGTTTTTGTATGTTTTTTGGTGCACCTGTAAAAATGGCGTGAAATTCTGACAACATTGTTTACAACTGTGAGCTAGGAGTTAGAAATGCTTCCACGGGCATTTGCCATGATGTTCCCATGTCATGTGAGCAGTGTTTCCGTCATTTTCAGACGTTTTTAGAGCTTAAAAGGACCCCCGGGGAGGATCACGGTAAAAAATTTCAGGTCTCCCATAGACTTACATTAGGCTCGTTGTTCTGCCGAGTACCCGAGTATTCCAATTTGCTCGACCCCAGCAACGAGCACCCGAGCATTTTAGTGCTTGCCCATCACTAATGAACACACTTTACAGTTGGTTTGCATGTTTTGATGGTGGAATTGGAAGGAAGGTGCCATTCGCCTCATCTGCCTAGGGCACCAAATTACCTTGTCTCAGTCCTGAAGACACCAATAAAGGAAGGGTAACTGACAACCTTCACAGCCTTCATATTTGGAAAATTATACTTCTAGGAGGAAAAGCTGTCTCAGAACCGAAGCATAGCTCAGCGCTTAGGGAGGAATACAATAATTTGAAGAAACGAGTATCCCACAAAGATCTACCTGTTCACATTTTTGAGTCAATCTTTAACTGTGAGGGTAAACCTGTAGACCAATTACCTGTTTATCCTGTTTATATATAACTACTTGCCCCATTATTTTTAGTAAAGAGACTGTTATATCACTTTTCCTTGTATTTATTTTGAGACTGTGTGTGTGTAATTGGAGAGGGAAGGAGGCTCATTGTGACAGAAATCTAGGCCACCATGAGGCAAATTAAACGACACAGGAGCACAAACTTCTGCCACATGCCACATGAAGCTACCCCACAGGGACCTGCAAATTTCAGGAAATTCAACTCAAAATGAATTTTCAGAGAATCAGTTCAATGATCTCTAGATTCTCTAGGGTTAATACTTACTGCTAAGTGAATAACCAAATGCTAGTGATAAAACAGTTCAATCTATAATATAAGAGTTTGTTTTCTCTTATTTCTCATGATAAGATTCCTTGCCTTATTTCCTCCATTTAAAAAATAATTTTGTATTGAGTATTCTGAATGCAATTTCTTAGAAATCACTTCTTAAAATGTCAGTCTCTTCCTTCATTCTGAATTGATTTGCTGCAATATTTCAGTAATAACAAATTAAATTAATTCTTACTTTACTTGATGATTTCCCCTGTGAAATAATTGAGGTGAGATTGAGGAATACACATCGCAATTGATAGCAATGAGATAAGAGGTCTTAGAAAGTCTTTTATTTATAGCTGCCATTTTCATAATCTAGATTTGGATTCTATTATGTTCTGTTCATTTCCCATAAGCTATACTATGTCAATTCAGTTCATCATGATCGCTGATTCAAAATCTTTTATTGTATAAATATTTTTATTCTGTGGTCTTGTTTTTTCTGTTTTTTAAAGCTAATGTCTAATGCTGATGCATTTCCCTATCAGCAGATAAGTTTTCTCCACTCTTCTAACTTTGGAAAACCAGCATGATTTTTTCATAATGTGAGTAAAAAGAAAGGACAATTAAAATTTGCTGCAAAAAGCAAAATAAATGCTAATAATATTGCATGGAGATTCATTAACAGTTCTATATTATTTACTTTTCCAGATACTTATACTTTACGCAATTAATAAATATATCAACTCTGTCAAGATAATCCTATACTTCTACACAATCAATACTATAATATGTCACATATTCACATTGCTTATAAGTTATTTGTAATAATTAGACGTTAACATTCAATAGAATAGCAATACATTTATTTACGCTATTTTATATATTGGCAAGATATTCATCAGGGCATACACTGAGTGCTAGATCACAGATCAACCGTAAATGTGGCAGTTCTGATGTATTTGAACGCAAACTTGAGTCAATTTTACAGAAAGTCAATTAACCTTCCAGGATGCTTTTCGTCTACAGATACAAATTGAAAAATCTAAAACATCCTATACTGATAATCAGTGCCAAATTGGGAATTAAAAGCAACTAAACAGCAGTACTCTTTTCATTGTGTAGAGGAAGAAAATAGGAGCAGATACGCAGCAATTCTTGGGAACGACCACTGCAATCTAAATGGAACTTTGTTGTCACTGATTACATCCGGCTGACATTAGAGCTGATAATAACAGCAAACCCATTAGGGTACTCGACCCCCACCAATTTGATAGTATGCACTAGGGATGAGAGAGCACTTTCGAGTAATGAGTGTAATGGGAGTCAATGGGAAACTGAAGCATTTTTCTGGCATACCCTACATGGAGGTCTTCTCAGAGGCAGTAAAATCTCTAAAATGAAAAGAAACAAGTGCTGAATGGAAGAGGAACAACATAGGGAAGACCCTTGGAAACATTTCTGACTCCCACATAGCTGCTGAGAACGATTGTGTCACACTTTTACTCTACTGTAAAGACTGACAATGAAACATTCAAAATCAATGAGAAGTTTGAGATTACAGGAAAAAAATGTTAAAGGGAATCTGTCACCCCTTTTTTTGAATATAAGTTGCCGGCACCGCCATCAGGGGCTTATCTACAGCATTCTGTAATGCTGTAGATAAGCCCCCGATGTAACCTGAAAGAGAAGAAAAAGTAGTTATATTATACTCACCCAGGGGCGTTCCGGGTCCGGTTCGGGTCCAGAGGGAGTCGTGGTCCGGTCCGGTGTCTCCCATCTTGCAACAATGACGTCCTCTTCATTACTGCCTGTCGCGGCTCCGGTGAAGGTGCACTGCTCTGCCCTGGTGAGGGCAGAGCTGAATACTGCAGTGCGCAGGCGCTGGACCTCTCCCGGCGCCTGTGCACTGCAGGACTCTGCTCTGCCCTCATCCCCATTCCTCTCAGCCCATCCACGTAGGAGAGACAGGATGAAGCTTGTGTGGGTACTAGCCTCTTTTGCGCTAGCAACCAACTCCTGTTCCTCCTCATCCTCAGCCTCCACCTCCTCATTATTACCCAATCTGCGCTGAGTAGATGAGATGAGGCTGGTCTGGGTAGTATCTCCCTCTCTCATGTCTTGCTCCATCTCCACCTGGTATGCATGCAAAGCTTCAGCCTTGATTGTGAGCAGCAACTGTTTAAGTAGCACAGAAGTGGGATCATTGAGCTGATGATGGCATTATTTATATTCACTATTCTTGTGCAGTCCTTAAAGTCTTGGAGAACCGCACAAATGTCCGACATCCATGTTCACTCTTCAGTTTTTATGTGTGGAAGCTGCCCAGAATACCAATGAGCATGTTGGAGCTGGTATTTGAAAACTGGCCTCTGCTGTTCACAAAGCCTTGCCAGCATGTGCAGTGTGGAGTTCCAGCTCGTGGTAACGTCACACAGTAGTTCAGTGAGCTGGCACTATCATGTGCTTCTGCAGCACTCCCAGAGTGTCAATAGCTGCAGCTGATTTGCGGAAATGGGCAGTGACGTGGTGTACCTTGGCCAGAAGCTCTAGTAAATCTGAGTAGGTTTTCATAAACCACTGAACCACCAAGTTTAGCACATGGACCAAGCATGGTACACGTGTGAGCTTGCCAAGCTTCACAGCCGGTAATTAATTAATTAAAGAATTTACCGTAAAATATAATCTTTAATATTCTCATTAAAAATAGTTTAAAATAGAATATCATAATACAAAACATTGAACCCCAATAGGAAAATGCACTCAAACGTGGCTATGAAGGATGAAGCCAAAATGATTAGAAAGTCAGCTTAATGGTGGTCTAATTCACCGTAAACAATGCCTATAGGGTGTCCCGTCGTTGCTGCTGAGGTTAGCACCCTGTCTTGGACACAATATAGCACCCCCGCACACCGACGACTAACCCTGGTTAGCCCTGTTATGAGCTAATCTATTTAGGGGTTGTGTGAGCAGTCACCCGTATAGATTATTGGTAAACCAACACCACAAAAAAAAAATGCCATAAATTACAAATAAGAGATGCCAGTGCGACCCAGAGACTGAATAGAGTGTGACAGACCAAAAGACAAACACAAACTATGGATGATATCTATTCATATTCAAGTCCAATAAACATGGCTTAAGAAGACACATTGGCAGATAAAAGACATGGTCATATAATTTCAGTCAGGTAAAATAGCATCTAAGAATAGGTGTCACAACAAATGATAAACACTAATTCTCCGTCAACAGTATTTATATGTACATTTAGTACACTAGAATCTATCTCACCCTAGAGCATCCCTAAATGAGTGACCATACCTTACAGTGGAGGTTGGCACCCTAGCTTGGTGGCAATATGGCATCCCCACTCAATGACGGCTGCCTATGACAGAGCCTATTAACTGCTATCTTACTTTATATATATATTCAGTAGAAGCAGGGTATCTTAGATAACCAACAAGAGGAGATGACAGTGAAACCAGATTATGATAGACACTACTTTAGATGTTGGAACCTGAAGAGATAAACATAACACAATACAGTGGGTGCAACA
Organism: Dendrobates tinctorius; assembly: GCF_039654945.1. NCBI lineage: Eukaryota > Metazoa > Chordata > Amphibia > Anura > Dendrobatidae > Dendrobates > Dendrobates tinctorius. Next base: position 3,339,472 of record NW_027361692.1, on the reverse strand, counting down.
CCTCTTAGGGCAGTGCTAATACCAACAGGTACGGCACAGAGAGCAGATTAAATAATCTTTAGAGGGCTATAGTAGTATCCTGGTGCAGATGACAATGAACCACCCATTTAGATAAATAAAAGAGACATATACTTAGAAAACATATTCAAACACACCAGGGCAACCGGATTAAGTTTTACTTATCAGTAGTCTCGGTCATATACGCAGCCTTACTGCATTTCCCCTCCTTCATATAGTTTCTCAGGAGGCTCATAGAACAGGCAGTGTCAATACGATAACATCTGTGAGATGAATAAAACTTAATCTGGTTGCCCTGGTGTGTTTGAATATACTGTGTATATGTCGAGCAATGTGGGGGAGATAAATGTATATAGACAATAGATGTAATGTTGTTATTTTTAGGGCTGTGGTGATCATTGTGACAAGTTCAGTAGTGGCTGGAATATGTCGAAACGAAGATCTGAAGAGATGAAGAAGAAAAAGCAGGAAACAACTCTAATCAGACAAGATGTCTGCGGTTACAGGACGTAAGTATTATTATGTATCTTTAATGTATGACTTGGAGCCATAATGTTATTTGTAAAATACCTTAGCCTGCATTCTCACATTCATGTGAAATGTCTGTGTGCTGCCAGATTTTTTTTTTATCGGACGGCACACAAACTCATAATGTTCTATAAAACTCTTCACACATCCGTGAAAATCACGGATCTAAGAATGAGATCCATGGAGGTCAGAGAATGTCCTGTTATGATCTGATTTTGAGGATCCGAATAGGACATGCTCAATATGACTGTAAAAGCAAGCAGCACACTGACACTGAACACGGATACAGGATTGTAGCCTTATTATGCATAGCACAGTCCCTTAGTATATAGTGTACTTACATATTATGTATAGTGACATCCTTAGTTACATAGTTTCCTCTTTTATTATGTATAACACTGTCCCTCATTACATACCATCCTTTCTAATTATATATGATGCCTTACCTTATTATATAGCTTCCTTTCCTGCTATGTACAGTACAGACCCTTACATAGTGTATCATCATTATTGTTAATCACGGCACCCTCCTTTTTATTACATAGTCCTCTCCTGTTAGATGTAAAATGAGTCAAAAGAGAGTTGATGCGGCACCAGTATACTATATTGCAAATCCCTTTGACAGAGAGTGGTTCCCCTACATAGGAGCTTCAGCAGCTAAACGCCTGGTTTCAAGGTGCTCTACATAAATGAAGGCAGTTCCATAATATTAGAAAAGTATGCGACACTTACCATTGCACACATTGTAAAAGTCCTTTATTCCATCTGAAGGTTACGGGACATAACAGTGAAGTGCAGGATACAGAGGCATGTGGGGAGAGAGAAGGTGGACGACGGCCATTTCATGTGTCAACACTTCAGCGTTTCCAGGTGTTTAATTAGCTAGAGTTACTCCCTTTCAAAAGTCTGTCCATATGACTCATAAAGATAAAGAAGCATGGTGTTTAAATATAAATTATGCAAAATATATAAAATGTATAGCTAACATAATTATAATTATAATGGGACTTCTGCTTTCTATATACAGCCTCTTGGTCCTACCATTTAAGTGAAGTTTGATAAAGACCCGGAACAGGGTCGAAACGTTACCTCGTACCTCATTAACCTCATACTTTATTATCACTCTATTTGTATTACCCTGTGGTGAATTTTGAATAAACTCTAGCACTATCTGCAAAACCAAACGAGACTTATTTTGAGTGCGGCTGTTTCTCTCTCTTGTTATAATTGTAATCTTAACAGAGCTACAGCATCAAGAAGCTCTATCCTGCTCCATCAACAGTCATTTCAGTTTATAACTAACAAGAGAGGACAGTATGGTGTGGCTTCAGAAGTGGTGTTCCGTGCCTCTCTGCAAAGTGGGAAAGGAAGCTATGTGTCATGGGCATGTTTCTTGTGCTCCATCAACAGGCATAGTTGCACCTGCCCCACGTCCTCTGCGTCTGCGTCCACCATCATTAGCACTTCCACTTCCCTGTCCCTTACTGCACGCCTTACACATTTTCTAATTGCTAAGTCTCTAGAAACCAAGTTTCCTTTAATAATTGAAACTATTTTTTTTAATGAACCAAAAAATGTGGTCAACTGTTGGCCAAGCATTTTTTAAAAGTTTTAAACCATTGTAATCTTACACAAAGCATGTTATGGATGACAATAGTCAATTTTTGGAACCAAAAAATGTGGTCAACTGTAACTTTATGAATGACCAAGTGAATCAAAAAAAAAAAATAACACTTTTTTTGCAGTTTTATTTATCACTGTAATGCAACACTAGCAATAGTAAACTCTATGGATGATTAATTGAATCAAGAAAAAAATGTTGCATTTTTTTGAGTTTTATGTACCACCTTAGTGTACCACTAAGCACAGTAATCTTTATGGATGACTATTTAAATCCCAAAAACTTTTTTTGCAGTTTTAAATTCAACCGTAATGTAACACTAATCATGTTAAAATCTGTGGAGGACTAATTTAATCCAGGAAAAAATGTTCAACCTTTTATGTAGTTTTATATACCACTGTGATGTAACACTACAAATATTAAACTCTATGGCTAGTTGGGGTTCCCTCAGCCCACATCACAGTAAGTTTGGCTTTCTTTTTGGCTTCATTATATTTAATTTAGTCCCATTTACCATCTGTGGCAGTTTGGATATTGGTAGCAGCGGTCTCATTAGGTATTGGATTATAATTTCTCTGTGGTCAATTTTTTGTAGATCCGGTTTTGGATCACTAATATATGCACTGTGGCACTTTATATGACAACTGATTAGTTATTTTTCTCTTTTGCACTTTATTACCCACCTTTTCTGGGTGGTTATCACATTTCTGCATGTTATTTAATACCTTTTGTGTACTCATATGGCCATATTGATTGGTATATGTGATTTCTATTATATTGCCACTTTTTTACCAGACCTTTCTGTAGATGGTGTCTAGGTGTTTGATGACTCTCTTATATACTATATCATTAATTATTTATGTATGATCTTGTTTTCATTTTTTATATTTGTACAATAAAATTCATATATTTTTATGAACTGCTTCTAGTCAATTTTGTTTTGGGTTTGTCACATAATACTTGTTGATAGTAGCGTGTATTTGATTCCATGGATACAACGACTGGGGAGTAAGGACTCCTTGGGAGGCACAGTTTAGTGCCTATGTGCCACAATCCATCTTGGCCTCTCACTGCTTTCTTACTGAGCCAATGGTCCATTTCTTCAGGTTCCACTTGCTCTTGATGTATCTTCAGTTCAGCTATTGAGGATAGTTGCGGTTCTTTTCCTTCTTCTGTATCTTTATTCACGCTCCTTGTGACAACATACACTCCTACTTCCTCTTTCCCTGGGTCCCAGAGGGCTGCTTGTTTAGCCATCTGGTGAGCAAAGTTATTTCCTTTTGCTTGTGCTGAGTTTATAATAATAATAATAATAATAATAATTTTTATTTATATAGCGCCAACATATTCCGCAGCACTTTACAATTAAGCGGGGACATGTACAGACAATAAATTCAATACAAGTTAAGACAATTCAAACAGTGACATTAGGAGTGAGGTCCCTGCTCGCAAGCTTACAATCTACAAGGAAATGGGGGGACACAGTAGGTGAGAAGTGCTTGTTAATTCAGGTCTGGCAATTATAATAAATAGGCATTTTCATATAAAGCTGCATGATCCGGTCATCAGCCCGTGTGTTTAAGTGCAATAGACAAGTATCAAGTGCAGTTATCATGTGCATGGAGGGTGTGGAGACAGATGAATAGTAGGGTGCAGATTCAGAATAATATTTGGAAGGAGGGAACAGGGCAAAGTTATTTTGCTGAGTAGTTGATGTGGTAGGCTTGTTTGAAGAGATGGGTTTTCAAAGCGCGCTTGAATAGGTCGGGGCTAGGTATCAGTCTGATCGTCTGGGGAAGTGCATTCCGGAGAGCTGGAGCAGCACGAGAGAAGTCTTGGAGACGGAGGTGCGAGGTTCGGATTACGGGGGATGTTAGTCTTAGGTCATTTGTAGAACGGAGGGCACGTGTAGGGCGATAGACAGAGATGAGAGAGGAGATATAAGGCGGTGCAGAACAGTGGAGAGCTTTGTGGGTGAGAGAGATGAGTTTATACTGGACCCTGTAGCGAATAGGTAGCCAGTGTAATGACTGGCACAAGATGGAGGCATCGGTGAAGCGGCTGGACAGAAATATGACCCTGGCTGCCGCATTCAGGATGGATTGGAGAGGAGAACGTTTGGTAAGAGGGAGACCGATCAGAAGAGAGTTGCAGTAGTCCAGACGAGAATGAATAAGAGCGACAGTAAGAGTCTTGGCAGTTTCAAAGGTGAGAAAAGGTCGGATTCTGGAGATGTTTTTAAGATGCAGGTGACAAGAGCGACTGAGTGATCGGATGTAGGGAGTAAAGGAAAGTTCAGTGTCGAATATGACCCCAAGATAGCGGACATGCTGCTTGGGAGTTATGGTTGAACCCTCCAGGGTTATTTCGATGTTAGGTAGAGTGAGGTTAGTAGAGGGGAGAAACACAAGAAGTTCAGTTTTGGAGAGATTTAGTTTCAGATAGAGGGAGGACATGATGCTAGAGACAGCAGACAGACAATCCTTGGTATTTTGAATTAGGGTAGGGGTGATGTCAGGGGAAGAAGTGTATAATTGGGTGTCATCAGCATAGAGATGATACTGGAACCCAAATCTGCTGATTGTCAGCAGACCTGAACCCAATCGAGATGGTTTGGGGTGAGCTGGACAGCAGAGTGAAGGCAAAAAGGGCCAACAAGGGCTTAGCATCTCTGGAAACTCCTTCAAGACTGTTGGAAGACCATTTCCAGTGACTACCTCTTGAAGCTCATCAGGAGAATGCCAAGAGTGTGCAAAGCAGTAATCAAAGCAAAAGGTGGCTACTTTGAAGAACCTAGAATATAAGACATATTTTCAGTTGTTTCACACTTTTTTTGTTAATTATATAATTCCACATGTGTTAATTCATAGTTTTGATGCCTTCAGAGTGAATCTACAATTTTCATAGTCATGAAAATAAAGAAAACTCTTTGAATGAGAAGGTGTGTCCAAACTTTTGGTCAGTACTGTATATTGAGAACCTCTATATGTAAACGCAAAGAGATATTGAGAGTCTGGGTGAAGAGGGATGCTGAAGAATGCATTTGCCAGGTCATTGACTGTGAAGCAGACAGTGGAGGATGGGATTTCTGATAAGAGGGTATGTGGATTGGGTACCACTGGGGTTTCGAGGACAGTTACAGCATTGACAGCTCTCAAGTCTTGAACCATACAGAAATTTTCAGGTTCTCCTTTAGGTGTCTTCTTCTTCACCAGAAAAAGAGGCGTGTTGCACGTGGAAAAACATTTGACCAAGGCACCGTTTTCCAATAATGTCTGAATCTCCCTAGAGACGCTTCTTGAGATTGCTTCAAAGGATATTGTGGTATCCATGGTAGTTGTGCTCCCTCCTTAAGGTCTAACTTGACAGGAGGCACCCTGAGTCTTCCAATATCTTTGGAACCCGTAGACCAAAGACTGGGTGGTATCTGAGCTATAATCACTCGTCAGACCACACTTGGAGTATTGTGTGCAATTTTGGATGCTGGTGCTCAAGAAAGACATTACTGAACTTGAAAGGGTTCAAAGGCGGGCTACTAAAATGATAAATGGAGTTGGTTCACTACAATACCCAGAAAAGTTATCAAAATTAGGTCTATTTACTCTAGAAAAGAGAAGACTTAGGGGAGACCTAATATATATGTACAAGTATATCAGAGGGCAATACAGAGATCTCTCCAATTAACTTTTTGTACCAAGGACTGTGACAAGAACAAGGGGGCATTCTCTTCGTTTGGAGGAAAGACAATTTCTGCACCAGCATAGAAGAGGGTTCTTCACAGTAAGAGCAGTGAGGCTCTGGAATTCTCTTCCTGAGGAAGTTGTGATGGCCAACTCACTGAATGAATTTAAGAAAGGAATGGATGCTTTTCTTGTGAGTAACAGTATAGAAGGTTACGAATAACATAATATTATAGGTAGATGGTTGACCCAGCTTAGGGGAAGGAACTTTTTTCCCTATGGAGAAAATTGGCTTCTACTCTGTGGGTTTTTTTCCTTCCCCAGTATCAACAATGCAGAACAGCTGCACTAAAAATAGGCTGAACTAGATGGACATAACGTCTTCCTTCAGCCTTCAAAACTGTTACTATGTTAATGTTGTCTGGTATGGGTGTGAAGCCGTCAGTCAGATTCAACAAGAGAGGTGAGGCCACAAAGGTACATTCATCTTCAATAGTGAGAGGATCACACAGAATAAGTGACATACCGTCTTCTGAATAGGAAATGATGGCTTTAAGTTTGGACAAAAACTATGCTCTGAGCAAATAGACTGGATACGTGGGAAAGATGACCAACTGGGTCAATGTGTCTTGATATGGGATGATCTGTATAGGCTTGTCAGATAAGACTACCGGGAAATCCCTTCCACACGTATGCAGGTAATGAATTCATCTGTTGTAAGGAAAGAGAATGGGAGGTCTTGCTGGCGTATAACCGTTCTGGCTGCACCTGTGTCTACAAGAAAGGAAATTCTGTGATCTGCTATGTTGAGGCACTATATAGCAGCATCCCCCATGATATGGGTTTTCGCGCCATTGAATTTTTTGTATGGTCGATAGACACTCACTTTGTTAAACACAATCGATTTATTAATAGAATTCTTCACTTTATACTGACTCACAACTATTTCTTATTTGACGACAAATTCTATCACCAGTTCAGGGCACTGCCCCAAACTATGCAAACTTGCTCCTGGGATGGTGGGAGGACACCATCATTTTTGGTGAGGATAAGTTGTCTTGGTGATGCCCCCAGATATTATTCTGGGGATGCTACATTTGCGATATCTTGATCTTGTGGACAGGTGATGTCCTTTCTTTAGAGAACTTTATCCAGTGTCTAAAAAATAATGATATAGGCCTCAAGTTCACGCCAGAAATTGACACTAAGCCTATTAATTTCCTGGATATCAATATTAGGAAAGATAATGAGGGCCATGAACAAACCAGTATCTATAGGAAGCCCACCTCCCAAAACAATCTTCCTAGATGGAGTAGTCATCATCCTTTTCACCTCAGGAGGGGGATCCCAAAGGGACAATATTTAAGAGTCAAGAGAAATTGTTCCTCAACCCGATCATCTTATGCAGAGGCACGTAATCTTAGAGATAGCTTTCTGGAGAGGGGCTATACTAAGAAAATTCTTCATGAAGATTCAAACAGGTTGAACCATTACCTAGAACAAGTCTCCTTCAACCAAGAGTGGAAGAGAATTCTGGCCCCATCCTGAGGTTGATAGGCAGTTTTGATGACTGCTCCCATGAGGTGAGGGAGACTATCACATTGGGGCATTTTGTTGGCGGTTATGGATATTAAAGACTTTTTACCTAAAACACCAGCAATTACTTTTAGGAGGGGGAGATCTATAGGTGATCAATTGGTCCATAGCACCTTTATCCCCCTTAGAAAAAAGGAACTTGGCTGAACAGGAGACAAATGGGCACTTTTAGATGTGGCAGTTGTTCCTTCTGTGACTATGTATCGGTGGGGGATCATTTTAGCAGTGCTAGTACATGCAAGATGTTTAGCAGTAGACATTACGCAAATTGTAAAATGAGTGGCCTGGTATATCTTTTTAAATGTATGTGCCCCCTCAATTATGTTGGAAAAACTAAAATGGAGTTAAGGAGGAGGATTGGGGACCATGTGGGGGACATCAGGCATGCCAGAGACCCCCATCTCGAAACATGTCCGTGATGTGCACAATGGTGACCTAAAATCCTTCAATTTTTGTGTGGTTGAAGTGGTTGCCCCCTCTTTAAGAGAAGGCAATTGCAAAAGAGGATCCTTCAAAAAGAGCTCAGATGGATCCATAGGTTAGACACAGTCTCTCCTAATGGTTTGAATGAGCAAATGAATTTTGACTGCTATATTTGATATCCTTGTCAATGTGACTCATTAGGGATTTAACCTAAGTTTGCCTGCAGTTTTCATTGACCATAATAGGTCATTTATGACTTACTATTTCTTTTCATCTGAAAATAACACGTATCAATTTACCATATATGTCAAGACATTTTCTTTTACATTAAAGCCCAAAGTATAAATGGTGATTATACTCTTTTAAATATGCCAAGCAAAGTTTTTTTTTATTGATATGGTATTAATTGATATTTGAGTGTGGATGTATGGCAAACTTGAAAGTGCATGAAATTATTCTTCATGGCACATATGGCTCCACTTTTGCTATACGACATCTCTATAGATTCTAGCTCTTATTGGCATATGACATTGTTCTTTGCTCCGCCCCCTCCCGATATCATATGCAGATGGGGAATTAATATATCTTAACTCCACCTATATGGCACCAGTTGATTACTATGGGAGTGCATAGACCCTGCACTTTTGTACACAATGATACACAAATAGAATGCATATAGACAGGGAGTTGTGATTATACAACTTTCGGGCATGCGCAGTCTTTCAACGCAGATGTATATTGTGGAGCGCAGATGGAACGCATGCAAGCAGGAAGTGATCATCGCGTATCTTCTACTCCTGCGGGGGCGACGCCAACATGACACAGTGAAACCCAGATGGAACGCATGTGAGCAGGAAGTGATCATTGTGTACTTCTGCCCTTGCGCATAGGAGGCGACGCCAACATGATACAGTGAGCAGCACATCCCCTGCATCCCATCCTGAGACACACTGTAACTGGGTCTTCCCAGGTGATCTTGATTGTTAATCATTAATGGGCTTATTTTTTGGGCAGGACTGGGCACTTCAATCTACAGTAAGCACAATATCTAGAGTGGACTCACCCTGTGTGGTGAGGACTTCATCGTTTTCTTCATGCCATCAGATGAGGAGCTAAGTAGTCCTTTTTCAACATGTGTACATACTCCTGATGAGCCTCATTGCAGAGGGGAAATGCATTGAGTTAATTGTGTATATACATGCTTTAGAGGTTTATGAATTTGTTTACCGTGAAGTGGGCTCCATCATTATCACAACGGTGCTATGGTCTGGGAAATTGGATGGAGAATGATGAGAGGGATTTTTCTCTGCCATATTATATAAATGATGCTTGTGTTTACATCTGATAAACTAATTTTTGGAATATTAAGCACAATGCAATTTTCCTTTATGAGCTCCAGTGTCATCATACTTTAAATCTGATATATGACCTCAAGGTTTTCAAGTTTTTAAAGAACGCTAGCACTTTACCCAATATTAGCTTATCTTTCTTCCCAAATTAGGGGCACCTTGGAAGAGCTGTCGAGCCGCAGGGGCGCCAATGTCCTCATCATAATATAAGGGTATCATCCTACGCTGTCAAGCAGGGTGGGTACAGGTACCGATATATCATAGCCCTAACCTGTATCTTACATCTTAGCAAATTAGTCACCCTCCCCCTGATTTCGGCTATTATTTGCTGCATCCCAACAGTGGATATCTTTTCAGACATTAGCATTCCACCTTCCCTTATAGGGTTTTTCAGGGGTAGAAGGGTCAGTCAACGGTGAGCGGGGGTGCCATTTGCACAGGAATAGGGTGCCAACCTCCACTGGTAGGTAGGGTGCATGTAGCTTTAGAGAAGGGCGAGGCACTTCCTGTGGCCTTTTCTATTCTGCTTTTTTTCTTGTTATATTTGGTGATGGTATTTGTTTGTGCACCAGTTGGATATTTTAAAATTTAATAATAAAAATTATCTTTTAGTATATTGTAATACAGTTCAGTGGGGTCTCTTTCTGTAACTTAGCCTGCTACTTTAAGTGTAACGTTAGCCATGGAACCAGAAGGAACATAGGCCAGCATAGAAACGTGTTTGCCCAATTCCTAGTGTTGTTGTCTGTATTGATCAGGTTGATGCCTGAGCTGGAAGACCTGGTTGAAATTGGGAGGTGGTCCACAGTTGCCTTAAACCCAGGGCCTGGGTAGTGGGAAGCAGAGATTCTGGGGAGTGCAGCAATCCCTCTTGAAGTGCCCACTCTGATCACACATAAAAAGGGCACACTGTTGTTGGTTAGCTCGGCTAGGTAACCGGTTTTGTGTCCATTGTGGACCATGTGCTGGACTGGGAACAGAGTAGCACTGTGGCGGTCCGGTCTGCAATGGAGTGACTTGCATCAGTGGGGCAATTGATTCATCCACATCTTCTGGGGTTAGGAGCAGCATGGTTGGTTAATTTCTTCTTTTTGACTGGGGCCGGTTTTTCATTGGCTACCTTGTCATATCCTTTTGCTATCAGTAAAGCTGTTCTGAGATCCAATGAACTGTATTCTGGATGGTGCATGATAATCATATTTTTTACCTCTTCCCTCAATCCCTCAACAAAGGATGATACCAGAAGTTGGAGTTGGTTCTTGGTGTCCTTCCTGAAACGCAAATCCTGGAACAACTGGACTATGCAGGCGTGGTATTTCTCAGCAATTTCTCCTGGTTCTTGATGCATATCTTTCAGCGATGTGGACTGGTCCATCAGTTTATCCTGTGCCCATGTCTTTAGTTGGAAGCAAAACTCCTTTCCAGACTCCCATGTGGTTTGACTGGTATGCAGGGGTCATTCAAAGATGTTTCTATCACTGACCAATAATATCCTGCCATGTGGCTGAGTAAATCTTCTTTATCTGTACCATACGTCTGTAAAACTGCATGGGCTGGGCCTCTGGGTCTAGCAATGAAGATACCAGCGTGGCTGCTTGCTGGGGAGTAAATTTAACATACATGACAGGCTCCAGTTCCCCAGGGATTGCAGCCTTGTTTCCACTTGTAGGTTGCTGTTGCTTGAGGCTAGTCGGTGGTGGGTCTGGCAAACCAGGGAGTAGTTCTTCATCCACTTTATCATTGAGCAATGGGGCCAGAATGAGGTGGGCAGCATCTGCACTTGTGGTTGGGCAGTGGGGGTCACCCACAGTTGGCAGGAATGCTTAAAGGTCTGAGCAGTCCTGCTGTCATCACTAACAAGCCTTACTTCCAATATGGAACGTGGAATCGCAACGTACATGCTGATGTCATTGACTATCTCCCCGGCAGATGCCTGGAGGGGAAATCCAAATATACCAGAGCTGATAGCGAGTACAGCTATCATGTCCACATTTTGTCTGAAGCGCTTTCTCTTGGTTCAGCAGATTGTAGATTGGGCCGACTGCATGTATAATCAACTAGATGGGTAGGCAGGCGGGACTTGTCACTGCAATATGACCTGGGTGTATGGGGCCCTGGAGGTGGATGATAGCATCACAGTCACGTTGAATTTCTTCCCCACCTGCCGAGAACATGGCTCTTGCCAGTCCCCCTACATGTCTGAGATTGGTGTTTGCAGGTTTCACTAAAGCATCCATGCGTTGTGTGACCATATCACAGAGTCCTGCCGTGAGGAGCAGGCCAGAGGGAAGAAGTTGTTCAAAAAGGGGCTTCCACTGTTCCAGGGAAGGACTGGCCATAGTTGACATGTCATCCAACTCTGTATTTGCAGGGTTTTGATATAAGGGCACCTCGGGAAGACTGGGGGCACTGACCCGTTTTAGGTTAACATAATTATTGGAGGCCTGGGGGTGGGGACTGAGTATCGGTGGCATATTATAGGGGTATAATGGTACCATCAAGGATGTAGGCGCTGATGGGTTGGGTGGCGGAGTAAAGTACTGGCCATTAACAGTGAGGACGGGGTAGGCCACCGTAGGTGTAGGTGTTGGTGTTATTTCAGTCAGTGCCTTCTCTTGGTGTGGTTTAGGTGTCTCAAGATGGCTGCCATCTGAAGTAGGGGGTGGGGCTTGTGAGACTTGCAGGTGCGGATGGGGCAATCCCATAGGTGGAGCATGAGTCCCGCCCACCAATCAGGATTTTGCTGACCACAGTTTGAGCAGGCCCAGCCCCCTGGTCTGCCATTAGCCATTATCAGGTGGCGGCTGGTCGGGACTTTTGTAGTACACATAATACATTGTTTTACCTTTCTCCTCTGCCTGCTCTTCTTCCACCCACCCTTCTCTAGACAGGTTTTCTGCCGTTCTACACCAGGCTGAAGCTGCTTTCAATAAACCTTCATATTCTAACTTGCCTTTCCTCTCCTTCATGATTCCCCACCATTCTAACAGTTGCAATCTTCCACACACTTTCATTAACTGTCTCATTTTCCATACGTTTCATCCCCTCTCTGGTGGCCACTATCGTACTGCAGCCTAGCCTGTCTTCTCCATTTCTATCACCTCTTCCCCTCCCCTCATGTATGTCATGAATTTCTCCATTCTCTATCGAGACAGGCGCCTCAAGGATGAACAGAACAAAAGACTGGGTGCTTCCGAGTTTAATGGAGACTGGCCAAGACCTGAGCACAGTGCAAGGGTTCAGGGGAGTGTCTGCCTGTCTCTTGTGCCCTTGCGGCTGGGGGATCCAACCGTGCTGTGCCTCCGCACTCATAACTGCTTTGAGGATCTGGGAGTCACACAGACTTGCACTCACCGTACCACAGACTACTCCCCCTCCTTCCCACTCACTGTCACAGGCAGAACGGTAACACCATTGGAGCCGGTAGCGCCTTCACACAGACACACACACACACGCTGGCAGTAGGCAATTACGAAGTTACAGCTTCACCTCATGGTCAGTGACAGTGGGCTCTTTGGGCCATTGGGGGAATGCTCCCAGCCGCCGTGTGGGATAATGCGGACAACCGACAAACACAAGTGGGGTTATTCACAACCTGACTTGAGTGAATCAGTGAAGTACTACAGATTCACAAAGAAATCAGCAGACTTACCGTGTTCCCGTGAAGGTGATCAGTCTCCGAGTCAAGGCAGGTCAGAGCATCCCCTCTAGTTCCCTTCGGGTGTTGATGTAGGGGCGTCCCTTCTTGGTGGCCCCTCGTTGGGCACCTGGAATGTTGGGGTGGTCTCTTAATTCGAAACCCTCAATTGCCTGCTCCTGATCTAATCTATAAATCAAGTGCATGCACAGAAGAAATGACACTGGACACAGAGTCAGATGTATCTCCTCTCTTGATTAGAGTAGGTGCAGAACTCGTTCATTGGTACAGATATGGTATCTTTTGCAGTAGAAAGCGATAGGGCGGAGATAATGCATAGCTTGCAAGCCGCATGTATGTCCGTGGTTGTCTGAATCTTTATACGGTCTTGTGTGTTGCATCAGCTTCCTCTTGGATCCTTCTTGCATAACAGGGTGTTGTCCCGGATGCAGGTGCCATCTTGCCATATTATGCTTAAACGAGCTTACAGTGGCAACAGAAAGTATTCTGACCCCTTTAAATTTATCACTCTTTGTTTCATTGAATCATAGAATCATAGAATCGTAGAGTTGGAAGGGACCTCCTGGGCCATCTGGTCCAACCCCCTGCTCAAAGCAGGATTCGCTAAATCATCCCAGTCAGATGTCTGTCCAGCCTCTGTTTGAAGACTTCCATTAAAGGAGAACTCACCACTTCTCGTGGCGCTTGTTCCACTCATTGATCACTCTAACTGTCAAAAAGTTTTTTCTAATATCTAATCTGTGTCTCCTCCCATAAAGTTTCATCCCATTGCTTCTAGTCTTTCCTTGTGCAAATGAGAATAAAGTTGATCTTTCTACAATGTGACAGCCCTTTAGATATTTGTAGACAGCTATTAAGTCTCCTCTCAGTCTTCTCTTTTGCAAACTAAACAATCCCAAATCCTGCAACCTTTCCTCATAAGACAGGGTTTGCAGATCGGTCACCATTCTGGTTGCTCTTTTCTGAACTTGCTCCAGTTTGTTGATGTCTTTTTTAAAATGTGGTGCCCAAAACTGGACACAATATTCCAGATGAGGTCTGACCAAAGAGGAGTAGAGGGAAATAATGACTTCACGTGATCTAGACTGTATGCGTCTGTTAATACATCCTAGAATTGCATTTGCCTTTTTTAATGCTGCATCACACTGTTGACTCATATTCAGTTTGTGACCTATTAGTATACCCAAGTCTTTTTCACATGTGCTGTTGCTTAGGCCTATTTCTCCCATTCTGTATATGCTTTTTTCATTTTTATTGCCCAGATGTAGTACTTTGCATTTTTCCCTGTTAAAAACCATTCTGTTAGTTGCTGCCCACTTCTCCAGTTTATTTATATCTTTTTGAATCCTCTCTCTCTTCTCTAGTATTAGCTATCTCTCCTAGCTTTGTGTCATCAGCAAATTTAATCAGTTTACCCTCAATTCCTTCATCTAAATCATTGATAAAGATGTTGAACAATACAGGGCCCAGGACAAAGCCCTGTGGTACCCCACTTGAGACATTCTTCCAACTGGATGTGTAGCCATTTACGACCACTCTCTGGGTCCGATCACTAAGCCAGTTATGAATCCACCAAACAGTTGCCTTGTCCATTCCATACTTAGTCATCTTTTCAATAAGGATTGTATGAGATACTTTGTCAAATGCTTTGCTGAAGTCAAGATATACTATATCTACAGCATTTCCTTGATCCACCCAATCAGTGATTCTGTCATAGAAGGAAATTAAGTTAGTCTGACATGACTTATTAGTTACAAACCCATGCTGACTCTGTTTAATCACTTCATTGTTATCCAGGTACTGACATACATGCTGTTTAATAATTTGTTCAAAGATCTTTCCTGGTATAGAAGTCAGACTCACCGGCCTATAGTTGCCTGGGTCCACCTTCTTTCCCTTTTTGAAGATAGGAACAACATTTGCTCTTCTCCAGTCTTCTGGGACTTCTGTTCTCCAAAAATTTTCAAAGATTATGGAGAGGGGTTCAAAAATTTCTTCTGCTATCTCCTTCAGTACTCTGGGGTGTAATTCATCTGGACCTGGAGACTTGAATTCATTTAGGTTAGCTAAGTGTTTCCTCACTATCTTTCTGTTTATAGATATCCTGGATTCTTCTATTCCCTTAATAGGACAGTAAAGAACAGTTGGTGTTACATTTCCTTTCTGAGAGAAAACAGATGCAAAATAGGAATTTAAAAGTTCGGCCTTCTCAACATCCTGTCTTACCATTTCATTATTTTCATCCTGTAAAAATCCTATAGCATCTTTGACTTTTCTTTTACTTTTGACATATCCCCAAATCCTTTATTATTGCTTTTGACATCTCTTGCAAGCCTCAATTCATTGTCAGCTTTAGTAATCTGATTTGTGCCCTGCATGTTCTGCAGACAGCATTATATTCTTCTTTAGATATGCCTCCCTCTTTCCATTTTATAAACATTTTTTTCTTCCTTTTTAGCATGTGCTTAAGTTCTGTGTTCATCCATCCTGGCTTCCTTAAATGCTTCCTATTCTTCCCTCTTTTTGGAATTGTTAACAATTGTGCTTTGAGAATTTCATTTTTCAAGATTTCCCATCCTTCCTGGACATTTTTGTCTTTAAGGATATCCAGCCATTGGATCCCCCCAATTCTCTTTTTGAATCCCTTAAAATCTGCCTTTTTGAAATCTAACCTTGACGTCTGAGTCTTCACAGGTCTTCCTCCCAACAAATGTCTGGATAGTTGAAATCTCCTATG
Organism: Dendrobates tinctorius; assembly: GCF_039654945.1. NCBI lineage: Eukaryota > Metazoa > Chordata > Amphibia > Anura > Dendrobatidae > Dendrobates > Dendrobates tinctorius. The sequence continues at coordinate 3,323,862 of NW_027361692.1, read as the reverse complement.
ACAACTATGTCATATTTTTTGGAGAACTTGGCCATTTGATGCATAAAGAGTTCATCCATATCTTCAGCTTGCACAGGCGGCCTGTAGTAAATGCCTACAATAGTGTCCTTTCCATTGTTCTGTCCTTGTATTCTTACCCAAACAGTTTCCACAGAACTCCCAGTCTCTGAAGCTTCAATCTCTGTGCAGATATACGCGTTTCTAACATACAATGCGACACCTCCTCCTCGTTTATCAAGTCTGTTTCTTGCAAATAAGTTGTATCCTTCTAGTCTTGTATTCCACTCATGTGTATTGTCCCACCAAGTTTCAGTGATTCCAGTGACATCATATTTCTTTTCCTGTGTTAGTAGTTCCAATTCTCCTTGTTTGTTGCCCATGCTTTGTGCATTAGTATAGAAACATTTTAGTTTGTGATTGGTTTCTCTTTCTCCAATATTTTTATTAATTAGATTCTTTTGTCTTTGTTCTTCCTTTCCACTTCTAATAGCAGAGTTCTCAATAGCATTTGTCAGGTGTATGGCTTTTTCTGGTCTTTTGCTTCCCCTCCCATGTTGTTCTAGTTTAAAGCTCTCCTTACAAGTGTAGCAAGACGACTTCAAAATACATGTTTTCCAGTCTTCGTAAGGTGCACCCCATCTCTACCAAGTAGTCCATCGTAAAAGTAATTCACTCCGTGATCCAGAAATCCAAATCGTTGCTGACGGCACCATCGACGTAGCCAGTTGTTCACCTGCAGAATCTTATTCCACCTCCTTGTTCCATGGCCATCTACTGGGAGGATGGAAGAGAAGACCACCTGCGCTCCCAGTTCTTTCACTTTCTTCAAAGTCTCTGCAGATGGTTTCCAGGTCGTTTCTTGCGGTGTCATTTGTCCCCACATGTAGTAGCAGGAATGGGTAGTCATCTGTAGGTCTGAAGAGTCCTGATATCCTGTCAGACACATCTTTAATTTTTGCACCTGGAAGACAGCACATTTCTCTTGAAGTTATATCCGGTCTGCAGATAGCGGCCTCTGTTCCTCTCAACAGGGAATCACCCATGACCACCACTCTCCGTTTCTTCTTCACAACATTTTTCTTTCTCCATCCAGGAGGACTCTGAAGGCGTACAAGGTTGCTGTTTGTGGGCAACGTCTTATCCTGATGTATTTCTTCATCGTTTTCCTGCGTGAGAGCCTGGTACTGGTTCCTGAGAAGTATGGGTGCTGACTGCCTCCCGATCCTCCTGCTTCTCTGAGTCACATGTCTCCATTCCTCTGTTTCTTCAAGTGCACTTCGAATTTCTTCTCTTTCTGTAACATGAAGAGATAATTCTGCTCTGTCTAAGAACTTTGCACCTTCCTTAATGATCTTCATTGTAGCTAACCTCTCTTCGAGACTTTGCAACTTTTCCTCCAACAGGGACACAAGCTTTCATTTGTGGCATGTGAAGTTTAGCTTTTCCACTGGTAAGTCTGTGAACATGTAGCAAGAAATGCAGCTCACCAAATGGCTCATGGCCTCTTCCATATTGAGATTTCTTAAAAACGATGAAAGATGAGCCAAAATTTTCCGATTTCCTCTTTTCAGCTGCAACGGCCAAAACCCAGTGATCATTGAGCTCGTGGACACTCTTCACTTATCCCAGAAGGCACTGAGAATATGCAAATGATCTCCTCAAGACCCTTCCCCTAGCTGTCCACCAACGTTCACCATCCAACCAGACGGAACTGGAGAGAATATGCAAGGTAGAATGGCAGAGGATCCCCAAATCCAGGTATGGAAAACTTGTTGCATCATTCCCAAGAAGACTCATGGCTGTACTAGCTCAAAAGGGTGCTTCTACTCAATACTGAGCAAAGGATCCGAATGGTTATGATCATGTGATAGTTCAGTTTTTCTTTTTAAGTAAATTTGAAAAAATTTCTACATTTCTGTTTTTTTTCAGTCAAGATGGGGTGCAGAGTGTACATTAATGAGAAAAAAATGAACTTTTTTGAATTTACCAAATGGCTGCAATGAAACAAAGAGTGAAAAATTTAAAGAGGTCTGAATACTTTCCGTACCCACTGTATGTAAGGTCAATAATTGATTTCATCAGCCATACTCTCCTTCATAAGAATACTGCACCTCTACTTACGTTTGGGTGGATTCAGCAATATGACAATGGCTGAAGATATTCCTCTTTATTCTCAGGCTATTATAACAGTGTAAAGATGACCACAGGCAAACCAAGTAGATGTGGAAAATACTTTTAAGAAGTAAGGAATACACTGTTAGGCAAATGTCACAAAACGTTTTTATGAAAAAATGTGCACTAGAAACACAATACAATGAAGTTAATACAATTACATCAAATACTGTCACTGCTAGAGTTGAGCGATACCAGCCGATACTTGAAAATATCGGATCGGAATGGATCGGCCGATCTTAAAAAAAAGTATCGGTATCGCCGATTCCGATACCGGGAACCAATGCAAGTCAATGGGGCCAAAATATCGGAATTAAAAAAAACCCTTTCTTTCCTTGTAGGTTAATTCTACATGAAGAAAAACAACTAAGAATAATGTAGAATGTATTGTGGGAGGTGGAGGAGACATTAAAGCCATAGAGGTTTAGCCCAATCAAATGGAATAGCAGGAATTAAACTTTTTTTTAAAGACGTTAGGAGTTACAAAGATATTGACTATGTTAGCCTCATTTATATTTTGCCAGACATGTATGTCTTCTTCTTCTTTCTTCTTTCTTCTTCTTTCTTATTCTTCTTCCTTTTTTTACCTTCTTCTTCTTCTTCTTATTCCTTTTTTTACATTCTTCTTCTTCTTCTTCCTTTTTTTACATTCTTCTACTTCCTTTTTTTACATTCTTCTTCTTATTCCTTTTTTTACATTCTTCTTCTTCTTCCTTTTTTTAAATTCCTGTAGTTGTTTTCTAGAAAAGTTAGAAGTTTACACCTTCTGTTCTGCCTGTCACAAAAGATTTACAACAGGATTTGTCCGCGTTCAGTTTGGCCTGCAGCAGCAGGCCTTTTCCAGGGGCACCACAAGGAGGAACGGACTCACCCCCATACACTGCTTAGTCTTCTTCTGCTTATAAATAAGATAATATCATTTGCTCAGAGTATTATGCTTAATGTTCTTCTGCTTTGTTTTTTTATGCTTCTTTGTCTTCTCTCTCTTGTTGTTCTGCATCTTGGTGGTTGTCTTCCTGTTCTTTGTCCTCTTGAACCAGCTGACGGTACTGGCACCCGGAGGGGCAGCAGAAGGAATAAGAGCCAATGGCACAACCGAGGACCAGCTGACGGTGCTGGAACCCGGTTACTAAGCAGGAGGTACCTGTGCTACAAAGCACTACCAAGGACCAGCAGACGTTGCCGGAACTCGGATACCGAGATGGAGGCACCTAGGCCAAAGGCTCTGCCGAGAACCAGCTGACGGTGCTGGAACCCGGAGGGGCAGCTGAAGTTACCCCTGAAAAGCAAAGTTGGCATGCCACAAGCTGGCCGCAGTTACCGAATCACACAGTCCTACAGGGGGTGCTTGTCCTACTGGCACTACGGAACAAGCCTTTCTTACCAGAACCCGCAGTCCACATAGGAAGCACCTAAACTGCTGGCACCCTAGCCTCGGCTAACCCAACCGCAACACGACATGGCAACTTGGGTTGGCAAACTGACATTGACACTTCCCGGAAACAGCAGGCAGGGCTGGAACCAAGCTGGGCAGGAGGGAGTATCCGTGCCAAAGTCAGTTATGAGCAGCAACTGGCGATGTTGGAGCCCAGGGACAAGCACTTAGCAGGCTGAGGCCTGATGTGCTGTCAATTGGGAGGCAGCAGGACAGATTGCCATCAAAACAGCAGGGGAACAGCTGACGTTACTGAACCCCACAAACACAGGAGCTAGTGTTTTACTCTGTGAAGACGGCACTTCCGAGCAACAACTGGCTGTGTTGAAGCCCAGGGACAAGCACGGAGCAGGCTGAGGCTGCATTGAAGAAATTGTAAGATCGGTTGTAGACTTCTACTAATTTTAACCGTGCTCCACTTAGGCCTGTGGCTTCACTGATTTTCGTATTTCCCCTGTCCTCCAACCCCGCCAGTTACAGCTCCGAAGTGGCGTCTGCACAATCCACACTTGTTCCTGTGTTCCAGGTGTTCTGTCCGGTCAGTTAATCCTCTGATGTGTGTCCGGCAATGTCGCCTGCTCTGTCCACATTCCCATAATGGGAATGTGGACAGAGCAGGCGGCATTGCCGGACACACATCAGGGGATTAACTGACCGGACTGAACACCTGGAACACAGGAACAAGTGTGGATTGTGCAGACGCCACTTCGGAGCTGTAACTGGCAGGGTTGGAGGACAGGGGAAATACGAGAGACAGTGGAGCCACAGGCCTAATTGGAGCACGGTTAAAAATCAGTAGTAGTAGGACTGTGTAGGCAGCAGGAGACTTTGCCATCCACACAGCAGGGAATCAGCTAGCGTTACTGAACCCCACTGAGACACGGGAGCAAGTGTCTCTTTCCGTGTGGACGGCACTTCCGAGCTACAACTGGCTGTGTTGAAGCCCAGGAAATAGGAGGGTGTAGGCAGAGGCCTACTGTCTTTGGAATGCGGAGACAGCAGGAGAGACTGCCATCCACACAGCAGGGGATCAGCTAGCGTTACTGAGCCCCACTGAGACACGGGAGCAAGTGTCTCTTTCCGTGTGGAAGGCACTTCCGAGCTACAACTGGCTGTGTTGAAGCCCAGGAAATAGGAGGGTGTAGGCAGAGGCCTACTGTCTTTGGAATGCGGAGACAGCAGGAGAGACTGCCATCCACACAGCAGGGGAACAGCTGACATTACTGAACCCCACTGAGACACGGGAGCAAGTGTCTCTTTCCGTGTGGACGGCACTTCCGAGCTACAACTGGCTGTGTTGAAGCCCAGGAAATAGGAGGGTGTAGGCAGAGGCCTACTGTCTTTGGAATGCGGAGACAGCAGGAGAGACTGCCATCCACACAGCAGGGGATCAGCTAGCGTTACTGAACCCCACTGAGACACGGGAGCAAGTGTCTCTTTCCGTGTGGACGGCACTTCCGAGCTACAACTGGCTGTGTTGAAGCCCAGGAAATAGGAGGGTGTAAGCAGAGGCCTACTGTCTTTGGAATGCGGAGACAGCAGGAGAGACTGCCATCCACACAGCAGAGGAACAGCTGACGTTACTGAACCCCACTGAGACACGGGAGCAAGTGTCTCTTTCCGTGTGGACGGCACTTCCGAGCTACAACTGGCTGTGTTGAAGCCCAGGAAATAGGAGGGTGTAGGCAGAGGCCTACTGTCTTTGGAATGCGGAGACAGCAGGAGAGACTGCCATCCACACAGCAGGGGAACAGCTGACGTTACTGAACCCCACTGAGACACGGGAGCAAGTGTCTCTTTCCGTGTGGACGGCACTTCCAAGCTACAACTGGCTGTGTTGAAGCCCAGGAAATAGAAGGGTGTAGGCAGAGGCCTACTGTCTTTGGAATGCGGAGACAGCAGTAGAGTCTGCCATCCACACAGCAGGGGAACAGCTGACGTTACTGAACCCCACTGAGACACGGGAGCAAGTGTCTCTTTCCGTGTGGACGGCACTTCCGAGCTACAACTGGCTGTGTTGAAGCCCAGGAAATAGGAGGGTGTAGGCAGAGGCCTACTGTCTTTGGAATGCGGAGACAGCAGGAGAGACTGCCATCCACACAGCAGGGGATCAGCTAGCGTTACTGAACCCCACTGAGACACGGGAGCAAGTGTCTCTTTCCGTGTGGACGGCACTTCCGAGCTACAACTGGCTGTGTTGAAGCCCAGGAAATAGGAGGGTGTAGGCAGAGGTCTACTGTCTTTGGAATGCGGAGACAGCAGGAGAGACTGCCATCCACACAGCAGGGAAACAGCTGACGTTACTGAACCCCACTGAGACACGGGAGCAAGTGTCTCTTTCCGTGTGGACGGCACTTCCGAGCTACAACTGGCTGTGTTGAAGCCCAGGAAATAGGAGGGTGTAGGCAGAGGCCTACTGTCTTTGGAATGCGGAGACAGCAGGAGAGACTGCCATCCACACAGCAGGGGAACAGCTGACGTTACTGAACCCCACTGAGACACGGGAGCAAGTGTCTCTTTCCGTGTGGACGGCACTTCCGAGCTACAACTGGCTGTGTTGAAGCCCAGGAAATAGGAGGGTGTAGGCAGAGGCCTACTGTCTTTGGAATGCGGAGACAGCAAGAGAGACTGCCATCCACACAGCAGGGGAACAGCTGACGTTACTGAACCCCACTGAGACACGGCAGCAAGTGTCTCTTTCCGTGTGGACGGCACTTCCGAGCTACAACTGGCTGTGTTGAAGCCCAGGGACAAGCACGGAGCAGGCTGAGGCTGCATTGAAGAAATTTTAAGATCGGTTGTAGACTTCTACTAATTTTAACCGTGCTCCACTTAGGCCTGTGGCTTCACTGATTTTCGTATTTCCCCTGTCCTCCAACCCCGCCAGTTACAGCTCCGAAGTGGCGTCTGCACAATCCACACTTGTTCCTGTGGTCCAGGTGTTCAGTCCGGTCAGTTAATCCCCTGATGTGTGTCCGGCAATGCCGCCTGCTCTGTCCACATTCTGTAACTGGCGGGGTTGGAGGACAGGGGAAATACGAAAATCAGTGAAGCCACAGGCCTAAGTGGAGCACGGTTAAAAATCAGTAGTAGTAGGACTGTGTAGGCAGCAGGAGACTTGCCATCTCCACAGCAGGGGAACAGCTGGCAGTGCTGAACCCCACTAACACTTGAACGAATGTGTTTGGCTCTGTGGAGACGACACTTCTGAACACCAACTGACGCTGTTGGAGCCCAGGATCAGGCGTGGAGCAGGCTGGGGCCTACTGGATTTGGGCTGGTGTAGGCAGCAGGAGACTTGCCATCTCCACAGCAGGGGAACAGCTGGCAGTGCTGAACCCCACTAACACTTGAACGAATGTGTTTGGCTCTGTGGAGACGACACTTCTGAACACCAACTGACGCTGTTGGAGCCCAGGATTAGGCGAGGAGCAGGCTGGGGCCTGTTGCTTTTGGCAGGTGAAGGCAGCAGTAGACTTGCCATCTCCACAGCAGGGGAACAGCTGGCAGTGCTGAAACCCATTAACACTTGAACGAATGTGTTTGGTTCTGTGGAGATGACACTTCTGAACACCAACTGACACTGTTGGAGCCCAGGATTAGGCGAGGAGCAGGCTGGGGCCTGTTGCTTTTGGCAGGTGAAGGCAGCAGTAGACTTGCCATCTCCACAGCAGGGGAACAGCTGGCAGTGCTGAAACCCACTAACACTTGAACAAATGTGTTTGGCTCTGTGGAGACGACACTTCTGAACACCAACTGACGCTGTTGGAGCCCAGGATCAGGCGTGGAGCAGGCTGGGGCCTACTGGATTTTGGCTGGTGTAGGCAGCAGGAGACTTGCCATCTCCACAGCAGGGGAACAGCTGGCAGTGCTGAACCCCACTAACATTTGAACGAATGTGTTTGGCTCTGTGGAGACGACACTTCTGAACACCAACTGACGCTGTTGGAGCCCAGGATCAGGCGTGGAGCAGGCTGGGGCCTACTGGATTTTGGCTGGTGTAGGCAGCAGGAGACTTGCCATCTCCACAGCAGGGGAACAGCTGGCAGTGCTGAACCCCACTAACACTTGAACGAATGTGTTTGGCTTTGTGGAGACGACACTTCTGAACACCAACTGACGCTGTTGGAGCCCAGGATTACGCATGCCGCATGCAGAGGCCAATGGGCAGCGGTTTTTATGGAGGTTGTTGACTACTACTGATTCTAACCATGCTCCACTTAGGCCTCTAGCTCCACTGTCTCTACTATTTACCCTGGCCTCCAACCCCGCCAGCTACATCTCTGAAGTGGCGTCAGCACAATCTACACTTGTTCCTGTGTTACTGGTGCTCAGTCCCATCAGTTGATCCCCTGATGTTTGTCCGGCAAGTTCGCCAGCTCTGTCCTCATTCCCACTACTGGTTATGGGAATGTGGACAGAGCAGGAGACCTTGCCGGACACACATCAGGGGATAAACTGATGGGACTGAGCCACAGGAACACAGGAACAAGTGTAGATTGTGCTGACGCCACTTCAGAGATGTAGATGGCGGGGTTGGAGGCCTGGGGAAATAGTAGAGACAGTGGAGCCAGAGACCTAAGTTGGGCACGGTTAAAAATCAGTAGTGGTTTGAATGTTGATGGAGCTGGTGACTTTGCCGTCCACACAGCAGGGGATCAGCTGGCGTTACTGAACCCCACTAACACAGGAGCTAGTGTGTTTCTCTGTGCAGACGACACATCTGAGCGACAACTGGCTGTGTTGAAGCACAGGGATTATAGTTCAGGTGGTAGAAAAATGAACACACCAGCAGACCTGGATACAGTTGCCAACCACTAATTTAGTCTGTAAGAGGAATGGCAAAGTCTTTGGAGATCCAGGCCTTGTTCATTTACAGAAAAGTCAGCCGGTCAACATTATCGGAAGATAGTCGCGTGCGACGGTCTGTTAGTACACCACCTGCGGCCCTAAAGACGCGTTCTGATAATACACTGGCAGCAGGGCAAGCTAGCACCTCCAATGCATACTGGCTAAGCTCTGGCCATGTATCCAGCTTAGAGACCCAAAACTTGAAGGGGGAAGAGCCATCTGGGAGTACAGCGACAGGGCAAGACATGTAGTCTGACACCATCTGACGGAAGCGTTGCCTCCTGCTGACTCGAGGCGTCGCTGATGGTGTAGACAATTGTGGTGGACACACAAAACTTTGCCACATTTGGGCCATAGTGGTCTTGCCTTGTGCTGCGGCGCTGCCTCTGCTCCCTCTTTGTGCAGAGTTTCCTCCACTGCCTCGACGCACAGAGCTGCTTTGTAAAGCACTAGCAACAATGCTGTCGGGTGGAATGGAAAACATTATGGACTGCACCAGTGACTCTTCGTACTCCCGCAGTTTACGCTCCCGGTTCAACGTTGGTATGAGCCTTTGTACGCTGTCCCGGTAGCGAGGATCTAGGAGGGTGTACACCCAATAATCAGCCGAGACGAGAATGTGGGTGATGCGGCGGTCGTTTCTCAGGCACTGCAGCATGAAATCAACCATGTGCTGCAGACTCCCAACTGCCAAAGAACCGCTGTCCCCTGTTTGAGGCGTGACCTCGGCCTGCTCTGCATCACCCCACCCTCGCTGTACATACTGAGTAGAGGTTTGTGTACCTCCCTCCTCTGGAGAGATGTCTTCCTCCTCCATCGACTCCTCCTCATCCTCCTCACAAAGTGTCCCCTGCCTAGGCCTTTGTGAGGAAACACGTAGCGCAGACTGTCCAGAAGCAGAAGGCATTTGGGACTCCTCATCCTCCACCTCTTCCGAAACCTCATCCCTTAGTGCTTGCAGTGTTTGTTGAAGCAGGTAGATAAGGGGGACAGTCATGCTGACTAGTGCATCATCTGCACGCACCATCCGCGTGGATTCATCGAAGGCACGCAAAACGAGGCAGATGTCCTTCATAGAGGCCCACTCAATGGTGCTGAAGTGTGAACGGCGCACAGTGCGACTTGTTTGCGCCTGATGCAGCTGGTACTCCATGACTGCTGCCTGCTGCTCACACAACCGCTCCAACATATGTAACGTTGAATTCCACCGGGTGGGTAGGTCACATATGATGCGATGTTCCGGAAGGCCAAATCGTCGCTGCAGAGCAGCGAGGCGCGATCTTGCCGTGCTGGAACGCCGCAAGTGAGCGCACTCTATGCGGACCTTGTGCAACAGTGCATCAAGATCCGGATAGTCCCTCAGAAAGCTCTGCACGACCAAGTTAAGTACATGTGCCAGGCATGGGATGTGTGTGAGGTTGCCTAGGCCAAGAGCTGCCACCAGATTTTGGCCATTGTCACACACTACCAAGCCCGGATGGAGATTCGCTGGCCAAACCACACATCGCTCTCCTGCTTGATAGAATTCCAGAGCTCCTGCGCTGTGTGGCTTCGATTCCCCAAAGAAATTAATTTGAGTACAGCCTGTTGACGTCTGGCCATGGCTGTGCTCATATCGGTCGTAACGGGCTCCTGCTCTGCTGTTTCTGAGGAACTTGAGTAGGAGGAGGAGTCTATGTGTACAGACTGGAGTCCTGCAATCCGTGGTGTTGGAAGAACACATACAGCGCCACTCTCCAGATCTGTACCCAGCTCCACAACATTGACCCAGTGGGCATTGAGGGAAAGGTATCGTCCCTGTCCATGGTTACTGGTCCACGCATCAGTGGTCAGGTGGACCTTGCTACTAACGGCGTTTAGTAGCGCATGTTTTATTTTGCCCTCAACATGTTTCTGCAGGGCAGGGACGGCTCGCCTGCTGAAATAAAAGCGGCTGGGCACGTTGTATTGGGGGACTGCCAATGCCATTAAGTCCCGGAAGGTGTCAGTGTCCACCAGCCTGAATGACAGCATTTCAACTGCCAGAAGTTTGGCAATACCAGCATTCAGAGACTGTGCTCGGGGATTGTTTGCCGAGTAAGGGCGCCTTTTATCCCATGCCTGTGCTACCGATGGCTGTGATGGATGGGAACGTGCTGCTATGGGTGGAATCTGACAGGGTCTCCGGACAACAGTGGCAGAGGTTCTTCCTTGGCGATCCTGTGAGGAAGCTGAACCAGCAGTGTGTGAGCTGGAGGAAGAGGCCCCAACACGAACTGAAGAGGTGGTAGGTGGTGCTGTACGTTGGCCTACGTCTTCAGGGTGTCTCTGCAACTCCAACTCGTGCTTGGTGCGCACATGTTTCCACATATTTGTGGTATTGAGGTTGCTGACATTTCTCCCTCTTTTGACTTTCTGATGACACAGCTTGCATTTGACAAAGCAAATGTCATCTGCAACTGTGTCAAAAAAGGACCACGCAATGCAAGTCTTGGGAGCGCCCATTTTGCCTTTGGAATGAGGAATGCTCCTAACTGGTGCTGAAGTGGAGGGTACAGGCAACCAAGTCTTCCCCCTCCCTCTGCCTCCTGTTTTGGCCGGTAGGGGAATCTCTTCCTCCGAGCTGCTCCCGCCACCTTCCTGTTCCTCACGCCATGATGGGTCAAGGACCTCATCATCTTCCCTCCCCTCTTCAAACAGCTGCTTCTCCGGGGTTGTCTCGCCAGCACCGTATGCACCAGAAAGTGGCAACTGAGTCTCGTCATCATCTGATGCGTACTGAGGTGTGCTGACCATAGGCACTGGCCCACTCGCCTCTTCAGATTCAGAGGGACAAAGAAGTTGAGCATCACTGCATACTCCCTCTTCTTCACATTCAGGAATGCTGCTTGGCTGGCCCCCTCTTTCCAAGCCAACAGATTCCGAGAACAGAAGTAGAGACTGTGATGGCTCCTGTCCATGTCTCTCTGACTGCCTGGGCACTTTGGCAGGTGGTGAAGAGACAGATGGTTGCTCTTCGGTGCTCTGGTCCTGAGAGGATGCGGAAGTAATTGAAGTCGATGCGTTAGCTGCCATCCATCCGACAATGGCTTCAATTTGTTCCTCCCGCAGCAGTGGGGTACGTTGAGGTCCTACAAAGCTGCGCATAAAGGACTGTTGCCTGCTAAAACTGGGGGATGCTGATCCACTGGTGCCCGCAGCAGGCCCAGAATCCCCACGTCCTCTACCTGCAGAATCCCCACGTCCTCTCCCTGCAGAATCCCCACGTCCTCTCCCTGCTGAAACTCCACACCCACGCCCACGTGCCTTACTCCCTGCCTTCTTCATCTTGCCAGACTGCTTAAGATAGGCAGAAAAGTACAAAGGGGGGCCTTAGTGTGCTTATTCCTGAACAGCTGGTTACAGGTACAAGAAACACTAATTTTATGAAGTGTGTGTGTGTGGACTACACTTTAATAGGAGCTGATGTGGCCTACACAAGTTCCAAATGTAGTGTTTGGTGAACTTTTTTTGTGGTTTCTTTGTTGGAAACAAACTCAAAGTATGTGAACAAAGAATTGAAACTGATAGTATAACCAACTTTTTGGAGCTATTACAATGCAGGCAGGTAACCTACAATGCAAAAGATGAGGCTCCAAAAAAATTGGGTAATACTAATCTGGCTGCGCCGGCAGGGCACAAACCAGAAAAAAAGGCTCCTCTATCTACTCCTATATAGTGTTTGCAACCAACCAATGTTGATGGATACGGATGGATGCACACTAATAGGAGAAGAAAAAATGAGTAGCACTCAAAGACAAATATGTGTGAGGCAGTGACGCACGTTGAGCGTCCTACAACCAGACGTAGCTGCAGGACACTCTACTCAGCGTGAGCTGCACTCACACACAGTCAGAGACCTCTCAGACAGCCGTGAACAGTGCAGCTAAGTGGGCACTGGCACTGACAGGCTGCAGAAAGGCTCCGCTGTGTACTCCTATATAGTGTTTGCAACCACCGTAGATGGAGACGGATGGATGCACACTAATAGAAGAAAAAATGAGCTGCACTCAAATACAAATGTGTGTGAGGCACTGACGCACACTGAGCGTCCCACAACCAGACGTAGCTGCAGGACACACTACTCAGCGTGAGCTGCACTCACACACAGTCAGAGACCTCTCAGACAGCCGTGAACAGTGCAGAAAAGTGGACACTAGCACTGAAAGGCTGCAGAAAGGCTCCGCTGTCTACTACTAGTGTTTGCAACCAACGTATATGGATACGGATGGAAGCACACTAGATTGAAATTATGTAAAAAATGCAGCTCAAAAATTAAAAGATGTATGAGGCAGCAGTGATCACACTGGGTGGCCTACAGCCTGACGTGGCTGCAGGACCCACTCCACAGCGTGAGCTGCACTCACACAGCCCTTGAAGACAGCTGTGAACACTGCTGCTAGGGCAAAGAAGGCTACAGTGGTGGTTTATGTAGCCTGGGTAAAGCACTAGATGTTTGGTGGAATCGCTATTTCTAACTGTCCCTCACAGTCTTCTACAGCAGCCTGTCCCTAACTGAATTCACAGCAGAGTGAACCAGAAATGGCGGCTGCGGTGGCTTTTATAGTGCATCATGACATCATTTCGGCAGCCAATCACAGCCATGCCAATAGTTAACATGCCTACATGCCTAACAGGATGTGCCCACACTTCGGAGGATTCCCATTGGCTTAATCAAAGCAAGCAGGCTCATAGCATGATGGGAACTTCCGATTCCGGTATCCGATATGACAAAAGTATCGGAAGTCAGTATCGGAATTCCGATACCGCTAATATTGGCCGATACCCGATACTTGCGGTATCGGAATGCTCAACACTAGTCACTGCTCATAAATGATTCTTGGTTTGGTATTCCCTGGCATATCGTGTTTTAGAATTACGCTTATGAATTACTATGGAACATTTTCAAGAAGATAGTTGGACTAATTTGTACTTTATCTTAGATCCCAAAAGCTCATTTGAGTTTAAAAAACAATGGTGAGTACTTAAAGGGGACCTGTCATCACAAAATTAAATTCCAATTTTCATCATGTCACAGAGCAGGTGGAGCTGAGTAGATTGATGTATAGTTTTGTTAGAAACTCTTTCTCAGTCCAAAGGGCTGTCCTATCAGTGACTGACAGCTATCACTATATATCAATATTCTCAGCTCCCCCTGCTCTATAACATGCCTGCAGTTTGGCCTGCATTTTCATGGTGACAAAATCCCTTTAAGTGCGGTTACCTTTATGCTGCTTCCACTGGGCATTATGTATCTACAGTGGGTATGGAAAGTATTCAGACCCCTTTAAATGTTTCACTCTTTGTTTCATTGCAACCATTTGGTAAATTCAAAAAAGTTCATTTTTTTTCTCATTAATGTACACTCTGCACCCCATCTTGACCTAAAAAAACAGAAATGTAGAAATTTTTACAAATTTATTAAAAAAAAAGAAAAACTGAAATACTTTCCGTACCCACTGTACTGTATATTAGAAAAGGAGATTTGTGGACAGCTATGAAGATGAAGACTAATTCAGGCACACATGCAGTATACTATTTTCCATCTCAGATTTATTAATCAGATTTTCTTTTAAGGAAATGGAGATAAAGGAGACAGATAAGCTGTTTAAGGTTTGATAAACCTTTTTATGCTTTGTTAATTAAGCGCAATAATTTCTAGATATGGCTTTTGCATGCTAAAGATCTTTGGATTTAATTAAATAGGAGCGCTGCCTGCACACTCATAATAATTGTGTGGATGCTATTAGTGCTGTGGACAGTATTGTATTTATGCTGGCAGCAGAGTAATTAAACATTTCGTTTGGCATATATCAATAAATTATTAGAGAAAAAAAAAAAAAGGATGCTGCCTTTTTTATCTGTTTAATAGATCCCACAGGGACAGCAAAGTTGCTTTTCGTGTTTGTTTTTATATGTTGAAACCAAAAAGGAGAAAAAAAGGGTCACTAGAGATTAAAGGAATGATCCCAGTCAGAGGGGTTAAAAGTTATTTTTTCTCTTACAAGCTAAGCTAATGTTCAATTTTTATTTCTTTTCAACTATGGCTTTAAAAAAGTCAAATCCTTTGAAATATATTCATTATTTAATTGTATTTATTTTTTTATTTAATTTTTCTTTTTATAATTTACAGCTGTTTATCTAATGTTTTTCATATGATAGATATCCCCTGGAGTACTTTGGATATTCTGAGCACCTTAGTTTGTACTGATATACTAGTAGGAGGACATAAACCATTAAACCATGAAAGTGCAATTAGACAATCTCTTCCATGCAAACTCTGTATATTAACAATAATGTACTATAGATCCCATAACTAAATCTTTATTGACATGTTTTTCTTAAGGATTTTATAAAGCTTTTCTTTTACTACACTTTAGCTATATTTTTATATAACTTTTTAGATGCATATGTTTTGTGCGTTTTTGCTTCTAGAAATATGAGATATTTTCATATACTGTAGTAAGAAAGATAATATGACACATGTTAATGTTCTGGCCTTTTCATTTAAAGGATATTTAATGCACTCAAAATATAGTGGAGAAAAGTTTTCACACCTACAAAAAATGGAGAGAACTGTAATGTTTATCATAAGTACACTTCAACTGTAAGAGACAAAATCTAAAAAAAATCCAGAAAACACACTGTATGATTTTTACATAATTAATTTGCATTTTAGTGCATGAAATAAGTATTTGATAAAATAGAAAAACCGAACTTAATATTCAGTACAGAAACCTTTGTTTGCAATTACAGAGGTCAGAGGTTTCCTGTAGTTCTTGACCAAGTTTGCACACACTGCAGTCAAAGCAACCACCCTCCGGCAGCTTACTTCCTTGGGCTGAATTGGTATACAATAACCACACCAGTGAATTGCCCTCCAAGTCTTCCTTCTTCATCGTCTCCGGACAGCATCCCAGTTTGCCTCTGCCGGGACCCGTGGAAGCGCTAGAACAGCGCGAAACAGTTGTTGTCAGCTTGTAACACTCATGCCACCCCTACTCTGACCTGACATGTATTGTATGTGTCAATAAATGAGTTAGACCTTATCCTGCTGAGTGCGACCTTTCCTCTACATGGATTCAAAGATTTGATTGCTGCGAGGTCAAGCACCTGGGAGTCCAGGATGACAGCTTGCTGCCAGACACATACCATCAGTTGATACATGGTAATAGCGGTGCTGTCCGCCTTTTCTACTTTGTCATTTATAATTAGACAGAGAATGCTCACAGTGACACAATCTTGAGAACTGTTGTTTCACAAACAGTTCTATGTTTATCTATGTTTGTTGTTTGTCATTGTAAAACATTAAGTTTTACTTAACCTCTGTCTGTGGTGGTTTTATCTAAATCCTTGTGGCTTTTATATTCTAATGGTTTACGGCCCATTATCTGACGATGCCATGGTATCTCAGTTTCATCCGACCTTGAAAGCTGGCCACTTGAAGGGCAGGGTGAAGCTAGAGTTACACATAGTGTAAATTGCTATTTAAGACCAGAGAAACATGACTAAGACAGAAGCAAAAACTTGGACACCTGTACGTGTACAGTGTTGATACCTGCATAATTGGGGACGCCCATGAAGTGTTGTGAATTTCCCAGGGGTTCTCTGTCTTGGTGTTGCTTCTCTGAATTTCCAGACAGATGATGTTTAAAAACCTCTTGGTGATGGATGATGTGAGTATATGTACTTAATCATTATATGTATTTTATTAATAATAATAATAATAATAATAATAATAATCTTTATTTATATAGCACCAACATATTCCACAGCGCTTTACAGTTTAACAGTTTCAAAACACAAGTCATAAGTAACAACGTTAACAATACAATAATTAAAGCAAAATAAGACGACCCTGCTCGTGAGAGCTTACAATCTACAATGAGGTGAGAGAAATACAAAGTACAGGTGTGTCTTTACAATGGTGTATTTACAATGATGGTCCAGCCATCTTGAGGGAGTGAGGGATGGATGGAGATAGTGAATGGGCTACACACGCACACTTACACATAGAATGACTTTGATTAGTGAATGTGATAGGCTGCTCTGAACAAATGTGTTTTGAGGGAGCGCCTGAAACTATGCAAATTGTGGATAGTCCTGATTTCTTGGGGTAGGGCAATCCAGAGGATAGGAGCAGCACGGGAGAAGTCTTGGAGTCGAGAGTGGGAGGTGCGGTGTTATGAATGAGTCACCGTAGGAGGCAAAAACAGAAATGCTAGCTAAGTCCAGAAAACCAGAGAAGTTGGCAGCTATCGGATTGCAGACCCCTGAACCTATCAACACAACTAGCAGTAGCCGTGGGGGGTTCCTACGATGCCCTAGACCCCTCGATCACAGCCGGAAGACTATATAGCCTAAAGACAGAAAGGGAAATCTAATCTGCCCCAGAGCAGACCCCAAAGCAAAAGGCAGCCTCCAACATATAATGACGGTGAAGCAAGAAGAAAGAACACTAACACAGACAGAAAGATAGACTGAGCAAAGACGGGGCCCAAGCTAACTAGATAGGAAAGGACAGGAAGGCTGCTGTCTGCAATCCGTGAAAAACCCTCTAAAAATAAGAGCCAACAGACTGACAGTGAAAAAGGCCCTGAAGACGCTAGGCTTCAAAAAGACTATGTCAGTACTCAGGAATATTCTGAAGACAGAGCAACCGGCAAAAGGAGATTCAGCTCACCCCAGCAGGGAATGGCAGAATCCAGAAAAGCAAGGCAAACAAAACACAAATGCTAAAAGGCAAAGCAGAAAACTTAGCTTTAGAGGAGCAGGAATCAGACTGGTCTCCTAGAAGTCCACAGAGAAATCACCCGCAGGGCAGAAGGGCGTCGGCAGCCTTATATCCAGTCCGTGACTCCACTCAGCCAGTCATCATCATCAGGCTCAGGTGCCTGATAATCAGGCTCATTACCTTCCTTTACCAGAATAGGGAGTTCACCAGACCTCAGTGACGAAGGGGAAAATGAACTCACAACAGTACCTCCCCCTTGAGGAGGGGTCACCGAACCCTCAACCACGCCACCAGGGCGATCAGGGTGAGCCCGATGAAAGGCACGCACCAATCTTTTGGCATGAATATCAGAGGCAGAGACCCAGGAATTATCCTCCTGACCATAACCCTTCCACTTAACCAAATACTGGAGTCTCCGTCTAGCCAGACGGGAATCCAGTATTTTCTCTACCTCATATTCCATGTTACCTTCAACCAATACAGGGTCCGGAGGTACCACCCCAGGAACAACTGGTTCAACAAACCTCTTCAACAAGGACTTATGGAACGCATTATGGATCTTAAATGTGACAGGAAGAGCTAAACAAAAAGAGACCGGATTAATAATCTCCAAAATCTTGTAAGGTCCAATAAATCTAGGCTTAAACTTAGGAGAAGCCACCTTCATAGCAATATTTTTTGATGATAACCACACCATATCACCAGTCTTAAACTGGGGACCAATGGTCCTATGTTGATTGGAAAACCGCTGGGCCTTTTCCTGGGAGAGAGATAACTTATCCACCACTTGGTCCCAGATCTGGTGCATTCTCTCCACCACAGTGTCAACACCTGGGCAGGCAGAAGGCTCCACCTGCCCTGAGGAAAATCGAGGATGAAACCCAAAGTTACAAAAAAAAGGTGACATCAAAGTGGCAGAACTAGCTCTATTATTTAAAGCAAATTCGGCCAAGGGCAAAAATGAAACCCAATCATCCTGATCAGCGGAAATAAAACATCTCAAATACGACTCCAAGGTCTGGTTTGTTCTCTCTGTCTGCCCATTGGTCTGAGGGTGAAAAGCAGAGGAGAACGACAACTGAATTCCCAGCTTGGAACAGAAAGTCCTCCAAAATCTAGACACAAACTGAACTCCTCTGTCAGATACAATGTTCTCAGGAATCCCGTGCAAGCGAACCACCTGTTGCAAAAACAGGGGCACCAACTCAGAGGAAGACAGCAACTTAGGGAGTGGTACAAGATGAAACATCTTAGAGAACCCATCACAAATCACCCAAATAACAGTCATTCTTTGAGAGACCGGAATATCAGAGATGAAATCCATAGAAATATGGGTCCATGGCCTCCTGGGGACCGGCAAAGGCATCAACAACCCACTAGAGCGAGAACAAGATTTAGACCGGGAGCAAGTCCCACAGGACTGCACAAAATTCCTGACATCATGAGACAAGGTGGGCCACCAAAAAGAGCGACTCACCAGATCTCTAGTACCAAAAATACCTGGATGACCAGCCAATGCAGAGCAATGAACTTCAGACATCACTCTCTTCTTCCACTGGTCAGGAACATACAACTTTCCACTGGGACAACGCTCAGGCTTGTCCTCCTGGAACTCTTGCAGAGCAAGTCTCAAATCGGGCGAGATGGCAGAAAGAACTACCCCTTCGCCTAAGATGGTAGCAGGCTTGGTCACCACAGGAGAATCAGCAAAGAAGCTCCTAGAGAGGGCGTCTGCTTTGACATTCTTAGTTCCAGGAAGAAAAGAGACCACAAAATCTAAACGTGTAAAAAACAAGGCCCACCTAGCCTGTCTAGGGTTCAAGCGTTTAGCCGACTCTAGGTAAATCAAATTCTTGTGGTCAGTGAGGACCACAATTTGATGTTTAGCTCCCTCCAACCAATGTCTCCACTCCTCAAATGCCCATTTCATGGCCAACAGTTCCCGATTCCCCACATCATAGTTACGTTCAGATGGAGAGAATTTCCGGGAAAAGAAAGCACAGGGATTCATTTTAGATGTTACAGGATCCTTTTGGGGCAAAACAGCTCCTGCACCAATCTCAGAAGCATCCACCTCTACCTGGAACGGGAGTGAGACATCAGGTTGCCGCAAAACCGGGGCGGAGGTAAATCTTCGCTTCAGCTCCTGAAAGGAAGCAACAGCCTCGGAGACCAATTCAACACATCAGCACCCTTCTTAGTCAGATCAGTCAATGGCTTGGCAATACTAGAAAATTTTGCTATAAATTTCTGATAAAAATTAGCAAAACCCACAAACTTCTGGAGGGCCTTCAAAGAAGTGGGCTGAACCCAATCATAAATGGCCTGTACCTTGGCCGGGTCCATTTCAATAGTTGACGGAGACAAAATAAATCCCAAAAATGAAATCCTCTGTACTCCAAAAAGGCATTTCGATCCTTTGACATACAGGGAATTCTCCCTCAAGATCCGGAATACAGTCCGAACATGTTCCACATGAGAATCCCAATCCTTGGAGAAGATCAAAATATCATCCAGATAGATAATCAAAAATCTATCAACAAAGTCTCGGAAAATATCGTTCATGAAGCACTGGAAGACAGAAGGGGCATTAGTGAGCCCAAAAGGCATCACCAGGTACTCAAAATGTCCCTCCGGAGTATTAAACGCTGTCTTCCATTCATCCCCCTGCTTAATGCGGATAAGATTATACGCCCCCCTGAGGTCAAGCTTGGTAAACCAGCAAGCACCTCTAACTCTAGAGAATAGATCCGAAATCAGGGGTAACGGATACTGATATTTAATAGTAATTTTGTTGAGGGCACGATAATCAATACAAGGCCTTAAAGAACCATCCTTTTTGGCCACAAAAAAAAATGGCTCCTAAGGATGAAGAGGATGGTCTAATATGACCCTTCTCCAACGCCTCCTTAATATAGGATCGCATAGCCTCATGCTCGGGTACAGATAAATTGAAGAGCCGACCCTTGGGAAATTTACACCCCAGGCTCAGTTCAATTGCACAGTCATAACTACTATGAGGAGGCAAAGATGCAGACTCATTCTCACTAAATACATCATAAAAGTCCGCCAAATAGTGAGGAACATCATGCGACTGAGGAGAGGTGGAAAAAACCGGAGCCTCACTAAAGACACACCGACAACCCCAACTCACCACAGACACAGATTTCCAATCCAAAACTGGATTATGAATTTGCAACCAGGGAAACCCCAGAACAACGGCATCATGCAGACCATGCAACACCAAAAATCTGCAATTTTCTTGATGGTCTGGGGCGACCCGCATGACCACCTGGGTCCAAAACTGAGGTTTATTTTTCGCCAAAGGAGTAGCATCAATCCCCCTCAAAGGGATAGGCGTCTGCAGAGGTGTCATCGGAAATCCACAACGTTTAGCAAAATTCAAGTCCATTAGGTTTAGCGCTGCTCCTGAGTTCACAAAAGCCTTGGCGGAAAATGTGGACAGGGAGCAGATCAGAGTAATTGCCAGAAGAAACTTAGGTTGAACACCACCAACAGAAAACGTGTGTGCAAAGCGTTTCTCTCGTTTAGGACAAACAGAAATAATATGCGAGGCATCTAAACAGAAAAAACACAGCTTATTACGTCTTCTGAACTCCTGATGTTGCGCCCTAGACAAAACTCTATCACATTGCATAGGTTCAGACGTCTGTTCAACCGGTGGCAACACCTCTCGTGCAATCCTGCGTTCACGTAAACGCCGAT
Source organism: Dendrobates tinctorius (assembly GCF_039654945.1). NCBI lineage: Eukaryota > Metazoa > Chordata > Amphibia > Anura > Dendrobatidae > Dendrobates > Dendrobates tinctorius. Next base: position 3,302,926 of record NW_027361692.1, on the reverse strand, counting down.
CAACCTGAATGGCTAATGACATAGAATCGTCCAGACCAGAGAGAACAGGAAATCCCACCATAGTATCTTTTACGGCTTCTGACAAACCCTTCCGAAAGAGAGCAGCCAAGGCATTATCATTCCAGGTAGTAAGGACCGCCCACTTTCGGAACTTTTGACAGTACAACTCTGCAGAATCTCGACCCTGGTTCAATGCCAACAGGGTCTTTTCAGCCTGATCAGCATTAGGTTCGTCATACAACAACCCCAAGGCTTGAAAGAATGCGTTCACATTAGTCAGAATAGGATCATCTGGTTTCAAAGAAAATGCCCAATCCTGGGGATCGCCACGCAGCAAAGAGATGACAATTTTAACCTGCTGCGTGGAGCTCCCTGACGAGTTAGGCTTCAAGGCAAAAAATAATTTACAATTATTTTTGAAACTCAAAAATTTAGATCGATCCCCAAAAAATACATCAGGTGTAGGGATCTTTGGTTCAACAGCATGCGAACGAGCAAGGTAGGCAGAAATTCCCCGCACTTCCACAGCGAGCTGCTCCACATGATCAGACAATTGCTTTATCTCCATTGAGAGAAAAAAAAAAGCAAGGCAAACAAAAACAAAACACAAATGCTAACAGACAAAGCAGAAAACTTAGCTTTAGAGGAGCAGGAATCAGACTGGTCTCCTAGAAGTCCACAGAGAAATCACCCGCAGGGCAGAAGGGCGTCGGCAGCCTTATATCCAGTCCGTGACTCCACTCAGCCAGTCATCATCATCAGGCTCAGGTGCCTGATAATCAGGCTCATTACCTTCCTTTACCAGAATAGGGAGTTCACCAGACCTCAGTGACGAAGGGGAAAATGAACTCACAACAGTACGGATTAGTGCAGAGGTTAGTCGAAAGTCGTTTGCAGAGCGCAGCGGTCGGTTAGGCCAATGGACAGAAATGAAGGAGGAGATGTAGGGGGTTGCTGCTCTGTGGAAAGCTTTGTGGGTGAGAACAAGTACTTTGAATTGCATGTACTTAACCTTTGTATGTTAAAATATCGAAAAGTGTACGCAATCATACTATTCAATTATACTATTCCTTTAATTTTGTACTTTGAGATAAAATTGGGTTATATTGCAAGTAGCAGCCTTCTTTAAAGCCGTATCTGAACCTTAGTGTTAAAAACTTGGCAATACAGCTCCGTGCATACACTCTGCTCTGTGTTCTATCGTGCTTCATTGCACACGCGCTGCCTCTGCTCTGTACTCTGTCATACTCCTTTGCACACGCTCAGCTCCTACCTTGTTCCTGTCATGCTTCTCAGCACACCCTCTGTCTAACCCTGCTCTCAGGCATGCTCTGTGCACACGCTTTATCTAACTCTGTACTCAGGCGTGCTCCTTTGCACGCACCCTGCTTTGCTCGCACCCTGGCGTGCTTGTCTGTGCACGCCATACATGCTCTCATGTACTCGCCATGCACTATCCTTTATCTAGCGCACTCCTGTTTACATGCCTTGTATTGTATACTCTCCATGTTTTCGTACGCTCACCTTGTATTGCTCTATACCCTGCGTGTCCCTGTGCCAATGCTTTGCACACTCTTGTACTCTCCACATTCCCTGTTGCTAGACACTCACCCATGTCTCCTGTGAGCCAGCCACCTGGTTCCAGCAGTCGTGGTACCTCACCCCCTTGGGTTTGCCCCTGACTCTCCTTGTATAGGGGGTGGTCCTCACTAGGTCAGCTCACCCTAGATGGGTTGGTGCCACGACCGAGGGTCCACTCCAGGAGTCATCACAGTATTGTTTTAATTATAGAACAAACACAACAAGAATCACAATGAACAAGCAAAACATGTTTCTAGATGTCTCCACTTGACAGTAAAAAAAGGCATATGCTGCATCTAAACAGTATTAGAAGTTTGGAAACATGACAAAAATAGCGCACAGGAGGTGATAAGTGCTAGTGAAAATAATAGGCTTTGTCTAGCAGCTGTTACAAGCAGAATCATGTTTTCCCATATTCTAGCAATTAGTTTTAAACTTACATTCCCAGACAAAAAAAAAAAATGCATATTACTAACTTCTAAAATACTTTTTCAAATGCTATTTTAGACCTGAGCACAGTAAAAACTAAAATTCTGAATGCTGCTATAATTGTAATTAAAAATTGAAATTTTCATTCATGGAAGGAAAGAAGCTGGCATATTGCTACAATTATCAGTTTATTGCATTTGCTTGCAAAAAAGGCTAGCAAAATGAAACTGCCCACAGTAACCACTGAAAGTCCATCTGTGGATATGGCAAATAAATTCAAAGGAATGCAAAATACCCATAGCTTAGTATTAAAAAGGAAAAAACATACATTATATACTGAGCACAAAATGCTGCTTCAAATGCTGTCCTAGTTTCACGGGCATATAATAAACTCTTCTTATGCACTTTAATTGTTTTTGAAAATTGTCCAAAGGACATCTGTTCTCAGTACTACCTTGTATGCATTTGAAGAAAAGTAGATACCTAGATTACTACTTTTCATAAACTTTTTGCGCGTACTTCTTTACTTTAGATGCATTAACCCCTAAATAAGCCAGACCTTACTCTTCATTAAAGTATTAAATAGACAATTCAGTTGCCACCACATTATCATGCACAAATTCCTACCAATAAATGATTACCGTATTTTTTGCTTTATAAGACGCACTTTTGTTCCCCCAAATTTTGGGGGAAAGTGGGGGGTGCATCTTATAAAGCGAATCTGTGTGCTGCTGTGCTATAGAGAGGGGTGGGGGGTGGCTCTGGCATGGAGTCAGGGGGCTGGGGTGGGCTGGATGGGGGCTGCAGAGACAGCGGGAGGTCCTGTGCTCCCGCTCATTAGGCTCATGTAATATTCACTGCACCCGCTGTCCATCACCTTGGTGCTGAAACAGCGCCGAGTTGGTAGACAGGGGAGCGGTGCATATTACATGTGCCTGCACTCACTCCCAGTCACTATAGACACTTACCTACTGATGATCACTCCTGCTCTCAGCTCCCCCATGGCTTTCCTGTGTCTAGTCTGCTGTCATCCTCCTCCTGCTGGGTGAGCGGCAGCAGCAGCTCATTCAGGCAGCTCATTGCTTCAGGACTTTGCATGATGTGACCATAGGACCTGCGGTCACATGACTCCCAGTGTGCACTGCGAGTCACATGACCGCAGCTGAGCAGCTCCTATTGGTCACATCATGGAAGGTCCTGTAGCTACAATGAGCTACTTGAATGAGCAACAGCTGCGTGTGCCCTGCAGGAGGAGGATGACTCCGCACAGACACAGGTAAGCCACAGAGGAGCTGGGAGCATGAGCGATCATCAGTAGGTGAGTTAACTGTTTATTATTTTAGCATGTGCTTGCCAGCAGGGGGGAAATATAGGAACGGGGGCCATGTGTGACAGCAGGGGGAAATATAGGGATGGGGGGGCAATATGTGCCAGCAGGGGGAATATATGGAGGGGGGGGACAATGTGTGGCAGCGGGGGAAATATATGGAGGGGGGACAATGTGTGCCAGCAGGGGGAAATATATGGAGGGGGGGACAATGTGTGCCAGCAGGGGGATTATAGGACCGGGGGGACAATGTGTGCCAGCAGGGGGGGATTATAGGACCGGGGGGACAATGTGTGCCAGCAGGGGGATTATAGGACCAGGGGGACAATGTGTGCCAGCAGGGGGGAACATAGGGACGGGGGGGCTGTGTGAATGCCAGCAGGGGAGAATATAGGGACAGGGGGACAATGTGTGCCAGCAGGGGAAATATAGGGACGGGAGGCCGTGTGTGTACCAGCAGGGAGGCATATAGAGAGAGGGGGGCCATGTGTGTGCCAGCAGGGGGGCATATAGTGACTGGGGGGTCATATCCAGGATAGGATGGGGGGCTATGTGCCAGCACAAGGGGGCCATGTGCCAGGATGGGGGTTATATAGATACCAGGATGAGGGACATATATATGATTTGTAAGACGGACACTGGCATTATAAGACACACCTCCATTTAACATAAAAAACATTTTTTTCTCTTTTTCTTCACCAAATTTGGGGGTGCGTCTTATAATCAGGTGCGTCTTATAAAGCGAAAAATATGGTACATTTAGGTATATGTAACATATAAAAAACAACTTGTACAACACTATTTTTAAGGTAACTTTCTGATAATATCATAGATCTTAAATGTGAACTATCAGGACAAGATTGGAACTGAAATTTCACACATTTGAAAGCACGCAGGTGTGGCTCCCCTGAGGGTTCAGTCTCCACAGAGGTACTGCACCTCATCCAGAGGTGTGGTTTCCCACTTCCCAGGTAAGGTGGAGGCACCTGACCACACTCTTACACCTGCAACCAAACAACAAGGGGACTTTGAGGGCACTACCAAGAATAAATGAGGGGGACTGCTGACCACACACATAGAAAATGAGTATTAGAAAAAGAAAGATGTGTGTACCAGTGTACCAAGGGCGCGATCAACCCCAAAATCAAAAAAATACAATTATATCCAAAGATACTAAGAAAACAATAATGATAAATGTTATTAGCATATGAAAAAACACATTTTCAGGTGACAAATTCAATTAAAAACAATTAAAAAGCCAAAAAGATGACCATGAAAGAAACTCCAAAGGCAAAAAGATCCCATAATGGGGATCTATTGCTCACGTCCTCAAAAATGCTGGGCAAAAGTGACACAAAAATATATATATATAGAGCTACAGTATATCATACAATACGTAAATACATGTAAATAGTAGGACATAAATGAAACATGTGATGAACAAGATGTCACTTAGTATCATGACAAGGCATTATACACACATTTAAGGGAATGCAATACATGAAGATCCTGGAGCCTGATGAAATGAGCTTAGTATAAATAAACATGAGGCCTTAGGCCTTTGTGATAATACATGAAAAGTGGACCAGATGGTAGAGACCACACAATAGTTCTCAATAAAGATTATATTGAGAAGCTAAGATAGCGAATAAGCTTGTTAACAAATATATGATAGAATATCATGATAAGTGAAAAACATCACCCTATATACGGTATAGAAAGAATATAAACCCTCAAAGGCAAAAGAGCTTCAGATTGTAATGCAACCAGGAGTATAGCAAATTCCTATAAGCGCACCATTAGGGCTGCAGATAACAAGACAGAAAATCTCCAGTAACTGGAGCAGAAAATGCCTGAATAACAAAACCCAATCTGGGCAAAGAGGTCCTAGGAAGGTCCTAATACCCGCATAGTGTATCAGGAGGGGGTGGGTGGAAACCCCACGCATATCGCCACCGTAGTCCTCCATTTTCCCCAGAGGAAGCCACGCTACGGTGGCGATATGCGTGGGGATTCCTTGCCTGCCTCAAGATGTAGACTGCCCAGCCATGACTCAGTTTGTCGCTGCAAGTAGTTGGCCAGTACCTCCGTGGTGTGTCTGTTGTCTCCCAAACACATCATCTTCAACACAGCCTGCTGACGCTTACCACTAGCTGTTCGATAGTGGGACACCTCGTGTGCAACACTGGCAGCTGCTGATGGAGTGCTCGTGTGACTGCGCTCTGTGGATGAGCTTTCGCTTCTGGAGGAGGAGGATCGAACGCCTACAACCAACTGTTTCCTATACCGTGGGCTAAGCAGCACTGTCCCACCGCCGCTGTCCTCTGTGGACCCTGCATCCACCACATTAACCCAGTGTGCAGTGATGGACACGTAACGGCCCTGGCCGTGCCTACTGGACCATGCATCTGTTGTGAGGTGCACCTTTTCACTCACTGATTGCTTGAGTGCATGGACAATGCGGTCTTTCACATGCATGTGGAGGATCGGGATGACTTTTCGCGAAAAGAAGTGCCGATTGGGTAGGTCATAGCGTGGTACTGTGTAGACTATGAGCTCGCGGAAAGCATTGCTTTCAACCAACCGGTAGGGCATCATCTCTAGCGAGATTAGTTTGGCAATGTGGGCATTCAAAGCCAGTGTACGCGGATGAGAGGATGAGTACTTTCTTGTCCTACTCAGAGTCTCTGGTCGGGTGAGCTGGACTTGAGAGCTGCACATGGTGGAGCTAGCGGACATGGCGGACTGAGAGAGGGTTGGTGATGGTGTTGGTTGTGTTGCTGATGGCCTAGATTCAGTCTTTCATAGCAATAACATTGTGATTCCATGACTGCTTTGCCCTTGCGATTACACCTCGACATTTGCTGCTGCTGGTGTGCTAACCGGTGGGCTTACAGTGGGGGAAACGATGTAGCGTTGCTGACTACCTTCATTTTGAGCAGGTACACATGTGGTACGTGAGGTTTGGTAGTCTGTCCACGCTTGCAAGTGCATGGTGGTTAAATGTCTAAGCATGCAACTGGTATTCAAATTTCTCTGATTTTTCCCTCGGCTAAAGGTCTTTGTGCACTTCTTACAGATAACTTTTGCCTGATCATTAGGACTTTGTTCAAAAAAGTGCCACACTGCACTCTTCCTACTATGGAAGACATTTTGAGACCTTGCACGCTGTGCTAATTTGACCGTCTGGCCAAACTGTCCTGCAACTCTTTTGTTTTTTGTAACACGTTTTTGGACTGCTACGGTCCTGCCAGATAACAGCTGTTGCGATGTCGTTGCCTGCTGCGGATCCTCCTCCTCCTCTTCTGAGCTATTGGCAGCTGCACCCTCTTCCCCCAATGGATGCCAATCTGGGTCAACAACTGAGTCATCCATCACCTCCTATTCAAGTTCATGTGCACCTTCCGCTGTCACACCGTGTAAGGTGGTATAGTATGCGGGAAGGGGCACCTGAGTTTCATCAGGGTCTCATTCTGCCTCAGTACACTCCGAGGACAATGTAGTGCTCTGAGTGAATGTACCAGCAGAAAAATCTAGCAGTGGCTGTGCATCAGTGCACTCCATGTCAGATTCATCTTGGACTGGGGAATTCACGATTTGACTTGCTAACCCAGGCATGGTATGTGAAAAGAGCTCCATGGAGTAATCGGTAGTGTGGCCTGCCACATCCTTCACTTTTGGTAGGAGTGAAGGACACAAGGAAAGGTGTTGTTCCTGACCAGGAGCCTCCAATGACGAATCAGTGCTTTTATTTTTTGAAACATCAGAAGGGGAGACGAGAGAGCTGAAGGCTGTGTCAGCAATGTAAGCCAAAACTTGTTCCTGAAGCTCCGGCTTTAAAAGTGGTTTACCTACTCCCAGAAAAGAGAGCCTTCGAGGCCTTGTAGAGCCAGACGATGACGCAGGCTCAACACCTCCTGCCTTAGGTGCTATTGTGTTTTTGCCACTACCAACAGATGCAACACCACCACCACCACCATCGGGACCAGCTGGCAACCCCCGCCCACTTCCATGGCGTCTTCCACCATACTTGCTCATTTTTGTGAAAATGTACCTAAAATACCACCAGCTATATGGTACTGTAAAAGAAGGTAGAAGGTGTATCTACTATTGGTGAGAATTTGAATCTCACTAGAGATTTGAGGACGCTGAACTATTGTCTCAGGCCCAGTAGAGATTACACCTCAATGTAACAGACTGAAATTGAATGGTGTATGACAAGGTGTAGGGTGTCTATAGGATTGTTGAGAATTTGAATCTCACTATAGATTTGAGGACGCTGAACTATTGTCTCAGGCCCAGTAGAGATTACACCTCAATGTAACAGGCTGAAATTGGATGGTGAATGACACGGTGCAGAGTGTATATAGGATTGGTTAGAATTTGGATCTCACTATAGATTTGAGGACGCAGAACTATTGTCTCTGGCCCACGAGAGATTACACCTCAATGTAACAGGCTGAAATTGGATGGTGTATGACAAGGTGGAGGGTGTTGTGAGTTCATTTTCCCCTTCGTCACTGAGGTCTGGTGAACTCCCTATTCTGGTAAAGGAAGGTAATGAGCCTGATTATCAGGCACCTGAGCCTAATGATGATGACTGGCTGAGTGGAGTCACGGACTGGATATAAGGCTGCCGACACCCTTCTGCCCTGCGGGTGATTTCTCTGTGGACTTCTAGGAGACCAGTCTGATTCCTGCTCCTCTAAAGCTAAGTTTTCTGCTTTGCCTTTTAGCATTTGTGTTTTGTTTGCCTTGCTTTTCTGGATTCTGCCATTCCCTGCTGGGGTGAGCTGAATCTCCTTTTGCCGGTTGCTCTGTCTTCAGAATATTCCTGAGTACTGACATAGTCTTTTTGAAGCCTAGCGTCTTCAGGGCCTTTTTCACTGTCAGTCTGTTGGCTCTTATTTTCAGAGGGTTTTTCACGGATTGCAGACAGCAGCCTTCCTGTCCTTTCCTATCTAGTTAGCTTGGGCCCCGTCTTTGCTCAATCTATCTTTCTCTCTGTGTTAGTGTTCTTTCTTCTTGCTTCACCGTCATTATATGTGGGGGGCTGCCTTTTGCTTTGGGGTCTGCTCTGGGGCAGTTTAGATTTCCCTTTCTGTCTTTAGGCTATTTAGTCCTCCAGCTGTGATCGAGGGGTCTAGGGCATCGTAGGAACCCCCCACGGCTACTGCTAGTTGTGTTGATAGGTTCAGGGGTCTGCAATCCGATAGCTGCCAACTTCTCTGATTTTCTGGACTTAGCTAGCATTTCTGTTTTTGCCTCCTACGGTGACTCATTCATAACAGAATCACCCGCCATACCACAGATCCTAGGGTACTCAATAGCAGGAAAGAATTGTGTTTAAAAAAAAAAAAAAAAAAAGTGTGTATATTCTTTCCTCTATATCTCTGAGGCCGTAGGGGGAATTTTTTTTTCTCTCAATGGAGATAAAGCAATTGTCTGATCATGTGGAGCAGCTCACTGCGGAAGTGCGGGGAATTTCCGCCTACCTTGCACGTTCGCATTCTGTTGAACCAAAGATCCCTACACCTGATGTATTTTTTGGGGATCGATCTAAATTTTTGAGTTTCAAAAATAATTGTGAATTATTTTTTGCCGTGAAGCCTAACTCGTCAGGGAGCTCCGCGCAGCAGGTTAAAATTGTCATCTTTTTGCTGCGTGGCGATCCCCAGGATTGGGCGTTTTCTTTGAAACCAGATGATCCTATTCTGACTAATGTGAATGCATTCTTTCAAGCCTTGGGGCTGTTGTATGACGAACCTAATGCTATTGATCAGGCTGAAAAGACCCTGTTGGCATTGAACCAGGGTCGAGATTCTGCAGAGTTGTACTGTCAAAAGTTCTGAAAGTGGGCAGTCCTTACTACCTGGAATGATAATGCCTTGGCTGCTCTCTTTCGGAAGGGTTTGTCAGAAGCCGTAAAAGATACTATGGTAGGATTTCCTGTTCCCTCTGGTCTGGACGATTCTATGTCATTAGCCATTCAGGTTGATCGGCGTTTACGTGAATGCAGGATTGCACGAGAGGTGTTGCCACCGGTTGAACAGACGTCTGAACCTATGCAATGTGATAGAGTTTTGTCTAGGGCGCAACGTCAGGAGTTCAGAAGGCGTAATAAGCTGTGTTTTTTCTGTGGAGATGCCTCGCATATTATTTCTGTTTGTCCTAAACGAGAGAAACACACGTTTTCTGTTGGTGGTGTTCAACCTAAGTTTCTTCTGGCAATTACTCTGATCTGCTCCCTGTCCACATTTTCCGCCAAGGCTTTTGTGGATTCAGGAGCAGCGCTAAACCTAATGGACTTGGACTTTGCTAAACGTTGTGGATTTCCGATGACACCTCTGCAGACGCCTATCCCTTTGAGGGGGATTGATGCTACTCCTTTGGCGAAAAATAAACCTCAGTTTTGGACCCAGGTGGTCATGCGGGTCGCCCCAGACCATCAAGAAAATTGCAGATTTTTGGTGTTGCATGGTCTGCATGATGCTGTTGTTCTGGGGTTTCCCTGGTTGCAAATTCATAATCCAGTTTTGGATTGGAAATCTGTGTCTGTGGTGAGTTGGGGTTGTCGGTGTTCCTTTAGTGAGGCTCCGGTTTTTTCCACCTCTCCTCAGTCGCATGATGTTCCTGACTATTTGGCGGACTTTTATCATGTATTTAGTGAGAATGAGTCTGCGTCCTTGCCTCCTCATAGGAGTTATGACTGTGCAATTGAACTGAGCCCGGGGTGTAAATTTCCCAAGGGTTGGCTCTTCAATTTATCTGTACCCGAGCACGAGGCTATGCGGTCCTATATTAAGGAGGCATTGGAGAAGGGTCATATTAGACCATCCTCTTCATCCTTAGGTGCCATTTTTTTTTTTGTGGCCAAAAAGGATGGTTCTTTAAGGCCTTGTATTGATTATCGTGCCCTCAACAAAATTACTATTAAATATCAGTATCCGTTACCCCTGATTTCGGATCTATTCTCTAGAGTTAGAGGTGCTTGCTGGTTTACCAAGCTTGACCTCAGGGGGGCGTATAATCTTATCCGCATTAAGCAGGGGGATGAATGGAAGACGGCGTTTAATACTCCGGAGGGACATTTTGAGTACCTGGTGAAGCCTTTTGGGCTCACTAATGCCCCTTCTGTCTTCCAGTGCTTCATGAACGATATTTTCCGAGACTTTGTCAATAAATTTTTGATTATCTATCTGGATGATATTTTGATCTTCTCCAAGGATTGGGATTCTCATGTGGAACATATTCGGACTGTGTTCCGGATCTTGAGGGAGAATTCCCTGTATGTCAAAGGATCGAAATGCCTTTTTGGAGTACAGAGGATTTCATTTTTGGGATTTATTTTGTCTCTGTCAACTATTGAAATGGACCCGGCCAAGGTACAGGCCATTTATGATTGGGTTCAGCCCACATCTTTGATGGCCCTCCAGAAGTTTTTGGGTTTTGCTAATTTTTATCGGAAATTTATAGCAAAATTTTCTAGTATTGCCAAGCCATTGACTGATCTGACTAAGAAGGGTGCTGATGTGTTGAATTGGTCTCCGGAGGCTGTTGCTTCCTTTCAGGAGCTGAAGCGAAGATTTACCTCCGCCCCGGTTTTGCGGCAACCTGATGTCTCACTCCCGTTCCAGGTAGAGGTGGATGCTTCTGAGATTGGTGCAGGAGCTGTTTTGTCCCAAAAGGATCCTGTAACATCTAAAATGAATCCCTGTGCTTTCTTTAACCCGAAAGTTCTCTCCATCTGAACGTAACTATGATGTGGGGAATCGGGAACTGTTGGCCATGAAATGGGCATTTGAGGAGTGGAGACATTGGTTGGAGGGAGCTAAACATCAAGTTGTGGTCCTCACTGACCACAAGAATTTGATTTACCTAGAGTCAGCTAAACGCTTGAACCCAAGACAGGCTAGGTGGGCCTTGTTTTTTACACGTTTTGATTTTGTGGTCTCTTTTCTTCCTGGAACTAAGAATGTCAAAGCAGACGCCCTCTCTAGGAGCTTCTTTGCTGATTCTCCTGTGGTGACCAAGCCTGCTACCATCTTAGGCGAAGGGGTAGTTCTTTCTGCCATCTCGCCCGATTTGAGACTTGCTCTGCAAGAGTTCCAGGAGGACAAACCTGAGCGTTGTCCCAGTGGAAAGTTGTATGTTCCTGACCAGTGGAAGAAGAGAGTGATGTCTGAAGTTCATTGCTCTGCATTGGCTGGTCATCCAGGTATTTTTGGTACTAGAGATCTGGTGAGTCGCTCTTTTTGGTGGCCCACCTTGTCTCATGATGTCAGGAATTTTGTGCAGCCCTGTGGGACTTGCTCCCGGTCTAAATCTTGTTCTCGCTCTAGTGGGTTGTTGATGCCTTTGCCGGTCCCCAGGAGGCCATGGACCCATATTTCAATGGATTTCATCTCTGATATGCCGGTCTCTCAAAGAATGACTGTTATTTGGGTGATTTGTGATAGGTTCTCTAAGATGGTTCATCTTGTATCACTCCCTAAGTTGCCGTCTTCCTCTGAGTTGGTGCCCCTGTTTTTGCAACAGGTGGTTCGCTTGCACGGGATTCCTGAGAACATTGTATCTGACAGAGGAGTTCAGTTTGTGTCTAGATTTTGGAGGACTTTCTGTTCCAAGCTGGGAATTCAGTTGTCCTTCTCCTCTGCTTTTCACCCTCAGACAGAGAGGGTCTGCTTTTCACCAATGGGCAGACAGAGAGAACAAACCAGACCTTGGAGTCGTATTTGAGATGTTTTATTTCCGCTGATCAGGATGATTGGGTTTCATTTTTGCCCTTTGCAGAATTTGATTTAAATAATAGAGCTAGTTCTGCCACTTTGATGTCACCTTTCTTTTGTAACTTTGGGTTTCATCCTCGATTTTCTTCAGGGCAGGTGGAGCCTTCTGCCTGCCCAGGTGTTGACACTGTGGTGGAGAGAATGCACCAGATCTGGGACCAAGTGGTGGATAAGTTATCTCTCTCCCAGGAAAAGGTCCAGCGGTTTTCCAATTGACATAGGACCATTGGTCCCCAGTTTAAGATTGGTGATATGGTGTGGTTATCATCAAAAAATATTGCTATGAAGGTGACTTCTCCTAAGTTTAAGCCTAGATTTATTGGACCTTTCAAGATTTTGGAGATTATTCAAGATCGTTTGGCTCTTCCTGTCACATTTAAAATCCATAATGTGTTCCATAAGTCCTTGTTGAAGAGGTTTGTTGAACCAGTTGTTCCTGGGGTGGCACCTCCGGACCCTGTATTGGTTGAAGGTAACATGGAATACGAGGTAGAGAAAATACTGGATTCCCGTCTGGCTAGACGGAGACTCCAGTATTTGGTTAAGTGGAAGGGTTATGGTCAGGAGGATAATTCCTGGGTCTCTGCCTCTGATATTCATGCCAAAAGATTGGTGCATGCCTTTCATCAGGCTCACCCTGATCGCCCTGGTGGCGTGGTTGAGGGTTTGGTGACCCCTCCTCAAGGAGGAGGTACTGTTGTGAGTTCATTTTCCCCTTCGTCACTGAGGTCTGGTGAACTCCCTATTCTGGTAAAGGAAGGTAATGAGCCTGATTATCAGGCACCTGAGCCTAATGATGATGACTGGCTGAGTGGAGTCACGGACTGGATATAAGGCTGCCGACGCCCTTCTGCCCTGCGGGTGATTTCTCTGTGGACTTCTAGGAGACCAGTCTGATTCCTGCTCCTCTAAAGCTAAGTTTCCTGCTTTGCCTTTTAGCATTTGTGTTTTGTTTGCCTTGCTTTTCTGGATTCTGCCATTCCCTGCTGGGGTGAGCTGAATCTCCTTTTGCCGGTTGCTCTGTCTTCAGAATATTCCTGAGTACTGACATAGTCTTTTTGAAGCCTAGCGTCTTCAGGGCCTTTTTCACTGTCAGTCTGTTGGCTCTTATTTTCAGAGGGTTTTTCACGGATTGCAGACAGCAGCCTTCCTGTCCTTTCCTATGTAGTTAGCTTGGGCCCCGTCTTTGCTCAATCTATCTTTCTGTCTGTGTTGTGTTCTTTCTTCTTGCTTCACCGTCATTATATGTGGGGGGCTGCCTTTTGCTTTGGGGTCTGCTCTGGGGCAGTTTAGATTTCCCTTTCTGTCTTAAGGCTATTTAGTCCTCTGGCTATGATCGAGGGGTCTAGGGCATCGTAGGAACCCCCCACTGCTACTGCTAGTTGTGTTGATAGGTTCAGGGGTATGCAATCCGATAGCTGCCAACCTCTCTGGTTTTCTGGACTTAGCTAGCATTTCTGTTTTTGCCTCCTACGGTGACTCAATCATAACAGGAGGGTGTCTATAGGATTGGTGAGAATTTGAATCTCCCTAGAGATTTTAGGAGGCTGACAATGATGCTCTCAGTCCAAGTATGGCAGCAGGCAGCCTAATAAGCAGGACTGCTGCACACAAAAGTGTGGAAAAATGAATGCTTGGTAACTGTGCAGAAAAGAGGAAGAAAAGTATTTTTGCTTTTAAAAAAGAAGTTTGCACAGCAGTGGGCAAACTGCAATGCAGCTATAAGGGAGCCTTATAAGGCAGCCTAATAACCAACAGAGCTGATGCACAAAAACAGAGCCTCCCCTGTCACTGCACACAAAGTGTTGTTTTGTAAGTGGAAATCGCTAACAGCAGAAGCAGTTTTTTGGTTCCTCTTCCCTGCCTAACGCTCTCCCTACAGAATAATCATCATCAGCAGCTCTTCCTATGCTAAGATCTGCATAAGTAAGATGACGGTCGGTGTTCACGCCCTTTTATAGCCCCTGTGACGCCACACAAAGCCAGCCACTCACTTGCATGCCCTTCTCAAAGATGGTGGTGACCGATGCCTATGTCATCGCGTTGCCCACAGTGTGCATCCTCCATCATTGGCTGAAAATGGGCGCTGGAAGCATCTTTTGAAACGCGACTTTCACGCTCTGGTCGCCGACCTCGTGGCCGACCTCACGCTATGGTCGGGTTTCGTTTCATGAAACTCGACTTCAGCGAAAGTCGGCGACTTTTGAATATGACCAACCTGTTTCGCTCAACTCTACTTGTTATGATGCTAAGTGACATCTTGTTCATCACATGCTTCATTTAGGTCCTACTGTTTACATGTATCTATGTATTTTATGATATAGCTCTATATATATTTTTGTGTCACTTTTGCCCAGCATTTTTGAGGAGGTGAGCAATAGATCCCCATTATGGGATCTTTTTGCCTTTGGAGTGTCTTTCATGGTCACCTTTTTGGCTTTTTAATTGTTTTTAATTGAATTTGTCACCTGAAAATGTGTTTTTTCATATGCTAATAAAATTTATCATTATTGTTTTCTTAGTATCTTTGGATATTATTGTATTATTTTGATTTTGGGGTTGATTGCGCCCTTGGTACACACATCTTTCTTTTTCTAATACTTACACCCAAAAGTAGCAGGGCACCATGGATAACCCCTGCTTGGATCATAAAGGGTGTGGGGAGGTGTGTGGAGCTTGAGGGTTAGAACAGAAAGGGAAGTTAGGACAGTCTTCCCATAAGAGAAGAGGTGGAAGGACGTAGATAGAGCAGCTCCTGGTGGGGAGGAGCTGCTGGAAGAAGTAGATACTGGAAGAAGCTCCCTGCAGAGGGAAGGGATCCCAGAGGCACAGGCTGGGCAAGAGCCACCCGTGGGACTCGTTCCATGCTGACAGCCATCAGTTGGAAGAATCAGGTTGCAGAAGGGTCTCGGCCCCTTACACTAGTGGGGTGGACAACAGGACTCAGCTAGCAAGCCGACAGCTGTGGCAACTTTAGGGGCTCCAGCCACTAACCACAATTATCTTTGCTGGAAAGGCAGCCAAACCGGAGCAAGGAAACAAACTGAGCACGTGATCCGATAAGATCCGCGGCTGCTGGCCTGGTACTCTGACTGTGAGGTGTTGCGTAGGAAGAGGCGAGAAAGCAACACAGTGAGATGGCCAGGGAAGGCATATACTGAAGGGAGTGCTGGAAAGGTGATCTCTGTTATGATTGGGTCACCGAGGAAGAGAGCAAGCCCAAGCTAAGCCACAGAAAACCAGAGAGGTTGGTAACTAAGCGGATTGCAGACCCATGATCCTATCCAAACAACTAGCAGTAGCCGTGGAGCGTGCCTATGATGATCCTAGATGCCTCGGCACAGCTGGAGAGCTAACTAAGCCTAAAGCAAAAAAGGGGAAATCTAAACTGCCCCAGAGCAGACCCCAAAGGAATAGATAGCCCTCAAACATATATTGTTGGTGAGACAAGATGAAAACACAAACACAGGTAGGAAAATAGACTGAGCAAACGATGGGGCCCACACTGACTATACAGGACAGGAAAGGAAAGACACTGTCTGCAATCACGCAAAAAATCCTGCAAAAAAGTCCAACACGTCTAATGCAAAAAATACTGAAGTCGCACGACTTCGCCCTCTTTATCAGCACTCTGGTATATTCTGAAAGCAGAGCAAAAACAGGACAATCTAATAAGAGACAAAAGCAAACTGGCACAAGCATTTACGTATGGATGGTCAGTCAGCACAGCCCCAGTCGGAGCTTGCTGACCCACACAAAACTGAAATAGACAAAACCAGATCAAATGTAAAAAAAATAGCAAATGAACACTTAGCTGAACATGCAGGGACTGAGCTGGAAACTAAGACCTCAGGAGGCAGGAAGAAAATCACCAGCAGGGATAGAGGGAGTCAGCTGTCTTAAATCCAGCCTGAAACCCCAGATCTCCAATCGTCGTCCTTATTATCAGGTGGCAAGCTTCTGCTAATCAGATCAGCTCCATTACCTCCAGTAACCACCAGAGGGAGCCCAGAAAGAGAACTCACAACCCCTCTGTCAATTTGACCAGCTCCACTACCTTCAGTAGTAACCAGAGGTAGGCCAGAAAGCGAATTCACAACAGTTCTCTATCTGTCTGGGAGTTGACTGGGCCCCTCACCTCACCAAGTGGGTATCTGTGCACACCTGAACTGTGAGTAAAGCTTTGGAACTGCACCCAGCTGTGTCCTCTGAATTCTTTCCTCAACACTCACTCAGCAATGCTACATCTACCATCATTAAACATAACATCTTTAATAACAACTAGTGCCCTGGGACAACAGCTCTGCCTGTGGAGAGTTATTCCAACTCTGCTGCATCACACCATCAGTCCCAGAGGATCTGCACTGCAGCGCTGGTCACTTCTGACCAGAAACCACAGGTGACGTCATGAACACTTATTACAAAAACTCTTTATTTTCATCCCTTGTAAATATTCCCCTTTTATTGGATGCCCAGGGCCACGGACCAGGTCACCGCTGCTGTGACACTGCCCCTTAAAGAAGCGGCCAGGTACCGAGTACCCCACGACCCTGGCGGGCATGCCACAGGTCTATGTGGCTACCAACTTCCTCAGATAAGAGTCTCTATTAAAATTACCCACCTGTCATTGGAAAGATTTTCTGAAACACCAATATTACCAATAATAGTGTTCTATAGTGATAAATGGAACCATGGATGTTCAGGTTCACCTAGTTTGCTGAATGTACAGTAAAAAGTTTAGTTCGAGTCCCAACCAGACCATGAACTGTACCGTGGACCATATCACAATAGAAGTCAATGGTGATCCAAACTTTGGTGCTTTAAAATGGCTGTAAAATGGTCATTGTCAGGGCTAGGAGGCTGCAAAAGGAAACTAAATGGGGGTAAGAGCTAGACAATTGCCCTTCAAACAATTGTCGATAAAGAAATGACTTAAAATAACACAGAATAAGAAAAGAAAGACTAATAATCTTGATGAGAAGGTGGACATAACGGTGTACGTGGAAGAGGCAGGGGAGGTATTCAACACTGTTTTGTTTGCTTTCTTGTTTTTCAAGTGAACTTACTTAAAAGAACATAGAATTCGAAAAAAATCTAGAACCAGAAGGTGTAGGTCCATATGGAAGGTGGAGGCCCTGGTGTATGTGGAAGAGGTGTAGTAGGGGGAGGTAGACAACACTGGTTTTGTGCTTATTTTTTGGGGTAGGGCAGTATAATAATCTGCTGGCCACTCTGTCTGTATACAGGCCATACAATATTCTGCACTTTTTTGGGTCTGAAAAGAATGAGGAGAGCATCAAATAGGTGACGTCTCTATGTTGCTGCTGGTGGTGGTGTAGCTGCTGCAGGGAGAGAGAGGACATGGTCAATCTATGCCTGCTGTGCGCCTGTGAAATTTAGTAGGCTAGAATGGAGAAGTGAGAACAAGTAGAGGTGGCTTTAGATTGGATGGCTGAGAGTGCCTTCAGTTCCTTTGCTTTATCTTACATCCAATGCCCTGCTGAAAGTGTAGATAATGCACCAGCAGTCCATGGACATTTGTCTTCCACCTCACACCATTGCAAATCAGGCAAGCAGTCTGAGCCAAACATTATGCAGCAGTCACTTCTGCTTTTTGATTAATCTGCTGGCTGTGGATCCATGGACCAGTCATCTGGCACTGCCCCACAAGTGGAACAGATTGAGTAAACTGATGCCCAACCACTTGTTCTGTTTAAAGATGAGCACATGGAAGGTGTTGTGCAAACTGTCAGTGGACCACCGCAACAAGTCTCTGATGATGATAATGATGACGTTGATGAAGCACAGGTGCCAATTGCTTCACCTTTCTTCCATGTGTAGACCAGCACAGAGGGCAGGGGTGAGGGCATGGTGGAACATCATGCAGGGCATATTATTATTATTTATTTTTATAGCACCATTGATTCCATGGTGCTGTACATGAGAAGGGGTTGCATACAAAACATAAATAGAAATTACAATGAACAAGCTAACTAATAGTGACAGACAGGTACAGAGGGGAGAGGACTTGTGGCTTTGCATTCTACAGGATGATTGGTAAGGTTACAGTAGGCTTGGGGGTTAAAAAAGCCTCGGTGTTGATGAGGTGGCAGCGTGGTCATTGCAGGCTGTAAACTGTCCTAAAGACATGGGTTTTCAAGTTTTTCTTCAAAGTTCCGAATGTAGGGGATAATCGAACGTGTTGGGCCACAGAATTCTACGGGATGGCAGATACTCAGGAGAAGTATTGCAGGTGACTTGATGAGGAATGTACAATTGTGGTGGAGGTCTTGAGAGGACCAGAGATTTCATGGTGGGAGATATCGGGAGATTACTTCTGAAATACAAGGGTGAGACAGATTATGGTTGGCTGTGTAGCTGATTGTTAGTAGTTTGAACTGGGTACATTGTGTAATTGGGAGACAAAGAAGGGATTTGCAGAGGGGAGAAGTAGAGGAGTAGTGAAGACAGTAGTGGATTAGTACGGCAACAGTGTTAAGGACAGACTGGAAACATGAAATTATATGATAGGGGATAATGAGATCCTAGACCACGCATGGAGTCAAGGCCATCTAAGTGATGTCAGCAGTTTGAAGGAAGAAGTGGTGGTCACACTGGCTCAGGTGCACAGCAAAAGAGGGAGTGGGGTGCAAAAGCGCCACATCCAACCCTAGCCAGTATGTCGGCTGCTACTGGCCACCGAGCCGATGAACTGAGCACACAAAAGCCAGCACAAAGTAGCTACCTGACAATATCAGGTGTGCTCTGCACAACTCTATCAGTGTAAAAGTACACATATCCACTAATACATGGACCAGTAAGCATGAGCATGTTATGTGTCTCTAAATGCCCACTAGGTAAATGTTGCAGTGGCTGATCTTGAAGTAGAAAGCGTTTTGGCGCAGACAATTTGCATAATTAGCATATTTCCCAGAGGAGCATTGCGGCTTTAAGTCTCCTCATCTCGATATGCTTAGCATGTCATTCTCCGCAAGGAAAAATGATACTTCTTGGATATCGGTCAGACGCCTCTCTCCCAGCCAAACCAGATCTCAAACTTTGCACTGATGAGGGGCAGTACCCCAAAACATAGTGTCTGCAAATTGAGATTCTGGCTTGGCTTTTATCCTAAGTCATGTAACAAGGTACGTTAAAGGGTCGACATTGACTTTTAGGATTGCTACTTCCAATAGGTGGCACTAGAGTTCTAGTCCTCTTCCTCTCTGAAGAGACAATTTGCATAATTAGCATATTTCCCAGAGGAGCATTGCGGCTTTAAGTCTCCTCATCTCGACATGCTTAGCATGTCATTCTCCACAAGGAGAAATGATACTTCTTGGATATCGGTCAGATGCCTCTCTCACAGCCAAACCAGATCTCACACTTTGCACTGATGAGGGGCAGTGCCCCAAAACACAGTGTCTGCAAATTGAGATTCTGGCTTGGCTTTTATCCTAAGTCATGTAACAAGGCTCGTTAAAGGGTCGACATTGACTTTTAGGATTGCTACTTCCAATAGGTGGCACTAGAGTTCTAGTCCTCTTCCTCTCTGAAGAGATAATTTGCATAATTGGCGCAGCCTGGCACACATGAGGCAACACATGACGCCCGCAGAACATTCCTTCAAAGTCTGCATTCCAAAATGGCGCTCCTTCCCTTCTGAGCTCTCCCATGTGCCCAAATAGTGGTTCCCCCACAGATGGGGTATCAGTGTACTTATAAACTTCTGTGAAGCACTTGGAGGTTCAAAGTACTCACCACACGGGGGCGTGGCTAAGGCCTTGAGGCATGCAAGACACAGAAGCTGGGAGATCCTGAGAAAAATCTGCCACCGCAGCTAACATCCCCTGCATCATAAACTGCTCACCCAATCTGTGCAGACAGCCTGATAGAGTACCACTTCGGGTTCGTTTGGAGACCTTCCTGGTGAAAAAACTCCCTCTATTAGACCCAAACAGACTGTTTAACCTCCCGCGGCCTACTGAGGCCTGATCGCGGCCTACCCACGCGACAAGAAGCTCTATCTCAGCCTCCTGGATGCCGGCGCGGTGAGAAATCCTCCCCCTCCTACCAGAGAGCAAGACCGACACCCAAGGAGTGCCCAGCTGGAGGCTTTTGCCGACCGGAATCCCGGGAAGTACCGGGACGAGTGGCTTCTTTAAGGGGGCGGGACGCGTCTCGCTCCGTGTCTGCTGGCGGTTGCCGGTCTCGCTGCCGGACCGCCTCTTCTCCTAGCAGAGGCCACACATTCCCTGGCTTGAGAGGCGGAGAGCAGGGAGCCCTGCTTGGTCGCAGCAGCGCTGACACACATCATGGTCCCATAGACTTTCATGAGAGGCGGCAGAGACAAGAGCAGTGATCAACGCACAGAGGTCCCCTCAGCAACACCGGGGCACTCACTCTGCTCTCCGGGACCCGATCTATCTCCCACTTAGCCTGGCTGCGGTGCGTAGTCACTTTCAAGCTGACCCTCCCTGCCTCTGGCTGAGGCCGCCGCCATTTTACATCAGCTCAGAGTACCAAGAGACAACAGCTAAACATAGCTATCAGCACCTACCAAGGGAAGGAGATAGCGACATCTTGTGGCCACATGGGGAAATCTATTTTACCTGTCTCTCAGCGGAACAGCTAAAGTAATTTGCCGAATCCTCCCCCACCAGGCTCGTTACTGGGCAACACAGAGCAGTGATAAGCAGCAGAACAAACATATATCAGTCTATACCAACCAGAGAGCTATTAAATAATTCTACTGAACGATAAGGGAGCACCCATGTCTCCCCATATGGAAGTTACAATTGACATGCTTTTCTAACCTGCAGATTGATGGCTGAGGTAAAATAAAAATACTCAGACATAAACCAACCCCCAGAGCCCAATGACAACAATTATGGGAAAAACCACAGTTAAAACCCTGAAGAGCACCACTAGAGCTACAAAATCATTAGCGCAAGCAGACGTACACAAATTTCTGAAAAAACAGGCCTCTTTCCCGGACCCTATCAAATTGTCAAGGCAAACGGACTCTCAAATGGAAGATGATTCAGAAACAGACCTAGAGAGTGATTCAGACAGAGGGGGAGCTATGAAGGATACCCTGGTGACCCGCTCATTCATTAAAAGGATACTCTCAAAAGCTTTGGAACCTATAGGAAGAGAATTGGCGGAAATAAAGCAAGATATTTCACAAGGCCATAGACTCGAAGTGGTTGAAAACCATCAGACAACCCTGACGCAACACACTAATTCTCTCTTCGACTGTCTTAGCGAGCATGAAAGTCAGATTCATACAATTCAATCCACGCTCGAACACCACGAAAATCGTGACAGAAGGAACAATATTCACATAAAAGGGCTACCGGTATCTGTGGCTATGAAGGCTCTATCCAAAGCTTCAACAGAGATCTTTTCTAAACTCCTTTTAGATGATGATCCCAAGGATATCGAACTAATAAGAGCGCACAATGTTGTGAGTTCATTTTTCCCTTCACCATTGAGGTCTGATGAACTCCCTCCTCTGGTGAAGGAAGGTAGTGAGGCTGATTATCAAACACCTGGGCAGCTAGATGATGACTGGGTGGCTGGAATTGAGGACTGGATATAAGGCTGCCGACGCCCTTCTTCCTGGCTGGTGATTTTCCTGCTGGATTCTTGGAGACCAGTCTGATTCCTGCATCTCAAAGCTAAGTTTTTCTGCTCTGCTTTGTACTCTTCAGTTTTGTTTTTGTTTTTCCTTGTTTTTTGGGAGTTCTGCCATCCCCGGCCGGGGGTGAGCTTAATTCCATTTTTGTCTCTGATCTGTTGATCTTTTGCTCTGTGTTCAGAATATACCTGAGTGCTGATATAGTCTTTTGAAGCCTAGCGACTTCAGGGCCTGTTTTTCCTATCAGTCGGTTGGCTCATTTTGATAGGGTTTTTGCGGATGGCAGACAGCAGCTTTCCTATCCTGTCCTATGTAGTTAGCTTGGGCCCCATCATTTGCTCAACCTATCTTTCTATCTGTGTTAGTGTTTTCATCTTGCTTCACCGTCATTATATGTTGGGGGCTGCCTATTGCTTTGGGGTCTGCTCTGGGGCAGTTTAGTTTTTCCCCTTTCTGTCTTTAAGCTATGTAGTTCTCCGGCTGTGATCGAGGGGTCTAGGGCACCGTAGGAACCCCCCACGGCTACTGCTAGTTGTTGTGGATAGGTCCAGGGGTCTGCAATCCGATAGCTGCCAACTTCTCTGGTTTTTCTGGACTTAGCTGGTATTTTGTTTTTTCCTCCTTCGGTGACTCATCATAACAGCACAGGTCTCTACGACCTAGACCCAAACAGGGAGAATCCCCAAGAGATGTGCTGTGCTGTTTCCTTGACTACCGTGTGAAGGACCTGAATCTCCGCAGAGCATGCGAGACACAAGAAATTTTATACGAAGGCTCTCAAGTGAGGCTTTTCCAAGACCTGTCAGCCACGACACTTAAAAAGCGCAAAATCCTAAAACCATTTACAGAGACCTTAATACAAAAAGGCTTCCGTTTTCGCTGGCTGTTCCCATTTGGAATTTATATAACAGCGGGAGACAAAAAACTTCAAGCCAGATCATCCTTGGACATTAAAGAAATATGCAAGACCCTTGACATTTCCTTGGAGTCATACCCGGATCTGGAGATGTTTCATTCAGCCTCACACTACCAACGCCTGCCAGATTCAACTCCGTGGCAAATGGTGGGGACTCCAAAATCCCAGAAACAAAGGAAGAAATCTGCAAAATCCCCTACTCCAAAGGGAGAAGGGGCGACATGAACTCTAGGTCCCCTCGCTAACCCGCTGTTGCGCCGTGGATTATTCCCACTGAGTAAAATACTTTATGATTGATGTTTCTTGTGGTGGGGACCGTTGCCGTTGATTAGTGGCGATGGTTGTCATCACAATAGTATTACTGTATTGAGCTGGGTTCGCCCTGTTGGGCTCTGGGACTTAAGAAAAATTATCCCTCAAAAAAGCCTTCAAGAACAATGATCAAGTTCATTAGAACATTTAGTTGTTCTTTTTTGTTTGATGAGATATTCACGTTTCTCACTAACTTATCTCTTCTTATTTCCTCTTGCTCATTCTGTTTCTACTATCTCTTTCCCCTCCCTACCCTCAATCTAAGACCTAACCTCAAGAGGCACCTGGGACAACAATAGTCACCGATCCAGAGAGGATTCACCCGCCACACCTATCATGCACATCGCAATCGCAAACGGCCTAAACTCACTGATTACCAGGCGCCAAACACTAGATATGCTTAAAAAGCAAAAAGTAGACATATTGATGGTTCAGGAAACACATTTTAAATCAGAAAAACTCCCTAACTTTGAAAGATCACATTATAACTTATGGTACCATGCTACATCAACACAGATGGGCTCTAGGGGTACTTCAGTGGCGATAGCAAAAGGAATCCCATTTCAAACGCATGATATAAAAGCTGACCCAAATGGGCGATTTGTATTAATTAAGGGACTCTTGGCAGGGAATATGTATACCATTTGTAGTCTATACGCTCCCAATAAGAAGCACTTGAAGTGGCTGCTGGCAACCCTTGGAAAGATAGAAGAGTTAAGGAATATTTCCCATAAGGGATGGGGGCATTGCTCTAGAATCACTGCGTTGAGAAACATGTGATGGTGTCTCCGCAGTGTTAATAAAGAAGGAAAAGATCAAGAACAATGCAGTAGCTACAGACCTATTTCGCTACTAAATGTCGACCTGAAGCTGTTTGCAAATATGTTGGCACGCAGAATAGCGAAGATTTTGCCGATGGTAATTTCTCTGAATCAAACAGACTTTGTGGGGGGGGAGAGAGGGGAGCGACAATGCATATAAAATTATACATCTTATGCAACACGCAAAGATGGGCAAACTTCCACTTTTTTTATTGGGCAAGGACGCTGAAAAGGTCTTCGACAGGGTAGACTGGACCTATTTAGAGGAAACGTTATTGGGGTTTGGATTCCCAGACCAGATAGTCTTAACCGTAATGAAGTTATACAAAAACCTGAGGGCTCGCATAAGTTTCAATGGCTCACTCACAAACACATTCACTATAAACAACGGTACTCGCCAAGGATGTCCGCTGTCACCACTACTTTTTGTGCTGACAATGGAGCCTCTCCTGAGTGCGATACAGCAATGCACAGAAATTGAGGGTGTAAAAATTGGAGAACAACACTATAAGACTGCAGCCTTTGCAGATTTACTCATCACAATGACAAAGCCACTCAGGAGCATTCCAGCCCTTATGAAGCTACTAGCTGAATATGGTAGCATCTCAAACTTTAAATTGAATGTGTCGAAATCTGAGGCATTGGACCTAAATATTCCACCGCACATCCTCAATAAACTTAAGAGTAAATACCCGTTCACCTGGCCCAAAAACTACATCAAGTACTTGGGAGTCAAAATAAGCAGAACAGAAAGGGAGCTGATAAAGTATAATTATGATCCATTATTAGAGCATGCTGCTGCCACAATTGGATCATGGAGAGATCCGTTCCTTTCCTGGACTGGTAGAAAAAAATCTTCTGAAAAGCTTGATTTTCCAAAATTCACTTATATGTTCCAAATGTTGCCCATTCGGATACCAGATTCCTATTTGGCTAGAGTAAATTCCCACTTCTCCAAATACATGTGGAACAAGATGCGGCCTCTAATAGCTTTTCACACACTGGCATTACCTAAGGCAAGGGGGGGAATGGGTGCTCCCGACATAAGAAAATACTATTATGCATCGGTGCTGACACGCTCAGTGCACCTGATTCGAGGTTCACAGGACAAGCAATGGGTGACAATGGAGAAAGAGCTCTCATACATACCCATCAGACAGCTTTTATTGACCTATTCAGGGGGGGAGCTCTCTCCGTTCCCACCCAAATCTATTGACTCGCTCATTACTAAAGGTTTGGGTGAAAACGCATGGTATTCTGGTACCCCCCTCATCACCAATATTAACATTATCAGATGTCCTAGCTCACTCCCTTGATACCCTGACTGGAGATGCACCGCTCGGGCTGAAAATCAAGATAGATTAATTGTTTATAGATGGAGTGCTTCTATCTTTCCCAGAGCTTTGTAAACTACCAGGGCTAACAAACATAAACTTCATACAATATTCCACAATAAAAGAGACATTGAAAAGATTATGCTATAACACAGATCTCACGCGCAAACTCACATCTTTCGAAACTCTATGCTCCAAACTAAAAAAGCCCACAAAAATATTATCCACAATATACCAAGAACTTCTTCTTGAAGACAATTGCTTTATACGAGCCTTTATAGGAAGGTGGGAAAAAGAGTTAGGCTACACGTTCTCACAAGAACAAATACGTCACATATATAAACATTCCCAGGGCCCGACTAAATGTGTCAAAACCCAGGAAAATTCCTACAAGATAGTGTCCAGATGGGCCATTTCGCAAACGCAGTTTCAGACCTGGCGGGTGAGTCTCCACACAAATTGCTGGAGGTGTGGTATTGGTGAGGGTGACTATCTTCATCTATGGTGGACTTGTCCAATCATAAAACTCTTCTGGGCGCTCACAGAAAAAGTTATACAGGATGTAACTGGGAAGAAAGCTATTCTAACACCTGAAAATGCATTATTGAACTTTCCAGTGTGGCAGGGGAATAAGAAATTTTCTATACTGGTACATAATATGATAGCGGCAGCCAAGCTTCTGATACTCACACACTGGAAAACCACTAACAGTCCACACGCCAGCAATTACTCTATAAGATTGATCAACCGTACTACATGGCGGAATTGGTGGCGCATGTAAATCTCTCATTAGCATTATTCCAGGATACCTGGAGACCTTGGATTCTTTACAGATCGAACATTCATTCAGACTTATTACAGATTGCTGCCTAGTGATGTCTCTACTACCCCGGCTTTCTCTTCCCCCCTTTTCTGTCTTTTCTGTCTTGTTTCCTCCTTCTTTCCCTTCCACTCTCTCTTGATCTTTTGGTTGCTGTTTAAGTCAGTTACTCTGAAAAAAGTTGGGTACTGTAAATGAACCTGAGATATTCGATTTAATAATTAGCAGGGTATGCTAAACTCCACAGGTGTCAATTTAATATTCCTAATACGATTCTATAATTCATGCTGGAAGACAAGGACTGAACTGTAGGGGTTTTGTTTAGATGCGACTTGTCTATATTGCATCACTAAAACCCTAATATGTAACAATGTAACATTGTACCGACATATAATTGCATTTGTTGATGTTATACTTTTAAACTTAATAAAAAGAACATTGAAAAGAGCAAAGTGCTCACTACACATCTAGATAAGTTATTTAAGGGGTCTAGTTTCCAAAATGGAGTCACTTGTTGGGGGTTTCCACTGTTTAGGCACGTCAGGGGCTCTTCAAACGCAACATAGCGTCCGATCTCAATTCTATCCAATTCTGCGTTGAAAAAGTAAAAAGGCGCTTCTTCCCTTGTGAACTCTGCTGTGCGCCCAAAAAGTGGTTTGCGCCCACATATGGGGTATCGGCGTATTCAGGAGAAGTTGCACAACAAATTTTGTGTTTCCTTTTCTCTTTTAACACTTGTGAAAATAAAAAAAATTGGTTCTGAAGTAATTTTTTGCAAAAAAAGTTAAATGTTAATTTTTTCCTTCCACATTACTTCAGTTCCTGTGAAGTAATGTGGAAGAAAAAAAAACAAATTTTTAAGGACCACATCACATTTGAAGTCACTTTGAGGGGTCTATATGATAGAAAATACCCAAAAGTGACACCATTCTAAAAACTGCACCCCTCAAGGTGCTCAAAACCGCATTCAAGAAGTTTATTAACCCTTGAGGTGCTTCACAGGAATTTTTTGAATGTTTAAAAAAATGAACATTTTTTTTATTTTACCAAGGGTAACAGGAGAAATTGGACTGCAAAAGTTATTGTGCAATTTGTCCTGAGTACGCTGATACCTGATATGGGGGGAACCACTGTTCCGGCGCATGGCAGAGCTCAGAAGGGAAGGAGTGCCATTTGACTTTTTCAATGCAAAATTGGCTGGAATTCAGATCGGACGCCATGTCACGTTTGGAGAGCCCCTGATGTGCCTAAACAGTGGAAACCCCCCACAAGTGACCCCATTTTGGAAACTAGACCCCCCAAGGAACTTATCTAGATGTGTTGTAAGAACTTTGAACCCACAAGGGCTTCACAGAAGTTTATAACGTACAGCCGTACAATTAAAAAATCATATTTTTTCCACAAAAATGATCTTCTCACCCCCAATTGTTAGTTTCTCAAGGGTAACAGGACCCTAAAATTTATTGTGCAATTTGTTCTGAGTACACTGATACCCCATATGTGGGTGTAAATGACTATTTGGGCGCATGGCAGAGCTCGGAAGGGAAGCAGCACCATTTGACTTTTTTGGCTGGAATTGAAATCGGGCGCCATGTTGCGTTTGGAGAGCACCTGATGTGTCAAAACAGTGGAAACCCCCCAATTCTAACTCCAACCCTAACCCTAACACACCCCTAACCCTAATCTCAGCCCTAGCCCTAACCCTAACCCTAGCCCTAGCCCTGACCCTACCCCTAATAGGAATATGGAAATGAATACTTTTTTTATTTTACTATTTTTACCTAAATAAAGGGGTGATAAAGGGGGTTTGATTTACTATTTATAGTGGGTTTTTATGTTTGGCAGCTGTCACACGCTAAAAGACGCTTTTCACTGTAAAAATAGTTTTTGCATCACCACATTTTGAGAGCTATAATTTTTCCTTATTTTGACCCACCGAGTCATGTGAGGTCTTATTTTTTGCGGGACGAGTTGTCGTTTTTATTGGTACCATTTTCGGGCACATGACATTTTTTGATCACTTTTTATTCCAATTTTTGGGACGCAGAATGAACAAAAACCAGCATTTCATGAATTTCTTTTGGGGGGGGCGTTTACACCATTCCACGTGCAGTAAAACTGATAAAGTTGTTTTATTCTTCGGGTCAGTACAATTACAGCGGTACTTCATTTATGTCTTTTTTATGTTTTGGTGCTTTTATGCAATGAAAACAATTTTATATAAAAAACTATTATTTTTGCATTGCTTTATTCTGCGAGCTATAACTTTTTATTTTTTCGCTGATGGTGCTGTATGGTGGCTCATTTTTTGCTGGACAAGATGACGTTTTCAGCGGTACCATGGTTATTTATATCCATCTTTTTGATCGCACGTTATTGCACTTTTTGTTCGGCAGTATGATAATAAAGCATTATTTTTTGCTTTGTGTTTTATTTTTATTTTTAAGGGGTTCACTAAAGCGGTTAACTAATGGGACAATTTTATAGGGCGGGTCGTTACGGACACGACGATACTAAATATGTGTACTTTCATTTTTTTATTTCCAAAAAATTAATTTATTAGGGAATATTTTTTTTTAAATTTATTTAGCAATTTTTTATAAATTATTTTTACACTTTTTTTTAACTTTATTACACTGTCCCAGGGGGGACATCACTGTCATGTGTGAGATCGCTGACCCGACACATCACAGATCGCTGTGACAGATCTGCGATCTGACACAGGCGCTGCACAGGCATCTGCAGGCAATGAGGAAGCTGGCTCCCTGCAGGCCCCCGAAGGTCCCGCCGCCATATTGGATCCGGGGACCTGCAGGGAAGGAGGCCCCCTCCCTTCCGATGTTTCCCTAAACCCCCGATACACTGTGATCATGTTTGATCGCAGTGTGCCAGGGGTTAATGTGCCGGGGCGGTCCGTGACCGCCCCTGACACATAGTGCCAGGTGTCAGCTGTGATAATCAGCTGACACCTGGCCATGATCAGCGGTGCTCCCCCTGTGAGCGCCGCTGATCGCTATGATGTACTATCCCGTCCTTGGGAATTAAGTCCCAGAGTACATGGACGGGATAGTACGTCATATGTCAGAAAGGGGTTAAAGTGTTCCAGAGTTATAACCTCACAAAGTAACAGTAGTCAGAATTGTAAAAATTGGCCTGGCCATTAAGCTGCAAAATGGCTCTGTCACTAAGGGGTTAAGCTACACAGACTGCAACTAGAAAACACTCAGAGAAAAGGTGTGATTCAGCAGAAAGAGAAGCCAACCACAAAACATATAGTGGAAGAGTATGTGATCAGACTTCTTCATATACTGATTGATGGGTCTGGCTCATTTAACTTCTGGGTTTCCCAATTGGACACATGGTCTGAGCTTGTCCATTTACACCTTGGAGGTGCTAGCCTGCCCTGTGGAATCTGTACTGTCGGAATGTGGGTTTAGGTGTGATCACAGACAGGTGCATGAACCTGTCCACAGCCAACTTGGGCAAGGTCATATTCATTAAAATGAACCAGGCATGGATTCTACAGGACTTGTCCATACCTTTGGCTGAATATATAGTTTTACCAGCAGCATCCAGCCATTGTTACTCTGCATCACAGTTTGTTTGTTCTATTTTCCATTCACAATGTTTTGGGGCGTAACTAAATGAAAAAAATAAGACTATAGTCTGTTTTGCAAAGTACTCCCACAGAGGCTTTTTCCATATTACTTCCACAGAGCTGGAAGGAGAGTAGACACACAGTTTTTTCTGGCACAGTATTTCCACAGACACAGTTGCAGAGTAGAAACATTGATTTTTACACACAGTACTCCCACAGACACAGGTGCAGAGTATAACTATTTTTTAGGCCCACAACTTGTACAGACACAGCAGTAGATTATAATTATTTTTTAGGCACACTACTTGCACAGACACAGCAGCAGAGTACACAGTTAGTCTTTTAGGCACACAGTATTCCTAACTGCTTTTGGGCACAGTAGTCTCAGAGGCTTTTTGACAAAGTACTCTCAGAGGCTTAAGGCACAGTACACACAGAGGCTTAAAGGCACAGTTATTTTTTTAGACACAGCTACAACTCATACAAATACAAAAGTAGAGTAGAATTTTTTTTAGGCACACTACTCACAAAAAAACTACAGCAGAGTATTTTCTAGACACACTACTTGTATAGACACCGGTAGAATAAAATATTTTTTTAGGCCTACAAATCAGAAAGAGACAACTGCAGAGTAGAATTTTTTTCCCGCACTATTCAAAAAAAAGAAAACACAGCAGAATACAATGTTTTAGACACACTACTCTCAAAAAAAATACTGTAGACTGTAATATTTTTTACACATACTACTCAAAAAAAATATTTCTGTGGACTATAAATGTCAGCGAGATGGCTGATGCCAGTTATTTATTTGCCACACTGCTAGAAAACACACAGCGGTCCTGAAAAACTATTTCCTTGGTCTATAAATGGCAACAAGATGCGTGTCGCAAATTATTTATTTACCACAGTAATAGAAAAGACACAGCGATATTGAAAAATGTTTTCGTTGACTTACAAATGGCAACTAGAGGTCTGTTGCCAATTCCTTATTTCACAGACTAGTAAAAACAGACACCAGTCCAGAAAAATTATTTTTGGGGCCTAGAAATGGCAGAGACAGCTTATGCAATATACAGTATTTCTTTGCAAAGCTACTAGAAAACGCAGAACAATCCTAAAATATTCTTTCTTTCTCCTCCTAATGGCAATGAGAAGGCTGATGGCAATTATTTATTTTTCACACTACTGTAAAACACACAGCATCTTTAAGGACAGTACGCTGACAGTCAGAGGATGCAGCGTATGCAAAGGCAGCTTGAAAGACAGTACTCCCACATGCAGGGGGATGCAGAGTACACACCGAATTTTAGCATAGTACTCTCACAGACGAGTTTGCAGAGTACATACAGTGGCTTAAAGAATAGTACTACAGGCAAGGGGGTGCAGAGTACACACAGTAGCTTGAAAGGATAGTTCTCTCACAGGCAGAGGAGTGCAGAGTACACACTGCAGATTTTAGCACAGTACTCCCATTAACAGCGGGGTATAGAGTACACACAATAATTTTTAGCACAGTACTAGAACAATACTAGCACAGATTTGGGTTGCAAAGTACACAGCATTGTTTTGCAGAGTGCGAGTCACAATCTGTCCCTCATTACAGCTGCATCCTATCCTTACACTAATGAGAGCATAGTGTCAGCTGCACTGGTGATCCGGCCTTTGTACAGGCTGAGAAAAATGAGGATGAATGAACTCATGGAGATCAACATCCAACACTGCGGAGACACCATCACATGTTTCTCAACGCAGTTATTCTAGAGCAATGCCCCCATCCCTTATGGGAAATATGCAAAAACATGCAGACCACAAGCCGCGGAGACACCATCACATGTTTCTCAACGCAAGCAATGACTAGCCAGGTCTTTCCCCGGGAAGGAACAACCACAGGAAGCCACCTATGCCAAAACATGGTATCCATCGACAGACAGCTGTTTCATGGTATTGCCCCTCATCAGTGTGGAGCAGGAAACTGGCTAGTAGGAGCAATGCCTAGTAAAAGACTGTGAAAAATGAGGATGAATGAACTCATGGAGATCAACATCCAACACTGTGGAGACACCATCACATGTTTCTCAACGCAGTGATTCTAGAGCAATGCCCCCATCCCTTATGCGAAATATGCAAAAACATGCAAAACACGTGTTTTGCATGTTTGTACAGGCTGAGTCACGTGCTATGCCAGCCAATCTCAGCAATGCCAATACACTTATAAATTAGGGCTGATAGATATCTGGAGGAAAAGATTTCCAACTTTGAGGGCCTCTTTTTGCGCCTCAGTGACATATCAGTTCTTGTCAAGAACAGATATTGTCTGGTGTTACCCATCTATTAACCAGTTTCTGTCAGATGTAGAATATGCACCTAGATCTTTATCAGATCACTCTCCTTTAATCTTTTGGATCCATTTGGACAATAATAGAGTTGGGTGTCCTCTTAATTGGAAACTCAAACTCTTTTGGGCTTGGCACACATTAATTTGGTATGGGACACAACAATGAAGGCATTTCTGAGGGGTGTGTTTTATAAGAGAAATTAAGATTGTTAAGGAAAGTTCTCCAAAAAAAGGTCTGGAACTAGAAGAATGGGTGCAGAAGACTGAGCAACTACACAATATAATAACCCAGAAAATGCGGCACAGTGGAAGATGGCTCAAAAGCAGTTAAGGCTTTTCCAGCTAGAACAGGCAGACAATAAGCACATGTTCCTAAAGAAGATGTTCTAAGAGGAGAGTGAGATGACTGGGTGACTTCTAACTAATTTGCAAAGGGAGCAGAGGGGAAATTCATACAGCATATTTACCACTTAAAAGGCGCTCATGAGTAAATATGTATCCAAACTGATAAAATCTTGAATATTTTACATGGTTGTTATGTTAACCAGTATTCATCAAGAGCCAATTATTCACAGAGGAATCTATTGGACTATTTGTCAGGAATAGGCCTACAGGTGTTAAGGGATGAAGAAAGGGAACTTTTAGAAAGTCCAATCTCATTAGAGGAAGTACATCAGGCTCTGGGGAAGATGGCTAATGATAAAGCTCCCAAGGCAGATGGCCTTCTTATAGAAATGTATAAGCAATTTGAGGAGGCATTAGGGCAACAATTATTGGAAATGATTAATAATGTGTTTACTGAGAATGGACTTCCAAGATCCCTAAGGAGAGGAAAGAGAAAAAGCTCCCAGACTCATATAGACCTATTGTATTGCTGACATCTGACTTTAAGATTTTAGCCACTCGGTTGAGTGGTTATCACTAGAGATGATCGAATATTTCAATATTCGGTTCGACTCACAATCGCCGAATTTGCAATATTCACCAATTTAATCGTCGATTAAATCGCCGAATATAGCTGAACATACACAGCACAAAAGCCAGTGTTTCCCATGCTCTGTGACAGCATGGGGAACACGGGTGTAGCACTTCTGATCAGCGGTGAAATCATCCCCGCCGGTCAGAGAGCTACGATTCCCACAGCTGAACCTGCAGCTGTGATCGGAGGTATAAAGTTTCCGGTAACTGGTGTCAGCTGATGGGACTACAGCTCTCATCAGCTGACACTCGCTGCCGCTAATAACAGTGAGAGCAGGAGCGGCAGATGGGAATATTCATCAGCCGCTCCTGCGCTGTAAATAAATAATTAAAAAAAAAAAGCAGAGTGGACCAGAACTCCATTCACTTGAATGGGGGGCCCGACAATACAGTATTTGACATGCTGTCATATGCATGACACCACTTCTGATCTGCGGTTAAACCATGCCCACCGGTCAGAGAGCCGCTTAGCTGTGATCGGAGGTAGTATAAAGTATACCTCCGGTCAATGGTGTCAGCTGATGGGACAACTGCTCCCATCATCTGACACCTGCTGCCGCTAATAACAGTGAGAGTAGGAGCGGATGATGGGAATAATTATCAGCCACTCTGGCACTGTAAATAAATAATTTTAAAAAAACCTGTGTGGGCTTCCCCCTATTTTTGATAACCAGCCAGGCAAAACTCACAGCTGGGGCTGCAACCTTCTGCTGTCATCGTTAGCAAGGTTGGTTATCAAGAATAGGAGTTCTCATGCTGTGTTTTTAATTATTTAAATAAATAATTTAAAAAAACGGCATGGGTTCCCCCCATTTTGACAACCAACCTTGCTAAAGCTGACAGCTAGGGGCAGGTATTCTCAGGCTGGTAAAGGGCCATGGATATTGACCCCCCAGCATAAAAATAGAAGCCCGAATCTGCCCAGAAAATGCACATCTATTAGATGCGCCAATTCTGGCGCTTTGCCTGGCTCTTCCCACTTGCCCTGCAGCAGTAGCAAGTGGGGTTCATATTTGTGGGGTTGATGTCACCTTTGTATTGTCAGGTGACATCAAGCCCTGAGGTTAGTAATGGAGAGGTGTCAATAAGACGTTCCCATTACTAACCCCATAGTCACATTGTATAAAAACACACACAAAGAATAAAGTTTTTTAACTGAAAAAATTACACAGACTCCTGTAACAATCTTAATGAAACCATACTTACAACTTCACTTAATTCCACCAAAGCCCTCATTCTCCTTTAATAAAGCAAAAATAATTAAACAACACTATACCATACCTGTCTGTCGCTCTGTCCCATACCATAATCCATGTCTGAGGGAGAAATAGTTTTCAACCTGGATGGTGCCAAGATGCGACCGTCCAGGCTGAGAACCACTGGTGACTGAGCAGCAGCGAGTGCAGTGTCAGTGACTAGCGGTGATGTCACTGAAGCTGCATTCCCAGTCGGGCTGAGCTGCGGTCACCTCGGTGAGATCGCTGCTAGCACAGTGAGAAAGTTGCACAGTGCAGAGACGAGTTCACCGCAGTTGAACTTCACCACAGTGAAATTCTCCCAGTGAACTCGCCTCTGCACCATGTGACTTTCTCATGCTGCTAGTGGGGATCTCACCATTTGTAAGTGAGAGGTTGAAGATGTGTGTTAGGGTTGGGATGAGGACTGTGACGAATTTAGGGAGAGATGGGACGGGAGCAGGTCAAGCGTGCAAGTGGTGAGATGTGATCTTGACAGGAGGGTGGAGAGATAATCTTCTGTCGTGGTGGAGAAGTTGGTTTTGGAGGAACAGGGCTGAGCAGCTAAGAGGGGCATTGGGAGCTGCGGGCTCCGTTAGGTTGGCTCCATCAGGTTGGATGGTGAACGTTGGTGGACAGCCATTTTCAGGTCTCTCCAGAGATGCTCAATTGGGCTTAGGTCAGGGCTCTGGCTGGGCCAGTCAAGAATGGTCACAGAGTTGTTGTGAAGCCACACCTTTGTTATATTAGCTGAGTGCTTAGAGTTATTGTCTTGTTGGAAGGTAAACCTTCCACCAAGTCTGAGGTCCAGAGCACTCTGGAAGAGGTATTCATCCAGGATATCTCTGTACTTGGCTGCATTCATGTTTCCTTCTATGACATCCAGTCATCCTGTCCCTGCAGCTGAAAAACACCCCATAGCATGATGCTGCCACCACAATGTTTCACTGTTGGGATTGTATTGGGCAGGTGATGAGCAGTGCCTGGTTTTCTCCACATATAACTATTAGAACTATCACCAAAAAGGTCTATCTTCATCTCATCAGACCAGAGAATCTTATTTCTCATAGTCTCATAGTCTGGGAGTAATGCATGTGTTTTTTAGCAAAATCTATGCGGGCTTTTATATGTCTTGCACTGAGGAGAGGCTTCCGTCGGACCACTCTGCCATAAAGGCCCAACTGGTGGAGGGCTGCAGTGATAGTTGACTTTGTGGAACTTTCTCCCATCTCCCTACTGCATCCGTGGAGCTCTGCCACAGTGATCTTGGGGTTCTTCTTTACCTCTCTCACCAAGGCTCTTCTCCCACAATTGCTCAGTTTGGCTGGACGGCCAGGTCTAGGAAGATTTTTGGTGGTCCCAAACTTCTTCCATTAAAGGACTATGGAGGCCACTGTGCTCTTAGGAACCATGAATACTGAAGAAATTCTTTTGTAACCTTGGCCAGGTGTGTGCATTGCCACAATTCTGTCTCTGAGCTCATTGGCCAGTTCCTTTGACCTCATGATTCTCATTTGGTCTGACATGCACTGTGAGATCTTATATAGACAGATGTATGCCTTTCCAAATCAAGTCCTATCAGTTTAATTAAACACAGCTGGACTCCAATGAAGGAGTAGAACCATCTCAAGGAGGATCACAAGGAAATGGATAGCATGTGACTTAAATATGAGTGTCTGAGCAAAGAGTCTGAATATTTATGACCATGTGATATTTCAGGTTTTCTTTTTTAAAAAATTTGCAAATTTTCTACACTTCTGTTTTTTTCAGTCAAGATGGGGTGCAGAGAGTACATTAAATGGCTGCAGTGAAACAGAGAGCGAAAAATTTAAAGGGGTCTGAATATTTTCTCTACCCACTGCAGATGTGGGATGATAGCGTGGGAAAGTTCAGAAACTTTCCCACGTTATCGAGTTCACTTCAGGTCAGCCGGGGACACAGCGGTTGTCAGTGAGGCTGCATGGACTCCCTGGCTCGATAGCGTGGGGAAGTTTAGGAACTTTTTCTCACACTGTCAGTTCACCTCAGGTCAACTGGGACTCCACGCAGCCTCTGTGATGTCAGCGGTAGTCAGTGAGGCTGCACGGAGTTCCTGGCTGACCTGAGGTTAGCTGACAGCGTGGGAAAAAGTACAGAAACTTTCCCATGCTAAGCAGTTCATCTCTGGTCAGCCGGGGCATCTGCGCAGAGATGAATTCATTCATTCTGCAGTGGTTTACAACGGGTAGCATTAGCACCGGTTCCTGTTGTAAACTAGTTAACCCCTTGTGATGGATTGCAGCGGGGGACCTGACTGAATGGCGGAGAGGTACAGAACAAGGGCTTTTTTTGGAGTGGCAGAATAATAAATATTGTCAAAAACTTAGTGTATTTATTTCATTAAAATATTTTTTAACTAATGTGTGTGTCTTTTTTAACCCTTTACTATTCTAGGGTTAATAATGGAGAGCTGTCTTATTGTCTTATTGACACCTCTCCATTATTACCCCAGTTTAATGTCACCTTTCAATAGCAAGGTGACATTTACCCATTATTATTAACCCATGAGCCACTTTTAAAGGACATGGTAATAGAGAGGCTAAGTGCCAGAAAAGGTGCATTTTTATAGATTTTTTGTAGCCAGGGGGCCAAAAACAATGGTCCCTCTCTAGGTTATTAATATCTGCCCTCGCTCACTGGCTTTCCCTCTCTGGTGGAGAAAATTGCGCGGGAGCACACACAAATTTTTTCTGCGACTATAGCCTTAAATTTAATCCCTAGAGTTTCACATTTTTCCTAACACAAACTACTAAATTGATTAAACACTGACATAAATTGTATGTAAACCATGTGTCATATCATGTCAGGTTCGGGAATGATTTTACTGAAGCCGGCAATTGATTTAGCGGCTATTATGCTATGAAGAACTCTATGAACTATATATATATATATATATATACAGTATATATATATACAGTATATATATGTGTCTCAATGACATGTATGTATATATATATGTATGTATGTATGTATTCTATGTGTATATATCTATTCTTTCTTTGGTGTTTTAACCTGTCAGGAGCATGCTCAGTTAAAAAAACATCCCCGGGATCCGTAATTTGTTGGATGATGACAGATTCTGCACCCATAGGCTTTCATTCTAGCGAACAACGGACATCGACGGATCCGTCGCTGTCCGATTTTTCGCTGGACACAAAAAACGTTGCTTTGTGCGTCGTATCCGGCCGCCGAACAAAAATTTTTCAACTGATCCGGCGAACGATGGACGAAACATGAAGCCATCCATCGCAATCCATTGCTAATACAAGTCTATGAGAAAAAAACGGATCCAGCGGCATCAGTCGCCGGATCCGTTTTTTAAAAAAAATGACAGATTGTGACTAATGGCATAAAACTGATATGTGAAATCAGCCTAAGAGAGGGCATGGGTAGATTAGTTAAGGAGTTTTCACTATTGAAATTCCACTTAATCTCAAAATACGTGTGTTAGGATTGGTGGGAAATGTGGGAAGGTCATTTCAGTTATTACAGACAGCCATCACTAAATAACTTTTTGAAACTAGAAAATCTATCATCAAACATTGGCTGGCAAATAGCCCTGCTGCAGTAAAAGAAGTGGTGCAGGTCATACATAGCAAAAATAAATATCAAATGTAAAGGGTCTCAGAGCGAAAAATCATATGAAAAAACCTTAAAACGATGCTTTATTATTAAAAGACCAAAAGGTCACACCACAAAGTGAACAGAACAAAACAACAACGTGTCCAATTAATCCCCAAATACAAAATACATGTAATGGGGGTTCCTAGGAGTCCCTATTTACGTCTAATGCTCAATCCTTCCTTGCCGCGGAGGTTGGCACCCTAGGGGGAACGTTGTGGCGCCCCCGCTCAACGGTGGCTGTCCCTATGGACCCTGATGAACCCTACAGCCACTAGGGATCCCTTCCCCGGTACTAAAGGGGCCCCTATCATTAGACAGAGATCAACTATAGTAAGGAGGACCCTAATCCCCAAAAAAATTAAAATCAAAGGAACACATTAATGTACTGGCATTAAGGTGATGGCATCTCAGTGACATGAGTCACATAGATACAACAGATACATCGGATAAATTCCACAGCAAATAGAGTATCCAATATCATTCATATGAGGTTAGATCAAAATGGCACAAAAAATGCAAACTCCACAGATGATCAATCGCTCAATAGCCAAAGATTTGCATGCATAGTGACAATAAACATGCCACCTGACTAGAGATACAGTGCCAATAAATACATAATCAAAACACTCAGTGATCAATGCTGCAGATACTCATCATGTCAAACGCCTTCTGCCATGTACGTGAAGCGCCTCGATGCGTTTCGCCCCATCTGGGCTCATCAGGAGGGCCGGTCTCAGTAAAAATAGTGTCCTGATGTGGTATAGTAGAT
Source organism: Dendrobates tinctorius (assembly GCF_039654945.1). Classification (NCBI taxonomy): domain Eukaryota; kingdom Metazoa; phylum Chordata; class Amphibia; order Anura; family Dendrobatidae; genus Dendrobates; species Dendrobates tinctorius. The sequence goes on along the minus strand of NW_027361692.1, from coordinate 3,264,379 downwards.
GTGCTGGCATGATAACCCTTATTTTATAGTTACCGCCACAGCGTTCGCCAGCTCCGGACGCTATGAAGGGACACACCCCCTTAACACTACTGCGCATGTCCCGACTAACAAAGAGACTCACCCATTGGTTATAGAGTGTCTCATTCATTTCCTCACATCAAGTGCGCCTGTCATGATTTAGGTAACGCCCCTGTCACGGATGAGAAAACAATCCCACCCTACCCCCGTATTAAACTGCGTTTGATGATAGACGCGCAAAGTACCGGGGGGTGGGTATGTGTTAATAAGAACATGTATTGATATTCAGTGTGACCTAGTTCCTAACACGCATGTCGCTCATCAATATACCACAGCAAAGGGGCTTGCGTGTATGCAGCCCGGAACTGCTTGTATTACTTCCGGATAGGTCAAAGGTGGATCTCACCGTGCAGAGCCACGGTCTCTCAAAAGCGCATTCACTGCATCAATAGCTCAAAAGTGTCCACCGGGCAGGTTCCAACTAGGAAACAACACCATCATGAATCCTTATTACTGCGCATGTCCCCCATCGGCCATTCAGAGCCCGCATACGTAGCGGGTACATAGCACTCAATGGAGGCCGGCAGCAAGCATCCCGAACAGAGGCACAATGGGAACAGATGAACCCGATCCTCCAAACCAGGAGAGCAGGGGCAATATGTAACGCTGGCACCATAACAAACAACCCATGTTCGTTTCTTTGTTTATACTACGATATCAAACACATTCAATGTAGATCCATGATGGAAATCATCATGTTAGTAGGGGCATTCTGTCCTCTGTTCATATATATATATATTTGGCCACTATGTAAATCTATATTAAACGCAATATTTTATATTAGCAGAGCAGAGGCAATGTATACTACTATCCTCATGAGTGAACATGTATTTTAATGCCCGTGTTCATCTCTTAAAAATGGTGCCAAATAAGACACCCTGTTTGTAGGTGCGTTAAATGCTTTATTAGTGTATATTACGCCAATACATAAATCTGTAATTGGCCAATATCGGACCTCAAACTAACTAAATCATCTGGGTGGTCTCAAGGCGGGAAATCAAGTCCCTAGTAGTGTACGGGGGAAATTTGAGTCATCAAGATAATTTGTCATGGTAAATCCATGTAGGTCTTAAAACTAGACCTTAACAAGAATTTGGAAAACAGTCCAGTCTTACAATTGGTCCTCATAGGAATCATGTCTGGGTTTAAAGCAAAATTTGATATATAACAGACACGTGAACAAGGATGAAGAATCACAAAAAATTACAAAAAACAGGCAAAGGATAGTTGTTCATTTAGTCCCCTTGGTTCACGACTCTCCATCCTGAATATCCATTCACACTCTCTTTTTAGGATGGTTTTATCTGTGTTGCCTCCTCTAGGGTTAATGTTCACTACCTCAATAATCGTGAACCTGACCTCAGCAAGGGAATTATTGTGGACTAATAGCATGTGCTTAGCCAAAGGGGTGTCTCTCCCGTTCCTGATATCTCCCATGTGCTCGCCTACTCTACGTCTGAATTCCCTCTTCGTCTTCCCTATATAATCCTTAGGGCAAGAGCAAGTGGCTAGATAGATCACTCCAGTGGTCTTACAGTTTGAGAAATTGCGTTGGTAGAAGGTTTCCCCCGTGGCAGCACTACAAAAGAATTTATTGGGTTTCATCCATCTACAAAGGCTACAGTCCCCACACTTGAAGAAACCAATAGGTTTCCTCTCAAGCCAAGTACCCTTCGGTTCAGGCCTCTTGTATTGACTATGTACTAACATGTCTCTAATGGACTTTCCTTTCCTAAATGTGATGTTGGGGCGTTCGCCTATCAGACTTCCAATATCTGGATCTAATCTAAGAATATCCCAGTGTCTTGTAATAATTCTCCTAACTTCTTGATGTTTATCATCAAATGTACCAATGATTCTGACTATTTCAGATGTATCCCTTTCCGTACGTTTCTGTAGGAGTTTCTGCCTATCCGCTCTTTCAGCAAAGTTTAATGCTGTATCCAAGACATGTGTCGGATATCCCTTTTCCCTGAATCTGTTATACATGTCACCAGCCTGACTAAAAAAGAGATCTTTTCTCGAACAGTTTCTCCTCAGTCTAAGGAACTGGCTTTTAGGGATTCCTCTCTTGAGAGGGACAGGGTGATGACTCTGCCAGTGAAGCAGACTGTTGGTGCTAGTGGGTTTACGATGGATCCTCGTTGAGATATTCCCAAAAGATTCTCTCCTGATTTTAATATCAAGGAAGGCCAGTTCTTGCTTCTCAATTTCAAAGGTGAATCTGAGATTAATAACATTATGGTTAAGCTCATTGACGAACATCTCAAATTGTTGTTTCGATCCCGACCATACAACAAAGACATCATCTATATAGCGATACCACATAGAGATGTGTTGCTGCCACCATTTTGTGTCACCTCCGAACACAATAGTCTCCTCCCACCAGCCCAGGAACAGATTTGCATACGACGGGGCGCAGGGGCTCCCCATCGCAGTGCCCCTGAGCTGGTGGAAAAACCCACCGTCGAAAGTGAAAACATTTCGTGTAAGGGTGAAATTGAGAAGAGATAATACAAAGCTATTGTGCTTTCTGCAAGCAATTGACCTTTGTTGTAGATAATGTTCAACACTGCTGATCCCTTCCTGGTGTGGGATACTACTGTATAATGCTTCTATATCAATAGAACCCAGCCAAGTACCTTCCTCAAGATGGATACCTTCCAGTTTTAATAATAGGTCTGATGTATCCCTCAGATATGAGGGAAGTGAGGTCACAAATGGACGCAAAATTTGATCTACATATATCCCACAATTTTGTATCAGGGAGTCCACCCCTGAGACAATTGGGCGTCCTTTCAGAGGATCTATACCCTTATGTACTTTTGGAAGTGCATAGAAGGTCGCCATCATTGGAAACTTGGGTACAAGGAAGTCAGATTCAGTTTTGGAAATTAATTTATTCAAGAGGGCCTCATCGACAAGGGATCTAAGTTCTGCCTTATAGTCCAATACTGGACTTACCTTCAGGACCTCATAGGTAGAAGCGTCCTGCAGAATATTTAGACACATCTTGCGATATTCTAGATGATTCATAATCACAAGGTTACCACCTTTATCAGATGATTTAATAATCAAATGGTCATTTCTCTTTAGACTCATGAGGGCATCCCGTTCCCCCATTGCCAGATTCTCCTCATCATCCCAGTTAGTTCTTTTCATAATCCTTTTGAGATCTCTCTCAACTAGTGATGCAAAAATGTCAATGTTCTTAGTATCCCCTGGAGGTGGCATCTTTTCACTCTTATTTTTGAGTTTAGTAAAGGGACCTTTACCATCCACTGGGAGATTCTCATTCTCTCTGAGGAGACCCATGAGTGCTTGATAACTCTCAATGTCCTCATCACTGAGGCCTTGTCTAAAGCACTCCTCCCGGTCATTATGTCTAAAGAATTTTTTCCATTTTAGTTTTCTGCAGAACAGATTGAGGTCCTTTACCCACTCAAAACAGTTGTAGCTGTTCGTGGGGACAAAGTTCAGTCCTCTTGACAGCACAATCGATTCTTCTTTACTTAGGGTGTGCGAGGATAGATTTATAATTTGACCCTTAGTTAGTTGAACCGGGTTCTTAGATGATAGCCTGCCCTCGCACCCCGCTCCAAAAAAGAGGACGAAGAGGATAAGGGTGTGATAGAGGAGGGGGTATTCAAGGAAGACGGTCCCGCAGGTACTGATGACATATTTACTTTTGAGTAAGATACTTCTTGTCTCATACTGCCCCTGTATGACCCTCTTCCCTTTCTTCTCCCCCTTCCACCCTGCCATCTTTGTTTCGGAAAAGAACCTCTGAATGATGGTACACTATCTGCTCTTTCTGTATCTGAGGCTTCTAAGTCAGACGACGATGCCTCTGACTGTCTTTCTGTTTGAAAATTGAAAACTTGATTCTCACTGAAGTCCCTCAGATCCCTTTGAAACTGAAGGTGTTTTCTTTCCTTCAGAAGGGCCTGATATCTTTCTACAGAGGTTTGTAACAGACCTTCCCTCCTGGCAAAATCAGAGTCCGTTTTATGCTTGAGAGTTAGCTCAATTAATGTATTGAGTTGGCTATTGGACCTCTCAAATATTTTCTTTTCTTCTACTAATAAAATTTGCATAAACCTTAATGATGCCTCAATAGATTCCTTTGTCCAGATATTCAAAAACTCAGGTGAGGTAACTCTTAGGGAAGGACTAATATTAATTCTAAGCCCTCTAGGTACAATACGATTTTTCAGATAATTTTCTAATGTCCTGATCTCCCACCAGGATTTGAGATAGTTTTTATAACCGACGTATGTTTCATTAAACAGATTCTTTAAAGCCTGTGGGCCAGTATTATTCTCTACGGTACCACCAATGTTGAACGCCTGATTCGCATCCTCCATCCATAAATCCGAATTAACCGGACCTGTCAAAAAACTGGCCATTCCAATTCCGAATTGCTAGCAAAAATAAATATCAAATGTAAAGGGTCTCAGAGCGAAAAATCATATGAAAAAACCTTAAAACGATGCTTTATTATTAAAAGACCAAAAGGTCACACCACAAAGTGAACAGAACAAAACAACAACGTGTCCAATTAATCCCCAAATACAAAATACATGTAATGGGGGTTCCTAGGAGTCCCTATTTACGTCTAATGCTCAATCCTTCCTTGCCGCGGAGGTTGGCACCCTAGGGGGAACGTTGTGGCGCCCCCGCTCAACGGTGGCTGTCCCTATGGACCCTGATGAACCCTACAGCCACTAGGGATCCCTTCCCCGGTACTAAAGGGGCCCCTATCATTAGACAGAGATCAACTATAGTAAGGAGGACCCTAATCCCCAAAAAAATTAAAATCAAAGGAACACATTAATGTACTGGCATTAAGGTGATGGCATCTCAGTGACATGAGTCACATAGATACAACAGATACATCGGATAAATTCCACAGCAAATAGAGTATCCAATATCATTCATATGAGGTTAGATCAAAATGGCACAAAAAATGCAAACTCCACAGATGATCAATCGCTCAATAGCCAAAGATTTGCATGCATAGTGACAATAAACATGCCACCTGACTAGAGATACAGTGCCAATAAATACATAATCAAAACACTCAGTGATCAATGCTGCAGATACTCATCATGTCAAACGCCTTCTGCCATGTACGTGAAGCGCATCGACGCGTTTCGCCCCATCTGGGCTCATCAGGAGGGCCGGTCTCAGTAAAAATAGTGTCCTGATGTGGTATAGTAGATGTGCTGGCATGATAACCCTTATTTTATAGTTACCGCCACAGCGTTCGCCAGCTCCGGACGCTATGAAGGGACACACCCCCTTAACACTACTGCGCATGTCCCGACTAACAAAGAGACTCACCCATTGGTTATAGAGTGTCTCATTCATTTCCTCACATCAAGTGCGCCTGTCATGATTTAGGTAACGCCCCTGTCACGGATGAGAAAACAATCCCACCCTACCCCCGTATTAAACTGCGTTTGATGATAGACGCGCAAAGTACCGGGGGGTGGGTATGTGTTAATAAGAACATGTATTGATATTCAGTGTGACCTAGTTCCTAACACGCATGTCGCTCATCAATATACCACAGCAAAGGGGCTTGCGTGTATGCAGCCCGGAACTGCTTGTATTACTTCCGGATAGGTCAAAGGTGGATCTCACCGTGCAGAGCCACGGTCTCTCAAAAGCGCATTCACTGCATCAATAGCTCAAAAGTGTCCACCGGGCAGGTTCCAACTAGGAAACAACACCATCATGAATCCTTATTACTGCGCATGTCCCCCATCGGCCATTCAGAGCCCGCATACGTAGCGGGTACATAGCACTCAATGGAGGCCGGCAGCAAGCATCCCGAACAGAGGCACAATGGGAACAGATGAACCCGATCCTCCAAACCAGGAGAGCAGGGGCAATATGTAACGCTGGCACCATAACAAACAACCCATGTTCGTTTCTTTGTTTATACTACGATATCAAACACATTCAATGTAGATCCATGATGGAAATCATCATGTTAGTAGGGGCATTCTGTCCTCTGTTCATATATATATATATTTGGCCACTATGTAAATCTATATTAAACGCAATATTTTATATTAGCAGAGCAGAGGCAATATATACTACTATCCTCATGAGTGAACATGTATTTTAATGCCCGTGTTCATCTCTTAAAAATGGTGCCAAATAAGACACCCTGTTTGTAGGTGCGTTAAATGCTTTATTAGTGTATATTACGCCAATACATAAATCTGTAATTGGCCAATATCGGACCTCAAACTAACTAAATCATCTGGGTGGTCTCAAGGCGGGAAATCAAGTCCCTAGTAGTGTACGGGGGAAATTTGAGTCATCAAGATAATTTGTCATGGTAAATCCATGTAGGTCTTAAAACTAGACCTTAACAAGAATTTGGAAAACAGTCCAGTCTTACAATTGGTCCTCATAGGAATCATGTCTGGGTTTAAAGCAAAATTTGATATATAACAGACACGTGAACAAGGATGAAGAATCACAAAAAATTACAAAAAACAGGCAAAGGATAGTTGTTCATTTAGTCCCCTTGGTTCACGACTCTCCATCCTGAATATCCATTCACACTCTCTTTTTAGGATGGTTTTATCTGTGTTGCCTCCTCTAGGGTTAATGTTCACTACCTCAATAATCGTGAACCTGACCTCAGCAAGGGAATTATTGTGGACTAATAGCATGTGCTTAGCCAAAGGGGTGTCTCTCCCGTTCCTGATATCTCCCATGTGCTCGCCTACTCTACGTCTGAATTCCCTCTTCGTCTTCCCTATATAATCCTTAGGGCAAGAGCAAGTGGCTAGATAGATCACTCCAGTGGTCTTACAGTTTGAGAAATTGCGTTGGTAGAAGGTTTTCCCCGTGGCAGCACTACAAAAGAATTTATTGGGTTTCATCCATCTACAAAGGCTACAGTCCCCACACTTGAAGAAACCAATAGGTTTCCTCTCAAGCCAAGTACCCTTCGGTTCAGGCCTCTTGTATTGACTATGTACTAACATGTCTCTAATGGACTTTCCTTTCCTAAATGTGATGTTGGGGCGTTCGCCTATCAGACTTCCAATATCTGGATCTAATCTAAGAATATCCCAGTGTCTTGTAATAATTCTCCTAACTTCTTGATGTTTATCATCAAATGTACCAATGATTCTGACTATTTCAGATGTATCCCTTTCCGTACGTTTCTGTAGGAGTTTCTGCCTATCCGCTCTTTCAGCAAAGTTTAATGCTGTATCCAAGACATGTGTCGGATATCCCTTTTCCCTGAATCTGTTATACATGTCACCAGCCTGACTAAAAAAGAGATCTTTTCTCGAACAGTTTCTCCTCAGTCTAAGGAACTGGCTTTTAGGGATTCCTCTCTTGAGAGGGACAGGGTGATGACTCTGCCAGTGAAGCAGACTGTTGGTGCTAGTGGGTTTACGATGGATCCTCGTTGAGATATTCCCAAAAGATTCTCTCCTGATTTTAATATCAAGGAAGGCCAGTTCTTGCTTCTCAATTTCAAAGGTGAATCTGAGATTAATAACATTATGGTTAAGCTCATTGACGAACATCTCAAATTGTTGTTTCGATCCCGACCATACAACAAAGACATCATCTATATAGCGATACCACATAGAGATGTGTTGCTGCCACCATTTTGTGTCACCTCCGAACACAATAGTCTCCTCCCACCAGCCCAGGAACAGATTTGCATACGACGGGGCGCAGGGGCTCCCCATCGCAGTGCCCCTGAGCTGGTGGAAAAACCCACCGTCGAAAGTGAAAACATTTCGTGTAAGGGTGAAATTGAGAAGAGATAATACAAAGCTATTGTGCTTTCTGCAAGCAATTGACCTTTGTTGTAGATAATGTTCAACACTGCTGATCCCTTCCTGGTGTGGGATACTACTGTATAATGCTTCTATATCAATAGAACCCAGCCAAGATGCCATCACCTTAATGCCAGTACATTAATGTGTTCCTTTGATTTTAATTTTTTTGGGGATTAGGGTCCTCCTTACTATAGTTGATCTCTGTCTAATGATAGGGGCCCCTTTAGTACCGGGGAAGGGATCCCTAGTGGCTGTAGGGTTCATCAGGGTCCATAGGGACAGCCACCGTTGGGCGGGGGCGCCACAACGTTCCCCCTAGGGTGCCAACCTCCGCGGCAAGGAAGGATTGAGCATTAGACGTAAATAGGGACTCCTAGGAACCCCCATTACATGTATTTTGTATTTGGGGATTAATTGGACACGCAGGTCATACATATCAAAATTTTGATGGAGAAAAAAGAGTATACATCAGGAGAGATGCTGTTACTAAATTTGGAAAAATATGGGAGGACTGGATAAGATGCCCGACTGTAGTTTCAGATGTGCTGGCAAAGGGCACTATTTTCAATCCTCTGGTACTGTGAATTATGATTGCTATTTATTCAAGCTGGGTTTTGTTTCTCAGGAATTCTACTAATCTGTCCGTGCATTACCATCTATCCTTTTGCCGCACACCAATGAGGGAGGAATGGTTTTTTTCTGCTGTTTTGAGAAATGTTGGTTTACCATTTTTTTTTAATTTATGTAATAACTGTGCTTTGGCCTACTGATATGTTACTTTTTTCTTGTGTTGTAAGTAGAGTTGAGCGACTTTGGTCGGATTGGGTTTCATGAAACAAAATTTGTTTCGGATGAAACTGGTCCGACTAGGGCAAAAAAAGTCGGAGTTTCGTCCAAAACCCGACCCCAATGCAAGTCAATGGGGAATAAAAGTCGGCATTGAGTGGATGAATGTCTTTTTTTGCCCTAGTCGGACAAGTTTCATCCGACTCAAATTTTATTTCATGAAACCCGATCCGACCAAAGTCACTCAACTCTAGTTGTAACATTGGCATTTGAACAGTTATTATCTTTTTTCTAATTCTTTTTCTTTTAATAAAAGTTTATTGATTTAAAAAAAAGATTATTGCAAAGGGGAAAAATGTATGCAAAGAGGAAAAATGTTGAAAAATTATGGATAAAGGTCAAATCAGAATCTCAATTTGCAGGCACGGTGTTTTGAAGTGTTGCCCCTTGTCAGTTCAAAGCCAATAAGATGACTCTCATACAGCCAAATAAGATCTCACACTTTGCACTGATGAGGGGCATTACCTTGAAAACTCCATGCCTGCAAACGGAGATTCAGGTTTGGCTTTTATACTAATTCGTATGGTAAGGCTCGTTAACCTTTTAACCTCTTGGTGGTTTGCATGTTAATGACCCGGCCAATTTTTACAATTCTGACCATTGTCTTTTATGAGGTAATAACTCTGGAACGCTTCCACGGATCCTGGTGATTCTAACACTGTTTTCTTGTGACATATTGTACTTCATGTTAGTGGTAACATTTCTTTAATATTGTCAGGATCCTGTCAGTGCCGGCGTGCAGCCTCCGCTGAGCAGGGACTCACCCACACTGTAGGGGTACCAGGGTCAGGTACAGCCAGAAAGTACCGATACACAGGACCTGTGGACGCTGAAGTTAGCAAGCAGACACAGGACCTACGATCATGTGACTAAGGGGGCGGGGCTTAGCATCCTGCTTAGTGAGATGGCAAGACACCATACAGGATTACTCAGAGTCAGGCAAAACGGGGTTCATACACAGAGATAGCCGTAACGTACCAGGGATGAGACAGAACGGATAGTCAGGGCCAAGCAGAAGTCAAAACCAAACGGACATAGAAGGTACCAAGCAGAATCCAAAACAATATCCAGAGCACAGATCGAGTCATACACAGATAATCAAGCAACCAGAACACAGCACAAGCACACTCAGGGGTCACCACACTATGCCAAGGGCAAGAGTATAACTGACAGGGATGGGAGCATCCTGAGGCTATAAGAAGCCTCTCCCAGAACCAGGGAGAGGCCACAATCATAGCCCCAGGTGTGCAGGTAAGCCTGCACTGGGATCACAACCTTTAACCCCAGAAATGCCAGTCATCAGCACTGGTTCCAGACATTAACCCCACGTGTGCGAGTCAAACCCGCACTGAGATCATGACAAATATAACTTGCATTTATTTGTGAAAAAAACGGAAAGTTGGGAAAAAATATTGAAAATGTCGCAATTTTCCAACTTTGAATTTTAATGCCCTTAAATCACAGAAATATGGCACTCAAACTACTTAATAAGTAACATTTTGCACATCTTTACTTTACATCAGCACAATTTTGAAACCAAATTTTTTTTTTGTTAGGAAGTCATAAGGATTAAAAGTTGACCAGTGATTTCTCATTTTTACAACACCTTTTTTTAATTAGGGATCACATCACATTTGATCACTTTGAGGGGTCTCTATGATTGAAAATACCCAAAAGTACACCATTCTAAATTCTGCACCCCTCAAGGTGCTCAAAACCACATTCAAGAAGTTTATTAAGCCTTCAGGTGCTTCACAGGAATTTTTTTAATGTTTAAAAAAATGAACATTTAACTGTTTTTCACAAAAAAATTTACTTCAGGTCAAATTTTTTTATTTTAACAAGGGTAACAGCAGAAATTGGTCTCCAAAAGTTTTTGTGCAATTTGTCCTGAGTACGCTGATTCCCGATATGTGGGGGGGACCACTGCTTCGGCGCATGGCAGAGCATGAAAGGGAAGGACTTTTTCAATGGAAAATTGGCTGGAATTGAGATCTGACGCCATGTTGTGTTTGGAGAGCCTGATGTGCCTAAACAGTGGGGACCCCCACAAGTAACCCCATTTTGGAAACTAGACCCTCCAAGGAACTTATCTAGATGTGTGGTTAGCACTTTGAACCCCCAAGTGCTTCACAGAAGTATATAACGCCCAGGCGTGAAAATAAAAAAATCATATTTTTTCCACAAACATGATCTTTTAGTCCCCAATTTTTTATTTTACCAAGGGTAACAGGAGAAATTGGACCCCAAAAGTTGTTGTGCAATTTGTCCTGATTAGGCTGATACCCCATATGTAGGAGTAAACCACTGTTTGGGCGCATGGCAGAGCTTGGTAGGGAGGAGCACAGTTTGACTTTTTCAACGCAGAATAAGCTGGAATTGAGATCAAACGCCATGCTGCATTTGGAGAGCCCCTGATGTGCCTGAACAGTGGAAACCTCCAATTCTAACTCTAGCCCTAACTCCAACACACCCCTAACGATATTCCAAACCCTAACCCTAGCCCTAACACTAACCCTAACCCTAATGGAAAATGGAAATAAATACATTTTTTTTATTTTATTTTTTTTCCCTAAGGGGGTGATAAAGGGGGGTTTGATTTACTATTTATAGTGGGGTTTTATGTTTGGCAGCTGTCACACGCTAAAAGATGCTTTTCATTGCAAAAAATAGTTTTTGCATCACCACATTTTGAGAGCTATAATTTTTCCATATTTTGGCCCACAGAGTCATGTGAGGTCTTATTTTTTGCGGGACGAGTTGACATTTTTATTGGTACCATTGGTGACATCTTTTGGTCGCTTTTTATTCCGATTTTTGGGACGCAAAATGAGCAAAAACCAGCAATTCATGAATTTCTTTTAAGGGGAGCGTTTACACCATTCCGCATGTGGTAAAATTGATAAAGCAGTTTTATTCTTTGGGTCAGTAGGATTACAGCGATACCTCATTTATATCTTTTTTATGTTTTGGCGCTTTTGTACAATAAAAACAATTTTATATAAAAAAATAATTATTTTTGCATCGCTTTATTCTGCGAGCTATAACTTTTTTATTTTTTCACTGATGATGCTGTGTGGTGGCTCGTTTTTTGCAGGACAAGATGTCGTTTTCAGCAGTACCATGGTTATTTATATTCGTCTTTTTGATTGCGCGTTATTGCACTTTTTGTTCAGCAGTATGATGATAAAGCATTGTTTTTGCCTTGTTTATTTTTTTTAAAGGGTTCACTAAAGGGGTTAACTAGTGGGACAGTTTTATAGGGCAGGTCGGCTTGGACATGGCGATACTAACTATGTGTACTTTTATTGTTTTTATTATTTACATAAAGAAATACATTTATTGGGGAATGTTTTTTTTTCTTTATTTAGGATTTTTTTTTAAATTATTTTAACACTTTTTAAAAAAAAACTTTTTTACATTGTCCAGGGGGGGGACATCACTTTGTAAAGTTAGATCGCTGATCTGACATTTTGCACAGCAATGTGTCAGATCAGCGATCTGACTGGCAGTGTGGGAGGCTTCTCAGCGCCTGCTCTCAGCAAGCGCTGAGAAGTCACCTATCTGGAAGGATCCCGCAGCCATCTTAGATCTGGGGTCCTGCAGGGAGGAGGCCCTTGGAGCAACACGAGCACACTGTGTTGTTCTGAGGGTTTCGGTGAAGCACGCAGGGAGCACCCCCTGCGCGATGCTTCCCTATGCCCCGATACACTGCGATCATGTTTGATCGAAGTGTGCCGGGGGTTAATGTGCTGGGTGTCAGCTGTGATAATCAGCTGACACGCGGCCACCATAATCTGCTGACACCCGCTATGATGTACTATCCCATCCATAGGCATTAAGGCCCAGGGCACATGGACTGGATAGTACGTCATATGTCAGAAAGGGGTTAAAGGGTCAATAGTGACTTAGGATTTCTACTTCCAATAATTGGCACAAGATTTCAAGTCCTTTTACTCTCTGAAGAGGCAAGTTGCATATTAAATTTTCCAGAGGAGTATTGCAAGGCTAAAAAGTCTCCTTGCATTGGCATGCCAGGACAAATATGTCACTCTGCACACAGAGAAACATTACCCCTTAGATCCCACTAAGAAGTCTCTCAAACAGCCAATGCATGCAGGATTTACGTAATTTAGACTAGTATTATGCTAACTAGAGATGAGCAAATCTCCAAAATTTTATTTCAAGTAGATTCACTCAATTTGGCCAGCATGCAGTTTCAAATCGGTCTTATCAAATGTGCCCCAATTGCTGTGAGAAAAAATATTTGTTATGCTATGAGGTTCCTTACAAATATCAAAGGGATGCTTTTGGGTTAAAAAACACATTATGTTCTCATGTCTTAGGAACTTTCCTGACTCCTTAAGTCACATTCACCACAACCCCATGGTCTTCATAAGGAGTCTTCTATTTTTTCATTGCTGAGGTATGTGAATGGCCTCACACAGCTGCTTGTTGGGTCATGCGTATGAAGAGGATCACAAATCTGTGGAAGTGGCAAATGGAGTCAGAGAGGGATTTTTTATATTAACCCATTCACCTGACCTCTGTGTCTCCACTTATTCTCTATGGAACCACTGCTCCTTCAGCAATAAACTCCACAACTGCTATACTTCTTGCAATCTATCTTTCCAGGGTCTCACTGAAACATGGCTTTCACTCTGTGATGAAGGCTCCCATGTTGTGCTCTGTTATGGTGCCCTTCACATCAGTCACACTTCTTTAACCTGACAATAAACATGGACCTTGTCTAAGAGTTAGCCTTTTAGTGTTTTATAATTGCACCTTCAACCCAATTTCACTTTTACCCTCATTTCTTTGTAACTTCTCTCTGTCTGTATCTATTTCTCCTCCAACTTTCCAGTGTCCATCATATACTGACTCCCTTGGCCCAGCCATCACCTTTGTTGATCATTTCTCCTTCTGGCATCTACAATATTTCTCTGTTAATATTCTCACCATCATCAATGGTGATTTAAACATCCCTATTGACACCCACCAATCAGTAGCCTCCAAACTTTTGTCACTCACTTCATCCTTCAGTCTTATACATTGGTTCTCCGCAACCAGCCATAAAGATGGTAATATCCAAGACCTCATCTTAACCCATCTTTGTTATTTATCTAATCTGACAACCTCACCTCTCTGTCAATTTGACCATCACCTGCTTGAATTCTCATCCCAGGAGAATATATATGTGTGCATAATTATTGGGCAACTATTAGTGTCAGGACTATTATACAACTAAATGAAAAGTGTAAAATCTCCAGTCTCAATTGTCTATATTCATCTGTTCAAGTGAGAAAACCACAAGATCTGAATAAACTCACAACCTACTGTCTCCTTCCCTTTTATTATTATTATTATTATTATTATTATTATTATTATTATGCATTTACAGTCATATGTAAAAGTTTGGGCACCCCTATTAATGTTAACCTTTTTTCTTTATAACAATTTTGGTTTTTGCAACAGGTATTTCAGTTTCATATATCTAATAACTGATGGACTCAGTTATATTTCTGGATTCAAATGAGGTTTATTGTACTAACAGAAAATGTGCAATCTGCATTTAAACAAAATTTGACCGGTGAAAAAGTATGGGCACCCTTATCATTTTCTTGATTTGAACATTCCTAACTACTTTTTACTGACTTCCTGAAGCACTAAATTGGTTTTGTAACCTCATTGAGCTTTGAACTTCATAGCCAGGTGTATCAAATCATGAGAAAAGGTATTTAAAGTGGCCACTTGCAAGTAGTTCTCCTATTTGATTCTCCTATGAAGAGTGGCATCATGGGATCCTCAAAACAACTCTCAAATGATCTGAAAACAAAGATTATTCAACATAGCTTTTCAGGGGAAGGATACAAAAAGTTGTCTCAGAGATTTAACCAGTCAGTTTCCACTGTGAGGAACACAGTAAGGAAATGGAAGAACACAGGTACAGTTCTTGTTAAGCCCAGAAGTGGCAGGCCAAGAAAAATATCAGAAAGGCAGAGAAGAAGAATGGTGAGAACAGTCAAGGACAATCCACAGACCACCTCCAAAGACCTGCAGCATCATCTTGCTGCAGATGGTGTCACTGTGCATCGGTCAACAATACAGCGCACTTTGCACAAGGAGAAGCTGTATGGGAGAGTGATGCGAAAGAAGCCGTTTCTGCAAGCACGCCACAAACAGAGTCGCCTGAGGTATGCAAAAGCACATTTGGACAAGCCAGTTACATTTTGGAAGAAGGTCCTGTGAACTGATGAAACAAAGATTGAGTTGTTTGGTCATACAAAAAGGCGTTATGCATGCGCTGTATTGTTGACCGATGCACAGTGACACCATCTGCAGCAAGATGATGCTGCAGGTCTTTGGAGGTGGTCTGTGGATTGTCCTTGACTGTTCTCACCATTCTTCTTCTCTGCCTTTCTGATATTTTTCTTGGCCTGCCACTTCTGGGCTTAACAAGAACTGTACCTGTGTTCTTCCATTTCCTTACTATGTTCCTCACAGTGGAAACTGACTGGTTAAATCTCTGAGACAACTTTTTGTATCCTTCCCCTGAAAAGCTATGTTGAATAATCTTTGTTTTCAGATCATTTGAGAGTTGTTTTGAGGAGCCCATGATGCCACTCTTCATAGGAGAATCAAATAGGAGACCTACTTGCAAGTGGCCACTTTAAATACCTTTTCTCATGATTTGATACACCTGGCTATGAAGTTCAAAGCTCAATGAGGTTACAAAACCAATTTAGTGCTTCAGGAAGTCAGTAAAAAGTAGTTAGGAGTGTTCAAATCAAGAAAATGATAAGGGTGCCCATACTTTTGCACCGGTCAAATTTTGTTTAAATGCAGATTGCACATTTTCTGTTAGTACAATAAACCTCATTTGAATCCAGAAATATAAGTGAGTCCATCAGTTATTAGATATATGAAACTGAAATACCTGTTGCAAAAACCAAAATTGTTATAAAGAAAAAAGGTTAACATTAATAGGGGTGCCCAAACTTTTACATATATGACTGTATATAGAGCCATTTATTCCATGGCACTTTACATGTGAAAAGGGGAAATATAGACAAGTATAATAAACATGTGTAAGACAAGGGACACACAAGTACATAAGGAGAGGGGGACCCTGCCCGCGAGGGCTCGCAGTCTACAGGGATGGGTGAGGATACGCTAGGAGAGGGTAGAGCAGGTCGTGCGGTGGTTCAGTAGACCGAGGATCATTGCAGGCTGTAGGCTTGTCGGAACTGGTGGGTCTTCAGGTTCTTCTTGAAGGTTTCCATTGATGGTGAGAGTCTGATGTGTTGCGGCAGAGAGTTCCAGAGTATGGGGGAAGCATGGGAGAAGTCTTGTATGCAGTTGTGGGAAGAAGAGATAAGGGGGGAGTAGAGAAGGAGGTCTTGAGATGATCGAAGGTTGCGTGTGGGTAGGTACCTAGCCCTAGAACGCATGACCATAAAAATCTACACTTTCACATACCTGGGGCCTTTTAGGCCCGTGTGCAAATAACATGGAATAACTCAAACAAAAATAATTTTCAAAGTTTATTTGAAAATTGCAAAGTAAGAATGCATTCCCAAAGTAAGAGCGCTGGTGTCTGCCAGGAGGAGATCTGTAATGGATCTGACCTCCTGGTGACCCCAGCTAAGGCTTGCGGAATCCCGGCATTCCAGCACGCCTTAACTGGAGTTACCAAGAGATCAGATCCATTAAGGATCACCTCCTGGCAGACGACCCCAGCGCCAGTGGGATCACAGCCTAAGATGTGAATAATTCAAACCATTATTATGTGCAAAAAAAACAAAAGAGTAACTGAACGGGCTTAAAATGCCCAATATATGCATTCGAAATAACTCTTTATAATAATGTTTTTTTGTCTAAAAGTTTTTTATATAAAAGTTGCAGTAAACATGCTGCAGGAATATCTCTTTTCAAAGGTTCCTTTTCTACTTTACTAATGACCGCAACAACTGACAGGACGAGTTCTCTTGTCATCAAAACGAAGGCTTCTCCGAATATCCTCAAATCTATTGACTGACATTGTAGCTTTGTAATGTGGATCTGAAAAAGGGTTCATAAAGAGTTCTCTGATAGGAACATCGTATGATTATGTACTCCCTGCCAGAAGAGTAAGGCCAATATAAGCATACAGTTCCTCTTTTGTTATATTTTTCCATGTTTTTTTCTTCCTGAAGCGATACGTTTTCCTTCTAAGTTAGTGCACAAAACTACCTCATCTACAATATCATCTGAAAAAAATTTACAGAACATATCTCTTTTGGACAAGAATTGTGGAATTCCTACAGTTCCTTGAGCAACTCTTACAATATTATGTGATGGGGTTCGTCCAAGAACCTAAGCAGTACTGTTTCAAAAAACATTAGTTTTGGATGTTCTATTTGTACGTTCTGCTGGATCCATTACTTCTTCATCATCTGAAGAATCACTGGACGATGAAGTAGAGACATTAGCTGGTGGCATGTACTCTTCATCAGACAAAGAAAGTTCACTGTCTTCATCACTATCAAAAATGATTGCTTCGATTTCTTGGTCAGTCAAATCCCTGGATGTAGACTGTGCCATTGTAATCTTAGAAGTCAGTAAACTAAAATGAAGAAAAAAAAAGATTACAATCAGGGTTGTACACTCTTTGTTAGTGTGTGTGCTAAGGGTAAAGTGCAGACCCCTCCTCTCACCTTCAGCAGGTCACCACTTTCTTTTAGGTGCAGTAGAAGCTTTTGGATTTTTGGAACTCAGAAAGTTTCTTTTTCAAGAAACAAGAAAGCTGACTCCTTCCTCCAAAGTCTCTTCAGCAAGTAGCACACAATGAACAGTGTTCGGGACCTATGATGATGTCAGAGACGCATGACGTTGTGAGGGAGCCTCCTTCCCAAGATCACATGACCATGTAGTCAGGCAGAGTTCACACTCTTCATAGCAACAGCAGAGTCATAAAGACTGAGTCAAAGTCTTCCCCAGCAACAGTGAAGACAAAAAGACTTAGGATCACATGTAAACCTAGTACGGGCCTAAAAGGCCCCAGGTATGTGAATATGGGGTATTCACAAAAAAGAGTTGTTATACCGAAATGCCTGTAACATAAAAATAAATGAACAACTGGAAATGACAAACAACTATATACCTGAGGAATACCTAGAGTTTCAAAATTCTAACTAAAGTAATCTTGCAGAAAATAGAAAACAATTAACAGGGCGGGCCTGTGAAGCCCCAGGTATGCGTTCTAGGGCTAGAGACCATTTCACAGATGTATGGAGGAGACAGGTTGTGGATGGCTTTGTATGTCATGGTTAGGGTTTTAAACTGGAGCCTCTGGACAATAGGAAGCCAGTGAAGGGCCTGGCATAGGGGAGAGGCTGGGGAATAGCGGGGAGACAGGTGGATTAGTCGGGCAGCAGAGTGTAGGATGCACTGGAGTGGTGCCAGAGTGCTAGAGGAGAGGCCAGAGAGTAGGAGGTTGCAGTAGTTGAGGTGGGATAGGATAAGAGCATGCACTAGTGTTTTTGTGGTTTCGTGGTTGAGGAATGAGCGGATCCGGGAAATGTTTTTGAGTTTGAGGCGGCAGGAGGAGGCAAGGGTTTGGATATGTGGTTTGAAAGAGAGCGCAGAGTCGAGGATCACCCCAAGGCACCGAGCATGCGGGACTGGGGAAAGAGAGCAGCCATTGACATTGATGGATAGGTCTGGTGGAGGCGTAGAGTGTGATGGGGGAAAGATGATGAATTCTGTTTTGTCCATGTTCAGTTTGAGAAAGCGAGCAGAGAAGAAGGCTGAGATAGCAGTCAGACATTGTGGGATTTCAGTCAGTAAGGAGGTGAGGTTGGGTCCAGATAGGTAGATCTGCGTGTCATCGGCATAGAGGTGATACTGCAAACTGTGGGATTCTATGAGCTGTCCCAAGCCGAAGGTGTAGATGGAGAATAGTAGGGGTCCTAGGACAGAGCCTTGAGGAACACCGACAGACGGGGCGAGGTGAGGAGGTGGTGTGTGAGAGGGAGACACTAAATGTTCGGTCTGTTAGGTATGATGAGATCCAGGATAGGGCCAAGTCTGTGATGCCAAGAGATGAGAGAGTCTGTAGCAGGAGGGAATGGTCTACGGTGTCGAAGGCAGAGGACAGGTCCAGGAGGAGGACAGAGTAGTGTCGCTTGTTCTTAGCGGTTAGTAAGTCGTTAGTGACTTTAATTAGGGCAGTTTCAGTTGAGTGATGAGGTTGGAAGCCAGATTGTAACCGGTCAAAGAGGGAACAGGAGGAGAGGTGGGAGGACAGTTCAAGATATACATGCTGTTCCAGTAGTTTTGAGGCTTAAGGGATAAGAGATATTGGGTGATAGTTAGACACAGAGGATGGTCAAGGGATGGCTTTTTGAGGATGGGTGTGATTGAGGCATGATTGAAGGATGAGGGAAAGACACCATTTGTAAGTGAAAGGTTGACCCTGTATATTGTTATCCTATGAGGGTCTTTTCCCCTTCCACACCAATGTGTCATATTGTTTAATTTAATGGATGCATCTCACCCCTTACACAAGTACAGCACTATGGAGTTAATGGTGATTTAAAAATAAACAATAATAATATCCATACAATGTGCATGTAAAGAAGAAAAATCCTGAAAAATGAAAAATCCTTCTATTATTAACAGTGCAGCATGTTGCTCACATTTAAGGCTACTTCCTGCCATTTTAGATGTGAGTTTGAATTCTGGTAGTGGCCACATTTTAAGAAAAAAAAAGCTGTATTTAATTAAATTTATTTAAGTCCAGCGCAAAATAGATGCTGATCCTGAATTGCAGGAACTGAACACAGGAGTGTCATCAGTAGCATATATGCATTGAGCCTGCATGTTTAGGATAAATGAGGACATCACTGTGATGCCCCTGAGAAATTGTGCAGATTTCTTATCATGAGGACTCAAGCTGAAGTTGGGACATAAGGCTGACCTTTCTTGATCGAGTGCAGTGTCTCCCAAACTCCAGTCCTCACGCCCCCAACAGAACAGATCATGTTTTCACGATTTCCTCAGTATTGCATAGGTGATGGAATTATTATCAGGGCATCAGAAATTGATACAGGTTCTCTCATCTGTGCAGCACCAGGTGCTGAATCTGTGATATTTTGGAGCTTGCTGTATGTGGATTCATAAAAATCTCATTGAACTTATTGAGAGTAGAGGTTTAAGGTGGTATCGGAATATCCAGCCCAACTCATGCTTAAGGATAAAAGAATTGTGAACGACTATGAGCTTACTGCCAGACTTGTATCTTCTCAGGTTCGTCAGTAGTAATATGGTCTTCTTCTACAGTTGGTATATCGCTGATTTGTTTTATTTAACAATTTTTTTTTTATTTAAAATCATAAATTTTCAATATACTCTCAAGTATGCTACATAATATATAGTTGGAGTCAATACAATTATGCATGAATATTAGTGGTTTTACCACATTTTACTACACCACAAAATATGATAATAATGCTATGTAAATAGTTAAATTGCTTATTGCGAGACATTTTTCATAAGACACAAAACTCCTAGCGTATAAACATAAAAAAATATTTTTGCAATGTTTTATCACGAATCAGATAAATCAGTTTCATCCAGTTAAACCTGTCACGGAAGATTAAAAATTAAGTATAATACTTTCTCCTTGTCTGAAAAAAATAATATTTCACATGTTTTTGTCATTTTATGTCTTGTAGGTTACAGTTATATATGTAGCAAATTAGATCTTTCAGACGGCTATGATATAGCATTAGCTACGCAATGGCAATAAATGCATAAGCCTTACAGCAACGTAAGCTGCAGCAGCATTTTATTATTCATTTCAAACGTCTGTTCTCTAGCACTAAGAAAAATTGGATGACCCTATATTTTGTTGTCAGGTTTATGACTTAGGTAGATTATCTAGCTACTCTCACTTTTTGTAATGCTGCCAGATCTACTAGAAGGTCATCAGAACCCTGTTGTCTTATGATACATAGTTTACAAAGGAATGTGGCAAAGGTGATTTCCTCTGTGTAGCAAGGTTAATGTTTTTCAAAGCCCACTGTATGACTACATAGTATGGCTAATAAGGTACACATATTCTATTGCAAAGATGCTGAAGTCTCTGTAAAAGAAACATTTACATTAGAGGAGTATTCTCAAAATTAAAAGTTATACCTTATCTATGAGATAGGGGATAACATCATAATCCCTGGGAGTCCATATAATGGGACCTCCTCATGGATCTCCAGAACTGGTTTTGTGAAGAGCCCAGGTTGAATGGAGTGGAGATTTATTATATGCACTGACACTCCATCCATTCTTAATGGGAGCAACAGAGACTGCCGAGCACTGCTCAGCAATTCATAGCTTCCAGGATTCAGGATTAGAGATGAGTGAACCTTTTAAGGTTTGGTTCGGATTCACCGAATGCATCATCTTTTGCCGAACATGAGAATTGATTGAACGGAGGGCACCGCCAAACGAATAAGAGACACTAAGGGGTTCACCAAAGATATATTCAGAGACAATATACAAAAAGAGGGAAAGCAATATATCTAGATATGGGAGCACCACAAGATATGAAAAAATTAGCAAATTTTATTTATGAATTCCGACACATACACAAGACAACACACAAAACATTAAAAACAATTAAAAAGTGCAAAGTGCAATCAAGTCAAATCATGGAATGATGATGCAATGACTCTCCCACATCAAAAAATCCCTACATAGCAGCAATGGTATATAAATAAGCGTCAAACAGACCACCTCAAAAGACATTCAATATTACATACAATATGCGCAGAAAAGTTTGGTCTAAATAAGTGAGGGGGCCTGTATATATAAGAGATACTAGACGCTATTCACAGCACCATATGGACCAAAAAAGGGGGAGGCAGAAGGTGAGCCTATTGTTAAACAAATGCCTGAGTCAGGCACACATGTGTCCAAAGTGTCAAATACCTGACCATAGATATAAAAGGCAGATAACCCCAAAGCTGACAGGTATGCAAGGACCAAAAATACCCGGCATGTAGGTGAATAAAGTGCCGAGGAAGTGCTGAGAGTAGCTTGTGAGATGAAGAAGCCACATAGAGAGTGGCGATACGCGTGGGGCTCTGCTCACCCCACAAGCTACTCTCAGCACTTCCTTGGCACTTTATTCACCTACATGCTGGGTATTTTGAGGGACTTTGCAGCCCCAGTCTCCTGTGAAGTCACAATTGAGAGTCCTCTCAAATGAAAAGTCATAGGAAGTATAATAATAAATAAACCTCATTTAGAGACTAGGTAGCTAGGCAGAAGTTTAACAATTTAAAAAACACTATGGTGCTAATGTATGTTGGTTCTATTAGCAGCAAACAAAAGAAAATACCTCCATTCACCTATAAGATTATTGAAGTGTGTAAATATAAATATTCATGCTTGCCAGAACCAATTTGTAAAATTAAAACACTTAAGCCTGACAAAGAAGCGAAACGTGCATTGGGGCGACGGGGATGCCATTGTGACTATCTCTTATCATGTAAGTGCCCTTTGAGTTCTTTCTAATATATCTGACCATGGCTATACAGTCAGCTTCACACTTGTGCAGTCTACACTATTAGTCTGTAGTTTATACTTTGTTTTACTGGTGCTGGCTTCCGATATATATGTTTTTGTGGATATAAGGGCAAGTTATGCTTGCTATAAATGAACTATTTCAATATATTTATTTGCTATATCCATGGTACACAATACTATTAATAATTTTTTCGGTAACGTGTAATATGGCTCCCCGTTTGGGTAGCAGTATCCCTGTCATTGTTTTTTATTTTTGAAGGAATATTTTGGTTTAATTACATATAATAAAATCTATTTATTTTATTGGCAATTTATACTGTGTTCCTTGTGGTGGTTCTATATGTGTGTAGTACATGTATTAACAGGTCTGAGAAAGCAAGTGATAGGAGCTCTGATGGCAGGGAAGGCCAGCTGGCTGAAGCTTTGAACAGAGGAGAGGTGGGTGACATCACAATGTCAAGGCGAGTAAAGATTGCTAATGAACCAAACTTCATCCAACGCATTTCATAAAACTGCGGTTTCCTTCATCAGGGATGGTCCATGGTAGTAAGCAATTTCTTATTTCTTATATATACATGCATAGTAAATGACAATCAATTCATGCTATTGATGTGCTAGCAATTACTGAAAGGTGAATAGCTTCACCTCACTATTCAGCCCTTTTGGTTTGGTCCAATTTATAATTTATTACATGATTATTTCTAATAATAAATAATACCTTTTGTGGTGCACGTTATATGGTCTGGAATAGTGAAGTGGACGTCTCCCTTGCAGAATCCCATTAGGGTTTTAGCATGCAGTGATTGGCACACTCGGCATTTTTTAAGCAGAAAAAAAACTTTAAAAACTAAATGGGATACACCTTTCCTATCAGTCAGGGCTTTATCGATTGAGGGGGAAATGATAATCCAAAGGTTGTGGACCTTCTTGAAAATAAAATGAGGCACTGGTAAACGTTCTTCAGCCTCTTATGAAGTCATGTTTGAGACTCCTCTCAAACGAAACGTCACATGAAGCACTATAAAAAAAACTCACATAGAGATAAAGTAGAAAGGGAGAAGCGTAGGGGTTTGTGTTATAATGCTCATTACAAAAGTGGTTAGAATGTAAGGATAGATAGTAAGAACATTTTAGGTGCCGGACTACCACTTTAAGAACAGAGTAGAGCTGCTGTAGTACGTGTGCCGACTGGAGACAGACACCAACGTGCGTTCAAACAGGTCCTCTTTATTGGCCGTCCTCTCGACGACCTCAGCACCACGACAGCTCCTACGCACCGGCCCAGGTACCTTTCACTTCCTGCTCTCCCCTAAAGCGACATCCCTCACGGTTCTTTCACTGTGGCTGCCTTAAGCCCACCACCACAGCGCTTCCCCTGGCCGAGTCTGTCTGTCTGGTACTCTGGGCATCCTCTGTCCAGCGGCTATCCTGTCAGGGCCACCCCCCAACTGTCTCTCCTTCCAGTCCCTTCCGGAGCTCGTCCTTCTTCAGTCTCCTCCTGAGCTGAGCTGCGCTGAACTCCTCCAGGACTGGATTCCCACCTGGGGCTCTCTCTTTCTTTTTATTCCCCTGCCTGGGAATTCCCCTTCCAGGTCCCCGTAACTCCGCCCACCATGACTTTGCGGTTTCTTAAGCATTAGCTGCTGTTATGTCCTTTCCCTGCTTTCTTTTGTCTTCCTCTAGTGGCCAAAACCCGGTCCTACACCATCTCTTCCTAATTCTAGCTGTTTCCCCATATGTATATATAAATTCACATCAAGTATATTTACTGCCCATCTTACATTCACTGTTCCTCTTCAGACAGGTCCATGGGTCAGTTCACTTCCCTACACTGCAAGATCAAACTCAGCCACATGGCTACAGAGATTTCTAGATCTGCAGTAAGTGAGTCGCAGTGCTTCACAGACTGCTATAGCCTCTTTATTCTATATTTCTTTTTGTTCAGACTTTTTACTATCAGAATATAAACATTTTTAAATCAACTGTCCTGACTCTTGGTCCTTTATTTTGGGCATTAACACAGGATTGGCTAACAGTTGGTGGGGATTAAAAAAACAACTAGCCCTTATTACCTCACTGCTCGTATTCCTGACTTTGCTTTGGATTAAAGAAATAGTTTATCACCAACTGTACCCATCTATTCTATGCATTTAGACAATTCTGACATCTAATATTGGTGCCACAGGGAAAATGATCAGCAGATGGCAAACTGAAAAGGCTCTCATGCGCCAGACCGATAAAGATCAACTCTCATACTAAAGTGATTGCTTTTTACATTGTTGTATTTACAGAGTGAAAGTCTAAAGCATAAAGGTAATTAGAAATGCTTGTTGGATCCTTACCTCTGTCACAGTCATAGTTAAAGCATCCAAAGGACATCAGCATTGGTATCTCTGCACAAAGGCAATTAAAACCGTCGGCTGTGATGGCAGCTGCAGAATAGCGCTATTTGAAGCAGTGCTCTAAGCCACCGCCAGTTCGAACAGCTATACAGTGACTCTTTGAATTGATTTGTCTTAGAGTTCCCTGCACATTGAAAAAACTGAACAAGGGCTGTGGACCTTTCATTTTCATGGTTGGTGACTCAGATATTCATGATTAAGCTACGTTCACATGTTCGGAATTTGGTCAGTATTTTATCTCAGTATTTGTAGTCCAAATCAGGAGTGGAATAATCAGAGGAAAGGTATATTAGAAAAACATCACCACTTCTATATTTCTCACCCACTCCTGCTTTTGGCTTATAAACACTGGTGTAAAATACTGAATGTATGAATGTGGCCTTGTACTGAAGCTCATGACATTTAACACTTAACCAGCCACCAGATTCATAAGATACAACTGTGGTGCAGTACACAAGAACTGTACTTTTGGAACGTCACGCTAAGCATGTCAATGGCCCCGCAGCAACTCACAAACTGAATGTGCAACACTAAACATCAGCAGGAGTTTTATAAGGCACTAGGTTCTACAGTAGCAAGTTCTGACAGATGGATCTGGGCTTCGTGGATGATTGAAAAATGCTGCCTAGTCTATAATTTGGTGAGTGAGAGATATCAGTATGTTGCTGTATTCTAGAGTTTGGTTATAGTAGCATGATTTCCAGTAGAGAGTAGTGATAATACTACAGCATACAATGAAATGTAAAGGGGTTTTCCAGTTTTGGAAAACCTCTGTTCTTTGGCTGAAGTTTGCTTGTTGTTTTTTTAAACTATGTTTTCACCTACCCTCCCAAGATTCAGCACTAAGTTTTTGACACTGCAGCCTGTGACTGTTTTTGTCTGGACCGCTGACATCATGGCAACAGTGCTGCAGCCGATAACTGAGCTAAGTAGCTGAGCTTACTTATTGACGGACATCAGCACTGCAGCTGAGCACCGCTGCTATCAATACGGGGGTCATCTCTATATGAAAGCTGACACCCTGCAGCAATGCCCATGATAAGTGATAGCACTGATTGAGGGCCTTTAACCCCTCTGATGCCACTGTCAATAGTGACAGCAACATTGTTTGGCATTGCAGAGGGAGGGAACTGCCTCTTGGCTCCCATTGGCACAATGCGAGTTGTGCAGATGACCTCCATGGTGACCTCAGGCCAAAAGATGAATGCAGGAACAGAGCAGGAGTTGACATACCTACTCCCTGCCTGTAATGCACTGTTCTAATGTCCTGCAAAGCAAAAGCATTGCACATGCAGAGTATTAGACTAGCAATCAGAGCAGGGAAAGTATAAAAAGTAAAAAAAAGGTATTAAAATGGAAAAAATATGCAAATAAAGTCCGTGGAGCCTCATTTAAGAGTCTCAAACACGGGACTAGCCAGATCTTCCTCTAGGGAAGGACCCAGCCAAGGAGTGGCTCCTTTTGGAAACCACCATTACCACCATATTAAGTCGCCCTTTAAGTCAATATCCAGCTCTTTACGAGTTTACAGATATGACAAGGGAAATACCAAGGCCAGGTATCCATCCACAGACAGCTGTTTCGGGGTGTTGCCCCTCATCAGTGTGGAGTAGGATTCTGGCTAGGTGGGAGCAATGCCTAGTAGACCAACATCACGAAACAATCACTGACCTCAGGGAGACCAGTCAAAGAAAACACTGCGGCAGCCGGCAAAGGCACTCAATCAGTGAAATCCTAGGTGCATTGCTCCCTGGGAAATATGACTATGCAAATAAAGTCCGTTGATCCTCATTTAAGAGTCTCAAACATGGGACTAGCCAGATCTTCCTCCAGGGAAGGACCCAGCCAAGGAGTGGCTTCTTTCGGAAACCATCATTACCACCATATTAAGTGGCCCTTTAAGTCAATATCCAGCTCTTTACGAGTTTACAGATATGACAAGGGAAATACCAAGGCCAGGTATCCATCCACAGACAGCTGTTTCGGGGTGTTGCCCCTCATCAGTGTGGAGTAGGATTCTGGCTAGGTGGGAGCAATGCCTAGTAGACCAACATCACGAAATGTAAAAAATGTTTAAAATAAAAATTTACAAAATAAAGAGAAAAAAATGAAAAAATATTAATGTAATAAATACATTTATTTATGTAAAAACAAAAATACATAAAAAGTACACATATTTGGTATTGCCACTTTTGGATTTACCAGGCCTATAAAGCTCTCCCACTAGTTAACCCCTTTAGTGAACACCGCAAAAAAAAAAGAGGCAAAAAGCAATGCTCTATCATCATACCACTGAACAAAAAGTGGAATAAAAATACTATGTATGAAAGCATTATTTTGTCCAGCAAAAAACAAGCTGCCATACAGCTACGTCAGTGAAAAAATAAAAAAGTTATTGCTCTCAGAATAAAGTAATGAAAAAATAAATATTTTTTCTATAAAAGTTTTCATTGTGTAAAAGCACCAAATTATAAAAAAAAACTATATAAATCTGGTATGGCTGTAATCACACCGACCTGAAGAATAAAGTCATCTTATCACTTGAGGAACAGAGTAAAAAATAAATAAAACCAGTTCTTCACCTGCTGTTGATTTTTTAATTCTGCCTTTCAAAAATAGCAGTAAGGCTCGACTCACATTTATCCTGCACACTACATGACTCAGATGGAACTAGTTGATTGAAGATTCCCTATAATAAGACAGATGGAGTCACTGTGGGCCCCATCTGACCTGAGATCCAGCAATGTCAGACTTTTCAGGTGTGCATAAAAACATGGTCAGACAGAGTTTTCTGCACTCCTGAAAAGAAGGACAATGCTGAGAGTAATGCTGCTGCCTCATTATAGTTAGTGCATCCCCCAATGTAAGTGCTCAGCATAGAGCGCAGGATAAATGTGACCCAAACTGTTATGTAAAATGTCACCACTCAGG
Source organism: Dendrobates tinctorius (assembly GCF_039654945.1). NCBI lineage: Eukaryota > Metazoa > Chordata > Amphibia > Anura > Dendrobatidae > Dendrobates > Dendrobates tinctorius. The sequence goes on along the minus strand of NW_027361692.1, from coordinate 3,236,724 downwards.
TTCATCATTTGTAAATGGAAATATTGGGTGTTTCCATGTTACTGGTATTACGAAGGCTCTAGAAAAATGCTATAATAATAATAATAATAAATTTTATTTCTATAGCGCCGACATATTCCGCAGCACTTTACATTTCAGAGGGGACATGTACAGACGATAGACATTACAGCATAACAATAATCACATAGATCATAACAGATACCAAGAGGAATGAGGGCCCTGCGCGCAAGCTTACAATCTATGAGGAAAAAAAGGGAGACACGAAAGGGGGGCGGTAACAATTGCCCTGATTGTATGGACCAGCCATAATATTAAGTGTGTAACAGTACAGACACAGAGGGCTGATAGATGCATAAAGCACGTGGGAACATAATGCGGGGAACTTGGTTATGGTAAAACTTTTGGCTGTGCCACACAGGGATAGATTAGGTTAATGTGTTGAAGCGGTAGGCCAGTCTGAATAAATGCATTTTCAGGGCACGCTTAAAATTGTGGGGATTGGGGACTAATCGTATTGACATGGGGAGTGCATTTCAAAGAATTGGCGCAGCACGTGTATAGTCTTGGAGATGGGAGTGGGAGGTTCTGATTATTGAGGATGCTAACCTCAGGTCATCAGCAGAATGGAGGGCGCGGCTAGGGTGTGTGAGGTAGCGCTGTCATTTAGTTAGGGGATTCTCGCTTGTAGCGAACAAAAACCAGATCCGGCACGGATTTTCCATCAAACAAATACAGTCCTTGCGGTTTATTCACCATCATAAACCATTACAGCAAAAGACAGTTCATTTCAGCAGCATAATCAGCATAGTGTCCATTACAGAGTTTCCCTCTGTTAGCAGTGTCCTACTGTCACATAGGCTATGCAGCATTTAATGTGCAGGCTTCCTAGCCTCAAGTTATCTCACCCACGTCAGGGTCTCCACATGGTTCCTTCATTCAGGCTGCAGACATCCATATCCCTCCAGGGAACTCTCAAGCTCTGGCAGCCACTACACACAGCCACACACAGGCTGTTCGCCAGGAGACACTCCTGCGCACGGGACTGTCCGCTCTGGACCAACCAGGTCCCAGCATTCACCACATGTGACCTACCCTAGCCACGCCCACTGGGTCACGTGACTATGACCTCATCACAGGTCCTTCACACACTCAAATTGCTTTTTAATACAGGTGTTTACAGACACACCCCTGGGTGGGTTTGTAGGTAACTGGCCCTCCCAACTCCCAAGTTACCTAGAGACTTCTCCCTTATACCTTGAAATAACACCTCAGCAATACCATTGCTGATCAAAATGCATAACTAAGTCTCTATCTCAAAGCCACCCCCTTTGAGATACACAACCATCCTTCAGGATTCTGCCACTCATCCTCTCCCTTGGAACCTCCACACAGCACCCCCTAGCGGACATAGTGGTTACTACACCACAGGTGGTATACTGAAACAAGGGAGGAGATGTAGGGTGGTGCTGAGCCATGGAGAGCTTTGTGGGTGAGGGTAATAAATTTGTACTGGATTCTGGAGTGGATGGGTAGCCAGTGTAATGACTGGCACAAGGTAGAGGCATCGGTGTAACAATTGGCGAGGAATATGATCCTGGCTGCAGCATTCAAGACAGATTGGAGGGGGGAGAGTTTGGTAAGAGGGAGACCGATTAGAAGAGAGTTACAATAGTCGAGACGAGAATGAATAAGAGAAACAATAAAAGTTTTTGTGGAGTCAAAAGTAAGAAAAGGTCGAATTCTAGAAATGTTTTTGAGGTACAGATAACAAGAGTGAGCCAGTGATCGGATGTGGGGGGGGCGAATGAAAGCTTAGAGTCAAATATGACCCCAAGACAGCGGGCATGCTGCTGGGGAGTAATAGTGGAACCACACACAGAAATGGCAATGTCGGGTATAGGTACATTAATAGCGGGAGGAAACACAAGGAGTTCAGTCTTTGACAGGTTCAGTTTAAGATAGAGGGAGGACATGATGTTAGACACAGCGTTTAGACAATCGCTGGTGTTTTCTAAAAAGGCAGGCGTGATGTCAGGAGAAGAAGTGCATAATTGGGTGTCATCAACATAGAGATGGTACTGGAAACCAAATCTACTGATTGTTTGACCAATAGGGGCAGTGTACAAAGAGAAGAGGCGAGGGCCTAGGACTGATCCTTGAGGAACCCCAACAGTAAGGGGAAGATGAGAGGAGGAGAAACCAACAAAAGATATAGTAAAGGAGCAGTCAGAGAAATAGGAGGAGAACCAGGAGAGAACGGTGTCCTTGATGCAGAGGGAGCGGAGCATAATGAGGAGGAGCTGGTGATCCACCGTGATGAATGCTGCAGAGAGATCCAAGAGAATTAGCATGGAGTAATGATCATTTGATTTAGCTGTTAGTAGATCATTAGAGACTTTAGTGAGGGCAGTTTCAGTAGAGTGGAAAGAGCGGAAACCGGATTGGAGAGGGTCGAGAAGAGAGTTGTCAGAGAGACAGCGAATCAGACGGGAGTGGACCAGGCGCTCCAGGAGTTTAGAATTGAAGGGATGATTAGAGACAGGTCTATAGTTAGCGGCACAGTTTTGGTCGAGGGATGGTTTTTTAAGTAGTGGATGTATGATGGCATGCTTAAAAGAGGAGGGAAAGATACCAGAAGAGAGAGAGAGGTTAAATATTTTAGTTAGGTGAGTGGTGACAGCAGGGGAAAGGGACTGGAGGAGATGTGACGAAAATGGGTCACTGGTGCAAGTGGTTGGGCGAGAAGATGCAAGGAGCCTGCTTACTTCTTCTTCTGTGACTGGTTCAAAATCAGAGAGTGAGCTACATGCAGTGGAGGAGGGAGAACAGTGCATGGTATGAGGTGATTGGGAGATAACTTCCTGTCGGATCTGGTCAATTTTTTCTTTGAAGTAATTGGCCAGATCGTCAGCTCGAAGCTATGTGGTTGGGGCCTGTACTCTTGGGTTGAGTAGAGAATGAAAACTGTCAAAGAGACGTTTAGGGGTATTGGACAGTGAGGTGATGAGGGTGTTGAAATAGGATTGCTTGGAGAGGTGAAGGGCAGTATTGTATGTTCTAAGCATAAACTTATAATGGATGAAATCTTCATGTAGATTGGATTTTCTCCACAGACGTTCGGCGCACCTGGAGCACCGCTGCGGGAAACATGTTTGCAGGGTGTGCCAGGGCTGTCGCCGTATGTGTTGTGGTGTTCTATTTATAGGAGGTGCAAATTCATCCAGGGCACTTTGAAGTGTTTCATTGTAATGCTTCAATGCAGAATCAGGACATGAGAGGGAGGAGATAGGGGCCAATGAAGACTGCAAGTTCTTCATAAGTTTCTGGGTGTTAATGGCCTGTATGTTTCTATAAGTATGGACAGTGGGGCTGACCTGAGCGGCCTGGCAGTTCTTGATAGAGAATAAAAGAAGGTTGTGGTCAGAGAGCGGGAGAGGGGAGTTTACAAAATCATCCACTGTACAAAGCCAAGAGAAGACCAAGTGGAGGGAGTTTCCATCTTCATGCGTTGGAGACTTAGTAAGCTGCGAAAGGCCAAACGAGGAGGTTAGAGATAAAAGGTGAGTAGCAGATGGGGAGAGGGGAAGAGCAATTGGGATGTTGATATCACCCATGATGAGGGTAGGGATGTCACAGGAGAGAAAATGTGGAAGCCAAGTGGCAAAATGATCCAGGAACTGATGAGAGTGGCCGGGAGGACAATACACCACCACCACTCGCATGGAGAAGGGGGTGTAGAGTCTGACGACATGGACCTCAAAAGAAGGGAGGACAAGTGAGGGTAGTTGAGGGATAACCTGAAAGGAACATTTTGGTGATAGGAGCAGACCAACGCCTCCACCTGCTCTATTGTCTGATCTTGGGGTATGAGAGAAGTGTAGTCCACCATATGAAAGAGCAGCAGCAGCGGTAGTGTCTGACTGCTGGATCCAGGTTTCAGTAACAGCCAGAAGGTTAAGAGAATTAGAAAGGAAAAAGTCATGGATGAAGGAAAGTTTGTTACACACTGAGCGAGAATTCCAAGGGGCACAATTAAGAAAGACAGATGGCATGCAGGGAATATTAATAAGATTAGAAGGGTTTCTGAGTGTAGCAGTTGGGGGGTTTGACTTTCTATAACATGGGGGACCAGGGTTGGGAGCAATGTCTCCTGCGACTAGGAGGAGGATAGAAAGAGTGAGCAGATGGTTAAGTGATTTGTGAGAATGATGTTGAATGGTGGGACTGAATGGATCTGTGCTGTGTAGCAGTGTGAAAAGAGCGTGAGTGCTATACATAGGAGAGGAAAGGAATGAGGGACCAATATGGATGGAGAGTAGAGAGTTAATGCCAGGGTGGTGGATGTGTGTGAGTGCAGCGGTAATGATATAAATTACACATATGCATATGGTATATATTTGTTGTAATCCAAATGTACAGGGAGTAGATGTATATAAATGTCTTACCTGTCTCTTGCCCTGTATAACTGCCATGTTATAACTGCCTCATACTTTGATTAAATGTACTTCGATTAAATGTGCATAAATGCCCCCTGCATAAATGCCTTCCCCAAGCTATGTCTGAATATATAGGAGGCTAAGGCTTAGATCTCCTTTTTTTTTGCTCTCTCTCTTCTTGTTAATCAGTCAAACTAAATTGAGACAGCAGGACCCAATAAATGTTGTGGTCAGATAAACAAATGTCCAGCACTACATGGATCATAAAGCACTTTGAAAAGTTTCTTGACCTCACAACATAAGGGGACAAGCAGAGTAAGTTGAAATAACTATATACCAGATAAAAGTTTGCTATGGCTCCTTGTCTCCGGAAAGAAGTTCAGCAAATTCTTCACTCCCAAATCCAAATGCCTCTCTCCATTCTGAGCCCTAGTATGCATAAACCACATTTAGCATCCACATGTTTGGCATTTCTGCAGTGATGAGAACCCACCTAATTTACAGACACATGTCTCCAGAAGCATTAACGTGGCACTAAAGCATACTGGGCACTACAACATACTAGTGACTACAACATACTGGAATCTACAATGGCAGTTTGCAATTTTTACTCAGCAAATCCACTACTGCTTGTTTCTGGCCCTCATGGAGTCAAAATCATTGGATACCTGCAACCAGGCATGACATCTGATGCTCGGAGGGAGCATTCATAATACATCATGGGCCTCCTGATGAACTCGTTTTACGGGAGGGAGACGCGTCGAGGCGATTTTTCATTGGCCATGAGCTAAGTTCTCACATATTTGTCAATTTTGTTGATTTAATACTTGGGGATAGTGCAATTTGAGCCGGGTGATCAATGGGTTATTGTTTTTGGGCATGAAGCAATATGAAAATATGCTGTTATGGGGGAATAGAGGTAATAGCAGCGGTTGGTGATTTGAGAAATGTTTATTAATGCTGTTTAAGAATACTCAGATGGTTGTACTGTATATCTGTTTTGATTGATACCTTAACCCCTTTATTTGAAACTGCCTTTGTCAAAGTACTATCACCCCGCCTACTATATATATTGAGGTGATTTTTTAGTGGCCATGAGCTAAGTTCTTACATATTTGTTAATTTGCTGATTTTTTTTTTTCTTTTTTTTTTGGGACAGTGCAATTTTGAGCCTGAGCGATCAATGGCTCATTGTTTTGGGCATGATGCAATATGAAAAATGTGTTGTTGGGGATTAGAGGCAATAGCAGCGTTTTGTGATGTGAGAAATGTACATTAATGCTGCTTAAGAACATTTAAATGATTGTGTATCTGTTCTGATTGATATCTTACCCCCTTTACTTGCAACTGCCTTTGCTAATGCACTATTATCCCATACACTGTATACATCAGTTTGCAGATACATTTTTTTTGTATTATTGTTATTAAAACATTTTTTGTCTTTGGGGTGGATTTTTTCAGGGATAATTCTAAGTTATTACCCCTGTCTCCCTTGGCCATATGTTCTGACACCCTCTTTCCTCTTTCTGGGTGAGAAGTGTAGGGGTCAGTAAGGGTCAGTCCACGTGGAGCGGGGGCACCAGAGTAACGTAGGGTGTAAAAGCTCCGCTGTCAGGCAGGGAGACACCTAATTAGGGTTATTTAGACCCCTTTTCCTCCCAAAGCAAATGTTTACAAATCTGCCAAAAATTAGAGTTTTTTCCAGTTACTATTCCTTACATTTTTGTCTTGGGGGTTTGTGGCATGGGGTTATTATCTATTATATTTTTGTCCCCGGCCATCTGTTGTACTCCAAGCTGATGTCATTTAGATAGGAGTCAACAAGGTGATTAGGGAGAGCCGCCGAGGAGCGGGGGCGCCATTTGCGTATCAAGAGGGTGCCAACCTCCGCTGTCAGGTAGGAGAGAGATATAGGGCCCTATAGGGACAAATAGGTTTGTGACCCTCTACCTGACATTGGAACGACTCTCAAGTGTTTGTGGCTGGATTTTGAAAATCAGCAATAAGCCTATTTTTGTTTGCCTGTTTTTTGAAGTTTTGAAAACTTTTTAATGATTGGTTAATAAAGTATCTTTTAAGGATTGATTTTTTTGTATATGAGCCGTTTGAATAATTAATCCAGAATTATATTTATTAAGAATTTTTGTAACTTTTTTTTCAATTAATACACCTGTAGATAAATTCCGAAAAAGGTATAATTATCAAAATGGAGTCACTTGGGGGGATTCTGCTCTTCTAGCACTTAAGGATCGTGTACTGTATATAGAGTCTGGAAACTATTCTAGGAAATCTGCACTCCAGGAGTTCACTGTGTGGCTAAGCAGTGCTGTAAAGCCACATATGGGGTATTTTTACATTCAGCAGAAATTGTGGGACAAATTTTGGTGCCATTTTTACCCATTTCCCAGAATGAAAATGTAAAATCTGGGGCTAAAAAAAATTTGTTGGTAAAAATGTAATTATTTTTTCTTCACTGCCCAATGGTATAAAATTCTGTGGCATGCTAGTGATGTCAATATGATCACTGCACCCCTAGATTAATAAACTAAGAGGTGTAGTTTGTAAAATGTGGTCACTTATAGGGGGGTTGTTGTTCTGGCACTTCAGGGGCTCTACCAATGTAACATGACACCCACAAACCAGTCCCACAAAATCTGAACTCCAATATGGCACTTCTTCTCTTCTGAGCTTTACACTATGCCTATAAAATAGTTTTAAACCATTTGCGTTCTCAGGACAAATGGTTCAACAAATGTTGAGGTCCATTTTCAGAAATTAAATAAAAATTATCTAAAAGTAAATTTTTTTGAGGGGGAAATTTGATTTTTCATTTTCATAGCTCTATAATGTAGAGTGTACATTATAAACTTCTATGAAGTAGTTGGAGGTTCAAGGTGCTCACCACACATCTAGATAAGTTTCTTGAGGGGTCTAGTTTCCAAAATGGGGTCATTTGTTGGGGGTTTCCACTGCTTAAGCACATCTGGAGCTCTCCAAACATAACATGGCATCTGCTCATGATTCCAGCAAATTTAGCATTCAAAAAGTCAAATGGCGCGCCTTACCTTTCGAGCCCTGCTGTGCTCCCAAAAAGTAATTTTTCTCCACATATTTGGTATCGGTGTACTCAGGAAAAATTGTATAACAAATTTTATGGTGCATTTTGTACTGTTACCCTTGTGAAAATAAAACAATTGTGGTTAAAAAACATTTTTGTGGGGAAAATGCGATTTTTAAATTTTATGACTCAAAGTTTTAAACTTCTGTAAAGCACCTGGGAGATGAAGGTGCTCACCAGAAATCTAGTTAAAAGGGGGCTAGTTTCCAAAATGGGGTAGCTTGGAGGGTTTCCATCGTTTAGACAAATCATGGGGTCTCCAAACGTGACATGGCATACTCTAATGATTCCAACAAATTTTGCATTCAAAAAGTCAAAAAGTGCTCCTTTCCTTCTGAGCTATGTCATGAGTCCTGTTGTTTTCCCTCCACATATTGGATATTGGCATACTCAGGAGAAATTGCAGAACAAATTCTCTGGTGCATGTTTTCCTGATACCCTTGAGAAAATAAATGAACTAAATGAACATTTTTGTGGGAAAAATGTAATCTTTTTATTTGCACTGTTCCATGTTATAAACTTCTGTGAAGCACCTGTGAGTTCCAGGTGCTCACCACACATCTACATAAGTTCCTTGAGGGGTCTAGTTTCCAAATTGGGGTAACTTATAGTGAGTTTACACTGTTTAGGCACATCAGTGGCTCTTCAAATGCAACACGGTGTCCGCAAATGATTCCAGCAAATTTTGCATTCAAAAAGTCAAATGGCACTACTTCCCTTCCGAGCCCTGCCATGCACCCAAACAAGAGTTTACCTACACAAATGGGGTATCAGCGTGCTCAGAAAAAATTGCACAATGATTTTTTGTGCCTATTTTCTCCTGTTACCATTGTAAAAATAAAAAATTTGAGTCTACAGTAAAAAAATTTTTAAAAAGGTAAAATGTATTTTTTTCCTTCCACATTGCTTCAGTTCCTGTGAAGCACCTGAAGGTTTAATGAACTTCTTTAATGTAGTTTTGGGCACCATGAGGGGTGCAGTTTTTAGAATGGTGTAGGGATATTTTCTATCACATATACCACTCAAAGTTACTTCAAATGTGATATGGTCCTTACAAAGAAGGTTTTGTAAATATCGTTGTAAAAATGAGAAATTTCTGATCAACTTTTAACCCTTCTAGCTTCCTACAAAAAAATTATGTTTCAAAAATTGTGCTGATGTAAAGTAGACTTTTGGGAAATGTTATTTATTAATTATTTTGTGCAACATACTGTAAGTCTCTTATTTAAGGGTATAAAAATGTAAATTTGAAAATTGCAAATATTTTTACATTTTTGTCAATTTTATGATTTCATAAATAAACGCAAGTCATATCAAACAAATTTTAGCACTATCATAAAGTACAATATGTCAAAAAGAAAACATTCTCAGAATCAGTGGGGTCTTTTGAAGCATTCTAGAGTTATTATCAGATAAACTGACACTAGTCAGAATTGTAAAATTTGGTCTGGTCATGAAAGTGAAAACATTCTTGGGGGTTAAGGGCTTAAGAAAACTGCTGCCTGGGAACAGGGGGTTTTCTGATATTAGAAAACCCTTTGAGGGCATACACTCGTCAGCGCAAATAAAATCGGTCTGTTCCTGAAAAGTAGGACGAATGTCATGTGAGTGTCATGCAAGTACATTGCTATTTTTAGCAAGCAGCATTTGTCTGACATCTGTGTGACATGAGTATGCAATCCGTATGCAATGCAGTTTTTAACATCAGCTTTTACATACAGTACTTCTCTATGTCATTTCAAGCTATTTTCCTAAATAATAATACAATTGTATATACAGATATACTGTAGATAGAAATATATTAGATAGATAGATATGAAAACTATGGTATATATAATCAGCTAGAAGTACTGTGTGAAAAAACCACTGTGTGTACTGTGCCAAAAACCCTTTGTTTCTACTTTACAAAAAAGCCTCTAGCAGTACTGTGCCAAAGAGCCTCTTTTTGTACTGTACCAAAAGGTAGATGTCACTGAGAAATATGATCAGTGCAGTGTGTGTGTAGCTTACTGTACATGTATTTAGTTAATAATTAAATAAATAAAAGAAAACTTACGTGGGGTTCAACATATTTTTCCTAACATCTTTACTCCCAAAGGCTGTTTGCATTTTTATGACGAGGCCAATTTTTACAATTCTGACCACTGCCACTTTATGAGGTAATCCTAGTGATCCTAGTGATTCTGAGACCGATTTTTCGTGACATATTGTACTTCATCATAGTGGTAAAATGTATTTGAAATAAACTTGAGTTTACTTGTAAAAAAAATGGAATTTTAGTGAAAATTTTTACAATTTTGCAATTTTCAAACTTTTATTTATTTATACCCTTAAATCATCTTATGGTCTGGTGTGTCTTATAATCCTAAAAAATACAGTATATCACACAAAATAGTTAATAAATAACACTTCCCACATACCTACTTTAGATCAGCACAATTTTTGAAACATAACTTGTTTTTGTTAGGAAATTATAAAAGCTAAAAGTTGACCCGCAATTTTCATATTTCCAACAAAATATACAAAACCATTTTTTTAGGGACCACATCACATTTGAAGTGACTTTGAGAGGCCTATATGACAGAAAAATGCCCAAAAGTGGCACCATTCTAAAAACTGCACCCTTCAAAGTGCTGAAAACCACATTCAAGAAGTGTGTTAACCCTTCAGGTGCATCACAGAAATTTTTTGGAATGTGGTAGGAAAAATTTTACGTTTAATATTTTTTTATTTTTGCAAGGGCAACAGGAAAAAATGGATGCTAAAATTTGTTGTGCAATTTCTCCTGAACATACAGATATCCCATATGAGGAGGAAAACCACCGTTTAGGCCCACGGCAGAGCTCTGAAGGGAAGGAGTGCTATTTGACTTTTTGAATGTAAAACTTGCTGAAATAATTAGCGGATGCTATCTTGCATTTTAGAGCCTCTGATGTGCCTAAACAGTGGAAATCGCCCACAAGTAACACCATTTTGAAAACTAGACCCCTCAGTAAATTTATCTAGATGTGTATTGAGCACCTTTAACCTCCAGGTGCTCACAGAAGTTTATAACATTGAGCCGCGAAAATAAAAAAAAATACTTTTACTCCACAAAAATGTTCTTTAGCCCCAAATTTTACATTTTCACGAGGGTAACAAGGATATGCAATTTTTCCTGGGTATGCAAATATCCCATATGTGGGGGTAAAATACTGTTTGAGTCCACAGCAGGGTTTAGAAAAGAAGGAGTGATGCTTTGGAATGCAGACTTTGATTAAATGGTCTGCCAGTGTCATGCACTGTGCATTATCTAACTTGCTAATGCCTGGTGACCCGGATTTTGTCATGATGACTTTGGATCACCATGGTAACAATCGGAACTTCACTATGGCATCATGGGGACTCTAATCAAAGGCTTTCTTCCCTCTGCTTGCTCGCTAAATGCTGTAACCGTAGCGATCACAGCATTTAGGGGTTAAAATGCTGGGGGGATGGTGCACAGCTCCTGGCACTGAGAGCCCAGTGTCAGCTCTCAGAATTAGCTGACAACAGGTGGCAAAATCGTCATGATGCATCCATACATTCAAGGTCGGTAATTACCAGGCCACCTAGACAGGATATGTCTAAGGCCGTAAAGGTGTTAACCAGCTGAGAGAAAGCCGACAGCTGGGTGCTGACGTTTATAGTCTGAGAAGGGGGTAATAAACATAGAGCTTTCCAGGCTATTAATATCAGCTCACAGCTGTCTACGTAGCCTTTACTGGTTATTAACAAGTGGTGACCCCCCAAGAAAATGGTGTGGAGTTCCCAATATTATTTATACCAAGCAAAAGCTAGGCAAGCAGCTACAGCTTGATCTTAACAGCCTAGGAAGGGACCATAGCCCTCTTTCATCCCATTTGAAATAAAAACTCCCTGAACCGCTTTACTCATTTCTTAAAATCCAAAGAAATATAAAAAAACAAAGAAATTCTCACCTGTCCGCCGATAATCCATTTGTCCCACAATGTGCCCAACCCAGCTACCTCTGGATTCTTTGCTGAACAGTCACATAAAATTCGACCATTCAGCCTGATATTCACTGATCTGCGCTAGAAGAATGCAGCTTCAGTGCCAAGTGCTCAGTAAGGACACTGGAGTACATAGCCAATGAACTCCAGTCACCTCACTGACATCACCACTCGCTGCGTGAGAAATAAAATAATACAAGTCTGTTTCCTATAATTCAAAAATATAAATTTTATATGTAATTATTCTTTTGGAAGATGTTACCTTAGTAAAACATCTTGGCAAAGAATAAAATTTAATTTATTTTTACTTTCACAACGGGATTCAGCGATGAATGCAATGCTAGTCTACATGATCTAACCTATTATTTTAAGCAGCAGTGAATTCCCCACTGCATGCGTTCTGAATGCTGTACCAGTACATCTATATAACTGTGTAATTTTCTTTTTTAAAACCAATACAGCAGAATAAAACATCTTAACCAAATACTTAATAACAGCAAGACTTCCACAAGAAAAAGATGAAGTGATTGGACACTAATGACCTAGTTATATTTTCAGAAATTAAACATATATTTATTTTGTCAACTCTCCACCAACATTCCATAGAAATCATATTTAATATTGAGATAAGCCAGTACTATCTATAGATACCAAGTCCAATACTAAATATAATATAATAATAATAATATGTGTCATCCATGTCATGGATGAACGCAAGGTCACTTGTAAAATATGTAGCACAGCAGAGTGCAGAGACTACAGGTGAAGGAGCGGAAGCCCTGCCAAGCTGATATAGATGTATGACCCCCCTCCATTTTTGGCCCCCCCAGATGAAATAATAGATGAAAAAGGACCGGTATTGGGGGATTAATGTCATTTATATGTACCCAGCATTTCGTCACAGGTCCATGAACATTACAGTCAAGAACTTGACTTATTTAACATTCCATGTCTGCATCAGACTTAGAAAAAGAAATTGTTTTAACTGTTAGAGAGAATTTGTTGTTGAGAACCAGAAGACAGCCCTTAGTCGGATAGTAGAAAAGAGCTAGGAAGAAAAAAAAGCGCAATAGGGTCTTATCTCATAACACATGAGTGTCAGGTAAGGGGAGATACACTCACCTTGCTGAGTTGCTAAATGGCAACATAGAAATAGGATACATCACTTGCTGCAGAGATACCAGTCGGGAGGATGACACTTAGGTGATAGGAAAAAAAGGAAACCTCTTGTCCTGATGAAGGGGTTCAGCGTGACCTTGAAATGCGTATACTTAGAAACCTGCTAAATAAATGTTTTGCCCTTAAGGAAGTCCCGTCTCAGCAGCACATTAGTGATACCTTCCTCCATTTTTCTTAGTTGGATAGTTGGAAAGCAAAGAAGTATAATTAAGGATATATTCGGGTTCAGTTACCTGAGAGGGTGCATCTTCAGAAGCATCACAAGGGTCAAAGGATATGGATAGGACATCAGCTCTACAGTTCTTTTTGGTCCCATGCTTGAAGAAGACATCTGTGACATGCTGATAAACAGAAGTGATATTAGAGGCAGCGGATGTAGTGCAGTATCTGTGAGAAGGTGGCTGAGGTGGAATTTTAAAGCACTAATGAAAATAAGATGAGCTACACTGGGTGACCTGGTTGAATAAACAGTCAATGACTGGAGTATGCAGCCATAGCCATAATTGGTGGAATGGAGAGAGGTAAGTATTGCAAGTACCGGGGCCCTGAACAGATGGGGGGCCCTCTCGCGGGCACTGGCACAGGCACCGGGCACCCATAGCATGCCGGTGTCCCCGACGGCAAGTCCCTCGGTCTACTTAGGGCTCCGACACTTGCCCGGCCCTGTCTCTTCATAAGGCATAGAATGATACAAAATCTGAAGAGTAACATATTTACCCCAATCAGAGGACAATAAAACTTACACTCCTTATCTATGAACTGTTCCAATATTCACGGCCACAACTGTTTATCCCTCTCCCATATTGATAGTTCTGCTTCATGTGACTTGTCTTATCTATTCCATTATTTTTGTGCTGTGTTGTGTATAAATATGTGACTCTTCAGATTTTGTATTAGTCTATGCCTGATGAAGAGACCTCAGTAGTCTTGAAGGCTTGCAATGTGTTACCATCTTTTCAGTTAGCCATTAAAGGTATCAAGCACTGAGACCTCTCAATTGTTAATATTTTTCTATAACTTGCATATAGATTGTGGAATAATTAATGGGTTTTAGATATGTTTGGCCCACATGTCCATTGTTAAATTGAACTGCATCAAGTAACATTTAGAAAGTTTTCTGTATTCATAATACACCTGTCCCTAGACACAGTTTGCTAGAGAAAAATCCTGTGCTTTTCTGAACATCCCAGATCCAAGTGCTGAGTCTAAATCATTGCTCCCCATATCTGTTATTGTGTGCAGCATTAATGTCAGGTTAACAGAGCTGCACCTAACACTGACCTTAGTAGCTCTGAGCAGCTTGTGCTGTCTACTTAGTCAGAGTCATTGAGCTGGCTGATTGGTTGCTGTGCTGTTGATGTGACATCAGTGCTGCAGACAGTAGCAGACAACTGGAGAGGGAGCCTCTGGTCGAAATGCATTGGTTTTGCTGGCTTATTTTATCTATACTTACAGTATGTTCCAAAAATAAAGTTGAAGATTTAGCACACTCACAGAGTGAGTTAGAGAGCCAAAGAAGGGAGGGTCAGTACAGCACAATGAATTTATCTTTTTTAGAAACTGCACTTGGAGACAGATGTTTTCTGAAAATGAAAAACCCCTTTAATATAGTCTTAAAATTGATAGAATTGTAGTGTGCTGTTTGTCTGCACCTGCAGCGTGATTGGCTGCAGGGGCTTCATGTCCATATGACTGAAACATGATTTACAGGACTGATCTCTGTACTTCCTGCTCTGGCTGTTGAGACATGTGACCACTGCAATTAATGACTTGGCTATAGAATGACGCATGGCATGTGCATTAGATTGTTTACAGCTCCCAATGAAAACATCAACATCTGACATTAATCTAATACTTATGGCCAATTTGCATATATACTATGTACATACATCTATTTGCTATTTACCTTTAAATATTTCCAATTTAAAACTTCCAAATTGCTCATAGTCAACAGAAACGTGGAGAAGTTAATTTAATTGAACTGTATAGTTGAATGAATAAATAAATATATTCCACTGTTTCCTTCTCCATTTTCACTACAGCCAGTGACTGCTGATTAGAAAGAAGCAGGGATTTAAATTGTTGCTTTTTTGGTACTTTATAAACTTGTGGCAGTGATATGAATAAAATATATATGAAATATTGCCTGCAATGTAAGTGGCATAATAAGGTTGCAGATTTTACTACAGAACCACGTACAACAGTAAATAAAAATATGGAAAACATGAAATTGGAAACTTCTTTTGATGTTTTGGAATGCTGCTTCAAACTGAATTCAAAATGCATTAAAATGTAAAGAGCTAGAGGACTAAACAGGGTGATATTACTGATTATAACACATTGTCAGCTAGTTCACAAATCACTTTTTTCTTAACCCGTTAGTGAATAAAGTTGTATGCTGTATACAAGGAAACGTAAATACTGAAAAAAATTTAACTATTTTTTTGATACAAATACAGGCAAACACTGATTCTAGCTTTGCTACTCCCTGAGGCAAAAATTGGAATGGCGCTCCTTCCCATAGTGCAATATAAATCTGCCATGAAGAAATGCAATTCTGCAATTGTATTTTGGGTTTTGTTTTTACAATATTCACTGTATGGTAAAAATGACCTGTAAACATGATTGTCCAGGTCAGTGTGATTACAGCGATATGTTAGTGCTGAAAGTAAAAAAAAAAAAAACTGTAAAAAGATTAATATGTTAAATAAAATGAATTGACCAATTACATTTTGTGACATCTGTACATTTTTTTTCTGTCCATTGAGCCATGTGAGGGCTATTGTTTTTTTGCTAAGAGCTGACATTTTAATTGAGATCAATTTGGCTTTCATACAATATATGTAACAAAAGCTTACACCAACATAAAACTCATTGCATGAAAATCAAAGTCTCAGACATTTACTTACAAAAAAAAAGACGCAAAAAAATGACTAAAAGTTTTCTATTTTTTTAAGTCAAATTTGTCCTTCTTTTCGGTTAAAGGGGTTGTCAATGGAATATAATTTGTCCCAGGAAGGGGAAATCTGGCAGCTCGAATGATGAGTATTGTTTTATTCATCCTATGTTTATTATCATGTAGAGTCTGGAGAGAGAGCCAAATCAAAATAAAGAACATTTGAAAACACTTTGATGTAAGTCGAATTTCCTGACCAAGTTCGAGCGAACTGCCGAATTTTAATTTTGTCAGATTCACTGTTGAATAATGAATACCATTAATAGTGCATTCTGGTGTATCATCAACATTTTTCCTTGATTTCCTGCATTAGAGTAATGAAATGTATTTGCTTTCCCATAAGATTCACTTTTTCCTTTCTTATTATGTTGTGTAATTTTGCTTAATCAGTAGCTTGTGGCACATAAACCATTCTTTATTAAAAAAAAATAGTCGATGGAAAGAGATTGCAATTTATTCCAACGTACAATTAATTTTAGTATGCAAGGAAACACACTAAATAATTATAACTTCAGCTAGTCTTTTGATTTGCATTTAAATGGCTGTGTGTATATTAAAAAAGTGCAAATAATTTACCTTGCTTAATTTTAAGATTTTAGTTAAAATTTACAAGACAATGAATCGTCAGTTTTATTTTATTTCTAGAAACTTAAAAAACTGTACTTTAAGCTAGTAGAAAGACATGAACAATAATCTATATATATAAAAATGAGTATATGTATGTATGTGTGTCAAGCCATGCCCACTCCACATAGCCACACTCACTCCACATGCAAAGCCCCGCATAATAAATACCTAATATATATATAAAATAAATATCAAATCCTGGAATGCATGGTCCCCTCACTCCCCAATCCTGGAATGCATGGTCCCCTCATCCCCCAATCCTGGCATGCATGGTCCCCCCTCATCCCTATCATAGGATATATGGAACTCCCTCACCCCCAATCCTGGTATGCATGGTCCCCTCACCCCCCCTATCCTGGTATGCATGGTACCCCTCATCCCCCAATCCTGGTATGCATGGTACCCCTCATCCCTCAATCCTGGTATGCATGGTCCTCTCACCCCCTAATCTTGGTATGCGTGGTCCTCTCATCCCCCTATCCTGGTATGCATGGCCTCCTCACCCCCCAATTCTGGTATGCATGGTCCTCTCACCTCCCTATCCTGGTACGCAAGGTCCCCTCACCCCCAATCCTTATATGCATGATCTCCTCACCCCCCTATCCTGGTATGCATGGTCCCCTCACCCCCAATCCTGGTATGCATGGTCCTCTCACCCCCATCTTGGTATGCATGGTGCCCTCACTCCCCTATCCTGATATGCATGGTCCCCTCACCCCCCTATCCTGGTATGCATGATCCTCTCACCCCCCGATCCTGGTACGCATGGTCCCCTCACCTCCCTATCCTGGTACGCATGGTCCTCTCACCCCCCAATCCTGGTATGCATGGTACACCCTCATCCCTATCATGGTATTCATGGTCCCCTCACCCCCCAATCCTGGTATGCATGGTCCACTCACCCCCCAATCCTGGTATGTATGGTCTCCTCACCCCCCAATCCTGGTATGCATGGTACACCCTCATCCCTATCATGGTATTCATGGTCCCCTCACCCCCCAATCCTGGTATGCATGGTCCACTCACCCCCCAATCCTGGTATACATGGTCCCCTCACCCCCCAATCCTGGTATACATGGCACCCCTTACCTCCCAATTCTGGTATGCAAGGTCCCCTCATCCCCAATCCTGGTAGGCATGGTACCCCTCATCCCCAATCCTAGTATTCATGGTACCCCTCACCCCCTATCCTGGTATGCATGGTACCCCTCATCCCCCAATCCTGGTATGCATGACCCCCTCTCCCCCCCAATTCTGGTATGCATAGTCCTCTCACCCCCCAATCCGGGTATACATGGTCTTCTCATCCCCCTATCCTGGTATGCATGGTCCTCTCACCCCCTATCCTGGTGCACATGGTCCCCTCACCCCCCTATCCTGGTATGCATGGTCCCCTCATCCCCAATCCTGATATGCATTGTCCCCTCACCCCCTATCCTAGTATGCATGGTCCTCTCACCCCCTTATCCTCATATGCATGGTCCCCTTACCCCCAATCCTGGTATGCATGGTACTCCCTCATCCCTATCCTGGTATGCATGGTCTCCTCACCCCCCAATCCTGGTATGCATGTTACTCCCTCATCCCTATCCTGATATGTATGGTCTCCTCACCCCTCAATCCTGGTATGCATGGTACCCCGTCATCCCTATCATGGTATGCATGGTCCCCTCACCCCCCTATCCTGGAATGCATGGTCCCCTCACCCCCCAATCCTAGTATGAATGGTCCTCTCACCCACCTTTCCTAGTATGCATGGTCCCCTCACCCCCCCAATCCTGGTATACATAGTCCCCTCAGCCCCAATCCTAGTATAGATGGCACCCATTATGTCCCAATTCTGGTATGCATGGTACCCCTCATCCCCCAATCCTGGTATTGCTGCGGGGTCTCGCCGTGAGGTCAGGAGAGGGTGGGATTGTGCTGCTGAAATCAGCGCCCGATTCCGGTACCAAAACCTGCCCTCTCCTGACATCACGGCAAGACCCCACATCAATATCGGATCGGTAAGTTGTTGTGACGTGATGTCAGAAGAGGGCAGGATTTTGCCGGCAAATTCAGTGCCTGGGCAGTCCTCACTTTCCAGCACCATTTTCTTGAAGACACACTGCAGTTTGTGTTCCACAAAATGGCACCGGAAAGCATGGATTGGGCATGCGTCGATGCCGGCGAAATCGGTGCCTGCACAGTCCTCACTTTCTGGCGCCATTTTTTTGAAGACATACTGCAATGTGCAGCGCAGTGTGTCTTCCACAATATGGCACCGGAAAGCACGGACTGAGCATGTGCCGATTCCAGCGCCACAACCCGCCCTCTCCTGATATCCCAGCAAGACCCCACGGCAACACCGGATCAGTAAGGTGTTGTGCCAGAGATCGCAGTATGCGTTCAGTGCTTACGCATACCGCGATCTCCTGAGCCACCCTCCTCATCCCCGGGTGAGCTACTCTGTCCAGATTGCGCAGGTGCATCGCGCTTGTGCAGTCTATAAAGGCTTCAGACAGAGTGACGCTCCAAGCGTTATATTATAGATACATATACATTAAATATCTAATATATAAAGTCAAAGAAAAGTCAAAGATGCTATAGGATTTTTACAGGATGAAAATGATGAAATGGTAAGACAGGATGTTGAGAATGCCGAACTTTTAAATTCCTATTTTGCATCTGTTTTCTCTCAGAAAGTAAATGTAACAGCAACTGTTCTTCACTGTCCTATTAAGGGAATAGAAGAATCCAGGATATCTATAAACAGAAAGATAGTGAGGAAACACTTAGCTAACCTAAATGAATTCAAGACTCCAGGTCCAGATGAATTACACCACAGAGCACTGAAGGAGATAGCAGAAGAAATTTTTGAACCCCTCTCCATAATCTTTGAAAATTCTTGGAGAACAGGAGTAGTCCCAGAAGACTGGAGAAGAGCAAATGTCATTCCTATCTTCAAAAAGGGGAAGAACGTGGACCCAGGCAACTATAGGCCGGTGAGTCTGACTTCTATACCAGGAAAGATCTTTGAACAAATTATTAAACAACATATATATAAGTAAATGGATAAGAATGAAGTGATTAAACAGAGTCAGCATGGGTTTGTAACTAATAAGTCATGTCAGACTAACTTAATTTCCTTCTATGACAGAATCACTGATTGGGTGGATCAGGGAAATGCTGTAGATATACTATATCTTGACTTCACAAAGCATTTGACAAAGTATCTCACACAATCCTTGTTGAAAAATGGCTAAGTATGGAATGGACAAGGCTACTGTTAGGTGGATTCATAACTGGCTTAGTGATCGGACCCAAAGAGTGGTCGTAAATGGCTGCAGATCCAGTTGGAAGAATGTCTCAAGTGAGGTACCAAATGGGTCTGTCCTGAGCCCTGTATTGTTCAACATCTTTATCAACGATTTAGATGAAGGAATTGAGGATAAACTGATTAAATATGCTGATGACACAAAGCTAGGAGGGATAGCTAATACTAGAGAAGAGAGAGGATTCAAAAAAGATATAAATAAACTGGAGCAGTGGGCAGCAACTAGCAGAATGGTTTTTAACAGGGAAAAATGCAAAGTACTACATCTGGGCAATAAAATGAAAAAACATATATAGAATGGGAGGAATAGAGCTAAGCAACAGCACATGTGAAAAAGACTTGGGTATACTAATAGATCACAGACTGAATATGAGCCAACAGTGTGATGCAGCAGCAAAAAAGTCAAATGCAATTCTAGGATGTATTAACAGAAGCATACAATCTAGATCACGTGAAGTCATTAATGCCCTCTACTCCTCTTTGGTCAGATCTCGTCTGCAATAATGTGTCTAGTTTTGGACGCCACATTTTAAAAAAGACATCAACAAACTGGAGCAAGTTCAGAAAATAGTGACCAGAATGGTGACCGGTCTGCAAACCCTGTCTTATGAGGAAAGGTTGCAGGATTTGGGAATGTTTAGCATGCAGAAGAGAAGACTGAGAGGTGACTTAATAGCTGTCTACAAATATCTGAAGGGCTGTCACATTGTAGAAGGATCATCTTTATTCTCATTTGCACAAGGAAAGCAATGGGATGAAACTGAATGGGAGGAAACACAGATTAGATATTAGAAAAAGCTTTTTGACAGAGTGATCAATGAGTGGAACAGGCTGCCAAGGGAGGTGGTGAGTTCTCCTTCAACAGAAGTCTTCAAACAGAGACTGGACAGACATCTGTCTGGGATGATTTAGCGAATCCTGCTTTGAGCAGAGGGTTGGACCAGATGGCCCAGGAATCTCTTCCAACTCTATGATTTTATGATTCTATGATTCTTTATATATTTCATAGGCACATCTTCTTGACCACAACAGATTACACTGCCTGTGTTGCCCATAGCAACCAATCACTAAGCATCTTTCATTTCACCAGAGCTGTTTAAAAGATGAGAGCTGAGCTGTTATTTGTTGCTCTGTGCAACAGTTTTCCTTGTAGACAGTTGTAGTAACTGAGGCCTATTATTCTCATCATTTCTATTGTGTTATCGTCCTTATGTAAAGCCAGAAATAACACAATTTATTACCGTGCCGACACAGACTGCAGGGGGAGCCCAGAATCAGGAACTTCTCTGTATGGCATGAAGCATCTCATTAACTTAAAAATTCAAACACAGATTAAAAAATGAAACACAAGATTGATTTCTTCAATCCAGGTATCATTTTAATCAGTGTAACAGCATCAACCTGACAATGATGGCTCTGATGGGATGATGTGGGAAATTAGGGGTAGTAGTCCAGTGGCTCTGGATGATGGGATGATATGGGATATTAGGTGTAGTAGTCCAGTGGCTCTGCCTGATGGTATGATGTGGGATATTAAGGGTAGTAGTCTGGTGGCTCTGACGGGATGATATGGGATATTAGTGGTAGTAGTCCAGTGGTTCTGGCTGACGGGATGATGTGGGATGTTAGGGGTAGTTGTCCAGTGGCTCTGGCTGATGAGATGATGTGGGATATTAGGGGTAGTTGTCCAGTGGCTCTGGATGATGGGATGATGTGGGATATTAGGGGTAGTAGTCCGGTGGTTCTGGATGATGGGATGATGTGGGATATTAGGGGTAGTAGTCCGGTGGCTCTGGCTGACGGGATGATGTTGGATATTAGAGTGAGTGTGGCTTTGCGGAGTGGGCAGGGCTATTTACTCAGCTTTTTATATAGATATAATGATTATAATTTGTTATAACTAACCACAGTTAGTTATTATGCCCGGGCAACGCCGGCTCTTCAGCTAGTACTTAGATATAAATGACCATTCATCAACTCTGTCCATACCTGACATTTGTTGTGAGGATTAATCAGTGCTATTTTGTGCTGTGCCCCAATGATGTTGATAAAAAGATGAACTAATGTGGATATTCATGGAATATTAGTCACTACCAAAAGGGTATAGTAGTGACTTATTAGTTTCTCCCCATTAAAATATAGCTACGCACCTGGCAGAAAAAAGTAGCTTTTAGTCAAACTAGTGTTTAACCAACAGCTATCTTTATGTATATGACAGGACTGGGTCTATAAAATTATTACTAGCCAAAATTAAAACTTTTTAATATTACTGAATCCCCAAATGAAGTAGCTGTTTAAAATTCAGAAGCAGAAAGTGTTATTATAAAATTGTTTTATTTAGGAACCCAATTAAATAGATTGTCGCCTACTGGACAACCCCAGTTTAATCAATTCAGGACCCCACTTAAAATAAAACACTATATATTCGCCTCCTTAAGCATCGCCATTCCAGCAATGTCAATGTCTCTGTTCACAGAGAGTGACGTAACATTGTTTTTCACATTCCAGCCACAGATCATCAATATCCATCAGACCGGACAACTACTCTGATGAAATATTGACTGCTGAAGCTGAAGAGTGGTCGCTCATTGGCAGCCAGCACATGACATAAAAATGCCACATAAAAAAATCATCTGTTCAGAGAGGAAGATGACTTGAACTCTAGTGCCACCTATTGGAAGCAGCAAAACTAAAAGTCAATATCAACCCTTTAATGAGCCCTGTCATATGACTTAGGAAAAAATCCAAACCAGAATTTCAATTTGCAGACATGTGTTTTGAGGTGTTGCCCCTTATTAGTGCAAAGTTTAAGATCTGATTCATCTGTATAAAAGGCCTCTGACTAGAGTCTAAGGGGTAATGTTTTTCGTTGTGGAGCATGACATGCCTGAGATACCAAGGTAAGGAGGCTTATAAGCTGTGTAATGCTTCTCTGGGAAATGAAATATTGTTTCTTCAGAGAGGAAGAGGACTTGAACTCTAGTTCCACTTATTGAAAGTAGAAATTCTAAAAGTCAATATCAAACCTTGATCAAGCCTCAGGCCCCAGTCACAAACCTTTCATACAGCCAAATCAGATCTCATGCCTTGCAATAAAGAGGAGCAACAACCCAAACACATGTCTCCAAACTAAGATTCTGGTTTGGCTTTTATTGTATGTGGTCGATATTGACTTTTAGGATTGCTACTTCCAATAGGTGGCACTAGAATGCAAGTCCTTTTCATTTTTGAAGAGTCCATTTTTTATGTTTATATTAGCACGGTCTATAATCCACTTTACCCTGGCAGGTCAGGCTTAACAATCTTCATAAGGAGAAGTGTTACGCCATGCACAACAATGTCCCTTCACTCTTCAGGAACAGCAGCACCAACATCATTGGAATGATGGAACAGCGCCACTACTAGAGATGAGTAAGCACTGTTTTTATTTTATATGGGGTCATGCATGTACAGTATATTAAACTAGAGTTGTCCAGTAATGGCCAGTCCCTGTTAGGAATTACTTTCTTCCCTAGTCACCATGGTCTGCATAGATAGTGTAGTTTGCTTCAGTATTTTTTTTACTTAAAAAAACAAACTTTTTAGAGAGAAATGCTGCAAAAAATAAGAAGTTTATTTTCATTTGTTACTTTTATGGAATCTTACAATATTTTCTTTCAATACAAATATTTCTTTAGTTTATTTATTCAGAAATCTGGAAAGCACCCCTTTATGTTACACGGCATAGTCTTCTCAGTAACTATCCAAGACTTGCGTTATTCATTTTTATATGATTTATTACATGGTCTCTTGTCAAATAGTGATACATGAGGTGATAAAAGTAATTGTGACCTGCAGGCTTGAGATAGAGTATACATCTGAACTGTCAGACCTTATCTTAAAGCAAAAATTCACTTAATGATTTTTTTGCCCAAAACACAGTTGCTTTGCCGTGTATAACTTAAGCTGCCTTCACGTTACACATGGTTCTTTATTACAAAAAATGATGATACATTAAAATTTTAACTTTGAAGCAACCTATGCTTTGTTTTATTCTAATTCATAGGAATTTTCATTTTTACTTTAAAATATTTACTAGTCTACCAATAATGGAGCAAATGCTACAACAAGAAGGCAGAGCTGTTTCTATCTATTGGACTTTCACAAGGCAGAAGAGAGTTCTATATAGTATTGTGATATTCCGATTGAACCTAAACACTTTTCTCTTTTGGAGGTTTACGAGTTTAGGTATATACCGTAAATAGTTAAGAAAATGCCATACTAATATGAGCATTTTACATTAGCTGAGAAATGCATATTAACTGCACCTGATGCCCTCTTTTTGCATTATTGTGCCACTAATCACTCTCTGTGGAGCTCTTTTCTTTCCCCTAAGTTGGCTTCTAGCCTTTTAGGCTATGCTATTCACAGCATAATATGCGGCTCCACCCCTATGAGAGTGGAGACATATCCATATTCATGACTTTAATGAGCGGTACCATGAGACCAGCACAGGAAGAAGACAGGAAGGGAGATACAGACGCCGGGACTGATATATAGCAGAGCTGGATATGCAGACGCCAGGAGGGTGAGTAGCACTTGGGTAGGGTGAGCCAGCCATGCCATAAGGATGCCATAAGGAGAGGTGAGTATGTCATTTTTTTTCAAATAGCAGCAGCATTATTTTATGGGGCATATATGGAGCATGTTATGGGCCACCAATAACCTTTGTGCAGCATTATTATATGGGGTTGGCTACAGTCCCATGGAGCTTAAATTTCTGAATATTATGTGCAACTGTTGTCACAGGAATATCAAGCTGGTTGTAAATGGTGTTAGAACTTTTATCTTTAACATGTTTGTCTATAATTTTCTTTCTAATCTCCTGAGACAACTTTTTCCTTCGCTTCCTCTGGTCCATGTTGAGTGTGATACACACCATGTCACCAAACAGCACAGTGAGTATCTGTAGCCCTCTATACATGCCCACTCACTGATTCCAAGATTGTAGACACCTATGATGCTACTTAGTGGACACACCTTGATTTAACATGTCCCTTTTGTCTCATTATTTTCAGGGGTACCATCATTTCTGTCCAGGCCTATTTCATGAGTTTAATTTTTTTAAAAATTCTGTGGAAGCATGGTTGAAAAGCAATGTCTGACTTCCATTTGTTCATTTTCATAGATATTTTATTTATTATTACTTTAGTCAGATTCAAGTTATTTCTGTCACTATTATGGATTTTTCTGTCATTAAACGAGGGGTACCAACAATTTTTGACCACGTGTGTAAGTCTAATTCAGTGCAGAGGTATCAGATTGAAAATAGATGTGATTGTCTCAGCCTGTGAAGAGAAATCCAAGAATCAAGTTATCATCATTACCACTCACTGTGTGGGTGTATGCATTTGACTGTAAAAACCAGACGAGCGCTATCCTGCAGTTTGAGGGATAGATCTCATCCCCACTTTATTCTGAGGCTGTGCACATGTCCAGTTTTTTTTATCAGACTCAATCAGTCTAAGGAAAAAAACCACAGCATGCACGAGTTGCATCTGATTATCAGATCGCACTTGGCCATTTATACATAAGGATCCATATAGAAAATCTGTCTGAGGGTAGAAAGATTTTCAAGGGCTTACAAAATGGAGAAGATGGTGAATTTGTTTTTTAATTCTCCATATACAAGAAAATCAGATCACACCCTCATCCCCCGTTAATCAAACTTTTATCAAAGTGTGACTTGCATAATTGGACCAATTTTCTCGGATGAGAGAAAATCGGTCATGTGACCCTAGTCTGTGACTGTGATTAAGACATCTGTGATATACTGCAGCAACAACATTTTAATCGCTGCTTTTCATAAACACAATGCTAGCAAGCAAGGATAATATTAAACCACTTATTGCAGATTTCACAACTAAATTCAATGTCACCTACATACTTCTCAGCCCATGATGTGGCGTGAGCCTTCAAGAATTAATTTATCTCCTCTCACCTAATCCAACACTCAACCTCTTTACTAGGCTATAAAGTGAGCATAAATCACACCCCGACACAGTCCACACAACAAGGCTGCATAACACGCTGCCATCACTCATCAAGCAAACAGGATGATGAGTCCCCGAAATATGTTATTGTCTGAAAATCAAAAGGTCACACACTCTGAAAGGCTATGGAATCTTTAGCGCATACAAGGATCACAGGTTTACCGTGGCAGAGAGAAGCCAGAAGATCACAGAGTTTGATTTTCCTACTCCTGCACTGATTAGAAGCACTTCACCTTCATACTAAACTGTGCAGGTTTCTTTTAGCAGTGCAGGGGTTAATTCCCTCAGTTGAGAGCTCTTGGAAGCTTTCCGGCATTAAGGCTTTCAGCTGCTCAGTGTTAGCCACTCTCATCTCCTATATAACCTGGGCCCTGGCACTCATTGCCAGTGCAAGCTTCATGCTGCATGGTTTGGAGATGGTGGTTTGTGGTTTTTGTTTGAGAAGGCGTTTAGTGAATTTATCTGAGACTGTTGCTAAGTTTTGGGTGTGTGCTAATCCCCCTCCTTCTCCTACTTTGGCTTTTCTCCATCCTCCACTCCCCCGTGTTTATCTCTGTTGTTTGTGCCAGTATATTTGTATGATTGGTATTTTCCTTTATCCCTGTTTGTATTACCTTGTTAGTCTGGTTGGTGTAATACAGTACACTACTACTCCCCTCTTCCCTGAGGGGGTTGCACACTGAGGGCGGATTCAGGAGCTAAGGCAAGGTACGTGGCCTTGGCATCTTTATCATGAGAAGTAATCTGGGGAACAGGGTTAGCTATAGTGCCCCTAGCATTAGGGACAAGGAAGCAGTCATGACACAAACTTATTAAAGATTTTAAGCTTCAATACAAAAATATACAGTGCTTACAATAAAAGATATAAAAAGATAAAAATCAAAAGATACATAAATATGCATTTCAAATATCCTGTGTCTCCTCCACTCCTCTCTATACAGTCAATCCAGTCAATAGGAAATATTCTATGTAGTTACAAACAATTTGTTTCCCTTCGATGCCAGGAAGTGAGATGCCATATTTGACACCTCCATGGAAAGCCCATTTGTGTTTGCAATACTGGTATATCCAGTTTCACCCCTTTGTCAAATAAATGTAACTCTACTGCTGTTATTTTTTTTTCTTATTGATTACATATTTTCTTCACATTCAAATTTTTAATTCAAGACTTGATTCTGTTTGCCATTGAAGGTGCTATCCCAGTCTTTTTGGAACCACCATTTTTTGTGTTATTTCTTTTTTTTTATTAGATGTGTGTTCCCTTTGCACTGTTCCTGTGTCTTTCTCTGATGTTCACACTCACAGATCTCAACAGAAGCCAGTAATGTGTAATAAAAAACTGTCACCAGCAGCAGCTTCACTCCACCGCCCATATTTGCA
The DNA here is from genome assembly GCF_039654945.1 of Dendrobates tinctorius. Taxonomy (NCBI): domain Eukaryota; kingdom Metazoa; phylum Chordata; class Amphibia; order Anura; family Dendrobatidae; genus Dendrobates; species Dendrobates tinctorius. Next base: position 3,209,688 of record NW_027361692.1, on the reverse strand, counting down.
TACCACATGCGCCTTTCACATGGTATACAAATGTGTTTACGCATGCTGAAGATTTTGAATTATTTATATTTGGAAAAGTTTTTCATTTTTTATGTGTAATACACACAACACAATAATAAAACTGAGTGGTAAGTTTAGACGATAGGTACTCTATAACCACAAGTGTTTAATGCAGCGGCCAGGTGCACATGCTTGCTAATAGTCTAAAATTCTACTTACTTTATAGTCTAATATAAAAATGTATATAATTTTTGTCCAAAATTTTTCAGAAATTTTTTGGGCAGTGGAATTGGTATATTAATAGGAAAATCTGTGTTCCTAAATCAGTGAAGCTTTTGCATTTCGGATGGTGGTCAACCAGAATTCTTTCCACCTCCTTCAAAGTCAACACTTCAAAGTCAACATGTGTGCAGCCTCTGAGTAGTGCACATCAAAGAGAGAGTGAAAATTTAACTAAAAACATAAACAATTATTGTAAACTATCAAACCAAAAGTCTTTGATTTTAAAATTAATGCTCCAAAATATTTTGGATTCATTAAATTAAATTTTCTGCCAATCTGTCAAAAAATTATAATTTTTTTTCAAAAAATTTTAAGTAATTTTGGGGTGAATAAATTTGGTATTACCAGGGAAATACAAGATCACTTAATGGTGAAGCTTCTGTACAGTGAAAGGTCGGCAACCGCATGTATGAGAAGGTGACTATGATGGTGTGATATGTTATGTGGGTATCATTTTGTGTATATTTATATTTTATGGTTTTCCATAGTGTTCTCTTGTTGCCCTGTATCATTCCATGTATTCCCATATTGTCTAGAGTCTCAATTACCTTCCAAAAGTCTGATAATTTAATTAGCTCACTTACTGTCTGCAGCCTGACTGTATCTATGCCTCTTGATGAACCCCCTGTAGTGCCTTATTCCCCAAGGCACCTTTGGCAGGTCTGGGAGGCCTGAAAATCGCCCCAACCTGTCTGACTACTCCTGGACATAAGGAGGGGGCTGGGGAGGACAGGAGTTGTTCAAGTCAGACCCTGTGTGGTGATGATCATGTGAAGACAGCACGTCAGAGAGAAGGGGAAGCAAATGGACCCATTTTATCCTCTGTCTGCTGGATTATTGGACTCTCATCTCCTTGGACATTCATCCTGTTACTGAACTGCATTCGTGTTTAGGACTATTGTATCCTCAGTGTGGTGGATTGTTTATGGACCTTTTAGTTTTGCCTATAATAAAGGTCTTGGGATTCTTCACACTTCCCTCGCTCTGTTGAATGTGTGGTATCGGAGAAGGACCCCGTGACAGTGACCAATCTGCATTCCTTGCAGAGTCACCTGCACAGAGCAGGTTAAAAGGGAAACACTAACTCAGGGCCAAATTTCTTAAAAATGTTCAAAACCAACTTATTTGAATTCCAATCCAGAAGTGCAATTTTCTTTGTTTATATGGGCAAACAAACTTCACTTCTATACTATGTATTATCTGCAAGGAAATATGGGAAACTTGCATGGTTCCCCCCTGTAAATCAGCCAAGAAGTCTGAGCCCCAAGTCATGCAGCAGTCACTTCTGCTTTTTCATGACTCTTTTGGCTGTGCTTCCATGGGCCATTCACCTGGACCTGGCCAACACTTGTAAGAGATTGAGTGCACTGATGCCCAACCACTTGTTCTTTTGGAGAATGAGTACATTGGAAAGGTAGTGCAAATTGTCAGAGTACCACTGCAGCACATCTCTGATGATGATAATGAAACACAGATAAGCTACAGCTTTCTGCTGTGTGCAGACCGTCAAAGAAGGCAGGGGTAATGACTGGGAGGAACATTATGTGGAGGATTATTCTTATTGTTAAAACATTTCTTAGAGCACCATTGATTCAATGGTGCTGTACATGAGGAGGGGTTACATATAGGATGTTCAGTTCCAGCGGATTTGGCCGAACATGTAAAAAAAAGTTTGGTTAGGGTACCAGAACGGTACCCAGACCTCATTTAAATGAACGGAGGACCTGAACATCCGTTGTTTGTCGCACTGTCAGCTGCAAGACAGCGCAGCAAACATAGACTCTGATCTGTGGTAAGATAATTACTGCTAGTCAGAGTGCTGCGGTTCCCAAGCTTTCAGATGACAGTGTGAGTCAGCAGCTCTGACCCGAGGTAAAAAGGATACTACCGGTAACAGGCATTGGCTGATGAGAGAGCACTGGTAGTGAGTGGTGCCTTAAGTAAGGTCACCGGGGTTCATGAGCTTTGCACTCATGTGAACTTTCTTATGGCAGCTCAGTGCTACACAATGCACGAGCAATTTCGCTGCTGTGTTAGTGTGAGCCGGCTGTCGTGGACAGCGGTTGCATCACTGATGTGACCACTATCCAAATCATCCAGATTGTTGTGGGACAGTATGGATTATTTTCACATAGTACAGGTGAGGGATATGGTTGTTTATTATTTTTCTTCTTTTCATGGGGACTCTGCTTTTTTACAGGTGACATGGACTTCAAATGAATCAAGGTCAGTAAAATTGTTTTTTTTATTTTTAATTCAAATTAGGGTGTCAGGGTCTTTCTTTCAATTTAAGGATTTTATTCTGGCTGTGTCTTTTTTACAATCTAACTATGAAGTTAGTAATTCAGGTGTCTTATAGATGCCTCTCCATTACTATCCTCTAGTTAGTAATACAAAGCTGACATCAGCCCCACAACTATTATACCACTTGCAAGTGGGAAGAGCGAGGCTAAGCACCAGATTTGGCACATCTTATTGATGTGTGATTTTCTAGGGAGCCTGAGAGGGGGCCAATATTCATGGCCTTTTCCTAGGCAATTATTATCAGCTCTAAGTTCTCTGCATAGCCTTTGATGTTTATTGAGTATTGAGGGGACTCACCTCTTTTCTTTTGGGGGGGTCACCCTTATAATAACCATTAAAGGCTAAGAAAACACCTGTGAGCGGATATTAATGTTCAAGTCAATTCTTCAATCAAATATTTTATTCTGGCTGTGTCTTCTTTGCAATCTAACTATGGGATTATTAAAGGGGCAGGGCAAGTGGGAAGAGCTGGACAAAGCATCAGAATTGGTGCATCTAATAGGTGTACCCTTTCTAGAGCGGCTGTGGGCTGCTACTTTAAGTCTGTGGAGGCAAAATCCATGGCCAATTTACCATTCTGAGAATACCAGCCCCAGCTGTTTGCTCTAGCTTGGATAATTGTCAAAAATGCTGTTTCTTAAAATTACTTATTTGAATAATTTAAAAAAGGTGTGGGTCCCTTCTATACTTAATAACCAGCCATGATAAAGTTGAAAGCTGAGGGTTACAGCCAGCACTGGTTATCAAAAATAGAGGAGACCCCATGTCATTTTAAAAAAAAATATTTATAGCACAGGCGCCTGCTAATGAATGCTCCCATCAACGGAGATTACTTTTGTTGTTATCAGCGACAGCAGCCGTATGTCTATAAGATGACTCTCCATTACTAATCCTATAGTTACATTGTAAAAAAACACACAGCAATAATAAAGTCCTTTCGTTGAAATAAAAAAAGCAGGGTGAAAATAGCAGCCCATAGCCACCCAGAAAAGGCACATCTATTAGATATGCCAATTCTGGTGCTTTTCCCTGCTCTTCCCACTTGCTGTGTAGTGGTGACAAGTGGGGTTCATAATTGTGAGGTTGATGTCACCTTTGTATTGTCTGGTGACATCAAGCCCACTCATTTTTTAAAATTATTTATTTAAGTAATTAAAAAATATGGCATAGGGACCCATCTATTCTTGACAACCAGCCTTGCTGAAACTGACAGCTGAGGTTTGCAGCCTGTCAGTTTTGCCTGGCTGGTTATCAAAAATACAGAAGAACCCCATGTCATTTAAAAAAATATATATATTTATAGCAGAGATGGTATCTGATGAATACTTCCATCAATTGCCACCTGCTTTCACTGTTAACAGGTGAATACAATTGTCAACATTATCCTCTGCTTGTGCTGATTACAGCACGAGCAGGGGAAAGTGATGTGAGCTATCTTCACTTCAGCACCCTCCACTGGAGAACAGCATGAACAGTACTGCTGATTCCCAGGCACCAGTACATGTCACACTGATGACACAGATGTCATCCATGTGTTATTAGTATGCACGTGTGTGGGACGTTTTGCGGCCTCTGCTGCTATTGGAAACACTGACATATGAAAGCATTCTTAGTGAACTTGATTATTTACCAAACTTTTGTTGACTTTTGCCAATTTTTTGGGAAAAAGTTCGGGAATCCTATCATGGATCTGAATATGCAACGTTTATGCTCAATTAGAGATTGATGAATGTTTTCTGAACAAGTTCTCTCTTCCCTAGTGGGAACTGCAGCTCTATGATCGGCGGTAAAGATCTTACTGATCTTATGATCAGAGCCCGTGCTTGTTGTGTGGAAAACTACAGATGTTTGGGCCCCCCATTCATTTGAATGGGGTTCAGGTTTTGGTTCTTGTACCGGACCCAAATTTAGATGTATGGCCGAACTTCCCATATCGATCCATGGGTTTCCCCACCACTACTCATAATCTTTGAGGGGGTGAGGTCCATACTGGATCAGTAACAGTGGACATTGATTTATTTTCTGTCATGCAGGATTTGCATGGTGGTTTAGTATCACTTGAGGAAGAGCAGGAAGAGGAGTCTGAAAAATAAAGGAAGGTAGGTTTCTCTCCCTCACTTTCAGTGTCGGAGGCAAGGAAGGCGTATGCCTCCTCCACTGAGTACAGTGATTGAGACGGGAGGGACATTTATTCATGTATGCGGTGTATGTGTACCAAATTTTACTCAGATGTGTGTGTGTTTGGTGTAAACTTTTTTTATTTAGCGGAGAAAAAAGAGGAAAATAATCTAGAAAGAAAAATATAAAAATATTAAAATTTGTTAAAATAAAAAACAACTTAAAAAACTAAACAACTAAAAAAATTAAACAACTAAACAACTAAAACTACTACTACTACTACAACTAAACTAACTAAACAACTAAAAAAACAACTAAAAAAATTACTAACTAAATTCAGTAAAAAATACTATAGTAAACACAGATTATATCGGTATATTTTACTCTCCCTATTCTAGTTCTATTAGCTAATCTAAATTATTGCTTTTGATTCTTTTTTCACACGTACAGAAAAAAACAATAACCGGAGGCCAATCACTAATATGCATCAGTGACCAGCGCTCGACAGCTGTGGGACACACATACGGATGTGGTGCAAAAATTGATAAAAAAAATAGGGACAAAAAAGACCTTGCCAAAAGCGACCACGGATGCTAATCAGTGAATTGCGTATGATCAGTGATCGGTGGTAGTAGGAAGCACACACGAAGGTGGTGCAAAAGGGGGGGTAGCATAGACAAAGGAAAAAAATGTCCTGGAAAATAACGAGTATGAGAGTGGATCACTGATTTGTTTCACTGATCAGCGATTGGCGGCTGTAGGATGCACAAACGGAGGAGGCAGAAGAGGGGAAACACACAGGGAAAAAAAGCCCTGGAAAACAGAAAACACAAGTGTGGATCACTGATTTGTGTCACTATACAAAAAAAGGTTGAACTCTCCCATGCTAAGGCTAATTTCACACTTGCTTTTTTTTGCAGCGCGTTTTTCCCGCAAAAAAACGCATTGAAAAAAAGCATACAAACGCATACAAATGCTGCTTTTTTTCAAGCATTTTTATGAGCATGCATAAAAAAACGCAGCGTTTTTATGCGTTTGTATGCGTTTTTAGTGCGTTTTTACCGCGTTTGCGTTTTTTCCAACATTAGGTGGCCCCTCACACTAACCCAAACCATGACTTTACTAACCCTAACCCTAACCCTAACCCTGACCCTAACCCTAACCCTAACCCTGACCCTAACCCTAACCCTAACCCTGACCCTAACCCTGACCCTAACCCTAACCCTAACCCTGACCCTAACCCTAACCCTAACCCTGACCCTAACCCTAACCCTGACCCTAACCCTAACCCTGACCCTAACCCTAACCCTAACCCTGACCCTAACCCTAACCCTGACCCTGACCCTAACCCTAACCCTGACCCTAACCCTAAACCCTAGCTAACCCTAACCCTAGCCCTAAACCCCCTTAACTAACCCTAACTCTAACCCAAACCCCTAAATTCCATTGTCCAACTAATGGTAAAAAAAAAAACGCATGCGCAAAAAAATGCATACATAAGCATGCCAATGCGCACATATGCGCACCCATAGACTTATAATGGGTGTCTTGCTGTAAAAAAACGCATTGCGTGCGCATGCGTTTTTTTGAGGCAAGTCAGACGCTCAAAAAATGCAACAGGATGCATTTTGTGCGCCCGAGCGCATACCGCAAAAAAACGCATGCGCGGAAAAACGCATACAAACGCATGTGTATGCGCACATAAGCGCATCCCATGTAAAGTATAGGAAAAAAAATCGCATGCGTTTTTTAGCGCTAAAATCCCGCAAAAAAACCGCAAGTGTGAAACCAGCCTAAAGCATGTAAATGTGGAATATGTGAAATTTGAATAGCAATACGGCTTTGGAGTATTACAAAAAAATATGAGACTACTTACCCATAAATGCAGGCATTGCTAACAGAGGTGTCCACATTGACCCAGGAATTCAGACATCAGTCTTTAGAGAGGTATTCACACAGGTTAGGGACCTGTACGGATGAGTGCTATGCTATAAAACATCGCATAGCACTCGGACCAGTGTTCATCTATGGGGCAGCTCCCATAAACATTATTTTTCTTTGCCGTTTTCAGTGCCTGAGTGAAAGCACAGCATGCTGCGATTTGCACCGACACTCAGCCGAGTCTTGGTGCACTCGCACCCATATAAGCATATGGGTGCAAGTGACACAGCGCACATCACTCATATATCATCCGAGTGCTGTGCGCTATACGCTGACACCAGCAATGGAGGAGATGGAGAAATTAGTTTCTCTGCCTCCTCCGCAGCTGTGTTCAGATCCACTCTGTGCGAGAGGCTCGGAGCACAGTCGCATGACACTCGGCTCCTGCTCTCAGCATAGCAGCAGCCGAGGATCATTAGCACATCGCATCCGATGCCCTCTCATCAGAGGCCATAAGCAAGTGTGATCCCGGCCTTATGGAAAGTCTTAGGAGATCCATATAATAGATGCTTGGTATGTTTGCTGTAAACAACGCTGGTGACCTGTAAATCAGAGTCCAGATAGCAGCGCTCGCGCTCCTTGGCCCATTCCACCAGCACCTCCAGCACCGGACAGAGGGCACACTAATACTGTACCTTTGAAGTACCTCTGGTCGTTAAGGGGGTTAAGCTATTGTAATATGCTCTGAATGTATAAAAATTGTAGCTCTCATGACTACAAATCTTATGCGGTAAACAGTTTTATTGTTTCTATAAAAGTAAAAATAAATGTAAAATAAAACAAAACATTCTTAAATAGTTCATTGTGAAAGATTGATTTAAACAGTTTGTAATTTCCTCATGACAAATTTCCTTTTAATGGTAGGTTGGAACTGCCATGCACATTAACGGGAAAAAGAGGAAATGTATGACCTTCACATGTTTATCTTATAAAAGCTAAGGGAAAGAATCCTTTTATATCATGCTGCAAGGTCTTCACTTACTGGAAATGCATCTGTATACAGGTATTTCCTTTTTAATTTTGAATGCTCTTTGCAATTCAGAGGAAATTATTTCTGAGGAGTACAGTATGATGGAGGTCAGTTTTAATTGATTTTCAAGTAGATGAATTTCCATTTTAAGATTTCAAGGTTCCCTCTAGTCTATTTGTTACCATTAATTTTGCAGTTTATATTTTACATAATGTTTTTGTTATAGCTTGTCACTTATTACATGCAGAGTAAATGATGCATGTGGGGTAAATTAAAGCATTTCTTGCTAAATGTTTGTTTATTGCACACATTCAATATTTATTTTTTGTAGTAGATGATTATGGAAGCGGCTCTTTAATGTAGAACATAGGAATGTTTGGAAAATGCAAGATAATAATTCTTGAGTATGGAGGAGCCGGGATAGAGAGCTGTCAGCCAAATGACAGATTGGCCAACAGCTGTCTAATAAGTAGGGTTAGCTTTAGGTATTAGCCTATTTGGGCTCCAATAACTGCCATTGTCTTTCTACTTACATTTTAATAATATGAGAATAAAACTTTCTTTTAAGCAGTTGGATATGAAAGTACATAAAAGATAGTAAGAGTTAAGTAAATGGAGAGCGAGAATGAAGGACTCTCATTGAGGCTAACAGTCCTTTATCTTACCTTTGGTCCTTACTTATTGTGTCTAGAGATGAGCGTATCTAATAAAATTTGAATTCTCCGATTTTGCAGAATTTTCCCACAAAATTTGATTTAGCCTAATTTCAATTCTGGAAAGCTTGTAATTAGGAATGAGTGAACCGAACTGCAAAGTTTTGAGTCCTTATCAGACACCTAATGGCCGTTATTGAACCCCGAACATGAACTTTTTACTGTAAGGCCAGGGTCAGACTTGCGAGAAACTTGGACGAGTCTCGCACGTCAATACCCGGCACTGCCGCTGTCACTCGGATCGGAGCGTTCAGCTGCAAAGAAATACATACAGCTGAGCGCTCTGATCCAAGTGCCGGTGGCAGTGCCGGGTATTGACGTCCGAGTTTCTCGCAAGTCTAACCCCGACCTTAGTCTGCTTTTCTATTCAGGTTTGCCAGTCTAATAAAGCTTGTTGAAAGGCTGCAGAGCAGCCAATCAACATGATTTTAGACTATGTTCATTTCTGTATTGGCATGGCTGTGGTTGTCCGGCACAGCATGTGATCTAGCCTATGCAAAGACCTAATCATGCATTCCGCCACCATTATGCTCTCATTAGTGTAAGGATAGTATTCAGCTCGAGTGAGGGACAGATAGTGACTGTGCACTCTGCAAAAAAATGTTGTGTGTAATCTGCAACCCATATCTGTGGTAGTACTGTGCTAAAAGCCTCTGGGTGTACTTTGCAAATTCGTCTGTAAGAGCAGTGTGCTAAAAGCCACTGTGTGTACTTTGTACCACACCACCTGTGGGAGTAGTGTCCTTTAAGCTGCTATGTTTATTCTGCATCCCCTGCCTGGGGAAGTACTGTCATTTAAGCCACTGTGTGTACTCTACAAATCCGTCAGTGAGAGCACTGTTATTTAAGCTGCTGTGTGTGCTCTGCACCCCTTCCTGTTGGAGTACTGTTCCTTTAAGATGCTGTGTGTTTACTAGTAGTCTGAGAAATAAATAAATAGCATCAGCCATCTCATTGCCATTTCTAGGCCAAACAAATATTTTTCTGTAGCAGTGTGTGTTTTCTAGTAGTGTTGCAAATAAATAACTGGGATGAGTAATCTTGTTGCAACTTATAGGCCAAATAAATAATTTTTCTGGACTGGTGTGTGTTTTTTTTAGTAGTATAGAAAATAAACAATTGGCATCAGCTGTCTCCTTGCCATTTATAGGCCAAATAATTAATTTTTCATGATCGGTGAGTGTTTTTACTGTACCACTGCATATATACAGGAAGTGTGGGTAAAAAGTAAGTGTACTCTTTTTTTTCGATTAGTGTGAGTAAAAAGAAAATTATATTTTCCTATTTGTGGACCGAAAAAATATTTTATTCTGTGTATATAAGAGTAGTGTTTCTGAAAAATTATTCTCCTCTGCAGTCATCTTTTTGTGAGTAGTGTGTTTAAAAAAACTTCTGCTGTATCTGTAAGATTTGTAGGTGTGTCTAAAAAATAACTGTGCCAAAAAGCCTTTGTGTGTACTGTGCCCTAAACCTCTAGGGGCACTGTGCCAGAAAACCTATGTGTGTACTGTGCCAATAAGTCTCTCTGCATACTCTGCAGCTGTGCTCGTGTGAGTAGTGAGCCTAACAAATATTTACACTCTATCGCTGTGTCTATATGAGTGGTGGGCCTAAAAAATAATCATACTCTGCACCTGTGTCTGTAGGATTACTGTGTGTAAAACAATTTTTTCTACTCTGCAACCCTGTCTGTGAGAATACTGTGACAGAAAAACCTGTGTGTGCACGCTTCAGGCATCTCTCTGGGAGTTCTCAGAAAAAAGACTTTGTTGAAGTACTGTGCAAGCACCCTATTTTTTTATTTGGGTATGCCCAAAAATGTTGTGATTGCAAAATGGAACAAACTGTGGTGCAGTGTAACAATGGCTGGCTGTGGCTGTTATACTTTTACTGTATATTCAGCCAAAGGTACGGACAAGACCTGTGAGATCCAAATCTGGTTTATTTTAATGAATGTGAGCTTGCTCATGTTGGTTGTGGACAGGCACATGCACCTGTCGGTGATCATGCCTCCTGCCGTGCTAAACACACATTCTGACAGTACACATTCAGGCCAGCAGCTCCAAGGCATAAAAGGCAAGCTCAGGCCATGTGTCCAATTTGGAGACCCAGAAGTTAAACGGGCCAAACACATCAATCAATATGTGGAGATGTGTGTACATACCATGTTGTTGAAACTGTCTTGCTCATGGATTTGATAGCTCGAGCTTGTGTTTTGTGGCTGGCTTCTTTTCCTGATGAGCCACAGAAAACACACGCTTAGGTACCCACTGTTTACCCTGGATACCAGCTCCCAGCACCAGCACGCTGGTATACAGGGTACGCAGCGGGTAACTAAGCGACACGCACACTTAGTTACCCGATATTTACCTTGGATACCAGCGTCCTCGCTGGTCCTGATCTCTGGTGAGTCTGCCTGTTTGAGAGCTCACCAGCGATCATGTAGCGACGCACAAGCGATCCTGACCAGGTCGTATCATTGTCGGGATTGCTGGTGCGTCGTTTAGTGTAACGGAACCCTAAGTGTAACGGGACCCTAAAGCTAATTCCCTTCATATTTATTTGCAGATCACAAGCAATCATTCTTATCCACTACAGGCAGAGCTTCTCTCTCCTCACTTGTACAATAGAATCAGTAGCAGCCATCATCACCTCTCAGCAACTGGAAAATCTGTATTCACTGAATGCATATTTTAACCATAAATTGAGAATTTTTTAAAAAAATCAGTTCCAGAAGAGAAAGAAGAGTATTTATCTGACAACAAATAGTACAATACTTCTTATTTTCATTAATGATGTTGATTTATTAAATAAAACCTAAACGATTATTTTAAAATTTCTTCTATATAACATTGTTATGTTATTGCACAGATCCACTGCTTTCCAACTGCAAATATATTTTGCATACAAAATAATTGATAATAATTCTATAAATCATCTAAATAGCAAGATATAATTTCCTCCCATAGCTCTAGTATTATTTTCACCTTGTAATTATTTCTAACTTTTAACATGATTATATTTCATTCTTTCAGTAGCCCAAGTTTATGTATTATATTTACAGTCATATGTTAAAGTTTGGGCACCCCTATTAATGTTAACCTTTTTTCTTTATAAGAATTTTGGTTTTTGCAACAGCTATTTCACTTTCATATATCTAATAACTAGTGTTGAGCATTCCGATACCGCAAGTATCGGGTATCGGCCGATACTTGCTGTATCGGAATTCCGATACAGACTTCCGATATTTTTTCAATATCGGAAGTCGGCATCGGAATCGGAAGTTCAAAGTTGATTGACAGCCTGACGTCATCATGATGCGCGGTGTGTGCGCATCATGATGCGCCGTCATTTCGGGCCTTCTGGGGGTCTCTGCCGGCCTGCCGGGGGGCTGTGTGGACTGCCCGGGGTCTGTACCGGCCTGCCGGGGGGCTGTGCTGGCCTGCCGGTGGTCTGTGCACCCTGTGGGGGTCTGTACCGGCCTGCCGGGGGGCTGTGCTGGCCTGCCGGTGGTCTGTGCACCCTGTGGGGGTCTGTACCGGCCTGCCGGGGGGCTGTGCCGGCCTGCCGGGGGGCTGTGCTGATGTCCGGGGGTCTGTGCAAGCATCGTCCGATGGGACTATAAGTCCCATCTGGCGATGCCTGCTACCATGACAGTGATTGACACATTAGCCAATGATGGGACAGTAGTAGTCCCATCATCCGGCTAATGTGTTAAATGTTAAAAAAAAAAAAAATACTACATACATACTACATACATACTACATGCATGCTACATACATACTACATGCTACATACATACTACATATATACTACATGCATGCTACATACATACTGCATGCTACATACATACTACATACATACCACATATATACTACATACATACTACATGCATGCTACATACATACTACATACATACTACATGCATGCTACATACATAACATATATACTACATACATGCTACATACATACTACATGCTACATACATACTACATACATGCTACATACATACTACATACATACTACATATATACTACATGCTACATACATACTACATACATACTACATGCTACATACATACTACATATATACTACATACATACTACATACATACTACATGCATGCTACATACATACTACATGCATGCTACATACATACTACATACATACTACATATATACTACATGCATGCTACATACATACTGCATGCTACATACATACTGCATGCTACATACATACTACATACATACCACATATATACTACATACATACTACATGCATACTACATACATACTACATGCATGCTACATACATAACACATATATACTACATGCATGCTACATACATACTACATGCTACATACATACTACATACATACTACATACATACTACATGCATGCTACATACATACTACATGCGACATACATACTACATATATACTACATGCATGCTACATACATACTACATGCTACATACATACTACATACATACTACATGCATGCTACATACATACTACATACATACTACATACATACTACATGCATGCTACATACATACTACATGCTACATACATACTACATATATACTACATGCATGCTACATACATACTACATGCTACATATATACTACATGCTACATACATACTACATGCATGCTACATACATACTACATACATACTACATGCATGCTACATACATACCACATACATACTACATACATACTACATATATACTACATGCATGCTACATACATACTACATGCTACATACATGCTACATATATACTACATGCATGCTACATACATACTACATGCTACATACATACTACATACATACTACATGCATACTACATACATACTACATACATACTACATGCATGCTACATACATACTACATGCTACATACATACTACATATATACTACATGCATGCTACATACATACTACATGCTACATATATACTACATGCTACATACATACTACATGCATGCTACATACATACTACATACATACTACATGCATGCTACATACATACTACATGCTACATACATACCACATACATACTACATATATACTACATGCATGCTACATACATACTGCATGCTACATGCATGCTACATACATACTACATACATACTACATGCTACATACATACCACATATATACTACATACATACTACATACAATACATTCATACAATACATACATAGACATACAGTACATATAACATAGAGTAACATACTTACCAATACTTGTCACATTGTTCCCCGAAGCCATTGTCTTTTAAAGGAATAAATATTAACATAACAAACCACAAAAATACTCACCCACGATCCGAAGCAGTCCACGAGTGTGTCCCACGACGATCTTGGGTAGAGAACTGCAGCATCAGCTGATGCCGCCGTTCTCTACGGGCTGCAGGAATCCAATGACGGAAGGTAGGTATCCTTCCGCACTGTATTCCTCCGCCACTTAAAAAAAAAAAGCCCGTAGAGAACGGCGGCATCAGCTGATGCTGCAGTTCTCTACCCAAGATCGTCGTGGGACACACTCGTGGACTGCTTCGGATTGTGGGTGAGTATTTTTGTGGTTTGTTATGTTAATATTTATTCCTTTAAAAGACAATGGCTTCGGGGAACAATGTGACAAGTATTGGTAAGTATGTTACTCTATGTTATATGTACTGTATGTCTATGTATGTATTGTATGAATGTATTGTATGTAGTATGTATGTAGTATATATGTGGTATGTATGTAGCATGTAGTATGTATGTAGTATGTATGTAGCATGCATGTAGCATGCAGTATGTATGTAGCATGCATGTAGTATATATGTAGTATGTATGTGGTATGTATGTAGCATGTAGTATGTATGTAGCATGCATGTAGTATGTATGTAGTATGTATGTAGCATGCATGTAGTATGTATGTAGCATGTAGTATATATGTAGCATGTAGTATGTATGTAGCATGCATGTAGTATATATGTAGTATGTATGTAGCATGTAGTATGTATGTAGCATGCATGTAGTATGTATGTAGTATGTATGTAGCATGCATGTAGTATGTATGTAGCATGTAGTATATATGTAGCATGTAGTATGTATGTAGCATGCATGTAGTATATATGTAGTATGTATGTAGCATGTAGTATGTATGTAGTATGTATGTGGTATGTATGTAGCATGTAGCATGCATGTAGTATGTATGTAGTATATATGTAGTATGTATGTAGCATGCATGTAGTATATATGTAGTATGTAAGTAGCATGCAGTATGTATGTAGCATGCATGTAGTATATATGTAGCATATATGTAGTATGTATGTAGCATGTAGTATATATGTAGTATGCATGTTGCATGCATGTAGTATATATGTAGTATGCATGTTGCATGCATGTAGTATATATGTAGTATGTATGTTGCATGTAGTATATATGTAGTATGAATGTAGCATGTATGTAGTATGAATGTAGCATGTATGTAGCATGTAATTTTTTTTTTTTTTTTTACATTCAACACATTAGCCGGATGATGGGACTACTACTGTCCCATCATTGGCTAATGTGTCAATCACTGTCATGGTAGCAGGCATCGCCCGATGGAACTTGTAGTCCCATCGGACGATGCCTGCACAGACCCCCGAAGCCTGCACAGCCCCCCGGCAGGCCGGCACAGCCCACCGGAGCCTGCACAGACCACCGGCAGGCCGGCACAGCCCACCGGAGCCTGCACAGACCACTGGCAGGCCGGCACAGCCCCCCGGCAGGCCGGCACAGCCCACCGGAGCCTGCACAGCCCCCCGGCAGGCCGGCACAGCCCACCGGAGCCTGCACAGCCCCCCCGGCAGGCCGGCACAGCCCCCCAGCAGGCCGGCACAGACCACCGGAGCCTGCACAGACCCCCTGGCAGGCCGGCACAGCCCCCCGAAAGGCCCGTACAGACCCCAGAGAGGCTGTACAAGGCAAAAACAGGGTTTTTCTTATTCCGATACCGGAAGTCCCATAGACTTGAATGGGACTTCCGGTATCGGAATCGGCGATACCGATACTTTTTTTTAAGATCGGCCGATCCATTCCGATCCGATACTTTGAAGTATCGGACGGTATCGCTCAACTCTACTAATAACTGATGGACTCAGTTATATTTCTGGATTCAAATGAGGTTTATTGTACTAACAGAAAATGTGCAATCTGCATTTAAACAAAATTTGACTGGTGCAAAAGTATGGGCACCTCAACATAAAAGTGACATTAATATTTCGTAGATCCTCCTTTTGCAAAAATAACAGCCTCTAGTCGCTTCCTGTAGCTATTAATGAGTTCCTGGATCCTGGATGAAGGTATTTGTGACCATTCCTGTTTAGAAAACAATGCCAGTTAAGTTTGATGGTCGCCGAGCATGGACAGCCCGCTTCAAATCATCCCACAGATGTTCAATGATATTCAGGTCTGGGGACTGGGATGGCCATTCCAGAACATTGTAATTGTTCCTCTGTATGAATGCCTGAGTAGATTTGGAGCGGTGTTTTGGATCATTGTCTTGCTGAAATATCCATCCCCTGCGTAACTTCAACTTCGTCACTGATTCTTGCACATTATTGTCAAGAATCTGCTGATACTGAGATGAATCCATGCAACTCTCAACTTTAACCAGATTCCCGGTGCCGGCATTGGCCACACAGCCCCAAAAGCATGATGGAACCTCCACCAAATTTTACTGTGGGTAGCAAGTGTTTTTCTTGGAATGCTGTGTTTTTTAGCCTCCATGCATAACACCTTTTTGTATGACCAAACAATTCAATCTTTGTTTCATCAGTCCACAGGACCTTCTTCCAAAATGTAACTGGCTTGTCCAAATGTGCTTTTGCATACCTCAGGCGACTCTGTTTGTGGCGTGCTTGCAGAAATGGCTTATTTCGCATCACTCTCCCATACAGCTTCTCCTTGTGCAAAGTGCGCTGTATTGTTCACCGATGCACAGTGACACCATCTGCAGCAAGATGATGCTGCAGGTCTTTGGAGGTGGTCTGTGGATTGTCCTTGACTGTTCTCACCATTCTTCTTCTCTGCCTTTCTGATATTTTTCTTGGCCTGCCACTTCTGGGCTTAACAAGAACTGTACCTGTGTTCTTCCATTTCCTTACTATGTTCCTCACAGTGGAAACTGACAGGTTAAATCTCTGAGACAACTTTTTGTATCCTTCCCCTGAAAAGGTATGTTGAATAATCTTTGTTTTCAGATCATTTGAGAGTTGTTTTGAGGATCCCATGATGCCACTCTTCATAGGAGAATCAAATAGGAGAACTACTTGCAAGTGGCCACCTTAAATACCTTTTCTCATGATTCGATACACTTGGCTATGAAGTTCAAAGCTCAATGAGGTTACAAAACCAATTTAGTGCTTCAGGAAGTCAGTAAAAAGTAGTTAGGAGTGTTCAAATCAAGAAAATGATAAGGGTGCCCATACTTTTGCACTGGTCAAATTTTGTTTAAATGCAGATTGCACATTTTCTGTTAGTACAATAAACCTCATTTGAATCCAGAAATATAACTGAGTCCATCAGTTATTAGATATATGAAACTGAAATAGCTGTTGCAAAAACCAAAATTGTTATAAAGAAAAAAGGTTAACATTAATAGGGGTGCCCAAACTTTAACATATGACTGTATGTTATTATGTTCTTATACTGGAAAATATGCTTCTTTGAGCTATTATTCTTTTATTAAAATTTTAATTTTGTTACTTTTGTAAATTCTACTTCAATGGTTACAGTTGAATGAAGTGCATTCATCTATTTTGGTGTTTAATAACATACTAACAATAGAAAATTAGAACAGGATCAAATACATAAATATATATATATATTTTGCACAGAATTATATTGTAAGGGAGCCGTGTTGTCACAAGAAATAAATGGGGAGGAGCACGGGCGTATTTACAGTTTATGCTGCCCTAGGCACTTTTAGAGCTGCTTCCCCTATTGGTGAGTGTGACTAATGCAGACACTGTCGGCAGTGACTTAGGCTACTTTCACTTCAGCAATTCTTGCCATTCACGGCAGATCGAGCAGTTTTTCCACATCTGCCGCGTAACGGATCACTTACAGAAACAATGAATTTGGCCTCATTCATTACCTACAGGGGAATGAATGACTTTTTGGGCTCCCTTGAGACTCCGCCCAGGTTCCACCCCAGCTCCGCCTCCACCTTCCCACTGCCAACTCTAGGAAAAACACAACTTCTCCACCACATCCTCACCTATCAGATAATTATCAGTTCCCATAAAACACCAGATGACACATATAGCCAGCAGCTTTTGTTCTGGCCAAAATAATTTTTAAGCTGCCACCATGACATGGTTGACTCTACTGTAAACTATTAAAAATAAATATATGTTTATGTATTTTTCTTTAAGGAAATAAGTCACATACATTTTTTTAAATGACCATTAATAATCCATACAAGGGACAAATATTGTCACACCATGGTCAGACCACATATTACCACCACATAGTGACTGAATACTACAATACTGGTCATTAATAAAAGCAAAAACACAATACTAAGTGCCATTGTACGCAGGAACTCTGTATTTACTGTCAGTGTACAGGTAATACAGGGATCACCAGTGAAATTATACACAGAAGCTCTGTATATAGTGTCAGTGTACAGGTAATACAGTGATCACTGGTGACATTATACACAGGAGCTCTGTATATAGTATACAGTGTACAGATAATACAGTGATCACCAGTGACATTATTCACAGGAGCTCTGTATATAGTGTATAGTGTATAGGTAACACAGTGATCACTAGTGACATTATACACAGGACCTCTGTATTTAATATACAGTTTATAGTGTCAGTGCACAGATATTACAGTGATCACTAGTGACATACGCAGAAGCTCTGTATAAAGTGTCAGTGCACAGGTAATACAGTGATCACCAGTAACATTATACACAGGAGTTCTGTATATAGTGTCAGTGTACAGATAATACAGTGATCACCAGTGACATTATACACAGGAGCTCTGTATAAAATGTTAGTGTAAAAGAAATTCAGTGATCACCGGTGATAATGTACATAGGAGCTCTGTATATAATATACAGTTTATAGTGTCAGTGTACAGGTAACACATTGACTCACCAGTGACCTCTCTAGCTGAAGTCCTTCATCTTTGCTTTTCTTTTTCATCCAGCACAGACTGTGGTCACTTATTCAAGCCAGGACTCGCCTCTGCATAAAATAACACATTTACCTTGAGCACTGATTCCAGAGTACATTCCCCACCTTTCTCTTTCTTCTACACTACACATCTGAATACAGATATGCACCATTAATATATAATCACTTATTATGAAAGCCACCATACCAATTATAATTCGCCACTGTGCCCCCACTAACTCTAAATAGCCACTTTCCCCATTTAATATATAAATTAATTAGCACCTGTACTC
Source organism: Dendrobates tinctorius (assembly GCF_039654945.1). NCBI lineage: Eukaryota > Metazoa > Chordata > Amphibia > Anura > Dendrobatidae > Dendrobates > Dendrobates tinctorius. The sequence continues at coordinate 3,190,901 of NW_027361692.1, read as the reverse complement.
TTTCCCCCAATTCATTGCCAGTCACTTCATCCTCAATGCCCTCCACTATGTACCTCCTGCTCTAACCTTAACCCTGATTCATTATATTTGCATGTCCCTCCCGCCCCAATTCATTGTTGTCTTTCTCTCCCACCCTCTATTCATTATCAACTGCTCTTCCCCACATTCTATACATCATTTACTCCCCCACCCTCAAAATTCATTATTTGTTCTCCCCCAGATCATCATTTCCTCACCCCATCCCCTACCTTCAATTCATCATTTGCTCTACTCACCCCCAGCTTCAATTAAATTGCTGCCCTCATCCCTCACACTGAATTCATCATTTGCAGTTCCTGTCCTCTCCCCCACTTCATCATTTGCAGTTCCCCCACTTTAATTTAAAGTCACCTTACTTCATCCATTGTAGCCCCCTATCACCCCCTCACTTCATCTGCAGTGCCCCTTCATCATTTGCAGCCCCTTTCCCCACTTCATCATGTGCAGTCCCATACAATGCTGCACGTCCAAAACACTGAGGAGTCGCAGTCACATGTAGTAGGATCCTCCTCAGGAACATCTCTGATCTCACCCCACACTCTCCACGAGGCTGAAGTTGTTTTTTTATTTGTCCAGTTTCTTATTCGATACTGAAGTTGGTTACTTATTCGTCAGTTTCTTATTCGGCAATTTTTTCTTTTCTGTTTTTTTATGGGTTTAGCAACAAAAAATAAGCATCACAATAATAGCACAATGCAGTGAGGCGCCCTGATGTGAATACACTTAAAAACAGCTACAACAACTATAAAATTGGCACAAAAATGGGCACCAAAGGGTGTTAATGATTTACTACAAGCATCAAAACTCCACCCAAGCCATCTGTAATCTCACCAGAAAGGCGGGAACTGGAAATCTGCTGCTGGCTGATACCAGAGAACAGGAGCTGCACAAAACCGGGAAGGAGAAGTTGTAGGGAGAGCTGAATGACCTGTGGTGACATCATTGTCATGTGATCGGGGCGGAGATGATTCATGATGAAGGTGCCCAGAGCAAGAGCTGAAGGACCTGTGGTGATGTCATCACCATGTGATCAGGGGGCGGAGTGAAGGTGCCCGCAGCAGCAGCAGCAGGAAGACTGAGGTGAGTGGCCGGGCTGACCCCTCGGGCTAAAAGAAGAAAACCTTGCTCAGATGTCGCCCCCCTGCATCCTCCCACCCTAGGTACACGCCCTCAAGTGCCTAGTGGGAAATATGGCCCCCTGGCTGTATAGTACTGCCTAGCCACATAGTGAGACTTGGGTGAGAAGGAGTGCTATTTGCCTCCTGGATCACAGATTTTCCTGGAATAGTTTGCAGACTCCATGTACAGGACTCTTTAGGTGCTAGAAGAGCAGAATACCCCATCAAGTGACCCCATTTTGGAAATAATACCCCTTTGGGAATTTACCTACAAGTGTAGTGATGATTTGACTCTATGAGGATTTTCCAGAAAAAAGCAGCAGTGGAAGTTGCTGAGTGAAAATTGGAAATCTGCTATTGTAGTCTGCCCATACATTGTAGTACCCAGTATGTTATGCCCAGCTTGTGCTTCTGGAGACATGCAGCTTTAATTTAGGTGGTCTCTCATCCTACAGAAATGCCAAACATGTGGACGTTAACCCCTTAATGACCAGAGGTATTTTTGGTTTTGCATTTTCATTTTTACTCCTCCTTCTTCCCAGTGCCATAACTTTATACTTTTTAATCAAAATGGCCATGTGAGGTCTTGTTTTTTGCAGGACGAGTTATACTTTTGAACCACACCATTGGTTTTACCATGTCCTGTACTCGAAAATGGGAAAAAAATTCCAAGTGCCGTGAAATTGCAAAAAAGTGCAACCCCACACTTGTTTTGTTTTTTTTCACCATGTTCACTAAATGCTAAAACTGACCTGTCATTATGATTCTCCAAATCATTATGAGTTCATAAACACCAAATATGTCTACGTTCTTTTTTATCTAAGTGGTGAAAAAAATTCCAATCTTTGTTAAAAAAAACAACAAATTGCGCCTTTTTCCGATACCCATAGCGTCCATTTTTTGTGATCTCAGGTTGGGTGAAGGCTTATTTTGCTTGTAATAATACCATTTTGGTGCAGATACGATCTTTCTATCACCCTCATTGCATGTTATTGCATTTTAATGCAATGCAGCTGTGACCAAAAACTGTAATTCTGGCAATTTTACTTTTTTTCTCACTACACCATTTAGTGATCAAGTTAATCCTTTTTTGAATGATAGATCTGGCGATTCTGAACGCGGCAATACCAAATATGCGTACAGTATGTTTGATTTTTTTATTGTTTTATTTCGAATGGGGCGAAAGGGGGTGATTTGTTTTTTTAATATTTTTTTATATTTTTTAAAACTTTTTTTTCTTTTGGTATGCTTCAATAGTCTCTATGGGAAACTAGAAGCTGCCATAACCCGATCGGCTCTGCTACATACAGACGATGATCAGATCGGCTGCATGAATTGCTGACTTGCTTTGAGCACTTACCATCGGGTGGTGCTCATAGCAATCCAGCAGTGACAACCATAGAGGTCTCCAGGAGACCTCTAGTTGTCATGCTCACCTATCAGTGACCCACAATCACGTGACGGGGGTCACCGATGGGTGGATTTCCAGCCCAATGTTCGGAAGCGGGAGTTAAATGCGGCTGTCAGAGTTTGACAGTGGCATTTAAGGGGTTAATAACTGAAGTTGGATCGCAATTCCACCACGGCTATTCCAGGCACAGGTCAGCTGTTCAAAACAGCTGACATATCTCAGTAAAGATGTGGGCTCACCACTGGAGCCCACATCAAAGGGAGGGAGTTCGACATCGGCGAAAATGTACACCCGATGTCGGAAAGGGGTTAAGTGTGGATTAGGCACACTATGGGGCTCAGAAGAGAGGGCGGGAATTTGTATTTTGGAGTGCAGAATTCACTGGATTTCTTTTCGGTGTTGAGGAGACATAGTGTTTTTCCAGAGCCTTTGCACTACTATTAACATGGAAGCCCCCTATATTTTCCTTAACAGGTGACAGATCTGAGTGGGTACTTGCTTTTTTTTATGGATTGCGTTGAAGCTTTTATTGGGAACATTTTACATAACATTTGGGATCACATTTATCCGGCGCTCCACGCTGAGCACTTACATTAGGGTTTCCATCCTAATCTCCGAATGACTTGATTTAGATGAAACCTGGAGAGCGTCTGGCCTCTGTTCAGTGGTGTTCTTCTTTTCAGACTTGCTTAAAATTGTTACCTGACTGCACATATTAAAAGAAGGACACCACAGAATCATAGGCCAGACAACATCCTCCATCTGCTTCTATAAAGAGAATCTTCCGTAGTGGGTTCTATTTGAATTATGATTTTCAGAGATTTGCACACAAACCCTGGTGCACGAGTATTACAATGGTTTATAACTGTCAGTGCTGCACTGACACAAGTTTGTTAGACCATGCTCTGCACATGGTCTAACTATCTTGTTTGCCTTGGTAACCCGAATGTCATCATGACGAAGTAGGGTCACCATTGCAACAATTGACATCTCATGATGACATTGTGGGGGGCACCGATCGGAGGTGAGAGAAGGCTCCTTTCCTGACCCTAGCACTAGAGGACACCATAACTATCCCTGTACCCAGATTTGCTTCTAATGGTGAAGATGCAGGGGCCATGTACCTTGCTAAGCCCCTGAATCAGCCCTATGTCTGTTACCGCACCCCACTCAGTGAGGAAGAAAGTAGTAGTGAATTATTGGAGGTTGAAGGACTTGCATACAACTAAAACCAAGCAGCAGTCTTTAGATAACTCCACCAAACACCTCCTCAAACTACAAAACTCCTCCAGCACCTGAACCATGCTGCATAAAGCTAACTCTGGCAATGCCTCTAGTCAAGCTGCTGTCCACTAGCTGCTTCTTCAAATGACACTGCTACTCCTGATATAAACTTCTGGCTTCCTTGAATACGATTCCTGCCTATTCCTTCAAACTACATTGCTGTTCCTGTGTACCGACTCCTTGGCTATCCCTGACTGCGCTACCTGCTGGTGCTGCCCTAGTGGTTGCAATATCAATACTCCAAACCAGGTCTGTCCATAGCAGACATTATTGATAGTAGTTTTGTGTACTAATGAAAGTAATGAAAGTAATTTTCTTCTGCTACATAGAAAACACTTAAGTTTTAATTCAAACTATTTAAAAGTGATAGATTAATAATTATTGAACCACTGGATTGTTTATGGTAAAAAAGTACGTATTTTGAGAGAGAATACTAAAATCTGTATTACCCTTTTACAACAGTTGAAACAGTTTTTCATGTGCTGTATGCACATAGATTTGTCACAATGCACTTTAAATATGTAATATTCATGTATGAATATTCAATCTTTCATGTATTGACAGATATATTATGTTACTATAATTGATGCACCTACTTATATATTAATTGTATACCATTGCCCTGCTAGAGAAAGTTCCACACAAGGAATGAAATGTCTCCCTTTTAACCATGAGACAATGAACTTGCAAACTAGGCAGCGTATCAAATACTTATTTTCCCCACTGTACATGACAGAAGTTTATAATGTATCACTATTCACAAATCTTTTAGAGATTTGTTTCCATATACAAATATTTGAAACTTTAGAAGTTTTCTTCTCTTTCTTTCCCAAAGACTGGCTAAAATACTGCCTGAAGGTAAGCACATTCTGTACTCTAATACAAGATGAGTATTAATTAAAAAACTGTTCTTTTCTGTAGTGAAAGCTCTCCATTCCCCTTATCCTCATTTCACTTAATCTATCATTTGCAATTATAGCTCTACTAGGAAACTTTCTTTTCCACAAAATTAGATCTTCAACTGTCAATAAGTATAGCAAGTTTTTAATTAATATTGATTTTTTAACATGTGTAACCTACTGTAATCTTTAAAATCACAAAGGGAATTGAAGTGGTAAAAATATGTGCAGTAAAATATAACAGTTATTGAAGCTGTTTCACTTAGGCTATGTTAGCACCACGTCGGAGTCCTGCTCTGACAGGCAGTGTCTCTGGCGCGTCAATTCACTCACCCGTGCTGTGATCAGTTCTTCCCTTCCCCATGCTCTCCCACCCTCTTAATGGGTCAGCGCGTGCACTTGCTAATTCCTCCCCAGCCAATAGCTGTGGGACATTATGTATATATTGCTTCCTCCTCACTGGGGAGGTGCCTGAGCAACCTTCCTGTTTGCAGTCTATGTTGGGTAAGGTCGCATGCCTTCCTGTTGCACTCTTGTGCAAATCCTGCCCACTGCACTCTGGTGCAAATACTGCTTGCTGCACTCTGGTGCAAATAATGCCTGCTGCACTCTGATACAAACTCTGTCTGCTGTACTCTGGTGTGAACTCTGCTGCACTCTGGTGCAATCTCTGTCTGCTGCACTCTGATTCACACTCTACCTGCAGCTCAATCCAGTCTGTCCTCTGGGTCCAGCTGTTGCGCGTCAGTTGGTTTGTCCTGGAGTGGCAAATGGTGTTCATCGGGAGCCAAGTCACCATCAAAGACTCTAACGAATAGTCAGGTGCTCACTTAGTCACGCCTCTCCATGCTCGCTGCTTTCCGTGTCACAGGGGTTCCACAAACCACGTCCATGACAGGGTATACATTTCCACATACAGGTGCTTCTCACAAAAATAGAATATCATCAAAAAGTTAATTTATTTTAGTTCTTCAATACAAAAAGTGAAACTCACACATTATATAGAGTCATTACAGACAGAGTGATCTATTTCATGTGTTTATTTCTGTTATTGTTGATGATTATAGCTTACAGCCAATGAAAACTCAAATGTCATTATTAGTGATGAGCGAGCACTAAAATGCTCGCGTGCTCATTGCTTGGGCCGAGCAAACTGAAATGATCGGGTGCTTGACCAGAGCAACTAGCCCAATGTAAGTCTATGGGAAAACCGAGCATTTTTGCCACAACTTCCCTGGGGGTCTTTTTTAGGGTCTAAAACTGTCTCAAATCGATAGGAACAGTGCTCAAATAACATGGGAACATCATGTTGAATACCCCTTGAAGCCTTTCTAACTCCCAGGTCACAGCTGTGAACAATGTTGTCAGTGTCTTACGCCACTTTTACAGGTGCACAATAAAACATACAAAAACAAAACCAAAATGGATTTTCCTGGGAAATACGTTAAGGAACATCCTTTCCAGGGTAATGATTTGTATGTAAAGCAAAATAAGTAACTCAAAGCAAAAATTTTCCTCCACAAATTGGGCTATGTTCACACGTAGCGTTTTTGATGCGTTTTTCAATTTTAGCACTGCTTTCAACCAAGACAAATGCATTCACTGGGAAATGTCATTTTAACATTATCAACCTTATTAGGTCATGTGATGTGTGACACATCATCAGACACATCCTGTTTCATTTATGAAGGAGGGACTCTGAAAGTCACAAAGTCTATTTTTATTGGGACAGCAGTCGGTCCTCACTTTTCTTAGCGAGCCATCAGCCAGTTATGCTTTGTTGTTCCCATTATTAAAAAAGTAGGTCCCTTATACTGTTATTGCGCTTGCAGTGAGTGGCAGGGCTGCCCAAAATTTGGACGCACCGCAACAACCCATTGAACAGACATCATAGATGACCCCATGCAACCAAAGTTTCCAGTATTCTTTGTTACATCCATACTGTTTGCTTATGCATTGAATGCAATGCCTGCCATGCACGAAAGTTACACGCACCCCAATAAGCCTTTGAACCTCCGTAGTGGATGGCCGCAGGAAACCAATCCCTCAAGAAAGAAATGTGGAGGCTGGCCTCCTAAAAATGTTTTCCCAGTTTAAAGGAGCAGGTCTCCTGTACCTGTAATGCCCATATACTAAGTGTATGGGCTGCCAAACATTTCCCCCTTGGGGGTACACATCAACATAACGTGAAAAACAACATTTTTTTACAGGCATCAAAAACACCCTTTTACACAATACTTGACAGGGGAACCCCAGAAAGCATGCTGTGATTTATCTTTGCAGAACGCTAAAGAGTATGGCAAGCTAAAAACAGTGATTCTCGCACGTTTGGGGTTAACAATAACTTTCACGGCACAGCAGGTTCACCGTCGGGTGTATTACCGTTACAAACCACCACATTCCCAAATGTTTGACCTGTTGCACCTGGTCCAGATGTGGATGCAGACAGAGTCCTCTACGCCTGCGCAGATGGTAGAATGGGTGCTAATGGACCGGTATGTGCACTCCGTGCAGAGGCTAGTGCACACTTGGGTTGCCCAGGGTGATCCCCCGGAATGCCAATGAACTGGTGGGACTGGTCGAGAGATACCATGTGATGAAAGGTTCCGTGGGAGAGCAGCAGCACAATCCATACTGGGGGTCCCTAAATGGGGCGGAGGGCCAAAAGGGAGTGGGGAGCCCATGCAGTTGGCTTATGCAGTGAATGCAAGAACTACCACAAATATGGACACACCCCAAAACCTTTTGGAAGAGGAAGGTCTCATAAAACAATTTTCCCATCATTAGGAAGTGGGTCTCCCGTACTGTTTGCCTATGCAGTGAATTCAAGGGCTGACAAAAATTTTGAGCCACTCCAATGCCCCTTTGAAGAGTCGTAAAGGGGGCCTCGTGAAAAAAGTTTCCCTTTATACTTGTAATGCCAAGCACTAAGTGTATGGGCTGACAAACATTTACCCCTGGGGGTATACATGAACATACTGTATAAACATTATTTTTTGTTCGGGCATCATTAACACCCTTTAAAAAATTATGTGGATGTTGCATCATAGACCACAGTTACCCTAGTGATCTAGTGGTGGTGGCAAATAGCCAAAATCAGGAAGCGAATACTCAGGTATGGGTGTGAAGAGGTGCATGAGGATAGACCTCCCAAAAAGACACTGAATTTGAGTTTGTTATGCTGCTATCATTTGGTGGTGTACAGAAGTCTGGCCCTACCCAGCCCTTGTTCATTTTTATAAGAGTCAGCCTGTCAGCATTTTCAGTTGACAGGTTGATGTGCTTGTCAGTTATAATTCCACCAGTGGCACTAAAAACCCGCTCTGACAAAATGCTAGAGGCAGGGCAAGCCAGGACCTCCAAGGCATAGAAAGACAGTTCATGCCACGTATCCAGCTTTTATACCCTAAAATTATAAGGCACAGAAGGGATCACGGAGGACATTGGTACAGTCAGCAAGGTACTCCCTCAGCATCTTCCCAAACTTTACACTCGTTGTGAGAGTACCCCGTGCCTAACGGCCTGTGTGATGGGACGGTCTGAGAAAACTGTTACAGATCTTTGAGCGTTTTCCCCTGCCTCTGCTGGATTGGAGTTGTATCTCTCTCGCTTGTACTCCTTGGCTGTTCAAAGAACTGTGACCTCTGCTGCAGCGTCTTCAGATGGGAATTTTTTTTATAATTCCCCAACATGGGCTTTCTGGTACTGCCCCATTATAGTAGACCTGTCCATCTCGGGAATAACCGAAAGAAAGTTCTCCTTGAAGCGTGGTTTTAAAAGTGTCACCAACCACTAATGACGATCACTCAAAATTTTGATAACGCGAGGGTCAAGGCAGCGTAACATAAAGTCAGCTATGTGTGACAGACTGCTAACAACCAAAACTTCCTTGTCCTCACCAAGAGGATGACAGACTATGCTCTCCCCCTCCTCCTCGTCCCTGTCCTCAGGCCAACCACGCTGAGTAGCTGGTATGACAGGTGTGCAGGTACTACCGTCTATAGCGCATAAAACTAGCTCCTGTTCTTCCCCTTCCTCTTCCTCATTGTCACCCAATCCACATTGGGATGAGATGATGCTGGGCTGTGTGTAATCAGTCTGTATGGTTCCTTGCTCCATCTCATCATGCTCTGCCTGCAATGCATACTCTTTGATTGTGAGCAGAGAGCATTTCAGAAGACAGAGAAGTGGGATGGTGATGACAATTATGGCTTCATCGCCGCTCATCATCTTGGTGGATTCCTCAAAGTTTTGTACGATGGTACACGTGTCTGACATCCAGGTCCACACCTGAGGTCTAATGTCTGGAGTCTGAACTAAATACTGATGGCCTTGTTGATGCTGTTAGGCCCCGTCACACTAAGCGATATCGCTAGCAATATCGCTGTAAAAGTCACTGGTTTTGTGACGCAGCAGTGATATTGCTAGCGATATCGCTATGTGTGATACTTACCTCCGACAGGCTCCCCCGCTGATTATCGCTGATCACGCGAGAACGGCCTGGGCCGTTTCTCGTCGTCAGCTTCCTGCTGGGCTTTCTGTGGCGCCGACGAGCGATGCGTGGACACGGGGGGAGGATGTCAGGATCGCCTGGTCTGACAGGTAAGTAGTGACCCCTGACCGCTGCTATGTCGCTGGTGAGATCTGCCTGTGTGGCAGCTCACTAGCGACCACTTAGTGATACACCAGTGATCCATATCGTTGTCGGGATCGCTGGTGTATCGCTAAGTGTGACAGTACCTTTAGTCAACAACTGCCCTCTTCTGCTCACAAATCCTTCCCAACATCTGCAGTGTAGAGTTCCAATGCTTGGGTACATCACACACCAGTCATTGAGCCTGAAGCTGCTGAAGCACATCAAGGGCGGCAAAAGCTGTAGCTGACTTTCTAAAATTGGTCACACAGACTGCGTATTTTGACAAGCAGATCCGGCAGCTCCGGGTAGGTTTTGAGAAACTGCTGATCCAGGAGGTTAAGTACATGGGCCAGGCATGGTACATGTGTGAGTTCACCTTGCCTCATTGCCGCCACCAGATTCCAGCCTTTGTCACACACAACCATGCCTGGCTGTAAGTTCAGTGGTGTCAGCCACAGATCTGCCTGCTCTTTCAGAGCTGTCCACAACTCTTCAGCATTGTGCGGTTCCTCAACTAAGCATATTAGCTTCAGCACAGCCTGTTGCCACTTGGCTGAGGCAGTGCTGCAGTGCTTCCAGCTTGAGACTGATGTGGTAATTTCGGAGATGGAGGCTGAAGAGGAGGAGGAATAGGAGGATCAGGTGCAGGATCTGTTGACTGTGGGGGCAACCCTAATTGACCTAGGGCTTGCAATCATTGGTGTTGGGAGGATGTGTTCCATCTGAAGGTCCGACTGGGTTCCGGCTTCCACGATGTTAACCCAGTGTGCCGTCAGCGAGATGTACCGGCCCTGCCCACAAGTAATTGTCCACGTGTGCATGGATAGGTGGACTTTACCAGTAACTGCATTGTTGAGAGCATGGCTAATGTTGTGGGACATATGCTTGTGTAAAGCGAGGAAAGCACACCTGGAGAAATGGTGGTGGCTGGGGACCGAATACTCAGGGACAGCTGCCGCCATCAGGTTGCAGAAAGCTTCTATCTCCACGAGCCTAAAAGGCAACATTACGATCGCAAGCAGTCGAGACATTTGGGAATTTAGTAGCGTGGCCTGTGGGGCATTGGCTGCATATTTGCGCTTGCATTCCAAGGATTGGGGTATGGACAACTGAACGCTGTGCTGGGAGAAGGACGTGGACTTGCTTGATGATGGCGCTACTTGAGTGTGTGCAATGATAGGTGCAAGGCAATGAATACAAAAAACCACCAATAAAAACACTAATGCTACAATGCTATTAAGTAAGTAACAGGTATACTCCCATAGCAAAACTTGGAGGTAACAAAAAATTAGGAGCAAAAGAACTACTATTGTAGAATCTAATATATAAAGCTCAAAGTGTGTGTGTATATGTGTGTATGTGTGTATGTCCGGGATAGGCATCCGCACCGTCACAGCTACAGCCACAAAATTTGGCACAGTCACACGTCTGGACCCCGAGAGCGTCCTAAGCTATGTTGTGAGGTGAAATTTTAACCCCGCGCGTTCCAATTCACCAAACAATTTTGCCCCTATCTACATACTGGGGAAAAAGTGTGTGCGTGTCAAGCCCCGCCCCTCATTATGATGTCACAATGGTTGCCATGGCGACGCTGATGTCATCATAGGTTGCAAGCCCTGCCGCTCATTATGATGTCATAATAGTTGACTATGGGATGGAGGATGTGTGATGGGTATATGGGAACGGGACTATGGGATGGAGGATCTGTTATGGGTATATGGGCACTGGACTATGGGATGGAGGGTATGTATGATGGGTATATGGGCACTCGACTATGGGATGGTGAATATGTATGATGGGTGCATGGGACTAGAGTTGAGCGAAACGGGTCGAAAAATGTCAAAAGTCGCTGACTTTTGGCAAAGTCGGGTTTCATGAAACGAAACCCGACCCTAGGATGAGGTCGGCCACGAGGTCGGCGACTTACGCGCCAAAGTCGCGTTTCAAAAGTTTGTTTTGAGCTTTTTTTCAGCCAATCAGGATCCACGGACACTGTGGGCAACGTGATGACATAGGCAGGGGTCACCACCATCTTTCAGAAGGGCATGCAAGTGATTGGCTTGCTTTGGTGGGCGTCACAGGGGTTATAAAAGTGCGTGCACGCCGACCGCCATCTTACTTCCGCCGATCTTAGCATAGGGAGAGGTTGCTGCTGCTGATTCTGTAGGGAGAGCGTTAGGCAGGGAAGAAGAAAAAAAACTGCTTCTGCTGCTAGCGATTTTGCCTGTTCAACACACCAGTCACTGTGTGTGCAGTGCAAGGGGAGGCTATATTGTGGTGGATCAGCGGTGTTGGTTGTTAGGCTGCCTTCTAAGGCTTCCTGACAGGTGCATTGCTGTTTACCCACTGCTCTGCAAACTGCTTTTTTAAAAGCAATCCCAATTTTTTTTTTTGTCTTGCTGAGGTACTGAGCGTGTATTTTTTCACACCATACAGCGGTGTACGCTCCTCACACAGTACCGTGTAACGGCTGTTATCACAGCCACAGTGAAGCTATCTGTGTGTCACTCTGTGAGAATAAGTCGAGGACATGTTCTGTTCTTACAGACCTGCACGTACTAGTTTTGTCTAGCTTTCAAACAGTTAAATATACAGTGGGGAAAAAAAGTATTTAGTCAGTCAGCAATAATGCAAGTTCCACCACTTAAAAAGATGAGAGGCGTCTGTAATTTACATCATAGGTAGACCTCAACTATGGGAGACAAACTGAGAAAAAAAAATCCAGAAAATCACATTGTCTGTTTTTTTTTATTTAATTTGCATATTATGGTGGAAAATAAGTATTTGGTCAGAAACAAGCAATCAAGATTTCTGGCTCTCATAGACCTGTAACTTCTTCTTTAAGAGTCTCCTCTTTCCTCCACTCATTACCTGTAGTAATGGCACCTGTTTAAACTTGTTATCAGTATAAAAAGACACCTGTGCACACCCTCAAACAGTCTGACTCCAAACTCCACTATGGTGAAGACCAAAGAGCTGTCAAAGGACACCAGAAACAAAATTGTAGCCCTGCACCAGGCTGGGATGACTGAATCTGCAATAGCCAACCAGCTTGGAGTGAAGAAATCAACTGTGGGAGCAATAATTAGAAAATGGAAGACATACAAGACCACTGATAATCTCCCTCGATCTGGTGCTCCACGCAAAATCCCACCCCGTGGGGTCAGAATGATCACAAGAACGGTGAGCAAAAATCCCAGAACCACGCGGGGGGACCTAGTGAATGAACTGCAGAGAGCTGGGACCAATGTAACAAGGCCTACCATAAGTAACACACTACGCCACCATGGACTCAGATCCTGCAGTGCCAGACGTGTCCCACTGCTTAAGCCTGTACATGTCCGGGCCCGTCTGAAGTTTGCTAGAGAGCATTTGGATGATCCAGAGGAGTTTTGGGAGAATGTCCTATGGTCTGATGAAACCAAACTGGAACTGTTTGGTAGAAACACAACTTGTCGTGTTTGGAGGAAAAAGAATACTGAGTTGCATCCATCAAACACCATACCTACTGTAAAGCATGGTGGTGGAAACATCATGCTTTGGGGCTGTTTCTCTGCAAAGGGGCCAGGACGACTGATCCGGGTACATGAAAGAATGAATGGGGCCATGTATCGTGAGATTTTGAGTGCAAACCTCCTTCCATCAGCAAGGGCATTGAAGATGAAACGTGGCTGGGTCTTTCAACATGACAATGATCCAAAGCACACCGCCAGGGCAACGAAGGAGTGGCTTCGTAAGAAGCATTTCAAGGTCCTGGAGTGGCCTAGCCAGTCTCCAGATCTCAACCCTATAGAAAACCTTTGGAGGGAGTTGAAAGTCCGTGTTGCCAAGCGAAAAGCCAAAAACATCACTGCTCTAGAGGAGATCTGCATGGAGGAATGGGCCAACATATCAACAACAGTGTGTGGCAACTTTGTGAAGGCTTACAGAAAACGTTTGACCTCTGTCATTGCCAACAAAGGATATATCACAAAGTACTGAGATGAAATTTTGTTTCTGACCAAATACTTATTTTCCACCATAATATGCAAATAAAATGAAAAAAAACAGACAATGTGATTTTCTGGATTTTTTTTCTCAGTTTGTCTCCCATAGTTGAGGTCTACCTATGATGTAAATTACAGACGCCTCTCATCTTTTTAAGTGGTGGAACTTGCACTATTGCTGACTGACTAAATACTTTTTTGCCCCACTGTATTTGCTGTTTGATCACATTCAAAACTATAGAGAGACAGCGTGTGTCAGTCCGTATACTTAAAAAACACGGAGCTTGACAATTTTACGTACACCGGACAGCCATGTACGTGCACGCTCCTCTCAGTACCGTGTAACGGCTGTTATCACGGCCACAGTGAAGCTATCTGTGTGTCACTCTGTGAGGATAAGTCGAGGACATGTTCCGTTCTTACAGACCTGCACCTACTAGTTTTGTCTAGCTTTCAAACAGTTAAATATATTTGCTGTTTGATCACATTCAAAACTATAGAGAGACAGCGTGTGTCAGTCCGTATACTTAAAAAACACGGAGCTTGACAATTTTACGTACACCGGACAGCCGTGTACGTGCACGCTCCTCTCAGTACCGTGTAACGGCTGTTATCACGGCCACAGTGAAGCTATCTGTGTGTCACTGTGGAAGGATAAGTGGAGGACTTGTTCCGTTCTTACAGACCTACACTCTAGGGAGATTCCTATTCTGCCCAATTCTACATACACCTTGTAGTTTGTGATACACTAGCCAATTTCTGCCTGTGACATAGCGCTCTGATATTCAGTGGGCCTCACACAATCCAAAAGTGTCCAGTGTCCACTAGTGTGTGCAGAAATTCAAAATCTCCCTTATCCTGTAGTCACTTTTTTCACACCTGTGCCATCGAGCCTGTGACATAGCGCTCTGATATTCAGTGGGCCTCACACAATCCAAAAGTGTCCAGTGTCCACTAGTGTGTGCAGAAATTCAAAATCTCCCTTATCCTGTAGTCACTTTTTTCACACCTGTGCCATCGAGCCTGTGACATAGCGCTGTGATATTCAGTGGGCCTCACACAATCCATAAGTGTCCAGTGTCCACAAGTGTGTGCAGAAATTCAAAATCTCTGTGATCCTGTAGTCACTTTTTTCACACCTGTGCCATCGAGCCTGTGACATAGCGCTCTGATATTCAGTGGGCCTCACACAATCCAAAAGTGTCCAGTGTCCACTAATGTGTGCAGAAATTCAAAATCTCCCTTATCCTGTAGTCACTTTTTTCACACCTGTGCCATCGAGCCTGTGACATAGCGCTCTGATATTCAGTGGGCCTCACACAATCCATAAGTGTCCAGTGTCCACAAGTGTGTGCAGAAATTCAAAATCTGTGATCCTGTAGTCACTTTTTTCACACCTGTGCCATCGAGCCTGTGACATAGCGCTCTGATATTCAGTGGGCCTCACACAATCCAAAAGTGTCCAGTGTCCACTAGTGTGTGCAGAAATTCAAAATCTCCCTTATCCTGTAGTCACTTTTTTCACACCTGTGCCATCAAGCCTGTGACATAGCGCTGTGATATTCAGTGGGCCTCATATAATCCATAAGTGTCCAGTGTCCACAAGTGTGTGTAGAAATTCAAAATCTCTGTGATCCTGTAGTCACTTTTTTCACACCTGTGCCATCGAGCCTGTGACATAGCGCTCTGATATTCAGTGGGCCTCACACAATCCAAAAGTGTCCAGTGTCCACTAGTGTGTGCAGAAATTCAAAATCTCCCTTATCCTGTAGTCACTTTTTTCACACCTGTGCCATCGAGCCTGTGACATAGCGCTGTGATATTCAGTGGGCCTCACACAATCCATAAGTGTCCAGTGTCCACAAGTGTGTGCAGAAATTCAAAATCTCTGTGATCCTGTAGTCACTTTTTTCACACCTGTGCCATCGAGCCTGTGACATAGCGCTCTGATATTCAGTGGGCCTCACACAATCCAAAAGTGTCCAGTGTCCACTAGTGTGTGCAGAAATTCAAAATCTCCCTTATCCTGTAGTCACTTTTTTCACACCTGTGCCATCGAGCCTGTGACATAGCGCTCTGATATTCAGTGGGCCTCACACAATCCAAAAGTGTCCAGTGTCCACAAGTGTGTGCAGAAATTCAAAATCTCCCCTCTCACCTTGTACCTTGTTTTACATTACTATATAGTTTGTTGGATTTTGTCTACATTTCTACAAAAAATGAGGAAGGCTGGTGGAAGAGGCCGTGGAATTGGGCGGGGGTTGGCAGCTGGTAATGATGATGTTGGTGGTGGATCTGATGGTAGTGGCAAGAGCAAAATAGGACCGAATGCAGGAGGTGTTGAGCCTGCGTCATCGTCTGGCTCCATAAGGCTTCGAAGGCTTAGTTTTCTAGGAGTTGGCAAACCGCCTTTAAAGCCAGAGCATCAGGAAAAAGTTTTGTCTTACATTGCTGACTCAGCCTCCAGCTCTATCGCCTCCTCTTCTGAAGTTGTAAAAAGTAAAAGCACTGAGTCGTCATTGGAGGCTCATGTTCATGAACCACACCTTTCCTTGTGTCCTTCACCCCGACCAAGATTGAAGGATGACGCAGGCCATACTACTGATTACTCCATGGAGCTGTTTTCACATACCATGCCTGGATTATCAAGTGAAATGGTGAATTACCCAGGCCAAGATGAATCTGACAAGGAGTGCACTGATGCACAGCCGCTGATAGATGATTCTGCTGGTACATTCACTCAGAGCACTACATTGTCCTCGCAGTGTACAGAGCCAGATTCTGACCCTGATGAGACTCAGGTGCCCCTTCCCGCACACTATATCACCATACACGGTGACACAGAGGAAGGTGCACATGACATTGAAGATGAGGTGATGGATGACCCAGTTGTTGAACCAGATTGGCATCCATTGGGGGAAGAGGGTGCTGCTTCCAATAGCTCAGATGAGGAGCATCCACAGCAGACATCGACATCGCAACAGCTGTTATCTGGCAGGCCCGGAGCACTCCAAAGACAGGTTCCAAAAATCAAGAGTTGCTGGACAGCTTGTCCAGAGGGTCAAAAGATCACAGCGTGCTAGGCCTCAAAATGTCTGCCAAAGTAGGAAGAGTGCAGTGTGGCACTTTTTTTAACAAAATCCTCATGATCAGGCCAAGGTTATCTGTAAGAAGTGCGCAAAGACCTTTAGCCGAGGGAAAAATCTGAAAAATTTGAATACCAGTTGCATGCTTAGACATTTAACCACCATGCACTTGCAAGCGTGGACACAACACCAAACCTCAAGTGCCACATGTGCAACTGATCACAAAGAAGGTAGTCAGCAACGCTACATTGTTTCCCCCACTGTAAGCCCACCGGTTAGCACAGCAGCAAATGTTGAGGTGTCGTTGCAAGGCCACAGCAGTCAGGGAATCCCACTGTTATATCAACGAAATACTGAATCTAGGCCATCAGAAAGAACACCAACTCCATCACCATCATCAACCCTCTCTCAGTCCGCCCTGTCCACCGCTACTTCCACCATATGCAGCTCTCAAGTCCAGCTCACCCTCCCAGACACTATGAGTAGGTCAAGAAAGTACTCAGTCTCTCATCCGCGTACACTGGGTTTGAATGCCCACATTGCCAAACTAATCTCGTATGAGATGATGCCCTATCGGTTGGTGGAAAGTGCAGCTTTCCGCGAACTCATGGCCTATGCAGTACCACGCTATGACCTACCCAGTCGCCATTTCTTCTCTCGCAAAGCCATCCCAGCCCTCCACCATCATGTAAAAGACCGCATTGTCCATGCACTCAAGCAGTCAGTGAGTGGAAAGGTGCACCTCACAACTGATGCATGGTCCAGTCGGCATGGCCAGGGCCGTTACGTGTCCATCACTGCGCACTGGGTTAATGTGGTGGATGCAGGGTCCACAGGGGACAGCGGTGGTGGGACAGTGCTGCCTAGCCCACGGTATAGGAAATAGTTGGCTGTAGGCATTTGACCCTCCTCCTCCTCCTCCAGAAGCGAAAGCTCATCCACAGAGCGCAGTCGTACGAGCACTCCATCTGCAGCTGCCACTGTTGCACACGAGGTGTCCCCCTATCGAGCAGCTAGTGGAAAGCGTCAGCAGGCTGTGTTGCAGATGATGTGTTTGGGCGACAGACACACTGCCGAGGTGCTGGCCGAGTACTTGAAGCGACAAACTGAGTCATGGCTGGGCAATGTACATCTTGAGGCAGGCAAGGTAGTTAGTGATAACGGCCGTAATTTTGTGGCAGCCATAGCCCTTTCAAAACTCAGCCACATACCTTGCTTGGCTCACACCTTGAACCTGGTGGTGCAGTGCTTCCTCAAAAATTATCTGGAGTTAACAGCCCTGCTCCAGAAGGTGCGAAGACTGTGCGCGCACATCCGCCGGTCGCCTGTACACTCCGCTTGTATGCAGAAGCTGCAGCGATTGCTCCACCTTCCCAACCACCACCTCATTATCGACATTGCAACTCCACCCTGCACATGGTGGAGTGGCTGTGCGAGCAGAGGCAGGCCATAATGCATTTGTGGGAGGATACACGGCCAGGCACTTTGAGAGCAGACATGGAGTTGACAGGTGTGCAGTGGTCGAAGCTGAAAGACCTCTGTAAAGTCCTTCAGTGTTTTGAGGAATGCACACGGCTGGTAAGCGCAGACGACGCCATCCTAAGCATGAGCATCCCACTTATGCGTCTGCTCATGCAAACTTTGATGCACCTTAAGGAGCAGGCGTCTGCAGCCAATGTTGACGAGGAGGGAATCCTTGATGACATTCAGCCATTGTCTGCTCAGGGACCTCTCCTGGATGAGGTGGAGGAAGAAGAGGAGGAGGATGATGATGGGGATGATTACTTAGGGGAGGAGGATGCATCTCGTGGGGCAAGTGAAAATGTTGGCGTGGCAAGGTCTGGTACAGGGTTTGTGCGTGACTGGAGAGATGTGGATTTGCCAGAAAGTGCTCCTCCAACCAGCACTCACAGTGCATCATTGACACCGGGAACATTGGCCCACATGTCAGATTATGCCTTGCAGATCCTAAAAAGGGACCCCCGCATTGCCAAAATGATGAACGATGACGACTACTGGTTGGCCAGCATCCTGGATCCACGCTATAAAGGCAAATTACAAAACATCATGCCACAGGAGAACCTTGACCTAATATTGGCTAATAAACAAGCAACTCTGGTAAATCGGTTGCTTGAGGCATTCCCAGCACACAGCAGCGGTGATGGTTCTCACACGAGCCGTACGGGCCGGGGGCAGCTTGGCAGAGGTGTTCATGGTGCACACAGCAGAAGTGGCGTTGGAGACAGGGGTTTCATGACAATGTTGTGGACTGATTTTTCAAGTACCGCTCACACAACTGGTAATACTGCATCGATGGAAAGTGACAGGAGACAGCAGTTGTCAACTATGGTTACAAACTACTTTTCCTCCCATATCGATGTTCTCCCACACAGGTCATTCCCCTTGCCCAGTGCCAGTACCGACGCCCACGAGTGGGCCCCCCCTTGCTTGGGCAGGGCCCCAGCATTTGCAATCTTTACCTCTCCCTGCTCCTCCGCTGTGTAGTCTGGGCCGTCAAATCCATACTGGGCCTAACACCGTCTGAGCCTGCCTCCTGATGTATTGACATATATTTTGAATGTGTACGCTATCCATACATGCTATCCGGGGATACGGTACCCTATCTCACCTTTGTGCAATCACGTGCAATCCATACTGGGCCTAACACCATCTGAGCCTGCCTCCTGATGTATAGACATTTGAATGTGTACGCTATCCATACTTGTTATCCGGGGATACGGTACCCTTTCTCACCTTTTTGCAATCACGTGCAATCCATACTGGGCCTAACACCGTCTGAGCCTGCCTCCTGATGTATAGACATTTGAATGTGTACGCTATCCATACATGTTATCCGGGGATACGGTACCCTTTCTCACCTTTGTGCAATCACGTGTAATCCATACTGGGTGTGAGAACGGCTGGCGAGCTGTTAAGCAAGCTACAGCACCTGTGGTTTGCACACGTAAGTTTTTCATTTTTTCAGGAATGACGGTTAGGCCTAATTCCGGAACTGCGGTTGACCTGCACTTACTGGGAAATCATCGTTCGTGGGTAATAATTGTAATCAGTGATCCCCATCACTAACGTTGTTCAGCGGGTTATCTGCACCTGTAAGCGACAAACGCTGGCCTTTTCAGTGTAGCGCACATGCAGCCATGGACATGTAAGGGCATGACACACCAGTTATTGGCCAATCTCATGTGCCAGAGCCTCACGTGTCCCTCTAGTAAGCCGGACTCGCACCGCGGGGCATGACGGAGTCTCGTTCGTTAACGGAATTAAGCTTGCAATGTGTGCATCTTTTCTGTAGCTGGCATGGTTGAGGTTTCCCAGGTGGAGTCGAATTTAACCGTAGGCTCCACTCCTGGTGGTGCCCTCCTGGACATTCCTTTAAGGTTCAGCTTTGCAACCATACTCCCCACGTAAAACAAACACTTTGCCTTCATGAACGCTGTTTGGAGGGTCATGACTCGTGGGAATAACGCCGCCCAATCAGTTAACCTGCTAGAGAGATCCTTCGTTGCTCCCAAGCATGACATCACACTCCCTAGGAGGAAGGTAATGCCACTGTGGCGACCGTACTCCTGGGGGCGACACAAGTGCACTGATGCCCAGCCACTGCTCAATGAATCTGCTGGTACATTGACCCAGACCACTACATTCCCCTCGCACGCTACACGGCCTGAATCTGACCCTGATGAAACGCAGGTTACCCTTCCCATATACAGTTCCATCTTACACGGTGACAAAGAGGAAGCTGCAGATGAAAGTGCAGGTTCGGCCCACCCGCCATCAGACACACCACCGTACTATCAGGGGCCCTGTGCCAGTGCCATCGCCAACGAGTGGGCCCCCCCTGCTTGCTCAGGATCACAGCACTTGCAAGGTTGAAATACTGTGCAGTGAGATGGAAGATGGGGACGACGAGGAGTCCAGACTAGTACAGGGATTCCCTAGCGAGGAGACTTATTTGATTGTTTTCAATGTTGGGACAGCAATTTTTGGGGAGCACTATACTCTGGAGAATGATAGATGGGGCCCACCATACACTGGAACATTCCAAAGGTGGACATCAGACACTGGAGCAGCATTTACAGGGCCCATTATACACTAGAGCATTAGAAATGGGGCCCATTATGTTTGGAGCTTTATATGGGCCCATAAGGCTACTTTCACACATCCGGTTTGTGCCGTCAGGCACAATCCAGCATGTGTGTAAAAAAACGGATCTTTTTTTGTTTAACGCCGGATGCGTTTTTTGTCATTGAGAAGCACATGAGCCGGATTGCGCCACATGTGCTTCCGTTTGTTCCGGTTTTTACCGGATCCGGCAGAATTCTCCCGTCCGGCGGCCGGACAGGACGCATGCTGCAGCGTTTTTTTGTCCGGCGCAAAAAGCCGGACATGGCCGGATGCGGCCCTCCCGGCTCTGCGGGACAATGTTACTCTATGGCACATTCCGGCCGCCGGATTACGCTTACACCTGATCCGGCCGCCGCATGCACCAATTGACAGTGTGCGCATGCCTGGAGCGCTCTCTCCCCCCCCTCACCGGCGCCTTCTTTACAGCATCCGGCGCCGTAAGTTGCTCCGCATACCTTTCCGATCCCTGCGTTCCCAGCCGCATCCGGTTCTCCTTCTTTTCACCGCACCATACCGGATTTGCAACGCCGGATGTGTGAAAGAGGCCTTAGACAGTGGAGCTTCATCCATGGGGACCAACATATACTGTAGCATTATGTGGAGCTCATCATATACTGTTTCAGACATTATATGGGACCAATGATTCTGTATGGAGAAATAGATGGGCCTCGTCATGAGATGTAAAAAGTGAAGTATTTTTCATTGTACTATACCGCTATTTCTCTGCCTATCGGAGCATGATGAGTTGTGGTATGTGTTAAAGGGGCGCTCTTTCGCCCAGGGCACATGAAAACCTGGAGCCAGCCCTACCCCCCCACAACTTTAGCCAAATAACCCCCATTTTTCAGTGCGTAACTTGTATTATGAAGTTAATTAAGGTTGACAAGCTTAAGTAAGAAGAATTGATGCTTTTGGCATTCAAATGGGCACTGTAGGTGTGTTTCCTGTCCTCCTCTCACTGCCGACTTTTATTCCCCATTGACTTACATTGGGTTTCGTGTTTCGGGACGACCCCGACTTTTCCCTATAATCGGCCGATCTTGCTCGACCCGACTTTTGGAAAAGTCGGGTTTCACGAAACGAAACTCGACCCTAAAAAACCAAAAGTCGCTCAACTCTACATGGGACTATGGGATGGAGGATGTGTGATGGGTATATGGGCATGGGACTATGGGATGGAGGATATGCATGATGGGTATATGGGCACGGGACTATGGGATGGAGGATGTGTGATGGGTATATGGGCACTGGACTATGGGATGGAATTTATGTATGACGGGTATATGGGCACGGGACTATGGGATGGCGGATATGTATGATGGGTATATGGGCATGGGACTATGAGATGAAGGATGTGTGATGGGTATATGGGCACTCGACTATGGGATGGTGAATATGTATGATCGGTATATGGGCATGGGACTATGGGATGGAGGATGTGTGATGGGTATATGGGCACTGGACTATGGGATGGAGGATATGTATGATGGGTATATGGGCATGGGACTATGGGATGGAGGATGTGGGATGGGTATATGGGCACTCGACTATGGGATGGAGGATAATTATAATTTGTTATAACTATCCACAGTTAGTTACTATGCCCGGGCAGCGCCGGGCTCTACAGCTAGTAAATAATAAAAATGAAAATAAACCTCCATAAAACAAAGGAATATCACATCATTACCATATATTCACAAAGTGACAAACCTATCATTACAATAGATGCATAATATAAAGTGACACATGCATTAATATTCAAAACATATAAACGTACATGAATAAAGTGACTAATGTTCAATACTAAAGTTAAATATATATATACTAGCTGAAGAGCCCGGCGCTGCCCGGGCATAGTAACTAACTGTGGATAGTTATAACAAATTATAATTATCCTCCATCCCATAGTCCCGTGCCCATATACCCAACATACCTATCCTCCATCCCATAGTCGAGTGCCCATATACCCATCCCACATCCTCCATCCCATAGTCCCATGCCCATATATCCATCATACATATTCTCCATCCCATAGTCGAGTGCCCATATACTCATCACACATCCTTCATCTCATAGTCCCATGCCCATATACCCATCATACATATCCTCCATCCCATAGTCCCGTGCCCATATACCCGTCATACATATCCTCCATCCCATAGTCCCATGCCCATATACCCATCACACATCTTCGATCCCATAGTCCTATGCCCATATACCCATCATACATATTCGCCATCCCATAGTCGTGTGCCCATATACCCATCACACATCCTTCATCTCATAGTCCCATGCCCATATACCCATCATACATATCCTCCATCCCATAGTCCCGTGCCAATATACGCATCATACATATCCACCATCCCATAGTCCTGTTTCCATATACCCATCATACATATCCTCCATCCCATAGTCCAGTGCCCATATACTCATCACACATCCTCCAACCCATAGTCAACCATTATGACATGATAATGAGCGGCGGGGCTTGCAACCTATGATGACATCAGCGTTGCCATGGCAACCATTGTGACATCATAATGAGGGGCGGGGCTTGACGCGCACAAACTTTTTCCCCAGTATGTAGATAGGGGCAAAATTGTTTGGTGAATTGGAACGCGCGGGGTTAAAATTTCGCCTCACAACATAGCTTAGGACGCTCTCGGGGTCCAGACGTGTGACTGTGCCAAATTTTCTGGCTGTAGCTGCGACGGTGCGGATGCCTATCCAGGACACACACACACATACATACATACATACATACACACTTTGAGCTTTATATATTAGATATGTAACAATATTAAAGTGCAAAATTGTATAGAAATACATGATAAAGAACAAATCATCGTAAATAGTGACAAAAAGTGAATACACTATATGAATTACAATCATGAATGTACATATATTATTAAATGATATGTAGACGAATTTCTTCATCACAGGATCTTTTTCTCTCTCACTGCTTTGTAAATAATACAGCCATATCATCATCACGGCACTGAGGATGTACGAGGGGATTCAGAGGGGATATGGGATCCAGACATCAAAAAAGAAATAATGAACATATTAAAGCTAAAAGAAGAAAGAAAAAATGAAAAATAAAACAATATTAAAATCATAAAAGGCAACACACAAATAAAACCAAATCCAGCATTAAAGGAATGTAGCAAAACTCAATTGCTCATTTAGACAATTAGAAACCATTGTTCTAAGGGTTGCATTCCACTTGCATTCTCTCTGGGCCAGAATGCGCTTAGAATCACCTCCTCTAATTCCAAGCCTAATCCTATCTATCCCTATTATTTTTAATTCCCTGGGATTATGTGGCGCCCCTGAGGCTCAGTCACCACAGAGGTACTGCATCTTCTCCTAAGGTGTGGTGCCCCACCATCCAGGTAAGTTGGAGGCTCCTGACCACGCTCCAACACTCGCACCCCACACTATAGAGTAGTTCAGCAAAACCACATTGCGGCTCCTTGCTTAGAGAGTAGCAGAGCACCTTTGGTGGTTCCCTGCTTGGAACACTAGACGTGCTGGGAGGTGGGTGGAGTTGAGAATACATAAAAGAGCGGGATGGTTTAGGATTACAAGTCAGTCAGTCAATAGGACAGTGAGACAGAGAGTCTGAGAGAGGAAGCCACTCGGAGAGGAGTGGGGATCCCTGGAAGAGGGATGGAGGAAGGAGTGCTGCAGCTGCCTCAGTGATCTGAGCCAGCTGGCACGGGAAAGGAAAGAAGGAGAAAGAAATTGAACTGAAGCCTGAGCTTCCATAGGAGAGAAAGACAAGTACAGAATGTAGGAGTAAAAGGGAACACAGAGGACGTGGGTTAGAGGAAGAACCCTGCTTAGAAGTTCTAAGTGCAAGGCCGGGGCCCGGTCCCCGAGGTTGTATGGACACTAATGGTTCTGCAGCAGACACCGGTGGAGTAGTGGGCTGTAAATGCACTACTCCCATCTAAGACTTGGGGCACAACAGCAACACGGATAGAGAGCCGGGACTTAGGAGTAGAGAGTCCCCGAAGCAGGCTACAGCTGTCTGCGTACAAGTAGAGTTCTTGAGAACATCTGTCAGGAGGAACTCCAGTGTAACTCAGTACTACGAGATCTTCACACTTAAAGGTGCTATAGAGGAGACGTTCAGAAAAGGCACATAAGTTGGTGGAGTGTGCAAGGGAGCAATCCATCTTGCCTGGAGGTTGACTGAGTCCCTGACCCAGAGGACATGGCACAGAAGCGGGCACTACAGACTGTGAGTAAAGCTTTGGAACTACATGCCCTGGTGTCCTCCATTCCTTCCTGTGTCCGTCCGCCTGGCACTGCTACATCCCCCTGAGCCAAACACTACACCATCCAAGTGTCTCCACATCTACACTGCCCTGGGACAACAGCCCTGCCTGTGGAGGGCTATAACATCATTGCTGCACCACATCATCTGTCCCGGAGGATCTCTCTGCAGCGTCGGCTTAACACCTCTCTTGCCGAACACCACAGGTGGCATCATGAACTATTCATGTAATTACATTCCACCATTCACATCTTCCTATTACTTGGGCGCCAAGGGCCACGGTCCGGGTCACCGCCACCGTGACACATCCCGCTGATACCGGCCCGGTACCGAGTACCCCACGGCCCTGGGAGGGTGACCCAAATGCACTTATGTTTTTCTCTAAAGTGCCTTGGAAGGGTTTTGAGTGAGTCTAAATCATCCACATCCTTTGCCGCCATGATATCCCTGATGTGTTCACGGACTCTAATCCGGAGTTCTCGTGAGGTCAAACCTACATAGACCAGGGAACATGTACATTTTGCATAGCAAATTACTTGGGTGGTACTACATGTAATATGGTCCCTGATCTTTAACTCACGAGAACCATCACTGGTTGCAAAGGATGTGGCTCTCACCAAGTTGCTACAGGCTAGGCAGTTCCCACAAGGGAAAAAACCATACTTGGACATCCCCACCCCAAAATAATCGGTGGGTTTAGCAACATAATGACTGGCGACCAACATGTCCTTAAGATTCCTGGACCTTCTTGATGTCATCATTGGATATTCAGGTAAAAGACGTGCAAGCACCTGATCTGTTCTTAAAATCTGCCAGTGTTTGGACAAAATGGTTCTCATGTTGTCCCACCGATGATTGTAGGTGGAGATGAATCTTGTCACTGCCCTATCTGCCTCTTTCATAGCTCTCCACCCAGGTGTATGGCATGTAAGAAGGGCACCCCTCTCAGTATTTCTAGCATGTTCATAACCTCATCTGATGCTCCTCCTACTGTACCCACGCTCACGAAATCTCTCCCCAAGGTCCGTAGCCTGTTTTTTTAAAAGTATCATCAGAAGTACATATCCTGCGCATACGCAGGAATTGTCCTGTAGTTATAGCTTTAATTGTTGACCCGATGTGCTGATGACGTGTGAAGCAAAGCCTTGACAGATGTCTCCTTTCTGTACATGTCAGTATGGATAAAACCATCAGGTTGTACTTGTAATTTAATATCCAAAAAGGAAATTTCCTGATGGTGAAATGTGTACGTGAGCTTAATGCTTGAGCTGCTGCAAGGCAGGAGGCATCTTTGCATGCACAATAGACAGGGTTCGGCTTGTACGCACATCAGCAGAAAAAGCAGTGGTGTCACCCGCAGACGCTGTATTTGGACTCTGGGGTTCAGCTCACAATGTCGGGTGCTTTTCTGCCATGTGCATGATCTTGCTGGTGGTGGTCAGGCTGGTAGTTTTGCTACCCCTGCTAATGCTGGCATGGCAGGTGGTGCAAATAGCCTTTTTGGGGTTATCAGCAGAGTCTTTAAAAAACAACCAGACTCGGGAAGTTCTAAAAGTTGGACTGGCAACTTCCATCATTTTGGTGTGACGGGGAACGCTTGCCAGCCTTCTGTCTGTGGCCACCACACTGCTTCTTCCTGCCTGTTGGGGTGCTATGCCTCCCCCTGTGTGCTGCTGTCCTCACTCGGCATATCCTCCTGCCAGGTTGGATCAGTTGCTATATCATCCACCACATCGTCTTCTACTTCCACGCCCTGGTCCTCCTCCTGACTTTCTGGCAATTGTGTCTCATCATCGTCCATCTCTTCTGACACGTTCCCATCGTCCACCTCTTCTGACATGTTCCCATTGTCACCTTCGTGTGGCCGTGGCTGCTCAAATTTTTGGGCATTGCTACATGCCATCTCCTCTTGCCCCACTTCAAGTGGACGGGCGAGAGTCCCGAATCTATAAATGGAAAAGTGAACAGCTCGTCGGAGTGTCCAATTGTGGGATCAATTGTCTCCAGGCATTCGGCATGGTGGGAGGATCAGGGTGAGGAATATGCGGTCCAGACTCACGGCTACTGAGACTTCACCATGTGGAAGACAGGGTTTTGGTTGTGGTGGCAAAGTGACTGGAAGCATTATCCGCTTTTCAACCAAAAACCTTTTGAAACTGCTCTGGGTTCAACAGTGATGTGCCTCTGCAGTCCCCTAGTAACTGGGACAGGAAGGTTGGGTGAGAAGATGTCGGTGTTTGTTTTTGCACAATTTCAGCTTGCCCACGGCCTCGGCCTCTGCATGCATCATCACCATCATGTCCAGTTCCCCGTCCCTTGCCACGTGCCTTTACCATTTTAAATGGAGGTCAATATTTTGTATGGTCACTACAAATGGCTGAGTTTAAAATAGCCACCCAGTAGGTAATTTTTTTTCAGCATACTGGTGTCAATAACTTGTTTAAGACACTCCAACAAAATTTTACAGCAGCCCAGCAATGGCAGATTTTTCTATGCACTCAGATGTGATTCCTGTGAGAGCCAAACCCCTGTTTAAAATAGCTGGATTTTCACACTGTAATATGGAAAGGATCTGGGCTGGCTGTATTCTGCAGTGTCAACAAGCAAATGGAGCAAAAAAATGGCGTGCTCAGGATTTCTTTTGAAGAAATTAATCAGGATTAAGGTGTAAAAAAATATTCCTGGCCCCTGATACCTGGAGCTCTGTATATACAGTAAATATCTGTACTAGGCAGCAGCAGACAGTACTGGAATGGACCCTCTTGCTATATGCAATGAAGTCTGCCACATACACTGCCTACCTACCTAGCACTAATATCTATGCACTTTGATTAGTCCTCAGAAGAACTGTTGGTTTATATGGATTTGTGTATGAAAGATGGTATGCCCACAGTAACTAAAATAACACCAAATCTGTCCATATTTCTGCAACAACTCTCCCTACACTGCCTAAATCCGGAGCAGACTGTGACGAGCACTGCACCGCCCGGTCTCCTTTAGACCTGATGATGCTGTGTGGCCAGCCAAGCACTGTAATGCCACAACCAACATTCCCTGCATGTTAATTGGCTCTGTAAGGCCTCTTTCACACTTCAGTTTTTTGCATCAGTTAAGATCCGCCAAAAGGACGGATGGCGGATCCGTTTTAGTACTGATTACAACGGATGTCACCCGTCCGTTTTTTTGACGGATCCGACAAATGAAGAATTTTAAAGGAATCGCGGCCTGGAAAACGGGGAGGGAGGGAGGGAGGGGGAGAGAGAGAGAGAGAGAGAGAATGAAGTTTTTTTTATTTGCCCGGCACCCAAAAGAAAATTGCGGATCCGTTTTTTTTCAAAACCTGGCGGATTGTGACTCATTGTAAAAAACTGAAGTGTGAAAGAGGCCTAAAGACCACCAAAATGCAGAGCGGGGACCAGAGCACCCACCCAGCAACCCCGGAAATACTTGGGCGAGCACCAAGCACTTCCGAGAATGCTCGCTCATCACTACATTAGAGAACTGCTCCCATTGATTTCTGCAATATCTAGTCCCTCTGCAGACCGCCAGGGTGGCCACCAGAAAAATGCTCGAGTTTCCCATAGACTTAGATTTGGCTCGTAGCTCGTGTCGAGCACGCGAGCATTTCCAATTTGCTCGACCTAAGCAACAAGCACCCAAGCATTTCAGTGCTCGTCCATCACTAGTACCTATCCCTAAAACCTGCAGTGTCTGAACCTGTTCCTCTTCCTAAAACCTGCAGTTTTTAAGGTGTGAAAATTGGACCCCACTCTGATGGCATCTGTGTGCAGTCCTAATTTTTCATGGATTCATAGACTTGCAATTCCAATTTTTATCCAACCCTGGGATAAAAATCAGGTATGTCTCCCTTTTTATAACCCTTTCACGACATATTATGTACATTTACATCATATGTTGTGTTTGTTAATTTTATTGAGGGCTCACAAGCCCTCAATAATCAACCGTCATATGTCTCTAACAGCTACAGATGGGGCGTGGCTCATCTTGCGGCTGTTAACCTGTTAAATTTTGTTGTCAATCTTTGACAGTGGCACTTAACATGTGCCCATTGGTGCACCCGTAACATGATCACGGGATTCCAATGGTATGCAATTCACTATTTAATTAATCTCCATAGCATTATACATGCCTAACATTGTGCAGATTACCCTTCATTCTGTCAAAACATATCTGATGGTATTTTCTTGTATCTGTCATGTATCCTTTTAGTCCTGTGACTTGTAATGTGAGGTCTCATGGAGGAGACGATGTGAGCGCTCATGGGGTGCCGATGGGTTGCTATGAAAGGCTGGGGTCTGTTGAAGACATCGTGTTTGTCAAGACATTTCTTTTGTGAAAGCTAGGATGTGGGTGGTGTTCACAGGATTTTCACTATACATAGCAGAGCTGTTGAGCTATGTATACTACATGCAACCAGATGATCGCAGCTTCAAGTTCTCTGAAGGGACTAACAGACACAGTTAAAAGTTAAAAAAAGCTTTTAAAATTATTTAAAGGAAAAAAAAGTTCAAATCACCTGCCTTTTGCCTAATTAAAATAAAAAAATTAACAAAATACACATATTTGGTATTGTTGCATTAGTAAAAGTCCGATCTACCTAAACCTAAAAAAAATAATACAATCGGTAAACAGTGTAATGAGGAAATGAAGCCAGAATTACATTTTTTTCCGTGACCACATTTCAACAAAATTCAATAAGAGGTGATCAAAACATTGCATTTACCCAAAATGGTATCAGTAAAATCATCCGCTCAGGGCACAGAGAAATAAGCCCTCACACAGCACAAATCCTGAAATTGCTACAGAAAAATGGCAACACAGGGTTATTTTATTTCTTTTACAAATTTCCAAAATTTGGTTTTACCACTTAAATAAACAAATGCAAAAAACTTTGCTTGGTATCTAATCATGCTGACCTGCAGAATCATATTGCCAGGTCAGTTTTACTGTAAAGTGAACATGGTAAATAAAAAAAAAATTGCGGAATTGCATTTTTTTATACAATTTAAATAAAGATAAAATGATAAAGGGAAAAATTGTTTTTAAAATTATTGAACCAATAGCCTTTGAATTCCTTAAATGAAATTTCCTGTAAAAAATATATTTTTTTTTCCAAAATTAAGACTGGTTTCACATTTGCGTTTTTTAGCGCTGGAAAAAAACGCATATGTGCGCATGCGTTTTTTCCCCTATATTTAACATGGGTGCGCGCATACCTGCGCGCTTGTAAGCGCATGTATGCGATTTTCATGCGCTGCGTTTTTTTGGGGTGTGCGTTTGTATTTTCCAGACGCAGCATGTTGCATTTTTTGGCCCTGCAAAAAAGCGCATGCGCACATATGCGCACGTTTTGCGCTAAAAATGGCCATTATAGCCTATGGATGCGCATATGTGCGCACTGGCATGCTCATGTATGCGTTTTTTTGCATATGCGTTTTTTTTTTTTAACCATGGAATTTAGGGGTTTGGGTTAGAGTTAGGGTTAGTTAAGGGGGTTTAGGGTTAGGGTTAGGGTCAGGGTCAGGGTTAGGGTTGGGGTTTGGGTCAGGTTTAGGGTTAAGTATGGTTTGGTTAAGGGTTAGGGTCAGGGTTAGGGTCAGGATTAGGGTTAAGTATGGTTTTGTTAAGGGTTAGAGTCAGGGTTAGGGTTAGGGTTAGGGTTAGGGTCAGGGTTAGGGTTAGGGTTAGGGTCAGGGTTAGGGTTAGGGTCAGGGTTAGGGTTAAGTATGGTTTTGTTAAGGATTAGGGTCAGGGTTAGGGTCAGGATTAGGGTTAAGTATGGTTTGGTTAAGGGTTAGGGTCAGGGTTAGGGTTAGGGTTAGGGTCAGGGTTAGGGTTAGGGTTAGGGTCAGGGTTAGGGTTAGGGTCAGGGTTAGGGTTAAGTATGGTTTTGTTAAGGGTTAGGGTCAGGGTTAGGGTCAGGATTAGGGTTAAGTATGGTTTTGTTAAGGGTCAGGGTTAGGGTCAGGGTTAGGGTTAGGGTTAGGGTTAGGGTCAGGGTTAGGGTTAGGGTCAGGGTTAGGGTTAAGTATGGTTTTGTTAAGGATTAGGGTCAGGGTTAGGGTCAGGATTAGGGTTAAGTATGGTTTGGTTAAGGGTTAGGGTCAGGGTTAGGGTTAGGGTTAGGGTCAGGGTTAGGGTTAGGGTTAGGGTTAGGGTCAGGGTTAGGGTCAGGGTTAGGGTTAAGTATGGTTTTGTTAAGGGTTAGGGTCAGGGTTAGGGTCAGGATTAGGGTTAAGTATGGTTTTGTTAAGGGTTAGGGTTAGGGTTAGGGTCAGGGTTAGGGTTAGGGTTAGGGTCAGGGTTAGGGTCAGGGTTAGGGTTAAGTATGGTTTTGTTAAGGGTTAGGGTCAGGGTTAGGGTCAGGATTAGGGTTAAGTATGGTTTTGTTAAGGGTTAGGGTTAGGGTTAGGGTCAGGGTTAGGGTCAGGATTAGGGTTAAGTATGGTTTGGTTAAGGGTTAGGGTCAGGGTTAGGGTTAGGGTTAGGGTCAGGGTTAGGGTTAGGGTTAGGGTCAGGGTTAGGGTTAGGGTTAGGGTTAGTTAGGGTTTAGGGTTTGGGTTAGGGTTAAGTATGATTTGGTTTAGGGTTAGGGTCAGGGTTAGGGTTAGGGTCAGGGTTAGGGTTAGGGTTAGGGTCAGGGTTAGGGTTAGTAAAGTCATGGTTTGGGTAGTGTGAGGGGCCACCTAAAAATGTTGGAAAAAAACGCAAACGCGGTAAAAACGCACTAAAAACGTATACAAACGCATAAAAACGCTGCGTTTTTTTCATGCATGCTCATAAAAATGCTAGAAAAAAACGCAGCAGTTGTATGCTTTTGTATGCGTTTTTTCAATGCGTTTTTTTGCGGGAAAAACGCGCTGCAAAAAAAAGCAAGTGTGAAACTAGCCTAAGACATTTTTAGTTCAGCAAATTGGTGCATTAACAGAGAAATATGAATTACCTAATGCATGAATAAGTGAAACCTATGCCCTACAAAGTCAACACTTCTTCATGTCTGCAAGCCCGGTGCAGGACAGGTTAGAAGTGGAAAAGTTATTAGTGATGAGCGAGTATACTCATTGCTTGGGTTTTCCCGAGCATGCTCGGGTGTCCTCCGAGTATTTTGGCGTGCTCGGAGATTTAGGTTTCGTCGTCTAATCTGCATGATTTGCGACTTGTAGATAGGCTGAATACATATGGGGATTCCCTAACAAACAGGCATTCCACACATGTATTCAAGCTGTCTAGCAATTGCAAAGTTATGCAGCTGAGACGACGAAAACGAAATCTCCGAGCACGGCAAAATACTCGGAGGACACCCGAAAACCCAAGCAACGAGCATACTTGCTCATCACTAAAAATTATCAAAAGGAGTAATTTTTTTTTAATTTTCAAAAACAAATGATTTGAATTTAATTAGTCTAAAATCCTTTCACAGAGTTAGCAATTTTTACAAATATCCAAGGCAGCAGCACCAATTAGAACATGTTTTTTTACTTGAAGATTTATCTGCCAGTACAAAAATTGATGCACATCAGCAAGCAAACAGGTTTGTGCTACCTGTCTAAAAACAACAGCAGCACATCCATCTGCCCCTTCCAAATGGGATAAGTTTTAGACTGATAATTCAATTTGGGTATCATAAAAAGTCTGATACTTCAATATGTTGTGAAATCCATTGTTACCTATGATTAGCATTTGATTTCCCTTAGCCAGATAGATGGAAGTCATTTGCAACATTAAAAAAGCCACGTTCGCATTACAGAACTAAAAACATGTTCAATTGACTCCAAGGACAACTCTCAGTATTCTACACATATTTTCCAGGCAATTAGAAGATTTTTATTTAAGCAATTCGTACAAAATTATTTGCTGCAAATCAAATTTTGGAGGGAAATTTGATGATGTTGGTGAAATCAAATTTGAAAAGATGCAATCAACTCTTTCTGTTAGGCCGGGATCACACACAGCGAGATACGGACGAGTCTCGCAGGTTAAAACCAAGCTCTGGCACCGGCACTCCGGAGCGGAGCATGCAGCCGCACAGCAATACATGGAGCTGCACGCTCCGCTCTGGAGTGCAGGTGCCAGAGCTTGGTTTTAACCTGCGAGACTTGACCGTATCTCGCTGTAGTGTGACTCCGGCCTTACCATAAGATCATCTGTCAGTGGTTTTCATTTTATAGCCATGTAAAATTATATCTATCTATACCTCTGCAAGTGCTTCTTATTGTTTATTTTTCAATCTTGAACATACAGAAATAATAGTATGTCACTAACATTGTACAGTTAATGGATATTAATGACATACGCAGGGTTTTCATTTTCAAGGTTGTATGCTGAGGCAGAAAAGTATATGAATTGGCATAGACACTAAAAAGTATTATACACTCTATCTTGATAAAATATCTCTTTTGCAAATAGATTTTGAATTGATTGTTTTCAAGATGACGAGATCTTTTAAGGTTAGAAGCAGTGGAAAATAGGCAGTATACCTGTCTAGATTGTAAAGAAAAATCTGTCCTTGAGCTAAATATAGAGGTCGTTGTGAGCACTAATCAAATGGAATAATGTCAATCAAGAGCTGTTTAGAGCTTAACGTCTCCAATAAATACAACACTTGACTTAAGCAGCATTCCATAAAAAGAAATATGTATGGGTAAGGAAATAAGACTCGTGTTTATATTTTGCCGTAATGTAACTTAGATTTTCACATCAAAAGAAAGTAAAAAGTAGTTTCATGTGCAGTTACAAGAAAATGGACGATCATTTCCAACAGAAATACAGAATGACAGAGTGTCTTATCTTAATTATTCTAGAAATTTTATGCACACTGATTGCCCATTTTTAAAAATATGTTTTGGAAAAAAATATTTGTGCTTTGCAAATATCGCTGTAAACTGTTGGTAAAACTCTTCAAGAAAATTTGTCATAGAGATATTTAGCACCTTTCCAAAATGC
Source organism: Dendrobates tinctorius (assembly GCF_039654945.1). Lineage (NCBI taxonomy): Eukaryota > Metazoa > Chordata > Amphibia > Anura > Dendrobatidae > Dendrobates > Dendrobates tinctorius. The sequence goes on along the minus strand of NW_027361692.1, from coordinate 3,157,044 downwards.
CTCCTGCTTTCCGTATGCAGAGAAAATTTCCGGAGAAAAATCAAAAACTCAATGCTGGATCCTGACTACCATCTTTGGCAGCAGGAGAATTGTACTTTATGGTGCTAGCAAAATTATGCTTAACCGCTTTCTGCATGGCCAATTGTTTTTGCTTATTTTTTTCCATTATGTTTCCAAAACTTTTACTTATGTTAAAATAAGGCTGTATGAGGGTTGTATTTTTGTGGGAAAAGTTGTGGTTTTGAATGCAACCACTTTACTATATAATGATCTGAAAAAAATGGGATACTAGTTCATTTGTGCTGTGGAATGGAAAAAAGCTAAATTTTTTATGTTTTTCATTTTATTGTCCAGGTGGTAGACACACAGACCCTGACTGTGATAGCAAACCATCGGCTTATCAGAATTCCATCATAGATGTGTGGATGGGGTGATAGAAGGTGCACCATCAGACCACTTAATGGGGCTTTACACATAGCGATACCGCTAGCGATATCGCTATAACGTCACAGATTTTGTGACGTTATAGCGATATCGCTAGCGATATCGCTATGTGTGATACTTACCTCCGACCGCTCCCCCGCTGTCCATCGCTGATCGCGCGAGAATGTCCGGCTCCATTTCTCGTCGTCAGCTTCCTGCTGTGACGATGAGCGACGCGTGGAGGCGGGCGGGAGGACGTCTGGATCGCTGTGTGAAAGGTGAGTATCGTGCGCTGCGTCGCTGCTGCATCGCTGTGAGGTCTGCCTGTGTGACAGCTCACTAGCGATCATTTAGCGATGCACCAGCGATCCTGACCGGGTTGAAGCGCTGGTCGGATCGCTGGTGCATTGCTAAATGTAAAGGGGCCTTTAGAAGTAAAAGTGCTCTGACTGAAAATCCAAGTACTACAGTTTAAACCCTTTACTAGTTTCCATTTTAATTTTTTCCCCTTTTCTTCCAAGAGCCATAACTTTATTTACTTTTCAGGCCATGTGGCCATGTGAGGGTTTGGTTTTTGCTAGGCAAATTGTAATTTTTAAAAACACCATGCATTTTACCATATAATGTACTAGAAAAGGGGAAAAAATATGATTCCCAATGTCAGTATGTGTATGCAGATACCAAACATGTATATTTGTTTTATTTAGATTTATATCGGAATTATTTTTGTTCTTGTCGCCATTTTCCAAGACTCGTAGCATTTTCATTTTTTGAGCTATAGGACTGTGTGGGAGCTTATTTTTTTCACAGTGGGCTGACTTTTTACTGATGCCGTAGGTACAATTTTTTGATCACCTATTATTGCATTTTATTGCAAATATATACCATATGCATTTGTGTAATTTTAATCCTGGCCGCTGCATTCACACACATCCACCGCCCTGGCATTAACTCTCTACACTCCATCCACATTGGCCCCTCGCTTCTTTCCTCTCCTATGTATAGCACTCATGCTCTTTTCACGTTGTTAAACTGCACAGATCCAGTCAGTCCCACCATTCAACATCAGAGACGCTCTCACAAATCACTTAACCATCTGCTCACTCTTTCTATCCTCCTTCTCCTAGTCGCAGGAGACATTGCTCCCAACCCTGGTCCCCCATGTTATAGAAAGTCAAACCTCCCGACTGCTACACTCAGAAACCCCTCTAATCTTATTAATATTCCCTGCATGCCATCTGTCTCTCTTAATTGTGCACTTTGGAATTCTCGCTCAGTGTGTAACAAACTCTCCTTCATTCATGACTTTTTCCTTTCTAATTCTCTTAACCTCCTGGCTCTTACTGAAACCTGGATCCAGCAGTCAGACACTACCGCTGCTGCTGCTCTTTCATACGGGGGGCTTCACTTCTCTCATACCCCAAGATCAGACAATAGAGCTGGTGGAGGCGTTGGTCTGCTCCTATCACCAAAATGTACCTTTCAGGTTATCCCTCAAGTACCCTCACTTGTCTTCCCTTCTTTTGAGGTCCATGCCGTCAGACTCTACACCCCCTTCTCCATGCGAGTGGCGGTGGTGTATCGTCCTCCCGGCCCCTCCCATCAGTTCCTGGATCATTTTGCCACTTGGCTTCCACATTTTCTCTCCTGTGACATCCCTACCCTCATCATGGGAGATTTCAACATCCCCATTGCTCTTCCCCTCTCACCATCTGCTACTCACCTTTTATCTCTAACCTCCTCATTTGGCCTTTCGCAGCTTACTAATTCTCCAACGCATGAAGATGGAAACTCCCTCGACTTGGTCTTCTCTCGGCTTTGTGCAGTGGATGATTTTGCAAACTCCCCTCTCCCGCTCTCTGACCACAATCTTCTTTCATTCTCTATCAAGAACTGCCAGGCTGCTCAGGTCACCCCCACTGTCCAGACTTATAAAAAACATACAGGCCATTAACACCCAGAAGCTTATGAAGAACTTGCAGTCTTCATTGGCCCCTATCTCCTCCCTCTCATGTCCTGATTCTGCATTGAAGCATTACAATGAAACACTTCAAACTGCCCTGGATGAATTTGCACCCCCTATAAATAGAACACCACAACGCAGATGGCGACAACCCTGGCACACGGTGCAAACACGTTTCCTGCAGCGGTGCTCCAGGTGCGCCGAACGTCTGTGGAGAAAATCCAATCTACCCGAAGATTTCATCCATTTTAAGTTTATGCTTAGAACATACAACACTGCCCTTCACCTCTCCAAACAAACCTATTTCAACACCCTCATCACCTCACTGTCCAATAATCCGAAACGTCTCTTTGACACTTTTCATTCTCTACTCAATCCAAGAGTACAGGCCCCAACCACGGAGCTCCGAGCTGACGATCTGGCCAATTACTTCAAAGAAAAAATTGACCAGATCCGACAGGAAATTATCTCCCAATCACCTCATACCATGCACTGTCCTCCCTCCCCCACTGCATCTAACTCACTCTCTGATTTTGAACCAGTCACAGAAGAAGAAGTAAGCAGGCTCCTTGCATCTTCTCGCCCAACTACTTGCACCAGTGATCCATTTCCGTCACAGCTCCTCCAGTCCCTTTCCCCTGCTGTCACCCCTCACCTAACTAAAATATTTAACCTCTCTCTCTCTTCTGGTATTTTTCCCTCCTCATTTAAGCATGCCATCATACATCCACTACTTAAAAAACCATCCCTCGACCAAAACTGTGCCGCTAACTATAGACCTGTCTCTAATCTTCCCTTCATCTCTAAACTCCTGGAACGCCTGGTCCACTCCCGTCTTATCCGCTATCTCTCAGAAAACTCTCTTCTCGACCCTCTCCAATCCGGTTTCCGCTGTTTACACTCCACTGAAACTGCCCTCACTAAAGTCTCTAATGATCTGCTAACCGCTAAATCAAATGGTCACTACTCCATGCTAATTCTCTTGGATCTCTCTGCAGCATTCGACACTGTGGATCATCAGCTCCTCCTCACTATGCTCCGTTCCATTGGCCTCAAGGATACCGTTCTCTCCTGGTTCTCCTCCTATCTCTCCGACCGCTCCTTTACTGTATCTTTTGCCAGTTCCTCCTCCTCTCATCTTCCCCTTACTGTTGGGGTCCCCCAAGGATCGGTTCTAGGCCCCCTGCTCTTCTCCTTGTACACTGCCCCTATTGGTCAAACAATCAGTAGATTTGGTTTCCAGTACCATCTCTATGCTGATGACACCCAATTATATGCTTCTTCTCCTGACATCACGCCAGCCTTTCTAGAAAACACCGGCGATTGTCTAAACGCTGTGTCTAATATCATGTCCTCACTATATCTGAAACTGAACCTGTCAAAGACTGAACTCCTGGTGTTTCCTCCCTCTACTAATGTACCTATACCCGACATTGCCATTTCTGTGTGTGGTTCCATTATTACTCCCCAGCAACAGGCCCGCTGTCTTGGGGTCATACTTGATTTCGAGCTTTCCTTTGCCCCCCACATTCGATCACTGGCTCGCTCTTGTCATCTGCACCTCAAAAACATTTCTAGAATTCGACCTTTTCTTACCTTTGACTCTGCAAAAACTCTCACTGTTTCTCTTATTCATTCTCGTCTCGACTATTGTAACTCTCTTCTAATCGGTCTCCCTCTTACCAAACTCTCCCCTCTCCAATCTGTCTTGAATGCTGCAGCCAGGATCATATTCCTCACCAATCGTTACACCAATGCCTCTACCTTGTGCCAGTCATTACACTGGCTACCAATCCACTCCAGAATTCAGTATAAACTTATTACCCTCACTCACAAAGCCCTCCATGGCTCAGCACCACCCTACATCTCCTCCCTTGTTTCAGTATACCACCCTACCCGCGCCCTCCGTTCTGCTGATGACCTGAGGTTAGCATCCTCAATAGTCAGAACCTCCCACTCCCGTCTCCAAGACTTTACACGTGCCGCGCCAATTCTTTGGAATGCACTTCCCAGGTCAATACGATTAGTCCCCAATCCCCACAATTTTAAGCGTGTCCTGAAAACGCATTTATTCAGACTGGCCTACCACCTCAACACATTAACCTAATCTATCCCTGTGTGGCAGAGCCAAAAGTTTTACCATAACCAGGTTCCCCGCATCATTCTCCCACATACTTTATGCATCCATTAGCCCTCTGTGTCCGTACTGTCACACACCTAACATTATGGCTGGTCCATACAATCAGGGCAACTGTTACCACCCACCTTTCGTGTCTACCTCTTTCCTCAGACTGTAAGCTTGCGAGCAGGGCCCTCTTTCCTCTTGGTATTTGTTATAATCTACTGTATGTGATTATTGTTATGCTGTAATGTCTATTGTCTGTACAAATCCCCTCTGAAATGTAAAGTGCTGCGGAATATGTCGGCGCTATAAAAATAAAATTTATTATTATTATTATTATTATCTTGCGGCGGCCAAAAAACCCTTAATTTTGGGGTTTTGATTTTTTTTTTCCAATTACGCCTCTTACCAATCAGATACATTTATTTTACACTGTGATAGATCAGAATTTTCTGAACTCAGAGAAACCAAATATGTATATTGTTTTATTTTTGATGAGGCAAAAAGGGGTGAGCTGAACTTTTGTGTTTTTTTTCTTCATATTTTTACTTTCTTTTTTACTTTTTACTGAATTTCCCCTTAGGATGCTTGAAGCTGCCAGTGTCTGTTCACATATGCCATGTGTAGCAGGACTTCAGCACTGCTATATATAGCACAAAAAAATTACAATCTCCTATGATCACCATCTTCAGCATTCACAGGAGGCTCATAATGACACAGGGGGGGTAATGAGCAGATACCTGGCTGTCATGACAATCCATCAGCACCCTGTGATCATGTGACACGGGCACCGATGGGAATGAATACTAAATCCTGCTGTTGGCAATTTAGAGCAGGATTTAACTGGTTAAAAGCACCGCTCCACTCGCAGCTTTTAGAGGCACTTGATGGCTTATTAAATAAGCCATCCATTGCGGTAAAAGATGTGGCATGCGAGTAAGGGCCACTAATTTTGACGTGCAAGTGTGTCAAAAATAGTGAAGAGTTTAAAGGCGGGGGACAGCTAAATAATACAGCTGGAACCTCCCCCACCGTATTGCTGTATGCTCAGCACTTGAGTCCATTCTAAGGATGCCAACCAATATCAATAGTACAAATACAATGGGCGTCAGTAAGAAATTAATCATCACAGTGGCCCATTTATTAGCATTGTTATCTTGCAGCGCTGGGGTCATGGAATCTAATTTGTACACAGACTACATTTTTATGCAGTTTTTATGTTGTGTGGATTTCCTAGGGTTACTGCACTTTCCTCGCACACTCCAAAAATATACTGTGAAGTTAAGTACTTCTAAAAAACTAAAACCTAGAGGTTGGTGGAGGAATGCCTAGATGATAGTCACAGTCTCCCCTATAATGCTCCACATTCTTAACAAGAAAAAAAACCGTTTGGGGTATGAATCATAAAATAAAGACACAAGTCCATCAAATTGAACCTTTCTTCAATCAATTACATATCACTCAGTGCTTATAAACTTCAAGGTAATTTATCATTAGATAAACATCTAAACTGTAAAGCGGAATGTTAGCTCTATATAACAATAAAGATTATTATTATTATTATCTAGCATCTTAGAATGCTGTCATGGTATTTGGCATCCCTGCCTCTTTTTATTTGACTATTCCAATAGTAAAGAATCCTTTCATACATTAAACTTATGCCTGTAAAAAAAATTTCTCTATATGTCAGGAATGTTCCCTTTTCTTGTATACTTGCTGAAATTAGACATACGCATATACTTTTACATGTGCATAAGGAAGGCACCATTACATTTAAAGTGAAGTGTCAGAGACCTTTTGTGTCTCCCCTTTTTCCTCATAGATTGTAAGCTTGCGGGCAGGGCCCTCATTCCTCTTGGTATTTGTTTTGATCTATGTGTTTATTATTATGCTGTAATGTCTATTGTCTGTACAGTACAAGTCCCCTCAAAAATGTAAAGTGCTGCAGAAAATGTTGGCGCTATAGAAATAAAATTATTATTATTATTATTATTGTTATTATTACTTTTAGGAGGGATTTCTATCCTTCTCAGGTTTTTTTTCTGTCTGTATGCCGGGGTCACACTTGCGAGTGTGATGCGAGAAACTTGTGCGAGTCTCTCGCATCAATACCCAGCACTGTCGCCGGCACTCAGACCGGAGTGTGCGGCTGCACACTTTGGTCCGAGTGCCAGAGACAGTACTGGGTATTGATGCGAGAGACTCTCATAAGTCCTTCGCATTGCATGCGCAAGTGTGATCCAGGCCTTAGGTACACGAACTATGAAGTAATAATCAGAGAGACAGACTGCTCATTGTCTTTCCAAATAGTCTCTGAAGTTTATTGACAGGGTAATCTTTTATAGTACAAGATCAAAGGGAAATGAAGTAGTTATACAATGAGTTATAAAATGGGTTGTCAAACACATCCTGAAATGCAAGATAAATTACATAAGAAAATGTGTGGGGTACTTCCCATTTGTCAATTTGTTCTAGTTCAAAAGTTGAATTTCTCAAGAGTATCTGGCTGAGCAAATAGAATTTGTGGGTGATTACAGTCCATTTCACTTAAAAATTGGAAACAACAACATGTACTTCACAATTTCTGGGAATTGAAGGAACTGACCACTGGCCAAAAAATGTTTTTATGTAGACAGATGATAACTTGAACATTGGTCATTCTAGCATAACACTATTTTCTTGTATTTTTATTCAATTTAGAGAACAGAAATTAACAATTTCTTTCACAACTCTCCTCTTTTTATCATCTGATCTACCTTGCCCTAGCTGTTCCCTTACAGTTGCTTAGGTCTGCAAGATAACCCTACTTCACAAAATATATGCCTTATCCTATGTATATCATGGAATACCAGCCCTGCTTTGTATCCATTCAGATTATACTTGTGGGTCAGACCTCCTGTTCCTTCTTATCCTATTTCTATCAAGGGTTTAATATGAGGGTATGATATAGATATATATTTATGACATAATATAATGGATATTTTTATTAATATTAAAAAATGTGTTAATACAAATATAGTTCATTTGTTAGTATAATTCATAGAGTCCATATTGTCCAAAGAGTCTTTGTAAGTTCTCTGTGGGTTCTTGTCTTTCAGCAGACCATCGGTCTTTTGCAATACTGTACATACAATCAGCCAAATCCACTGAAGTTTGCTTGTTGCAGAATGTGCATTTAGGTTAGAGTGCAGTTATCAAGGTAGTCATCACTTTGGCTTGCTTTATCTCAGAATCAGTATCAATTTTAGCTTTACGTTTACCTGGAAAACATTTGCAATTAGAGCTGAAAATTTTCTTTACAAGCATAAAGCCCCCGTTACACACTGCGATATCGCTAGCAATATCGCTGTAAAGTCACCGATTTTGTGACGTTGCAGCGATATTGCTAGCGATATCGCTGCATGTGATACTTACCTCCGACTGCTCCCCCGCTGGTTATCGCTGATCGCGCGAGAAGCTGCTGGATCATTTCTCGTCGTCTGCTTCCTGCGGCGCTTCCTGCTGTGACGACGAGCGACGCGTGGAGCCAGGCGGGAGGACGCAGGATCGCCGCGTCTGACAGGTAAGTAGCGACCCCAGTCCCCAGCGATGTCGCTGGTGAAATCTGCCTGAGTGGCAGCTCACTAGCGACCACCTAGCGATGCACCAGCGATCCTGACTGCGTCATATCGCTAGTCGGGATCGCTGGTGCATCGCTAGGTGTAACGGTACCCTAACAAATAACTTTATCATCACTGCAATGATCAGTATCACAAAAACTGCTTGAATTAGGAAATTAATTACCCCTGATATCCATCCACCTACTCCTTTGAACAGGTTCAAGGGATTTAACCATGAAAACCATTCAGGGATGGGTAAATCATCTAGTAAATTGGCTTTTCGCATCCCTTGCCTTTATCATTTCAGCTTTTTCTATATCATGGGTATTGTTACTCTCATTAGTCTTGAATGATCTAAGTAGTGACAACAGGCAGGTCCGACCACCTGACAGAAACCTCCTTGAGAGGCTGTGTGATAATTATGTAATATGGAAAGCTGATTAATAATAACTATAAGCTGTTTCATATAGGCTTTTTCAACATTTAGAGCCTCAAAATAATCAGTTATACTATGAAAAATGTAATCTAGTCGATGCATACCAACACATACTCATTGATGCCTACCTTTGAAAGCTGTATGAAATCAATTTGAGGTAGCTGAAACAGGTACAATAGTCAGGCAGTGCACTTTTTTCCACATTTAGGAATACACAGATTACACATAGCTATACGAATTTAATAGCAGCATAATGGAATTCTGGGGCAACCCAATAGACTGGCTTACCATTGCATCCTTAGACTGATGCGTCAGTCCATGAGAAAGGGCACACATAATGAAGAACGGTGCCCCACGCAGGCCGTACTTATTGTCCACTTTCCACAGTACATCCTCTTCTTTAGCACCTGAGTGCTTCTGCTATTCTTCTTTTTCCTGTGCAGAGTCCTGATCTTGCAGGCTCTGGAGCAGTTGTGGATCCCTCCCCGGACACCTGCACAGTGTATATTTCTGCGGGGAGAGAAAGCAAAACAGCAGGTTTTTCTGCAATGTCAGCTTGGTTATTACCTTCGGCTTCTCTAGTGCGCTCTTTAGTGTAAGCTTGCACCTTGACTATGGCAACTTTTTTTTTGCCGTTCTAGTGCTCTGAGGAGTTGAGCCAATAAGTTTGCATTTTTAATGGGTTTACCAGAAGAACCAATAAACTTTCTGCTCTTCCATACGGAACTATAATCATGGAAAATGCCGAATGTGTGGCACTATCGGTAAATGCTCTGCCATTATACATGCCTCAGCAAATGCTTTCAATTCAGCTTCCTGAGCAGACATCCTAGAAGGTAATGCTTCACTTTATACCACCTCATGTTCATCAACTATTGCATAACCTGTATGACGTACTTTATTTTGGTAAAACCGTGACCCATCTACATAAAGCTCTAGATCTGCATTATGGATTGGTATCTCTTGCACATTGGCAATTAACTGTGTTAAAAAAAGTATAGCCTTAGCATGTCCTCCCGATTCATGGCAGTACAAACGGAAAGGAAGGTAATAATTTGGGATTCCTAGTGCTGGGGTTGAGAGAATGGCTTCCTTTAGGTCCTTGAACCCTTCTTTTGCTTCTGTGGTCAGTTGGTATGGCTGACCCTTGTTGCACATTGACAACACATCAAAGAGGGGCTTCATGATTTTGTGATGCAGAGGAAATTCATTCTCTACAGTAACCAATCAGCCCTAGAAATGTTCTCAATGTACTGAAGGAAGTGGGCACCATTGCTTGGCTTATGGCCTTTTTCCTTTCAGGTATTATGTGCTTCTGCTGAGGTGAAATGCAATGACCTAAGAAAATAACCTTTTCCTTTGTTGTTTGCAGTTGATCTTTCGACACATTACATCCTTCATGGTACAAAAATATTACCAGGGAAGCTGTTTCGATAAGACATACCTGTTTGCTCTCTGCTCAGGGGATATTGTATAATACACACACATACAGTTCCTGGTGTCAATTTGATGGATACTGGTATTATCCTAAACTGTCTTATCCTTTACTCATACTTCAGCTGATATCTGCTCGAGCATTTGCTGAATGTCCTTATCTTTGTCAATTTACAGTTTTTCTCATCATCTAGCTGAATTAGCGACATCATGGTGGAGAGGGTTGCTTTAGACAACGGGCCTGTAAAGGGCCTGTCACACTAAGCGATATCGCTAGCAATATCGCTATAACTTGTGACATTATAGCGATATTGCTAGCGATATTGCTATGTGTGATACTTACCTACAACCCGCTCCCCCGCTGCTTATCGCTGATCGCGCGAGAACAGGCTGGACTGTTTCTCGTCGTCAGCTTCCTGCGGCGCTTTCTGCTGTGACGACGAGCGACGCGTGGAGTCGGGCGGGAGGACGCAGGATCGGCTGGTGTGACAGGTAAGTAGCGACCCCCGTCCCCAGCGATGTCGCTGGTGAGATCTACCTGTGTGGCAGCTCACTAGCGACCACTTAGCGATGTACCAGCGATCCTGACCGCGTCATATCGCTGGTCGGGATCGCTGGTACATCGCTAAGTGTGACAGTACCTTAACAGTAATGCGTTTCTTCTAAACTTAATTGATAACTGCATTCATAGCATTCAGGATATCAGCAACTATCAAGCTTAGAGGACATTTATCTAAGACAAGCAATTGGGCACACAAATCTGTAGTACATGCTATTCGCACATTCATGGGTTTTGTTTCATACAAGGGATGAACTGTTCCACCTGCTCCCAGACACTGAACTGTTTTTCCTGTCATGAATTGTATCCTTTTTTCTTAAAATAGTATGTCTCGCCCCTGTATTAATCAGGCACTTTAATTGTTTCCCATTAGGAAGTTAAATTGTGTTATAGTGATTGGACCATCCCGTGGGGGAACCACTATCTTTGTTTACACTTCTCTGGGTCCATTATCCCATCTTTCCTTCCCCCCCTCCCGTTCCCCTGTGATGTATATCTGCCGCCTACACCGCAGTTTTCACAGCATTATTAAATGCATCCAGAGGTATATTCACCATAACAGGAGTTGGCTTTTGCTGCTTCTTTGCTTTCCTCTTGTTAATCTGGTCCTCTATCCCCCTAAACATAGGAAGGGATTATATAGACATTATGGCTGTACCCTCATCACTTCTGTTCTTAGATCTTCTTTCAATCCTGTCAGAAACATATATTTTTTTTGAGAAATCTGGCTTCTCTGGGGTTTTCCAAATCAGAATTATGAGGGGTAAGGGTTGTCTGCAAGTGAAATGTTCCCTCCAACCGTAGGAATTAAACTTTGTGGTTGAGGCTGCTCCTTAACGGACTGAAGAAACTGTCGGTGGACCCCTATGGCAACCCAGGGGTAATGATTATAGAGGAGAAGCATCATATACAAGTCAGCTAGTTTGCATCTGTGGAGATATGGGGATCAGTCATCCCCATGTGATTGGCACCCATGGAGCCCCTGGCTGTTGGTACATCACCGGAGTCTGCACATAGCAGAGTCCAGGTGCTGAAAGTCCCATCAGTGATGACAGAGATGGGATGGAGATGAGGCTATATGAGCCAGGCAAGTAGGGTATTGTACTAGTATCCAGGCTGCAGACACTGAAGAAATCTCCTGTTCGTGTGCAGCTTTGTCCTTCTTTGAGCTGCTTTCAGAAGGAGGGTCTGGTCTCATCCTCCGCTCTTACAGGGGCAGAGGGAGCGGTGGAGACACAGATCGACTTTGTAAAGGGGGAGCTGTCTGTGTGTGTGGAGACGCTGCATATTGCATCCCATACATTCTCTCATTCTAACTTCATCACATTCCTGATTCTCAGTATTTAAAACCAGATCATTTCATTCAGAGGTTCTGATTAGAGATAAGCGACTTTACCTTTTTTCAGGTCGAGTCAGGTTTCATGAAACCCGACTTTCGTAAAAGTCAGGTCGAACGAAATCCTCCGACTATAGGGAAAAGTCGGTGGCCGACTAAAACACGAAACCCAATGCAAGTCAATGGGGAAGCAAAGTCGGCAGTGAGTGGAGGACAGGAAACACACCTACAGTGCCCATTTCAATGCCAAAAACATCATTTCTTATAACTGAAGCTTGACAAACCTTAATTTACTTCCTAATAATAGTTACGCATTGAAAACTGGGGGTTATTTGGCTAAAGTTGTGGGGGGGTTCGGCTGGCTGCAGGTTTTCGTGTGCCCTGGGCCAAAGAGTGTCAGTGCGCCCCTTTAACATATACCACAACTCATGATGCCCCGATACGCCACAGAAATATAGGTATAGTACAATGACACATACTTCACTGCTTACATGACATGACTGATCTATTTTAAATTGTGCAATAGCTCAAAAACAGGACAGTATATTACTCCATACAGTGTTATGGCCACCACATTGTGCGCCATACAGAATAATGAGCCCATATATTTCTCCATACCAAATAATTAGTCACATATAATGTTCCATACAGTATCTGATGAGCTCCACATAATGCTCCATATATAATGGGCCCCATTTGTAATGCTCCAGTGTATAATGTGCCCCTTAGATGCTGCTCCAGTGTGTGATCTGCCCCATTTACATTGCTCCAGTACATGATGGGCCTCATGGATGATACTCCAGTGTATGATGGGCTCTAATAATGCTCCATATATAATGGGCCACATTTGTTATGCTCCAGTGTATAATGTGCCCCTTAGATGCTGCGCCAGTGTGTGATCTGCCCCATTTACATTGCTCCAGTACATGATGGGCCCTATTTTTAATTAACCGGTTCCCGACCTGTGACACAGCGTATGCGTCATGAAAGTCGGTGCCAATCCGACCTATGACGCATAACCTGTGTCATGAATTCAAAGCCCCCCTGCGGGTCGGGTGACCGGCGTCAATGAAAGGTCACCTGACCCGCAGATACAGGGGGCTTTGTATTTCACCACAGGGGGCGTGGCTTCGCCCCCACGTGGCTACGATCGCTCTGATTGGCTGTTAAAAGTGAAACAGCCAATCAGAGCAATAGTAATATTTCATCAATGAAAATTGATGAAATACTACAATCCAGCCATGGCCGATGCTGCAGTAGCATCGGACATGGCTGGAGACATCGATTCGACCCCCCCACCGGCGATCGCCCCCCCGCAACTGAATGACAGCGGCGATCTGCCGCCGCTGTCATCATCTGCCCCCCCACCCATTCCCTCCGCTCCCCGCCAGCTTCCGATAACCGCCTCACCCACTCTCACCGCCCCCGGCACCTTCTAAGTCCCCCCGTCGCTCCCGGTGTCCAGTGGGTCCGGTTCATGGGCGCCGCCATCTTAGAAAATGGCGGGCGCATGCGCAGTGCGCCCGCCCGAATCTGCCGGCTGCAGATTCCATTATTTCATTTTGATCACTCTCACAGTGATCAAAATGAAATAAAAAGTAAATGAACCCCCCGATTATCACCCCCATAGATAGGCATAACTAATAAAATAAAGAAAATATTTTTATTTTTTTTTCCATTAGGGTTAGGGTTAGGGTTGGAAAGAGGGTTAGGGTTAGGGTTGGAAAGAGGGTTAGGGTTAGGGTTGTAAAGAGGGCTAAGGTTGGAATTAGGGTTAGGGTTAGAATTAGGGTTAGGCTTGTGGTTAGTGTTATGGTTAGTGTTGGGGTTAGGGGTTTGTTGGGGTTAGGGTTATGGATAGGGTTGGGATTGGGGTCAGGGATGTGTTGGGGTTAGGACTGTGGTTAGGGATGTGTTGGGGGTTAGGGTTGAAGTTAGAATTGTGGGGTTTCCACTGTTTAGGCACATCAGGGGGTCTTCAAACGTGACATGGTGCAACCATTGATTCCAGCCAATTTTGCATTCAGAAAGTCAAACGGTGATCCCTCCCTTCCAAGCCCCGACGTGTGCCCAAACAGTGGTTTACCCCCACATATGGGGTATCAGCGTACTCAGGAAAAATTGCACAAGTGGGCGAAACGCGCGTTGGGGCGCGGGGTCAGCACTGCGGGCTGCAATCACCTCTTTTCCCTTTAGTAAGTACACCTTTCTTAAATCATTGGCACTTATGCGATTTGCAATATATTTATTGCGGTATAACTTTATTACAAATGGTCAATTATAGGAACAAAGGGCACTTTAGTAATTTAATGCCGTTGGCAAGTAATAATAAGACTTTTTGGGCCCTTTCTCCATATGTAAATTGACCTGTTTATTATTCCATTTTATATATGGTGTGCTCAAGGGAACTTTATGAACATCTTTTGAGGTTTTTGTGTTCCTGTATTGTGCCATTCCCCTGGGGTATGTTTGTTTGTAATAAATACAGGTAGCATTTTATGTATTTTAATAGGCTAAATAAAATTATTTGTTATCCATTTATGGTTCTCTTCATTAGGAGTCAGTCCTAACACTGTCTTCTTGGCTGAAGTTCCTTATGGGGTCTAGTTTCCAAAATGGGGTCACTTGTGGGGGGTTTCCACAGTTTAGGTACATCAAGGGCTCTGCAAATGTAACATGATGCCCGCAGACCATTCCATCAAAGTCTGCATACCAAAACGTCACTACTTCCCTTTCGAGCCCAGACGTGTGCCCATACAGTGGTCATTCCCCACATATGGGGTATTAGCGTACTCAGGACAAACTGGACAACAACTTTTGGGGTCTAATTTATCCTGTTACCCTTGTGAAAAAGAAAATTGCGTGCTAAAAATCATTTTTTTTTTAGGGAAAAAATGATTTTTTATTTTCACGGCTCTGCGTTATAAACTCTGTGAAGCACTTGGGGGTTCAAGGTGCTCACCACACATCTAGACAAGTTCCTTGGGGGTCTAGTTTCCAAAATGGGGTCACTTATGGGGGGTTTCTACTGTTTAGGCACACAGGGGCTCAGCAAATGTAACATGACGCCCGCAGACCATTCCATCAAAGTCAGCATTTCAAAATGTCACTACTTCCCTGCTGAGCCCCAACGTGTGCCCAAACAGTGGTTCCCCCCCACATATGGCGTACCAGCGTACTCAGGACAAACTGGACAACAACTTTTGGGGTCCAATTTATCCTAGTACCCTTGTGAAAATAAAAAATTGCCAACTAAAAAAATTTTTTTTAGGAAAAAAAAGATTTTTTATTTTTACAGCTCTGCATTCTAAACTTCTGTGAATCACCTGGGGGTTCAAAGTGCTCACTATGCATCTAGATAAGTTCCTTAGGGGGTCTAGTTTCCAAAATGGGGTCATTTGTGGGGGAGCTCCAAAGTTTAGGCACACAGGGGCTCTCCAAACACGACATGGTGTCCGCTAACGATTGGAGCTAATTTTCATTTCAAAAAGTCAAATGGCGCTCATTCCCTTCTGCGCCCTGCCGTGCACCCAAACAGTGCCCCCCCCCACATATGGGGTACCAGCGTACTCAGGACAATCTGGACAACAACTTTTGTGGTCCAATTTCTCCTGTTACCCTTGTGAAAATAAAAAATAGCGTGCTAAAAAATCATTTTTGAGGAAAAAAAATGATTTTTTATTTTCACTGCTCTATGTTATAAACTTTTGTGAAGCACTTGGGGGTTCAAAGTGCTCACTACACATCTAGATAAGTTCCTTAAGGGGTCTAGTTTCCAAAATGGTATCACTTGTGGGGGAGCTCCAATGTTTAGGTGCACAGGGGCTCTCCAAACGCGACATGGTGTCCGATAACGATTGGAGCTAATTTTCCATTCAAAAAGTCAAATGGCGCTCCTTCCCTTCCGGGCCCTGCCGTGCACCCAAACAGTGGTTTATGACCACATATGAGGTATCGGTGTACTCAGGAGAAATTGCCCATCAAATTTTAGGATCCATTTTATCCTGTTGCCCATGTGAAAATGAAAAAACTGAGGCTAAAAGATAATTTTTGTGAAAAAAAAGTACTTTTTTTTTTACGTATCAATTTGAGAAGCACCTGGGGGTTCAAAGTGATCACTATGCATCTAGATAAGTTCCTTGGGGGGTCCCTTCTGAGTCCTGCCATGCGCTCAAACAGTGGTTTATGACCACATATGAGGTATCGGTGTACTCAGGGGAAATTGCCTAACAAATTTTAGGATCCATTTTATCTCTTTTATTTCTTGAATGTAGTTTTGAGTAGCTTGAGGGGTTTAGTTTTTAGAATGGTGTCACTTTTGGGTATTTTCTGCCATATAGACCCCTCAAAGTGACTTCAAATGTGAGGTGGTCCCTAAAAAAAATGGTTTTGCAAATTTTGTTGTAAAAATGAGAAATCGCTGGTCAACTTTTAACCCTTATAACTTCCTAACAAAAAAATATTTTGCTTCCAAAATTGCAAAATTGTGCTGATGTAAAGTAGACATGTGGGAAATGTTATTTAGTAAATATTTTGTGTCACATAACTCTCTAGTTTAACAGAATAAAAATTCCAAATTTGAAAATTGCAAAATTTTCACCAAATTTCTGATTTTTTTCACAAATAAACGCAAAAATTATCGACCTAAATTTACCACTAACATGAAGCCCAATATGTCACGAAAAAACAATCTCAGAATCGCTAGGATGCGTTGAAGCGTTCCAGAGTTATTACCTCATAAAGGGACACTGGTCAGAATTGCAAAAAATGGCCAGGTCATTAAGGTCAAAATAGGCTGGGTCATGAAGGGGTTAACACAGGCATGGTATGTGAAAAGAGCTACATGGAGTAATCTGAGGTGTGTGCTTCCACATCCTTCACTTTTGGTGTGGGTGAAGGACACAAGGAAAGGGGTTGCTCCTGTCCAGAAGCCTGCAGTTACGACTCAGTGCTTGCATTTTTTGCAACTTCAGAATAGGAGGCGATAGAGCTGCAGGCTGTTTCAGCAATGTAAGCCACAAACAGTTCCTGATACTCCGGCTTTAAAAGCAGTCTACCTACTCCCAGAAAAGGGAGCCTTACAGGCCTTCCAGAGCTACACCACGACGCTCGCTCAACACCTCCTGCCTTAGCTGCTATTGTGTTTTTGGCACTACCAGCAGATGCACCACCACCACCATCAATACCAGGTGGCCCCCCACGTCCATATCCTCTTCCACCATACTTCCTCATGTTTTGGAATATGGACCCAAAATACCAGCAGATATATGGTACTGTATCAGAAGTGCACAGCTCTATACAGTCTAGGGATAACAGTAAATCTCCGTATATATTTCATGAGGCATACACAGACGCTCACTGGCTCAGTATGGATTACCCAATAAAATATCAAGTTGAAAAAGGGTACAGTATCACCAGATAAAAGGTATATATAGTATAGTGTAAACATTCTGATTCTCCGTATACATTTCAGGAGGCAGACACAAATGCTCTCAAGCCCGATATGGATTACGCAAGAATATGAAAAGCTGTAAATGGGTTATGTAACACACACGTACAGCTGTATACAGTGTTGGGGTAATCTTAAAGTTCCAAATATATTGCCGGAGTAACAGACAGACGTTTACAGGCTCATTATTGATTACACCTGAATCTAAATAGCTAAAAAGGTTACTGTATCAGAAGCGTTCTGCTGTATACAGTGTTGGCCAAATTGAAAATATCGGTATGTATTTCCGTAGTCACCCTCAGACGCTCACTCAGTTTGGTTTTGACCATAATAAAAAATGTTGTAAAAAAGTTCCTGGATAACAAGATAGCAAGTATATATTTTTTAGGGGACAATTGAAATCTCCATATAAATAGTCCCGTAGTCACTCTCAGATGCTTACACAGCATGGATTTGACCGTAATGCTAAATGTCGAACAAAGGTACTGTATAACAAGATACAAGCTGTATCGAGTATAGTGTAAAAATTTGTTTCTCCAATTCACCGTATATATATAATGCGTAACCCACACACGCTCACTCACTATGGATGATGTAGGGAGGTGGACTGACAGACAAACCACCCTGTAGTGAGAAGCAGTGGTGTAGCGCAGTGTAGGAGTGAAACCGCTAAGATAAATAGAAAGGGTGCAGTGTTTTATCTTGCCCATTGGAGGGCAGTGGAGAGTGTAGGAGTGGGACTGAATAACTGCCATTGGTCAGAGAAACTGTTAGGTGATGGTGGGCGGAGTTACCAGAACTGGAAGTATAAAAGGCTGAGAGAAGGTTCTGGAAGAGTCAGTCAGCGAAGGGAGCACAGTAAAGAGGAAGTTCTGCTGAGGAAATAGAGACAGTGGAAAGGCTCCAGAGAGGACTGACAGTTGAGGCGGTCATGGGGTGGTGGGCCAGAGGACGGTAGCCGCAGACGAAGACGGCCTGTGCTATCATACGAATGGTGTGCTCAGACTGGTGCGGCGTTGTGGTGGTTGTGCCTAGGCCAGCCACAGTGGGTGCCACGATTATAGTTACAAAGGAATTGAAGGTACTGGGGCCTGTGTACAGAGAAATGTGAAACGGCTGTGGTGAAATGCTGTTGTTGACAGAAGGATGGGTACTAAAAAAGGACCTGTTCAATACAAACTCTGTCTCAGTCTCGTGTTTGTCTGCGGCAAGAAGAGGGTCCCCCCCTCCACAGTTGGTTATCCTAGAGATGATACCTTAATACAAATTTTTGAAATATGGTACTGTATCAGCACATTCCAGGTGTGTCCAGTCTAGGGTTAAATTTCCGTCTATACTTCCGGAGTCAGACACAGACACTCACAGGCTCACTATGTATTACACCAGAATTAAAAAAGTAGAAAAAGGGAAAGTATAGACGCAAAGTCGAGTGTTATCAGAAATTTTGGAATTACTCATCACGGGGAAACCTCACAGTATATGTTGCAGAGGCGATGTAGACCCTCAATTACTGTGTCTGTAGAGAAAGTGAAAAAGGTTCTTTGTGAACAAAGGATTGCTTTATCGCAGTAGCATGGATCACATCACCGTTACTCATCTCCATCAAATTGTGATCACAGGGAGAGATGTACCCATGGTCCTCACTGCCTATCATGATGTGTCTGGTCATTTTGGAGTGCAAAAGACAGAAGCAACAGGCTGTAGGCGATTCTATTGGATTGGCATGAGAGGAGACATTGAAAAATAGTGGCAGTCACACGTCTGTGACTATCACAACTGTGACTATCACAACTGTGAAAGGTGATCATAAACCACCACTGAATCCAGTTGTAAGTTGACGTCCATTTCAAATGATAGCCATTGATCATCTGAAGGTGGAGGCCAGCAGGACAGGCCAGAGCTACATCTTAACCATCATTGACCAATACACCAAATATCTAGTGGCCGTCCCTGTGAAGGATTTAACTGCCCAGACTACACAGTGATGGTGCAGGGAGAGGTAAGTATTGCAACATGCAAGTGCTGTGGCCATGACCAAGCAGGGTGGGCACAATCGTGGTTGACGGTACTGGCACAGGGCCCCTCATAGTACGCTGGTGTGTCTGACGGCGAGTGGGCCCTCCCAATGTCTGAGACACTGTATTGTACTATGAGGGGCCCTGTGCCATTGCCGCGGCCATCTGTGGGCCCATCCACCTGTTCAGAGCAACGGCACGTGCCGGGGTGCACCAGGTCTTGACCCCAGCCGTTGGGGGAGGGGTGGGCAGCCCAGTTAGGGAGGTTTAAAAATTGGCATATGTAGATGTGTTGGCTGGACATTCAGCTTCTGCAAAGGGCATAATTGGGCAAGTCGGAGGAAGAGGAAGACGAAGAGGAAGAGGAGGTGTGCTTAATGGTGGCGGTGGTCTTACAGTGGGGGTAGCGATGGAGCGTTGTTGGCTACCTTCAGTCGGAGCAGGTGCACATGTGCTACCTGAGGTTTTGTAGTGCGTCCAAGCTTGCAAGTGCATGTTGATTAAATGTCTAAGCATGCAACTGGTATTCAAATTTCTGAGTTGTTTACCTCGGTTAAAGGTTATTCCGCACTTCCTAAAGGTAACCTTTGCCTCATCAGTAGGATTTTGGACAAAGAAGTGCCACACTGCACTCTTCCTACTATGGTAAACATTTCTGGCCTTGCATGCTGTGCTAAGGCTAGTTTCACACTTGCTTTTTTTTGCAGCGCGTTTTTCCCGCAAAAAAACGCATTGAAAAAACGCATACAAAAGCATACAACTGCTGCGTTTTTTTCAAGCATTTTTATGAGCATGCATGAAAAAAACGCAGCGTTTTTATGCGTTTGTATGCGTTTTTAGTGCGTTTTTACCGCGTTTGCGTTTTTTTCCAACATTTTTAGGTGGCCCCTCACACTACCCAAACCATTACTTTACTAACCCTAACCCTGACCCTAACCCTAACCCTAACCCTGACCCTAACCCTAACCCTAACCCTGACCCTAACCCTTAACCAAATCATACTTAACCCTAACCCAAACCCTAAACCCTAACTAACCCTAACCCTAACCCTGACCCTAACCCTAACCCTAACCCTGACCCTATCCCTAACCCTAACCCTGACCCTAACCCTAACCCTAACCCTGACCCTAACCCTTAACAAAACCATACTTAACCCTAACCCTGACCCTAACCCTAACCCTAACCCTGACCCTAACCCTTAACCAAACCATACTTAACCCTAATCCTGACCCTAACCCTGACCCTAACCCTAACCCTGACCCTAACCCTTAACAAAACCATACTTAACCCTAATCCTGACCCTAACCCTGACCCTAATCCTTAACAAAACCATACCTAACCCTAACCCTGACCCTAACCCTAACCCTGACCCTAACCCTAACCCTGACCCTAACCCTAACCCTAACCCTGACCCTAACCCTTAACAAAACCATACTTAACCCTAATCCTGACCCTAACCCTGACCCTAACCCTTAACAAAACCATACTTAACCCTAACCCTGACCCTAACCCTAACCCTAACCCTGACCCTAACCCTAACCCTGACCCTAACCCTTAACAAAACCATACTTAACCCTAATCCTGACCCTAACCCTGACCCTAACCCTTAACCAAACCATACTTAACCCTAACCCTGACCCAAACCCCAACCCTAACCCTGACCCTGACCCTAACCCTAACCCTAAACCCCCTTAACTAACCCTAACTCTAACCCAAACCCCTAAATTCCATGGTTAAAAAAAAAAACGCTTATGCAAAAAAACGCATACATGAGCATGCCAGTGCGCACATATGCGCATCCATAGGCTATAATGGCCATTTTTAGCGCAAAACGTGCGCATATGTGCGCATGCGCTTTTTTGCAGGGCCAAAAAATGCAACATGCTGCGTCTGGAAAATACAAACGCACACCCCAAAAAAACGCAGCGCATGAAAATCGCATACATGCGCTTACAAGCGCGCAGGTATGCGCACCCATGTTAAATATAGGGGAAAAAACGCATGCGCACATATGCGTTTTTTTCCAGCGCTAAAAAACGCAAATGTGAAACCAGCCTAAGTTGACCGTCTGGTCAAGCTATCCTGCAACTCTTTTAGTTTTTGTTCCACGTTTTAAGACAGCTACGAGCCTGCAAGATAACCGCTGCTGCGATGTCAATGCCTGCTGCAGATCCTTCTCCTTATCTGAACTATTGCCAGCGCCACCCTCCTCCCCCAATGGATGCCAATCCGGGTCCAGAACTGGGTCATCCATCACCTCCTCTTCAAAGTCATCTGCACCTTCCTCTTTACCTTCCTCTGTGTCACCGTGTAAAGTGGTATGGTATGCAGGAAGGGGCACCTGAGTTTCATCAGGGTCAGATTCTGGCTCAATAGACTGCGAGGGCAATGTAGTGCTGTGGGTCAATGTACCAGCAGAATCATCTAGCAGTGGCTGTGCATCAGTGCAGTCCATGTAAGATTCATCTTGGACTGGGGAATTCAGGATTTCACTGGATAACCCAGGCATGGTATGTGAAAAGAGCTCCTTAGAGTAATCTGCAGTGTGGGCTGTCGCATCCTTAACTTTTGGTGGGCGTGAAGGACACAAGGAAAGGGTTTTTTTATGACCAGAACTCTGCAATGACAACTCCGTGCTTGCAGGTTTCGACCGTTCAGAAGAGGAGGCAATAGAGCTGTTGGCTGTTTCGGCAATGTACGCCAAAACCTGTTCCTGATGCTCCGGCTTTAAAAGCGGTTTTCCTACTCCAAGAAAAGGCAACCTTACAGGCCTTCTTGGGCCAGAGGATGACGCAGGATCAACACCTCCTGCCTTAGGTGCTATTGTGCTTTTGCCAGAACCAGCCGATGCACCACCACCATCAGTATCAGCCGCGCCCCCCTGCCTACGTCTGCGGCCTGTTCCACCATACTTCCTCATGTTTGGGAAAATGTAATCAAAATACCAGCAGAGAGATGGTACTGTATGAGGAGCGTCCAACTGTGAAAGGTGTATTAAACAAATTAAATAAAAGTATATATTGTGTTAGTCACAGACGCTCTCACAGTATGTATTGGACCGTAATCCAACAAGCAGATATATGGAACTGTTTGAAAAATGGACACGTGTAGGTCTGGAAAAAAGGACAAACTCCTCATTTTTTTTCCAGAGTCACACACAGGTAGCTTCTATTTGTCCGTGCTAGAAGGCGGTGCACGGTAGTGTGTGAGGAGCGTACACCGCTGTACGGTGTGTGTATGTAAAATGTCAAGCTCCGTGTATTTGTACACGGACTGACACACGGTGTCTCTGTCTAGTTTTGACTGTAATCAAACAGCAGATATACGAAACTGTTTGAAAAACGGTCACGACTCTAAGGCGTAGGTCTGGAAAAACGGACAAACTCCTCATTTTTTTTTTCCAGAGTCACACACAGGTAGCTTTTATTTGTCCATGCTAGAAGGCGGTACACTGCAGTGTGTGAGGAGCGTACACGGCTATACGGTGTGTATGTAAAATTGTCAAGCTCCGTGTATTTGTATACGGACTGACACACGCTGCCTCTGTCTAGTTTTGTCTGTAATCAAACAGCAGATATACGAAACTGTTTGAAAAACGGACACGACTCTAAGGTGTAGGTCTGGAAAAACGTACAAACTCCTCGGTTTTTTCTTCCATAGTCACACACAGGTAGCTTCTCTTTGTCCGTGATACCAGCCGGAATACACGGTAGTGTGTGAGGGGTGTACACCGCTAGACGGTGTCTGTATGGAAAATTGTCAAGCTGTGTGTATTTGTATACGGACTGACACACGCTGTCTTTGTCTAGTTTTTACTGTAATCAAACAGCAGATATACGAAACTGTTTGAAAAACAGACACAACTGTAAGGTGTAGGTCTGGAAAAACGGACAAACTCCGCCGCTTTTTCTTCCAGAGTCACACCCAGATAGCTTCTATTTGTCCGTGATACCAGCCAGAATACACGGTAGTGTGTGAGGAGCGTACACCGCTAGGCGATGTGTGAAAAAATGAACGCTCAGTAACTCACCAGGACAAAATAATAAAATTTGGAGTGCTTTGAAAGATGCAGTTTAAACAGCAGTGTGCACACAGCAATGCAGCTAGCAGGTAGCCTTAAAAGGCAGCCTAATCACCACCAGCGCTGCTGCACACAACAAAAATCCTCCCCTTTCACTGCACACTAACTGTACAGTGAAAAGCGCTATCAGCAAAAGCAGTTTTTTTTTCTTCTTCCCTGCCTAACGCTCTCCCTGTTCAGAATCAGCAGCAGCACCTCTCCTTATTGTAAGATCGGCAGAAGTAAGATGGCGGTCGGCGTTCACAGCCTTTTATACCCCCTGTGGCGCCACACAAAACCAGCCAATCACTTCAATGCCCTTCCCTAAGATGGTGCTGGCCGCTGCCTATGTCATCGCGTTGCCCACAGTGTGCATCCTCCATCATTTGCTGAAAAAAGGCGCTGCAAGCATCATTTGAAACGCGACTTTGGCGCTTGGGTCACCGACATCATGGCTGACCTCACGCTATGGTCTGGTTTCGTTTCATGAAACCCGACTTTGGGGAAAGTCGGCGATTTTTTAAAACGACCTGTTTTGCTTAACTCTAGTTCTGATCCTTGCTGCAACTTGCACACCATAGTAATATTTTTCAATCCATGCAGCATGTTCCTTAATTAAACAACTGTCTTGCCTCTCCGCATCCAAACATACATTCCTTGGCATTCCTGCCTTTTCAAAAATTGTTAGTGGAATGGTTAATTGCTTTCTGACCATGCTCAAGACGCACCAAATCCTTCATCTTATATCTCGGATCCATAGTCTGTCCTGACCTGGAGTGCCTAGCACTAGTGATGAGCAAACGTGCTCGCCACTACTTATTACTCGCCCGAGCACCACGGTACTCGGTGTACTCGGCGAGCACCGAGCATTTCTGAGATTACTCGGCGGGAACTCGTGTCTCCACCGAGCTTTTTTGGCGGACTTCAGAGACCCAATCATGATGCAGGGATTTTCTGCCAAGCAATGAAATGCCACAGCCATCTTTGTTGTGGTCGTGCAGTGATTGGCTGGCCGCACAGCATCATCAGGATTATAAGAGACCAGATGCTGCCCTGCTCGGCGCATTCAGCTCCGGATTAAGATAGCGTAGGGAGAGCTGCTGCAAAGATAGGGTCAGAATTGGGGATTTTTTAGTCAGTGTGGGGTCTACCATCATAAACTACTCAAATCCAGATAAACCAATAGTCCTTCTAAGGACCAATTCTGGAGTATATATATCAGTGCAAGGACTTCAGGCACTGTATGTGTGTATATACATATCATTGCATACATCAATAGGGTCCATTCCCTTCCTATGTTCTGGTGCTGCTGCTGCTACCTGTAGTATATATTAGCCATAAATACCTAGCCCCAGGTGTAATTGGCTTTGAAAAATTTTTTGGCCATGGTTAATAGAGCTTTTTTTATTGCAAAGCAATCCAGAGCCCCTTTTTTTCCTCCATTTGCTTTTTGACAGTGCACAATACAGCCAGATCCTTTTCCTTGCACAGTGTGAAAATCCAGCAATTTTAAAGGGGTCACAAAAATCCATTTTGAGTGTGCAGAGAAATATTTAATGTTTATGTGGTACCCTAATTGAAAAATGAAAATAAATGTATTTTCTTATTTCATTATTTGTCCCTAACTAAGGGGATGATAAAGGGGGTTTATTTACTTTTTTATTTTGATCACTGTGATGGGGTTTATCACAGTGATCAAAATGTAACTTGAATGAATGAAATCTTGTTGGGTGCCGGCCGGCAGATCTCGGCGGGCGCACTGCGCATGCGCCTGCCATTTTCTTCCCAGAAGAAGATGGCAGCGCCCATGAAGGGGAAGCACGCGGGCCGAGGACCATGGGACGGGAGGCACCGGGGGGATTGGGGACCCTATTTCTCTCTCCCCTCTGATGTGCGATCACATCAGAGGAAAGAGAAATTAAATGACACATCAGACTTTTTTTTTGCCGTCTCTGTTATACGGTTAATAACGGCGATCACAAAAGCAGGGTTGGTAAAAGCTGAATCATGTTTTCTGGGGTCTCAGCTACCCCTGGCAGCCGAGACCCTGGAGAAAATCCAACTCTGGGGGACGCTATACACTTTTTCCACAGTGCCGTAAATTAACGGCACTGTGATTTAAGTACCCTCAACTACCGCCGTTAAAATGCATATCGGCGGTCATTAAGGGGTTAACATGTTTTTCAAAATATGCCATGTTATGGCATCTGCTTTTTAAATTGCTATCATTGCAGTTTGAAAATATTTGGCAAATAGTTCTCCACAGCACCTGGACTTTTACTGTGCAATATTTAAAAATGTAATGCACATGATTGAACTTGACCTTCAGATGATAATTATGCAATTGATTTGGTTTAAGACCGTCACAAAGGTGAGAGTTTAATCATATTCAAGAAGTGTGCAAGTACTTCCAATTACTAATATCTGGACAATTTTCGACAAAAGAGAGAATAAATTAAAAAATGCATATATAATACATCAAACAAGATGATTCAGATATGATATTGGCAATGGTAATATAAATAGTTCACTAGAACAAAAGTGTTTCAAAAACAAAATTTTTTAATTAATTTATATTATATGGATACACTTAAATGTCAAAGTAAAGTTTGCTACATCTTTAGATAATAAATGACCAAATAATATAAATTAGTGGCTCTTCGTACAATACATCAAACACATACTCTGGTTAAGTAGGGTCATCCAGAGTAAAGAAGAGAAAAATCCTAATTAAAATCAATAAATCTTTATTAGAAAACCAATCTAAAAAATCACAGAGTGCCTAGTTTGAGGGACACCACTACACATGTGGTCAAAATTGTTGGTACCCCTCATTTAAAGACAGAAAAACCCACAATGGTGACAGAAATAACTTGAATCTGACAAAAGAAATAATAAATCCAAAATCTATGAAAATGAACAAATGAAAGTCAGACATTGCTTTTCAACCAGCCACAGGCCGGTGTTCACAGGAGGCTTATAATGACAGGCACGGGGGTCATCAGCAAACCCACTGTTGCCATGACAACTCACCGGTGCCCCGAGATCATGTAACGGGTTCTCCGATTGGAGCGTGGAATGACAAGGGCATGTAATGAGTTCTTCAATTGGCATGTGTCATATACTATGAGAGTGAGAATGGAAGAGGCTGTGTTATATACAATGAGAGGGAGAATGGATGAGGCTGTGTTATATACAATGGGGGAAGGATGGAGGAGGCTGTGTTATATACAATGTGGGGTACATTATATTTTATTGGGGGTACATTATATTCTATGGGGGGCTGTATTATATTTTATGGGTGGGCTGTATTATATTCTATGGGGGGCTACATTATATCATATTGGTGGCTGAATTATATTATATTCTATGAGGGGTGATTGCATCATACTCTATGAGGGGGCTGCATTATATTCTATGGGGGGCTTCATTATATTCTGAGGAGGGCTACATTATATTCTATGGGGGGCTGCATTATGCTGTATGAAGAGGGCTACATTGTATTCTAGGGAGGGGCTACATTATACTATATAAGGGTGCAGCATTATATTCTGTGGGGGGCTGCATTATACTCTATGAGGGGGCTACCATATATTTTATGGAGAGTCTGCATTATACTATATGACAGGGGCTGCATTATATTCTATGGGGGTTACATTATGTTGTATTGTGGGGCTGCATTATACTCTGTGGGGTGACTGCATTACACTCTATGGGGTGGATGCATTATGCTCTGTGAGGTGGCTGCATTAGGCTCTGTGGGGTGGCTGCATTATACTGTATCGAGGACTATGGGGAATACATTATACTATATGATGAACATATATACCATTTGATGAACTCTTTATGCATCAAATGGCCAAGTTCTCCAAAAAATATGACATAGTTGTCATGGGAGATTTCAACTATCCAGACATTTGTTGGGAATCTCTCTCAGGCAAAACTAACAGGTCAAGGAAATTCTTATCCTCTCTTGCTGACAACTTTATCTTCCAAAAGGTAGGGGAGAAAACAAGGGGAACTGCTACCTTGGATCTAATCCTTATAAACAGGGAGGAAATGGTTGAGGAGGTAAAAGTGGCTGGAACCCTAGGAGGTAGCGACCATGCTATTTTAGAATTTTGGATAACTAGAGGCGGAAGACCTGTGAAGACTCAGACGTCAAGGTTAGATTTCAGAAAGGCAGATTTTAAGGGATTCAGAAAGATAATTGGAGGAATCCAATGGCTGGATATCCTTAAAGACAAAAATGTCCAGGAAGGATGGGAAATCTTGAAAAATGAAATTCTCAAAGCACAGTTGTTAACAATTCCGAAAAGAGGGAAGAATAGGAAGCATTTAAGGAAACCAGGATGGGTGAACACAGAACTTAAGCACATGCTAAAAAGGAAGAAAAAAATGTTTATAAAATGGAAAGAGGGAGGCATATCTAAAGAAGAATATAATGCTGTCTGCAGAATCTGCAGGGCACAAATCAGATTAGCTAAAGCTGAAAATGAATTGAGGCTTGCAAGAGATGTCAAAAGCAATAATAAAGGATTTTGGGGATATGTCAAAAGTAAAAGAAAAGTCAAAGATGCTATAGGATTTTTACAGGATGAAAATGATGAAATGGTAAGACAGGATGTTGAGAAGGCTGAACTTTTAAATTCCTATTTTGCATCTGTTTTCTCTCAGAAAGGAAATGTAACACCAACTGTTATTCACTGTCCTATTAAGGGAATAGAAGAATCCAGGATATCTATAAACAGAAAGATAGTGAGGAAACACTTAGCTAACCTAAATGAATTCAAGTCTCCAGGTCCAGATGAATTACACCCCAGAGTACTGAAGGAGATAGCAGAAGAAATTTCTGAACCACTCTCCATAATCTTTGAAAATTCTTGGAGAACAGGAGAAGTGCCAGAAGACTGGAGAAGAGCAAATGTTGTTCCTATCTTCAAAAAGGGGAAGAAGGTGGACCCAGGCAACTATAGGCCGGTGAGTCTGACTTCTATACCAGGAAAGATCTTTGAACAAATTATTAAACAACATGTAAGTCAATACCTGGATAAGAATGAAGTGATCAAACAGAGTCAGCATGGGTTTGTAACTAATAAGTCATGTCAGACTAACTTAATTTCCTTCTATGACGGTATCACTGATTGGGTGGATCAAGGAAATGCTGTAGATATAGTATATCTTGACTTCAGCAAAGCATTTGACAAAGTCTCTCATACAATCCTTATTGAAAAAATGACTAAGTATGGAATGGACAAGGCAACTGTTAGGTGGATTCATAGCTGGCTTAGTGATCGGACCCAAAGAGTGGTTGTAAATGGCTGCACATCCAGTTGGAAGAATGTCTCAAGTGGGGTACCACAGGGCTCTGTCCTGGGCCCTGTATTGTTCAACATCTTTATCAACGATTTAGATGAAGGAATTGAGGGTAAACTGATTAAATTTGCTGATGACACAAAGCTAGGAGGGATAGCTAATACTAGAGAAGAGAGAGAGAGGATTCAAAAAGATTTAAATAAACTGGAGAAGTGGGCAGTAACTAACAGAATGGTTTTTAACAGGGAGAAATGCAAAGTACTACATCTGGGCAATAAAAATGAAAAAAGCATATATAGAATGGGAGGAATAGGGCTAAGTGACAGCACATGTGAAAAAGACTTGGGTATACTAATAGATCACAGACTGAATATGAGTCAACAGTGTGATGCAGCAGCAAAAAAGGCAAATGCAGTTCTAGGATGTATTAACAGAAGCATACAGTCTAGATCACGTGAAGTCATTATTTCCCTCTACTCCTCTTTGGTCAGACCTCATCTGGAATATTGTGTCCAGTTTTGGGCACCACATTTTAAAAAAGACATCAACAAACTGGAGCAAGTTCAGAAAAGAGCGACCAGAATGGTGACCGGTCTGCAAACCCTGTCTTATGAGGAAAGGTTGCAGGATTTGGGAATGTTTAGTTTGCAAAAGAGAAGACTGAGAGGAGACTTAATTGCTGTCTACAAATATCTAAAGGGCTGTCACATTGTAGAAGGCTCAACTTTATTCTCATTTGCACAAGGAAAGACTAGAAGCAATGGGATGAAACTGAATGGGAGGAGACACAGATTAGATATTAGAAAAAACTTTTTGACAGTTAGAGTGATCAATGAGTGGAACAGGCTGCCACGAGAAGTGGTGAGTTCTCCTTCAATGGAAGTCTTCAAACAGAGGCTGGACAGACATCTGACTGGGATGATTTAGCGAATCCTGCTTTGAGCAGGGGGTTGGACCAGATGGCCCAGGAGGTCCCTTCCAACTCTACGATTCTATGATCTATGAAGTACTATGGGGTGTATTATACTATGGGAAGTGAATTGTACTACATAGATGACTATGGCAGTGCATTATATAATAATAATAATAATAATAATAATAATAATAATAATACATCTTTATTTATATAGTGACAACATATTCCACAGAGCTTTACAGTTTAACAGTTTCAAAACACAAGTCATAAGTAACAACGTTAACAATACAATAATTAAAGCAAAATAAGATGACCCTGCTCGTGAGAGCTTACAATCTACAATGAGGTGGGGGAGATACAAAGTACAGGTGTGTATTTACAATGGTGTATTTACAATGATGGTCCAGCCATCTTGAGGGAGTGAGGGATGGATGGAGATAGTGAATGGGCTACACATGCACACTTACACATAGAATGACTTTGATTAGTGAACGTGATAGGCCGCTCTGAACAAATGTGTTTTCAGGCAGCGCCTGAAACTATGCAAATTGTGGATAATCCTAATTTCTTGGGGTAGAGCATTCCAGAGGATTGGCGCAGCGTGTGAGAAGTCATGGAGTTGGGAGTGGGAGGTACAGATTAGTGCAGAGGTTAGATGAAAGTAGTTTGCAAAGTGCATCGGTCAGTTAGGCCGATAGACATAAATGAGGGAGGAGATGTAGGGGGGTGCTGCACTGTGGAGAGCTTTATGAGTGAGAACAAGTAGTTTGAATTGGATCCTATAATGAATGGGCAGCAATGTAAGGACTGGTGAAGAGTGAAAGTGTCCGAGTACCGATTAGCCAGATGGATGACCCTGGCTTCTGCATTAAGGATGGACTAGAGAGGGGATAGTCGAGTAACGAGGAGGCCAATTAATAGAGCATTGCAGTAGTCCAGGCAGGAGTAGATCAATGCTACAGTGAGGGTTTTTGTTGTTTCCATGGTGAGAAAAGGGCAGATTCTAGAGATGTTCTTTAGGCCGTGTGCCCACGATACGATTTTTAAGCGTTTTTGCCGTGATTTTCGGTGCGAAAATGCTGCGAAAACGTTTAAAAATCGTGTACAGAACGCCCCCCATGCATTCCTATGGCATTCCGCACATGCTGTGCTAATGCTGCGCTTTTTTCTGCGGCGGAATCGCTTCGCAGAAAAAATCGCAGCATGATCATTCTTTTGTGCGGAATCGCAAAGAATTGCCGCGATTCCACACCCATAGGAATGCATGAGAATCGCTTACTTCCCGCATGTAGCTATGCCCACCATGCGGGAAGTTAAGCGTCTCATGTGCGGTTGGTACCCACGGTGTGGAGGAGAGGAGACTGTCCTCCAGGCCCTGGGTACCATACCCCTGTAAAAAAAAGAATAAAAAATAAAAAATCGGGGTATATTTACCTTCTGACGTCCCGCGCTGCCATCCCGGGACACAGCGTTCCCAGTAATGCCTTGCGGCAAGGTCCTGTGATGACGTAGTCTCGCGTGACTCTAGCGGTCTCGCGAGATTGCTATAGTAACGCAAGACCAACATGATCACAGGTCTTGCAAGACATCGCTGGGAACGCTGAGGCCCAGGATGGCAGCGCGGGACGTCGGAAGGTAAATATACCCCAATTTTTTATTTTTTTATCATTTTTAACATTCTATCTTTTACTATTGATGCCGCATAGGAGGCATCAATAGTAAAAAGCTGCTCACACTTGTCAAACACTATGTTTGACGAGTGTGACCAACCTGTCAATCACTTTCCAAGCGATGCTTCAAATCGCTTGGAAAGTGCTTGAGAAAATCGCGGCAAAATCGCAAACAGAATCGCGGTAAAATCGCGGTGAAATCGCGCGGGAAAAACCGCGCGATTTCTGGAAAGGAGTCCGGTTTTCACTGTGCGCTTTAAAACGCTACGTGGGCACATAGCCTTAGGTGTAAGCAGCATGAGCAGGCAAGAGATTGTATTTGGGATGTGAAGGAGAGATTGGTGTCAAACATAACACCCAGACAGCGTGCCTGCTGCCAGGTTGTTATTGTGGTGCCACCCATGGAGAGGGAAATGTCAGATTTAGGGAGGTTAGTAGACGGCGGGAGCAGAAGAAGTTCTGTTTTGGAGAGGTTGAGTTTCAGATAGAGAGCGGACATGATGTTGGAGACTGCGGACAGACAGTCACTGGCGTTCTGTAGTACAGCAGGGTAAGGTCAGGGGATGACATATTAAGTTGTGTGTCATCAGCATAAAGATGGTACTAAAAGCCAAATCTGCAGATGGTCTGTCCAATTGTGGCCGTGTAGAGAGAGAAGAGAAGGGGGGACAAGGACTGAGCCCTGAGGTACCCCCACAGCGAGAGGAAGAGGAGATGACATGGAGCCAGAGAACAAAATACTGAAGGAGCAATCAGAAAGATAGGAAGAGAACCAGGAGAGAGCAGTGGCCTTAATGCCTAGTGACTGGAGCCTAGAGAAAAGGAGATGGTGGTCAACAGTGTTGAAAGCTGCAGATGCTGTAGGTCGAGAAGAATGAGCAGAGAGTGGTCACCGTTACGTTTTGCTGTCAGAAGGTCATTGGTCACTTTGAGTGCAGTTTCAGTCGAATGTAGGGAACAGAAGCTGAACTGTGAAGGGTCTAGAAGGGAGTGGGTGGAGAGGTAATGGGTAAGGCGGGAGTAAACTAGGCGCTCCAAAAGTTTAGAGATAAAGAGGAGATTGGAGACTGGTCTTTAGTTGTTTGTGCAGGATGGGTCGAGAGCGGTTTCTTTAGTAATAGAGTAACAATAGCGTGTTTGAAGGAGGATGGGAAAATGCCCGAGGAGAGGGAGATATTAAAGATTGCACTTAGGTGAGTTGTGACGACTGGAGAGACAGACTGGAAGAGATGTGAGGGAATGGGGTCGGTAGTGCATGTAGTCGGATGAGAGGAAGAGAGGAGTCTGGAGACTTCTTCTTCTGTGATGGAATGAAATGTGGAAAGTGAGCCAGGTGAGATGCAGGGAGGGTTGGGAGTCACAGCACTTGGTGGTTGGGAGCAGATTTCCTGATGGATTTTATATTTTTTTTCTATAAAGTAGGAAGCCAGGTCATCAGCACAAACATCTGTGATAGGGGCTCATGCTTTTGGCCTGAGGAGGAAGTGAAAAGTGTGAAAAAGTTTCTTTGGGTTGTTGGCTAGTGAGGAGATCAGGGTGATGAAGTAGATCTGTTTGGCGAGGTGAAGGACAGCGTTATAGGTTCTTAACATAAATTTGAAGTGGAAGAAGTCTTCTGGTGTGTGAGTTTTTCTCCATAGGTGTTCAGTACTCCTAGAGCATTGCTGGAGAAGTTGAGTTTGCGATGTGAGCCAGGGCTGTTTACTCTGTGCTTGGAGGTTCTGAGAGTGAGGGGAGCTACTTGGTCAAGGGTGCTTCTAAGAGTGTCGTTGTAGTGATAAACAGCCAGATCAGGACAGGAAAAAGAGGAGATTGGGGGCAGTAATGAGTGTAGGGAGTCTGAAAGAGTCTGAGGGTTAATGGCTTGTAGACTTCTGAATGTGTGGTTAGGTAGGAGTGTGCTGGGGTGGGTAAGGATTTGTGAGCGTGAAGGAGAGATTGTTGTGGTCAGAGAGTGGAAGTGGTGAGTTATTTAGGTGGGAGACTGAACAGAGCCGGACAAAGACCAGGTCAAGGGTGTTACCATCCTTGTGTGTCTCAGAGGTTGAAAGCTCCGAGAGGTCTAGAGAAGTGGTTAATGATAGAAGCTGGGATGCAGATGTGGAAGTAGGGCTGTTAATGGGGATGTTGAAGTCTCCCAGGATAAGAGTTGGTAGTTCTAAGGACATGAAGTGTGGTAGCCAGGCTGAAAAGTGGTCAAGGAAGTGGGTGAGTAAGCCTGGGGCCGGTATATGACCGCTACTCTGAGGGAGAGGGGACGGAAGAGCCTGATGGGGTGGACCTCAAAAGAAGGGAATGAGAGTGATGGAACTGGGGGGATAACCAGGAAAGTGCATTGTGGGTACAGGAATATGCCGACTCCACCACCATGTCTGTTTGTGGGTCTAGGGGAATGAGAGAATTGTAAGCCACCATAGGAAACGGCAGCAGGAGAGACAGTGTTAGAATCCTGAATCCAGATTTCAGTGAGATTCAGATTAAGAGAGTTGTTCAGAAAGTAGTTGTGCAGGAAAGGAAGCTTGTTACATACAGACCGTGGATTCCAGAGGGCATAATTAAAAGAAGGAGATGAGGGAGTGCAAGTAATATTAATAAGATTATTACGGTTTCGATATGAGGTAGGGTAGAGGTTGAGGTTGGGAGATGGTGGACCAGGGTTGGGGGAGATGTCCCCTGAAATCAGTAGGAGTAGGAACATAAAAAGCAAATAGTTGTTGGAATTGTAAGTAGTTTTTTCTGTGATGTGTTTGGGCAAGATGGGCTGAGGTTTCTCAGGAAGGTGAGGAGTGCATGGGAGCTGTACATGGGAGAGGGAAGTATAGAGGGGCTGATGTGTATGAGTCGTGATGGAGGGGGATGGGGTGGTGAATGTGGATGGCAAGGGAGCACAGGAGGATAGAAATAAAGCACATGGTTAAAGGGGAAAGCAAAGTGTGGGTAACCTGACTCCTACCCAGATTAACTGCCATGGATAACTGCAAGACAATATGTGCAAAAAATAAAGGTAACCAGCTCACCTGAGATTGAAAAAGAACATATTGTTCGATACACGTTGCTGTGTCTTTCCGCTATGATGAGGCATGTCCGTTTATCCTTGCTCTTATGCCTTGAATAAATTTTTATATATTTGGAAGCTGGAAACTTTTTTTATTGATGGATAACTGCCGTTTGCTTGATGCTTAGCTTCTGTGATGCTTTTCTTATGGGATGCTTGCGTGCTACACCCCACACTGCGTGCTCCCTTTAGAATCCAATTAAATATATGTCACACTACAGGGTCAGGAGAGAGGGATTTTGGGAGCTGGTTTGGGATAATTTGGCAGCTGGGGCCAGCACACTAGGGGGTGGTTAGATGATCAAAGGCACTAGACTAGGCTACATCTATATGCTATAGCACCTTCCATCTGATAAGATCTAGAGAGGCCTCAGTCACGGATATAAAGCAGTAAGTATTAAATACAGTGCAACAAATGAATTATACCAAAGCTTTAGCAGGCACATTAAAATATGTAGCAAAATGGTAAAGCAGCAGAATACAGACAGCAAGCAGAAGTATGGAGTTGTACCATTTTCATATATTGCAGCAGAAAAGACAGCCAGCAGAGGTGGGGAGCTGTGCCATTCAGGCTGCTTGCTAACAATGATTGGAGTGAATACATGCAGGGTGGATCAATTCAGAAGTTGAATGATTTGATTACCTGTGTGAAGAGAGAAGATGAATGTTAATTCCTTGCCATGGATAACTGCCGTTTGCTTGATGCTTAGCTTCTGTGATGCTTTGCTTCTGGGATGCTTGCGAGCTGCTTTCTAGCTGCACCCCACACTGCGTATGTACTATATGGAGCACTACGCGGAGTGTATTATAATATATGGAGGACTGAGGAGTGTATTATACTATATGGAGGACTATGGGTATTGTGTAATACTATATGGAGGACTGAGGAGTGTATTTTAATACATGGAGGACTATAGGGAGTGTATTATACTATATGAAGTGTTAAGGTTGTCCCATTAGGGTGAGACCCTTCTTAATTGTCTGTGGCCAAATTATATGTGAGAGCATGTACATGCACAGAGGAAATATACCAGACAACTTGCTTGTGTCTAAAATGGATTTCACCTCTTTATTGCCGGAAGATACAGTGGGTTTTTAAAGAGAAAAAGCAAGGTGCCTGCCAAGTTATTACCTCATGCTGATGTGGCTCACTCCTGGATGTAAGACCAATTGCGTCCACGTATACCAAAAGTAGCTGTGTTGTAATGCGTTGGTAGAGATAGCTTAAGCGCCACATCATCATTCTATTTCAAGTTATACTAAAAAGCGTCCATATTGGATGTGAGTGATCATGATTCAAATGGAGCACCTATGTATGTGTGGGTGTACAGTATATATATATATATATATATATATATATATATATATATATGGATATATATATATACATACATACATCCATACATTTTGGAGATCTTCATAACTAAATATTGATCTCATGTCCTTAGCAGCCCCCCTTTTGGAGATATACAAAATCAAAACCCTAATCTCATCAAGCCTATCAATCTGTCCTCCCACACCTATCTAACTAAAACAATCTTGAAGCAACTAACTGAGCTGATCTTCACCATATACAAGATTACCCATCTCTAATAGACAGGCCCCCTCTTAGTGCAGGGGGAAGTTAGATACTGCTCTCTCCCTCATTGGTGTGCTTCATGCCAGCATACTCCGGCAGGGGAGGCGGATATGGTATTTCTTCCAAGGTTTCACTGAGTAGGTCGTTGACATCTGCATGTACAGCTACCGCTGTGGTCATGGTTTCCATCGTTATCTTCTTAAAGCAAGGAATTCTGCAGCATACAATTAAGGCTAATATAATCAAAATACATAGAACAGCTATGCCAAATTTTGTGAGTGTTCTTTTCCACCCATCCCACCACCCAAACCAGGTGTCCCAGGTATCCTCTACCCCTGAGTTTCAGGCTAGTTCCTCGGATAGATCAGTGAGGCTTTTGAGTGCTCTGGGTATGCTTCCATCTGGGGCTGTGTTGTTGGGTATGTAAGTGCAACAGCTGGTACCTATCATTTTACAGAGTCCACCATTTTAATAATATAATAATAATAATAATACATTTTATTTCTATAGGACCGACATATTCCGCAGCACTTTACATTTCAGAGGGGACATGTACAGACGATATACACTCACTGGCCACTTTATTAGGTACACCATGCTAGTAACGGGTTGGACCCCCTTTTGCCTTCAGAACTGCCTCAATTCTTCGTGGCAGAGATTCAACAAGGTGCTGGAAGCATTCCTCAGAGATTTTGGACCATATTGACATGATGGCATCACACAGTTGGCGCAGATTTGTCGGCTGCACATCCCTGTTGCGAATCTCCCGTTCCACCACATCCCAAAGATGCTCTATTGGATTGAGATCTGGTGACTGAGGAGGCCATTTGAGTACAGTGAACTCATTGTCATGTTCAAGAAACCAATCTGAGATGATTCGAGCTTTATGACATGGCGCATTATCCTGCTGAAAGTAGCCATCAGATGTTGGGTACATTGTGGTCATAAAGGGATGGACATGGTCAGCAACAATACTCAGGTAGGCTGTGGCGTTGCAACGATGCTCAATTGGTACCAAGGGGCCCAAAGAGTGCCCAGAAAAAATTCCCCACACCATGACACCACCACCACCAGCCTGAACCGTTGATACAAGGCTGGATGGATCCATGCTTTCATGTTGTTTACGCCAAATTCTGACCCTACCATCCGAATGTCGCAGCAGAAATCGAGACTCATCAGACCAGGCAACGTTTTTCCAATCTTCTACTGTCCAATTTCGATGAGCTTGTGCAAATTGTAGCCTCAGTTTCCTGTTCTTAGCTGAGAGGAGTGGTACCCAGTGTGGTCTTCTGCTGCTGTAGCCCATCTGCCTCAAAGTTCGACGCACTGTGCGTTCAGAGATGCTCTTCTGCCTACCTTGGTTGTAACGGGTGGCAATTTGAGTCACTGTTGCCTTTCTATCAGCTCGAACCAGTCTGCCCATTCTCCTCTGACCTCTGGCATCAACATGGCATTTCCGGCCACAGAACTGCCGCTCACTGGATTTTTTTCTTTTTCGGACCATTCTCTGTAAACCCTAGAGATGGTTGTGCGTGAAAATCCCAGTAGATCAGCAGTTTCTGAAATACTCAGACCAGCCCTTCTGGCACCAACAATCATGCCACGTTCAAAGGCACTCAAATCACCTTTCTTCCCCATACTGATGCTCGGTTTGAACTGCAGGAGATTGTCTTGACCATGTCTACATGCCTAAATGCACTGAGTTGCCGCCATGTGATTGGCTGATTAGAAATTAAGTCTTAACACACAGTTGGACAGGTGTACCTAATAAAGTGGCCAGTGAGTGTACATTACAGCATAACAATAATCACATAGATCATAACAGATACCAAGAGGAATGAGGGCCCTGCTCTCAAGCTTACAATCTATGAGGAAAAAGGTAGACACGAAAGGTGGGTGGTAACAACTGCCCTGATTGTATGGACTAGCCATAATATTAAGTGTGTAACAGTACAGACATAGAGGGCTAATAGATGCATATATAATGTTGGAACATGATGCGGGGAACCTGGTTATGGTAAAACTTTTGACTGTGCCACACAGGGATAGATAAGGTTAATGTGTTGAGGTGGTAGGCCAGTCTAAATAAATGCGTTTTCAGGGCACGCTTAAAATTTTAGGGATTGGGGACTAATCGTATTGACCTGGGAAGTGCATTCCAAAGAATTAAAGAAAAAGAAAAAGCTACAGACTTAAACCAGGATCACCTGAATGAACAAATAATTTTATTGGATACAAAAAAGGACATAGCCAATTTAAAAACATTTAAAAGTCAAGAACATGACAGATCACAAACCCTATTAGCCCAGAATGGAGCTAAAAGGCTCCCCCAAACAAATGCTGCACACATACAGTGAGAAATAGCAGATATCCGATATAGCAATACAGTCAGACAAACAGTGTAAGTGTCAATTGAAATAACTTACAGACTATAGTCAATAAAATAGCTGATTAATTCTGCCCAAAAAAAGTAAAGGCAACATTTTATCTAACACCAACATATTGCTAGGAACCATAGTAGTACACAATGACAAAATCCTAATGGCTCCAACCA
Source organism: Dendrobates tinctorius (assembly GCF_039654945.1). NCBI lineage: Eukaryota > Metazoa > Chordata > Amphibia > Anura > Dendrobatidae > Dendrobates > Dendrobates tinctorius. The sequence continues at coordinate 3,118,558 of NW_027361692.1, read as the reverse complement.
CCGTGTGTGGAGTAATTGCACAGAATCCACAATACAAAGGAATAAATATTCCCAAGAGATGCTTGGGTGAAAAAGTACCAAATGACATGCATAGAGAGAACAGTTCACATAGGTAATATACTTATCCCATCAAATAAAGGCTAGATGCGGTAATCTACACATGTCTAGTACTAGGAGAGCTTGTGGAGATGCCCGACACGTGTCGCCACCGCTAGGGATTCTAGAATTGCAAGTGCTGCCTTTTCTTCCTCCGAATCGAGCATTAACTCCGTATTGATTTTTTCATGAAACCTCTTGAGGATCAGCTTCCTCGCAAAGAGGTGAATGGCTTTTATGACCGTGAAGGTATCTAGGGGTTGAGGGGGAGAAAATGGTAGTCCATTTTCCAATATGTTAATTTCATCTGTGGAAAGTACATGGGATAAAAGATTTATTACCTTGGGTTGGTCATTTCTTCTATTGGGATTTGATCCCTGCAGCCCAGAGTGAGTATTCCTACTCCCAAACCTGGTCCTAATACATCAGGGGTTATGATATTCATTTTCATGCATTGCTGGAGAGGGATGAAACAGATGAGGCCGAAGGGCTCCTAGAGAGGGATTGTTTTTTATTATTTCCCTTTGTCCTAGTTTGCCAGTGGAAGACTTTTTTGGTCATAGTCTTGTGTATCCCTTTGGAATTTTTTCTTCTTAGCAGTGCTAATTTGTTGCTCCCATTTTTCCAAATCTTGGCCTACTTCTTGGTAAAATTTATCAAGTTGTTCAGCATTCATTTTAATGGCCATATCTTTTTGTAGTTGATTAAGTTCAACATCAATCTCCTCCAAAGTGGATGAATTCTTGATGTTGATGTTCTCTATGAAAGACAAAGAGCACGTGGATGAAACGGTTTCCCATTTGGCAATAAGATCTGCATCGTCCAATCCAAAGGTGGGGTATAGTTGTACCCTCAAACCATGTGGAATTATTTTTTTCATATATAGTTATCCAGGGACACTTATGTCCACCATATATGTTTTTTTTTTATTTAGGAGATTTTTGTATTTCTGCATAAGTCCTTTATTATCAATATGGGAGACATTAAAATTAGTAGTGGTGCTCTGCTTGAATAGATCTGAGGCTTTATCCTGCCAAGCTTTTTCCCTGGCCTTGAAGTCCATTGTGGGAAACCAACAACTCTTTTAAAACAGAACAAATGACATTAAACACCAAGATTTCCCTAGATAATGGGATTGGTAAAGGAGGAAGCAAGTGCAATATAAAGTGCGTGATGTGCAAAGATACAGTCATAAAGCAAATTGCATGTAATGAATGCGTACTTACAAATAACCCTGATAAGTGCATCCCTCGGCCCTCCTCCCCTACGTGTGTTTTGCCACTACTTTATTTTGGCAATATAGCTTGCTCATTCTTTGCTGTCACAATATTGTTATTCTTGACGGTACTTTTTATTATATGGACCCCCTTTGTGTGCCCGCTTAGTTAGTGATGCTCTGCAGTGTTTTTAATATATCTAATTGTTTATTCCTAATGAAATTTATGTACATTTGGTCTAAATAACTCTCTGACCACATTGTGCTCTAATCAGCCTGCTGGGAGTGTTGGTATTCATATTGTGGTTTGAGTTATGTGATCCTTTACTAATCCCATTATCTAGGGAAATCTTGGTGTTTAACTATTGTATACAGTAAATCACTTATGAAACACTGCGACTGCTGCATACTATATATCACATAGAAAACACTGCTACTGGTATATATATTTTACATAGGATGCACTGAGATTATTTCATATATCACAGGCAGGAGGGCAGACAGGAGAACAGAGAGCACTAACCCCACCCACAAAAACAACCTCCCGTAATAAATCCAGTGTTGCCTATGCTACAGTGGTGTTCAGTAGTAAATGTTGCATGTGTGTGCATAACCTCTACACAGAAATTAAAATGCTAGCAGATGGAAAAATCTGACCGAAAGCCCAATCACTGTGTTACACTGGGAACCTGCTAGAGGGCCGGACCAAATGATATTGCAGGCCTTAAATGGCTCATGGGCCAGAGGTTCTCCACCCTTGTTTAACCCCTTCCTGCCATCTGACGTACTATCCCGTCCACGGTACCCGGGCCCGTATGACCGGGGACGGGATAGTACGTCGGCGCGATCAGCGGCGCCCACGTAGCGAGCGACGCTGATCGCGGCCGGGTGTCAGCTGATTATCACAGCTGACACCCGGCACAATGTGTCAGGGGCAGTCACGGACCGCCCCGACACGTTAACCCCTTGCACACCGCGATCAAACACGATCGCGGTGTACCGGGGGTTAAAGGGAAGCATCGGCAGGGAGGGGGCTCCCTCCGTGCTTCCCTGAGACCCCCACGGCAGCGCAATGTGCAGCGCTGCTGCGGGGGACTCCCTTCCTCCAGGCCCCCGAATCCAAGATGGTGACGGGGGCCTTCGGGGGCCTGCGGAAGCTGGCTTCCTCAGTGCCTGCAAAGCGCAGGCATGAGGAAGCCTTCTGCAGTGCCTGTGTCAGATCGCTGATCTGTCACAGTGATCTGTGATGTGACAGATCAGCGATCTGTCACAGGACAGTGATGTCCCACCTGGGACTATTTAATAAAGTAAAAAAAAATAAAAAAAGTGTAAAAATAATTTAAAAAAAATCGCCAAATAAATTAGAAAAAAAAAAAAAAATATTCCCCCAATAAATCCATTTTTTGGAAATAATAAAAAAAAACCCAATAAAAGTACACATATTAGGTATCGCCGCGTCCGTAACGACCAGCCCTATAAAACTGTCCCATTAGTTAACCCCTTTAGCGAACCACTTAAAAAATAAAAATAAAAAACGAAGCAAAAAATAATGATTTATTATCATACCGCCAAACAAAAAGTGTAATAACGCGCGATCAAAAAGACGCATATAAATAGCCATGGTACCGCTGAAAACGTCATCTTGTCCCGCAAAAAACGAGCTGCCACACAGCATCATCAGCGAAAAAATAAAAAAGTTATAGCTCGCTGAATAAAGCGATGCAAAAATAATTATTTTTTATAGTTTTCATTGCATAAAACCGACAAAAACATAAAAAACGACCTAAATGAGGTATCGCTGTAACCGTACTGACCCGAAGAATAAAACCGCTTTATCAATTTTACCGCACGCGGAACGGTGTAAACGCACCCCCCCCAAAAGAAATTCATGAAACGCTGGTTTTTGTTCATTCTGTGTCTCAAAAATCGGAATAAAAAGCGATCAAAAAATTTCACGTGCCCGAAATTGGTACCAATAAAAACGTCAACTTGTCCCGCAAAAAATAAGACCTCACATGACTCGGTGGGTCAAAATACGGAAAAATTATAGCTCTCAATATGTGGTGATGCAAAAACTATTTTTACAATAAAAAGCGTCTTTTAGCGTGCGACAGCCGCCAAACATAAAAGCCGCCATAAATAGTAAATCAAACCCCCCGTTATCACCCCCTTAGGCCTGTTTCACACTTGCTTTTTTTTGCAGCGTGTTTTTCCCGCAAAAAAACGCATTTAAAAACGCATACAAAAGCATACAACTGCTGCGTTTTTTTCAAGCATTTTTATGAGCATGCATGAAAAAACGCAGCGTTTTTATGCGTTTGTATGCGTTTTTAGTGCGTTTTTACCGCGTTTGCGTTTTTTTCCAACATTAGGTGGCCCCTCACACTAACCCAAACCATGACTTTACTAAGCCTAACCCTGACCCTAACCCTAACCCTAACCCTAACCCTGACCCTAACCCTAACCCTTAACCAAACCATACTTAACCCTAACCCTGACCCTAACCCTTAACCAAACCATACTTAACCCTAACCCAAACCCTAACTAACCTTAACCCTAACCCTAACCCTGACCCTAACCCTAACCCTAACCCTGACCCTAACCCTTAACCAAACCATACTTAACCCTAACCCTGACCCTAACCCTTAACCAAACCATACTTAACCCTGACCCTAACCCTAACCCTAACCCTGACCCTAACCCTTAACCAAACCATACTTAACCCTAACCCTGACCCTAACCCTGACCCTAACCCTAACCCTGACCCTAACCCTAACCCTAAACCCCCTTAACTAACCCTAACTTTACCCAAACCCCTAAATTCCATTGTCTAAACTAATGGTAAAAAAAAAAATGCATGTGCAAAAAAACGCATACATAAGCATGCCAATGCGCACATATGCTCACCATAGACTTATAATGTGTGTCTTGCTGTAAAAAAACGCATTGCGCGCGCATGCGTTTTTTTGAGGCAAATCGGACGCACAAAAAATGCAACAAGTTGCATTTTGTGCGCCCGAGCGCATACCGCAAAAAAACGCATGCGCGGTAAAACGCGTACAAACGCATGTGTATGCGCACATAAGCGCATCCCATGCAAAGTATAGGAAAAAAAAACGCATGCGCTATTTAGCACTAAATTACCGCGAAAAAAAACGCAAATGTGATTAGGGGTGTGTTGGGGTAGGGTTAGGGTTAGGGTTAGGGTTAGGGCTAGGGTTAGGGTTAGGGCTAGGGTTAGGGCTAGGGTTAGGGTTAGGGGCGTGTTGGGGTTCGGGTTGGAGTTAGAATTGGGGGTTTCCACTGTTTGGGCACATCAGGGGCTCTCCAAATGCAACATGGCGTCTGATCTCAATTCCAGCCAATTCTGAGTTGAAAAAGTCAAATGGTGCTCCTTCCCTTCCAAGCTCTGCTATGCGCCCAAACAGTGTTTTACCCCCACATGTAGGGTATCAGCCTACTCAGGACAAATTGCAAAACAATTTTTGGGGTCCAATTTCTCCTGTTACCCTTAGGAAAATAAAAAATTGGGGGCAAAAATATCATTTTTGTGGAAAAAAATGATTTTTTTATTTTCACGTCTGAGTGTTATAAACTTCTGTGAAGCACTTGGGGGTTCAAAGTGCTCACCACACATCTAGATAAGTTCCGTGGGGGGTCTAGTGTCCAAAATGGGGTCACTTGTGGGGAGTTTCAATAGTTTAGGTACATCAGGGGCTCTCCAAACGCACATGACACCCGCAGACCATTCCATCAAAGTCTGCATTCCAAAACGTCACTGCTTCCCTTCCGAGCCCCGACGTGTGTCCATACAGTAGTTTTCTCCCACATATGGGGTGTCAGCGTACTCAGGACAAATTGGACAACAACTTTTGGGGTCCAATTGCTCCTGTTACCCTTGGGAAAATGAAAAAATTGGGGACTAATTGATCATGTTTGTGGAAAAAATACGATTTTTTTATTTTCATGCCCTGGCATTATAAACGTCTGTGAAGCCCTTGGGGGTTCAAAGTGCTCACCTCACATCTAGATACGTTCCTTAGTGGGTCTAGTTTTCAAAATGGGGTCATTTGTGGGGGGTTTCCACTGTTTAGGTACATTAGGGGTTCTCCAAAGGCAACATGACACCCGCAGACCATTCCATCAAAGTCTGCATTCCACAACGTCACTACTTCCCTTCCGAGCCCCGACGTGTGCCCATACAGTAGTTTTCTCCCACATATGGGGTATCAGAATACTCAGGACAAATTGGACAACAACTTTTGGGGTCCAATTTCTCCTGGTAACCTTGGGAAAATAAAAAAATGGTGACTAAAAGATCATGTTTGTGGAAAAAATACGAATTTTTTATTTTCACGCCCGGGCGTTGTAAACTTCTGTGAAGCACTGGGGCGTTCAAAGTGCTCACCACACATCTAGATAAGTTCCTTGGGGGGTCTAGTATACAAAATGGTGTCATTTGTGGGGGTTTCCACTGTTTAGGTACATTAGGGGCTCTCCAAAGGCAACATGACACCCGCAGACCATTCCATCAAAGTCTGCATTCCAAAACGTCACTACTTCCCTTCCGAGCCCCGACGTGTGCCCATACAGTAGTTTTCTCCCACATATGGGGTATCAGCATACTCAGGACAAATTGGACAACAACTTTTGGTGTCCAATTTCTCCTGGTAACCTTGGGAAAATAAAAAAATGGTGACTAAAAGATCATGTTTGTGGAAAAAATACGAATTTTTTATTTTCACGCCTGGGCGTTGTAAACTTCTGTGAAGCACTGGGGCGTTCAAAGTGCTCACCACACATCTAGATAAGTTCCTTGGGGGGTCTAGTATACAAAATGGTGTCATTTGTGGGGGGTTTCCACTGTTTAGGTACATTAGGGGCTCTCCAAAGGCAACATGACACCCGCAGACCATTCCATCAAAGTCTGCATTCCAAAACGTCACTACTTCCCTTCCGAGCCCCGACGTGTGCCCATACAGTAGTTTTCTCCCACATATGGGGTATCAGCATACTCAGGACAAATTGGACAACAACTTTTGGGGTCCAATTTCTCCTGGTAACCTTGGGAAAATAAAAAAATGGTGACTAAAAGATCATGTTTGTGGAAAAAATACGAATTTTTTTATTTTCACGCCCGGGCGTTGTAAACTTCTGTGAAGCACTGGGGGTTCAAAGTGCTCACCACACATCTAGATAAGTTCCTTGGGGGGTCTAGTATACAAAATGGTGTCATTTGTGGGGGGTTTCCACTGTTTAGGTACATTAGGGGCTCTCCAAAGGCAACATGACACCCGCAGACCATTCCATCAAAGTCTGCATTCCAAAACGTCACTACTTCCCTTCCGAGCCCCGACGTGTGCCCATACAGTAGTTTTCTCCCACATATGGGGTATCAGCATACTCAGGACAAATTGGACAACAACTTTGGGGTCCAATTTCTCCTGGTACCCTTGGGAAAATAAAAAAATGGTGATTAAAAGATCATGTTTGTGGAAAAAATCAGAATTTTTTATTTTCACGTCCGGGTGTTATAAACTTCTGTGAAGCACTGGGGGGGGTCAAAGTGCTCACCACACATCTAGATCTAGATAAGTTCCTTAGGGGGTCTAGTTTCCAAAATGGTGTCATTTGTGGGGGGGTTCCACTGTTTTGGTACATCAGGAGTTTTCCAAACGCGACATGGTGTCCGATCTCAATTCCAGCCCAAAATGTCAAATGGCGCTGCTTCCCTTCCGAGCTCTGCCATGCGCCCAAATAGTGGTTTACCCCCACATGTGGGGTATCAGCGTACTCAGGACAAATTGCACAATAACTTTTAGGGTCCTGTTACCCTTGGGAAAATAAAAATTGGGGTGAAAAGATCATTTTTGTGGAAAAAATATGATTTTTTAATTGTACCGCTGTACGTTATAAACTTCTGTAAAGCCCTTGTGGGTTCAAAGTTCTCACCACATATCTAGATAAGTTCCTTGGGGGGTCTAGTTTCCAAAATGGGGTCACTTGTAGGGGGTTTCCACTGTTTAGGTACATCAGGGACTCTCCAAACGTGACATGGCGTCCAATCTGAATTCCAGCCAATTTTGCATTGAAAAAGTCAAACGGCGCTCCTTCCATTCTGAGCTCTGCCATGCGCCGAAACAGTCGTTCCCCCCCACATATCAGGTATCTGCGTACTCAGGACAAATTGCACAATAACTTTTGCAGTTCAATTTCTCCTGTTACCCTTGGTAAAATAAAAAAAATTGAACCTGAAGTATTTTTTTTATGAAAAAAAGTTAGATGTTCATTTTTTTTTAAATATTCAAAAAAATTCCTGTGACGCACCTAAAGGGTTAATAAACTTCTTGAATGTGGTTTTGAGCACCTTAAGGGGTGCAGTTTTTAGAATGGTGTCACTTTTGGGTATTTTCTATCATATAGATGCCTCAAAGTGGCTTCAAATGTGATGTGGTCCTAAAAATAAAATGGTGTTGTAAAAATGAGAAATCGCTGGTCAACTTTTAACCCTTATAACTTCCTAACAAAAAAAAATTTTGGTTCCAAAATTGTGCTGATGTAAAGTAAACATGTGGGAAATGTTAGTTATCAAGTTTTTTGTGTGCTATATCTCTGTGATTTAAGGGCATAAAAATTCAAAGTTGGAAAATCGCAAAATTTTCAAAATTTTCGCCAAATTTCTGTTTTTCTCACAAATAAACGCAAGTTATTTGAATGAAATTTTACCACTAACATGAAGTACAATATGTCACGAGAAAACAATGTCAGAATCACCGGGATCCATGGAAGCGTTCCAGAGTTATGACCTCATAAAGGTACAGTGGTCAGAATTGTAAAAATTGGCCCGGTCATGAACGTGCAAACCACCCTTGGGGGTGAAGGGGTTTAGGGTATGCTCACACTAGGCATTTTTGCTGTGTTTTTTCTGCAGCAAAACCTGCACTAAACATGTGTTTATATGCGGTTTTTGGTGTGTTTTTTCAGAGTCTCAATGTTTAGCTTTGCTTCCACCACAAAAGCATGATCGTGAACACATGTCACCAATACAAGACATATGTTCATGAAAAAATACACATACAAATGTAACAGCGGAGGCAGACAAATATTTTCTGAAATAATTTACTTAAGACCCTGGCAGTGCATTGAATTTGTAGAACACTGTTTAACTTTCACACTTTGCATATTGCAGGAGCAACTCAATGGTTGAGCAATCTCACACCTTGGTCAACCATAAGGCATTGTTCAATTTCACACCTTTCTTGGCCAATGTTTACTTTGTATGCATCATCACATCAAACTGTACTAATCTCAGTAGTAAGGGGGCTGTATTACTTGTCAAAAAGAAATCTGACAGGTACCACGCCCCTTTTATACAATTTGATATCAAATTGTTATAAAAGGGTTGTGTTTGATACACTTTTATATCAATTTGATATAATTTTGATATAAATGGTATCATAGGCCAAAATATTAATATGTCCAATTATTTTCTCTTTTATAGGCCTTTTTAATAAAGTAGAATAAAAGTAGAATAAAAGGATCATGATTGAATCACTTTTATATCAATTGCTATTGTTTGATATAAAAGGATGTGCTTGATACGCTTTTATATGACCAATAAAGGTGCGCTTTTATAGCCATTGGGTATGTTATGTATTTGACCATTATTTTAATAAAGGAAACATTTTATTCGAATTGTAAATAAAAATGAGAGACGCTACTTTTATAAAAAAGATAATAGTGTTTATTGAACAACAATCAAATACGTTTTTATAAAGCAATACATTTGACATTTACACTGTCATTTTAGAAGAAGTACATTCAATTACGTTTTATTTATCACACAGTGCTTCAGTTAATCAAATCAATATGTATATAGATAGATAGATAGATAGATAGATAGTACAGAGCAATATAAAGCCTGTGTGTATTTTCTGTGTGCTTGCACTTCGTGTGTCCTGGCAACTTTACCTTTCCCTGTAGGGTTTCAGGAATGCGGAAAATCGAATACAGACAGGATGTACCACTGCAATACAATAGAATCTATGTATTTTAATTGAACAGAATCAAATCAATATATATATATATATATATATATATATAGTACAGGGCAATATAAAGCCTGTGTGTATTTTCTGTGTGCTTGCACTTCATGTGTCCTGGCACCTTTCCCTGTAGGGTTTCAGGAATGCGGAAAATCGAATACAGACAGGATGTACCACTGCAATACAATAGGAGCTATGTATTTTAATTGAACAGACCATAAAGGTCAAAGTTGAAAAGAGATACAGATGTAAAGATGACAATATGATAAGTTGTTAATGTATGGACTAACAATAGGCTCTATATATTTTAATTGAACAGATCAGAAAGGTCAAAGTTGAAATGACATACAGATGTAAATATGACAAGATGATAAGTTGTAAGGTTTTAATTGAACAGACCAGAAAGGCCACTATTTACACAACTAACTCAACAAAAACAACTGATAAATAGATGTCACTGCATCCTAGACACTTTCCCGTGGCTAACTTCATTTTAATAATAAAGGAATCCTACATATTACACAGTGATAAGCAAGGCTGCTTAAATATAAAAGAATGTTTGCAGGCATAGCGGTTTGATTCAAGTAAATCTTTCTTTACAGATTTATAAACTAAATTATCATTATGATTTAAGTCATCAGTAAAATGTTGCAAAATCTCATGGATTGAAAGACCCCTTGCAAGTTTTTTTTAGGAAATACACGCAATAATGGCCGCACACAGTGCTATAATTATTTTGAATTTGCCTGTCTTGATAGCAGAATAATTCCCTATTTCTCTTTAGGAAGATTATAAATTAATCCGGAAAAAGTATGCTGTCTGGTGAGAGTCCATAACTGTCAAAGAATATCGCATTCTTTTCATTGCAAAGTAAAATTAATATCCAATGTTTGCCGCTCTGATTGGAGCGATCTGTATTCACGATGTACGCCGCAGGCCTCTGAGTTACTCTATTTGACGGTAGCAAGTCACACGGATACACCCCATAAAATATGGCCTCTGTATAGTGATCGGCTTTCAATAACGTAGTGAGCTGCAGGGAATCCATCATCAGTAGAAATCATACAATACTTCACGGCGGTTATTAATTTCTAGAATAGATGAATTCACGCCGTATACCACCATATTTATCATATGAGGGGTGGCTAGCGCAAATCGGACTTCAGTACGCAGGTTCCCAGTTTTTATGAGAGAGAAGTGACCTCCAGGTTCTTGGTCGGCTGATAAATCAAATGCAAAAAATGTATAGCCGTCCATAAATTCTTCTCGGTCAATTGCCAGTGCGCAATCAGCCCTCTGCTTTCCAGAAATATGGGCAAGAGCCATATACTCTCTTACAGCTAATTCAATATTGAAATTAGGTTGGAATGGCTGGGAGGGGATCTGCTGACCATCCAAATATAAAGCCACATGGTTTACATTATAATGATGAAAGTACAGTGGGTTTTTATTATACGTCCCGCTAAAGGCCTCATTATCTACAAAGCCCAATATAATTACTCGCGGAATGGCGCCTAAAAATAGGTTCTCTATATTTGAAATTCGTGTGCCTGCAGGTATACTGTACACTTTCATACAGGCCCTATCAATAGCATATTTTGCTGTAGCAGATAGTAAGGCCTGAGAGTGACCAATCCTCACAGCGGGAGCCACCTGGACTCTTTTTACATAGAGACACGCATTTAATATCTGTACTTTGAGTGGGTCAGCTTCAGCTGAAATTAAAGAAAAAGTGTCTTTATTTCGCGTCAGCTTGATTTTAAGGTCAAGTCCATTCAATATAAGCTTCGGCTGATTAAAAATGTCGCTAAAAATTGGACCGAGCAAATCAACGGGCTTCGAGTGAGCTACTGCATGAGCACGCTTGTTGAAACCCACATTGGCGCCATCCAGGATTCGTACATCATGATGTCCAGCGGTATCTTTATAGAATAATCCTGATGTGAATTGCGAGGCTAAAGTCTGTGCGCTGTAATTTAGCAGAGTTTCAATGTAGGCCCTATAGCTATACAGATTGTCTGATTGTGAGATGAGGCGATCACCCAGGGTGACATCAACTTGATTAAAAAGAGTCGCTAATGGATAGTTAATGAGAGCTACACGGGCTCCATCCGCGATGGCAGAGTTATCTTGTTTTACGACCCGGCAACGTATGTAAAGTAGGGTATTATTTAAATCATAATAATATTCACCACTTCCCGATATGAAAAATTCAAGTGGTGCATTGTCCGCCAGAGCCGCAATAGGCTGAACTTCTATGAATATTGATTTCTCGACAGAAACCTGCGTAGGAGGTATTTGAAAAATATCCAGTTCTGATTTCATGCACTCCACCGAAGCATCATGTATGAAGGCCATGTTATATATAATATATTTATTTTATATATTTTCCTAAAAGATGTCTTCAACACTGCGTCTTACTCTTTTCTGGCGTTTGCGTCTTGCGGGTGTGATTTTATTCATGAGCATTGGTGGGGGCGAATAGCGAACACGCCTTTTTCTTTTTTTCTGTTTTTTAGCAACATAAACAATACCGGAGCCTTCCTGAGGAGGTGTGTTTAGCCTATTCATAGCGGCTGCTGAGAAAGAGGCGATGGCGTCCTTAGCAATATTTGAAACAGCTGTCTTTACATGGGGTTTTACTAATTTGAGTCCTTTTCTCAATAGAGGAACCGCTTTTCTAAAAAAGCCTCTAAATATTCCTGCAAGCCCAGCCCCATACATGTACTCATCACTGCGAAAACCCTCTAAACCGTGGCCTGTCTGAGCAATATAGTAGCGGGCATAAATGGTCGGATCTCCGTAAACACGTTGCGACACCATTTTGACGTGTCAATCACGACGCCGTCTGAAATGTAATCGCAAAATAGTTTTTCCGCACTTGAATTTAACAGGCGTACCCTGATCAGTCAAGATAGAGATGCTTACAGAATCAAAGTGCTGTTTTCATAGAGGTACATAATCAGGTCTTGTGTATTGAAGTGTGATGATCTCCCCACTTTTACCAGTCACCTGTGCAGTTCTCAGAAGCTGGACGTAAGAATCTCCGACTAGTTGATGGTTAATAATGTCTGAGTAAACAAATAAGGTATAAAATCTGTTCATGATATCTGCGTAGTTCTTCTCCTTGGGTCTAATCACACTATTATCATAGGCCTCAATATAAGGCGGTAGCCCTAAAATATGAGCCAATTTTGGACCTGGAGCAAAATGTATCGTGGGTGAATAGAGTAACACTTCTCTTCACTTCATCAAAGCAGAGCTTTAATCCCTCCGGGGCAATCTTCAAATTGTCAATTTTCTCATTAATAGCCCTTATAAGATCCGAAATATTTAAATAATAGCCTGCTTTTACGAAATATTCTCTTAGAACATCCCCTCGTTTTCCAAGAAAAAACGTGCCTTCGCTATTTTCGAAGGTAAACCAGGTGTGGGGATACTGAAATTCTGTGAGGGCAACTTCATATGGACCTACAAGATGTACAGGCTTTGCCAGTTTAGTGGTAAAAGTCGAAATCATGTTGTCTGGGAATAGCTTACTTGATGCATTACACGCTAGGGTAATATAAAATGATCCAGAATCCATGATTAGAGGTCCGTCAGCTGGTTTTCTTTAATCCAAGTATTAAATTTTTCCGGATATCCCTTCCATTTAACAAGATACAGGGTGGACCCTCTGACGCGCTTTTTTCTTAATACTTTTTCTATTTTGTAGATGCAATTCTCATCCGCTGTGACTTTTTGTAGTTCTTCCTTATAAAATGACCCAATCACAGGTTCTCCGTACAAATCCACGATTTTGTAGAGAGGAAAATGGAATTTTGTGTTAATTTCGGTTATGATAAATATTTCATCGGTATATGATTGTTCATATGCTTTCATAAATGTACGTTTATATTGGACCAAACGTACATTGTCGCCAATTTTAAAAGAAGGCTTAATACGTTTATTTTTCATGCTTGAGCCATAAATATTTTTCCATATTTGTAGTGAATTTTTGCTTGTAACATCAATTGGTCTACATCGAATGGTAGAATGATAGGTTCGATTGTAGCTATCAACCAAATCTGGTAAAATATCAATATACCTATTAGTGTTATTTTTCGTAAAATACTGCCACATTCGAGTTTTTAATGTACGATTAAACCGCTCCACAATAGAGGCCTTAACTGCATTATTCGTAAGATAGTGCAGAATATCATACGTTTTACAAAGACGATTCATCGACGAATTAATGAATTCTTTGCCCCGATCCGTCTGTAATTTCTTCGGTATGTGCTTATCATTTTGAAATATCAGCTCGAATGAACAGGCTACAGCGGCCCCAGTCTTGTTTGATAAGGCTACGCACCACGCAAATTTTGATAGGCAATCAATCACGGTAAGGATATATTTAACATTATCATTTTCCTTCGAATAGTCAATTAAACTCACTAAATCTCCTTGCCACAATGCATCCATGTTTGAGACCATGATCTTATTTGTCAGAAATCTTTTTCTCACAGGTTTGTGCAACAAATAGCTATCCTGGTTATTTAACCAATCACGCACAATTCATTTTTTAATTCCGTAATCTCTAGTTTCTCTATATAATTTATCAATCCCGCCATATGACCCGGAGGCTTGAGGGGTAAAATACTGGTTCTCTAATATTTTTTCATCGTGTCTAGAAGACATCGTCTCATGAACCAATGCCATCTTTATCAGAAAATCAAAATGTATAAAATGAAATAAAATGTGGAATGTAATATACAGTGGGGGAAAAAAGTATTTAGTCAGTCAGCAATAGTGCAAGTTCCACCACTTAAAAAGATGAGAGGCGTCTGTAATTTACATCATAGGTAGACCTCAACTATGGGAGACAAACTGAGAAAAAAAAATCCAAAAAATCACATTGTCTGTTTTTTTTTTCATTTTATTTGCATATTATGGTGGAAAATAAGTATTTGGTCAGAAACAAGCAATCAAGATTTCTGGCTCTCACAGACCTGTAACTTCTTCTTTAAGAGTCTCCTCTTTCCTCCACTCATTACCTGTAGTAATGGCACCTGTTTAAACTTGTTATCAGTATAAAAAGACACCTGTGCACACCCTCAAACAGTCTGACTCCAAACTCCACTATGGTGAAGACCAAAGAGCTGTCAAAGGACACCAGAAACAAAATTGTAGCCCTGCACCAGGCTGGGAAGACTGAATCTGCAATAGCCAACCAGCTTGGAGTGAATAAATCAACTGTGGGAGCAATAATTAGAAAATGGAAGACATACAAGACCACTGATAATCTCCCTCGATCTGGTGCTCCACGCAAAATCCCACCCCGTGGGGTCAGAATGATCACAAGAACGGTGAGCAAAAATCCCAGAACCACGCGGGGGGACCTAGTGAATGAACTGCAGAGAGCTGGGACCAATGTAACAAGGCCTACCATAAGTAACACACTACGCCACCATGGACTCAGATCCTGCAGTGCCAGACGTGTCCCACTGCTTAAGCCTGTACATGTCCGGGCCCGTTTGAAGTTTGCTAGAGAGCATTTGGATGATCCAGAGGAGTTTTGGGAGAATATCCTATGGTCTGATGAAACCAAACTGGAACTGTTTGGTAGAAACACAACTTGTCGTGTTTGGAGGAAAAAGAATACTGAGTTGCATCCATCAAACACCATACCTACTGTAAAGCATGGTGGTGGAAACATCATGCTTTGGGGCTGTTTCTCTGCAAAGGGGCCAGGACGACTGATCCGGGTACATGAAAGAATGAATGGGGCCATGTATCGTGAGATTTTGAGTGCAAACCTCCTTCCATCAGCAAGGGCATTGAAGATGAAAAGTGGCTGGGTCTTTCAACATGACAATGATCCAAAGCACACCGCCAGGGCAACGAAGGAGTGGCTTCGTAAGAAGCATTTCAAGGTCCTGGAGTGGCCTAGCCAGTCTCCAGATCTCAACCCTATAGAAAACCTTTGGAGGGAGTTGAAAGTCCGTGTTGCAAAGCGAAAAGCCAAAAACATCACTGCTCTAGAGGAGATCTGCATGGAGGAATGGGCCAACTTACCAACAACAGTGTGTGGCAACCTTATGAAGACTTACAGAAAACGTTTGACCTCTGTCATTGCCAACAAAGGATATATCACAAAGTATTGAGATGAAATTTTGTTTCTGACCAAATACTTATTTTCCACCATAATATGCAAATAAAATGAAAAAAAAACAGACAATGTGATTTTCTGGATTTTTTTTTCTCAGTTTGTCTCCCATAGTTGAGGTCTACCTATGATGTAAATTACAGATGCCTCTCATCTTTTTAAGTGGTGGAACTTGCACTATTGCTGACTGACTAAATACTTTTTTTCCCCACTGTAAATATATCATGCTTGATATCATTATAATATGAGTATACCATGATTGTTTGGACCAGCATGATGGGCTGTAACTGGGAGGCTCTTGTGGATGTTAACTGGAGGTGTAGACTTTCTGCTGATTGCTTGAGACCTTTTGGTGAGGCGGAACTGAGATGTGAATGTAGGTGGAGCGATCCTGCTGTGTGGCTTTAAAACAGGCCATTAGGTGGTGTCCTTACACACTCAGCATTAGAGACAGCATTCCTGTTATACTGGGCAGCAACTTCTACTCTTTAAAATAGTAAGTATTAACACATTATTTAATTAATATTATGGTCAATTGTTGTAAAGTAATATTTATTATATAGGATATAATTGTATTTTCCTTAGAATAGATTTACTAATTTAGAAGAAATTTAGATATTTAATACAGTATTTATTTGATGTATAATTATTTACTTGATGTTCACATTGTATTTTCCTTAGAATAGATTTACTCATTTAGAAGAAATTTAGATATTTAATACAATATTTATTTGATGTATAATTATTTAATTGATGTTCACCTATAATTTTATTTGCCTTTTGTATCAATTATCATATAGTATATAAAATGTATTTCTTCGGCATAGACTTAGATTATAATTTTATATTATAGTACTTTCCGCCGCATAGTTATAGTTAATAATTTAAAAAGTATAATAGTATTCACACTTTTAATCATTTTAGTTAAGATGGAAACCTACGATTTTGAGCAACCCGAGCCTCTTCTTACGAGCACACAATACCAACAACTAGGTAGGTCTTATATTGAATATAATGAACTGAGTGTTAGATATTCTGATTAAAGTTTTTGTTTTGTATATTAATTATATAATATTTCATTCTTTTTAAGAAGAGTCTATAGGGCCCGACTATTCTGAGGTGTATCAGACTTTGGATTTGGATTCCATAAATGCAGGAGGGCCTTTTAACGTTGGCGGAGAAACAAGCTCTGCAATTTCACATTATCTTATCACTGGTAAGCTGTATATTTGTATAATAACTGAAACTAAATACAATTTCTCATACAGATGCTGAGATGCTGCAAGCGGCCGATAAGCAAGAAAACGTCCATGTTACTGAACCTGTAAATCTGGCGAATCCGCTGCGGAGGCAACAAACATATTAAAAAGGTAAGAACATATGGAAAAAAGTAGCATCTCTTTGAAAAAAGAATCCGTATGTATGCAGGGATGACATTTCCCCAAATTTCTTATACAGGTAACCAACACTTGAAAGAATACTATAATGTTGATGGGCCCATGGTTTCTAACAATCCTAAAAAGCTGCGGAAACCACGAAACACATCGCTCCAGATTAGGGCACCCAGGGTTTCTATCAGGCCTAGCGGGAAACCAAAAAATATGGTGCAGCTGATTCGAAAAGGTACTGTGAGCTTGAAAACAATAGATAATCAGTATCGTGAAGAAAATCATTTCAGGCCTGTCTAATAGTTTTATTTTATTTACGGCAGATAAACGAGCAGCCAGAAAAAAGCTATATTCAAATGAAAATGCAGCCATCCCACTGATGGTGAATAGTGAGACACCTATTAACCCAGAGCATGCAGAAGACCAATACCCAGAACATTCTTGTAAGTATATATTTAGTTTTTCTGTAATAATGATAATAATCTTTATTTATATAGAGCTTACATATTCTGCAGAGATTTATAATTCAGTTATTCCTAGACATCCAGTCATAAGTAACAGTTATCAAAACAATAATTAAAGCAAAATTAATGATACCTCTGCTCATAACGGGTAGGGTAAAGCCTAAAATACTATCTTTATACAAACACTTATATGTGTTTCTTCACTATCTGGTACATGTAACATTTCCATTGTTACTCAAGCTTCATGGACATCTGACAGATACAAAGAATATGCTAAAAAAAAGATGCACAGCCATTGCTGCAGCCTCAAGTACTGCAGGAGCGTACTTACGGTCCAGCGCAGAACCTCCCACAAAGAGCTAATCCGGCTGTGAGATCAACTCCGCTTTCACCAATCATTGTTCTGTCGGATGAAGAAAGTCCTGTGAAACCCAAGCAACCTAGGAAGGTGGGACCAAAGTCTTCAGCCCGAAAATATAACGCCGACTCAGCTGCATCCAATATTACACATTCGATCATTTCCGCGGACGGTGTGCCACAAGCTGAACGTGAAGCCATCAACAGAGAAATTGATCAGCTTGCTGAGGGTAAGAAGACCTCTAATCTGGACAATATACATGTGTGTCATACTATACACCCTGCAGATATTACTTTTGCAGGAACGTCTAATGAATTTGCAATTGTAAATCCTTTAAAGAGACGAACAGTATCAACCCAGACCCAGGGGGCAAGTAAAAAACAAAAAGTACACAATACCCCAATTACCCCTGGGTGGCCTGAAGAACAGTATAAGGCGTTTCATGATATGGGAACTCAGTACCTAAATTACAAAAACGCTATTGTTCAACTTAAATATTTCTGTGACACTTATGAAAGGTTACAAACAGCGGCCCCAACACCTGACATTGTTGATGAGCTATATGCGTTCAAAAGAGACTGTGCAGATGCGCCATTAGTCATTGTGAAATCAAATAAAAATAATTCAATGTGACTAGGCTTGGTTGGTTATGGTCTGCAGAGGTTGTCTAAAATATCTCCACAAAGGGGTTATATATCGAGAACAATTAAACGAGCTTTAAGGCTGTTGGTTAGTGCAAGACGTTCACTAGCAGCTAGAAGTCTGCGAGAGTCAACTCACAGACCGATAACCAGAGTCATCAGAGACATTGATCCTGGAGACTTTGTTCAGTTAAGGCTTGAAGGCGGTGACACGTTAGATCCCATTTTCACTACAAAACAGACAAGGGAGGATTTTAGTTCTGAAGCATTCTTAAATGCTGTATCTCGCACATTGCAAAGCAATGCTGAATGCTTAGCAAACAGCTCCCTGAAATTAGTCGTAACAATTATTAAAAACAGACGCGGAGGCATAAAAAGACGTCTGAAATCTATAGCGAGTAGTCAAATTATTAAGCAAAAGAGACGCTGGTTATATGACTATAAAAATTACAGAACTAATCTGTGCTTTGCAGCTAGCGTGTGCGCCCTGATCACTGACACTGATGTTGGTGATACAGTTTTACTGAATCGTGCTAAATCCATACACGTGGCCCTGGCTATCCCTGAGGACCAACTTATAAGTTTTAGTGATATTGAAGCTTTTGAGAAATATCTGGGTATCAACATTAAAGTATTATACTACAGTCAGGGCGACTGGCAATATTTTCAAACAGGTAATACCCCTAGTGCTAGAACTATTTTCATATTGCATCATGATAATCACTACTACGGTATCAAAAATATGAAGGGTTTTATCGGCGCGGATTACTTTTGTGAAAGATGCAATTCGCTGTTTCATCACAAATTTAATCATTCGTGTCAATATTTTTGCAAGGCTTGTCAAAGAGAGAGATGTGTGGAGAGAACCGACACGGATCAGCCACCTTGCTGTCCAATTTGTCGTGTGTTTTGTCGGTCCAGTGAGTGCTTAGATCACCACACTCGTTTATCTGCAGATAATCCAACATTCTGCAGACTTAAAATATTTTGTGATAATTGTCATCATTTTGTCCCCAGAGAAAGTGATTCCGAACATAAATGTAAAGGATTGCGTTGTCCTGTCTGTCACAGACGTTTAAATAAATTTGATGAGCACCTTTGTTACATGCGCCGGTATGTACCAAAGGAGGCGATAGATCAATATATAATTTATGACTTTGAATGTATGCAGGAGACAGGTACTCACATCCCAAATTATATTTATGCTACGACGCTGTATGGTAGCCCCTCCTGGGAGTTTGAAGGTAAATCAGCAACTCATGATTTTGTGCAATTCTTTACATCCGGTAAATTTTCTGGATATACGTTTATAGCCCACAATGCTGGAAGATATGATGCATACTTTATTGTTAAGGAACTGATTTCTGAAAAACTCTGTGTGAAAGTGATATCCCGAGGCGGTCGTCTCTTGTGTGTAACGCTGCCTGATTTGGAACTGAGGTTTATTGACTCCCTAAATTTCATACCGATGAAACTTAGTAAGATGCCGCAGGCTATGGGATTCTCAGGTTCAAAAGGACATTTCCCCCACTTTTTTTAACACCGAAGAAAATCAAAACTATGTGGGCCCCCTACCAGCTGTAAAATATTATGGGGTAGAGTACATGTCACCTAGTGAGAAAGGTGAATTCATGGAGTGGTATGAGAAACAGGAAAATACAACTTTTGACTTTAATTCTGAACTAAAGTCTTACTGTAAACAAGATGTTGAGATTCTGAGACACTCATGTGAACTTTACAGGGAGCGTGTCATGGAAATGACGCAGAAAAATGTTAAAATATACTGTAAGCGAGAAAAGAAAAAAATTGAAGTGTCCAGATGTGTTGATCCTTTTCAACTCGTAACCCTTGCATCTGTATGTATGTCAATGTACAGGTTTAAATTTCTTCCAAAAAAGACAATTGCCATTTTACTGGGTGATAATTATCACAAGACACAAAAACACTTTTCATCACTCGCTATACAGTGGCTCATGTATGTATCCCACACAGAGAACATAGCAATCCAACATGCTTTAAGAGGTGGTGAAAAACGAGTAGGAAAATATTTTTTAGACGGTTATGCCTATGTTAATGACAGACATATCGCATTCGAATTTCAGGGGTGTTTTTATCATGGGTGCCCAATCTGCTATAATGAATGCGATTCAAATAAGGTCACAAACACCTCCTATGGTCAATTATATTATGCCTTTTTAGCTAAAAAACGTTTTCTGCAGTGGTGTGGCTACACAGTGAGAGTCCTGTGGGAACATGAATGGAATGAAATGATTCAAAAAGATACTAATCTTCAATCATTTCTTCTCCAAATGGAATTCCCTACCCCTTTAGACCCCCGCGATGCTCTTTATGGGGGACATACTAATGCCATTAAACTTTATCACCAACTGAAACCTGGGGAGACACTACATTACTATGATTTCACCAGCCTGTATCCATTTGTAAACAAGACTAAAACATATCCCGTTGGCCATCCATACATTATCTATGAGGGATTTGGGTTCATTAAAAATTACTTTGGCATTGCCAAAGTCAAGGTCTACCCTCCGAGGGATTTATTTTTTCCTGTTCTACCGGTAAAACTCAACAAAAAATTATTGTTTCCTCTATGCTACACATGCTCTGTAAATTCGCAGACAGAGGAATGTACACATAGTGATGAAGAGCGGGCTCTGACAGGTACATGGTGAACTATAGAGCTTGAGATGGCCATAGAGAAAGGCTATAGGATAGCCCACATCTATGAAATTTGGGATTTTCCTAAAACCAGTGATACCCTGTTTTCTCGGTACATTAAATTACATCTTAGGGATAAGCAGGAGGCCTCAGGCTATCCCAGCTGGTGCACTGATGACAGTAAGAAACAACAGTACATTGATTCCTTTCTTGACAAAGAAGGGGTGCAATTACGCTCTGAAAATATAGGAGAGAACCCTGCTAAGAGACAGATCTCCAAACTTTTCTTAAATTCTTTATGGGGAAAGTTTGCCCAGAAATCTAATTTACCATGTACCAGCATTATTAGCGATCCTGATGAACTGTTTCAACATGTTTTTTTACCGTATTACGATGTTTCGATGTTGCATTTTATTGATGATGAAACCGCAACAATAGATTGGAAATATACAGAAGGGCACCACACCATCAACAAGAACACAAACATTTTTATAGCCTGTTTTACAACAGCGTATGCTAGACTAGAGCTTTACTCTCTGCTGGACAGGCTGCAGGAAAGGTGCCTTTATCACGATACTGATTCTGTTATCTTTGTGCAGAGAGAAGGTGAGTGGAGTCCTCCTTTTAGGTGATTACCTGGGGGAATTGACCAGTGAGATACCTGATGACACTTACATCACTGAGTTTGTATCTGCTGGCCCAAAGACCTACGGATACAAACTCAACACCGGTAAAACTGTCTTAAAAGTGAAGGGAATAACATTAAATGTTGGTAATGATCAATCTATTAATTTCAGCAGTCTAAAAGATCTTGTTCTGGACTACCCGCATAATTCTGATTCTGAAACGCAAAAACGTATTATCATAGAGCAGCCCGGCATTGTGACAAATAAAAAGTTCTGGTCTGTTGAAACAAGACTTCTTCGAAAAACCCAAAAGTGTGTTTACACAAAGCGCAGACCATTAGACGATTTTACCACTGTGCCATTTGGATATTAATTGTGACTCGTGATGGACCCACGTTTGCAACATCCATTCTCGTGTATTCTAGCAGGCCCGTCTAATTCTGGAAAAAGTTACTTTGTAAAACAATTGTTACATAATACTGACACTCATTTTTCTCATAAACCTGATAATATTGTATGGTTTTATTCCTGCTGGCAGAAACTATATGATGAAATCTCTCTTTCTTTTCCCTTCATCAGATTTGTGGAGGGTCTACCGCATACATTCGTAGATGATGAATTATTCCCTCCTGAAAAGGTAAATTTGACTATTGTTGACGATCTCATGGAAAGTGCTAGTGATAACTGCGAAATAGAAAAAGCATTTACCAAGTATGTCCACCACAGAAATCTCAGCATTTTCTACCTGGTACAAAACATATTTTGTCAAGGAAAGAAAAGCCGCACGATAAATTAAAACACAAAGTACATGGTCCTTTTTAATAACCCTCGGGATAAATTGCAAATTGTAACACCACCACGACAAATGTATCCAGGAAAAACACGCTATTTCATAGAAGCTTTTGAGGATGCCACGCGGGTGCCTTATGGGTATTTGTTGCTAGACTTAAGAGCGGATACCCCTGAGGACCTTCGCTTGAGGACGGGCCTGTTTCCTCCAGCGTTACCAGCTGTGTATGTTCAAAAGAAAAATACTTCTAAAAAGTGAATTTTAAACAAAATCAGACATTCTACACTGCGACCATAGTGTTGTAAAGATGTCGGAGAGAATACGGCGTAACTGGAAGCTCTTAAAAACACTGGTGAAGGCCCCACCTTCTATCAGAAAATCTATTTTGTGCAATGCGAGTCATGATTTAATTACAGCTATAGGGGAGATTGCATTAAACATCTTAAAAGGTTGAATCCCTCTGAAAGAGCGCCAAAAAAATATACTAAAAAAGTGGTGAAAAGCTATAAAAACCATGAGTAATAAATCTCACAGCATAAAGAAAAAGAAGCAGCTACTAAAGCAGACTGGTGGCTTTATAGGTCCTCTTTTAGGCTTTGCAATCCCAATAATAACAAGCCTGCTTACCGGCAAATAATGGAACATACCGAGAAAATGTATCTTGTTCCCAAGCAGGAGCTAATCAAACTTCGGCCCCCTATTACAGACATTCGCCAAAGCGTTATCCAACGTCTTGATGGTGAAATTAGTGAGATTTTACAGCGTCGTGACATGCCGGATGACGTGAAAATTAAAAAATATAGTGATGTACTGCAGAGATACTTGGTTCATGCTAAACAAGATGCTAAGGAACTATCAACTTTAAAGATCATTAACACTCCAGAATCTGATCACCAACAATTGTCAAATTCGCCCGTTGATAAAAGTCCCGCTGTCAATGAAATTGTAAGTCATGTAAATCCACGATATAAAAAGAATGCAGAACTTCTACTAAACAAGATGTTGCAAAACACAAATATTACATCGTGGAATGAGAAAAGCGAGTTTATTTTCAAAGGAAATGTAATACCCGGCTCTAATATGCTGGATTTGGTGCGTAACACAACTCAGAGCCATGCCCTAACCGGTAGGAATTTACCAAGGGGCTGGAATACATTTATGCACGCTATGGCCGAGTTAAATATGCCATCCACAGTTGTGGGTAATTCCACTACTAGAGCCCATTTAGATAAATTAAAAATGCCCATGAATGAAACTGATGGCTTGTATAATCCTCGAACCCTATCCACCCCCAGTCGTGCGATCCGACCTTTACACTTCTCACCATTAGGTATCACACAAGGTCCACTGATGCCTAAAAAAAGTACTGTTCCGTTACTACAATCCATGTGGCTCACTATGTAACATTGGTTCTGTTCAATTGTAATGCATTAAATTATTATGTAAGAAATATGATGTATATATTTATAATATTAAATATACAAATTGTTATATATGAATGTAACGCTTTTTGTAACACTTTATACTGTCCTGTATTATATATATAAATATATATATATATAATTTTGATTTGATTAACTGCAGGTCAGTGTGATAAATAAAATGTAATTGAATGCACTACTTCTAACATGACAGTGTAAATGTCAAATGTAATGTTTTCTAAAAACGTATTTGATTGTTGTTCAATAAACACTATTATATTTTTCATAAAAATGGCGTCTCTCATTTTTATTTACAATTCGAATAAAATGTTTCCTTTATTAAAATATTGGCCATATAAATAATATGCCCAATGAATCGATACTAAATAAAGTATAAAGTGTCTATAAAAGGTAACCATTTGTTTCCTTAATTAAAATATTGGCCATATACATAATATGCCCAATGAATCGATACAAATTAAAGTATAAAAATGCTATAAAAGGGACCCATTATTGGTCATATAAAAGCGTATCAAGCACATCCTTTTATATCAAACAATAGCGATTGATATAAAAGTGATTCAATCACGATCCTTTTATTCTACTTTTATTCTACTTTATTAAAAAGGCCTATAAAAGAGAAAATAATTGGACATATTAATATTTTGGCCTATGATACCATTTATATCAAAATTATATCAAATTGATATAAAAGTGTATCAAACACAACCCTTTTATAACAATTTGATATCAAATTGTATAAAAGGGGCGTGTTTGATACACTTTGATAGGGGCGTGGTACCTGTCAGATTTCTTTTTGACGAGTAATACAGCCCCCTTACTACTAATCTCAACTACCAACTCATGTGACCAAGGCAGGATGGTAAACTTGGAAAAATCACAAAAATAAATGGGTTTCATATACTGCTGCACTTGCTGTACTTTTTTATTACCCAATGCTTTGAATGGATGAAAAACTCCAAAAAAATGATAAATGAAGTGACTTGCTCTGTCCAAAAAACATGCAAAGGGCAAAATACTGATGACAATAAAGCAATGTGTGTGCATGAGATTTCTGAAATCTCAAAAGCCTAGTGTGGTGGAAACTGAAAGGAAAAGAGCGCAATAGGGTCTTATCCGAGAAAATAAAGATGTAAAACAATTAATTATACTCACCCTATGCAGGAGAGTAATGCATGTCAAATCCACTTAAAAAGTATATCTGGTAACGGATTGTAGAGAAAAGGAGGGGGCGCTGGAAAAAGGATGTTTCCATAGACAGTCCCGCGGTCAGTGGCACGCAGAAGAAGGAGCCGATTCCAAAGAAGAAGTATACCCAGAGCACCAAAAGGAGAAGGATCGCGTCCAGAGGGGGGAAGGAGAGGAGAATGGAGAGCGGAGAAAGTCCCACACATTGAAAGCGTGAAACAAAAAACCTGAACATGGAGAGACTAATAAAATAATACGCAATAGTTTTTAAGCAGGAAAAATGTATATGACAAGACCTAAAATAGTTATAGACACATAGCAAGTGCAGAGAACGGTAACCGGAATTGAACATAAAGTCGCAATCATAAAAATATATTGCAGATAAGAAATAAATGAGAATCAACTTTGTTAGACCGAATATCAGCCTAAAATAATTATTCAAACCAGGAGAAGAGGTATTAATTTATCTTTACAAAAAAACTTCAGTGATTTCGTTTAGACCATTAGGTCTTAAGGTATTCAGCCTATAAATCCAAAAAACTTCCTTTCTATTAAGTGACCCCATTCTGTCAGCAATATTATTCGGAATGTGTTCAATGGGACTGATTTTCAGACCATTTGGATTTTTATTATGTTCAACTGTACAATGTCTAGAAAGACCATGCTTTAAAAAACCTTTTTTGATATTGTGTCTGTGAGAGTTAATTCTTAAATGCAGGGGTTGGACTGTCCTACCCACATACTGCTTCCCGCATTCACACTCAATCAAGTAAATCACAAAGTCAGTGGTGCAGGACAGAAACTCCTTGATAGGGAAAACTTCGTTAGTACTAGTAGATTTAAAGTTCTTATCTTTATGTGCGATACAAATACAGCATAAACAATTCCTCTTGCCACATTTAAAAATACCCTTGGGGGGAGCCTTATATGCAGATAAAAACTCGTTACTATTTTTTACATTTTTTAAACGGCTAGGAGCCACTGCACTCTTGATGGTGGGGGCTCTTCTAAACGTTACACCAGGGTTACTTGGGAGGAATTTCTGTAGTATGGGATCATTTAATAGAATATGCCAGTTACTACTCAGAATTTTCCTAATTTCTATATGTTCAGAACAAAATTGCATAATAAAGTTAGTCATGAATTTATTGCTTTTAGATTTAACCGTTTTAGTGCCATTGATAAGACTATCTTGCGATAAATTAATGCAATTATTGAAGGCATTCGTAAGTAAATTATCAGGGTATTTTTTATCGATAAACCTATTTCTTAATAATTCTGCCTGGTCCTCAAAAACTTTCGTGTCTGTACAATTTTTTCTTATTCTTCTATATTGGTTTACAGGAATGTTCCTCAACCATTTCCCAAAATGACCGCTATTGAAAGGAATATAACTATTTGTATCAACATTTTTGAAAAAGGTTTTTGTTAAAATTCTATTATTCTCAATATAAATAGTTAGATCCAAAAAATTAATATTTTCCTTATCAAAGGTTGCTGAGAAGTTTAAACCCCAAATATTGTTATTAATGTCCCGAATAAAATCACCAATATTATTTCCAGAGTTGTCCCATATAAGGAACAAATCATCTATATATCTCTTATAGAAAATACAATTACTGTACCATCTAGATTTAAAAATATAAAAATCTTCAAATACCCCCATAAAAATATTAGCATAAGTTGGTGCCACCTTTGAGCCCATCGCGGTCCCGAGTTGC
The DNA here is from genome assembly GCF_039654945.1 of Dendrobates tinctorius. NCBI lineage: Eukaryota > Metazoa > Chordata > Amphibia > Anura > Dendrobatidae > Dendrobates > Dendrobates tinctorius. The sequence goes on along the minus strand of NW_027361692.1, from coordinate 3,091,762 downwards.
TGGTGGTATAAAATTCCATTAAAAGTGAAGTAATTATTATTCAATATAAAATCCATACCCTTTAATAAAAAGTTTTTTTGTCCTTTACTAAGTCTTTCATCTTTCAATAGGACCTTGTTGAAACATGCCAAACCCAAATTGTGCGGGATGTTTGAATACAACGAAGATACATCCATAGTCACCAGTATATATTGTGAATTCCATTCAATATGTTGTAAAAATTGGATTAATTGGGTAGAATCTTTAATGAAACTTTTTAGTACAGGAACATGAGAAACCATTATTCTGTCGATGTAATGTGATAAATTACTGGTTAATGAGTTGATGCCAGAGATGATAGGTCTCCCTGGGGGATTGACAAGGCATTTATGGATTTTAGGCAAGTGATAAAAGAAGGGGGTCCTTGGATTCATTATAGGAAGAAACTTCAGTTCATTTTTATCAAATATATTATTATTTTTACCCTCCAAGATTAAATTGTCATAGGCAACTCTGGACCTGGTTAAAGTCTCAAAAGGGACTTTGGTATAATATTTATCATCTGATAATATATTAAGGGCTTCGTTACAGTAATCATTTCTATTCTGGATTTCTATCCCTCCCCCCTTGTCTGCTGACCGAATTACTATTTCAGTATTGGATTTCAGTGTTTTCAAAGCAGTTTTTTCGTTATTTGTTAGATTACACTTATGACCACAAGCAACTTTAGTAGAAAAAATCTCTTTAAATTTCTTTTGAACAACATCACTGAAAACCTTTAGATAGTGGCCTCTATCTTCTACTGGATAGAATTTGGATTTGATTGGGACATTCAAATGAAAAATAGATTCACTATTTTCTTCACTATTATTTTGTGTATAGTCATTTCCACTATTACATATAGCTTTATTCATCTCTTTCATTGCAAAGTGTCTTTTTAGTGTAAGTTTTCTAATAAACAACTGGAGATCTAAAAAAAGATCAAAGTCATTTGTTTTATAAGTGGGACAAAAATTCAACCCTTTAGAGAGGACTTTAATTTCATCGGTAGTGAGAGTGTAGGAGGATAAATTAAAAATATTATTACCCACTGTAGAAGACTTATTTCTATCCATTATTTTACATTTATTTTCCCTTTCTTTTTTTCGGCCCCCTCTGCATCCTCTATAGAGCCCTTTCTTTTTCCAGTTCTTGGTGAAAAGAAGTTTTTTATCTGTGAGTTTTTTATTGTCTGCGGTAAAAAAGGAACTGTAGCGGTGTTATTAGTGTTCGAATTGTCAATTAAAACCGTATTAACATTAGGTGTATTAGAAGAATTATCAATAGGGGCAGGATTACCTTTGGATATATTCAAATCAATGTCCTCATATATAGAAAGGTCCAGTAGTGAGTTTAGGAATAGAATCGGGAAACTCAATAAGTGCAGGTGAGGAAAATTCCAAGGGGGTGGGTGTAATAATTTTGTCATGATTAATGGTGGGATTAACAGTGTCAATTAAATTCTTCTTAGTGCCATTATCATTAAGGTCTTTTATTTGTTATTTAATACTTTCTAAGTGTTTTATAGCTTCAATAAGCGGTGCAGTGGTTGCAGTACTTTTTATTACTGGAGGTTTGGAAAAAATGTTTTCCTTATTTCCAGTAAAGGGGCCTTTGGGAAGAAAACCTAAAGGTACAGAAGATTGTCCCAGGGTGGTTCTGTCTTTTATTTTTTCTTTTTCTGTTTCATTAGTTATTTTATTCAAAACCTCGGTATCATTATTATCTGTACTGAGTTTCTTCTCAACTGTTTTATTCTTATTTCTATAGTCCTCTCTATCTCTCTGTAATTTTTTTTTATTTTTTTAATATGGTTTCATGCTCCACTTGCATGACATGCGTTATGACGTTAGAGTTAATTTTCTTGTATTCTGGATGTTTATAAAAAGGGATAAGGTCTTTTGATAAATTCATAACCTTGAGAGCTGCCAGTTCAGCCAATTTAGACCTTTTCTTATATAATAATAAAATCATTTTGTGCATACAATTATTAAGATTATTGTCCCAGTCTTGCGTAAAGTTCAAATCGTTCATAAAGGGTGAGTCGAACACTAACCTCAGTCCACGAGGGCATATTTTCTCTTCTAAATAAATCGATAGAAAGCGAGCATCCAAACTGTAATGGAGTTCCTCCTTGATAGCTTCTTTGAAGCTGTAGAAAATCTTCCGGAGTGACCTTGTTTCATCTTCACTGAAGGGGTTAACAGTTTCCTCCTCACTAGTAGAAAAGCCAATATTTCCAATTGTTTGTAGTATTAGTCTTTCTCTTGACGAGAGTCTATTCTGAAAATATTCCATCCTTAAACAGAGTAACGGACCCTCTGCTGCTCCAAATCCAAAGCACCAACAGTGTTTTCCAGGCACCGTCAGAGGTTTAGAATAGTGGAAACTGAAAGGAAAAGAGCGCAATAGGGTCTTACCTGAGAAAATAAAGATGTAAAACAATTAATTATACTCACCCTATGCAGGAGAGTAATAGGCATAAAGGAACAGGGTCAGCTTGCTGCACATCCAAATGACCACGCCATGGCCATAAAATCTTCAGATTCACAAGTAGAATTTTTTATGGATTAGGGTATTTGAAGATTTTTATATTTTTAAATCTAGATGGTACAGTAATCGTATTTTCTATAAGAGATATATAGATGATTTGTTCCTTATATGGGACAACTCTGGAAATAATATTGGTGATTTTATTCGGGACATTAATAACAATATTTGGGGTTTAAACTTCTCAGCAACCTTTGATAAGGAAAATATTAATTTTTTGGATCTAACTATTTATATTGAGAATAATAGAATTTTAACAAAAACCTTTTTCAAAAATGTTGATACAAATAGTTATATTCCTTTCAATAGCGGTCATTTTGGGAAATGGTTGAGGAACATTCCTGTAAACCAATATAGAAGAATAAGAAAAAATTGTACAGACACGAAAGTTTTTGAGGACCAGGCAGAATTATTAAGAAATAGATTTATCGATAAAAAATACCATGATAATTTACTTATGAATGCCTTCAATAATTGCATTAATTTATCGCAAGATAGTCTTATCAATGGCACTAAAACGGTTAAATCTAAAAGCAATAAATTCATGACTAACTTTATTACGCAATTTTGTTCTGAACATATAGAAATTAGGAAAATTCTGAGTAGTAACTGGCATATTCTATTAAATGATCCCATACTACAGAAATTCCTCCCAAGTAACCCTGGTGTAACGTTTAGAAGAGCCCCCACCATCAAGAGTGCAGTGGCTCCTAGCCGTTTAAAAAATGTAAAAAATAGTAACGAGTTTTTATCTGCATATAAGGCTCCCCCAAGGGTATTTTTAAATGCGGCAAGAGGAATTGTTTATGCTGTATTTGTATCGCACATAAAGATAAGAACTTTAAATCTACTAGTACTAACGAAGTTTTCCCTATCAAGGAGTTTCTGTCCTGCACCACTGATTTTGTGATTTATTTGATTGAGTGTGAGTGCGGGAAGCAGTATGTGGGTAGGACAGTCCAACCCCTGCATTTAAGAATTAACTCTCACAGACACAATATCAAAAAAGGTTTTTTAAAGCATGGTCTTTCTAGACATTGTACAGTTGAACATAATAAAAATCCAAATGGTCTGAAAATCAGTCCCATTGAACACATTCCGAATAATATTGCTGACAGAATGGGGTCACTTAATAGAAAGGAAGTTTTTTGGATTTATAGGCTGAATACCTTTCGTTAATGGTCTTAACGAAATCACTGAAGTTTTTTTGTAAAGATAAATTAATACCTCTTCTCCTGGTTTGAATAATTATTTTAGGCTGATATTCGGTCTAACAAAGTTGATTCTCATTTATTTCTTATCTGCGACTTTATGTTCAATTCCGGTTACCGTTCTCTGCACTTGCTATGTGTCTATAACTATTTTAGGTCTTGTCATATACATTTTTCCTGCTTAAAAACTATTGCGTATTATTTTATTAGTCTCTCCATGTTCAGGTTTTTTGTTTCACGCTTTCAATGTGTGGGACTTTCTCCTTCCCCCCTCTGGACGCGATCCTTCTCCTTTTGGTGCTCTGGGTATACTTCTTCCTTGGAATCGGCTCCTTCTTCTGCGTGCCACTGACCGCGGGACTGTCTATGGAAACATCCTTTTTCCAGCGCCCCCTCCTTTTCTCTACAATCCGTTACCAGATATACTTTTTAAGTGGATTTGACATGCATACATTTTTTTGTTTTTACAAACCTTTTTATTCTTGTTTTTACCAACTTCCCATTTTTTATATAGTGTTCCATTTCTCATAGCGTTTTTAATCTGATCAGATGCGTTTTTTTTTATTCATATACATTTTTATTCATATATATTTTTTATTCATATATTTTTCTACATTTTTAGTACACACAATAAAGTTTTTTAAAGTCTATCAATTATATTTATTTTTATTTTCATTTCTATAAATATCATATATTTCCACACAAAGACGTTTATTTATTTTTTCTTCTTTTTCTTTCCCTTTTTCTCGGTGACATTTCATCTGTTCATTTAGAGTGGTGGACTATACACTGGCTATTGCTCCTTTTTGACTCCGTTCCTTCAGGTTCTTTTTGCGTTCTTTTTTTCTTATTTTTTTCTTTCATTTTCTTTTTTCTTTTTTTCCTTTTATTCAATTATCTGGAAATATACCAAATGAATTAATTTTGTTGGATGTATCAAGTTTTTAACACTTTTTGATACTGATGACCTCTGACTTTTATCCCCCTCCCAACATGTGATTCTTGGCGCCAATTTTTGAACTGTGTATGTATAAAACCGGCGATGTCTTTACCTGTCTGTACATGTCAATCCCTGAGGAAGAGGTTTTTAACTTCGAAACGCGTTGGGTAATAAATGTATTAAGCACACAACTTGTGAGGAGTGATGGTCTGGCAGCGCACGATTAATCCATAAAAAATTCTACTTGTGAATCTGAAGATTTTATGGCCACGGCGTGGTCATTTGGATGTGCAGCAAGCTGACCCTGTTCCTTTATGCCTATTACTCTCCTGCATAGGGTGAGTATAAATAATTCTTTTACATCTTTATTTTCTCGGATAAGACCCTATTGCGCTCTTTTCCTTTCAGTTTCCACTATTCTAAACCTCTGACGGTGCCTGGAAAACACTGTTAGTGCTTTGGATTTGGAGCAGCAGAGGGTCCGTTACTCTGTTTAAGGATGGAATATTTTCAGAATAGACTCTCGTCAAGAGAAAGACTAATGCTACAAACAATTGGAAATATTAGCTTTTCTACTAGTGAGGAGGAAACTGTTAACCCCTTCAGTGAAGATGAAACAAGGTCACTCCGGAAGATTTTCTACAGCTTCAAAGAAGCTATCAAGGAGGAACTCCATTACAGTTTGGATGCTCGCTTTCTATCGATTTATTTAGAAGAGAACATATGCCCTCGTGGACTGAGGTTAGTGTTCGACTCACCCTTTATGAACGATTTGAACTTTACGCAAGACTGGGACAATAATCTTAATAATTGTATGCACAAAATGATTTTATTATTATATAAGAAAAGGTCTAAATTGGCTGAACTGGCAGCTCTCAAGGTTATGAATTTATCAAAAGACCTTATCCCTTTTTAAAAACATCCAGAATACAAGAAAATTAACTCTAACGTCATAACGCATGTCATGCAAGTGGAGCATGAAACCATATTAAAAAAATAAAAAAAATTACAGAGAGATAGAGAGGACTATAGAAATAAGAATAAAACAGTTGAGAAGAAACTCAGTACAGATAATAATGATACCGAGGTTTTGAATAAAATAACTAATGAAACAGAAAAAGAAAAAATAAAAGACAGAACCACCCTGGGACAATCTTCTGTACCTTTAGGTTTTCTTCCCAAAGGCCCCTTTACTGGAAATAAGGAAAACATTTTTTCCAAACCTCCAGTAATAAAAAGTACTGCAACCACTGCACCGCTTATTGAAGCCATAAAACACTTAGAAAGTATTAAAAAACAAATAAAAGACCTTAATGATAATGGCACTAAGAAGAATTTAATTGACACTGTTAATCCCACCATTAATCATGACAAAATTATTACACCCACCCCCGTGGAATTTTCCTCACCTGCACTTATTGAGTTTCCCGATTCTATTCCTAACTCACTACTGGACCTTTCTATATATGAGGACATTGATTTGAATATATCCAAAGGTAATCCTGCCCCTATTGATAATTCTTCTAATACACATAATGTTAATACGGTTTTAATTGACAATTCGAACACTAATAACACCGCTACGGTTCCTTTTTTACCGCAGACAATAAAAAACTCACAGATAAAAAACTTCTTTTCACCAAGAACTGGAGAAAGAAAGGGCTCTATAGAGGATGCAGAGGGGGCCGAAAAAAAGAAAGGGAAAATAAATGTAAAATAATGGATAGAAATAAGTCTTCTACAGTGGGTAATAATATTTTTAATTTATCCTCCTACACTCTCACTACCGATGAAATTAAAGTCCTCTCTAAAGGGTTGAATTTTTGTCCCACTTATAAAACAAATGACTTTGATCTTTTTTTAGATCTCCAGTTGTTTATTAGAAAACTTACACTAAAAAGACACTTTGCAATGAAAGAGATGAATAAAACTACATGTAATAGTGGAAATGACTATACACAAAATAATAGTGAAGAAAATAGTGAATCTATTTTTCATTTGAATGTCCCAATCAAATCCAAATTCTATCCAGTAGAAGATAGAGGCCACTATCTAAAGGTTTTCAGTGATGTTGTTCAAAAGAAATTTAAAGAGATTTTTTCTACTAAAGTTGCTTGTGGTCATAAGTGTAATCTAACAAATAACGAAAAAACTGCTTTGAAAACACTGAAATCCAATACTGAAATAGTAATTCGGTCAGCAGACAAGGGGGGAGGGATAGTAATCCAGAATAGAAATGATTACTGTAACGAAGCCCTTAATATATTATCAGATGATAAATATTATACCAAAGTCCCTTTTGAGACTTTAACCAGGTCCAGAGTTGCCTATGACAATTTAATCTTGGAGGGTAAAAATAATAATATATTTGATAAAAATGAACTGAAGTTTCTTCCTATAATGAATCCAAGGACCCCCTTCTTTTATCACTTGCCTAAAATCCATAAATGCCTTGTCAATCCCCCAGGGAGACCTATCATCTCTGACATCAACTCATTAACCAGTAATTTATCACATTACATCGACAGAATAATGGTTTCTCATGTTCCTGTACTAAAAAGTTTCATTAAAGATTCTACCCAATTAATCCAATTTTTACAACATATTGAATGGAATTCACAATATATACTGGTGACTATGGATGTATCTTCGTTGTATTCAAACATCCCGCACAATTTGGGTTTGGCATGTTTCAACAAGGTCCTATTGAAAGATGAAAGACTTAGTAAAGGACAAAAAAACTTTTTATTAAAGGGTATGGATTTTATATTGAATAATAATTACTTCACTTTTAATGGAATTTTATACCACCAGCAACTCGGGACAGCGATGGGCTCAAAGGTGGCACCAACTTATGCTAATATTTTTATGGGGGTATTTGAAGATTTTTATATTTTTAAATCTAGATGGTACAGTAATTGTATTTTCTATAAGAGATATATAGATGATTTGTTCCTTATATGGGACAACTCTGGAAATAATATTGGTGATTTTATTCGGGACATTAATAACAATATTTGGGGTTTAAACTTCTCAGCAACCTTTGATAAGGAAAATATTAATTTTTTGGATCTAACTATTTATATTGAGAATAATAGAATTTTAACAAAAACCTTTTTCAAAAATGTTGATACAAATAGTTATATTCCTTTCAATAGCAGTCATTTTGGGAAATGGTTGAGGAACATTCCTGTAAACCAATATAGAAGAATAAGAAAAAATTGTACAGACATGAAAGTTTTTGAGGACCAGGCAGAATTATTAAGAAATAGGTTTATCGATAAAAAATACCCTGATAATTTACTTACGAATGCCTTCAATAATTGCATTAATTTATCGCAAGATAGTCTTATCAATGGCACTAAAACGGTTAAATCTAAAAGCAATAAATTCATGACTAATTTTATTACGCAATTTTGTTCTGAACATATAGAAATTAGGAAAATTCTGAGTAGTAACTGGCATATTCTATTAAATGATCCCATACTACAGAAATTCCTCCCAAGTAACCCTGGTGTAACGTTTAGAAGAGCCCCCACCATCAAGAGTGCAGTGGCTCCTAGCCGTTTAAAAAATGTAAAAAATAGTAACGAGTTTTTATCTGCATATAAGGCTCCCCCCAAGGGTATTTTTAAATGCGGCAAGAGGAATTGTTTATGCTGTATTTGTATCGCACATAAAGATAAGAACTTTAAATCTACTAGTACTAACGAAGTTTTCCCTATCAAGGAGTTTCTGTCCTGCACCACTGACTTTGTGATTTACTCGATTGAGTGTGAATGCGGGAAGCAGTATGTGGGTAGGACAGTCCAACCCCTGCATTTAAGAATTAACTCTCACAGACACAATATCAAAAAAGGTTTTTTAAAGCATGGTCTTTCTAGACATTGTACAGTTGAACATAATAAAAATCGAAATGGTCTGAAAATCAGTCCCATTGAACACATTCCGAATAATATTGCTGACAGAATGGGGTCACTTAATAGAAAGGAAGTTTTTTGGATTTATAGGCTGAATACCTTAAGACCTAATGGTCTTAACGAAATCACTGAAGTTTTTTTGTAAAGATAAATTAATACCTCTTCTCCTGGTTTGAATAATTATTTTAGGCTGATATTCGGTCTAACAAAGTTGATTCTCATTTATTTCTTATCTGCAATATATTTTTATGATTGCGACTTTATGTTCAATTCCGGTTACCGTTCTCTGCACTTGCTATGTGTCTATAACTATTTTAGGTCTTGTCATATACATTTTTCCTGCTTAAAAACTATTGCGTATTATTTTATTAGCCTCTCCATGTTCAGGTTTTTTGTTTCACGCTTTCAATGTGTGGGACTTTCTCCGTTCTCCATTCTCCTCTCCTTCCCCCCTCTGGACGCGATCCTTCTCCTTTTGGTGCTCTGGGTATACTTCTTCTTTGGAATCGGCTCCTTCTTCTGCGTGCCACTGACCGCGGGACTGTCTATGGAAACATCCTTTTTCCAGCGCCCCCTCCTTTTCTCTACAATCCGTTACCAGATATACTTTTTAAGTGGATTTGACATGCATACATTTTTTTGTTTTTACAAACCTTTTTATTCTTGTTTTTACCAACTTCCCATTTTTTATATAGTGTTCCATTTCTCATAGCGTTTTTAATCTGATCAGATGCGTTTTTTTTTTATTCATGTACATTTTTATTCATATATATTTTTTATTCATATATTTTTCTACATTTTTATTACACACAATAAAGTTTTTTAAAGTCTATCAATTATATTTATTTTTATTTTCATTTCTATAAATATCATATATTTCCACACAAAGACGTTTATTTATTTTTTCTTCTTTTTCTTTCCCTTTTTCTCCGTGACATTTCATCTGTTCATTTAGAGTGGTGGACTATACACTGGCTATTGCTCCTTTTTGACTCCGTTCCTTCAGGTTATTTTTGCGTTCTTTTTTTCTTATTTTTTTCTTTCATTTTCTTTTTTCTTTTTTCTTTTTTCTTTTTTTCCTTTTATTCAATTATCTGGAAATATACCAAATGAATTAATTTTGTTGGATGTATCAAGTTTTTAACACTTTTTGATACTGATGACCTCTGACTTTTATCCCCCTCCCAACATGTGATTCTTGGCGCCAATTTTTGAACTGTGTATGTATAAAACCGGTGATGTCTTTACCTGTCTGTACATGTCATCCCCTGAGGAAGAGGTTTTTAACTTCGAAATGCATTGGTTAATAAATGTATTAAGCACACAACTTGTGAGGAGTGATGGTCTGGCAGCGCATGCTTAATCCATAAAAAATTCTACTTGTGAATCAAAAGCCTAGTGTGAACTTAACCTAAGAGAGTGACAAACTAAGTAGTACTTTCAACCAGCTTGTATCACACAAAGAATTCATGTATTTCATTGAGCTAATTGAGTGAACATCAACAGTGCAGAAAGAAAAAGTGAACTTTTGTGTTAATTAGCTCTCCAAGAGCTAATTGGTAAAAGGTGTCACTGTATCTACCAAGTGTAAGTGTTTCTGCTGAGTACTGAAATACTATATTGCAAGATCAAATGTAAAATGCTACTGAACTAGGAATGTAGGCTTTGCCCTCATCAATTTTACTAGTTTTCCTTGAATTCTTTACTTTTCATAGTTGCTCCCAGAAGACAAAAACACTGAATAATTGCCAGTCTTTTCTAAACAACCTCATAATTTCAATTCTACCACTTAGCAAGATGCATCTTTATGTGTTTCCTAAGGAGCTGCTCCAGAATTTGTCATAAAAACTTTGACCCAACGGGACTTTTTTTTCTCTCCGTGCACACCACACTGAATGAAATGTTAATGAGAATATTTACTGCATGATAAATTACTATAAGAGAGTCTTGTAATTAAATGGAATTGTATATTCCTTTCTGACAGAAGGTAAATATTTATGTTACTCTGTACACTGGAAATAAAAATAACTGCAATAAGACCTGGGATTGTGTTTATGCTGGGTCTGAGAAAATAAAATAAAAAACAACTTGAGTTTAAGTGGGAATATTGCGCATAAGCAGTGATGACATTTTACAGGACATGTTATTAGACATTTTTGTACCAATGATCTCTTTCTTTAGATCCTGTTAAATGTTTAGGATCACTTTGCAAGCAGACAGTTATCATTAATGATAATAATAAATGCAACACCTTGTACATTCAAAATACATCTAGACTCTTTCTATTCTGAAAGACATATTTTCTTTTTTTAAATTTTCAGAACTGTGTGTGGTGCCCCTGAGGATCCAGTCGCCACAGAGGTACTGCACCTCAGCCAGAGGTGTGGTACCCCACTCTCGGGTAAGGAGGGGACACTATCCGGTACCCACACACTAGCACCCAACACCACACCTTTTCCAGGCCAGGGAGGAACTAGGAAGAGGGTGTGGGTGGAGTAAGTAGATAAGGGTAGGACAGCTGGAGAGAAAGCTGACAGTTGGTAGTGGAGAGTTGTCATGGAAAAGGGAGTCAGTTGGAGCAAGTGAGGAGAGAGGAGTGACGTAGGAGGAGAAGGGCTTGAGTGAAGAAGAAGGGGTCCTAGGGGCCAGGGTTGTGAAGAATCCACCCGTGGCACCCGATTCCACAACTACCATAGTCGGGTGGAGGGACCAGGTCCCAGTGGGGACCGGCCCCAGACTAGTGGAGAGACTGTAGGACTCAGCTAGCGAACCAGAGGCTGTAGTATATGTATGTGCAACAGCGAAATCCACACACAATCACTAAAAAGGCAGCCACATAGGGTCAAGGGGACCAGGAGGTCATCGCCTGACAGGACCTGAGGCTGCTGGCTTGGGATACTGTGTGTGAGGCGCAGGGCAGGAGGGCATGAGTCATCTCAGAGAGACGACCTGGGAAGGTACACAAGAAGCGGGTCCCGGAAAAGTGCACTCAAACTACCTGAGAGCTGGCTGGGCCACCAACCCGGAGGACACAGCACCCAGCTGGTGATTGTAACCTAACGACTGTGAGTAAAATGTGAAGACTGCACCCTGCTGTGTCCTCAGATCCTCAGATTTATTTACTGTGTCACCTGCCCTGCACTACAACAGTTACCATCATCATATTTACCCTATAACTGCCCTGGGGCTCGCTCTACCTGTGGAGAGCTGGAACATCTCTGCTGCATCACCAACTGCCCCAGTGGACCTGAATTGCAGCGTCGGCCATCTATTGCTGAACACCATGGGTGGCGTCATGACTTAATCACTTATAAACTTTCCCCCTTACATTTTATGCACGCCCAGTGCCATGGACTTGGTCACTGCTGCCATGACTTTCTCTGAAAAACTGACTGGTCCAGAACGAGTACCCCTGGCTCTAGTGGGCATTGCAAACTTGACATCAATGAACAGGATCTACCGACCCATTAAACCGGGTCCCGTGTGGCCAGAGACTATGCAAAAGGGAGTAGTGTAGCTTCTCATTGTGAGCTTGGTTGCCGAAAGGTGCAAAAGCTATGCCTGCCCAATGTAAAGACTTCAATAAATAATGACTTGTCTGTCTGCCGAGGGAATCCGCCTCCTGGTGTGGTCGACAGCAAAAGAGAGATGAACTGCCCACGAAAGGGAAAGGGCGGAAGGAGCACTAGAGAGTGTGTGACAAGGAACTCGGTGAACACCATGGCGAGCAGTGGTCGGAGAGCTCGTGAGCGTGGGGTGGAAGCGGTGGGCTCTCCCAGCCGACAGGATGGAAACCCAGACCAGTTGACCGCGGTAGACCCATAATTTCTTAGAGCTGAGATGGATAAGCAAAGCTAGCTCCCAAAGACACAGATCACAGTGATGTTGAAATGGAGGGAGGTTCTGCTGGAAAAGGTGTCCGAGCGGTGGGCAGCCTAGCGACCAGCATCCCCAACCCCCAGGAGGAGATAGAGGAGTCTGGCACCAGAGAGGCAAAAGATGCAGGTACTGACATTGCCCCGGTGGCCGAAGAAACCCTGGTTGGGCCCTTTAAACCCCCACCAGCCCTCAAACCTGGCCAGGTGTTCAGGGATTTAGCCTGGAACCGGTAATAGAATCATAGAATCATAGAATCGTAGAGTTGGAAGGGACCTCCTGGGCCATCTTGTCCAACCCCCTGCTCAAAGCAGGATTCGCTAAATCATCCCAGTCAGATGTCTGTCCAGCCTCTGTTTGAAGACTTCCATTGAAGGAGAACTCACCACTTCTCGTGGCAGCCTGTTCCACTCATTGATCACTCTAACTGTCAAAAAGTTTTTTCTAATATTTAATCTGTGTCTCCTCCCATTCAGTTTCATCCCATTGCTTCTAGTCTTTCCTTGTGCAAATGAGAATAAAGTTGATCCTTCTACAATGTGACAGCCCTTTAAATATTTGTAGACAGCTATTAAGTCTCCTCTCAGTCTTCTCTTTTGCAAACTAAACATTTCCAAATCCTGCAACCTTTCCTCATAAGACAGGGTTTGCAGACCGGTCACCATTCTGGTCGCTCTTTTCTGAACTTGCTCCAGTTTGTTGATGTCTTTTTTAAAATGTGGTGCCCAAAACTGGACACAATATTCCAGATGAGGTCTGACCAAAGAGGAGTAGAGGGAAATAATGACTTCACGTGATCTAGACTGTATGCTTCTGTTAATACATCCTAGAATTGCATTTGCCATTTTTGCTGCTGTATCACACTGTTGACTCATATTCAGTCTGTGATCTATTAGTATACCCAAGTCTTTTTCACATGTGCTGTCACTTAGCCCTATTCCTCCCATTATGTATATGCTTTTTTCATTTTTATTGCCCAGATGTAGTATTTTGCATTTCTCCCTGTTAAAAACCATTCTGTTAGTTGCTGCCCACTTCTCCAGTTTATTTATATCTTTTTGAATCCTCTCTCTCTCTTCTCTAGTATTAGCTATCCCTCCTAGGTTTGTGTCATCAGCAAATTTAATCAGTTTACCCTCAATTCCTTCATCTAAATCGTTGATAAAGATGTTGAACAATACAGGGCCCAGGACAGAGCCCTGTGGTACCCCACTTGACACATTCTTCCAACTGGATGTGCAGCCATTTACGACCACTCTTTGGGTCCGATCACTAAGCCAGTTATGAATCCACCTAACAGTTGCCTTGTCCATTCCATACTTAGTCATTTTTTCAATAAGGATTGTATGAGAGACTTTGTCAAATGCTTTGCTGAAGTCAAGATATACTATATCTACAGCATTTCCTTGATCCACCCAATCAGTGATTCCGTCATAGAAGGAAATTAAGTTAGTCTGACATGACTTATTAGTTACAAACCCATGCTGACTCTGTTTAATCACTTCATTCTTATCCAGGTACTGACAAACATGTTGTTTAATAATTTGTTCAAAGATCTTTCCTGGTATAGAAGTCCTCAGACACCAGGGATAAACTGGTGATTCCACTACAGCCTGAACCCATGCCCTGGAAGGTGCACAGTGAGAGGGTGGTTTTTCATTGGGGACACATGGGAATGGAGCTGATGGGGTTCCTTGAGGAGGCCCAGGTGGGAGAAGCCTGGGTGGAGACCATCAGTTGGGAGGACTATTGCCGATAGCAGGTAACCAAGGTGGATGCGGAGGAGCAAGAGCGTGAAACCCTGTGGAGAGCAATGGAGGCCAGAAATATGAAGTCCAAGGCCCAGGTCCGTAAAGCTAGACCCACTGATCGGGGTCCGCAGAGGCAAGGCACTGTAGTCTCTTTTGACTTTAAAAGGGGCTGGGGTTTATTAAGGAGCCCAGAGTGGCCTCAGAACTGTTTGTGACTGATCGAGACGTGGAGTCACACTTACTAGAGGGGCACCCTGATTGTGATCTGTACCTGGGGGTCTTGTGTCCTTCATCGAGCATGTGGGCAAACGGTGGTGGAATGCCCTAAATGTAAGAAAAGTACATGTTGGCCCAATGTCAGTAGTTGCAGAGCTAGCAAGACAACCAGCAGCTTCAACCCTGGACACTGCACCAGTCCCTCCAGCCTCAACTAAAGTTGCAGTGCGGACACAGGCAACTCTAACCTTGGCTGCAGGACCTGCTCAGTTTGTGTCATCCAGTTTGATACACAAAAAAGAACTTCTGGGATAAGGAGATTGCAGGCCCACAGAACTGCCTTGGAAGAAAAATTGAGAATTGGCACAATGTGAATGTAAATAGTTAGTTAACCTGGTTAGGTCTCATTAATTTAAAGACAATGTGGTAATGAACAGTGAATGGCTAGAACTTTACTTGCAAATAGTTAGCACCCTACACCTTACAATTCACCAAAGAAGAAAAACCTTCTGGCGTGGCCGAAAAGTGGTTCAACAAGTTGATCAGCTATGTCCTGTAGCCATGCCAAGGGCCAACATTGGGGGTTTAAGACGGGTTCCCCCATATTGCACTTAGGACAATAAGAAGAGCATCCGGGTTCGGGATCTCACTGAAACCTGTTGAACTTGATAGAGAAAGTTTTTATTTACAGTACAGCTATATTTTATATTTCTAGAATAATTTCTATTTATAGTATAGCTATATTTTATATTTCTAGTAGTTATATGCAATGTTCAAATAAAAAGTACCTCCCATAAAGGGAAGAAAGAGTTACCTGTTTGACCTGTTAAACTGTTTTACTTGTTGAAATGCATTTCTGAAAATTGTTTGCATGTTTTAACAACTGTTTTGCTCTGTTCCAGCTCGCGGACATGCTGTGTTTTACAGGGGGGTATGTGGCACCCCTGAGGGTCCAGTTGCCACAAAGGTACTGCACCTCAGCAAGAGGTGTGGTACCCCACTCTCGAGTAAGGAGGGGGCACTACCTGGTACACTCACACTAGCACCCAACACCACACCTTTTCCAGGCCAGGGAGGAACTAGGTAGAGGGTGTGGGTGGAGTAAGTAGATAAGGGTAGGACAGCTGGAGAGAAAGCTGACAGTTGGTAGTGGAGACTTGTCATGGAAACGAGAGTCAGTTGGAGCAAGTGAGGTGAGAGGAGTGACATAGGAGGAGAAGGGCTCGAGTGAAGGAGAAGGGGTCCTAGGGGCCAGGGTTGTGAAGAATCCACCTGTGGCACCCGAATCCACGTGGACAGTAGTCAGGTGGAGGGACCTGGTCGCAGCGAGGACCAGCCCCAGACTAGTGGAGAGACTGTAGGACTCAGCTAGCGAACCAGAGGCTGTAGTATCTGTATGTGCAACAGCCAAATCCACAAACTATCGCTAAAAAGGCAGCCACATAGGGTCAAGGGGACTGAAGAGGAGGAGGCGGTGCAGGAGCTGTACACAGTGGGGGCAACCCTGATTGACGTAGGGCACACAATCCTTGGCGTCGAAAGGACGTGTTCCATCCCAAGGTCTGACCAGGTCCCAGCTTCCACTATGTTAAACCAGTGTGCCGTCAGCGAGATGTAATGTCCCTGGCCACAAGCCCTTGTCTACGTGTCCGTGGTTAGGTATACCTTCCCAATAACTGCATTGTTGAGGGCACGGGTAATGTTGTAGGACACGTGCTTGTGTAATGCCGGGATGGTAGAGAGGGAGAAATAGTGGTGGCCGGGGACCGAATACCTTGGGACGGCCTCCGCCATCAGGTTGCGGAAAGTTTCCATCTCCATGAGCCTAAAAGGCAACATTTCGACTTCAAGCAGATGAGAAATATGAAAATTGAGTACTGTGGCCTGTGGGGCGTTGGCTGCGTATTTACGCTTACGTTCCAATGACTGGGGTATGGACAACTGAAGGCTGCACTGTGACAAGGATGTGGACGTGCTTGAAGATGGTGGTATTTGACTGTGGGCAACGGCGGGTGCAAGGCAGGAGGCAACTTTGAATGCACCGTGGACAGGGGATTGACTTGCACACACAACAGTGGAAGAAGCAGTGGTGTCATCCACAGAAACTGTTCCTGGAGGTCGGGTGATTTGCTGCCTTGTGCCTGATCATGCT
Source organism: Dendrobates tinctorius (assembly GCF_039654945.1). Lineage (NCBI taxonomy): Eukaryota > Metazoa > Chordata > Amphibia > Anura > Dendrobatidae > Dendrobates > Dendrobates tinctorius. Next base: position 3,075,128 of record NW_027361692.1, on the reverse strand, counting down.
GGTGGTGGTAAGGCTGGTAGTTTTGCTACCCCTGCTGATGCTGGCATGGCAGGTGTTGCAAATGGCCTGTTTGGGGTTATCGGCAAAGTCTTTAAAAAAATAACCAGACTCGGGAAGACCTAACAGTTGGACTGGCAACTTCCGTCAGGTTGGTGTTACGGGGAATAGTTGCACGCCTTCTGTCTGCAGCCACCACACTGCTTCTTCCTGCCTGAAGTGGTGTGATGTCTACCTCCCCCTGTGTGCTCCTGTCCTCCTGCCAGGTTAGGTCTGTTACTACATCATCCATCACCTCATCTCCCACTTCCCCACCCTGGGCCTCCTCCTGAATTTCCGGCAATTGTGTCTCATCATCGTCCACCTCTTGTGACCGTGGCTGCTCAAAGATTTATGCAATGCTACATGGAATATCATCTTGCCCCACTTTAAGTGGACTGGGCGAGAGGCGTGAATCTCCAAATGGAAAACTGAACAGCTCTTTGGAGTGTCCGAGTGTGGGATCAGTTGTCTCAGGGCACTCAGCATGGTGGGAGGAAGGAGGGTCAGGGTAAGGAATATGCAGTCCCAATTCACGGCAACTGTGACTTGACCGTGCTGAAGACAGGTTGTTGGTGGTTGTGGATAGGTAACTGGAAGTATTATCTGCTATTCAACTAACAACCTTTTCACACTGCTCGGGCTTCAATAGTGCCATCTTGCCACAGTCCCCTAGGACTTTGGATACTAAGATCCAGATAGAAGATATAGGTGTTTTTAGTGGCCCAATTTCAGCTTGCCCATGTCCTCGGTCGGCACCATCACCATTGGTCCACTTCCTTGTCCCTTGCCAAGGATCTTGCCCATTGCAAATGGACTAGAATATTAGACACGTTCAATACAAAAGGGTGATTTGGGAGGCAACTTGTATGTGATACGTGTCCTGGAAAACCACCCATTTACCTATCTGTACTTTAGGTTAAAATGTGTTTTGCCTCATCAGATTTAATAAATGCTATAACAGACTGCAAATAAAATACAATGTGTAGGCCTAAGACTGGTTTCAAACTTGCGTTTTTTGCGCAAAAAAAGCATGCGTTTTTTTCCCTATACTTTACATGGGTGCGCATACACATGCGTTTGTACGCGTTTGTATGCGCATGCGTTTTTTTGTAGTGTGCACTCAGGCGCACAAAATGTATCCTTTGCATTTTTTGTGCGTCCGACTTGTCCCTAAAAAACGCAATGCGTTTTTTTTCACCCAAACACGCATTATAGTCTATGGGTGAGCTGACGTGCGCATGGTAATATTTTTGGGGGGAGTAAAAAAAATTACTGTATTGTCAGCCATAAAGTTTAAACTGCTTTGTGTTAAATTACGGTGGATTTAAACTCCAAAAAACACTTACAAAAATACACTGTATTGAATTTGTCATCCATACAGTTTAACGGGCTTTGTGTGAAATTACGGTGGTAGTAAACCTTTTTGAGTCTAGGAATAATAATACATGACAATTTGAACAGAATGTGTATGAGGCCCTCCTTTATGTCTAATACAGGGCATATCCATGTCCCTAATTTTTGGCACTTCTTGCTTCCTTCATTAAATACACTGAAAATTCCAATTAAAAAAAATCTAATTTGGTTTACTTAAATTATAATTATAAAAATTGTTTTTAAATTTATCTTTATATACAAGTCATTATACAGAAAAAATGTTTCTTAACTTTTTTCTGTAAGCTCCCATTTGTGATCGATTTTGAATTTTTTATTGTTAGTCCTTAAAGTGGAGTAAAAGTGTGACACCATTGTTCTCAGCAGCTACCTGTGAGTCAAAGATGCTTCCAAGGGTCTTCCCCATGCTGTTCTCCTTCCATTCAGCACTATTTCCACCAATTTCAACATTTTTACTTCCCCCAGAGTTCTTCAGAGTTCCTGCCAGAAAAATGCTCTGATTGCCTCATGACTTATCAGTAGTGTTGAGCATTCCAATACTGCAAATATCGGGTATCGGCCGATATTCGCGGTATCGAAATTCCGATACTGAGTTCCGATACTTTTGTCAAGGTAGCTATTTAGGGAGGGCTAAATTAACCCTTCACGGTTGAGCCAGTAATGTCCAAATTATTCTAGTGTTGCTAGCAACTCAAATGACCACACGGAGACGGGGGTCTCTGTACGGGAGGATCGAGGCAGATCACTAAGCCCCTTTATTTTAGTCACATCTTTTATAATCTTTTGCTTAATTATGCAAGGTTCTCAAGTACCAATAGCATCATTTCACTTTGTAAGCCAATAATATTGCAAGAAAACCGGAAACTACATATATGTCCGTCATAGAAAGTAGTATAATGGCATATTCTCAAGAGTTTTACACCCCCGCCTCCCTTATCTTTGCACCTGATGAGAACAGTCTGGTTTCATGACAGCCCTTGCCAATTACGAAAATTTATCTTACAGCAACAAAAATGAAGAAACGAAACCTTCAGAGAATGGACAAAGCGAAACTTCAGCTCTGATTTTAGCATTAACCCTTCACACTTTTTGCATATCAAATACCGGAATCGGAAGTTCCCATAATGCTATGAGCGAGTTTGATTTGATTCAGCCAATGAGGAATCCTAAGAAGTGTGGGTACATCCTGTTAGGCATGTAGGCATGTTAATTAATTACATGGCTGTGATTGGCTGCGAGCAGACCAACCACCCAGCTGCTCCTCCCCCAGACACACGCTGAACAGTGACCTATGGAAAGTGAAACTAGTGAGGGAGGAGGAAAGGACAAGTTCTCATTTCAATGCCAGAACACCCCCCCCCGGACATTTATCTTAGAAGCAAGAGATGATATCTTGGAAACCCTGCAGACTAGCCACAGAAGGTAAATTACTTATTGTCAGCATTCTGCAGCCTAGATATGCACTGAGATTATGTGAAAAGCCCAGACAACCTGTTCTGTTATGTATTTCCACCAAGTTAGATCGCCCGCCAGGGCTGGTGGGATACTCGGTACCAGGCACGTTGGTTTCAATGGGAGATGTCACGGTAGCTGTGACCCGGTCCGTGGCCCTGGGCATCCATTGTAAAAGGGAAATGTTGAATGTGTGGATGATGATTAAAGTTTATGAGTGAATGATTCGTGACGCCACCTGTGGTGTTTGGCAATGAAGATGTTAAGCCGACTCTGCAGACAGATCCTCTGGGACAGACGGTGTGGTGCAGCAATGATGTTGTGGCCCTCCACAAGTAGGGCTGTAGTCCCAGGGCAGTGTAGATGGAGAGGTAGTGAAGAGACGTAGATGGTGCAGTGCCAGGCACAGAGATGTAGCAATGCTGAGTGTGTTGGCGCAGGAATAGCTGGAGGACACCAGGGCATGTAGTTCCACAGCTTTACTCACAGTCTGCTGTGCAAACAGGTGCCCGCATCCGTGCCGTGTCCTCCGGGTCAGGGGCTCAGTCAACCTCCAAGCTAGATGAAACACTCCGTTCCAACACTCCGCCAACATGTGCCTTTTCTGAACGTCTCCCTCTATTGCTACACAACCCCTTTAACATAGTCAATATCTTTGTAACTCCGAACGTCTTAAAAAAAAATAATTCCTGCTATTCCATTTGATTGGGCTAAACCTCTATGCCTTTAATGTCTCCTCGACCTTCCACAATACATTCTACATTATTCTTAGTTGTTTTCCTTCATGTAGAATTAATCTACAAGGAAAGAAAGGGTTTTATTTTAATTCCGATATTTCTGTCCCATTGACTTGCATTGGTTTCTGGTATCGGAATCGGCCATAACCGATACTTTTTGGGGATCAGTCCGATCCAATCCGATCAAAGATTTCACGATATCGGAAGGTATCGCTCAACACTACTTATCAGGTGTGGACACTGACAGCTTTGGGCCCCTGTGCAAGAAATCGGTCTGGACCCCCCTCCCTGACTGATATACTGCTTATGATGAAGGCAATCTGTCAATGGGACCCCCAGAGCCTTGGGCTCTGAGAAGCAAGCCAGATTGCCCTCATTATTACTGCTCAGTATATATACATATTTATTTTTTCACTGAAATGGAGATATATATAATGTATGTGTGTAATAAATATATATATATATATATATATATATAGTGCCTTGCGAAAGTATTTGGCCCCCTGGAACTTTTCAACCTTTTCCCACATATCATGCTTCAAACATAAAGATACAAAATGTAAATTTTTGGTGAAGAATCAACAACAAGTGGAACACAATTGTGAAGTTGAATGAAATTTATTGGTTATTTTAAATTTTTGTGGAAATTCAAAAACTGAAAAGTGGGGCGTGCAATATTATTCAGCCCCTTTAACTTAATACTTTGTTGCGCCACCTTTTTCTGCGATTAAAGCTGCAAGTCGCTTGGGGTATGTCTCTATCAGTTTTGTACATCGAGAGACTGAAATTCTTGCCCATTCTTTCTTGGCAAACAGCTCGAGCTCAGTGAGGTTTGATAGAGATTGTTTGTGAACAGCAGTTTTCAGCTCTTTCCACAGATTCTCGATTGGATTCAGGTCTGGACTTTCACTTGGCCATTCTAACACCTTGATACATTTATTTGTGAACCATTCCTTTGTAGATTTTGCTTTATATTTGGGATCATTGTCTTGTTGGAAGACAAATCTCTGTCCCAGTCTCATGTCTTTTGCAGACTCCAACACGTTTTCTTCAAGAATGATCCTGTATTTGGCTCCCTCCATCTTCCCATCAATTTTAACCATCTTCCCTGTCCCTGCTGAAGAAAAGCAGGCCCAAACCATGATGCTGCCACCACCATGTTTGACAGTGGGGATGGTGTGTTCAGGGTGATGAGCTGTGTTGCCTTTACGCCAAACATATCGTTTGGCATTGTTGCCAAAAAGTTTGATTTTTGTTTCATCTGACCAGAGCACCTTCTTCCACATGTTTGGTGTGCCTCCCTAGTTGCTTGTTGCAAACTTTAAACAACACTTTTTATGGATATCTTTGAGAAATGTCTTTCTTCTTGCCACTCTTCCATAAAGGCCAGATTTGTGCAGTGTACGACTGATTGTTGTCCTATGGACAGACTGTCCCACCTCAGCTGTAGATCTCTGCAGTTCATCCAGAGTGATCATGGGCCTCTTGGCTGCATCTCTGATTAGTCTTCTCCTTGTTTGAGATGACAGTTTGGAGTGACGGCCGGGTCTTGGTAGATTTGCAGTGGTATGATACTCCTTCCATTTCAATATGATCGCTTGCACAGTGCTCCTTGGGATGTTTAAAGTTTAGAAAATCATTTTGCATCCAAATCCGGCTTTACACTTTTCCACAACAGTATCACAGACCTGCCTGTTGTGTTCCTTGGTCTTCATGATGCTCTCTGTTCTTCAAATAGAATCCTGAGACTATTACAGAGCAGGTGCATTCATACGGAGTCTTGATTACACACAAGTGGATTATATTTATCATCATTAGTCATTTAGGACAACATTGGATCATTCAGCGATCCACAATGAACTTCTCGAGTGAGTTTGCTGCACTGAAAGTAAAGGGGCTAAATAATGTTGCACACTCCACTTTTTAGTATTTGCATTTCCAGAAAAATGTAACATAACCAATTAATTTTGTCCAACTTCACAATTGTGTCCCACTTGTTGTTGATTCTTCACCAAACATTTACATTTGGTATCTTTATGTTTGAAACATGATATGTGGGATAAGGTTGAAAAGTTCCAGGGGGCTGAATACTTTCACAAGACACTGTATATACACATATACACATACATATATACAGGGTGGGCCATTTATACTAACGTGCCACAAGCAGGAAGTTGATATCACCAACCATTCCCATTTTATTTAGGTGTATCCATATAATGGCCCACCCTGTGTGTGTGTGTGAGTGTGTGTGTGAATATATATATGTGTATATATATATATATGTGTATATATATATATATATATATATATATATATATATATATACATATATTGCTCAAAAAATAAAACTTCTGTGAAATTAAACTGTCCACTTAGGAAGCAACACTGATTGACAATCAATTTCACATGCTGTTGTGCAAATGGAATAGACAGCAGATGGAAATTATTGGCAATTATCAAGTCACACTCAATAAAAGAATTGGTTCTGCAGGTGGGGACCACAGACCACATCTCAGTACCAATGCTTTCTGGCTGATGTTTTGGTCACTTTTGAATGTCGGTTGTGCTTTCACACTCGTGGTAGCATGAGACAGACTCTACAACCCACACAAGTGTCTCAGGTAGTGCAGCTCATCCAAGATGGCACATCAATGCGAGCTGTGGCAAGAAGGTTTGCTGTGTCTGTCAGTGCAGTGTCCAAAGGCTGGAGGCACTACTAGGAGACAGGCCAGTACACCAGGAGACGTGGAGGGGGCCGTAGAAGGGCAACAACCCAGCAGTAGGAACGCTACCTCAGCCTTTGTGCAAGGAGGAACAGGAGGAGCACTGCCAGAGCCCTGCAAAATGACCTCCAGAAGGCCACAAATGTGCATATGTCTGCACAAATGGTTAGAAACTGACTCCATGAGGATGTTCTGAATACCCGACGTCCACAGATGGGGGTTGTGCTCACAGCCCAAACCCTGCAGGATGCTTGGCATTTGCCACAGAACACCAGGATTGGCAAATTCGCCACTGGCGCCCTGTGCTCTTCACAGATGAAAGCAGGTTCACACTGAGCACATGAGACAGGCGTGACAGAGTCTGGAGATGCCGTGGAGAGCGATCTGCTACCTGCAACATCCTTCAGCATGACTGGTTTGGCAGTGGGTTAGTAATGGTGTGGGGTGGCATTTCTTTGGAGGGCCCCACAGCCCTCCATGTGCTTGCCATTAGGTACCGAGATGACATCTTCAGACCCCTTGTGAGACCATATGCTCATGCGGTTGGCCCTGGGTTCCCCCTAATGCAGGACAATGCCAAGCCTCATGTGGCTGGAGTGTGTCAGCAGTTCCTGCAAGATGAAGGCATTGAAGCTATGCACAGGCTCGCCCGTTCCCCTGACCTGAATCAGATTGAGCACATCTGGGACATCATGTCTCACTTCATCCACCAACGCCACGTTGCACCACAGACTGTCCAGGAGTTGGCAGATGCTTTAGACCAAGTCTGGGAGGAGATCCCTCAAGAGACCATCCGCAGCCTCATCAGGAGCATGCCCAGATGTTGTAGGGAGGTTATACAAGCACATGGAGGCCACACACAATACTGAGCATCATTTTGACTTGTTTAAGGACATTACATTCCACTTTAATTTTGTGTGTGACTCCAAATCCAGGCCTCCATTGGTTGATAAATTTGATTTACATTGATGGTTTTTGTGTAATTTTGTTTTCAGCACATTCAACTTTGTACAGAACAAAGTATTCAACGAGAATATTTCATTCATTCAAATCTAGGATATGTTATTTGACTGTTCCCTTTATTTTTTGAGCAGTGTGTATATATATATATATATATATATATATATATATATATATATATATATAAATATCCGTTAGCATTCAGTTGTGCTGGTTCCAGTGCAGTCAGACTTGCAGTCAGGTGACAACGAGTGTTGCCATGTCAGTGAATAGAACACATGACAGCAAATGTGCAGAGCGCCTCCTTGTGGTTACATGGTAACTGCTGGAAACCGCAGAGCCTGACTATGGATATATTATATTACATTATATGTCTTGTGTCTGCTCTATTCATTGTCTATGGAACCGATGGAAGTAGCGGAGCTCAGTGCTCAGCAGCTCTATAGATAATGAATAGTGCGGAGGCCGAGCATGCACAACTCTGCTCCATCTAGGATGAAACTGCGGACCCCTGTTCTCAAAATTTCTGGGGGGCCCAGTTGTTAAATCCCTAGTGATCAACAAGTTATCCATGATCCAATGGATCACACATACATCGTACATACATATACCGTACATACATACACACACATATCGTACATATACATACCATACATACACAGTACAAACATATACCGTACACACATACACAGATACATATATATACACTTATGTACATATGTAGTATACACATCATACACACACATACTTATACAATACATAAACATACACTCCCTGACAGAAGTTATGTCGCTTATCCATGTTATGTAAATAAAAGCATGTAACCTGACGTTAAATTCATCCATTGGTTGTATAAATTATTCTTTTGAAAGCTATTCTGTGTTGAGATGCCCCGCAAGGTTTTAAAAGGAAATTCCTTAATTGATGTAAAAAGACATAAATCCATGCAACACATTCATTCCAGCACTGAGAGTGTCAAAGTTCGTCATAAATTTATACTCCCAAACTCCTCTCTCTCTGAGAATTGAAGTACAAATTTATGACGAACTTTGACACTCTCAGTGCTGGAATGAATGTGTCGCATGGATTTATGTCTTTTTACATCAATTAAGGAATTTACTTTTAAAACCTTGCGGGGCATCTCAACACAGAACTAGGCCCCAATCAGAGGACCATAAAACATCCAGACTCCTTATCTATGAACTGGTCCAATGTTTATATTTATGTTTCTCCCTCTCCCATATTGATAGTTCTGCTTCACGTCACTTGTCTTATCTATTGCATTTTTTCTAGGCTGTATTGTGCATAAATATGTGACTTCAGATTTTGTATTAGTCTAGCCTGATGAAGAGACCTGAGTAGTCTCAAAAGCTTGCAATGTATTACCATCTTTTCAGTTAGCCATTAAAAGGTATCAACTACTGAGGACTCTCAATCCTGAATATTTTTCTATCTACTGGCTAACACGGTACGAAGATATACATCTTTCCTGTATCTTTTGAAAGCTGCAACCCTCCGAAATGCGGTTTAGGTTACGAAAATAAATTGGCATCAATGCAGAAATATTGATCATTTAATGGACACGGAATGGTCAGATTTTGGCAAGACAAAAGTTTTGTCACCTTGTCATATAATGCACCCAATCTTAGTTTACATCCTCACCTGTGCTCAGTAAATGATCGGTTAATTAGTGGGTGTGTATAAAAAGAAACCTAGCACCCCAGACCTTCACTTGAGCTGCAAATTGAGCTCTGACAACATGCCAAAAATCCACCCTGCGACCAAAGCCTGGATTATCAAAAGGATGAAGACAACTGCAGAGGTGGCTGGCTCCTTTAATGTGTCTCAGTGTACTCTCTGCACCCCATCTTGACTGAAAAAAAAACAGAAATGTAGAAATTTTTGCAAATTTATTAAAAGAGAAAAACTGAAATATCACATGGTTAAAAGTATCCAGACCCTTTGCTCAGACACTCATGTTTAAGTCACCTGCTGTCTATTTCCTTGTGATCCTCCTTGAGATGGTTCTACTCCTTCATTGGAGTCCAGCTGTCTTTAATTAAACTGATAGGACTTGATTTATAAATGCACACACCTGTCTATACAGTATAAGACCTCACAGCTCACAGTGCATGTCAGACGAAATGAGAATCATGAGGTCAAAGGAACTATCCAAGGAGCTCAGAGGCAGAATTGTGATAAGGCACAGATCTGGCCAAGGTTACCAAAGAATTTCTGTAGTACTCAAGGTTCCTAAGAGCACAGTGGCCTACATAATCCTTAAATGGTAGAAATTTGGGACCATCAGAAATCTTCCTAGACCTAGCCGTCCAGACAAAGTGAGCAATCGTGGGAGAAGAGCCTTGGTGAGAGAGGTAAAGAACCCCAAAATCACTGCGGCTGAGCTCTACAGATGCAATAGGGAAAAGTGAGAAAGTTCCACAAAGTCAACTATCACTGTAGCTCTCCACCAGTTGGGCCTTTATGGCAGAGTGGTCAGACAAAAAACCTCTCCTCAGTGCAAAACATATGAAAGCCTGCATAGAGTTTGCTAAAAAACACATAAAGACTATGAGAAATAAGATTCTCTGGTCTAATGAGACAAAGATAGAACTTTTTTGGTGATAATTCTAAGCGGTATGTGTGGATAAAACCAGGCACTGCACATCACCTGCCCAATACAATCCCAACAGTGAAACATGGTGATGGAAGCATCATGCTATAGGGGGGTGTTTTTCAGTTGCAGGGACAGGACAATTGGTTGCAATTGAAGGAAACATGAATGCAGCCAAATACAGAGGTATCCTGGATGAAAACCACTTCCAGAGTGCTCTAGACCTCAGACTTGGCTGAAGGTTCACCTTCCAACAAGACAATTACTCTAAGTACACAACTAAAATAACAAAGTACCAAAGGAGTAGCTTCAGAACAACTCTGTGACCATTCTTTACTGGCCCAGCCAGAGCCCTGACCTAAACCCAATTGAGCATCTCTGGAGAGATCTGAAAATGGCTGTCCACCAACATTCACCATCCAACCTGAAGGAACAGGATAGGATCTGCAAGGAAGAATGGCAGAGGATCCCCAAATCCAGGTGAGATAAACTTGTTGCATCATTTCCAAGAAGACTCATCGCTGTACTAGCTCAAAAGGGGTTTTCTACTCAATACCGAGCAAAGGGTCTGAATGCTTATGACCATGTGATATTTCAGTTTTTCTTTTTTAAAAAATTTGCAAAAATTTCTACATTTCTCATTTTTTTCAGTCAAGATGGGATGCAGAGTGTACATTAATGAGAAAAAAATGAACTTTTTTGAATTTACCAAATGGCTGCAATGTTACAAAGAGTGAAAAATTTAAAGGGGTCTGAATACTTTCTGCATCCACTGTATACTTTACATATATACATACATAGATACACTTATACATATTTACATATACTGTACATATATGCACACATAAATGTACAACACACATACGTATACACAGATACACACATATATACTGTACATACATACACACATACAGTTGTAGCCAAAAGTATTGACACCCCTGCAATTCTGTCAGATAATACTCAGTTTCTTCCTGAAAATGATTGCAAACACAAATTCTTTGGTATTATTATCTTCATTTAATTTGTCTTAAATGAAAAAACACAAAAAGAATTGTCCTAAAGCCAAATTGAATATAATTCCACACCAAACATAAAAAAGAGGGTGGACAAAAGTATTGGCACTGTTCGAAAAATCACGTGATGCTTCTCTAATTTGTGTAATTAACAGCACCTATAACTTACCTGTGGCACCTAACAGGTGTTGGCAATAACTAAATCACACTTGCAGCCAGTTGACATGGATTAAAGTTGACTCAACGTCTGTCCTGTGTCCTTGTGTGTGCCACATTGAGCATGGAGAAAAGAAAGAAGCCCAAAGAACTGTCTGAGGATTTGAGAAACCAAATTGTGAGGAAGCATGAGCTGAATGTTCCTGTGTCTACCGTACGCAGTGCCATCAAGAAGTTTAAAGCCCATGGCACTGTGGCTAACCTCCTTAGATGTGGAAGGAAAAGAAAAATTGACAAGAGATTTGAATGCAAGATTATGCGGATGTTGGATAAAGAACCTCGACTAACATCCAAACAAGTTCAAGCTGTCCTGCAGTCCGAGTGTACAGCAGTGTCAACCCGTACTATCCATCGGCGTCTGAATGAAAAGGGACTGCATGGTAAGAGACCCAGGAAGACCCCACTTCTTACCCTGAGACATAAAAAAGCCAGACTGGAGTCTGCCAAAACTTACCTGAAAAAGCCTAAAACGTTTTGGAAGAATGTTCTCTGGTCAGATGAGACAAAAGTAGAGCTTTTTGGGCAAAGGCATCAACATAGAGTTTACAGGAGAAAAAAAGAGGCATTCAAAGAAAAGAACACGGTCCCTACAGTCAAACATGGCGGAGGTTCCCTGATGTTTTGGGGTTGTTTTGCTGCCTCTGGCACTGGACTGCTTGACCGTGTGCATGGCATTATGAAGTCAGAAGACTACCAACAAATTTTGCAGCATAGTGTAGGGCCCAGTGTGAGAAAGATGGGTCTCCCTCAGAGGTCATGGGTCTTCCAGCAGGACAATGACCCAAAACACACTTCAAAAAGCACTAGAAAATGGTTTGAGAGAAAGCACTGGAGACTTCTAAGGTGGCCAGCAATGAGTCCAGACCTGAATCCCATAGAACACCTGTGGAGAGATCTACAAATGGCAGTTTGGAGAAGGCACCCTTCAAATATCAGGGACCTAGAGCAGTTTGCCAAAGAAGAATGGTCTAAAATTCCAGCAGAGCATTGTAAGAAACTCATTGATGGTTACCGGAAGCGGTTGGTCGCAGTTATTTTGGCTAAAGGTTGTGCAACCAAGTATTAGACTGAGGGTGCCAATACCTTTGTCTGGCCCATTTTTGGAGTTTTGTGTGAAATGATCAATGTTTTGATTTTTGCTTCATTCTCTTTTGTGTTTTTTCATTTAAGACAAATTAAATGAAGATAATAATACCAAAGAATTTGTGTTTGCAATCATTTTCAGGAAGAAACTGAGTTTTATCTGACAGATTTGCAGGGGTGTCAATACTTTTGGCCACAACTGTATGTACATATACATACACACATCAAATAATCTATGACATCAGGTAGTCAGATAAGCCCTGGATGAGGTCAGCCTCATAGTTCAGTGATCAGCTGGAGAGGGCTGCAGAATCTATTGTGTGGGATGGGAACACAGAGCAGAGAAGACTGATATCAGCTCCCTGCTGCTGCCATGCTGTCACGTGCAGTGAGCCTCCTTCCCCTGACCTCTTCTCTATGAGAAGATGCCACTGGGAATATAACAGTGGAGGAAGCAGATGACCCCCTGTAAATCCTGCTCTTCCTCCACTGTTGTCTCCTCTGTGCTGTGCAGCCCGGGCCCCTGACTACAGGTGAGTACTTATCATTGGGACACACCATGGAGGAGGACAGAGATGGCAGCCAGTGAGCACTCTCATCAGTCTGGTGAGGAAAGCATTCATTGGCCAGCATCTCTCCCTGCATGACACGCTCCTTTTTTGAACTCCTTCACTTCGTGAGCCGCTCTCTCCCAGCTCTGGGTATTCACATGATTACGGGAGGGAATGAGACACCGGGTCCCTGTCATTCTGCCCATAATCTTGACTCAGTGTTCCTATAGCAGCTGCATACTCTGCCGCTATGGGCAGTATATCCCTGCCTGCTGGGGCCCCCCACCATCTCTGGGCCCCGATGCAGCTGCATTGGTGGTATGTCTGCCCCTGACTCTCATTACACTCGTTACTTGTTACTGTACTTTAGCTGAATTTGTATGAGGGAAGGCAGAATATTTTCTCCCTAGAGAAGCAAATTGCTTCCCCCACCATTACTGACCAAAGTCATTACTTGAAATTTTGCATTAAGTAAATAAGTTGTCCCTGGATTAAATGTTATTACAGTGTAATTCAGCATTAAAAATGAATTAATTTTCCATTTATTTATGGTACAAAAATACTCTAGCTGTGTAGTACTGTATGATGCTGTCTCTTTATTTTGTTGACTCAAAAAGTTGCGTGCTGCTTATTTCATATACTGTGCTCTTTAATTTTACGCTGTATGCTAGCTGCCTCTACAAAAGATTCTTACTAGGTAAAAAGCACAAAAGTAAGTGTGGCTCAGATAAAAGTTACTGGAAGAAGAGGAAGGTGGCACCTTCTTTAGTTGACTTAAGTCTGTAATAACTGGAGTATGTAGAGTGTAGGAGTGTATACTCACAGTTGATAGATGACCGCTGAGACTATTACTGTCCTGGTTACAATATAATCAGGTAGTTGGTATTCAAAAATTGAATGTAGGATTATTCTAGTAGTGTACTGTCTATGTCAGATAGATATGCAGTAAATGAGGAATATGATGGTTCATAGTCCGCAATGCCCGAGGTTTAAAGGTGCAGTCACACACAAGGTTAAAGCATGAATGTGGTCTATTGAATCAATGAATTTCAAGGTTCCCAAACCTCTTCATCAGGACCAAACCACAATGATTGTGGTTACACCTTTGAACCTTGGGCAGCACGGACTCCAAACCACCATTTTCCTTATTTTCTGTACGGCATTTTATTGGGGCTTTACATGCTTTTATAGGCATTGTGACTGTCACAACCCTGTCAGCTGAGCGTACCTACAATATTTTATCTCATTTGTTTATCAGACACTATTTATGCTTTCTGCATCACCAGTTTTATTATTTGATGTGCCTCAGATAGGTAGGCATATACTCAACTGATGAATACTGTGGTCCAGAGATGGGAACTGGTTTATGCATCCGAATTTTGTCTTCAGTAAAGAATTATGACGCGCCCCGGGAGCCGTGGGGTACTCGGTACCGGGCCAGTCAACTTCAGTGGGGGACGGTGTCACAGTAGCCGTGACCCGGTCCGTGGCCCCGGGCGGTCAGATGAAAAAGGAATATTGTTTGTTGTTGTTGAAGTGTAATAAAATGGGAATAAAGGTTTATAGTTGAATACGTGACGCCACCTGTGGTATTCTGGTCAGAGGTGACCAGTACTGCTATGTTGTTCTCCTGACACTGTTGGTGTGATGCAGCTGAGGTGACAATGGCTCTTCACAGGTAGAGCAATAGTCCCAGGGCTGTTGAGAGTTGAGAGGCATGTGATGTTGACAAGCGGAGTGGAGGATGTAGCAGTGCTGGGTGTTGGATGTCGAAAGGACACAAGGACTCAGTTGAATGCAGTTCAAAAGGGCTTTACTCACTGTCTGGTGCACACAGATGCCCACTTCGGTGCTGAGTCCTCCAGGTCAGGGGTCCAGTAAACTCCCGGGTAGGTGGGTATACCCCTCCAACACTCCCTGTCAGTATATACCTTCATAGGCCATCTCACTGTGCTGGTTTCCTCTCTCCTACCATGCACCTTCACAGTCAGTGTCCCAGGCTAGCTGCCGTGGATCCTGTCAGAATTTGTCACTCAGGTGGCTTATTGATCCTATGTGGCTGCCTTTCTGGGAAGGTAACTGTGGGAATCGCTGTGGCCCATACAGCAACCACAACTGTCAGCTTGCTAGTTAAGTTCGTTGTTCACTTCGCTAGGTTAGGGGCTGAGACCCTTCTGCAACCTAATTTCTTCCCCCACCTGATGGCTAACAGCGTGGGACTCTAGAAATCTCACTCCTTCCTTCAGGGAGCCTTCCTTCAAAGCCCCTCCTGACAGGAGCTGCTCCAAGCACATCCTTCCACCTGCTCTCCCCCTGAGGGAACTCCTCACTTCAAATCTCCCACTCTTTCTATAGGCTCCGCACACTCGCTGTCACTCATTGGCTGCTCTAGATCACTCCACTTTCTAAGCTCCTCCCCTTCTACCTACCATCCCCACTAACCCCCAACACCCTTTCCTATCCAGTCTGGGATGATGCCATCCTCCCGAAGGGTACACCCAGATGCCCTGACTAACAAGTGTGTGTGTGTTGGGTGCAGTGTTAGTAGTGTGGTAAAGTGCCCCATCTTACCCGATCGTGAGATACCACACCTCTGGATGAGGTGCAGTACCTCTGTGGCTACTGGACCCGCAGGGGCGCCACATTCCCCCCTGTGAAACCCAGCACTTCCACGGGCTGAAAATTAAAGCACAGATGTCACAGAGGAACATACAAAAGTCATTTTGCAAACATTACTGCAGTAATTAACAATACATTTCACAATGAAATTTCTCCAGAGAGAGGTACTTTTGCTTTTAACGTTACCTAGAATAACTTTTTGTAACTTTATTCATGCTACCTATAACTCAAAGTGCTAACTGGTGACAACCGCCAATTATGGTTTGCTACCTGGTGCAAGTTTTCACTACTGGTGACAACTGCTAACTATGTTTCACCACCTGGTTTGAATTTTTATTTAAAAACTTCACATTTTTATTCTCTCTTTTCTGTTTAATAATAATACTATCTTTGCAATTCATTCTATACTAAGATACTTCTAATTCTATCTTTAATAAATACTATCAATATATAAATACTATCAATATATAAATACTAGCAACATTTTATCATAAATCCAACGGAATTCTTGGTAACTTCAGCTGGGGTATCTTGAAGTGTCCTTTTGCTGGTGGAGGACCTGCTCTAAACCTCCAACGGTGGTCCTGGGTGGGCTGCAGGACGTAATTGATGCTGTCCTTTCTTTTAGACCTAGTTTTCGGCCACACCCACGGGTTTTTGTCCTGGTCTACAGTGGTCCTTTTATCAAAGGTTCTAGTAAAACCAAGAGAGAGCACCTGAAGAGGTGCAAACTACTGTATTTACAAAAAGTTTGAGACCACTTCCAGTTCGAGATCTCTCAGTTTCTAGTTGCAACTGAACTGATGCCCAACTGTGGCAGAACTGTAAAAATGAAAAATCAACGTGGCACAACAGTGCTTATACCCTCCTGGGTAACTGTTCAGTACTTTAAGAGAACTCCTCAATTGTAATTACCCCCTTGGGGTGATGGAAGCCTTATAACCCTTCTGCTTCCAGGGTAAGTGATCTGGATGGCCACTTATGGGCGGCCTGACATGTTGAGCCCCTCCTGGCGTGGCTGGTTTGGTGCTTGCTGTAGTGGGGGGCAATAGCAACCTGGGGTGTAGCTGCTCTAGATAGAGGGGCTAGAGTTGTTGTTATCTTCCCTCCAGGATAGATTGTTGTAACTGGCCTTGGGATCTCTGCTGCCACTGCTGCCACCTTATTTGCTGCCTCCTGCTCATATGCAGTGGCCTGTTCTGGTGGGATTCTCCGAACATTGAGGGCGTACTAGCCTCGTAGCCCCAAATGCCGGGTAAAGGAAACCAGGACGTCTGTTGTCAGATTGCGGCCTGGATGTCCCTTTATTAGGTGGGCCTCCACATCACGGCGATTAACGAAGAGGTCTGGGGAGCCCCTGGAATCAGCTACAAACCCATAGCCCTGGTTATTGTCAATCTACAGGACCTTACCCCAGCCCACTCATTCCGGGTCTTTGATAGTAACACCCCGGGTCCACTTCTTAATCTGGAGGTCTTTTTCCTCCAGGGCCAGATGCGTGTCCTCCTCTCTTCTTGCTCTTTAGCATACTGGAGTAGCTGTTGGATACAAAAATCATCTGCCTCCTGCACAGGCTCATCACGAACTGCTGGTGGCATGGGGTCTGGTTTTACTGCTTACCCCCCAGATGATACTCTCCAGTCCCAGACCAGATCTAACACCACCTGGCCAGACTTCGGGGGTGATGGGGACCTAACCGGGCCTAGTAGGGTCTCCCAGGACACAGGGGCACCAGTGGTACCTGGTATTGCTGCACTGCTGGTCTCCTCCTCAGGCTCCGGTGTCAGTGACGCTGAAGCGGCAGTCAGATCCAAGGTGGAGGGTTCAAGAGAGCAGCCTCCTGGAACTGGTGTCGGTACTTCCTGGCTGGCAGTGGTGACCTCCAGTTTCATTGCGGCCACAGGTTCCAGATCTGGTGATGGCAGAGTGCTGGAATCGGGTACCGGTGTCGGTGGTACACTGGGGCCAGACCTCTCCTGGGCTTGCTGCTTCACTAGCTCCAACTGAGCCTGGTGGTCCCGCAGATCTTGGTGTAGGCAGTGGATCTCCTGCTCCAGCTGAGCCACATATATCTCCTTCTCTGGGCCAGAGCCAAGCACCGCAGGGCTGGGTGAAGGATAGCATGCTTACCACGCTCCTCTGGTTGCTCTTTCTCCATCATGGCTGCCTGGTGTTCTGATTCTTCCTTCAAGGCTTTTCCCGCCGCTGAGCTTCTCTCCTCCCCTTGGGGGCAGTGTCGCTTCCATTTTCTACCATACCAGGCTAGGGCCCACACTCCCCTGGGCGTTGGCCATGACGCAGTCACATAATAATGCAGGCAGGGGGACTTAACGGTTTTTCCTTGAGTGTCACCTGTGATGACATGCCCCTCTTCACCGCTCTGGCGGCCATCTTTAGAGTCCAAATCACAGTTCAATAAATCCGTTTCTTTACACATTTTAGGCATTGTTATCTCTCAAATCCATCAAAATTCTTCGGCACACAGGACCCGGTGACACCGGGCTTCATTTATCCTGTTCGTGACGCCAAAATCTCACTCACCCCAGGAGCCGTGGGGTTCTTGGTACCGGGCCCATCGACTTCAATGGGGTATGGTGTCACAGTGGCCTAGACCTGGTCCGTGCCCCCTGGCGGTCAGATGAAAAAGGAATGTTGCTTGTTGTTGTTGAAGTGTAATTAAATGGGAATAAAGGTTTATAGTTGAATACATGACACCACCTGTGGTATTCTGGTCAGAGGTAACCAGCGCTGCTATGTTGTTCTCCTGAGACTGTTGGTGTGACGCAGCTGAGATGACAATGGCTCTTCACAGGTAGAGCAATAGTCCCAGGGCTGTTGAGAGTTGTTTTCAGGGGTGATGTTGACAAGCGGAGTGGAGGATGTAGCAGTGCTGGGTGTTGGATGTAGAAAGGAGACAAGGACTCAGTTGAATGCAGTTCAGAAGGGCTTTACTCACTGTCTGGTGCACACAGGCGCTCACTTCGGTGCGGAGTCCTCCAAGTCAGGGGTCCAGTAAACTCCTGGGTAGATGAGTACACCCCTCCAACACTCCCTGTCAGTATATTCCTTCCTAGGCTGTCTCACTGTGCTGGTTTCCACTCTCCTACCATGCACCTTCACAGTCAGTGTCCCAGGCTAGCTGTCGCAGATCCTGTCAGAATTCGTCACTCAGGCGGCTTCTTGATCCTATGTGGCTGCCTTTCTGGGAAGGTAACTGTGGGAATCACTGTGGCCCATACAGCAACCACAACTGTCAGCTTGCTAGTCAAGTTCGTTGTTCACTTTGCTAGGCTAGAGGCTGAGACCCTTCTGCTACCTAATTTCTTCCCCCACCTGATGGCTATCAGCATGGGACTCTAGAAATCTCACTCCTTCCTTCAGGGAGCCTTCCTTCAAAGCCAATCTATCTAGCAGCCCCTCCTGACAGGAGCTGCTCAAAGCGCATCCTTCCACCTGCTCTCCCCCTAAGGGAACTCCTCACTCCTCACTTCAAATCTCCCACTCTTTCTCTAGGCTCCGTCCACTCGCTATCACTCATTGTCTGTTCTAAATCACTCCACTTTCTAAGCTCCTCTCCTTTTACCTACCTTCCCCACTAACCCCCTAACACCCTTTCCTATCCAGTCTGGGATGAGGCCATCCTCCCGAAGGGTACACCCAGATGCCCTGACTAACTAGTGTGTGTGTGTGTTGGGTGCAGTGTTTTAGTAGTGTGGTAAAGTGCCCCATCTTATCCGATCGTGAGATACCATACCTCTGGATGAGGTGCAGTACCTCTGTGGCTACTGGACCCGCAGGGGCGCCACAATTACATCTAGCTTTATCACCTGGCTATTACAAAGGTGTGGTGCCACCCAGCTATTGAAGAAGAAACAGATGGGGAAGATGCTGGCCTGGATGTTACAGCTACTCAGCGTTGATTATGGAATATTACGGAGGAAAGAATTTGTACAAATTGGCTTGTTGCACTGGTGGCATCCTAATACAGTACCATGCTCCAATTCAGTGAACTCTTCAGAATGATACATTCTTTCTCAAAATGTTTGTAAAGACATACATTATGGATAGGTATTTGGATTTATACATCTGTGCTAATGGAAATGAATTAAAAATCTGAATTCCATGATTATGAGGTATGACCCAAAAAATCTGTCCATATATTGTATAAACTAATAATTGTGTAAAGCCAAAAAGGGACACCGAACAAGGATCAAAGATTATAAGGACTATTAAAGTTAAAGCTAAAATACCTTTATTAGTGACGGTAAAATGTAGCAATACAAACAAAGAGGTGCCCACACGGACAACAATTAAACCAAATGGTAATAACTCAATTAAATTATCAATATTTCAAATAAATAAAAAATAAATATTAAAGATTGATCAATAAACACCAATATACCAGGTATTATATACAGTATAATTAATTAATATAGGTTAAATACAAAAATTCCCTATGCACTGGGAGATATAAATCAAGAGCTCAACTCACAAATAATGTAATACCAACAAATCTCATATGTGAACCGGTAAGCACAATCAGAGATCAAATAGAGTTTTTCCAAGCGAAGTATATTTTATTAAAGTTAATCATAAACAGAGCATAAATGCTAATGCATGTCGCAGCAGACAATAACACAGTATTATCTCAAATAGCACATTGAAGCGATAATGAAGGGTAAGAAACAATATCTCAATAAATATTACAGTTTTCCAACATGAAATAAATAAATAAGCAATGCCAAACCTATTCAAATGGTCAAATGGTGTGCGTTACCTAATATAGGTGTTACATGAAATCAATAAACAGGATGGAGTGCTAATTATAAAGTGCTATAGTGCTTTAGTGCTTTGTGTTAATAAGCCTAATAGGCATTTTGCATAGATTACAAGCAGTAAGTATATACATGATGAAAGTAATACATGTGCAGAGGTTCTTAAATAAAGTTCAAGTGCTATAATAATATGTAACACTTACATGTAATGTGTAATGGCGCTGCTCAGCCTGCCGCCCCTACGCGCGTTACGCCGCAGCTTCTTCAGGAGGCGCTGATTAATTTAGTGTGTGAGCCCGCATCGAAATAAGAGAGCGAGCATATGACATCTCGGTATGTCATATGTCAGGAAAGCGTTAAAGAAGGAAGCAGCTTGCCATGTCTCTATAAACCAAACAGAATTAACCCCTTCAAGACCCTGACCTTTTTCGTTTTTGCATTTCTGTTTTTGCTCCCCTTCTTCCCAGAGCCATAACTTTATTTTTCCGTCAATATGGCCATGTGAGGGCTTGCTTTTTCAGGACAAGTTGCACTTTTGAACAACACCATTGGTTTTACCATATTGTGTACTCAAAAATGGGGAAAAAATTTCAAGTTCGGTGAAATTGCAAAAAAGTGCAATTCCACAACTTGTTTTGGATATTTTTTACCATGTTCACCAAATGCTAAAACTGACCTGCCATCATGATTCTCCAGGTCATAATGAGCTCATAGACACCAAACATGTCTAGGTTCTTTTTTATTTAGGTGGTGCTCATAGCACTCTTGCATTGACAACCAGAGAGGTCTCCAGAAGTCCTGTGGTTGTCATGCCATTGAAATGGTGACCCGCAATCATGTGACTGGAGTCACCGGTGGGAGGATTTCTGGCCCGATGGCCAGAAGCGCGCGTTTAAGTGCCACTGTCATAGTTTGGCAGTGGAATTTAACTAGTTAATAGCCATGGGTGGATCGCGATTTCACCTGTGGCTATTGCGGGCACATGTCAGCTGTTCAAAACAGCTGACAGGTCCTGGGAAAGATGTGGGCTAAGCGCCGGAGCTCACACCAAAGGGAGGGAAGTGACCTCTGCCGTACTAGTGCGGTGGAGGTCATAAAGGGGTTAAAATGAGCCTTCAGCAATTTCCAATGGACAATGATGTGATGTAGAGACAAAAAACATGATACCAGAGATGTATTACTTATTGGGAAACTTAGTGTAGTTTTGATAAAATCACTGATTATCAGCAGATTATCATTAAAGGACTAGTAAATCTGCTGCCAAATACTTAAGAATATTCATGAGCTTTGTATAACCCTGCCCCAACCACTGATTAGCAGATTGTTGTGTACACATTGAAAAATCTGGAAAAAAAGAATAAGGAATTGTAAAAAAGAATTAAGGTACTGTCACACTTAGCGATGTACCAGCGATCCCGACCAGCGATATGACGCAACCAGGATCGCTGGTGCATCGCTAAGTGGTCGCTAGTGAGCTGCCACACAGGCAGATCTCACCAGCGACATCGCTGGGGACGGGGATCGCTACTTACCTGTCACACCAGGTGATCCTGCGTCCTCCCGCCTGGCTCCACGCGTCCTGGACGTTCTCGCGCGATCAGCGATAACCAGCGGGGGAGCGGGTCGTAGGTAAGTATCACACACAGCGATATCGCTAGCAATATCGCTATAACGTCACTAGTTATAGCGATATTGCTAGCGATATCTCTTAGTGTGACTGGCCCTTTACACTTTGAACTAATCCGGGGTCACCATATTCTGAGAGAGCAGAGTCCAGAAGAGATAAAAGCAGATTCTCTAATGTTCATTCAGAACAGTAGCATCAAAACGATGAATGAAAATGATAAACTATTGTCAAACCTTTCTTGACTTGTTTTCCTTTGACTATAACAAGTATAGAAAAATATGAAAAGTTTAGTTTTTATAGTTACTACCTATTTTACACACACTGCTGCTTTCAAACAACTTTCAGTGCAAGCTTAAAAAGCTTAAAATGTTTTAGTAACAAAGAAATGATCATTCCTGCAAGCACATTGTACTCATATAAAAGCAACTGTAACGATGAGCAAATTCATTCTTCAGACTGTAACATTTCTCAGATCCAGCGGTGATGAATTAATTAGACTTTCAGCCTTGGTTCACACAGAACACATTGAATAAAAGATATCACTAGCTGTAAATTAAAAAGAAAATGTAACCAATCGCACAGCAGCAGTTGCCAGAACATGAACAGGTAGCACAGAGTCTCCTTTTAACATTGTAAAGTTTCAATGCCTTGTACATCACTTAAAGCTTTAGTGCTCATTTTCTGTTTTTCACACAGAATCCTGACAAACTGGAAGTTTTTATTATTTTATGAAATATATTATTATATCTGTTGTCATTGTGTTTGTTACTTATGTGACACAAATCATAGTAGAAAGTTCAACTTGTTTTCAAATTTTGCTTCCAAAGCGACTGCTTTTTTCAGACTATAAGATGCACCTAGGTTTTAAAAAAGGAAATTAGAAAAAAAAATTGAAGCAAAAAATGTGGTCAATTCTGTACTAATATCCCCTATCATGGTATATGTGGTCCCTACATCCTCATCCTGGTATCCATGGCCCCCTTATCCCTATCCTAGCATTCACAGCCCCCGATCTCTGTCCTGTCATGCATGGCCCCCTCATCACTATCCTGGTATGCATGGCTCACTCATCCCTATCCTGGTATGCATGACCCCCCTCATCATGGTATGCATGGGTTCCTCATCACTACCCTGGTATGCATGGCCCCATTACCCTTATCCTGGTATGCATAGCCCCATCCCCATCCTGGTATCCACGACCCCCTCATCCTTATCTTGGTTTTCATGGCCTCCTCAACCCTATCTTGATATCCATGGCCTCATCTTCCCTATCCTGGTATGCATGGCCTCCTCAACCCTATCCTGGTATGCATGGCCCCTCATTCCTATCCTGGCATGCATGGCCCCATTGTCCCTAATCTGTTATGCATAGCCCCCATCCCCATTGTGGTATCCATTACCCTCTCATCTCTATCCTAGTATGCATGGCCTCCTCAACCCTATCTTTGTATCCATGGCCTCCTCTTCCCTATCCTGGTATGCATGGCCCCTCATCCCTATCCAGGTATGCATGGTCCCCTTATTCCTTTCCTGGTATGCATGGTCCCCTCATCCCTATACTGGTATGCATGGTCCTCTCATCCCTATCCTAGTATGCATGGCCCCCTCATCCCTATCCTGGTATTCCTGGTATCTCTGTCCTAGTATGCAAAGCCTAATCGTTATCCTGGTATGATTGCCCCCTATCCCCATCCTGGTATATGTGCTCCCCTCAGAAGAACATTAAAAAAACATAAACCATTATACTTACCTTCCTGTGCTCCCTCGCAGTGTCTTTTTCCGATGCCAGCAGCTGCTTTTTGAGGACTGCTGCTGGAATACTCACTGCTCCCCACACCAGGAGTATGTGCATGGAGATCAGTGAGTATTTATTGCTCTTTAATAGCCGACACGCTGTTAGCCGCAGCTGCCAGCTTCCTTCTGATTCTGGCTTTTGCATGTCCCCACTCCTAAATGGAATGAATATTCACTGCATTTCACAACTATGGGAAAGGTGAGCAATGAATATTCATTCCCTTAAGTAGCAGGGACACGCAAAAGCCCGCAGCTGCAGGAAGCCGGCTGCTACAGCTAACATCGTGTCCGCTATTAAAGAGAAAAGAGTATTCACTGCTTTTCAATCCCATGCACATGGAAAGCAGTGAATATTCATTTCTCTTTAGCAGCGGGCACAGGTGTTATCTGCAGCTGCCTGCTCCTGTCTCCTGTGACTCGCTGCTCCACCTCTGCCGCTCCCAAACCTTCAAATCCACAGCCAGAGCTGTGAGTCAGAGTATATCCAGAATATAAGATGCACCCCCATTTTTTTATCCACATTTTTTGAGAAAATAAGTGCGTCTTATAATCCAAAAAATACGGCATCATTAAGCAAATTTAGTATATGCAGTATCTGCGATGACATCAGCAAGGTTACCTCAGTTCATTGACTGTGAACTGCGATAACCTTACTGATACTGCCGCTCATCAAAGCAGCCCGATTCACATACTACTCTTAGTGTGTTCCAGCCGCTGAGGTGAGTGAAAAAATTACTAATGTCACTGCTCATCACAGCCTCCGGATGTAGCAGAGTGAGCTATCGTCTTGGGGCGTCCATATTATGGATTACAGTGGACCATTTGAATTACTTTTTTATGGTTTTAAATGGGTATATGAGGGTAATTGGGAGTCATTTTTACAAATAAAGGACTTTTCTGTGTTTTTTTTCTTTTAACATATGGGGTTAGTAAAGAAGGGTCTGACAGACACCTCTCCATTACTAACCCTTGGTCTTCATGTCAGCAAATATTACAAATCCAACATCAAGCCCAAAACCATTACCCCAAATGCCAATGCACATGGGCAATTGGAATAGCTGAGGATAAGCACCAGAATTAGTGCATCTAATGAATGCACCATTTCTGGAGCCACTAAGACCTGGTGTTATAAGTCTGGAAAGGGGCCAATGTCCATGACCCCTTTCCAGCCTATTAATATCAGCCTGCAGTTGTTTGTTTAGCCTTTTGCTGGTTATTAAAAATAGGGGGGACCCCACATAATTTTTTTTTGGTTCCCTGTTTTTAATAACCAGTAAAGGCTATTCAGACAGCTGTGAGATGATATTAATAGGATGGGAAGATCTATGGAAAATGGCCCCTTCCCAGAATAACACCAGCTCACAGCTGTCTGCTTTCCCTCAGCTGGTTAAAAATAAGAGGACCCATGCCAGTTTTTCATTTATTTTTATTTTTATTAGCTAAATACATTTACAGTAAACTACACACGCACTGCAAGAATTATATATCTCACTGCCATATTTCTATCTATTCTATCTATATATCTTTTCTATCTATTCTATTCTGATGATTTGGGCTGTGAATTTACTGTACTTGGTTGAGGAACTGTTGGGTTTCCCTTGAGATGGGTACATAAAATCTGGATGGCACACATATGGTCCTTGTGTTGTGCTTTTTTTTTCTCGTACCCATTGACTTGCATTGCCTAGTGCATCCAATTCTTGTAGACAAGCGCAACATGTCAGATTTTAGCTGAGAAAAAACTCACAGATGTGCAAATACTCATTTACTAACAGTGGTCAGAGCGCAATGAGATGTTTTCTCACATTGCACTAGTCTAATTTATACGCTCGTGTGAATAAGCCCTAATACTCTTCAATCACCAAGCTCTGAGATTCTCAGTAGTTTAACAGACAAATTTAGACACTGTTCCTGTTGTCTAATTGCCAAGCTTAGGCTGGTTTCACATTTGCGTTTTTTTGCGCTGTAAAAAAACGCATACGTGCGCATGCGTTTTTTCCCCTATATTTAACATGGGTGCGCATACCTGCGCGCTGGTAAGCGCACGTATGCGATTTTCATGCGCTGCGTTTTTTTGGGGTGTGCGTTTGTATTTTCCAGACGCAGCATGTTGCATTTTTTGGCCCTGCAAAAAAGCGCATGCGCACGTATGCGCACGTTTTGCGCTAAAAATGGCCATTATAGCCTATGGATGCGCATACGTGCGCACTGGCATGCTCATGTATGCGTTTTTTTGCACATGCATTTTTTTTTGTTAACCATGGAATTTAGGGGTTTGGGTTAGAGTTAGGGTTAGTTAAGGGGGTTTAGGGTTAGGGTTAGGGTCAGGGTCAGGGTTAGGGTTGGGGTTAGGGTCAGGGTTAGGGTTAAGTATGGTTTGGTTAAGGGTTAGGGTCAGGGTTAGGGTTAAGTATGGTTTGGTTAAGGGTTAGGGTCAGGGTTAGGGTTAAGTATGGTTTGGTTAAGGGTTAGGGTCAGGGTTAGGGTTAGGGTCAGGGTTAGGGTTAGGGTTAGGGTCAGGGTTAGGGTTAGGGTCAGGGTTAAGGTCAGGGTTAGGGTTAGTTAGGGTTTAGGGTTTGGGTTAGGGTTAAGTATGGTTTGGTTAAGGGTTAGGGTCAGGGTTAGGGTTAGGGTTAGGGTTAGGGTTAGGGTTAGGGTCAGGGTTAAGGTCAGGGTTAGGGTTAGTTAGGGTTTAGGGTTTGGGTTAGGGTTAAGTATGGTTTGGTTAAGGGTTAGGGTCAGGGTTAGGGTTAGGGTTAGGGTTAGGGTCAGGGTTAGGGTTAGGGTTAGGGTTAGTTAGGGTTTAGGGTTTGGGTTAGGGTTAAGTATGGTTTGGTTAAGGGTTAGGGTCAGGGTTAGGGTTAGGGTTAGGGTTAGGGTTAGGGTCAGGGTTAGGGTTAGGGTTAGGGTTAGTTAGGGTTTAGGGTTTGGGTTAGGGTTAAGTATGGTTTGGTTAAGGGTTAGGGTCAGGGTTAGGGTTAGGGTCAGGGTTAGGGTTAGGGTTAGGGTCAGGGTTAGGGTTATTAAAGTCATGGTTTGGGTTAGTGTGAGGGGCCACCTAATGTTGGAAAAAAACGCAAACGCGGTAAAAACGCACTAAAAACGTATACAAATGCATAAAAACGCTGCGTTTTTTTCATGCATGCTCATAAAAATGCTTGAAAAAAACGCAGCAGTTGTATGCTTTTGTATGCGTTTTTTCAATGCGTTTTTTTGCGGGAAAAACGCGCTGCAAAAAAAAGCAAGTGTGAAACTAACCTCAGTGACTCAATTATTATGTCACCATTTTCACATAATTTACTAAAGTACTTCACTTTTGAGACACATTAATTATTAAGAGATTTGAATACTGAAAAATGAACAGAAAGTGGTCACATTTTAGGGAAAATGAAAGATGTGCTCAATAAGGATAAGTAAATCCAAACTGGAAAGTTTGTGGTTTGTACCAAACGTCTCGTGTCTGGTACCTGACCCCGTACACGTGGATACTTACTGCATGTCCGATTTCTTGTTTGGGTCCTTTATCCTAATAAAGCTTTTTCAAAGACTGCAGCAGAGCCAATCAGCAAGCTTTAAGACTTTACTGGCTCCATCGCAGCCATGTCTAGTAATGGCAAAGCTGTAATTGGATGGTGCAACACATGACCTGAACGGACTGTGTAAAATAAATAATTAGTAAAAAAAAAAAAGAACGTTCCATCCCATCTTTTTTTAAACCAGCCAAAGGAAAACAGATAGCTGTGAGCTGGTGTTATTATTCTGGGAAGGGGTCAATAGCCATAAATTTTACCAGCATATTATTATCACCTCACAGCTGTTTGCATAGCCTTTACTGGTTGCTAAAATGGGGATCCCAAAATATGACTTGGGGTCCCCCTTATATTTAATAATCTGCAAAAGCTATGCAGACAGCTGTGGGTTTATATTAATAGGCTGGGAAGGGGTCAATTCATGGCCCCCTTCCAAGCTAATAACTCCAGCCCTCAGCTGTTCCAGCAATGGTAATCCTCTCCTGTCCGCCATTAATCCATAATGATGAGGTCCCACAATAATCCCCTATTTTGCTATATCCAGATGCAGTGCCGACTGGTGACATTAGTTGTGTGATTGCTCAGCACGAGCAGCCAGAACACACTGACAGTATTGTGTAAATCCAACTGCTTCAATGAGCCATTATATCACTAAAGTTATAGAAGTTAATAGCTGATGAACTGCGATAACCTTACCGAAGTCATCTCAGTTTTCAGGTGCCAATTTTTTTTAATTTCAGTGCGAGTACTGGAATGATGAGCAAACACTCATTAGTCAAGCATTCAGGCTGAACTTGTGAGAATCAGTGCCTGTGAACTGATGTGACCTCAGTAAAGTTACCGCAGTTCATCGGCTATGAACTGTGATGAGCTTAGTGACATCATCGTTTGTCACAACAGCTGGATTCACATGCTACTGGAACTTTAGGAACCTAAATTCACTAGATTAAGGGAAGAGCTTAGTCTTGTAGACTGGGATCATGTCCTTTTAACTGGGGATACTGAACATAAATAGGGGGTATTTAAAGATATATTACAAGAACGTTTATATCCTCTGGAAATAAAATGTCCATAAAAAAATAAACTATTATGGTTAAATAGAGCAGTACAAAGTATAATAACACAAAAACAAGGATGATTTAAAACCTTGAAGGCTCAGAAGTCAGAAGTAGCATTCCTGAAGTATAAAGATTTCAATAGGAAGTGTAAAAAAGAAATGAAGCAGAGTTAACCACAGAAAACAAATTATCAATGAAATTAAAATAAATCAAACATTTTTTAATAAATATATTAATTCTAAAAAGAAAAAATCTAATGGCATCCTCCCCTTAAAGGGAATATGTCAGCAGATTATTGCTATGTTATATGAGAACAGCGTAATTTATGAGCAGAGACCCCAATTCCAATGATGTGTCACTTATCAGTCTGTGTGCTGTGGTTTCAAAACAATGAATGTTTTATCAAAAGGGGATTATCACTAAAAGACTAGGTCTCAAGTACAGGAAACTCAGGATAATTTGCGTAATCTCACCCATACCACTGATTGTCTGGTTGCTGACAATCCACAACACACAAGAAGCTGCCAGTCAGGGGTATGGGTGGGATTATACACAGCCCAGATGTCTTAGCTCTGCTACATATACAGCAGACCAAACTAGGATTCTATCAAAACTGCACAAAGCAGTCCAGTAAGTGACACATTGCTGGATTCAGGGTCTCTGTCTCTAAACTATGCTGCTATCAGATTCCATAGCAAAACATGAGGATAGATTCTTTTAAAATATAATCCTAGAGTTATAATAGTAGAGGACACAAAGAAGGCTGAAAGAATAAAAAATCAATGTTCACCACCCAATAAAACAAAATTAACACAAGGAAAAACATGGCTGCATCTGAGCAAATTAAATATTAGCTGAGCCCCTGAGATGGATGCTATTCATCCAAGGATATTGAGGGAGATGAGCTCAGTTATTGACAGACCGCTGTATGTCATCTTCTAAGGGTATGTGCACACAAGCAGTGTTTGTTCAGGCTTTGATGCAGGTGAATTTTTGTAATAAATTCCGCTCCAGGGTCCAACATAAAATGGTTTATTGACCCATGGTGAAAGGGTGACAGTTCATTCCAAGTGTGGAACTTTCTCAAACTGGGCAATGGTATACAATTGATATATAAATAGTAATTATATTACCATTTAACCTATATATATGAATATTACATATATAAATTGCATTGTGCATAATCTTTGTGCATACTGTATACATATTTAACCCATTCATCCCCAAGGTTGGTTTGCACGTTCATGACCGGGCCAATTTTTACAATTCTGACCACTGTCCATTTATGAGGTCATAACTCTGGAACGCTTCTATGGATCCCGGTGATTCTGACATTGTTTTCTCGTGACATATTGTACTTCATGCTAGTGGTAAAATTTCATTCAAATAACTTGCGTTTATTTGTGAAAAAAATGGAAATTTGGCGAAAATTTTGAAAATTTCGCAATTTTCCAACTTTGAATTTTTATACCCTTAAATCACAGAGATACGGCACACAAAAAACTTGATAAGTAACATTTCCCACATATTTACTTTACATCAGCACAATTTTGGAACCAAAATTTTTTTTGTTAGGAAGTTATAAGGGATAAAATATGATAGAAAATACCCAAAAGTGACACCATTCTAAAAACTGCACCCCTTGAGGTGCTCAAAACCACATTCAAGAAGTTTATTAACCCTTTAGGTGCATCACAGGAATTTTTTGAATATTTAAAAAAAAAATGAATATCTAACTTTTTTCACAAAAAAATACTTCAGGTTCAATTTTTTTTATTTTACCAAGGGTAACAGGACAAATTGGACTGCAAAAGTTATTGTGCAATTTGTCCTGAGTACGCTGATACCTGATATGTTGGGTGGAACCACTGTTTTGGCGCATGGCTGAGCTCAGAAGGGAAGGAGCGCCGTTTGACTTTTTCAATGCAAAATTGGCTGGAATTCAAATCAGACGCCATGTCACGTTTGGAGAGCCCCTGATGTACCTAAACAGTGGAAACCCCCCACAAGTGACCCCATTTTGGAAACTAGACCCCCCAAGGAACTTATCTAGATATGTGGTGAGAACTTGGAACCCACAAGGGCTTCACAGAAGTTTATAACGTACAGCGGTACAATTAAAAAATCATATTTTTTCCACAAAAATGATCTTTTCACCCCCAATTTTTATTTTCCCAAGGGTAACAGGACCCTAAAAGTTATTGTGCCATTTGTCCTGAGTACGATGATACCCCACATGTGGGGGTAAACCACTATTTGGGCGCATGGCAGAGCTCGGAAGGGAAGCAGCGCCATTTGACGTTTTTGGCTGGAATTGAGATCGGACACCATGTCGCGATTGGAAAACCCCTGATGTACCAAAACAGTGGAAACCCCCCCACAAATGACACTATTTTGGAAACTAGACCCCCCAAGGAACTTATCTAGATGTGTGGTGAGAACTTTGAACCCCCAAGGGCTTCATAGAAGTTTATAACATACAGACGTACAATTAAAAAATCATATTTTTTCCACAAAAATGATCTTTTCACCCTCAATTCTTATTTTTCCAAGGGTAACAGGACCCTAAAAGTTATTGTGCAATTTGTCCTGAGTACGCTGATACCCCACATGTGGGGGGTAAACCACTATTTGGGTGCATGGCAGAGCTCGGAAGGGAAGCAGCACCATTTGACGTTTTTGGCTGGAATTGAGATCTGACACCATGTCACGATTGGAAAGCCCCTGATGTACCAAAACAGTGGAAACCTCCCACGAATGACACCATTTTCGAAACTAGACCCCCCAAAGAGCTTATCTAGATGTGTGGTGAGAACTTTGAACCCCCCAAGGGCTTCATAGAAGTTTATAACAATACAGCCATACAATTAAAAAATCATATTTTTTCCACAAAAATGATCTTTTCACCCTCAATTCTTATTTTTACAAGGGTAACAGGGCCCTAAAAGGTATTGTGCAATTTGTCCTGAGTACGCTGATACCCCACATGTGGGGGTAAACCTCTATTTTGGCGCATGACAGAGCTCAGAAGGGAAGCAGCGCCATTTTACGTTTTTGGCTGGAATTGAGATCTGACACCATGTCGCGCTTGGAAAGCCCCTGATGTACTAAAACAGTGGAAACCCCCCACAAATGACACCATTTTGCAAACTAGACCCCCAAGGAACTTATCTAGATGTGTGGTGAGCATTTTGACCCCTCCAGTGCTTCACAGAAGATTATAACGCCCGGGCGTGAAAATAAAAAATTCGTATTTTTTCCACAAACATGATCTTTTAGTCACCAATATTTTTATTTTCCCAAGGGTACCAGGAGAAATTGGACCCCAACAGTTGTTGTCCAATTTGTCCTGAGTATGCTGATACCCCATTTGTGGGAGAAAACTACTGTATGGGCACACGTCGGGGTTCGGAAGGGAAGTAGTGACGTTTTGGAATGCAGACTTTGATGGAATGGTCTGCAGGTGTCATGTTGCCTTTGGAGAGCCCCTAATGTACCTAAACAGTGGAAAGCCCCCACAAATGACCCCATTTTGGAAACTAGACCCCTAAAGAACTTATCTCGATGTGTGGTTAGCACCTTGAACCCCCAGGGGCTTCACAGAAGTTTATAATGCCCGGGCATGAAAATAAAAAAATCATATTTTTTCCACAAACATGATCAATTAGTCCCCAATTTTTTTATTTTCCCAAGGGTAGCAGTTGAAATTGGACCCCAAAAGTTGTACAATTTGTCCTGAGTACGCTGACACCCCATTTGTGGGAGAAAACTACTGTATGGGCACACGTCGGGGCTCGGAAGGGAAGTAGTGATGTTTTGGAATGCAGACTTTGATGGAATGGTCTGCAGGTGTCATGTGCGTTTGGAGAGCCCCTGATCTACCTAAACTATTGAAACTCCCCACAAGTGACCCCATTTTGGACACTAGACCCCCCACGGAACTTATCTAGATGTGTAGTGAGCTCTTTGAACCCCCAAGTGCTTCACAGAAGTTTATAATGCCCGGGCATGAAAATAAAAAAATCATATTTTTTTCCACAAACATGATCAATTAGTCCCCAATTATTTTATTTTCCCAAGGGTAACAGGAGAAATTGAACCCCAAAAGTTGTTGTACAATTTGTCCTGAGTACGCTGACACCCCATTTGTGGGAGAAAACTACTGTATGGGCGCATGTCGGGGCTCGGAAAGGAAGTAGTGACGTTTTGGAATGCAGACTTTGATGGACTGGTCTGCGGGTGTCATGTGCGTTTGGAGAGCCCCTAATCTACCTAAACTATTGAAACTCCCCACAAGTGACCCCATTTTGGACACTAGAACCCCCACAGAACTTATCTAGATGTGTGGTGAGCACTTTGAACCCCCAAGTGCTTCACAGAAGTTTATAACGCCTGGGCGTGAAAATAAAAAAAATCATTTTTTTCCACAAAAATGATATTTTTGCCCCCAATTTTTTATTTTCCTAACCGTAACAGGAGAAATTGGACACCAAAAGTTGTTTTGCAATTTGTCCTGAGTAGGCTGATACCCTACATGTGGGGGTAAAACACTGTTTGGGTGCATGGCAGAGCTTGGAAGGGAAGGAGCACCATTTGACTTTTTCAACTCAGAATTGGCTGGAAATGAGATCGATGCCTAGTAAGGGCAACTCCATGGTACTTCCGTCAGTTAATACAGGCGCCTGCGCACTGACGGGAGCAGGACGCTGCCTCATTAAACTCAGAACTGATCCACCTTTTTTCTTCTTTTTTTTTCCCCCACTTGCAACTCAGCTGGTAAGAGTGATTACTAATTGATAGGTATATATAAAGGATCTCAACAGAACATTACACTGACCTTGAGAAAGACACATCACTGTGTCGATACGCATGGGTTTGGGGGTCCCATGTAACCTACCCGGTAGCTTGTTCATCCTCAGAAACCAGGTGATATCATGCTAGGGAAAGGGACTTGTTAATGTATGTTTATTTGTGTTGGCAACATGATAAGTATTCAATTTTCTATTTATGGCATATGTAGAATCTCTATGTAACCATAGTAGTTATTGATAATATGGTATTTTTGATCCAAGGTCATGATTGTCATTACAATTGATTTGATAGACCCTAGGTTATGGTAACTAGCAGATACCTGGCATTATACTGAATGGTTGGCCTTGGGACCCATAGTATTTAACTATTTATCAAAATGACCCATTGTCTTTGTTTTGTTATCAGTGTCTGGTTGTTCAGACTTTTTAATTGTTTTTAAACAAAGTGTCTGTTTGTTGTGTCCATTAATAAAATTGATACTTTTTGATTATCATATCCTTGTGGTGATCCCTATTTGTGTGCATATACTTTTTTTCTTTATGTGTTTTCATGTCAATCCATTTATATGCACTAGGTGATCCCACCTAAATTGACATTGTGGATGGTGCCCGTTTATTCTATATCTTGTCAGACACTGGAATTGAGATCAGACGCCATGTTGCATTTGGAGAGCACCTGATGTGCCCAAACAGTGGAAACCCCCAATTCTAACTCCAACCCTAACGCCAACACACCCCTAACCCTAATCTCAGCCCAAACCCTAACCCTAGCCCTAACCCTAGCCCTAACCCTAACCCTAGCCCTAACCCTAACCCTAACCCTGGTCCTAACCCTAGCCCTAGCCTAACCCTAATGGGAAATTGGAAATAAATACATTTTCTTTTAATTTTATAATTTTTCCTTTACTAAGAGGGTGATAATGGAGGGTTTGATTTACTATTTATTGGCGGTATTTATTTTTGGCGGCTGTCGCACGCTAAAAGACGCTTTTTATTGTAAAAATAGTTTTTGCATCACCACATATTGAGAGCTATAATTTTTCCGTATTTTGACTCACTAAGTCATATGAGGTCTTATTTTTTGCGGGACAAGTTGACGTTTTTATTGGTACCATTTTCGGGCACGTGAAATTTTTTGATCGTTTTTTATTCCGATTTTTGGGACGCAGAATGAACAAAAACCAGCGTTTCATGAATATCTTTTTGGGGGGGTGCGTTTACACTGTTCCGCGTGCGGTAAAATTGATAAAGCGGTTTTATTCTTCGGGTCAGTATGGTTACAGCGATACCTCATTTAGGTCATTTTTTATGTTTTGTCTGTTTTATGCAATGAAAACTATTTTATATAAAAAATAATTATTTTTGTATCGCTTTATTCTGCAAGCTATAACTTTTTTATTTTTTCGCTGACAATGCTGTATGGTGGCTCGTTTTTTGCAGAACAAGATGACGTTTTCAGCGGTACCATGGCTATTTATATGCGTCTTTTTGATCACGCGTTATTGCACTTTTTGTTTGGCGGTATGATAATAAATCATTATTTTTTGCTTCGTTTTTTATTTTTATTTTTTAAGGGGTTCGCTAAAGAGTTAACTAATGGCATAGTTTTATAGGGCAGGTCGTTACGGATGCGGCGATACCTAATATGTGCACTTTTATTGTTTTTGTTTTTTTATTTAAAAAAATGGATTTATTGGGGGAATATTTTTTTTTTTTTCTAATTTATTTGGCGATTTTTTTAAAATTATTTTTACACTTTTTTTTTTTTTTTTTTAACTTTATTACATAGTCCCAGGTGGGACATCACTGTCCTGTGACAGATCGCTGATCTGTCACATCAAAAATCACTGTGACAGATCAGCAATCTGTCACAGGCAGTTCTGCAGACTTCCTCATGCCTGCGCTTTGCAGGCACTGAGGAAGTCAGCTCCCTACAGGCCCCCGAAGGCCCCCATCGCCATCTTGGATTCAGGGGCCTGTAGGGAAAGAGACCCCCGCAGCAGCGCTGCACATTGCGCTGCCGTTGGGGGCTCAGGGAAGCACGGAGGGAGCCCCCTTCCCTGCCGATGCTTCCCTTTAACCCCCGGTACACCGCAATCATGTTTGATCGCGGTGTGCAAGGGGTTAGCGTATCGGGGGCGGTCCGTGACCGCCCCTGACACATAGTGCCGGTTGTCCGCTGTGATAATCAGCTGACACCCGGCCGCGATCAGCGGCGCTCACCACGTGGGCGCCGCTGATCGCGGTAGACGTACTATCCCGTCCATGGGCATAGGGGCCCAGGTCCCATGGATGGGATAGTACGTCTGATGTCAGGAAGGGGTTAATGAATCATGATATTTAAATTAGACATTGCATAAAATGCTCATAAATTGCACAAATTGCTCATAATTAACACACTTGTACATATTTCATCATAATTGACACACCCCACCATCATTAATAGTTTTCAAGAATCCGCGCCAAGTTTGGTGTCCTGGAAATTATACTGAGCATGGATAGGGAAAGGATCACTTCAATTATCCCTTTAATGCATAGATGCACCAAGATATTGTTGTTCAAAATGCCATATTATTGTGGACAATTCGATTGCGCATGTCCACACGCCGGGACGTCATGCGTTGCTCACAAGCAGAGCACAGCTGCTGAAATACTCGCCAGGACTGCAAGCAGAGAGCAGTGAGTATTCATTTCTTTTCAGTAGCGCGCAGTGTCAGCCACCGGCTTCCTGCTGCTGCCTGCAGTCACGTGTGTCTCTACTTAAGAGAAATGAATATTCATGAATATTCATTTCTCTTAAGTAGCGGCACACGTGACTGCCAGCAGCAGCAGAAAGCCGGTGGCTGAAGTTCCTGCCATGCGCTGCTAATAAGGAAAAAAAAAGTTGCTGGCACCGGAGCAAGACGCTGCAAGGGAGCACCAAGTAGGTAGGTGTAATTTTTTTTATTTTAATGTTTTCTGATGGGGCCATGCATATCAGGATGGGGGTGGGGGCCTATTATAAGGATGGGGCCATGCATACCAGGACCGGGATGGGGCCAATCTTACCAGTATAGGGATGGAGTCCTGCATACTAGAATGAGATGGGGGCCCTGCATACCAGGATAGGGATGGGACTATGCATACCAGGACAAGATGGGTGGCCCTGCATACCAGAACGAGAAGGGGCCCTGCATATTAGGATGAGATAGGGGTTCTGCATACCAGGATAGGGATGGGGCTATGCATACCAGGATAGGGATGGGGCCATGCATACTAGGATGAGATGGTGGGGCCTGCATACCAGAATGGGGATTGGTCCATGCATACCAGGATAGGGATGAGGGTGATCAGTCCTGCCAGGATAGAGATGAGGGATCCATGCATACCAGCATAGGGATAAGTGATCCATGCATACCAGGATAGGGATGAGGGGGCCTTGCATACCAGGATAGGGATGAGGGGGCCATGCATACCAGGATAAGAATGAGGGGGCCATGTGTATCAGGATGGGGATGAGGGGACCATATGTACCAGGATAGGGGATATTAAGTATAGAATTGACCATATTTGCTACTACTTCTGATTAGCTGGATTACGTCAGATCTTCTTGGGCTTTTTTTGCTCTTTAATAAATTGGTGAACAAGGTATGGGTGAGTTTTTAAAATAAACTACTTTTTGCCTGTGTATGTTTACAAAGCTGACATCAAAACCATAAACATCCAAAATGCGGCTAATCATGATCGAGGGCACGCAGCCTTAGAATCTCTTGTAGCAGGGTCCATGCCACAGGATTGGAAGATGGCTGACATGGTACTGACATTTAAGAAAGGTAACAAGGTGGATCCAGGTAATTACCGTCCGGTAAGCCTGACATCAATAGTGTGGAAAATTTTTAATGGTACTATAAGAGATGACCTGCAGAAATATATTGCAAATAATAATATAATAACTGACAACCAGCACAGATTCACTAAAGACAAGTCGTGTCTAACCTTCATGATCGGTCTTTAACTGCAAATCAAATGTCATATATCAGGACTTTGCAAAGACATTTGATACTGTACTACACAAGAGCCTTATATTGAAGCTTCAGAAGCAAGGACTATGTAACACTATAGGTATATGGGTAAAAAACTGGCTAATGGAGTGGAAACAAAGGATCATTGTAAACATTCCATTCTTTACATGGAATAAAGTCAGTATTGGGGACCACAAGGATTTGTGTTAGGACTAGAGATGAGCGACTTTGCCTTTTTTCGGGTCGAGTAGGGTTTCATGAAACCCGACTTTCGTAAAAGTCGGGTCGAACGAAATCCTCCGACTATAGAGAAAAGTCAGAGGCCGACTGAAACACGAAACCCAATGCAAGTCAATGTGGAAGCAAAGTCGGCAGGGAGTGGAGGACAGTAAACACACGCACAGTACCCATTTCAATGCCAAAAACATCAATTCTTATTACTGAAGCTTGTCAACCTTAATTTACTTTATAATAATAGATACGCATTGAAAACGGGGTTATTTAGCTAAAGTTGTGGGAGGGTAGGGCTGGCTCCAGGTTTTCGTGTGCCCTGGGCCAAAGAGTGTCAGTGCGCCCCTTTAACACATACCAAAACTCATGATGCTCCGATACGCCACAGAAATATAGGTATAGCACAATGACAAATACTTCACCGCTTACATGACATGACTGATTTATTTTAAATTGTACAATAGCTCAAAAACAGGACAGTATATTACTTCATACAGTGCTATGGGCACCACATTGTGGGCCATACAGAATAATGAGCCCCATATATTTCTCCATACCGAATAATTAGTCACATATAATGTTCCATACAGTATATGATGAGCTCCACATAATGCTCCATATATAATGGGCCCCATTTGTAATACTCCACTGTATAATGTGCCCCTTAGATGCTGCTCCAGTGTCTGATCTGCCCCATTTACAATGCTCCAGTACATGATGGGCCTCATGGATGATGCTCCAGTGTATCATGGGCCCTAATAATGCTCCATGTATAATGGGCCCCATTTGTAATGTTCCAGTGTATAATGGGCCCCTTAGATGCTGCTCCAGTGTCTGATCTGCCCCATTTACATTGCTCCAGTACATGATGGGCCCTATTTTTAATTAACCCAGGCATGGTATGTGAAAAGAGCTCCATGGAGTAATCTAAGGTGTGTGCTTCCGCATCCTTCACTTTTGGTGTGGGTGAAGGACACAAGGAAAGGGGTTGCTCCTGACTAGAAGCCTGCAGTTACGACTCAGTGCTTGCATTTTTTACAACTTCAGAAGAGGAGGCAATAGAGCTGGAGGCTGTTTCAGCAATGTAAGCCACAAACAGTTCCTGATACTCCACCTTTAAAAGCAGTCTACCTGCTCCCAGAAAGGGGAGCCTTACAGGCCTTCCAGAGCTACACCATGATGCTGGCTCAACACCTCCTGCATTAGCTGCTATTGTGCTTTTGGCAATACCAGCAGATGCACCACCACCACCATCAGTACCAGGTGGCCCTCCACGCCCACATCTGCGTCCTCTTCCACCATACTTCCTCATGTTTTGGAAAATGGACCCAAAATACCAGCAGATATATGGTACTGTATCAGAAGCGTACAGCTATATACAGTCTATGGATAACAGTAAATCTACGTATATATTTCATGAGGCATATACTGACGCTCACAGGCTCAGTATTGATTACCCAATAAAATAACAAGTTGAAAAAGGGTACCGTATCACCAGATACAAGGTATACATAGTATAGTGTAAACATTCTGATTCTCCGTATACATTTCAGGAGGCAGACACAAATGCTCTCAGGGCCAGTATGGATTACACAAGAATATGAAAAGCTGTAAATGGGTAATGTAACACAAGCGTACAGCTGTATACAGTGTTTGGGTAATCTTAAAGTTCCAAATATATTGCCGGAGTAACAGACAGACGTTTACAGGCTCATTATGGATTACACCAGAATCTAAATAGCTAAAAAGGTTACTGTATCAGAAGCGTTCTGCTGTATACAGTGTTGGCCAAATTGAAAATATCAGTATATATTTCCATAGTCACCCTCAGACGCTCACTCAGTTTGGTTTTGACCATAATAAAAAATGTTAAAAAAGGTCCTGGATAACAAGATAGCAAGTATATATTTTTAGGGTACAAATGAAATCTCCATATAAATAGTTCCGTAGTCACTCTCTGACGCTTACATAGTATGGATTTTACCGTAATGCTAAATGTCGAACAAAGGTACTGTATAACAAGATACAAGCTGTATCGAGTATAGTGTAAAAATTAGTTTCTCCGATTCACCGTATATATAGAAGGTGTAACCCGCACACGCTCACTCACTATGGATGATGTAGGGGGGGGTGGACTGACAGACAAACAAGCCTGTAGTAAGAAGCAGAGGTGTAGCGCAGTGTAGGTGTGAAACCGCTAAGATAAAGAGAAAGGGTGCAGTGTTTTAGCTTGCCCATTGGAGGGCAGTGGAGAGTGTAGGAGTGGGACTGAATAACTGCCATTGGTCAGAGAAACTGTTAGGTGATGGTAGGTGGAGTTACCAGAACTGGAAGTATAAAAGGCTGAGGGAAGGTTCTGGAAGAGTCAGTCAGCGAAGGGAGCACAGTAAAGAGGAAGATCTGCTGAGGAAATAGAGACAGTGGAAAGGCTCCAGAGAGGACTGACAGTTAAGGCGGTCACGGGGGGGTGGGCCAGAGGATGGTAGCCGCAGACACAGATGGTCTGGGGTTATCATACGAACGGTGTGCTCAGACTGGTGCAGCGCTGTGGTGGTTGGGCCTAGGCCAGCCACAGTGGAAGAGCCACAGAGGATGACACAATTATAGTTACAAAGGAAGTGAAGGTACCGGGGCCTGTGTACAGAGAAACGTGAAATGGCTGTGGTGAATTGCTGTTGTCGACAGAAGGATGGGCACTAAAAACGGACCTGTTCAATACAAACTCTGTCTCAGTCTCGTGTTTGTCTGCGGCAAGAAGAGGGTCCCCCCCCCACAGTTGGTTATCCTACAGATGATACCTTAATACAAATTTTTGAAACAAGGTACTGTATCAGCACATACCAGGTGTGTCCAGTCTAGGGTTAAATTTCCATCTATACTTCCGGAGTCAGACACAGACACTCACAGGCTCACTATGTATTACACCAGAATTAAAAAAGTAGAAAAAGGGAAAGGTATTCATGGCGTACACCAGTATACAGTGTTGAGTTACTTTTAAATCTTCGTATATATTTCAATCTCAGTAAGCCAGTCTAGAATCTCCGCTACTGGAAACTACATGGATACGAGAATAGACGCAGAGTCGAGTGTTAGCAGAAATTTTGGAATTACTCATCACGGGGAAACCTCCCGGTAGATGTTGCAGAGGCGATGCAGACCCTCAATTACTGTGTCTGTGGAGAAAGCGAAAAAGGTTCTTTGTGAAGAAAGGATTGCTTTATCGCAGTAGCGTGGATCACATCACAGTTACTCGTCTCCATCAAATTGTGATCACAAGGAGAGATGTACCCATGGTCCTCACTGCCTATCATGATGTGTCTGGTCATTTTAGAGTGCAAAAGACAGAAGCCACAGGCCGTAGGCGATTCTATTGGATTGGCATAAGAGGAGACATTGAAAAATGGTGGCAGGAATGTCACACGTCTGTGACTATCACAACTGTGAAAGGTGATCATAAACCACCACTGCATTGCTTGTAATTTGACATCCATTTGAAATAGTAGCCATTGATCATCTGAAGGTAGAGGCCAGCAGGACAGGCCATAGATACATCTTAACCATCATCCATCAATACACCAAATTTCGAGTGGCCGTCCCTGTGAAGGATTTAACTGCCCAGACTACACAGCGGTGGAGCAGGGAGAGGTAAATATTGCAACTTGCAAGTGCTGTGGCCATGACCAAGCAGGGGGGGCACAATCGTGATCAACGGTACTGGCACAGGGCCCCTCATAATACGCTGGTGTGTCTGATGGCAAGTGGGCCCTCCCACCGTCTGAGACACTGTATTGTACTATGAGGGGCCCTGTGCCATTACCGTCAGTCATCAGTGGGCCCATCCACCTGTTCAGAGCAACAGCACTTGCCTGGATGCGCCAGGTCTTGACCCCAGCCATTGGGGGATGGGTGGGCAGCCCAGTTAGGGAGGTTAAAAATTGGCATATGTTGATGTGCTGGCTGGATATTCAGCTTCTGCAAAGGGCGTAATTGGGCAAGTACGAGGAAAAGGAGGAAAAAACCGAGGCACTTTTCTGGTAACTTATGTGTCATCAGGGGATGGTGGGACAAAATCCTTTGAAACCCATGCATGGTTCATTTTAATGAAGGTTAGATCATCAACATTTTGGGTCGACAGACGGGTCCTTTTTTCTGTCAGGATTGATCCAGCAGCACTGAAGACTCTTTCAGATAACACACTAGCAGCAGGGCAAGCCAGCTCCTGTAAGGCATATTGTGCCAATTCAGGCCAGGCATCCAGTTTAGATGCCCAATAGTCAAAGGGGAATGACCTGTGAGGGAGAACATCGATATGGGAGAAGTAGTTTGTAACCATAGTTGACAACTGCTGCCTCCTGTCACTTTTAATCGATGCAGTATTAGCAGTCGTGTGAGCGGTACTTGAGAAATCATTCCACAACGTGGTCATTAAACCCCTGTCTCCAACGCCACTTCTGCTGTGTGCACCACGAACAGCTCTTCCATTGTGCCCACTTGTGGGAGAACCAGCACTGCTGCTGTGTGCTGGGAAAGCCTCAAACAAACCGTTTACCAGAGTTGCTTGTTTGTTTGCCAATATTATCTCTAGGTTCTCCTGTGGAATGATGTTGTGTAATTTGCCTATGTAGCGTGGATCGAGGATGCTGGCCAACCAGTAGTCGTCATCCCTCATCATTTTGGCAATGCGGTTGTCCATTTTTAAAATCCGCAAGGCATAATCGCACATGTGGGCCAATGTTCCAGGTGTCAATAATGCACTGCCACTGCTGGATGGAGGAGCACTTTCTGGCAAATCCACATCCCTACAGTCACGCGCAAACACTGTACCTGACCTTGGAACGCCAACATTTTCTCTTGCCCCCTGAGAAACATCCTCCTGCCCAAAATAATTATCCCCATCATCCTCCTCCTCCTCCTCTTCCACTTCTTCCTCCACCTCGTCCAGGACAGTTCCCTGACTAGACAATGGCTGACTGTCATCAAGGCTTCCCTCCTCCTCCGCCGCTGCAGATGCCTGATCCTTAATGTGCGTCAAACTTTGCATGAGCAGATGCATAAGTGGGATGCTCATGCTTATGATGGCGTCGTCTGCGCTTACCAGCCGTGTGCATTCTTCAAAACACTGAAGGACTTTACAGAGGTCTTTCAGCTTTGACCACTGCACACCTGACAATTCCATGTCTTCCCTCAAACTGCCTGCCTGTGTATCCTCCCACAAATGCATTACAGCCTGCCTCTGTTCGCACAGCCTCTCAACCATGTGCAGGGTGGAGTTCCACCTTGTTGCAACGTCTATGATTAGGCGGTGCTTGGGGAGGTGGAGCAATCGCTGCAGCTTCTGCATACGACTGGAGTGTACGGTCGAGCAATGGATGTGCGAGCGCAGTCTTCGCACCTTATGGAGCAGGGATGTTGACTCCGGATAATTATTAAGGAAGCACTGCACCACCAGGTTCAAAGTGTGAGCCAGGCAAGGTATGTGTGTGAGTTTTGCATGGGCTATGGCTGCCACAAAATTATGGCCGTTATCACCGACTACCTTGCCTGCCTCAAGATGTAGACTGCCCAGCCATGACTCTGCTTGTCGCTGCAAGTAGTCGGCCAGTACCTCCGTGGTGTGTCTGTTGTCGCCCAAATGCATCATCTTTAACACAGCCTGCTGACGCTTACCACTAGCTGTTCGATAGTGGGACACCTCATGTGTAACACTGCCAGCTGCGGATGTAGTGCTCGTGCGACTGCGCTCTGTGGACGAGCTTTCACTGATAGACGAGGAGGAGGAGGAGCGAAAGCCTACAGCCAACTGTTTCCTATACAGTGGGCTAGGCAGCACTGTTCCACCGCCGCTGTCCCCAGTGGAACCTGCATTCAACACATTAACCCAGTGCGCAGTGATGGACATGTAGCGGCCCTGGTCAGGCCTACTGGTCCATGCATCTATAAAAAACAAATCTGAACTGAGAAAATAAGTTAATGTGTATGCACAATGTAAGTGCATATTAACACATGACCATTAACCAGAGAAAACAAAAAGCAAAAAACACAAATATCCTGAACTAAAAAGTAAAAAATATACTGCAAATAATGCATAAAGGTAGTAGTAATAATAAGGGTATTTAGTAAACATAATTTTGATCAAAATAATGCTCTGAGCTGGGAAAGCCATCCAGTCTGGCCTAAGCTGTTACTAGTGGTTCAGCCGCTCGATCCTTATTTACATTCATGTCACTTGGCAAGTGAAAAGGTTTTAAATACTAGACTAGGGACTGTCCCACAAGGGTTGCCGTGACGTGGCGGGATGTCTTGTGCATTATTTTGATCAAAATTATGTT
Source organism: Dendrobates tinctorius (assembly GCF_039654945.1). Classification (NCBI taxonomy): domain Eukaryota; kingdom Metazoa; phylum Chordata; class Amphibia; order Anura; family Dendrobatidae; genus Dendrobates; species Dendrobates tinctorius. The sequence continues at coordinate 3,031,570 of NW_027361692.1, read as the reverse complement.
TACTAAATACCCTTATTATTACTACTACCTTTATGCATTATTTGCAGTATATTTTTTACTTTTTAGTTCAGGATATTGTTGCTTTTTGTTTTCTCTGGTCCATGCATCTGTTGTTGAGGTGCACCGTTCCACTCACTGACTGTTTTAGTGCTTGGACAATGCGGTCTTTCACATGCCGGTGTAGGGCAGGGATGGCTTTTCCAGAAAAGAAGTGATGACTGGTTAGGTCATAGCATGGGACAGCATAGGCCATGAGGTCGAGGAAAGCTTCGCTTTCAACCCAACGGTAGGGCATCATCTCTAATGAGATTAGTTTGGCAATGTAGGCATTCAAACACAGTGTACGCGGATGAGAGGATGAGTATTTTCTTGTCCTACTCAGAGTGTCCGGTAGGGTGAGCTGGACTGGAGAGCTGCATATGGGGTAAGTAGCTGTGGACCGGATGGAGTGAGAGGGGGTTGGTGAAGGTATTGGTGGTGATGGCCTAGATTCAGTGTTGTGTTGCAAAACCATTGTGATTCCCTGAATGCTTTGGCCTTGCGACGACACCTCCACACTTAGTGCTGGTGGTGTGCTTAATGATGGCGGTGGTCTTACAGTGGGGATAAGCGATGGAGCGTTGTTGTCTACCTTCAGTCGGAGCAGGTGCACATGTGCTACCAGAGGTTTTGTAGTCTGTCCATGCTTGCAAGTGCATGTTGATTAAATGTCTAAGCATGCAACTGGTACTCAAATTTCTGAGTTGTTTACCTCGGCTAAAGGTCCTTCAGCACTTCTTTCAAGTAACCTTTGCCTCATCAGTAGGATTTTGGACAAAGAAGTGCCACACTGCACTCTTCCTACTTTGGTAAACATTTTCTGGCCTTGCATGCTGTGCTAAGTTGACCGTCTGGTCAAGCTGTCCTGCAACTCTTAGTTTTTGTTCCATGTTTTAGGACAGCTACGGGCCTGCTAGATAACTGCTGCTGTGATGTCAAAGTCTGCTGCGGATCCTTCTCCTTATCTGAACTATTGCCAGTCCCACCCTCCTCCCCCAATGGATGCCAATCCGGGTCCAGAACTGGGTCATCCATCACCTCCTCTTCAAAGTCATCTGCACCTTCCTCTTTACCTTCCTCTGTGTCACCATATAAGGAGGTATAGCATGCAGGAAGGGGCACCTGGGTTTCATCAGGGTCAGATTCTGGCTCAATAGACTGCGAGGGCAATGTAGTGCTGTGGGTCAATGTACCAGCAGAATCATCTAGCAGTGTCTGTGCATCAGTGCACTCCATGTAAGATTCATCTTGGAATGGGGAATTCAGGATTTGACTGGATAACCCAGGCATGGTATGTGAAAAGAGCTCCATAGAGTAATCTGAAGTGTAGGCTGCCGCATCCTTAACTTTTGGTGGGGGTGAAGGACACAAGGAAAGGGGTTTTTTATGACCAGAACCCTGCACTGACGACTCCGTGCTTGCAGGTTTCGACCGTTCAGAAGAGGAGGCAATAGAGCAGGTGGCTGTTTCGGCAATGTATGTCAAAACCTGTTCCTGCTGCTCTGGCTTTAAAAGTGGTTTTCCTACTCCAAGAAAAGGCAACCTTACAGGCCTTCTTGGGCCAGAGGATGACGCAGGCTCAACACCTCCTGCCTTAGCTGCTATTGTGCTTTTGCCAGAACCAGCCGATGCACCACCACCATCAGTACCAGCTGCGCCCCCCCTGCCCACGTCCGCCGCCTCTTCCACCATACTTCCTCATGCTTGGGAAAATGTATCAAAAATACCAGCAGAGAGATGGTACTGTATGAGGAGCGTCGAGCTGTGTAAGGTGTATTAAACAAATTAAATCAACATATATATTAGTTAGTCACAGACACTCTCACAGTATGTATTGGACCGTAATTCAACAAGCAGATATACGGAACTGTATCAGAAGTGTACAGCTGTATACGATTTTTGTGCAACTAACAATCTCCATATATGTATTTACGGAGTGTCACACACACACGCTGACTAGGTATAAAAGTGACTGTAATGCGAAAGATATACAATACTGTTGGAGAATCGGACAGCTCTATACGATGTGTGTATGTAAAATTGTCAAGCTCTGTGTATTTGTATACAGACTGACTCACGCTGACTCTGTCTAGTTTTGACCGTAATCAAACAACAGATGTACGAAACTGTTTGAAAAACGGACACGACTCTAAGGTGTAGGTCTGGAAAAGCGGAAAAACTCCTCGGCTTTTTTTTCCAGAGTCACACACAGGTAGCTTTTATTTGTCCGTGCTAGAAGGCGGTACATGGTAGTGTGTGAGGAGCGTACAACACTGTTCGGTGTGTATGTAAAATTGTCAAGCTCCGTGTATTTGTATACGGACTGACACACGCTGTCTCTGTCTAGTTTTGACCGTGATCAAACAGCAGATATACAAAACTGTTTGAAAAACAGACACGACTCTAAGGTGTAGGTCTGGAAAAACGGAAAAACTCCTCGGCTTTTTCTTCCAGAGTCACACCCAGACAGCTTCTATTTGTCCGTGATTCCAGCCGGTACACGATAGTGTGTGAGGATCGTACACCGCTAGACGGTGTGTGAAAAAATGAACCCTCAGTAACTCACCAGGACAAAATAATAAAATTTGGAGTGCTTTGAAAAAAGCAGTTTGAACAGCAGTGTGCACACAGCAATGCAGCTAGCAGGTAGCCTTAAAAGGCAGCCTAATCACCACCAGCGCTGCTGCACACAACAAAAATCCTCCCCTTTCACTGCACACTAACTGTACAGTGAAAAGCGCTATCAGCAGAAGCAGTTTTTTTTCTTCTTCCCTGCCTAAGGCTCTCCCTGTTCAGAATCAGCAGCAGCACCTCTCCCTATTGTAAGATCGGCAGAAGTAAGATGGCGGTCGGCGTTCACAGCCTTTTATACCCACTGTGACGCCACACAAAGGCAGCAAATCACTTCAATGCCCTTCTCTAAGATGGTGCTGGCCGCTGCGCATGTCATTGCGTTGCCCACAGTGTGTGTCCACCATCATTGGATGAGAAAAGGCGCTGAAAGCATAATTTGAAACGCGACTTTGGCGCGCTGATCGGCGACCTCATGGCCGACCTCACGCTAGGGTCGGGTTTTGATCGGCGAAACCCGACTTTGGCGAAAGTCGGCGATTTTTGAATCTGACCGACCTGTTTCGCTCAACTCTAGTTAGGACCAATTCTTTTATTCTCTTTATTAATGACCTTCTTGGATGGGATTGAGAGTTTCAATGTTTGCTAATAACAAAATAACTAGATAGGATAATAAAAACTAAACTGATTACATTACTCAACATTTGTAAATGTTAAACATCTGTCATGTGTTTACCCATCTGTCTCATGCAGATGACAAATGAAGTTGAAGACTGCAAAATATAGAGTAATGTACCTACTGCATATACATTAAATGGCCTCCAATTTCCAGAGTCCTCCAAAAAGAGGGCTAATGGAATTGAAAGCTGGGTAATTATTTATGAACCACCCTGTATTAGGGACCACAGAATAGGAGAAGGACTTGATATTCTGGTTGCTAGTAGCTGAGCAGCATTACTCAATGTCAGGCAGCAGCTGCAAAAGCAAACAAGATTTTGGGGTGTATAAAAACACAGATATAATTATATGATCCAAATGTATTATTATCCCTCTAAAATCACTTGTAAAGCCACATGTAGAATATGGGAACCCGTTTTGGGCTCCACATCTTAAAAAGGACATTGGCAGGTTAGACTCAGCTAAAAGTTGGGTAGCTAGAATGTTACAAGAGATGGAAGGCCTCTCCTGTAATGAGAGATAAGAAAGTTTAGACTTGCATAACTTAGGTAAAAAATTTAATTTGTATGTATAAAAGCTTGTGTAGTAAATACAAAGAACTGGCACATAACTTATTCCTTCTAAAGAACCAGGGAACATTCGCTGGTACTACATGTGGAAGAAAGGTGATTCTGGCTTTTAAATAGAAAAGGGTTTTTTATAGTTACAATAGCTAGGTAAGGAAGTCTGGCACCATATGTTCGCCTTATATTCCGTTAATCCAAAATACTGAAAAAAACACACCAAACAACAGGGATCTTTAGCGCTGCATCGGTGTGCTGGCCAAGTGCATCAACATCAAAGTAAGAAGAAAAAGGTGCCACTCACTGTTCTTTAAAAACTCCTTTATTGCCCAAAAAGTTAAAACATGGTTGCAGGAGAAATGGAACACGAGGTAGTAATGACAGATGCTATAACGGCATTTCCAAAAGCTTTAGATGCTTTACTCACAACAAATGGCATTGTTGGATATAAAAAATCTAGCCATAAAGAATGTATAACTGGTGGTGCAGGAAAGATGTATATCTTTGTACTCTCAATCCTGAATATTTAACTGGTGGTGGAAATTTGATCTTGTTGGCCGCAACTCTTTTTTACACCTATGTAACTTTGAAACTGTTTATCATGACTCAGTGAACTCCATTATGATCAATGGTTACTAAATCTCGTATAATTTATTATTTAACATATTTGTTGAACATACATTTTTGGAATTCTATATCCATTGTCTCAATTTTTTTATTCTTAAGTCATAGGTAAAAAGCTTACAGCATTTACTCCTGTTTTTTTTTTATCTGCCTTCTACATTTGTTTCCTTGTTGAACTATTTTAGAAACATGTCCAATGTGACCTTGTGTCTTCCTCTGACACACATGCCAATTTCCTTTGGCTTGCTCATGCATGCTGAAATAATTTCCCAATAGTAAAAGGCTTGTAAAACCAAATTCAAATTATAAAGTTAATTAATGATGTAAATACTTAGAGCTATAATATCTTTAACCTAATCTGCTGTAAAACCAATAAAAAACAAAGAGTGTATATGTAAGGTTGTTAGTGACATAGTGATCTTGAATTGAAATTCTAAAACATACTTCTACTTTATAAATTTTTTAATAAATAATTTGAATTGAAATATTTTTAGAAATTATTTTAAAAGGACCTGTTCTTTTTTCTATCTTTTGCGTCTTTATATTCCTCATAATATACTGATTGATGATAATCTTTTATTAGATTTTTTCCTAAAAATATATACTCTTCTGTTATTCCTCCAAAATCCAATATTCACACATTCGACATTCACAGGGCGATTACTGAGTAGCCTTAGGATTTCTGTCTCAAACTCAACAGCCTTATAGTCATTGCAGTTTAATGTTTGGACTGGCAAAGATATATGAATAAAAGTACAACTGGGTTTTACCATTTGAATGTGTAACTGCATAGTCTGACACTGTTCAATCAGTGCTGACCATGTTAAGGATGGCATCTACAAAAATGATATTAGTAAAATAGAATGTTTTCATACAATTCCAATAGGAAAGAAAGGCACAATGTAGAGTTCTATCAAAATATGTTTTCAGACAGCTGCACCATTCTATGTGACATAATGTCTCAGCTCAGCAAGTGCAATGATGTGAAGAGATCACGACTGCTGCGCCGACCCTCAGGATCACACACCATACAGATCAGAATAGTGTATTGTCGGAACAAGGCAAGGTGACTAATTTTTTTTTGTCAGCCAGAAGTTGGGAGAAACTATGTGGTCCATCCTACTGCTTGGGGGACTGTAGGAGCCATCATACAGTATGTAGGGAGCTGTATGGGACATTTTACAATGTATAGGGAGCTAAGAGGTCTGCATACTGTGTGGGGGGTAGTTTAGCCATCATACGGTATTTGGACTGCTTTCTGTGAGTAGTTTTATTTTATTTCTATTTATTTTTTGCCAGTAGATGGAAGAGACTATGGGGGTCATCATACAATGTGTGTTGAGGTTGTGGGGGTCTTATTACCGTGTGGGGGCAGTTTGACCTTCATACTGTATTTGGAAAGCTGTTTGTGAGTATATAGTTACATAGGTTGAAAAAAGACCTAGGTCCATCAAGTTTAACCTTTTTCCACTAATTATACATTTTGGTCACTAAATTATCTATAACCCACAATGATATGTTTACTGAGTAAATCGTCAATCCCTTTTTTAAAACCTGTTATAGTGTCTGTCTTTATTACCTCTTGTGGTAGGGTCCACACAGTATGACTGCTCTAATTGTAAAGAACACTTTCCTGTTATCTGCCGTAATGGCCCTTCTTTCCATAAATGAGATTTCATCTGAGACGTTTTTTTTCTAAGCTAAACAAGCCCAACTTTTCCAACCTCTCATCATATGAGAGGCCATCCATTCCTTATAGTAATCTAGTTGCCCACCTGTGAACTGACTCTAATTTCTGAATATCCTTTTTTAAATGTGGAGCCCAAAACTGGATCACATATTCTACATGTGGCCTCACAAGTGATTTATAGAGGAGTAATAATTAGTGATAAGCGAGCACTAAAATGCTCGGGTGTTCGTTGCTCGGGTCGAGCAAATTGGAATACTCGAGTACTCGACCTGAGCAATGAGCCCAATGTAAGTCTATGGGAAAACCAAGTATTTTTACCGGGGGGGTCCTTTTAGAGTCTAAAAAGGTCTGAAAATGATGGAAACAGTGCTCAAATGACATGGGAACATCATGGTGAAGACCCCTGGAAGCATTTCTGACTCACAGGTCACAGCTGTGAACAATGTAGTCAGAGTATGACACCATTTTAAATAAAACATACAAAAACGAAACCAAAATGGATTTTCCTGGGAAATATGTTACGGAACATCTTTTCCAGGGTAATGACTTTTATATAAGGCAAAATGAATAACCCAAAACAAAAATGTTCCTCCACCATTTGGGCTATGTTCACACGTAGCGTTTTTGATGCGTTTTTCAACTTTACCATTGCTTTCAAACAAGACAAATGCATTCACTGGGAAATGTCACTTTAACAGTTTAAAACCTTATTTTGCCATATGGTGTGTGACACATCATCAGACACATCCTGTTTCATTTATGAAGGAGGGACTCTAAAGTCACAAAGTCTATTTTTATAGTGCCAGCATTCAGCCCTCACAATTCTTAGAGAGCCATCAGCCGACTATGCTTTGTTGTTCCCATTATTAAAAATGAGGTCCCTTATACTGTGAATGTATATGCAGTGAGTGGCAGTGCTGCCCAAAATTTGGACACACCCCAATAACCCATTGAACAGATGTCATGGATGACCACATGCAACAAAAGTTTCAAGTATTCATTTGGTACTCCCATACTGTTTGCTTATACATTGAATGCAAGCCCTGCCCTGCACCAAAGTTACACGCACCCAAAAAAACCTTTGAACACACATAATGGATGGTCACAGGAAAATGATGTTCACATTATTCATTTGGTACTCCCATACTGTTTGCTTATGCATTGAATCTAAGGCCTGCCCTGTACTAATGATACAAGCACCCCAAAAAGCCTTTGAACACAAGGCTGGATGGCCACTGGAAACCAAAGTTCCCATTATTCTGATTTTTTTAAGTCACCTAAAGTTTGCCCATGAAGTGAATACATGGTCTGCCCAAAATTTGCATACACTCCAATCCCCCAAGCAAGAATTTGGAGGATGGTCTCCAAAAAATGTTTTCTTAGTTTAAAGGAGCAGGTCTCTTATACGTGTAATGCCCATACACTAAGTGTTAGGGCTGAAAAACATTTTCTCCTGGGGGTTACAGATCAACCTACTCTGTAAATTTTTTTTTTATGGCCATCATAAACACCCTTGCAAAAAATTATAGTGGCTGTTGAATCATGGACCACGATTACCCTGGTGATCTACAGTCATGGCCAAAAGTTTTGAGAATGACGCAAATATTATATTTTCACATGATCTGCTGCCCTCTGGTTTTTATGTGTGTTTGTCAGATGTTTTTATCACATACAGAAATATAATTGCAATCATATTATGAGTAACAAAAGGTTATATTGACAGTTAGAATGAGTTAATGCAGCAAGTCAATATTTGCAGTGTTGACCCTTCTTCTTCAGGACCTCAGCAATTCTCCCTGGCATGCTCTCAATCAACTTCTGGATCAAATCCTGACTGATAGCAGTCCATTCTTGCAAAATCAATGCTTTTATTTTGTCTGAATTTGAAGGTTTTTGTTTGTCCACCCGTCTCTTGATGATTGACCACAAGTTCTCAATGGGATTAAGATCTGGGGAGTTTCCAGGCCATGGTCCCAAAATCTCTATGTTTTGTTCCCTGAGCCATTTAGTTATCACCTTTGCTTTATGGCAAGGTGCTCCATCATATTGAAAAAGGCATTGTTGATCGCCAAACTGCTCTTGGATGGTTGGGAGAAGTTGCTCTTGGAGGACATTCTGGTACCATTCTTTATTCATGGCTGTGTTTTTAGGCAAGACTGAGAGAGAGCCCATTCCCTTGGCTGAGAAGCAACCCCACACATGAATGGTTTCAGGATGCTTGACAGTTGGCATGAGACAAGACTGGTGGTAGCGCTCACCTGGTCTTCTCCGACTAAGCCGTTTTCCAGATGTCCCAAACAATCGAAAAGGGGATTCATCAGAGAAAATGACTTTACCCCAGTCCTCAGCAGTCCACTCCCTGTACCTCTTGCAGAATATCAGTCTGTCCATGATGTTTTTTCTGGAGAGAAGTGACTTCTTTGCTGCCCTCCTTGAGACCAGGCCTTGCTCCAAGAGTCTCCGCCTCACAGTGCGTGCAGATGCACTCACACCTGCCTGCTGCCATTCCTGAGCAAGCTCTGCACTGCTGGTAGCCCGATCCCGCAGCTGAAACACTTTTAAGAGACAGTCCTGGTGCTTGCTGGTCTTTCTTTGGCGCCCTGGAGCCTTTTTGGCAACAAGGGAACCTCTCTCCTTGAAGTTCTTGATGATGCGATAGATTGTTGACTGAGGTGCAATCTTTCTAGCTGCGATACTCTTCCCTGTTAGGCCATTTTTGTGCAGTGCAATGATGACTGCACGTGTTTCTTTAGAGATAACCATGGTTAACAGAAGAGAAACAATGATGCCAAGCACCAGCCTCCTTTTAAAGTGTCCAGTGGTGTCATTCTTACTTAATCATGGCAGATTGATCTCCAGCCCTGTCCTCATCAACACGCACACCTGTGTTAATGGAGCAATCACTGAAACGATGTTAGCTGGTCCTTTTAAGGCAGGGCTGCAATGATGTTGAAATGTGTTTTGGGGGATAAAGTTAATTTTCTATGCAAATATTGACTTTGCAAGTAATTGCTGTTAAGCTGATTACTCTTTATAACATTCTGGAGTATATGCAAATTGCCATTAGAAAAAATGAAGCAGTAGACTTTGTAAAAATTAATATTTGTGTCATTCTCAAAACTTTTGGCCATGACTGTAGTGGTGGTGTCGGAAGAGACGTGGAGGATGGCCTACTAAAACTGTTTTCCCAGTTTACAGGAGCGGGTCTCCTATACTTGTAATGCCTATACACGAAGTGTATGGGCTGAAAAACATTTCCTCCTGGGGTATACACATCAACCTACTGTGTAAATATTTTTTTTACAGCCATCATAAACACACTTGCAAAAAAGTATAGTGGCTGTTGCATCATGTAACACGTTCACCCCCGTGTTCTAGTGCTGGTGTTGGAAGAGCCGTGGAGTATGGCTTCCGAAAAATGTTTTCCCAGTTTAAAGAAGCGGGTCTCCTCAGGGTCATTGCGATGGGAGGGTTTGAGAAAACCAGAACTTTGCCAGTGTTCCCCTGCCTCTGCTGGATTGGAGTTGTGTCTCTCTCGCCTGTACTCCTTGGTTGTTCAACGAACTGTGACCTCTGCCGTCAGCGTTTTCAGATGGGAATTTTTTAATAATTTCACAACAAGGGCCTTCTGGTGCTACAACATTTTAGTACACCTGTCTGCCTCTGGAAGAAGAGATTGAAAGCTCTCCTTGTAGCGTGGGTCTAGAAGTGTCACCAACCAGTAATGACTGTCAGCCAAATTTTTGACAATACGAGGGTCACGGGAAAGGCCGCGCAACATAAAGTCAGCCATGCCTGGCAGACTGCTAACAGGCAAGACGTCCGTGTCCTCACCAAGAGGATGACTGACCATGCTCTCCTCCTCCTCCTCCCTGTTATCAGGCCATCTATGCTGAACAGACGGTATGACAGTTGTGCTTGTAGTACCGTTTATAGCGCATGAAAGTAGCTGCTGTTCTTCCTCCTCCTTTTCCTCATTGTCAACCAATCCATGTTGGACTGACATGAGGCTGGGTTGTGTGTAATCAACCTATATGCTTCCTTGCTCCTTCTCATTGTGCTCAGCCTGCAATGCAACCTCTTTGATTGTGAGCAGAGAGCATTGCAGAAAGACTGAGAAGCGGGATGGTAATGCTACTTAACCATTTTGGTGGACTCCTTTTGTAGGATGGTACATATGTCTGACATCCATGTCCACTCCTGAGATCTTATGTGTGGAGTCTGAACTTAATACCGATAGTTTTGTTGATGCTGGTAGTCAACAACTGCCCTCTTCTGCTCACAAATCCTTTCCAACATGTGCAGTGTTGAGTTCCAACGCGTGGGGACATCACACACCAGTCGGTGAGCCGGAATATGTAAACACTGCTGAAGCACAGCAAGGGTGGCGGAAGCTGTAGCTGACTTTCTAAAATAGTCACACAGTTGGCGTACTTTGGCAAGCAGATCCGGCAGTAGCTTTTGAGAACCCGTTGAACAACGAGGTTAAGCACATGGGCCAGGCATGATATGTGTGTGAGCTTACCTTGCCTCAGAGCTGCCACCAGGTTCTGGCCATTGTCACACACAACCATGCCTGGCTATAGGATCAGCAGTGTCAACCACACATCTGCCTGCTATTTCAGAGCTGTTCACAACTTTTCAGCATTGTGCGGTTTGTCACCTAAGCATATTAGCTTCAGTACAGCCTGTTGATGCTTGGCTGAGGCAGTGCTTCCAGCTTGTGACTGATGTGCTCATTTCGGAGATGGAGGCTGGAGAGGAGGAGGAGGATGAGGTGCAGGAGCTGTAGACTGTGGGGGTGACCCTGATTGACGTGGGGCCCAGAATCCTCGGCATTGGGAGGACATGTTCCATCCCAAGGTCTCTCTGGGTCCCGGCTTCCACTATGTTAATCCAGTGTGCAATCAGCAAGATGTATCGTCCCTGCCCACAAGCACTAGTCCACGTGTCCCTGGTTAGGTGGATTTTTCCATTAACAGCATTGTTCAGGGCCCGCGTAATGTTGTGGGACACGTGCTTGTGTAATGCTGGAATGGCGTACCAGGAGAAACAGTCGCGGCTGGGGACAGAGTACCTTGGGACTGCGGCCGCCATCAGGTTGCGGAAAGCTTCCGTCTCCACAAGCCTAAAAGGCAACATTTTGAGCGCAAATAGATGAGAAATGTGTGAATTTAGTACTGTGGCCTGTGGGGCGTTGGCTGCGTATTTACGCTTGCGTTCCAATGACTTGGGTATGGACAACTGAGGGCTGCGCTGGGACAAGGACGTGGACGTGCTTGATGATGGTGGTAGTTGAGTGTGGGCAACGACAGGTGCAGGTCAGGAGGCATCTTTGCATGCAACGTGAACAGTGGATTGGCTTGCACGCATAACAGTGGAAGAAGCAGTGTTTTCACCCACAGACACTGTTCCTGGAGGCTGGTATTCGGCCCACAAAGTTGGGTGCTTTGCTGCCATGTGCCTGATCATGCTGGTGGTGGTCAGGCTGGTAGTTTGCTACCCCTGCTGATGCGGGCATGGCAGGTGGTGCAAATGGCCTGTTTGGGGTCAGCAGTCTTTAAAAAACACCCAGACTCATGAAGATCTAACAGTTGTACTGCCAACTTCCATAAGATTCATGTTACGAGGAATGGTTGTTCGCCTTCTGTCTGTGGTCACCACACTGCTTCTTCCTGCCTGTTAGGGTGCTACACCTCCCTCCCCTTGTGTGCTGCTGTCCTCGCTCTGCATGTCCTCCTGCCAGGTTGGGTCATTTACTATATCATCCACCACCTCGGCTTCTACTTACGCACTCTAGTTCTCCTCCTGACTTTCTGGCAATTGTGTCTCATCATTTTCCACCTGTTGTGACACGTTCCCACCGCTGCCTTTGTGTGAAAATGTCTGCTCAAATATTTGGGCATCGCTACATGCCTTCTCATCTTGCCCCTCTTCAATTGGACCGGGCGAGAGGCCCAAATCTATAAATGGAAAGTGAACAGCTCTTCGGAATGTCCAAATGTGAGTTCAGATGTCTACGTGCACTGGGCATAGCGGGAGGAAGGACGATCAGGGTGAGGAATATGCGATCCAGTCTCACGGCTACTCAGACTTGACTGTGTGGAAGACAGGGTGCTGGTGGTGGTGGCAAAGTGACTGGAAGCATTATTTGCTATCCAACCAGCAACCTTTTGACACTGCTTTGGTTTCAATATTTCTATTCTGCCGTCCCCTATGAATTCGGACAGGAAGTTCATGCAAGAAGATGTCGGTGTTTGTTGTGGCACAATTTCAGCTTGACCTCGGCCTCGGCCTCTGCATGCACCATCACCATCACATCCACTTCCCAGTCCCTTGCCACACACCAAGTGTATTTTAAATGGACTACAATATTTTCCATGTTCACTACAAATGGCTGAATTTCGAGCGAACTTCTATGTAATCCGTGTGTGGGAAAACCACAAATTAAAATATCTAGACTGTAGGTAAAAATTTTTTTTTTTTGTTATCAAACTGGTGCCAATAACTAAGGTAAGACATGCAAATGCAGTGGAATGTAGGCCTGAAATGCAACAATTTGAAGCCCACAGATAGATCAGGCGTCTGATGGAGATACCACACTGGTCAATATGTGGCCTGTATTTTTTTGTTTTTTACCCCAAAATAGTCTACAGAACTAGTGTAAGACACAGCAAAAAAAGTGAACGTAATCCTGAAATGCAACAATTTGTGGCCCACAGATAGATTAGGCATCTGCTGGAGATACCACACTGTTCAATATGTGGCCTGTATTTTTTATTTTTTACCTAGTCTATAGAACTAGGATAAGACACAGGAAAAAAGGTGAATGTAGGCCTGAAATGCAACAATTTGCAGCCCACAGATAGATCAGGCATCTGACGAAGATACCACACTGTTCAATATGTGGCCTGTATTTTTTAATTTTTTACCCCAAAATAGTCTATAGAACTAGGGTAAGACACACCAAAAAATGGTGAATGTAGGCCTGAAATGCCACAATTTGTAGCCCACAGATAGATTAGGCATCTGACGGAGTTAGCCCACTTTCAAATATCTGCCCTGTATTCTTTTTTTTGGCCAGTAAAATTGTGTCAATAAGTAGGCTATGACACAACTGAAAAACTTCTATGGAGGCCTGAAATGGCAAAATTTTGAGCGCAATGATATGTGAGCCATGTGGTGGACAAAATCAAGTGTAAAATATCTTCCCTGTAGCTAAATATTTTTTTGGCAGCAAAATGGTGTCAAAAAATTGTATAATACACTCTAAAAAAATTCAACAGTACAACAAAAAATGGCAAATTTTTCTGCGCACTCAGATGTGATGTCTGTGACGGGCTAGCCCATTTAAAATTGCTGGATTTTCACACTGTACTATGAGAAGGATCTGTCTGTAGTCTGAAATGACCAAGCAAATGGAGAAAAAAAGGGGATCTGGATTGCTTTGGAATAAAATAATCAGGATTAAGATGCAAAAAAAATTATTCCTAGCCACTGTAATAGGCAGCAGCAGACAGTAATGGAATGTACCTTCTTGATGTATGCAATGATATCTATATACCCACATACAGAGCCTGCAGTCCTTGCACTGATATGTATATAGCCACATACACTCCCCTGCCTACCTAGCAATGCAATCTATATGCCCCGTAATTAGTCCTTAGAAGGACTGGTGGTTTAGCTGGATTTGTATATTCTATGATGGTATACCCACACTAACTTATATACCCCCAAATCTGACCCTATCTCAGCAGCAGCTCCCCCTACACTGTCTGATTCTGGATATGACTGTGATGAACAGGGCGGCGGCAGGTCTCTTATAGACCTGATGACGCTGTGCGGCCAGCCAATCACTGTAATACCACAACAAAGATAGCTGCAGCATTACAGAGCGGGTCAGACAATCTCTGCATGTTGATTTAGAGCACCAAACTTGCAGGGCAGAGACCCGAGCTCCCGCCAAATAATCCCAGAAATGCTCGGCGCTCGTCAAGTACAGCGAGTACAGCAATACTTGGGCGAGTAACGAGCTTTACCAACCCTGCTCACTCATCACTAGTAATAATACATTGGGATGACAGAATTTTATCTCTTTTTCATACACCACAAAGTCTTTATTTGCTTTTTATTTGCTTTTACAGGTGCTGCTTGACATTGAGAACTACTGCTCAGTTTACTTGTCCCTGCTTCTAGAGCTTCAGTGTAAGGCTGAAGTCAGATACAACGTATAAAAATATGGTCCGTATTTTACGGTCGTAATACACAGAAATGTTCCCTGAACAGTGATCCATATGTCATCCGTTGGCAAGGCTAGGATGCGATTTTTGCGCATGTAAGCATCCGTATGACATCCGTATTGAATCCATATTCCGAGATTTTCTCGCCAGCTTGCAAAATGGACATATAAACGATCCCAATGACAGGTTAAAACACAAACAAAAGAATAGCTATAGACACATAGAATACATACATATACAGTCATATGTTAAAGTTTTGTAACCTCATTGAGCTTTGAACTTCATAGCCAGGCGTATCAAATCATGAGAAAAGGTATTTAAGGTGGCCACTTGCAAGTAGTTCTCCTATTTGATTCTCCTATGAAGAGTGGCATCATGGGCTCCTCAAAACAACTCTCAAATGATCTGAAAACAAAGATTATTCAACATAGCTTTTCAGGGGAACGATACAAAAAGTTGTCTCAGAGATTTAACCTGTCAGTTTCCACTGTGAGGAACATAGTAAGGAAATGGAAGAACACAGATACAGTTCTTGTTAAGCCCAGAAGTGGCAGGCCAAGAAAAATATCAGAAAGGCAGAGAAGAAGAATGGTGAGAACAGTCAAGGACAATCCACAGACCACCTCCAAAGACCTGCAGCATCATCTTGCTGCAGATGGTGTCACTGTGCATCGGTCAACAATACAGTGCACTTTGCACAAGGATAAGCTGTTTGGGAGAGTGATGCGAAAGAAGCCATTTCTGCAAGCACGCCACAAACAGAGTTGCCTGAGGTATGCAAAAGCACATTTGGACAAGCCAGTTACATTTTGGAAGAAGGTCCTGTGGACTGATGAAACAAAGATTGAGTTGTTTGGTCATACAAAAAGGCGTTATGCATGGAGGCTAAAAAACACAGCATTCCAAGAAAAACACTTACTACCCACAGTAAAATTTGGTGGAGGTTCCATCATGCTTTGGGGCTGTGTGGCCAATGCCGGCACCGGGAATCTTGTTAAAGTTGAGGGTCGCATGGATTCAACTCAGTATCAGCAGATTCTTGACAATAATGTGCAAGAATCAGTGACGAAGTTGAAGTTACGCAGGGGATGGATATTTCAGCAAGACAATGATCCAAAACACTGCTCCAAATCTACTCAGGCATTCATGCAGAGGAACAATTACAATGTTCTGGAATGGCCATCCCAGTCCCCAGACCTGAATATCATTGAACATCTGTGGGATGATTTGAAGCGGGCTGTCCATTCTCGGCGACCATCAAACTTAACTGAACTGGAATTGTTTTGTAAACAGGAATGGTCACAAATACCTTCATCCAGGATCCAGGAACTCATTAATAGCTACAGGGAGCGACTAGAGGCTGTTATTTTTGCAAAGAAGGATCTACGAAATATTAATGTCACTTTTATGTTGAGGTGCCCATACTTTTGCACCGGTCAAATTTTGTTTAAATGCAAATTGCACATTTTCTGTTAGTACAATAAACCTCATTTGAATCCAGAAATATAACTGAGTCCATCAGTTATTAGATATATGAAACTGAAATAGCTGTTGCAAAAACTAAAATTGTTATAAAGAAAAAAGGTTAACATTAATAGGGGTGCCAAAACTTTAACATATGACTGTATATATATATATATATATATATACAGTATATATATATACACTGTATATATATATATATATATATACATGTCATTGAGACACACACACACACACATATATATATATTTATATATATATTTATATTTCATAGAGTTCTACATAGCATAATAGCCGCTAAATCAATTGCCGGTTTCTGTAAAATCATTACAAACCCAACATGAAATGACACATAGTTTACATACAGTAAACCATTTCATTTCATTTTTTTATATGTCTTTGACTAATAATTAGATTAGGGTATGTGTGTAAAATTTTGGACTTGTAGGTGTTAAATTAACAGGTAAATTCGTTGAAAACAATTGTCTGGGCTCCCACAGTAATTTCTCCACCAGAGAGGGAAAGCTAGTGAGTGAGGGCAGATATTAATAGCCTAGAGAGGGTTTTTGCCCCCCATGGCTAAAAAAATCTGCCACAGCACCCCAGAAAAGGCGCATCTTATAGCTGCACCTTTTCTGGGTTGGCTGGGGGCAGAGTTTTTTAGCCAGGGGGAAACCAAAAACAATGGTCCCTCTCTAGGCTATTAATATCTGCCCTCACTCACTGGCTTTGTTGCTCTGGTAGAGAAATTACTGCGGAAGTAGAGATGAGCGACTTTCCCTTTTTTCGGGTCAAGTCGGGTTCGGACCACCCAACTTTCGCAAAAGTCTAGTCGAACGCAATCGGCCGATTATCATGAAAAGTCGAAGGCCGACTGAAAACCGAAGCCCAATGCAAGTCAATGGGGAAGAAAAGTTGGCAGTGAGTTGAGGACAAGAAACACACCTACAGTGCCCATTTTAATGTCAAAAACATTAATTCTTATTACTTAAGCTTGTCAACCTTAATTTACTTTATAATAATAGTTAGGCATTGAAAACTGGGGGTTACTTGGCTAAAGTTGTGGGGGGTAGGGCTGGCTCCAGATTTTCGTGGGCCCAGGGCCAAAGAGTGTCACTGGGCTCCTTTAACACATGCCACAATTCATGATCCTCTGATACGGCAGAGAAATAGCGGTATAGTAGAATGAAAAATACTTCACTTCTTACATCACATGACTGATATCCATTTTAAATTCTCCAATAGCTCCAAAAATGGACAGTATATTACTCCACACAGTATTATGGCCACCGCATAGTGCGTCATACAAAATAATGAGGCCCATATATTTCTCCATACAGAATCATTGGCCCCATATAATGTTCGATACAGTATATGATGAGCTCCACATAATGCAACAGTATATGTTGGTCCCCATGGATGAAGCTCCACTGTCTTATGGGCCCAAATAATGCTCCATATATAATGGGCCCCATTTCTAATGCTCCAGTGTATAATGGGCTGTGTAAATGCTGCTCCAGTGTCTGATGTCCACCTTTGGAATGCTCCAGTGTATGGTGGGCCCCATATATCATTCTCCGGAGTATAGTGCTCCCCAAAAATTGCTCCCAACCTTTAAAACAATTAAATAACTCTCCTCGCTAGGGAATCCCTGTACTTGCCTGGACTCCTCGTTGTTCCCATTTTCCATCTCTCTGCACTTGGACTGTTTAGGCAGAGGGTGTACAAACGTGATGTCATCGCGCTCTCTGACCAGAATGTCACTGTCAGGAAACGTGGAAGACGTCACGGCAGTGGAGCAGGGAGAGGTAAGTATTCAACTTTGCAAGTGCTGTGATCCTGAGCAAGCACTCGGCGATGGCACTGGCCACAGGGCCCCTCATAGTATGGCGGTGTGTCTGACGGCGGGTGGGTCTGACGGCGGGTGGGCCCTCACACCGGCAGAGACACTTTTGCACTCTATGAGGGGCCTTGTGCCAGTGCCGTCGCCCATGAGTATGCCCCCCCACCTGCTCAAGGAACCTGCACTTTCATCTGCACCTTCCTCTTTGTCACCGTGTAAGGTGGTATAGTATGCGGGAAGGGGAACCTGAGTTTCATCAGGGTCAGATTCTGGCTGTGTAGAGTGCGAGGGGAATGTAGTGGTCTGGGTCAATGTACCAGCAGAAAAATCTAGCAGTGACTGTGCATCAGTGCACTCCAAGTCAGATTCATCGTGGACTGGGGAATTCACGATTTGACTTGATAACCCAGGCATGGCATGTGAAAAGAGCTCCCTGGAGTAATCGGTAGTGTGGCCTGCCACATCCTTCACTTTTGCTAGGGGTGAAGGACTCAAGGAAAGGTGTTGTTCCTGACCAGGAGCCTTCACTGACGACTCAGTGCTTTTATTTTTTGAAACTTCAGAAGAGGAGGCAATAGAGCTGGAGGCTGTGTCAACAATGTAAGTCAAAACTTGTTCCTGAAGCTCTGTCTTTAAAAGCGGTTTACCTACTCCCAGAAAAGGGAGCCTTCGAGGCCTTGTGGAACCAGACGATGACGCAGGCTCAACACCTCCTGCCTTAGGTGCTATTGTGCTTTTGCCACTACCAGCAGATGCACCACCACCACCATCAGTACCAGCTGGCAACCCCCGCCCACGTCCTTGGTCTCTTCCACCATACTTCCTCATTTTTGAGAAAATGTACCCAAAATACCACCAGCTATTTGGTACTGTAAAACAAGGTACAAGGTGTATATAGTATTGGGGAGAATTTGAATCTCCCTAGAGATTTTAGGAGGCTGAACAATTATCTCAGGCCCACTATAGATTACACCTCAATTTAACAGGCTGAAATAGGCTGGTGTATGACAAGGTACAAGGTGTGTATAGTATTCGGGAGAATTTTAATCTCCCTAGAGATTTTAGGAGGCTGAACTATTATCTCAGGCCCACTATAGATTACACCTCAATTTAACAGGCTGAAATTGGCTGGTGTATGACAAGGAACAAGGTGTATTTAGTATTGGGGAGAATTTGAATCTCCCTAGAGATTTTAGGAGGCTGACAATGTCCAAGTATGGCAGCAGGCAGCCTAATAAGCAGGACTGCTGCACACAAAAGTGTGGAAAAATGAACGCTTGGTAACTGTGCAGAAAAGAGGAAGAAAAGTATTTTTGCTTTTAAAAAAGCAGTTTGCACAGCAGTGTGCAAACAGCAATGCAGCTATCAGGGAGCCTTATAAGGCAGCCTAATAACCAACAGAGCTGATGCACACAAATATATCCTCCCCTGTCACTGCACACAAACTGTTGTGTTGTACAGTGAAAATCGCTACCAGCAGAAGCAGTTTTTTTTTCTT
Organism: Dendrobates tinctorius; assembly: GCF_039654945.1. Taxonomy (NCBI): domain Eukaryota; kingdom Metazoa; phylum Chordata; class Amphibia; order Anura; family Dendrobatidae; genus Dendrobates; species Dendrobates tinctorius. The sequence goes on along the minus strand of NW_027361692.1, from coordinate 3,012,342 downwards.
CTTCCCTGTGTAACGCTCTCCCTTTTTCAGAATCAGCAGCAGCAACCTCTCCCTCCCTATGCTAAGATCGGCAGAAGTAAGATGGCGGTCGGCATGCATGCCCTTTTATACACAAAGCAAGCCAATCACTTGCATGCCCTTCTCAAAGATGGTGGTGACCGCTGCCCATGTCATCGCGTTGCCCACAGTGTGCGTCCTCCATCATTGGCTGAAAAAGGGTGCTGGAAGCATCATTTGAAACGCAACTTTGGCGCTCTGGTCGCCAACCTCATGCTATGGTCGGGGTTCGTTTCATGAAACCCGACTTTAGCGAAAGTTGGCGACTTATGAATTTGACCGACCAGTTTCGCTCAACTCTACGCGGGAGCCCACGCAATTTTTTTCAACAAATTTACCCATTAATTTAACACCTACATGTCCAGAATTTTGCACACATACCCTAATCTAATTATTAGTCAAACACATATAAAAAAAAGAAATGAAATGGTTTACTGTATGCAAACCATGTGTCATTTCATGACGGGTTTTGTAATAATTTTACAGAAGCCAGCAATTGATTTAGCAGCTGTTATGCTATGTAGAACTCTATGAAATATAAATCTATATATATATGTGTCTCAATGACATATGTGTATTATATATATACAGTGCCTACAAGTAGTATTCAACCCCATGCAGATTTAGCAGGTTTGATAAGATGCAAATAAGTTAGAGCCTTCAAACTTCACACAAGAGCAGGATTTATTAACAGATGCATAAATCTTGCAAACCAAAAAGTTATGTTGCTCATTTAAATTTTAATAAATTTTAAACATAAAAGTGTGGGTCAATTATTATTCAACCCCTAGGTTTAATATTTTGTGGAATAACCCTTGTTTGCACGGGATTACACACGTCTGGTCTGTGTGTAATCCATAGTTTTCTCGCCCTCGTAGACTTGCATTGGCGTATTACGGGCATAATACGCTGACAATCGCAGCATGCTGCCATTTTCTCAGCCCGTATAATACGGCCGAGAAAAAATCGGCTGATGGGAGCTGCCCCATAGATTAACATTGGTCCGAGTGCTATGCGATTTTTTCTCGCATAGCACTTGTCCGTATTTCTCGCTAGTGTGACGCCGGCCTAAGGCTGTTTTGTGGTACATTAACAAATGCCTTTGCAAAGTCCAGTTAATTCACATCAGCTGCATTAGCAACATCCAGATTTGCACTTACCTCCTCATAGAAATCCAACATGTTGGTTAGACATGACCTATCTTTCATGAATCTGTGCTGGTTTTCAGTTATTATATTTTTCTCTGCAATATATTTCTGTAGGTCAATTCTTATAATGACCTAAAATCTTTGCACACTACTGATGGGATTTGCCTGAATCCACCTTCTTAGGGGTGGTTCACACTGCGTTAGGGGCTATGCATTGAGCGAATCCGTTGAATAGCAGCACTAATGGTATGCAACGGATGCGTTAACGCACCCATTGCCCGCAATAACAGTAACGCATGCCAAAATCTGCATGCGTTAGCGATGATGCATTACTTTATGACGCACCCTCAAACACGGTCTACAGCTTTTGAGGGTGTGTCGGGTCTAGCGCACAGCGAATGGATGCGTTCGCTGTGCATAGACCTGTATGGCTAATGCATGGTAGCACATGGTAATGAAATGCTACCCTGCGTTAATGCATACGTTAGCGCTAGTGCACAAAAGGATGTCAAAAATGACATCAGCGTTAGTGCCTCTGTTTAATGGACCATTAAAAGGATGCCCCTAACGCAATGTGACCCTAGCCTTACCTTTCTTAAATATCGGTACTACATCAGCTATTCTGCAATCCTGTGGCATCAGCCCTGTTGTAATAGAGTCTAAAAAAATGAAATATAGCGGTCTGTCAATTACTGAGCTCAATATCCGTGGATGAATGCCATCTGGTTGGGGGAGTTGTCAATGTTTAATTTGCTGTGATGCGGGGCACACATCTTCTCGTATTACAGTAGTTACATCACATGGTGAACTTTGATTTTTTGCCTTGTTGAATGATCCCTGGAACAGTCAGCTCATTGGTGAATATGAATGAGAAGTGCATGTTTAATATCTCAGCCTCTTATGTGTCCTCTATAATTTTCTTATTGTATGTTTGGGTGCAACTCCAGGATTACATCACAGATGCAAACCATCTCTGTGATACATACCTCCCATAAACTATGTTTTCAGTAGCTCCCTTACTATATATATATGTTAGGTGTCGGGTTCCTGCAGCTGCACAGCAGGAATCCAGAGCCTTGCATTCAGCAGTCTCCCATTCTTCACCAACCGCTCAGGAGCCTGCACAGCAATCCCGGCGTTCCAGATGCTCAGCTCGGACCAGCTCTGTGGGTCTGGCTGTTGCTGCCACCTCTGGGCCAGCAATAGCAGTGCAGGCTGCTCAACAGCCGCACTACTGGGCATGCTCACGAGACGATCTCCCATTGGAGATCGGGAGTCACATGCTCTGGTCCTTCTTGTGGTCCATCTCAGGGATCTGGAAGCTTCCGGGAGGACCCGGATGTAAAAGGTTCGCATGGTCATGCGCTAGTTTAGACTCTACTTGCTACATGTGTGAATGATGACGGATGAATGAACCTGCGAATGACTCATTAAGACTCCCCTTCCTCTGATATTACGTGTGTGGATAGGAACTTAGTCATAGAGTCAGCAATAGTCAGTGGCACGCTACAGGCCACAGTGCATATCATCACCTAACTAGCGTCCGACAGTGTGCTTCTCCTGGGCACTGTTGCATAGCGGCTGTGTCAGTCGCCGCGCTGCAGTCTGCAGCACCTGTGGGCGTCCATAGCAGCGACGCCGCATTTACGGTAGGTCTAGATGGACTCTGCCCTCTGCCTTGGGCCCAAATCCTGTGACTCTTTACCATGCGTGCATTTCTCTGAGACTTGTGAGTCCAACAGGCTCAGTACTTATGTCTATGTCTTCGGCGTCTCTGTGAAGTTAACAGAGTACGTCCAGTGCACACCGGGTGACGTTCAACCCGTGTACGATATACCGCCATATTGTGCGTCTGCCATTATATAGCAACAGTTTAACACCTCTGCATGATGGACCCCCGGCGGCGAACGCACTTTCTATTATTTTATATTTAGTGCGTTCCGCCGTCCCTAACATATATATATATATATATATATATATATATACTAGATGGAGGCCTGATGCTATTGGGGGGGCGGTAATGTCATAATGGGGGCAGGCTTTGCAGGGTTGAGAATCCCCCCATGTGCTCACCCACCTATCCACTCTCTCTTTCCCCATGTGCTGACTTCTCCCGTCTGTGCTCTCCTCTTTGACCTGTCTACCCCATGTGCTATCTTACTTGTCATGTTTCTGCGGTAACTTGGATAGCCGTCCTTTCCTTTGATGGTATATTCATGGTATTTTGTTGATGTTGGCATTGATATTTGGTTATTCAAACGGTTTTCCCATGAACGAAAGTTTATTTTAAAAATTGTCTGTGTCTGACCGTGTACAGAACATTCCACAGCTCCTGGCAGGGGAGGAAGCAAAAGACAATACTGACATTACAGCAGGAGATCACAGAGGATATATTTTGTGAGTTAAAATATTGTTTAAGAACAGTCAGTGAAATATTTTACCTCACAAAATGAATCCTCTGTGATCCCCTGCTGTAATTTCAGTATTGTCTTTTGCTTCCTTCCCTGCCCAGGAGATGTGGTATGCTCCATACACGGTAAGACACAGACAATTTTTAATATGAACTTTCGTTCGTGGGAAAGCCCCTTTAATGTGACTGGCTTCCTCTGCCTCTAGACATGTCGCGCATCTGCCGTTGGGATCAGCCAAATGATTCACTGTGCCTGCGCGGAATTCGCGGTGGTCTCATTAAAACTGCGCCTGCACTCTTCCTGTACAAAGATGGCAGTGGTCAGTGAATCAATTGGCTGATCCCAGTAGCGGCGTGTTCGTGATGGTGTTCCGTTGGTGGTCCCGCGCAAGAGGCTGCTTATGGCGTAAACAGTGTGTGTGGCGTACGGCATATACAGTGTGTGTGTTTGTGTGTGTGTGTGTGTGTGGTGCGTACGGTCTATACAATGTGTGAGTGTGTATGGTGTGACGGTGTTCCGCTGGTGGTACCACGCAAAAGGCTGGTACCACCAGCAGTTTCCATATTGAGACTCCCATCACTTGGGTGTACCAATATGGCGGTCTGTGAACTTCCGCCGCTTGGAATTCTGGGATCCGAACACATCTGGACAGAACAGGATATGGAGACATTACAAAGTAAGTATATATACAGTATACATATATAATATGTATATGTGTGTGTATATATATATATATTCCTTTTCAATGTGTCTCTCACAGACATTCACTACCACTCATGCAGTTATGCTGTATTCACACATTCTATGTCCACAGTCTGAGTACAGCCTTGATCATGGTTTTCCTGACCCAATGTGTACACATTGCAGGTTTTAATCACTTGTAAATTGACATACAGTGCAGATTTTCCACACCATGTAAGTTGTGTTAAAAAACTCTTTATGCATTAACACTTTATAACACTTTACTGACATCCGCCATACATATATGGCGTAAGTCGAAAGCGGGTGTATGGAGTATGCTCACGGGGTGAGATCACTCACAGTGTGAGACAAATAAATGAAAAACATTAATAAAAAAATAAAAAGTTTAAACGCAAAAGATAGTCACGTTCGCTGAGCAACCGCAGGCCTCAGAAACAAATGCTGCTGATGGTACTTATATTTTCTGATTTTAACAGCAACACCACTTTGAACCTGAATGTCTTCTCTCATGTCCTTATTGAAGCGATCCTTCATCAAGCACCAACAGACTTTTATTCTCTTCACTGTGAAGAAGGGAAAAAGGAAAAAATTAACTGTAAAGCTATGCACCGACAGGTTCACTGCCACGTCAGACCACATTGCAATACTTACCAAAATCCTTTCTGGCATGTGGCATGGCACGTTCCCAATTATCCAGCAGCGATCTGGCCACTTCTTGCCAGAGTTGTCGGATCAAGGGTGAGTTAGAATGATTCCGGTCACGGCGGTCCCACAATGCTGCTTGCGCTTGCACAGCTTGGATAAGTAGGTAGTTATCTATGTCACGCTGTCCTTCCTCATGTTGTGGAACCTATAGATGAAAGACAAAAAAGAATTTGTAAGTAAAACTGAAAAAGAATCAATTACTACTCTGATAAAGGCTACTTACACCTGGCCTTTCCTCCTCAGCAACTCGAGGCCAATGACCCTGGGAAGATTAATTTCCACTTGACTGCTCCTGCTGTTCCGCATTGGAAGGTTCCTGTAAAGAAAATACATGATTTAACCACATGTATAGTATTGCCAGTCAATACATACCAATCATTAAATCAAATGTGATTACATAATCACTGTTATGTCCAGTTTCAGAAGCTTCAGTGGAGGACATGTTGAAATAGCAGGCAGCAGTCAAGTTAAACACTAGAGAAAAGAAAAGATAAGAAAAATTAAACTTGGTAAGAGCCAAACACAATGTAGCCAAAAAAAATATTAATTAGACAACAATACTTATATTACAGGCTGTAGTCCAACATAACAGCAGTCAAGCAGCACAGGACATCAGCACAGCACCAGGACAGCACAAACAGGATGGCAGCACCAGGAAAGCAGCACCAGGAAGACAGCTCCAGGAAGGCAGCACCAGTAAGGCAGCTCCAGGAAGGCAGCTCCAGGAAGGCAGCACCAGGAAGACAGCTCCAGGAAGGCAGCTTGGGACCAGATCAGCAAACAGTCTACAAGGAACAGAAAGAAAAATTAGTACAGAGTACAGAATGCAAAGACAGACATTTTCAAAGCTTCTACATTTAGGTCTAGTGAATTGTGCTCGGATCCAGAGTCTTGAGAGGACAAAACTTGCTGTGTCCTCATCTCCTTTTATACCCATTTTTTGGAGGTTTGACTGAAAAAAACTTCCTGGACATGTTCAGTCTGAAGTACACATGCGTTTTGAACGCATGTGTACGCAAGTCCTTGCGTACCAATGCGTTCCCATAGACAGTAATGCATTTTCTTGACGCACTCATCCAAATGCGTATGCCTGCGCAGATTTGATGGATTTTTGATGCCTTAAAAAAATGCAACATTTTGCGTTCGCCGCACACCACGAAATGTCACATGCGTACGCATCCACAAACGCATGTCTCTGCGTACTCCATGTTAAAGATATGTACACATGGTGCATGTGGATCAATGCAGATCAAACGCTGTGCACAGATACGCAAATGTGAAACCAGCCTAAGCGAAACACTTCATATTTAACTCTCCTCATCATGAACAAAGGGGCGGGAGACACATTGACTCTAGATGTCATCCTGCACCTAACTGCTTTCAATCAGCAGGACGAAATCTGGCTGGCTGAGGCAGAGGGATTCTCATTCATGGCTGAGGCAACGATTTCAAGAGAGAGGGGAACTGCAAACATTCAGCCATTAGTAAGAGACATAGAAGCCAGTAGAGCTAACACTAGAGGGAACCATGTGACACTTCAAAGGAAGTACCGCTAACTATAGACCTGTCTCTAATCTTCCCTTCATCTCTAAACTCCTGGAGCACCTGGTCCACTGCCGTCTTATCCGCTATCTCTTTGATAACTCTCTTCTCGACCCTCTCCAATCCGGTTTCCGCTCTTTACACTCTACTGAAACTGCCCTCACTAAAGTCTCTAATGATCTACTAACAGCTAAATCAAATGGTCATTACTCCATGCTAATTCTCTTGGATCTCTCTGCAGTATTTGACACTGTGGATCATCAGCTCCTCCTCACTATGCTCCGTTCCATTGGCCTCAAGGACACCGTTCTCTCCTGGTTCTCCTCCTATCTCTCTGACCGCTCCTTTACTGTATCTTTTGCTGGCTCCTCTCCCGCTCAGCTTCCCCTTACTGTTTGGGTTCCTCAAGGATCAGTCCTAGGCCCCCTCCTCTTCTCTTTGTACAGTGCCCCTATTGGTCAAACAATCAGTAGATTTGGTTACCAGCACCATCTCTATGCTGATGACACCCAATTATACGCTTCTTCACCTGACATCACTCCTGCCTTTCTAGAAAACACCAGCGATTGTCTAAACGCTGTATCTAACATCATGTCCTCACTATATCTGAAACTGAACCTGTCAAAGACTGAACTCCTTGTGTTTCCTCCCTCTACTAATGTACCTATACCCGACATTGCCATTTCCGTGTGTGGTTCCACTATTACTCCCCAGCAACATGCCCTTTGTCTTGGGGTCATACTTGACTTCGAGCTTTCCTTTGCCCCCCACATTCGATTATTGGCTCGCTCTTGTTATCTGCACCTCAAAAACATTTCTAGAATTCGACCTTTTCTTACTTTTGACTCCGCAAAAACTGTTTCTCTTATTCATTCTGGTCTCAACTATTGTAACTCTCTTCTACTCGGTCTCCCTCTTACCCAACTCTCCCCCTCTAATCTGTCTTGAATGCTGCTGCAAGGATCATATTCCTCGCCAATCGTTACACCGATGCCTCTACCTTGTGCCAGTCATTACACTGGCTACCCATACACTCCAGAATCCAGTACAAACTTATTACCCTCACCCACAAAGCCCTCCATGGCTCAGCACCACCCTACATCACCTCCCTTGTTTCAGTATACCATCCTACCAGCGCCCTCCGTTCTGCTGACGACCTGAGGTTAGCATCCACAATAATCAGAACCTCCCACTCCCGTCTCCAAGACTATACATGTGCTGCGCCAATTCTTTGGAATGCACTTCCCAGGTCAATACGATTAGTCCCCAATCCCCACAATTTTAAGCGTGCCCTGAAAACTCATTTATTCAGACTGGCCTACCACCTCAACATATTAACCTAATCTATCCCTATGTGGCACAGCCAAAAGTTTTTTTACCATAACCAGGTTCCCCGCATCATGTTCCCACATGCTTTATACATCCATTAGCCCTGTGTGTCTGTACTGTTACACACTTAACATTATGGCTGGTCCATACAATCAGGGCAACTGTTACCACCTACCTTTCGTGTCTCCCTTTTTCCTCATAGATTGTAAGCTTGCGAGCAGGGCCCTCATTCCTCTTGGTATCTGTTAAGATCTATGTGATTATTGTTATACTGTAATGTCTATTGTCTGTACAAGTCCCCTCTGAAATGTAAAGTGCTGCGGAATATGTTGGCGCTATAGAAATAAAATGTATTATTATTATTATAACATTTTCATAGAGATAAATTCCAAAAGTGTTTCTTTCCTTGATGATTGCAGCACTACCTACAGTTGTGGCCAAAAGTATTGACACCCCTGCAATTCAGTCAGATAATACTCAGTTTCTTCCTGAAAATGATTGCAAACACAAATTCTTTGGTATTATTATCTTCATTTAATTTGTCTTAAATGAAAAAACACAAAAAGAATTGTCCTAAAATCAAATTGGATATAATTCCACACCAAACATAAAAAAGAGGGTGGACAAAAGTATTGGCACTGTTCGAAAAATCATGTGATGCTTCTCTAATTTGTGTAATTAACAGCACCTGTAACTTACCTGTGGCACCTAACAGGTGTTGGCAATAACTAAATCACACTTGCAGCCAGCTGACATGGATTAAAGTTGACTCAACCTCTGTCCTGTGTCCTTGTGTGTACCACATTGAGCATGGAGAAAAGAAAGAAGACCAAAGAACTGTCTGAGGACTTGAGAAACCAAATTGTGAGGAAGCATGAGTAATCTCAAGGCTACAAGTCCATCTCCAAAGACCAGAATGTTCCTGTGTCTACCGTGCGCAGTGTCATCAAGAAGTTTAAAGCCCATGGCACTGTGGCTAACCTCCCTAGATGTGGACGGAAAAGAAAAATTGACAAGAGATTTCAACGCAAGATTGTGTGGCAGATGTTGGATAAAGAACCTCGACTAACATCCAAACAAGTTCAAGCTGCCTGCAGTCCGAGGGTACAATAGTGTCAACCCGTACTATCCGTCAGCGTCTGAATGAAAAGGGACTGTATGGTAGGAGACCCAGGAAGACCCCACTTTTTACCCTGAGACATAAAAAATCCAGGCTGGAGTTTGCCAAAACTTACCTGAAAAAGCCTAAAGCGTTTTGGAAGAATGTTCTCTGGTCAGATGAGCCAAAAGTAGAGCTTTTTGGGCAAAGGCATCAACATAGAGTTTACAGGAGAAAAAAACGAGGCATTCAAAGAAAAGAACACGGTCCCTACAGTCAAACATGGCGGAGGTTCCCTGATGTTTTGGGGTTGTTTTGCTGCCTCTGGCACTGGACTGCTTGACCGTGTGCATGGCATATGAAATCTGAAGACTTCCAAAAATTTTTGCAGCATAATGTAGGGCCCAGTGTGAGAAAGCTGGGTCTCCCACAGAGGTCATGGGTCTTCCAGCATTTCAATGAGACAAAACACACTTCAAAAAGCACTAGAAAATGGTTTGAGAGAAAGCACTGGAGACTTCTAAGGTGTCCAGCAATGAGTCCAGACCTGAATCCCATAGAACACCTGTGGAGAGATCTAAAAATGGCAGTTTGGAGAAGGCACCCTTCAAATATCAGGGACCTGGAGCAGTTTGCCAAAGAAGAATGGTCTAAAATTCCAGCAGAGCATTGTAAGAAACTCATTGATGGTTACCGGAAGCGGTTGGTCGCAGTTATTTTGGCTAAAGGTTGTGCAACCAAGTATTAGGCTGAGGGTGCCAATACTTTTGTCTGGCCCATTTTTGGAGTTTTGTGTGAAATGATCAATGTTTTGCTTTTTGCTTCATTCTCTTTTGTGTTTTTTCATTTAAGACAGAGTATTATCTGACAGAATTGCAGTGGTGTCAATACTTTTGGCCACAACTGTATATGTTATACCTCTTTAACAATGCACTCATAACTTGGTGTGGTTACATAAAATTTGTGTTCCTGATTTTAAACAGAGTTATTTCTGTTAGCTAATTAATCAAAGATTATTTCAGCTTTCCGTGAGTATTACTACTAATTTGGACAGTGTCCACAGCACAACATGTGTCCCTGAAGACCATGACCCTTTAAAAGTTATGCATTTTTTTGGCTTTCTTTTCTTAAATAGAAATTGATTCAAAAAGTTTTAAAATCTCCTTTTATTATTTCACAACTGTTAAAGTTGTATTGCAACTTTATTTCACCTGACAACTCAAAAACTATTTGCACAGACAAAAATTTGATTGTTTACCTATGCCTTTTGTGTGTATTTTTTAAACTATTGCATTGTTTTGTTTGTCTATTCTGTTTTGTGCCTATATGTCCAAGGGAAAAGAAATTGAAGGTCAATACATAATAACTAAAGTTGCAAGAGATCCTTAAAAAGTTTCATATAAGCAAAAGAACAACCTTTTCCATTGTAAAATGTTTCTTTTATCAGGTATATTAGTTGTGTGACATATAGCCACTGTACTCCCTGAAGGATACAAATAAGAAAAAAGTTTTACTTTTTCAGTAATCCTATGTTAATTGCTGTTTTTCCCCTGCTGGGTAGATGTCATAAAATGTTTAAGGTGTTGGAAGTAATCAAAACTTCTTTGTTGTGTATAAGCTTACTAGCAAACAATATATACTTTAAGTTTCTACTTATAAGGCAATCAAGTTTGCATAAAATGATGACATGCAAAATTATGAGATGCACTTCTTCGAAAATATTTCAAGTGATCTTATAAACTGCTGGCGTTATGGAAGGCCTGCAAATTTTAATAAGACTGTAAGAAGGACAAATCTTTCATTGTTCAAATAGCAATCTGTAGCACTGATTAAATGTTTATAAAGGTACTGTCACACTTAGCGATGCACCAGCGATCCCGACCAGCGATATGATGCGGTCAGGATTGCTGGTACATCGCTAAGTGGTCGCTAGTGAGCTGCCACACAGGCAGATCTCACCAGCGACATAGCAGCGGTTGGCGGTCGCTACATACCTGTCAGACGAGGCGATGAAGACGTCCTCCCGCCCGCGTCCACACGTCGCTCGTCGGCGCCACAGGAAGATCAGCAGGAAGCTGACGACGAGAAACGGCCCAGGACGTTCTCACGCGATCAGCGATAATCAGCAGGGGAGCCGGTCAGAGGTAAGTATATGACATAGCGATATCGCTAGCAATATCGCTGCTACGTCACAAAATCAGTGACGTTATAGCGATATTGCAAGAGATATCGCTTAGTGTGACAGGCCCTTAAGACAAGTGTGCAATATTCAGCAAAGATATAAGTTTCCTTATTTTCCACAAAACACTTAATTGTATGAACAGCTTTTTGTGCTAGTCTTAGTATATATGTTGCCTCCAATATTTCTGTAACAGAATCAAAATTGTGAGCATAAAAAGCTCATATGAGCCAACTTAAAAGATACAATATTTTGCTGTCCCTGCTATTAAGAGAGATGCTAAGGCTTTTTAAAAAATTGCCAAAGATTAGGAAAAAAGTAATTCTCACCTATATAATGTCATATGGATAAGCTCGCTCAACCACAGGAAGTATAATGCTGGTTGTCAGTTATTATATTATTCTCTGCAATATATTTCTACAGGTCATCTTTTATAATGCCCTCACTAATGCACACTACTGATGTCAGGCTTACCGGACGGTAGTTGCCTTTATCCACCTTCTTACCTTTCTTATAGGATCCAATTCAAAGTACTTGTTCTCACCCACAAAGCTCTCCACAGTGCGGCACCCCATTACATCTCTTCCCTCATTTCTGTCTATCGGCCTAGCCGATTGCTGTGCTCTGCAAACGACTTTCGACTAACCTCTGCACTAATCCGTACCTCCCACTTCTGACTCCAAGACTTCTCCCATGTTGCGCGAATCCTCTGGAATGCTCTACCCCAAGAAATTAGGACCAGTCACAACTTGCACAGTTTTAGAGCAGCCTATCACATTCCCTAATCAAAGTCATTTTATGTGCAAGTGTGCATGTGTAGCCCATTCACTATCCCCAACTCTCTCAAGATGGCTGGACCATCATTGTAAATACATCATTGTAAATCATTGTAAATGCACACTTGTACTTTGTATCTCCCCCACCTCATTGTAGATTGTAAGCGCTCATGAGCAGGCTTGGTTTATTTTGCTTTAATCATTGTATTATTGTTAACGTTGTTACTTCTGACTGTTTTGCTCGAAACTGTTAAATTGTAAAGCGCTGCAGAATATGTTGGTGCTATATAAATAAAGATTATTATTATTCTTACATATAGGTACCATGTGAGGCATCCTCCAATTCTGTGTCACCAACCCTGTTGCAAGAGAGTCTAAGAATAAAACATATGGTGGTCTGTCAATTACTGAGCTCAATTCCCTCAGTATACGTGGATTAATGCCACCTGAGCCGGGAAATTTGTCAATGTTTAATTTGCTTAGAGGCAGATGTACTTCTTCTGTTAAACTAGTTATATCAAGTGGCAAACTTTGATTTTTGCCTTGAGGAATGATCCCTGGAATACTCAGTTGATTGGTGAACATGGATGAAAAGTGTTTGTTTAATATCTCAGCCTTTTCTTTGTCCTCTATAATTATCTTGCTATTATCACCTGTTCAGAAACCTGTACCATCTTTCTTTTTAGCATTGATGTATTTATAAAAATTTGGGGGATTCATTTTAATGTTGCTGGTGATTTGTTTCTGTCAAAATACACTACTACAAATCTACCCATGAAGTGACGGAAGATATCATTAGCAAAATGTTGGTACACAGCGAGAGCACTAATCAAATTAAAAGGAATGACAAGATTTTCATAATGCTCTTCTGGAGTGTTAAAAGCCATCTTCTACTCATCCCCTTCCTTATTCCTAATCAGATTATAGGCTCCCCTGAGATCCAACTTTGCCCAATAATCTGATTGAACAAGTAAAAAAATGAGTGGGAGGCGATATGGGTCCCGGAAAGTAGTCCGGTTTAAGTCTCAAAAGTCTAAACAGGGACACAGGCCCCAATCTTTACAAAGAAAAATCCCGCTGCTACAGGCAAAGAAGAAGGGCCAATATGTCCATTGGCAAGACTCTCAGAGATATAGTTTTTCATGGCCTGTCTCTTAGGACCTGACAGATTATATAATCTGGTCTTGGACAACTTTGTGTCACGGTATTGTCTGGCTTTGCGTGATGCGACCCGACGGTCACCAAAACAACAAGACAGACAAGGAGACACCGGGGAAACAATTACAACAGTGGGCCCTATGATAGGGAATGGGAAAGTGGACCCCTCCTGCACTCTCCTAAGGAAGAGCCCTGACTATCCTCACATTCCCTATACAGGTTCTTTCAACCTGTCGCTGACAAGGATACCTCAGTCCCTCACTTGCCCTGCACCTATGCCTTACTAGGGAACTGGCAAGTGCGGACACTGGTCCTCACCGCTGTACTAATAAACACCAGGGAAAATAACAGACAGGGAAAAATTAGCAAACTTAGCTTGCTCTGCAATCATGCACAGGATCGCAGAGTAAGGCACAAGGACACAGCTTCCAGCAGAAACCAAAGCTCCAGAAAGCTGCAACAGCACTGCTCCAGATCACTCCTCTCTTCAGGCAGTTGGCTCCCAAATGACCAGTATTACCAACAGCTTGTTGGTGTACCAGGTGACCTTATATAGGAAGGAGGGAGTGGTCACAGCAGCTGACTAATCTTAACATGCATTAACACCAGCGGCCACTGGGGGCAAACCCACAAGCAGACCAACTACAGTTGCAGTAATACCAGCGGCCACTGGGGGGAAAAAGGTTATATCAGAGAATCCAGAATCTGACAGATCCAAAAATAGATCGTGACACTTTGCACCCAGAATCAAGAACACAAGACAGTCATACACACCATGGGGAGGCAATTCTTGACACCATTTCTCAGAAATCACTTCCTCAAAATCAGAGAGAATAGATGGAATGTTTTTAGTGGAGACATTAGAGATAACAGTACCTAAGCAATTTTTCTTGCAAAAATTCTTCCACTTAATTATCTCTCTGGCCTGCCAGTTTATGACCGGATTTTACTTAGTCAACCAGGGAAGACCCAACAAAATAGGAGTATGGAGGCCTTCCAGAAGGTAACAAGAAAGGAGCTTCTTGTGAAGAGCCCCTACATGAAGGTTCATTTTATGCGCTATTTGCGCAAAGCTTCCATGACTAAGAGGTGTAGAGTCTATCGCAAACATGTGGATAGACTTCCACAGCTTACTACAGGTGAGACCATGGATCTGAGTGAACAGAGCCTCCACCATATTGGCTCTTGCCCCACTAACCAGTAGGACAGATATTGTCTCAGTTTTCATACCTATAACTACTTCTGCAGGTAGGATAAAATGAGATACACATGTGGAGGAGATATATAAGCCCTGGCTGTAATTGTGATGCTAGTCACTTCTCATGGCCATGCTGTGAGTCAGAATAGTCAAGGAGTCCAAGGTCAGAAGCCAGAAGAGTGCATTATAAACAGAAGGAAGAGACAAAATTATAATCAGGTAATATTCTGAGGTCAGAAAACAAGGAGAATAACGGATCAGAGCAGAAAGGGTTAAACAGACGGATGGTCAGAATGAGGTCCAAGGTCAGGCAACGAAAGATCAAGCACACAGAGCTCATGGCGCAGAGAGAGCAAACCTCTCTTAGCTGAGTGTACGTCTTGCAGAGGTCTTGGAGAAATAGCTCTGTTAAGTGGCATGGCAATCACCTGGGATAATGAACACTTGGAGACAGCCAGCACTTCCATGTCTCAGATTGGAAAGTTGAGTTGTCAATCAACACATAGACAGCTCAGCATGCTCCTGTACCAGACTGGATGACTGGGTTGTCAATCAAAGCACTTAAAGTTTCAGCACACCCCTGTACCAGATTGGATGGCAGAGCTGTCAATAACTGCATCCCTTACACACTGAGGGGTGAAACCGTGACAGTAATCCTCCACACAACCTGGGATCAGAAGTTTTCCCATGATTTCTGATGTTGAGATATAGACGGACAAACCCCAATAAAATTACCCTTTTTGCCACAATAAAAGCACACCCCTGTCTTGCGGCAAAACGTAACAGAGCCATAACTGGGACAAGCCCCCTGCATAGGTTCTGCAATGCAGAAGGGGAAAACATCAGTCCTAGAAAGTTCAAAAGGGAATGGGGTTACTGCTGGTTTATCCCAGGGGCATCTATGTATACATATGGCAAGTGCCATGGTGACCTCCAACGACGCTGGTGTTTCAAACAGCGCCAATGCATTTTTTAACAGTTCTGACAGGCCCTAGCAAAACTTACTCTTAAGGGTGGGGCCATTCTACTGGATGTCAGTGGCCCATCTGCGGAATTCTGAACAAAATTCCTCTCTTGGTCAGTCTCCCTTCTGGATCTTACGTAGTTTAGATTCCGCAAGGGAGACCCGGTCAGAGACATCATAATCGAGACCAAGAGTCCAGAAAAATCCATCCACCAACTGGAGTGACAATGAGTCAGATGGGAGAGAGAAGGTCCAGGATTGAGGGTCTCCGTGAAGGAGGGAGACAACAATCCCTATCCTCTGTACCTCACTTCCAGAAGACAGTGGACAAAGCCTGAAATAGCTTACAGGCTTCCCGGAAAATGTCAAAATTTTCCCCGACCTCCCAAAAACCTATTTGGACGTACCACTTTAGGTTCCAGTCTAGCTATCTGGTGTGAAGAAACCTTAGACTGTAGGAATGATAGTTCATAAGACAAGCCCTGAAGCTGTCTCACAAGGCTAGTGATGGGATCCATGTCATGATCAAAAAATGTGGAGCCTGTAAAAATATCACACTGTGACGATCTTCGTTAAGAAAGGGGAGACTCAAACTGTCCATGGAACTGGGATCCTCACTATCCCTGTCCCGGGGGTACTCTTAAAGATAGAGAGGACCAAGTCTCTGACCTTACTGTTATGAATGAGTCACCATAGGAGGCAAAAACAGAAATACTAGCTAAGTCCAGAAAACCAGAGAAGTTGGCAGCTATCGGATTGCAGACCCCTGAACCTATCAACAACAACTAGCACTAGCCGTGGGGGGTTCCTATGGTGCCCTAGACCCCTCGATCACAGCCGAGAACTAAATAGCCTAAAGACAGAAAGGGAAATCTAAACTGCCCCAGAGCAGACCCCAAAGCAATAGGCAGCCCCCAACATATAATGACGGTGAAGCAAGATGAAAAAACACTCACACAGATAGAAAGATAGGCTGAGCAAATGATGGGGCCCAAGCTAACTAAATAGGACAGGATAGAAAAGCTGCTGCTGCAATCCGCCAAAACCCTATCAAAACAAGAGCCAACAGACTGATAGGGAAAAAAGCCCTGAAGACGCTAGGCTTCAAAAAGACTATATCAGTACTCAGGTATTTTCTGAAGACAGAGCAAAAAGGAATTCAGCTCACCCCAGCAGGGAAAGGCAGAAATCCAGAAAAACAAGGCAAAACAAAACCAAAACACAAATGCAAAAAGCAGAGAAGAAAACTTAGCTTTTGAGGAGCAGGAATCAGACTGGTCTCCTAGAATCCCTCTGAGAAATCACCAGCAAGGCAGAAGGGCGTCAGCTGCCTTATATCCAGTCAGCAATTCCAGTCACCCAGTCATCATCATCCTGCTCAGGTGCTTGGTAATCAGCCTTACTACCTTCCTTCACCAGAAGAGGGAGTTCATCAGACCTCAATGGTGAAGGGGAAAATGAACTCACAACACCTCACTATGCTCCTGTTAATGTTTTTAGCTGTCCCCTCCCACAGGAGGCTTGGGACAGAAAAGTTAGTGTATATACACGAAAGACAAACAGAAATAGTAAAAAGCAAGTACATACAAAAACACTCACCAAGGGTAGAGCGGAATAAAGGGAAGGATAGTGAGGTACAAACCAAATAGGAATAGGATAGTGAAAAAAGCATACACACAAAAACAGCAGACAACAATCTCCAGCAGCAGCTACGAACTCCAATTTTAGCACACCAACTCCAGTAAACCAGGAAGCAAAACTTTCACAGGCAGTGAGACATGAGAAGGTCTGGCCAGGTTTTATAGAGAGAGAAAATGAGCAGGTCAGGAGCAGCTGTGAGATGGAGCTGCATGTCTCTAACCAGCATGCAGAGTCCTTAACCTCGAAGTTAATTTAATGTGAGGAACAAAATACACAGGCTAAATGGAAGACCAGCAATCCACAGTACGTAAAGATTGCCTAACCCCAGATCTACAATGAAGATGTGACACACTCATGACAGCCTCAGAAAAAAGAGATACAAAGTTCTCCTTGTAGCGTGGGTCTAGCAGGGTGAACAACCAGTAACCCTTGAATGTAACGCAAGGGTCACAAGAAAGGCAGCAGTACATAAAGTCAGCCATATGTGCTCCCAACAGCCAACACTTCCCTGTCTCCACCATGATAACAACTCTCCATCTACTCCTTCTCTTCCTCCTCAATCCCATCCTCAGTTCATCTATGTAGGAGAGACCAGATGAAAGTTGTGTGGGAAAAAGCCTCTGTTGCACTAACCACCAGCTCCTCTTCCTCCTCCTCAGGCATCATCTCCTCGTTGTTACCCAATCCGTGCTGAGCAGATGAAACTGGGTAGTATGTCCCTGTCTCATGTCTTCCTTCATCTTCACATGGCCCACATGCAAAGCTTCATGTTTGATTGTCAACAGCGACTGTTTAAGTATATTTTGCTGACATACCCACTCTTCAGCTGTTCCATTGGGGAAAAAAGTATTTAGTCAGCCACCAATTGTGCAAGTTCTCCCACTTAAAAAGATGAGAGAGGCCTGTAATTGACATCATAGGTAGACCACAACAATGAGAGTCAAAATGAGAAAACAAATCCAGAAAATCACCTTGTCTGATTTGGCAAGATTTATTTTTAAAATTATGGTGGAAAATAAGTATTTGGTCACCTAAAAACATGCAAGATTTGTGGATCTCACAGAACTGTAACTTCTTCTTTAAGAGGCTCCTCTGTTCAGGAAGAGGAAGACAAACTTTTTCCACAGAGCTTTACAAGTCAGCAGTACATATAAAACAGTCAAAAGTTACAAAGTTTACAATAATAAAAAACAAAGCAAAAATAATGATGACCCTGCTTTCAGAGGTTACAATCTACAGTGAGGTGGGACACAAAGTACAGGTGCTTATTTGCAATGATGGTCCAACCATCTTGAGGAAATGGGGAGTAGATAAAGGCTGAATAAGGCTTTTGAGTGCGGTTGAGTTTGATGGTGAATTATGTTCAGAAAAGTAGAAAATAGGCTATATATAAAAACGACTTAGGGAAGATGATAGGCCACCCTAAAAAGATGTGCATTTAGGGAGCACCTAAAAATATCTAAGTTGTGGTTATACTCCTAATTTCAAGGATAAGAGGTGAGTTATAGAAGTAGGAGATTGAACTGAGCCAGATAAAGACCAGATCAGGGGAGCTACCATCTTTGTGTGTCTCAGAGGTTGAAAGTTGTGAGAGGCCATGAGAAATGGCTAGAGATAGAAGCTGGGATGCAGTTGGGGGGTGGAGCTGTTGAAGTCTCCCAGGAAAAGCGTTGGCAATTCTGAGGATATAAAGTGTGGCAGCAAGGCAGAAAAGTAGCCAAGGAGGTGAATAGGTGAACTTGGGGGACGGTATATGACTGCTACACGGAGGAAGAGGGGATGGAGGCCCCTGACTGTGTGAAGCTCACTATTATTTTTCCAAGAACTAACTATTTTGAACAGCCTGCGGCCTCCACGGATGATCATCATCCAATCGTATTATTGTCTGTATGATAGGGGCCAGTTGAGAGATCTTTGATAGAAAAATCACAGCGGTTGTTTCTGTGTGACTCACGACCTGTGATTAGGGATGAGCAAGTATACTCGTTAGGATTCGGTACTCGGCGAGAAATGCGGTACTTGAATCCTGGCGAGTATTTCACTACACGCCTCGCAATATTCGGCACAGTCCCCACACAGCCCAGCACAGTCTCCGCACAGCCCAGCACAGTCCCGCACAGGCCAGAACAGTTCCCGCACAGCCTGGCACAGTCCCAGCACAGTACCTGCACAGCCCAGCACAGTCCCGCACAGTACCTGCACAGCCCAGCACAGTCCTGCACAGGCCAGCACAGTCCCACACAGCCTGGCATAGTCCCCGCACAGTACTTGCAAAGCCTAGCACAGTCCCACACAGTACCTGCACCGCCCAAACAGTCTCCACACAGC
Organism: Dendrobates tinctorius; assembly: GCF_039654945.1. Taxonomy (NCBI): domain Eukaryota; kingdom Metazoa; phylum Chordata; class Amphibia; order Anura; family Dendrobatidae; genus Dendrobates; species Dendrobates tinctorius. Next base: position 2,993,105 of record NW_027361692.1, on the reverse strand, counting down.
CCAGCACAGTCCCACACAGTACTTGCACAGCCCAGCACAGTCCCGCACGGGCCAGCACAGTCCCACACAGCCCAGCATAGTCCCCGCAAAGTACCTGCAAAGCCCAGCACAGTCCCGCACAGTACCTGCACAGCCCAGCACAGTCCCGCACAGGCCAGCACAGTCCCACAGAGCCTGGCATAGTCCCCACACAGTCCCCGCACAGCCCAGCACAGTTCCCGCACAGTACCTGCACAGCTCAGCACAGTCCCGCACAGGCCAGCACAGTCCCGCACAGCCCGGCACAGTCTTCGCACAGTCCCGGCTCATTAATCGCATTTCCCATAGACTTACATTAGACTTGCTACTTGTAACCAGTACCCGAGTATTAGGAGGTACTCGTAACGAGTACAGCGAGTCCGAATACTACACTAATCGCTCATCCCTACCTGTGATCTCTGTGATTATTGCATGACCATTTTACTTGTTGGCCACAGAAATTCATCCTTTCCGACTTGTGGATACAGACAGTTTCCCAAAGCTGATGGCCGTCGCAGCCCCCAGTACCAGTTGCACAGTCACCATTACTTCCCTAAGAAAGATGTGCCTGCACTACACCAGCATGTCGCAGACATTATCTCAAACTCCCTGAAAGATTCTATTTCTGCCAAGCTCACTATTATTTTTCCAAGAACTAACTATTTTGAACAGCCTGCGGCCTCCACGGATGATCATCATCCAATCGTATTATTGTCTGTATGATAGGGGCCAGTTGAGAGATCTTTGATAGAAAAATCACAGCGGTTGTTTCTGTGTGACTCACGACCTGTGATTAGGGATGAGCAAGTATACTCGTTAGGATTCGGTACTCGGCGAGAAATGCGGTACTTGAATCCTGGCGAGTATTTCACTACACGCCTCGCAATATTCGGCACAGCCCGCACAGTCCCCACACAGCCCAGCACAGTCTCCGCACAGCCCAGCACAGTCCCGCACAGGCCAGAACAGTTCCCGCACAGCCTGGCACAGTCCCCGCACAGTACCTGCACAGCCCAGCACAGTCCCGCACAGTACCTGCACAGCCCAGCACAGTCCTGCACAGGCCAGCACAGTCCCACACAGCCTGGCATAGTCCCCGCACAGTACTTGCAAAGCCTAGCACAGTCCCACACAGTACCTGCACAGCCCAAACAGTCTCCACACAGCCCAGCACAGTCCCACACAGTACTTGCACAGCCCAGCACAGTCCCGCACGGGCCAGCACAGTCCCACACAGCCCAGCATAGTCCCCGCAAAGTACCTGCAAAGCCCAGCACAGTCCCGCACAGTACCTGCACAGCCCAGCACAGTCCCGCACAGGCCAGCACAGTCCCACAGAGCCTGGCATAGTCCCCACACAGTCCCCGCACAGCCCAGCACAGTTCCCGCACAGTACCTGCACAGCTCAGCACAGTCCCGCACAGGCCAGCACAGTCCCGCACAGCCCGGCACAGTCTTCGCACAGTCCCGGCTCATTAATCGCATTTCCCATAGACTTACATTAGACTTGCTACTTGTAACCAGTACCCGAGTATTAGGAGGTACTCGTAACGAGTACAGCGAGTCCGAATACTACACTAATCGCTTATCCCTACCTGTGATCTCTGTGATTATTGCATGACCATTTTAATTTGTTGGCCACAGAAATTCATCCTTTCCGACTTGTGGATACAGACAGTTTCCCAAAGCTGATGGCCGTCGCAGCCCCCAGTACCAGTTGCACAGTCACCATTACTTCCCTAAGAAAGATGTGCCTGCACTACACCAGCATGTCGCAGACATTATCTCAAACTCCCTGAAAGATTCTATTTCTGCCAAGGTGCATTTCAACACTTACACCTGGACGAGCAAAGCATGACTGTGGGGAAAGTCAGGGAAAGGGCTGCTCCACAAGTCTTGCAATCCCCAAGGCTTGCAGGACGCTTTGGGATAGAGAACTAAAACACTACACACAATAAGATGGATAAGTAAACTACTACACACCATAAGATGGAGAACTAAACTATTAAACAGCCAGGGTTGGAGAACTAAACCACTACACTCCATAAGATTGATAACAAACTAATAGACAACATAGGTGAGAGAACTAAACTACTAAACGGCTATAATTGTTGAACGAAACAAATACACACCAGAACATGGAGAACTAAACTAATAGGCAAAAGGGGTTGGAGAACGAAACTAGTACACACCGGTGGATGGAAAACTAAAGCACTAGAGATCAAGCTGTCACTAGACACCAAGTCTTGGAATCCCCAGGGCTTGCAGAACAAACCTCTGTATCTAACACTTCCTCCAGTGCTTCTTCCTCCTTCACCTCCTCTTGGGCCTCCACCTACGCCCCAAACCTCTGCCTTAAAGAAACACACGTTCCAACACTGCAGTGAGAACCCCCCACCTCTGTACTGTGCATACAGGACTCATTGAAATCAGGCAGTATTTAAATTAATATGCCTTGGAGATCACAGTCATACAGATCAAGAGTTGTGGACAGCTATCCATGGCGAGTTTGAGCAATGGCTCTCTACACTCAACCTACAGCCAGGGAATGCTGTGCACTAAAACTTTGCAAACCTGGTGGCATCCTTACGGTGGGCCAACCTCACATACGTACCTTGTATGGCTTGCATCCTTAACCTGATGGTACAGCAATTCCGACTTCACTGTCCCAGCCTGGATGCACAGTCATTGTGTGCTCACTTCCACCATTCCACTTAAGTTGGTATAGAGATTTTTTGGACTACCGGCTGTGATGTGACCACACCGTGGAATTCAACTCTGCACATGTTGCAATGACTATGGCAGCAGAGCGGAGACCTGATGCAGTATGACATTTTACATAACCTGTCACAACACTGATTGGACTTGGTGCACTTCACATTTGCAGAGAGGACACAGATGAAGGATATCTGCACCCTTCTGCACATTTTCAAAATGGCTACTAAGATGGTTGGGATGGGTGGGGCTGACAAAGCCTTCATCAGTATCACTATTACTGTCATTTACATTCTGGAGCACACTTTAAAGGGAATCTGTCACCCTTTTTTGGCCTATGAGCTGCACCAACATCAGGGGCTTATCTACAGCATTCTGTAATGCTGTAGATAAGCCCCCGATGTAACCTGAAAGATAAGAAAAAAAATTATATTATACTCACCCCGGCGTCCGGTCTGGTCTGATGGGTGTCGCCGTCTGGTTCGGCGCCTCCCATCTTTATACAATGCCATCCTCTTCTTTCCTTCCTAGTGTGGCTCCTGCGCAGGTGCACTGCTCTGCCCTGTTGAGGGCAGAGTCCTGCAGTGCGCAGGTGCCGGGAGAGGTCAGGCGCCTGCGCACTGGAGTATTCTGCTCTGCTTGTTACCAGTATAGTTATGATTCAAAATAGTGCTGACTATTGGGTTGCCAGTCTGTCTGATCCACAATACAAAAGTAAATTTTGCCAGTTGCATTTGGAGCGCCCCCCAGGGTCGGGGGTACTCATACCGGGCCGGTCAGGCTCTTTCTGAGGGGAAGTGTGTCACGGTGGTGATAGTGACCCGGTCCGTGGCCCTGGGAATCCAATAAAGAAGATGGAAGTTCAGATGAAGGGGGAAGATGGTAGGATTATTAATAGGGGAAAAGGGGATTCGTGACACCACCTGTGGTATTCGGCAATACAGGTGTTAAGCCGACGCTGCTCTGCAGATCCTCTGGGACAGTGTTAGGGCAGCGGGGATGGTAAAGCTCTCGACAGGTAGAGCTGTGTCCCAAGGCAGTTGAGCCGGTGACGGTGATGGTGTTTGCAGTGTGAGGCAAGCAGTTGTAAAATAACTCAAAGGACACGGTTGGGTGCAGTTTCTGGGTTTTTACTCACAAGTTTCATGTACACGTTGGTCCACATAGTGCTGCGTCCTCCGGGGGAGGGGTCCAGCAAACTCCCAGGCAGATTGGGTACACCTTTCAGGATTCCTCCTTGTGTCTTCTCTCAAGGCAGTGTCTCTGCGCTGCATTCTCCTTACTTTCCCTGCCGTGCACCTTCACAAGTAGTGCCCCCAGCTGGTAGCCACTGATCTCCTCTGGCGACGTGGGTCAGGCCCCGAGGTCCGTTACTCATACCGCTGCCTTTTGGAGGGTGCTTGTGGCTGTGGCTGAGGCACTTAAAGTTACCTCAGCCTTCGGCTTCCTAGCTGAGTCCTATAATCCTCCACTAGTTTCAGGGGCCGGCTTCCCCACTTCGGCCAGATCCTTCCCTTCTGGGATGGGGGCTCCACGGGTGGCCAGTTGCACTACCCGTGCCCCTAGGACCCCTTCTACCCAGTTCAGGAGCTTGGACAAGATGTTTCTCTCTTTTCCACCCACAGTCCTTTACAGCAATCCTGCTCTCTCGCTGATCCTGTCACTGAATGACTAGTTTCTGGAAGGATCTCTTTACCTCAGAACTAGCTCCTCCCACCAACTGTCATCTTTCTCACTCTGATGGATGCCTAACTATCACTCCACTACCTAAGCTCCTCCCACTCTACCTATCTTCTACACTAACCCCCCACACACTTTCCTAGCCAGTCTGGGATGAGGCCATCCTCTTGAAGGGTACGCCCAGGTGCCCTGACTAGCTAGTGTGTGTGTTGAGTGCAGTGTTAGGAGTCCTGGGTGGTAATCCCTCCTTACCTGAGGGTGGGATACCACACCTTTGGATGAGGTGCAGTACCTCTGTGGCGACCGGACCCTCAGGGGTGCCACACATTCTCCTCTGGAAAGGGATGCACCCATGCTGCAGTATGAAACATGCTTGAAGACAATCTTGACAGTGGTTTTCCCCAAGACAGCAGCACAGTGATAGGCTTCCAACCCTAAGAACGGTGAGTCATCGACTCAAAAATATTAGGAGCCTTGTAACGCTGGAATCCTTTGATCCAACATCACCAAGGACAGCATCTGCAAAGAGTTTGTATGTTCTCCCCTTGTTTGCAAGGGTTTCCGCACAGTACTTATTTTTTTGCCCACACTCCAAAGACATACAGATAGGAAATTTAGATTGTGAGTCCCAATGGTGACAGTGCCAGTAATATCTGTAAATGTCTGTAAAGCGAATTTTGAATTATTGGCACAATATAAGTGATAAAAATAAAAAAAAAAATAGAAATTGATTCTCAGCCACACTCAGGTGGCCCAAAATTAAACTACTATTTTCAGAAAAATCTAAGGATAGTAACACTCATAGTTGAATCAAAGAGAGTGGAGGACTGCACGTATCGGAGGCCTACTGTTACTGGCAACACACATGAAGGAGATACAATCAGGAGTGTTTAGATTTCCAAAAATTAGGGCAGACACCAACTAAGTGGCATCAATTTCACTACAGCAGAAATAGTATAATAAGGACCAATAGGTTTTCCACTACATCCAACCCAGCAGATGGACAGTTGGACACCCAACCAGGAGAGTTCACATTTCCAAAAATTAGTAGCAGACAACCACAAAGCAGCATCAATTTCAACAAAGTAAAAATTGTATAATAGGGAGCAACAGGTCTTCCACTACACCAAACCCAGCAGATGGACTTGGACACCCAATTGGGGGAGTTCACATTTCCAAAACTTAGTGGCAGACGAAACCAAAGTGGCTTCAATTTCACCACAGTAAAAATAGCATAATAGGGACCGACACGTCTTCCACTACGGGCAACCCAGCAGATGGAAAGTTGGACAACAAACCAGGAGTATTTACATTTCCAAAAGTTAGTGTCAGACGTCACCAAAGTGGCATCAATTTCACCAACCGTAGAAATAATATAATAGAGACTGACTGTTCTTCTTCTACACCCAACCCAGCAGATGAACAGTTGGACACCCAGTCAGGAGTGTTGGCATTTCCAAAAATTAGTGGCAGACAAAAACAAAGTGGCATCAATTTGACCACAATACAAATAGTATAATAGAGACCAACAGGTCTTCCACTACACCCAACCCAGCAGATGGACAGTTGGACATGAAACCAGGAGTGTTCACATTTCCAAAAATTAGTGTCAGACAATAACAAAGTGGCATCAATTTAACCACAGTAGAAATAGTATAATAGGAACCGACACGTCTTCTACTACAGCCAACCCAGCAGATGGACACACAAGCAGGACTATTCACATTTTCACAAATTACTATTATTATCTGCAGCAACTACAAACATCTTCAAAGACATATTATTCACAAAGGAACCTTCACCATAATAGTGGTTTCCGAAGTACAGCTATACACGGGGTGTGTTGAGAGTTAATAGCCTAATATTGGATAACCTGTATCCAAACACACCACTAACACAGAGGTGCAATAAAAATATGAATTTTATTGAAAAACATGTAACACATAAATCCATAAAAATCAGGAAAACATACATAAAATAAGAGGAAAAGGTTATACTCAGGTAAACCACACTTGGTAGAGTAGAAAAGGTAATGGGCTATGGGTCAATACAGTATTATATGGCAACAATATAGCCTGAAAAAAATAGTAATTTGCTAGTGCTTAATATACCTAGTCCTAAAGTGACAATAGTGCAAAGCGGAGTATCACGCATAAACTTTAGAACATACCCATATCAAGCTGAAGTGCCTGTCCACGGTCACACAGATGCCACAACGAGAGAAGTTGTTGTGGAGGTGTTCTGTAGTACATGTGTGTTCATTTCCTGGTCCCGGTTCTCATTTAGTTTATTCCTCCCTGTCCCTATCCTCCTCCCTATTGTTGGTTTCTGATTTTGTATGATATAAAGTTTCTGTTATCCCTGTTTTGTCTTTTGTGTCTTGTTCACATTACATTTCTGGGCTGAAGGAGGGGACAGACCAGGGATTAGCAGGATCATATTGAGGTCGGAGACTCGGGCCTCTCTACCATCAAGAGTACTCCCAGGACAGGGATACTTAGGATCCAAATTCCAGGGACAGTTTGAAGCCCCCTCTCCCCTATCTAAGACCATGACAGATGCTCTTGGCAACATAATTTATTGATTGTGGTCTCTCAATCTGCATGCTCCTAAAGGAACAGAAGGACATGCTGTTTAGTGATGCACAAAACTTAGAGCAGCCACGGCCACAAAAAGATGATGGTGGGAAATGGCACATATTTTCCAGGAAGGTATATAATAATGAGACACAAGTGATAAGTAAAGTTGATGTTAATTCACCAAGTCAGGAGGACCAGGGTGTGGTGGTGTAAGACGCTGTTGTGGATGACAAAGTATCTGACCCAGCTTGGGAAAATGTCATGCATATCGAGGCCAGCAGCATTGAGGGGGAGTGAACAGCAACAGTGAAACAGTCAGGAAGAGGCAGTAGGGAGATCATAGAAATAAGGCTGGGAACTGTTCAGCAGACTATCGACACTTGTGAATTTTTACATCAAAGAGTTAGGTTTTCTCCAGTCTGGGACTTTTTTTAAAGGGAGTTCTGAGTAGTGATGAGCTAATTTTTTCGAAAAACGATCGCCAACCTTAAAATCGGCACAAATATGCACATTTGGTTTCATGATCAGAAACATCAGGTTTTTCCTGATGAAGAGGCCCTGCATGACCTCAAAATGTGTTGAATTTTAAACCTGATTAAATAAATGTTTTAACTAAACCGATATTTTGATATCAGCAGCGCATGAGTGACACCTCTGCCTTCTCTCTATATCCATGGTCATTTCCTTAACCAGTATCTGTGCAGCAGCTGTTATATGCCTGTTATGTGTTGCCATTCAGAAAACTGGCAAAGTGAGTGTATTCACTCCTTTACCGGACACCCCTTTGTCATCGAATAAGACCCTATTGTGACTTTTCTTTCCCAGTTTTTCATTCCAGCAGAGCACTGACACTTGTGAATTTTTCAGTCAAAGTGTTCGGTGTTCTCCAGTCTGAGACTTTTTTAAAGCAAGTTCTGAGTAGTGATGAGCGAATTTGTTCGAAAAACAATTGCCAAACATAAAATTGGCACGAATATGGCACTTTCGGTTTTGTGGAATCATGACAAAATTTTATAAAATCGGACACATTCGGTAAAAAGTGCGGAAAAATATTTGCATTGCCACTAAAGTATTTTCAGCTATTTGGCTAAAGTAATGATGGTGTATGATGGACATGGGGCATGTGTTTGATGAGGGTAAAGGGTGGGGAGAGCTTAGAGGAGCGGCATGCTTGTAAACTGTAATTTTTTTTTCTTCTAACTTTATGTGTGCACATTGCGGCTAGCCAATCAGAGCGCAGGAAACATCTACAATGTCTTGACACAACGCCTTGTGTCACTAGTTGCTGAAATCACATGTCCCTCTCCATATAAAGAGTAGACATCTTGTTTTAGTGCCATTTTGACACTGTGACAGTGCAGAGAGACTGCTCCTGATGCATTGTATAGCTCAAGCACACAGCACAGGAAGACAAATCTTCAAAAACAACAACGAACTCCGCTTCAGCACAGCATCTCCTAAGAGCAAGGAAGCAGAGCTTATACTGGTAAGATAGAGAGGATCTGGCCAGGTATATAGGAAAAGTTAATGACTATATCAGAAGCAGCTGAAAAGAAGCTGCAAGATTCTGACCAGCATAGAAAGGGTTGTTAACCTCTTCAGTACCAAAGGAAATCAAATTTATCTAATATATCATCCAACCACACAGGCTAAATGGAAGATCTGCGACTCACAATAAGCACTGATCTTCCACCAGTTCTCCCATATTGGCGTGACACAATTGTGACAGCTCCTCAAAGTTTCCAATTGTGGGATCACTAGTCTCCTGGGACTCAACATAGTGGAAGAAGAGAGGATCAGAGTGGGTATTAAGTGATGCAGACTGTAGGCTGGTGAGACTGGACCGTGTGGAAGACTGGGTGGTACTGCCAAGTCTGCTGGCAGCATTATCTGCTATCCAACCGACAACCTGTTCACACTAGAGATGAGTGACTTTGCCTTTTCACCGGGTCGTGTTGGGTTTCGCGAAACCCGACTTTCACAAAAGTCGGGTGGAACGAAATCGGCCGACTATAGGGAAAAGTCAGGGGTCCGACTGAAACACGAAACCCAATGTAAGTCAATGGTGAAGAAAAGTTGGCAGTGAGAGGAGGACAGGAAACACACTTACAGTGCCCATTTGAATGCCAAAAGCATAAATTCTTATTACTGAAGCTTGTCACCCTTTATTTACTTCATAATACTAGTTACGCACTGAAAAATGGGGGTTATTTGGCTAAAGTTGTGGGGGGTAGGGCTGGCTCCAGGTTTTCATGTGCCCTGGGCGAAAGAGCGCCCCTTTAACACATACCACAACTCATGCTGCTCCGATTCGGCAGAGAAATAGTGTTATACTACAAAGAAAAATACTTCACTTTTTACATCTCATGACGAGGCCCATCTATTTCTCCATGCAGAATCATTGGTCCTATATAATGTTTGAAACAGTATATGATGAGCTCCACATAATGCTACAGTATATGTTGGTCCCCATGGATGAAGCTCCACTGTCTTATGGGCCCAAATAATGCTCCATATATAATGGGCCACATTTCTAATGCTCTAGTGTATAATGGGCCCTGTAAATGCTTCTCCAGTGTCTGATGTCCACCTTTGGAATGTTCCAGTGTATGGTGGGCCCCATCTATCATTCTCCAGAGTATAGTGCTCCCCAAAAATTGCTGTCCCAACATTGAAAACAATGAAATAAGTCTCCTCGCTAGGGAATCCCTGTACTAGTCTGGACTCCTCGTCGTCCCCATCTTCCATCTCACAGCACAGTATTTCAACCTTAGAAAACAAAAAGCAAAAATATCCTGAAGTAAAAAGTAAAAAATAAACTGCAAATAATGCATAAAGGTAATAATAATAATAATAATAATAATAATAATAATAATAATAATAATAATAAGGGTATTTAGGAAATTCAGGATATTTTTGCTTTTTGTTTTCTCTGGTTAATGGTCATGTGTTAATATGCACTTACATTGTGCATACACATTAATTTACTTTCTCAGTTCAGACTCCAGTTTTTTAGTATTTCAACCTTGCAAGTGCTGTGATCCTGAGCAAGCAGGGGGGGCCCACTCATTGGCGACGGCACTGGCACAGGGCCCCTGATAGTACGGTGGTGTGTCTGACGGCGGGTGGGCCGAACCTGCACTTTCATCTGCACCTTCCTCTTTGTCACCGTGTAAGATGGAACAGTATATGGGAAGGGTAACCTGAGTTTCATCAGGGTCAGATTCAGGCCGTGTAGAGTGCGAGGGGAATGTAGTGGTCTGGGTCAATGTACCAGCAGATTCATCGAGCAGTGGCTGGGCATCAGTGCACTTGTGTCGCCCCCAGGAGTACGGTCGCCACAGTGGCATTACCTTCCTCCTAGGGAGTGTGATGTCATGCTTGGGAGCAACGAAGGATCTCTCTAGCAGGTTAACTGATTGGGCGGCGTTATTCCCATGAGTCACGACCCTCCAAACAGCGTTCATGAAGGCAAAGTGTTTGTTTTACGTGGGCAGTGTGGCTGCAAAGCTGAACCTTAAAGGAATGTCCAGAAGGACACCACCAGGAGTGGAGCCTGCGGCGTAATTTGACTCAACCCGTGCAACCTCAACCATCCAGCAACAAAAAAGATGCATGCATTGCAAGCTTAATTCCGTTAACGAACGAGACTCCGTCATGCCCCGCGGTCCGAGTCTGGCTTACTAGAGGGACACGCGAGGCTCTGGCACGTGAGATTGGCCAATAACTGGTGTGTCATGCCCTTACATGTCCGTGGCTGCATTTGCGCTACACTGAAAGGGCCAGCGTTTGTTGCTTACAGGTGCAGATAACCCGCTGAACACCGTTAGTGATGGGGATCTGGGATTACAATAATTACCCGCGAACAATGATTTCCCAGTAAGTGCAGCTCAACCGCAGTTCCGGAATTAGGCCTAACCGTCATTCCTGAAAAAATGAAAAACTTACGTGTGCAAACCACAGGTGCTGTAGCTTGCTTAACAGCTCGCGAGCCGTTCTCAGGGCCAGAATGGTTTACTAGAGTTGAGCGACTTTTGGTTTTTTTAGGGTCGTGTTTCGTTTCGTGAAACCCGACTTTTCCAAAATTCGGGTCGAGCAAGATCGTCCGATTATAGGGAAAAGTCGGGGTCGTCCCGAAACACGAAATCCAATGTAAGTCAATGGGGAATAAAAGTCGGCAGTGAGAGGAGGACAGGAAACACACCTACAGTGCCCATTTGAATGCCAAAAGCATCAATTCTTCTTTCTTAAGCTTGTCAACCTTAATTAACTTCATAATACAAGTTACGCACTGAAAAATGGGGGTTATTTGGCTACAAACTGTGGGGGGGAGGGCTGGCTCCAGGTTTTCATGTGCCCTGGGCGAAAGAGCGCCCCTTTAACACATACCACAACTCATCATGCTCCGATACGGCAGAGAAATAGCGGTATAGTACAATGAAAAATATCTCACTTTTTACATCTCATGACGAGGCCCATCTATTTCTCCATACAGAATCATTGGTCCCATATAATGTTTGAAACAGTATATGATGAGCTCCACATAATGCTACAGTATATGTTGGTCCCCATGGATGAAGCTCCACTGTCTTATGGGCCCAAATAATGCTCCAAACATAATGGGCCCCATTTCTAATGCTCTAGTGTATAATGGGCCCTGTAAATGCTGCTCCAGTGTCTGATGTCCACCTTTGGAATGTTCCAGTGTATGGTGGGCCCCATCTATCATTCTCCAGAGTATAGTGCTCCCCAAAAATTGCTGTCCCAACATTGAAAACAATCAAATAAGTCTCCTCGCTAGGGAATTCCTGTACTTGTCTGGACAGGTGCTGTAGCTTGCTTAACAGCTCGCCAGCCGTTCTCACGCCCAGTATGGATTACACGTGATTGCACAAAGGTGAGAAAGGGTACCGTATCCCCAGATAACATGTATGGATAGCGTACACATTCAAAATATATGTCTCAGGAGGCAGGCTCAGACGGTGTTAGGCCCAGTATGGATTGCACGTGATTGCACAAAGGTTAGAAAGGGTACCGTATCCCCGGATAACATGCATGGCTAGCGTACACATTCAAAATATATGTCTATACAGCATGAGGCAGGCTCAGACGGTGTTAGGCCCAGTATGGATTGCACGTGATTGCACAAAGGTTAGAAAGGGTACCGTATCCCTGGATAACATGTATGGATAGCGTACACATTCAAAATATATGTCTATACAGCATGAGGCAGGCTCAGACGGTGTTAGGCCCAGTATGGATTGCACGTGATTGCACAAAGGTTAGAAAGGGTACCGTATCCCTGGATAACATGTATGAATAGCGTACACATTCAAAATATATGTCTCAGGAGGCAGGCTCAGATGGTGTTAGGCCCAGTATGGATTGCACGTGATTGCACAAAGGTTAGAAAGGGTACCGTATCCCCAGATAACATGTATGGATAGCGTACACATTCAAAATATATGTCTATACAGCATGAGGCAGGCTCAGACAGTGTTAGGCCCAGTATGGATTGCACGTGATTGCACAAAGGTTAGAAAGGGTACCGTATCCCTGGATAACATGTATGGATAGCGTACACATTCAAAATATATGTCTCAGGAGGCAGGCTCAGATGGTGTTAGGCCCAGTATGGATTGCACGTGATTCCACAAAGGTTAGAAAGGGTACCGTATCCCCGGATAACATGTATGGATAGCGTACACATTCAAAATATATGTCTATACAGCATGAGGCAGGCTCAGACGGTGTTAGGCCCAGTATGGATTGCACATGATTGCACAAAGGTTAGAAAGGGTACCGTATCCCTGGATAACATGTATGGATAGCGTACACATTTAAAATATATGTCTCAGGAGGCAGGCTCAGACGGTGTTAGGCCCAGTATGGATCGCACGTGATTGCACAAAGGTTAGAAAGGGTACCGTATCCCTGGATAACAAGTATGGATAGCGTACACATTCAAAATATATGTCTCAGGAGGCAGGTTCAGACGGTGTTAGGCCCAGTATGGATTGCACGTGATTGCACAAAGGTTAGAAAGGGTACCGTATCCCTGGATAACATGTATGGATAGCGTACACATTCAAAATATATGTCTATACAGCATGAGGCAGGCTCAGACGGTGTTAGGCCCAGTATGGATTGCACGTGATTGCACAAAGGTTAGAAAGGGTACCGTATCCCTGGATAACATGTATGGATAGCGTACACATTCAAAATATATGTCTCAGGTGGCAGGCTCAGACGGTGTTAGGCCCAGTATGGATTGCACGTGATTGCACAAAGGTTAGACAGGGTACCGTATCCCCGGATAACATGTATGGATAGCGTACACATTCAAAATATATGTCTCAGGAGGCAGGCTCAGACGGTGTTAGGCCCAGTATGGATCGCACGTGATTGCACAAAGGTTAGAAAGGGTACCGTATCCCTGGATAACAAGTATGGATAGCGTACACATTCAAAATATATATCTCAGGAGTCAGGCTCAGACGGTGTTAGGCCCAGTATGGATTGCACGTGATTGCACAAAGGTTAGAAAGGGTACCATATCCCTGGATAACATGTATGGATAGCGTACACATTCAAAATATATGTCTCAGGAGGCAGGCTCAGACGGTGCTAGGCCCAGTATGGATCGCACGTGATTGCACAAAGGTTAGAAAGGGTACCGTATCCCTGGATAACAAGTATGGATAGCGTACACATTCAAAATATATGTCTCAGGAGGCAGGCTCAGACGGTGTTAGGCCCAGTATGGATTGCACGTGATTGCACAAAGGTTAGAAAGGGTACCGTATCCCTGGATAACATGTATGGATAGCGTACACATTCAAAATATATGTCTCAGGAGGCAGGCTCAGACGGTGTCAGGCACAGTATGGATTTGACGGTCCAGATTACACAGTGGAGGAGCAGGGAGAGGTAAAGATTGCAAATGCTGGGGCCCTGCCCAAGCAAGGGGGGCCCACTCGTGGGCATCGGTACTGGCACTGGGCCCCTCATAGTACAGCGGTGTGTCTGACGGCGGGTGTGCACCACCACCGTCAGAGACACTTGATTGCACTATGAGGGACCCTGTGCCAGTGCCCGCTCCCAAGAGTCGGCCTACCCACCTGTCCAGGGCAACGGCACTCGCACGGTGTCGTGCGGTAGGTGGTGACCCTGGCCATGGGGGGGGAGGCAGCACAGTTAGGGAGTTTTAGAAAGTGGCATATGTTGATGTTGGACATTCAGCTGATGCAAAAGGCGAAATAGGTGAAGTACCAGGAAGAGGTGGACCAAAGCAAGCCATTTTTCTGTCACCCTATGTGTCATCAGGGGAAGGTGGGACAAAATCCTTGGAAACCCATGCGTGGTTCATTTTAATGAAGGTTAGATCATCCACATTTTGGGTTGACAGACGGGTCCTTTTTTCTGTCAGGATTGATCCAGCTGCACTGAAGACTCTTTCCGATAGCACACTTGCAGCTGGGCAAGCGAGCTCCTGTAAGGCATATTGGGCCAATTCAGGCCAGGTGTCCAGTTTAGCGGCCCAATAGTCAAAGGGGAATGACCTGTGTGGGAGAACATCGATATGGGAGGAAAAGTAGTTTGTTACCATAGTTGACAACTGCTGTCTCCTGTCACTTTCCATCGATGCAGTATTACCAGTTGTGTGAGCGGTATTTGAAAAATCAGTCCACAACATTGTCATGAAACCCCTGTCTCCAACGCCACTTCTGCTGTGTGCACCACGAACACCTCTGCCAAGCTGCCCCCGGCCCGTACGGCTCGTGTGAGAACCATCACCGCTGCTGTGTGCTGGGAATGCCTCAAGCAACCGATTTACCAGAGTTGCTTGTTTATTAGCCAATATTAGGTCAAGGTTCTCCTGTGGCATGATGTTTTGTAATTTGCCTTTATAGCGTGGATCCAGGATGCTGGCCAACCAGTAGTCGTCATTGTTCATCATTTTGGCAATGCGGGGGTCCCTTTTTAGGATCTGCAAGGCATAATCTGACATGTGGGCCAATGTTCCCGGTGTCAATGATGCACTGCGAGTGCTGGGTGGAGGAGCACTTTCTGGCAAATCCACATCCCTCCAGTCACGCACAAACCTTTACCAGACCTTGCCACGCCAACATTTTCACTTGCCCCACGAGATGCATCCTCCTCCCCTAAGTAATCATCCCCATCATCCTCCTCCTCCTCCTCTTCTTCCTCCACCTCATCCAGGAGAGGTCCCTGAGCAGACAATGGCTGAATGTCATCAAGGATTCCCTCCTCCTCTTCCTCCTCATCAACATTGGCTGCAGACGCCTGCTCCTTAAGGTGCGTCAAAGTTTGCATGAGCAGACGCATAAGTGGGATGCTCATGCTTAGGATGGCGTCGTCTGCGCTTACCAGCCGTGTGCATTCCTCAAAACACTGAAGGACTTTACAAAGGTCTTTCAGCTTCGACCACTGCACACCTGTCAACTCCATGTCTGCTCTCAAAGTGCCTGGCCGTGTATCCTCCCACAAATGCATTATGGCCTGCCTCTGCTCGCACAGCCGCTCCACCATGTGCAGGGTGGAGTTCCACCTTGTTGCAATGTCGATAATGAGGCGGTGGTTGGGAAGGTGGAGCAATCGCTGCAGCTTCTGCATACGAACGGAGTGTACAGGCGACCGGCGGATGTGCGCGCACAGTCTTCGCACCTTCTGGAGCAGGGCTGTTAACTCCGGATAATTTTTGAGGAAGCACTGCACCACCAGGTTCAAGGTGTGAGCCAAGCAAGGTATGTGGCTGAGTTTTGAAAGGGCTATGGCTGCCACAAAATTACGGCCGTTATCACTAACTACCTTGCCTGCCTCAAGATGTACACTGCCCAGCCATGACTCAGTTTGTCGCTTCAAGTACTCGGTCAGCACCTCGGCGGTGTGTCTGTCACCCAAACACATCATCTGCAACACAGCCTGCTAACGCTTTCCACTAGCTGCTCGATAGGGGGACACATCGTGTGCAACAGTGGAAGCTGCAGATGGAGTGCTCGTACGACTGCGCTCTGTGGACGAGCTTTCGCTTCTGGAGGAGGTGGAGGAGGAGGAGGGTCGAATGCCTACAGCCAACTGTTTCCTATACCGTGGGCTAGGCAGCACTGTCCCACCACCGCTGTCCCCTGTGGACCCTGCATCCACCACATTAACCCAGTGCGCAGTGATGGACACGTAATGGCCCTGGCCATGCCGACTGGACCATGCATCAGTTGTGAGGTGCACCTTTCCGCTCACTGACTGCTTGAGTGCATGGACAATGCGGTCTTTCACATGATGGTGGAGGGCTGGGATGGCTTTGCGAGAGAAGTGGCGACTGGGTAGGTCATAGCGTGGTACTGCATAGGCCATGAGTTCGCGGAAAGCTGTGCTTTCCACCAACCGAAAGGGCATCATCTCAAACGAGATTAGTTTGGCAATGTGGGCGTTCAAACCCAGTGTACGCGGATGAGAGACTGAGTACTTTCTTGACCTACTCATAGTGTCTGGGAGGGTGAGCTGGACTTGAGAGCTGCATATGGTGGAAGTAGCGGTGGACAGGGCGGACTGAGAGAGGGTTGATGATGGTGATGGAGTTGGTGTTCTTTCTGATGGCCTAGAATCAGTCTTTCGCTGATATAACAGTGGGATTCCCTGACTGCTGTGGCCTTGCAACGACACCTCAACATTTGCTGCTGTGCTAACCGGTGGGCTTACAGTGGGGGAAACAATGTAGCGTTGCTGACTACCTTCGTTGTGATCAGTTGCACATGTGGCACTTGAGGTTTGGTGTTGTGTCCACGCTTGCAAGTGCATGCTGGTTAAATGTCTAAGCATGCAACTGGTATTCAAATTTTTCAGATTTTTCCCTCGGCTAAAGGTCTTTGCGCACTTCTTACAGATAACCTTGGCCTGATCATGAGGATTTTGTTCAAAAAAGTGCCACACTGCACTCTTCCTACTTTGGCAGACATTTTGCGGCCTAGCACGCTGTGATCTTTTGACCCTCTTGACAAGCTGTCCAGCAACTCTTTTGATGTTTGGAACCTGTCTTTGGAGTGCTCCGGGCCTGCCAGATAACAGCTGTTGCGATGTCGATGTCTGCTGTGGATGCTCCTCATCTGAGCTATTGGAAGCAGCACCCTGTTCCCCCAATGGATGCCAATCTGGGTCAACAACTGGGTCATCCATCACCTCCTCTTCTATGTCATGTGCACCTTCCTCTTTGTCACCGTGTATAGTGGTATAGTGTGCGGGAAGGGGCACCTGAGTCTCATCAGGGTCAGAATCTGGCTCTGTACACTGCGAGGACAATGTAGTGCTCTGAGTGAATGTACCAGCAGAATCATCCATCAGCGGCTGTGCATCAGTGCACTCCATGTCAGATTCATCTTGGCCTGGGTAATTCACCATTTCACTTGATAATCCAGGCATGGTATGTGAAAACAGCTCCATGGAGTAATCAGTGGTATGGCCTGCGTCATCCTTCAATCTTGGTTGGGGTGAAGGACACAAGGAAAGGTGTGGTTCATGAACATGAGCCTCCAATGACGACTCAGTGCTTTTACTTTTTACAACTGAAGAAGAGGAGGCGATAGAGCTGGAGGCTGAGTCAGCAATGTAAGACAAAACTTTTTCCTGATGCTCTGGCTTTAAAAGCGGTTTGCCAACTCCTAGAAAACTAAGCGTTCGAGGCCTTATGTAGCCAGATGATGACGCAGGCTCAACACCTCCTGTATTCGGTCCTATTTTGCTCTTGCCACTACCATCAGATCCACCACCAACACCATCATTACCAGCTGCCAACCCACGCCCAATTCCACGGCCTCTTCCACCAGCCTTCCTCATTTTTGGTAGAAATGTAGACAAAATCCAACAAACTATATAGTATGTAAAACAAGGTGTCTATAGGACAGGGGAGATTTTGAATTTCTGCACACACTTTTGGACACTGGACACTTTTGGATTGTGTGAGGCCCACTGATATCTGAGCGCTATGTGACAGGCTCGATGGCACAGCTGTGACCTAAGTGACTAGAGAATAAGTGAGATTTTGAATCTCTGCACACACTTTTGGACACTGGACACTTTTGGATTGTGTGAGGCCCACTGATATCTGAGCACTATGTGACAGGCTCGATGGCACAGCTGTGACCTAAGTGACTAGAGAATAAGTGAGATTTTGAATCTCTGCACACACTTTTGGACACTGGACACTTTTGGATTGTGTGAGGCCCAATGAATATCTGAGCGCTATGTGACAAGCTCGATGGCACAGCTGTGACCTAAGTGACTAGAGGATAAGTGAGAGTTTGAATCTCTGCACACACTTTTGGACACTGGACACTTTTGGATTGTGTGAGGCCCAATGAATATCTGAGCGCTATGTGACAAGCTCGATGGCACAGCTGTGACCTAAGTGACTAGAGGATAAGTGAGAGTTTGAATCTCTGCACACACTTTTGGACACTGGACACTTTTGGATTGTGTTAGGCCCAATGAATATCTGAGCGCTATGTGACAAGCTCGATGGCACAGCTGTGACCTAAGTGACTAGAGAATAAGTGAGATTTTGAATCTCTGCACACACTTTTGGACACTGGACACTTTTGGATTGTGTGAGGCCCAATGAATATCTGAGCGCTATGTGACAAGCTCGATGGCACAGCTGTGACCTAAGTGACTAGAGAATAAGTGAGATTTTGAATCTCTGCACACACTTTTGGACACTGGACACTTTTGGATTGTGTGAGGCCCAATGAATATCTGAGCGCTATGTTACAAGCTCGATGGCACAGCTGTGACCTAAGTGACTAGAGGATAAGGGAGATTGGATTGCTTTTAAAAAAGCAGTTTGCGGAGCAGTGGGTAAACAGCAATGCCAGCCTGTCAGGAAGCCTTAAAAGGCAGCCCAACAACCAACACCACTGATACACTACTATATAGCCTCCCCTTGCACTGCACACAGTGACTGGTGTGTTGTGCAGGCCAAATTGCTATCAGCAGCAGAAGCAGTTTTTTTTTCTTCTCAGCAGGACAAAAAAAAAAATTGGGATTGCTTTTAAAAAAGCAGTTTGAGGCCCAATGAATATCTGAGCGCTATGTGACAGGCTCGATGGCACAGCTGTGACCAAAGTGACTAGAGGATAAGGGAGAGTTTGAATCTCTGCACACACTTTTGGACACTGGACACTTTTGGATTGTGTGAGGCCCAATGAATATCTGAGCGTTATGTGACAAGCTCGATGGCACAGCTGTGACCTAAGTGACTAGAGAATAAGTGAGATTTTGAATCTCTGCACACAGCTTTGGACACTGGACACTTTTGGATTGTGTGAGGCCCAATGAATATCTGAGCGCTATGCGACAAGCTCGATGGCACAGCTGTGACCTAAGTGACTAGAGGATAAGTGAGAGTTTGAATCTCTGCACACACTTTTGGACACTGGACACTTTTGGATTGTGTGAGGCCCAATGAATATCTGAGCGCTATGTGGCAAGCTCCATGGCACAGCTGTGACCTAAGTGACTAGAGGATAAGTGAGAGTTTGAATCTCTACACACACTTTTGAACACTGGACACTTTTGGATTGTGTGAGGCCCAATGAATATCTGAGCGCTATGTGACAAGCTCGATGGCACAGCTGTGACCTAAGTGACTAGAGGATAAGTGAGAGTTTGAATCTCTGCACACACTTTTGGACACTGGACACTTTTGGATTGTGTGAGGCCCAATGAATATCTGAGCGCTATGTGACAAGCTCCATGGCACAGCTGTGACCTAAGTGACTAGAGGATAAGTGAGAGTTTGAATCTCTGCACACACTTTTGGACACTGGACACTTTTGGATTGTGTTAGGCCCAATGAATATCTGAGCGCTATGTGACAAGCTCGATGGCACAGCTGTGACCTAAGTGACTAGAGGATAAGTGAGAGTTTGAATCTCTGCACACACTTTTGGACACTGGACACTTTTGGATTGTGTGAGGCCCAATGAATATCTGAGCGCTATGTGACAAGCTCGATGGCACAGCTGTGACCTAAGTGACTAGAGAATAAGTGAGATTTTGAATCTCTGCACACACTTTTGGACACTGGACACTTTTGGATTGTGTGAGGCCCTATGAATATCTGAGCGCTATGTGACAGGCTCGATGGCACAGCTGTGACCTAAGTGACTAGAGAATAAGTGAGATTTTGAATCTCTGCACACACTTTTGGACACTGGACACTTTTGGATTGTGTGAGGCCCAATGAATATCTGAGCGCTATGTGACAAGCTCGATGGCACAGCTGTGACCTAAGTGACTAGAGGATAAGTGAGAGTTTGAATCTCTGCACACACTTTTGGACACTGGACACTTTTGGATTGTGTGAGGCCCAATGTATATCTGAGCGCTATGTGACAAGCTCAATGGCACAGCTGTGACCTAAGTGACTAGAGAATAAGTGAGATTTTGAATCTCTGCACACACTTTTGGACACTGGACACTTTTGGATTGTGTGAGGCCCAATGAATATCTGAGCGCTATGTGACAAGCTCGATGGCACAGCTGTGACCTAAGTGACTAGAGGATAAGTGAGAGTTTGAATCTCTGCACACACTTTTGGACACTGGACACTTTTGGATTGTGTGAGGCCCAATGAATATCTGAGCGCTATGTGACAAGCTCGATGGCACAGCTGTGACCTAAGTGACTAGAGGATAAGTGAGAGTTTGAATCTCTGCACACACTTTTGGACACTGGACACTTTTGGATTGTGTGAGGCCCAATGAATATCTGAGCGCTATGTGACAAGCTCGATGGCACAGCTGTGACCTAAGTGACTAGAGAATAAGTGAGATTTTGAATCTCTGCACACACTTTTGGACACTGGACACTTTTGGATTGTGTGAGGCCCAATGAATATCTGAGCGCTATGTGACAAGCTCCATGGCACAGCTGTGACCTAAGTGACTAGAGGATAAGTGAGAGTTTGAATCTCTGCACACACTTTTGGACACTGGACACTTTTGGATTGTGTGAGGCCCAATGAATATCTGAGCGCTATGTGACAAGCTCGATGGCACAGCTGTGACCTAAGTGACTAGAGAATAAGTGAGATTTTGAATCTCTGCACACACTTTTGGACACTGGACACTTTTGGATTGTGTGAGGCCCAATGAATATCTGAGCGCTATGTGACAAGCTCGATGGCACAGCTGTGACCTAAGTGACTAGAGAATAAGTGAGATTTTGAATCTCTGCACACACTTTTGGACACTGGACACTTTTGGATTGTGTGAGGCCCAATGAATATCTGAGCGCTATGTGACAAGCTCGATGGCACAGCTGTGACCTAAGTGACTAGAGAATAAGTGAGAGTTTGAATCTCTGCACACACTTTTGGACACTGGACACTTTTGGATTGTGTGAGGCCCAATGAATATCTGAGCGCTATGTGACAAGCTCGATGGCACAGCTGTGACCTAAGTGACTAGAGAATAAGTGAGATTTTGAATCTCTGCACACACTTTTGGACACTGGACACTTTTGGATTGTGTGAGGCCCAATGAATATCTGAGCGCTATGTGACAAGCTCGATGGCACAGCTGTGACCTAAGTGACTAGAGAATAAGTGAGAGTTTGAATCTCTGCACATACTTTTGGACACTGGACACTTTTGGATTGTGTGAGGCCCAATGAATATCTGAGCGCTATGTGACAGGCTCGATGGCACAGCTGTGACCTAAGTGACTAGAGAATAAGCGAGATTTTGAATCTCTGCACACACTTTTGGACACTGGACACTTTTGGATTGTGTGAGGCCCAATGAATATCTGAGCGCTATGTGACAAGCTCGATGGCACAGCTGTGACCTAAGTGACTAGAGAATAAGTGAGAGTTTGAATCTCTGCACATACTTTTGGACACTGGACACTTTTGGATTGTGTGAGGCCCAATGAATATCTGAGCGCTATGTGACAGGCTCGATGGCACAGCTGTGACCTAAGTGACTAGAGAATAAGCGAGATTTTGAATCTCTGCACACACTTTTGGACACTGGACACTTTTGGATTGTGTGAGGCCCAATGAATATCTGAGCGCTATGTGACAAGCTCGATGGCACAGCTGTGACCTAAGTGACTAGAGGATAAGTGAGAGTTTAAATCTCTGCACACACTTTTGGACACTGGACACTTTTGGATTGTGTGAGGCCCAATGAATATCTGAGCGCTATGTGACAAGCTCGATGGCACAGCTGTGACCTAAGTGACTAGAGAATAAGTGAGATTTTGAATCTCTGCACACACTTTTGGACACTGGACACTTTTGGATTGTGTGAGGCCCAATGAATATCTGAGCGCTATGTGACAAGCTCGATGGCACAGCTGTGACCTAAGTGACTAGAGAATAAGTGAGATTTTGAATCTCTGCACACACTTTTGGACACTGGACACTTTTGGATTGTGTGAGGCCCAATGAATATCTGAGCGCTATGTGACAAGCTCGATGGCACAGCTGTGACCTAATTGACTAGAGAATAAGTGAGAGTTTGAATCTCTGCACACACTTTTGGACACTGGACACTTTTGGATTGTGTGAGGCCCAATGAATATCTGAGCGCTATGTGACAAGCTCGATGGCACAGCTGTGACCTAAGTGACTAGAGAATAAGTGAGATTTTGAATCTCTGCACAGACTTTTGGACACTGGACACTTTTGGATTGTGTGAGGCCCAATGAATATCTGAGCGCTATGTGACAGGCTCGATGGCACAGCTGTGACCTAAGTGACTAGAGAATAAGTGAGATTTTGAATCTCTGCACACACTTTTGGACACTGGACACTTTTGGATTGTGTGAGGCCCAATGAATATCTGAGCGCTATGTGACAAGCTCGATGGCACAGCTGTGACCTAAGTGACTAGAGGATAAGTGAGAGTTTGAATCTCTGCACACACTTTTAGACACTGGACACTTTTGGATTGTGTGAGGCCCAATGAATATCTGAGCGCTATGTGACAAGCTCGATGGCACAGCTGTGACCTAAGTGACTAGAGGATAAGGGAGATTGGATTGCTTTTAAAAAAGCAGTTTGCGGAGCAGTGGGTAAACAGCAATGCCAGCCTGTCAGGAAGCCTTAAAAGGCAGCCCAACAACCAACACCACTGATACACCACTATATAGCCTCCCCTTGCACTGCACACAGTGACTGGTGTGTTGTGCAGGCCAAATTGCTATCAGCAGTAGAAGCAGTTTTTTTTTCTTCTCAGCAGGACAAAAAAAAAAAATTTGGATTGCTTTTAAAAAAGCAGTTTGAGGCCCAATGAATATCTGAGCGCTATGTGACAGGCTCGATGGCACAGCTGTGACCAAAGTGACTAGAGGATAAGGGAGATTGGATTGCTTTTAAAAAAGCAGTTTGCGGAGCAGTGGGTAAACAGCAATGCCAGCCTGTCAGGAAGCCTTAGAAGGCAGCCCAACAACCAACACCACTGATACACCACTATATAGCCTCCCCTTGCACTGCACACACAGTGACTGGTGTGTTGTGCAGGCCAAATCGCTAGCAGCAGAAACAGTTTTTTGGTCTTCTTCCCTGCCTAACGCTCTCCCTACAGAATCAGCAGCAACCTCTCCCTATACTGAGATCGGCAGAAGTAACATGGCGGTCGGCGTGCACGCCCTTTTATACCCCCTGTGACGCCCACCAAAGCAAGTCAACCACTTGCATGCCCTTCTGAAAGATGGTGGTGACCCGTGCCTATGTCATCACGTTGCCCACAGTGTCCGTGGATCCTGATTGGCTGAAAAAGAGCGCAAAACAAACTTTTGAAACGCGACTTTGGCGCGTAAGTCGCCGACCTCGTGGCCGACCTCATCCTAGGGTCGGGTTTCGTTTCATGAAACCCGACTTTGCCAAAAGTCGGCGACTTTTGAATTTTTTCGACCCGTTTCGCTTAGCTCTATGGATTACACGTGATTGCACAAAGGTGAGAAAGGGTACCGTATCACCGGATAACATGTATGGATAGCATAGTGTACACATTCAAAATATATGTCTATAGATCAGGAGGCAGGCTCAGACGGTGTCAGGCCCTGTATGGATTACATGTGATTGCACAAAGGTGAGAACGGGTACCGTATCACCGGATACCATGTATGGATAGCATTGTGTACACATTCAAAATATATGTCTATAGATCAGGAGGCAGGCTCAGACGGTGTCAGGCCCTGTATGGATTACATGTGATTGCACAAAGGTGAGAACGGGTACCGTATCACCGGATACCATGTATGATAGCATTGTGTACACATTCAAAATATATGTCTATAGATCAGGAGGCAGGCTCAGACGGTGTCAGGTCCAGTATGGATTACACGTGATTGCACAAAGGTGAGAAAGGGTACCGTATCACCGGATAACATGTATGGATAGCATAGTGTACACATTCAAAATATATGTCTATAGATCAGGAGGCAGGCTCAGATGGTGTCAGGCCCAGTATGGATTACACGTGATTGCACAAAGGTGAGAAAGGATACTGTATCACCGGATAACATGTATGGATAGCATAGTGTACACATTCAAAATATATGTCTATAGATCAGGAGGCAGGCTCAGACGGTGTCAGGTCCAGTATGGATTACACGTGATTGCACAAAGGTGAGAAAGGATACCGTATCACTGGATAACATGTATGGATAGCATAGTGTACACATTCAAAATATATGTCTATAGATCAGGAGGCAGGCTCAGACGGTGTCAGGCCCAGTATGGATTTGACGGCCCAGACTACACAGCGGAGGAGCAGGGAGAGGTAAAGATTGCAAATGCTGGGGCCCTGCCCAAGCAAGGGGGGCCCACTCGTGGGCGTCGGTACTGGCACTGGGCCCCTCATAGTACGGCGGTGTGTCTGACGGCGGCTGTGCACCACCACCGTCAGAGACACTTGATTGCTCTATGAGGGACCCTGTGCCTGTGCCCGCTCCCAAGAGTCGGCCTACCCACCTGTCCAGGGCAACGGCACTCGCACGGTTTCGTGCGCTAGGTGGTGACCCCGGCCATGGGGGGGGAGGCAGCACAGTTAGGGAGTTTTAGAAAGTGGCATATGTTGATGTTGGACATTCAGCTGATGCAAAAGGCGAAATTGTTCAAGTCCCAGGAAGAGGAGGACCAAAGCAAGCCATTTTTCTGTCAACCTATGTGTCATCAGGGGAAGGTGGGACAAAATCCTTGGAAACCCATGCATGGTTCATTTTAATGAAGGTTAGATCATCCACATTTTGGGTCCACAGACGGGTCCTTTTTTCTGTCAGGATTGATCCAGCAGCACTGAAGACTCTTTCCGATAGCACACTTACAGCTGGGCAAGCAAGCTCCTGTAGCTCATATTGTGCCAATTCAGGCTAGGTGTCCAGTTTAGCGGCCCAATAGTCAAAGGGGAATGACCTGTGAGGGAGAACATCGACATGGGAGGAAAAGTAGTTTGTAACCATAGTTGACAAGTGCTGTCTCCTGTCACTTTCCATCGATGCAGTATTACCAGTCGTGTGAGCGGGACTTGAAAAATCAGTCCACAACATGGTCATGAAACCCCTGTCTCCAATGCCACTTTTGATGTGTGCACCACGAACACCTCTTTCAAGCTGCCCCTGGCCCCTACGGCTCGTGTGAGAACCATCACCGCTGCTGTGTGTTGGGAATACCTCAACCAACCGGTTTACCAGAGTAGCTTGTTTGTTAGCCAATATTAGGTCAAGGTTCTCCTGTGGCATGATGTTTTGGAATTTGCCTTTATAGCGTGGATCCAGGATGCTGGCCAACCAGTAGTCGTCATCGTTCATCATTTTGGCAATGCGGGGGTCCCTTTTTAGGATCTGCAAGGCATAATCTGACATGTGGGCCAATGTTCCCGGTGTCAATGATGCAATGCGACTGCTTGGTGGAGGAGCACTTTCTGGCAAATCCACATCCCTCCAGTCACGCACAAACCCTGTACCAGACCTTGCCACGCCAACATTTTCTCTGGACACACGAGAAGCATCCTCCCCTAAATAATCATCCCTATCATCACCCTCCTCCTCCTCTTCCTCTTCTTCCTCCACCTCGTCCAGGAGAGGTCCCGGAGCAGACAATGGCTGACTGTCATCAAGGATTTCCTCCTCCTCTTCCTCTTCGTCAACCTTGGCTGCAGACGCCTGCTCCTTAATGTGCGTCAAAGTTTGCATGAGCAGACGCATAAGTGGGATGCTCATGCTTATGATGGCGTCGTCTGCGCTTACCAGCCGTGTGCATTCCTCAAAACACTGAAGGACTTTACAGAGGTCTTTCAGCTTTGACCACTGCACACCTGTCAACTCCATGTCTGCCCTCAAAGTGCCTGTCCGGGTATCCTCCCACAAATGCATTACAGCCTGCCTCTGTTCACACAGCCGCTCAACCATGTGCAGGGTGGAGTTCCACCTTGTTGCAACGTCGATAATTAGCCGGTGCTTGGGAAGGTGTAGCAATCGCTGCAGCTTCTGCATACAACTGGAGTGTACGGGTGACCGGCGGATGTGAGAGCACAGTTTTCGTACCTTCTGGAGCAGGCCTGTTAACTCTGGATAATTATTGAGAAAGCACTGCACCACCAGGTTCAAGGTGTGATCCAAGCAAGGTATGTGTCTGAGTTTTGAAAGGGCTATGGCAGCCACAAAATTACGGCCGTTATCGCTGACTACCTTGCCTGCCTCAAGATGTAGACTGCCCAGCCATGACTCAGTTTGTTGCTGAAAGTAGTCGGCCAGTACCTCCGCGGTGTGTCTGTCGCCCAAACACATCATCTTCAACACAGCCTGCTGATGCTTTCCACTAGCCGATCGATATGGGGACACCTCGTGTGCAACACTGGCAGCTGCGGATGGAGTGCTGATGCGACTGCGCTCTGGGGACGAGCTTTCGCTTCTAGAGGAGAAGGAGGGTCGAACGCCTACAGCCAACTGTTTCCTATACCGTGGGCTAGGCAGCACTGTCCCACCACCGCTGTCCCCTGTGGACCCTGCATCCACCACATTAACCCAGTGCGCAGTGATGGACACGTAACGGCCCTGGCCATGCCGACTGGACCATGCATCAGTTGTGAGGAGCACTTTTCCACTCACTGATTGCTTGAGTGCATGGACAATGCGGTCCTTCACATGAAGGTGGAGGGCTGGGATGGCTTTGCAAGAAAAGAAGTGGTGACTGGGTTGTTCATAGTGTGGTACTGCGTAGGCCATGAGTTCGAGGAAAGCTGCGCTTTCCACCAACCGATAGGGCATCATCTCTAACGAGATTAGTTTGGCAATGTGGGCGTTCAAACCCAGTGTACGTGGATGAGAGGATGAGTACTTTCTTGTCCTACTCATAGTCTCTGGCAGGGTGAGCTGGACTTGAGAGATGCCTATGGTGGAACTAGCGGTGGACAGGGCGGACTGAGAGAGGGTTGATGATGGTGATGGAGTTGGTGTTCTTTCTGATGGCCTAGATTCAGTCTTTCATTGATATAACATTGTGATTCCCTGACAGCTTTGGCCTTTGGCCTTGCAACGACACCTCAACATTTGCTGCTGTGCTAACCGGTGGGCTTACAGTGGGGGAAACAATGTAGCGTTGCTGACTACCTTCTTTGGGAGCATTTGCACATGTGGTACTTGAGGTTTGGTGTTCCGTCCATGCTTGCAAGTGCATGGGGGTTAAATGTCTAAGCATGCAACTGGTATTCAAATTTTTCAGATTTTTCCCTCGGCTAAAGGTCTTTGCGCACTTCTTACAGATAACCATGGCCTGATCATTAGGATTTTGTTCAAAAAAGTGCCA
Organism: Dendrobates tinctorius; assembly: GCF_039654945.1. Classification (NCBI taxonomy): domain Eukaryota; kingdom Metazoa; phylum Chordata; class Amphibia; order Anura; family Dendrobatidae; genus Dendrobates; species Dendrobates tinctorius. The sequence goes on along the minus strand of NW_027361692.1, from coordinate 2,965,281 downwards.
CACTGCACTCTTCCTACTATGGAAGACATTTTGCGTCCTTGCACGCTGTGCTATTTTGACTGTCTGGCGAAGCAGTCAAGCAACTTTTTGGCTTTTTGTAACCCATTTTTGGACTGCTCCGTGCCTGCCAGATAACAGCTGTTGCGATGTCGATGCCTGCTGCGGATGCTCCTCCTCCTCTTCGGAGCTTTTGGCAGCGGCACCCTCTTCCCCCAATGGATGCCAATCTGGGTCAACAACTGGGTCATCCATCACCTCCTCTTCAATGTCATGTGTACCTTCCTCTGTGTCACCGTGTACGGTGGTATAGTATGCGGGAAGGGGCACCTGAGTTTCATCAGGGTCAGAATCTGGCTCAGTACACTGCGAGGACAATGTCGTGCTCTGAGTGAATGTACCAGCAGAATCATCTATCAGTGGCTGTGCATCAGTGCACTCCATGTCAGATTCATCTTGGCCTGGGTAATTCACCATTTCACTTGATAACCCAGGCATGGTATGTGAAAACAGCTCCATGGAGTATTCTGTTGTGTGGCCTGCCGCATCCTTCAATTTTGGTTGGGGTGAAGGACACAAAGAAAGTGTGGTTCATGACCATGAGCCTCCAAAGATGACTCAGTGCTTTTATTTTTTACAAGTTCAGAAGAGGAGGCGATAGAGCTGGAGGCCGAGTTTGCAATGTAGGACAAAACTTGTTCCTGAAGCTCCGGCTTTAAAAGCGTTTTACCTACTCTCAGAAAAGGGAGCCTTCGAGGCCTTGTGGAGCCAGACGATGACGCAGGCTTAACACCTCCTGCATTAGGTGTTATTTTGCTTTTGCCACTACCAGCAGATCCAACACAAACACCATCATTAACAGCTGGCAACCCCCGCCCACTAACACGGCCTCTTACACCACACTTCCTCATTTTTTGGAAAAATGTACCCACAATTCCACCAATGATTTGGAACTGTAAAACAAGGTACAAGGTGTATATAGGACAGGGGAGAATTTAATTCTCCTACCACTTCTGGACACTGATGTATTGTGTCAGGCCAGTGTATATCACACCGCTGTATGACAGGCTGAATTTGTCTGGTGTGTAAAATGTGATATATGATGGGAGAAATGGAATGTCCTTACACACTTCTGGACACTGATGTATTGTGTCAGGCCCAATGTATATCACACCGCTGTATGACAGAATGAATTAGGCTGGTGTGAAAAATGTGACATAGGACGGCAGAAATGGATTGTCCTTACACACTTCTGGACACTGATGTATTGTGTGAGGCCCAATGTATATCACACCGCTGTATGACAGGCTGAATTTGGCTGGTGTGAAAAATGTGACATAGGACGGCAGAAATGGATTGTCCTTACACACTTCTGGACACTGATGTATTGTGTGAGGCCCAATGTATATCACACCGCTGTATGACAGGCTGAATTTGGCTGGTGTGAAAAATGTGACATAGGACGGCAGAAATGGATTGTCCTTACACACTTCTGGACAGTGATGTATTGTGTCAGGCCAGTATATAGCACACCGCTGTATGACAGGCTGAATTTGGCTGGTGTGTAAAATGTGATATATGACGGGAGAAATGGAATGTCCTTACACACTTCTGGACACTGATGTATTGTGTGAGGCCCAATGTATATCACACCGCTGTATAACAGGCTGAATTTGGCTGGTGTGTAAAATGTGATATATGACGGGAGAAATGGAATGTCCTTACACACTTCTGGACACTGATGTATTGTGTCAGGCCAGTGTATATCACACCGCTGTATGACAGGCTGAATTTGGCTGTTGTGTAAAATGTGATATATGACAGAAGAAATAGAATGTCCTTACACACTTCTGGACACTGATGTATTGTGTGAGGCCTAATGTATATCACACCACTATATGACAGACTGAATTAGGCCGGTGTGAAAAATTTACATAGGACTGCAGAAATGGATTGTCCTTACACGTTTCTGGACACTGATGTATTGTGTGAGGCCCAATGTATGTCACACCGCTGTATGACAGACTGAATTAGGCTGGTGTGAAAAATGTGACATAGGACGGCAGAAATGGTTTGTCCTTACACACTTCTGGACACTGGTGTATTGTGTGAGGCCCAATGAATATCACACCGCTGTATGACAGGCTGAATTTGGCTGGTGTGTAAAATGTGATATATGACGGGAGAAATGGAATGTCCTTACACACTTCTGGACACTGATGTATTGTGTCAGGCCAGTGTATATCACACCGCTGTATGACAGGATGAATTTGGCAGGTGTGAAAAATGTTATATAGGATGGGAGAAATGGAATGTCCTTGCACACTTCTGGACACTGATGTATTGTGTCAGGCCCAGTGTATATCACACTGCTGTATGACAGGATGAATTTGGCAGGTGTGAAAATGTTATATAGGACGGGAGAAATGGAATGTCCTTACACACTTCTGGACACTGATGTATTGTGTCAGGCCCAGTGTATATCACACCGCTGTATGACAGGATGAATTTGGCAGGTGTGAAAAATGTTATATAGGACAGGGCAGGATTGGAATCTCCCTAGAGTGTAGGTCTGTAAGAACGGAACAACTCCTCGACTTATCCTTACAGAGTCACACCCTTAGCTTCACTGTGGCCGTGATAACAGCCATTACACGGTACTGAGAGAGCAGCGTGCACGTACACCCCTGTCCGGTGTATGTTAAATTGTCAAGCTCCATGTTTTTTTAGTATACGGACTGACACACGCTGTCTCTCTATAGTTTTGAATGTAATCAAACAGCAAATAGACTAGACTGTTTGAAAAACAGACAAAACTTTAAGGTGGAGGTCTGTAAGAACGGAACAACTCCTCGACTTATCCTTACAGAGTCACACCCTTAGCATCACTGTGGCCGTGATAACAGCCGTTACATGGTACTGAGAGAGCAGCGTACACCGCTGTACAGTGTGAAAAAATGCACGCTCAGTATCTCACAAGGACAAAAAAAAGGATTGCTTTTAAAAAGGCAGTTTGCAAAGCAGTGTGAAACCAGCAATGCAGCTATCAGGTAGCCTTATAAGGCAGCCTAACAACCAACAGAGCTGATCCACCAAAATATAGTCTCCCCTTGCACTGCACAGTGACTGGTGTGTTGTACAGGCAAAATCGCTAGCAGCAGCAGCTAATTTTTTTTCTTCTTCCCTGCCTAACGCTCTCCCTACAGAATCTGCAGCAGCAGCATCTCTCCTTATACTGAGATCAGCAGAAGTAAGATGGCGGTCGGCATGCACGCCCTTTTATACCCCCTGTGACGCCCCCCAAAGCAAGCCAATCACTTGCATGCTCTTCTCAAAGATGGTGGGGACCACTGCCTATGTCATCACGTTGCCCACAGTGTCCGTTCTTCCTCATCTCATTGGCTGAAAAAGGGCGCTGAAGCATGTTTTGAAACGCGACTTTGGCGCTAAAGTCGCCGACCTCGTGGCCGACCTCACGCTGAGGTCGGGTTTCGTTTCATGAAACCCGACTTTGACGAAAGTCGGCGACTTTTTAATTTTTTTGACCCGTTTCGCTCAACTCTAGTTCACACTGCTCCGGCTTCAGAAGTGGTGTACCATGGCTCCCTGCAAAGTGGGACAGGAACCTGGGCATGTTTCTTGTGCTCCAGCAATCATAGACACACCTACCCCATGTCCCTGGCATCTGCATCATAATCATCAGCACTTCCACCTTCCCTTCACTTACTGCACATCTTACACTTTTACTAATTCCTATGTCTCTTGAAATCAAGTTTATTTTTAATTTAAAAAATAATTGGTCACTTTAAAGTAGTCAAAGCATTTTTTTTGGAGTTTAGTACTACTGTAATTTAACAAAAAATGTAAAAGTGTATGGGTGACAAATTCAATCCATATAGATTTTCAATGCTTTTTTTGAGTGATATATAACACTGAAATCTATCTCAAAGCACATAATACTCTATGGGTGAGTTATTAAATCCAGAAAAATGTTTCAAGTATTTTAGAAGTGTGATAACACTGAAATCTACCACATATACGTAATACTCTATGAATGAATAATTGAATCCAGGAAAATGTTTAAATGCTTTTTCTGAGTGTTATATGCCAAAATTTAGTACAGAGCACATAATAGTATATTAATGAGTAATTGAATACAGAAAAAATGTTCAATGAGTTTTTGAACTCTTATATAACACCTAAATGCACTACACAGCTTGTAAAAGAATATGGATGAGTAATTGAATGCAGAAAAATGTTTCAACGCTTTTTGGAAGCATTTTATGAAAGGGAAATGTACCACAAAGCTCGTAATACTCTATGGGCCATTAAATGAATGCAGAAAAATGTTTCAATGCTTTTTTGGAGTGTTATATGCCACCGAAATGTACCACAGAGCACATAATACTATATGGATGAGTGACTGAACACAGAAAAATGCTTATAACACAAAAATGTACCACAAAGCATGTAATACTCTATGGATGACAATATAGTAAATTCTTTCATCCCCCAAAAAATGTGGTTAACTACCGCAGCTACAGTATATATTTAGCAATGGATTTCAAAGCACTAATCCCTGCCTAGAGACTGTGTTCAGACACTCTCACTGCCACTGCAATTCTCTCCCTCCCTAGGCTAAATGCAGAATATACTAGTTGATTAGTCCTACATTTAAATAGTGGAAGGCACTTCAAAAATGAATTAGACAACAAAAAGTCTAGCTGTGATTAGACAGCAGACTACAAGAAGAGAACCAAGATGACAATTCATTATTAAAATGTATACATTTATTAATAAATATTTAAAAGAATAAAAGACACAAAAACATAAATTCCTCAAAATACCCAGTAGGGGGAAACAGAAAACCTATCGAGACTATGTATTGAAAAATAGATGACTCAGCCCATAAGGCTAATTTTTACAAACCCTATGCACATTCTGCAGTGGAAAAACCAGGACAGTATTCCTGCTCCAGCCTATCTACTATTTGTGATTTGAGGCTCTTGGGATGATGGCTTCTTTAATCAACCATGACTCAGTCCATAGTGCTAATTTTTACAAACCATATGCACATTGTGCAGTGGCCAAACCAGGATAGTATTCCTGCTCCAGCCTAACTACTATTTGTGATTGGAGGCCCTTGGGATGGTGGCTTCCTGCATCAACCATGACTCAGCCCATAGGGCTAATTTTTACAAACCATATGCACATTGTGCAGAGGACAAACCAAGACAGTGTTCCTGCTCCAGCCGAACTACTATTTGTGATTGGAGGCCCTTGGGATGGTGGCTTCCTGTGTCAACCATGACTCAGCCCACAGGGCTAATTTTTAAAAAACTTTATGCACATTGGACAAATCTTGAATGTAGAGTGGTCCTACCAAAATATTATTTGTCATTGGAGGCCTTTGTGACAGGTTGTCCCACATTGTGACTGAGATACGGGATACATGTTCAATAGAGGAAGAATGGACACTGTCAGTCAGTCACCCTATCTTTAAAAAAAATATTGCTGGGTTGTGCAACATTGTAACTGAGATAAAGGATATTCAATAGAAATGTACACTGACTGTTGATGACCGAGTGATGACCCTCTGAAAACTTGAATTGAGGCCCACTACTACTACAGTAGTCCAACATAGATAATGTTTGACAAGGAAGGCCCTTGTCATGACTTCTTACTGCATCGATGACACAGCCCGCAGGAGTAATTTTTTGAAATATGATGCACATTCTGCACTCAACCAAGTAGGTCAGTATCAAGAAGTCTTCTCTTCCGATATAATGTGGGGAACATTGTCAATACTCCAAGCCATCCTGGAGGGAGGGCACCATATATCCTTTGTCCATTGATTTCCCCAAGAGATATAATTGAGCTCGTCATCCAGTTGACTAGTGCAGATTTATTTTTCTGGTTCACAGAGTTCACACAAACCTGAGGATCGCAAGCCGCACTCACTGCTGCCTTCTAATACTCTATGTCTCTTGCCATTTTTCCATGTAGTCTCTGCCCTTAATGCATTAAATAATAGAGTTAGGGACGTACAATATGAATAAGTGAGGGCACTCTCAAATGTACACAAGAGGGCCCTCCAAAATTTCTAGAGGAGGGCACTTCCAATCATATGTTACAGGGCCACATGAGGGCTCTCACTAAACTCAGGTTTACTGTCTACTGCAGGCCCTCTGAACATTTGAATTTAGGGCAGCAGAATCACATGGAGGTGGAGGAAGGGGAAGAGAAGGGTGAAGCCCAACGCTACTAAGGGCAGATTGTAAACTGCTATGGAATATGTATTCCACTTTCAGAGTGTCAATGAGGGAGGGACCGCCCAATTGTATAAGTAACAGCAGTCCCTCCAAAACGCATGTTAAAGGGCCACCTGATGCCTCTCAGGTCAAAGATCAACATATCTACTGGTATGTTGTAGCTGGCCTTATAAAGTGCTGGGAAATAGCTAACTAAAATGATGTATGACAGAGGGACCTACAAAATGTATAACTAAGGGCCCTCCCAATTGTAAAAGGCGAAAAAAAATCGCAGCAGTACGTGTGAACAAACTCTAAAAGGGATATTTTTTTTTTCTCTGGTTTATTTAGCGTTATATACAATTGATTATGTAGGAAAAACTGTTTCTTAACCTTTTTAGTGTGTTAAATGCAATTTAGGTTAGGTTTGGTAGTTGTTCTTGTGCATCGGTAAAAGTGGCACAATACTGTGATAAACTTGTTCCCAGAAACAATATGTGAGTCAGAAATGCATGCAGGCATATTCTCCAGGCTCTTCGAAATCTGTTTCATCACTTACCCATCCATTTCAGCCTTTTCCTCAGGCCCCCAGACCCCTTTGTAGGATCCAGCAGAAAATTACTCGCATTTCCCATTGACTTGCATTGTACTCGGTATTCAGAATGAATACACAATTTTTACAAAGTACTCGTTACGAGTATAGAGATTACGAATATTATGGTACTCGCTCATCACTAGTCACTGCTGAAGCCAATGATTACATCATATGAATAATGTATCTGATGTCATCATGATAGGATCTATGGGGACCACCGGAGTGGTAGCTCAAATACAGGCGCACAGGATTAAAAACAGGCCAATCATTCATTTACAACATAGAGGTTCTGCATGTGTAACATGTGGTCCTAAAGCAGTTCTTTAGGGATGATCTATTTATTGATAATAAGATGACCACACAATACACCCCTTCTCTGACCCATACAAATCATTGTATTGTCTGTGTAATGCAGACACTGTCCACTTCAGGCAAGAAACTGAACAGAGGACCTCCCTCAATTAACTCTGAATACCTGTATAGGTTGTATAATAATGGATTTTCTAAACTAGACAACCCTTTTCCTATATATATAACATTTGCCACAAAGCATATTTCAAAGCAAGATCTGAGGTGAATTGTTTCTCAATAAGGGCTGATATTTTTTCGTGGATTAGGGAAGTTTACGGACTTCACCCAATATACCCTTATTTTATCCTTGATTCACCTCCTTTCCCCATGCTATTTAAAGTTTATCCCTAGGTTGGGTTATGGGTAGAGATTAGCAGATGGCTTTGCGCAATCCTGGTCCATGGTTCCGGTCAGTGCTCTTTGGCCATGGTCAGAAGCTTTGAAAATTTCCTGACCTTTTGGGTTCCTTGGCAATTGGTTTCCTGGCCTAGTGTGACTTCATCCAGCACAGCATATCAAAGGACAAGCCCCGGAGACCTCTGAAAATCGTAAAATTAGCACAGCACCTGTCCACAACCACAGTACTTACCTGGACCGAAATGTTCTGTTAATAATTATTCTAGCTCTAATACTGCAATTTCACAAATTACCCACATTATCAAATATGTAGCTTTCAATAAACAAATAATGATAGCACTAAATAATGTAAAGTTATAATTCTGTTCAGCCCATGGGATAATGTAATATATTTTCACAAACCTTTCTCTGTTTTACCACTGTAAATCAGCTTCTTTCCTGTTTTGTTCTGGTCTTTGGATTATTTTATCACACTTATCAAGTGCTTTGAATTGCCGTCTTTATTAAGTGATATATATCCTGGCCACTTGAAGGTAATTCAACACAAGAAGACAAATAATGTATGTGTTAAGGGGGTTTTACACTAAGCGAGATCGCTAATGATATCGCTCAAGCGACACCGATATTGTGACGCGACAGCGATCACGCTAGCGATCTCGTTAAGTGTGAAAGGTAGCAGCGACCGGACCCCCCGTCGGCTATCGCTGATCGTGCTCGAATGTGCAGGTACATTTTTCCATCGCTGACGTCCCGCTGTCCAGTAATTATCGTTGTGTTTGAAGCTTTTAAAACGATGAGCGACGTCAATAACGACGCATGGCTCAGCGACACAGGCGTGACTTACCTGCCACGCCTCCTCTTCCCTATTGGTCTTCAAAGCGCTGACAATGTGCGAAATGTATCTGACAAAAAAGGTATAAAAGACAACGCTTGAACGCCTCATTCAACACTTTGTTCCCAAGCATATTGGATGTTAACCGGTTTGGTTCCAGTGTGAGTCGCTACAGCGTATATATTTTAACGGCTTTCACAACGCGGTTGCTTCGGCGTCCCTATTGTAATCGCTATTGCGCTTTTATTAGTGGATTCATTTTATTCATCAAAAGAACAACTCTGTTTGCCAGGTATGTATTTCAATAGTACCATTTTTTTTTTTTTTAGAGTAATACTGTTAATGATTATTGTGTTGGCTTTATACAAATGAAGCTCTTGTTACCAAATCGTCTATTGATTTTATTTTATGTTGCAGTTTGTATATCATGAACGGCGCAGAGCGTGCTATTGTGGCTGCTGCTTTGGTGTTGGAGGCTGGTCGGCTACATGAAGAGGCACAGATGCAAGAGAGGCGTTCCAAAAGAAAGCGGCGCATGTGGACCAGAGAGTGGTTGGCGAAGAGGTCCGAATTCTCACACATGCAGCTCGTAAGAGAACTGCAGGAGAACAATCCTCAGGATTTCAAGAACTATCTGCGGATGTCAGAGGACTCTTTCAAATTTTTACTAGCCAGGGTGACGCCATTGATTGAAAGGAGAAATACCAAAATGCGAGCTGCTGTGCCGGTAGACGAACGATTGACCGTGACGCTGAGATTCCTGGCCACCGGACGATCACTGAAAGATCTGCAATTTTCTTCTGCCGTTTCTTTGTCACTGCTCAGCAGTTTGATTCCTGAAACATGCAATGCCATAGTTCAAAGCCTCAGGAGCTACATCCAGTTTCCTACAACAGTGGCGGAGTGGAAAAATATTGCCTCTGATTTTGAGCGGCTTTGGCAGTTCCCAAACTGTGGGGGGGCTTTGGATGGTAAACATGTGAGGATCACCCAACCGCCAAACAGTGGATCCTATTTTTACAATTATAAGGGCTATTTTAGTGTAATCCTTATGGCCCTTGTTAATGCAAACTACGAGTTCATAAATGTTGATGTTGGCATGAACGGCAGGATTTCAGATGGTGGAGTGTTAGAACATACACTTTTTGGCGAGCGATTGACCAATTGTCACCTGAACCTGCCTCCCAACACAGAGACAACCGCCAACCTCAACTTTGTTTTTGTCGGTGATGAAGCCTTCGCGCTGCATGCGAATCTACTGAAACCGTACCAACAAAAAAGTGTGACGGAGCAAACACGTATATTTAACTACCGTTTGTCAAGGGCACGAAGGGTTGTTGAGAATGCGTTTGGCATCATGGCCAGCCGCTTTCGGATTTTCCACACACCCATAAACCTAAAGTTGCAATCCATTGACTCGGTCGTTATGGCTTGTTGCGTGCTGCACAATTTTCTCCGGCGCCGCGATGCAAATGATTACACTCCGCCTGCCTTTGTGGACTCTGTTGACACAACAAATGGTCAGCTTGTTCTTGGTAGGTGGCGCGACAATGATCCCGCAGTACCTGGACTTCAAGCACTGGCAAGGGGAAGAAACCGTGATGATGCTAAGGCCTGCAGGGACCAATACTGCCAATATTTTAATGGGCCTGGTGCTGTTACTTGGCAGCATGAAATCTAGACAGCAAAAGTGTTTATTTAACATGTTTATTTCATTCTTGTGTGATAAAAACAACAATAAATTCACATAGTTGATACTTTTCAAAGTGTTACTGGTTTTTAAAAGAAAAAAAAAATAACAAAGCCCTGAGACACAGTATCAGCACTGTAGCGATCCGTTAACACGCCATTTTACAACCGCCCTTAAGTGGACTCTATAGCGTCACCGATAAGCACGCAGTAGTACCATAACAAAAAGTACGCAGTAGCGTCACCAAATGAGGCGGGAAAACGTCGTGACGTCACGACGTTCTTGTGGCCGTCCCTGCTGCGTTGTGAAAGCAAAACAGGAAGCAATGGCTGGTAGACAGAGAGCTACACCTTGGGGGGAGGCCGAAATGCGTTTCCTGGTACAGGAGATGGAGAGGCGCGATTATGCGTGTGGACAGGCGCATGCACACCCCATGAGACACAAGCGGGCTGTGTTGCGTAGGATCAGGCGAGGACTGTTACGCCGGTTCGGAGTTGAACGCACCACAACGCAAATCAGAAAAAAACTGGCAGATCTGCGCTTTCGCTCAAGAGACCTCCTCACCAGCCTCCAACAACAAGTGCGGAGGGACCGAGGTGAGTGTTCCAGATAGTATGTTTTAAACTTTTTTCTGTTTTTTTTTTTTTTTTTTCCAACTGGGTTTACAGTGTAAAAAAAAAAAAAAAAAAATATGATTCGCACAAGTGAAATTGCACAACGCAAATATAAGTCGTTTTGCCCTCAGTTTTGTTTTTTCCAAACAGCGGCGCATGCGGCGGCCCCAGCCCCATCAGCACCTGCAGCACCAACATCCCCCGCAGCACACGCAAGCCAGGCGGTGCAAGCATCTCCTGAAGCAGAGTCCGTAAGTGTATAAAATGCGTTTGTTCATGTTATTAGTATTGTTATTGGGTTGAAAATTACAAGAATAGGGGGGGGGGAAAGAAGTCATGGTTCACATAAGCCGAACGGAAAATAAAAACCAAAGTTTATTCCAGGGAGGAAACAATAATGGAGTATTACAATACCGTTTCTTTTTTTTTATGTTTTCACCGCTTTGGAAATGTTCAATGCTCAATTTCATATTTTTAGATACCTGAGCCCGTAAGGACCCCCTCGCCCCCCTCAACGCCTCAACCACAAATTGCTTCCTCCACTTCATCCCCAATTGGTGTGTTTTCTCCAGTATCACTCCGGGAAGCTGGAGCTGACTCGACCTCCGGTAATAATTTTTTTTTTTTTTTTTTTTTTTAAGCATGTGAGAAATTATAATTTGTGTAACAGTTGCTGGCATACTCTTTATTTAGACATTTTTTTTTCTAGTACGTGTTGCCACTCGACGTGGAAGGACTGTTATCTCCTCTTCTGAAGAGTCAGAGGCGCAACAAAAACGTAAGTGTTTCACCACAAGCATGAACCGTATGCACCCATCTGCTGCCACTTAACACTATGGCCCCATATTGCGATACATAGGATATGGCCCATTTGCTACCAAACCCACATTATGCCACCATATGCTGCTCCACATACTATGGCACCGTATGCATGGACATTTACAAAACCGCCATCAACAATGTAAATTTCCTCAACAGAAATACCAACCTTACCTGAACTCTTGGCAGCACACAGGAGGGCGATGTCTGCGTTACACCAACTCGGAGTGATGCTGGACCAATTTGTGGCAGCCCAACCGCAGGGTGATAACATTTAATTTTTTTTTGTTTTGTTTAAAAAAATTGTCTATGTCATGTTGACATATGTTAAACTTTCATGGTTTGTTTAAAAATCAGTCTTAAAGAAAGAAATTAAAAAGCCTAACTGGCAAAACAATTTTTGTCTCAGTCTAGAAAGGACTTGGAATTGTAGTCATGTGTAATGCAAACATTTTAATTACACTTTTTATTTTTTATAAACAAACAAAAAAGAAAAACCAAACAATTTTGTTAATACAAAAAGTTAACATAACAACTATAATTGAGTGTAACTTAAGTCTGAGTCATTCAGTTGCTGCCTTCCAGGATTTATGAATGGGCCAGACTGCCAATGTGGGGTTCCAAAGTTCATGCTGTGTAGCGGCTGAATCGCCCTTCTTGGCGTGCTTGTTACCTGTTCTTGTGTCTGCGGCCTTGGGGTTATTGACATTGCTTGGGAATCCACCAGAATATAACTGTCTTTTAGTTGTCCAACAGCAGCTTTATTTAGCGCTTCGAATATAATTCTCTCAGCCTGAAGCCTTTGTGTAACGTCCAGAGACCGAAGTCTTTCGTCCACCATGTGCGCAAAGCCCCCAATGGCTTGCTTTTCCTGCAGCGACAATATGTTCTTTGCTATATCGACAAACTCAGGAAAAGGTGGAGCGGTGGCCTTTCTTTTTCTACTCACAGGGTTACGCCTTTGCACAGTGTACGCTCCCACGGACACACTTGCCTCCTCTGCCTCCTCGTCGGTTGGGTTTGATGTTGCAGGGGTTTCAGGAATTACACATGGTGTAGGTGACACCTCTTCTGTTACATGCTGCAAGAACAGAAAAAAAAGGTTAAAACACAGAAAAAGTAAAACGAGTGTTTTTTAAACACATAACAATAATTTATTAAGAGGGTGTGTGAACATTGGTACTGGCTATGTACTGTCATCGACAAAATGTGTAGAAATTATGTAATGATAAACCAATTTAAAATGAAGAGGTATCAGCTGTGAACAAAGTTACAAATCATCAACTTAATGACTAAAACTCAACTGTACCATGTACATATATATGTATCATAGGTTATTGGAGGGAAACCCAAAACATACTTACATCGACTAGAGGGGAATCAGGCCGTGTCACTGTTTCTTCCTCTTGTGGCAGTGACATAGAACAGTGCATAACCCTGGGGATTTCCTGGTCTCGCGTAAACTCCAGCAAGTTGTAGTACCACAACTTCGGAACATACACTTCATCGGTACCTGCCCCAGACCTTGTAGACTTTTCCACCTTGTTCAATTCCTTTTTGAACACTGTGCGTAGAGCTTGAATTTTTTTTTTAATAACAGCCTCGTCAACTGTTTCGCTTGGGTGATTTTCTTGATATAGATTGACAAGTTTTTCATATGCAACCTTCTTCTTGTATTTGTTACTGTAATCAGGAGACTTCACCTTCCATAGGCAGGGCAGTGAGCGATACATCTCAATAAATAGGCGTATGAACTCTTGGCTGTTAGCAACTTGGCTACTTGATGCCATCTGTAATAAAAAAGAAAGGAAATGGTGAGAACTCTTTCATATAGGTACGGACATACATTTTATAACAAATAGTTTGTATCGCATAAGCTTGGTCGCTGCCCTAGAAAGGTATCCCGTTCAACAATTACAAAAATGGGGGCGGGCGCGGTTTCAAAACTACAATGGCTGCTCGGACATGTGCATATGGACAAAATGAACATAGACACAATAAAAAAGAGTTTGAATCGCATAAGCTTGGTCGCTGTCCTAGAAAGGTATCCCGTTCAACAATTACAAAAATGGGGGCGGGCGCGGTTTCAAAACTAAAATGGCTGCTCGGACATGTGCATATGGACAAAATGAACATAGACACAATAAAAAAGAGTTTGAATCGCATAAGCTTGGTCGCTGTCCTAGAAAGGTATCCCGTTCAACAATTACAAAAATGGGGGCGGGCGCGGTTTCAAAACTAAAATGGCTGCTCGGACATGTGCATATGGACAAAATGAACATAGACACAATAAAAAAGAGTTTGAATCGCATAAGCTTGGTCGCTGTCCTAGAAAGGTATCCCGTTCAACAATTACAAAAATGGGGGCGGGCGCGGTTTCAAAACTAAAATGGCTGCTCGGACATGTGCATATGGACAAAATGAACATAGACACAATAAAAAAGAGTTTGAATCGCATAAGCTTGGTCGCTGTCCTAGAAAGGTATCCCGTTCAACAATTACAAAAATGGGGGCGGGCGCGGTTTCAAAACTAAAATGGCTGCTCGGACATGTGCATATGGACAAAATGAACATAGACACAATAAAAAAGAGTTTGAATCGCATAAGCTTGGTCGCTGTCCTAGAAAGGTATCCCGTTCAACAATTACAAAAATGGGGGCGGGCGCGGTTTCAAAACTACAATGGCTGCTCGGACATGTGCATATGGACAAAATGAACATAGACACAATAAAAAAGAGTTTGAATCGCATAAGCTTGGTCGCTGTCCTAGAAAGGTATCCCGTTCAACAATTACAAAAATGGGGGCGGGCGCGGTTTCAAAACTAAAATGGCTGCTCGGACATGTGCATATGGACAAAATGAACATAGACACAATAAAAAAGAGTTTGAATCGCATAAGCTTGGTCGCTGTCCTAGAAAGGTATCCCGTTCAACAATTACAAAAATGGGGGCGGGCGCGGTTTCAAAACTAAAATGGCTGCTCGGACATGTGCATATGGACAAAATGAACATAGACACAATAAAAAAGAGTTTGAATCGCATAAGCTTGGTCGCTGTCCTAGAAAGGTATCCCGTTCAACAATTACAAAAATGGGGGCGGGCGCGGTTTCAAAACTAAAATGGCTGCTCGGACATGTGCATATGGACAAAATGAACATAGACACAATAAAAAAGAGTTTGAATCGCATAAGCTTGGTCGCTGTCCTAGAAAGGTATCCCGTTCAACAATTACAAAAATGGGGGCGGGCGCGGTTTCAAAACTAAAATGGCTGCTCGGACATGTGCATATGGACATAATGAACATAGACCCAATAAAAAAGAGTTTGAATCGCATAAGCTTGGTCGCTGTCCTAGAAAGGTATCCCGTTCAACAATTACAAAAATGGGGGCGGGCGCGGTTTCTACAGTACACTAAAATAAAACGATAAAATAAAAAAAAAAAAAAAGGGCATAAAAAAATAAATAAAACTTTGGAACCAAGATAAACTTACCTTTGACGTTGCGAAAATTCCGAAAGTTAGGGAGAAAAAATATAAAAAAATTTGCACTGTTGAGATGATATTCAAAATGGAGGTATTTGAAAATAACCAATGATGATGATGATCCTTCAAGAGGGTTGCTGAAGGTCGAATAGCGAAATCGAACCAAAAATGCACTGTTGTCTCTAGGGGGAAAAATGCTGGTTTAAGCTAACCACGGCGCTCCAGAGATTTAAACTGTAACGCTATTACGTCCTCTTTAATGACGCCGCCGGCCAATGACAGCGTAGCGGTGACCACCAATCGGCGCTTTGGGGGGCGTTGTAAATTAAACGCTGAAGCACGCCCACCGAGGTCTGAATCGTTTTTTGTTTAGTAATGTGAAAGGTACTCAACGAGCAACGAGGTCGCTATGCAGATCGCTGATCTCTCTAGAGTCGTTGACGAGAGTGGACTGTTTGAAAGCTATCTAGCGATCACGTAACGACACAACAGCGATCTATGCCTGGTCGGATCGCTATCGTTATCGCTGGTGCGTTGTTTAGTGTAAAAGGCCCTTTACAGTAGAAATTCTTACTGTTCAGAGAGAATTTAGATTTCATAGTAATCACTTCACAGATTATTAATGTCAATTACAGGCATTTTTCTGGTAAGAGTGTAGACATTTTAAGCACAGGATTTTGAGTTGCCAGACACTTTGTTCTAAGACTGTGGATAATGATAGAATAATGAGGATCAAACAACTTTCTTTTTCAAGTGTTGGAAGAAGAACAAAGGCTGAAGGCTGTAGTTACAGTTCTTGAAAGGAACTAGCAAATTACTCAGGTATTTTGGGAGTGTTTTTATGAATTGTTTAGAAGTTAGACAAGAGTAATGAAATTTACATTGAGATTCTAAGACAAAATAATGTTGTGCTCTGAATTTACAGATGTCAGACTAACTTACACATGTCACTAAGTCTTTGGATCTGAGCTACTTTCTCTTTAGATACCAAGATTAAAAAATAGTTTTGTGCAGTTTTACAATTTCCACAAATTAGGTAAGCAAAGAACAATTTAATTGATTTACTTCATAATAATTTGCTTAATATGAAAAGAAGTGGTGTACCAAGTACTGATGGGACCTTGCAGCTCATCATAGGGCCCTTCTTTTGGAGGCTGGCAGGCAAGCTAGCAGTGACCAAAAATCAGGACCTTGTACACAAGTGAGGAGATTTGCAGTTTAACTTTTCACTTTACTCACGTCTTTTGAAAATCCGTAGTATTTCAAATGGTAAATGGTAGGCAAAAAAAGAAAGGAAAAGTGGAAAATATAACATAAATTTAAGTGAGGTGGAAGGAAACAAAACAAAATTACAGCAACACATAATTATTTAGTGGGAAAAAATATGTTGTGTAGGAGAAATATAAAAGGAGACGGTCAGCAGTAGATGTTGTAGTAGAGGTGCTCGTAAGCAAAATGTAATCCAATAAGTGAAAACAGCACTCTCTTCAAAGTGGTCAAATGGAGATAATTTATTTAAATCCAAGAATTATGGAGTGAATAACTTGTGTAATTGAACAAAAGGTATTGTGAGATTTCACACAAAATGTGACTTTCAAAATTGAAGTTTCGGCTCTGCCTAAACCTTGTTCACAAATAGTCACTTAAAACAGAGATACAAACATTAGCGATGGGATATATAGTTATTCAAGAAAAGAGAGGTCAGAATACATGCACTTATAGTTGCCAATGCAATCGGGAAAAACTGATAATAGGGAACATTCTATATAAAGGTGAGTAAAAACCTAGGACCTGATTATGAAATGTTGAAGTATTCACCAGTGTTGAAAAGGTAGAAAAACACCCAAAAATACACCAAATAGCTGCAGGCATGGTGGCAGCCATGTATGGTGAGATTAATTGGACACATTTGTGTGCTTATGTAGTGTGTAGTTAAGGGGAAATGAAGCAAAAGGAGGAGAGAGAGGAAAAAAGGGGGAGGGGTCAAGAAAAAGTGAAATCAATCTTAGTCTAGAAATAATAAAGAATAATTGAAAAAAGATCAGTCTAAGGCCTCTTTCACACTTCAGTTTTTTGCATCAGTCAAAATCCGCCAAAAGGACGGATGCAGGATCCGTTTTAGAACTGATGACAACGGATGCCACCCATCCATTTTTATGACGGATCCGCAAAATGAAGAATTTTAAAGGAATCGCAGCCTGGAAAAGGAGAGAAAGAGAGAGAGAGAGAGAATGAGAATTTTTTTTGTCCGGCACCCAGAAAGAATTGCGGGTTAAATGAGTGTCTGGAGGATCCACCAGGGAAAAGAACGTTACATGCTCCGTTTAGAAATCTTTGAGGATGGTGACGGACAGCAACTTTTGGCGGATCCTCAAAAAAAACGGATGCAACGGACAGCAATCCGTCACAATCCGCCATTAATGCAAGTCAATGGGGAAAAAAACGGATCCTCAAAAAAAAATTGAGGATCCGTTTTTATTCAAAACCTGGCGGATTGTGACTGATTGTAAAAAACTGAAGTGTGAAAGAGGCCTAAGAGAAGAATCAGAGCATGAAAAGCCAGAGGACTAGGTGATGGTTATACTATCTGGAAGATTGACAAGGCCATCAGTGATTCCAGGGAAAAAAGAAAATATCTAAGTTAAATTGTACAAACAAAACAGTTCACAGAGCAAAATCAGATTAACAAATCATATTCCCTATTGAGTCCTTTGGGAGAAAGTATCTGTAAAGTGTGGATCCAAAAAGACTCCATTTTTTGGGAGATCTACGGTAATATGATTACCACCCAGTCTAGCAAAGGGGACCTGTACGATAACACATAAATAACCTTATATCCCACATGTTGCTAATGTTTGTATATCTGATTTTTAATGACTATTTGTGAACAAGGTTAAGGAGGAGCCGATACATCAAGTTTGACAGTCACAATTTGTTTGAAAATTCACAATACCTTTTTGTTATGCGGGGCTTAGGTCAAAGGAGGCTGACAAACCTGGGCCCCTGCGGAGTCCCTCAAACTAGGGAAAACCCTGTCTGACCCTCAACCCAGGGTTTTTGCTAAAGGTGCAAATGCCTGAGCCTCCAGCCTCTCCTTATCTCCTGCTCAGCCCTAAGCTGAACCCTCCACCCTCCACCCAGTGAGTTGTAAAACCACCAAAGCCCACACAGTAATGACAGACAGGGAGAACTCAAACCACACCGCGCCACAACCACACAGGACAATACTATAATGTGAACGGGGCAAAACAAAGCACAAATATAGGAAGGCGAAAAGGTAACAACGGATCATACGACACCAGAGTAAGACCCTCTAGGTCGAAACGCGTTGGTTGGAGACCACCAGAGACCCCATCTGACTGTATGTCCTTATTCATACTTTTTTCTGTCCGATTTTAAGAATTTATAATAAATGATGAATTTTTAACTGAAGTCCAGCGCTGGAGATTCCATCCTTTATTTTGCTTCAGTCAACGCCCCTGATCAAGGTGACTCCGTGCGCAGGAGGATTATGGATCGCAACTGAGACTGGTGAGCTGACCTCCCTTCATTTTCCCTATCCTTTTATAACTAAAAGGTAACAACGGATCATACGACACCGGATATGAATTTCCCAATCGTGAGCAAAAAGCTTTCCAAAACTTTGCCACAAACTGGGTACCCCTATCAGACACTATGTCCGACGGAACTCCGTGCAGTCTGACCACCTCCTGCACAAAGACCTGAGCCAACGTCTTCGCATTGGGCAAGGAAGGCAACGACACAAAATGCGCCATCTTAGAAAATCGATCAACCACCACCAGGATGACCGTGTACCCCGCCGAGGCAGGCAAGTCTGTGATAAAGTCCATGGAGATTTCTGTCCATGGCCTACTAGGTATCCCCAGAGGCTGTAGAGTGCCAGCAGGACGGGTTCTGGGCGACTTGGCCCTGGCGCACGTGATGCAAGCTGTCACATACGAAACCACGTCCTGACGGATTTTTGGCCACCAGAAGCGGCGCGATACCAGTTCCAAGGTGCCCCTAACCCCTGGATGACCGGCCAGGACCAAGTCGTGGTGTTCCCCCAACACTTTAAGACGAAGACGAAGGGGTACGAACGACTTATAAGCGGGAAGTCCTGGTGGTACCTCCTCCTGGGCCTCGGCAATCTCCGCCTCTACCTCAGTCGTGAGAGCCGAAACCACTACACCTTCCTGGAGGATGGGTACCGGATCTTCCCGAGGTTCTCCCCCCGGAAAACAACTGGACAAGGCATCCGCCTTGGTGTTTTTCGCCCCAGGACGGTAAGTCACCAGAAAGTTAAAACGTGTAAAAAACAATGCCCAGCGAGCCTGCCTGGGAGACAGACGCTTGGCCGACTCCAGATAGAGCAGGTTTTTATGGTCGGTGATGACTGTGACCTGGTGGGCCGCCCCCTCCAAGAAGTGTCGCCATTCCTCAAAAGCCAATTTGATGGCCAACAACTCCCTGTTGCCGATGTCGTAATTCCGTTCAGCCGGCGACAGCTTCTTGGAGAAGTAGGCGCATGGACGCAAATTGCTCAAGGACGAGCCCTGTGACAGTACTGCCCCCACTCCCACCTCAGACGCATCGACCTCCACCGTAAAAGGTTTAGATACGTCCGGTTGCACCAGAATGGGGGCTGAAGCAAAACGGTTCTTCAGAACCTCAAATGCACGCACCGCATCCTCAGACCAGATAGCGAGATTGGTACCTTTTTTCGTCATGACCGTGAGCGGTTTGGCTATAGTAGAGAAATTCTTAATAAACTTCCTATAATAGTTAGCAAACCCAAGGAACCGCTGGAGCGCTTTTAGATTACCAGGCCGTTCCCATCGCAGCACCGCTTGCACCTTCGCGGCATCCATTTTAAACCCTGCGGACACAATATATCCCAAAAAAGGCAACTCTTGAACAAAAAACATGCATTTTTCAAGCTTAGCATAGAGCTTATTCTCACGGAGCAGCTGTAACACCTGCCTGACATGCTCTAAATGAGTGTCCTGGTCGCTCGAATAAATGAGGATATCATCCAGGTACACAATCACAAATTTCCCCAGCACATGAGCAAATACATCATTTATGAAATGTTGGAACACAGCCGGCGCGGTTGTCAACCCAAATGGCATAACTAGGCTTTCAAAATGACCCTCAGGGGTATTAAATGCCGTCTTCCACTCATCCCCCTGACGGACCCTTATGAGGTTATATGCCCCCCTGAGGTCAAGTTTGGAAAACCACTTCGCACCAGCCACCTGGTTGAACAAATCAGGGATCAGAGGCATCGGGTAGGGATCACGGACCGTAATCTGGTTTAACTCCCGGAAATCCAGACACGGGCGTAACCCCCATCTTTTTTCTTAATGAAGAAAAACCCCGCTGCTACAGGTGAGGATGAAGGCCGGATGTGCCCTTTACTTAAACTCTCCGCAATGTAGTCCTTAAGAGCTTGTCTCTCCGGACCAGAAATACTAAACATCCTCGCCTTTGGCAATTTAGCCCTGGGTTTTAACCTAATCTGACAGTCATAGGCTCGATGTGGAGGTAGTTCTGAGCAACCCCTCTCAGAGAATGCGTCCGCAAAATCCAGCAATGCCTCTGGAAGACTGGACTTCACGGCGGACACACATGTGGCCAAGCAATTTTCCTGGCAGAAACTGCTCCACTGGACTATGTCCTGGGTTCTCCAGTCAATCACCGGGTTGTGCTTAGACAACCATGGGAAACCCAGGACTATTTGTGCTGGGAGATTATTGAGTACCTTACATGTAACCCACTCAGAATGTAGGACTCCAATGTGGAGTTTAACCTCAGCTACAAACTCAGTAATCTCCCCCTGTGGGAGGGGAGCGGCATTAATGGTAACCACGCGAATAGGATGAGGGAGTTTTTCGATCTTGAAACCTGCCATGCGTGCAAACTCCTCATCCATGAGATTGGTGGCTGAACCGCTATCCACAAACACTGATATTGGTAGCTCTCTGCCCGCAATAATAACCCTGGCAGGGAGCATACATTGAGATACCATCATGGAGGATATGCATACGCTCAGTTGGGCCTCCTCCATACCCTCTGAGCTTACCAGTTTTCCGCCGGTGCGACTTTCTTTGGTAGCACCGGACAAGCATTTACATAATGATCTCTTTTACCACAGTAAAAACATGCTCCATGCTTCCTGAACCCAGGAACGCGACGCTGCACATGCGATACCCCAGCGATTTGCATAGGTTCCGTGGGCTCACCTGCAGCAACCACACTGGCACCCCTGCTTTCCCCCAGAGGCAGCGTCTCCTGCGCCCCTTGACACAAACGGCGATCAATATGAATAACCAAACTCATGGCAGATTCTAACGATGCAGGAGTCTCTTACATCAGGAGGGCCTGTTTAACTCTTTCTGAGACCCCATGAATAAACTGACTCCGCAGCGCTGGGTCGTTCCACTGTGTGTCTATTGCCCAACGGCGAAATTCTGAACAATAGTCTTCCGCCATACGTTCCCCCTGACAGAGGGCGCGGATTTTAGATTCCGCCAAAGCCAATCTGTCGGGGTCATCATAAATGAGCCCGAGTGCTGAAAAAACATTCTCAACCGAATGAAACGTAGCAGAGTCGGCTGGTAAGGAAAACGCCCATGCTTGGGGGTCCCCACTCAGTAAAGATAACACCAGACCCACCCGCTGAGCCTCATTACCTGAGGAGACCGGGCGCATGCGAAAGTATAACTTGCAGGCCTCCCGAAAGATGACAAATTTGCTGCGTTCCCCAGAAAATCGTTCAGGCAGCGGAATCTTAGGCTCTGCACCTGCACCTGCAGAAGCCACTTGCACATTAGCTACAACCAGGCCCTGCTGCTGAACTGCCCCCTTCAACTCGGTGACCTGTACAGACAGCGCCGCCAACTGGCGGTTTATGGAAGTCATGGAATCCATGGAAAAATGTTGGGCCGATTATAATGTTATGCGGGGCTTAGGTCAAAGGAGGCTGACAAACCCGGGCCCCTGCGGAGTCCCTCAAACTAGGGAAAACCCTGTCTGACCCTCAACCCAGGGTTTTGCTAAAGGTGCAAATGCCTGAGCCTCCAGCCTCTCCTTATCTCCTGCTCAGCCCTAAGCTGAACCCTCCACCCTCCACCCAGTGAGCTGTAAAACCACCAAAGCCCACACAGTAATGACAGACAGGGAGAACTCAAACCACACCGTGCCGCAACCACACAGGACAATACTATAATATGAACAGGGCAAAACAAAGCACAAATATAGGAAGGTGAAAAGGTAACAACAGATCATACGACACCAGATATGAATTTCTCTCTCCAACACCTCCTCTCCAGACCGGAACCACTTGGCACAAAACACAAGCTATAATCGGCGACGCCCACAGGCCAGCACGACTATTTAAAGACCGTGGGCGTGACCAAACATCCCACCTGATTTCCAGCTAGATTAACCCCAGATAACCTGAGTAAAATCAAGCCGGCGCCACTGAGGCTATAGTGGACGGAGATGGAACTACCGCTGCCTGCCGGACGCTGTGGTGTGAACAGCGTCCGACATGACACTTTTGTTCAATTACACAAGTTATTCACTGTGTAATTCTTGAATTTAAATAAATGATCTCCAATTGAACACTTACAAGAGAGTGCTGTTTTTTACTTTTTGGTGCAGCGGAAATATACAGCTCTGGCAAAAATTAAGAGACCACTGCAAAATTTTCAGTTTGTCCGATTTTCCTTTTTATAGGTATATTTTTTGAGTAACATGTAAATTGCTCTTTTATTCTATAAACTACTGACAACATGTCTTCAGATTTCCAAGCACTAAATTTTGTATTTATTTTCATACAATAAGAAATGGTCAAAAGAACAAAACAATGCAGTGCTTGTAGACCTCAAATAATGCTAAGAAAACAAGTTCATAATCATTTAGGAACAACAACACTAATGTTTTAAGTCAGGAAGTGTTCAGAAATCAACATTTTGTGGAATAGCCATGATTTTTGATCACAGCTTTCATGCGTCTTGGCATGCTTTCCACCAGTCTTTTACAATGCTTTTGGGTGACTTTATGCCACTCCTGGTACAAAAATGTAAGCAGTTCTTCTTAGTTTGATGGCTTGTGACTATCCATCTTCCTCTTGATAACATTCCATAGGGTTTCAATGGGGTTCAGGTCTGGGAGATTGGGCTGGCCATGACAGGGATATGATGTGGTGGTCCTTCATCCACACATTGATTGACCTAGCTGTATGGCATATTGTCCTGCTGGAAAAAACAGTCCTCAGAGTTGGGGAACATTGCCTGAACAGAAGGAATCAACTGTTTTTCCAGTATAACCTTGTATGCGACTTGATTCATACGTCCTTCACAAAGATTAACCAGCCCAATTCCAGCCTTGCTGAAGCATCCCTAGATCTTCACCGATCCTCCACAAAATTTCACAGTGGTTGCAAGATACTGTAGCTTTTACACCTCTCCAGGTCTCCATCTAACCATTAGATGACCAGGTGTTGGGAAAAGCTGAAAATTAGACTCATCAGAGAAGATTACCTTACTCCAGTCCTCTATGGACCAATCCTTATGGTCTTTGGCAAACTTCAGCCTAGCTCTCCTTTGCTTCTCATTGATGAAAGGCATTTTTCTACCTTTATATGACTTGAGCCCTGCCTCTTGGAGCCTGTTACGAACTGTTCTTGCCATGCACTTCACCCCAGCTGCCATTTGCCATTCCTTTTGTAGGTTACTTTATATCATCCTGCAGTTGCTGAGTGACATTCAAATAAGATGATGGTCATCCCAGTCAGTGGAGAGTCGTTTTTTCCCTCTGATGGTCTGTAGCTTTGTTGTCCCCAATATCTGCTGCTTGATCTTGTTGTAATGGACTGCCGTCTTAGAAATTTTAAGGATGGAGACAACATGACACTCACTGTAAAGCCAGAATTGAGCCCTTCTTTTAATCATTCAAGACGTTTCTTTTCAACTCCCTTGGCATGGTTAAAAGTTATTTTTTCATTCCTATTACTTTTGGGATATTACTAACACTTGTTTTGCCATCCAGCTTGTCCTATTGCAAGATGATTATGAACACCATAGCAGGGTTTTTTATAATGTCCTTCATTAAATAAGATTTGGTTCAGGTGATCACCTAATTAGAAGCACATTAAGTAGAATGAGGTGTGGTTGGAATGCAACTGACACTGGAATGGAATGGCTGTCAGACATGTAGAGAAACTGATTTTTATAAAACTGTGCAGTAGTCTCTTAATTTTTGCCAAAGCTGTACATGGAAATCAAGTCTGTGGGCTAGTATCATTAATTTGCCACATGGAACCTGTGGTGCATCTGAGATTAGAAGATTGTGGCTATTGACTGAATAAAGGTTCTCTTTAAATCCTCACAGTCATGCAGGTTTCTTGTGGCATGGAAAGAGTTTAGCATTCCTCATGATCTATTGGCTGTGCTGCTTATTGAAACCACACCCATCCATTATATAAACCTCATCTATGATGACCTTGATCGGGTCTCCCTTTGCTGAGTCTCTGCTATGCAAGTTGCAGCAGGGGGATTGACCAGCAAAGGAGGTTGTTGTTGGTATGGAAACTGAAAGTGCGTCTATTCTGTTAGATAATGGGGCAGGAGCCAATAGGATGAATGTGCAGTTTGACCAGATTCATGGCTTGTCTTGTAGTGTTCTGGCAAAACTCATTCCCATATTTTCTATTGATTCTTGGTCAAGGGTGTTACACACAGGTGGTGCATAATTTGGGCCTTCACATTGGAGTCCTTCATAAGGAATGCATTTCTTGCTATGTGCTTGAAGGTTTTCTTACTCCTATAGAGCTGGCAGTGTTGTCTAGAGAGATAGCAAAATGGAGTGATTTCTGTAATAATAACTGTCATAGTGCCCGTCTCTACTGTTTCCACCAAAACCCTATTCTCTTTTCTGTCCGGTTTGGAGGAGGTGTTTTCTTCAAAAGGGTACCAAGAACTGCCTCCTCATGGGGCTTATGACAGTCTCGTTAATTTGTTTCATGGGGCAAAATTACCCAAATCCAGGTTATATAATTTTTTGGGTCCTAAAAAGGCCATAAAAAAGTATATTGCGGATAATCTTGCAAAGGGACATATCAGACCTTCCTCCTCCCCCATTGCTGCATGTTTCTTTTTTGTCAAGAAGAAAGTTGGAGGTCTGCATCCTTGTCTGTATTTTCAGGATTTAAATTGGCTTACCATCTGAGACCCTTATCCCCTTCCGCTCATGAGAAAGTTCTCACACAGCCAGTGCTGATGTCCGTAAGGTCACCCTAGTTCATCAACTATGAACTCCGCTCACCTTATTGACATCACCACTTTGTGCAGCAGTTGAGTTGTCAGGCTCAGCTGTCAATGTTCTTGTGGATTCACAGCCAAGCAGTATGCATATTGTAATAAAGACACAACCAGAATAAAGTTCTTTATTTGAAATAAACACTCATACTCTTATCTGAAAAAAACCCTCACCACCCTCTTTAACCCATTTATTACTGTAAAATAAAAAATACCATATTCTTCCCCTGTGCGATGATGATCCACTAATGACCATGTCCCATGATGATTCAAATGGTTTAGAGAGCAGTCAAATCAGTGATGCAACCACTTTCCATGCCAGCTGGCTCACACTGTGTAGAGCATGTGAAGCGCTGTCTGCCTGCGACTGGCGGAGATGTCATTAAGGTTACTGCCTGTTACACGCAGTGCATCTCATGCTCTGCTCAGTGTAAGCCAGCTGGCATGGAGAGAGGTCACATCACTAATGTGACTGCTCTTCAAACCTTCTGGATCATCATGCAACATGGCCATTAATGGATTATCAATGGACAAGTGAGGAATATAGTGTTTTATAATTTTTAATTTTATAGTAATACACAGGTAAAAGAGGGTGGTGAGTTTTTATTTCAAATAAAGGAGTCTGTGTGTTTATTTCAAATAAAGGACTTTATACTGGCTATGTTTTTATTACAATTTGACTATGGGGTTAGTAATGGAAGTCTCTTATAGATGCCTCTGCAATACTAACCCCTGGGCTTGATGTCAGCGCTCATAAAACAGCTGACATCAACTCCAATTACCCCACTTGCGACCACACAATGGCAAGTGAGAAGACAAAGATAATAGATGCACCTTTTCTGGGGCGGCTTTGAGCTGCATTTTCTAGGCTGGGCAGGGCCAATATCCATGGCCCCTTCCCAGTCTGAGAATACTAGCTTGGCTGGTTTTCAAAAATGGGGGATCCCACAATGTTTTTTTAAATTATTTTTTTAAACAATTAAAAAATATGGCATGGGGACCCCACTATTTTTGATAACAAGCCAATATAAAGCTGACTGCTGGGGGTTACAGCCCACAGCTGTCAGCTTTACCTGCGCTGGTTATCAAAAATAAAGTTGAACCCATGCCATTATTTTTTAAAATGTATTTATTTATTTAGTGCACATGCGCCCTCTGATGAATATTCTCATCTGCCTCGCCTGCTCTTGCTACTATCAGCAAAAGCAGGTGTAGGATGATGAATGTAATAGTCTCATCATCCGATGCCTGTGACCAGCGATAACCTTTTTACAGCTGGTCAAAGTTGCTGGCTCACACGCTGTCATCTGTTTGACAACATGGGAACTACAGCACTCTGACTGGCGGCAAAGATCTTACTGACGATTAGAGCCTGTGTTTCCTGTGGTGTCATTCAGATGAAAGCGTGGGAAGCAATGGATGTTCGGACCCTCCATATATCTAAATAGGGTCCTGGATGAGGTTCAAATTTGGGTACTGTTCTGGTACCCGAAACAAACTTTTTTTAAATGTTAAGCTGAACCCACCGGACTTGAACAACAATGGGTTTGCTCATCACTAGTCATCATACCTACGCTTCGCTGAGTTTGTACTTTACAATCACCACCATGAGTCCACTGGTAAGTCACCATTAATTGGTGCATACGGTTTTAACCCGCAGTTCTGTAATTTCAGTAGGGAAGGGATTTCAGGGGTTCCTTGGGAGGAATGTTTATCTTTGTCACTCTTCTTCATGTTGTAAGGTGTACTAACAACTTGAAATTGATGGGAGATAAATACAAATGCATGACTGATATTTCAAATGCATGACCTGTATTTCAGGTCCGGACCTTTGTGTGAAAGACTATGTGTTGTTGTCCACTAGGAACATTAAAGATATTGTCCACTACTTGGACAATTTCTTCTCCTACCCCTTGCTTGGCCCCCAAAATATAATAAAGCTTATTTTCACCTTCCTTTTCAGAGCCGTTTCCACAGTGTCAGCCCTCACTCTGCTGGGCCTCCTGTGTGGTTGTTGTGACACAAAGCGCTGGAGCCCAATCAGCACTGGCGTCACTGTCCCCATCTCCTGTTGAAATGAGCATGAAAAGGAAGTCTGAGATCAACTTCAGCCCGGACTTCATCTTCATGTTCGATTTGCCTGACGGTGGATACAGTGATGCCAACGCTGATTAGACATCGGTGTAATTTGTCACAACAACCACATAAGAGTCCCGGGAGAGCAAGTTCCAACACTGTGGGAATGGCACTGAAAAGGGAGGTGAATATACACTTTATTATTTTATGGGGGCTAAACATTTTGATCAAAAAAGGGTTTTCCTTAGTAGTGGACAGCCCTTTAAGTTGAAGATTCCTTCCTGGAAACTTGGTCTCAGGTTCACTGCTGTCATCAATCCCATGGCTTTTTGTCTTGTGTTGCCACTCGCACTTAAAATCCACTTAGATCTTTGTTCAAAAAATGTTTTACGTCATCTGAATTGGTACCTTTACCTCCACTTCCTGTCATGGTAAATGGTAACTTAAAATTTCAAGCTGCTCAAATTGTTGACTCTCATCTTGTCCATCATTCTCTCCAATACCTGTTTTCCTGGAAAGATTATGGTTAGGAGCAGAGAACATGGGTACCTGCATCTGAAGATAATGCTGGTAGAATAATTAAGACTTTCCATATCGCACATCCGGACAAACCTGGTCGTGAGGGCCCTGAGGCCCCTCGGTGATGGTGGGTACAGCATGAATGTGAAACATTCTGCTGGGACCTGTGGTGCATCTGAGATTATGAGATGGGGCAATTGGCTGCACACAGGTTCTCTTTAAATATTCCAAAGACATACTGATAGGGAATTTAGATTGTGAGCCCCATCCGGGACAGTGATGATTATGTGTGCAAACTGTAAAGCGCTGCGGAATATGTTAGCGCTATATAAAAATAAAGATTGTTATTATTATTATTATTATTATTATTATTAAATACTCATTTATGAGTTAACAGATTTCTTGTGATATGAAAAGGGTTTAGAGTTCCTCATACTCTATTGGCTGTGCTGCTTATTGGAACCACACCCTTTCATTATATAAACCTGTGTCTGGCTTCCCTCCATGTGAGCAGTAAAATCTTCTTTCTTTTTTTGGATGCATTGGAGAAGATGTTTCTGGAGAGTCGCCATTGTTGTCTTGAGATTGTTGCATTCTGTTTGATGTGAATACATCTTCCTTCCCCCTGTTGGGGTTCCTTTGTGTTGCTTCTCTGTCCTGTTACTGTGTACCCATCTTCCCTTAGTATTTTTCCCTGTGTGCCTGTCATTTGATTGTGTCTTGGTTTGCCCCTGTCTGTCCAGCATGTGATATCCCTTATACCACTGTCCCTTCCCTCAATAGGGAGAGGATGGAAGCTGAATAGCATTTTGTAGCAGCACAGAAAAGTATGAGAACCGGGCATCTCCACTTTCAGGAGTAATTCCCTGGCTAGGCATAGTCTAGGGTTTCCGTAGATTGAGGGACAGTATAGGGTCCCTCTTCCCTAGCTTTCCTATCATCACAGCATGACAGCTAGACTATAGATTGATTTCAAGTTATAATTTTTTATTCTAGAAAAGGCACCAAGTGTGCTATAAAAAATAGTGAAATGCACATAATTACCTAATGATTCACTCTCTTTCTGCCATTGCACTACGTGTTCTTCTCTGCAAATTTCCACAAGGTCTACAATTACTGGTTGGTAATTGCTGCCGCCAATCAGTGATCACAGCACCATTGACCAAGTCATCACTGCTCTGACCACTGATTGCTGCAGTGAAAAAATATTAACCATGCTAGAAAAGAATGAGAGATTACCAAGGGATCTTTGGTAATGCTCTAGTGTAGTGGCAGAAAAATGCTGGATAAGTATGAATTTTTAATTAATTTTAGACTACACTTGCACCTTTGTTAAAATAAAAAGGAGGAATGTTTAAGACCCATAGAAGATAGAGTTAGATGCTCTGACTCACTAAGATAAACCATTTTTACATTAAATCCTAGGTATATACATTTAGTTTTCATCAGAGTTTCTCAGGATACTCAAGTATTCCAATGTTGAAATGTCCCACGGGGCCAAGTGTTTGTCAAAGCCTTTTTCCATCTATTTTTGCACTGTTTATTTTCTCAGCTACTAATCAAAGTTTAAAAATAAATACATAAATTACATTAGTCTGCATAGTTTCTTCAATCCATCTACTATTAATTTACATGTAGAATTTTGATGGAATGGATGATACTGATTGGTGTGCTTTTGCATGTGTTTAGTATCACAGACACAAATTCAGTCTATTGATTGATCTGCCATTAATACTATTACCATAAATCCATTACTAAGATAACCCCATTTGTAAAAAAATACCCTCTGTCTGAAAGCCCCAATGTTTCCATATGTGATAGTTACAATACACCTATACAGAGAATCCAAAATAGAAATGTACTCAGATTTCAAGTTTCTCTTCTGTACAAGACATTTCTAATGAAAGATATGTCGTCTTTTAGATATTTATGTCTTCCCTTGTAGGACTTTCTTTATACAGTGCAAATAATAAAGTTTAACTAAATACACAATTTTAGCTGGAGTGAAGTACAACATACTAGCAGAAAAGAATTCATAAACTATCTCAAGGATACAGATTCAGAAAAACATTGGTGTCCACCATCCAAATTATTTTTTACAATATATTAAAGCTAAATGCTTGAGGCAGAGTCCAACACACTAGAGTACAAATTATAAATCATGACAGATGAAGGTTCTCACAACAGGAGGCAAACAAATAATGGAAATAAAAGGTTAGGTAGCGTTTGCAAGCAGTATAGACATTTTTATGTCAGATTGTGGAAATTTCAACTTTTTGTTAGAAGAGAGATTAATATTTAGAGAAACTTGCATCTGAGACACTGCTGAAATGTTAAGAAATAGACTTCATAGTTTTAGATTTTCCTCTTTTTCACTTTTAAATGTTGTTCTTTTTCCATCTCCAAAATCCTATCCCAAAATGAGTAGGTACAATAATAATAATATTATTAGCAAATACCTCCAATTATAAATGCAGTATAGTTCTTCTCATTCGCTATGTTGTTTACCTCATGTGCAGTACCTTAGATATCCATGGTTGCGACCACTAACAGCTAACTAACTGTCACTATATGATACCTAAGCTACTGCAATTACCTGCACATGGGGAAGTGAAATAAAAATCAGAAAAACTGTACTACATTTTTACTGGCGGTATTTGCTAATATTATTATTACACATACTACATATTGGTAAAGAAACTCGAAGATAGGAATAGCCCTTTAACACAAACAATATTGTTGAGTCTCAGGCCTTAATAGACTAATTTAACCTCTTATCAACCACTGATACGCCTTTTAATGGCAGCAGTTAAGGGGCCTTTTTCCTCAGTGGCGCTTTTTAACGGCGCTGGGAAATAAGGGTTTAGGTGTGTATAAATATACTACTGTATATATATATATATATATATATATGTACACTGCTCAAAAGATAAAGGGTACTCTAAAATACCACATCCTAGATATCCCTGAATGAAATATTCCAGTTGCAAAATTTTATTAATTGCATAGTGGAATGTGTTCAGAACAATAAAACAACAATTATCACTGTAAATCAAAATGAATATCCCATGGAGGTCTGGATTTGGAATGATACTCAAAGTCAAAGTGGAAAATCAAATTACAGGCTGATCCAACTTCAGTGGAAATGCCTCATGACAAGGAAAAGATGCTCAGTACTGTGTGTGGCCTCCACATGCCTGTATGACTACCCTACTGTACAACGCCTGGGCATGCTCCTGATGAGGTGGTGGATGGTCTCCTGAGGGATCTCCTCCCAGACCTGGACTAAAGCATGCCCCAACTCCTGGACAGTCTGTGGTGCAATGTGACGTTAGTGTATGGAGCGAGACATGATGTCCCAGATGTGCTCAATCAGATTCAGGTCTGGTGAATGGGCGGGCCAGTCCATAGCTTCAATGCCTTCATCTTGCAGGAACTGCTGACACACTCCAGCCACATGAGGTCTGGCATTGTCCTGCATTAGGAGGAACCCAAGGCCAACCGCACCAGCATATGGTCTCACAAGGAGTCTGAGGATCTCATCTCAGTACCTAATCATGGGCGGACATACCGCCGGTTCAACAGGTGCGACTGCATCGGGGCCCGGAGCCTCCAGGAGGCCCTTCAAGGCGGCTAATGTTGAGGGCAATCTGGCCGCTTTCTCCAGGTCCGTGGCTCCGGGGCCCCCTGACCAGATTGCCCTTATGTGTAGCGGCGGGCAGGGAGCGATCAAAGCAGATCTGCTGCCTGCAAGAGAAAATTGCAGAAGCGGAGCTGCAAGGATCCATCCTGCTCCCTGCCCACCGCCCGTGCTTCCTGTCTCTGACACAGAGAGGAGCGCAGCTGAAAGACATCATCATTCAGCGGCTGCTGCTGTATCAGAGCGAGGAAGCGTGAGCGATGCTGTGGACAGGTGAGAGGAGAGAGGCAGTGTCTGTCTGTGGGTGTGTCAGTGTGTGCGTGTCTGTGTTTATGTATGTATGTCTGTTTGTGTATGTATGTGTGTATGTCTGTGTGTTTGTCTGTGTGTGTAGGTGGTGCCAGACCCTGGAGGAGATGAGGACATGAGGAGAAGACCGTGGTGGGGAGAGAAGGCCATGATGCCTGGGGTGATGGGAGAAGGCCACAAGGGGGTAATGGGAGAAGGCCATGAGGGGGTAATGGGAGAAGGCCATGAGGGGGTAATGGGAGAAGGCCATGAGGGGGGTGATGGAGAGAAGGCATTGATGGTATCATGGGAGTGATGGGGAGAAGAAATGATGGGAGTGATGGAGAGAAGGCAGTGATGGGATGATGGAGAAGGCAATGATGGGAATGATGGGGAGAAGGCAATGATGGGAGTCATGGGGTGACGGAGCAGGCAATGATGGGAGTGATGGGGAGAAGGCAATGATGGGGTGATGGAGAAGGCAATGATGGGGTGATGGAGCAGGCAATGATGGGAGTGATGGGGAGAAGTCAATGATGGGAGTGATGGGGTGATGGAGCAGGCAATGATCGGAGTGATAGGGAGAAGGCAATGATGGGAGTGATGGGGAGAAGGAAATGATGGGGTTGATGGGGAGAAGGCAATGATAGGGGTGATGGAGAGGGCAATGATGGGGTTGTGGGGGAAAAGAAATGATGATGGTGTGGTGGGGGAGAATGCAATGATGGTGGTAGTGGAAATGGCAATAATGGGGGTGGTGGAGGAGGAAATGATGGAGGTGGTGGAATGGGCAATGATGGGAGTGGTGGGGGAGAAAGCAAAGATAGTGGTGGAGGAGAATAAAATGATGGAGGTGATGAAGAGTGAAATGATGGCGTGGGGGAGAGGACAATAATGGGATGTCAGGGGAGGAGGACAATGAGGGGTGTGGGGGATTGGGATGGGAGGAAGGGGGACATATAATGGCCTTAGGAACAGGGGGAGGTGGAGGAAGACATTATTATCACTTATTATGTCTAACACAGTCACTTAGCATATAGTGTACTCAATATGTCTAACACAGTCCCTTAGTCTATAGTGTACTCACTAATTCTGTATAACACCATCCTTAGTTACATAGTTTCCTATTTTATTATGTATAACACGTCCCTTACTACGTACCATCCTCTCTAGTTATATATGGTGCCGTCCCTTATTATATAACTTCCTCTACTGTTATGTATAGTGCTGTCTCTTAAGGGCATGTCACACTAAGCGATATCGCTAGCAATATCACTATAACTTGTGACGTTATAGCGATATTGCTAGCGATATTGCTGTGTGTGATACTCCCCCGCTGGTTATCGCTGATCGCGCGAGAACAGGCTGGACTGTTTCTTGTCGTCAGCTTCCTGCGGCGCTTCCTGCTGTGACGACGAGCGACATGTGGAGCCGGGCGGGAGGACGCAGGATCGCCTGGTGTGACAGGTAAGTAGCGACCCCCGTCCCCAGCGATGTCACTAGTGAGATCTGCCTGTGTGGCAGCTCACTAGCGACCACTTAGCGATGTACCAGCAATCCTGACCACGTCATATCGCTGGTCGGGATCACTGGTACATCGCTAAATGTGACAGTACCCTTACATAGTGTATTCTTGTTAATTTTGTTATTTACAGTGCCCTCTTTTATTACATAGTACCCTCTCTTTTTAGATATAAAATGACTGCTGATCGAGGAGCCGGTGACCAAACTACCAGTCCATCAGCTCCTCCATTAGAAAGGAAGCTTTCCCTTGCTTCATCACCCATCTTTGCATTATACAACTAACAAGACAGGACGGTATGTAATAAAAAAACAGGGCTCTATATAATTCAATATGTAAGGGATGGTACTGTACATAACAAGAGAGGGCACTGTGTAAGGGACAGAAATATACATAATAAAGGAGACTATATAATATATATATATATATGTATATGTATGTATGTGTGTGTGGCTATATAATATCAATAAATAAATATATATGTATATATATATATACATACACATGTAGCTTTGACGCCATAAAAGGAGGGGTGCCCAGACACAATTCTTGCACAGGGGCCCCAAGCTGTCAGTGTCCGCCCCTGTACCTAATGGCAGTCAGGCTACCTCTGGCAAGCACATGGAGGGCTGTGCAGCCCTCCAAAGAAATGCCACCCCACACCATTACTGACCCACTACCAAACTGGTCATGCTGAAGGATGTTGCAGGCAACAGATCACACTCCACGGCGTCTCCAGACTGTCACATCTGTCACATGTGCTCAGTGTGAACCTGCTTTTATCTGTAAAGAGCACAGAGCGCCAGTGGCGAATTTGCCAATCCAGGTGTTCTGTGGCAAATGCCAAGCATCCTGCACAGTGTTGGGCTGTGAGCACAATCCCCAACTGTGGACGTCAGGCCCTCAGACCATCCTCATGGAGTCGGTTTCAAACCGTATGTGCAGACACATGCACATTTGTGGCCTGCTGGAGGTCATTTTGCAGGGCTCTGACAGTGCTCCTCCTGTTACTCCTTGCACAAAGGTGGCGTAGCGGTAATGCTGCTGGGTTGTTGCCCTCCTACGGCCCCCTCCACTTCTCCTGGTGTACTGGCCTGTCTCCTGGTAGCGCCTCCAGCCTCTGGACACTACTCTGAACAGACACAGCAAGCCTTCTTGCCACAGCTCGCATTGATGTGCCATTCTGGATGAGCTGCACTACCTGACCCACTTATGTGGGTTGTAGAGTCCGTCTCATGCTACCACGAGTCTAAAAGCACAATCAACATTCAAAAGTGACCAAAACATCAGCCAGAAAGCATTGGTACTGAGATGTGGTCTGTGGTCCCCACTTGCAGGACCACTCCTTTATTGAGGGTGTCTTGATAATTGCCAATAATTTCCATCTATTGTCTATTCCATTTGCACAACAGCATGTGAAATTGATTGTCAATCAGTGTTGCTTCCTAAGTGGACAGTTTGATTTCACAGAGGTTTGATTTACTTGGAGTTATATTCTGTTGTTTAAGTGTTCCCTTTATTTTTTTGAGCAGTGTATATATTGAAAGGTTGCAGGATGAGGTAAGCACAGGAAGCAGTTTTCCTAAAAAATTTCCGTCAGTTTTATTTGCTCCACAAACCTGCTTAAGTTTAAGCAAAGAAAATATGGCCTTCTGTAGCACAAAATGGAAACAAACATAAAAAAACAGTTCATACAACACAGCGGGTCTAACCGCTTAGGTCAGTGTCTTAGCAAAACACACAATGGAAGTCTCCATGCCTCCAGTCACAGACCATGTGACAAACAACAGCCTACATTAAATAGGCTGTAACCACACCCAGATGTGAGGTATGTGGGTAGCCAGACTCGCACATCTCTCATAGCTACCCGCAACCTGGACCCAGGTGCAACAAACGAACCTCTTAGTGCTTTCATGCAGTAGAGAAAAAAAACTCCGGGTTACACAAGCCATCTCTGTGACACATACAGTACCTCCCATCAACTATGCGACCATTAGCCACACTGCATACCTCCCCCTCTGCCTAAAGCTGTGATGCTTGGCACTTTCTTCTACCAGACAAGGAATTCTTGAGAGAGCATCGGCATTACAATGTAGCTTCCCTGCTCTATGTTCTACATGGAAGTTGAAATCTTGAGAGGCTAAAAATCAACGTGTGACCCTAGTATTTTTACCCTTTGTAAAATGGTCGGATACCAATCTAAACTTACATCCTACCAGATAGTACCCTAAGGTGTCCACCGTCCACTTTATGGCCAAGCACTCATTCTCTACAACTGAATAATTCCTCTAACATGAGGATAACTTCATACTCAGGCAGATAACAGGGTGCTCCTCCCCGTGTAACTCCTGGGAAAGTACTGCTCCTACCCCAACATCTGTTTGGAGTATGAACTCTTTCTTAAAGTCAGGGGCCATCAGAAAAACTTGCTTATACAGAACACCATTCATTTCTTGAAAGGCCGTCTCTGCCTTTTCAGACCATTGACCATTACAGATTTTGTCCTCTTAAGATCAGTCAGGGGTGCGGCCATTGTGGCGAAGTTCTGGATAAACCTCCTGTAGTATCCCACAATCCCCAGGAAGGCTCTAACTTGTTTTTTGGACAGCGGTCTCGGCCATGCTTGAATTGCCTCCATTTTACTGATTTGGGGTTTGATCTCACCTCGACCCACTACATATCCCAGGTACTTGGCTTCTTATTTCCCCTAGGCACACTTCTTCAGGTTTATTTCAAACCTCACCTTCCTTAGAGCATCAAATACCACCTGGACCTTTTCCTGATGACTCTCCCAGTCTGGGCTAAAGATAACAATATCGTCCAGGCATGCAGCAGCGTATTGCTTATGGGGTGCAAGGATTTTATTCATAGCTCTCTGGAAGGTCGCCGGGGCTCCCTGCAGTCCAAACAGCATCCGGATATACTGGAAGCATCTGTCTGGGGTAGAAAATGCAGCATTCTCCTTGGCTCCCTGTGCCATGGGGATCTGCAAATAACCCTTTGTCAAATCCAAGGTGGCTATGTACCTTGCAGGCCCAAGTCTCTCAATAAGCTCATTGACGTGTGGCATGGGATATGCGTCGAACTTGGAGACCTCATTTAACTTCCGATAGTTATTGCAGAACCTCCATTCACCATCCGGCTTCGGGACTAGGACAATCAGGCTCGAACAACCGCTTTTGGGCGCCTCAATGATCCCAAGTTTTAACATACACCTCACCTTCTTGGAGATCACTTCTCGATGGGCCTCCGGAATCTGATAAGGCTATATATTGATGCGCACATGTGGCATCATCAGGACTTTGTGTTCTACAACTCTTGTGCACCCCAGTAATTCCAAGATCAGGTCTCCGTTCCTCTGGAGCAATTCCCGGCATTGCTGTTTCTGGGCCTTTGTCAATGTCTCCGCTATGGCGACACCTCCAACATCGCCCTCTGACTTGCCCAGCAAGCAAGGAGTTTCAGCTGTCTCTTTGTCTTGCCATGGCTTGATGAGGTTGACATGATACATCTAATATGGTTTCCGTCTTCCTGGCTGGTGAATCTTATAGTTTACCTCACCAAGCTTCTCCACCACTTCATACGACCCTTGTTATTTGGTCAAGAACTTGCTCTCCACAGTAGGAATTAGCACAACATAGTAACATAATTAGAAAGGCCAAAACAAGACATTTGTCCATTCAGTTCAGCCTAGAGGAACTCGGCCTCCCAGATTGTACTCCCTCACTCTGGCTGACAGGTTGTTGACCCTGGCATGAGCTTCTTGTGCCTAGAGGAGATGTCCTTATATGATGGGCATCACCTTTGCAATCCTCTGCTGCATCAGAGCCACGTGCTTAAAGACGCTTCTGTGGGGCGTGATTTCGGCTTCCCAAGTTTTCTTGGCTATGTCCACGAGACCTCGTGGATGTTGACCATACAAGAGTTCGAAGGGTGGGTACCCCGTAGATGCCTGTGGAACCTCACAGATGGAGAACAGCAGATACAGTAAGAGACAGTCCCAGTCTCTACCATCTTTTTCTGTGGCTTTCCTCAGCATGCTCTTCAGTGTTTTGTTAAACCTCTCGACAAGGCCATCTGTCTGAGGATGGTACACTGAAGACCTCAACTTGAAGATTTGCAGGATTTTGCATAACTTCCTCATCACCTTACTCACAAAAGATGTTCCCTGGTTGGTCAGGATCTTCTTCGGTAAACCTGTCCGGGAAAACACATGGACTAATTCGTGGGCTATACTCTTCGCGGAGGAGTTTCTCAGGGGAATTGCCTCAGGATAGCGTGTGGCATAATCCAGGATGACCAATATATACTGATGCCCACGAACAGATTTAACCAGGGGACCGACCATAGCAATTCTCTCGAATGTCACTTCAATAATGGTCAATGGCACGAAGGGACTCCGAAAGTGAGAGGTGGGGGCGATTAACTGACATGTGGGGCAGGATCTGCAATAGTTTAATATTTCCGAGTGACACCTGGGCCAATGGAACTTCTGCACAATCCGTTCCTGCATTTTTACCACTCCCAGATGTTCCCCCAAGATGTGTGAATGGGCCATGTCCAACACCTTCCATCTATAGAGGCAGCTCCACCCTCACTTTTGTGACCCGATAAAACAAATCCCCACTCATCATAAAATAGGGAAAACTTGTGTCATCCTCTAGCTCCTTTGCAACCCCATTTATGATATTATCATTATGAAATGCTTCCTTCAGAGTTGGATCCCTATGTTGGGCAGTCCCAAAATTCTCACTGGTCACCCCTAAGTCTGGAATGTCAGACCCAGGGGACACAAAAGGGAAAAACGTCTGGCTCTGGGTGTGGTGATACCTTATAAGGGTTTACTGGTTTCCTATTTTCACCAGCAAACTCAGAACCCTTTCCCCACAGATCCCAAAATTAACAAAAGACCCGGCCTATAATAATAGAGTACAAGCCCCAAACTATGCCGACCTCATGGGACTCAGTACCGTAGGCCATTTCAATGTCTGCTCTGGCCATAGGGCAGTCCTTAGCGTCATCATGTATGCACTGAATGCTGACTATTTTCCCCGGGATCAGTTGGAGAGGAAACACGGCCCTCACAAGCGTCACCAGACCCCCGGAGTCTTAACCGTGCCATTACCTCCCTTCCATTCACCTTCACTCTTCGTTGGGTGGAGAGTTCACACTGCAGGCAGGATATGCATATGAACAACAACGTCCTATGCTGCAATCCATCTGCTCAGGGCTCGATGGACAATGGACAGCTATATGGCCTGAGCCGTTGCACCTCCAGCAAACAGTATCACCCATAGGAACCTTGGGCACCACCTCCCCTGCGCCTTTGGACCCTGGACACCCCACCCACTTTTGGGCCTTGGTCCCTTGTTGAAACCCCCAGTGTGGAGTGGGCTGCCTTCCCATGGAACCTTCAACCCCCTGGTATCTCTCGACAAGTCCAACCAGTTCATTGGCATTCCTGGGATCACCTTGGGCAACCCAAGTCTGCAGGGGCTTCAGCAGGGAGTGCACAAACAGGTCCATCACCATTCTACCATCTGTGCAGGCGTAGAGGACTCTGGCTGCAGCTACTTCTGGACCAGGTGCAACAGGTCAAACATTTGTGAGTGTGGTGGTTTGTACCGTAATACACCCAACGGTGAACCTGCTGTGCCCTGAGAGTCTTTGTTACCCCCAAGCATGCAAGAATCTCAGTATTTGGCTTGCCAAACTCTTTGCCATCCTGCAAAACTAAATCATAGTATGCTTTCTGAGGTTCTCTTGTCAAGTATGGCGCCAATACCTCTGCCCAGTACTCCGGCAGGAGTTTCTCCCTCTTGGCGACCATTTTAAACAGGCATCAACATCTTCCTCGGGAGTCATTTTCTGCAAAGCTCGTCATACCATGTTCCGGACGTGAGTGTCATCAGGCAGACCTGGGGTTGGGGCACTTGTCCTGCCCTGTATGGCTGTTGCCAGAAGCTGCATCTGCTGCCATTGCTCCTACTGGCTCTGATGGATCTGCTAAAATTGATAAAGCGGTTTTATTCTTCGGGTCGGTACGGTTACAGCGATACCTCACTTAGGTCGTTTTTTTATGCTTTGGTGCTTTTATGCAATGAAAACAATTTTATATAAAACATAATTATTTTTGCATCGCTTTATTCTGCGAGCTATAACTTTTTATTTTTTTAGCTGATGATGCTGTATGGCAGCTCGTTTTTTGCAGGACAAGATGACGTTGTCAGCGGTACCATGGATATTTATATGTGTCTTTTTAATCGCGTGTTATTGCACTTTTTGTTCGGCGGTATGATAATAAATCATTATTTTTTGCTTCGTTTTTTATTTTAATTTTTTAAGGGGTTCGCTAAAGGGGTTAAATAATGGGACAGTTTTATAGGGCGGGTCGTTACGGACGCGGCAATACCAAATATGTGTACTTTTATTGTTTTTTTTTTATTTCCAAAAAATGAATTTATTTGGGAATATTTTTTTTTTTAATTTATTTAGCAATTTTTTTAAAATTATTTTTACACTTTTTTTTTTAACTTTATTACATTGTCCCAGGTGGGACATCACTCTCCTGTGACAGGTCGCTGATCTGTCACATCACAGATCACTGTGACAGATCAGTGATCTGTCACAGGCACTGCACAGGCTTTCCTCATGCCTGCGCTTTGCAGGCACTGAGGAAGCCAGCTCCCTGCAGGCCCCCAAAGGTCCCCGTCACCATCTTGGATTTGGGGGCCTGCAGGGAAAGAGCCCCCTGCAGCAGCGCTGCACATTGCGCTGCTGTGGGGGGATCAGGGAAGCACGGAGGGAGCCCCCTCCCTGCCAATGCTTCCCTTTAACCGCCGATACACCGCGATCGTGTTTGATCGCGGTGTGCAAGGGGTTAACGTGTCGGGCCGGTCCGTGACTGCCCCTGACACATTGTGCCGGGTGTCAGCTGTGATAATCAGCTGACACCCGGCCGCGATCAGAGGCGCTCACCACGTGGGCGCCGCTGATCGCTATGATGTAATATTCCGTCCATGGAAATTAGGTCCAGGGTCACATGGACGGAATATTACGTCCATTGTAGGTAAGGGGTTAAGCATAGGGATGGATCAATCCTGCTTTGGGGTTGTGTTGCAGCCAATTGCACAGGGAACATTTCATGGATAGAGGAAAGAATGGATTCATTGAAATTTCAACAAACAAAAATTTCAAAAACCCATAATAGACTTCCACAATAGGTACAGTACAAGCTGAAGGTTTTACAATGACCCTCTCAGTCCCCTGATCTGAACATAATTGTATATCTGTAACTAGACCTCAAAGTAGTAATGCATGCATGACAACCCAGGCATTCCACAGAACTGGGAGTATTTTTCAAGGAAGAATTGAAAGACTTTTGTCTGGCTACAAAAAGCATTTACAAGCTGTAATACTTACAAAAAGGAAAATGGGCCGATACAAATGTTTGGGCTCCCTGCAAAGTTAGTACCTAGCAGCACCTTTTTTTGCAATTTTTGAACTGTAAAAAATTATAATATATATTTTTAAGGGGCTAAAATATGAAGGAAATGGGTCATCTTTAACTTTAGGCCTTTTAGAGATCATTTCATCTTCAACTTAGAATCATAGAATCAAAGAATGTTAGAGTTGGAAGTGACCTCCTGAGTCATCTGGACCCACCCCATGCGCAATGTGAGATTCACTAAATTATCCCAGAAATATGTTTGTCTAGCCCAGGGTTCCCCAACTCCAGTCCTCAAGGCCCACCAACAGATCATGTTTTCAGGATTTCCTTTGTATTGCACAGGTGAAGCAATTATCACCTGAGCAATACTAAGGTAATCCTGAAAACATGATCTGTTGGTGGGCCTTGAGGACTGGAGTTGGGGAACCCTGGTCTAGCCTCTGTTTGAAGGCTTCCATTGAAGGAGAACTCACCACCTCACTATCAAAAAGTTTTTCTAATATCTAATCTGTGTCTCCTCCCATTCAGTTTCATCCCATTGCTTCCAGTCTTTCCTTGTGCAAATGAAAATGAAGCTAATCCCTCTACAGTGTGACAGCCCTTGAGATAATTGTAGATAGCTATTAAGTCTCCTCTCAGTCTTCTCTTTTGCAAGCTAAACATTCCCAAATCCTCTAACCTTTCCTCATAGATCTTTGTTTGCAGACCACTCACCCTTCTGATTGCTTTTCTCTGAACTTGCTCCAGTTTGTTCATGTCTTCTTTAAAATGTTTTGCCCAGAACTAGTAACAGTATTACAGATGAGGTTTGACCAAAGAGGAGTAGAGGGGTATAATTACTTCATGTGATCTAGACTGTATGCTTCTGTTAATTCAACCCAGCATTGTTTTCCTTTTTTATGCTGCATCCCACTGTTGACTCATGTTCAGTCTGTGAGTGATCTATTAGTATACCCAAGGCTTTTTCACATGCTGTTGCTTAACCCTATTCCTACCATTATGTATACTGTATCCTTTTTTCAAGTATGAAGTTTTATATCAAAAAAGTGCTTTGCCCAAAAAGAACACCCCAGTAAGAAATCAGAAGCCTTTTGAAGGGAAAAAAAGAAGAGTTGAGAGGAACAGAAGACAATATCTGATGACCGGACATCACCTCACAAAAAGTGTGCTGTCTTCCAGGTGCCCAAATCAAAGATGTGACTGATGGGGTATCCAGCCTCTTACATGCTATAGACGACTACCTATGACTACTAATACACATAGGAAAAAATGACACAGCAAAAAAGGACCTGGAAACCATATGCAGAGACTTTAAAGACCTAGGCTGGAAAGTCAAGCAACTGGGAGTGCTGGTTGTCTTCTCATCCATCCTCCCAGTGGATAGACATGGACCAAAGAGATTGAACAGGATTCTACAGCTGAACAACATTTTGTTTTTTTTACTATGGAGTGTTTTACCTGTATGATGGACTCCTTGCAAAAGATGGGTTGCAACATAAGAAAACAGGAAAACACATATTTGGTACATGCCTTGTTTACACTCATCAGGAGAGCTTTAAGAGCAATAAGGGATGGAAATTATATGTCCTGGAACAAATATGCAGCTTATTAATTCTTTTGAGAACCCTGTTTATTAGAAATGGAAAAAAAGAACAAAAACAACACATTTTGAATTAAAATAGAGGAGCAAAAGAAACAGACTACACGCTAAAATGAGTCTATACAAATGCACAAAGCATTGGAAACAAACAAGGAGAATTGTAACTGCTAACACAGAAAGAGAGATATAATGTCATAGGCATCACTGAAACTTGGTGGGAAAATACACATAATTGGAACACAAACCTTGAAGGCTACAATTTATTTATTGGAAACAGGATTAACAAGAGGGGAGGAGGTGTTGCATTGTATTTTAGGAAAATGTATATCTTCATAGAAATTCAAGCTTCAGTGACTGGTAGCTCTGTAGAAACTGTTTGGGTAAAAAAAACAAGGAGAGAGGAACAGAAAGGACATTATTGTGTTTATTACAGCCCACCTGGACAGACTGAAGATATAGATGAACTCTTTTTACATGAGATGTCTCTGCTCTCCAAAAAGGACAACATAGTGATCTTGGGAGATTTTAACTATCCTGATATTTGTTGCAAATTTCAAAAAGTAAAGGCCCCGTCACACACAGCTGATTTTGTGATGCCACAGCGATCTCGCCAGTGAGATCGCTGTTTGTGACGGGGATCAGCGACCGGCCCCCCTGCTGGGTATCACTGATTGTGCTCGATCTTCCTGGGCCATTTTTTGATCGCTGGTATCCCGCTGGCCAGCACGCATCACTGCATGTGGCAGTGAGAGACCAGCGATCAGCGATGCTGGACGCTGGTTTCTAATGTAAACATCGGGTATCCAGGAGCTGCGGCTCTTGGATACCCGCTGTTTACCTTGGAAACCGGCGTACACGCTGGTTTCCAAGGTAAACAGCAGATATCGAGGAGCCGCGCAGCTCTTAGATACCCGATGTTTACCTTGGAAACCAGCCTGTACGCCGGTTTCCAAGGTAAACAATGGGTATCCAAGAGCCGAGGCTCCTGGATACCCGATGTTTACATTAGAAACCAGCTTGCTTGCTGGTCCTGATCGCTGGAGGGGCTGTCTATGTGACAGCTCACCAGCGATCAGCCTAACGATGTCCCAGCGATCCCATTCATGTCGGATTGTTGGTGGGATCGCTGGGACATCGTTATGTGTAACGGGGCCTTAAGGAGTCCAGAAAATTCTTATCTTCTCTTGCTGACAAGTTTATCTTTCAACTGGTAGAAGAGAAAACAAGAGGATCTGCAATCTTGGACCTAATTGTTGCCAATAGGGAGATAAAGGTGACTATGAATTTTAGCGGCAGTGATAATACTATCATCGAATTATGGATTACAACAAGAGGAAGACCAGCAAGGACTCAGACTTTAATATTGGACTTCAGAAAGGCAGATTTTAATGGACTCAGAAAGAGGGTAGGAAA
Source organism: Dendrobates tinctorius (assembly GCF_039654945.1). NCBI lineage: Eukaryota > Metazoa > Chordata > Amphibia > Anura > Dendrobatidae > Dendrobates > Dendrobates tinctorius. The sequence continues at coordinate 2,921,460 of NW_027361692.1, read as the reverse complement.
CGTCCAATGGCTAGATGTTCTAAAGGACAGAAATATCCAAGAAGGATAGGAGATTTTACTAAATGAATTTGTCACTGCACAATCGGTAACAATTCTGAAAAGAAGGAAAAATTGGAAGCATTTAAAGAGACCAGAATGGATGAACACAGCACTTAATCACTTGTTAAAAAGGAAAGAAAGAGATGTATATTAAATGGAAAAAAGGGCCATATCTATAGAAGAATATAATGCTGTTTGCAGTGAATACAGGGCAAGTGTTTGAAGAGCTAAAGCCAGTATTGAAGTGAGGCTTGCAAGGGAGACCAAAAGCAGTAAAAAAGAAATTCGGTGATATGTCAAAAGTAAAAGAAAAGTCAAAGATGCTATAGGATTTTTACAGGATGAAAAGGGCAAAGTGGTCAAAAATGATGTTGAGAAGGTGAGAAGGCCAAGCTTTTAAATTGCTATTTTGCATCTCTGTTCTCTAAGGCCTCTTTCACACTTCCGTTTTTTACAATCAGTCACAATCCGCCAGGTTTTGAAAAAAAACGGATCCTCAAATTTTTTTTGAGGATCCGTTTTTTTCCCATTGACTTGCATTAATGGCGGATTGTGACGGATTGCTGTCCGTTGCATCCGTTTTTTGTGAGGATCCGCCAAAAGTTGCTGTCCGTCACCATCCTCAAAAATTTCAAAACGGAGCTTGTAACGTTTTTTCCTCTGGCGGATCCTGCAAACACTGATTTAACCCGAATTTCTTTCTGGGTGCCGGACAAAAAAAAAAAAAATTCTCTCTCTCTCTCTCTCTCTCTCTCTCTCTCTCTCTCTCTCTCTCTCTCTCTCTCTCTCTCTCTCTCTCTCTCTCTCTCTCTCTCTCTCCTCTTTTCCCGGCCAGCGATTCCTTTAAATTTCTTCATTTTCAGGATCCGTCTGAAAACGGATCCTGTGCCATCCGTTCACATCAGTTGAGAACGGATCCGCTTGTCCGCCTTTTTGGCGGATTATAACTGATGCAAAAAACTGAAGTGTGAAAGAGGCCTAAGAAAACAATTGTATCATCAATTGATCTTCACGGTGCCATTGAAGGAATTAAATAATCTACACTATCTATAAACAGAGAGATGGTAAAGGAACACTTAGCTAATTTAAAGTAATTTAAATCTCGTAGTCCAGATGAATTACATCTTAGGGTACTGAATGAGTTAGCAGAGGAAATTTCAGAACCACTAGTCAGAATCTTTGTCAAATCTTGGAGAACAGGGGAAGACTTAGAGGATTGAGTAGGACAAATGTTTTTCCTATCTTCAAAAAAGAAAAGAAGTTGGACCAGGAAATTACAGGCCAGTGAGCTTTACTTCACTTTATTTGTTCAAAGATCTTCTGGAAAGATCTTTGAACAAATTATTAAACAATATGGATGTAAGTACTTGGATAAAAATATGGTAGCTAACCATGGGTTTGTAGTAAACAAGTCATGCCAGACTATTCCAATAACCTTCTATGATTGAATCATTGAATGGGTGGTTCAGGGAGATGCATTAGATATAGTATAGCTCGACTTTAACTAACCATTTGATAAAGTATCTCATACTATCCTTATTGAAAAAATTACCAAGTATGATATTGACAAGGCTATGGTTACTTGGATTCATAACTGGCTCAGTGATCATACTCATAGAGTGGTAATAAATGGTTGCACATCCAATTGGAAGAGTGTTTCAAGTGGCATACCACAAGGTTCTGTCCTGGCCACAGTGTTGTTCAACATTTTTATAAATGATCAAGATAAGGTAACTAAAGATAAACTGATGAAATTTGCAGACAATGCAATATAGGAGGGATAGCTAAAACTAGAGAAGACAGAAAGGATTAAGACGGATCTCAATAAGCGTGAACAATGGGCAAAGACTATTAGAATGGTATTAAATAGGGAGAAATGCAAAATTTTACATCTGGCTATGAAAAACAAAAATTACATCTACAGAATGGGAGGAATAGAAGTTAGCAACAGCGCATGTGAAAAAACTTGGGTATATTAATAGATCACAGGCAACATGAGTCAACAGTGTGATGCAGCAGCAAAACAGGCAAAAACAGTTCTAAGATGTATTAAGAGAAGCACTGAGTCCAGATCACATGAAGTAATTATCAAATTATCCCTCTCTAATCCTTCTTGGTCAGATCTCATATGGAATTATGTGTCCAGTTTTGGGCACTACATTTTAAAAAAGACATGAACAAACTGGAGCAAGTTCAGAGAAGAGCAATTAGAATGGTGACCGGTCGGCAAATAATGTCCTATGAGGAACCGTTAGAGGATTTGGGAATGTTTAGCTTGCAAAAGAGAAGACTGAGAGGAGACTTAATAGGCATCTACAAATCTCTGAAGGGATGTAACAGTGTAGAGGGATCATCCTTATTCTTATTTGCAAATGGAAACAGGAGAAGCAATGGAATAAAACTGAAAGGGAGAAGGTGCAGATTGGATATTAGAAAAACTTTTTGATAGTGAAGGTGATCAATGAGTGGAAAAGGCTGCCGCAAGAGGTGGTGAGTTCTCCATCAATGGAAGTCTTCAAACAGTCTGGACAGATATCTGTCTGAGATAGTTTATTGAATACTGCATTGAGCTGGGAGTTGGACACGATGACCCTGGAGGTCTCATCCAATTCTAACATTCTGTGATTAAATGATTCTATGAATTCCTTTATCTAAGTCATTCATAAAGATGTAGAACAACACAGGGCCCAGGGCAGAGCCCTGTGGTACCTCACATGAGACATTCTTCCAACTCTGTGGATCTAATCATTAAGCCAGTTATGAATCCACCTAACAGTTGCATATTCCATACTTAGTCATTTTTTCAAAAAGGATGGTATGAGATACTTTGCCAAATGCTTTGCTGATTTCAACATTTGAGATGGGTGAACCCGAAAAGTAAAGTTTGAGGTCTGTACCGAATACCTAGTGTCCTTACGTGGACCCCGAACTCCAGGACGTCCGTGTTAGTGTTCGGCAGCCTGGACATTTGGGTGTTCCCTATGCTGTCATCTGCGTGACTGCGTGAGAAACACCGGCATCTGTGGTATTGTTGATTTTTTTGCCTCCTGGTACAATGTCTTATGACTATTGTTGAGCATTCCGATACCGCAAATATTGGGTATCGGCCGATATTCGCGGTATCGGAATTCCAATACTGAGTTCCGATACTTTTAGCATATCGAATACCGGAATCGAAAGTTCCCATAATGCTATGAGCCAGTTTGATTTGATTCAGCCAATGACAATCCTCAGAAGTGTGGGCACATCCTGTTAGGCATGTAGCCATGTTAAGTAATGGCATGGCTGTGATTGGCTGCTGAAATGATGTCATGATGCACTATAAAAGCTGCAGCCGCCATTTCGGGCTCACTCTGCTGTGAATTCAGTTAGGGACAGGCTGCTGTTCAAGACTGTGAGGGACAGTTAGAGATAGCGATTTTACAAATCATATTGTGCTTTACCCAGGCTACATAATCAACTACTGTAGCTTTCTTTTGCCTTGCAGCAGTGTTCACAACTGTCTGCAAGGTCTGTGTGAGTGCAGCTCACACTGTGCAGTGTGTCCTGCAGCCACGTCTGGTTGTAGGCCGCTCAGCGTGCGTCACTGCCTCATACATATTTTTATTTTATTGCTGCTCATTTTTCATTCTCCTTTTAGTGTGCATCCATCCGTATCCATATACGCTGGTTGCAAACACTATAGCAGTAGACAGCGGAGCCTTTCTGCAGCCTTTCAGTGTTAGTGCCCACTTATCTGCACTGTTCACGGCTGTCTGAGAGGTCTCTGTGTGTGAGTGCAGCTCACGCTGTAGTGTGTCCTGCAGCTACGTCTGATTGTAGGTCGCTCAGCATGCGTTACTGCCTCATACATATTTTTCTTTTATTGCAGCTCATTTTTCACTCTCCTATTAGTGTGCATCCATCCGTATCCATCTACATTGGTTGGTTGCAAACACTATATAGGAGTAGATAGAGGAGACTTTTTTCTGGCTTGTGCCCTTCATCCGCAGCCAGATTAGTATTACCCTATTTTTTGGAGCCTCATCTTTTGCATTGTAGGTTACCTTCCTGCATTGTAATAGCTCCAAAAAGTTTGTGATACTATCGCTTTCAAGTCTTTGGTCACATCCTTTTTGTTTTTTTGAAAAAAAAACAAAAACAAAATAAAGTTCACCAAACACTCCATTTGACAGTTGTGTAGGCCACATTAGCTCATATTAAAGTGTAGTCTACACACTTTATAAAATTAGTGTTTCTTATACCTGTTAGCAGCTGTTCAGGAATAAGCACACTAAGCCCCCCCTTTGTACTTTTCTGCCTATCTTTATCAGTCTACCAAGATGAAGTTGGCAGGGAGTTAGGCATGTGGTCGTGGGCATGGAGTTTCAGCAGGGAGAGGACGTGGGGATTCTGTGCCTGCTACTACTAGTAGTGGGAATGTGGACAGAGTAGGAGACATTGCTGGACACACATCAGGGGATCAGCAGACGTTACTGAACCCCAGTAACACAGGAACAAGTGTTGATTGTGCAGACACCACTTCTGAGCAGCAACTGGCGGGGTTGGAGGCCAGGGTAAGTACTAGAGACAGAGTGGAGCCAGAGGCCTAGCTGGAGCACGTTTAAAATCAGTAGTAGTCTACAACAGATATTAAACTTGATGAAATTAGGCCTCAGCCTACACCATGATTGACCCTGGGCTCCAACATCGCCAGTTGCTGCTCAGAAGTGTCTTTGGCATGGGTACCCCCTCCTGCCCAGCCTGTTTCCAGCACGCCTGCTGTTTCCGGGTAGTGTCAACGTCACTTTGCCACCAATATGTTGTCCTGTCGTGTTGCGGTCGGGTTAGCCGAGTCTATGGTGCCTGCAGTTTCGGTGCTTCCTATGTGGGCTGCGGGTTCGGGTAATAAAGGCTGGTTCCGTAGTGCCAATAGGACAAGCACCCCCTGTAGGACTGTGGGTTTCGGTAACTGCGGCTGGCTCGCGGCCTTGCAACTTTGCTTTTCTTGGGTACCTTCTGCTACCCATCCGGGTTCCAGCACCGTCAGCTGGTTCTCGGCAGTGCCTTTGGCTGAGGTGCCTCCTTCTTGGTATCCGAGTTCCAGCAACGTCTGCTGGTCCTTGGTAGTGCTTTGTAGCACAGGTACCTCCTGCTTAGTAACCGTGTTCCAGCACCGTCAGCTGGTCCACGGTTGTGCCATTGGCTCTTGTTCCTTCAGCTGCCACTCTGAGTTCCAGCACCGTCAGCTGGTTCTCGGTAGTTCCATTGACTCTTGCAGCTTCTGCTACCCATCTGGGTTCCAGCACCGTCAGCTGGTTCTCGGCAGTGTCTTTAGCACGGGTACTCCCCCCTGCCCATCCTGTTTCCAGCACGCCTGCTGTTTCCGGGTAGTGTCAACGTCACTTTGCCACCAATACGTTGTCCTGTCGTGTTGCGGTCGGGTTAGCCGAGTCTATGGTGCCTGCAGTTTCGGTGCTTCCTATGTGGGCTGCGGGTTCGGGTAATAAAGGCTGGTTCCGTAGTGCCAATAGGACAAACACCCCCTGTGGGACTGTGGGTTTCGGTAACTGCGGCCGGCTCGCGGCCTTGCAACTTTGTTTTTCATGGGTACCTTCTGCTACCCATCCGGGTTCCAGCACCATCAGCTGGTTCTCGGCAGTGCCTTTGGCCTAGGTGCCTCCTTCTCGGTATCCGAGTTCCAGCAACGTCTGCTGGTCCTTGGTAGTGCTTTCTAGCACAGGTACCTCCTGCTTAGTAACCGTGTTCCAGCACCGTCAGCTGGTCCACGGTTGTGCCATTGGCTCTTGTTCCTTCTGCTGCCCCTCCGGGTTCCAGCACCGTCAGCTGGTCCTCGCTAGTTCCATTTGCTCTTGCAGCTTCTGCTACCCATCCGGGTTCCAGCACCGTCAGCTGGTTCTCGCAGTGCCTTTAGCCTAGGTGCCTCCTTCTCGGTATCCGAGTTCCAGCAACGTCTGCTGGTCCTTGGTAGAGCTTTCTAGCACAGGTACCTCCTACTTAGTAACCGTGTTCCAGCACTGTCAGCTGGTCCACGGTTGTGCCATTGGCTCTTGTTCCTTCTGCTGCCCCTCTGGGTTCCAGCACCATCAGCTGGTCCTCGCTAGTTCCATTTGCTCTTGCAGCTTCTGCTACCCATCCGGGTTCCAGCACCGTCAGCTGGTTCTCGGCAATACCTTTGGCCTAGGTGCCTCCTTCTCGGTATCCGAGTTCCAGCAATATCTGCTGGTCCTTGGTAGTACTTTCTAGCACAGGTACCTCCTGCTTAGTAACTGTGTTCCAGCACCGTCAGCTGGTCCACGGTTGTGCCATTGGCTCTTGTTCCTTCTGCTGCCCCTCCAGGTTCCTGCACCGTCAGCTGGTCCTCGCTAGTTCCATTTGCTCTTGTTCCTTCTGCTACCCATTCAGGTTCCAGTACCGTCAGCTGGTTCTCGGCAGTTCCTCAGCCTTCTTGTACCTACTGCTACTTTTCCAAGTTCAAGCTTGTGGAAATGGTTTTTGGTTCTCACTCTGGATCTCCCTGACCACGACCCTGAAGATGACGACCCTGAAGACCACACCGAAGAAGACCAAAAAGATGACCCTCAAGAAGATGACCAAGAGGACAAAGAACATGAAGACAACCACCAAGATGCAGAACAACAAGAGACAGAAGACCAAGAAGCAGAAGAACAAAAAGCAGAAGAACATTAAGCATAAGACTACTAAAAATCAGAGCAAAAGGTATTATCTAAATTATAAGCAGAAGAAGACTAAGCAGTGTATGGGGGTGAGTCCGTTCCTCCTCGTGGTGCCCCTGGAAAATGCCTGCTGCTGCAGGCCAAACTGAACGCGGACAAATCCTGTTGTAAATCTTTTGTGACAGGCAGAATGGAAGGTGTAATCTTCAAACTTTTATAGATAACAACTACAGGCCTGTCACAAATAAGAATATGATGAAGAAGAAGAATAGGAAGAAGATGAAGAAGTAGAAAATGAAGAAAAATAATCGTTGAATAAGAAGAATATGAATAATGTACAAAAAAGAATAATAGGAAGAAGGTGAAGAAGAAGAAGATGAATAAGGTGAACAAGAAGTTGATGAAAAAGATGCTGCTGCTGCTGCTGCTGCTGCTGAGGATCATGAAGGAGAAAGTGAGGGAGAAGTAAAAAAGAAGGTGAAGAGCATGGAAGTAGTGAAACATACATATCTGACAAAATATAAAAAAGGTTAACATTGTCAATATCTTTGTAACTCTGAACGTCTTTAAAAAAAAAAAAATATTCCTGCTATTCCATTTGATTGGGCTAAACCTCTATGCCTTTAATGTCTCCTCCACCTCCCCCAATACATTCTACATTATTCTTAGTTGTTTTTCTTCATGCAGAACTGTAATGCTAGAGGGAACCTAGGTTAGAGAGTGGACCCTCTGGATCGCGGATCCGGAGCCCCAGGGTCGAGCACACCAGGTGAAGACCGACCCCTATACAGGGATCGTTTGGGGCAGGACCACAGAGGACGGAGGCGCGACAGCCGGAACCAAGAGGGACGGCTCCACGGACAGAAGGACAGGGAAGGCAATGGTACGAAGAACGAGCAGGGACCAGAGGCGCAGGACAGAACCAATACGGAAGACAGGCACGTGGAAAGACCTAGGCGGACTGAAGACGGAGGACGGCACCGGGGATGGAAGACAGCGCCCAGGCAGGCTGGAAGGGAAGGGAGCAGGAGACAGGGAGCGACAGGGCGAGTCAGGCGGAAAGCGGTTAAGCTACAGGAGAACTGTAGAGGCCAGAGGGTGCAGGAAAACTACACAATCATCAGGCGTCCTCCTAACTGCGAGGACGCCTGAAGTACAGCAACCCCCGGATGTGCGTCACCCAAGCCCGCCCCTCAGCGCCGCCCATCGCAGGAGAGACCCAAGCCCGCCCCTCAGCGCCGCCCATCGCAGGAGAGAGAGAGCGGAAGGCGGCGAGCGCGAACCAGGGGGCGGGAACCAGGAGCCGACGTAAGGAGGAATTGACGGCGGGCGCGTGACCGGGCGGGAGCGCGCAGGTGAGGGGACGCTGCAGCGGCCGCCGCAGCAGAAGGGGCATCAGCGGGCATAACCGCCGATGTCACAGTACCCCTCCCCTTACGGCGTCCCTTACCGAGATTGGCCAAAAACTTTTTTAGAATGCGAGGGGCGTTGATATTCTCCCGAGGCTCCCAGGACCTCTCCTCGGGACCAAAACCCACCCAATCGATAAGAAAAAGGGTCTTACCCCGGACTCTTTTCATAGCCAAGATGTCCTTGACCTCGAAGATGTTGTCCGAGATGGCAGGAGAAGGAGGGACGATGGAAACTGGTTGGAACCGATTCAGGACTACGGGTTTCAGGAGCGAGACATGGAAAGCGTTGGGCACCCGGAGCGAAGCAGGCAACCTCAGTTTGTAAGCCACGGCATTAATACGTCCAATCACTTCAAACGGTCCAATGTACCGAGGACTCAGCTTGTAAGAGGGAACTCTCAGACGGATATGTCGAGTTGAAAGCCAGACCTTGTCACCTGGATGGTACGGGGGTACGTCCTTCCGTCTTTTGTCTGCATGCTTCTTGATTTGGTCGTTGGCACTTTTGAGCGCATCCCTGGTCTCTCTCCAAATCTGCGAGAATTCTTTAGCAAGAGAATCGGCTGCGGGTACCTCAGTAGAGGTGGAAAAAGGCAACGGAATACCTGGGTTTTGACCGGTTACCACAAAAAAAGGTGACCTGGTGGTAGATTCACTGGGATGATTATTGTGCGAGAATTCTGCCCAAGGTAAGAGCGCAACCCAGTCGTCTTGATGAGCGTTGGTGAAGTGACGTAGGAAGGTGGTTAACCCCTGATTAATTCGCTCCACTTGCCCGTTGGTCTGAGGATGATATGCGGAGGAAAAGTCGAGAGATGTACCCATAAGCCGGCAGAGTGCCCTCCAGAAGCGGGAGGTGAACTGGACCCCCCGATCCGACAGAATCCGCTGAGGAAGACCATGCAGCCTGAAGACCTGGTGGATGAAGATCTCAGCTAACTTCGGGGCGGACGGTAGTCCCGATAAGGGAATGAAATGGGCCATCTTGGAAAAGCGATCTGCCACGACTAAGATGGTGGTACATCCGGCCGAGCGGGGCAAGTCAGTCACAAAGTCCATGGCGATCTGTTGCCAGGGGGCCTCAGGAACTGGCAAAGGGTGAAGAAGACCGGCGGGCAAAGTCCTAGCCACCTTATTCTGGGCACAGATTGTGCAAGAGGCCACGTAGTCCATCACATCCTGGCGAAGCGTGGGCCACCAATAATACCGGGAAAGCAGTAAGAGAGTCTTCTTGGTCCCAACGTGTCCAGCAATTTTGGAGGAATGTCCCCAGCACAACACCTCTATACGTTTGCCTGGAGGGACGAAGGTCTTACCGGGCGGAGGGGTAGCAAAATTCACAGGAGCCACGGTGATCATCCTAGAAGGCTCGATGATACAGGATGGGACTTCCTCCCTCTCTGAAGACTGCAACGACCTGGAAAGGGCATCGGCCTTGATGTTCCTATTACCCGGTCGGAAGTGAAGTTGGAAGTCGAAGCGGGAAAAAAACAGGGCCCACCTGGCTTGCCGGGCATTGAGCCTTTGGGCGGATTGCAGATAGGCCAGGTTTTTGTGGTCTGTGAGGATGGTAAAGGGATGTACAGCTCCTTCGAGTAAATACCGCCATTCAGTCAAGGCCATCTTAATGGCCAGTAATTCACGGTCTCCAATGGAGTAGTTGCACTCCGCCGGTGAAAAGACTTTAGAGAAGAAGCCGCATGGAACCAGCCGTCCGGACGAAGCCTGCTGGGACAGGACCGCCCCAGCTCCAGTGGAGGAGGCATCCACTTCCAGGACAAAGGGTCTGCTGGTCACAGGCCGATGCAAAATGGGTGCTGAGGCAAAAGAACGTTTCAGAGTTTGGAAAGCGTTTTCCGCTTCAGGGGACCAGCTGTTGGGCTTCGTTCCTTTACGGGTCAGATCCGTGATGGGTTTGGTAACCGTAGAAAAGTGAGGCACAAACTGACGGTAATAGTTTGCGAACCCAAGAAACCGCTGGATGGCCTTAATCCCCACTGGACGAGGCCACTTGAGTATCGCACCGAGTTTTTCGGGATCCATGCTTAGGCCGGAGTCGGTGACGACATATCCCAAGAAGGGTAGTGACGACTGCTCAAAAAGGCATTTCTCGATCTTGGCGTAGAGTTGGTTCTCTCGAAGACGGTGCAAGACCAAGCGTACACTCTTGCGATGAGAGGGCAGATCGGGGGAGAAAACGAGGATGTCGTCCAGGTAGATGACAACACAAGAATAGAGTAGATCCCTGAATACCTCATTGATAAATTCTTGGAACACAGCGGGGGCATTGCAAAGGCCGAATGGCATGACTAGGTATTCATAATGCCCGTCACGGGTATTGAAGGCCGTCTTCCACTCGTCCCCAGCACGGATTCGGACCAAATTGTAGGCTCCCCGCAGGTCTAACTTCGTGAAGATCCGGGCTCCTCTCAGCCGGTCAAAAAGCTCCGGAATCAACGGAAGAGGGTAACGATTCTTGATGGTGATTTTGTTCAGGCCCCGGTAATCAATGCAAGGCCGCAGTGATCCATCTTTCTTCCGGACGAAGAAAAAACCCGCGCCTGCAGGTGAGGAGGACTTTCGGATAAACCCCTTGGACAGATTTTCGTGGATATATTCCGTCATGGCAGCGGTCTCGGCTGGAGAGAGAGGGTATGTTCTACCTCTGGGAGGAACCGCTCCAGGAATCAGGTCGATGGGGCAGTCATAAGGCCGGTGCGGAGGCAGGGAATCCGCCTCTTTCTTGCAGAAAACATCAGCATAGGCGTGATATGGCACAGGAAGACCAGGGAGGTCTGCAGGCTTGCGCTGAGGATGGGGACGGACCAGGGTACGTAAACAGCTTACATGGCAGGCGTGCCCCCAGCGCAGGATCTCTCCGGAGCGCCAGTCGATAACAGGCTCATGCCGCCTAAGCCAAGGTAGCCCCAAAAGAATGGCGTGGGATAACTGAGGCAGGACATAAAAAGCAATCTTTTCAGAGTGAAGTGCGCCAACTTGCAGGTTTACTTCAGTGGTTACCGTGGTGATGAGCCCAGGAAGAGGTTTGCCGTCAACGGAGGTGATTGCTCGAGGATTACTTAGGACGACCACGGGAATCTGGAGTCTGTCAACCTCCTCCTGGTGGATGAAGTTGCCTGCCGCGCCCGAGTCCACATACGCCTCCACAGAGCTACGCCCCCGACCTGAAATAAGTAGAGCTGAAACAGTAAGTGGAAGAGAGGGGGTCGAATCACCTAGGGGGCCCTCTCCTACCTGGCCTAGGCGGATGCGTTTCCTGGTCTCTCAGGACAAGTGCGTATGAAGTGATTGGCCCCTCCACAATAGAGACAGAGTCCCTTGGTCATTCTCTCCCTACGCCGTTGTTCAGACAGCTTGATGCGATCAACTTGCATGGGCTCAGGGGCGGTGTTACTAGGGAGGGCAACGGTGCGCGGAATAGGAGCTTGATATAACCTAAAGGGCCTCCTCTCCCTAGCTGACTCTCGGGTGCGCTCCTGAAAACGCAGGTCAATACGAGTAGCCAGGGAGATGAGATCCTCCAGGGTGGTGGGGAGGTCACGCCCGGCCAACTCGTCTTTGATTTTACCAGAAAGTCCTCTCCAAAACGCACCAACCAGGGCTTCATTATTCCACCCCAGCTCCGAGGACAAGGTCCGAAAACGGATGGCGTATTGCCCTACCGTAAGGGACCCCTGGCTGAGGTTAAAAAGAGCCTCTGTGGAGGAAGCAAGGCGTCCAGGTTCATCAAAAACCTTACGGAATGTCTCCAAAAAACACTGGATGTTGGTCACCACCGGGTCATCCCTCTCCCATAATGGATTCACCCAAGCCAACGCCTCCCCCTCTAGGTGGGAGATTATAAAGGCCACTTTAGCACGGTCCGTAGGATACTGTTGGGGCGAAAGATCAAAGTGCAACCTGCACTGATTTAAAAATCCCCTACACAATTTTGGGTCCCCACAGTACCTAGGCGGTTTACCGAGACGGGGGGGGGAGAAGAGACGGTGTCCCGAGCTAGGGTGGAAGCGGCCGCAGAGGACTGCAAAGAAAGCAGCCGATCATCCACGGACGCCATATACCCCAAAATGTGAGACTGAGCATCGCGCTGTTGTGCGAGCTCCTGCTGGAGACTGACTAAGAGAGGTGCGTGTGCTGGGTCTGCGGTCTGAAGAGCGGAGAGCCGGGTGTCCATGGACTTCATGAATGACATGATACGGGTCTGGTTTTCTCTAAGGAAGAGCAGTTCCTTTTGAGTGGCAGCCGCGGCACCGGCGGGGTCCATGGCCTGATGATACTGTAATGCTAGAGGGAACCTAGGTTAGAGAGTGGACCCTCTGGATCGCGGATCCGGAGCCCCAGGGTCGAGCACACCAGGTGAAGACCGACCCCTATACAGGGATCGTTTGGGGCAGGACCACAGAGGACGGAGGCGCGACAGCCGGAACCAAGAGGGATGGCTCCACGGACAGAAGGACAGGGAAGGCAATGGTACGAAGAACGAGCAGGGACCAGAGGCGCAGGACAGAACCAATACGGAAGACAGGCACGTGGAAAGACCTAGGCGGACTGAAGACGGAGGACGGCACCGGGGATGGAAGACAGCGCCCAGGCAGGCTGGAAGGGAAGGGAGCAGGAGACAGGGAGCGACAGGGCGAGTCAGGCGGAAAGCGGTTAAGCTACAGGAGAACTGTAGAGGCCAGAGGGTGCAGGAAAACTACACAATCATCAGGCGTCCTCCTAACTGCGAGGACGCCTGAAGTACAGCAACCCCCGGATGTGCGTCACCCAAGCCCGCCCCTCAGCGCCGCCCATCGCAGGAGAGACCCAAGCCCGCCCCTCAGCGCCGCCCATCGCAGGAGAGAGAGAGCGGAAGGCGGCGAGCGCGAACCAGGGGGCGGGAACCAGGAGCCGACGTAAGGAGGAAATGACGGCGGGCGCGTGACCGGGCGGGAGCGCGCAGGTGAGGGGACGCTGCAGCGGCCGCCGCAGCAGAAGGGGCATCGGCGGGCATAACCGCCGATGTCACAAGAATTAACCTACAAGGAAAGAAAGGGGTTTTTTAATTCCGATATTTCTGTCCCATTGACTTGAATGGGACTTCCGGAATCGGAATCGGCGATACCCGATACTTTTTGGGTATCGGCCGATCCAATCCGATCCGATTTTTCTCAACACTACTTATGACACTTTCATTTTTTGATTTAACAGTCATTTTGGACATAAGTATAATGTTTAACTCCTTTACTAAAATCTGCTACACACCTAGTTAACCTTAGGAAAAATAAGGAATAAAAAATACATGCAAGGATGTGTTCACATGAATACCAAAAAGGCCTTTTTGCCTTGTTTCAGGAGACCAAAAAATTTGAAGGATAAATTGGTGAGGATTGATGTGAGCTCAACTGTTTTTTGTAATCATATCGGAATGGGAGTTTTTCGTGTTTACAGTGCTTACAAGGCATTCATATATTAAAGGGAGATAAAATCTACCACTTACAGGTGAGAGTAACCTAATGTATATAAGAGAAACCACACAACATGTTCACTATCGAATATCACAAAATAAGTCAAACATACGGTGCAGGAAAACGGCCTTACCTCTACCATATCATTTTTCTGAAGCAAAACACCCAGTGTCCCAATTAAGAATTTAAATACTTTGACAGATTTCAATCCCTAGATGAGGGGGGGGGTACCAATGGAATCTATTAAAATAATGTGAAACATGACTGTTTTTTTCACTTGAAAAAGATTCTGATGTGGTGTTGAAACATTGTGAATAAAAAGAAGCCTTTTCCTCATCTTTTCTGAACAATTGATTCACTTCAGCAGTGCATCCAACCCATGTGTTTATCCAACTGGATCCAATATCTCCTGGAGGATCTATCCACCAGCCAAGGAGCAGCTGCAGCTATTTTTCTTTATGCCTTTTCTTCATGCCTTCAAGCTGTAGCCCTCAGCTGTCTGCTTTCCTTTGGCTGAATATCAAAAATAGGGGCTATTCTATACCTTTTTTTATTATTTATTTGTTTTTATAATAAATTGGTGAACAAGGGAGTATGCGGGAGTTTTTCTTCAAATAAAGTATACTTTTCTGTTTTCTTTACCTATTCACTTACTGGGTTAATAATGGGTGTTGTCTGATAGACGCCAACACATTACTAACCTCTGGGTTTGATAGCAGCTGTCAATTCAAAACTGACATCAACAGTAAAATATTACCATATTTGCCACCGCACCAAGGCAAACGGGAAAAGCCTGGGAAAGCACCAGAATTAGCACCTCAAATGGATGCACCTTTTTCTGGTGCGGCTGCAGGCTGCTTTTTTTAGGCTGCGAAGGACAAAATAACCATGGGCCTTCCTAGCCTGATAATACCAACCCCTAGATGTCTGGGTTGTTTTGTAGCAATTCCTTAATTGCTGGCACAGATTGAGATGCAAAAAGAGGACATACTGTAGCTCATCTCTACTAAATATCTGCATGAACAAATATTGTCTGTAGTATGTAATTCTGGAGGCACTTACTACCATTTTAGATAAGAGCTGTAATTTTAATATTATTGATCTTTAAGACTATTTGCAAATTTGTTTTTGTTTAGTTTCATTGAAATAATTTTTTTAAATGTTTATTTTAATTGTTATGGCCCTGTGATGTAGCAAAAAATTGGAAATGCTCATTTATTTGTTTGGCATCATCAGTCTATAGAACTGATAGATGGAGCATCAGTAAAAGCACAAAATATTATTTACCAGCCAAATGTATGTTCTACATGAATCTAGGATGGGTAAAATTTAGCTGCTAATTGCTTCTATAAGCAAAACTTCAGTAGATAAATAGTTTGAGCACAATTGGTCAAACAGTGAGATATCATATTGACATCTATCATCAAAGAGACAACATCTGTCCCAGACCTACCTTTATGGTAAAAATAGGCGGGCGACTCTATGAAAATAAGATAGACCCCAATTAATAATAAAAATATTTTCTACCATGCTATAAAATTGGTTTTAAAAATAGGAATGAAATAATTTACATTTGTCTGAAGCACTACATACAGTTGTGCTCAAAAGTTTACATACTCAGGCAGAATTTTTGATTTCTTGGCCTTTTCTTTCAGAGAATATGAATGATAACACCAAAACTTTTTCTCCACTCATCTTTAGCGGTTGGGTGAAGCCATTTATTGCCAAACTACTGTGTTTTCTCTTTTTAAATCATAATGACAACACAAAACATCCAAATGACCCAAATCAAAAGTTCACATACCATGGTGATTTTGGCCTGATAGCATGCGCAGAAGTTGACAAAAATGGGTTTGAATGGCTACTAAAGGTAACATCTTCACATGTGACCTGCTTGCTTGTAATCAGTGTGTGTGCATAAAAGCTGGGATCCAGACAAACTCTTGCATCTTTCATCCAGCCACTGACATTTCTGGATTGTGAGTCAGGGGAAAACAAAAGAATTGTCAATGAATCTACCGGAAAAGGCAGTGGAACTGTATAAAACAGGAAAGGGATGCAAAAAGATATCCAAGGAATTGATAATGCCTGTCAGCAGCATTCAAATTGTGATTAACAAATGGAACATCAGGGACTCTGTAAAAACAAAACCACGGTCAGATATGCAAAGAAAAACCCACAAATAACATCAGTTGAAATACTGGACTCTCTGAAAACTAGCAGTGTGGCTGTTTCAAGATGCACAATAAGGAGGCACTTGAAGAAAAGTGGGCTGCATGATCGAGTCACCAGAAGAACGCCATTACTGCACAAATACCACAAAGTATATACAATATGCAAAACAGCACAGAATTAAGCCTCAAAACTTCTGGAACAAGGTAATTTGGAGTGATGAGACCAAAATTGAACTTTTTGGCCACAATCATAGACATTATATTTGGAGAGAGGTCAACAAGGACTTTGATGAAAAGAACACCATTCCTACTGTAAAGCATGTAGGTGGATTGCTGATGTTTTGGGGATGTGTGAGCTGCAATGGCACAGGAAACTTGGTCAAGGTTGAAGGAAAGAGGAATGCAGCACGTTATCAGCAAATACTGAAGGCAAATTTGCAACCATCAGCCCGGAAACTGCTCATAGGATGTACTTGGATGTTCCAATATGACAGCGAAACACAAGGCTAAGTCAACCTGCCATAGGTTACAGCAGAACAAAGTAAAGGTTCTGGAATGGCCAGCTCAGTCTCCTGACCTCAATATCATTGAGCCACTCTGGGGAGATCTCAAGCGCACAGTTAATGCTAGATAGCCCAGAAATTTACAAGAACTGGAGGCTTTTTGCCAAGAAGAGTGGGCAGCTTTACCATCTGAGAAAATAAAGAACCTCATCCACAACTACCAGAATAGACTTCAAGCTGTCATTGATGTTAGAGGGGGCAATGCACGGTATTAAGAAATGGGGTATTTGAACTTTTAATGGGGGCCATTTGGATGTTTTGGGTTGTCATTATGATTAAAAAAGAGAAAACACAGTAGTTTGACAGTAAATGGCTTCACTCAACCACTATCCATGAGTGGAGAAAAAGGTTTGACATATCATTCATATTCTCTGAAAAAAGGCGAAGAAAGCAAAAATTCTGCTGGGGTATGTAAACTTTTGAGCACAACTGTATTCCTTCATTAACCCAGTGGCAGAATTATCCATCTTTATAAAGAGTAAATGTCAAACTACAGTATGTGTAAATTAAATAGATTGAAAGTTATATTTCATTGTAGTCCAGGATTACTGGATATTTTTTAGTTCAATTGCAGGTAAGTCTCAGCTTATAGAACTCTTGTTCACCCTATTCAGTTATTTTCTTTTTGTATGCCTTATTATTTTACATCCTGGTAGAAATTGAGTGTCAAGGATCATTGCATAATCCGCACATGTATGTAAAACAGCTATGTTACAGTTTTTTGTATTCTCAAAGAGCAATGAACAGAGTAAGAAAATACACAAGGCACAAAAGGAAAAAAAAGAAAAAGATAAAAAGAAAATACAAAATGAGAGTACATCCAGGGCGGCAAGCTCCTCATGTGCAGTTATTATATGTGCTGGATATCAGGCAAGACTAGCAGCTTAAACAGAAGCCTGAGTTTCTTATGAGTGAAGTGAAGGAAATGAAAAAGATTATTACTCTTCTATCTTTAGTGGTTTTTTCTTTTTTTAAAATAAAGATGCTGCTTGGTAGATAAGCGGACTGGGTGTTTTTTTAAACTGTATAACATCTCTGATATAAAATCAATGTGTAGACAACTGAAATATAAAAAGAGAACTTCAGGTTGAAATTACATTTTTGACATGCCAATCACTCTCTGCAGGAGGTTGTTTTTCATCAGTTGCATTGAAGAAAGATGAAATATTTTAAACTCGAATTGTTTATGTTTGAAACACGATAAAATAGGTTAAGCTCTGCTGTTCTTCTTTACAGCTCTAAGCAATAAATTTCCATTGCTTTCTAGGTTCACCGTTCTCATAAATTGTTTTTTACTATTAAATTATTAGAGATTTGCACATACATCAGAGTTTTGTTTTTATTATTCTCATCACCAATTTTTGAAATTGATTTGAAGTCACAGTTCACGAGTTGCTGCATAAAATCAAAGTACTACTTTAACAATATCTTTGTTGATTTTTGTATACCGTATATACTCGAGAATTAGCTGACCTGAATATTAGCCGAGGCACCTAATTTTGCCACCGAAAACTGGGTAAGCTTATTGAATCGAGTATAAGCCGGGTATGCATTGTCCCCCCGTCGCTGTCCTGTTATGCGTGCCTCTCCCATCTGTCCTGGTATGTGTGGCTCCCCCCGTCGCTGCCCTGGTATGCGTGGCTCCCCCCGTATCTGTCCTGGTATGCGTGGCTCCCCCCTCTCATCCTTGTATACACGCCTCCTATTACAAAAAAAAATCCTATTCACCCTCCAGCGTACCTTTGCATCACCTCGCTCCAGCTTTCAGCAGCTCTTCCTGTGATGAGCGATCATGTGGCACCACTTATTAAGGTAATGAATGCTCCCTCCACACCTATGGTGTTAGGGATGGCAGAACGCACTAAATATTAAATCATAGAAAGTGCATTCGCCGCCCGGGGTCCACCGTGCAGTAGGTGTTAAAACCGCTGCTAGACAATGGCAGACATGCTATATGGTGGTATAATGCGCACGGGTTCAACGTCACCCGATGTGCGCAGAGCGGACTCTGTTAACTCACAGAGGCGCTGTAACATAAACATAAACACCGAGCCTGTTGGACTCACAGGTCTCGGCGAAATTACACTCACGGTATCAGGTCACAGGACAGGGTCCAAGACAGGGGACAGTGTCCATCTAGACCTACCATGTGTGCAGCGTCGCTACTGCGGATGCCGGTAATTGCTGCTGAATGCAGCGCGGTGGCAGACATAGCCACTATGCAATAGTGCCGTGAGAGACGTGACACCACCGGACGCTAGTGTAGAGGTGCGGTGTGCACAGTGGCCTAAGGTTTGCAACTGACTGGCGCTGACTCTTTCTATTCACATGCATAATATCAGAGGGAGGGGAATCTTAATAAGTCAGTCACAAGAATCATACATCCATCATCATTCACACATCTAGCAAGAAGAGTCTATACTAGCACATGGCTGAGTGGCCATGCAGGCGTTTTATAGCCGTGCGCTGCCGGGACCTTCCAGATCTCTGAGATGGATCAATCAGATCAGGAGAAGGACCTGAGCATGTGACTCCCGATCTCCAATGGGAGATCGTCTCGTGAGCATGCCTAGTAGCGGGACGAGAGGGCTTAGCCTCTGGAGTGGCTTGCTGTAGGACATGGAGCAGGCCGTCTGAGATGCCGAGATTGCTGTGCAGGCTACTGAATGGTCAGTGGAGAATGGGAGACCACTGGATGCAAGGCTCTGGATTCCCGCTGTGCAACTGCAGGAACCTGATGCCTAACATATGGGAGTGGAGGTGCATGCATATTCATTACCTTAATGAGTGGTGCCACGTGATCGCTCAGCACAGAAAGTGCTGCCGGAAGCCGGCACCAATGAGATGCTGCAAGGGCGCCAGGACCAATGAGATGCAGGGCACGCTGGAGGGTGAGTGCGATGTCTTCTGGAAGCTGGCGGCTGAGGCTGCAGCTGTCACTGTGCGCGCTATAAGAGAAATGAATATTCATTTCTCTTTAGCAGCAGCACAGGCTGTAGCCATGGCCACCGGCTCCTGCCTCTGTGACCCGCTGCTCCCTCTCCCCTGCCAGCCCTCTGGGACAATTGACTCATGTATAAGCCGAGAGGGCCGTTTTCAGTGCAAAAAAATGTGTTGAAAATCTCGGCTTATACACGAGTATACACAGTATATAACAAGAAAAGTAAGAGCAAAATCTTACAATAAGGGCTCATGCATATGGCCATATTTTCTGTCCAAGTGTGATCTGACAAAACATTGGATCATGCTCAGACCAATGTTATTCTATTCGGCTGTGCACATATCAGATTTATTCCTCAAACCATGCCGGCATGAGGAACAAATTGCTGCATGCCCAAGTTGGATCCTATATTTGGATCGCACATGGCTATGCAAGTCAGTGAGTTTGTGAAAACCATCAGACTGCATTAGGATGATATTTTAGTGCAGACCGATTTCCATGGACTGACAGTATACAGTTGATGGAGAAAAAAAATTCTCCATCTTTTTTTCATCCAAGAAAATCGGACCAGACTATTATCATACTCTGATCAAACTGCGATCAGAGTGTGATTTGCATAATTGACCTGATTCTCTCGGATGGAACAATACACGGTCATCTGCACCTAGCCAAAAATCACAAAATTAAACAAATTGTGGTGAAACAATTACGCTATCTCTAGATGGAAGAACTATTCTCATGCTGTGACTGTCTTAGGCTAGTTTCACATGAGCGTTTTTTAGCACTGCACTTCATGCGCAATAGAAACGCATGCAAAAAACGCATCATGCATTTTGCATGCGTTTGCTTTTTTTAGGCGCATGCATTTTAACCAGTTTCTAGCCATGTTAACTCTTAAAATGCATGAGATTTTAAACGCAGGCGTGCACATGTCCATGCACACGCCTGCGTTCCCATAGACTGTAATGTGTTATTTGGCGCATTCCGTGCGCATTCGTTTTTTTGACACAGGTTGGATGGACCAAAAATGCAACAGGCTGTGTCCGGCGCGCATAGGCACACACTACAAAAACCGCATGCACACGAAAATGCATGCAAACGCTAGACCATGCGCCCCATGTTAAACATAGGGGTGCATGGTGCATGTGCACGGATGCGCACGAAGCGCTGTGCTAAAAAATGCTAATGTGAAACCAGCCTTAGGTAGGGGAGGGGGGCCTCAAACTGTCCCTGGAACTGGGACCCTAACTATCCCTGTACTCTGATGGTAGAAAGGCCTGAGTCTCCAACCTCACTATGCTCCTGTTAATCCCTGGTCTGTCCCCTCCCCCACCCCAAGAAGCCTGGGACAGAAATGTTATGTGAACAAGACAAAACAGGGATAACAGAGGGTCCAGGTCCCATGGAATCGAGTAATCGCGAAATGACCGTTGTCCGCCCTTCACTTCACCCAGCATTCTTTACTCGTCCTGCTTGTCCTTTTAATTGTTCATGGCTAGTGTTGAGCATTCCGATACCGCAAGTATCGGGTATCGGCCGATATTAGCTGTATCGGAATTCCGATACTTAGTTCCGATACTTTTTTCATATCGAATACCGGAATCGGAAGTTCCCATAATGCTAGGAGCCCGCTCGATTTGATTCAGCCAATGGGGATCCTCAGAAGTGTGGGCATATCATGTTAGGCATGTAGGCATGTTAACTACTGGCATGGCTGTGATTGGCTGCTGAAATGATGTCATGATGCACTATAAAAAGCGCTGCAGCCGCCATTTGTGGTCACTCTGCTGTGAATTCAGTAAGGGACAGGCTGCTGTTGAAGACTGTGAGGGACAGTTAGAAATAGCGATTCTAAAAACAATATTGTGCTTTATCCAGGCTACATAAACCACCACTGTAGCTTGCTTTTCCCTAGCAGCGCTGTTTTCACAGCTGTCTGCAAGGGCTGTGTGAGTGCAGACCCACGCTGTGTAGTGTGTCCTGCAGGCACGTCTGCTTGTAGGCCGGCCAGCGTGTGTCTCTGCCTCATACACATTTTTCTTTTATTGCTGCTTTTTTTTTCTCCTGTATAGTGTGCTTCCATACGTATCCATATACGTTGGTTGCAAACACTAAAGGAGTGGACAGCGGAGCCTTTCAGCAGCCTTTCAGTGCTATAGCCCATTTCTCTGCACTGTTTTTGGCTGTCTGATAGGTCTCTCTGTGTGTGAGTGCAGCTCACGTTTCAGTGTGTTCTACAGCCACCGCTAGCTGTAGTCCGCTCAGCGTGCGTCACTGCCTCATACATAGTCCTTTTTTTGCAGCAAATTTAGCCAGATTTTTGCTCCTATATTAGTGTGCTTCCAACCGCATCCATTGTCATTGGTTGGTTGCAAACACTATATAGGATTAGATAGAGGAGCCTTTTTGCTGGCTTGTGCCCTTCAGGGCCAGCCAGGCTAGTATCACCCAATTTTTTGGAGCCTCATCAATTGCATTGTAGGTTAGCTTCCTGCATTGTAATCGCTCCAAAAAGTTTGTGATACTACAGCTTTCAAACTTTGGTCACATCCTTTCCTTTCCCCCCACCCAAAAAAAAAAAGGAAATAAAGTTCACCAAACACTCCACTTTACAGTTGTCTAGGCCACATTAGATCATATTAAAGTGTAGTACACACACTCTTAGCCAAATTATATATTATATTCTTATACTGGTTAGCAGGTGTTCAGGAATAAGAACACTAAGCCACCCCTTTTTTACTTTTCTGCCTATCTTTATCAGTCTACCAAGATGAAGAAGGCAGGGAGTAAGGCACGTGGTCGTGGCCGTGGAGTTTCAGCAGGGAGAGGACGGGGGGATTCAGCAGGGAGAGGACGTGGGGATTCGGTATCTGCTGCGGCCACCAGTGACCCGGCATCCCCCACTTTTACCAGGCAACAGTCCTTCATGCGCAGCTTTGTAGGACCTCGCCGTACCCCACTGCTGCGTGACGAACAAATTGAAGCCGTTGTCGGATGGATGGCAGCTAACGCATCCACTTCAATGACTTCCGCATCCTCCCAAGGCCAGAGCACTGAAGAGCAACCATCTGTCTCTTCACCACCTGCCAAATTGCCCAGGCAGTCTGAGAGCCCTGGACAGGAGCCATCTCAATCTTTACTTCTGTTCTCAGAATCTGTTGGCTTGGAAAGAGGGGGCCAGCCAAGCAGCATTCTAGAGCGTGAAGAAGAGGGAGTATGCAGTGATGCGCAACTGCTTTGTCCCTCTGAATCTGAAGAGGCGGGTGGGCCAGTGCCTATGGTCAGCACACCTCAGTATGCATCAGATGATGATGAGACTCAGTTGCCAATTTCTGGTGCGTACGGTGCTGGTGAGACAACCCAGGACCAGCCGGTGCTTGAAGAGGGGAGTGGAGATGATGAGGTCCTTGACCCATCATGGCGTCAGCCACAGGAAGGTGGTGGGAGCAGCTCTGAGGAAGAGATTCCCCGAACGGCCAAAAGAGGAGGGAGAGGGCGGGGGCAGACTTGGTTGCCTGTAGCCTCCACTTTGGCACCCGTGAGGAGCAATCCTCTTCCAAAACACAAAACGGGCGCTCCCAGGACTTGCAGTGCGTGGTATTTTTTTTACACAGTTGCAGATGACATTTGCTTTGTCAAATGCAAGCTGTGTCATCAGAAAGTGAAACGAGGCAAAAATGTGACCAACCTCAATACCACAAATATGTGGAAACATGTGCGTACCAAGCACGAGGTGGAGTTACACAGACACACTGAAGATGTAGGCCAACCTTCAGCAGCACCTACCACCTCTTCAGCTCGTGTTGGGGCCTCTTCCTCCAGCTCACACACAGCTGGTTCGGCTTCCTCACTGGAACGCCATGGAAGAACCACTGCCACTGTTGTCCAGAGACCCAGTGAAATTCCACCCACTGAACCACGTTCGCAGTCATCAGCACCCTCCCAGGCCACTCACCAGCAATCGGTAGCACAGGCATGGGAGAAAAAGCGGCCATACTCGGCAAACCATCCCCGAGCACAGGCTCTGAATGCCAGCATTGCCAAACTACTGGCCCTTGAGATGCTGTCATTCAGGCTGGTGGAGACTGACACATTCCGGAACTTTATGTCATTGGCAGTTCCACAATACAATGTGCCCAGCCGCTTTTATTTCAGCAGGCAAGCTGTCCCTGCCCTGCAAAAGCATGTGGAGGGAAAAATTAAAAATGCGCTACTAAATGCCATCAGTAGCAAGGTCCACCTGACCACCGATGCGTGGACCAGTAGCCATGGACAGGGACGATACCTTTCCCTCACTGCCTATTGGGTCAATGTTGTGGAGCCGGGTACAGATCTGGAGAGTGGCTCTGTACGTATTCTGCCAACTCCAAGGATTGCAGGAATGCAGTCTGTACATATTGAGTCCTCCTCCTACTCTAGTTCCTCGGAATCAGCACTGCGTGAGCCTGTTAGGCCAGATATGAGCACAGGTGTGGCCAAACGTCAACAGGCCGTCCTTAAATTAATTTCTTTGGGGAATCGGAGCCACACAGCACAGGAGCTCTGGAATGCCATCAAGCAGGAGAGCGATGTGTGGTTTGTGCCAGCGAATCTCCAGCCAGGTTTGGTAGTGAGTGACAATGGCCGAAATCTTGTGGCAGCTCTGGGCCTAGGCAACCTCACTCACATACCATGTCTGGCACACGTGCTCAATTTGGTCGTGCAGAGCTTTCTGAGGGACTATCCGGATCTTGATGCACTGCTGCACAAGGTTCGCCTAGAGTGTGCTCACTTGCGGCGTTCCAGCATGGCAAGATCGCGCATTGCATCTCTGCAACGCCGATTCCGCCTGCCAGAACATCGCATCATATGTGACCTCCCCACCAGGTGGAATTCAACGTTACATATGTTGGAGCGGTTGTGTGAGCATCAGGCAGCAGTAATGGAGTACCAGCTGCATCAGGCGCAAACAAGTCGCACTGTGCGCCGGACACATTTCACCACCACTGAGTGGGCCACTATGAGGGACATCTGCCAAGTTTTGCGTGCCTTCGATGACTCCACGTGGATGGCCAGTGCAGATGATGCACTAATCAGCATGACTGTCCCCCTCATCTGTCTGCTTCAAAAAGCCTTACAAGCACTAAGTGAGGAGGTTTTTGAAGAGGTCGAGGATGAGCAGTCAGAAATGCCATCTGCTTCTGGCAAGTCTGCGCAACGTGCTTCCACACAAAGGCCCAGGCAGGGGACACTTAGTGAGGAGGATGACGAGGAGTCAATGGAGGAGGAGGAACACATCTCTCCAGAGGAGGGAGGTACACAAGGCTCTAGTAGTCAGTGTGTACAGCGAGGGTGGGGTGATGCTGAGCAGGCAGAGATGCTGCCTCAAGCTGGGGACAGCGTTTCTGGTCCAGTTGGCAGTCTGCAGCACATGGTTGATTTCATGCTGCAGTGCTTGTTAAATGACCGCCGCATCGCCAACATTCTCCACACAGCTGATTATTGGGTGTACACCCTCCTAGATCCTCGCTACCGGGACAACTTACAAAGCCTCATACCACAGTTGAACCGGGAGCGAAAAATATGGGAGTACCAAGAAACACTTGTGCAGGCCATCATGTTCTCCATTCCCCCCACAAGTGTTGCTGGTAGTGCTTTTCAAAGCAGCCATGTGGGTAGAGGCAGTGGAGGAAGCTCTGCACAAAGAGGTAGCAGAGGCAGTGCCGCAGGACAAGGCAAGGCCAGTATGGCCCAAATGTGGAAAAGTTTTGTGGGACCGCCACAAACGGCTACACCATCACAGACAGCTCCAGTCAGCAGGAGGCAACGTTTCCGTCAGATGGTGACAGACTACTTGTCGTGCCCTGTTAGTGTTCTCCCAGACGGCTCTTCCCCATTCAAGTATTGGGTCTCTAAGATGGATACATGGCCAGAGCTTAGCCAGTATGCATTGGAGGTGCTGGCTTGCCCTGCTGCCAGTGTATTATCGGAACGTGTCTTTAGTGCTGCAGGTGGTGTGGTAACAGACCGTCGCACGCGACTATCCACCGATAATGTTGACCGACTTACTTTTGTGAAAATGAACAAGGCCTGGATTTCACCTGAATTTGCCAGTCCTCTTCCAGAATAAATAATTGGCTGGCAACAGGATCCAGGTCTCCTGTTGTGTTCATGTTTCTATGACCTGAACTTTATTTCCTGGGCTACAGCAATGCCCGTTGTTGCTCAGAAGTGCTGTCCGCACAGACAAAACACTCGCTCATGTGTAAGTGGGGTTCGGTAACGTCAGCTGATCCCCTGCTGTGTGTACGGCAAACTCTCCTGCTGCCTACAACTTCTGACTACCTCTGATTTAATATGTTCTCTGATTTGCCCTCTGTCTCCACTCTGTTTTGAGTATTTCCTCCGGCCTACAACACCGCCTGCTTCTGCTCTCAAGTGCCGTCTGCACAATCCACACTTGTTCCTGTGGTACTTGGGTCCTGTAACATCTGCTCATCTCCAGAGTTGAGCACGGCAATGTCTCCTGCTTTGTCTACATTCCCACTACTTGTAGTGGAAATGTGGACAGAGCAGGAGATATTGCCTGACTCACCTCTAGGGAGAAGCTGCTGTTACAGAACCCCAGTAACACAGGAACAAGTGTGGGTTGTGCAGACGGCATTTCAGAGCAGCAACTGGCGTGGTTGGAAGCCAGCGGAAATACTCAAAACAGAGTGAAGACAGAGGCCTAATTGGAGTACGTTGACAGTTAGTAGTAGTCTAGAAACAATCGCAAACTGCCACCAAGTAGGCCTCGGCCTACTACCTGATTTTCCCTGGGCTCCGACACCGCCAGTTGGTGCTCAGAAGTGCTGTCCGCACAGACAAAACACTCGCTCATGTGTAAGTGGGGTTCGGTAACGTCAGCTGATCCCCTGCTGTGTGTATGGCAAAGTGTCCTGCTCCCTCCACAGTCAAACAACCTCAGATTTACACCTGGCTCCAAGTAGGCCTCGGCCTACTACCTCATTTTCCCTGGGCTCCGACAACGCCAGTTGGTGCTCGGAAGTGCTGTCCACACAGAAAAACACACTCGTTCATGTGAAAGTGGGGTTCGGTAACGTCAGCTGATCCCCTGCTGTGTGGCGGGCAAACTGCTGCTGCCTCCAAATTTTAGCTACTTCAGATTTAAACATTCCCCTGACCTCCAACACCGCCAGTTCCTGCTCACAGTTGCCGTCCACGCATTCCACACGTGTTCCTGTGTTACTGGGGTTCTGTTACGTCAGCAGATCCCCCAATGTGTGTCCGCCACTGTCTCCTGCACTGTCCACCTTCCCACTGCAAGTGGTGGGAATGTGGACAGAGCAGGAGACATTGGCAGACAAACATCAGGGGATCTGCTGACATTACAGAATCCCAGTAACACAGCAACACGTGTGGATTGGGCAGACGGCTACTGTACGCATAAACTGGCGGTGTTGGTAGTCACGTGAAATTCTGGAAACAGAGTGGAGACAGATGCCTAATTGGAGCACGTTGACAGTCTGTTGTAGCCTACAAACAATCTAAAACTGCCACCAAGTAGGCCTCGGCCTGCACCCTGGTTCTCCCTGGGCTCCAACAAAGCTAGTTGGTGCTCAGAAGTGCTGTCCACACAGAAAAACACACTCGTTCATGTGAAAGTGGGGGTCAGTAACGTCAGCTGATCCCCTGCTGTGTGGAGGGCAAAGTGTTCTGCTCCCTCCAAAGTCAAAATACCTCAGCTTTACACCTGGCTCCTAGTAGGCCTCGGCCTGCACCATGATTGTCCCTGGGTTCCAACAACGCTAGTTGGTGCTCGGAAGTGCTGTCCACACAGAAAAACACACTCGTTCATGTGAAAGTGGGGTTCGGTAACGTCAGCTGATCCCCTGCTGTGTGGAGGGCAAAGTGTCCTGCTCCCTCCAAAGTCAAAATACCTCAGCTTTACACCTGGCTCCTAGTAGGCCTCGGCCTGCACCAATATTTGTCCCTGGGTTCCAACAACGCTAGTTGGTGTTCGGAAGTGCTGTCCACACAGAAAAACACACTCGTTCATGTGAAAGTGGGGTTCAGTAACGTAAGCTGATCCCCTGCTGTGTGGAGGGCAAACTGCTGCTGCCTCCAAATTGTAACTACTTCAGATTTAAACATTCTCTGATTTGGCCTCTGTCTCCACTCTGTCTCTAGTATTTCCCCTGACCTCCAACACCGCCAGTTCCTGCTCACAGTTGCCGTCCACGCATTCCACACGTGTTCCGGTGTTACTGGGGTTCTGTTACGTCAGCAGATCACCCAATGTGTGTCCGCCACTGTCTCCTGCGCTGTCCACCATCCCACTGCAAGTGGTGGGAATGTGGACAGAGCAGGAGACATTGGCAGACAAACATCAGGGGATCTGCTGACATTACAGAATCCCAGTAACACAGCAACACGTGTGGATTGGGCAGACGGCTACTGTACGCATAAACTGGCGGTGTTGTTGGTCACGTGAAATCCTGGAAACAGAGTGGAGACAGATGCCTAATTGGAGCACGTTGACAGTCTGTTGTAGCCTACAAACAATCTAAAACTGCCACCAAGTAGGCCTCGGCCTGCACCCTGGTTCTCCCTGGGCTCCAACAACGCTAGTTGGTGCTCAGAAGTGCTGTCCACACAGAAAAACACACTCGTTCATGTGAAAGTGGGGGTCAGTAACGTCAGCTGATCCCCTGCTGTGTGGAGGGCAAAGTGTCCTGCTCCCTCCAATGTCAAAATACCTCAGCTTTACACCTGGCTCCTAGTAGGTCTCGGCCTGCACCATGATTGTCCCTGGGTTCCAACAACGCTAGTTGGTGCTCGGAAGTGCTGTCCACACAGAAAAACACACTCGTTCATGTGAAAGTGGGGTTCGGTAACGTCAGCTGATCCCCTGCTGTGTGGTGGGCAAAGTGTCCTGCTCCCTCCAAAGTCAAAATACCTCAGCTTTACACCTGGCTCCTAGTAGGCCTCGGCCTGCACCATGATTGTACCTGGGTTCCAACAACGCTAGTTGGTGCTCGGAAGTGCTGTCCACACAGAAAAACACACTCGTTCATGTGAAAGTGGGGTTCAGTAACGTCAGCTGATCCCCTGCTGTGTGGAGGGCAAACTGCTGCTGCCTCCAAATTGTAACTACTTCAGATTTAAACATTCTCTGATTTGGCCTCTGTCTCCACTCTGTCTCTAGTATTTCCCCTGACCTCCAACACCGCCAGTTCCTGCTCACAGTTGCCGTCCACGCATTCCACACGTGTTGCTGGGATTCTGTAATGTCAGCAGATCCCCCAATATGTGTCCGCCACTGTCTCCTGCGCTGTCCACCTTCCCACTGCAAGCGGTGGGAATGTGGACAGAGCAGGAGACAGTGGCAGACACACATCAGGGGATCTGCTGACATTACAGAATCCCAGTAACACAGCAACACGTGTGGATTGGGCAGACGGCTACTGTACGCATAAACTGGCGGTGTTGTTGGTCACGTGAAATCCTGGAAACAGAGTGGAGACAGATGCCTAATTGGAGCACGTTGACAGTCTGTTGTAGCCTACAAACAATCTAAAACTGCCACCAAGTAGGCCTCGGCCTGCACCCTGGTTCTCCCTGGGCTCCAACAACGCTAGTTGGTGCTCAGAAGTGCTGTCCACACAGAAAAACACACTCGTTCATGTGAAAGTGGGGGTCAGTAACGTCAGCTGATCCCCTGCTGTGTGGAGGGCAAAGTGTCCTGCTCCCTCCAAAGTCAAAATACCTCAGCTTTACACCTGGCTCCTAGTAGGCCTCGGCCTGCACCATGATTGTCCCTGGGTTCCAACAACGCTAGTTGGTGCTCGGAAGTGCTGTCCACACAGAAAAACACACTCGTTCATGTGAAAGTGGGGTTCAGTAACGTCAGCTGATCCCCTGCTGTGTGGAGGGCAAACTGCTGCTGCCTCCAAATTGTAACTACTTCAGATTTAAACATTCTCTGATTTGGCCTCTGTCTCCACTCTGTCTCTAGTATTTCCCCTGACCTCCAACACCGCCAGTTCCTGCTCACAGTTGCCGTCCACGCATTCCACACGTGTTGCTGTGTTACTGGGATTCTGTAATGTCAGCAGATCCCCCAATATGTGTCCGCCACTGTCTCCTGCGCTGTCCACCTTCCCACTGCAAGCGGTGGGAACGTGGACAGTGCAGGAGACAGTGGCAGACACACATCAGGGGATCTGCTGACATTACAGAATCCCAGTAACACAGCAACACGTGTGGATTGGGCAGACGGCTGCTGTACGCATAAACTGGCAGTGTTGTTGGTCACGTGAAATCCTGGAAACAGAGTGGAGACAGATGCCTAATTGGAGCACGTTGACAGTCTGTTGTAGCCTACAAACAATCTAAAACTACCACCAAGTAGGCCTCGGCCTACACCATGATTGTCCCTGGGCTCCAACAACGCCAGTTGGTGCTCGGCAGTGTCTTTGGCACGGGGACTCCCTGTTGCCCAGCCTGGTTCCAGCACGCCTGCTGTTTCCGGGTAGTGTCAAGGTCACTATGCCACCAATCCGTTGTCCTGTCGTCTTGCGGCCGGGTTAGCCGACTCTACGGTGCCTGCAGTTTAGGTGACTCCTATGTGGGCTGCGGGAACTGGCACTGAAGGCTGGATCCGTAGTGCCAATGGGACATGGACCCCCTGTAGGACTGTGGGTTTCGGTAACTGCGGCCGGCTTGCGGCCTGGCTACTTTGCTTTGAATGGGTACCTTCTGCTACCCACCCGGGTTCCAGCACTGTCTGCTGGTTCTCGCCAGAGCCTTTGGCCTAGGTGCCTCCATCTCGGTATCCGAGGTCCAGCACCGTCAGCTGGTCCTTGGTAGTGCTTTCTAGCACAGGTACCTCCTGCCTAGTAACCGTGGTCCAGCACCGTCAGCTGTTCCTCGGTAGTGCCATTGGCTCTTGTAGCTTTTGATACCCATCTGGGTTCCAGCACCGTCAGCTGGTTCTCGGCAGTGTCTTTGGCACGGGGACTCCCTTTTGCCCAGCCTGGTTCCAGCATGCCTGCTGTTTCCGGGTAGTGTCAAGGTCACTATGCCACCAATCCGTTGTCCTGTCGTCTTGCGGCCGGGTTAACCGACTCTATGGTGCCTGCAGTTTAGGTGACTTCTATGTGGGCTGCGGGAACTGGCACTGAAGGCTGGATCCGTAGTGCCAATGGAACATGGACCCCCTGTAGGACTGTGGGTTTCGGTAACTGCGGCCGGCTTGCGGCCTGGCTACTTTGCGTTGAATGGGTACCTTCTGCTACCCACCCGGGTTCCAGCACTGTCTGCTGGTTCTCGCCAGAGCCTTTGGCCTAGGTGCCTCCATCTCGGTATCCGAGGTCCAGCACCATCAGCTGGTCCTTGGTAGTGCTTTTTAGCACAGGTACCTTCTGCATAGTAACCGTGGTCCAGCACCGTCAGTTGGTCCTCGGTAGTGCCATTGGCTCTTGTTCCTTCTGCTACCCATCCAGGTGCCAGCACTGTCTGCTGGTTCTCGCCACAGCCTTTGGCCTAGGTGCCTCCATCTCGGTATCCGAGGTCCAGCACCGTCAGCTGGTCCTTGGAGGTGCTTTTTAGCACAGGTACCATCTGCTTAGTAACCGTTGTCCAGCACCGTCAGTTGGTCCTCGGTAGTGCCATTGGCTCTTGTTCCTTCTGCTACCCATCCGGGTGCCAGCACTGTCTGCTGGTTCTCGCCAGTTTCTCAGCCTTCTTGTACCTTCTGCTACATTTCTAAGATCAAGCTTTTTGAAATTGTCTTTGGTAATCCTTATTGATCTCCATGACGATGACCCTGATGATGACGACCCTGAAGACCACACCAAAGAAGACCAGAAATATGACCCTAAATAATAAGACCAAGAGGACAGAGAACATGAAGACAACCACCAAGATACAGAACAAAAGACAGAAGAACAAGAAGCAGAAGAAGCAAAAGCAGAAGAACAGAAAGCAGAAGAACATTAAGCATAAGACAAAAAATCAGCATAGAAGAAATCAAAATTATAAGCAGAAGAAGACTAAGCAGTAAATGGGGGTGAGTCCGTTCCTCCTCGTGGTGCCCCTGGAAAATGCCTGCTGCTGCAGGCCAAACTGAACGCGGACAAATCCTGTTGTAAATCTTTTGTGACAGGCAGAACGTAAGGTGTAATCTTATAACTTTTATAGATAAGTACTACAGGAATGCCTGTCACCATAAGAAAATGAAGAAAAAGAAGAATAGGAAGAAGATGAAGAAATAGCATATGAAAATTAATAATAGCTGAATAAGAAGAATATGAAGAATGGAAAAAAAAATTAATGGGAAGAAGGTGAAGAAGAAGAAGATGAATAAGGTGAAGAAAAAGTTGATGAAAAAAATGCTACTGCTGCGGATCATGAAGGAGAAAGTGTGGGAGAAGTACAAAAGAAGGTGAAGAGCATGGAAGTTGCGAAACATACATATCTGACTAAATATAAAAAAGTTAACATAGTCAATATCTTTTTAACTCCGGACGTCTTGAAAAAAAAAATTGGAATTAATGCTATGCCATGTGATTTGAATAAACCACTATGCTTTTAATGTCTCCTCCACCTCCCACAATACATTCTACATGATTCTTATTTGTTTTCAATTATGTAGAATTAGCCAACAAGGAAATAAAGGCCTTTTTTTAATTCCGATACCGGAAGTCCCATTGACTTGAATGGGACTTCCGGTATCGGAATCGGCGATACCCGATATTTTTTTCGTATCGGGCGATACCATCCGATACGATATTTTTGGGTATCGAACGGTATCGCTCAACACTATTCATGGCATGTTTGTGAAATAAAGGACATATAACCTTTCTCTTCATCTGGTGAGTGCTGTATTTTTTTAATGAAATATTTGGTCATTCTTTGTTTCCATGCAGGCACCCGTGTCAGCTGAAAACTCATACCTCAAAAAGTTCAGATAAATAGTAGTGTTGAGCATTCCGATACTTCAAATATCGGGTATCGGCCGATATTCGCGGTATCGGAATTCCAATACTGAGTTCCGATACTTTTTGCGTATCGAATACCGGAATCGGAAGTTCCCATAATGCTATGAGACAGTTTGATTTGATTCAGCCAATGAGGAATCCTCAGAAGTGTGGGCACATCCTGTTAGGCATGTAGGCATGCTAACTAATGTCATGGCTGTGATTGGCTGCTGAAATGATGTCATAATGCACTATAAAAGCTGCCGCCGCCATTTAGGGTTCACTCTGTGAATTCAGTTAGGGACAGGCTGCTGTTCAAGATTCTGAGGGACAGATAGAGATAGCGATTTTCTATATAATATTGTGCTTTACCCAGGCTACATTATCAATCACTGTAGCTTTCTTTTGCCTTGCAGCGCTGTTCAAAGCTGTCTGCAAGGTCTGTGTGAGTGCAGCTCACGCTGTAGTGTGTCCTGTAGCCACCTCTGGTTGTAGGCCGCTCAGCGTGTGTCACTGCCTCATACATATTTATTTTTGTTTTATTGCTGCTCATTTTTCATTAATTCTCCTATTAGTGTGCATCCATCCGTATCCATCTACATTGGTTGCAAACACTATAGAAGTAGACAGCAGAGTCTTTCTGCAGCCTTTCAGTGCTAGTGCCCAGTTCTCTGCACTGTTCATGGCTGTCTGTGAATTCTCTGTGTGTGAGTGCAGCTCACGCTGTAGTGTGTTCTGCAGCCACCTCTGGTTGTAGTCTGCTCAGCGTGTGTCACTGCCTCATACATAGTCCTTTTTTTGTTTTATTGCAGCTCATTTTTCCTGATTTTTTTCTCCTATTAGTGTGCTTCCATCCGTATCCATCTACATTGGTTGGTTGCAAACACTATATAGATAGAGGAGCCTTTTTTCTGGCTTGTGCCCTGCAGCCGCAGCCAGATTAGTATTAGCCTATTTTTTGGAGCCTCATCTATTGCATTGTAGGTTACCTTCCTGCATTGTAATAGCTCCAAAAAGTTTGTGATACTATCGCTTTCACATCTTTGGTCACATCCTTTTTGTTTTTTTGAAAAAAAAAAAACGTAAATAAAGTTCACCAAACACTCCACTTGACAGTTGTGTAGGCCACATTAGCTCTTATTAAAGTGTAGTCCACACACTTTATAAAATTAGTGTTTCTTATACCTGTTAGCAGCTTTTCAGGAATAAGCACACTAAGCCCCCCTTTGTACTTTTCTGCCTATCTTTATCAGTCTACCAAGATGAAGAAGGCAGGGAGTAAGGCACGTGGTCGTGGGCGTGGCGTTTCAGCAGGGAGAGGATGTGGGGATTCTGTGCCTGCTGCAGGCATCTGTGAGTCAGCATCCCCCAGTTTTACCAGGCAACAGTCCTTTATGCGCAGCTTTGTAGGACCTCGCCGTACCCCACTGCTGCGGGATGAAAAAATTGAAGCCGTTGTCAGATGGATGGCAGCTAACGCATCGACTTCAATTACTTCCACATCCTCTCAGGGCCAGAGCACTGAAGAGCAACCATCTGTCTCTTCACCACATGCCAAATTGCCCAGGCAGTCAGAGAACCCTGGACAGGAGCCATCTCTACTTCTGTTCTCTGAATCTCTTGGCTTGGAAAGAGAGGGCCAGCCAAGCAGCATTCTAGAATGTGAAGAAGAGGGAGTATGCAGTGATGCGCAACTGCTTTGTCCCTCTGAATCTGAAGAGGCGGGTGGGCCAGTGCCTATGGTCAGCACACCTCAGTACGCAACAGATGATGAGACTCAGGTGCCACTTTCTGGTGCATACTGTGCTGGCGAGACTACCCTGGAGAAGCAGGTATTTGAAGAGGGGAGTGTAGATGATGAGGTCCTTTACCCATCATGGCGTGAGGAACAGGAAGGTGGTGGGAGCAGCTCTGAGGAAGAGATTCCCCGAATGGCCAAAACAGGAGGGAGAGGGAGGGGGCAGACTTGGTTGCCTGTAGCCTCCACTTCGGCACCCGTTAGGAGCATTCCTCATCCAAAACCCAAAACGGTGCAGTGCGTGGTCCTTTTTTTACACAGTTGCAGATGACATTTGCTTTGTCAAATGCAGGCTGTGTAATCATAAAGTCAAAAGAGGGAAAAGTGTCAGCAACCTCAATACCACAAATATGTGGAAACATGTGTGGACCAAGCACGTGGTGGAGTTACAAAGACACACTGAAGACGTAGGCTAACCTACAGCACCACCTACCACCTATTCAGCTCGTGTTGTAGCCTCTTCCTTTAGCTCACACACAGCTGGTTCGGCTTCCTCACAGGATCGCCAAGGAAGAACCTCTGGCACTGTTACCCAGAGACCTACTGACATTCCACCCACAGCACCACGTACCCTGTCATCCTCACACTCCCAGGCCGCTCTACAGCCATCGGTAGCACAGGCATGGGAGAAAAGGCGGCCATACTTGGCAAACCATCCCCGAGCACAGGCTCTGAATGCTGGCATTGCAAAACTACTGGCCCATGAAATGCTCTCATTCAGGCTGGTGGAGACTGACGCCTTCCATAATTTCATGGCATTGGCAGTCCCACAGTACACCGTGCCCAGCCGCTTTTATTTCAGCAGGCAAGCCATCCCTGCCCTGCAAAAGCATGTGGAGGGAAAAATTAAACATGAGCTACTAAACGCCGTCAGTAGCAAGGTCCACCTGACCACCGATGCATGGACCAGTAACCATGAACAGGGACGATACCTTTCCCTCACTGCCCATTGGGTCAATGTTGTGGAGCCGGGTACAGATCTTGAGAGTGGCGCTGTACGTGTTCTGCCAACTCCAAGGATTGCAGGAATCCAGTCTGTACACATTGACTCCTCCTCATACTCCAGTTCCTCAGAATCAGCACTGCAGGAGCCGTCACGGTCTACCTCCACATGGACCCGTGAACACTTACCCAATATGAGCACAGCCATGGCCAAAAGTCAACAGGCCGTACAGAAATTAATTTCTTTGGGGAATCGAAGCCACACAGCACAGGAGCTCTGGAATGCCATCAAGCAGGAGTGCGACGTGTGTTTTGTGCCACCGAATCTCCAGCCAGGCTTGGTAGTGTGTGACAATGGCCAAAATCTGGTGGCAGCTCTTGGCCTAGGCAACCTCACTCACATCCCATGTCTGGCACATGTGCTCAACTTGGTCGTGCAGAGCTTTCTGAGGGACTATCCGGATCTTGATGCACTGCTGCACAAGGTCCGCATAGAGTGCGCTCACTTGCAGCGTTCCAGCATGGCATGATCGTGCATTGCAGCTCTGCAGCGCCGATTTCGCCTTCCGGAACATCGCATCATATGTGACCTACCCACCAGGTGGAATTCAACATTACATATGTTGGAGCGGTTGTGTGAGCAGCAGGCAGCATTTATGGAGTACCAGCTGCATCAGGCGCAAACAAGTCGCACTGTGCGCCGGTCACACTTCAGCACCACTGAGTGGGCCTCTATGAAGGACATCTGCCACGTTTTGCGTGCCTTTGATGATTCCATGTGGATGGCGAGTGCAGATGATGCACTAGTCAGCATGACTGTCCCCCTTATCTGCCTGCTTCAAAAAACACTGCAAGCACTAAGGGAGGAGGTTTTGGAAGAGGTGGAGGATGAGGAGTCACAAATGCCATCTGCTTCTGGACAGTCTGCGCAACGTGGTTCCTCACAAATACCTAGGCAGGAGACACTGTGAGGAGGATGAGGAGGAGTCAATGGAGGAGTAAGACATCTCTCCAGAGGAGGGAGGTACACAGTGCTCTAGTAGTCAGTATGTAGAGCGAGGGTGGGGTGATGCAGAGCAGGCAGAGATGACGCCTCAAGCAGGGGGCAGCGTTTCTTGGGCAGTTGGGAGTCTGCAGCACATGGTTGATTTCATGCTGCAGTGCCTGAGAAACGACCGCTGCATCGCCCACATTCTCAACACGTCTGATTATTGAGTGTACACCCTCCTAGATACTCGCTACCGGGACAACTTACAAAGTCTCATAACACCGTTGAACCGGGAGCGTAAAATGCGGGAGTACCAAGACACACTGGTGCATTCCATCATGTTCTCCATTCCACCCGAGAGCAGTGCTGCTAGTGCTTTGCAAAGCAGCTCTGTGAGTCGAGGCAGTGGAGGAAGCTCTGCACAAAGAGGGAGCAGAGGCAGCGCCTCAGCACAAGGCAAGACCAGTATGGCCCAAATGTGGCAAAGTTTTGTGTGTCCGCCACAAATGTCTACACCATCACAGACGGCTCCAGTCAGCAGGAGGCAACGTTTCCGTCAGATGGTAACAGACTACATGTCTTGCCCTCTCAGTGTACTCCAAGATTGCTCTTCCCCCTTCAAG
Source organism: Dendrobates tinctorius (assembly GCF_039654945.1). Classification (NCBI taxonomy): domain Eukaryota; kingdom Metazoa; phylum Chordata; class Amphibia; order Anura; family Dendrobatidae; genus Dendrobates; species Dendrobates tinctorius. The sequence goes on along the minus strand of NW_027361692.1, from coordinate 2,884,870 downwards.
TTTTGGGTCTCTAAGCTGGATACATGGCCAGAGCTTAGCCAGTATGCATTGGAGTTGCTGGCTTGCCCTGCTGCTAGTGTATTATTGGAACGCGTCTTTAGTGCCACAGGTGGTGTACTAACAGACCATTGCATGCGACTATCCTCCGATAACGTTGACCGGCTTACTTTTCTGAAAATGAACAAGGCCTCGATCTCGCCGGAATTTGCCAGTCCTCTTCCAGAATAAATAATTGGTTGGCAACAGTATCCAGGTCTCCTGTTGTGTTCATGTTTCTACCACCTGAACTGTAATCCCTGGGCTCCAACACCGCCAGTTGTTGCTCAGAAGTGCCGTCTGCACAGTGAAAAATGCTCCTGTGTTAGTGGGGTTCAGTAATGCTGGCTGCTCCCCTGCTGTGTGTCCGGCAATATCTCCTGCTCCCTCCACATTCAACCCAACATCAGATATTAAACTTGCTCCAATTCGGCCTTAGCCGACTCCATGAATGACCCTGGGCTCCAACACCGCCAGTTGTTGCTCAGAAGTGCCGTCTGCACAGAGAAAAACACTAGCTCCTGTGTTAGTGGGATTCAGTAATGCCAGCTGCTCCCCTGCTGTGTGTACAGCAATATCTCCTGCTCCCTCCACATTCAAACTACATCAGATTTTAAACTTGCTTCAAGTAGGCCTCAGCCTACACCATAATTGATCCTGGGCTCCAACACCGCCAGTTGTTGCTCAGAAATGCCATCTGCACAGAGAAAAACACTAGCTCCTGTGTTAGTGGGGTTCAGTAACGCCAGCTGCTCCCCTGCTGTGTGTACGGCAATATCTCCTGCTCCCTCCACATTCAAACTACATCAGATTTTAAACTTGCTCCAAGTAGGCCTCAGCCTACACCATGATTGATCCTGGGCTCCAACACCGCCAGTTGTTGCTCAGAAGTGCGGTCTGTACAGAGAAAAACACTAGCTCCTGTGTTAGTGGGGTTCAGTAATGTCAGCTGCTCCCCTGCTGTGTGTCCGGCAATATCTCCTGCTGCCTCCACATTCAAACTACATCAGATATAAAACTTGCTCCAATTAGACCTCAGCCTAAACACTGATTGAGCCTGGGCTCCAACACCGCCAGTTGTTGTTCAGAAGTGCCATCTACACAGAGAAAAACACATGCTCCAGTGTTAGTGGGGTTCAGTAATGCCAGCTGCTCCCCTGCTGTGTGTCCGGCAATATCTCCTGCTCCCTCCACATTCATCCCACCATCAGATATTAAACTTGCTCCAATTCGGCCTTAGTCTACTCCATGAATGACCCTGGGCTCCAACACCGCCAGTTGCTGCTCAGACGTGCCGTCTGCACAGAGAAAAACACAATTAGGCCTTAGTGGGAATGTGGACAGAACAGGAGACATTGCCGGACACACATCAGGGGATCAGCAGACGTCACTGAACCCCAGTAACACAGGAACAAGTGTTGATTGTGCAGACGGCACTTCTGAGCAGCAACTGGCGGTGTTGGAGGCCAGGGTAAATACTAGAGACAGAGTGGAGCCAGAGGCCTAATTGGAGCACGTTTAAAATCAGTAGTAGTCTACAACAGATATTAAACTTGATGAAATTAGGCCTCAGCCTACACCCTGATTGACTCTGCGCTCCAACATCGCCAGTTGCTGCTCATAAGTGCCGTCTGCACAGTCAACATATGCTCCAGTGTTATTGGGGTTCAGAAATGTCATCTGATCCCCTGCTGTGTGTCCCGCAATTTCTCCTGCTCTGTCCACACTCACACAACAACAGATTTTAAACTTGCTCCAATTAGGCCTCTGTCTCCACTCTGTAGTATTTTCCCTGGGTTCTAGCACCACCAGCTGTTTCCCAGCATTGTCTTAGGCACAAGTACTCCCTCCTGGTTCCAGCACGCCTGCTGTTTCCGGGTAGTGTCAATGTCACTTTGCCACCAATACGTTGTTCTGTCGTGTTGTGGTCGGGTTAGCCGAGTCTATGGTGCCTGCAGTTTATGGGCTTCCTATATGGGCTGCGGGATCTGGCAACAAAGGCTGGTTCCGTAGTGCCAATAGGACAAGCACCCCCTGTAGGACTGTGGGTTTCGGTAACTGCAGCCAGCTCGCGGCCTTGCAACTTTGTTTTTCATGGGTACCTTCTGCTACCCATCCGGGTTCCAGTACTGTCAGCTGGTTCTCGGCAGTGCCTTTGGCTTAGTTGCATCCTTCTCGGTATTGGAGTTCCGGCAACGTCTGCTGGTCCTTGGTAGTGTTTTCTAGCACGGGTACCTCCTGCTTAATAACCATGGTACTGCACCGTCAGCTGGTCCTCGGTAATGCCATTGGCTCTTGTTCCTTCTGCTGCCCCTCCGGGTTCCAGCACCGTCAGCTGGTCCTTGCTAGTTCCATTGGCTCTTGCAGCTTCTGCTACCCATCTGGGTTCCAGCACCGTCAGCTGGTTCTCAGCAGTGCCTTTGGCTTAGGTGCCTCCTTCTCGGTATCCGAGTTCCAGCAACGTCTACTGGTCCTTGGTAGTGCTTTCTAGCACAGGTACCTCCTGCTTAGTAACCAGGTTCCAGCGCCATCAGCTGGTGCTTGGTAGTGTCATTGACTCTTGTTCCTTCTGCTGCCCCTCCGGGTTCCAGCACCGTCAGCTGGTCCTCGCTAGTTCCATTGGCTCTTGCAGCTTCTGCTACCCATCCGGGTTCCAACACCATCAGCTGGTTATCGACAGTGCCTTTGGCTTAGGTGCCTCCTTCTCGGTATCTGAGTTCCAGCAATGTCTGCTGGTCCTTGGTAGTGCTTTCTAGCACAGGTACCTCCTGCTTAGTAACCGAGTTCCAGTACCATCAGCTGGTCCTTGGTAGTGCCATTGGCTCTTGTTCCTTCTGCTACCCATCTGGGTTCCAGTACCGTCAGCTTGTTCTCGGCAGTTCCTCAGCCTTCTTGTACCTTTTGCTACATTTCCAAGTTCAAGCTTTAGGAAATGGTTTTTGGTTATCACTCTGGATCTCCCTGACGACGACCCTGAAGAAGACGACCCTGAAGACCCCCCCGAAGAAGACGAAGACGACGAAAACGATGACCCTGAAGACGACGACCCGGAAGACCACCCCAAAGAAGACCAAAAAGATGACCCTGAAGAAGATGACCAAGAGGACAAAGAACATGAAGACAACCACCAAGATACAGAACGACAAGAGACAGAAGACAAAGAAGCAGAAGACCAAGAAGTAGAAGAACAAAAAGCAGAAGAACATTAAGCATAAGACTAAAAATCAGAGCAAAAGATATTATCTAAATTATAAGCAGAAGAAGACTAAGCAGTGTATGGGGGTGAGTCCATTCCTCCTCATGGTGCCCCTGGAAAATGCCTGCTGCTGCAGGCCAAACTGAACGCAGACAAATCCTGTTGTAAATCTTTTGTGACAGGCAGAACGGAAGGTGTAATCTTCAAACTTTTATAGATAACAACTACAGGAATGCCTGTCACAAATAAGAATATGATGAAGAAGAAGAATAGGAAGTAGATGAAGAAGTAGAATACGAAGAAGAATAATAGTTGAATAAGAAGAATATGAAGAATGTAAAAAAAAAGAATAATAGGAAGAAGGTGAAGAAGAAGAAAATGAATTAGGTGAAGAAGAAGTTGATGAAAAAGATGCTGCTGCTGCTGAGGGAAGTGTGAAGGAGAAAGTGTGGAAGAAGTAAAAAAGAAGATGAAGAGCATGGAAGTAGTGAAACATACATATCTGACAAAATATATAAAAGGTTAACATAGTCAATATCTTTGTAACTCTGAACGTCTTTAAAAACAAAAATTTATTCCTGCTATTCCATTTGATTGGACTAAACCTCTATGCCTTTAATGTCTCCTCCACCTCCCCCAATACATTCTACATTATTATTAGTTGTTTTTCTTCATGTAGAATTAACCTAGAAGGAAAGAAAGGGTTTATTTTAATACCGATATTTCTGTCCCATTGACTTGCATTGGTTTCCGGTATCGGAATCGGCGATATCCGATACTTTTTGGGTATCAGTCCGATTCAATCCGATCTGATATTTCACGATATCGGATGGTATCGCTCAACACTAATAAATAGCTCTGTCTGTTAAAACTGATTTGTGCTCCCTAAAAGCTAGAAAAGAAAAGTATAATGGAAATATGTTGCCTCCTTTTCTTTTGGACCCAAAACGTTACAAATGCTAATGTATTGATAAAAATATTTTCATTTGAACGTGATCTCAGGTGAATATTTGTGGCAGACTCATGTTGCCTAGACTAATTTTTCTAGTTGTTATTCCTGCAGTTTCATTAGAACAGTGATCTGACTCATTGCTGACTTTATTAACTTTTCAAACTTCCAATGAAGTCAGTACATTACAAATATTATTTTTTTTAGTTTCCTGGAGTGAGCTCAGATGTCACTCCACTAACAAGCTCATGACTTGAGATGTTTTCTTAGCTTGTTATTTTCCTTAAGCTGTTGAAATGTGTGAAGAGTAGAGTTGAGCGATACCGTCCGATACTTCAAAGTATCGGATCGGAATGGATCGGCCGATCTTAAAAAAAAGTATCGGTATCGCCGATTCCGATACCGGAAGTCCCATTCAAGTCTATGGGACTTCCGGTATCGGAATAAGAAAAATCCTGTTTTTCCCTTGTACAGCCTCTCTGGGGTCTGTACGGGCCTTTCGGGGGGCTGTGCCGGCCTGCCAGGGGGTCTGTGCAGGCTCCGGTGGTCTGTGCCGGCCTGCCGGGGGGGCTGTGCCGGCCTGCCAGGGGGGCTGTGCAGGCTCCGGTGGGCTGTGCCGGCCTGCCGGGGGGCTGTGCCGACCTGCCGGGGGGCTGTGCAGGCTCCAGGGGGCTGTGCCGGCCTGCCGGGGGGCTGTGCAGGCTCCGGTGGTCTGTGCCGGCCTGCCGGGGGGCTGTGCAGGCTTCGGGGGTCTGTGCAGGCATCGTCCGATGGGACTACAAGTCCCATCGGGTGATGCCTGCTACCATGACAGCGATTGACACATTAGCCAATGATGGGACAGTAGTAGTCCCATCATCCGGCTAATGTGTTGAATGTAAAAAAAAAAAAAAAAAAATTACATGCTACATACATACAACATGCATACTACATACATGCTACATTCATACTACATACTACATACATGCTACATTCATACTACATATATACTACATGCAACATACATACTACATATATACTACATGCAACATACATACTACATATATACTACATGCATGCAACATGCATACTACATATATACTACATGCAACATACATACTACATATATACTACATGCAACATACATACTACATATATACTACATGCATGCAACATGCATACTACATATATACTACATGCATGCAACATGCATACTACATTTATACTACATGCTACATACATACTACATATATGCTACATACATACTACATATATACTACATGCATGCTACATACATACTACATACATACTACATATATGCTACATACATACTACATATATACTACATGCATGCTACATACATACTGCATGCTACATACATACTACATGCTACATACATACTACATATATGCTACATACATACTACATATATACTACATGCATGCTACATACATACTGCATGCTACATACATACTACATGCTACATACATACCACATATATACTACATACATACTACATGCATGCTACATGCTACATACATACCACATACATACTACATACATACTACATACATACTACATGCTACATACATACTACATATATACTACATGCATGCTACATACATACTACATGCTACATACATACTACATATATACTACATGCATGCTACATACATACTGCATGCTACATGCATGCTACATACATACTACATACATACTACATACATACCACATATATACTACATACATACTACATACAATACATTCATACAATACATACATAGACATACAGTACATATAACATAGAGTAACATACTTACCAATACTTGTCACATTGTTCCCCGAAGCCATTGTCTTTTACGGAATAAATATTAACATAACAAACCACAAAAATACTCACCCACGATCCGAAGCAGTCCACGAGTGTGTCCCACGACGATCTTGGGTAGAGAACTGCAGCATCAGCTGTTGCTGCCGTTCTCTACGTGCTGCAGGAATCCAATGACGGAAGGTAGGTATCCTTCCGCACTGTATTCCTCCCCCACTTAAAAAAAAAAAAAGTCCCTAGTCTCACTTTATGCCATTGCTGTGTGGGAAATTCCCATGCAGCAATGGCATAAAGTGAGACTAGGGACTTTTTTTTTTTTAAGTGGCGGAGGAATACAGTGCGGAAGGATACCTACCTTCCGTCATTGGATTCCTGCAGCCCGTAGAGAACGGCAGCAACAGCTGATGCTGCAGTTCTCTACCCAAGATCGTCGTGGGACACACTCGTGGACTGCTTCGGATCGTGGGTGAGTATTTTTGTGGTTTGTTATGTTAATATTTATTCCGTAAAAGACAATGGCTTCGGGGAACAATGTGACAAGTATTGGTAAGTATGTTACTCTATGTTATATGTACTGTATGTCTATGTATGTATTGTATGAATGTATTGTATGTAGTATGTATGTAGTATATATGTGGTATGTATGTAGCATGTATGTAGCATGCATGTAGCATGCAGTATGTATGTAGCATGCATGTAGTATATATGTAGTATGTATGTAGCATGTAGTATGTATGTAGCATGCATGTAGTATACAGTATATGTAGTATGTATGTAGCATGTAGTATGTATGTAGTATGTATGTAGTATGTATGTGGTATGTATGTAGCATGTAGCATGCATGTAGTATGTATGTAGTATATATGTGGTATGTATGTAGCATGTAGTATGTATGTAGCATGCAGTATGTATGTAGCATGCATGTAGTATATATGTAGTATGTATGTAGCATATATGTAGTATGTATGTAGTATATATGTAGTATGTATGTAGCATGTAGTATGTATGTAGCATGCATGTAGTATATATGTAGTATGTATGTTGCATGTAGTATGTATGTAGCATGCATGTAGTATGTATGTAGTATATATGTAGTATGTATGTAGCATGTAGTATGTATGTAGCATGCATGTAGTATATATGTAGTATGTATGTAGTATGTATGTAGCATGCATGTAGTATGTATGTAGTATGTATGTAGTATGTATGTAGTATATATGTAGTATGTATGTAGCATGTAGTATGTATGTAGTATTTTTTTTTTTTTTTTTAACATTTAACACATTAGCCGGATGATGGGACTACTACTGTCCCATCATTGGCTAATGTGTCAATCACTGTCATGGTAGCAGGCATCGCCAGATGGGACTTGTAGTCCCATCGGACGATGCTTGCACAGACCCCCGGACATCAGCACAGCCCCCCGGCAGGCCGGCACAGCCCCCCGGCAGGCCAGCACAGACCCCCACAGGGTGCACAGACCACCGGCAGGCCGGCACAGCCCCCCGGCAGGCCGGTACAGACCCCCACAGGGTGCACAGACCACCGGCAGGCCGGCACAGCCCCCCGGCAGGCCGGTACAGACCCCCACAGGGAGCACAGACCACCGGCAGGCCGGCACAGCCCCCCGGCAGGCCGGTACAGACCCCGGGCAGTCCACACAGCCCCCCGGCAGGCCGGCACAGCCCCCCGGCAGGCCGGCAGAGACCCCCGGAAGGTCCGAAATGACGGCGCATCATGATGCGCACACACCGCGCATCATGATGACGTCAGGCTGTCAATCAACTTTGAACTTCCGATTCCGATGCCGACTTCCGATATTGAAAAAATATCGGAAGTCGGTATCGGAATTCCGATACAGCAAGTATCGGCCGATACCCGATACTTGCGGTATCGGAATGCTCAACACTAGTGAAGAGTTTATTTCAACCTTGCTACAAGTTCATGCTTATCTGACATGTGTTACGTTGTAATAACTGTGAAGTGATGTTACATATTCAAGTGATTCCCAGATTCTGAGTATGTTCATGACACATTTTATTTTTCCTTTGTAAATTTAGTTTCATATGTTTGTGCTTTTATAAAAAACAGAATTTTTCAAAATCTAAGTTTCTGCTTTTGTGATGTACAATAAAAAATTATATTGTAGTACTGAATTAGCCAGTAAAATTGATGTAAATTCTTCTATGCCCAAAAATGACAGAAGTATTTTAGGAGTGATACCCTTATTACCTAAATATAATTGAAGATAAGCCAAGGAAATCAAATTAATTTTCTTGCTACAAATGGAGAAGTGATGGGAGTGATAGTTTAGTGATCTGGAGTCATTTTAGTGTAGGTGTAAACTGTGTCCATCAAATTCAAACTTTTCCCATCAATTGCATATTTTATCACTGAATTAACTATAACCAGCAATGTTATGTGTATTGAGGAAATCATACAGCCCTTTTTTAATATTTGTCATAGTGTCTGCCATTTCTACCTTTTGCGGTAGGACATTTCACAGTCTGACTGCTCTACAGTAACTGTAAGGAACCCTTTCCTATTTAGCTGCCCGAATCACCTTTCTTCCACTGGTAATGAGTGCCCCCTGGTTCTTAGTATGGTCTTTGCAAGGAATAGGTCATGTGCCAGTCCTTTGCACTGACCACACATATATTTATACAAGTAAAGGAGATATTCCCTGAGAAGTCATTTTTTCTAATCTAAACAAGCCCACTTTTTCCAGCTGCTCATTGTATGAGAGGCCTTCCATTCATTAAAATAATCTGCTTGCCCACCTTTGAATTGATTCTAACTTATCTGAATATCCTTTTTAAAATGTGGAGCCCAAAACTGGATCCCATATTCGAGATGTGGCCTCAAAAGTAATTTATCAAGGGGCATCAATACATTGGAATTTGAAGATTTTATATCTCTTTTTATACATCCAAAAATAATGTTTGCTTTTGCTGTCGCTGCAGACATTAAGTACTGTTGCTCAGCTTACATGTAACCAGAATACCCAAGTCCTTCTTCTGTTCTCTAATCTCAAGTATGTTTTTATTCGTTAGACTGGAGAACCTTGAGCCCACCAGAGAAAATCATTCTTGGGGCCCACTTCGTAGCTACATAGAAATAAATATAAGACCACCAATTGTGTGGTAAAACACGCTAATATCAGGTTATAATATAAGGTAGTTAGTACACGTCTTAATTATGTAGCATGGGTTGGAATAGCCTCCTCATAGAATATAATGCAGCCCTCTCATAGGGTATAATGCAGCCCCCCTGATATAGTATAATTCAGACCCCCACAGAATATAATGTAACCCCCTCAGAGTATAATGCAACCCCCTCATAATATATAATGCAGCCCCACATAAAATATAATGTAGCCAACTCAGAGTATAATACAACCCCCTCATAGGGTATAATGCAGCCCACTCATAGGGAATAATGCAGTCCCCTCATAAGGTATAATGCAGCCCCCCACAGAATATAATGCAGCCCCGCTCATAGGATATAATGCAGCCTGCTTCTAACCCTGCCTGCTATTAAACTGATATGGGGGCATGGGGAATAATGAATATTCATTTCTCTTTAGCAGCGGGAACAGGATTTAGCCGCAGCAGCCGGCTTTTGCCTCCTATCACCCGCTGCTGCTCTGCTGGCACCAAGTGGGCCTCCCTGACTCACGGGCCTCATAGCAGCTGCATGGTGTGCCACTATTAGCGACATGCCACTGGCTGGGGGCTCCTGGAGCAACGGGGGCCCGCTGCCTTCCCTGTATACCAGCAGGTGTCAGTGCCTGGGTTCACCGGAGAATCCTCCGCTTCTCCGGTGGGCCAGTACGATACTGTTTTCATTTAATGTATATGCAGCAACAGGATTACTCCATCAAAGGTGCATTACTTTACATTTATCAACATTAATTCTCATTTGCCAAGTGTTTGCCCATTCAGACATCTTATCCAGATCTTTTGCAATATTGTAATGTCAAAGTCAGATTTTAATATTCTACATTGTTTGTAGTGATGAATGAGCATGCTCGTCGCTGCTTGTTATTTGCTCAAGCATCAGTTGGGCCTATGCTCCAGTCCCTGGCCATCATTTATGTCGCTTGTTATACAGCCAATAAACATACAGGGATTGCCTGCCAGACACTGTAATTCCGTAGTCATATTGGTTGTGGCATTATTGTGATTATTGTGATTGGCTGGCCACACAGTGTCATCGGGTCTATACAAGACCCGGGATGATATGCACGTCTCAGTGAACCAGCAGAGACAGAAACAGCAGAGAGAGGTGCTGCTGAATTAGGGACAGAGTTTTAGCTGCACATAGGCAGCGATTAAACACCATTTACATTTCTTTTAACTGCAACAACAACCCATATTAGGGCTAATTATAATCAATATTATTACTGGTGTTAGAAACACTTAGAGAGAGATTGTGCTGAAGGGATAGTGTATGACAGGATAGAGTTAATTGCACATCCTTTCTGCTGCAACTCATACCAAAAGCCCTTCTCAGAGATGATAATATTCTTTTTGCACTTAATCCTGCAAGTTTTTCAGAACAGGGAAATGTTATACACCATTTTAACTGTGCCAGTTGTGCATCAAAAGCATACAGCCAGACTTGGTTTGTTACAATAGCAACATTGTACAGTGCAAGCATTAAAACAAGTCCATCTGAGGTGTGCAAATTTTGCTGCAATACTAGTCCTGCAAAGTTTTTTCAGCAGCTAAATATAATGCACCATTTATAGTGCACCAGGTGTGCATCAAAAGTATACAGCCAGACTTGATTGGTTAGCAACAGCATTACTATATTTCTACTACAGTGTAAAAAGTCCATCTGTGGTGGGCAACTTTTCCTGTGACATTACTCCTGCAAAGATTTCTCAACAGGGACCTATCTGTTAGGCATCAGGTTACTGCCTCTGCACAGGAGGAATCCTGAGCCTTGCCTTCTGCGGTCTCCCATTCAGTCCCAGAAGAGGCTGCTCAGCAAAGATGTCGTTCCCGGGTTTTAATCAGGCCAGTGCTGTCGGTTCAGTCACTGTTGCCATCTCAGGGTCAGCTAAAGCAGCCTGCACTGGTCAACAGCAAGCAGCTCCTGGGACTAAGTCCTTCTTTCGGGCTACTGAGCATTCCCATGGGTCATCCTCTCATTTGAGGCCGGGGGTCACATGCTTAGGTACTGTTGCAGCTCAGATTGGACCATCTGGAAGGTCTCGGAAGGCTGTGCCTATAAAAGTATCGCACGACGGCACGGCCATGCACTAGTATAGACTTTTGTTGGTAGTTGTGTGTATGATGATGGATGCATGAGACTAGTGACTAACTCATTAAAAACTCCCTCCCTCTGGTTGTGCTTGTGCTAGGGAATTAGAGTTGGAGTCAGCGCCAACGGGTGGCAATGCTTACGCCGCAGTGCTCCTAGTATCCACACCCACTAGCGTCCGATTATGCCTACATATACAGGGCACTTTTGTCCTGCACCTAGTAACAGCAACTGCCTGCGCAGCGCCCTGCGCAAGTTGTGCGCTATCTTAGCCCAACCCAAGGCAATTACTGGCATCTGTCAGAGTGGTGCTGCGCACACTTGCGCACTATATCTGTAGTGTATCTACTGCTGGCCTCAGAGTTGCGGCACCGCGCGCTTTGCAGGTCTAGAGGGACTCTAACCCCGTGTCCATGGGGCTGAGTTCTGTGACCATTTGCGGAGTGCGCCTCATTGCTGAGCTCTGTGAGCTTGAACAGGTTTCGGCATTTATGTTTACCAGTAGTGCGGCTCTGTGAGGTAACAGAGCCCGCTTTGTACACACTGGGTCAGCGGTTAACCCTCCGGTGTCTAGTTAGTACAACACCATATAGTCTCCGCCATTACTGAGCTGCAGTTTTTCATCTCTGCATGGTGGACCCTGGGCTGCGAACGCACCTTATACCATCTTTATTATTTGGTGCTTTCCGCCAGCCCCTAACACTATCATATGTAATTTGAAATGGGCAATGCGTGTGGTAAGGTACAAGGAAGTGGATGTGATGCTGATGGTGAGTGCAGAGGCCAAGGCTGTGTGCAAGGTGAAACTGTGCCTGCTGTGGAAGCACAAAAAACCACACACATCATTTCTTGAAGCCAGATGAGTGTGAAAAGGTTGTTGCATGGATAGCAGATAATGTTCACAGTCAGTTTGACAGCACCAGCCTATCTTCTGCACTGTCCAGTCTCAGTAGTGGTGCTTCTGGACGACATAATCCTCACCCTGATCCCTCCCACCATGACGAGTGACTGGAGACAAGGGATCCCACACTTGGGCACACCGAGAGCTGTTCATATCAACATTTATAGATTCTGTCCCCTCGCTCTTTCTGTTTCAAGCAGGACATGAGGAGATTGCAGGTAGCGATGCTCAAATATTTGAGCAGTCACGCTCACAAGAAGGTGTCGGTGGGAAAATGTAATTACTTTTGCAAACAAGTGATGTTGTTAAGTCAGCAAGTCAGCAGGAGGACCAGGGTGTGGACGTGAAAGACAAGGAAGTCACTGACCCAACTTGGGAAGGTGACATGCAGAACGTCTACAGCAGCGCAGATGGGGAGGGACCCACAGCACCACAACAGGTAGGAAGAGGCAGTAGGGTGGCCAGAGACACAAGGTGGGCCTGTTTTCCAGAGCACCAATATGGGTGAAATTGCCAGGCCAAGGGTTAGGTGTTCCCAGGTCTGAAGTTTTATTAAAGACAGTCCAGTTAACCCAAAAAGGCCATTTTCAACATCTGCCATGCCAGCATTAGAAGAGGCAGCACAACTACCAGCCTGACCACCACAAGCTCATGCACATGACAGCAAAGCACCCGATTATTTGGCCTGAATGCCAGGGTCCAGAAACAGTGTCTGGTGGTAACACCACTGCATTTTCCCCTGCTCCACGTGCACGCCAATCCCCTATCCATGACTCAGTCAAAGATGTTTCTCACCTTGCACCTGTCATTGCATACTTGCAATCACCATCAACAACCCCAACCACATCTCTTTGTCCCAGCGCAGCATTCAGTTGTCCCTACCCCAGTCCTTGGAACACAAACGTAAATACGCATTCATCGACTCACAGGCCACATTACTAGACAGCCACATTTCCAGACTGCTTGCCCTGGAAATGTTGCCATTTAAGCTTGTGGAGACAGAACCTTTCCCCAAACTCATGGCGGCGGCTGTCCCTCAGTACTTGGTCCACAGCCGCCACTATTTGTCCTGGTGTGCCGTTTCTACCTTACATAAGCACGTGTCCCATAACATCAGCAATGTCCTGACTAATGCTGATACTGGGAATATCCACTTAACCACAGACATGTAAGCAAGTGCTTGTTTCCAGGAACACTACATTTCCTTGATGGCACACTGGGTGAACATTGTGGAAGCTGGGACCCAGTCCCACCCTGGGACGGAACACGTGCTACAGACACTGAAGATTGATTGCCCTGGTTCAATTAGGGTTTCCCCCACCTTCTACAGCAGTTCCTGCACCTTCTCCTCACCCTCCATTTCTGAAACGTCAACATCAGCTGCAAGCTGGAACCACTGCAGCATACATTGCCGAGGCCAAGCCTCAATGGGCTCTGCTGAAGCAATTTCTGCTTAAGTGACAAACCGCACACCACTGCAGAGTTGTTTAAAGGTCCAACAGTCCAGATTCATCTGTGGCTCTCACCCCTGACCCTACAATCTGGCATAGTCGTGTGTGACAATGGCCATAATCTGATGGCAGCTCTAAAACTTGGCAACCTCGCTCATGTACAGTGGGAAAAAAAGTATTTAATCCGCCACCAATTGTGGCGTGGAGCCCTAGATCGAGGGAGATTATCAGTGGTCTTTTATGTCTTCCATTTTCTTATTATAGCTCCTACAATTGATTTCATCACACCAATCTGCCTGCCTGTTGCAGATTCCATCTTCCCAGCCTGGTGCAGGGCTATCATTTTGTTTCTGGTGTCCTTAGTCAGCTTTTTGGTCCTCACCATAGTTGAGTTTGGAGTGTGACTGTTTGAGGTTGTGAACAGGTGTCTTTTATACTGATAGCAAGTTCAAACAGTTGCCATTACCAGGTAATGAGTGGAGGACAGAGGAGCCTCTTAACCCCTTTCTGTTATGTGACGTACTATCCTGTCCATGTGCCCTGGGACTTATTTCCCAGGGACGGGATAGTACGTCACAGCGATCAGTGGCACCCACGTGGTGAGCGCCGCTGATCGCGGCCGAGTGTCAGCTAATTATCACAGCTGACACCCGGCACAATGTGTCAGGGGTGGTCACGGACCGCCCCCGACACGTTAACCCCTTGCACACCGCGATCAAACACGATCGCGGTGTACCGGGGGTTAAAGGGAAGCATCGACAGTGAGGGGGCTCCCTCCGTGCGTCCCTGAGCCCCCCACAGCAGCGCAATGTGCAGCGCTGCTGCGGGGGGCTCCATCCCTGCAGGTCCCCGAATTCAAGATGGCGACGGGGACCTTCGGGGGCCTGCAGGGAGCTGGCTTCCTCAGTGCCTGCAAAGCGCAGGCATGAGGAAAGCCTATGCAGTGCCTACGATCTGTCACATGACAGTTATGTCCCCCCTGGGACAATGTAACAAAGTTAAAAAAAAAAGGTGTAAAAATAATTTTAAAAAAATTGCTAAATAAAAAAAAAATATTCCCTAATAAATTCATTTTTTGGAAATAAAAAAATAAAATAAAAGTACACATATTTGGTATCGCCGCGTCCGTAATGACCCGCCCTATAAAACTATCCCACTAGTTAACCCCTTTAGCGAACGCCTTAAAAAATAAAAATAAAAAAAAAACTAAGCAAAAAATAATGATTTATTATCATACCGCCAAACAAAAAGTGCAATAACACGCGATCAAAAAGACGCATATAAATATCCATGGTACCCTTGAAAACGTCATCTTGTCCCACAAAAAACGAGCCACCAAACAGCATCATCAGCAAAAAAATAAAAAAGTTATAGCTCGCAGACTAAAGCGATGCAAAAAGAATGATTTTTTATATAAAATTGTTTTCTTTGCATAAAAGCGCCAAAACATAAAAAAACAACCTAAATGAGGTATCGCTGTAACCGTACTAACCCGAAGAATAAAAGGGCTTTATCAATTTTACCGCAGGCGGAACGTTGTAAACGCACCCCCCAAAAGAAATTCATGAAGCGCTGGTTTTTGTTCATTCTGCGTCACAAAAATTGGAATAAAAAGCGATCAAAATATGTCACGTGCCCGAAAATGATACCAATAAAAACGTCAACTCGTCCTGCAAAATACAAGACCTCACATGACTCGGTGGGTAAAATATGGAAAAATTATAGCTCTCAATATGTGGTGATGCAAAAACTATTTTTACAATAAAAAGCGTCTTTTAGCGTGTGACAGCTGCCAAAAATAAAAACCCGCTATAAATAGTAAATCAAACCCTCCGTTATCACCCCCTTAGTTAGGGAAAAATAATAAAATTAAAAGAAAATGTATTTATTTCCATTTTCCCATTAGGGTTAGGGCTAGGGTTAGGGCTAGGGTTAGGGCTAGAGTTAGGGCTGAAATTAGGGTTAGGGGTGTGTTGGGGTTAGGGTTGGAGTTATAATTGTGGGGTTTCCACTGTTTGGGCACATCAGGTGCTCTCCAAATGCAACATGGCATCTGATCTCAATTCCAGACAATTCTGCGTTGAAAAAGTCAAACGGCGCTCCTTCCCTTCCAAGCTCTGCCATGCGCCCAAACAGTGTTTTACCCCCAAATATGGGGTATCAGCCTACTCAGGACAAATTGCAAAACAACTTTTGGGGTCCAATTTCTCCTGTTACCCTTAGGAAAATAAAAAATCGGGGGAAAAAATATCATTTTTGTGGAAAAAAATGATTTTTTTATTTTCACGCCTGGGCGTTATAAACTTCTGTGAAGCCCTTGGGAGTTCAAAGTGCTCACCACACATCTAGATAAGTTCCTTATGGGACCTAGTTTCCAAAATGGTGTCATTTGTGGGGGGTTTCCACTGTTTAGGTACATTAGGGGCTCTCCAAATGCAACATGACACCCGCAGAGCATTCCATCAAAGTCTGCATTCCAAAACGTCACTACTTCCCTTTCGAGCCCCGACGTGTGCCCATACAGTAGTTTTCTCCCACATATGGGGTATCAGCGTACTCTGGACAAATTGGACAACAACTTTTGGGGTTCAATTTCTCCTGTTACCCTTGGGAAAGTAGAAAAAATGGGGACTAAATGATCATGTTTGTTGAAAAAATACGATTTTTTTATTTTCTCGCCCGGTCGTTATAAACTTCTGTGAAACACTGGGGGTTCAAAGTGCTCACCACACATCTAGGTAAGTTCCTTAGGTGGTCTAGTTTCCAAAATGGGTTCACTTGTGGGGGGTTTCCACTGTTTAGGTACATCAGGGATCTCCAAAAGCAACATGACACCCGCTGACCATTCTATCAAAGTCTGCATTCCAAAACGTCACTACTTCCCTTCCGAGCCCTGACGTGTGCCCATACAGCAGTTTTCTCCCACATATGGGGTATCAGCATACTCAGGACAAATTGCACAACAACTTTTCTGGTGCAATTTCTCCTGGTATCCTTGGGAAAATAAAAAATTGGTGACTAAAATATCATGTTTGTGGAAAAAATGTGATTTTTTTTATTTTCACACCCGGGCGTTATAAACTTCTGTGAAGTACGGGGGGTTCAAAGTGCTCACCACACATCTAGATAAGTTCCTTGGGGGATCTAGTTTCCATAATGGTGTCATTTGTTGGGGATTTTCACTGTTTTGGTACATCAGGGGCTTTCCAAACGCGACATGGTGTCCGATCTCAATTCCAACCAAAAACGTCAAATGGCTCTGCTTCCCTTCCGAGCTCTGCCATGCACCCAAATAGTCGTTTACCTCCACATGTGGGGTATCAGCGTACTCAGGACAAATTGCACAATAACGTTTAGGGTCCTGTTACCCTTGGAAAAATAAGACTTGAGGGTGAAAAGATCATTTTTGTGGAAAAAATATGATTTTTTAATTGTACCGCTGTACGTTATAAACTTCTGTGAAGCCCTTGTGGGTTCAAAGTTCTCACCACACATCTAGACAAGTTCCTTGGGGGGTCTAGTTTCCAAAATGGGGTCACTTGTGTGGGGTTTCCACTGTTTAGGTACATCAGGGGCTCTCCAAACGTGACATGGCGTCAGATCTGAATTCCAGACAATTTTGCATTGAAAAAGTCAAACGGCTCTCCTTCCCTTCTGAGCTCTGCTATGTGCCGAAAGAGTGGTTCCCCCCACATATCAGGTATCAGCGTACTCAGGACAAACTGCACAATAACTTTTGCAGTCCAATTTCTCCTGTTACCCTTGGTAAAATAAAAAAAATTGAATCTAAAGAATTGTTTTTGTGAACAAAAGTTAAATGTTCATTTTTTTTAAATATTCAAAAAATTCCTGTGACGCACCTGAAGGGTTAATAAACTTCTTGAATGTGGTTTTGAGCACCTTAAGGGGTGCAGTTTTTAGAATGGTGTCACTTTTGGGTATTTTCTATCATAGTGGCTCCAAATGTGATGTGGTCCATAAAAATAAAATGGTTTTGCAAAAATGAGAAATCGCTGGTCAACGTTTAACCCTTATAACTTCCTAACAAAAAAATTTTGGTTCCAAAATTGTGCTGATGGAAAGTAAACATGTGGGAAATGTTACTTATTAAGTTTTTTGTGTGCCGTATCTCTGTGATTTAAGGGCATAAAAATTCAAAGTTGGAAAATTGTGAAATTTTAAAAATGCTCGCCAAATTTCCATTTTTTTCACAAATAAACGCAAGTTATTTGAATGAAATTTTACCACTATCATGAAGTACAATATGTCATGAGAAAACAGTGTCAGAATCACCAGGATCCATGAAGCGTTTCATAGTTATTACCTCACAAAGGGACAGTGGTCAGAATTGTAAAAATTGGCCTGGTCATGAACGTGCAAACCACCCTTGGGGATTAAGGGGTTAAAGAAGGTACAGGTCTGTGAGAGCCAGAAATCTTGCGTGTTTTTAGGTGACCAAATACTTATTTTCCACCATAATTTGAAAAATAAATTTTGCCAAATCAGACAAGGAGATTTTCTGGATTTGTTTTCTCATTTTGACTCTCATAGTTGTGGTATACCTATGATGTCAATAACAGGCCTCTCTCATCTTTTTAAGTGGGATAACTTGCACAATTGGTGGCTGACTAAATACTTTTTCCCCACTGTACCTACCTACACTATTTGCTCAACTTAGTGGTCCAGCAGTTTCTCAAAGACATCCCTGATCTGCCTGAGCTCAGGTAAAGCTGTCACTCCCCTGGCAGTGCTACAGCAGTGTTTTCAACTTCAAGCTGACCAACCAGTGTCACCATGTATTGGATCTCAACATTACACACATTGTCAAGGAACAAACCATACTTAAAATTTGAAAGTTTTATTATAGATATATTAAAAGATAAAAAGGCTTAAGAAAAATAAACACAAGATGTACCATGTAGGGGGAACTCCAGTGCTGTCCTGCACTATGGAATAAAAGCTATACAAATGTATTATCAGTAGCCAGGTGTTATATCAAAAAAATCACTTGCTCTTACAGCAGATAAATAAATCAATTAAATAAGTCCCATAGTATGAATAACACCTGGGTGCTGAAAAGATGGGAAAAATACCACAATTAAAGAGGCCCACTATAGACTCGTAAATAAGGTAAGTCCCTGTAGATGTTTGAAAATAAACATTAAATTGCAAGGTATTTGATCATATTACCTCATCACACTAGGGCAGCAAATGAAGCAGGATAGTCCCGGTGTTCCCCCTCACCCCGACGCACGTTTCACCCTTAGCTTCTTCCGGAAGACTAGTTTATTAGACTAGTCTTTGTTGTTGTTGCATATCTATGTGAAGTGCCAGCTAGATTATGTTTGGACATTTTTTGAATTAATACATTGGCAAGGCTTTGTGAGCAGCAGAGGGCAGTAGTTGAATACCAGCTACAGCATGACATTCAGCATTTCGCACTGTGTCCACACACAAGTTAATGAGTAGGTATGGATGTCTGACATCTGTGTGGCTTTGAGGACTCGACAAAGATGGTGAGCAGCGATGACGCCATAATCAGTGTAACCATCCGGCTTCTCTGTCTTCTGAAAACGCTCACTGCTTACAATTAAAGAGGAGGCTTCGCAGGGGGAACAAGTTGAGAGAGAGCAAGAAACTATACATAGCCCAGACTCATTTCATCTTCTCAATGCAGATTGGTTGATAATAAAGAGGAGGAAGCGGAACAGGAGCTGGATGCCTGTTTTCAGACCGTACCACTCACACAATCTTCATCTTATCTTTTCAGTATTGATGGCCTGAAGATGAGCAGGAAAGGAAGGATGAGGATGAAGAGGAGAAGATGGACAATCGTCCTCTTGCTGGAGACAGGGAAGTCTTGGCTGTTGGCAGTCTGGCACACATGGCTAAGTTAATGTTCCGCTGCCTTTCCTGTGTCCCTCGCGTTGTATGCATATTGGCCAACACTAATTACTTGTTGGTCACCCTTTTAGACCCACGCTACAAGAAAAACTTTCCATCTCTCCTTCCCATGGCGGAGAGGTCTAATAAAATGTTGTAGTACCAGAAGGCTCTAGTTAAAGAATTATTTAAAAAATTCCCATCTGACAATGTTAGCGGCAGACATAACTGTTCCTTGGACAACCAAGGTGTAGAAATGAGGGAGACACACACCAAATTCTGCAGAGGCAGGGTAACACTATCAAAGGTCTGGGACAGTTTACTCCAACCCTCCCATCACCCAGGCCTTTATTTGTGGCTTACTTCAACAAGGAAGGAAAAGTTTTGCAAGATGCTGGAGGAATAACTTACCGACAGTAACAGCATCCTCCGTGATTTCTCTGTGCCTGACAACTATTTGGTATCCAATCTAGACATGTGAGTGAACTGTCTTTCTACATGGAGCTCCTGACCTGCCCTGCCACTAGTGTTTTGTCAGAGTGGGTTTTTAGTGCCGCCGGGGGTATTATAACTGAGAGGCGCATCCACCTGTCAACTAAAATTACTGAAAAAGACTGGATTCACCCAGATTTCTCAACACCACCGGATGACATCAGCGGAAAATAAGCTAAAATCCAGTGTGGGTTTTTTGGTCAAGCTACCTTTGCAACAATTTTTTTTACGCTTGTTTATGATGTCCGCAATAAGAATTTTGAGAGGCGTTACTTCTAACAATCCTTGATATATATGTATACACCTCATGCACTTAGTGCATGTGCATTACCAGTCTAGGATACCCACTCCTTAATAATGGGAAAAATATATTTTGAGGCCATCCACTATGTCTCTTTAAAGGGGTATTGGAGTGCCTCCTACTAATTTGTGACATCTCTTGCACTTACGCTTTATCAGTCTAGGAGATCAACTCCTTAGTAATGGAAAATAATGCTTTTCTGAGGCTCCACCTTCTAGTTGTGGGAACAGTTTTGGAAACAAAAAGAGCCTGTGGGTTCTATCAGTAAATGATGCAGTGCCTTGTGGGCTGTCAGGTGGTTGTCACATAGGGAATGCTCACACTGCATACAGAATTTTACAGCCGGGACAGGAAACTTTGCACAGTAAGTACAGAAGATCCTGGTCTCCAGCTTATCAGGCTGAACAGATGTGAAACACTCCTTTATGCTGCTACATTAAATTAATAGTTTTTTTCAGGGCTAATTCAAATAATTCTATTTTCTAAAAATACATCTTATCTGCAATTCGTGTAGGGTGAGCTGTTGCTGTAGGGGTAGCGTATTACAGGCATCTAGTCAAAGATTATTGCTTTATAGTCCTTGCTGCTGCAACCTAGCAAGGTAACATCTATTCTATTCCTTATTAGAGGTCAGAATACCAGGAAGATAGTGGATCATAGCACAAGGAGTTAAACAGTCAGATGGTCAGAACAAAGTCAAAGATCAGGCAGAAGCAAAAACTCAAGGCACAGGGAGTACAAACCTTACTAGCTGAGTGTATGTCTGGCAGAGGTCTGGGTGAAGCAGCTCATTTAAGTAGCATGGCAATCACCTAGGATAGTGAACACTTGGAGACAGCTGACTCCTCCTAGTCACAGATTGGATAGTTGAGCTGTCAATCAACACATGACAGCTCAGCATGCCCCTGGATCAGATTGATCAGATTGGATGGCCAAGCTGTCAGTATCTGCATCCCAGACACACTGAGGGGTGGAACTGTGACAACTGTAAAAAATTTTAGAAAAATAAGCAGGTGGACGCAGGTTAGTCAGGGTTTTGGACCTTTGTGAGAAAACTGCCCCACTCTGATCTCCAAAGCATCCACTTCCACAATGGTTCTTTGAGATCAGGTTGGATCAGAATGGGTGCGGATATAAAACACTGCTTTAATCTTTCAAAAGCCCTGGTAGCACATGGCAACCAAACCTTGAGATTCGCCCCCTTACCTGTAAGGTCTGTAAGTGGTTTAGAAATCTGCCAAAACCCCTTGATAAATTTTCTTTAATAGTTGGAGAATCCCAGAAAACGCTGCAATGCCTTAAGATCGCAAGGTTTAACCCAATCAATAATGGCCTGCACCTTCCCAGGGTCCATGTTAAACCCTTCTGCTCGCAAGATAAACCCAAGAAAAAGATATCCTGAACAGAAAAAACAAATTTCTCTAATTTAGCAAGCAAAGAGTTCTCCCTGATTGAGAAAATTAAATGCCCCTGTACCAGATTGGATGGCAAAGTTGTCAATCAACGTACTGACAGCTTCAGCACACCCCTCTACCCCTCTACTGAATTAGATGGCCGAGCTATCAGTAACTGTATCCCAGACACACTGATGGGTGGAACTGTGACATTGACTCTCTATAAATTGTGAGGGTCGCCGGATGGCCTTCCAAGTTTCAAACTTTACAGTATTAATATGAATAAGAAAATTTGCCCACCTCACATCTATAAATTATATTGCAGTGAGGGCTGCCTGATGGCCCTGAAAAAAAACTTTGTGACATTCAGAGTCCCTCCTTCACTAATTAATCTGGATATGTCTGATCATGTCTCACACACCACATGGCCAGATAAGGTAGTAAAATGCTAAAATTACATTTCCTGGTGAGTGTTTTTTTAAACGTGCAAAATTGCAGCAAAAACACTATGTGTGAACATAGCCCAAAGTGTGGAGGAGCATCTTTTATTATTTATTTATTTTGCCTTATATGCAAGTCATTATTCTGGAAAGAATATTTGAACTTTGAATGGTTATTAAAGAAGAACCAGAAAGTGGATTCCTCCACCAAATGATTAATTTGATATGTATTACAGTGACATTACAGCCATGTAGTTATTTTACATTACAAAATGGTACTGCTATGTTCTCTTTGAAGGTAATTTCTCAGTTAGACCTGTCATCAACAATAATGTCTAAACTGATATACTGTATGCATTGACTTACTTTTTACTTACTTTTCTTTGTTTTGATGGAAGCTGCAGCTGCCTTTCACTGCTGGTGAAGGGGTCAGCTTGCTTTTTGGCTAGTGTATTACCCTATAGAACCATGTGCCTGCAGCTATGTAAATATGAAAAGCCTCACTTTGCCATAGGTTATGTTCAGCTTTATAAAGGGAATCTGCAGGTTAGCAGCATTATAAACCTGCTCAGTGCAGGGCCGATTTTAGACAAAAAGGGGCCCCAGGCAAAATTCAAAGTGGGGCCTGTTATGAATGAGTCACCGTAGGAGGCAAAAACAGAAATACTAGCTAAGTCCAGAAAACCAGAGAAGTTGGCAGCTATCGGATTGCAGACCCCTGAACCTAACAACAACAACTAGCAGTAGCTGTGGGGGGTTCCTACGGTGCCCTAGACCCCTCGATCACAGCCTGAGAACTACATAGCCTAAAGACAGAAAGGGAAATCTAAACTGCCCCAGAGCAGACCTCAAAGCAATAGGCAGCCCACAACATATAATGACGGTGAAGCAAAATGAAAAAACACTCACACAGATAGAAAGATAGGCTGAGCTAACTAAATAGGACAGAATAGAAAAGCTGCTGTCTGCAATCCGCCATAACCCTCTCAAAAACAAGAGCCAACAGACTGATAGGGAAAAAAGCCCTGAAGACGCTAGGCTTCAAAAAGACTATATCAGTACTCAGGTATTTTCTGAAGAAAGAGCAAAAAGGAATTCAGCTCAGCCAGCAGGGAAAGGCAGAAATCCAGAAAAACAAGGCAAAACAAAACCAAAACACAAATGCAAAAAGTAGAGCAGAAAACTTAGCTTTTGAGGAGCAGGAATCAGACTGGTCTCCAAGAATCCCTCAGAGTAATCACCCGCAAGGCAGAAGGGCGTCGGCTGCCTTATATCCAGTCAGCAATTCCAGTCACCCAGTCATCATCATTCTGCTCAGGTCCTCTGTAATCAGCCTCACTACCTTCCTTCACCAGAAGAGGGAGTTCATCAGACCTCCATGGTGAAGGGAAAATGAACTCACAACAGTACCTCCCCCTTGAGGAGGGGTCACCGAACCCTCATCCACGCCACCATGGTGATCAGGGTGAGCCCGATGAAAGGCACGCACCAATCTTTCGGCATGAATATCAGAGGCAGAGACCCAGGAATTATCCTCCTGACCATAACCCTTCCACTTAACCAAATACTGGAGTCTCCGTCTAGCCAGACGGGAATCCAGTATCTTCTCTACCTCATATTCCATGTTACCTTCAACTAATACAGGGTCCGGAGATGCCACCCCAGGAACAACTGGTTCAACAAACCTCTTCAACAAGGACTTATGAAACACATTATGAATTTTAAATGTGACAGGAAGAGCCAAACAAAAAGAGACCGGATTAATAATCTCCAAAATCTTGTAAGGTCCACTAAATCTAGGCTTAAACTTAGGAGAAGACACCTTCTTAGCGATATTTTTTGATGATAACCAAACCATATCACCAACCTTAAACTGGGGACCAATGGTCCTATGTCGGTTGGAAAACCGCTGGGCCTTTTCCTGGGAGAGAGATAACTTATCCACCACTTGGTCCCAGATCTGGTGCATTCTCTCCACCACAGTGTCAACACCTGGGCAGGCAGAAGGCTCCACCTGCCCTGAAGAAAATCGAGGGTGAAACCCAAAGTTACAAAAAAATAGGTGACATCAAAGTGGCAGAACTAGCTCTATTATTTAAAGCAAATTCAGCCAAGGGCAAAAATGAAACCAAATCATCCTGATCAGCGGAAATAAAACATCTCAAATAAGACTCCAAGGTCTGGTTTGTTCTCTCCGTCTGCCCATTGGTCTGAGGGTGAAAAGCAGAGGAGGACAACTGAATTCCCAGCTTGGAACAGAAAGTCCTCCAAAATCTAGACACAAACTGAACTCCTCTGTCAGATACAATGTTCTCAGGAATCTCGTGCAAGCGAACCACCTGTTGCAAAAACAGGGGCACCAACTCAGAGGATGATGGCAACTTAGGGAGTGGTACAAGATGAACCATCTTAGAGAACCTATCACAAATCACCCAAATAACAGTCATTCTCTGAGAGACAGGCATATCAGAGATGAAATCCATTGAAATATGGGTCCATGGCCTCCTGGGGACCGGCAAAGGCATCAACAACCCACTAGAGCGAGAATAAGGTTTAGACCGGGAGCAAGTCCCACAGGACTGCACAAAATTCCTGACATCACGAGACAAGGCGGGCCACCAAAAAGACCGACTCACCAGATCTCTAGTACCAAAAATACGTGGATGACCAGCCAATGCAGAGCAATGAACTTCAGACATCACTCTCTTCTTCCACTGGTCAGGAACATACAACTTTCCACTGGGACAACGCTCAGGTTTGTCCTCCTGGAACTCTTCCAGAGCACGTCTCAAATCGGGCGAGATGGCAGAAAGAACTACCCCTTCACCTAAGATGGTAGCAGGCTTGGTCACCACAGGAGAATCAGCAAAGAAGCTCCTAGAGAGGGCGTCTGCCTTGACATTCTTAGTGCCAGGAAGAAAAGAGACCACAAAATCAAAACGTGTAAAAAACAAGGCTCACCTAGCCTGTCTAGGGTTCAAGTGTTTGGCCGACTCCAGGTAAATCAAATTCTTGTGGTCAGTGAGGACCACGACTTGATGTTTAGCTCCCTCCAACCAATGTCTCCACTCCTCAAATGCCCATTTCATGGCTAACAGTTCCCGATTCCCCACATCATAGTTACGTTCAGATGGGGAGAACTTTCGGGAAAAGAAAGCACAGGGATTCATTTTAGATGTTACAGGATCCTTTTGGGACAAAACAGCTCCTGCACCAATCTCAGAAGCGTCCACCTCTACCTGGAACGGGAGTGAGACATCAGGTTGCCGCAAAACCGGGGCAGAAGTGAATCTTCGCTTCAGCTCCTGAAAGGAAGAAACAGCCTCCGGAGACCAATCCAACACATCAGCACCCTTTTTAGTCAGATCAGTCAATGGCTTAGCAATACTAGAAAATTTTGCTATAAATTTCCGATAAAAATTAGCAAAACCCAAAAACTTCTGGAGGGCCTTCAAAGAAGTGGGCTGAAACCAATCATAAATGGCCTAGTTGACGGAGACAAAATAAATCCCAAAAATGAAATCCTCTGTACCCCAAAAAGGCATTTCGATCCTTTGACATACAGGGAATTCTCCCTCAAGATCCGGAACACAGTCCGAACATGTTCCACATGAGAATCCCAATCCTTCGAGAAGATCAAAATATCATCCTGATAGATAATCAAAAATTTATCCACAAAGTCTCGGAAAATGTCGTTCATGAAGCACTGGAAGACAGAAGGGGCATTAGTGAGCCCAAAAGGCATCACCAGGTACTCAAAATGTCCCTCTGGAGTATGAAACGCCATCTTCCATTCATCCCCATGCTTAATGCGGATAAGATTATACGCCCCCCTGAGGTCAAGCTTGGTAAACCAGCAAGCACCTTCAACTCTGGAGAATAGATCCAAAATCAGGGGCAACAGATACTGATATTTAATAGTAATTTTGTTGAGGGCACGATAATCAATACAAGGCCTTAATGAACCATCCTTTTTGGCCACGAAAAAAAAAAACGGCACCTAAGGGTGAAGAGGATGGTCTAATATGACCCTTCTCCAACGCCTCCTTAATATAGGATCGCATAGCCTCGTGCTCGGGTACAGATAAATTGAAGAGCCGACCCTTAGGAAATTTACACCCCGGGCTCAGTTCAATTGCACAGTCATAACTCCTATGAGGAGGCAAAGACGCAGACTCATTCTCACTAAATACATCATAAAAGTCCGCCAAACAGTCAGGAACATCATGCGACTGAGGAGAGGTGGAAAAAAACGGAGCCTCACTAAGGGCACACCGACAACCCCAACTCACCACAGACAAAGATTTACAATCCAAAACTGGATTATGAATTTGCAACCAGGGAAACCCCAGAACAATGGTATCATGCAAATTATGCAACACCAAAAATCTACAATTTTCTTGATGGTCTGGGGTGACCCGCATGACCACCTGGGTCCAAAACTGAGGTTTATTTTTCGCCAAAGGAGTAGCATCAATCCCCCTCAAAGGGATAGGCGTCTGCAGAGGTGTCATCGGAAATCCACAACGTTTAGCAAAATCCAAGTCCATTAGGTTCAGGGCTGCTCCCGAATCCACAAAAGCCTTGGCGGAAAATGTGGACAGGGAGCAGATCAGAGTAATTGCCAGAAGAAACAGGTTGAACACCACCCACAGAAAACGTGTGTGCAAAACGTTTCTCTCATTTAGGACAGACAGAAATAATATGCGAGGCATCTCCACAAAAAAAACACAGCTTATTACGCCTTCTGAACTCCTGACGTTGCTCCCTGGACAAAACTCTATCACATTGTATAGGTTCAGACACTTGTTCAACCGGTGGCAACACTTCTCGTGCAGTCCTGCGTTCACGTAAACGCCGATCAACCTGAATGGCTAATGACATAGAATCGTCAAGACCAGAGGGAACAGGAAATCCCACCATAGTATCTTTTACGGCTTCTGACAAACCCTTCCGAAAGAGAGCTGCCAAGGCATTATCATTCCAGGTAGTAAGGACCGCCCACTTTCGGAATTTTTGACAGTACAATTCTGCAGAATCTCGACCCTGGCTCAATGCCAACAGGGTCTTTTCAGCCTGATCAATAGCATTAGGTTCGTCATACAACAACCCCAAGGCTTGAAAAAATGCGTTCACATTAGTCAGAATAGGATCATCTGGTTTCAAAGAAAACGCCCAATCTTGGGGATCGCCACGTAGCAAAGAGATGACAATTGTAACCTGCTGCACGGAGCTCCCTGACGAGTTAGGCTTCAAGGCAAAAAATAATTTACAATTATTTTTGAATTTCAAAAATTTAGACCGATCCCCAAAAAACACATCAGGAGTAGAGATCTTTGGTTCAGCAGCATGTGAATGAGCAAGGTAGGCGGAAATTCCCTGCACTTCCGCAGCGAGCTGCTCCACACGATCAGACAATTGCTTTATCTCCATTGAGAGAAAAAAAAATTCCCCCTACGGCCTCAGAGATATAGAGGAAAAAATATACACACTTTTTTTTTTTTTTTTTTTACAATTCTTTCCTGCTAAGACACAGAAACAGAACACAGTATGACAAACGTGCATAAATACTCTGTTGTAAAATATATGTAACTGTAAGTAGCAAGTGCTAGTAAAAGATGTTAACAAAACCAGGGTATTTTGTTGATACGTTTTTTTGCAAAAAAATGTACGCTAAGCCACTCCGCTGCGTCAAGGCATACCCTTCTCGGAGCAGTCCTATCTAATATATTGTGAATAATACCTTCATGAGCAGGGTTCAGAAAGGTGCTGCCCGTTATGGGCTCGCTGGGCAAAATGGCTTTTTATGCATGTCCCAAAAGAGAGAGGCGGGGATCTCTTGGGTGGTGTGAACAGGGTCTTATTGACCCGTTCAGTTTTTGTGCATGTGTCATGTGTTCTGAATCTATTGATTTCTTGCTTATGCAAGCTTTGGGAGATCCCCGCCTCTATCTTTTGGGACATATCCAGTCAGCAATTCCAGTCACCCAGTCATCATCATTCTGCTCAGGTGCTTTGTAATCAGCCTCACTACCTTCCTTCACCAGAAGAGGGAGTTCATCAGACCTCAATGGTGAAGGGGAAAATGAACTCACAACAGGGGCCCCCAATCCTGAAATATTCCACCAACAACACTGTTAGGTCCCCTTCACATGTCCATATAAAACATGTACGTGTTACACCAATATCGGTGTGCCGTCCATGTGCCATCCGTGTTTTTCCAGTATGCATACTGGAAATGAAATTACAAAGCTTCTCACATACTTTCCATGTTAAACAGAGACGGCACATGTACAGCACATGGACGGCATGTTTACATGGACCCATAGACTTGTATTGGCCCTTGTCATCTGTGCTGTTGGGAAAACACGGACATGAGTGCAGCACCGTAGGTCAAATAGGGGACATGCACATCCGTGAAAAACATAATAGGTCATGTAAGGGGGCTGTACAGTCACATAATAGAAAACAGCAGAATTGCCGTCTTTTTCTACTTCCTACCTCACAAACAGCAGAATAAAAAGTGATAAAAAAAGTCACCCCAAGCTACTCTGCTAAGTCCCCTCTGGCTCCGTTGCTGATGGTTAGGGGTCCCTGATGGTTATTATTCACTTTGCTGCTATAATATAAGGTGCTGCCACAAGACCACTGCAGCCCACTGCAAAGACTGGCAGAGAACCCCGGAGCCACAAGTCCACTGAAACCCAGTACTGACAGAGACCCATGGAGCCACAAGACCCCTGCTACCCAGTGCTGAGACTGGCAGAGACCCACGTAGCCACAAGACCCCTGCTACCCAGTGTTGAGACTGGCAGAGACCCACAGAGCATCAGTGCTGGAGCCGCGGGGGATTTATAATTTCATGCTAATTATTTTTACATTATCAGAAAACCCCTGTAGTGTCTGTTCACACTCACCATTTTTGCTGCGGATTGATCTACAGTGTTTGCAGGAAATATTCTGTCTTTTTGCAGCCTTTTCACTTGCATTTTTGTTTCTCATTCATTTGAATAGGGAAAAAAGCGCTGCAGAAATGCTGAAAGACGATAGCAAAAGATTTATTAAAAAAAGTGTATTGTGGCCGGTGTCTATGGCTGTCCGGTGTCCGTGTCTGGCAGGTGTCTATGTCTGGCCGGCGTCCGTGTCTGGCCGGCGTTCATGTCTGGTCGGCGTCCGTATCTGGCCGGTGTCTGTGTTTAGAAAGCGTCCATGTCTGGCCGGCGTCCATATCTGACCGGTGTCTGTGTCTGGCTGCTGCACTGGGACAGGTCAGAATAGTATAGTAGATTGCACTATTCTACACAATAGGATATTAAGCCCTGTTCACACAGCGCTTCTACAGTGCGTCCGGGGGATCTGCCTGAATTTCCCTAAAATAGGATTCACATAAACATAAAACTCAGACGAGGCCACAGACTGCACTGACACAAGCAGAGGTCAAAAGAATTTTTTTTTTCTGAAATTGACTTTTATTTTCTTCGGGTATTTGTACACGGTCAGGAATTTGCAGCAATTTGGATGCAGCCTATGTCCGCTGCCGGCTATTGAATACAGGTGACTCCACATGTGATCACTGAATTGTGCATCTCCGCGGGTGAGCCGTGGGCCTCTGTGGATGCATAAAGGACATGGCATTTCTTGAGATCCCATCCACTATACTGTAACATCTGGACGCTGCACAAGTACACAGCGTCCAACCCGCAGCGATTACTGATCGTGTGCACCTACCTCAGAGTCTGTTTGTGTTTTTTCGTCTAAAAGCGTCCACTTTTCTGTGGCAGTTTGTACAGATGGACACGTTCAGAAAAAAAAGCATCATATGTGGAATTCATGTGAACTCCATTCCTGTCATTGCAATCTATGGTTCTATACAGGATTCAGGCAGAACGCACCGGGAGCAGTAAAGAAAGACAGTGTGAACAGGTCCTAATGTAAAACACAGGCATTAGATGTAAACTGCTGATCCCTGTTATGGCGACACTAGAGTTACAGAACTATATATGCAGCACATATACACAGATATGCACTATACATGGACACACAATATATACTTTATAAATATAGAAACATACACTACATATTGTACAGTATATACAGTATACAGATACAGTGTGTAAAAGGACAAATATAAGGTATATACACACAGAAACATTCAGTTTATATAGCAGTATATATATACAATATACACAGACACATATTATATACTGTATGTACATACAGTATATATATACACACACAAATGCACCACAGATATACACAATCATACTATATACTGTATATATGTACACACATACTATATACACATATACAGACACACACTGTATACTACCCATGTACACACACAGATATACATATATATGTATACTTACCAGGTCCTGATGTCACTTGTATAGATCTCAGGACAGTGATGTAGGAGCAGCCATGATGAGGAGGAGGGGACACACACAGGGCTGCAGACATCATGTCCTGCCCCCACGTCTGACCTCTGCTGTGCTGTGCCCCCCCTCACTCTCAACTTATAACCGTACACTGAAGGGGAGATAGAGGGGGGATTGGAGGGGGTTTGGGAGAGACGATCAGGGACTGCAGAGGATGCATAGCGTTATTCACTGTAAGGAATGCTGTACAGTACACCCTCTGGGAACTTCATAAACGGGCTGCAGACACAGGGGTCCCTTTTGTGGGTGGGGGCCCCAGGCAACTGCCTTGTCTGCCTGCGCCAAATGCCGGCACTAGCGCAGTGTCCAAACTTAGCTGAACGCTGCAGGACGGATATTAACTTCATTCATGGGATTGGCGCCGGCGCTGGTTCAGTCACCACTTTGAGTATACAGAGTGGCAGTTGTAACCGTGCCCACTGCAATGACTAACACTCACTCTGCAATGGGGTGAGTTGTCAGGATTGGGGGGCGTGATTACAGCAGCTGCTTTTTATGCAAAGAGTAGTGCCTGAACCAATGCTGGTAAGTTCGGATATGTGAGTGCACCAGGCAGGTTATTAACACTGTTAACCTGCAGCTTAATCCCATAGCTTCAGGTTAATAGCATTTTTTCTGGAGACAAGTTTCCTTTAACTCTGCAGTGGAAAAACACTAAACAAAAGTATGACTGTCACATAATTCTAACCAACAAATAAAACAGCACTCTATAGTGCTACAGCATGCAAACATGAAATATAAAATTTGAATTGCATTATTGCTCTAGAAAATATGAAAAATTGACAATACTTAGTGCACAAATTGGCCCATTCATGTGTATCTGGCAGCCACGATAATGCGATTCTTGTTCCTTGGAACCTATATAATGTGAATCCTCTCTCCTAAAATCTACATTTCTATGGGAAAGTAGGATCCTGCAGTAATTAAAACACCTGAGGCTGAGGGGTGGAGTGTTCAGTCAGAGAGCCAGTGTATACAAATATCAAAAGACTGACTGTCACTTTCAAACAGGTGTAAACAGGTGCTTACCAAGAGTAGCCATCTCCATATATAACCAGGAAATAAAGCAGCACTCTGTAGCGCTATAACAAGCAAACATGAAATGTATGCTATATGTAGCTCAACAAAGTGCTGCTTTATTTGTTGGTAATAACGGAAGATGGCTACTCTTGGTAAGCAGTGCAACTGTTCACACCTGTTTTCTGTTTGAAAGTGATGGTCAGTCTTTTGATATTTATCACATAAATCTAACAGTTGGAAGAGTTGTCAGCAGGCTTTCTCTTTTGCAAGTACCTGTAAGTTTTGAACTTTGGATAATTGTTTGCATCATCATTAGACAGTATGTTAGCCCTCAACAGAAAATAAGGCTTGACTATACAATTTCACTGTGGACATTTGTGCTGCACTCCTTTAGGAGAAAAAGAAAATATCTAATGTGTTATTAAGGAAAATAACAACTTGAAAACTTTTAAAATCTCTAATACTGAAAATTCCTAAAAGTTTATCCATCTAAAATGTCGGTGTGCAATTTATTTTATTTTATTTCCAGTGGCTTTAGTTGCTCCTTAACTGAGTAATATTATTAATTTAATCAAGCTTTAGAAAGCTAAGTATATTTTAGGAAAATGTCACCGACTTTATAGTATTAAATAAGGAAATATGCAAATTCAGCAACAGAAAATAATGTACAATTGCCCTGCCATAAACTCAGTTTGAAGGATGTCTCTGTGACATGACAATAAAACATAGTGGAAATGACTTGACATTATCACAAAAGAACATTGTGACAGTGACAAATCAATTCAGTATGAAGAGCTCTGAGCAAATTGATGGCAGCAATGAACAAAAGTCTTACAACTGTTCCTGTTGATCACAATATACACTCACTGGCCACTTTATTAGGTACACCTGTCCAACTGTGTGTTAAGACTTAATTTCTAATCAGCCAATCACATGGCGGCAACTCAGTGCATTTAGGCATGTAGACATGGTCAAGACAATCTCCTGCAGTTCAAACCGAGCATCAGTATGGGGAAGAAAGATGATTTGAGTGCCTTTGAACGTGGCATGATTGTTGGTGCCAGAAGGGCTGGTCTGAGTATTTCAGAAACTGCTGATCTACTGGGATTTTCATGCACAACCATCTCTAGGGTTTACAGAGAATGGTCCGAAAAAGAAAAAAAATCCAGTGAGCGGCAGTTCTGTGGCCGGAAATGCCTTGTTGATGCCAGAGGTCAGAGGAGAATGGGCATACTGGTTCGAGCTGATAGAAAGGCAACATTGACTCAAATTGCCACCCGTTACAACCAAGGTAGGCAGAAGAGCATCTCTGAACGCACAGTGCGTCGAACTTTGAGGCAGATGGGCTACAGCAGCAGAAGACCACACTGGGTACCACTCCTCTCAGCTAAGAACAGGAAACTGAGGCTACAATTTGCACAAGCTCATCGAAATTGGACAGTAGAAGATTGGAAAAACGTTGCCTGGTCTGATGAGTCTCGATTTCTGCTGCGACATTCGGATGGTAGGGTCAGAATTTGGCGTAAACAACATGAAAGCATGGATCCATCCTGCCTTGTATCAACGGTTCAGGCTGGTGGTGGTGGTGTCATGGTGTGGGGAATTTTTTCTTGGCACTCTTTGGGCCCCTTGGTACCAATTGAGCATCGTTGCAACGCCACAGCCTACCTGAGTATTGTTGCTGACCATGTCTATCCCTTTATGACCACAATGTACCCAACATCTGATGGCTACTTTCAGCAGGATAATGCGCCATGTCATAAAGCTCGAATCATCTCAGATTGGTTTCTTGAACATGACAATGAGTTCACTGTACTCAAATGGCCTCCTCAGTCACCAGATCTCAATCCAATAGAGCATCTTTGGGATGTGGTGGAACGGGAGATTCGCATCAGGGATGTGCAGCCGACAAATCTGCGCCAACTGTGTGATGCCATCATGTCAATATGGTCCAAAATCTCTGAGGAATGCTTCCAGCACCTTGTTGAATCTCTGCCACGAAGAATTGAGGCAGTTCTGAAGGCAAAAGGGGGTCCAACCCGTTACTAGCATGGTGTACCTAATAAAGTGGCCAGTGAGTGTATGTCTCATATTTTGTCAGATTTTAATTTATTTGTAATTACACCCTTACAGAAGTTGTATTTTGTTATTAAGAAGTAGTTTATAAGCTATTCTGATTCATCGTTTGTTTTTAAAAGAAAATAAAACCACAAACTAGATATAACAAACAAAATGTAATGCCGCGCTATAATGACAGCCAGTGACAATGGCTGCCCCTTATCCCTGGCACATGGATAAGAGCATGTGTGAAAAAGCCACGAGATAGCTGGACTAAAAATGAACACAAAAGAAATGCTGAATGTGCCACAAATAAACAGTAATCCAGTCAAAGAGTAGGTACTATAAGTCCAGCCTAGTTGCTTGCAATTATATTCACAGGTTAATTCAAACCTAATCCTATATTATTTATCCAGCAGCTTTTTAATGTAAACGGATTCCCAAACAGCGTGAAAAATCTCTGACATCGAAAAATATCTCTGACAACGAGATCCTTCTCATACCACTAAGTGAGTATCTGGTAACCGGATTCCTTTATATCTCAGTATAGCGCCGTGATTTTCTTTATTTATCATTTATGTAACTCATTTGACTAAAACATTTTTCTTGCACAGTTCAGTCCATCCCTGACCGGGGTATTTTTCTTTGGTGCGATGCGGGGGACAGGTCTGTAAACCCCCAAGGTAGGCCTTGGGCGGGCTACAAGGAATAGTTGATCTGTACGTTGTACCACGTTTTCGGCTACGCCAAACGGATTTTTGTTCTGTGGTCTTTTTTAAAAACACTTGCTTAAGGTTTGACAGAAAACCGAGACGGAGCACCTTAAGAAATGCTAACTATGTACAATTAAAAGTTTTGATCACCCATAG
Organism: Dendrobates tinctorius; assembly: GCF_039654945.1. Taxonomy (NCBI): domain Eukaryota; kingdom Metazoa; phylum Chordata; class Amphibia; order Anura; family Dendrobatidae; genus Dendrobates; species Dendrobates tinctorius. The sequence continues at coordinate 2,850,364 of NW_027361692.1, read as the reverse complement.
TTCAGTGACCCAATTGTCTCTGTAAAACTTTAAGAAATAGTAACGAACACACCTAACCAGGTAACTTCATCAACTATACACAGTCATTTATTGTATCCACTCGTTTATGCTTGCTTTTCAGGGAGACACCTGGGTCTGGCTATCCCTGGCCGGGTGATTCATAGATACAGGCCACATCTGGTGCTACAAAGACCTTATGGCCAACGCGATCATGTACTGTTATATCATGTCCCGCTATAGGTGTTTGAGTGGCTTGTGTTTTCATATCACGCCCCACCACTGGTACAGGGATAGGCATAGAGCTAGATGGCTCAGCAGGGGTTAATTTGGTCTTATGTAACGGTGGCACTGGTAGCTGTTTTTCTCTGGCAGTGATTGGGCTGGGGGGGCAGGCCTGTTCTTTTTTACGTGTAAGGCATACCAACCTTTCCTCCACCAATGCCGGGTGTAAGTGACCCAATGTACAAGTCCCTGTCCGGGTGTCTCACTGACAGATGTGATTCAACATCCCGCCGGTTTACAAAGACGTCATTCACCAGCCCAAACTCTCGTGTGAAGCCCCAGCCTTTTTCAAGGTTAAACTCAATCACAGTGCCCTGCCGCAGAGACCCCTGATAGACACTCTCTGCTCTATGGACCTGCATTTTAGCTTGCCGGTCCTGCTTGTCCATTGCGTGGCGCCGGATTTCTTGCTCTCCTCTGCTTGCTTATGCTCTTTCAGCGCACAGTATTCATCCCAGTTGAGGACCTCTATCTCTGGCTCCCTGAGGGATCCTCTCCAGGGAACCCGATCATATTGTCCCTGGGATTTTTTCACTTGAAAGCCACCCTCTGCGCCTGCACTGCTGGTGATAAATTTTCAGGCTGCAGCATGCATTGTGGCTTTTCTAATCCCGCTGCCCGGTCCCATGCTATGTTATAGTGAGCCCAGCCGGTCGTGGGGGCTGCGGGGACGGGTAGGGGACCCAGCAGGGTTTCATTAGACCCGTTAACCAGGTCAGTTTCAGCTACCATGCTTGATGGTTGGACCTACTCTGACTCTCTCTCTTTCGCCGCGGTCAGAGTCATGTCCTGGAACTCTTGACTCAGCTCACCCTCTGCTGGGCTGTCACCTTCACCTCCCTCCAAGTAGCACGCCGCTGCCACTGTCTCCTGTGCCACCGCCATTACCGCTACTTTTCCTCTTCTCTTCCTCCTGCTTGGTTCTGTCACTTCCCGGGGGCGGGACTTCCTCTCTCTCTCCCATGCTCGTCACTGCATGGCCAGGGGTGGGCCATCCCTGCTGACGGACACCTCTTTACCCCTGGATCATGCAGGCAGTGGGCGGGCATCTTTTTCTGCTCACTCTCTCTGGCCCCCTCCACCGCTCTTCCATCACAGCGCGCGCATGCCTTGTCACTCTGTTATGGCGGTTTCTCTCTCAGCTAGCGTGCGCTGTCTGTGACGCAGCCATCTAACTAGTGCTTGGTAACGGTGACAAAGTAAAGAATGGTGCAGTTATGGTGATCACTTATTAGCCTATGAAATTCTTATCATTTAATACAAATAACGCTCTATTAATGCAATAAATCTCTATTTACACTGAATAACTAAACTTCTGGCACACTATACATGAAAGCTTCTGGCACTCACTATTTTGCGGTCTCTGGCACACAGTACCCAGCTTTGCCAGCCTCTAGGTACCCAGATTTGCCGAGCTCCAAGTACCCAGCTTTGCTGAGCTCGATGATCCTGTTTGTCGTGACACCAAAATGGAATGCCCCGCAGGACCGGGGGTTACTCAGTACTGGGTCTTTCAGGCTCTTTTAAGGGGGAAGTGTCATGGTGGTGATAGTGACCCGCTCCTTGGCCCTGGGTGTCCAATAAAGAAGATGGAAGTTCAAATGAGGGGAAACATGGTAGGATAGTTAATAGGAAAAAGGAGAATCATGACGCCACCCGTGGTATTCGGCTAGGGTAGCGGACGCTGCTATACAGATCCTCTGGAACGGTGGTGGGGCAGCAGCAGAGGTGGTGTAGCTCTCCACGGGCAGAGCTGTGTCCCTGGGCAGTTAAGATAGTGCTTGTGAGCTGGTGACAGTGATGGTGAATGCAGTGTATGGCAGGTGAGTTGTAAATGACACGAAGGACACAGTTGGGTGCAGTTTCAAGGTCTTTACTCACAGTTCCTGCATGCGGTAGCCCACTTGGTACTGTGTCCTCCGAGGGAGGGGTCCGGCAAACCCCCAGGTAGATCAGGAACACCTTTACAAGACTCCTCTTTGTGTTCACCTTTCTAGGCCATGTCAACTCTCTCTCTGCACTGATCTCCTTACCCTCCTGTCCTGCACCTTCATAAGCAGTGTCCCCAATCCAGCAGCCTTGGACCTTACCAGGCCTTGGGGTCCTTTATCTCTACGGCTGCCTTTTAGAGGAATGCTTGTGGATTTGGCTGTCATACTACAGTCACTACAGCCTCCTGCTTACTAGTTGAGCTTTGTTCGGTATACTCCGCTAGACTTAGGGGCCGGCTCCCTCACTCTGGCCAGGCCCTTCCTTTTCAGGATACGGGCCCCACGGTTGGCTTTTGCACTACCCCTGCCCCAGGACCCCTTCTTTCTCACTTAGGAGCTTTATTCCTTCTTAGAGGTATCTCTCTGACTCTACTCTCTCCACGTCCATCCTGCTTATCTGCTGTCTTGCCACCAACTGACTACTCTCTGGAAAGATCTATTTATCTCAGGACTAGCTCCTCCCACTCACTCCTCTGATTGGCTGTTCTAAATCACTCCACTTCCTTAGCTCCTCCCCTTCTACCTACCTTCCCCACTAACTCCCCATCATCCTTTCCTAGCCAGTCTGGGATGAGGCCATCCTCCAGAAGGGTACACCCAGATGCCCTGACTAAACTATTGTGTGTTGGGTGCGAGTGTTAGGAGTCCTGGGTGGTGATCCCTCCTTACCTGAGGGTGGGATACCACACCTCTGGATGAGGTGCAGTACCTCTGTGGCAACCGGACCATTAGGGGTGCCACATAACCAGTGTAACATGTGTGGGGATTCGACTCACTCAGGTGCAGCGAGAGACAGTCAAGAGGCAGGTTCCTTTAAAGTTCATGCGGTTTATTACATCATAAACCCATCCAGCAGCAAGTAACACAGAAAATAGCCTTCAGCTCAAAAGGAAAACATAAAGGTCCATGTCTTCAGGCTCATTCCTGGAGCCTCAGCACACACAGAAGACTTGACCCTCCTCGCATACAGCTGCCTGGTTCAGGAGCAGGTCACATTATAAGGGTGTAGCCACACCGACAAACCCAGCAGCTGACTGGTCACGTGACTGTGACCTCACCACAAGTCCTTGCAAAACAGTAATAAAGCAACATCTATTATGCCTTACATTATGGAGACAAGCCATCTATGAGACACACATCGCCCATCAATTATACAACCCTTAGCCACGCCACATAACTCCCCCCTCTGTTTAAAGGCATGGGGTTTGGCACTTTCACCTACCAGGCAAGGGATTCTTGAGAGGGCATTGGCATTCCCATGTAGCTTCCCGACCCTATGCTCTACATGGAAGCTGAAGTCTTGCAGGGCTAAGAACCAGCAGGTGACCCTAGCATTCTTACCCTTTGTTTCCCTCATCCATCTGAGTGGGGCATGGTCGGATATTAATCTAAACTTAAGTCCCACCAGATAGCACCGTAATGTATCCATTGCCCATTTTATGGCCAAACACTCCTGAGTAATTTTTCTCACAAGAAGACAACTTCCTACTCAAGTAGAGAACAAGATGCTCCTCCCCACATATCTCTTGGGAAAGGACTGCTCCTACCCCGACATCTGAGGCATCTGTCTGGAGGACAAATTCACGTTTAAAGTCTGGGGCCACCAGAATGGATTGCTTTCATAGAGCTCCTTTCATCTCTTTGAAGGCTGACTCTGCCTCTTCGGACCACCTGACCATCACTGACTTTGTCCCCTTAAGCAGATCAGTTAGAGGTGCAGCCATTGTGGCAAAGTTTGGGATGAACCTCCTGTAATATCCCACGATCCCCAGGGAGGCTTTAATTTGCTTCTTTGACAGAGGCCTCGGCCATGTTTGAATTGCCTCCACTTTATTGATTTGGGGTTTGATCTTGCCACGCCCCACTACATATCCGAGGTACTTGGCTTCTTCTTTACCCAAGGCACATTTCTTCGGGTTTATTGTAAACCCCGCCTCTCTTAGCGCATTAAACACTGATTGGACCTTTTCCAGGTGAGTCTCCCAGTCCGGGGTAAAGATGACGATATCATCCAGGTATGCGGTGTATAGCTTATGAGGCACAAGGATTCTGTCCATAGCCCTCTGAAAGGTTGCTAAAGCACCCTGCCGGCCAAATTGCATCCGGACATACTGGAAGCACCCATCTGGTGTAGAAAATGCCATCTTCTCCTTGGCTTCTGGTGCCATGAGGATCTGCCAATATCCCTTTGTCAGATCCAACGTGGTTATGTACCTGGCAGGTCCAAGTCTCTCGATGAGCTCATCAATGCGTGGCATGGGATAAGCGTCGAACTTGGAGACCTTATTCAGCTTCCAGTAATCATTGCAGAACCTCCATTCACCATCAGGTTTTGGAACCAGGACAATCGGGCTTGACCAGCCACTCTTGGATTCCTCAATGACCCCGAGCTTCAACATACACTGCACTTCCTTGGAGATTACCTCTCGACGGGCCTCAGGAATACGATAGGGTTTCATGTTCACCCGCACATGTGGCTAGGTCAGAACTTCGTGCTCCACAACCTACGTGCACCCCAGCAACTCTGAAAACAGGTCCCTGTTTTTCTGGAGTAACTCCCGGCACTGCTGTTTCTGGGCCTTCGATAGCGTCTCCGCTATGGTAACCGCTCCAACCTCACCTTCTAGGTTGCCTAGCAAACACGGAGTTACCGCTGGCTCTCAATCTTGCCATGGCTTAATGAGATTGACATGGTAAACCTGGTATGGCTTCCGTCTTCCAGGTTGGTGGATCTTGTAGTTTACGTCTCCCAGCTTCTTCACCACCTCATACGGCCCATGCCACTTGGCCAAGAACTTACTCTCCACCGTCGGGATTAGCACGAGAACTCAGTCTCCCGTATTGAACTACCTCACTCTTGCTGACCGGTTGTAGACCCTGGCCTGAGCCTCTTGTGCCTGGCGGAGATGTTCTTTAACAATGGGCATCACCTTCGCAACCCTCTGCTGCATCAGTGCCACATGCTAAATGATGCTTCTGTGGGGTGTGACTTCGGCTTCCCAGGTTTCCTTGGCTATATCTAGGAGACCTCGCGGATGTCGGCTATACAGAAGCTCGAAGGGAGAGAAACCTGTGGAGGCCTGGGGGACTTCACGGATAGAAAACAGCAGATACGGTAAGAGACAATCCCTGTCTCTACCATCTTTCTCTATGACTTTTCTTAGCATGCTCTTCAGTGTCTTGTTAAACCTCTCAACAAGGCCATCTGACTGTGGATGGTACACTGAAGTCCTCAACTGGGAGATTTTCAGGACTCTGCACAATTCCCTCATCACCTTTCTCATAAATGGTGTCCCCTGGTCGGTCAGGATCTCCTTCGGCAAGCCTGTTCGGGAAAACACATGGACCAGCTTGCGGGCTATACTCTTCGCGGAGGAATTTCTCAGGGGAATTGCCACAGGATAGAGTGTGGCATAGTCCAGGATGACTAATATATACTGATGGCCCCGAGCTGATTTAACTAAGGGAAGCCTTCAGGCTCATTCCTGGAGCCTCAGCACACACAGAAGACTTGACCCTCCTCGCATACAGCTGCCTGGTTCAGGAGCAGGCCACATTATAAGGGTGTAGCCACACCGACGAACCCGGCAGCTGACTGGTCACGTGACTGTGACCTCACCACAGGTCCTTGCAAAACAGTAATAAAGCAACATCTATTATGCCTTACATTATGGAGACAAGCCATCTATGAGACACATATCTTCCATTGATTATACAACCCTTAGCCACCCTACACATGATTGAAAATTCCTGTAAGTTGTTATAAAACAATAGAATAAAGCCAACTTGATACATAAGTTCAGGCTTAAGGATATCAAAGAAAATTATGTTCAAGGTCCCCTTTTAGGCAGTTTCAGCCAGAAGAGCCCAAGTGTAAGGCTGGCGTATCACATCCGATGCAACACGCTAATGAACCTCCGCTCCTGCTCTGCTGAGAGCAGGTGCCGAGTGTCATGCTACTGTGCTCCCCGATCCTCTCGCACAGCTGCAGAGGAGGCGGAGAAATTAATTTCGACACATATCTCACCGCACTCAGATGATATCTGAGTGCTGTGCGTTGTGTCACTCGCACCCATAGACCCATAGAATTATATGGGTGTGAGTGAGCAGAGTCTTGGTGCCAATTGTAGCATGCTGTGTTTGTTCTCACATGTAGATTCAGCATGAGAAAATAATCGCAGATTTGAGCTGCCCCATAGAGTAGCATGGAGCAGAGTGCTATGCGATGTTTTATCACATAGCACTCAGCCATATTGTAAGGTAGTTTGAATCCGGCCTAACTGTTACCCCTGCATCTCTTGCAGCTATGCTTCTTAACCCTGAATCAGGAACAATATGCCTGACAGGCACAGCTCACATACACACATGGTCAAAAGTGTCTGTACCGCTCGTTTAATGACAGATAAACCCACAATGGTGACAGAAATAGCTTAAATCTGACAAAAGTAAAGATAAATCTAAAATCTATGAAAATTAACACATGAAAGTCAGATATTGCTATTCAATCATGCTTCCACAGAATTAAAAAAAAAAAAACCTCAAGAAATAGGCCTGGACAGAAATGAGGGTACCTCTGAAAATAATGTGACAAAAAGGACCTGTTAAATCAAGGTGTGTCCACTAATTAGAATCACAGGTGTCTACAATCTTGGAATCAGTGAGTGGGCCTGTATAGAGGCCTACAGATACTCACTGTGCAGATTGGTGACATGTAGAGTTGAGCGACACGGATCTGTCAAATTCAAAAATAGCCGACTTTAGCTAAAGTCGGGTTTCGCCGATGGAAACCCGACCATAGCGTGAAGTCGGCTATGAGGTCGCCGATCAGAGCGCCAAACTCGTGTTTCAAATAATGCTTCCAGCGCCTTTTCTCAGCCAATGAAGGTGGACGCACACTACGGGCAACGCGATGACATGGGCAGCGGCCACCACCATCTTAGAGAAGGGCATTGAAGTGATTGGCTGGCTTTGTGTGGTGTCACAGTGGGTATAAAAGGCTGTCACTGCCAACCGCCATCTTACTTCTGCCTATTTTAGAATAGGGAGAGGTGCTGCTGCTAATTCTGAACAGGGAGAGCGTTAGGCAGGGAAGAAGAAAGAAAAACTGCTTCTGCTGATAGCGCTTTTCATTGTACAGTTAGTGTGCAGTGAAAGGGGAGGATTTTTGTTGTGTGCAGCAGCGCTGGTGGTGATTAGGCTGCCTTTTAAGGCTACCTGCTAGCTGCATTGCTGTGTGCACACTGCTGTTCAAACTGCTTTTTTCAAAGCACTCCAACATTTATTATTTTGTCCTAGTGAGTTACTGAGCGTTCATTTTTTCACACACCTTATAGCGGTGTACACTCCTCACACACTATCGTGTATCGGCTGGTATCACGGACAAATAGAAGCTATCTGGGTGTGACTCTGGAAGTTTTTCCATTTTTCCAGATCTACACCTTAGGGTGCTGTCCGCTTTTCAAACAGTTTCGTATATCTGCTGTTTGATTATGGTCAAAACTAGACAGAGACAGCGTGTGTCAGTCTCTATACAAATAGCCGGAGATTGACAATTTTCCATGCAGACACTGTATAGCGGTGTACGCTCCTCACACACTACCGTGTACCGCCTTGTATCATGGATAAATAGAAGCTATCTGTGTCTAACTCTGGAAAAAAAGCCAATGAGTTTTTCTGTTTTCCAGACCTACACCTTAGAATGCTGTCCGCGTTTCAAACAGTTTTGTATATCTGCTGTTTGATTATGGTCAAAACTAGGCAGAGACAGCATGTGTCAGTCCCTATACAAATAGACGGAGATTGACAATTGTCCATACAGACACCGCATTGTGGTGTACGCTCCTCACACACTACCGTGTACCGCCTTGTATCACGGACAAATAGAAGCTATCTGTGTGTGACTCTGGAAAAACAAACCGAGGAGATTTTCCATTTTTCCAGACCTACACCTTAGAGAGCTGTCCGCTTTTCAGTTTCGTATATCTGCTGTTGAATATGGTCAAAACTAGACAGAGACAGCGTGTGTCAGTCCGTATACCAATAGATGGAGATTGACAATTTTCCATACAGACACCGTATAGAGCTGTCCGATTCTCAAACAGTATTGTATATCTGCCATTCGCATTACAGTCACATCTATACAGAGTCAGCGTGTGTGTGTGACACTCAGTAAATATATATACAGAGATTGCTAGTTACACAAAAAATGTATACAGCTGTACACTTCTGATACAGTTCCGTTTATCTGCTTTTTGGATTACGGTCCAATACATACTTTGAGAGCGTCTGTGACTAACAAAATATATACGTAGATTTAATTTTTTTAATACACCTTACACAGCTGGACGCTCCTCATACAGTACCATCTCTCTGCTGGTATTTTTGGTACATTTTCCCAAACATGAGGAAGTACGGTGGAAGAGTCCGCGGACGTGGGCAGTGGGGCGCAGCTGGTACTGATGGTGGTGGTGCATCGGCTGGTTCTGGCAAAAGCACAATAGCAGCTAAAGCAGGAGGTGTTGAGCCTGCATCATCGTCTGGCCCAAGAAGGCCTGTAAAGTTGCCTTTTCTTGGAGTTGGAAAACCACTTTTAAAGCCGGAGCATCAGGAACAGGTTTTGGCGTACATTGTCGAAACAGCCACCAGCTGTTTTGCCTCCTCTTCTGAACGCTCGAAACCTGCAAGCACGGAGTCGTCAGTGCAAGGTTTTGGTCAGGAAAAACACCTTTCCTTGTGTCCTTCACCCCCACCAAAAGTAAAGGATGCGGCAGACCACACTTCAGATTACTCTATGGAGCTCTTTTCACATACCATGCCTGGGTTATCCAGTCAAATCCAGAATTCCCCAGTCCAAGATGAATCTGACATGGAGTGCACTGATGCACAGCCACTGCTAGATGATTCTGCTGGCACATCGACCCAGAGCACTACATTGCCTTCGCAGTCTATTGAGCCAGAATCTGACCCTGATGAAACTCAGGTGCCCCTTCCCGCATACTATACCACCTTACACGGTGCCACAGAGGAAGGTAAAGAGGAAGGTGCAGATGACTTTGAAGAGGAGGTGATGGATGACCCAGTTCTTGACCCAGATTGGCATCCATTGGGGGGGAGGGTGGCGCTGGCAATAGTTCAGATAAGGAGAAGGATCCGCAGCAGGCATTGACATCGCAGCAGCGGTTATCTGCCAGGCCTGTAGTTGTCCAAAAACGTGGAACAAAAACTAAAAGACTTGCAGGACAGCTTGGCCAGACGGTCAACTTAGAACAGCGTGCAAGGCCAGAAAATGTATACCATAGTAGGAAGAGTGCAATGTGGCACTTCTTTGTCCAAAATTCTACTGCTGAGGCAAAGGTTACCTGTAGAATCATAGAATCGTCGAGTTGGAAGGGACCTCCTGGGCCATCTGGTCCAACCCCCTGCTCAAAGCAGGATTCGCTAAATCATCCCAGTCAGATGTCTGTCCAGCCTCTGTTTGAAGACTTCCATTGAAGGAGAACTCACCACTTCTCGTGGCAGCCTGTTCCACTCATTGATCACTCTAACTGTCAAAAAGTTTTTTCTAATATCTAATCTGTGTCTCTTCCCATTCAGTTTCATCCCATTGCTTCTAGTCTTTCCTTGTGCAAATGAGAATAAAGTTGATCCTTCTACAATGTGACAGCCCTTTAGATATTTGTAGACAGCTATTAAGTCTCCTCTCAGTCTTCTCTTTTGCAAACTAAACATTCCCAAATCCTGCAACCTTTCCTCATAAGACAGGGTTTGCAGACCGGTCACCATTCTGGTCGCTCTTTTCTGAACTTGCTCCAGCTTGTTGATGTCTTTTTTAAAATGTGGTGCCCAAAACTGGACACAATATTCCAGATGAGGTCTGACCAAAGAGGAGTAGAGGGAAATAATGACTTCACGTGATCTAGACTGTATGCTTCTGTTAATACATCCTAGAATTGCATTTGCCTTTTTTGCTGCTGCATCACACTGTTGACTCATATTCAGTCTGTGATCTATTAGTATACCCAAGTCTTTTTCACATGTGCTGTCACTTAGCCCTATTCCTCCCATTCTATATATGCTTTTTTCATTTTTATTGCCCAGATGTAGTACTTTGCATTTCTCCCTGTTAAAAACCATTCTGTTAGTTGCTGCCCACTTCTCCAGTTTATTTAAATCTTTTTGAATCCTCTCTCTCTCTTCTCTAGTATTAGCTATCCCTCCTAGCTTTGTGTCATCAGCAAATTTAATCAGTTTACCCTCAATTCCTTCATCTAAATCGTTGATAAAGATGTTGAACAATACAGGGCCCAGGACAGAGCCCTGTGGTACCCCACTTGAGACATTCTTCCAACTGGATGTGCAGCCATTTACGACCACTCTTTGGGTCCGATCACTAAGCCAGTTATGAATCCACCTAACAGTTGCCTTGTCCATTCCATACTTAGTCATTTTATCAATAAGGATTGTATGAGAGACTTTGTCAAATGCTTTGCTGAAGTCAAGATATACTATATCTACAGCATTTCCTTGATCCACCCAATCAGTGATACCGTCATAGAAGGAAATTAAGTTAGTCTGACATGACTTATTAGTTAGAAACCCATGCTGACTCTGTTTAATCACTTCATTCTTATCCAGGTATTGACATACATGTTGTTTAATAATTTGTTCAAAGATCTTTCCTGGTATAGAAGTCAGACTCACCGGCCTATAGTTGCCTGGGTCCACCTTCTTCCCCTTTTTGAAGATAGGAACAACATTTGCTCTTCTCCAGTCTTCTGGCACTTCTCCTGTTCTCCAAGAATTTTCAAAGATTATGGAGAGGGGTTCAAAAATTTCTTCTGCTATCTCCTTCAGTACTCTGGGGTGTAATTCATCTGGACCTGGAGATTTGAATTCATTTAGGTTAGCTAAGTGTTTCCTCACTATCTTTCTGTTTATAGATATCCTGGATTCTTCTATTCCCTTAATAGGACAGTGAATAACAGTTGATGTTGCATTTCCTTTCTGAGAGAAAACAGATGCAAAATAGGAATTTAAAAGTTCAGCCTTCTCAACATCCTGTCTTACCATTTCATCATTTTCATCCTGTAAAAATCCTATAGCATCTTTGACTTTTCTTTTACTTTTGACATATCCCCAAAATCCTTTATTATTGCTTTTGACATCTCTTGCAAGCCTCAGTTCATTTTCAGCTTTAGCTAATCTGATTTGTGCCCTGCAGGTTCTGCAGACAGCATTATATTCTTCTTTAGATATGCCTCCCTCTTTCCATTTTATAAACATTTTTTTCTTCCTTTTTAGCATGTGCTTAAGTTCTGTGTTCATCCATCCTGGTTTCCTTAAATGCTTCCTATTCTTCCCTCTTTTCGGAATTGTTAACAACTGTGCTTTGAGAATTTCATTTTTCAAGATTTCCCATCCTTCCTGGACATTTTTGTCTTTAAGGATATCCAGCCATTGGATCCCAGGTCTTCCACCTCTAGTAATCCAAAATTCTAAAATAGCATGGTCGCTACCTCCTAGGGTCCCAGCCACTTTCTGAATCCCTTAAAATCTGCCTTTCTGAAATCTAACCTTGACGTCTGAGTCTTCACAGGTCTTCCACCTCTAGTAATCCAAAATTCTAAAATAGCATGGTCGCTACCTCCTAGGGTCCCAGCCACTTTTACCTCCTCAACCATTTCCTCCCTGTTTATAAGGATTAGATCCAAGGTAGCAGTTCCCCTTGTTTTCTCCCTTACCTTTTGGAAGATAAAGTTGTCAGCAAGAGAGGATAAGAATTTCCTTGACCTGTTAGTTTTGCCCGAGAGAGATTCCCAACAAATGTCTGGATAGTTGAAATCTCCCATGACAACTAAGTCATATTTTTTGGAGAACTTGGCCATCTGATGCATAAAGAGTTCATCTATATCTTCGGCTTGCACAGGCGGCCTGTAGTAAATGCCTACAATGGTGTCCTTTCCATTGTTCTGTCCTTGTATTCTTACCCAAACAGTTTCCACAGAACTCCCAGTCTCTGAAGCTTCAATCTCTGTGCAGATATACGCGTTTCGAACATACAATGCGACACCCCCTCCTCGTTTATCAAGTCTGTTTCTTGCAAATAAGTTGTATCCTTCTAGTCTTGTATTCCAATCATGTGTATTGTCCCACCAAGTTTGAGTGATTCCAATTACATCATATTTCTGTTCCTGTGTTAGTAGTTCCAATTCTCCTTGTTTGTTGCCCATGCTTTGTGCATTAGTATAGAAACATTTTAGTTTGTGATTGGTTTCTCTTTCTCCAATATTTTTATTAATTAGATTCTTTCGTCTTTGTTCTTCCTTTCCACTTCTAATAGCAGAGTTCTCAATAGCATTTGTCAGGTGTATGGCTTTTTCTGGTCTTTTGCTTCCCTTCCCATGTTGTTCTAGTTTAAAGCTCTCCTTACAAGTGTAGCAAGGCGACTTCCAAATACATGCTTTCCAGTCTTCGCAAGGTGCACCCCATCTCTAGCAAGTAGTCCATCGTATAAGTAGTTCACTCCGTGATCCAGAAATCCAAATCGTTGCTGACGGCACCATCGACGTAGCCAGTTGTTCACCTGCAGAATCTTATTCCACCTCCTTGTTCCATGGCCATCCACTGGGAGGATGGAAGAGAAGACCACCTGCGCTCCCAGTTCTTTCACTTTCTTGCCTAAGTCTTCAAAGTCTCTGCAGATGGTTTCCAGGTCGTTTCTTGCGGTGTCATTTGTCCCCACATGTAGTAGCAGGAATGGGTAGTCATCTGTAGGTCTGAAGAGTCCTGATATCCTGTCAGACACATCTTTAATTTTTGCACCTGGAAGACAGCACATTTCTCTTGTAGTTATATCCGGTCTGCAGATAGCGGCCTCTGTTCCTCTCAGCAGGGAATCCCCCATGACCACCACTCTCCGTTTCTTCTTCACAACATTTTTCTTTCTCCATCCAGGAGGACTCTGAGGGCGTACAAGGTTGTTGTTTGTGGGTAAAGTCTTATCCTGATGTATTTCTTCATCGTTTTCCTGCGTGAGAGCCTGGTACTGGTTTCTGAGCAGTATGGGTGCTGACTGCCTCCTGATCCTCCTGCTTCTCTGGGTCACATGTCTCCATTCCTCTGTTTCTTCAGGTGCACTTCGAATTTCTTCTCTTTCTGTAACATGAAGAGATAATTCTGCTCTGTCCAAGAACTCTTCACCTTCCTTAATGATCTTCAACGTAGCTAACCTCTCTTCGAGATTTTGCAACTTTTCCTCCAACAGGGACACAAGCTTGCATTTGTGGCATGTGAAGTTTGGCTTTTCCACTGGTAAATCTGTGAACATGTAGCAAGAAATGCAGCTCACCAAATGGCTCCTGGCCTCTTCCATCTTGAGATTTCTTAAAAACGATGAAAGATGAGCCAAATTTCCGGTTTTTCCGATTTCCTCTTTTCAGCTGCAACCGCCAAAACCCAGTGATCGTTGAGCTCGCGGAGACTCTTCACTTATCCCAGAAGGCACTGGGAATATGCAAATGATCTCCTCAAGACTCTTCCCCTGGTTTTCCGATTTCCTCTTTTCAGCTGCAACCGCCAAAACCCAGTGATCGTTGAGCTCGCGGAGACTCTTCACTTATCCCAGAAGGCACTGGGAATATGCAAATGATCTCCTCAAGACTCTTCCCCTGGTTTTCCGATTTCCTCTTTTCAGCTGCAACCGCCAAAACCCAGTGATCGTTGAGCTCGCGGAGACTCTTCACTTATCCCAGAAGGCACTGGGAATATGCAAATGATCTCCTCAAGACTCTTCCCCTGGTTTTCCGATTTCCTCTTTTCAGCTGCAACCGCCAAAACCCAGTGATCGTTGAGCTCGCGGAGACTCTTCACTTATCCCAGAAGGCACTGGGAATATGCAAATGATCTCCTCAAGACTTCTTCCCCTGTAAGAAGTGCGGAAGGACCTTTAGCTGAGGTAAACAACTCAGAAATTTGAATACCAGTTGCATGCTTAGACATTTAATCAACATGCACTTGCAAGCGTGACAGACTACAAAACCTCAGGTAGCACATGTGTACCTGCTCCGACTGAAGGAGGCCAGCAATGCACCATCGCTTCCCCCAATGTAAGACCACTGCCACCATTAAGCACACCACCAGCACTAAATGTGGAGGTGTCGTCGCAAGGCCAAAGCACTCAGGAAATCACAATGGTTTTGCAACACAACACTGAATCTAGGCCATCACCACCAATACCATCAACAACCCCCTCTCACTCCATCTGGTCCACCGTTACTTCCCCCATAAGCAGCTCTCCAGTCCAGCTCACCCTACCAGACACTCTGAGTAGGACAAGAAAGTACTCATCCTCTCATCAGCGTACACTTTGTTTGAACGCCTACATTGCCTAACTAATCTCATTAGATATCCGTTTGGTTGAAAGCGAAGCTTTCCGCAACCTCATGGCCTACGCTGTCCCATGCTGTAGCCTACCCAGTCGGCACTTCTTTTCTCGATAAGCCATCTCTGCCCTCCATTGGCATGCGAAAGACCGCATTGTCCATGCACTAAAACAGTCAGTGAGTGGAAAGGTGCACCTCACAACAGATGCATGGACCAGTAGGCATGGCCAGGGCCGCTATGTGTCCATCTCTGTGCACTGGGTTAATGTGTTGGATGCAGGCTTCACTGGGGACGGCAGCGGAGGAACAGTGCTGCCTAGCCCACGATATAGGAAACAGTTGGCTGTAAGCTTTCGATCCTCATCCCCCTCCTCCTCTATCAGCAAAAGCTCGTCCACAGAGTGCAGTCGCACGAGCACTCCATCCGCAGCTGGCAGTGTTGCACACGAGGTGTCCCACTATCGAACAGCTAGTGGTAAGCGTCAGCAGGCTGTGTTAAAGATGATGTCTTTGGGTGACAACAGACACACCACGGAGGTACTGGCTGACTACTTGCAGCGACAAATTGAGTCATGGCTGGACAGTCTACATCTTGAGCCAGGCAAGGTAATCAGTGATAACGGCCGTAATTTTGTGGCAGCCATAGCCCGTGCAAAACTCACACACATACCTTGCCTGGCTCACACTTTGAACCTGGTGGTGCAGTGCTTCCTTAATAATTATCTGGAGTTAACATCCCTGCTCCATAAGGTGCGAAGACTGTGCTCGCACAGCCGTCGCTCAAACATCCACGCCACTCATATGCAGAAGCTGCTGCGATTGCTCCACCTCCCCAAGCACCGCCTAATCATAGACGTTGCAACAAGGTGGAACTCCACCCTGCACAAGGCTGAGAGGCTGTGTTAACAGAGGCAGGCTGTAATGCATTTGTGGGTGGATACACGGGCAGGCAGTTTGAGGGAAGACATGGAATTGTTGGGTGTGCACTGGTCAAAGCTGATTGACCTCTGTAAGTCCTTCAGTGATTTGAGGAATGCACACGGCTGGTAAGCGCAGACGACCCCATCAAAAGCATGAGCATCCCACTTATGCGTCTGCTCATGCAAAGTTTGATGCACATTAAGGATCAGGCGTCTGCAGCAGAGGAGGAGGAGGAGGAAAGCCTTGATGACAGTCAACCATTGTCTGATCAGGGAACTGTCCTGGACGAGGTGGAGGAAGGAGGCTGAGGGGGGATGATTATTTTGGGCAGGAGGATACTTCTCAGGGGGCAAGAGAAAATGTTGGCATTCCAAGGTCAGGTACAGTATTTGTGCGTGACTGTAGGGATGTGGATTTGCCAGAAAGTGCTCCTCCACCCACCACTGGCAGTGCATCATTGACACCTGGAACATTTGCCCACATGTGCAATTATGCCTTGCGGATCATAAAAAGGGACCCCCGCATTGCCAAAATGATGAGGGATGATGACTACTGGCTGGCCAGCATTCTTGATCCACGTTACAAAGACAAATTACACAACATCATGCCACAGGAGAACCTAGAGATAATATTGGCTAACAAACAAGCAACTCTGGTAAACCGTTTGTTTGAGGCTTTTCCAGCACACAGCAGCGGTGCTGGTTCTTCCACGAGCTGTAGTGGGTACAATGGAAGAGGTGTTCGTGTTGCACACAGCCGAAATGGCGTTGGAGACAGGGGTTTAATGACCATGTTGTGGAATGATTTCTCAAGTACTGCTCACACGATTGCTAATACTGCATCGTTTAAAAGTGACAGGAGACAGCAGTTATCAACTATGGTTTCAAACTACTTCTCCTCCCATATCGATGTTCTCCCTCACAGGTCATTCCCCTTGACTATTGGGCCTCTAAACTGGACGCCTGGCCTGAATTGACACAATATGCCTTACAGGAGCTCACTTGCCCTGCTGCTAGTGTGTTATCTGAAAGAGTCTTCAGTGCTGCTGGATCAATCCTGACAGAAAAAAGGATCCGTCTGTCTACCCAAAATGTTGATGATCTAACCTTCATTAAAATGAACCATGCATGGGTTTCAAAGGATTTTGTCCCACCCTCCTCTGATGACACATAGGTTGCAAGAAAACTGCCTCGCTTTTGTCCTCCTCTTCCTCGGACTTGCCCAATTCCGCCCTTTGCAGCAGCTGAATGTCCAGCCAACACATCAACATATGCCATTTTTTAAACCTCCCTAAGTGAGCTGCCCACCCCCCCAATGGCTCTGGTCAACACCTGACGCACCCGGGCAAGTGCCGTTGATCTGAACAGGTGGATGGGCCCACAGATGGCCGACGGCACTGACACAGGGCCCCTCATAGTACAATAGTGTCTCTGACGGTGGGGGGCCCACTCGCCGTCAGACACACCAGCGTACTATGAGGGGCCCTGCGCCAGTACCATTGACCACGAGTGTGCCCGCCCTGCTTGGTCATGGCCACAGCACTTGCAAGTTGCAATACTTACCTCTCACTGCTCCACCGCTGTGTAGTCTGGGCAGTTAAATCCTTCACAGGGACGGCCACTAGAAATTTGGTTTATTGATCGATGATGGGTAAGATCTAGCTATGGCCTTTCCTGCTGGCCTCTACCTTCAGATGATCAATGGCTACCATTTGTAATGGACGTCAACTTACAAGCGGATGCAGTAGTGCTTTATGATCACCTTTCACAGTTGTGATAGTCACAGACGTGTGACATTCCTGCCACCATTTTTCAATGTTTCCTCTCATGCCAATCCAATAGAATTGCCTACGGTCTATGGCTTCTGTCTTTTGCACTCCAAAATCACCAGACACATCATGATAGGCAGTGAGGACCATGTCTACATCTCTCCCTGTGATCAGAATTTGATGGAGACGAGTAACGGTGATGTGATCCACGCTACTGCGATAAAGCAATCCTTTCTTCACAAAGAACCGTTTCCGCTGTCTCCACAGACACAGCAATTGAGGGTCTGCTTCGCCTCTGCAACATGTATCGGGAGGTTTTCCTGCGATGAGTAATTCCTAAATTTCTGCAAACACTCGACTTTCCGTCTGTACTTGTATCCATGTAGTTTCCAGTAGCAGAGAGTCTGGACTGGCTTACTGAGATTGAAATATATACGAAGATTTAAAAGTATCACAACACTGTATACTGTTGTACGCTTTGACTACCTTTCCCTTTTTCTACTTGTTAAATTCTGGTGTAATACATACTGAGCCTGTGAGTGTCTGTGTCTGATTCCGGAATTATAGATGGAAATTTAAAATTACCCCTAGACTGGATACATCTGGTATGTGCTGATACAGTACCTTTGTTCAAAATTTTGTATTACGGTATCATGCATTGTGAGTGAGCGTGTGTGGTTTACGCCTTCTATATATACCGTGAATCGGAGATACCAATTTTACCCCTTACTCGATACAGCTTGCATCTTGCTATACAGTACCTTTGTTCGACATTTAGTATTATGGTCAAATCCATACTGAGTAAGCATCTGAGACTGACTACGGGACTATGTATACAGAGATTTCAATTGTACCCTATAATATATATACTTGTTATCTTGCTATCCAGTACCTTTTTTACAACATTTTTTATTAAGGTCAAACCCAGACTGAGTGAGCATCTGAGGGTGACTCCGGAAATATATACCGAGATTTCAAATTTGGCCAACACTGTATACAGCTGTACGCTTGTGTTATATTACCCATTTACAGCTTTTCATATTCGTGTGTAATCCATACTGGGCCTGAGAGCATTTGTGTCTGCCTCCTCAAATGTATATGGAGATTCAGAATGTTTATTCGTGTGTAATCCATACTGGGCCTGAGAGCATTTGTGTCTGCCTCCTCAAATGTATATGGAGATTCAGAATGTTTACACTAACTATAAAGTATATACCTTGTATCTGGTGATACTGTACCCTTTTTCACCTTTTTATTTTATTGGGTAATCCATACTGAGCCTGTGAGCATCTGTGTATGACTCATGAAATATATACGGAGATTTACTGTTATCCCTAGACTGTATAGAGCTGTACGCTTCTGATACAGTACCATATATCTGCTGGTATTTTGGGTCAATTTTGTAAAACTTGAGGAAGTATGGTGGAAGAGGACGCGGACGTGGGCATGGGGGGCCACCTGGTACTGATGGTGGTGGTGGTGGTGCATCTTCTGGTAGTGCCAAAAACACAATAGCAGCTAAGGCAGGAGGTATTGAGCCTGCGTCATGGTGTAGCTCTGGAAGGCCTGGAAGGCTCCGTTTTCTGGGAGTAGGTAGACTGCTTTTAAAGCTGGACCATCAGGAACTGTTTTTGGCTTACATTGCTGAAACAGCCTCCAGCTCTATCACCTCCTCTTCTGAAGTTTAAAAAAATGCAAGCACTGAGTCGTAAGTGCGGGCTTCTGTTCAGGAGCAACCACTTTACTTGTGTCCTTCACCCACACCAAAAGTGAAGGATGCAGTAGCACACACGTCAGATTAATCCATGAATCTCTTTTCACATAACATGCCTGGGTTAATTAAAAATGGGGCCCATCATATACTGGAGCATTCAAAATGGGGGACATCTGACACTGGAGCATCATCCATGAGGCCCATCATGTACTGGAGCAATCTAAATGGGGCTTATCAGACACTGGAGCAGCATCTATGAGGCACATGATACACTGGAGCATTAGAAATGGGGCCCATTATATATGAAGCATTATTAGGGCCCATCATACACTGGAGCATCATCCATGAGGCCCATCATGTACTGGAGCATTGTAAATGGGGCAGATCAGACACTGGAGCAGCATCTAAGGGGCACATTATACACTGGAGCATTAGAAATGGAGCCCATTATATGTGAAGCATTATTTGGGTCCATAACACACTGGAGCATTGTCCATGGGGACCATCATATACTGTAGCATTATGTGGAGCTCATCATATAATGTATGGAACATTATATGTGGCCAATTATTCTGTTTGGAGAAATATATGGGGCTCATTATTCTGTATGGCGCACAATGTGGTGGCCATAATACTGTATGGAGTAATATACTGCCCTTTTTTGAGCTATTGTACAATTTATAATACTGTAGATCAGTCATGTCATGTAAGCAGTGAAGTATTTGTCATTGTACTATACCTATATTTCTGTGCCGTATCGGAGCATCCTGTGTTGTGGTATGTGTTAAAGGGGCGCACAGACACTCTTTGGCCCAGGGCACATGAAAACCTGGAGCCAGTCCTATCCTCCCACAACTTTAGCCAAATAACCCCCAGTTTTCAATGTGTATCTATTATTATGAAGTAAATTAAGGTTGACAAGCTTCAGTAATAAGAATTGATGTTTTTGGCATTGAAATGGGCACTGTAGGTGTGTTTACTGTCCTCCACTCCCTGCCGATTTTGCTTCCCCATTGACTTGCATTGGGTTTCGGGTTTCAGTCGGCCTCTGACTTTTCCCTATAGTCGGCCGATTTCGTTCGACCCGACTTTTGAGAAAGTCGGGTTTCATGAAACCCGACTCGACCATAAAAAAGGCAAAGTCGCTCATCTCTAGTGACATGATGTGTATCACACTCAACATGGACCAGATGAAGGGAAGGAAAGAGTTTTCTAAGGAAAAGAAACTTATAGATAAACATGTTAAAGGTAAAAGTTATAAGACCATCTCCAAGCAGCTTGATGTTCCTTTGACTATGTAGCATTGCAGGATGTCATCACGGACAGGAGGCACATCAAGAGTTATCAAATTTATTAACATGGTTAAACTCCACGCAGGGAGAGAGGGAGTATGGGAGGTAAGGTATAGAGCAATGTGTGAATGGAAGGAGTGGATGGGAAAACAAGGATAAGGCGAATGTTCAAGAGAGATTTAACTTATCCGTCTGTTGGCTTTTTGATTGCAGCCTCTCGGTCTCCAACGGTGGTGCCGACACCAGCAGCACGTGACGTCCCGGAGTTATCCTGAGTAGATGGAGGTCCAGTTCTAAATGTAAGTGGGAAGTCTTTGTTGTCCTAGATGGGCATCTGTTCCCACGGTTTCCTCGTATAGGGCTCAGTTCAATGGGTGATACTGCCGGAGCGTGCTCTGCTCCGCGGTGTATGCGGGTGAGGAGTCGGGCAGTTCTGGTCTAGCCACCTGTCCTCGGCAGGACTGCACGCATGCAGCAGTCACTGGTCTAGAGTGTGAGTCACCTCCAGGAACAGGAGACAACTGAGGCTTAGCAGTAGGTTGTACATGAAGAGTGGACACGGTAACTGGGGATATGAAAGGTGGGCCTGCACTCAAGCGATGCTCCGATGACAAGGCCTGCACCTCATCCTGCTGTGTGCTCAGTCTTCTTGCCCGGTCTCCTGTCCTTTTCCCACGCACAGCCCTTATACGTCAGACCCGCCCCCTTCTGTCCAGTACAAAGGTCGGTCCAGGTCTGAAAACTCTCCCCTGTGCAACACTGGTGACAGTCCCGACAGTTCCGGAACCAGCCAAGAGAGGTAACCCCGGTCCGGTTCATCTTCTTACATTCCCCTTCTCTTTTTTCTCACCATTCCATGGGCAAGAGTTTCTTTATCTCACGTTGACACTCTTCTATTCCTTGAATGATTTGTCACCAAACAAATTGATCTTGATTGTATCGATTTGGAGGTATGCCAGCTGTTGTTCGTTCAGAGCACCGTAAGTTAGAAGGAGTGTTTGAGTCCAATTGAGTATTTGCATCAGGCTGTACAGGTGAGGATGGAGATGAACTCACATCTGCTGGGATGACTGCTTCAGGCACTTCAGGCATTTGTCTCTCTCTTAAATCTACCAAAGTTTGTTCAGAGTCTTCTTCCCCTTCACAATCAGCAATGACTGATGGGACTATTTCCAGAGCACTCTGCACTTCTTCAACTTGCCAACCCTATTTACCCCAATTAATCTCAGATAAATAAAGTTTAGTACAAAAAATGAAGATTAAAGCATAATTTATTCAACATAATTAGAATTAAAATTAAGAAAAGGTGCAAGGACAAGAGAGAGGGAACTAATCCCAAAGTGTGCATCACAATCCAATAGCAGTAAACCAGCTGAAATTCCTCATTTACTCAAATTAAACTAAAAAGATCACGAAACAATCACTGACCTCAGGGAGACCAGTCAAAGAAAACACTGCGGCAGCCGGCAAAGGTGCTCAATCAGTGAAATCCTAGGTGCATTGCTCCCTGGGAAATACGAATATGCAAATAAAGTCCGTGGAGCCTCATTTAAGAGTCTCAAACATGGGACTAGCCAGATCTTCCTCCAGGGAAGGATAAAGCCAAGGAGTGGCTCCTTTCGGAAATCACCATTGCCACCATATTGAGTGGCCCTTTAAATCAATACCCAGCTCTTTACGAGTTTACAGATATGACAAGGGAAATACCAAGCCCAGGTATCCATCCACAGCCAGCTGTTTCAGGGTGTTGCCCCTCATCAGTGGGGAGTAGGATTCTGGTGAGGTAGGAGCAATGCCTGGTAGACCAACATCATGAAACAATCACTGACTTCAGGAAGACCAGTCAAAGAAAACACTGCGGCAGCCGGCAAAGGCGCTCAGTCAGTTAAATCCTAGGTGCATTGCTCCCTGGGAAATACAAATATGCAAATAAAGTCCGTGGAGCCTCATTTAAGAGTCTCAAACATGGGACTAGCCAGATCTTCCTCCAGGGAAGGACCCAGCCAAGGAGTGGCTCCTTTCGGAAACCACCATATTAAGTGGCCCTTTAAGTCAATATCCAGCTCTTTACGAGTTTACAGATATGACAAGGGAAATACCAAGGCCAGGTATCCATCCACAGACAGCTGTTTCGGGGTGTTGCCCATCATCAGTGTGGAGTAGTATTCTGGCGAGGTAGGAGTACTGCCTAGTAGACCAACATCACAAAGCAATCACTGACCTCAGGGAAACCAGTCAAAGAAAACACTGCGGCAGCCGGCAAAAGCGCTCAATCAGTGAAATCCTAGGTGCATTGCTCCCTGGGAAATACGAATATGCAAATAAAGTCTGTGGAGCCTCATTTAAGAGTCTCAAACACGGGACTAGCCAGATCTTCCTCCAGGGAAGGACCCAGCCAAGGAGTGGCTCCTTTCAGAAACCATCATATTAAGTGGCCCTTTAAGTCAATATCCAGCTCTTTACAAGTTTACAGATATGACAAGGGAAATAGCAAGGCCTGGTAGCCATCCACAGACAGCTGTTTCGGGGTGTTGCCCCTCATCAGTGTGGAGTAGGAATCCGGTTAGGTGGGAGCAATGCCTAGTAGACCAACATCACGAAACAATCACTGACCTCAGGGAGACCAGTCAAAGAAAACACTGCGGCAGCCAGCAAAGGCGCTCAATCAGTGAAATCCTAGGTGCATTGCTCCCTGGGAAATACGAATATGCAAATAAAGTCTGTGGAGCCTCATTTAAGAGTCTTAAACATGGGACTAGCCAGATCTTCTTCCAGGGAAGGACCCAGCTAAGGAGTGGCTCCTTTCGGAAACCACCATAATAAGTGGCCCTTTAAGTCAATATCCAGCTCTTCACGAGTTTACAGATATGACAAGGGAAATACAAAGCCCAGGTATCCATCCACAGACAGCTGTTTCGGGGTGTTGCCCCTCATCAGTGTGGAGTAGGATTCTGGAGAGGTAGGAGCAATGCCTAGTAGACCAACATCACAAAACAATCACTGACCTCAGGGAGACCAGTCAAAGAAAACACTGCAGCAGCCAGCAAAGGCGCTCAATCAGTGAAATCCTAAGTGCATTGCTCCCTGGGAAATACGAATATGCAAATAAAGTCTGTGGAGCCTCATTTAAGAGTCTTAAACATGGGACTATAATATATATTTACATAATATATATATACACATAGAATAAGATATAAATAATTTATATGTAATATAGATATAATAGATAGATAGATAGATAGCCAGACTATATATATAATATATTATATTGAGGACATAGAGAATATATATATATACACATGTAGTATATACGTATATCTAATACTGTATATTATATATATAATAGATATTATATATTTAAATTACAAATATATATTATAAATATATATAATATAAATATAATCAACATGTATTGGACATGTATTTAATTAATAAATGATTTTTTCAATAAACAAAATGGCGTGGGGTCCCCCAATAATTTAGAGACAGCAACACTATACTAATTGTATTTGTCAATGACATCTCTCTCTCTCTCGCTCAACTCTAGCCAATAGTTCATATATAAGGAAGGTCCTTACTTATGTGGGAACTCAATAAGTCCTGCCTGTGTCCCGTCGCATTTCACTCTGCGGGCTTCTTCCGGGGCAGTGTGGCATATGCTATGGCTATTTATACAGGAGTCATGATTGGGAAAATGCTGGATTCACGCCGGCATCTTAGCTAGCTCATGGTTATTTATAACCTGCTACCCCGCATCTTAACCTTATGACTCTTTGAACTCATAGTGTTATTAGTTCTCTCTTTGTTGTCCTAGCACCTCTTCTTAATTTTAATTCTAATTATGTTGAATAAATTATGTTTTAATCTTCATTTTTTGTACTTCACTTTATTTACCTGAGATTCATTGGGGGTAAATAGGGTTGGTATATTGTTATAGTGAAGTACCATCTACCGTTATAGGGTAGTTTCACATATAGAAGGACTAATTTTTGTGAATTACCTCTTCAACTTGGTCAGTTTCTCTTGATAAGCAGGGCCGTATCATATTCCGGTGAACTATTCGAGTGGAAACTTTCTCCTCTCCCTCAGGCTGAATCTCATAGAGGGGTTCCTCAGAGTTGATTCTCCGCTTCACCCGGTATGGGTTCTTTTCCCACCGAGACTCCAGTTTATCTCGAGGATGTTTTTCTCACATCAATACACAGTCCCCAGGTTGATGATCTGTTCCAGGCAGAGGATCTGTTTCCGGATGTTCCAGTTCCTGAAATCTAGTCTGTATTAGATGATGTAGGATCTGCAGCCGGTGACGATGTTCTCAGACCCAGGTAGACACCTTCGTTCGCGGGTAATCCTCCTCAGGTTCCAGCTCCAGCTCTGTAATCTCTCTTCCAGGTCAGCCGAACAGTAGGGAATAAGGTGTGTAGCCAGTGGTGTTGTGTCTTCGGTTATTGTACACCCACACTATCTCAGCTACGAACTCAGGCCACCGAGTCTTTCTGTCTTCTTTCAATGTCCTCAACATCTGGATCAGAGTTTGATTGAACCTTTCACAAGCCCCATTTCCTTGAGGGTGGTAAGGCGTCATCTGAGATTTCCCGATCTGATACAACCAGTGTAACTCTTCCATCACTTTCCTGAGAAAACAGGCACCTTGATGGGAGTGAACTCACTTCGGAGAGCCATATGCCTGGATAAAGTTCTTACAGATGGCATATGCAGTGGATTCGGCAGTCTGGTCCTGTGTCGGAGTTATGACAGCAAGTTTCGCGAAGTGATCCGTCATCACCAAGCAGTGTTCATATCCCTGATGTGCTGGGACGATTGTCAGATAGTCTCTAGAGGGGTTGGTCACTATGGTCTGAGTGGGAGCCCTCTGTTCTGGAGGCTAGGCTAATTCACAGCTTCTACATAGCCGACAGGTCTCCTCTACTACAGCCTTGAGTCGAGGATGAGAAACTAATCTTTTTAGCCATTGAAATATCTTCTCTGGACCGAAGTGAGCTCCTCTTTCATGTGCTTCTGTGGCCACCTTGGACACCACAGCTTCGGGGATCAACGCCTGGCAGGTGACACCCAGCTCCCGCTGAAGATGGACTCTATGATACAATATCCCATTACTCAGCTGGAGTCTTTCCCACTGCCCCAGTATCTGCAGAGCTCCCAGGGACAGAGTATCTCTCTCTTGCAGGCTGGGCAAATGCTTTAATGCCACCCAGTGTCTAATTCGAGTGAGCTCTTCATCTTCTTGTTGTAACCGGACCCACTCGTAACGAGATTGTCCCAATATGTACTTTCGAGGTGCCATCTGCACCTGCTCCAGCGTGGCTGCCACAGTCCTGGCAGAATCCCGGAACTCAGGAACTTCTTCAGTTTCTAGCTCTTGCAGGCTGGACAAATGCTTTATCGCCACTCAGTGTCTCATTCGAGTGAGTTCTTCATCTTCTTGTTGTAACTGGACCCACTCGTCATGAGATTGTCCCAATATGTACTTTCGAGGTGCCATCTGCACCTGCTCCAGCGTGGCTGCCACAGTCCTGGCAGAATCCCGGAACTCAGGAACTTCTTCAGTTTCCAGCTTTTTGTCCCGGTTGGGCCCAGGCTTCCCTTGAGTCACTGGAGATAAGGCATCAGCGTGGGTATTCTTGGCTCCCCTCTTATAGGTGATCTTATATCGAAACTTCACCATCTGAGTCACCCAGCGTTACTCCAATGCCCCAAGCTTTGCTCTTTCCAGATGGGCTAAAGGGTTGTTGGAAGAAGTCAGCATAAGCTAGCACTGGTGCTTCAGTCAAGGCCAATTTCAGAGTTTGAAACGCTTCCTCCTGACGCTCTCCCCATAGAACAGTTTTGTTCCTTGCATTGGATGGTATCCCTTTCAATAGCTCTAACAGTGGATTCACTGTGCAAGTAAAGTTCTTCACAAATTGCCAAAAATATCCAGTAAGCCCTAAGAAAGCCTGCCAATCCTGTACTGCAACAATTTTCTCAAGGGGTGATCTGACTCCTTCAGCAGAAACAATGTTTCTCTAACACTCAATCTGGGTGCGTAACAGATGACATTTCTGGGGCTTTATTTCTAAACCATGCTTTTGAAGATGGCTCAACACCTGTTCTAGTCTTTGGAGATGTTCCTCAAACGAGGCAGCATAAACAATGATATCGTCCAAGTAAATGAGAGTTGCCTCGAAGTTCAAATCGCCTAAACACCTTTCCATTAACCATTGAAACGTACCCGGAGCATTAGCCAGACCGAACGGCATCCGATTGAATTAGTATAAACCCATGGGGATATAGAGGCAGTCTTTGCTCGACCCTGCTCGGACATCGGTAGTTGCCAATAGCCACTGGCTAGATCCAACGTGGAGAACTATTTGGCGCTTCCCAGGGCAGACAAGGACTCTATAATCCTTGGTAGTGGGTAGGAATCTCGCACAGTGCAGGCATTGAGTTTACGGTAGTCCACACAAAAACACAGCGTACAATCTTTCTTCCGCACCAGCACGATAGGGCAGCCCAAGGGCTCTGACTCTCTCAGATTACACTATTTTTCAGCATCTGGGTCAGCATTCCTTTCACCTCCTGGTACATCTGCTGTAGAATTTGACGGTACCATTCTCTTATGTGTACAGTGTTTTCAGTTATAATCTCGTGCGTGATCGCTGTAGTGCAGCCAAAATTGTCGTCATGATGCTCGAACACATCCTGGTATCGTCCTAATAGAGCTTCCACCTGCTGGACCTCCTGTGATGTGAGTTCTGTCAGTTCGGGCCGCATTTGTTCTAGAATTCGGCGTCCCTCTTGCAGGTGTTGAGGCTCGGGTACCAGAGTGGTATCTACGGCCACTGTCCATGGATCTCCCTGTTTTACTGTCAATTGCACAGCCTATGGTGATATCAATTTTTCCGGCATGCCCAAGACTTGAGCCACTTCACATCGGGGTGAGCACATTACATCATTTTCCCACAAATTGACACAACGCACAAGGACCATCCCGTCGTGCACAGTAGCTAACGTCCGCAATACAAGGCGGCCCGGAAGCAATAGTTCCACATTGGCTGGCTCTATCTGAACCTCGACTCCTTCAACAGGGGTACAAGCACTGATGAGCAGAGTAAGCACTGTTTGTCCCGGTGACCAAACCCGATTAATAGAGGCTGTAGCAATTACTTTTCCCAGTGTCTTTCCACTGCTAGAAGTCTCTTGGGCTTGAGCCACGCAGATTACAGTAGCTGCTGAAACACTTTTCTTTGAGGGGTGCGAGGGCTCCATTGTTTCAGGAACAGGTCTGTAGACTCATTGATGAGAAGGCTCCCAAATTCTTTCAGCACGTAAATGCCTAGTGTGACACTGTCTCCATTACCCACATCTCCAGCGATAAGCACCACCCCCTTTCGACCTAGATCTTTACCGCAGACCGTTATCTGCATCCAGACCACCACTGCGACCAGGATGGGCAAGTGATTGGCAGTCATTAACTTAATCACTGGGCCCCATTCAGGCCACATTGCCTCTGTAAAATGTCGTCGGAAGTACGGTATGCTTCAGTTATTGTGGTTACCTGTGAGCCAGTATTGACCAGACAGCGTACAGGCCGACAATCCATCTCAGCCCAGATGAGAGGACACATGGGAATGAGATTTTTGGGACTTCTAGTACTCCTTCTTGACTGTTCAGGCTCCTTGCAGCGACTCCAGGCTCAGAGCCTCCTAGCTTAACAGATGGCTTTGTAGAGGCCTACTCCGTCGTGCACAACCAAGAGTTATATGTCTGGTTTCTCTGCAGTTGTAACATGTGGGAGACCCTTTTCGCCAAGGCATTCTCATCTCACGACGTGGAACTGGCTCACTTCTGCTCACAGGCGAACGTGTGGTAACTATGGGTTTCTTTTTCCGCTTACTCTTCATGTATGTGCTGAATCTCCTTTCGCAATTCTTCCACCCATTGGGGTGTAGTGGCCATTATCGCAGATACCTCTCCGCTTTGGACCTTCCCGCCAGGACTGTGACCCCCTGCTCTTGTTCAGGCTTGCAGGCTTCGCTCCCCACTTGTGAAAAAGTAATGCGTGGATTTACTCGCAATCGCTCCCGCAGAGTCTGTTTTAACAGCTTGTCTCGCAAGCCTGTCACTAACTGGTCCCGCAGCACTATATCAGTAGACCCTATGCCTACATCATCTTTTCTAGTAATGACAGTATGGATCTCCTGTAGTGCATTCATGTACTGTGTCACCATCTCCTCCTCACTTTGAACCAGGCAAAATAAGCGCATAAGCAACTCCCTTATGTTTGTGGGGTCCCCATGCGTCTCCTCCAGTATCTGTAATACTTTGTTAAAAGTGGGGGTCATGGGGTGTATCCTCATCATCCCCCTGACCCGTTCAGTCCAGCTCCATAGCATAGTATTGTTCCCAGTAAACTTTGAGAGGTTATTTAGCAATGTCCCCAGGGATATACTGGACCTAAGGCCCATCCCAATGGCTTGGTCTGCTGCCTCTGTGCTGCTGAACGACATCTTGCCGACTACGCCACATGTAGTATTGCAGAAACTGGGATGTCATCACGGACAAGAGGCAGATCAAGAGTTAACTAATTTATTAACATGGTTAAACTCCATGAAGTGAGAGAGGGTGTATGGGAGGTAAGGTATTGAGCATTGTGGGAACGGAAGGAATGGATGGGGAGAACAAGGATAAGGCGAATGTTCAAGAGAGAGTAAACTTATCAGTCAGTCGGCTTCTTGATTGCAGCGTCTCAGTCTCCAAAGGTGGCGCCGACACCAGTGGCACGTGACGTCCCGGAGTGGTCCTGAGTAGATGGAGATCCGGTTCTTGATGTAAGGGGGGAGTCTTTGTTGTCCTATGTGGACTCCTGTTCCCATGGTTTCCTCGTATAGGGCTCAGTTCAATGGGTGATACCGCCGGAGCGTGCTCTGCTCCGCGGTGTATGTGGGTGAGGAGTTGGGCAGTTCTGGTCTAGCCACCTGTCCTCGGCGGGACTGCACGCATGCAGCAGTCACTGGTCTCGAGTGTGAGTCACCTCCTGGAACGGGAAACAACTGAGGCTTAGCAGTAGGTTGTACATAAAGAGTGGACACGGTCACTGGGGATATGAAATGTGGGCCTGCACTCAAGCGATGCTCCGATGACAAGGCCTGCACCTCACCCTGCTGTGTGCTCAGTCTTCTTGCCCGGTCTCCTGTCCATTTCCCACGCACAGCCCTTATATGTCAGACCCGCCCCCTACTGTCCAGTACAAAGGTCGGTCCA
The DNA here is from genome assembly GCF_039654945.1 of Dendrobates tinctorius. NCBI lineage: Eukaryota > Metazoa > Chordata > Amphibia > Anura > Dendrobatidae > Dendrobates > Dendrobates tinctorius. Next base: position 2,820,752 of record NW_027361692.1, on the reverse strand, counting down.
GGTCTGAAAACTCTCCCCTGTGCAACACTGGTAACAGTCCCGACAGTTCTGGAACCAGCGCAAGAGAGGTAACCCCGGTCCGGTTCATCTTATTGCAACTACAGTTGCTCATATCAAAAATGACACCATTCTAAAAACTACACCCCTTAAGGTACTCAAAACCACATTCAAGAAGTTTATTATCCCTTCAGGTGCTTCACAACAATTTTTGGAATGTGGAAGAAAAAAATAAACATTTACTTTTTTACACTGTTGCAAGTGTAACCAGAGAAAATGGACCATACATTTTGTTGTGCAATTTCTCCTGAGCATATGTGAGGGAAATCTAATGTTTGGACACACGGCAGGGCTCGGAAGGGAAGGAGCGCTATTTCGCTTTTTGAATGTAAAATGTGCTGCCGTAATTAGCAGTCATCATGACATGGTTGGAGAGCCTCTGATGTGCCTGAAGAGTGGAAACTCCCACCAAGTGACACCATTTTAGAAACTAGACCCCGTAGGAACTTTTGTAGATGTGTTTTGAGCCCTTTGAATTCCCATGTGCTTCACAGAAATTTATAACGTTAAGCTATGAAAATAAAAAAAGTCACATTTTTCCCAAATAAATCTATTTAGCTTCAAATTTTGCATTTTCATAAGGGTAACAAGAGACATTTCGCAAAAAAATTTGTTGTGCAATATCTCCTGAGTGCGCACATACCCAATATTTGGAGGAAAACAACTTTTTGTGTGCACAGCAGGCCTTGGAAAGAAAGGAGCACCATTTGACTTTTTGAATGTAAAATATGCTGGAATAATTAGCAGTTGCCATGTCGCATTTGGAGAGCCCCTGATGTGCCTAAATAGTGGAAAACCCCCACAAGTGACACCATTTTGTAAATAAGACCCTTTATGGAACTTATCTAGATGTGTATTGAGCACCTTGAGCTCACAGGTGCTTCACAAAAGTTTTTAACGTAGAGCCGTGGAATTAAACAAATCACATTTTTCCAAAATAAATCTTTTTTTTGCTCCATATTTTGTATTTTCATAAAGGTAACAGGAGAAATTGCTCCATAAAATTTCTTGTGCAATTTCTCCTGAGTACACTGATACTCCATATGTGGGGGAATACTACTGTTTAGGCACACGGCAAAGCTTGGAAGGGAAGGAGCGTCATTTGACTTTTTGAATGTAAAATTTACTGAAAAAGTAGTGGATGCCATGTCACGTTTGGAGAGCCATTGATGTGCCTAAACAGTGGAAATCTCCCACAAATGACACCATTTTGGAAATTAGACCCCTTTGAGACCTTATCTAGATGTATATTGAGCACCTTGAACCCCCAGGTGCTTCACAAAAGTTAATAACGTTAAGTTGTGAAAATAAAAAAATCACATTTTCCCCACAAAAATCTTTTTTAGCTACAAATTTTGTATTTTCTCAAGGGCAAAAGAAGAAAGTGGACCCCAAAGTTTGTTGAGCAATTTCTCCTGAGTTCACCGATACCCTACATGTGATCAAAAACTACTTTGGAGGCGCAGTGCAAAGCTCAGAAGAGAACTAGAGCCATATTACAGTGCAGATTTTGCTGCACTTGTTTGAGGGTGCCATGTTATATTCACACAGCCCCTGAGGTGCCAGAACAGCAGAACCCCCCATTAATGACCCCATTTTACCAATTAAACCTGTCAATGAATTTATCTATGGGTGCATTGATTATATTGACACCACTGGTGAGTCACAGACTTTTTTACCATAGGGCAGTGAAATTTTTTTTTTTATATTTTTACCAACAAGATTGTGTGTTAGCCCCAAGTTTTACATTTTCACACTGGGAAATGGGTAAAAATGGCACCAGAATTTGTCTCACAATTTCTGCTGAATGAAGAAATACTCCATATGTGGCTGTACAGTACTACTTTGCCATATGGAGAGACTCAGGAGGGACAGAGCGCTATTTGCCTCCTTGAGCACAGATTTTCCTAGACTAGTTTGTTGTTTACATAAAAAGAGGCTCTAAGTGCTAGAAAAGCAGAACCACCCCTCAAGTGACTACATTTTAGAAATTATAACCATTTGGGAATTTATCTACAGATGTAGTGCCAATTTTGACTCTATGTGTGTTTTCCAGAAAAAGGCTGCAGTGGATATTGCTGAGTGAAAATTGCAAACTGCCGTTTTAGTGACCAGTAAATTATGCCTAGCTCTTCCTTCTGGAGACATGCACCCGTAAGTTAGGTGGACTCTCATCACTACAGAAATGCCAAACATGTGGATGCTATATGTGGTTTAGGCACACTGGGGATCAGAAGGGAGGGGGACATTTGGATTTGGGACTGCAGAATTTGCTGAATTTAATTTGGGGAGTGTGAAGCCATTTAGCTTTTCCAGAGCCTTTGTACTACCAGTAGCGTGGAAGCCCCCTATATTTCCATTAACAGATGACGGACCTGAGTGGGGACTTGCTTTTCTTGTGGATTTAGTTGAATCTTTTATTGGGAACATTTTACATAACATTTGGGATCACAGTAATCCGGCGCTCTACACTGGCCACTTACTTTGAGGTTTCCATCTAAATCTCCGAGTGACATGACAGATGAAACTCCTTAGGGATCCATGCACAATTTTGAAGCAGCAGACTTGCTTTGGACTCTGTCTGGCCTCTGTTCAGCAGTGTCCTTTTCTGAAGTGCATAAAACTGTGGCCAATGGCACTTTTATGCAATCCTAAAAATATGGACACTGCGGGATCACAGGCCAGACGGTATCCACAGTGCCTCCATCTGCCTCATTATAAGGAGTTTTCCGCTGAGGGTTCTGTCTGAATCACGTATTTCAGAGATTTACACAGAAACCCCGGAGAGATAGTGCTTAGCGCAGAGCGCAGGATAAATGTGAGCTGAGCCTTACTGTAATCTTTGAGAGGCAGAATGAAAAAATCAACAGCATGTTAAGAATTGCTTGTATCTATTTTTTACGCCGTTCCATGTGCGGTATAAGAGATTCGGCAACTTTTTTTCGGGTTGGTGCGATTACAGCGATACCAGATTTATATCGCGTTTTTATGTTTGGCAGCTGTTACACACTAAAAGATGCTAGTTTTTGCATCACCATATTTTGAGAGCTATAATATTTTCATATTTCGTCCTATAAAGTCATGTGAGGGCTTGTTTTTTGTGGGACGAGCTGACGTTTTTATTGTTACCATTTTAAGGTACATGACTTTTTTGACCACTTTCTATTCTGATTTTTGGAAGACAGAATGAGCAAAAGGTATCAATTCAGGAATTGTTTTTTGTTTTTTTTATACCATTCCGCATGTGGTAAAATTGACAAAGCAGTTTTACTCTTTGGGTCAGTACAATTACAGCGATACCTCATTTATATTTTTTATGTTTTGGTGCTTTTACACAATAAAAACTATTTTATAGAAAAAATAATTATGTTTGCATCGCTTTATTCTGAGAGCTATTACTTTTTTATTTTTATTCTGATGGAGCTATATGGCGGCTTGCTTTTTGCAGAACAATATGATGTTTTCAGCATTACCACTTTTATTTACATCTGTCTTTTTTATTGTGTTTTATTGCACTTTTTGTTCGGTGGTATGATGATGAAGCATTGTTTTTTTGCCTTGCTATTTATTTGTTTTTTTAGAGCGGGTCGTTACAGACGCGGTGATACCAAATACGTGCACTTTTATTGTTTACTTATTTATTTGCATAAATCATTGTATTTATTGAAAAAAAAATATTTTTTATTGTGTATTTAGGAATTCTTAAAAAAATATATTTACATAGCATAATATTTTTTTTATACTTTTTTACATTGTCTCAGGATGGGACAACGCTATATAATGTCAAATCGCTGATCTGACACTGTGCACTGCTGAGTATCAGATCATCTATGTAACAGGCAGGGAGGGAGGCATGCCAGCACCTGCTCTCAGTAGGCACTCACAAGCCACCTCCTTGCAGGACCCGCAAGGACCCTGCAGCCATTTTGGTACTGGGATTCTCCATGGAGACCATCAGGCCAACACGATTGCACTGTCCGGATAGAAGCGCACAGGGAGCCCCCTTCCTGCACGATGCTTCTCTATGCCACTGTCACTACTGACATTGGCAATAGAGGGGTTAAATGCCCGTGATCGATGCTAGCACCGATCATGGGCATTGCTGTGAGGTATCTGCTGTCATATACAGCTGACACCCGCACCCAATCGCCGCGGCACACAGCTTGAGGCCACGCAACCGGTGTGGCGGACTAGTACAACTGTTTGCAGGAATGCACCTCCCACAAAGCAGTACTAGTACACCACATATCGCAAAGGGGTTAATAATGCGTTTGCACATAGGGTATTTTTTAATATGTACAACATAAAGATAATGTTTTAAAGGGAATTTATGTCAACCACTTTACATGTCCTCTCACTGAATCAAAACTGTAAGATAACATTAGGATTTACAGTTCCTGCTAAATATTTACTGAAGTTTCAGCTGGCTTACCTTCTTCTCATACTGCATCTTGGTGCACTCTTTTCCTCATGCAAACAATGGATATATGATGTCAAAGGAATTGTGATTCACAAGACCAGGCTAACGTTATTTATTGCACCATGGTCCAGCTTTGATACTAATACCATATGTCCATGATAGGAGCTTTTGACTTGGACATGGGACAGCATTGGCCACTGGCCAGCTACACTGCCATATATACAGAAGCTGCATTTCCTGATAAATGCAATCAGATAAATGCACTATGTCAGATATAAATCCTAGATAATACTAGATAGTGCCAGAAGCAACACCATAAAAAGCCCCTTATATGGAGATACAATTAAAATAAGTTGCCCTTACCAGGTAGTAGTGAATGCTGTGCGTGAGCTGACAGGTCAATAGTAAATCTTGCGGCATTTACTACTACCCGGTAAGGGCAACTTATTTTAATTGTATCTACAGTTAGTGATCAGCTACTTGGTGAATTGTTTGGTTGAGTCTCGTGTTTTGTTTTATTTGGTGTAATTTTTCCCTCTTGAATTTGTGTATCACTGCTCTACCTGAAGCGCAGTCAGTTTCTATATATCATCAGTGGTCTATTTATGTACAGGGGTGACACCTACTCTTTACTGACCTTAGCAGCTGAGGCGTTTTTAGCGATCCTCTTGCCGCTTTTTCAGGCAGCGCTTGTGTGTTATTTACGTATTTGCATTTCCATTTATTTTCTGTAGCATTTGTTTCAAAGCAGCTATTAATTTTGCTTGTAATTTGCAATGCAGCAACTCTTGTGTAGAATAAGTCCAATAGGCCTGCGCAATATGTATATCTTAAATTATTTACAATAATTAAGTGCTCTAAAATTTAACCAAATAACCATAACAGATGATATTGTTGGATTTTCACTAATTTACACAATATACATTAAATGAAATTAAGTTAAACCTTATATACAGTAGTTACATTGTTAATATAGTTAAAAAAAAGACACGTCCATCATGTTTAACCGAGAGATGGGAAAGGACAATTGCATTATTATTGGAAAATGCTTTAATTTACTCTAGATGCATCAATAATCCTTGAGCACTTATATCTCACCAGTTTCACTTTCTTGGCCCACTTTAGGTAAGTACTAAACACTGCATATTAAGAACACCCCACAAGGCTGTCTTCTGTGTGCTTCTACACAGTCATCTATGTACCACCATTTGACTATAGTCAAAGTCCTTAAAATCCTTGCATTTCCTCATTTTTCCTGCTTCCAACATATCAACTTCAGGAGCTGATTTGCTGCCTATCATTTTAATGACATCCCAAACAGAAGAAATGGTGTCAATATCAGTGTTTAGTTCTGTCCAAAAATGTTTTCGAGGTTAGTCATCTTTAAGAGTTTTTGCTACTGCTTAGCATGCAGAGAGCCAATTGCTTGTATTTATATTGAAATGAGGGAGGGTGTTTTTCTAAGAGTATTACCACCATCCATTGTCCTCCGCTTTTATCATTCCTTGACAAAAGACAATCACACTGACATATTTATCTTGTTTACCATTCTCTTTATTTTTTTCCTTCCTTTAAATTCCACCAACAAAAGATCTTTTCTTTTCTTTTCAATGAAATCCTTTATTTATGCAGAAATGGTATATTGGAAGGTTGTAATTTAAGTCACTGATGGCTCACACAATAGGTGTTTACAAAAAAAAGCATTGCATACATAGGTGCAAGTCATCACATAATTGAAAGTACCCATGGTGTACCAATAGATAACTATTTAAGAAGAATTATGCATACTAATGGACTCACAAATATGATTTATGCTATACTGCAATATACCATAGATGTCATTTTAAGTTAATTCTATTGGAATTTGCTAAATAGATTTAGCATGTAGAAGATGTAACAGATAAGAATGCAATAAAATGAAACAAAAAATAAAGCATTAAATGATTAATTTTACTATTCAAAAACATTTCCTTAATGTTTATGTAGTGGCCCATTTTTTAGTTGATGTACAGTGCTTTGAAAAAGTCTTCATACTCCATGAACGTTTCCTCATTTTTTGATATGGAATTTTATGTGATATACCAACAGAAAGTAGCAAGTATGTGTTAAATGTAAAGGAAATGATCCATGGCTTTCTAAATGTTTAAAAAAATATAAATCTGAAAGTTGGGATGTGCATTTGTATTCAGCCTCGATTCAATACTTAGGACCACATTTTGCTGCAATTATTGCTCCAAGTCTATTGAGGTATGTCTCTACCATCTGTGCACATCTAAAGGCTATATGCAAATTGCCTCTTCAGAAAGAAAGAGGACTTTTACTCTACAGCGCCACCTATTGGTAGTAGCGATCCTACAAGTCACAATCAACCCTTTAACGAGTCTTGTAGTATGACTTAGGATACAAGCCAAATCAGAATCTCAATTTGCAGACACGGTGTTTCGAGCTGTTGGCTCTCGTCAGTGCAAAGTATGAGATCTGATTTGGCAAGGTGAGAGGCTCTGGACTAGGGTCTAAGAAGTAAGGTTTCTCCTTGCGGAGAGTGACATGCCAGCTGTGGCTTGTCAAGGTAAGGAGACTTATTCGCCGTGCAATGCTCCTCTGGGAAAATAATATGCAAATTGCCTCTTCAGAAAGAAAGAGGACTTTTACTCTACAGCGCCACCTATTGGTAGTAGCGATCCTACAAGTCACAATCAACCCTTTAACGAGTCTTGTAGTATGACTTAGGATACAAGCAAAATCAGAATCTCAAGGCTAAAGGCTCATCTAAAGGCTGACATTTTTGCCCATTCTTCCATGAAAACTAGCTCTAGCTCAGTGAAACTGGATGGAGAGCTTCTGTGAACAGCAATATTCAAGTCTTGCCACAGATTCTCATTGGGGTTGAGATCTGGACTTTGACTGCACCATTTACATTATTACTCTTTGATCAAATTCATTCCATTATAGCTTTGGCAGCGTGTTTTGGTTCATTGTCCCCCTGCAAGGTTAGCTATGCCATCAGTCTCAAGTCTTTTGCAGCCTCTAACAGGTTTTCCTTCAGGATTACTCTGTATTTGGCTCCTTCCAACTTCACATCAACTCTTACCAGCAGCTTACCAGCAGCTTCAACTTCATACATCCCCACAGAATGATGCTGCCACCACCGTGTTTGACAGTGGGGATAATGTTTTCTGGGTGCTATGCATTGCTAGTTTTCTGCCACAGATCGTATTTTGAATTTAGAGAACCAGGAGAAAATAAGGAGTCGTAGGTGATATATGTGTAAAAAAGCATAACAATTTTTATTAAATACTTGATTATTTTTTTGTATGTATATTTGTGTTATTTTGCAATAAAAATCTATTTTAGTATTCTCTTGTTCGACACTATTGATTGTGCTCGTAGTCTAATAACTATGGATTCAGTATGTTTATTGATTAAAAGGTCACACACAAAGTCACAATATTCAATAATCTAAGACAGTACAAACAGAGGAAGGGAAAAGACCTCCACACAGTAAGAATGTCAACATGTCAAGTACATGGAACAAACAGTGAACCCATGACCAAAAATGCCCAAGGAAAGCCCACAATGTAATTAACTCAGATAGTGAGGAAAAACCCCTCCATAAGTAACCCACGGACTTGCCAGGATAAAGGTGACAGCAAGGAGGAGGTTACCCAACCAATTGTCCACCCCAATGTGCTTTTCGCTGGATAACACCGCTGCTTTATCAAGGGGATGTAGTGATATATGAACAGGACCTTTAAATACCCCCTTGTGATGTGTCACATGGTCTCAATTGACCAATAGAAGCCGGTTTTCTCTGCGCATGCGCAGTAGAAGCCCAGGGTCCTGTGGCAGTCTATTCATCATGCATCACGGCGCGTGCAAGGGAGGAGTCAATTCCCAGCATGCTTCGGAGGCATAGAGACTCCCAGCCACAGGAGGGACAGAAGGCATAACACCGCGCGCACAGCCGGATCATACTACACAAGGGAGCTTGAATATATAACATTAGGGGACGGTGAACCCACTGCACAAAATATACCTAAGGTGGACAGCATAAACACTAAAAATCATGTATTAAATACATAACAATCAAATAAGTTGGTCAGTCCAAATGTGGTTTCAGTATATAAAATGCAGTTGTGCCGTTCTTGTGCCGCAGATATAGAGTCACTCTGATGCAAGATGAAGGTCCTACACATATAGACAGATATTGAAGTCACTGCAAAAGAATGCGTGAAAGAGTTAAAAACACGATAAAAAAAGAGGAACAAAAAATGATGGGTTCACAATAGGGAAAACATCCTATAAAAAGGAGGAAAAGCTTAATGATGCAGTTAGACCATGTGGAGCCATGGTATTAAGTTTAACAATTCATCTTGCCTCCATCTGGGCAAGTAATTTCTTATTGTCCCCACCTCTGATGCGGAGATGGAGGATATCGATCCCCCGGATCTTGAGTGACCCAGCCTAACAATTATGGTGATATTTAAATTGGCGAGGGATTGTCTTCAAGTCCGAGGGATTGGACAGTGACCTCGCTGTGCCAATGTCCTGCAAATGCTCACGTACATGTACCCAAAGCTTCCTGGTGGTGAGGCTGAGATATATCCTGGGGCAGCCACACATAGCGTAATAAATGACATTAGTGCTGCTATGGGATATACACTGGTGTATATCAAAGGTTTTCACACCACCCGAGGAGGAGAAGCGCAGGACATTGGCGCAAGCAAGGCAATTGTTAGGCATCGAGTTTTCCCCACTGCACAGGGGGAATCTTGAGCCATGCTGTCTGCAGTCTCCCATTCCTCTGCAGCCACAGAGATTCCTGCTTAGCAGGCTCGTCATTCCAGGCGTCTTGCCCAGGCTGATGCTAGGCGTCGGGTTGCTCCTTCTGGCTCTGCTATAACTCCATGCCTGAGTCAGCAGCAAGTAGATGCTTCTGGGACTAAGTCCTACCTTTTGGGTACTGAGCATGCCCGTGGGATTACCTCTCATTGGAGGTCGGAGGTCACATGTGCAGGTCCCGCTCCTGCTTGGATTGGTCCACCACTGGGAAGGTCCAGGAAGGATGCCACTATAAAAGAGTCGCATGACTGCTTGGCCATGCGCTAGTATAGAGTCTTATGCTTATTTTTGTGTATGATGATGGATGCATGTACTGTATCTGGTGACTGACTCATTAAGACTCCCCTCCCTTTGATACGCATGTTGGTTAGGGATTCAGAGTGAGAGTCAGTCCCAGTGGGTGGCTATGCTCACGCCACCGTGCTCCCAGTACTCTGCACACAATAACGTCCAACTGTGCCTCCCTGTTACGGGCACTCTCGTACCACACCAGGTAACGCTTTCTTCCCCATCCTGGGTGGTTAGTGGCATCTGCCGAAGCGGTACTGTGTGCCCTTGGTGCGATTTATATACTGTTACCTTTTGCTGGCACCGCAGCCGTGGCGCCGAGCGCTGATGGTCTAGAGGAGCTCTAGTCCGGTGTCTCAAGGACAGGGCTCTGTGACCCCTAATTAGCGCTTACTCAGCCAAGCTCTGTGAGTACAACAGGCTCCAGCGTTTGTTTCAGCAGCTCTGTGGAGCAACAGAGTTCACCTCTATTCACACTGGGTGAAGTTAACCCATGTGTGAGCAAGCGTTTACCCACCATCTAGTTCCACCATTACTCAGCAGCAGGTTCCATCTCTGCACGGTGGACCCCGGGCTGCAAACGCACCTCATATCTCCTTTCATATTATTTGGTGCGTTCCGCTGGCCCTAACAGCAATGGCCATATGGAAAGAAGCCCGGGGTGGGGCCACGAGTAGTGTTGAGCATTCCGATACTGCAAGTATCGGGTATCGGCCGATATTAGCGGTATCGGAATTCCGATACTGACTTCCGATACTTTTGTCATATCGGATTCCGGAATCGGAATCGGAAGTTCCCATCATGCTATGAGCCTGCTTGCTTTGATTAAGCCAATGGGAATCCTCCGAAGTGTGGGCACATCCTGTTAGGCATGTAGGCATGTTAACTATTGGCATGGCTGTGATTGGCTGCCGAAATGATGTCATGATGCACTATAAAAGCCACCGCAGCCGCCATTTCTGGTTCACTCTGCTGTGAATTCAGTTAGGGACAGGCTGCTGTAGAAGACTGTGAGGGACAGTTAGAAATAGCGATTCCACCAAACATCTAGTGCTTTACCCAGGCTACATAAACCACCACTGTAGCCTTCTTTGCCCTAGCAGCAGTGTTCACAGCTGTCTGCAAGGGCTGTGTGAGTGCAGCTCACGCTGTGGAGTGGGTCCTGCAGCCACGTCAGGCTGTAGGCCACCCAGTGTGATCACTGCTGCCTCATACATCTTTTATTTTTTGAGCTGCATTTTTTACATAATTTCAATCTAGTGTGCTTCCATCCGTATCCATATACGTTGGTTGCAAACACTAGTAGTAGACAGCGGAGCCTTTCAGCAGCCTTTCAGTGCTAGTGTCCACTTTGCTGCACTGTTCACGGCTGTCTGAGAGGTCTCTGACTGTGTGTGAGTGCAGCTCACGCTGAGTAGTGTGTCCTGCAGCTACGTCTGGCTGTAGGACGCTCAGCATGCGTCAGTGCCTCACACATATTTTTATTTGAGTGCAGCTCATTTTTTCTTCTATTAGTGTGCATCCATCCGTCTCCATCTACGGTGGTTGCAAACACTATATAGGAGTACACAGCGGAGCCTTTCTGCAGCCTGTCAGTGCCAGTGCCCACTTAGCTGCACTGTTGACGGCTGTCTGAGAGGTCTCTGACTGTGTGTGAGTGCAGCTCACGCTGAGTAGAGTGTCCTGCAGCTACGTCTGGTTGTAGGACGCTCAACGTGCGTCACTGCCTCACACATATTTGTCTTTGAGTGCAGCTCATTTTTTCTTCTCCTATTAGTGTGCATCCATCCGTATCCATCAACATTGGTTGGTTGCAAACACTATATAGGAGTTTTTTCTGGCTTGTGCCCTGCCGGCGCAGCCAGATTAGTATACCCAATTTTTTTGGAGCCTCATCTTTTGCATTGTAGTTTACCTGCCTGCATTGTAATAGCTCCAAAAAGTTGGTGATACTATCAGTTTCAATTCTTTGTTCACATACTTTGAGTTTGTTTCCAATAAAGAAACCACAAAAAAAGTTCACCAAACACTACATTTGGAACTTGTGTAGGCCACATCAGCTCCTATTAAAGTGTAGTCCACACACACACACTTCATAAAATTAGTGTTTCTTGTACCTATAACCAGCTGTTCAGGAATAAGCACACTAAGGCCCCCCGTTGTACTTTTCTGCCTATCTTAAGCAGTCTGGCAAGATGAAGAAGGCAGGGAGTAAGGCGCGTGGGCATGGCCGTGGGCGTGGAGTTTCAGCAGGGAGAGGACGTGGGGATTCTGCAGGGAGAGGACGTGGGGATTCTGCAGGTAGAGGACGTGGGGATTCTGGGCCTGCTGCGGGCACCAGTGGATCAGCATCCCCCAGTTTTAGCAAACAACAGTCCTTTATGCGCAGCTTTGTAGGACCTCAACGTACCCCACTGCTGCGGTAGGAACAAATTGAAGCCGTTGTCGGATGGATGGCAGCTAACGCATCGACTTCAATTACTTCCACAGCCTCTCAGGACCAGAGCACCGAAGAGCAACCAGCTGTCTCTTCACCACCTGCCAAAGTGCCCAGGCAGTCAGAGAGACATGGACAGGAGCCATCACAGTCTCTACTTCTGTTCTCGGAATCTGTTGGCTTGGAAAGAGGGGGCCAGCCAAGCAGTATTCCTGAATGTGAAGAAGAGGGAGTATGCAGTGATGCGCAACTTCTTTGTCCCTCTGAATCTGAAGAGGCGAGTGGGCCAGTGCCTATGGTCAGCACACCTCAGTACGCATCAGATGATGACGAGACACAGTTGCCACTTTCTGGTGCGTACGGTGCTGGCGAGACAACCCCGGAGAAGCAGCTGTTTGAAGAGGGGAGGGAAGATGATGAGGTCCTTGACCCATCATGGCGTGAGGAACAGGAAGGTGGTGGGAGCAGCTCGGAGGAAGAGATTCCCCTACCGGCCAAAACAGGAGGCAGAGGGAGGGGGAAGACTTGGTTGCCTGTACCCTCCACTTCGGCACCCGTTAGGAGCATTCCTCATTCCAAAGGCAAAACGGGCGCTCCCAAGAGTTGCAGTGCGTGGTCCTTTTTTGACACAGTTGCAGATGACATTTGCTTTGTCAAATGCAAGCTGTGTCATCAGATAGTCAAAAGAGGGAGAAATGTCAGCAACCTCAATACCACAAATATGTGGAAACATGTGCGCACCAAGCATGAGTTGGAGTTGCAGAGACACCCTGAAGACGTAGGCCAACGTACAGCACCACCTACCACCTCTTCAGTTCGTGTTGGGGCCTCTTCCTCCAGCTCACACACTGCTGGTTCGGCTTCCTCACAGGATCGCCAAGGAAGAACCTCTGCCACTGTTGTCCGGAGACCCTGTCAGATTCCACCCATAGCAGCACGTTCCCATCCATCACAGCCATCGGTAGCACAGGCATGGGATAAAAGGCGCCCTTACTCGGCAAACCATCCCCGAGGACAGTCTCTGAATGCTGGCATTGCCAAACTTCTGGCAGTTGAAATGCTGTCATTCAGGCTGGTGGACACTGACACCTTCCGGGACTTAATGGCATTGGCAGTCCCCCAATACAACGTGCCCAGCCGCTTTTATTTCAGCAGGCGAGCCGTCCCTGCCCTGCAGAAACATGTTGAGGGCAAAATAAAACATGCGCTACTAAACGCCGTTAGTAGCAAGGTCCACCTGACCACCGATGCGTGGACCAGTAACCATGGACAGGGACGATACCTTTCCCTCACTGCCCACTGGGTCAATGTTGTGGAGCCGGGTACAGATCTGGAGAGTGGCGCTGTACGTGTTCTTCCAACGCCACGGATTGCAGGACTCCAGTCTGTACACATAGACTCCTCCTCCTACTCAAGTTCCTCAGAAACAGCAGAGCAGGAGCCTGTTACGACCGATATGAGCACAGCCGTGGCCAAACGTCAACAGGCTGTACTCAAATTAATTTCTTTGGGGAATCGAAGCCACACAGCGCAGGAGCTCTGGAATGCTATCAAGCAGGAGAGCGATGTGTGGTTTGGGCCAGCGAATCTCCAGCCGGGCTTGGTAGTGTGTGACAATGGCCGAAATCTGGTGGCAGCTCTTGGCCTAGGCAACCTCACACACATCCCATGTCTGGCACATGTGCTTAACTTGGTCATGCAGAGCTTTCTGAGGGACTATCCGGATCTTGATGCACTGTTGCACAAGGTCCGCATAGAGTGCGCTCACTTGCGGCGTTCCAGCACGGCAAGATCGCGCCTCGCTGCTCTGCAGCGACGATTTGGCCTTCCGGAACATCGCATCATATGTGACCTACCCACCCGGTGGAATTCAACGTTACATATGTTGGAGCGGTTGTGTGAGCAGCAGGCAGCAGTCATGGAGTACCAGCTGCAGCAGGCACAAACAAGTCCCACTGTGCGCCTTTCACACTTCAGCACCATTGAGTGGGCCTCTATGAAGGACATCTGCCTCGTTTTGCGTGCCTTCGATGAATCCACGCGGATGGCGAGTGCAGATGATGCACTAGTCAGCATGACTGTCCCCCTTATCTGCCTGCTTCAACAAACACTGCAAGCACTAAGGGATGAGGTTTCGGAAGAGGTGGAGGATGAGGAGTCCCAAATGCCATCTGCTTCTGGACAGTCTGCGCTACGTGTTTCCTCACAAAGGCCTAGGCAGGGGACACTTTGTGAGGAGGATGAGGAGGAGTCGATGGAGGAGGAAGACATCTCTCCAGAGGAGGGAGGTACACAAACCTCTACTCAGTATGTACAGCGAGGGTGGGGTGATGCAGAGCAGGCCGAGGTCACGCCTCAAACAGGGGACAGCGGTTCTTTGGCAGTTGGGAGTCTGCAGCACATGGTTGATTTCATGCTGCAGTGCCTGAGAAACGACCGCCGCATCGCCCACATTCTCGTCTCGGCTGATTATTGGGTGTACACCCTCCTAGATCCTCGCTACCGGGACAGCGTACAAAGGCTCATACCAACGTTGAACCGGGAGCGTAAACTGCGGGAGTACGAAGAGTCACTGGTGCAGTCCATAATGTTTTCCATTCCACCCGACAGCATTGTTGCTACTGCTTTACAAAGCAGCTCTGTGCGTCGAGGCAGTGGAGGAAACTCTGCACAAAGAGGGAGCAGAGGCAGCGCCGCAGCACAAGGCAAGACCACTATGGCCCAAATGTGGCAAAGTTTTGTGTGTCCACCACAATTGTCTACACCATCAGCGATGCCTCGAGTCAGCAGGAGGCAACGCTTCCGTCAGATGGTGTCAGACTACATGTCTTGCCCTGTCACTGTACTCCCAGATGGCTCTTCCCCCTTCAAGTTTTGGGTCTCTAAGCTGGATACATGGCCAGAGCTTAGCCAGTATGCATTGGAGGTGCTGGCTTGCCCTGCTGCCAGTGTATTATCGGAACGTGTCTTTAGTGCCGCAGGTGGTGTACTAACAGACCGTCGCACGCGACTATCTTCCGATAATGTTGACCGGCTGACTTTTCAGAAAATGAACAAGGCCTGGTTCTCCAAAGACTTTGCCATTCCTCTTACACACTAAATTAGTGGTTGGCAACTGTATCCAGGTCTGATGGTGTGTTCACTTTTCTACCACCTGAACTATAATCCCTGTGCTTCAACACAGCCAGTTGTCGCTCAGATGTGTCGTCTGCACAGAGAAACACACTAGCTCCTGTGTTAGTGGGGTTCAGTAACGCCAGCTGATCCCCTGCTGTGTGGACGGCAAAGTCACCAGCTCCATCAACATTCAAACCACTACTGATTTTTAACCGTGCCCAACTTAGGTCTCTGGCTCCACTGTCTCTACTATTTCCCCTGACCTCCAACCCCGCCATCTACATCTCTGAAGTGGCGTCAGCACAATCTACACTTGTTCCTGTGTTCCTGTGGCTCAGTCCCATCAGTTTATCCCCTGATGTGTGTCCGGCAAGGTCTCCTGCTCTGTCCACATTCCCATAACCAGTAGTGGGAATGAGGACAGAGCTGGCGAACTTGCCGGACAAACATCAGGGGATCAACTGACGGGACTGAGCACCAGTAACACAGGAACAAGTGTAGATTGTGCTGACGCCACTTCAGAGATATAGCTGGCGGGGTTGGAGGCCAGGGTAAATAGTAGAGACAGTGGAGCCAGAGGCCTAAGTGGAGCATGGTTAGAATCAGTAGTAGTCAACAACCTCCATAAAAACCGCTGCCCATTGGCCTCTGCATGCGGCATGCGTAATCCTGGGCTCCAACAGCGTCAGTTGGTGTTCAGAAGTGTCGTCTCCACAGAGCCAAACACATTCGTTCGAGTGTTAGTGGGGTTCAGCACTGCCAGCTGTTCCCCTGCTGTGGAGATGGCAAGTCTCCTGCTGCCTTCACCTGCCAAAAGCAACAGGCCCCAGCCTGCTCCTCGCCTAATCCTGGGCTCCAACAGCGTCAGTTGGTGTTCAGAAGTGTCGTCTCCACAGAGCCAAACACATTCGTTCGAGTGTTAGTGGGGTTCAGCACTGCCAGCTGTTCCCTTGCTGTGGAGATGGCAAGTCTCCTGCTGCCTACACCTGCCAAAATCCAGTATGCCCCAGCCTGCTCCACGCCTGATCCTGGGCTCCAACAGCGTCAGTTGGTGTTCAGAAGTGTCATCTCCACAGAGCCAAACACATTCGTTCGAGTGTTAGTGGGGTTCAGCACTGCCAGCTGTTCCCCTGCTGTGGAGATGGGAAGTCTCCTGCTGCCTTCACCTGCCAAAAGCAACAGGCCCCAGCCTGCTCCTCGCCTAATACTGGGCTCCAACAGCGTCAGTTGGTGTTCAGAAGTGTCGTCTCCACAGAGCCAAACACATTCGTTCGAGTGTTAGTGGGGTTCAGCACTGCCAGCTGTTCCCCTGCTGTGGAGATGGCAAGTCTCCTGCTGCTTTCACCTGCCAAAAGCAACAGGCCCCAGCCTGCTCCTCGCCTAATCCTGGGCTCCAACAGCGTCAGTTGGTGTTCAGAAGTGTCGTCTCCACAGAGCCAAACACATTCGTTCGAGTGTTAGTGGGGTTCAGCACTGCCAGCTGTTCCCCTGCTGTGGAGATGGCAAGTCTCCTGCTGCCTACACCTGCCAAAATCCAGTAGGCCCCAGCCTGCTCCACGCCTGATCCTGGGCTCCAACAGCGTCAGTTGGTGTTCAGAAGTGTCATCTCCACAGAGCCAAACACATTCGTTCGAGTGTTAGTGGGGTTCAGCACTGCCAGCTGTTCCCCTGCTGTGGAGATGGGAAGTCTCCTGCTGCCTTCACCTGCCAAAAAAAACAGGCCCCAGCCTGCTCCTCGCCTAATCCTGGGCTCCAACAGCGTCAGTTGGTGTTCAGAAGTGTCGTCTCCACAGAGCCAAACACATTCGTTCAAGTGTTAGTGGGGTTCAGCACTGCCAGCTGTTCCCCTGCTGTGGAGATGGCAGTCTCTCCTGCTGTCTCCGCATTCCAAAGACAGTAGGCCTCTGCCTACACCCTCCTATTTCCTGGGCTTCAACACAGCCAGTTGTAGCTCGGAAGTGCCGTCCACACGGAAAGAGACACTTGCTCCCGTGTCTCAGTGGGGTTCAGTAACGTCAGCTGTTCCCCTGCTGTGTGGATGGCAGTCTCTCCTGCTGTCTCCACATTCCAAATACAGTAGGCCTCTGCCTACACCCTCCTATTTCCTGGGCTTCAACACAGCCAGTTGTAGCTCGGAAGTGCCGTCCACAAGGAAAGAGACACTTGCTCCCGTGTCTCAGTGGGGTTCAGTAACGTCAGCTGATCCCCTGCTGTGTGGATGGCAGTCTCTCCTGCTGTCTCCACATTCCAAATACAGTAGGCCTCTGCCTACACCCTCCTATTTCCTGGGCTTCAACACAGCAAGTTGTAGCTCGGAAGTGCCGTCCACACGGAAAGAGACACTTGCTCCCGTGTCTCAGTGGGGTTCAGTAACGTCTGCTGATCCCCTGCTGTGTGGATGGCAGTCTCTCCTGCTGTCACCACATTCCAAATACAGTAGGCCTCTGCCTACACCCTCCTATTTCCTGGGCTTCAACACAGCAAGTTGTAGCTCGGAAGTGCCGTCCACACGGAAAGAGACACTTGCTTCCGTGTCTCAGTGTGGTTCAGTAACGTCTGCTGATCCCCTGCTGTGTGGATGGCAGTCTCTCCTGCTGTCACCACATTCCAAATACAGTAGGCCTCTGCCTACACCCTCCTATTTCCTGGGCTTCAACACAGCCAGTTGTAGCTCGGAAGTGCCGTCCACACGGAAAGAGATACTTGCTCCCGTGTCTCAGTGGGGTTAAGTAACGTCAGCTGATCCCCTGCTGTGTGGATGGCAGTCTCTCCTGCTGTCTCCACATTCCAAATACAGTAGGCCTCTGCCTACACCCTCCTATTTCCTGGGCTTCAACACAGCCAGTTGTAGCTCGGAAGTGCCGTCCACAAGGAAAGAGACACTTGCTCCCGTGTCTCAGTGGGGTTCAGTAACGTCAGCTGATCCCCTGCTGTGTGGATGGCAGTCTCTCCTGCTGTCTCCACATTCCAAATACAGTAGGCCTCTGCCTACACCCTCCTATTTCCTGGGCTTCAACACAGCAAGTTGTAGCTCGGAAGTGCCGTCCACACGGAAAGAGACACTTGCTCCCGTGTCTCAGTGGGGTTCAGTAATGTCTGCTGATCCCCTGCTGTGTGGATGGCAGTCTCTCCTGCTGTCACCACATTCCAAATACAGTAGGCCTCTGCCTACACCCTCCTATTTCCTGGGCTTCAACACAGCAAGTTGTAGCTCGGAAGTGCCGTCCACACGGAAAGAGACACTTGCTTCCGTGTCTCAGTGGGGTTCAGTAACGTCTGCTGATCCCCTGCTGTGTGGATGGCAGTCTCTCCTGCTGTCACCACATTCCAAATACAGTAGGCCTCTGCCTACACCCTCCTATTTCCTGGGCTTCAACACAGCCAGTTGTAGCTCGGAAGTGCCGTCCACACGGAAAGAGATACTTGCTCCCGTGTCTCAGTGGGGTTAAGTAACGTCAGCTGATCCCCTGCTGTGTGGATGGCAGTCTCTCCTGCTGTCTCCACATTCCAAATACAGTAGGCCTCTGCCTACACCCTCCTATTTCCTGGGCTTCAACACAGCAAGTTGTAGCTCGGAAGTGCCGTCCACACGGAAAGAGACACTTGCTCCCGTGTCTCAGTGGGGTTCAGTAACGTCAGCTGATCCCCTGCTGTGTGGATGGCAGTCTCTCCTGCTGTCACCACATTCCAAATACAGTAGGCCTCTGCCTACACCCTCCTATTTCCTGGGCTTCAACACAGCAAGTTGTAGCTCGGAAGTGCCGTCCACACGGAAAGAGATACTTGCTCCCGTGTCTCAGTGGGGTTCAGTAACGTCTGCTGATCCCCTGCTGTGTGGATGGCAGTCTCTCCTGCTGTCACCACATTCCAAATACAGTAGGCCTCTGCCTACACCCTCCTATTTCCTGGGCTTCAACACAGCCAGTTGTAGCTCGGAAGTGCCGTCCACACGGAAAGAGATACTTGCTCCCGTGTCTCAGTGGGGTTCAGTAACGTCAGCTGATCCCCTGCTGTGTGGATGGCAGTCTCTCCTGCTGTCTCCACATTCCAAATACAGTAGGCCTCTGCCTACACCCTCCTATTTCCTGGGCTTCAACACAGCAAGTTGTAGCTCGGAAGTGCCGTCCACACGGAAAGAGACACTTGCTCCCGTGTCTCAGTGGGGTTCAGTAACGTCTGCTGATCCCCTGCTGTGTGGATGGCAGTCTCTCCTGCTGTCACCACATTCCAAATACAGTAGGCCTCTGCCTACACCCTCCTATTTCCTGGGCTTCAACACAGCCAGTTGTAGCTCGGAAGTGCCGTCCACACGGAAAGAGATACTTGCTCCCGTGTCTCAGTGGGGTTCAGTAACGTCAGCTGATCCCCTGCTGTGTGGATGGCAGTCTCTCCTGCTGTCTCCACATTCCAAATACAGTAGGCCTCTGCCTACACCCTCCTATTTCCTGGGCTTCAACACAGCCAGTTGTAGCTCGGAAGTGCCGTCCACACGGAAAGAGATACTTGCTCCCGTGTCTTAGTGGGGTTCAGTAACGTCAGCTGATCCCCTGCTGTGTGGATGGCAGTCTCTCCTGCTGTCTCCACATTCCAAATACAGTAGGCCTCTGCCTACACCCTCCTATTTCCTGGGCTTCAACACAGCAAGTTGTAGCTCGGAAGTGCCGTCCACACGGAAAGAGACACTTGCTCCCGTGTCTCAGTGGGGTTCAGTAACGTCTGCTGATCCCCTGCTGTGTGGATGGCAGTCTCTCCTGCTGTCACCACATTCCAAATACAGTAGGCCTCTGCCTACACCCTCCTATTTCCTGGGCTTCAACACAGCAATTTGTAGCTCGGAAGTGCCGTCCACACGGAAAGAGACACTTGCTCCCGTGTCTCAGTGTGGTTCAGTAACGTCTGCTGATCCCCTGCTGTGCGGATGGCAGTCTCTCCTGCTGTCACCACATTCCAAATACAGTAGGCCTCTGCCTACACCCTCCTATTT
Organism: Dendrobates tinctorius; assembly: GCF_039654945.1. NCBI lineage: Eukaryota > Metazoa > Chordata > Amphibia > Anura > Dendrobatidae > Dendrobates > Dendrobates tinctorius. Next base: position 2,800,607 of record NW_027361692.1, on the reverse strand, counting down.
CCTGGGCTTCAACACAGCCAGTTGTAGCTCGGAAGTGCCGTCCACACGGAAAGAGATACTTGCTCCCGTGTCTCAGTGGGGTTCAGTAACGTCAGCTGATCCCCTGCTGTGTGGATGGCAGTCTCTCCTGCTGTCTCCACATTCCAAATACAGTAGGCCTCTGCCTACACCCTCCTATTTCCTGGGCTTCAACACAGCCAGTTGTAGCTCGGAAGTGCCGTCCACACGGAAAGAGATACTTGCTCCCGTGTCTCAGTGGGGTTCAGTAACGTCAGCTGATCCCCTGCTGTGTGGATGGCAGTCTCTCCTGCTGTCTCCACATTCCAAATACAGTAGGCCTCTGCCTACACCCTCCTATTTCCTGGGCTTCAACACAGCCAGTTGTAGCTCGGAAGTGCCGTCCACACGGAAAGAGACACTTGCTCCCGTGTCTCAGTGTGGTTCAGTAACGTCAGCTGATCCCCTGCTGTGTGGATGGCAAAGTCTCCTGCTGCCTACACAGTCGTACCACTACTGATTTTTAACCGTGCTCCAAATACGCCTGTGGCTCCACTGTCTCTCGTATTTCCCCTGTCCTCCAACCCTGCCAGTTACAGCTCCGAAGTGGCGTCTGCACAATCCACACTTGTTCCTGTGTTATAGGTGTTCAGTCCGGTCAGTTAATCCCCTGATGTGTGTCCGGCAATGTCGCCTGCTCTGTCCATATTCCCAGTTATGGGAATGTGGACAGAGCAGGCGACATTGCCGGACACACATCAGGGGATTAACTGACCGGACTGAACACCTGTTACACAGGAACAAGTGTGGATTGTGCAGACGCCACTTCGGAGCTGTAACTGGCGGGGTTGGAGGACAGGGGAAATACGAAAATCAGTGAAGCCACAGGCCTAAGTGGAGCTTGGTTAAAATTAGTAGAAGTCTACAACCGATCTTAAAATTTCTTCAATGCAGCCTCAGCCTGCTCCGTGCTTGTCCCTGGGCTTCAACACAGCCAGTTGTTGCTCGGAAGTGCCGTCTTCACAGAGTAAAACACTAGCTCCTGTGTTTGTGGGGTTCAGTAACGTCAGCTGTTCCCCTGCTGTTTTGATGGCAATCTGTCCTGCTGCCTCCCAATTGACAGCACATCAGGCCTCAGCCTGCTAAGTGCTTGTCCCTGGGCTCCAACATCGCCAGTTGCTGCTCATAACTGACTTTGGCACGGGTACTCCCTCCTGCCCAGCTTGGTTCCAGCCCTGCCTGCTGTTTCCGGGAAGTGTCAATGTCAGTTTGCCACCCCAAGTTGCCATGTCGTGTTGCGGTTGGGTTAGCCGAGGCTAGGGTGCCAGCAGTTTAGGTGCTTCCTATGTGGACTGCGGGTTCTGGTAAGAAAGGCTTGTTCCGTAGTGCCAGTAGGACAAGCACCCCCTGTAGGACTGTGTGATTCGGTAACTGCGGCCAGCTTGCGGCATGCCAACTTTGCTTTTCAGGGGTAACTTCTGCTACCCCTCTGGGTTCCAGCACCGTCAGCTGGTTCTCGTCAGAGCCTTGGCCTAGGTGCCTCCATCTCGGTATCCGAGTTCCGGCAACGTCTGCTGGTCCTTGGTAGTGCTTTGTAGCACGGGTACCTCCTGCTTAGTAACCGGGTTCCAGCACCGTCAGCTGGTCCTCGGTTGTGCCATTGGCTCTTATTCCTTCTGCTGCCCCTCCGGGTGCCAGCACTGTCAGCTGGTCCTCGCTATTTCCATTTGCTCTTGCAGCTTATGCTACCCCTCCGGGTTCCAGCACCGTCAGCTGGTTCTCGTCAGAGCCTTTGGCCAAGGTGCCTCCATCTCGGTATCCGAGTTCCGGCAACATCTGCTGGTCCTTGGTAGTGCTTTGTAGCACAGGTACCTCCTGCTTAGTAACCGGGTTCCAGCACCGTCAGCTGGTCCTCGGTAGTGCCATTGGCTCTTGTTCCTTCTGCTGCCCCTCCGGGTGCCAGTACCGTCAGCTGGTTCAAGAGGACAAAGAACAGGAAGACAACCACCAAGATGCAGAACAACAAGAGAGAGAAGACAAAGAAGCATAAAAAAACAAAGCAGAAGATCATTAAGCATAAGACTAATACTCTGAGCAAATGATATTATCTTATTTATAAGCAGAAGAAGACTAAGCAGTGTATGGGGGTGAGTCCGTTCCTCCTCGTGGTGCCCCTGGAAAAGGCCTGCTGCTGCAGGCCAAACTGAACGCGGACAAATCCTGTTGTAAATCTTTTGTGACAGGCAGAACGGAAGGTGTAAACTTCTACCTTTTCTAGATAACAACTACAGGAATGCCTGACACAAACAAGAATATGATGAAGAAGAATAGGAAGAAGATGAAGAAGTTGAATATGTAGAATAATAATTGTTGAATAAGAAGAATATGAAGAATGTAAGAAAAGGAAGAAGAAGAAGAATGTAAAAAAAGGAAGTAGAAGAATTTAAAAAAAGGAAGAAGAAGAAGAATGTAAAAAAAGGAATAAGAAGAAGAATGTAAAAAAAGGAAGTAAAAGAATGTAAAAAAAGGAAGAAGAAGAAGAAGAATGTAAAAGAAGGAATAAGAAGAAGAAGACGGTAAAAAAAGGAAGAAGAAGAAAGAAGAAAGAAGAAAGAAGAAGAAGACATACATGTCTGGCAAAATATAAATGAGGCTAACATAGTCAATATCTTTGTAACTCCTAACGTCTTTAAAAATAAAGTTTAATTCCTGCTATTCCATTTGATTTGGCTAAACCTCTATGGCTTTAATGTCTCCTCCACCTCCCACAATATATTCTACATTATTCTTAGTTGTTTTTCTTCATGTTTAATTAACCTACAAGGAAAAAAAGGTTTTTTTTAATTCCGATATTTTGGCCCCATTGACTTGCATTGGTTCCCGGTATCGGAATCGGCGATACCGATACTTTTTTTAAGATCGGCCGATCCATTCCGATCCGATATTTTCAAGTATCGGCTGGTATCGCTCAACTCTAGCCACGAGTCCAAAAGGGGGTCCTAGGGGTAGGGACATAGTGACTTCTGACAAGAAGGTCACAAAGATTTTTTAAGCGGCGAGAGGTCATGGAGGGAAAACTGCCCAGACTAGAGCTTTAAGAATGTCCCAGTATTTCATAAGGATTTTTCACATGCTGAACCATTTATGATTATAGGTGGTAATGAAGCACGTGGATCCATCCACGCCTGTTTGCCTGACACTCTTGGTAGAGTGAAAAGACTGCTGCGTGGGGTCCTCCTTGCACGGTCATACTCATGCCTGATGCACCTGCTACTGTAGCCTCGGGCCCTGAAACGTGTTTCAGATCCAAGGCCCGGGCCTCAAATGCAGTATCAGAAGAGCAGATCAGCCTCATCCTGAGGAACTGCCCAACCGGAACAGCCCTAATTGTGGCAGGTGTCATGTGGACCCGTCCTGTGTGAAGCGACCAGCAGGCGGGTAACTAAAACAACAGGACGTGGCACGTGATACTGTCCTGTGTGACACAGGACACACAGACAAAGGGTAGGGAAACAGTTACAACAGTGGGCCCTGTGATAGGGAAAGGGGACGTGGAGACCTCTTGCACTCTCCTGAGTCAGTGTCCCTAACGCTCCTAACGTTCCATATTCCGGTTCCGCACCGGGTGCCGATCACAAACCTGTCGCCCTAGCACACCCTACACCTATTCCTTGCTAGGGACCTGGGTGGCGCAGGCACTGGCCCCACCGCTGTACTAATACACACTAAGGAGAAAACACAAACGGGGAAAACACAACTTAGCTTTACTCTGTTGCACTTGCTCCTGGCAACAGAGTCCACCACCAGCATGCAGCTCTCCTCCTGAATCGCTGCCACCAAGCTCTGTCAGAGCTAAGTAAATCCCCTATGACTCCTTTCACACCAGGGTCTGTCAGAGCTGCTCTCCAGCTCCTTCCTCCACCAAGGATGGTGGAAATGAACACTATCACCAACACTGATTGCAACACCTGTGACTCTTTTATAGCAGAGCCAGCAATCACACCTACATTATAATGTGCACTTAACTAAAGAAACTAGAGTGCAATGACGCTCACCACCACTGGGGGGAAAACTTAGAACAAACGACACACAGTGCAATAATCCTAATGGCCACCGGGGGCAAAACACCTTAAGCACAGCTTAGAAAAAAAAAGGTTACCTGTGCTTTATCTCAGTCCTGATCCAGTATGGATCATGACAGTACCTGGGCATGGTTTGCTCAGCAAATCTACTGCTGAGGTTTTTTCTATACTTTGGGAGGCTTCCGGGTGACTTGAAGAGATGGATGGTGTCATGGTGTGTTTTGGGTAGGTGGTGAAGGAGTTAACTCTGAGAGACTCTCTGTGGATCTGGGGAGGGTTTTTATAGCTTCAGGGGAGAGCCGTCCCCTGTCGCTTATACTCCTATCTGAGTGTGCCCGACCCTGCTCTGTCCGTGCGTCACGCCAATCATTGTCTGTCTGCCTGGTATTCTGACCCTGCTCTGTTACGGTTTATGTCTCTGGTTTGCTGACTCTGTACCTGCTTTGCCTATGTTGTGTATGACCCTTGGCTTTGTCTGACCTCCCTCCTGAATATCTCTCCTGTACCACGCTTGCCCGTACTGTGTATGACCTTTGGCTTTGTCTGACCTCCCATCTGTATATCCCTTCTGTACCTTGCTTGCCCGTACTGTGTATGACCTCCGTTTTGCCTGACTCTGAGTTTTTCTATAGTGTCCTGCCATCTCTGAAAGCAGGATGCCAAGCCCTGCTCCCTTGCAGTCACAGGACCGTAGGTCCTGTGACTGCTTGCTAACTTCAGCGTCCACAGGTCCTGTGCATCTATACTTTCTGGCTATTCCTGACCCCGGGCCCCCTACAGTGTGGGTGAGTCCCTGCTCAGCAGAGGCTGCATGCCAGCGCTGTCAGGATCCTGACAGGTGGGTCCTGTCACCTACATACCCACCCAAGGGGTGTGTGTCTGAATACCTAGTGAAGCCTGTGTGGTTGTAAGTTTCAAGACTTGCAGTGAGGTCATGACCATGTGACCAGCCCTTGTGATCCATACCTCACCTGTGGGTGTGGTTACCAGTTATGTAATGGGGTGTATTTAGCACTGGGCAGTGAGTGTTTGGACTGTGAAGAGAATGTGCCTCCTGTTTCCTCCTATGCAGCTGAATGAGCACAATCGTTACAATTGGTGCTAAACTGCGGGCAATGGTCCAAGAAGCACATGTTGCAGTGCTGGCTAGTCTGAGTCAGAGGAGTGTATGGTCTGACAACCGTGAGCGTCACTGACCGGGGTCAGTGAGAAATGTTTGTGAGATACCTCTGAGGACAAGAAGCATCCGGAAACCTATGTGGCCGTCACCAACAGGTAACAGACAGGAGTCTGTGGTATGCTGACTGAAGTCAGTGAAAGACTGTGTTCATACTAGTGAGAAGAGGCTATAGGGTGCCTCTGAGGATAAGAGGTACCCGGGACTCTGTGTGGCCGACACTAAAAAATAATGGACAGGAGTCCATGTTGTGCTGACCGGGGTCAGTTAGAGACTGTGTTTTTTATAAAAACACGTGTGAGGTGTTTGCTGTGGCTCGGCAGGGCCACAAAGGTGACAAGCATCTGGCTGTAACTCAGCGGGGTTGCGAAGCTTGCTGTGGATCAGCGGGTCTACGAAGTCTGCGGTGCGGAGTCGTGCGGGGTCTTGCGGTAATGGGAGTTGTTGTTGTGAATTTGCTTTCTGGCCTCCCTCTGGTTATTACTGAAGGTAGTGGAGCTGGTCAGATTCACAGAGGGGTTGCGAGTTCTCTTTTTGGGCTCCCTCTGGTGGTTACTGGAGGTAGTGGAGCTGATCTGATTAACAGAGGCTTGCCACCTGATAATGAGGACGACGATTGGAGATCTGGGGTTTCAGATTGGGATTTAAGACAGCCGACTCCCTCTATCCCTGCTGGTGATTTTCTTCTGCCTCCTGAGGTCTGATGTTTCCAGCTCAGTTCCTGCATGTTCAGCTAAGTGTTCATTTGCTATTCTGTTTGCATTTGATCTGGTTTTGTCTATCTCAGTTTTGTGTGGGTCAGCCAGCTCCGGCTGGGGCTGTGCTGAATCACCATCCATATGTTACTGCTTGTGCCAGTTTGTTTTTGTGCCTTATTAGATTGGCCTCTTTTTGCTCTGATTTCAGAATATACCAGAGTGCTGATATAGTGGGCAAAGTCGTGCGACTTCAGTGTTTTTTGCATCAGACGTGTTGGACTTTTTGCAGGGTTTTTTGCGGGATTGCAGACAGTGTCTTTCCTTTCCTGTCCTGTCTAGTCAATGTGGGCCCCATCATTTGCTCAGTCTATTTTCCTGCCTGCGTTTGTGTTTTCACCTTGTCTCACCGACAATATATGTTTGTGGGCTATCTATTCCTTTGGGGTCTGCTCAGGGGCAGTTTAGATTTCCCCTCTCTTGCTTTAGGCTTAGTTAGCTCTCCTGCTGTGCCGAGGAGTCTAGGATCATCATAGGTACGCTCCATGGCTGCTGCTAGCTGTGTGGATAGGATCAGGGGTCTGCAATCCGCTTAGTTACCAACCTCTCTGGTTTTCTGTGGCTTAGCTTGGGCTTGCTTTCCTCCTCGGTGACCAATTCATAACAAGGAGCTGCAGTTGCAAGTTGCAGTAAGAGGTTTTGCAGCGGCTTGTGAGTGGCATCCGGAGGTGCCAGTGGTTTGTGGCTGCAACAGGAGCGGTCGCAGTACCAGCAGGAGCTGGTGAGTTATCATAGGAGGACAATGTGAAACAGGTCACACAAACTCTTAAAGGGCCAGTACAAGCCCAGAAAGACCTAAGTGTACTGTGGTACTGTTGGGGCAGATAGACTGCTGTGCACAGGCCTGTAGAGGGGACATGGGAAAACCCCAAAAGGGAATAGTGGCCCAAAAAGGGTGGAACATTCAAAAGGGGCAGCACCGGTTACCTCAGTGGAAATGTCTTCAGAACAGCGGTGTGTGTGTCTGACTTACTTGGAGTGCGGCATAGACTTCCCGTTTGACGACAGGCCACAGGTGTGTACCGTGATGTTACACCGTGATCGAGTCTCTGGATGGCTGGACTCAAACAGTCAGATGACTCTGACGGGAACTCCTCATTCTCTGTCTGACTGAGAAAAAGGTCAAGGTTCTCTGCATCCATGGGGTCACTGTGAACTATACTGTGGACAGAGTGATGATTGATATGTACAAAAGTGTCGAGTGCCAAGATGGCGGTATACCACCGAACTTATTGTACCCCTTTGAGAGGGGCCGGGACTTTGTGTTCTTTGAAGATGTATGGCAGTGGGAAGTTAAGTGTGGGGTGGCTCAAAGGAGGAGATAAAACCACCTAAGGTCGATACTCCAGAGTTCTGGGTGACCGGGAAAAAGTGTGGGTTTGACCAACTAGGGGACTTAGCTGGGGTGACCAAGGAAAGTGGTACAACACCTGATTAAGTGGGGACTTGCTGTTCCAGAATGACAGGGTGAGTGGGGGTGACTCCAATTCAGACTGTGACTCGAACGCCAGGGAAAGAGAGTGCAGTAAGGAGGAGCCAAGTAAAAATGATAAATCTTCCTGTCATCGTGGGGGCCGCGGAAAGGCGGGACTGGCTACACCCTCTGAGAAGAGAGATGATGAGGAAGAGTCAAGGTCAGGCACAGGTCAGGTTACTGTCCTTCATAAGGAGGTCACTTTATCTCTGACACATCCCAGCACAGAGGTAGGGCTGGACTTAAAACAGACTTGTAGTAGACCCACATCTGCAATACCTGGAAAGGGTGAGATGGCTCAATAAGATGAAGGCTCCAGAGTACCTGTTACTGAAGAGCTGGAGTTCTCTGAAGTTACCGAGAGTCAAGAAAGAGTTGAACCTGCGGATGCAGGAACAGGTGGACCTCTGAAGAGGCAGGGTGTGGGTGGTGAAGAGAGCCCATCTGAAAATCTAATTAAAGAACTGATGGTGCGACATGTGCTGGGCACTGCTGGCCAAAAGAGAGCAGGACTCTGAGATAGAGCTGTTTAAAGAGACTGTAAAAGAGCATGTTGAACGAAAAAGGGTCCTAATGGCCTCGTCACACGTAGCGACTCACCAGCGATCCCAACAATGATATGAACTTGACATGATCACTGGTGTGTTGCTACATGATCACTGGTGAGCTGCCAAACAGGCAGCTTCACAGTGATCAGCACGAGTGACGATGAGCGTGCGCGTCGCTGTGTACCTTAGATGCCAGCGCGCTGGTGCAGGGAGCTGGTAACCAAGGTAAACAGTGGGTTTCTAACCCGCTGTTTACCTTGGTTACCAGCTCCCTGCATCAGCGCACTGGTAATTAAGGTACACAGAGGGTATCTAAGTGCCGCGCGGCACTTAGAAACCCGCTGTTTACCTTGGTTACCAACTCCCTGCATCAGCACGCTGGTAACTAAGGTACACAGAGAGTTTCTAAGCGCCGCGCGGCGCTTAAAAACCCGCTGTTTACTTTGGTTACCAGCTCCAGCTCACTGATCGCTGGTCTCCCGCCTGCCACACGCAGCGATGCGTGCTGGCCAGCGGGAGACCAACAATCAAAAAAGTGTACAGGGCTTTCCACAACGATCAGCGATACCCAGCAGGGGGGCCGGTCGCTGATAGGTGTCACACACAGCGATCTCGCTGGTGAGATTGCTGTTGCATCACAAAACTTGTGACTCAGCAGCGATCTCGCTAGTGAGATCGCCGTGTGTGACGGGGGCTTAAGACAAGCAGCTGAGCACAGAGTGGATGAGCTGGAGAAGGAAGTCTCTGAGTTAAGAGGTCACCTGTCAGAGTGTCAAACTATGAATAAGGCCATAATGAAAGATATGGAGGTGCTCAGAGAGGCCCAAGAGAAGCATGAGCTGGAGCTTCTCCAGAGAGAGGATGAGCATCACTGCCTGGCAGAGGAGAGAGATAAAGTTCTCCGAGAGCTCAAAATAGAGGAGACTAATGCCCAGCTCCAGAAATCCACGGATGACTGGGAAATCAAACTGTTGCACTGTCCCGATCTGATCGCAATGAAGGAGAGTGAGCTGGAGAGGCTGACCAAAGAAGGGGCCTCCCCAGGGAAAGAATGCAGCAGGGAAATTGCCATGCAGACGGCCACACAAGGGAGATCGATATCTTGGAAAACTGTGCTGACTCTCAGGACGAGGTGGTCCAACAGTATGTTCAAGAAGGTAAGACTTCTGGTTTCAAGTGCATGCGAGAAGACATGCGAGAACCGCGTGCCACTAAGGATGTGCATGAGGCCTTTAAAAAGGTGGTCAAAGCATGTAGTGTGCACTGGGCGCCTGAGACTCAGCAGTAGGTCGTACTGTCGACTAGTGAAGTCACAGTGAAGCGGGTGGCTGTCCTGAAGGATATGCAACTACAATGCCTCCACATGAAACAGATGATCATGTTAAGGAATAAGGAATCCACTCGACATCTGGAGCTTCCAAGGGAAGCTCAAAATCGCTTTGTGGAAGACATCATTCCGGTATCCAGAAATCTGGTGGGGAAAGTCATTGGAAGACTTGGAAAGGTGATGCAAGAGCGTGTGAATAGATCTGGTGTGGTGAGAGTGAAGATTCCACTGGTGACTTAAGTCCAGATAGCTGGGGAAGATGACATGGTTCCTTTTGTTGTTGTTGGCTCAGTGGAAAACATTAGGAACCTCCGCATGCTCCTGGAATATCGGCTGACGTACCTACAAGAGGTAGAGCAGCTGATCTGGGAAAAAATGCAGATTAATATACAGCTACAGGAGTTGGAAAGAAGATGGTGACTGCTTCCAGCCCAGGACATGGAGAGATGAGGGGTTTCTCTTGAGACTGGCAGTACGTGGTCTGAAGCAAAGGGGGTTAAAGGTGGTGATTCCTCTGTTAACTCAGGGCTCAGTAGCTTAAGCAAGAGACCAGGTAGTGGACGTAGTGACAAAGGGTCAGACTCAGATTAGCCAGTAGGCTCGAATGGATGGTGGACTCATGACTAGGGATGAGCGAGTAGTGAAATACTCAGACTCGCTGTACTCATTATGAGTAGCTCCAAATACTTGGGTACTCGTTACGAGTAGCGAGTCCAATGTAAGTCTATGGGAAATGCGATTATTGGGCTATGTGTGTGCGGAGCTGTGCTGGCCTGTGCGGGACTGTGCTGGGCTGTGCGGGACTGTGCTGGGCTGTGTCGGGACTGTGTGAGGACTGTGCCGGGCTGTGCGGAACTGTGCTAGGCTTTGCGGGGACTGTGCCGGGTTGTGCGGGACTTTGCTGGGCTGTGCGAGGACTGTTCAGGGACTGTGCCGGGCTGTGCAGGACTGTGCTGGGCTGTGCGTGGACTGTGCCGGGCTGTGCGGGACTGTGCTGGGCTGTGCGGGGACTGTGCCGGCCTGTGCGGGACTGTGCGGGGACTGTGCTGGGCTGTGTGGGACTGTGTTGGGCTGTAGGTGGACTGTGCTGGGCTGTGTGGGACTATGCTGAGCTGTGCGGGGACTGTGCTGGGCTGTACGGGGACTGTGTGGGCTCTGTGCCGGGCTGTGCGGGACTGTACTGGGCTGTGCGGGGACTGAGCCAGCTGTGCAGGACTGTGCCGGGATGTGCAGGGACTGTGCAGGAACTGTGCGGGACTGTGCAGGGCTGTGCGGGGACTGTGCCGGCTGTGCGGGACTGTGCCGGACTGTGCGGAGACTGTGCTGGGCTGTGCAGGGACTGTGACGGGCTGTGCGGGACTGTGCCGGGCTGTGCGGGACTGTGCCAGGCTGTGCAGGACTGTGCCGGGCTGTGTGGGGACTGTGCTGGGCTGTGCGGGACTGTGCTGGACTGTGTGGGGACTGTGCTGGGCTGTGCAGGGACTGTGTGGGCTCTGTGCCGGTCTGTGCGGGACTGTACTGGGCTGTGCGGGGACTGAGCCAGCTGTGCGGGACTGTGCCGGGATGTGCAGGGACTGTGCAGGAACTGTGCGGGACTGTGCAGGGCTGTGCGGGGACTGTGCCGGCTGTGCGGGACTGTGCCGGGCTGTGCGGAGACTGTGTGGGGACTGTGCGGCGCTGTGCGGGACTGTGCTGGGCTGTGCAGGACTGTGCCGGGCTGTGCGGGACTGTGCCGGGCTGTGCGGGACTGTGCCAGGCTGTGCAGGACTGTGCCAGGCTGTGCGGGGACTGTGCTGGGCTGTGTGGGACTGTGCTGGGCTGTGCGGGGACTATGCAGGCTGTGCCAAATATTGAGAGGAGAGTAGTGAAATTTACTAGCCAGGATTCAAGTCCCGCGAGTACTGCATTACTCAGTGAGTACCGAATCCTAATGAGTATACTCGCTCATCCCTACTCATGACCACAACAACCGTGGGAAGCGGCCATGGAAAGAAAGGTCATGTGAAAAGGCACATTTGGAAAGTAGGTTGACTAAAAAGGGTCTGGTGACACAGGCAGATGGTGACTCCAAGGCTTAAGCCCAAGGCCGACATACTGACCGCTGGAGGTGGGGGTGGCCTAACAAAGATGTGATGCTGAATGACGTCCAAAACAGACTGAGATGGTCTTTTTGACTTGTAGGGCAAGGTGACATGGGTGCCCTGTCTCGATGCCCTCGGTTTAGTACAAGTGTTCAACCCCACAGGTTTAAACAGAAGGGGGAAATATGTGGCATGATGACTGGTCATGTCATTGATGGGCAGTGTGTATCGCAGAAGTGGGTGGCCCTGTGATGGAATCCTGGGCATGTTTTGCTCAGCAGATCTACTGCTGAGGGTTTTTGCTATACATTGGAAGGCTTCCAGGTGACTTGGAGATATGGGTGGGTCCAGTCACCTACATACCCACCCAAGGGGTGTGTGTCTGAATACCTAATGAAGCCTGTGTGGTTGTAAGTTTCAGGACCTCCAGTGAGGTCATAACCATGTGACAGCCCATGTGATCCATACCTCACCTGTGGGTGTGGTTACCAGTTATGTAATTGAGGTGTGTTTAGCACTGGGCAGTTAGTGTTTGGGAGTCTGGCAGTGTGCACAGATTTCCATGTGTCCAGGTGGGACACTACAGAGTGGTCTGTGTTCAGAGAAGGAGAATCCTATGGACATTGATGCAGTGTCTGCCTGATGTAAAGACTGTTGTTAACCTCTTTTGTTGTGGATTTGTTGTGGATTTGATGGTTTATGGAGCAAATAAACTCACATGGACGGTGAAGAGAATGTGCCTCCTGTTTCCTCCTACGCAGCTGAGTGAGTACAATTGTTACAATGCGTACTTTGAGGCAATTTTAGAGAATATTTTCAGAGAGAAGCTTTTCCAAGGATGTTGTTATGATGAATACAAAAAGTGAAATAAAGAGGTACAATATGGAAGATTAAGAAAATATTAGATTTAATAAATATTTCCGTCCCAAGGCATAAGACATTTTTATTCTATTAGATAAATGCCCCATTTTCATTTATTCACCAATAATTTGATTCAACAGGGCTCCAAACCCTGACTTTCAGGTGACCAATAACAGGTAATTAATTATTGAAAAAGACCATTGCGCCACAAAAAAAAGCATTCACAATGTTGTACCTTATTATATTAGCATGAAGTGAATGGTACAGTATATTATCCAAATACTGCATGTCTGACATTTATCGATCAACCACTAGTTAATAATTTACAACTTCTGGAAGTGGTCTTCAGTAATGGGCTTGCTACCAGCTTCTTAATATGTATCCACTAAATAAATCACATTAGGTAAGGTAAAATGACCACAACTAAAGATAAAAAGTGGAATTGTTCCATTTATAAAATATGAGGTTAATTTACATCCATTATCAGAAAAAAATACCTTTATTGTCCACCTTCATTCTCTTTTTGCATCCCTTGGAGACAAGAGCTGAAGGCAATAAAACTTTTATGATGTCAGTGTTGATGTCTCAGACCTCAAGGACAGAGAGCTAGCAGATATGTACTGAAATTGCTAATATGTGTTTGCCAACAACAGTTCTGTGGTTTCCTTTTTATTATTTTGATTTTTTTCCCATTTTTGTTATTTACAAAAACATGAAAATTGAATAATATAATAAAAAAATGTATTGTTTCATTATGGTAAAAAATGTGTTCAATAAGCTGCTGTCCAGGGCATAGATACTGATAGATCCTTGATAGATTTTATTAATATCAAATTGACACAGGTCCGACACCATGCACCTTCACAAATCAGCTGGTGCCTGTCACTGTTGTGTCCCCATTGTGTATTCAGTGTACAAACCTGTGGTGTGTTGGTTCCATACATTCTTTACCTCTAGCTGATAAAAAGGTCCTGCAAACAGCTGCTAGATAGGGGTGTCAGCTTTATCACTAACACTGAAGACATAATTTAAGGTTAGACCATCAATATCTAATTCCTAGTCAACCATGTTATTATTCTCTTTATATATAATTCTTATTTTGTTCACCCTTTGCATTAGATTATTGCATTTCTTTCTAGGTCAATGCAGGTAAAGGATGACAGCACAGATTCCTCAAGACTGGCATAGCATACGCTTGCTCTATGTAAGTTTTGCTGGAGTAGAAAATGACAAATTCAGAAGGAGTCAAAAGCTTCTTAATGAATATGGCATCTCTTCTGAGTGGTGTGTGCTTCCGTGTGCCTCGCCATAAATGCTACTCAAGTCAGGGAGAAGGAGTAGCTTTTCTGGGAACAAAAATGCCATCATTCATCGTTGATGACTTGATGGGCAGACATGCCCTAGTCCAATTTCAGCTCTTCCCCAGCTTTGCCCATTTTAACAGAGCTTATTAAAACTATCGTGAACATGTCAATAGTCAAAAAAATAAAAAAAATATTCAACTCTCCTTAGCAACATTTCAAAGCTTTTATGCCAGTTTTGCTTAATCATAAAGGTCCACTTAAATAGTTAAAACAAAGTTATAAAAATACTCACCTCACTGCTCAGCTGTCCCACCATCTTATACAGATGTGGCACACATTCTCTCCAGGGTCTTACCGTACAGGTCTTCCAGGTCAACTAGGCCAATGCGTCACATGTTGTCAGAATGTAAGGCATCACGATGTGCATTACTCGGCTGAAGTCATGGTACACAGTGACCTGTGAGACCTAATCAATCTACCATACCAGTCTTGGATGGAGACGGCGGGTGTGATGGCCAATAGGTATGGACAGGATGGGAAATGAATGTGCATGATGGCCAAAGAAGAAGAAGAGTGCAAGGATGGTAGGACAGGTAAGCAGTAAGTTTGTTCTGTTTTTTGTTACATCATACATTTCTTTTTCTCCAGAGTTTAGCAATACATTAGTGTACTGTAAGGAACATTCAATTCACAGTAAATATCTTGGCTGCAAATAAAATTTCCCTGTAAAATCGACATGATTTGGTTTATTAGAATTTTGTCAGATTCACTCATTTCTAAACTTCAGATTTTTAGGAGGTCTTCCAGCCCACACTGACAGTACTATCAAAGCACCCAGCTATAGCCCCTTTAAAAATCCTTTTTTAGTGCTCGAATCACCACCTCCAGTCTGCAAGGTTTAATCAAATATGCTTCGTGCACCCTTCAAGTAACCAAGAAACTAGATGCACCATTGTAGCACACCCACTAGCTCCGTCATTGGTGATTGACAGCACTGGTGTTAGGCGCCATGATTTTCCCACTGCAAAGGATGGATCCCAAGCCTTATCTGTCTCTGTGGTCTCCCATTCGGGTTCGGTCGCTCAGATTGATGCTCAGCACAGATGTCGGTCCCAGCATCTTACTGAGACTAGTGCAACACTCTTGGTTGTTGCTGGGTCTCCAGTTAAGTCTATGGTAACCAGTGGTATACAGAGGCAGCCCTACCCTCTGGAGTCTAAGTCCAGAAATCTTCTTACTGAGCATGTCCGTGATGTGGCGTCTTCCTAATGGAGGTCGGACGTCAGCTGCTCAGGTGATATGGCTGCCCCGTATTGGTCCACAGGCAAGGTCCTGTTCGTCTGGACATGAGCCTAATGTATAAAAGGCTCTCAAAGGTGCACGCCGGTGCACTAGTGTCATTAATGGTTGGTGTGTGTGAGTGGATACGCTACCACTCTGTATGCATGTGTGTGATTAATTACCTCTTGAGTTTTAGCCAGTTAGGGCTTTTTGCACCCGCTTGGCTTAGCATTTGTTTCCCACATGTGTGCAGTTAGCACAGTGGACATACAGGGCAAGTTTCTACCATAGAGCTGTGCTCCCCTGTGAAGTCTATAGGGTTTGTAGTTAGCATCAGTTTTTGTATTTTTTTTGTGATTCAGCATCTGTTTCAGCCACGTGTGTGATTGGCATGGGTCAGTTACAGAGTGAGCGCAACCCTTTAGTTCTACCTCTCTGTGAAGCTAACAGAACTGAGTATTGTGCATTCTGTTCATACTGCGTGAAGTTAAAGCAGTCCTATTAAGGAGTTTGCTCACTGTCTTTTGTTCATCATTGGTCACATTAGCTGCAGTTTTACATCTCTGCACAGTGGACCCCGGGTTGCGATTGCACTTTATTATTTATTTTATTTAGTGCGATCTGCCCACCCTACCACTGGCTTATCTGAGCATTCTGTGCAGACATTGCTTGCTCCAGGCAAGCAAGTGCTATCAGTCACCAGTGAGAGAGGCAGAGGCAAGACATGTAGGCAGAATGGTGCAATAAGCTGTTTAAGCACACCAAGGGTGCATCAAGGACTCTATTTGATTAAACTTCAGATCTCCATAATAAAGGTAGAGAATATGATTTTTTTTCATCTACATCCGCCCTAACAGGTTATATTTTTAGCTTAGGCCTCAGTCAGTATAGAATGATAAAATCCATTTAAAAGGTCTGTATAGTTTTATACATTATAAGGCTAAGTGCCCACATTGCAGAAATGCTGCGGAAATGTCCGCAGCATTTCCGCAAGTCCCTGCTGTGGGTAGAACGCATGCGGAATTCGCATGCATTTTCCCACAAAACACAAGCGTTTTGCAAGCATTTTTAGCTTGCAGAATGCTTGCGCTTTTCCAAGTGATTTGAAGCATCGCTTTGAAAGGTGATTAACAGGTTGGTCACACTTGTCAAGCATAGTGCTTGACACGTGTGACCACCTTTTTACTATTGATGCTGCCTATGTAGCATCAATAGTAAAAGATAGAATGTAAAAAATAATAAAAAAATAAAAAATATAGGGATATACTTACCCTCTGTCGGCCCCCCCGGCCCTCAGCGACGCTGTCGGCAAGTGGCGTTCCCAGGGATGCATTGCGAGAATCACCTCAGATGACGTAGCAGTCACGCGACTGTGACGTCATCTGGGGTGATTCGCGCAATGCATCCCTGGGAGCGGAAGATGCTGGCAGCGTGGCTAAGAGGCGGGATAGCTCCAGGGACCATCAGAGGGTAAGTATATCCAGGTTTTTTATTTTAATTCTATTTTTTAGAGGTATATGGTACCCAGGTCATGGAGACAGTCTCCTCTCCTCCAGACCCTGGGTACCATCCGCACATGAAGCGCTCACTTTATGCATGGTGGGCATAGCCACATGCATAAGGTGAGCGTTTCAATGCAATCCCATGGCAGCGGAATCACCACGATTCTGCAGAAATAATGAACATGCTGTGGATTTTACCTCTATGCGGTTCCGCAGCGATAAAATCCGCAGCATGGGCACAACTGCGGAATTCCATAGGATTGCATGGGATGCATTTTGTTAGCGTTTTTTAAGCGTTTCTGCTGCGGAAAAAAGCAGCAAAAACGCTTAAAAAATGCAACTTGGGCACACAGCCTAGATGTAGCATTTTGCAAACAGTCATCAATACAAATACCCTAGCATTTGTAAAATACAAATACAGAAACAATCCTATGTATAGTTTTGTTCTGTAGTTACTATATTCCCTCCTCCATATTCTCAACCACCCAGTCTTCCTACATTTGCACTTTGGAATGGCATTTGTATTTAGTTCCTGGTCAGCAGTACTTATTCCCTTGAAGGCGATTTCTGAGCTGAATTTTCTTACTTGCAGCTTGCACGTCTATATGTCTGATAGGAGATGGTGAACGCACATTTATATCAGCTGGAACATCAAGAGAAGTGTAGAGCAAGCATCACATTGACTTCTAAACTGGTAGACTTCTAAACTGGTAGGTCTAAGAGGAGACATGACTATGTAACAGAGATTTAAATAATAGAAGCCATGAAAAAGCAACCAACAACTTGTATAACTTGAAATTCTCTAACTATATAAATAAATATTGCTAATTAAAAACCTGAAAATTTCCTCATAAATATAATCAGGAAAAATACCCTTCATGTAACTTAAATAAGCATTTTTTAATTATTTAGTGAAAAGTACATTTTTCAATGAGAGACAATAACTTTTGACTACAGAACAATATCTACAAATAAAAGGCTTTATCGCCTGATACAATAGTAACAAATAGTCAGTGTTGCCATGTTCTATGTCTTTATAATATAGTGTACATAGTGTATAGGTGAATTTCACATTTCGAATTGGATTTTGTTTCCTTTTCAACTAAAATGAATATTTTCTTTGTATTAAGTAATATAATTTCCAAAATTCACACAATGGCACACTATGTAACATTAGGATTTGTTTGCCATTAAAGTTTATCTTTTATAAGTTTTCATCATTAATAAAATCTAAAGCTTATCAATTCTTTACAATTTTTTTCTTTTTTTTGCAGCTTTTTCTAATAAGCAATGTAATCTGTTTGAAAGAACTATGCCAACTGCAGATGGTGTGTAGGCATCAAAAAATGCATTTTGCATGATAATAAGGCATGGTTTTCAAATTAAGATCAGGTAGAAAGCAAACCTGTATATACAATCCAACAGTATTGCTTAGATCAAAACATATCTCTCTTGGAATCAATGCCATATTGGTTTTATATATAAAGCTGCCTAGAAAAATAACCATCAATGAATATGACACACAGTTACATGGTTAGTACAGTTGAAAGATCTCATACAGTATACTGTATATAATAAATGGATAGTCCAGCCTTGGAGGAATTTTCAGCAAGTATTGCAGCAAGTCGAAATCTAACTTTGTGTAATATACTAATCTGGCTTCTAAATAGAATATTGAAAATCTTATTCATCTTAAAGGGAACTTGTCGGTAAAATAGCACTATCAAAATGCAGATATGGTGTTTAATCTGTATGTTAATAGCGTTCTGACACCGTGCAGCGTCGGCACTGAGAGTACTGCTGCCGGGAGGAAATTATTATTATTATTATTTATTTATATAGCACCATTGATTCCATGGTGCTGTACATTATTCCCCACAGAAACTTCGCTCTTTCAGTCATGGGGTGGTGCCAACACATTTTTAGCCACCGCTCTGTATATACAGTAGATAGCAGCAGCTGTAACCATGCCCTGTCACTCACTGAGAGCTCAGCATTAGAGCCTGCTGTCATTCAGTGCCGGGGACACGGTTACTGTGAAGGTACAACCCCATGACTGATAGAGCGAAGCTGTGGGGAGCAAAAAAGTTAATTTCCTCCCAGCAATGAGGCTCTCATTCCAGGCACTGCACGGTGTCAGAACGCTATTAATTTGCAGATTATCCCCCATATTTGCAGGTTAATAGCATTGTTTTACATGACAGGTTCCTTTTACATAAACGAAAATTGTATACATGTACTTAAGCCTTTTTTACTAATAAATGCATTTCTGGACTGCTGACTGTTCATGTACAGCGGGATGAAGAGAGGGGAAAGGCTAACAGAAGAGGAACCTGCATGTTCTTACACACCTCAATGGTCCCAGTGGTGGGACAATTAATTACTATATAATAAATACCCTTTCACATATCCCTTTAGATACGCCTTTACTTTACTTAGTCATAGCTTAAAATAACTAAAGATAATTCAGCTTAGAAAACCACACATTCCATGGTAGGAAGAAAAATGATTAATGACTAAGTAAAGTTGTAGCATTTACTGAAGCCGATTATCTTGGGTCACCATGAGCTTTAAGGTCACAGTGGCTTCAGGAAAAACTTTGGACTATAGATACCACATAACATCTTCTAATTGTCATAATGGGATGTAACCATGATTTTTTGAAAGCACATCATGTAATGATGATTGGTTGTTTGCTAAATGACACTGCTGGAGACTACATGTGTGTTTATGTACTGTATTGATTTTTCGAGCTTGTTCATCACAACAACTCCACTCTAGCCTTGCACATCAACTCTGGTGGGCCCGTTGTGCTCATGTGTGGGCAATATGAAAATCACATGTGAAACCAGATAAAAAGATGACAAGTTGATTCAGTCTTTGCATTGTGCGTCTGTGTGCCACACTAATCATGGAAAACAGAAAGAGAGGAAGATAACTATCAGAGGACTTGAGAATAGAGTTGAGCGAAACGGGTCAAAAAATTTCACAAGTCGCCGACTTTTGGTAAAGTCGGGTTTCATGAAACGAAACCCGACCCTAGGGTGAGGTCGGCCACGAGCTCGGCGACTTTAGCGCCAAAGTCGCATTTCAAAAGTTTGTTTTCCGCCCTTTTTCAGCCAATCAGGATCCACGGACACTGTGGGCAACGTGATGACATAGGCAGGGGTCACCACCATTTTTGAGAAGGGCATGCAAGTGATTGGCTTGCTTTGGGGGGCGTCACAGGGGGTATAAAAGGGCGTGCACGCCGACCGCCATGTTACTCATGCTGATATCAGAATAGGGAGAGCAGCTGCTGCTGCGGCTGATTCTGTAGGGAGAGCATTAGGCAGGGAAGAAGACACCAAAAACTGCTTCTGCTGCTAGCGATTTTGCCTGTGCAACACACCAGTCACTGTGTGTGCAGTGCAAGTGGAGGCTATATTTTGCTGGATCAGCTGTGTTGGTTGTTAGGCTGCCTTATAAGGCTTCCTGATAGCTGCATTGCTGTTTTCCCACTGCTCTGCAAACTGCTTTTTTAAAAGCAATCCAAATTTTTTTTTTTTGTCCTGGTGAGGTACTGAGCGTGCATTTTTTCACACCATACAGCGGTGTACGCTCCTCACACAGTACCGTGTAACGGCTGTTATCATGGCCACAGTGAAGATATCTGTGTGTGACTCTGTAAGAATAAGTCGAGGACATGTTCCGTTCTTACAGACCTCCACCTTCTAGTTTTGTCTGCTTTTCAAACAGTTAAGTATATTTGCTGTTTGATCACATTCAAAACTATAGAGAGACAGCGTGTGTCAGTCCGTATACTTAAAAAACACGGAGCTTGACAATTTTACGGACACCGGACAGCGGTGTACGTGCACGCTCCTCTCTCAGTACCGTGTAACGGCTGTTATCACGGCCACAGTGAAGCTATCTGTGTGTGACTCTGTAAGAATAAGTCGAGGACATGTTCCGTTCTTACAGACCTCCACCTTCTAGTTTTGTCTGCTTTTCAAACAGTTAAGTATATTTGCTGTTTGATCACATTCAAAACTATAGAGAGACAGCGTGTGTCAGTCCGTATACTTAAAAAACACGGAGCTTGACAATTTTACGGACACCGGACAGCGGTGTACGTGCACTCTCCTCTCTCAGTACCGTGTAATGGCTGTTATCACGGCCACAGCGAAGCTATCTGTGTGTCACTCTGTAAGAATAAGTCGAGGACATGTTCCGTTCTTACAGACCTCCACCTTCTAGTTTTGTCTGCTTTTCAAACAGTTAAGTATATTTGCTGTTTGATCACATTCAAAACTATAGAGAGACAGCGTGTGTCAGTCCGTATACTTAAAAAACACGGAGCTTGACAATTTTACGGACACCGGACAGCGGTGTACGTGCGCGCTCCTCTCTCAGTACCGTGTAACAGCTGTTATCAGGGCCACAGTGAAGCTATCTGTGTGTCACTCTGTAAGGATAAGTTGAGGACATGTTCCGTTCTTACAGACCTACACTCTAGGGAGATTCCTATTCTGCCCAATTCTATATACACCTTGTAGTTTGTCATACACTAGTCAATTTCTGCCTGTGACATAGCGGTGTGATATTAACTGGGCCTCACACAATCCAACAGTGTCCACAAGTGTGTTCAGAAATTCTACATCTCCCCTGTCCTATAGTGACATTTTTCACACCTGCGACATTGAGCCTGTGACATAGCGGTGTGATATTAACTGGGCCTCACACAACAGTGTCCACAAGTGTGTTCAGAAATTCTAAATCTCCCCTGTCCTATAGTGTCATTTTTCACACCTGCAACATTGAGCCTGTGACATAGCGGTGTGATATTAACTGGGCCTCACACAATCCAACAGTGTCCACAAGTGTGTTCAGAAATTCTACATCTCCCCTGACCTATAGTGACATTTTTCACACCTACGACATTGAGCCTGTGACATAGCGGTGTGATATTAACTGGGCCTCACACAACAGTGTCCACAAGTGTGTTCAGAAATTCTACATCTCCCCTGTCCTATAGTGACATTTTTCACACCTGCGACATTGAGCCTGTGACATAGCGGTGTGATATTAACTGGGCCTCACACAACAGTGTCCACAAGTGTGTTCAGAAATTCTACATCTCCCCTGTCCTATAGTGACATTTTTCACACCTGCGACATTGAGCCTGTGACATAGCGGTGTGATATTAACTGGGCCTCACACAACAGTGTCCACAAGTGTGTTCAGAAATTCTACATCTCCCCTGTCCTATAGTGACATTTTTCACACCTACGACATTGAGCCTGTGACATAGCGGTGTGATATTAACTGGGCCTCACACAACAGTGTCCACAAGTGTGTTCAGAAATTCTACATCTCCCCTGTCCTATAGTGACATTTTTCACACCTGCGACATTGAGCCTGTGACATAGCAGTGTGATATTAACTGGGCTTCACACAACAGTGTCCACAAGTGTGTTCAGAAATTCTACATCTCCCCTGTCCTATAGTGACATTTTTCACACCTGCGACATTGAGCCTGTGACATAGCGGTGTGATATTAACTGGGCCTCACACAATCCAACAGTGTCCACAAGTGTGTTCAGAAATTCTACATCTCCCCTGTCCTATAGTGACATTTTTCACACCTACGACATTGAGCCTGTGACATAGCGGTGTGATATTAACTGGGCCTCACACAATCCAACAGTGTCCACAAGTGTGTTCAGAAATTCTACATCTCCCCTGTCCTATAGTGACATTTTTCACACCTGTGACATTGAGCCTGTGACATAGCGGTGTGGTATTAACTGGGCCTCACACAACAGTGTCCACAAGTGTGTTCAGAAATTCTACATCTCCCCTGTCCTATAGTGACATTTTTCACACCTGCAACATTGAGCCTGTGACATAGCGGTGTGATATTAACTGGGCCTCACACAATCCAACAGTGTCCACAAGTGTGTTCAGAAATTCTAAATCTCCCCTGTCCTATAGTGACATTTTTCACACCTGCGACATTGAGCCTGTGACATAGCGGTGTGATATTAACTGGGCCTCACACAACAGTGTCCACAAGTGTGTTCAGAAATTCTACATCTCCCCTGTCCTATAGTGACATTTTTCACACCTGCGACATTGAGCCTGTGACATAGCGGTGTGATATTAACTGGGCCTCACACAATCCAACAGTGTCCACAAGTGTGTTCAGAAATTCTACGTCTCCCCTGTCCTATATACACCTTGTACCTTGTTTTACATTACTATATAGTTTGTGGGATTTTGTGTACATTTTTACCAAAAATGAGGAAGGCTGGTGGAAGAGGCCGTGTAATTGGGCGGGGGTTGCCAGCTGGTAATGATGGTGTTGGTGGTGGAACTGATGGTAGTGGCAAAAGCAAAATAGGAACGAATGCAGGAGGTGTTGAGCCTGCGTCATCGTCTGGCTCCACAAGGCCTCGAAGGCTTAGTTTTCTAGAAGTTGGCAAACCGCTTTTAAAGCCAGAGCATCAGGAAACAGTTTTGGCTTACATTGCTGACTCAGCCTCCAGCTCTATCGCCTCCTCTTCTGAAGTTGTAAAAAATAAAAGCACTGAGTCGTCATTGGAGGGTCATGTTCATGAACCACACCTTTCCTTGTGTCCTTCACCCCAACCAAGATTGAAGGATGACACAGGCCATACAACTGATTACTCCATGGAGCTGTTTTCACATACCATGCCTGGGTTATCAAGTGAAATGGTGAATTACCCAGGCCAAGATGAATCTGACATGGAGTGCACTGATGCACAGCCACTGACAGATGATTCTGCTGGTACATTCAGTCAGAGCACTACATTGTCCTCGCAGTGCAATGAGTCAGATTCTGACCCTGATGAGACTCAGGTGCCCCTTCCCGCATACTATACCACCATACACGGTGACACAGAGGAAGGTGCACATGACATTGAAGAGGAGGTGATGGATGACCCAGTTGTTGACCCAGATTGGCATCCATTGGGGGAAGAGGGTGCTGCTTCCAATACCTCAGATGAGGAGGAGGAGCATCCACAGCAGACATCGACATCACAACAGCTGTTATCTGGCAGGCCCGGAGCACTCCAAAGACAGGTTCCAAAAATCAAAAGAGTTGGTGGACAGCTTGTCCAGACGGTCAAAATAGCACAGCGTGCTAGGCCGCAAAATGTCTTCCAAAGTGGGAAAAGTGCAGTGTGGCACTTTTTTGAACAAAATCCTCATGATCAGGCCAAGGTTATCTGTAAGAAGTGCGCAAAGACCTTTAGCCGAGGGAAAAATCGGAAAAATTTGAATACCAGTTGCATGCTTAGACATTTAACCAGCATGCACTTGCAAGCGTGGACACAACACCAAACCTCAAGTACCACATGTGCAACTGATCACAAAGAAGGTAGTCAGCAACACTACATTGTTTCCCCCCACTGTAAGCCCACTGGTTAGCACAGCAGCAAATGTTGAGGTGTCGTTGAAAGGCCAAAGCAGTCAGGGAATCCCACTGTTATATCAACGAAAGACTGAATCTAGGCCATCAGAAAGAACACCAACTCCATCACCATCATCAACCCTCTCTCAGTCCGCCCTGTCCACCGCTAGTTCCACCATATGCAGCTCTCAAGTCCAGCTCACCCTCCCAGAGATTATGAGTAGGTCAAGAAAGTACTCAGTTTCTCATCCGCGTACACTGGGTTTGAACGCCCACATTGCCAAACTAATCTCATTAGAGATGATGCACTATCGGTTGGTGGAAAGCGCAGCTTTCCGCGAACTCATGGCCTATGCAGTACCACGCTATGACCTACCCAGTCGCCACTTCTTCTCTCGCAAAGCCATCCCAGCCCTCCACCATCATGTGAAAGACCGCATTGTCCATGCACTCAAGCAGTCAGTGAGTGGAAAGGTGCACCTCACAACAGATGCATGGTCCAGTTGGCATGGCAAGGGCTGTTTCGTGTCCATCACTGCGCACTGGGTTAATGCGGTGGATGTAGGGTCCACAGGGGACAGCGGTGGTGGGACAGTGCTGCCTAGCCCACGGTATAGGAAACAGTTGGCTGTAGGCGTTCAACCCTCCTCCTCCTCCTCCAGAAGCGAAAGCTCGTCCACAGAGCGCAGTCGTACGAGCACTCCATCTGCAGCTGCCACTGTTGCACACGAGGTGTCCCCCTATCGAGCAGCTAGTGGAAAACGTCAGCAGGCTGTGTTGCAGAAGATGTGTTTGGGCGACAGACATACCGCGAAGGTGCTTGCCGAGTACTTTCAGCGACAAACTGAGTCATGGCTGGGCAGTATACATCTTGGGGCAGGCAAGGTAGTTAGTGATAACGGCCGTAATTTTGTGGCAGCCATAGCCCTTTCAAAACTCAGCCACATACCTTGCTTGGCTCACACCTTGAACCTGGTGGTGCAGTGCTTCCTCAGCAATTATCCGGAGTTAACAGCCCTGCTCCAGAAGGTGCGAAGACTGTGCGCGCACATCCGCCGGTCGCCTGTACACTCCATTCGTATGCAGAAGCTGCAGCGATTGCTCCACCTTCCCAACCACCGCCTCATTATCGACATTGCAACAAGGTGGAACTCCACCCTGCACATGGTTAAGCGGCTGTGCAAACAGAGGCAGGCCATAATGCATTTGTGGGAGGATACACGGCCAGGCACTTTGAGAGCAGACATGGAGTTGACAGGTGTGCAGTGGTCGAAGCTGAAAGACCTCTGTAAAGTCCTTCAGTGTTTTGAGGAATGCACACGGCTGGTAAGCGCAGACGACGTCATCCTAAGCATGAGCATCCCACTTATGCGTCTGCTCATGCAAACTTTGACGCACCTTAAGGAGCAGGCGTCTGCAGCCAATGTTGACGAGGAGGAAGAGGTGGAGGGAATCCCTGATGACATTCAGCCATTGTCTGCTCAGGGACCTCTCCTGGACGAGGTGGAGGAAGAAGAGGAGGAGGAGGATGATGATGGGGATGATTACTTAGGGGAGGAGGATGCATCTCGTGGGGCAAGTGAAAATGTTGGCGTGGCAAGGTCTGGTACAGGGTTTGTGCGTGACTGGAGGGATGTGGATTTGCCAGAAAGTGCTCCTTCAACCAGCACTCGCAGTGCATCATTGACACCAGGAACATTGGCCCACATGTCAGGTTATGCCTTGCAGATCCTAAAAAGGGACCCCGCATTGCCAAAATGATGAGCGATGACGACTGCTGGTTGGCCAGCATCCTGGATCCACGCTATAAAGGCAAATTACAAAACATCATGCCACACGAGAACCTTGACCTAATATTGGCTAATAAACAAGCAACTCTGGTAAACCGGTTGGTTGAG
The DNA here is from genome assembly GCF_039654945.1 of Dendrobates tinctorius. Taxonomy (NCBI): domain Eukaryota; kingdom Metazoa; phylum Chordata; class Amphibia; order Anura; family Dendrobatidae; genus Dendrobates; species Dendrobates tinctorius. The sequence continues at coordinate 2,774,900 of NW_027361692.1, read as the reverse complement.
GCATTCCCAGCACACAGCAGTGGTGATGGTTCTAACACGAGCCGTACGGGCCGGGGGCAGCTTGGCAGAGGTGTTCGTGGTGCACACAGCAGAAGTGGCGTTGGAGACAGGGGTTTCATGACAATGTTGTGGACTGATTTTTCAAGTACCGCTCACACAACTGGTAATAATGCATCGATGGAAAGTGACAGGAGATAGCAGTTGTCAACTATGGTTACAAACAACGTTTCCTCCAATATCGATGTTCTCCCGCACAGGTCATTCCCCTTTGACTATTGGGCCGCTAAACTGGACACCTGGCCTGACCTGGCACAATATGCCTTACAGGAGCTCGCTTGCCCAGCTGCAAGTGTGCTATCGGAAAGAGTCTTCAGTGCAGCTGGATCAATCCTGACAGAAAAAAGGACCCGTCTGTCAACCCAAAATGTGGATGATCTAACCTTCATTAAAATGAACCATGCATGGGTTTCCAAGGATTTTGTCCGACCTTCCCCTGATGACACATAGGGTGACAGAAAAATGGCTTGCTTTGGTCCTCTTCTTCCTGGGACTTGAACAATTTCGCCTTTTGCATCAGCTGAATGTCCAACATCAACATATGCCACTTTCTAAAACTCCCTAACTGTGCTGCTTCCCCCCCATGGCCGGGGTCACCACCTAGCGCACGAAACCGTGTGAGTGCCGTTGCCCTGGACAGGTGGGTAGGCCGACTCTTGGGCGCGGGCACTGGCACCTGGTCCCTCATAGTGCAATCAAGTGTCTCTGACGGTGGTGGTGCACACCCGCCGTCAGACACACCGCCGTACTATGAGGGGCCCAGTGCCAGTACCGACGCCCAGGAGTGGGCCCCCCTTGCTTGGGCAGGGCCCCAGCATTTGCAATCTTTACCTCTCCTTGCTCCTCCGCTGTGTACTCTAGGCCGTCAAATCCATACTGGGCCTGACACCGTCTGAGCCTGCCTCCTGATCTATAGACATATATTTTGAATGTGTACACTATGCTGTCCATGCATGTTATCCGGTGATACGGTACCCTTTGTCACCTTTGTGCAATCACGTGTAATCCATACTGGGCCTTACACCGTTTGAGCCTGCCTCCTGATCTATAGACATATATTTTGAATGTGTACACTATGCTATCCATACATGTTATCCGGTGATACGGTACCCTTTCTCACCTTTGTGCAATCACGTGTAAGCCATACTGGGCCTGACACCGTTTGAGCCTGCCTCCTGATCTATAGACATATATTTTGAATCTGTACACTATGCTATCCATACATGTTATCCGGGGATACGGTACCCTTTCTCACCTTTGTGCAATCACGTGTATTCCATACTGGGCCTGACACCGTTTGAGCCTGCCTCCAAATCTATAGACATATATTTTGAATGTGTACACTATGCTATCCATACATGTTATCCGGTGATACGGTACCCTTTCTCACCTTTGTGCAATCACGTGTAATCCATACTGGGCCTGACAACGTTTGAGCCTGCCTCCTGATCTATAGACATATATTTTGAATGTGTACACTATGCTATCCATACATGTTATCCGGTGATACGGTACCCTTTCTCACCTTTGTGCAATCACGTGTAATCCATACTGGGCCTGACACCGTTTGAGCCTGCCTCCTGATCTATAGACATATATTTTGAATGTCTACACTTTGCTATCCATACATGTTATCCGGTGATACGGTACCCTTTGTCACCTTTGTGCAATCACGTGTAATCCATACTGGGCCTTACACCGTTTGAGCCTGCCTCCTGATCTATAGACATATATTTTGAATGTGTACACTATGCTATCCATACATGTTATCCGGTGATACGGTACCCTTTCTCACCTTTGTGCAATCATGTGTATTCCATACTGGGCCTGACACCGTCTGAGCCTGCCTCCTGATCTATAGACATATATTTTGAATGTGTACACTATGCTATCCATACATGTTATCCGGTGATACGGTACCCTTTCTCACCTTTGTGCAATCACGTGTAATCCATACTGGGCCTTACACCGTTTGAGCCTGCCTCCTGATCTATAGACATATATTTTGAATGTGTACACTATGCTATCCATACATGTTATCCGGGGATACGGTACCCTTTCTCACCTTTGTGCAATCACGTGTAATCCATACTGGGCCTTACACCGTTTGAGCCTGCCTCCTGATCTATAGACATATATTTTGAATGTGTACACTATGCTATCCATACATGTTATCCGGGGATACGGTACCCTTTCTCACCTTTGTGCAATCACGTGTAATCCATACTGGGCCTTACACCGTTTGAGCCTGCCTCCTGATCTATAGACATATATTTTGAATGTGTACACTATGATATTTATACATGTTATCCGGGGATACGTTACCCTTTCTCACCTTTGTGTAATCACGTGTAATCCATACTGGGCCTGACACCGTTTGAGCCTGCCTCCTGATCCATAGACATATATTTTGAAAGTGTACACTTTGCTATCCATACATGTTATCCGGTGATACGGTACCCTTTGTCACCTTTGTGCAATCACGTGTAATCCATACTGGGCCTTACACCGTTTGAGCCTGCCTCCTGATCTATAGACATATATTTTGAATGTGTACACTATGCTATCCATACATGTTATCCGGTGATACGGTACCCTTTCTCACCTTTGTGCAATCATGTGTAATCCATACTGGGCCTGACACCGTTTGAGCCTGCCTCCTGATCTATAGACATATATTTTGAATGTGTACACTATGCTATCCATACATGTTATCCCGGGATACGGTACCCTTTCTCACCTTTGTGCAATCACGTGTATTCCATACTGGGCCTGACACCGTTTGAGCCTGCCTCCTAAACTATAGACATATATTTTGAATGTGTACACTATGCTATCCATACATGTTATCCGGTGATACGGTACCCTTTCTCACCTTTGTGCAATCACGTGTAATCCATACTGGGCCTGACACCGTTTGAGCCTGCCTCCTGATCTATAGACATATATTTTGAATGTGTACACTATGCTATCCATACATGTTATCCGGTGATACGGTACCCTTTCTCACCTTTGTGCAATCACGTGTAATCCATACTGGGCCTTACACCGTTTGAGCCTGCCTCCTGATCTATAGACATATATTTTGAATGTGTACACTATGCTATCCATACATGTTATCCGGTGATACGGTACCCTTTCTCACCTTTGTGCAATCACGTGTAATCCATACTGGGCCTGACACCGTCTGAGCCTGCCTCCTGATCTATAGACATATATTTTGAATGTGTACACTATGCTATCCATACATGTTATCCGGGGATATGGTACCCTTTCTCATCTTTGTGCAATCACGTGTAATCCATACTAGGCCTGACACCGTTTGAGCCTGCCTCCTGATCTATAGACATATATTTTGAATCTGTACACTATGCTATCCATACATGTTGTCCGGGGATACGGTACCCTTTCTCACCTTTGTGCAATCACGTGTAATCCATACTGGGCCTGACACCGTTTGAGCCTGCCTCCTGATCTATAGACATATATTTTGAATGTGTACACTTTGCTATCCATACATGTTATCCGGTGATACGGTACCCTTTGTCACCTTTGTGCAATCACGTGTAATCCATACTGGCCTTACACAGTTTGAACCTGCCTCCTGATCTATAGACATATATTTTTGAATGTGTACACTATGCTATCCATACATGTTATCCGGTGATACGGTACCCTTTCTCACCTTTGTGCAATCACGTGTAATCCATACTGGGCCTGACACCGTTTGAGCCTGCCTCCTGATCTATAGACATATATTTTGAATGTGTACACTTTGCTATCCATACATGTTATCCGGTGATACGGTACCCTTTCTCACCTTTGTGCAATCACGTGTAATCCATACTGGGCCTTACACCGCTTGAGCCTGCCTCCTGATCTATAGAAATATATTTTGAATGTGTACACTATGCTATCCATACATGTTATCCGGGGATACGGTACCCTTTCTCACCTTTGTGCAATCACGTGTAATCCATACTGGGCCTGACACCATTTGAGCCTGCCTCCTGATCTATAGACATATATTTTGAATGTGTACACTTTGCTATCCATACATGTTATCCGGTGATACGGTACCCTTTGTCACCTTTGTGCAATCACGTGTAATCCATACTGGCATTACACAGTTTGAACCTGCCTCCTGATCTATAGACATATATTTTTGAATGTGTACACTATGCTATCCATACATGTTATCCGGTGATACGGTACCCTTTCTCACCTTTGTGCAATCACGTGTAATCCATACTGGGCCTGACACCGTTTGAGCCTGCCTCCTGATCTATAGACATATATTTTGAATGTGTACACTTTGCTATCCATACATGTTATCCGGTGATACGGTACCCTTTCTCACCTTTGTGCAATCACGTGTAATCCATACTGGGCCTTACACCGCTTGAGCCTGCCTCCTGATCTATAGACATATATTTTGAATGTGTACACTATGCTATCCATACATGTTATCCGGGGATACGGTACCCTTTCTCACCTTTGTGCAATCACGTGTAATCCATAATAGGCCTGACACCGTTTGAGCCTGCCTCCTGATCTATAGACATATATTTTGAATCTGTACACTATGCTATCCATACATGTTATCCGGGGATACGTTACCCTTTCTCACCTTTGTGCAATCACGTGTAATCCATACTGGGCCTGACACCGTTTGAGCCTGCCTCCTGATCCATAGACATATATTTTGAATGTGTACACTTTGCTATCCATACATGTTATCCGGTGATACGGTACCCTTTGTCACCTTTGTGCAATCACGTGTAATCCATACTGGGCCTTACACCGTTTGAGCCTGCCTCCTGATCTATAGACATATATTTTGAATGTGTACACTATGCTATCCATACATGTTATCCGGTGATACGGTACCCTTTGTCACCTTTGTGCAATCACGTGTAATCCATACTGGGCCTTACACCGTTTGAACCTGCCTCCTGATCTATAGACATATATTTTTGAATGTGTACACTATGTTATCCATACATGTTATCCGGTGATACGGTACCCTTTCTCACCTTTGTGCAATCACGTGTAATCCATACTGGGCCTTACACCGTTTGAGCCTGCCTCCTGATCTATAGACATATATTTTGAATGTGTACACTATGCTATCCATACATGTTATCCGGGGATACGGTACCCTTTCTCACCTTTGTGCAATCACGTGTAATCCATACTAGGCCTGACACCGTTTGAGCCTGCCTCCTGATCTATAGACATATATTTTGAATCTGTACACTATGCTATCCATACATGTTATCCGGGGATACGTTACCCTTTCTCACCTTTGTGCAATCACGTGTAATCCATACTGGGCCTGACACCGTTTGAGCCTGCCTCCTGATCCATAGACATATATTTTGAATGTGTACACTTTGCTATCCATACATGTTATCCGGTGATACGGTACCCTTTGTCACCTTTGTGCAATCACGTGTAATCCATACTGGGCCTTACACCGTTTGAGCCTGCCTCCTGATCTATAGACATATATTTTGAATGTGTACACTATGCTATCCATACATGTTATCCGGTGATACGGTACCCTTTCTCACCTTTGTGCAATCACGTGTAATCCATACTGGGCCTGACACCGTTTGAGCCTGCCTCCTGATCCATAGACATATATTTAGAATGTGTACACTTTGCTATCCATACATGTTATCCGGTGATACGGTACCCTTTGTCACCTTTGTGCAATCACGTGTAATCCATACTGGGCCTTACACCGTTTGAGCCTGCCTCCTGATCTATAGACATATATTTTGAATGTGTACACTATGCTATCCATACATGTTATCCGGTGATACGGTACCCTTTCTCACCTTTGTGCAATCATGTGTAATCCATACTGGGCCTGACACCGTTTGAGCCTGCCTCCTGATCTATAGACATATATTTTGAATGTGTACACTATGCTATCCATACATGTTATCCGGGGATACGGTACCCTTTCTCACCTTTGTGCAATCACGTGTATTCCATACTGGGCCTGACACCATTTGAGCCTGCCTCCTAATCTATAGACATATATTTTGAATGTGTACACTATGCTATCCATACATGTTTTCCGGTGATACGGTACCATTTCTCACCTTTGTGCAATCACGTGTAATCCATACTGGGCCTGACACCGTTTGAGCCTGCCTCCTGATCTATAGACATATATTTTGAATGTGTACACTATGCTATCCATACATGTTATCCGGTGATACGGTACCCTTTCTCACCTTTGTGCAATCACGTGTAATCCATACTGGGCCTTACACCGTTTGAGCCTGCCTCCTGATCTATAGACATATATTTTGAATGTGTACACTATGCTATCCATACATGTTATCCGGTGATACGGTACCCTTTCTCACCTTTGTGCAATCACGTGTAATCCATACTGGGCCTGACACCGTCTAAGCCTGCCTCCTGATCCATAGACATATATTTTGAATGTGTACACTATGCTATCCATACATGTTATCCGGGGATACGGTACCCTTTCTCACCTTTGTGCAATCACGTGTAATCCATACTAGGCCTGACACCGTTTGAGCCTGCCTCCTGATCTATAGACATGTATTTTGAATCTGTACACTACGCTATTCATACATGTTATCCGGGGATACGGTACCCTTTCTCACCTTTGTGCAATCACGTGTAATCCATACTGGGCCTGACACCGTTTGAGCCTGCCTCCTGATGTATAGACATATATTTTGAATGTGTACACTTTGCTATCCATACATGTTATCCGGTGATACGGTACCCTTTGTCACCTTTGTGCAATCACGTGTAATCCATACTGGGCCTTACACCGTTTGAACCTGCCTCCTGATCTATAGACATATATTTTGAATGTGTACACTATGCTATCCATACATGTTATCCGGTGATACGGTACCCTTTCTCACCTTTGTGCAATCACGTGTAATCCATACTGGGCCTGACACCGTTTGAGCCTGCCTCCTGATCTATAGACATATATTTTGAATGTGTACACTTTGCTATCCATACATGTTATCCGGTGATACGGTACCCTTTGTCACCTTTGTGCAATCACGTGTAATCCATACTGGGCCTTACACCGTTTGAGCCTGCCTCCTGATCTATAGACATATATTTTGAATGTGTACACTATGCTATCCATACATGTCATCCGGTGATACGGTACCCTTTCTCACCTTTGTGCAATCACGTGTAATCCATACTGGGCCTGACACCGTCTGAGCCTGCCTCCTGATCTATAGACATATATTTTGAATGTGTACACTATGCTATCCATACATGTTATCCGGTGATACGGTACCCTTTCTCACCTTTGTGCAATCACGTGTAATCCATACTGGGCCTTACACCGTTTGAGCCTGCCTCCTGATCTATAGACATATATTTTGAATGTGTACACTATGCTATCCATACATGTCATCCGGTGATACGGTACCCTTTCTCACCTTTGTGCAATCACGTGTAATCCATACTGGGCCTGACACCGTCTGAGCCTGCCTCCTGATCTATAGACATATATTTTGAATGTGTACACTATGCTATCCATACATGTTATCCGGTGATACGGTACCCTTTCTCACCTTTGTGCAATCACGTGTAATCCATACTGGGTCTGACACCGTTTGAGCCTGCCTCCTGATCTATAGACATATATTTTGAATGTGTACACTATGCTGTCCATACATGTTATCCGGGGATACGGTACCCTTTCTCACCTTTGTGCAATCACGTGTAATCCATACTGGGCCTTACACCGTTTGAGCCTGCCTCCTGATCTATAGACATATATTTTGAATGTGTACACTATGCTATCAGATGAAAAGAGGAAATCGGAAAAGCCGCACGCGCAAATTTTGGCTCATCTTTCATCGTTTTTAAGAAACTCAAGATGGAAGAGGCCAGGAGCCATTTGGTGAGCTGCATTTCTTGCTACATGTTTACAGATTTACCAGTGGAAAAGCCAAACTTCACATGCCACAAATGCAAGCTTGTGTCCCTGTTGGAGGAAAAGTTGCAAAATCTCGAAGAGAGGTTAGCTACATTGAAGATCATTAAGGAAGGTGAAGAGTTCTTGGACAGAGCAGAATTATCTCTTCATGTTACAGAAAGAGAAGAAATTCGAAGTGCACCTGAAGAAACAGAGGAATGGAGACATGTGACCCAGAGAAGCAGGAGGATCAGGAGGCAGTCAGCACCCATACTTCTCAGGAACCAGTACCAGGCTCTCACGCAACGATGAAGAAATACATCAGGATAAGACTTTGCCCACAAACAGCAACCTTGTACGCCCTCAGAGTCCTCCTGGATGGAGAAAGAAAAATGTTGTGAAGAAGAAACGGACAGTGGTGGTCATGGGGGATTCCCTGTTGAGAGGAACAGAGGCCGCTATCTGCAGACCAGATATAACTTCAAGAGAAATGTGCTGTCTTCCAGGTGCAAAAATTAAAGATGTGTCTGACAGGATATCAGGACTCTTCAGACCTACAGATGACTACCCATTCCTGCTACTACATGTGGGGACAAATGACACCGCAAGAAACGACCTGGAAACAATCTGCAGAGACTTTGAAGACTTAGGCAAGAAAGTGAAAGAACTGGGAGCGCAGGTGGTCTTCTCTTCCATCCTCCCAGTGGATGGCCATGGAACAAGGAGGTGGAATAAGATTCTGCAAGTGAACAACTGGCTACGTCGATGGTGCCGTCAGCAACGATTTGGATTTCTGGATCACGGAGTGAACTACTTATACGATGGACTACTTGCTAGAGATGGGGTGCACCTTACGAAGACTGGAAAGCATGTATTTGGAAGTCGCCTTGCTACACTTGTAAGAAGAGCTTTAAACTAGAGCAACATGGGAAGGGAAGCAAAAGACCAGAAAAAGCCATACACCTGACAAATGCTATTGAGAACTCTGCTATTAGAATTGGAAAGGAAGAAAAAAGACGAAAGAATCTAATTAATAAAAATATTGGAGAAAGAGAAACCAATCACAAACTAAATTGTTTCTATACTAATGCACAAAGCATGGGCAACAAACAAGGAGAATTGGAACTACTAACACAGGAAAAGAAATATGATGTCATTGGAATCACTGAAACTTGGTGGGACAACACACATGATTGGAATACAAGACTAGAAGGATACAACTTATTTGCAAGAAACAGACTTGATAAACGAGGAGGGGGTGTCGCATTGTATGTTAGAAACGTGTATATCTGCACAGAGATTGAAGCTTCAGAGACTGGGAGTTCTGTGGAAACTGTTTGGGTAAGAATACAAGGACAGAACAATGGAAAGGACACCATTGTAGGCATTTACTACAGGCCGCCTGTGCAAGCTGAGGATATGGATGAACTCTTTATGCATTAAATGGCCAAGTTCTCCAAAAAATATGACATAGTTGTCATGGGAGATTTCAACTATTCAGACATTTGCTGGGAATCTCTCTCAGGCAAAACTAACAGGTTAAGGAAATTCTTATCCTCTCTTGCTGACAACTTTATCTTCCAAAAGGTAAGGGAGAAAACAAGGGGAACTGCTACCTTGGATCTAATCCTTATAAACAGGGAGGAAATGGTTGAGGAGGTAAAAGTGGCTGGGACCCTAGGATGTAGCGACCATGCTATTTTAGAATTTTGGATAACTAGAGGCGGAAGACCTGTGAAGACTCAGACGTCAAGGTTAGATTTCAGAAATGCAGATATTAAGGGATTCAGAAAGAGAATTGGAGGGATCCAATGGCTGGATATCCTTAAAGACAAAAATGTCCAGGAAGGATGGGAAATCTTGAAAAATGAAATTCTCAAAGCACAGTTGTTAACAATTCCGAAAAGAGGGAAGAATAGGAAGCATTTAAGGAAACCAGGATGGATGAACACAGAACTTAAGCACATGCTAAAAAGGAAGAAAAAAATGTTTATAAAATGGAAAGAGGGAGGCATATCTAAAGAAGAATATAATGCTGTCTGCAGAACCTGCAGGGCACAAATCAGATTAGCTAAAGTTGAAAATGAATTGAGGCTTGCAAGAGATGTCAAAAGAAATAATAAAGGATTTTGGGGATATGTCAAAAGTAAAAGAAAAGTCAAAGATGCTATAGGATTTTTACAGGATGAAAATAATGAAATGGTAAGACAGGATGTTGAGAAGACTGAACTTTTAAATTCCTATTTTGCATCTGTTTTCTCTCAGAAAGGAAATGTAACATCAACTGTTATTCACTGTCCTATTAAGGGAATAGAAGAATCCAGGATATCTATAAACAGAAAGATAGTGAGGAAACACTTAGCTAACCTAAATGAATTCAAGTCTCCAGGGTCCAGGCTCTGTCCTGGGCCCTGTATTGTTCAACATCTTTATCAACGATTTAGATGAAGGAATTGAGGGTAAACTGATTAAATTTGCTGATGACACAAAGCTAGGAGGGATAGCTAATACTAGAGAAGAGAGAGAGAGGATTCAAAAAGATTTAAATAAACTGGAGAAGTGGGCAGCAACTAACAGAATGGTTTTTAACAGGGAGAAATGCAAAGTACTACATCTGGGCAATAAAAATGAAAAAAGCAAATATAGAATGGGAGGAATAGGGCTAAGTGACAGCACATGTGAAAAAGACTTGGGTATACTAATAGATCACAGACTGAATATGAGTCAACAGTGTGATGCAGCAGCAAAAAAGGCAAATGCAATTCTAGGATGTATTAACAGAAGCATACAGTCTAGATCACGTGAAGTCATTATTTCCCTCTACTCCTCTTTGGTCAGACCTCATCTGGAATATTGTGTCCAGTTTTGGGCACCACATTTTAAAAAAGACATCAACAAACTGGAGCAAGTTCAGAAAAGAGCGACCAGAATGGTGACCGGTCTGGATACCCTGTCTTATGAGGAAAGGTTGCAGGATTTGGGAATGTTTAGTTTGCAAAAGAGAAGACTGAGAGGAGACTTAATAGCTGTCTACAAATATCTAAAGGGCTGTCACATTGTAGAAGGATCAACTTTATTCTCATTTGCACAAGGAAAGACTAGAAGCAATGGGATGAAACTGAATGGGAGGAGACACAGATTAGATATTAGAAAAAACTTTTTGACAGTTAGAGTGATCAATGAGTGGAACAGGCTGCCACGAGAAGTGGTGAGTTCTCCTTCAATGGAAGTCTTCAAACAGAGGCTGGACAGACATCTGACTGGGATGATTTAGCGAATCCTGCTTTGAGCAGGGGGTTGGACCAGATGGCCCAGGAGGTCCCTTCCAACTCTACGATTCTATGATTCTATCCATACATGTTATCCGGGGATACGGTACCCTTTCTCACCTTTGTGCAATCACGTGTAAACCATACTGGGCCTGACACCGTCTGAGCCTGCCTCCTGATCTATAGACATATATTTTGAATGTGTACACTATGCTATCCATACATGTTATCCGGTGATACGGTACCCTTTCTCACCTTTGTGCAATCACGTGTAATCCATACTGGGCCTGACACCGTCTGAGCCTGCCTCCTGATCTATAGACATATATTTTGAATGTGTACACTATGCTGTCCATACATGTTATCCAGGAATACGGTACCCTTTCTCACCTTTGTGCAATCACGTGTAATCCATACTGGGCCTGACACCGTTTGAGCCTGCCTCCTGATCTATAGACATATGTTTTGAATGTGTACACTATGCTATCCATACATGTTATCCGGGGATACGGTACCCTTTCTCACCTTTTGCAATCACGTGTAATCCATACTGGGCCTGACACGGTTTGAGCCTGCCTCCTGATCTATAGACATATATTTTGAATGTGTACACTGTGCTATCCATACATGTTATTCGGTGATACTGTACCCTTTCTCACCTTTGTGCAATCACGTGTAATCCATACTGGGCCTGACACCATCTGAGCCTGCCTCCTGATCTATAGACATATATTTTGAATGTGTACACTATGCTATCCATATATGTTATCCGGGGATACGGTACCCTTTCTCACCTTTGTGCAATCACGTGTAATCCATACTGGGCCTGACACCGTTTGAGCCTGCCTCCTGATCTATAGACATATATTTTGAATGCGTACACTATGCTATTGTTATGTCGGACGCTGTTCACACCACAGCGTCCGGCAGGCAGAGGTAGTTCCACCTCCATCCACTATAGCCTCAGTGGCGCCGGCTTGATCTTCAGGCTCTCGGGAGTTAATCTTGCTGGAGACCAGGTTGGATGGTTAGTCACGCCCACGGTCTTTAAATAGTCATGCTGGCCTATGGGCGTCGCCGATTATAGCTTGTGTTTCATACCAAGTGGTTCCTGTCTGGAGTGGAGGTGTTGAAGAGAGAGAGATTCGTATCTGGTGGCGTATGAGCCGTTGTTATCCTTTCTCCTTCCCATATTTGTGTTTAGTTGTGCCCTGTTCACATTACTGTATATTCCTGTGTGTGTGGCGCAGTGCAGTTTAAGTTCTCCCTGTCTGTCATTATTTGTGTGGGGGCTTTCGTGGTGTGTCTCCTCACTGGGTGGAGGGTGGAGGGTTATGTGCAGGGCTGAGCAGGAGATAAGGAAAGGTTGGAGGCTCAGGCATTTGCACCATCAGCAAAAACCCTGGGTTGAGGGTCAGACAGGGTTTCCCCTAGTTAAAGGGACATCACCAGGGCCCCGGGTATTTCAGCCTTAGTTGAACTAAGCCCCGTATGACATTATAATCGGCCCACATTTTTCAGGAGTCCATGGATCCATTAGATTCCATAACCCGCCAGTTGGCGGCGCTGTCCTTACAAGTCTCCGAGTTGAAAGGGGCAGTTCAGCAGCAGGGCCTGGTAGTAGCGAAGGTGCAAACGGCATCTGCAGGTATCGGTGCAGAGCCGAAGTTTCCGCTGCCAGAACGATTTTCAGGGGATCGCAGCAAATTTGTCGTATTTCAGGAGGCCTGCAAGTTATACTTCCGCATGCGCCCTATCTCCTCAGGTAATGAGGCCCAGCGGGTAGGGCTGGTGTTGTCATTACTGAGTGGTGACCCCCAAGCATGGGCATTTTCCTTACCAGCTGACTCTGCTACATTTCATTCTGTCGATAATGTTTTTTCTGCCCTCGGGCTCATTTTCGATGATCCTGACCGACTGGCTCTAGCGGAATCTAAAATCCGCACCCTCCGCCAGGGGGAGCGCTTGGCAGAGGACTATTGTTCGGAATTTCGCCGTTGGGCCATAGACACACAGTGGAATGACCCAGCACTGCGGAGCCAGTTTATTCATGGGGTATCAGGGAAGGTTAAACAAGCCCTCCTGATGTATGAGACTCCGGCATCGTTGGAGTCTGCCATGAGTTTGGTGATACGTATTGATCGCCGTTTTCATCAGGGGGCACAGGAGACGCTACCTCTGGGGGAAAGCAGAGGTTCAAGTGTGGTTGAAGTAGATGAGTCCCCAGAACCTATGCAGATTGCTGGCGTGGCACAGGTTAAGCGTCGCGCTACGGGATTCCGGAAGCCCGGAGCATGTTTCTACTGTGGTAAAAGAGGTCATTATGTTAACGTTTGCCCAGTACTACCTAAGAGGGTCACACCGGCGGAAAACTGTTAAGCTCAGAGGGTATGGAGGAGACCCAACTGAGCGTATGCATATCCTCCATGATGGTATCTCAATGTATGCTCCCTGCCAAGGTTATTATCGCGGGCAGAGAGCTACCAATATCAGTGTTTGTGGATAGCGGTTCCGCCACCAATCTCATAGATGAGGAGTTTGCACACACCGCCGGGTTTAAGATCGAAAGACTTCCTCACTCCATACAGGTGGTTACCATTAATGCTGTTCCCCTCCCTCAAGGGGAGATTATGGAGTTTGTGGCAGAGGTGAAACTCTACATTGGGGTCCTACATTCTGAGTCGGTTACATGTAGGGTCCTCCGTAATCTCCCAGCACAAATGGTCCTGGGTTTTCCATGGTTGCCCAGGCACAACCCGGTAATTGATTGGAAAACTCAGGACATAGTACAATGGAGTGGTTTCTGCCAAGACAATTCCTTGGCCACATGTGTGTCCACCATGACGCCCAGCCTGCCGGAGGCTTTGCAGGATTTCGCGGATGTTTTCTCTGAGAAGGGTTGCTCAGAACTGCCTCCACATAGAGCCTATGACTGTGCGATTAGGTTAAACACGGGGCCAAATTACCTAAGGCCAGGATGTTTAATATTTCTGGTCCTGAGAGACAAGCTCTGAAAGACTACATCATGGAGAGTCTGAGCAAAGGACACATCCGGCCTTCGTCCTCGCCTGTAGCCGCGGGGTTTTTCTTCATTAAGAAGAAAGATGGGGGGTTACGCCCGTGTCTGGATTTCCGAGAGTTAAACCAGATTACTATCCGTGATCCCTACCCAATGCCGTTGATCCCGGATTTGTTCAACCAGGTAGCGGGGGCGAAATGGTTTTCCAAGCTGGACCTCAGGGGGGGCGTATAACCTCATAAGGGTCCTTCAGGGGGATGAGTGGAAGACGGCGTTTAACACTCCTGAGGGTCATTTTGAGAATCTGGTTATGCCGTTTGGGTTGACCACCGCGCCTGCCGTTTTCCAACATTTTATTAATGATGTATTTGCTCATGTCCTGGGGAGATTTGTGATTGTATACCTGGATGATATCCTCATTTATTCTAGCGATCGGGACACTCATTTGGAGCATGTCAGGCAGGTATTACAGTTGCTCCGGGAGAACCAGCTCTATACTAAGCTGGAAAAATGTTTATTTTTTGTCCAGGAGTTGCCCTTTTTGGGATATATTGTGTCCGCAGCCGGGTTTAAAATGGACACCACTAAGGTGCAAGCGGTGCTGCAATGGGAGAGGCCGGAGAGTCTGAAAGCACTCCAGCGGTTCCTTGGGTTTGCAAATTATTATAGGAAATTTATAAAACACTTTTCGACTATCGCCAAACCGCTCACGGACATGACAAAAAAGGTGCCGATCTGGCGAGCTGGCCTGAAGTGGCTATACGTCCATTTGAGCATCTGAAGAATAGTTTTGCTTCAGCCCCCATTCTGGTGCAACCAGACGTGTCTAAACCTTTTGTGGTGGAGGTTGATGCGTCGGAGGTGGGAGTGGGGGCAGTACTGTCTCAAGGCTCGTCCTTGAGCGAGATGCATCCATGCGCCTACTTCTCCAAGAAGCTGTCGCCGGCCGAACGGAATTATGATATCGGCAACAGGGAGTTGTTGGCCATCAAATTGGCTTTTGAGGAATTGCGACACTTCTTGGAGGGGGCGGCTCACCAGGTCACAGTCATCACCGACCATAAGAATCTGCTATGTCTGGAGTCGGCCAAGCGTCTGTCTCCTAGGCAGGCCCGCTGGGCATTGTTTTTTACTCGTTTCAATTTTCTTGTGACTTACCGTCCCGGGGCTAAAAACACCAAGGCGGATGCTTTGTCTAGGTGTTTTCCGGGGGGAGAACCTCGGAAGAGCCTGTACCCATCCTCCAGGAAGGGGTAGTGGTCTCGGCTCTCACGACGGAGGTAGAGGCGGAGATTGCTGAGGCCCAAGAGGAGGTACTGCCAGGACTTCCCGCCAACAAATCATTTGTACCCCTGCATCTTCGGCTTAAGGTGTTGAAGCAACACCACGACTCGGTACTGGCTGGTCATCCAGGGGTGAAGGGCACCTTAGAGCTGGTATCGCGTCGTTTCTGGTGGCCCAAAATTCGGCAGGACGTGGTCTCATACGTGGCAGCTTGCATCACGTGCGCTAGGGCTAAGTCACCCCGAACCTGTCCTGCTGGCACGCTACAGCCTCTGGGGGTACCCAATAGGCCATGGACAGAAATCTCCGTGGATTTCATCACTGACTTGCCAGCCTCGGCGGGGAACACGGTCATCCTGGTGGTGGTTGACCGTTTTTCAAAGATGGCGCATTTTGTGGCATTGTCTTCATTGCTCAATGCAAAGACGTTGGTCCAGGTATTTGTGAAGGAGGTGGTCAGACTCCACGGAGTTCCGTCGGACATAGTATCTGATAGGGGTACACAATTTGTGGCGAGGTTTTGGAAAGCGTTTTGCTCACGTTTGGAGATCAAGTTGTCACATTCATCGGCGTTTCATCCACAGTCTAATGGACAAACTGAGCGCATGAACCAAAATCTAGAACAGTATTTACGATGCTTTGTGTCCGACAACCAGGAGGAGTGGTCTACTTTCCTTCCTCTGGCCGAATTCGCATTAAATAATCACCGCCAAGAGTCATCGGGAGAGTCTCCATTCTTTTGTGTGTACGGTCAACATCCTCAGTTTTGTACCTTACGTCAGGTTGACTCGGGGGGTGTCCCGGAGGAGGATCAGCTAGGAGCCCAATTGTCATCGGTCTGGAGGAGGGTGAAACAGCGCTTGTTGAGCATGAGTGCTAGGTACAAACGGGTGGCTGACAGTAGACGCGTGCCAGGTCCGGACCTGTGTGTGGGTGAATGGGTGTGGTTAGCTACGAAGAACATAAAACTCAAAATTCCATCTTTAAAACTGGGTCCAAGGTTTATTGGGCCTTTTAGGATTTCTGCCATCATTAACCCAGTGGCTTATCGGTTGGAACTTCCTGCGGTGTACAAGATACACAAGGTGTTTCACAGGGCTTTAATGAAAAAGGTGGTAGGCTTGGTGGACACGACGCCGATGCCACCTCCAGTCATGGTGGAGGGCGATTTAGAGTTTGAGGTTGCCAAGGTAGTGGACTCTCAAGTAGTACGCCATACTCTTCAGTATTTGGTGCACTGGCGGGGGTATGGTCCGGAGGAGAGGTCTTGGGTTCCAGCCTCAGACATACATGCGAATCGGCTGGTCAGTTCCTTTCACCATCGTCATCCGGACAAGCCGGGTCCTATGAGTCTTGAGGGTCCGGGGGTCCCTCGTAGAAGACGGGGTAATGTCATGTCGGACGCTGTTCACACCACAGCGTCCGGCAGGCAGAGGTAGTTCCACCTCCATCCACTATAGCCTCAGTGGCGCCGGCTTGATCTTCAGGCTCTCGGGGGTTAATCTTGCTGGAGACCAGGTTGGATGGTTAGTCACGCCCATGGTCTTTAAATAGTCATGCTGGCCTATGGTTCCTGTCTGGAGTGGAGGTGTTGAAGAGAGAGAGATTCGTATCTGGTGGCGTATGAGCCGTTGTTATCCTTTCTCCTTCCCATATTTGTGTTTAGTTGTGCCCTGTTCACATTACTGTATATTCCTCTGTGTGTGCGGCGCAGTGCAGTTTAAGTTCTCCCTGTCTGTCATTATTTGTGTGGGGGCTTTGGTGGTGTGTCTCCTCACTGGGTGGAGGGTGGAGGGTCATCATCAGCAAAAACCCTGGGTTGAGGGTCAGACAGGGTTTCCCCTAGTTAAAGGGACATCACAGGGGCCCCGGGTATTTCAGCCTTAGTTGAACTAAGCCCCGCATGACAGCTACCCATACATGTTATCCGGGGATATGGTACCCTTTCTCACCTTTGTGCAATCACGTGTAATCCATACTGGGTCTGACACCGTCTGAGCCTGCCTCCTGATCTATAGACATATATTTTGAATGTGTACACTATGCTATCCATACATGTTATCCGGGGATACGGTACCCTTTCTCACCTTTGTGCAATCACGTGTAATCCATGCTGGGCCTGACACCGTTTGAGCCTGCCTCCTGATCTATAGACATATATTTTGAATGTGTACACTATGCTATCCATACATGTTATTCGGTGATACCGTAGCCTTTCTCACCTTTGTGCAATCACGTGTAATCCATACTGGGTCTGACACCGTTTGAGCCTGCCTCCTGATCTATAGACATATATTTTGAATGTGTACACTATGCTATTTATACATGTTATCCGGGGATACGGTACCCTTTCTCACCTTTGTGCAATCACGTGTAATCCATACTGGGCCTGACACCGTTTGAGCCTGCCTCCTGATCTATAGACATATATTTTGAATGTGTACACTATGCTATCCATACATGTTATCCGGGGATACGGTACCCTTTCTCACCTTTGTGAAATCACGTGTAATCCATACTGGGCCTGAGAACAGTTGGCGAGCTGTTAAGCAAGCTACAGCACCTGTGGTTTGCACACGTAAGTTTTTCATTTTTTCAGGAATGACGGTTAGGCCTAATTCTGGAACTGCAGTTGACCTGCACTTACTGGGAAATCATCGTTCGCTGGTAATAATTGTAATCCCAGATCCCCATCAGTAACGTTGTTCAGCGGGTTATCTGCACCTGTAAGTGAAAAATGCTGGCCTTTTCAGTGTAGCGCACATGCAGCCACGGACATGTAAGGGCTTGACACACCAGTTATTGGCCAATCTCATGTGCCAGAGCCTCGCGTGTCCCTCTAGTAAGCCGGACTCGGACCGCGGGGCATGACGAAGTCTCGTTCGTTAACGGAATTAAGCTTGCAATGTGTGCATCTTTTTTGTTGTTGGATGGTTGAGGTTGCCCGTGTTGAGTCAAATTACGCCGTAGGCTCCACTCCTGGTGGTGCCCTTCTGGACATTCCTTTAAGGTTCAGCTTTGCAACCATACTGCCCACGTAAAACAAACACTTTGCCTTCATGAACGCTGTTTGGAGGGTTGTGACTCGTGGTAATAACGTCGCCCAATCAGTTAACCTGCTAGAGAGATCCTTCGTTGCTCCCAAGCATGACATCACACTCCCTAGGAGGAAGGTAATGCCACTGTGGCGACCGTACTCCTGGGGGCGACACAAGTGCACTGATGCCCAGCCACTGCTTGATGAATCTGCTGGTACATTGACCCAGACCACTACATTCCCCTCGCATGCTACACGGCCTGAATCTGACCCTGATGAAACTCAGGTTACCCTTCCCATATACAGTTCCATCTTACACGGTGACAAAGAGGAAGCTGCAGATGAAAGTGCAGGTTCGGCCCACCCGCCATCAGACACACCACCGTACTATCAGGGACCCTGTGCCAGTGCCGTAGCCAATGAGTGGGCCCCCCCTGCTTGCTCAGGATCACAGCACTTGCAAGGTTGAAATACTGTGCAGTGAGATGGAAGATGGGGACGACGAGGAGTCCAGACTATTACAGGGATTCCCTAGCGAGGAGACTTATTCCATTGTTTTCAATGTTGGGACAGCAATTTTTGGGGAGCACTATACTCTGGAGAATCATAGATGGGGCCCACCATACACTGGAACATTTCAAAGGTGGACATCAGACACTGGAGCAGCATTTAAAGGGCCCATTATACACTAGAGCATTAGAAATGGGGCCCATTATGTTTGGAGCATTATTTGGGCCCATAAGACAGTGGAGCTTCATCCATGGGGACCAACATGTACTGTAGCATTATGTGGAGCTCATCATATACTATTTCAAACATTATATGGGACCAATGATTCTGTATGGAGAAATAGATAGGCCTCGTCATGAGATGTAAAAAGTGAAGTATTTTTCATTGTACTATACCGCTATTTCTCTGCCGTATCGGAGCATCATGAGTTGTGGTATGTGTTAAAGGGGCACTCTTTTGCCCAGGGCACATGAAAACCTGGAGCCAGCCCTACCCCCCCACAACTTTAGCCAAATAACCCCCATTTTTCAGTGCGTAACTAGTATTATGAAGTTAATTAAGGTTGACAAGCTTAAGTAAGAAGAATTGATGCTTTTGGCATTCAAATGGGCACTGTAGGTGTGTTTCCTGTCCTCCTCTCACTGCCGACTTTAATTCCCCATTGACTTACATTGGGTTTCGTGTTTCAGTCGGATCCCCGACTTTTCCCTATAGTCGGCCGATTTTGCTCGACCCAACTTTTGGAAAAGTCGGGTTTCATGAAACGAAACTCGACCATAAAAAAGCAAAAGTCGCTCAACTCTACTTGAGAACCAAAATTATTGAACAACATCAACAATCTCAAGGTTACAAGTCTATCTCTAGAGATCTTGATGTCCCTTTGTCCATGGTGTGCAATATAATCAAGACGTTTACAACCCATGGCACTGTAGCTAATATCCCCGGACATGGATGGCAGAGAAAAATTGATGAAAGGTTTCAAGGCAGGAAAGTCCAGATCAGAAAGTTGATCTAAATCCCATTGAACACATGTGGAGAGATCTTAAAATTGCTGTATGGAGAAGGCACTCTTCAAATATGAGAGACCTGGAGCAGTTGGTAAAAGAAGAGTGGTCTAAAATTCCAGTTGAAAGGTGAAAGATGCATGCTGATGGTTACAGGAAGCGATTGATTGCAGTTATTTATTCCAAATGGTGTGCAAGCAAATATTAAGTTGGGGATGCCAACAATTTTGGGTGTTTTGTGTGAAATTATGTCCAACTAACCTTTTTTTCTTATTTTTTGTGTTGTTCCAATACACACAAAGCCAGGGAAAAGAGAGAGTGGCTGAGTATAGGGCTGTTGGTAAGGATTACTATGATGCCACCAAATGTATTATAAAACTTATAAAACTTGTTTTTAATTTTTACTACGCATTTCAGGGCTGTCCTATCTCCTTCCTCAGGCAAGGAGAATACGAAAAAACTGGACAACCAATATAGATTTCCTAAGTTTTCCACAAAAAATTACTAGATGATGTCTTCAAATGTACATTCAGATTACAACAAAAAGATTGTCTAGTGAAATCAAAATATATAAACAATCAACAGTAAGCAACATGGAACTAAAGAAAAAGATCAAATACAGTTTCATAACGACTTACAACCAATCTCATAGAACAATATCAGAGGTTCTTTCCAAATACTGGGTACTCCTTACCAATGATCCCATACAAGCGAGAAAGATTACTGTGTTCAGTCCAATATTATCTTCTGTAGGACCATGAACCAAAAGAATCACATTGCTCCCAGCAGAATTACAACTAGCAAGCCACAGAGGTCCTGTTCATTAATTCCATATTTTGCATTTATAGGTTCTTATCTGTACAATACAAAACTTGTCTTTGCTGCAAAATAATTTGAAATGAGAGGAAATTCTTTTCTTCCACATCCACAGAAATGTTCCCAATTGAACATTTTGCCCACTGCAACTCTGATTTTGTAATTTTTTTAATAGTGTGAATGTAAATTACAGTATGTAGGATGGATGACCAAAGCAATACATATCAGGATGAATGGACATAGACATAACATTAGCAAAGGTATTATGTGCCATAGCCTTTCTAGGCATTTTCTCACTGAGCACAATAGAGACCCCCAAGAACCTGCACCTCACCATACTTGAACAAGTACCTGACAATGTATCCAACAGATTACAAAGTCTTATCAATAGAGAGTCCTATTGGATACTTACGCTTTACATACTCAAACCCAATGGTTTGAACGAGTGCATAGACCACACAGCATAGAATTAGAGAACATTTAACATGAAGTATTTTGATTTCTCGATACAGGGGTATCTAAAAGGATTTTATATCCCATTGTAATATTGTTAGGCTGTAATATTTATAGCACAGGTTGCTTTATATATGTATCTTAGTCATATTAAATCGGTCCATTATTCATTAATGCTGCAGATTTTCAGTAATTAATACCAACAATGAACCTGTTTGATAACGTCCTTTTGGGAGTGTATATAATGTTTTTAAAGAATTTTGTATGGATAATTGCCTGGGAAAGGAGCTGGACCAGCTCAGAAATGCATAGCATTAAATAAAAAACAAGTTTTACAATACATTTGGTGGCATGTTAATCCTTACCGGCAGCGCTATACTCAGCCACTCTCGCTTTTCCCTGGATTACATATCTGGACCAGCATGGTGGAACAGCAGCCAGTGGAATACATGTCCTACCTTGCTCAGTGTTGTGCCTGCAGCTGCACAACCTATTCAGGTGAGCACTTTCAGCATCAGTTTTTTTTGTTTTGTTTTTTCCTTTTGTCTGTTGTGATCTACACAAGGTGAACTTTCTCTTTCTTTTGCTCTATAGAATACACACAAAGGAAATAAACATGTGTATAACAAAACTTGTAATTGCAATAATTCTCTGGAAGAAATACTTGACTTTCTGGAAAAATGTGAAGGGTTCCAACACTTTCGGCCATATTTTGTGGTATATATATATATATATATATATATATATACATACAGTCATGGCCGAAAGTGTTGTACACTCTATCGTAATTTTACTATAATAATTTGTCTCTAATATAATGGAGCTAGTTCTGTTCAATCAATGATCAGGGATCTTGTAGCTACAATAAACTTTCTTTAATTTATAGAGAAAGTTGTTACTTCATCCTTTGGAGACTGAGAAGTTATTCCAAATCACATTTAAATGATAAATTAGGATAAATGTCTTTTGTAAGAAAAACTCCCTCTAAGGGCTTGTCAAGCTGATGGAAAAATAAATGTGGCCAATGAGAATAAGTATTACAGCAGATTAGAGACATCTTTTAAACCCTTTCCCGCATTAACACACTAGTGATGCCACATTTGCCACGGCAAGGTAAAAAGGGTATAACTTGGGAAGGGGATATAATCTGCATTACTTCATTGCCAAGTCTTACAAGCCATTAGTTATACCCCTAAATTGAGCACAATGCACCTGGATCAGGATTCCTGCTCATATATGAGCAACTATCAAGCTAAGAATATAAATTAATAAATGAACAGCCCAAGTACTGATGACACCTACACTTTATCTTTTCATGCAATGGTCATACATTTTTATGCTATAATACTTGTAATCTTTTTCTATTGTAAGAGGCATTTTCTATCATAAAACAAACCCAAACTATTATACTACACCTACATACCAATTCACAAAAAGAAAAAGAGAATAAATGCTCAAGTTGCTATAAAAAAATATCATTTTTTATTAAGATGAGAAAGTTAGTCATATACATTGTACAAACGGGATAAAAATAAAGATATCAATTACGGTCAAGATAGATAAAAATAGACCTGGGAGACAAAGAGAACTAAGTTGGATAAAGAAATGGAAATAGAAAAAAAATGCCGCAGAGTACAATAATGTACTGTAATAAACTACTGTACTCTTGTACTCTTGCTTCTTCTATTTCCAGTTTTACATTATTTTCTATGTCTTTGAGGCACATTTGGTCTGTCTAGTTTTTAACATTGTTTGATGGTTGCCCTTATATCACTGTGAGGTTATGTGTAGGTATAATTGTAATATATGTACTGTACAGTAAAAAAAAGAAAACAAACCTAAATATTAAGATATTTGGATTAAAAAGTAAGTATTTAGATTAGAAGATAGAATGGACTTACCAGCTTACATAGACTGCAAGTGACGGAAAAGTAATGATCCTTCAGGGTATGTGCACACGTTGCGGATTAGTCCGCAACGTGTGCACACACCTCAGAGTTCAAGGACATGGATGATAACTCTATTATTGTCTAAAAACAGACTATCATGGTGTAAAACTGTGAACCTACAGAGACATAGAGGGGGCGGCTTTATCATGTATCAAAAATTGTTTATTGAAAATTATACAAAACAAATGATAAAAAAATAGCAATATATAATACAAAATGGATTAATTAGTTATATACAAAAAATGGAAAGGTAACATGGGAAAAAGACATAAAAAGCACAAAATAGAATAGATATTCCAAAAAGTAAAATCCAAAGAGGTATTATAGTCCAAGTAATAGATCAAAATGACCACACAATGTATAGAACAGAGCCCTTTATATATAAATGGAATACACAGTTATGCCATATCAAAAGGGGTGCAGAGAAGTATATCTGCCAATACCAGATTATAGACCAAAATGACTGCTCAATGTGTATAGCAAAGCCCTTTGTGTAAATATAATGCACAGCTATATTATATTGAAAGAGGATACAGAGAAGTAGAGTTACCAAATTATAAACCATGTATTCACTGACAAAAGGTTGCTGCAAAACTAATATACAAGCACGGTATATAGGCTACAATGCATTATCATCAAGGCATAAAGAACAGTCATATGTAAGTAGTCAGCAAAATATACTTATGTACCGCAGTAAGCATGTGCAGCATGTATGTAGCTAAATTATGGTATATTATTTATCTTTGGCCATAATAAAAGTGTGGGGCACAAGAAAACCCTCATTGTAGCCTATATACTTGAATGTCTGTAGTATAGCCCCCTTTTTAACTTAGCTAAAGGTACTGTCACACTTAGCGATGTACCAGCGATCCCGACCAGTGATATGACGCGGTCAGGATTGCTGGTACATCGCTAAGTGGTCGCTAGTGAGCTGCCACACAGGCAGATCTCACCAGCGACATCGCTGGGGACGGGGGTCACTACTTACCTGTCACACTAGGCGATCCTGCGTCCTCCCGCCCGGCTCCACGCGTCGCTCGTCTCTCCACAGGAAGCGCCGCAGGAAGCTGACGACGAGAAGCGGTCCTGAACGTTCTCGCGCGATCAGCGATAACCAGCGGGGGAGCCGGTTGTAGGTAAGTATCAGACACAGCGATGTCGCTAGCAATATCGCTATAACGTCACAAGCTATAGCGATATTGCTAGCGATATTGCTTAGTGTGACAGTACCTTTACAGTATACATAAAGCTATTAGTTTGGCAGCAACCTATTATCAGTGGATACCTAGTATATAGTTTGTCATTAAATTTCACTGTAAGGATGTTCTTTATGGGAATCCCTATTTTTAATATTATGGTTTAAAAATCCTAAACTAATGGCCTCAATTGTTTGTTTTTGGTTGGTGGGTAGGAGCAGTTCCCTCGCTTTGATAAGCTTTGGCATGTATATTGAGTGGCCCAAGGTGAATGAATAATTAAGAGGTCATTTCTCAAGTTTTCTAAATCATTTCACTATTTTTTTTGGATATCATATAATACCAAAGTATTGATGGCATAAAGCTTACCAATTCTATTTCAATCCAGTGCCCACAAAATGTTAGTGTAGAGACCCCTATTTATATTGTTCATACATATTGTCTGTGAAATCTGCATGGAATTATAACATACAGTGCCGCTATAATTAGGCTATACAGCATGCATGGTGGTTCCTGTTAGATATCTCATTGTATTTGACCGTCTTTATAACACTCCGTTTACACATAGACTAAAGTAAATATTTTACTTAAAAACATATAAAATAAAAAAATATAACATACACATCAATCTAAATATGAGTAATTTCTCCTCTAAACACTGTCAGTAGATAGATAAAAGCCGTAACAATATTGGAGTATGTGTTTCTTGGAAAGCTCATCATTATCGCTTGCCAGTTGATGTGTTAGGTTCTTGTTCCATCGACAGCTGGATTCTGATGTGTTTTGGAGATGCAGTTAGGCTTCAAGCTTCTAGGATGAGTCAGAACACAGCCTTGAAGTAGGAAGCCTCAATGCAGCCCCAATGATGACCCATGAGTTGGTAGCATTCTCTCAGCTAAATATACACTGTAAAAAAGCATAATAAAATGGCTACATTTAATATATGCAATGATGCATTTGAAATACACCACAAATCTGGTGTGCAGTACATTATTCTTTCTGGGCACCAATAGAATTTGTCTCCGCTTCATCATTGCCTTTGGGCCGTTTTTTTGTCTAGCTTTGTGAGTTGGGCACCTTTTTTGCTTGCACTTAATTAATAATTCTATTTGCTCCTTTTCTAAAGTTTATATTATATGTGGGCAGAGTCTACAAAATGCAGATGTTTTAGCTTGATTAAATAATTGCAGCATATTAAAAAGTTGCAACTTCACTCTAGTCATCCCCCCCATCCCCGGTGTATTTTGGAGCAAGTTTCTATTTGGAGCATTTTTTGTGACTTTTGGTACCAAAAGTCATAAAAACAGTTCAAATCAGAAAGAAAGTACATTGTTGACGTTCAAATTCATGAATTGCGTGCACCATTTTGAAGAATTTGGCACCAAGAGAGGCAACTAATACCATAAGACAAAAAAGGAAAAAAACACAAATGATGAATATATTATGTTATTTTGCCAATAAAAATAGTGCTGCATAGCATAGAACTCGCCAGACGCTGTGGCAGAAGTTAATAGACTTTATTATAAGTGAATATGATCTATCAACAACACCAGTGTCCATCGTGCAATCATGACTTCTGTTTATAGTGGAAACCACAAACAGATGTGACCACAGCCTTAAGCATACCTCCCCATTTAGAAGAATAACAATTATGGTGCATGACTTGTATAATTTTTCTTCTAAATCACTCTACAATAAGTATTTCATCAGGTTTTCTTATTGGAACAAAAAAAATGATGAATGTTTTTCATACTTCCCCAGCTAGCAGTCAGTGAAAAATAGAAATAACTAGTATACAACTATGATGCAATAGTGCGCTGTTCAAATTTCTTATGGACCAAAGAGTTGCATTGGCAACTTGGATTCATAGCTTTAATCAAAAACAGACAGGTCGTTATTTTTGTGGACAAGCAGTCTACAAAAAAAAGCGGACCATGTGAATAGTCTCATAGGCTATAATGGGGTCTTGTTCAAACAGTGAAAAACATAGAAGCAACACATATGCAAAAAAACAGGCTTTTGAGTGAGGTCTTAAAATGCATGTTAAAAAATGTTATCGAGTATAGTTAAAAACACATGTGTTGGGGTTTGCGGATCGCACCAAATGTATGAGATGGTGCGATCGCAACACGGGGTCCACCGTGCAGTGATGAAGGAACTGCAGCTAGAGAACAATGGCGAAGTGTGCTGTAGATGCGAGTAAGCACCGTAAACACCGAGTTACACCGAGGAAGCCCAGTGAGCAAAACGTGCATTGGAGCACGGTCCTAACTGATCATCGTGCACAATCACCCACATGGGTAAGCACTCATATGCACTTTTTACCTTGTCCGCACTATGTCCCGCACTTTAACTAGGGAATAGCGGCCCCTTCCCCCTTTTTTTGCCTTTTTCCTTTCTTGGGCAACACTGATCATTAGATCAGATATATTTCTTAGCCTCAACTATTTAACTTTTTGGAAAGGAGTATCACTTAGTTCAGCTGATTCTTGATCCCTCTGTTGCCTTGCATTCACACTGTTATTTAATTTTTTTTTTAACCCTGGTGTGACTCGATTCAGATGACTCTTTATATATGCAAATCTTGGGGTAACTAAGGTATTGTGTCTTAGTATTGTGCTTAGAGGCTTGGTCCAGGTTTATACTTTTTGTATCCTCACCATTACTATGTTGTTACTGTCACCATTATTATTATTATTTTTTGTGTTCATTTTTTGTCTTTTTTTGGGTTTTGTGCAATAAAAGGTATTTTTAATCTACTGAATTTAAGATTGTATTTGTCTTTGAGGGTATTATGCTCCTTTGTTTTTGTAGGTTGCAAATGCCACTTGGTGTGAACAGAGTGCAAAGCACCTGACTGTTACTCCACAGAGCAGTATGAAAACTGAGAGCACTCTAAGCTATGCCATTAGATGTCACAGGAGTATAGTGGAATCGACGATAGTGGGGTCCCTATAACTCACCCCCATTACGCTGGCGATTGGACCTGATCTGACACACGGTGGCTTTTGAACCTGCTCCTGAGGATGCCTGGTACAGACGCTAAGTTCAAGCTGGAGTTCCCACCCTATACTGCCTGTCTAGAATCACACTCGTAGTGCTATTAGCGACACACGTGCATACAGGGTGGTAACTGGCCCACCAACACACAGAGCAAATAAGCATGATCCTACGCACTGATGTGCATGCCAAAGATCCTTTTATAGACTGTGCCAATCAGACAGGGCCTTGATCGCGGGTCAATCTGTAGCCAGCACAGGACTTGAGCAGCTGACAATGACCACCAATGAGAGGCCACCACCTCACGAGCATGCTCAGTAGAGCAAATCCTGGACTTAGTGTCAGGAATGACTGCTCACTGCTGTCTGTTGTTAGTTACCATAGCTGAACCTGGAGAGGCAGCGGTAACAATGCTCACAGCCCAAGTCTGAACAAGACGCTGAGACCGACGTCTTTGCTGAGCAGTATCTACTGCAGTCGAGACTGAATAGGAGACCGCAGGAGAAAATAAGGTTCGGGATCCATCCTGTGCAGAGAGAGAATCCCAACGCCTAACAACATGTTGGCATGTCTTCCACTATTTCAGCAGATTTGCTTTCCCAAATGCTTTTGCCATATGTTTTCTTTGATAATATGCCACTATTAAAGTCAAATTGGTGATTTTGTTATTTTTTTTAAACCAAATGCATAATAGTTAAAGTAGATGAATTATTTTTAGAAATGGTTGAAAACTCTTGCATTTTTGAGGGATGTTTCACAATTAAAACCCAACACCTGTACATCAAGAGAACAAATACTTTATCCCGTCACTTCCCTTTTGTGATTTGCAGTTGGAGAGAGGCTGAACTGATTTATTAATCAAGATTGTGCTATCTAATCAGAAACCCAAATTTACAAGAAGGAATCTGTGAAACGTGAAAGGTAACAGATTGATTATTAAATCCAGCTGGAAGTACTCCAATTAAACTCTTCCTCATCTTTTTTATATTTTTGCTAAAACTTCACATTCAAATTGCTGTATGTTTTTGCTTCTACTTCTATTATGAGACTATCCAAAGTTAGACATATTTGCTGAATTGAAAAATTGTGTATGGAATATTAAATATGCTATTTTTGTGCAATTTTTTCCTTGATGGAGGTCTCAATCAGTGTCGAACCTTTACCAGAATAACAAATTAAACAGAATATCTAAATCTTTAGATAGGTTAATATCTTTCGTCACCTTAGTTGCATTAATGAAACAATGAAAACACATTTTCAAGGAAATTTTAAATATGTTTTAGAGTCAATGCTAAGTCCGTAAGTGTCAGGATTTTATTTGCAGATGTGTTTTCACAATTCTGCTTTTAAGGCTTTGCACATTTTATTGTTGAGATTGCGGCAAATGTATTTTTATCCCTTAATAAGTGAAATTTTTTCCAATGACTACTTTTTAACATGGGACAAAAAGGTATCGATAACCTTAAAGAAAGATGCAACAAAGCTTTACTAGATTTGACGGCAAGAAAAGTGGTACTGTTAATTTAATAGGCACATGAGGTATATTCTTTACAATGCCCTGATGAGAAATTATACTTAAAGGGATTGTCCCATCACAGCAAATTAAAAACCTATCCTATACCAGCCATATACACTTGACAGCAATTTGCTTCAAATGTGTAGCCGCAACTTTTCAGTACTGCAGAACAGCTGCTATTACTTTGAATAGGAGCTGTTCTACAGTACCCAAAAGCTATTGCTACATATTGAATGAAGCCATTTTTTGCAACTTCTTTCCAATTATTTAAATCTGAAGACACTTGAACAAATAACAGATGATTGGTGGGACTGTTGCATGTCAGATCCCCCTGATGTGATATTGATAACATATTCTAGAGATAAGTCATCATTGTATTGGTTCCAGGTCCACACAACTCTTTGAAATGGTGAACAGGCAGTTGTTATGACTGAATTTTGTGTCAAGCTGCAGATGATTTACCATACTTTGGAACTGCGTATGGTGAGGTGAGCATACTTCCTTATGCCTTTGATGTTTTTCGTTATTATTCATTTTATAATGATAGCTACTGTATGCAATGTTTTGTGTTTTTTAAGGAGGAATCTAATTGGATTCTCTCTTCAAGGGCTACGCCTATATGTAACGATACCCT
This sequence comes from Dendrobates tinctorius, assembly GCF_039654945.1. NCBI lineage: Eukaryota > Metazoa > Chordata > Amphibia > Anura > Dendrobatidae > Dendrobates > Dendrobates tinctorius. Next base: position 2,745,208 of record NW_027361692.1, on the reverse strand, counting down.
GCTGAACCATCATGCCTATTTGTCACTTTTAATAAACTCTCTGTTACTGTTGAAAGGTTAAGTTTTAAAGGGTTCTGCCTTTCAAACTTCTCTTTACCAATCAAGTTATAAAGGCCTTCTAGTTACAAGATGTTCAAACTATGATTTAGGCCTCTTCACTCACACACACTGACAACTAGATAACCATTCAATGCCTCGTTCAAAGTTCTTCAGCAAGCCATAAGTTTTATTGTCCCTTGCTAGTGTTTCAGCTGTTCTCTAGGGAAGTGTAGAGGGTAAAGTTTCTTCTTGTGGAGAGTGCCAAGTCAGTCTATGTAGCTTTATACAGTAGGCCTTGCAATGCTTCATTGGAAATTGCAATTTTCAAACAGCCCCTTCAAAAAGGAACAGGCTATTTTCATTTTTTACAAAACTAAAGAAAAAGGTGTAATCCGTCTTTGTTAAAGAGAGCCCAAAAAAACACAGTTATGATTGACTGTCACCCAAATTTAGCATTTTTACAATGTTACTAGGAGAAAATAAACTAAACAATTTCTTATGCAATTTCTCTTCAGTACACCAATATCCCATATGTGGTGGAAAACTACTGGTTGAGTGCACAGTAGGGCTTGGCAAGGAAATTTGACTTTTGGAGTGCAGAATTGGCTGGAATAGATAATGGACGCCATGTCACATTTGCAGAGCCCCTGATATGACTAAACATCACAATTTTGGAAACTACACCCATTAAACAATTTATTTAGAGCTGTGGTGAGCACCTTAAACCCACAGGTTCTTCACAGAATTTTATTACATTGAGCCATGAAAATGAAAAAAATACACAAAATTCAGCTTAAATGTTGATTCAGCTTAATATTGAAATAGATTGCTGATGCCATGTCACATTTGAAGAGCCCCTGACATGCCAAAACAGCAGAAACACCCATTTTGGAAAATAAACTTCTTGAGGAATTAACATAGTAACATAGTAACATAGTTAGCAAGGCTGAAAAAATACATTTGTCCATCTAGTTCAGCCTATGTTCTGTCAGAATAAATCTCCAGATCTACGTCCTTCTAAAGAACCTAATAACTGTAAGATATAATATTGTTATGCTCCAGGAAGACATCCAGGCCTCTCTTGATCCCTTCGACTGAGTTTGCCATCACCACCTCCTCAGGCAAGGAATTCCAGATTCTCACTGCCCCAACAGTAAAGAATCCTCTGTTGGTGGAAAATCGTATGTTGGTGGAAAAACCTTCTCTCCTCCAGATGCAGAGAATGCCCCCGTCACCTTCCTTTGTTTAAACAGATCCTCAGAGAGATATTTGCATTGTCACCTTTATATACTTATACATAGTTTTTAGATTGCCCCTCAGTCGTCTTTTTTCAAGGCTAAATAATCCTAATTTTGCTAATCTCTCTGGGTGTTGTAGTTCCCCCATCCCCTTCATTAATTTTGTTGCCCTCCTTTGTACTCACTCTAGTTTCATTATATCCTTCCTGAGCACTGGTGCCCAAAACTGCACACAGTACTCTATGTGCGGTCTAACCAGGGATTTGTACAGAGGCAGTGTAATGCTCTCACCATGTGTATCCAGACCTCTTTTAATGCACCCCATAATCCTGTTTGCCCTGGCAGCCACTGTCTGGCACTGGCTGCTCCAGGTAAGTTTATCATTAACTAGGATCCCCAAGTCCTTCTCCATGTCAGATTTACCCAGTGGTTTCCCATTCAGTGTGTAATGGTGATATTGATTCCTTCTTCCCTTGTGTATAACCTTACATTTATCATTATTAAACTGCATTTGCCACCTTTCGGCCCAGGTTTCCAATTCATCTAGAGGTGTAGTGAGCAATTTTAGTCCTCAGGCAATTCACAGAATTGTATAACATTGGGTTGAGTCAATGAAATATTACACTTTTTTTCTACAAAAATGTTGATTTGACTCCAAGAGATAATAAAAGAAATTAAAAGATGCAATTTGTCATGCAACTTTCCCTGAGTACACCAATGCCCCATATATGGTCAAAAACTACTTTTGAAGCTCAGTGCAGCACTCAGAAGGGAAGAAGCACTATATTGGAGCTCAGTTGTTCCTGGAATGGTTTGAGGGTGTCATGTCACATTGACAGAGCCACTGAGGTGCCAGAAAAGTGGATTTCCCATAAGTGACCCCATTTTACAAACTAAACCCCATCAATGAATTCGCCTGAGGTGCAGTGAACATGTTAACACCACATGTGCCTCACAGAATTTTATACAGTTGTGGCCAAAAGTATTGACACCCCTGCAATTCTGTCAGATAATACTCAGTTTCTTCCTGAAAATGATTGCAAGCACAAATTCTTTGGTATTATTATCTTCATTTAATTTGTCTTAAATGAAAAAACACAAAAATAATTGTTCTAAAGCCAAATTGGATATAATTCCACACCAAACATAAAAAAGAGGGTGGACAAAAGTATTGGCACTGTTCGAAAAATCATGTGATGCTTCTCTAATTTGTGTAATTAACAGCACCTGTAACTTACCTGTGGCACCTAACAGGTGTTGGCAATAGCTAAATCACACTTGCAGCCAGTTGACATGGATTAAAGTTGACTCAACCTCTGTCCTGTGTCCTTGTGTGTACCACATTGAGCATGGAGAAAAGAAAGAAGACCAAAGAACTGTCTGAGGACTTGAGAAACCAAATTGTGAGGAAGCATGAGCAATCTCAAGGCTACAAGTCCATCTCCAAAGACCTGAATGTTCCTGTGTCTACCGTGCGCAGTGTCATCAAGAAGTTTAAAGCCCATGGCACTGTAGCTAACCTCCCTAGATGTGGACGGAAAAGAAAAATTGACAAGAGATTTCAACGCAAGATTGTGCGGATGTTGGATAAAGAACCTCGACTAACATCCAAACAAGTTCAAGCTGCCCTGCAGTCCGAGGGTACAACAGTGTCAACCCGTACTATCTGTTGGTGTCTGAATGAAAAGGGACTGTATGGTAGGAGACCCAGGAAGACCCCACTTCTTACCCCGAGACATAAAAAAGCCAGGCTGGAGTTTGCCAAAACTTACCTGAAAAAGCCTAAAACATTTTGGAAGAATGTTCTCTGGTTAGATGAGACAAAAGTAGAGCTTTTAGGGCAAAGGCATCAACATAGAGTTTACAGGAGAAAAAAAGAGGCATTCAAAGAAAAGAACACGGTCCCTACAGTCAAACATGGCGAAGGTTCCCTGATGTTTTGGGGTTGCTTTGCTGCCTCTGGCACTGGACTGCTTGACCGTTGGCATGGCATTATGAAGTCTGAAGACTGCCAACAAATTTTGCAGCATAATGTAGGGCAAAGTGTGAGAAATCTGGGTCTCCCTCAGAGGTCATGGGTCTTCCAGCAGGACAATGACCCAAAACACACTTCAAAAAGCACTAGAAAATGGTTTGAGAGAAAGCATCGGAGACTTCTAAGGTGGCCAGCAATGAGTCCAGACCTGAATCCCATAGAACACCTGTGTAGAGATCTAAAAATGGCAGTATGGAGAAGGCACTCTTCAAATATCAGGGACCTGGAGCAATTTGCCAAAGAAGAATGGTCTAAAATTCCAGCAGAGCATTGTAAGAAACTCATTGATGGTCACCGGAAGCGGTTGGTCGCAGTTACTTTGGCTAAAGGCTGTGCAACCAAGTATTAGGCTGAGGGTGCCAATACTTTTGTCTGGCCCATTTTTGGAGTTTTGTGTGAAATGATCAATGTTTTGCTTTTTGCTTCATTCTCTTTTGTGTTTTTTCATTTAAGACAAATTAAATGAAGATAATAATACCAAAGAATTTGTGTTTGCAATCATTTTCAGGAAGAAACTGAGTATTATCTGACAGACTTGCAGGGGTGTCAATACTTTTGGCCACAACTGTACCATTGAGCGATGAAGACAGAAAAATTACATTTTTTCCACTGTTTTAGCTCCACATTTTTAATTTTGCAAGGAGTAATAGGAACAAAAACTCAGACGGGAAGGAGAGCCATATTATAGTGCAGATTTTACTGTTGTGGTTTGCAGGTACAATGACCCCCTAGAAGAGCTATTGAGGTGCCAGAACAACAGACCTCGCATAAGTGACCCCATTTTGCAAACTATACCTCTCAATGAAGTAATCTAAGGGTGCAGTGATCATATTAACACCACACGTGTGTCACAGAATTTTATACCATTGGGCAGTGAAGAAAACATAATTATATTTTTACCTCAAAAACTATTTTAGCCCCATATTTTACATTTTCAAATGGTGAAATAAGTTAAAATGGAACCAAAACGTGTCACACAATTTCTGTTGGACATGGCAATACCCCACATGTGTGCTTAGCCAAATGGCAACACTCAGGAGGAACGGAGACCTATTTGACTCCTGGAGCACAGATTTTCCTAAATTAGTTTTATGAACTTCATATACACAACCCCTAAGTTTTTACAGAAACAAGCAGCAGTGAATGTTGCTGAGATAAAATAGCAATCCTGCTATTGTAGTGCCCATACATTGCAGTACATTATGCCCAGTTCGTGCTTATGGAAATATGCACCCATAAATTAAGCATGCTCTCATTGCTGCAGAAATTCCAAATGTGTGGACGGTAAATGTGGCTTAGGCACTGAGGCTCAGAAAGGATTGGGGCATTTGGATTTGGGAGTGCAGAATTCACTGATTTTCTTTTGAGGGAAGCCATTCCACTTTTCCAAAGCCTTTGAGTTACGATTGAAGCCACCAATATTTCCATTGGTGGATGATGGACCTGAGTGGGAACTTGTTTTTTGTGGATTGAGGTGAAGCTTTTATTGGGAACATTTTGCATAACATTTTAGATCAAATTTATCCTGTGCTCTACGCTGAGCGCTGGTTTCCATCTAAATCTCCGAATGATGTGATTCAGATTAAAACCCCAACAGATACAACGAACTAAAGATTAATTTTTTTCATCATCTCAAAGTAGTTTCACTATATTAAGAATACTAAAACCTCACGGTTCTCTGTCCTGTATTGAATGATCACTTAACACCTGTTAACTGTTAAAGTTTGTGTTTCTCTGTTCACTATAATAGCTTCTAGTATTGTGAGGAAAGAGGGAGACACAAGCGCAATATAGGGTCTTATCCCACAAATAAAATAAGCGGTTTGACAAAAAACTGTTCACCTGGTAGTAGGTATCCAAAGCATGTATAGATAAGGGCTGCTGCAGATCCACAAGTTGGTCACCGATTATATGAAACAGAATATGCAAAGGAATACGTGGATTACAAAGGTTGCCAAAAACCTTAAAACGCATAGAATAAACCACTGTCAAACTTTAATAACCTTCTGGAATTTCATCATTTGGGCAGCGCAGACAAAATCCATGTATTCCTTTGCAGAGCACTATAATAGCTTAACAGACATGTAATACTTTTACAGCAAAATAGACATTTGTGTCATGCTTGTAAGTATCAATAATGATTTGGCTGCAATTTGCAACAAGAGTACAATTATGCAAATTTATTTAAATATTAGAAACGGTTTACCACACAATCTAGCTCCAGTACACTTTTTTCTTTGTGTTGTCTAATCCCAGAGCAAAATATTAACCATAATACCCCTTATTTTTTCCTTTTCATAAATGCAAAATGGTTAATAAAAAGATTTTTATAATTCATTTAGAACATTATCCCATGCATGCCTGAGAGAATACATGTGTAGAGGTTTCTTTTATTACTACAGGCTTTTTACAGACTCAAAGCTAAAACATTGTCTCATTTTAATTTAATTATGATCCTTATTTTAGGATGCATTATTAAATATAAAACAATGAACAGCTAACTGTAAACATTAATATCCTTACACTTATTTCCACCACGGAAACAACAGCTTTTAAAGCATTAAACATTTATTGAAATATAAAAGGGGCTTTAAAAAAAATGCAAAATGTATTGCAGTATATTACGCTAACATATTTCTTAGATTTTAGATATAGTAAAGGGCTATTAAACTAAAAACAACTTGCAAATCACCTGACACTAAGGAATTATTAATGACACAGAGAAATATTTATGTAATTGTCTTTGTACATTGATCACACTCAAGATATTTCATCTACCAGAAGTAATATTAGGACTCTAGAAAGTCTGGACAGAGAAAAATATTAACATCTGCCAGTAAAACTTGACAATACACATGAGCTGTATGTATTGCATCAAGATCTGATTTTCCATTACAAATAACTATGTTTTACATATGAAGAGTGTAGAAAAAAGATAAAAATGCAAACTAAGTGTTAATAGAGAACAAGTTGGCAGAACTTTTAAGATATTGTATAATATTGTAAAAAAAGGGTATAATTTTTGACAGCAGTCTTGACTGAGAGCTTTGACTAGTATTATTGTTAATGAGTTGAGTTGAAACACTAGACACAACTCATGGAAAGGTTAGGAGCTATTTCTTAGAAAAACAAACAAACACTTTTTTAACCCCTTAGTGATTGTGCCAGTTTTGACCTTAATGACCAAGCCAAATTTTGGAATTCTGAAGTAGAAGCAAAAACACAGCAATTTGAATGTGAAGTTTTATAAAAAATTTAAAAAACATGGGAAGAGTATAATTGGAGTACTTCCAGCTAGATTTAATAATCAATCTGTTACCTTTCACGTTTCACAGATTCCTTCTTGAAAATTTGAGTTTCTGATTAGATAGCACAATCTTAATTAATAAACCAGTTCAGTCTTTCTCCAACTGCAAATCGGGAAGTGAGGGGATAAATTATTTGTTTTCTTGATGCACAGGTGTCGGGTTTTCATAGTGAAACTTCCCTCAAAAATGCAAGAGTTTTCAATAATTTCTAAAAATAATTCATCTACTTAACTATAATGTACACTCCCTGACAGAAGTTATGTCGCTTATCCAAGTTATGTAAATAAAATCTTATAACCTGACATTAAATTCATCCATTGGTTGTATAAATTATTCTTTTGAAAGCTGAAACCCTCCGAAATGTGGTTTCGGTTAAGAAAATAAATTTGCAGAAATATTGATCATTTAATGGACACAGAATGGTCGAATTTTGGCAAAACAAAAGTTTTGTTGGCCACAGAAAGTAATGTGATATTCAAACAAATAATTAACTGTAAATACAAATATATGTTGCATAACATTGGTGAATGAAGTTGTGGTGCTATTACAGTCATATTTAATATTTTGTGTGACTTCCATGAGCTTGAAGGACTGCATCCATGCGGTTCATCAATGACTTATACCATTAATTAATGAAGTCAGCAGAAATAGCAAAGAATGCAGTCTTACATGCCTCCCAGAGTTCATCTAGATTCTTTGGTTTTGTCTTCCAAGCTTCCTCTTTCATCCTACCCCAAACATGCTCAATGATGTTCATGTCTGGTGACTGGGCTGGCCAGTCCTTGAGCACCTTGATCTTTTTTGCCTGGAGGAATTTTGTTGTAGAGATGGATGTATGAGATGGAGCACCATCCTGCTGCAGAATTTGACCCCTTTTATGATTTCGAATATAAGAGGTAGCTAATGCTCCTTGATATTTAAGGCTATTGATAATGCCTTCCACCTTGCAAATGTTTTGCACACGCCCACACTGAATATAACCCCAGACCATGATCTTTCCACCACCAAATGTAACTGTTTTCTGGGTGTATTTTGGATCCATATGGGCTCCAGTAGGTCTCCTGCAGTATTTGCGGCAGCTGTGGTGTAATTCTACTGAAGATTCATCAGAGAAATCCACCTTCTGCCACATTTCCAGCATCCATCTGTTTAGCAGGCTGTGGGACTTTGCAAATGTCACATGGTTTTTTGTTTGCTTTGTTTAGTGCTGGCTTCTGGGCACTGATTCGACCATGGAGGCCATTTCGAGACAGAATCCTACAAACTGTTCTAGTTGACACATGGACTTGAGGTGACCAGGCCTGTTGGAGCTCTGCTGCAGTGGAAGAGGGGCTTGCTTTGGATTTTCTAGCTAACAAACGTTCCTCCTGAGCAGTTGTCTTGTGGCTCTGCCGGACCTGGGCTTGTCAAACACATCTCCAGTCTCTTCGAATCATTTTTTAAATCTTTGTACTTGACGCTGAGACACATTAAAGGTGCCAGCCACTTCTGCAGTGGATCTGGTCTTCAGCCTCTTGATAATCCAGGCTTTGGTCACAGGATGGATTTTTGGCGTGTTATCAGAGCTCAAGTTGCAGCTCAAGTGATGGTCTGGTGTGCTGGGATTCTTTTTATACACACCCACTAATTAACCGATCATTTATTGAGCAGAGGTGAGGATGCAAACTAGGATTGAGTGCATTATATGACCAGGCGACAAAACTTTTTTCTTGCCAAAATCTGACCATTCTGTGTCCATTAAATGATCAATATTTCTGCATTGATGCCAATTTATTTTCTTAACTGAAACCACATTTCGGAGGGTTTCAGCTTTCAAAAGAATAATTTATACAACCAATGGATGAATTTAACGTCAGGTTATAAGCTTTTATTTACATAACATGGGTAAGCAACATAACTTCTGTCAGGGAGTGTATTTGTTTTAAATAAAAAAATAGCAAAATCACCAATTTGACTTTAACCCCTTTACCCCCGAAGGCAGTTGGCACATTAATGAACAGGCCAATTTTTACAATTCGGACCACTGTCAATTTATGAGATAATAAATCTGTAATGCTCCAATGGATCCCACTGATTCTGAGAATTTGTTTTCGTAATATATTTATTTGATATGGCTTGTGTTTATTTGTGAAAATATCTGAAATTTGGAGAAAAATTTGAAAATTTTGCAATTTTCAAACTTTTGTTTCTTATGCCCTTAAATCAGAGAGTAATGTCACACAAAATAGTTAATAACATTTCCCACATGTCTACTTTACATCAGCCCAATCTTTGAAACTTTTTTTGGGTTAGAAAGATATAAGGGTTAAAAGTCGACCAGTTATTTCTCATTTTTGCAACAAAATTTACAAAACCATTTTTTTAGGGACTACATCACATTTAAAGTGATTTTGGGGGGCCTGTGTGACATAAAATACTCAAAAGTGACATCATTCTAAAAACTGAATCCCCAAGGTACTCAAAATCACATTCAAAAAGTTAATAAACCCTTCAGGTGCTTCACAGGAGCTAAATAATATGGAAGGAAAAAAATGAACATTTAACTTTATTTCACAAAAAAATTAACTTTAGCTCCAAATTTATTATTTTCACAAGTGTAACAGGAGAAAATGAACCCTAATAAGTGTTGTGCAATTTTTCTTGAGTATGCTGATACCATATATGTGGAGGAAATACACTGTTTGGGTGCACTACAGGGCTCAGAAGGGAAGTAGCACTATTTGACTTTTTACAACTCAAAATCGGTTGGAATCGAGAGTTGATATCATATCATATTTGGAGAGCCCCTGATGTGTCTAAACAGTGGAAACCCCCTAGAAGTTACCCTAATTTGGAAACTAGACCCCTTAAGGAACTTATTTAGATGTGTCATGAGCACCTTGAACCCCCAGGTGCTTCACAGAAGTTTGTAACGTAGAGCTGTGAAAATAAAAAAAATCACATTCTACCAACAAATATGTACTTTTTGCCCAAACTTTTTTATTCTCACTAGGATAAAAGGAGAGAATGAGCCATAAAATGTCTTGACTTTTTGAATACAAAAACAGCTGGAATTGAGAGCAGATGCCATGTCACATTTGGAGAGCCCCTGATATGCCTAAACAGTGGAACCCCCTACATTTTTGAAACTAGACCCCTTAGGGAACTTATTTAGATGGACGTCATGTCGCATTTGGAGAACCTCTGATGTGCCTAAACAGTGGAAACCCCCACAAGTGAACCCAGTTTGGAAACTAGATCCCTTAGGAAACTTATCCAGATATGTCATGAGTACCTGGAACCCTCAGATTCTTCACAGAAGTTTATAACAAAGAGCTGTGAAAATTAAAAAAAAACCATTTTACCCACAAAAATGTATTTTATTCCCATTTTTTAATTTTTACAAGAGTAACAGGAGACAATGGACACAAAAATTTGTTCTGAAATTTCTCCTGAGTACGCTGATAACCCATATGTGGAGAAAAAACACTGTTTAGGCACATGGCAGGGCTCAGAAAGGAAGGAGTGATGTTTTGGATTGCAGACTTTGATGGAATGATCTGCGGGCGTCATGTCTCATTTGGAGAGCCCCTGACGTGATTAAACCATAAAAAATACAAGTGACCCCATTTTGGAAACTACACCCTTCAAGGATTTTATCCAGGGGTACAGTGAGCATTTTGAACCCACAGGTACTACACATAATTTGATAACATTAGGTGGTCATATTGAATATTTTCATTTTTTTCATGACAATGTTGTTAGCCCCAAATTTGTAATTTTCACAATAGATAATAGGAGAAAATGGACCCCATTGTTGATCAGTTTATCCTGAACGTGACTATACCCCATATGTGGTCAAAAACTTCTACTCGGGCACATGGCAGGCATAGGAAAGAGTGCTATTTCCCTAGAATAGATTGTGAATGCTAGGCTGCATTTGAAGAGCCCCTGACATGTGAAAACAGCAGAAACTCCCCACAACTGACCACATTTTGGAAACCACACCCTTCAAGGAATTCATCTGTAGTGAGCATTTTGAACCCATAGGCCCATCACAGAATTTTATGACAATCAAGGGACTGTAGGTGAAATCAGTTCCAATAGGGTCTTATGCGATATACACAATAAGGTATTACTTTAGATTAGACTAACCTGATGTATCCAAAGAAAAAGCGTGGAATGTGAGCATCAGCTGCAGCGGATCCACGGGTCCTTCAGTGACCATTAGGCATCAAATAAAGGGATGTTTATGGATGATTTCCATGATGCTAGATGAACTGGAGACATATAATCCAGTGAAATAATTGAAAGGTAGTGGTTCATTTGATGCATTTCAAAGTACAAAATTACTTCTTCCTCAGGATTGACCACATGTGGCTACAGGTGCACAAGGTACACAAGGGTTAATAGGTGAAACTAGACCCCACAATTTCTTGCACAATTTCTCCCATACACGTTGCTGACCCATATGTTGTCAGAAATTACTGTTAGGCCACACGTCATGGCTGAGAAGGAAGGAGCGCTATTTGGCTTTTGGGAACAGATTTTGCCAGAATAGTTTGTGGATGACATTTGCGGACCCCAAAAGGTACCAGAACAGCAGAAAACCCCCAAAAGTGACCCCATTGTAGAGACTGCACCATTCCTTGAATTCATATATGGCTGCTGCAATGACCATTTTTTAACATCCACGCCTTGCTTTCATTCTGGAGAATTGAAAATCTGCTAGTCTAGTACCCATACATTGTGCCTCCATACAATGTAGCGCCACATTGTGCCCAGCTTGGACTTCCAGTGATATGCACCCATAAATTAAGTGCCTTCTCAACATTACAATAATGACAAACATGTGGCCTCTTACTCTGGTTTGGGCACAGTGGGGCTCAGAAGGAGGGGCATGTGGATTTAGGAGTGCAGAATTCACTGGATTTTTTTGAGGGGGTGAGAGCCATGTTGCTTTTCCAGAGTCTTTGTTCTACCAGTAACGTGGAAACCCCCTATAGTTCCAGTGACAGATGGACCTGAGTGGGGGATAGTTTTCTGAGGGATAAATTAGGGGTATTATTGGCAACATTTTGGGGTACATTATATTTTTTGGTCGCTTCCAGAATAAGGATGGATCACATTCTTATGTTCTACGCTGAGTACTTACTTGGGGGTTTTCGTGTTAATTTCACAAAACTATGATTCAGATGAAACCCCTGAGGGAATCACCCACCATAAGGCAAATGAAGACACTTCATACTCCATTTGGCATCTGCTCCTGTGGCCTTCATCTTTTTAGGCTTGCACACAGATCTATGGTTGCCCACACTTGTGCACTTAAAAGATGCCTAAAATGATGGGACACCACTGGAACACATATCAGTCCAAAGTGACACCATCTGCCTTATAAGTGAGTGGTTCCATCTGGGGTTTTATATGAATTGTGATTTTGGCGAATTTACACGGAAACCCAGACGCAATCTATCAGTGCAGAGCACAGGATTTTTGTGAGCTGAGCCTTATTCCGATTTTTGGGAAGTAGAATGAACAAATAGACAGAATTACAGTATAGATCTTATTTTTATTTTTACACTGTTCACCATGTGGTATAAGTGATTAGGCAGATTTATTCTTCGGGTCACGGCGATTGCAGCGATACCAGATTTAGGCTAGTTTCACACTTGCTTTTTTTTGCAGCGCGTTTTTCCCGCAAAAAAACGCATTGAAAAAACGCATACAAACGCATACAGATGCTGCGTTTTTTTCAAGCATTTTTATGAGCATGCATGAAAAAAACGCAGCGTTTTTATGCGTTTGTATGCGTTTTTAGTGCGTTTTTACCGCGTTTGTGTTTTTTTCCAACATTAGGTGGCCCCTCACACTAACCCAAACCATGACTTTACTAACCCTAACCCTAACCCTAACCCTGACCCTAACCCTGACCCTAACCCTAACCCTGACCCTAACCCTGACCCTAACCCTAACCCTGACCCTAACCCTGACCCTAACCCTAACCCTAACCCTGACCCTAACCCTAACCCTAACCCTGACCCTAACCCTGACCCTGACCCTAACCCTTAACCAAACCATACCCTGATCCTAACCCTAACCCTAACCCTGACCCTAACCCTAACCCTAACCCTGACCCTAACCCTGACCCTAACCCTAACCCTAACCCTGACCCTAACCCTGACCCTAACCCTAACCCTAACCCTGACCCTAACCCTAACCCTGACCCTAACCCTGACCCTGACCCTAACCCTTAACCAAACCATACCCTGATCCTAACCCTAACCCTTAACCAAACCATACCCTGATCCTAACCCTAACCCTGACCCTAACCCTAACCCTAACCCTGACCCTAACCCTAACCCTGACCCTAACCCTAACCCTAACCCTGACCCTAACCCTAACCCTGACCCTAACCCTAACCCTGACCCTAACCCTAACCCTAACCCTGACCCTAACCCTGACCCTAACCCTAACCCTGACCCTAACCCTAACCCTGACCCTAACCCTAACCCTGACCCTGACCCTAACCCTAACCCTTAACCAAACCATACCCTGATCCTAACCCTAACCCTGACCCTAACCCTGACCCTAACCCTAACCCTAACCCTTAACCAAACCATACCCTGATCCTAACCCTAACCCTGACCCTGACCCTAACCCTAACCCTTAACCAAACCATACCCTGATCCTAACCCTAACCCTGACCCTGACCCTAACCCTAACCCTAACCCTAACCCTAAACCCCCTTAACTAACCCTAACTCTAACCCAAACCCCTAAATTCCATTGTCTAAACTAATGGTAAAAAAAAAAACGCATGTGCAAAAAAAGCATACATAAGCATGCCAATGCGCACATATGCTCACCATAGACTTATAATGGGTGTCTTGCTGTAAAAAAACGCATTGCGCGCGCATGCGTTTTTTTGAGGCAAGTCGGACGCTCAAAAAATGCAACAGGTTGCATTTTGTGCGCCCGAGCGCATACCGCAAAAAAACGCATGCGCGGTAAAACGCGTACAAACGCATGTGTATGCGCACATAAGCGCATCCCATGCAAAGTATAGGAAAAAAAACGCATGCGCTATTTAGCGCTAAAATACCGCGAAAAAAAACGCAAATGTGAAACCAGCCTTATATAGTTTTTTTAGGTTTTGCTGCTATCACACAATAAAAATGCTTTTTTTTATAAAAAAAAGTGGGTTTTATTTGTCATCCTATTCTGAGAGCTGTAACTTTTTTATTTTTTTGAAGAACAGAGCTGTTTAAGGGCTTATTTTTTGTGAGATGAGTTGCAGATTTTTTTGGTGCCAGTTTATTTTTTGATCACTTTTTATTCAAATTTTTCAGACATAGAATTAACAAAAACTAGCAATTCAGTTATTGTTTTTATTTTTCTTTGCGCCAATCACCGTGCAGTAAAAGTGATAAGACTGATTTGTTCATTGGGTCGGTGCGATTACAGCAATACTACAGTATAGTTTTTTTGTGATTTGCTAGTTTTACACACTAAAAACAATATTTCAGCAAAATGAATTTGTTTTTGCATCGTCAGATTCTGAGAGCTGTAACTTTTTTTAATTTTATTGCAGAATCAACCATATAGAGCTTATTTTTTGCAGGACGGTTTGGCGTTTTCATTTGCATCATATATTTTTACATATGACATTTTGATTGCTTTTTATTCACTTTTCTGTGAGTCACTATGATTAAAAAGTGACATTTTTTGCGTGTTTTTTATTATTTTTTAGGGCGTTCTCCGAATTAAATAAATAACATTTTAGTATTATAGAGCGAATCATTCTGGACATGCTGATACCAATTATGTGTACTTTTTTTTGCTTATTGTTTTATCAGAAGCGCTGTGTTTTGATTGGCGAAACGGATTTTAGTGATTTGTGTGCGCATTTTTGCGTTTTTTTACTTTTTGACATATCTTATTTGATCTTTTTTCACTTTTTTACACTTTTTTACTGTGGTACATGTACTGTATAATTTTTACTCTGATCACTGGTCTCATACACTGCTGTACTCATGTACAGCAGTGCAAGGAAGCAGTCTGTGTCTCACTGACACTCACTGATTCAACATGTGAGACCCAGCTTATTGATGGATCTCACAGGCCACCATACCCTGGGGTCATCACATAACCTCAGGGTACCATGGTAACCATTGGGACCCGCGGTTCTCATCAACTTAATTACCACTGTCAAGATTTACAGATGTATTTAAGGGGTTAATCGGCCCCGATCGGTCACAAAATCGGATGTTATCCGAGTGCACTCAGTATGATTTCCTCTCTCTCTCATTGACTTTCATGGACAAGTGCAGTTCAGTTGTCAGATGAAACTTGGACATGTAGCTAATTTTGTGCTGCGTGTGGATATGTGCACGGCCAGATAGACTAACATTGGTTCGAGTGCAATTCGATGTTTTGTCAGATCACACTTGGACTGATAACATGGCCGCATGCATGAGCACTAAGAAAGATGAATTAGTTGTTATGTTGATGAAATGGTAAATAAAGAGTAAAAGCTTAATTTATGAAAGCCCAAGTCACTATATTTTACTGAAGATGGTAAGTACAGAGTAATTCACTTGCTACCTTACCCAGAAGAATTGCTGTAACTTCTAAAAGCGACAGTCGAGCACATTGAAATTTGACAGAATGAAACTTCCTCACACCCAGCGGTCTCGCCGACTTGCCACACCACTGGTCATCTCCATTATAGGATTGACTTGCTGTACTCCTTTTTGCATGTGTGTGGCGCTTGCAGTTCCCTCTTGCCGAATTCTTTCTTCATTTGTTAACAAAGTACAGATATAGTTTGGAAGAGCGTGTCTTCACTGTAAAAACTTATTGGAAACTGAGTCCTTAAAGAAGTGCCAAAGTGATTTTCTAGTGAAGTTGGGAGGTCAAAATTCCCCTTCCAAGCCTTGTATTCTGGCATTGATGAATAAGCTGGATGTTAACTGAACATTACTGGATAGGCATGAGGTAGGACATTTCTTTTGGGGCCAGTCGAATGGTCGGGTGTACAGTAACAAGCTATGAACATTACAGGCCCTCCGAGAGAACATACAGTGACCCCAAACATCCTGCGGAATACATGAATCAATATGGAACGGCACGGTCAGGGGTGCTTGGATGCGAAGGGTAGACTTTTTCAACACCCGCTTTAAAAAAAATCAGTTTCTCATGGGCCAAGGTATGTACAGTCCAAACTTCAGTACGATAGATCATCTCTTTTAGAAGATACAGCAGTTTTTCCATGTAAAGCAGTGAGTGAATCATCCTGTATAAACTGCTTTACAAGACATTATTTGCTAAAGGTAAAAGGTAAGATTCTCCAGGCTTTTGAGAAGAGATAGCAGAGTGCTTGCATTTAAGCAGAATATCATGTAATTGAGCTGTATTCTGCTCATGTGTATCTGTACAAGTATTGATTGGCGTAATGGGATATTAAGTACAGTAAATGGAAACAGACATTTGAGCTTCCTGTATAATAAAGTTATATCTCTAGCGATATTGCCTAAGTCTTGCATTATGGAAATAACATCTAGCATCCAAATAAAAGAGCACTTTGGGAATAAAGAGTCTGCAACAAAATAACTCAAAATTAATTTTCACTAACAATGCAAGAAAGACTCATTTATGAGAAAACAATCAGTGAGACTGTTTTCCCTAAAGGGAGAATTTTGAATGTTATATGGATGAATAAGGATATGTGTAAAAAAAAGAACCTCTTAAACAAACTAAATTCATTGTTACTGAGTACTAATATGCTATATGTATAACATTTGCAACATTGCAAAATTGCACATTTGTTTAGTTATGCTTCGCTGTCTTGCAGCTGTGCACTGTTCATTCTCTATTGGACTGACAGTGATAGACAAGTACAGTACTCTGCTATCTGCAGCAGTATCATAGAGAAAGAATGGAGCAGGGATATGCGTACTCGACCTCTGATCCAATAAGGTATGTTATTTGGATTGGTGGTGGCACCACTTATTAGAAGGTCCCCCTATCCGATAAATTTGTAGAAGATAACTTCCATAAAGTACTTGGTATAAACCTTTTTAAGGGACTGTTTGAGAGTGATGAAATTGGTGTGATCTTACACCTGAAATATTTAGTAGCTGCTGAGTACTTCAAATTATATACCATTTAAGTGAGTTGGAGATGAACTACAGAATTTGCCAGCAGCTGCTAAATAATGTACAAGCTGCAATGTTTCACTCTATACATGCTTACTGTATACATGGGCACTGCTACAGCAGATTTCAGCTGATCGGTGAGAAAGATGAGTCTTGGATCACCACCAATCTCAAACTGATGACCTTACCAATGAATAGATCATTATTAGTTTTAGGCTGTGTGCCCACGTAGCGTTTTTTAAGTGTTTTAATGCATTTTTTGGGGTCAAACCGCATCAAAAATGCTTAAAAGAAGCATCCCATTCATTTAAATGCATTTTGGCCTTTTTGTGCCAATGGATGCGTTTTTTACCGCTAAGGAAACGCTTAGCGGTAAAAAACGCAGCATGTTCATTAATTTCTGCTTAGGTCCGCATTTTTGGCTATTTCCTATAGTCCAAAAGACACGCGGAAAAAAGCGCATCAAAAACGTGCGTTTTTTGCGCAAAAAACGGGCAAAAATTGAGGCAAAGACGCGCGGTTTCTGGGATTTGAGAACCTGTTTCCTGAGCGTTTTAAAAACGCTATGTGGGCACATAGCCTTAGTCTCAGACAGCCCATTTAATAAAATACTCTAATGAAAGTTTTTTATCCTCTTAAAGGGAATCTGTCACTTATTTTATCGACTATAAGATGCGGCCACCGCCATCAGAGGCTTATCTACAACGTCGAACCTCTCTGACCTTTCCCAGTGCCTACGCCTGAGCCACAACAGGAAGCAAAGAAGAGGACGTCATCGCTAGAAGATGGGAGGCACCGGACAGCAACACCCATCGGACCGGGACCGGACCCCGACCTCACCCTGGGTGAGTATAATATAACTTGTTTTTCTTCTCTCTCAGGTTACATCGGGGGTTTATATACAGCATTACGGAGTGCTGTATATAAGCCCCTGATGGCGGTGGCCGCATCTTATAGTCAAAAAAATAGGTGACAGATTCCTTTTAATATATTACAATCATCATATTATACAGCACAGTGTACTTAGAATTGCTCATTTTTTCCGTCTACCCAGTTAATTCTTCTCTTCTCCATTAGGTCTATGAAGCCACGTGATTGCATAAATAGTATGCAAATTAAAATAAAAAGGGGGTGATAAAAGCTCTGCTGAGAGTGATAGACAGGTAGGTAATATAGTCATACAAATTTATTAAAAGAATATGGGCTACAATTTTCAACATCAGACAGATGTCTTCCTCAGGCTAGGCATATATGTTAGCAGTACAAGAGACAGAGTTTAAATGGACAAAAAGGGAGGAGAAAGAGTTACACTGATATCAAGGGGTCAAAGGTCAGTGCACATAAACAAATAGGATAAAGGTAACAGTACATATAATACATAATGCTGACAGGTGTGCAATATAAACTAGGAATATAAAAATATAAATATCAAATGCTAAACTGAGAGTTCCTAAAAAATACCACACACTGATATTATGGGGTCATGGGTCAGTGCAAATAAGTAGTTGAGACTATTATTTGGTATTATCTATTATATGCATATAATAGATAAAACCAAATAGCATAGTATAAGACATAATTTAGGGATGAGGTAAAACTTCATTGTTTAAAATAAAAACACTAAAATCAGGGACATGTGCTACAACCTGCTCTACCCTCTTCTACTGTATCCTCACCCATCCCTGTAGACTGTGAGCCCTCGCGGGCAAGGTCCCCTCTCCTTATGTACTTGTGTGTCCCTTGTCTTACACATGTTTATTATACTTGTCTATATTTCCCCTTTTCACATGTAAAGCGCCATGTAATAAATGGCGCTATATAAATGCGTAATAATAATAATAATACAACTTGAAGTACCAATATAAGTGGGACATTGTGATAAGGATGCCAAACAAAAAAAAAAACTGAAAAATATAAAGCAATATTGGTTAGAAAAAAAAGAAATCGAGATTATTGAAATGTATACATTAAACTAAAACTTGCCTGTACTTGCACTACCATATGTCCCATCTGTCATCCCTTACCATCTCCACTTTATTAAGGATTTCTATGGAGCGCCCTGCCTTTTTATTCTCCTTATAGGTTAATTGCGTGATTGAAAACACACTAGCTGAATCCTTCTAAGCTCTATGTAGAAACAGGAAGTCTATTTTCCCTGCATGCATCAGCATTTGAACTACAAATTTGACATCGCTTCAAAGTTCCTGGCAGCCCAGCTCTATCCCCTCTTCAACTCCTTATCCAGCTGCTCAACTCCTCCTCCTGCCAGGGACATTGCAGTGATGTTGAATTGTAGTTCTAATGTTGACTCATGCAGGGAAAAGAGATTTCTTGTTTCTACATAGAGTTTAGAAGGATTCAGCTAGTCTGTTTTTAATCATTTGATGTCATAGACCTATAGAAAAAGAAAATAGTTAACTGGGTAGAAAGGCAAAATGAGCAATTGTAAGTACACGGTGCTATATAATATGATAAATGCAATATATTAAGAGGATACAAATTTTGATAAAAGTGTTACCTAATCATAAAAATACTAGTGATACTTTTCCTAAACCTTTATAACATTACTGAAGTAAATTGCTTTGAAAATCAAATTTACTGACTTCAACAAACTTCCCCAAAAATTGATATGTGGCAAATAAATTTGCCTGAATCTTAATCTGGAAAGCTTGCAGTTGCTCAGAAAATATGCATTAGAGGAAAGAGACAGAAAGAAAGAGACAGCACTAGCCATAAAAGCTTAAACACTACAAAAGAGAGAGATGACCCCTCCTATTATAAGGGCTTACATCCTACAGGAGAGAGAGGACTCTGCTGACCATATGAGCTTATACTCAATAGAAGAGATAGAGGAACCTCGAGATGGGCAGATCTTTGGAAAATGGATTCGGCTACATCAAATTTTCTCAAATAATTTAATATGCAGCTAATAAGATTGTATGAATCATAATATTGGAAGGGTTATCCTTGCTCAGAAAATACAGTAGTGAAGAGGAGAGAGAATGAACCTTTATGACCATAAGAGCTTATACTTTAAAGGACACCATTGACCGTAAGAGCTTATAGTGTACAGAAGAGAGACTTATCCAGTGACTCTGGATATGAAAATTGACGCTGCTGTACCACCTGTGTTCTGCTGGGGACTATTGACCAATGTACATGGTATGAAAATCTGATAGCTATCATAGCTGCAGGGAATTATGAGGAAACCCATATGGCCACGCAAAATGCAAAAAAATTTGCCTGCTCACTGATACTACAGCAGTGTGGGTAATGGTGGCAAGCAAGTTTTCTTTTTGCAAACCAAATTGAATTTCAAAGTGTTCTAATTTGCACGAAACTGCAAATAACAGGAAATTCAACTCAAACTCCATCCGACACATATTGATTCATTCATCTCTTCTTATGAATAAGATAGGATGAATTACAAAGGTAATGATCATCAATATTACATTATCTGCATATGTAGATTACTTTACCTTGAACGTTAATGGCTTATACGCAATCATTTCAGATGAATTTATTGGTTCACAGAGAATATAGTTTGAGTCAAATTTTCTAAAATAGGACGTTTCACAAAAATTAGAACATTTTGAGATGCAATTCATGGTTTCCAGAAAAAAAGAAAAAACTTGCCTGTCACTATTTTTCTCATCTATAAAGTGTAAGCTCTTATGTTGAACTAGTTTCTCTCTCTCTCTCTCTCTCATTCTCTCTCGCTCCTGTAGTGTGTAAGATCTTATGGTCCGATGTGTTTTCAAAGATAGAACCTATTATGGTTTATGGGGCTGTTCACATATCCATGTATTTTTGCCGACCAAGTGATCCACACAAAATCTTGGAGATATGTCCAATTTTGATCTGAGTCTTGGATCAGTCTCACCAATGAAAGTCTTTGGGTTTGTGAAAACATTTTACAGCATTTGGATGCCATTTCACAAACTGTTTGATATGAGTTGATATGAGAAGCTTAAGAAACCTCCATCAATTTTTTATTTAATTAAAAAAAGACAATGAAACTCTGACCAAATTCTGATGGTACAAATTAACACTCTAACTAAACTTTGAAGAAAATCGAATAAAAAAACACAGATGAAGATCAGACCATCTTTTGTGTATGAGAAAAATCACTGACGTCTGAATGAGCCCTTTAATTTTGGTAGCAATGACCCACCTCATCATATGAATTGAATGAACTGAATGAGTTGAAAAGGTAACATGGCTTGGTCTAAGAAAATAATGTGGTATTATGAACAAGTTTGGAACAAAAAATTCAAACATTGCACTATTTTTAGACAAGTGTATTACATGTACATTTGTCCAGTTGTATAAAGGATGCAAAACCTGGTCCAATGGTAGATCTAAGTGCCCAAACTAAAGGTACTGTCACACTTAGCGATGCACCAGCGATCCTGACCAGCGATATGACGCGGTCAGGATCGCTGGTACATCGCTAAGTGGTCGCTAGTGAGCTGCCACACAGGCAGATCTCACCAGCGACATAGCAGGGGTCGGGGGTCGCTACTTACCTGTCAGATGAGGCGATCCTGACGTCCTCCCGCCCGCGTACACGCATCGCTCATTGGCGCCACAGGAAGCCTAGCAGGAAGCTGACGACGAGAAACGGTCCAGGACGTTCTCGCGCGATCAGCGATAACCAGCGGGCAGCCGGTCAGAGGTAAGTATCAGACATAGCGATATTGCTAGCAATATCTCTGCTACGTCACAAAAACCAGTGACGTTACAGAGATATTGCTAACGATATCGCTTAGTGTGACAGGCCCTTAAGAGTTTTATAGATCTCTATGAAGTTGGCAAGTTCTTAGATCAGAGGTCAGTCCACTATTTGCGCCCATAAGACAGTTATCTAAAATTGTTCATAGTAATGTAATTCACCTAAAAAGTGCAAGCATTTCTGAAAGTCAGATACAACAGCAGTGGGGGGCAGGGTGTCCTCTCCTCGCCACCCACATACTAGCGCCACTGGCTACAAAGAATAATATAATGGTTCCCATTCCATTGTACCCCTGAATACAATTACTGTGACGGTTTGTGGCCATCACTTGTTTCCGATTTTGCTGAATTTATATTAGGAACATTAAAATATTTATTGTGCTTTATGCATCTTTTTCTTATTGTGACTTCACAGTTTTAATATTTTATTCATAGCTGCTTCTAATTTTTACATATTTTCATATCTTTTACATTATTATTTTCCTATTTCTAAGTAAGTCTATTGGAAATGCGAGTAATGGGCAGAGAATGTGTGTGGGCGGAGACTATGTGTGCGTGGAGAATGTGTACGCGGGTTTTTGGGGCTGTGTGTGTGTGTGCGGGGCTTGTGCGGGCTGTGCAGGCATCGTCCGATGGGACTACTTGTCCCATCTGGCTATGCCCGCTACAGTGACAGCATTAGTGGATGATGGGAAAGTAGTATTCCCATCATCCGGCTAATGGGGTGAATGTGTAAAAAGAAAAAGACATACAGAACATACAACACATAACATACAGTACATACACATAACATACAGCACATAACATAGAGTACATACTCAGTGCACACACCTAATTCCCCAAAGCCATTGATCACCTGAACCTGTCAAAGACTGAACTCCTTGTGTTTCCTCCCGCTACTAATGTACCTATACCTGACATTGCCATTTCCGTGTGATTCCACTATTACTCCCCAGCAGCATGCCCGCTGTCATGGGGTCATACTTGACTCCGAGCTTTCCTTTGCCCCCCACATCCAATCACTGGCTCGCTCTTGTTATCTGTACCTCAAAAATATTTCTAGAATTCGACCTTTTCTTACTTTTGATTCCGCAAAAACTCTTACTGTTTCTATTATTCATTCTCGTATCGACTATTGTAACTCTCTTCTAATCTGTCTTCCTCTTACCAAACTCTCCCCCCTCCAATCTGTACTGAATGCTGCAGCCAGGATCATATTCCTCGCCAATCATTACACCGATGCCTCTACCTTGTGCCAGTCATTACACTGGCTACCCATCCAGTCCAGAATTCAGTATAAACTTATTACCCTCACCCACAAAGCCCTCCATGGCTCAGCACCACCCTACATCTCCTCCCTTGCTTCAGTATACCACCCATCCCGCGCCCTCCGTTCTGCTGATGACCTGAGGTTAGCATCCTCAATAATCAGAACCTCCCACTCCCGTCTCCAAGTCTATACACGTGCTGCGCCAATTCTTTGGAATGCACTTCCCAGGTCAATACGATTAGTCCCCAATCCCTACAATTTTAAGTGTGCTGTGAAAAAGCATTTATTCAGACTGGACTACCGCCTCAATGCATTAACCTAATCTATCCCTGTGTGGCCCAGTCAAAAGTTTTTACCATGGCCAGGTTCCTCGCATCATGTTCCCACATGCTTTATGCATCCATTAGCCCTCTGTGTCTGTACTGTTACACACTTAACATTATGGCTGGTCCAAACAATCAGGGCAACTGATACCACCCACCTTTCATATCTCCCTCTTTCCTCATAGACTGTAAGCTTGCGAGCAGGGCCCTCACTCCTCTTGGTATGTTATGATCTATGTGATTATTGTTATGCTGTAATGTCTATTGTCTATACAAGTCCCCTCTGAAATGTAAAGTGCTGCGGAATATGTTGGCGCTATAGAAATAAAATTTATTATTATTATTATTATTTCATTTTTAAAGCACACTGTGAGGTATATTGTATTGTACAGTATTATTCATGTATTTCCATTATTAAGTCATTGCTGCTTTTTTTCAAATTGGTAACTTAGTGTTGCATCTTCTTTTATTGTTCAAAAAAATACTGCATCAATTTTTTACACATACTGATTTTTAGCATTTAATACGCTGTAATACGTGCATTTTTTGCACATGAAAATATATAACTACAAAAATAAGAGTATAGTGATACAAAAAAAACCTTTTTTTTAAAAAAAAAAAAGTGATTTTTGTGTACAAACTTGTCAAAACATGATGAAAATTTTCTGTCAATGTATTATATTGATGCAATAAAGTTATCTTGTCACTTATACCAGGCAGTAAAAAATAAAAACAATGTCAAATTGCTTTTTCTGTTCACTCTGCTTTCTAAAAATGAAAATAAAAAGCTATCAAAATTGTCATATGCCAAAAAATGGAAACATTACATACGTCTAATCACTGCGCATATAAAAAACCCACTCAGGAAAAATAAAACAAAAGTCACAGCTCCTAGGACTACTGGTATTGTCATTTTGACTACTTGCACTTTTTATTTCTCTTCTGTGACTACATTTTTCGGAATTCCGGCTTGAGACTCGGTGACTTTTCCTCAAATAGGATGTGAAAAAAGATTTTGTGACAATAAATAATTTTGGTGAAAATATTGCGCGTTTTTTTCAAAATTTACCTTTAACTACTAAAGGTAGTCATTTTGACTACCTACTATATTTTGCTGTCCTTTTGTCACTAAATGTTGCTGTAAAGTTTTGTGCATAATTTCTTCACTGTATCTTATTTACCCTGATGTTCATATAGATGTAGCTCAATTCAGATGTCAACTTTTCACATTTTCCTTGTGTTACCTGGTTCTATTACTGTGTAATGCTGAACTGAAAAGAGCTTGTATGTAATACTGTAGGCTCTTATCTTATGCTAAAGAAGGGTGTTGTTTTTCTCTGATCCTAGCAGTAGACAGTAAGTCTGGCTAGTTAGTTTACTTTCAGTTCAGCTGGAGAGACAAAGAGAACACATGCAGACATAAGAGCTCAAAAAACTCATACAAGTATATAGCAGATACAACATTTTATTGTCATATTATTCGATCATTTTGTACTGTATAGTGTGAAGCAGCAATTTTTTGGGGGGAAAAACTATATTTGCATACAGCTTGATGTTATTAGTTATAGTTTACAACTAGAAAGAATATTTGTTTATCTACAAATGGGCAATATGCATGAATATAGCAATAATGCAATGTAATGGTTTATGACGCGAAAACGATAAAAATTACGTGTTTTTTTTTCATTTTTCTTTTGTTTATGATCAACCATGTTCACATGCAGTATAATTCTGCAAAAAAATGCATATATTAGCTAAAACATCAAGACTTTTATAGGTCCGGTCAAAAATGAACGAACATTATATTTGTATAGTGGTAGCAAACAGAAGAGCAGGGATATGTTACTGGTGATTCTCATTGTATGCTGTGTTATATGAATACATACTGCATATATGTCCAGGACTGCTACTTTCTGTTGTAGTTTTACAATGATCCTAGCAATAAAAGTTGTAAAGGACCCCCTGCAAATACACCACATGAACATGTACTAGGAGATGGCCTGTTCACGTATTTGAAAATACCTTAGACTTAGCGGGTATAAATGCTTGGATAGTATACAAGGAGATGACCCCCGAAAAAATGTCACACAAGGCATTTTTGCAAAAGCTTGTTACAGAGTTGAGTGGTCCTTATGTTATATCTAGGGGAAAGAGTGGCATGTCCCAAGTTGCTACATCTTCAGATGTGATGCTTCAAAAAAAATTTTGCCAGATAAAAGAAAAATGCAAAAATAATAGATCTGATGGCTATTGTATGACTTGCCGTAAGTCTTTGTGTGGGCAATGTACCGCCGTAAATGAAAGACGATGCCTGAAATGTGAATCAACAAATGTTTAGAAGGTCAATTATGCCGTACTTTTTAGGAGTAGAAGGAAAATGTAGAATTGGAGCTGAATCTCAATAAAACGTTATTATGAAGTACAACCGGTATCGACCCAACGGCCTTCTTCAGGTTCTGGGGAGAAGGAGCACTGACTGACCTAGTAGTCATTCTCTCTGCTTGTTGTTCTTGAGTTGTTGTTTATATGTGTGCATTTTAATAATAAATGATTGTAAAACGTCTATTATTATTGTTTTACTTATTAGCTTACTTTTGTTATTTCCTGTAGAAAAATATGAAAAATCAGAAAGAAAACATTCCAAAGCATTACTGTTGGATCTCACAATAATAATACGTTATAAAAAATATAATTATTAATAAATAACCACAAATGAAACTCTAAAAATAAACGAAAACAAGTCAGTAGTCAGAATGACTACATTCAGTAGTTCTAGTCGGGGTCACGAGTCCAGTAGTCCTAGTGTTAAAGTTTGGAGATAAAATATGTCTTTTAAATGAAAAAATTTTATTGTGCCAAATTTGGTATCAATGTAATTACACTGACACAAAAAACAAAGCTACCATATAATTTATACCACACAGTGAATGGTTCAAAAAATTACCAGAATTACTGATTTCTTTTTATGTTAATTTTCTCTCTCAAAGAAGGAAAAATAAGTAAAAAAATCTCACATACCACAAAATGTTACCAATGGAAATATAAGCTTACGAGCAAAAATAATCCTCTTACACAGCTCTATCAAGAAAAATAAAATAGTTATGGCTCGCAGATTAAAATAATATAAAAACGTTTTTTAACTAATGTATTCTTGTGTACAAAGTAATAAAGAAGATCACAAAAAGAAAAAAAAATGTTCCACCTTCAGGATGAAAGAGAAAATGTTTCTTTATTGGAAATCCTAAAAACACATCAAGTGGATAATGAGGTGGAGAAACAGAAAGCATTGCATTTCAAATGCTATCCAGCTTTCTTTATCATATCTCAATGGGAAACTTTTCCCTGTAACCCTAAATATTCCAGCTAACCAATAGAAACAGGATGTTAGGAACATGAGATAAACATATAATTAATTAAAACAGACAAAAAGAAAAAAACACAATGTAAACATAATAAAAATAATATAGTTATACAAATAACAGAAAAAAACATAAAATATACATGAATATTAATAATGGTACATAATTCCTTAGCGGAAATTCAAACCGTTAGGGACTCTCAAACCAAGATTAAAGATCAAAACACCTTGATATGTCTCTTGATATCAAACTTCTCTTGATATGACCCTATTTATAAAACCTGTCTTGTGGCAAATTAAATTGCCAGTATTAGATATATCATTAAGACGTTCATTAATACGAACTTTGAGTTTGCGCGTCATACATCCAACATAGATTTTCTTGCAAATGTAACATTTCATAATATAAACTATGTTCTCAGTATTGCAATTTATGTAGTGTTTCATGATAAAAGTATGAGGTTTGGCAGCATCAGAGAATATGGTGCATTGCAATGTGGGTCTACAGGTTTTACATCTACTGGCACCACATTTATAAAAACATTTGTAAGTAAGCCAATTGTTAATGCTATTAGAGATGAGCAAATATTTCAATGTTTGGTTCAGATTAAGCTTGCCGAATTTGTGCTATTCACCAATTTATTCGTCGAATATTTGCCAAACATAGCCGAACACTATTCAAGTTAATGGGAGGCAAAAGCAAATGCATGCACAACACCTTCTAATGACCCCAAAAGATGCCAAAACATGGTGAGGGACAGACACCAGGAAAGTGGCCTCGATTCACCCACAGTAAAAATTATAGCAGGGCACTGAAGTAATCAGTCATGCATGAGGTATCGTGGTCTGGGCCAGCATTTACAGCTTTAAACTAGCATCAAAGTAAGATGAGGTTAGTGAGGGATCCATGTATGATTGCTGTGCTTGGAGCCCTGATACTATATAAAACAGCTCAACCTGCTTTCATGCTGAGCCACACTCAGGTGGCATAAATATCATAAATATCAGTTTTGTAGACTACCATTGTCAGAAAAATCTAAGGATAGTAGTAACATGGGTAGTTGACTCCAATGAAGTGGAGATCTGATGGTTTTGGAGGCATACTGCTACAGGCAACACGCATGAAGGTGACCCAACAAGGAGTCTACACATTTACAAAAATTAGTGACAGACACCAACAATGTGCCATGAATTTCACCACAGTATAGATACTGTAGTATAATACGGACTGACAGGTCTTCCACTACACAAAACACAGCAGATGGACACCCAACCAGGAGTGTTCATATTTAAAAAAAAATAGTTGCAGACACAAAGGGGCATTAATTTCACCACAGTATAAATAGTATAATATGGACTGATAGGTCTTCCACTACACCCAGCCCAGCAGATGGACACCCAATCAGGAGTTTTCAATTTTCAAATAATGAGGGCTTGACACCATCAAAGTGGCATAAATTTCATGAGAGTAGAAATAGTATAATAAGGACCAACAGATCTTCCACTACACCCAACCCAGCAGATGGCCCCCAGCAAGAGTGTTCAAATTAGTGACAGACACCACCAAAGTGGCATCAATTTCACCACAGTATAAATAGTAAAATATGGACTGACAGGTGTTCCACTACACCTAACCTAACAGATGGACACCCAACTAGAAGGGTTCACAGTTTCAAAAATTATTGGCAGACACCACCAAAGTGGCATAGATTTCACAAGAGTAGAAATAGTATAATAGGGACTGACACTTCCATTACACTCAACCCAGCAGATGGACACCCAACCAGGAGTGTTCACATTTTCAAAAATTATTGACAGAACCAAAGTGGCATAAATTTCACGAGAGAAGAAATAGAATAATAGGGACTGACAGGTCTTCAACTACACCCAACCCAGCACTCAACCAAGAGTTTTCAAATTTCAACAAATGAGGGCCTGACACCACCAAAGTGGCATAATTTTCTTGAAAGTAGAAATAGTGTAATAGTCTTCCACTACAGTTAATCCATCAGATGCAGACCAACCATGACTGTTTAAATTTGTGTTAACATCTGCAGCAACAGCAGGCACAGAAGCCACACTCTCTTTAGATATTATAGAATGCAGTTACGCAAGATTAATGCAGCATACTAAAAATGCAGCATCGCCTAGTCTGTACAGTCTGCAATTGAGGTGCAAAAGTCCTTGGAGATCCATGACTTGTTCATCTTGATGAAAGCTAGGCGATCTATACTTTCAGGGGATGGCCTGCTGCGATTATCCATCACGATACCACCAACAGCACTGAAGACACAATCTGAGAACACTGTGCTGCAAGGTATGATAAAATCTCCAAGGCATGTATGGCAAACTTTGGCCACTCATCCATTTTGTCCGATCTCAATTCCAGACAATTTTGCATTGAAAAGTAAAACGGCGCTCCTTCCCTTCCTAGCTCTGCCATGCACCCAAACAGTGGTTTACCCCCACATATGGGGTATGAGGGTACTCAGGACAAATTGCACAACAACTTTTGGCATCCAATCTCTCCTGTTACCCTTAGTAAAATAAAACAAATTGGATCTGAATTAAATTTTTTTTGAAAAAAAGTTAAATGTTCATTTTTTTTGAACATTCCAAAAATTCTTGTGAAGCACCTGAAGGGTTAATAAACTTCTTGAGTGTGGTTTGAGTACCTTGAGGGGTGCAGTTTTTAGAATGGTTTCATTTTTGGACATTTTCTGTCATATAGGCCCCTCAAAGTCATTTCACGTGTGAGGTGGTCCCTAGAAAAAGGGTTTTGCAAATTTTGTTGTAAAAATGAGTAATCCCTGGTCAAATTTTAACCCTTATAACTTCCTAACAAAAAAAATTATGTTTCCAAAATTGTGCTGACGCAAAACAGACATGTGGGAAATGTTATTTATTAATTGTTTTGTGTGATATGACTCTAATTTAAGGGCATATAAACTAAAAGTTTGAAAACTGCTAAGTCTTCTAAATTTTCGCCAAATTTCCATTTTTTTCACAAATAAACGCAAATCACATAGAAGAAATATTACTACTATCATAAAGTACAATATGATTCGAGAAAACAGTTTCAGAATTACCAGGATCTGTTGATTCATTTCAGAGTTATGACCTCATAAAGTGTCTGTGGTCAGAATTGTAAAAATCGGCCTGGTCATTAAGGTGAAAACACGCTTCGTCTCAAAGGGGTTAAAATGATGCAACATCAATTAGGACATCTCAGACAACATTGCAGTATGAAATAGGGGGTGATGTACAGTCATGGCCAAAAGTATTGACACCCCTGCAATTCTGTCAGATAATACTCAGTTTCTTCCTGAAAATGATTGCAAACACAAATTCTTTGGTATTATTATCTTCATTTAATTTGTCTTAAATGAAAAAACGCAAAAAGAATTGTCCTAAAGCCAAATTGGATATAATTCCACACCAAACATAACAAAGAGGGTGGACAAAAGTATTGGCACTGTTCGAAAAATCATGTGATGCTTCTTTAATTTGTGTAATTAACAGCACCTATAACTTACCTGTGGCACCTAACAGGTGTTGGCAATAACTAAATCACACTTGCAGCCAGTTGACATGGATTAAAGTTGACGCAACCTCTGTCCTGTGTCCTTGTGTGTACCACATTGAGCATGGAAAAAAGAAAGACGACCAAAGAACTGTCTGAGGACTTGAGAAACCAAATTGTGAGGAAGCATGAGCAATATCAAGGCTACAAGTCCATCTCCAAAGACCTGAATGTTCCTGTGTCTACCATGCGCAGTGTCATCAAGACATTTAAAGCCCCATGGCACTGTGGTTAACCTCTCTAGATGTGGCCAGAAAAGAAAAATTTATCTTTATCTTCCAAAAGGTAGGGGAGAAAACAAGGGGAACTGCTACCTTGGATCTAATCCTTATAAACAGGGAGGAAATGGTTGAGGAGGTAAAAGTGGCTGGGACCCTAGGAGGTAGCGACCATGCTATTTTAGAATTTTGGATAACTAGAGGCGGAAGACCTGTGAAGACTCAGACGTCAAGGTTAGATTTCAGAAAGGCAGATTTTAAGGGATTCAGAAAGAGAATTGGAGGGATCCAATGGCTGGATATCCTAAAAGACAAAAATGTCCAGGAGGGATGGGAAATCTTGAAAAATGAAATTCTCAAAGCACAGTTGTTAACAATTCCGAAAAGAGGGAAGAATAGGAAGCATTTAAGGAAACCAGGATGGATGAACACAGAACTTAAGCACATGCTAAAAAGGAAGAAAAAAATGTTTATAAAATGGAAAGAGGGAGGCATATCTAAAGAAGAATATAATGCTGTCTGCAGAACCTGCAGGGCACAAATCAGATTATCTAAAGCTGAAAATGAATTGAGGCTTGCAAGAGATGTCAAAAGCAATAATAAAGGATTTTGGGGATATGTCAAAAGTAAAAGAAAAGTCAAAGATGCTATAGGATTTTTACAGGATGAAAATGATGAAATGGTAAGACAGGATGTTGAGAAGGCTGAACTTTTAAATTCCTATTTTGCATCTGTTTTCTCTCAGAAAGGAAATGTAACATCAACTGTTATTCACTGTCCTATTAAGGGAATAGAAGAATCCAGGATATCTATAAACAGAAAGATTGTGAGGAAACACTTAGCTAACCTAAATGAATTCAAGTCTCCAGGTCCAGATGAATTACACCCCAGAGTACTGAAGGAGATAGCAGAAGAAATTTTTGAACCCCTCTCCATAATCTTTGAAAATTCTTGGAGAACAGGAGAAGTGCCAGAAGACTGGAGAAGAGCAAATGTTGTTCCTATCTTCAAAAAGGGGAAGAAGGTGGACCCAGGCAACTATAGGCCGGTGAGTCTGACTTCTATACCAGGAAAGATCTTTGAACAAATTATTAAACAACATGTATGTCAATACCTGGATAAGAATGAAGTGATTAAACAGAGTCAGCATGGGTTTGTAACTAATAAGTCATGTCAGACTAACTTAATTTCCTTCTATGACGGTATCACTGATTGGGTGGATCAAGGAAATGCTGTAGATATAGTATATCTTGACTTCAGCAAAGCATTTGACAAAGTCTCTCATACAATGCTTATTGAAAAAATGACTAAGTATGGAATGGACAAGGCAACTGTTAGGTGGATTCATAACTGGCTTAGTGATCGGACCCAAAGACTGGTCATAAATGGCTGCACATCCAGTTGGAAGAATGTCTCAAGTGGGGTACCACAGGGCTCTGTCCTGGGCCCTGTATTGTTCAACATCTTTATCAACGATTTAGATGAAGGAATTGAGGGTAAACTGATTAAATTTGCTGATGACACAAAGCTAGGAGGGATAGCTAATACTAGAGAAGAGAGAGAGAGGATTCAAAAAGATATAAATAAACTGGAGAAGTGGGCAGCAACAAACAGAATGGTTTTTAACAGGGAAAAATGCAAAGTACTACATCTGGGCAATAAAAATGAAAAAAGCATATATAGAATGGGAGGAATAGGGCTAAGTGACAGCACATGTGAAAAAGACTTGGGTATACTAATAGATCACAGACTGAATATGAGTCAACAGTGTGATGCAGCAGCAAAAAAGGCAAATGCAATTCTAGGATGTATTAACAGAAGCATACAGTCTAGATCACGTGAAGTCATTATTTCCCTCTACTCCTCTTTGGTCAGACCTCATCTGGAATATTGTGTCCAGTTTTGGGCACCACATTTTAAAAAAGACATCAACAAACTGGAGCAAGTTCAGAAAAGAGCGACCAGAATGGTGACCGGTCTGCAAACCCTGTCTTATGAGGAAAGGTTGCAGGATTTGGGAATGTTTAGTTTGCAAAAGAGAAGACTGAGAGGAGACTTAATAGCTGTCTACAAATATCTAAAGGGCTGTCACATTGTAGAAGGATCAACTTTATTCTCATTTGCACAAGGAAAGACTAGAAGCAATGGGATGAAACTGAATGGGAGGAGACACAGATTAGATATTAGAAAAAACTTTTTGACAGTTAGAGTGATCAATGAGTGGAACAGGCTGCCACGAGAAGTGGTGAGTTCTCCTTCAATCGAAGTCTTCAAACAGAGGCTGGACAGACATCTGACTGGGATGATTTAGCGAATCCTGCTTTGAGCAGGGGGTTGGACCAGATGGCCCAGGAGGTCCCTTCCAACTCTACGATTCTATGATTCTATGATTCTATGATTCTATGACAAGAGATTTCAATGCAAGATTGTGCGGATGTTGGATAAAGAACCTCCACTAACATCCAAACAAGTTCAAGCTGCCCTGCAGTCCGAGGGTACAACGGTGTCAACCCGTACTATCCGTCGGCATCTGAATGAAAAGGGACTGTATGGTAGGAGACCCAGGAAGACTCCACTTCTTACCCCGAGACATAAAAAAGCCAGGCTGGAGTTTGCCAAAACTTACCTGATAAAGCCTAAAACATTTTGAAAGAATGTTCTCTGGTCAGATGAGACAAAAGTAGAGCTTTTAGGGCAAAAGCATCAACATAGAGTTTACAGGAGAAAAAAGAGGCATTCAAAGAAAAGTACACGGTCCCTACAGTCAAACATGGCGGAGGTTCCCTGATGTTTTGGGGTTGCTTTGCTGCCTCTGGCACTGGACTGCTTGACCGTGTGCATGGCATTATGAAGTCCGAAGACTACCAACAAATTTTGCAGCATAATTTAGGGCCCAGTGTGAGAAAGCTGGGTCTACCTCAGAGGTCATGGGTCTTCCAGCAGGACAATAACCCAAAACACACTTCAAAAAGCACTAGAAAATGGTTTGAGAGAAAGCACTGGAGACTTCTAAGGTGGCCAGCAATGAGTCCAGACCTGAATCCCATAGAACACCTGTGGAGAGATCTAAAAATGGCAGTTTGGAGAAGGCACCCTTCAAATATCAGGGACCTGGAGTAGTTTGCCAAAGAAGAATGGTCTAAAATTCCAGCAGAGCATTGTAAGAAACTCATTGATGGTTACCGGAAGCAGTTGGTCGCAGTTATTTTGGCTAAAGGTTGTGCAACCAAGTATTAGGCTGAGGGTGCCAATACTTTTGTCCGGCCCATTTTTGGAGTTTTGTGTGAAATGATCAATGTTTTGCTTTTTGCTTCTTTCTCTTTTGTGTTTTTTCATTTAAGACAAATTAAATGAAGATAATAATACCAAAGAATTTGTGTTTGCAATCATTTTCAGGAAGAAACTGAGTATTATCTGACAGAATTGCAGGGGTGTCAATACTTTTGGCCATGACTGTATCAAGAGATTCATATGAGTTTTGAACAAAAAAGTTCTTGAGCACTGGTCACAAGGCAGGGTGCCACACTGAAGATTTAAGTATATTCCTACTTAATTATGAAATAGAAGGCCCATGAGAAATCATGGCAATGCAAATTAAAAACACAGAAACTGCAAAAGAAATGCTTCAGAAACGATGCAGAATTACTGTATAAGGGGGTCAAAATTTGTATACATATTAAAAGCATACTTGGGTAGAAATTGAATATAAATGTGTTACAAAAAAGGAAAATATGTACAATCTGACAAGTCTGCTGAGATTAAATTCTTATAAGTATGTCTATATATAAGGCTAATATCACGTCTTATATGTGAAAGAATGTCTATAGCAAATGTTCAGATCTAACAATACAACATGAGAAAAAAAATTAAGATAAACTCTTGTGCAGACTAAGTGGACATTGCTTTCTATCTGTAAACAAAGTTAAACATATGATAGTGAATATATTATAGAGACTATACAAGCAAACAGGTCTATTTGTGTTGAGTTGTAAGGAGTGTATTTATATAAAGGAGACTACTGTCATGAACCATGAGTAAGAGTGTGTCAATGATGGTCATTCAGTGCAACACTAAGGGGATGTGCAAACGTTGCGGCAGTCCACATGGATTTGATGCGTTTTTGTTGCGGATTTGTATGCGTTTGTTATCTAAATAAAGATATATAATTTAGCAAATAAAAAAAAAATTGTCATGTCATTTTCCTTGTCCAACGTCTCTTTTTACATACTCCATTGAGGACCATAATTTCATTACATACAATGTTCACATATAATGTTTGCACACACAAAACAAATATAAGTGAATATTATATATATATATATACATATATATATATATACATATACACTCACTGGCCACTTTATTAGGTACACCATGCTAGTAACGGGTTGGACCCCCTTTTGCCTTCAGAACTGCCTCAATTCTTCGTGGCAGAGATTCAACAAGGTGCTGGAAGCATTCCTCAGAGATTTTGGACCATATTGACATGATGGCATCACACAGTTGGCGCAGATTTGTCGGCTGCACATCCCTGATGCGAATCTCCCGTTCCACCACATCCCAAAGATGCTCTATTGGATTGAGATCTGGTGACTGAGGAGGCCATTTGAGTACAGTGAACTCATTGTCATGTTCAAGAAACCAATCTGAGATGATTCGAGCTTTATGACATGGCGCATTATCCTGCTGAAAGTAGCCATCAGATGCCTGTTCTTAGCTGAGAGGAGTGGTACCCAGTGTGGTCTTCTGCTGCTGTAGCCCATCTGCCTCAAAGTTCGACGCACTGTGCGTTCAGAGATGCTCTTCTGCCTACCTTGGTTGTAACGGGTGGCAATTTGAGTCACTGTTGCCTTTCTATCAGCTCGAACCAGTATGCCCATTCTCCTCTGACCTCTGGCATCAACAAGGCATTTCCGGCCACAGAACTGCCGCTCACTGGATTTTTTTTCTTTTTCGGACCATTCTCTGTAAACCCTAGAGATGGTTGTGCGTGAAAATCCCAGTAGATCAGCAGTTTCTGAAATACTCAGACCAGCCCTTCTGGCACCAACAATCATGCCACGTTCAAAGGCACTCAAATCACCTTTCTTCCCCATACTGATGCTCGGTTTGAACTGCAGGAGATTGTCTTGACCATGTCTACATGCCTAAATGCACTGAGTTGCCGCCATGTGATTGGCTGATTAGAAATTAAGTCTTAACACACAGTTGGACAGGTGTACCTAATAAAGTGGCCAGTGAGTGTATATATGCTGTATGTAGATTGTCACGCTAATCTCTTTGGTATTGATGGTGTGTTCAGAGTTAAATAGCTCTTTCTACTAAACATAAATTTCCATTAGTGGTTCCACAAGTTTAACAAACCCCAATGAAACATCAGCTTGCTGTGTGTTGTATCCACCTCAAGAAAATAATATTGATAATAAAGGGGCTTGATTAAAAATGTCATATGTTAGGTAACCATCCATCAATGTGTATCTTCACCAAGATAGGTGCACTTGAGATAAATGCTGTTAGCATAAAAGACAAACTGCTATACACAATATGTTTGCAGAGTCAAAAGGAAAAAGGACATGCATTGAACGAACAACTGGTGCAAAGATCAATGCAGCCCCATTAAATGGTATCCAACCCTCCTGTGGCTCCGTCTCAGTAAAAATGGCATGGAATCCTCTCTGTTTCTGCAGCGGTAGCTGCTGAGGTAGTGGAAGGAGATCCGATGCAGAGTAAATCAGGAGCTCTTGCGTAGAGCCAGGCATGCCCCAGCCAGTGGCATCCCTGGTTACTCAGCAGGAGAAAAAAAATGACCGTCAATGCTGAACAGCATGTGACAGGGCCCTACAGACACTCCATAGCACAGTGAAGTCACACGCTATTCAGCATTGACGGACATTTTTTTTCTACATATGTACAATTTTTTGCCAAGAAGACTAGACAGCTTTATCATCTGAGAAAATAAACAATTACAACAAAAGTCTTCAAGCTTTCATTGATGTTAGAGGGGGAAATACATGGTATTAAGAAATGGTGTATATGAACTTTTGATCAGGGTCATTTGGATGTTTTGGGTTGTCATTATGATTTAAAAAGAGGAAACACAGTAGTTTGACAATAAATGGCTTCACCCAACCACTAACCATGAGTGGAGAAAAGGTTTTGGTGTCATCATTCATATTCTCTGAAAAAAGGCCATGAAAGCAAAAATTCTGCCAGGCTATGTAAACTTTTGAGCACAACTGTATAAGAAGATGTGGGGTGGACCACCATAGCATATAGTGTACTGTTGGGGGACCATAATACTAGATAGGGGGCTGTTGTGGGGACCATCATACTATAAGGTGGACTGTGAGGTGGACAGTCATATAATATAGGTCGCTATGAGGTTATCTATCATACTATATGGGGAGCTGTTGGGGGGTACCATCATACTATATAATGGCTGTGAGGTGTACCATAATAATATATAAGGAGTTGTGGTGTGGGCCATCATACTATATGAGGGTGTTGGGGGGACCTTCATGCTATATAGGGGGCGGTTGGAGGGACCATCATGCTATATGGGGGCTGTAAGGTGGAGCATTATGCAATATAGGGGCTGTGATGTGGACCATCAAACTATACATGAGCCTGTGGGGGGCGATTATCCAGTATTGGGGCTATGAGGGATCTTCATAGTATATGGGGGATCTATCATACTGTGTGGGGTGGCTGTGGGGGGACAATCTTACTGTGTAATGTGGTTGTGGTGGACATCTTATTGTGTGTCTTGGCTGTGGTGGACATCATACTGTGTGTATATCTATGGGGTACGTTCTACCATGTTGGGGGTTGTGGTGACCATCATACTGTATGGGATGGTTATGGGGACTCATGGTGGGCTCATTGTACTTTATGTGGGGCTTTGGTGGACATCACATTTTAAATTTAGGTCTGTGGTGGACATCATACTGTGTGGGGGTCTGTGGTTCCTCTCATAGTGTATATTGGGGGCTGTGGTTGATACCATACTGTATGGGAGACTGTGGTGACAATCTTACTGTGTGGGGTGCTGTGGGGTATCACACTTTGTGTAAGGTTTGTGTGGCAATCATACTGTGTGGGGCCATCATACTTTAAGGGGGTACATACTATATGGGGGGTAATGAAAGGGGTATCATAGTGAGTGAGACCTCTTAGGGGTTTCAGTAAGGGTAAAATAACTGTCTGAGTGCTACAACACATTTCCTTCTCCATTTCATAAAAAGTTGAGAAATATGCTCTTCTTTGATTGTTGTCACGGTCCTGTTAAGGTCGGCATGCAGCCACCGCTGACCAAGTACTCACCCACACTGCAGAGGGGCCCAGGGTCAGACACGGCCGGATAGATCAGGCAAACAGGACCTGGAGAAGCGAAAGTCACTAAGCAGTGAAGGATCTACGGTCATGTGACAGCAAGGGGGCGGGGCTTAGCGCCCTGCTGTCAGAGATAGGCAGAACACTAAAACAGGAATTGTCAAAGTCAGACAAAACAGGTCATACACAGAGATAACAGTAAAGTACCAGGGATGAGACAGAACGGAGAGTCGTGGCCAGGCAGTGGTCAAAGGCAAACAGACATAGAAGGTACCAAGCAGAATCCAACAAGCAGTATCCAGAGAACAGACCGAGTCATACACAGATTATCAGATAAGCAAGAACACAGCACAAACACACTCAGGGGTCACCACACTATGCCAAGGGTGAAAGTATAACTGACGGGGATAGGAGCTTCCTGAGGCTACAAGAAGCCTTTCCCAGAACCAGGGAGAGGCCACAATCATAAGCCCCAGGTGTGCAGGTAAGCCTGCTTTGGGATCACAACCTTTAATCCCAGAAATGCCAGTCATCAGCACTGGTTCCAGACATTAACCCCACATGTGCGAGTCAAACCCGCACTGAGATCATGACAACTGTGATGTGATAGGGCTTTTTCTATGAGACCTGTTATTTCTATGTACACCCCTGCAATGAAGCCTTATAACAATAAAGAGGCACTAAGTTATAGTTAAATTAGTGACACATGTGCAATTGGTGGAGAAAGGTTGACCTTGATGGACCTAGGTATTTTTTCATCCTTTATAACTATATAAAAATGTACTAAGTGGGCCATTATTATAATGAGGCACAATGGGGGTACTGTTATAATTTTAGGGGATGCAAGGAGTCATTATTATTATTAATATAAGAAAGCACAGGGGATATTATTATTATCAGAAGAAGGTAGAGGGTCATTATTATAAAAGGTCAATGTGGAGCATTATTAAAAGAAGCACAGGGGAATTATTATAAGGCAGCACAAGTTGTAATTTGTATAGAGGTGGTAGAATATGAGTAGGGTCCTGGAAAATTAGTAAAGTGAAGATGTCTGTGTGTTACATTTCGTAGGTACACGTTACGGATGGAATAAGAGGTTACAGCAGTCTGGACTGAATGCAAAGGAAAAGGGAAAATGAATGACAGCAATCAGAGAGATGTCACTGGTGAGAACCTGCACAGTATACACATTTATGGTCTGCAGAGCACTGGTGTAGAACTGATATCACCATTATATGGTCACTGTATGGTGGTAATATCAGTCTTAGCACAGGGGTTTTGGTTAAAGTTGTTAGCCAAACTTAAAGTTTAAGTCTGCAGTGACTGTATATGACTGTATGTGTATGTGGCTCTATGTGACTGCAGACTTCGGAATCCTCACAGAGCTTGAGCACTGTAACTCTACTGTATGGCGCTGACACTGAGAGTTGGTGATCATGTGCAGTGGCGTAACTTGAAAATAATGGGCCCCAAAGCAAAAGCTCTAATGGGGCCCCCAATAATTGAAAGTCTTTAATACCATTAGCTTTTTGGGGCTCATAGGTTGTGATTGCAACCGTTGCACCTACTGTAGTTATGCCCCTGATCATTTGACGCCAAGTAAGTGTTTTGCATAGATGCAGTCACCTGCTGACTAGACATGCACGGCCCCGCTCAATACAAGTGAAATTAGCACAACAGAGTACGCCTAGTCAGAAAATGGCCAGAGGTGTGAAAATTGCATTCAGTATACTGGCATTATCAATATTGTATATGCTGGTAATATTCTGTTATAGATTGTTGGTATTTTTCTGTCTTATTACAACATTATTATTTTGGTATAATTATTATTCAATCTTATACAGTGGTATTATTGGTATTATTTGAAATATTGGTCTTGTAAATCTTTCTTTCCTCCACCCAGGGTGACATTAGTAATATATTAGTAATATATCTCTACCTGGTGCTTGGGAGTTGGGACACCATGGGCCTGTGTGATTTGAAATGCCAGGGCTGAATTTCAGTCCCAGTCTGTCCCTGGTAGGGTAGAAGGTCAGAGCTCACAGCTAATTCTACATAGGGATAAAA
This sequence comes from Dendrobates tinctorius, assembly GCF_039654945.1. Classification (NCBI taxonomy): domain Eukaryota; kingdom Metazoa; phylum Chordata; class Amphibia; order Anura; family Dendrobatidae; genus Dendrobates; species Dendrobates tinctorius. The sequence continues at coordinate 2,705,568 of NW_027361692.1, read as the reverse complement.
AAAAATCCTAATCTGATTCTGGTGAACTAGAGTGGTAAGGGGGCTTTACACATAGTGAGATCACTAGCGATATCGCTAAATCGTCTCCGATTTTGTGACGCAACAGGGATATCGCTAGCGATCTCGCTACATGTGACACTTACCTGCGACCGGCCCACTGCTGGTTATCGCTGATCGCTCGCAAACGTCCAGGGCCAATTCTTCCTCGTTGGCGTCACGCTGGCGCCAACTAGCGACGCATGGACGCAGGCAGAAGTCATCATTATTGCTGCCGTTTGACAGGTAAGAACAACCGCCGAGCATCTCTGGATCACTGCTGCATCGCTGGAGAGATCTGCCTGTTTGGCAGCTCACTAGCGACCATTTAGCGATGCACCAGCGATCCTGACTGGGTCGTATCATTGTCGGGATCGCTGGTGCATCGCCAAATGTAACAGGACCCGTAGTCTCGTTCTGTGATTACTAATCCAAATATTCAAGTGATATTTAAGGAAGTGCTGTAGCTGCATAATCTCTCAATGTGACTGAATTGTTTAATCTGAAATGTACTGCCGTAACAGCACATTAATAACAGTTTTTTTATTCTTCACACACTGCAAACAAGGAGGGCAGTATTAAATACCTCAGTACTATTTTTCCTACTAAAACAAAATCCTGAATTCAAAGCTTATGTATCTGTCACGCTAGCGCCTAGGCTGATTTGCGCGAGCCGGGGGGTTGTGGCCCCACTGAGCCACAAACCAGACTACCCTGGAAGGGGAGTAACTACGGTAGCTACCTCGGTCTTCACTGGAACCTCTGATGGTGAGGTCAGGCTTGTTCGGCAGATAGCTGCCGGGTGCCACTCCAAGGTGTTGTCTGGCTGTGGCTGCTGATCCCACTCAGGAACAGGACACATGGACAGGTGCGAGTGACAAGCAGGCTGAGACACAGGGCAAGCAGGCACGGCTTGAGACACAAGGCAGGTGGGCACGGCTTGAGACACAGGGCAGGCGGGCACGGCTTGAGACACAGGGCAGGTGGGCACAACTTGAGACACAGGGCAAGCAGGCACAGCTTGAGACACAGGGCATGCAGGCACGGCTTGAGACACAGGGCAGGTAGGTGTGGTGTGCGAAGGAACAGGTAGGGTCCTGTTCAAATAGGAGGTTCAGGTATAGGTACAGATAGGAGAGAGTGGAAAATGACAAAAGCAGGAGTGTGGAGTAGGCGGAGCCACAGGAGTGCGGAGTAGGTGGAGCTTGCAAGAGTGCACGGTAGGCGGAGCTTGCAAGAGTGCAAGGTAGGCGGAGCTTGCAAGAGTACAAGGTAAGCGGAGCTTGCAAGAGTGCAAGGTAGGTGGAGCTTGAAAGAGTGCAAGGTACAGACAGGGAGGACACAGGGAAAGACACAGCAGGGAAAGGAACCACAGACAAGAAGACTGACTGACAGACAGAGGTAAGACAGAGTTCAGACAGAGGCACAGTACAAGACAAGGTACAGGGACCGAAGGATACAGGGACCAGGATATTCTGCCTCCTGGAGGGCGAGCAAAGAAGTACCAGGCAAGTAGTCAGACAAAGCTAGGACAAGACAGGGACCAGGATATAAGCCTTCTGGCGAGCACTCAGTGTGTACTAGAAATGCTAGGAGTAAAGCTTCTCAAGGAAGGCCAGACAAAGGACAGGGCCTGGCTTCTTCAGTAGCAAGGAGCTAACTGAGTATAGACATTGCACAGGCAAAGGTTAGTGGGTGTGGCGACCCTATATAGTAAAGGGCTCCAGGTGATTGGTCGGGGACAGATTAGACCGCTGCACTCTGACTGCATAAGCAGCAGAGAGTTCAGGCGTCGCCCCCCTATACACACAGTCAGGAAACATGGAGAGCAAGCAGGAAAACAAGAGACATAGCGCATGAAGCTGGCAGCAGACAGAAATCACCGCAGGACCTGGAGCAGTGAGTAAGTTGGTGTGCGGGGATGGGAGGCCATGCAGTGATGCCAGCAGGGTTGTTACAGTATCACATTATAAGACAGGCAAACCATACTTTTTCAATATCCAAAATATAAAAATTCCATAATCCAGGAATGTAAACACAACTGTCTACCTGTGTGAGTTGTAAAATAATTCTTTTTTAGCAAACTTCACTGTTGTGTTAGTCGTATATTAGATTACATACCTCTGAATACAGCAGAACCCAATGTAATAAATAAACAGAGCAAATAATACTAATAATGGAAATTAAAATAATAACAAAATAAAAAGGAATCATTTTTGGACCATTTATAGACTGTAAGTAGCCTATATGGTTAACACTACTTATCGTCCGTTTTTACCTAACCAGTTGGACTGAGGTCACTTAGACATTAAAAAAGCTTTTTTTTCATTAAAAAGCTGAAAATAAGTTCAGTATTCAAATAGGACACCTCAGAGTGTTATACAAATATTTGGAGGGCAATTAGAGGCTTTCCAGTATTGAATTTCATGGCAAATGTATTCCCTGTGAGTTACGTCTCTTGGCAAAAATTCAGCCAAGTGGGCGAACTCGAATGTTAAATGATCCACTCTTCTCTACTTGATACTGCTGGAGATTAAACATTTAGACTTATTTTATAATTTGTAATCTTTAGATAAACATGGCAGTCATATCTGTAATTTTCCAATTTGTCTCTAAAAGAGGATTTTTTTTAAATGCAATACAAATTTTTTGTCAACATATCTTTTCTAGTTGGCTAAAATATTAACAGTAATGCTTAATTTCCTAATTTCCTAATCCTCCTGTTTAGAACTCTTTGATTTTCAAGCATTTTGCTAATGAGTTATCAGCAGGTATTGCTAATCTTTTTTTTCTACAAAAATAAAATGTCAATCCAAACTAAGAACGTATAATGAAAAAAAATGAAGTCTATTGAAAATTACTTTGATGTGAAAACTATATGAAATGTAATAAATATATGAATGTAACATAATGAATACAATTGTATTTACAACATTAATACATTCAAATTCCAAATGGTGAAAAATTAATTTTTGTAGCCATTATATTGCTAAAATACTCAATTTAAATTAGGATTGCATTTGTGCCTATTTTAGCCTTGGTTTTTTTTTCTAGAATGTTTTTTAAATCCAACAAATTCTTCTTTTAATTTGTATATGTTTAAGTCTAATTTATATGTGGTCTTCTGTGTGTTTTACATTCACCATTTTGGGTATGGGTTTTGACCATCAATTGTACATTTTAAAAATACAACTTTTTTTGAACTATTGTATTTCAATTTTTCCCCAGATTGATTTTAAGTACACCTGATGTTTTTTTTCAACAAATTATGCAACATTATGGGGTTTTTTTGCCTGTGTGGTTGAGATGAGTTGTTATTGACATCTGGTGAAAATTTCATGTCAATAGCAACTTTAAAAATATATTTACTCAGAAAATTCAAGTCCTCTTCCTTTCTGAAAAGGCAATTTGGATTTTTAATTTTCAAGAGGCTCAGTATATAATCTACAAATCTCCTTACCCTGGCATTTGAGACATGTCACTCTCCACATGGAGAATCGTTACCCCTTATGCCTTATTTAGATGATAATCACTATATTTACACATATAAGTTTTCCAGCGTTTAGACAGCCTGATCTTGTCCATTAATCAACTGCCAATCAGCTACATATAAACCCAACAATGGTCGTTTAATAGCTTGTTTAGACTGGGTGACTGCACTTCCATGTATACAAAATGATTGTTAATACAAATGTTTGCTGCATGTAGAACATCATGTTCTCAGTAGCGCATGTCATGTTTAAAGAAGACGATGTGCTACCGATAATATTGATTTTTAAGAAAGCTTAAAAATCGGTTCAGACAATTTGGCTTTTTCTTCCAATGATTGCTAGTCTATTTAGACAAGCCAATATACAATTTCTGTTTCCAATTCCCCCATGTAAAAGGGCCCTTACTTATCTAATTCTAAAGTGTTTACATATGTTATAAATTATATGCATACAGCTAACTCTTCCTCATCTCCCTGTAGATTGTTCTGTTTTCTTTTCCTACTATCAATTCTAAAGTTTATTTTATAACAATACCAACCTTTTTGATTTCCGTGTACTTTTTAATTTGTTTGCATCGCGAGGTGATAATAGAAAACATTGACTTTTCCGGATTACTCACCATTGTAGTACACTTGCTGTTGTTTTTTCTAGTCTCCTTGGAGCTAAGAAGCTAATATCTGATAATGTGGCATAAAGTATCATTCAGAGACCTGTAGAACGAGAAACCAAGTGAGTATCAGGAAATCTCATGAATGCATAAAGTAATGGGTCTCATTTACACCATTTTATTAAAAAATATCCTTATATATTGTGTGAAACGTGTTGTCGGGATAATTTCCATAGATCGGAGTGTAAAACAACTGTTCTATACGAAGTATATGAGAAGCCACTGCATGACACAATAATTCAAAGAACACCAGGTCTCTCAGACACTGCACTAGAGACAACAGTCTTGTCTGGAAAGATTGACTTAAAAATATTTCTTAAAAAATGTGTTACATTGAATATAGAAAGTGGCGGTATACATGTGCACTACTATGCTGCAGTCAGGGAGACGTGGTTTAGAGCAGGATTAAAATAAAATTAATTTTACATTTTGTATTAAATTACAGCATAAACTGTTATACTTTAATACGTTATCTAACTTGATTTGTTTATAAAATGTATGACTGAGCTTCTCCCTGCGCAAAAAAAAAAATCCTGGAAAATCTGCTCAAACTGTCGAATTTGAATGTTGTCTGATCCGGTCATGTCTACTGATGTGTGAATGATGCTTTGGAGAATTTAAAATGGAGCAGTTAGAACTGGAAGTAAAAGACATCGATTTCTTACCTTTAAGTTAGCTGCAGTCAATAGACTTGGAATCACATGTGGCTCATATTTTAATAGAATTTTTTTTATCCTCGGACACAAACCTATTACTGGCACTATAATGCTGTGATAAGATTGGAAACCAATTGGAAAATGGGCCAGATCATCTTGAACAGCGCTGTAGGCTTAAAGAGAAACTTTCCAAGATGATTTCAATTTCACAGTAAACATTTTAATGGTAACATGACAATGACTATATATATATATATATATATATATATATTTATATCTACATCATATAGGATAAGTTCCCATGAAGTGTGTATCTGATGCGGCAGATGTTCTGCAACATCTCTGCACAAAATTGCTAATGTAGGCTTCTTGCAGTTTTCATTACTTTTAGTCAGATTTGGTTTTTAGTTTCAATTTTCATCCCTTTTTGGAAAATAAAACTAAATTGTTTTGGAAACACTTCTTGTTTATTGCATTTCCTACCTATGCATGCTTTATCTGCATATTTTTTGCATTTAATTCAAGTCTAAGTGGAAAACCCACAAATAAAACAGATACTACTACTAATTAACATGTTGTCAATTTTAAAAATGCACTGCAGATCAATAACTGCAGTGTTAGAAAACAGCCTAGTGTGCATTAGACTTACATCCATCTAATCAACTTTGCTGTTATTGATTTTTGATCACGAAAATACGCAGCAGGGTTAGCACACCAAATACTCGTCGTGGGAACTTAGCCTCATTTGCTGAAACCAGAGTATCCCTTTGTGACACAAAATTATCAACTTTCAGACATGATTCAGTATACCTTAAAATTGAGTATGTTTTTTACATAGCTTTACATAAAATTGAAGAGATACAAATTATGTTTTACAGGAATTAATAAACAATACATACAAGTCAAAATTGTGCAATAATTTCATCTTCATCCTTGAAGTTTTCTTATAGTGACTCCTTAAATAATATATACAGTAAGAGAATGGCATAGTGACAAAACAAACAACATAAATATCACCATTCCTGGGAAACAGGTTTCATATACATTGATTATTCGAAAGGATAAATGGCAGTGTATCTGATATCCTCTCTGCTGACTGCATGGTTTTAATTGTTCCCAGTTGAAAAAGGATCAATAAGGCTTACATTTGTTTTGTGGCTTGTGGCTTCCATTAATATCATAGCCTTAGGTAGCATCATTAGACTTGTGCCATCTTCTATTCCTTAAAAAAAACCTGTCAGCATGATGTAGGTACCTAAACTCGGCACAAGCTATCGTAAACCTCATTCAGAGATCAGTGATTTATCACATATGCAAAAAAAGTGCGCATTTCATCAGTGTTTGGTCAGTAGATCTGATTTTTATCAGTATTTACTCAATTAGCAAGTTTTTAATATCTCATACGGTCCTCATAAAAACACAGACGTGTCAATGGCTTATAGACTTTAATGGATCTATTATTATAATGTTTTATCAGTTAAATATCCACAGATAACATACGTGAAAAACGGACATCTCAAAATTAAAGTGCTAAATGTGCACCTTGCTAAATTAACAGGATAGGGGGTCAATAAAACATTCACTTTATAGGTCCATGTTCTATCCAAATTTTTCACAGAGAGAACATGTGCCCTTTATAGACTTTGTGTCTGTTTGCGGCCAATATGGCTGCAAAAAAAAAACCAAGTCTACTTTTAATCTTGGTCCAGGAGAAACCTGGACAGCACACTTGTTTGCTTGCAGTCTATGCTGTCCATTTTCTCATTGAATGTTTACTAGGAGAAACTTGAGAGATCGCCATCCGTTTTTTCTTTAAATTCTGGAATATACAAGAAAAACTAATGACACAACAATGATAAAAGAGTAACACTGACCAAATTCTGCTAAAAATCGGAACAATGAAAGTGAAAAAATTGGTCAGTTATTTCATGTAAGAGAAAAATAAGGGTTTGAATAAGGCCTTAGCATAGGGTGAAAATTCACTTTTAATACTGCAGTGGGATCTAGTCAGTATCTCCTTACTACTAGCACATCTATTCAACTTTGATTGACCTTTTGCTTGCCACAGCCTTGCATGTCCTTAATCAAAGCCAGTAATTAAAACTGTGATGGTCCCGCTCACTGGAATGCTTAGAATTAAGCATTGTATCATCATAAGGTATAGCAGTATTCCCACAATAAAGGTACCTACATAGTGCTGAGAGAGTCCTTTAAATGTCGTGGAGCAAAATGATGTTCATGACTGTCATGGAATGTCTTCATTATGTGCATGTCATGGAGAGGGCTTAAGGGGGTTTTACACAAAGCGATATCGCTAGCAATATCGCTAAAACGTCACTGGTTTTGTGACGTTATAGCGATATTGCTAGCGATATCGCTATGTGTGATACTTACCTCCGACCGGCTCCCCCGCTGTCCATCACTGATCGCGCGAGAATGTTCGGCTCCATTTCTCGTCGGGCGCTTCCTGCTGAGACTTCCTGCTGTGACGTCCAGCGACGAGTGGAGGCGGGCGGGAGGACGCAGGATCGCTGTGTGTGAATGGTAAGTATCGTGCGCTGCGTCGCTGCTGCATCGCTGTGAGGTCTTTCTGTATGAAAGCTCACTAGCGATCATTTAGCGATGCACCAGCGATCCTGACCGGGTGGGATCGCTGGTCAGATCGCTGGTGCATCGCTAAATGTAAAAGGGCCTTTATGCACAGAGGATCAACCTCTAATCTGGTTGTATAATCACTTTAATACTTTAACCAAAAGATACCACAGAGTTATGTTTGACAGAGGAGGCTCTTTCTGTCATCCTATCGATTATGTGCAGTTGGAGGTACCATGGCAGCCAGGAACCTAGTAGGGCTCCAAAGAGTGCAGAAAAATTGATTTAATAGAAAATCCAAGGGTTAAAATTCAGACATCAAATATCATGTACAAAAATCCACCAAAAACAATGTAGATCTGAAAACCTGTCGCATGACAATAAATCACCATCAAGCTCCGAAGCTGATTGTAATGTCACACATTTTATAATATACATACTTATGCACATGGCACCCATACCACCATGTAGCAGGATATCCTGATGCAGAAAACTGCAACTAGAGCCATATCTTTGCATGTTCATTGCATGGTGCAGTGTTATCTGTAGAGTTATATTTCTGCATCATGCCACAGATAACACTTTATCTGTTAAGTTATATCTATATATTGTGTGATACTATATAGTAGTCACATTTTAATTAAATTGGAGCTGACTTTTTGGACCTAAGAACACACAGTACATGGAGCCATTTTGTTTGGACATGATACACAGAGTACATTTGGCTGCCGGCTGCTGCAAATAGCTGATTGGTGGTGGTGCAGGTTTTTGGATCTACACAGATCTGATAATGGTGACCTATCCAAAATACAGGTCATTAATATAGAAGTCAATCTTGAACAACTTCTTCAATGGTGGCGCTGTGGACCTTGGTTAAAATCCCACCAAGGACAAGATCTCCAAAGAGTTTGTATGTTATGCCAGTGATTGTGTGGATTTCCGGGGGATACTCAGGTTTCCTCCAACCCTTTAGAGACATACCGAGAGGGAATCTACATTGTGAGCTCCAATGGGGACAGTGCTGATGATGTCTGTAAAACGCTGTGGAATTAATTGCGCAATATAAGCGAGTAAAATAAATAAAATAAAAATAAACCACATTCTGCTGCAACCAATTGTCTTTTTTGAGATTTTGTTTTTTCTTCCTCTTTTTCCAAGAGCTATAATTGTTTTCATTTTTTCATCTACATTTTCACATGAAGGCATGTTTTTACAGAATGAGTTGTAGTTTGGAATACCATTTTTATTTGACTAAAAATAAATTTCCTGGAAAATGAGAAAGAAATTCCAAGTGTAATGAAATTGTGATAAAACTGTAATTCCACTTATATTTTTTGGAGATTTTGTTTTTATGGCATTTACTGTGTAGAAAAAATGATGTGTCAACATAATTCCCCAGGTCAGTACAATAGTTATTTCATAGAATCATAGAATCATAGAATCGTAGAGTTGGAAGGGACCTCCTAGGCCATCTGGTCCAACCCCCTGCTCAAAGCAGGATTCGCTAAATCATCCCAGTCAGATGTCTGTCCAGCCTCTGTTTGAAGACTTCCATTGAAGGAGAACTCACCACTTCTCGTGGCAGCCTGTTCCACTCATTAATCACTCTAACTGTCAAAAAGTTTTTTCTAATATCTAATCTGTGTCTCTTCCCATTCAGTTTCATCCCATTGCTTCTAGTCTTTCCTTGTGCAAATGAGAATAAAGTTGATCCTTCTACAATGTGACAGCCCTTTAGATATTTGTAGACAGCTATTAAGTCTCCTCTCAGTCTTCTCTTTTGCAAACTAAACATTCCCAAATCCTGCAACCTTTCCTCATAAGACAGGGTTTGCAGACCGGTCACCATTCTGGTCGTTCTTTTCTGAACTTGCTCCAGTTTGTTGATGTCTTTTTTAAAATGTGGTGCCCAAAACTGGACACAATATTCCAGATGAGGTCTGACCAAAGAGGAGTAGAGGGAAATAATGACTTCACGTGATCTAGACTGTATGCTTCTGTTAATACATCCTAGAATTGCATTTGCCTTTTTTGCTGCTGCATCACACTGTTGACTCATATTCAGTCTGTGATCTATTAGTATACCCAAGTCTTTTTCACATGTGCTGTCACTTAGCCCTATTCCTCCCATTCTATATATGCTTTTTTCATTTTTATTGCCCAGATGTAGTACTTTGCATTTCTCCCTGTTAAAAACCATTCTGTTAGTTGCTGCCCACTTCTCCAGTTTATTTAAATCTTTTTGAATCCTCTCTCTCTTCTCTAGTATTAGTATTTAATTATTTATATTTCTTATTATACAATTGTTTAATATTTTTATTATGTTAGTGGTTGAAAACAATTCAGACATTTGTGAAAAAAATTAGTTGTGTCTGTTTGCTCTTGGGCATGTACAGTAAGTCATAAAGATCCACTGTTGGTAGTTTTTTGCAATTGCAGACCAATGATGTCCTAGATGTGCATAATGGGAGATAAGTCAGAAGATGCTGCAGGTCATGGTTACTTGTTTAGGCCCCGTAGGCTGTGCACAGTAGCATGGGCAACATGCAGCCATTTTTCAATACAACAATGTCATGCCACATATTGCCTATGCTTCTGTGAGTAGCTTATGTGTCCTAAGTGTGCCACCATGACCTACAGCATCTCCAGACTTGTCTGTCATTGAGCACATAATATATATAATTAGTCAGCAACTGCAAAGGAAGCTGGCAGCAGTGAATCTTGTTGATTTGTGTGCCCAGATACATTCAGCATGGCAGAAACATTCATCAGAAATTCATTAATAAGTTCATCGATAAGCATGCTAGAATGTGTGTGTTTATTTCTGAGGTTGGTGATCATATTCAATTCTGAATAAATTGATAACTTTTTAACATTTTTTAAAATTTCTTTATTTGCATATCATTAACATGTCTATCAATCCTGTGATTTTCATAATTCCACAACGTTTGCTTCTTGAGGAGTATGTATCAGATAGCATCTTCTTTCTTTACACATTAAATAATGGCAAAACATTTAAATAAAGCTGCTTCAAAATATGGAACTATAATCATTTTTGCTAAAGAAGAAATACAGATGGCACTCACTGGTTAAAATCTTCTTTATTCTATTTCTTTAAAACATCGGCATAGGGAGAATGGGAGCAGGAGTGGAGATGATGACAGCTGTTTTGCGCTGCAGTGGTGCTTCTATTGGTCTCAGAGGGGAGTGAGCCCAGTCTCACTTCTTAACAGAGGGAGACAATCAAACCCCACCCCCACTGCTTCAACACATATGCAGCAATTAACAATGACAGTTAAAATATTCTAGAAAAACAAAATAAAAAACACATATACAATCATGAAAGCTTATTATAGGAAAACAGACATATCCAATCTCTCATTTAGAACAGCAGATTCTTGTGCCCGAGTGCGCATGATCCATATGGCCTCTCTTTTCAATAGAAGTTTATGTAAATCTCCCCCTTGCGCTGGAAGAGACACCCTTTCCAAGCCAGCAAAAGAAAGTACCTCGGGATATCCTCCATGAGATTCCCTGACATGTTTAATTAGGCGTGGGACACCTTTACCTCATCCAACCGAGTTATAATGCTCCCTAAATCTCACATATAGGGGTCGAATTGTCTTACCGATATAAAAAGCTTTACAACAACATAAACCACGTGAGTTGTTTTACAGGTGATAAAATTCTTAACAACATGAGACACTCCCCCGATGCACAGTGTTCTATCTACAATATGGTAACTACAGAATGGACAATGTCCACACTTAAAATTACCATGTGGGACATTCTTGCTTAACCAATTACTTTGTTGCTTCACCATCCGTTTTTTTACTACTATGTCACCCAAGGGAGTACCCCATCTATTGGAAATACTATTGGGGTACTACCTTGGGTGACATAGTAGTAAAAAAAGGATGGTGAAGCAACAAAGTAATTGGTTAAGCAAGAGTGTCCCACATGGTAATTTTAAGTGTGGACATTGTCCACTCTGTAGTTTCCATATTGTAGATAGAACACTGTGCATCGGGGGAGTGTCTCATGTTGTCAAGGATTTTATCACCTGTAAAACAACTCACGTGGTTTATGTTGTTTTATGTTGTTGTAAAGCTTTTTACATCGGTAAGACCATTCGCCCCCTATATGTGAGATTTAGGGAGCATTATAACTCGGTTGGATCAGGTAAAGGAGTCCCACGCCTAATTAAACAAGTCAGGGAATCTCATGGAGGATATCCTGAGGTACTTTCTTTTGCTGGCTTGGAAAGGGTGTCTCTTCCAGTGCAAGGGGGAGATTTACATAAACTTCTATTGAAAAGAGAGGCCATATGGATCATGCACACTCGGGCACAAGAATCTGCTGGTCTAAATTAGAGATTGGATATGTCTGTTTTTCTATAATAAGCTTTCATGATTGTATATGTGTTTTTTATTTTGTTTTTCTAGAATATTTTAACTGTCATTGATAATTGCTGCATTTGTGTTGAAGCAGTGGGGGTGGGGTTTGATTGTCTCCCTCTGTTAAGAAGTGAGACTGGGCTCACTCCCCTCTGAGACCAGTAGAAGCGCCACTGCAGCGCGAAACAGCTGTCGTCATCTCCACTCCTGCTCCCATCCTCCCTATGCCGATGTTTTAAAGAAATAGAATAAAGAAGATTTTAACCGGTGAGTGCCATCTGTATTTCTTTTTTGGTGAAGTTGTTGTGCCTATTGCTTTGGAGTGGCACCCCGGTTTATGGAGAACTTCTTATACTGCACGCACTCTTAGGTGGCAGTTCACACAGGCATTTACACAATGAATGCATTCTCTTGCTGTGCGGATTAATTCCTGGTAGGAGATATTATGGAATTATAATCATTTTAGTCAGCAGAAAATGTACAAAAATACCTATTGCTAACACAAAAAAAACCTTGTCTGGGTAAAGCATTTACTGCACAAACAGTATTAATTATTGCATTCAAGACATTGTCAAAATATTTGGCTCACTTTGAAAGTTTAACATCCAATGTTATTTCAACAGAATTTTTTCATGTGAAAATGCTGATTTGCGTTGCAGTTTCAAAGCTCATAACAAAATAAACATTCTGAATTATATCCACATAAAGGCATTCGCATCTTTACATCATCCCAACAAAATAACAACCTGTAATGACAGAATCAGGTTAAGCAGATGCAAACATTGCCAAGTGTTTCCTCTTATAGAGACTTGTTTAATTTCCTTCTTTTAAAAATATTTGAAAGTTTAAATAGCAATGCGAAAATGATAATGTCAATAACTACTCAAAAAGGCTGGCTAATATATTAATATGTTAAAGAGTAACTGAAATGTTTGTTTTTTGAAGTGTTTTGAATATATTTCTCTAGTAGAGTTTACCCCTTCATGACATGGCAATTTTCAATTTTTCTTACTTCATTTTTTCTTCCCCTTCTTTTTACAGCCATACGTTTTTTATTCTTCGGGCAATGTAATCATATGAGGGCTTGTTTTTTATGAGCTGAGTTATAATTTGAAGTCAAGGGAGAGAACAGCAGCACTCAATGAGTCTTGTAGGATTGCAAAAAAGGATTTGTGTTTATTTCATGTACAGATAATGATCACCACCGAGAAAACAACAAGTGAAAATAAGGTAACGTTTCGACCCTGTCTGGGTCTTTGTCAAACCTCACTGCAAAACAAACATACACAAAATTATTATGCTGTACGTATATACATATATACATGTGAAAACAATCTGAAATTTAAAACATGAAATATATATATTAGTCCTATACAAAGTAAATCAAAATATTATATATTATCGCAGCAATAAATCTTTTAGGGATTTACTAAGTCCCTGTATGAGTTAATAAGAAAATATAGTGGTGTGCAACAGGGTCTGAGACTGGGGATAATTAGTCTCCATATGCGTTGGTGGGTGGTGTGGGGAACATGCTGGAGAATGTAGGTGGATGTTACTGACCACTAGTTGACATCTGAAATATATTAAAAAATTGCCTACCATACTCCCAAGTTTCAACGAGTTTCAAGAATAGTCTCTAACCCGAGTTTAATACTCGCTTGATGGGAAGAGATGTCATGCAAGTTCATGGACAGACATTACCCTGAATAGATCCTAATGAGAGAGAGAATGGGGGCCCTTGAACCCCCTCCTCCCCGACCCAGACCCCAAAACCAGAACATATTGCATTTGTACAAACCCACCACCCAGTGGTGCCCAAATTTATAACGTCATTAACAAATACTGGTCCCTTCTTGCAAGAGCATTTCCACTTCTCAATATTTTTTCATCTTTCCTCATTAAGTTAATCACTATTTAAACACACATATTTACATCTTGATCTTTGCTCATAAAAAATTCTCTCTGTTGAAGTCTTATTTTATTTTTTATTATTTTTTATTTTATATTTATATTTTATTTTATTTTTATTTAATTTCTCATATCATTTATTTTCTATTTATTTCTCTTTTTTTTCTACAATTTTTCATAATTATGCATTATTTTTCTATTTTTCTGTACATTTATTTTTATTTTTATTCCCAATTCCATCATTCACACTCCATTTCTCTTTCCTTACTATAATAAAGTGTCCATGACTCTTATCAGGCCGCCATTATTTTCCTTTTATTCCTCATATCCTTTCCACATAATCTTCCCACATATTCCCTTCCTCCCGTGCCCCCCCTTTTTTCACTTTACTGCCAACACGGACATGCTTACTAGCACCATTCATTCGGTGACTGAAAGGACCGCTTGGAAACCTAGTGTGCAGGCTCCAGGATTTTCCTACTACTTGGCCTTACGGTGCATGCGCCTATTTACTGGCATCATGCACAACACTTTGCATGTGCCGGTTCTGCTCCAAACCTCGCTCCTGCTCTCTGCCTGTTCTCCCATGGAACGCATGACATCGCGCATGTGCCCGTGGCGCTCATAGCCCAAGCATCCTTATTGCATCATGCAGACTTCCTCTTCCACCTTCATATGCCGGAACAAGATATTTCATTGGGTATTTAACCCAAACTGCCACCAATGCTGTGACAGATCACCCCAGGCACCATACTGCACACATATCGTGCAAGAGGTCAGTAAACAGCCTTCCTTGGAACCTATACCCTTGCTGGGTTATCTCTAACATACCAGCTATCCCTCTGTATGTATTCTTATGGTGTTTACCTTTGTCCACAGCCCCAGAGGGGACTTCTGTTTTCTTTCTACTTGGACCAATTTGTAAAAGACTTAACCCACTCTTAAGGTCAGTAACATTCATCTACATTCTCCAGCATGTTCCCACACCACCCACCAATGCATATGGAGACTAATTATCCACCAGCCACAGATCCTGGTGCACACCACTATATTTTCTTATTAACTCATACAAGGACTTAGTAAATCTCTGAAAGATTAATTGCTGCGACAATACATTATAATTTGATTTACTTTGTATAGGACTAAAGGGCCTTTTACATTTAGCGATGCACCATCGATCCGGACCGGGTCATATCGCTGGTGCATCGCTAAATGATCGCTAGTGAGCTTCCACACAGGAAGATCTCACAGCGATGCAGCAGCGATGCAGCAGCGACGCAGCAGATGATACTTACCTTTCACACATAGCGATCCAGACGTCCTCCCGCCTGCGTCCAGCGTCACTCGTCTCACACAGCAGGAAGCCCAGCAGGAAGCGCCCGACGAGAAATGGAGCCGGACATTCTTGCGCGATCAGCGATGGACAGCGGGGGAGCGGTCGGAGGTAAGTATCACACATAGCGATATCGCTAGCGATATCGCTATAATGTCACAAAATCAGTGACGTTTTAGTGATATTGCTAATGATATCGCTTAGTGTAAAACCCCCTTAATGTATATATTATTTCATGCTATATATTTCAGATTGTTTTCACGTGTATATATGTACAGCATATTAGTTTTGTGTATGTTTGTTTTGCAGTGAGGTTTGACAAAGACCCTGACAGGGTTGAAACGTTACCTTATTTTCACTTATTGTTTTCTGTGTGATGATCATTATCTGTGCATGAAATAAACACATCCTTTTTTTGCAATCCTACAAGACTCATTGAGTGCGGCTGTTCTCTCCCTTGGCTACGATTATTGGACTCGGTCCATGTTCAGCCTGCACCTATATTAAAGTAGAGTGCGCTTCATTTACTCTCTAGTTATAATTTGGAGTGACAACATTCATTTTTCCACATAGTGTACTGGAAAATGAGAGAAAAAAATGTCAAGTGCGTTGAAATTGCAAAAAAAAGTACAATGGTTTTGTCAGATTTTTTTTTACCATGTTCAATTTATGGTAAAAGTAACCAGTCAATGTGATTCTCCAGGTCATTGTGAGTACGAAGACACCAAATATGTACAGTTTTTTAAGTGGTGAAAATAAATTTAGAAATTTGAAAAAAAAAAAGGTATTTACTTTTGTTGCCATTTTCCCAGACCTGTAACGTTTAAATTTTTCAGGATAAGGGCCTTATTTTTTGTGCCATGAGCTGACATTTTTAGTGATATCGTATTGGGGTAGATACAATGTTTTGATCGCCTCTTATTGCATTTTTTTTGCAATGTTGCTGCTGCGAAAAAAATAAAATTTTTGTGTTTTGATTTTTTCTCTTGTAGTTCCTGACATTTTATGAATATTAGTTTTGTTATAGTTTTAATTTTTATATGGCAAAATGGGCATGATTTTAAATTGTGTTTTTAAACTTTTTTCATATTTTTAAAAACTTTTTTCTCACTTTTAACTGTGTTTGTTAGTCCCCTGAGGGGACTTGAAGTTGTGATCATCTGATCACTTGTGCTATACAGAGTAGTGCATCAGCACTGCTATGTATAGTGAAAATTATGATTTCCTATGAATGCCAGAAAAATGCCGGCTTTCACAGGAGTATCATAATGACCGGCATGGGGGGGTCTTCTGCAGACTCTCGGCTGTCAAAGCAACCTATCGATGTCCCATGATCACATCATGGATGCATCTATGTAACGTGGAACGATGCGTCCCTCTGCCAGCGCATGTTAAATGATGCTATCAGAGATTGACAATGGAATTTAACAGCTTAGCAGCCATGGGCAGAGCTCCACTCCACCTGCAGCTGTTAGAGGCACATGATGGGTGATTCAATCAGCCATCATGTTGAAAAGAAAGATGTGGGCTAGCCAAGCAAGTCCACATCAAAGGCAGTGACACAACATATGAAGTAAGTTTATGTCATATGTTGTGAAGGGATTAATTACCGTATTTTCCAGCGTATAAGACGACCGGGCATATAAGACAACCCCCCAACTCTTCCAGTTAAAATAGAAAATTTTCTTAAAAGTCGGGGGTCTTCTTATATGCCGTGTGTCATCTTATATGCCGGGTGTGGGGGAGTGGTCCCAATGACAAAGGGAGGCTGTACGTGAAGTTATCATCCCCCTTTTACCTCATTGGTGGCAGCGGTGCTGTCTGCGGGTCTCTGTGCTGGGGATCGGTGGCTACTCCATCTGCACTGTGGCGGCTCTGTGCTGGGGGTCGGCGGCGGCTCCTCTTTGTGCAGCGTGGGGGCTCTGTGCTGAGGGGCGGCTGAGGCAGCTCTCTGTCCCACATCGGGGCTCCTCCGGCATTTCCCCAAAACCCGGAGGCCCAGGCAGCACCTTTGCTGCGATGCGGTGGCTTCCCTGAAAATGGCCGCCGGAGCCCGTGCATGCTCAAATTCAGATCTCGTCTCCCGAGGCCACCGCATTGCACCAATGGAGCTGCCTGGGTCTCCGGGCTTTGGGGAAATGCCGGAGAAGCCCCGACGCTGGACAGAGAGCCTCCGCAGCTGCCCTCCAGCACAGTGCCCCCACGCTGTACAAAGAGGAGCCGCCGCCAACCTCCAGCACAGAGCCGCCACACTTCTGAAGGAGGAGCCGCCGCACCGCTGCCACCAATGAGGTAAAAGGGGGATGATTACACCACTTACACCCTCCTTCTTTCATCGGGACCATTCCCCAACCATATGTGCTTGGCATATAAGACGACACCCGATGTATAAGACGACACCCAACTTTTAAGAAGATTTTCAGGGGTCAAAAAGTCGTCTTATACACCGGAAAATACGGTATCTTATTTTGTTGCCTCCATGCAGAAATCAGATGCTGAAGTGTATTTTACCAAATGCATACATCTGTACCTCATATCAAAAGTTTGGGCCTTCCATTTATGAGCTTAAGGGGAGAGGAGTCTTCACATTCTACTTGCAGTTTCTGTGTACATAACAGTAAGGGCAGAGACAGACTGCCGTATTTCTCATGCGGAATCGCATTGTAAAATTCGCACTGGCTGTCGGCTCTCCTGAACTGAGCTTGACAGCTGCATAGTGATTCATTATGCTGTCATGCTCAGATCAGGAGAAGTGCCGGCCAGTCCGCGCTGTGCGATGCGATTATCGCATGAGAAATTCTGACTTACAGTGAGAAAAATGCAAGAGCTAAATCTGCACAGCACTCTCACTATGACTGCAGCATGTTCTCCTCTATATACCCTTGTATGAAAGAGAACATATTTAAGTTGCAGTAATCAGTAAGGCTACAGACTGCCTGCAAAAAAGCACTCTGTGGACCCCAGCTTCTACATAGTTTTCTTGTTGTGGCTATACAGTCAGCCAAGTTATCAGTTTGTAGCTCTGGTGAAACACGTAACTGTGGTAGTGTGCTCTCTTCTATACTTTTTACCAGCCATAAATAAAATTTATTCTTATTAATGAGTCTCCAAAACTGCTTTATCTTATCTCTGCGGTCTCCCATTCTTCTGCAGCCGCAGAAGTTCCTGCTCAGCAGAGACGTCGGGCCCAGCGTCTTGCTCAGGATAATGCTATGTGCCTGGTTGCTGGTGCTGCCCCTGGTTCAGCTATACCATGCTGCATTAGTCAGCGGCAAGAAGACGCTCCTGGGACTAAGTCCTGCTTTTCTCCATCTGAGCATGCCCGTGAGATGACTGCTCATTGGTGGTCAGAGGTCACATGCTCAGGTCCTCAAGCAGCTCGGATTGAGCCATCAGGAAGGTCCCGGAAGGCTGCGGTTATAAATGGATAGCACGGCCGTGCGCTAGTATAGACCATGTGGAGTGAGTGTTGTATGCACGTATGAATGTCTCTGGTGACTGACTCATTATGAAACGCCTACCCTTGGTACGCATGTGTTGATTCAGCCTTGCCAAGTAGTGCCTAGGCTGAGTAGTGCAGGTAGGAGGCAGAGTCAGGGCCTAGCTTCAGCACCAAGTAGTGGCTTTGCCTGTACACCACTGAGCACTTGGTCTGCACTCCACAGTAGCCAGCATCTATTAGTGGTGTTCGCAGTTGTGACGCCATGCTCCTAGTGTGTCTTGAGAGGCTCTTACCCTGCGTCTTTGATGCAGTCTTGTACTCAAGCGCTAATTCCGCTGTGCCCTGTGACAGTTAACAGGGTGTGGCATCTGTGTTATGCGGTACTGTGGCTTTGTGAAGCAACAGAGCCCATCGCTATTACATACTGGGTGGCGTTTAACCCACGTGTGTCCAGTGCGATACCGTCTTTTAGTGTCCGCCATTACCGAGCAGCAGTTAACATCTCTGCACGGTGGACTCTGGGCTGCGAACGCACCTTATTACCATCTTTTTATTATTTTGTGTGCTCCGCCATCCCTAACATTGCATATATGTATCTAGCAGTTGTGCAACTAGCGCAAAGCCTGTGGAGATACGCAAATGTGGATATTTATCTCAAATTTTATGAGTGTGCTGTTGCCATGTGTAATAAAGGTGATATTTTAAAAAATATTGCCACACATTGCTAGATATATGGAATTTGTACATAACACTTCTGTGAGGGTACTTGTCAAAAATAAAGCCAGGACATTTCTTTTCATAAGCATAAAGCATTCAACATGATAAAGGGTGACATTAAAGAATGTGGAGGTGTTGGTGCCTGCCAAGGCCGTGTTACAGATTAGAAGGTGATTGGATCTTGTTCTAGCTTCTTGTTGAAATGTGGTCAGCGTGATACACCACTGACAAGCCCAGACAATTGTGAAGATGTTGTGGGTTGGATGGTAGACAAAGGCTCCAGTGTGTTGACAAGCAGCACCACAAAGTCTTCCACACGGTCCAGTTTCAGCAGCCAAGAGGCTGGGCCTCTGAATCCTCAACCTGATCCTCCTTCATCCCACCATCAAGAATCCCAGGAGACATATGACCCAAATGCTGGTCACTGTGAGGAATTGTTTATGTTCCCTTGTACTTTGTCAGGCCTCTCAACGTGCATCATTAAAGACGGTCATGAGCAGGTGAAGTGCAGTGATGCCCAATCATTTGGGCACACACAGCAAGGAGAAATCCACTTTGGGGAAGGTCAATTCATGTCTGAAGAGGTGGAGGATAATCATGATGCACAGTTGCCATCAGGTCAGCCTAAAATCGCAACTCACAAAGAGGATCAGATTGAAGAATTGGAAGATGAAGTGGTCATTGATGAGGCCACCGATCCAACCTGGCACGGTGGCATATGTGGCGAGCACAGCAGTACAGGCAGGGATGGATCCGTAGAACAAAAACAGGCAAGAGGAGGTAGTGGTTTCATGAGAGGGAGAACTTGGTCAACTGTTCCACTGAGCCCCCCGCACTCGGCTAGATTACAGGCAAAGGGTGTGTTGTTCCCCTGTATGGCAGTGTTTTTCTGAAATTCCTTCAGACAAAATAACTGTATCATCTGCCAAACCAAGTTAAGAAGAGGCAAGAACACTACCAACCTGAGCACCACCAGCATTCAAAAGCACATGGCAGCCAAGCACCCCAGTAGGTGGGCGGAACACCTAGGGACAAAATCTTTGTCTGATGGTGAAAGAACTGCCCCTTCCCCTGTGTTACAGCCTTCCCAATCTGCTGTCCATGAAGCAGGCACCGATGCCTCCTGCCAACAACCTGCAGTTGCACAGACACGACAATGTGTCCAGTTCATTGTTCCAGCACAGCTTTCACTTGTCCTTGCCCTAGATATTTAACAGTAAGCAGAAAACTTCACTCAACTACACTAAACACCCACATAGCCAAATTGGTAGCCCTGGAAATGTTGCCATTTTGACTGGTGGGAACTGAGTCTTTCCATGAGCTCTTGGCAGTGGCAGCCCCATGGTACTTGATTCTCGTCCAACACTATTTTTCCCGGTGTGCTTTGAATGCGTTACATAAGCACTTGTTACACAATATCAGCCATGCTCTGGCCAATGCAGTCACAGGGAAGGTCTACTTTATCACAGACATGTGGATAAGTTCTTTTGGACAGTGATGATACATTTCCCTTAAGGCACACTGGCTGAACCTGGTGGAGTCTGGGACAGAGGCAGAGGCTAGGATATCACACATCTTGCCCACAACAAGAATAGCAGTCCCAACTTCCATCAAGGTTTCAGTTTCCTCGTGTTACATTTCCTGTCTCTCCTCACCAAAAGTTGCCTCCCCATCACTCCCCAGCTGGGAGGTCTGCAGCATTGCCTTGACAAAGCGGCAGCATGCTCTGCTGAAGCTCATCTGTTTAGGTGATCAAGCTCACAATGCAGCCAAGCTGTTGAAGGTGATAAAAGAACAGACCAATCAGTGGCTCTGCCCGCTGAACCTCCAAACAGGTCTGGTTGTGTGTGATAATGAGTGTAACTTGGTGACGGCTTTAAAGCTCAGCAAGCTGGTAAACACGTTCCATACATGGCTCACATGCTGAATTTGGTTGTACAGTGTTTTGTAAAAACATACCCTGACTTGCCAGACCTACTTGCCCAGGTATGGCGTGTCAGCGCACATTTCTGATAGTCAACTCAGGCTATCGGCAGACTAGCGTTGCTTGAGCAGCATATTAATTTTCCTCATCAATGGCTGAATTGTGACCTGCCCACACGCTATAATTCGACCTTTAATAATAATATTAATAATAAATAATAATAAGAATATTTCTATAGCGCCAACATATCAACCAGCAATTTACATTTTCGAGGTGACTTGTACAGACAATAAAAGACATTACAGAATAACATTAATGACATAAACAACAATAAACCAAGAGGAATGAGGTCCCTGCTCACAAGCTTACAATCTATGAGGAAATGGGGGAGACACAAAAGCTGTATGGTGACAATTGCTTTCATTGTTCGGATCAGCCATAATGTAAGAAATCGGATGGTCATGTAATGAACCAGTTAACCACCAGTATGTGTAAAAGTACAGACACAGAGAAATATTAAATACATAAAGTGTGTGAGAACAAGATACAAGGATCCTGGTTATGAAGAAAATTTTGAATGTGTTGAGGCGGTAAGTGGTTCATATGTTGGCAAGGCTTAATGAGCAGCAGAGAGAAGTGTCTGAATTCCAGCTTCTCAATGCCCATCAGAGTGACTCTCAACCCCCACACATAACAACTGCTGAGTTAGTGTGGATCGATGACATTTCTGAGGTTGTTCAAAACTTTGAGTACTGAACCAAAATGGTGAGCGCTGATGACGTTATTGTCAGCGTAACCATCCTGCTGCTCTGTATTTTAAAATGTTTGCTGAGGTAGCTTTGAATGCTGAGCAGGTGGCTAAGGAGCAAGATTTTACAGTGGCTGATACCACACAACCCAGCCTCACATAATATTCTCAAGCCGCATTGGGTGATGATGAGGAACAGCAGGCGGAGGAACAGGAGTTTTTGGTCTGTGCTACAGAGGGGACTACCAATCCCAGCTTCCTGCCTCTTCAGCCTGAATGGCCTGAAGAGAATGAGGAGGAGGAGGAGGCCTTGAGTCTTGAGCAGGAGAGGATGGTTAGTGTTCTTCCTGATGAGGACACTGAACGTTTAACCACACATGGTAGAGTTCATGTCAAGATGCCTTTCCCAAGACCCTTGCATGAAACATTTTGTTCAACATTAAACACTGGCTATTCACCATTCTTGACCCATGGTACAAAGAGAAATTTGATTCTCTCATGTCGAAGGCAGAGGTACCATTTTCAGTGCATGCATGCAAGGGGGCCATTGTGGAAGACACAGGTAGGGCGGAATGTCCACCAAATGGCACATTTTAATGAGACCATCACATCAGCAAGGGCTATTTGTGGGCGTAACTATGATGAGGAGGGAGAACTTGACAAGATGATGAAGTGACCATACCAGCGTCCTTGTTTATTATTCAGCGGCCTTTAACTATTGGTTGTCAAAGCTCCACATTTGGCCCGACCTGTCCATCTTCACCTTGGAGATGCTGCCATGCCCTGCTGAAAGTGTGTTGTTTTTAGTTTTGCTTGTGCAATCATAACGAATAGGTGCACACACCTGTCAATGGAAAATGCAGACAGGCTGACTCTTCTAAAATTGAACAAGGGCTGGATTTCCTGCAACTTTGTAAGCCCTACGGATGACAGCAATATAATGGAATTTTGGGGTGCCTGCCGCCTTCAGGTATATTTATTTAACTCATTGTTAGCACATATATGGACTTTCTATTATTGGGCAGCTACTGCATTTCTTTGCACTTTATGTCTCTCTTTTACATCAGCCACTTTATTTGCACATGCACTTTATGGGAGTAACCTGCTGATATGCTGTAATTTGCTGGAAGCTGCCCTTTGTTTATTTAATAGGCACTTGCCTTTTTTATGAATTGAGAAATTAATTTTTCTTTGTTTGATATACTGGTTCATGTGCAATATATATATATATATATATATATATATATATATATTATACCTTGAATGTTCAGGCGGCTTTATTTGTATTTTTGTCCCCACATACAATTTTGTAGCACTTATGTCTTATATATGAATATAAATAAAAATGTTGAATTATTGTTGGTAAAAATTCTTCCTTGGAGTTTTTTCTTTTTCTGTTATATAATAGAAAAGCAGCCCAAATGTTTTTTGTTGGGACGTTTTCTTAACATCTGTCCCTTACCATTCAAAGCCATCCAAACTTCTCCTCCTGCTTCTGCAACAAGTACTTAGTGATCATGTATTTATATCCCAGGTGACTAATGTTTTGTACTTTGTGAAAACTTGGCACATTGTGCAATGGTGAAACTTGCACTTCCTATCGATTCCCTTGTTGACACACTCCAACAGCGGAGTAATAAATATTATTGCCACTGCTAAATTGTCACATAAGATTATCTCCACCTGGATTGTGCCAGTCACACAACTGATAGATAAAGATACACTATTTTTTAAATCTATAGAAAATTTTGAATGCTTTTTAGATCACCTTGTTGAAACACTCCAAATGCGGAATAATGAAGGTTATTGCCCCTGCTAAATTGTCATGTAAGATTATCTCTACCCGGACTGCGCCAGTCACACAACTACTAGATAAAGATATGCTATTTCTTAAACCAAAAGAAAATTATGATTTTTTTTTTTGATCGCCTTGCTAACACACTCCAAATGCGCCATAATGAAATTTTTTGCCCCTGCTAAATTGTTATGTTAGATTATCTATACCCGGATTGCACTAGTGGCACAGCAGCTAGATAAAGATATGTTGTTTTTTAAACCTATAGAAAGGTAGAACTGTTTTTTTGATAGCCTAGCTGACACACTCCAAATGCGGAGTAATGAAGATTATTGCCCCTGCTAAATTGTCACATATTATCTCTGCTCGGATTGTTGCCAGTCGCACAACTGCTAGATAAAGATAATCTATTTTTTAACCCCTTTCTGACATTGTGTGTAATAGTACGCTGATGTTGGACTCCCCCTTTGATGTGTGCTCCAGTGGTGAGCCCACATCTTTCCTGAGACAGGTCAGCTGTTTTGAACATTTGATATGTGCCCGCAATAGCCGCGGGTGGAATCGTGATCCACCCACAGCTATTAACCTGTTAAATGCCACTGTCAAACTCTGACAGTGGCAATTAACCAGCACTTCCGACAATCACACCAGAAATACACACACCGGTGACCCCCGTCACTTGATCACAGGTAACTGGTGTGTTGGCAAGACAACTGGAGGACTCATGGAGATCTCTATGGTTGTCAGTACCGGCCTGCTGTGAGCACCTCCCAGTGGTTGGCACTCATAGCAAGTGAGTAAATCTGCTACATAGAGGCAATCTGATCATTTCCTCTATGTAGCAGAGCCGATCGGGTTGTGGCAGCTTCTAGAGACTACTGAAGCATGCCAAAACTTAAAGAAAAATGTTTTTAAAAATATAAAAAAATAAAAAACTATATAAAAGTTCAAATCACCCCCCTATTGCCTCAATCAAAATAAAACAATAAAAATCAAATCAAACACACATATTTGGTATCACCAAGTTCAGAATTGCCCAATCTATCAATAAAAAAAGGATTAACTTAATCGCTAAATGGCGTAGCGAGAAAAAAAGTCAAAATGCCAGAAATATGTTTTTTTGGTCACCTCAACATTGCATTAAAATGCAATAACGGGCGATCAAAAGATTGTATCTGCACCAAAATAGTATAGTTAAAAACATCAGCACAGCATGCATAAAATAAGCCCTCACCTCACCGATACACTTTAAATAGTTCCTATTATGCTGGAAGGCCAGCCAATCACAGTAATGGCACATCAAAGATGGCACCGGCATTACTGTGATTGGCAAGCCAACACAACATGTTCATTGGCTGAAAATAAAGTGTCAAATATGCAGGGCAGTTCACTCAAATATGCATGAATACCTAATTACTCGCCGAGTAACAAATAGCCCAAATACCATATTATTTGTGCGAGTAACGAATAATGCGGAATGTATTCGCTCATCGCTAGAAATATGCCTTGAGGAGGGAAAGAGAAGCATAAACTGAAAATGCAGTTCTTGCTACAAAGCAGCATGGTGGGTGATGGGTGTTGCTGTGGGAGAGCTTTTTTTCTTCCTCCTCTTTAGAGCATGTAGGGTAATATGGATTCAATCAAGTATCAGGAAATCTTAAAATAAATTGTTTTGTCTTCTGTGAGTGAGATGAAATTTGTTCATCAGTGGGCCTTCTAACAAGACAATGATCCCAATCATAGCACAAAGTACAAGTGTTGGTTCAAAAGAATTCCTGAAATATTCTAGAGTAGTCATTACAGTTGTCTGACTTGAACCCTATAATTAATCTATTGTGTCATTTGAAAAAATGGTTATATCATGGAAACCTCAGATTAATAGTAAACTGGAGGCCATTCCCCTTGAGAAATGGGATAAGATTTCACAGGAACTCTGCCATAAGCTGGTATCTAATTATGCATCACATTTGCAGTATGTCATAACTAGAGTTTAGCGAATATCTTCGGTTCCCGCACTTATTCGGTAGGCTATAGCGCTTGCTGAATAAGCTTCCTGGATCCTGGCGGCTGAAAAGCTGATCGCTGCCACAGCTGCACGTGTCGCGGCTGTGTGACTGTCACAGCACATGCATGGAGACTGGAGAGCCTTTGTTGGGGAACCGAAGATATTCTCTCAACTCTAGTCATAACATCCAAAAGGCACTCAATTACGTACTAAAGATGTTTGTCAGGAAGGGATTGAATAATTCTGAGACTGTTAGTAGTAATTAAAAGTGACATTTTGTGTTACATTTTGAGAAACCACTTATTGTATTTAGCTGTGCTGAGGAATTTTACATTTTATTTAAATAGTTTATTGGAAATAGAAGAAAGTTTGTAAATTTAGCTAAGAAGCCAAATTTGTTATGAGGATTACAACTTGAATATATAAATAAATATCGGTAGCCAATGTTAGAAAACCCTACTTATAACAAAACAAATGCATACATCTATTACAGAGTAATTTTATGCTGAAAAACAGGTTTTTGGAATTTTCTAATGATTGTCTATCCTAAGTAAGATTATCAATGTATGATCAATAGGGGTCCCACCATGGTATCATCACTGATTGGTACAAGGAAGGGGCAACATCACTGTCTCATCACTGTAATACCTGACATACTGTACAAACATTCATATGCATGTATCTGAGCTGTCCACCAGCCTCTTCCAGTTTCAGCCACAAGTATGAATGTTGCTATAGCAAAGGGAGCCAGGGGGACAACAAGAACTGCTGCCCTTCCTTTCAGTTGCTTGCTCCCTGTCCATCAGGGAATTTAGGAGTAAATCTCAGATAAACTAGGGATTAATAAGAAAAAATAAGCCATAAATAAAAACACCCACAAAAAAATTGAAAACAATTAATTAAGCTTTTAATTGATAATGTATTTTTTAAGCAACGATCTTTGCTATTTCTGTTTCACTTGCAATAACACTTCTCATACAAAAAAGCTACCTTGGTAAGAAAAGATAAAATAAAAATTGATGAAAGTAATTTAAAAATTTGAGCATTATTTGTTATTTTAAAATCTCCTAGTAGATATATTGCATTTTTTTTTACTATATGTCATTTCACCTGATAGGAAAGTTTATATATATATATATATATATATATATATATATAATTATTATGCAAAAAGAGTTTAGGAGTGATAAGGTTAGAATTTTTTTGTTTGTCATTTAAACTCATTGATGGTGATGTGTGTCAGGGCTCTTTATATCACTGAAAGCAATTGCAGATACCTGTGCAAATTAGTTTGGCAGGTGTGTCCAAATAAAGGCAAGACTACTTAAGAAGGCTGTTCCACATTATTAAGCAGCCTACATTTTTTGCCAAAATGGGAAAGAAAAAGGATGTGTCGGCTGCTGAGAAGCAACAAATTGTGGAGTATTTAGGTCAAGGCATGACTACAATCAACATTGCCAAGACAGTTCATCGTGATCATCGCACAATCAAGAAGTATGTAGCTGATTCCCACCACACACGTGTGCGTACTGATAAGGAAAAATTGAGGACCCTTTCCAACAGGCAATTGCGTCAGGTGAAAAGAGCAGCTGCAAAAATGCCTTGTCATAGCAGCAGACAAGTTTTTGAAGCTGCTGGTGCCTCCAACATCCCCCGAACAACAAGATGCAGGGTCCTTCAGAGGTTGCAGCTGTGCGTAAGCCATCCTGTCGACCACCTCTATTCACTGCACACAAGCAGAAACGGCTCCAGTGGGCCAAACGATACATGAAGACTGACTTCCAAACTGTTTTGTTCACCGATGAGTGCCGTGCAACGCTCGATGGTCCAGATGGATGGAGTGGAGGATGGCTGGTTGATGGACACCCCATGAAAACACGGCTAAGGCGCTAACAAGGAGGAGGTGGAGTAATGTTTTGGGCTGGAATCAAGGGGAGAGAGATTGTCGGGCCCCTTTAGGATCCCTGAAGGGGTAAAGATGAACTCCATAATCTATGTGGAGTTTCTAAAACAGCACTTCCTGTCATGGTTCAAGAGGAAGAACCGTGCTTTCTGCAGCAAGAGCATTTTCATGCATGATAATGCACCGTCTCATGCTGCAAATAACACATCTGCCTCTCTGGCTGCTATGGGCATAAAAGAGGACAAACTTATGGTGTGGCCACCATCTTCCCCTGACCTCAACCCCTTTGAGAACCTCTGGAGCATCATCAAAAGGAGTGTCTATGATGGCGGGAGGCAGTTCACATCTAAGCAACAGCTCTGGGAGGGTATTCTGTCCACATGCAAAACAATTGAAACACAAACCATCCAAAAACTGACAAATTCAATGGACGAGAGAGTTCAGAAGCTTCTTTCGAACAAGGGGTCCTATGTGCAAATGTAACATCACCTAGAATAAAGTTTTGACTTGAAAACTGTTTGATTTCATTTTGTAATAAGCTGATAATGCTTATAATTTCACAATTGAACTTTTTTTGTTCAAAATAAAAATAAAAAGGTTGAAAACTCTGCTGTGCATAATAATTTGGAACATGCATTTTGAGTGTTTCTTATTTTTAAAAATATACTGTTTTCATAGGCAGTTTGTTCAAAAACATTGCAATTATACTAGAATATTAGATGACTGGAAAATAACAATGACTACAATTCATATAGGTAATTTAGAGAAAATATGTGGAAATATTTTTTGCATAATAATTTGGAACACAGTGTATATATATATATATATATATATATACTGCTCACAGAAATTAAGGGAACACAAACAGTCTGTTGCAAGTGGAATAGTGTTCCCTTTATTTTTATGAGCAGTATACCGTATTTTTCGCTTTGTAAGACGCACTTTTTTCCCCAAAATTTGGGGGGGAAAATAGGGGTGCATCTTAAAATGCAAATGTACCTTTTATTGTGCCACCGCGCTGGGTCCCCCGGGTGCTGCCGCCACTGCGCTGAGTCCCTCGGGTGCTGCCGCCGAGATCTCCATCTGCGCTTGCGCAGCGGCCATTTTCCAGGAAGCAATCCACCGCACAGGCATGGATGGAATGGCAGAGCCCCCCACGCAGCATGGGACAGAGCCCAGCAGATGGCACTGGGGGACACAGCGCAGCGGCGGCAGCACCCAAGGGACAAAGCGCGGTGGCGGCAGCCCCCGGGGGACCCAGCGCGGTGGCAGCAGCACCAGGTACAGAGTGGGCGACAGCACCCCAGGGACAGAGTGGGCAACAGCACCCCAGGGACAGAGTGGGCGACAATACCAGGGGACAGAGTGGGCGACAGTACCAGGGGACAGAGTGGTCAACAGTACCAGGGGACAGAGTGGGCGACAGTACCAGGGGACAGAGTGGGCGACAGTACCAGGGGACAGAGCGGTAAGCAATAAGATGCCTGGATTATAAGAAGCATCACCTTTTATTAAAAAACATTTTTTCCTATTTTTCTCCTCAAAATTTGGGGTGCATCTTATAATCCAGAGCGTCTTATAAAGCGAAAAATACGATATATATATATATATATATATATATATATACACACTTTCCTATCAGGTAAAATAGCATCTGTTTTTCTATTGGAGAAGGCTGATGGACTGGTTTGGACACATACTCCTCCAGCCAATTTGAGCACAACAGTCTGGGAAGAAGGCTGAGCTAACTAGTTTAGGAGAAGAACCTGTAATTCTCCTAAATTAGTGATACAAAATCACGTCCCCAACACGTTTGTTAAATAAAGATAAGATGGACATTTGTTTTCATATTGTGCAGAGTTTTTTGGTCAATTGCATACCTAATTTCAAACATCTAGCAAATAATATTAATACATATAGTTAAATCATTGCCATGGAGAATAGCAGCACAATTTCCTCCTCCTGTAAATCTGAGCATATGAAAGCTTTCACTTGTTTTCTCTAATAGTTTAGACATCACATTTGACAAGCAGTAACTATAAAACTTTTACTTTATAATTATTGTGATAACACTTTTTGATGTTGATGGCTGTAATTACAATCATTACTCATTTTTACCATTTCTGCTAAAAAAAACCCAGAAAACAAATGGAAAGACATCAATTTGAATGAACTTGGTACAGGTACATGTAATTGACAGTGTCCTACTAGCCAGACCAATCCGGCATAACCTATTGACACGTTATACTTAGACTAAAATATTTCATTGGTTACTTATGGTAACATAATTATCCAATTTTCTTTCTACATAGTAAGTCATGTTCTACAATATATAAAATTGTGAAACACAATTCATAAATGCTGAAGAAGAGTAGTTTACATTACCCTTTTACTCACAAGGGTGGCTTGCATGTTAATGACCGGGCCAATTTTTACAATTCTGAACTCTGTCCCTTGATGAGGTAATAACTCT
Organism: Dendrobates tinctorius; assembly: GCF_039654945.1. Classification (NCBI taxonomy): domain Eukaryota; kingdom Metazoa; phylum Chordata; class Amphibia; order Anura; family Dendrobatidae; genus Dendrobates; species Dendrobates tinctorius. The sequence goes on along the minus strand of NW_027361692.1, from coordinate 2,675,478 downwards.
GGAACACTTCAACGGATCATGGCGATTCTGAGATTGTTTTCTCATGACATATTGTACTTCACTTTAGTGGTAAGATTTCTTCGCTATAACTTGCGTTTATTTGTGTAAAAAACGGAAATTCGGCTAAAATTTTGCAATTTTCATACTTTTAATTTTTATGCCCTTAAACAAAGAAATATGTCACAGAAAATTGTTAATAAATATCATTTCCCACATGTCTACTTTACATCAGCACAATTTTGGAAACAACATTTTTTTTGTTAGGAAGTTATAGGGGTTAAAAGTTAACCAGCGATTTCTCATTTTTACAACAAAATGTACAAAACAATTTTTTTTTAGGGACCACCTCCCATTTGAAGTCACTTTTAGGGGTCTATATGGCAGAAAATACCCAAAAGTGACACCATTCTAAAAACTGCACCGCTCATGCTGATCAAAAACACATTCAAGAATTTTATTAACCCTTCAGGTGTTTCACAGGAGCAGAAGCAATGTGGAAGGAAAAATGAACATTTAATCTTTAGTCACAAAAATGATCTTTTAGCAACATTTTTTTATTTTCCCAAGGTTAACAGGAGAAATTGGATCCCAAAAGTTGTTGCCCAATTTGTCCTGACTACGCTGATACCCTATATGTGGGGGACCAATGTTTGGGCGCACAGCAGGGCTCAGAAGGGAAGCAGCGCCATTTGACTTTTTCAACCTAAAATTGGCTGGAATTGAGATCGGACACCATGTCGCATTTGACAAGCCCCTGATGTGCCTAAACAGTGGAAAGCCCTACAAGTGACAGCATTTTGGAAACTAGACCCCCTAAGGAACTTATCTAGATGTGTGGTGAGCACTTTGATCCTCCAAGGGCTTCACAGGAGTTTATAACGCCTGGGCGTGAAAATAAAAAATCATTTTTTTTCCACAAGCATGATAGTTTAGTCCCCAATTTTTAATTTTCTCAAGGGTAACAGGAGAAATTGGACCCCAAAAGTTGTTGTCCAATTTGTCCTGAGTTCGCTGATACCCTATATGGGGGACCACTGTTTGGGCACATGGCAGGGCTCAGAAAGGAAGCAGCGCTGTTTGACTTTTTCAACCTAAAATTGGCTGGAATTGAGATTGGACACCATGTTGCATTTGACGAGCCCCTGATGTGCCTAAACAGTGGAAACCCCCCACAAGTGACCCCATTTTGGAAAACAGACCCCCTAGGGAACTTATCTTGATTTGTGGTGAGGACTTTGAACCCCCAAGGGCTTCATAGGAGTTTATAACGCCCGGGCGTGAAAATAAAAATCCTATTTTTTGCCCACAAAAATGAGATTTTAGTCCCCAATTTTTAATTTTTCCAAGGGTAACAGGAGAAATTGCATCCCAAAAGTTGTTGTCCAATATGTCCTGAGTACACTGGTACCCCATATGTGAGAGAAAACTACTGTTTGGGCACCCGTTGGGGTTCGGAAGGGAAGTAGTGACGTTTTGGAATGCAGACTGAAGGAATGGTCTGCGGGCGATATCTGCCGTTTGCAGAGACACTGATGTGCCTAAACAGTAGAAGCCCCCCACAAGTGACCCCATTTTGGAAACTCAACCCCCTAAGGAACTTATCTAGATGTGTGGTGAGAACTTTGAACTCCCAAGTGTTTCACTAAAGTTTATAATGCCCTGGCGTGAAAATAAAAAATCCTATTTTTTACCCACAAAAATTATCTTTCTGTCCCCAATTTTTATTTTCCCAAGGGTAACAGGAGAAATTGGACCCCAAAAGTTGTTTTCCAATTTGTCCTGAGTATGCTGGTACCCCATATGTGGGAGAAAACCTCTGTTTGGACACACGTCGGGCCTCGGAAGGGAGTGCCGTTTTGGAATGCATACTTTGATGGAATGGTCTGCGGGCATCATTTTCCATTTGCAGAGCCCCTGATTTGCTTAAACAGTAAAAAGAAAACACAAGTGACATCATTTTGGAAACTAGACCCCCAAGGAACTTATCTAGATGTGCCCTCTTTCTGGAACTAATGTACGGTTTCTTGTAAAGTAAATTAGTAGTGCATGGAGGTGTGGTTCAATTTAATGCAATCCTTCATACACAGGCCAGGTTTTTTGGGTCAGGTGTCGCATTGATAAATGGTGTCCTTGCATATTCCCTTTTTGTAACACACTCGGCACCTTTTTTGTGACTTACCTCTTTTTGCAGCTTGCGGGACCTCCCCTGGGAAATGCTGACCTGGTACGATACGAAATACCTTCAGTTCCAGAAGTACTGGGGCCTGCTCCTTCCAGAGTGCCAAACATCAGTGCCTTAACCACTACTTCCTGGAACTGAAGGTACGATGTATCAGTGTGGCGTGCACATCGCGACAGCAGGAAAGCATTGAGCATTGCCATTTTTATGATGTGCATGGCCATCTTTTTGTGCTACACCTTGACCTTTGTCAAAGCATTGTAAGGTTGGAGGTGTTGATCGGAGAGATCAACACCCCCAATGTTTTTATTGTACCCCAGTACACAGGTCGGTTTGCTGACCTGTGTAGAGGTACCACGTACAGTGTTGAGGGCACTGCCATCACCGTGTATGGTGGTTAAGAGTAGGACATCCCTCTTGTCCTTGTAGTTGACCACCATGGTCACTACATTGGGCTCTGCTGTCACCTTTTCTGAGCATCTGCCCAAGTAGCATCTTCAGGAGGCCTCTCTGATTTTTGTGGACAGTACTGCAGGCTGTGGTACCTCACACAGAGAGGGATTTGTAGAGTGGGACGCTGGTATAAAAGTTATCAGTCTAAAGGTGATAACCTTTATCCAGCAGTGGGTGCAACAAATCCCACAAAACTTTCCCACTCACTCCCAGGACAGAAGGACACTCAAGGCACTCAATCCTGGTGTCCTTTCCTTCGTACACTCTAAACCTGTGGGTGTACCCTGAGGTAGTCTCACACAGTTCCACAGGACCTGAGGAGGAAGATGAGGAGAAGGAAGAGGATGAAGAATCGGAAAAGTAAAGAAAAGTGGGATCCTCTCCCTCGCTATCAGTGTCAGAGGCAAGGAAAGAATCATATCATTGAATCATAGAGTTGGAAGGGACCTCCTGGGCCATCTGGTCCAACCCCCTGCTCAAAGTAGGATTCGCTAAATCATCCCAGACAGATGTCTGTCCAGCCTCTGTTTGAAGACTTCTATTGAAGGAGAACTCACCATCTCTCGTGGCAGCCTGTTCCACTCATTGATCACTCTAACTGTCAAAAAGTTTTTTCTAATGTCTAATCTGTGTCTCCTCCCATTCAGTTTCATCCCATTGCTTCTAGTCTTTCCTTGAGCAAATGAGAATTAAGATGATCCTTCTACAATGTGACAGCCCTTGAGATATTTGTAGACAGCTATTAATATTAGTATTGACGGTGAAACAAGATGAAGATACACACACAGGCAGGAAAATAGGCTGAGCAAACGATGGGACCCGGCTAACTAAAAAGGACAGAAAAGGAAAGACACTGTCTGCAATCTGCCAAAAACAACCTACAAAAATATTGTCCAACACTTCTGATAGCAAAATTAACCCTGAAGTCACTAGACTTCTAAACCTATATCAGCACTCTGAAATATTCTGAGACAGAGCAAAAAAAGGCCAATCTAATAAGGGACAAAAAGCAGATTGGCAAATACTGATTAATAGGAGTGGAATTTCAGCATAGCCCCAGCAGGGGCAGGCTGATTACACAACAAACTGAATTGACCAACAAGCGCAAGTGTGAACATTAGCAAAAAACAAACTTAACTTGAGAAGACTGGAAGAGAGCTGAAGTCTAGGACCTGAGAAGCAGACTGAATCGGCTGTCTTATATCCAGTCTGATACTCCAGAGATCCAATCGTTATCTTCCTCATCAGGTGGCAGATCACTACCACTTAAACCAACTGTTCTACCTCCTGTCACCACCAGAGGGAGAACGGAAGGGGAACTCTCAACTGGTGGAGCAGAAAATGAGTTCATGACACTAAACATTCCCAAATCCTGCAACCTTTCCTCATAAGACAGGGTTTGCAGACCGGTCACCATTCTGGTCGCTCTTTTCTGAACTTGCTCTAGTTTGTTGATGTCTTTTTTAAAATGTGGTGCCCAAAACTGGACACAGTATTCCAGATGAGGTCTGATCTAGACTGTATGCTTCTGTTAATACATCCTAGTATTGCATTTGCCTTTTTTGCTGCTGTATCACACTGTTGACTCATATTCATTCTGTGATCTATTAGTATACCCAAGTCTTTTTCACATGTGCTGTTGTCTAGCCCTATTCCTCCCATTCTGTATATGCTTTTTTCATTTTTATTGCCCAGATGTAGTACTTTGCATTTTTCCCTGTTGAAAACCATTCTGTTAGTTGCTGCCCACTGCTCTAGTTTATTTATATCTTTCTGAATCCTCTCTCTCTCTGCTCTAGTATTAGCTATCCCTCCTAGCTTTGTGTCATCAGCAAATTTAATCAGTTTACCCTCAATTCCTTCATCTAAGTCGTTGATAATGATGTTGAACAATACAGGACCCAGGACAGAGCCCTGTCGTATCCCACTTGAGACATTCTTCCAACTGGATGTGCAGCCATTTACGACCACTCTTTGGGTCCGATCACTAAGCCAGTTATGAATCCACCTAACAGTTGCCTTGTCCATTCTATACTTAGTCATTTTTTCAATAAGGATTGTGTGAGATACTTAGTCAAATGCTTTGCTGAAGTCAAGATATACTATATCAACAGCATTTCCCTGATCCACCCAATCCACCCAATCAGTGACTCTGTCATAGAAAGAAATTAAGTTGGTCTGACATGACTTATTAGTTACAAACCCATGCTGACTCTGTTTAATCACTTCATTCTTAACCAGGTACTGACATACATGTTGTTTAAAGAATATGCCTCCTCCATTGAATTTTTATGAGTATGGTGCTTGGGTGAACTTTATTTATAACTATGTGTATGTGTGGTGGCTAGAGATTGGTGCAAACTATTTTGAAAAGAAAAAGCTAAAAGGAAAAAAAAAAGCAAAGTATAAAACAACAGGTCCTAGCTCTGATAAGTGAATGGCGTCACATATAAAAATTGAGTGGCAGCTGTATGTGCGCACAGGGGTGGGGCAAAGGGGGGGTGAAAAAGAAAAATGGAAAACAGCGGGCACGAGCTCTGATAAGTGAACTGCGTCACTTATCAAAATTCGGTGGCTGCTAAATGTGCACAAGGAGGCAGCGCAAAGGGGGAAGGGAGGTGGAAGGGGGTAAAAAGAGGAGGAAGGGGGGAATGGGGTGGATGAAGAGAGATTGCGCAGGGATCAACACTTATAGATTTAATCAGGTGGCACAAAGGGGTTGAAAAAAATGGAAAACGGCAGGCCCGAGCTCTGATAAGTGAACTGCGTCACTTATCAAAGTTTGGTGGCTGCGGGATGTGTGTATGGAGTTGGCGCAAAGGGGGCTGAGAAAAAAAGTGAGCACGAGTGTTGATCGGTGAACTGTGTCACCAATCAATGCTCGGCGGCTGCACAAAGGGGGATGGGGGGATTGGGGTGGATGAAGAGAGATTGGGCAGGGATCAACAGTTAGGGTTATATTCAGGTGGCACAAAGGGGGAGTGAAAAAAATGGAAAATGTGCACAAAGATGGGTGGAGGGGGTAAAAAGAGGGGGATGGGGATTGGGGTGGATGAAGAGAGATTGGGCAGTGATCAACAGTTAGTGTTGTAGTTAGGTGGTGCAAACGGGGTTGAAAAAAATGGAAAATGGCAGGCCCGAGCTCTGATAAGTGAACTGCGTCACTTATCAAAGTTTGGCGGCTGCGGGATGTGTGTATGGAGTTGGCGCAAAGGGGGCTGAGGAAAAAAAGCGAGCACAAGTGTTGCTCTGTGAACTGCATCACCAATCAACGCTCAGCAGCTGCTAAATGTGCACACGAGACAGAGCAAAGGGGGGGTGGAGTGAGTAAAAAGAGGGGGTAGGGGGGATTGGGGGAGATGAAGACAGATTGGGGGTCAAGATAGATTGGGCAGGTATCAGGGATCAGGTAACGCTTACAGTTGAACTGTGTCTCATTTTTTTCCTTTCCTCTGTCTTCTTTCTTCAGCAGGGATTGTGGTGCTACAGGCTGCTGTGGCACCACCAGTCCCAGCACAGGAGGAGCTCTGGCAGTGTGTGACCGCTTTGCAGGAATCCTCAGCTATGTGTGGGGACCCCTGCAGTGTGGTCACACAGGTCACATGCAGGTAACAGACAGGACACAGAGCGGTGACACCGCTGCTGTGACCTGTCATTGTTGAGATCGAACGTTTACATCGATTACACCAAGCAGAGCTTTCCCTCGTGACCCTGGCAACAGCCTAGGATCTGAGCTCACAGCTCCGATTCCTAGACAGGTCACTGGCAGGTCACCAGCAAGGCACAGCGCCGTCACAGTGTGATCGCAGCTGTGCCCTGTAATTAGCGCAATCGATGATGACATCGATCGCCCCAATCAGCTACTGCAGCTCTGGCCTATGATTGACTACATTGGTACTCGATCCTAGCCTAGGACCTCATTGTTGCAGCTGCTTTGATTGGCTGAAACAATGAGAAAGGCTGTGATTGGCTGTTCGGAATTGAACAGGTCAATCACAGTGCTCGGGGGGCCGGACCAGGGAGAAGACAGTCAGGGATCCCGACACCATCTTCCTAAAGGTGAGATGGCATCAGAATTTTAATGCTATCACCGCGACTTAAGTCGTGATGTCACATTAAAGGGCATGATGTACTATTCCGTCCATGGGACTTAAGTCCCAGGTCACATGGACGGAATAGTATGTCCAATGTAGCAAAGGTGTTAATCATAGACATACCAAGCAAAATGATAACTTATTACAGGTGCTATGCAAGTTCAGACTGGCTCACAGGAGAGCAGGTAAATCCCCGGGTGGGCCCCTATACAGGAGTGCACACCATGCCCCTGTATGTGAGCAGTAGTTGGCACAATACATACATAATGTAATAGTATGGTATGTAGTTGAAAGTGGAGCCCCAGTGTCAATATTAACATGTGCCCTGGGTATTTAAGTCCGACACTGGTGCCATTATAGTAATATTTGCATTCACAAAAAATAAAATTTTGTTATCACAATTTAGTTGCCGCCATGATAAAATCCCTATAGCATCAGTGCGTGAAATATTTGTCAATTAAAATTTAGCAATCTATTTGTCTTTACTTTAGATTTTATATTGTGTTTCCAAATACAATTTTATCATCTTTTATCACGTCTTATAAATGACCTTTTCCAGTCTAAGGGGAGGACACTGAATGGAAGATAACTCCACCTCCCAAGCTTAAAAGGGGGCGTTACTAGTGTGAGACATGTGACTAACAAATAGGAGAAATGAAATTTGTCTTCTTGCAAACACATTTATTGCTTCTCTCTCATCTGCCTGTGAGATGGAAACTGAAGGTTAGAGGAACCTGCAGATGTGTCAGGTATAATCACACACAGCTCTGCAGTGAGATCAGGAGAGCAGAGAAAGGCCATCACACATCAGACTGGTAACACTGGTAACTATTACATATCACACTGGTCAAATATCTTCTGTAGCTGGACGAAAGATGTCTTTATCCCTTAGGCTATGTGCACACATTGCGGAATTGCCACGGAAATTTCCACGGGAATTCCGCAACTCCCTGCCGTCGGAAATACGCTAGAATTCCGCATGAGCTATTCCCGCGTATTTCCCACGTTTTAACTAGCATTTTGCAAGCGTAATTAGCTTGCAGAATGCTAGCGTTTTCCAAGCAATCTGTAGTATTGACACGTTGGTCACACTCAAACATAGACCGCTACGGTGTCGCAAGACTGCAACTTCATCAAAGGTCATTGTCGCAAGGCATCACTGGGAACGGGAGTTGGGAGCATCGCTGAGGCCTGGGGACACTGCACAGGACGCCGGAAGGTGAGAACACCATTTTTTATTTTAAATCTGTTTTTTTACAGGGTTATGGTACCCAAAGCCTGGAGGAGAATCTGCTCCTGCGATTCCGCACAAAGAATGAGCATGCTGCGTATTTTTCCACGATGCAATTTTGCCACGGAAATATACGCAGCATTAGCACAGCATGTGCGGAATGCCGTTGAATACAATGGCTTGCTTATTTTATGCGTTTTTGCAGCATTTTCACGGCAAAAAAAGTGGCAAAATCCACAGGAATTCCGGACGTGTGCGCACAGCCTTACAGTTAATATTCCTAAGGCCTATCACCTTCCCTTCACCCTATCCTTCACTATCCTTACCCTTTTTAATTGTACAATTATTAAAAATTTAAATAAAGAATATATGCAGAAAATAGCATCCCAATGTGGAGTTTTACCTTGATATATTATGTCGATCCACATTTTTCTTTATGATAAAATTATTGAGGTTTATTCATCTTGTCTTTAGGAAACTACTTTCCCACCTCCCACCTTCCTACTTGCCAGGTGCTGGTGTTCTCCTGCTTGACTGACAGCTCCATCTCAGAAATGAGTATTTTCTTATGCTATAAGCAGAGGCAGCTGAATCATCAAAGGAACTCTGTGGCACTGAAGATGGACAGCCCATTTTCAGAGAAGCACTTACAGGCTCAATTAGAATGAACTTGCAAGCTCTGTGCTCCATGCTTAAGAGGCTAAGTACCTCTGATTAACTTCATTCTGGAGAAAAGATAGGATTTTTAATTACATGGACTGTACAGTAAATTGCAAAGTTGCTAGTGTTTGCAGTTTTAACAATTAATGATGATGAAACAACCACTTTAAATCAGGCACAACAGGCAACTAAGAGCAACCCAAATTACCTCCTGGTGTTTGAGTGGATATATTTTAGTGATGCTGTCTCCATGTGTATACAGTGTCTATAATGTTAGCACCTGCACTAAAATACAAATCAATTCAGTTTACAAAACATAAATCCATAAATCACTATGCTGCAAGAATTATGAATAGCTCTAGGTGAAGAGTGTCTAAAATACACCTTCTAGAGATCTTAAGGCTGTGTGCCCACAATGCGATTTTTAAGCATTTTTGCCGTGATTTTCGGTGCGAAAACACTGCGAAAATGTTTAAAAAAACTCATACAGAACGCACCCCATGCATTCCTATGGCATTCCGCACATGCTGTGCTAATGCTGCGTTTTTTTCCACGGCGGAATCACATCGCGGAAAAAAACGCAGCATGCTCATTCTTTTTGCGGAATCGCAAAGAATTGCCTCAATTCCGCACCCATAGGAATGCATGAGAACCGCTTACTTCCCGCATGTGGCTATGCCCACCATGCGCAAAGTTAAGCGTCTCATGTGCGGATGGTACCCACGGTGTGGAGGAGAGGAGACTGTCCTCCAGGCCCTGGGTACCATACCCCTGTAAAAAAAGAATAAAAACTAAATAATCGGGGCATATTTACCTTCCGGCGTCACGCGCAGCCTTCCCAGGCCACAGCCTTCCCAGTAATGCCTTGCGGCAAGGACCTGTGATGACGTAGTCTCGCGTTACTCTAGCGGTCTCGTGAGATCGCTATAGCAACGCGAGACCAACGTCATCACAGGTCTCGCAAGGCATCGCCGGGAACGGGAGTGTCGCTGAGGCTGCGTGGGACGTCGGAAGGTAAATATACCCCGATTTTTTTATTTTTTATCATTTTTAACATTCTATCTTTTACTATTGATGACGCATAGGCAGCCTCAATAGTAAAAAGCTGGTCACACTCGTCAAACACTATGTTTGACGAGTGTGACCAACCTGTCAACCACTTTCCAAGCGATGCTTCAAATCGCTTGGAAAGTGCTTGAATTCCGCACCCGAAAATCGTGGCAAAAACGTGAACGTAATCGCGGTAAAATCGCGCAGAAAAAAACATGCGTTTTCTGGGAAGGAGTCCGGTTTTGAGTGTCCGGTTTAAAATGCTACGTGGGCACATAGCCTAATAGATATATTTTCCAGAGCTTTCGAACTATAATATTTTTCTTTGTATCATTACCAGAAATGAGGGCAAGGATTTCCCTAGGCTAATGCACATGTGAAAGCAAATCTGATTTTCATCTATTTCTCTTGTGTTTTAAAACAGGTTTTGAGATCTACTCATTATACACATTAAGGTTTTTTTTATTTATCGCTTTTGTTAGCTTATTGATTATTACATGATTGGGAAAACCCATTTTTTAATTTAGTCAAGTTATTGAGAGCATCAGGGGAAATGAGAGGAAGCAGTTCCAATATACAGTGTATATATATTTATATATATATATATATATATATATATATATATATATATAGTAGAGATTTGCACTCACTCAGCCGCTCCTGAGGTAGGCACAGGAAGCGGTATTGCTGAAATGTCCAGGCAAGTTTATTTAAAGTTCATAAAATTCTCGATAGCAAACGAAAAAACAGCCTTTTCCGACACAAAGTGAAAAGACAAAGTAAAAAGTCCATACAATACAGAATGTCCACCCGCTCAGGATACTGTCAGGTTCTTTAGGCCTTAGCACAGACCTAAAGAAAATCACAGGAAATCCATACATCTCCAGGTCCAGACACTGAATGAGACACTCTGCCTCCATTTTAATTTCCAAACCATGCTCCTGGGGTTGGGATATGTGAGCAATCATTCCCTCCCACCTCTTATGACTGCTCAAAAAACCCAGCCCTGGAATGGCCTAAGAACTCTATACGTGCTGGAGCATGCTTCAGATCTCACATCACTGCAGCTAAGAACTGCAAAACTGCAATGACACATATCTCCCCTCAAGGTCCCGTCTGGTGGTCATCTTACCATATATAAATATGTTTATATATATATATATATATATATATGTATATACGCTTTGAAAATAATCTGCAAAATGCATTTTGTTTATGCTTATTTTTTTTATATCTATATACCATGTTTTTCAGACTATAAGGTGCACTTTTTTCCCCAAAATTAATTAGGGAAAATGAGGGTGCATCTTATAGTCCGGATGTACTTACCAGGATTGTGGCAGCAGCAGTCGGGTGATTCTGCTGGCACTGGGCTGAGAAATGCGGGTGCTTTGTGGTTCGACGCGGAAGGGCGATGATTTAACGCCCATCTTATACTGGTGCAGCATGTTTGGCAGTGCAGGGGCTCTACTGACATTTTGTGAAAGCCCAGAACTCCCACACTTCAATTGCTGTAATGCGGAGGCTTCCGGGAAAATGGCCGCCGGAGGCCACTGAGACCTCCTCAACAAGGTCTCAGTGTTAAAATCTCATTCTGCGCATGGTGGCAATTTTTCCAGAGGCCTCCGCATTGCAGCAATAAATGTGCAGGGGTTCCGGGCTTTCGCAAAATGTCAGCGGAACCCCCACACCACTGAACCTGCTGATACTGTGACACCAACCTTGGATGGATGTGCAGGGGCACCAGGCTTTTACAAAATGTCAGCAGAACCCCTACACTACCGGGCACCGCCAAACCTACCGCACTAGCCTTGGATGAGGGTCAGATCATTGCCAGACCACCGAACACCTCCTGTGACCCCGCTCCACCAGCACTCCTAATCACCCCCCTGGTAAGCTGAATTCGGACTGTAAAATGGACCCCCATTTGATGTATTTTTTTTTCCAAATATTCCTTCTGAAATTTTGGGGTGCATTTTATGGCCAGGTGCATGATATAGTCTGAAAATCTATGTACATGCATATATACATAGATCTATATATTTATTTATATATATGTGTGTGTGTGTGTGTGCGTATTTGTATACAGTGGGGAAAATAAGTATTGATGCACTGCTGATTTTCCAACTACAAAGAATGAAGAGGTCTGTAATTTGTACCATAGGTACACTTCAACTGTGAGAGACAGAATCTAAAAAAATCCAGAAAATCACATTGTATGATTTTTTCATAATTTATTTGCCTTTTATTGCATGAAATAATTTTCTGATCACCTACCAAAGAGCAAGAATTCTGACTCTCACAGACCTGTTAGTTTTTCTTTAAGAAGCCCTCCTACTTTGCACTCATTACCTGTATTAATTGCACCTGTTTGAAATCATTACCTTCATAAAAGACCTCTGTCCACGCACTCAATAAATCACACTCCAACCTCTTCACCATTGCCAAGACCAAGGAGCTGTCTTAGGACACAAGGGACAAAATTGTAGACCTGCACAAAGCTGGGATAAGCTATAGGATAATAGGCAAGCAGCTTGGTGAGAAGGCAACAATTTTTGGCAGAATTATTAGAAAATGGAAGAAACACAAGATACAAGATGACTGTCAAGCTTCCTTGATCTGGGGCTCCATGCCAGATCTCACCTCGTGGGGTAGGCATGATTCTGAGGAAGGTCAATAATCAGCCCAGAATTGCATGGGTGGACCTGGTCAGTGACCTGAAGAGAGCTGGGACCATAGTCTCAAACATTACCATTAGTCATACACTATGCTGCCATGAATTAAAATCCTGAAGGCCTCACAAGGTCCCCTGGCTCACACCTGCACATGTCCAGACCCGATTGAAGTTCGCTAGTAACCATCTGGATGATTTAGAGGAGACATGGGAGAAGGTCATGTGATCAGATGAGACAAAAATAGAACTTGTGGTATCAACTCCACTCACTGTATTGGAAGGAAAAAGAATTTTCCAGCATGAAAATTACCCAAAACATACAGCCAGAGCAACTAAAAAATAGCTTCGTAAGAAGCATTTCAAGGTTCTTGAGTGGCCTAGCCAGTCTCCAGACCTGAACCCAATAAAAAGTCTTTGGCAGGAGCTGACACTCAATGTTGCCCAATGACAGCACCAAAACCTGTGAGATCTTGAGAAGTTCTGTATGGAGGAAAGGGCCAAAATCCCTGCTTCAGTGTGTGCAAGACAGTAAATATCTGACCTCTGTAATTGGAAACAAAGGTTTCTGTACTAAATATTATGTTTTGTTCATCTATTGTATCAAAAACATATTTTTGCAATAAAATGCAAATAAATCATGTAAAAATCATACAATGTGATTTTCTAGTTTTAATTTTTAGACTCTGTCTCTCACAGTTGAAGTGTACCTACAATAAAAATTGCAGGCCTCTCATTTTAGGTGGGAAAACTTGCAAAATCAGCAGTGTATCAAATATTTATTTTCCCGACTGTATATATGTGTGTATATATATATAGCTGGCGAAACAAGTATTGAACACGTCACTAGTTTTCTAATTAAATATATTTCTAAAGGTGCTATTGACATGACATTCTCACCAGATGTTGGTAACAACACATTCAATCCACACAGACAATGATGTCTATAAATTAAGTTATGTGTAATAATGAGAATTCCAAACCCCATTTACTGGTACTACTTCTCTGTTAAAGAAGGGTTGTGTAGTGGCAATTCTATAATTTTAGTATGTGAGATTTGTTAAATATTATATATGTAGACATAGTAAACATCTATGAACAGGCTTGCTTTTTCATCCTTACAGTAAAAGTGACAAATCTTGCTGCTGATGTCTTTTGGGGGTCTCTTGACCTAGATTCAAGAAACTGGTTGTAAGGAATCATAGATGGGAATCTCTGCTGGGCCAAGTACAGATGAAGCATTTCTTGAAAGGAAATTGTATGGTGCACTATGCCTCTATTGTACGCTATTGGCGTATTGTGTCAGCTCATTGACATTGCATTAATGCGGTCACTTGGTACTTGCTATATTAATATTAAAGATCAAGATAAGTGTGCTTAATTTCACTATTTCTCCAGCTCAACAAATATTAAAATGCAGTATATAAATCCTGATACTTAGATCATTAAAGAGCACCTCGTGAGAATGACTAAAGTGGCGCTTATGTATGAAAGGGTGACATATGTAATTATAAGAAATAATTGTGACACTAGCATTTTTCTATGGCCTCTACAGCCTATACTGTAGCCTTTACTCTAGCATATATCCTCCATGTCTATTGAATACTACAGAAAATTATTCTTCAGTTTATATGTTGATGCTTAAAGTGTTATCATAAATCTTGCTTTATGGCCCTAGATAAACAATCAGACTTAGCGACACAGAAAGTCGTAATGAAGTGTCTTGCAATGATGTTGTCAAAATGTCTGCAGAGAATAATATTTCTCTAAGGGATGGAGTTACATCTTCTACTATATTGTACTTGTAAAAGCCATGGCAGAGATCTTTTGAAAAATTTGTTTTACCTAAAAGATATGGTCAAATTTGATGTTTAAGTGCATGATAAATTATGAAAATTTCAGTTTCCATCCTGCTGAAAGAGTAGTTGATGGGTTAAAATGTTGTAGAGCCTTGATTATATTACACAGGTTATCTCAACCTTGATGCAATGAATATTGTTCTGTTTACTGAGTAGAAACTCTTCATGTGTTCATTGTGTTAGTCACAGGTTAATTTCCGCTTCCTGGCAAGAACCATTGACACATATCTTATCATTTTCTGCCTTAATTTTCAGATTTCACGGATGTTATTTAAGCACGCTTAACCTATTGCAGTATTTCTGCAAAATTACAAGTTATATTTATGGGAAAAAATAAATTTATTTACTAACTCCTTGTTCTACATATCTGTAATTGTACAATGATTGGAATTATATAGCATATATAGTATATACTATTTATGAAATGGCATTATATATAGTCCTGAACATTAAAATTGCAACACCAAGGAAGAAATACCTTAAGGTTTTGCAAATCGAAAAAGTATTAACCAAATATTCAAGATGCACATAATGAATCTATGGGGTCGGGAACTTAGTGTAATGCAGTTCTCCCATAATAGAAATAATATACGAAAGTGGAGTACTCCTGATCATTGCTAGCAGAAAGAGAATATGGAGTAATCATAAACCATAAAAATAAGGTATGAGAACAAAAGAGGAACCAACAACAGGGGGATATACCATAAAAAGATGTTATATATGGGATTAGAAACACAAAGTAATGATAAATAATATAGGTGCTCAGTAATACGCATGATTCAATAGAAAATGTAGCAGACTTAATAGAAAAGATTCAAATGCATGGAGGGGCATGAAAAAGTAAGGGGGAATGCTGGTAGCAGGTGTGCCAGCATGAGTTGAGTTGTCTAGGTAGTACCCAGACTAGACAAAAATGCAATGCCCAGATTCCCACATGTCCCAGAGGTAGCTGCTAGTCATTGAGCATAAGTAAAATCTGCCACTTACCCATATTGTGATGGTATGCCCACACAGCCCTGACGTACGTTTCACTACCACTTTTTCAAGGGGAGGTGGTTGAAAAAGTAGAAGGTGTCGCCAAATTCTGCAAAGTATCAAAACTTTCAAGCAATCATCTCCAATCTCTTGCATGTAAAAGGGGCATAAATGCCAGAATTAGAACTTTTTTTAGTTACATGAAACTTGAAAAATTGGATCAAGTCTTGTGGGGGGATTTGGTGATGCCTGTTAATTTTAGATTTGGTAGTTATCGCCATTTGTTGCTAACTGAGAAGGTCAGAATCTTTGAACTTAGAGATCTTGGTTTCATCATTGGAGCACACAGTTACACATCAGCACTATTCAACGCTGTATGTCCCAGTGGTTGGAAGAACAATGACTAACTAGAATGACAGCAAGAAGTAAAGGTCTGCATAAACATATTGTAAAATTAGAGGAATGGTACGTTGTGATCTATTCTGTACTGCAAGTAAATTGCACATTATATATTAAGACTAAAGCTTCAAAGAGTGTATATAAACCATCAGAAGGCATTACACAATATTGAGCTACAAACTAGATGTCTAGCTACAGAATTTTCATTGACTTCATGCCTACAGGTGTTTCATTGACTTCTCAAAGGTGCAGAGCAGGAGGGCAATGGAGGGTGGACAGGAGGTGTGTCCTTGTAGGCCTTTAGTGATGATTGCCGCTTGGCTTGGGATGGAATTATAGCTGGAGATTTATCTGGAGACTATGAGGGCAATAACATGAAGGAAGGTTACACCAATCCTAGATAGTTTTGATAAATAGCCATTCCACTGGTTCCACAATTGATCCACTCTGTATTGCAAGTGAAATTGATCATCATATATCAGGGCATCATTGTCTATACAAACCATGAGAAGACATTTGGATGACATTGGGCTATCAGCAAGTTGTCCAACTACGGGTGCTGTATTGACCTCACACATCTGCTCACAAAGGTTATCATGGTGAATAGAAATATGGAAATGGAGGCTGGAAAGGAGGTCTATCCTCTTCAGTAATGAGTCCTGCATTTGTCTTGGATCCAGTGGTAGCTGGAGATTGGTCAGGAGACCAGATTCACAGCAAGAGAAAGAGGCCTTCACAAAGGAAATTCAAAGCAAATTATGGTGTGCGGTAGTATGATAGTCAAACTCACGGCTAGTCATCATCTCAAGTACAATAACAGCTTGATATTACTGTGATTTAGTCATGGAGCTAGTGGTGCAGCGATTTCTACAATGTGTCCTAGGAGCATTTTTTCAACACTAGAGTTGAGCGACTTTGCCTTTTTTCGGGTCGAGTCGGGTTTCATGAAACCCGACTTTCTCAAAAGTCAGGTCGAACGAAATCGACCGATTATCGTGAAAAGTCGAAGGCCAACTGAAACACGAACCCAATGCAAGTCAATGGGGAAGCAAAGTTGGCAGGGAGTGGAGGACATTAAACACACCTACAGTGCCCATTGAATGGCAAAAACATCAATTTTTATTACTGAAGATTGTCAATCTTAATTTACTTCATAATAATAGTTACGCACTGAAAACTGAGGGTTATTTGGCTAAAGTTGTGGAGGGGTAGGGCTGGCTCCAGGTTTTCATGTGCCCTGGGCCAAAGAGCGCCCCTTTAACACATACCACAACTCATGATGCTCCGATACGATAGAGAAATAGCGGTATAGTACAATGAAAAATACTTCACTTTTTACATCTCATGACTGATATTGATTTTAAATTCTCCAATAGCTCCAAAAACGGAGAATATATTACTCCATACAGTATTATGGGCACTGCATAGTGCGCTATACAGAGAAATGAGGCCCATATATTTCTCCATACAGAATCATTGGTCCCATATACTGTAATGTTTGAAACAGTATATGATGAGCTCCACATAATGATACAGTATATGTTGGTCCCCATGGATGAAGATCCACTGTCTTATGGGCCCAAATAATGCTCCATATATAATGGGCCCCATTTCTAATGCTCCAGTGTATAATGGGCCCTGTAAATGCTGCTCTAGTGACTGATGTCCACCTTTGGAATGCTCCAGTGTATGGTGGGCCCCATATATCATTCTCCAGAGTATAGTGCTCCCTAAAAATAGCTGTCCCAACATTGAAAACAATTAAATAAGTCTCCTCGCTAGGGAATCCCTGTACTAGTCTGGACTCTTCATCGTCCCCATCTTCCATCTCACTGCACTTGGCTGTTTAGGCAGAGGGCGTACAGACGTGATGTCATTGCGCTCTCTGATCCGAATATCACTGTCAGGACACGCGGAAGATGTCATGGCGGTGGAGCAGGGAGAGGTAAGTATTTCAACGTTGCAAGTGCTGTGATCCGGAGCAAGCAGGGGGGGCCCACTCATTGGCGACGGCACTGTCACAGGGCCCCTCATAGTATGGCGGTGTGTCTGATGGCGGGTGGGCCGAACCTGCACTTTCATCTGCAGCTTCCTCTTTGTCACCGTGTAAGATGGAACTGTATATGGGAAGGGTAACCTGAGTTTCATCAGGGTCAGATTCAGGCCGTGTAGCGTGCGAGGGGAATGTAGTGGTCTGGGTCAATGTACCAGCAGATTCATCTAGCAGTGGCTGGGCATCAGTACACTTGTGGCGTCCCCAGGAGTACGGTTGCCACAGTGGCATTACCTTCCTCCTAGGGAGTGTGGTGTCATGCTTGGGAGCAATGAAGGATCTCTCTAGCAGTTCAACCAACACACAACACATTTCCCACTCCAGGCCAGCAGGGAGACCTCTGAACCTGACTGCTGAGGAGCTGCTCTCTGTGGTCAGGAGGAGGTAAGTTAGGGCACTCTGTGCAGGGAAGGGGAAGTGTGTGGACGTGAGAAGGGGAGCTGGAGGATGAGCAGAGTTAAGGCTCACTCCTAGCTGGAGCGCATGGTCCGGATTCCGGTCTCCGAGTTTGTAGGGACACTGACGTTCCTGCAGCCGAAACCGGAGGAAGTAGCAGTTGTAAATGCTCTGTACCCAACTAAGTCTCGGAGGCCCCAGCATCGACGTGTGGGAGCCAGAAGGAAAAGGCTACGGCTGTCTGCCATACGACAAAAGTTCCAAAAGAGAGTCAACAGGGGGAACTTCATTGAACTCAGCACTGCGAATACCTCAGATAAGCGCTAGAACGGAGGCCACACTACCTATCTGCAGAGAGAGAATTCCAAATTGGCTTCCTGGCTGACCAACTCCTCCATCTGTACTCTGGGTCCTGGACGGCACTTACCAAGTACTGGTAAAGGGACTGCATGACCGTGTCTGTCATCTTTCTCCTGCGCCTGGCGCACGGCTCTGCTACATCCTGCACTGCACACCATCTACCAACTCTTTCATCTGCACTGCGACTGCGGCCCTACCTGTGCAGGGCTTCTACATCTTAGCTGCACCACAACATCTGTCCCAGGGCCATGGAACGGGTCACCACCACTGTGACACATCCCTGTGAGACACCGACCCGGTACCAATTAACCCCACTGCCCTGGCTGGCCACCCACACTCCATGTCTGATTCATCTTGGACTTGGGAATTCACGATTTGACTTGATAACCCAGCCATGGTATCATAGAAAGAGCTACATGGACTAATGTGAAGTGTGGCCTGCTGCCTCATTCAGTTTGGGTGGGGTGCAGGACACAAGGAAAGGGGTTCTTCCTGACCAGGAGCCTCTACTGACGACGCAGTGCTTTTATTTTTTGAAACTTGAGAAGAGGAGGCGATAGAGTTGGAGGCTGTGTCAGCAATGTAAGCCAAAACTTGTTCCTGAAGCTCCGGTTTTAAAAGCGGTTTACCTACTCCCAGAAAAGGGAGCCTATGAGGCCTTGTGGAGCCAGACAATGATGCCAGCTCACCACCTCCTGCCTTAGGTGCTATTGTGCTTTTGCCACAACCAGCAGAAGCACCACCACCAACACCACCATCAGGACCAGCTGGCAACCCCCGCCCACTTCCACGGCCTCTTCCACCATACTTCTTCATTTTTTTGAAAAAGGTACCCAAAATAACAACAGCTATATGGTACTGTTAAACAAGGTAAAGGGTCTATAGAGTATTGGTGAGAATTTTAATCTCAATGTAGATTGGAGGACGCTGAACTATTGTCTCAGGCCCAGTATAGATTACACCGCTATGTGACAGGCAGAAATTGGCTGGTGTATGAGAAGGCTGAAGCTGTATATAGTATTGGTGAGAATTTTAATCTCACTGTAGATTGGAGGACGCTGAACTATTGTCTCAGGCCCAGGACAGATTACACCGCAATGTGACAGGCAGAAATTGCCTAGTGTATGACTAACTACAAGGTGTATATAGAATTGGGCAGAATTGGAATCTCCCTAGAGTGTAGGTCTGTAAGAACGGACAAACTCCTCGACTTTTCCTTACAGAGTCACACACGTAGATAGCTTCAATTTGGTCGTAATGACAGCCGTTACACGGTACTGAGAGAGGAGCGTGCACGTACACCGCTGTACGGTGTATGTAAAATTGTCAAGCTCCATGTTTTTGTATACGGACTGACACATGCTGTCTCTCTCTAGTTTTGAATGTAATCAAACAGCAAATATACTAAACTGTTTGAAAAATGGACAAAACTATAAGGTGTAGGTCTGTAAGAATGGACAAACTCCTCGACTTTTCCTTACAGAGTCACACACGTAGATAGCTTCAATTTGGCCGTGATAACAGCCGTTACACGGTACTGAGAGAGGAGCGTGCACGTACACCGCTGTACGGTGTATGTAAAATTGTCAAGCTCCGTTTTTTGTATACGGACTGACACACGCTGTCTCTCTTTAGTTTTGAATGTAATCAAACAGCAAATATACTAAAGTGTTTGAAAAACGGACAAAACTATAAGGTGTAGGTCTGTAAGAACGGACAAACTCCTAGACTTTTCCTTACAGAGTCACACACGTAGATAGCTTCAATTTGGCCGTGATAACAGCCGGTACACGGTACTGTGTGAGGACACCGCTGTATGGTGTGTGAAAAAATGAACGCTCAGTAACTCACCAGGACAAAACAATAAAATTTGGATTGCTTTGAAAAAAGCAGTTTGCTCAGCAGTGTGAAAACAGCAATGCAGCTATCAGGGAGCCTTAAAAGGCAGCCTAATAGCCAACAGAGCTGATGCACCGAAATATAGCCTTCCCTTGCGCTGCACAGTAACTGGTGTGTTGTACATGCAAAATCGCTAGCAGCAGAAGTAGTTTTTGGTATCTTCTTCCCTGCCTAACGCTCTCCCTACAGAATCAGCAGCAGCAGCAGCTCTCCCTATTCTGAGATCAGCATAAGTAACATGGCGGTCGGCGTGCACGCCCTTTTTTACCCCTTTTTTACCCCCTGTGATGCCACACAAAGCAAGCCAATCACTTGCATGCCCTTCACAAACCTGGTGGTAACCGCTGCCTATGTCATGACGTTGCCCACAGTGTCCGTTCTTCCTGATTGGCTGAAAAAGAGCGCAAAAGCATCTTTTGAAACGCGACTTTGGCGCGATGGTCGCCGACCTCGTGGCCGACCTCACGCTAAGGTCGGGTTTCATTTCATGAAACCCGACTTTAGCGAAAGTCGGTGACTTTTGAATTTTTTTGACCCGTTTCGCTCAACTCTATTCAACACATTGCCAGGCAACATGTTGTCCATGCTACTGTGAATAGCCTTTGTGGCCTAAATAGGCTACCATGGCCTGCAGCATCACCAGACTTGTCTCCCATTAAGCACATCTGGAACGTCATTGGTCAATTGCAAAGTGAGCTGCCAAGAGCAGATTTTGGTGATTTGCGTTACCATGTGCTTTCAGCAAAGCAGAATATTCCTCAGATAACCTTTAACCCCTTAATCCCATATGACGTACTATCCCGTCCATGTGCCCTGGGACTTAATTCCCAGGGACGGGATAGTACGTCATAGCAATCAGCGGTGCCCACGTGGTGAGCACCACTGATCGCGGCCGGGTGTCAGCTGATTATCACAGCTGACACCCGGCACAATGTGTCAGGGGCAGTCACGGACTGCCCCCGACACATTAACCCCTTGCACACCGCGATCAAACACGATTGCCGTGTACCGGGGGTTAAAGGGAAGCATCGGCAGGGAGGGGGCTCTCTCTGTGCTTCCCTGAGCCCCCCCATGGCAGCGCAATGTGCAGTGCTGCTGCGGGGGGCTCCTTCCCTGCAGGCAACCCGAATCCAAGATGGCGACGGCACAAGGAAGCCTGCTGCACTGCCTGTGACAGATCGCTGATCTGTCACAGTGATCTGTGATGTGACAGATCAGCGATCTGTCACAGGACAGTGTTGTCCCACCTGGAACAATGTAATAAAGTTAAAAAAAAAAATGTGTTAAAATAATTTTTAAAAAATCGCCAAATAAATTAGAAAAAAAATATATTCCCCAATAAATTCATTTTTTGGAAATAAAAAAAAAAATCAAGAAAAGTACACATATTTGGTATCGCCGCGTCCGTAACTACCTGCCCTATAAAACTGTCCCATTAGTTAACCCCTTTTAATGAACCCCTTAAAAAATAAAAATAAAAAACGAAGCAAAAAATAATGATTTATTATCATACAGCCGAGCAAAAAGTGCAATAACGCGCGATCAAAAAGGCGCATATAAATATCCATGGTACCGCTGAAAACGTCATCTTGTCCCGCAATAAACGAGCCACCATACAGCATCATCAGCGAAAAAATAAAGTTATAGCTCGCAGAATAAAGCGATGCAAAAATAATTATTTTTTTATATAAAATAGTTTTCATTGCATACAACCGACAAAACATAAAAAAACGACCTAAATGAGGTATCACTGTAACCATAGTGACCCGAAGAATAAAAGGGCTTTATCAATTTTATCGCACGCGGAATGGTGTAATCGCACCCCCCAAAAAGAAATTCATGAAACGCTGGTTTTTGTTCATTCTGCGTCCCAAAAATTGGAATAAAAAGCGATCAAAAAATGTCACGTGCCCGAAAATGGTACCAATAAAAACGTCGACTCATCCCGCAAAAAATAAGATCTCACATGACTCGGTGGGTCAAAATACGGAAAAATTATAGCTCTCAATATTTGGTGATGCAAAAACTATTTTTACAATAAAAAGCGTCTTTTAGCGTGTGACAGCTGCCAAACATAAAAACCCGCCATAAATAGTAAATCAAACCCCCCTCTATCACCCCCTTAGTTAGGGAAAAATAATAAAATTAAAAGAAAATGTATTTATTTCCATTTTCCCATTAGGGTTTTAGGTTAGGGCTAGGGTTAGGGCCAGGGCTAGGGTTAGGGTTAGGGCTAGGGTTAGTGCTGAGATTAGGGTTAGGGGTGTGTTGGGGTTAGGGTTGGAGTTAGAATTGGGGGTTTCCACTGTTTGGGCACATCAGGTGCTCTCCAAATGCAACATGGCGTCTGATCTCAATTCCAGCCAATTCTGAGTTGAAAAAGTCAAATGGTGGTCCTTCCCTTCCAAGCTCTGCCATGCGCCCAAACAGTGTTTTACCCCCACATATGGGGTATCAGCCTACTCAGGACATTGCAAAACAACTTTTTGGGTCCAATTTCTCCTGTTGCCCCTAGGAAAATAAAAAATTGGGGGCAAAAATATCATTCTTGTGGAAAAAAATGATTTTTTTATTTTCACGCCCGGGCATTATAAACTTCTGTGAAGCACTTGGGGGTTCAAAGTGCTCACAACACATCTAGATAAGTTCCGTGGGAGGTCTAGTTTCCAAAATGGGGTCACTTGTGGGGGGTTTCAATAGTTTAGGTACATCAGGGGCTCTCCGAACGCACATGACACCCGCAGACCATTCCATCAAAGTCTGCATTCCAAAACGTCACTACTTCCCTTCCGAGACCTGACGTGTGTGCCCATACAGTAGTTTTCTAACACATATGGGGTATCAGCGTACTCAGGACAAATTGGACAACAACTTTTGGGGTCCAATTTCTCCTGTTACCCTTGGGAAAATAAAAAAATTGGGGACTAATTGATCATGTTTGTGGAAAAAATACGATTTTTTTATTTTCACGCCCGGTCATTATAAACTTCTGTGAAGCACTGGGGGGTTCAAAGTGCTCACCACACAACTACATAAGTTCCTTAGGGGGTTTAGTTTACAAAATGGGGTCACTTGTGGGGGGTTTCCACTGTTTAGGTACTTCAGGGACTCTCCAAAAGCAACATGACACCCGCAGACCATTCCATCAAAGTCTGCATTCCAAAACGTCACTACTTCCCTTCCGAGACCCGACGTGTGCCCATACAGTAGTTTTATTCCACATATGGGGTATCAGCATACTCAGGACAAATTGGACAACAACTTTTGGGGTCCAATTTCTCCTGGTACCCTTGGGAAAATAAAAAAAATTGGTGACTAAAAGATCATGTTTGAGGAAAAAATAAGAATTTTTTATTTTCACGCCCGGGCGTTATAAACTTCTGTGAAGCACTGGAGGGGTCAAAGTGCTCACCACACATCTAGATAAGTTCCTTGGGGGTCTAGTTTCCAAAATGTTGTCATTTGTGGGTGGTTTCCACTGTTTTGGTACATCAGGGGCTCTCCAAACGCGACATGGTGTCCGATCTCAATTCCAGCCAAAAACATCAAATGGCGCTTCTTCCCTTCCGAGCTCTGCCATGCGCCCAAATAGTGGTCTACCCCCACATATGGGGTATCAGCGTACTCAGGACAAATTGCACAATAACTTTTAGGGTCCTGTTACCCTTGGAAAAATAATAATTAAGGGTGAAAAGATCATTTTTGTGGAAAAAATATGATTTTTTAATTGTATGGCTGTATGTTATAAACTTCTGTGAAGCCCTTGGGGGTTCAAAGTTCTCACCACACATCTAGATAAGTTCCTTGGGGGGTCTAGTTTCCAAAATGGTGTCATTTGTGGGGAGTTTCCACTGTTTTGGTACATCAGGGGTTTTCCAATCGCGACATGGTGTCCGATCTCAATTCCAGCCAAAAACGTCAAATGGCGCTGCTTCCCTTCCGAGCTCTGCCATGTGCCCAAATAGTGGTTTACCCCCACATGTGGGGTATCAGCGTACTCAGGACAAATTGCACAATAACTTTAAGGGTCCTGTTACCCTTGGGAAAATAAAAATTGGGGGTGAAAAGATCATTTTTGTGGAAAAAATATGATTTTTTAATTATACCTCTGTACATTATAAACTTCTGTGAAGCCCTTGTGGGTTCAAAGTTCTCACCACATATCTAGATAAGTTCCTTGGGGGGTCTAGTTTCCAAAATGCGGTCACTTGTGGGGGGTTTCCACTGCTTAGATACATCAGGGGCTCTCCAAACGTAACATGGCGTCCGATCTGAATTCCAGCCAATTTTGCATTGAAAAAGTCAAACGGTGCTCCTTCCCTTCTGAGCTCAGCCATGCATCGAAACAGTGGTTCCCCCCAACATATCAGGTATCAGCGTACTCAGGACAAATTGCAAAATAAATTTTGCAGTCCAATTTCTTCTGTTACCCTTGGTAAAATAAAAAAATTGAACCTGAATTTTTTTTTGTGAAAAAAAGTTAAATGTTCATTTTTTTTTAAATATTCAAAAAATTCCTGTGACGCACCTAAAGGGTTAATAAACTTCTTGAATGTGGTTTTAAGCACCCTAAAGGGTGCAGTTTTTAGAATGGTGTCACTTTTTGGTATTTTCTATCATATAGACCCCTCAAAGTGGCTTCAAATGTGATGTGGTCCGTAAAAATAAAATGGTGTTGCAAAAATGAGGAATCGCTGGTCAATTTTTAATCCTTATAACTTCCTAACAAAAAGAAATTTTGGTTCCAAAATTGTGCTGATGTAAAGTAAACATATGGGAAATGTTACTTATCAAGTTTTTTGTGTGCTGTATCTCTGTGATTTAAGGGCATAAAAATTCAAAGTTGGAAAATTGCGACATTTTCAACATTTTTGCCAAATTTCCATTTTTTTCACAAGTAAACGCAAGTTATTTAAATGAAATTTTACCACTATCATGAAGTACAATACGTCACGAGAAAACAATGTCAGAATAACCGGGATCTATGGAAGCGTTTCAGAGTTATTACCTCATAAAGGGACAGTGGTCAGAATTGTAAAAATTGGCCCGGTCATGAACGTGCAAACCACCCTTGGGGCTTAAGGGGTTAATAATCTTTTTGATAGCATGCTAAGATATGTAAGTGCATTTATTTTTGCACTTGGCGCTCATATTTGATGCTGAAAAAATCAAGATGTTTTGAAAAATGTTCCATTTTTTAATTTGCATAATATTAACATGTCTATTGTTGCTGTGATTTCCATAATTAATTGTCTTTTATAATATTGTAATAAATGTAGCTAGAAACCTTCATGCAGTTGACTGCATGCAGTTTTCCATAGAAAAACATGCTTTCATGGTGCAGTTTTTGACTGGGTGTTACTTACCTACAGTATTAGCAAAGGTGTTTGTGGCCATAGTAATTAAATTGACCGTATTGTCGGTCATATTGTAAAAAAATACTATATCAAAAGTTGTTTTTCAGTGCAAAAACTGCATTCAGTTAACCGCACACATTTTTTTGGCTGCATTACCTGCATCATAATCAGGTCATATTTTCATTGACAGTATGTTTCCACAAATCAGACTTGTTGCAGAAATGCTCAGAATTAGTTGAAAGCAAAATAAAGGGTTGTTTCTGCAGCATATACATGGATTTCTGCAAACCCTGATGAAATAATTTGACAGTCCCAGAAATTTCAGCAAAAAAGAGATCTTTAGACGTTATTGAATTTTATTACTTTCTTCCCTCTGAGACATAATAGAACAATATAGGGCACTATTTGTCACTGATATTTTGGAGGACGATGTCTGGTATTGTTCTCCTGGATTTTCACTAAAACATAATTTCTTTGTTAAGTATTGGAGGGAATCACCACAGATTTAGTAATAGGGACAAATGGGGCATCAACAGACTCAGATTTGGGGATAGCAACAGGATAGGAAGGTTGGGAATAGATGGGAGTTCAGAACATGTGAAAAGTCAAGTGTCTCTGTGTTGCAAATGCAGAAGGCAAGTCATGGCAGTGGCAAGGAGAAGTCATCATGGTCTAGACCAAGTAAAAAAGTGAGGCACTGCATACAGTGTTCAGAAAAAATGAGTGCACCACTTTGAAAAGTAAGATTTTGATCAATATCTTACTGAATATAAAAACAATTTCCAACATTTTTATAAAACTGAGTTTCATAGAACATTTTATAAACCAATACCATGACAGTAAAGATAATGATAAAACTTTCATTTCAAAATATTCAGTTTTACTCAAATTAGTTTATATAAAATGAATATACTTTACATAAAAAAACCAAGAACATCTTTTTAAGGAAAGCACAAAGTCTTCTAGGCATGGAATGAACATATAAGGCTGGTTTCACATTCGCGCTTTTTAAGCGCACGCACGGCCGGGGGTAGCTCCGCCCCCGAGCCGGCTCTCTGCCCAGCGTGCCCGCCCCTTGCTTGTAGTGGCCGCCTCCTAGCGCACAGCGGCCCCTGCGATCGGCGCACCCTATCTTTAGCATAGGGTGCGCAGATCGTGCGCAGGCCGTGCGCTAGTTGCGCTTTGACCTGCGCTGCGCACTTTTGACGGTGCGCCGTGCGCGCCAAAATCCAAAAAGTTTGATTTTGGCGCGCATGGCGCACCGTCAAAAGTGCGCAGCGCAGGTCAAAGCGCAACTAGCGCACGGCCTGCGCACGATCTGCGCACCCTATGCTAAAGATAGGGTGCGCCGATCGCAGGCGGCGCTACAAGCAAGGGGCGGGCACGCCGGGCAGAGAGCCGGCTCGGGGGCGGAGCTACCCCCGGCCGTGCGTGCGCTTAAAAAGCGCTAATGTGAAACCAGCCTTACGAACACATTGGACATCAATGTTTTTCCATTCTTCAATAAAAAATATTCAAAAGCCTGGATGCTGGATGGAGAGTGATGCTCAACTAACTTGTCTCTTCATAATTACCTTTGCAAAATCATACAGTTTTGAAGTCATCAGTTCTAAAAACATTTATTGTGGTCTCGTCACTACAGAGTATAGAGTCCCAGTAGTCCTCATATTTTTCAGTATGGGCTCTCACATATTGTATGAGGGATTATTTGTGCATGTACTTCAGGAAAGGCTTCCTTTGTTGACGTCAGCCATGCATGCCATTACTAAGCCGCATATACCAATTTATGTCACAGAATACACTCGAGCTAGTTGGGCCCTGACAAATTGTAGAAATTATAGGTGGGCTTTTTTGTACATGGGCATCAAGAGAAGCTTGCTTTGTGGACATCACCCACGCATGCCATTCCTATACAGCTTATGCCATTTTGTGTCACGCAAAACACTCTGATGTTGCTTTCTCCTTCAGCTAACTGCAGTGAACTTGCAAGTCAATTTTCATTAACACTTCTCATCAGAAGACTCTCCTGTTTATCTATTAACTTCCTTGGTCGGCCTGGACATTTCTGTGTGATTATTTCAGTTTCATCTTTGTTCTATTTTTGTGTGACTTTTGCTACAGTATCCTGCCTGATATGTAAAGATTTGCTGATCTTCTTGTAGCTTTCATCTTTTTTGCGTAAAGAAATTATTTTTTTTCTCTGGTTACATTGCTCTTCCATGTAGTGCCGTTGCTGACAGCATGAAATTGGCACCATTACTTTGTTAAGTGGCAAGTATTTATAGTCAACTGTCTGCTGGACACATGTTTAATGAGTAATTAGACTTCCCTGTGGCCACTAAATTTGTTAATTTGAATTTTGTAGTCTAATCTAAAGGGCCTGTCACACTAAGCGATATCGCTAGCAATATCGCTATAACTTGTGACGTTATAGCGATATTGCTAGCGATATCGCTATGTCTGATACTTACCTACAACCCACTCCCCCCCGCTGCTTATCGCTGATCGCGCGAGAACAGGCTGGACCGTTTCTCGTCATCAGCTTCCTGCGGCGCTTCCTGCTGTGACGACGAGCGACGCGTGGAGCCGGGCGGGAGGACGCAGGATCGCCTGGTGTGACAGGTAAGCAGCGACCCCCGTCCCCAGCGATGTCGCTAGTGAGATCTGCCTGTGTGGCAGCTCACTAGCGACCACTTAGCGATGTACCAGCGATCCTGACCGCGTCATATCGCTGGTCGGGATCGCTGGTACATCGCTAAGTGTGACAGTACCTTTAGGATTTGTTCCTAAAGCTTTAATTGGGGTGTACTCATGTTTGTAACATTGTCTTGAGTGAATTTGTTAGGAAAATTACATTTTTTGGCTGTGCAAAAAAACAAATCATGTTTGCAATCAATGGTTCATATTTGTGAGAGTATTTTGCACTATAGTATCTAATAGAAAATGTTGATTCGGAAAGGAAACCTACAGGTTTTCTGACAAATCAGTTGGCATGTACAATTTATGCTATGCACTGTATAAAAGCACTGTTATTCCTTATACAGTCTGCAAACCTTGCAGACAGGCTGAATACATGTGTCGAATGCCTGTTTGTTAGGGAATTCCCACATGTATTCAGCCTGTCTGTAAGTCTCAAATCATGCAGATGAGACGACGAAAATTAAATCTCCAAGCACGCCAAAATACTTGGAGACCACCCGAGCATTTCTCGGGAAAACCCGAGCAACGAGTATACTCACTCATCGCTACTCATTTCACATACCATAATGTAAATTTTTACTTTTTAAATAAGCCAAAAAGCTCTGCATACAGTATAAGTTGCAACGTAGAAATCCGCACTCATGCTTGTTCTACACAGTGCACCTAAACTGCACCAAAATTGTGGTGCACATTTTTGCCACAAATCAAGTTAATTTTAATAGGTGATGTAATTTAGACTACACATTTATAATTAGACAGATTTATCAAATTGCTTCAACCACTATGATAATTTAGGCTCATTTTAAGGCTCTCTAACCTTGAGGACTGTATACATGAACCACAAACCAACATGTACATGTTTTGTTTACATAGGAGCAGTGGAGTTGAGCTGTACACCTCTGCAACTCAGTACATCCTTTGATCACCGACACCAACACCAGCTGATTTATTGGAAGTGCTAAGTGTGTCTCACCCCACTGCTCAGATATTAATAACCTATCCTAAAGATTGGGCATCAATATAAAAGTCCCAAATAACTCTAACAATTCACTGCCTAAGAACTAGACAAAATTTATAATTCTGTCTCACTAATATGATAATACACTATGATTGACTATGCTTCAAATAGTAAAGTTTTAAAGTGAACCTTTCAGGGCCTCCATGCTCCGAAAATTGCTAGCAGTTGTGTCTACATAACTAAATACCCTGCCTAACATTCCCTTTATTACATTAAACACATAAACAGATCTTTAGAAAAAGTATTTCTAAAGTTAATTTATAATATGTAAATGAAGTCTTTGACTAGTGGATGGGACTTTAGTATCCCCAGACTAGTTGCAATGGACTATTTTCCATATTGTAAAAAATGATAAAGTTTAATATTATTGACTTATTTGTTTGATTTAGTTCCTTGTGGTCTCTATTATCACTTGTGTGAAAATCTTTTGTAGCTGTAGGTAAAATTTTGGCATAATTATGGAAAATTCTGAAGGATTTACAAAGTTTCAAGTACCATTGTTTCTAATGGTCAATCAAAAGAAACGAGTCAGTCAGACTGATCCATGTGGAAATAATTTGAAGTGGAGAGGTATTTCTTCCTAAACTCAGCACTTAACACTTGCTGCAATAGTGACACAAACCCGGAATAAGCGAAGGGTGAAAAGCGCGTTGGGGTGAGGGAGAACACCCGGACTATCCTTTCTTCTTGCGGCCCTAGTAAGGTGCTTTTATGTTAAACCACTACAGCCACTGATACTTTGCTATACTTATGACAGCCACTTACCTGGTACATTCATCTTAGTTGGCCGCTTCTTTCCACATCTCCTATACTTGTTATTATACAGGTCCTTATTGTGTGTTTTTCATAGCCACTTGCAAATATCATTATATGGGCATTTTCTATTATATTTATTATTATTAAGCATAGTGGGTGAGTCTTTACAAGGGACTTAGGTATAGGTTGCGTATATACTACTGCAATCCAATTCTTCGGATAGTGCTGGGGTTCCCCCTGCAGGGTACTTTTTGTGTTCTACTGTCATTAGCCATTTTTAAGAATTTTGTGTGATTGTAATAAAAGCTTTTTGATTTTAAGTCTTTTTTGTTCCTCTTCTTCCGACCAGCCATTTTTACTGTCTCGGTTTTGTTGTTTATCTATATAAAGTGCCAGTATTGTCATTTATGGTCATATTTTTTATTTACTTGCTGTAATAGTGGTAGCTTCTCAAAATCATTAAAGTACTTTAGTATAAATCAAGGTTGAACTCCTTGATGACATACACTGTATATACAAAGAGTTTGTGAAATTCACTATACATGTGCAGCATTGTGACAGTGTAGGCTCCAAAGTTGTTACTCTACAAAATGACTCCTGGTCCTAGCTATACCAATATCTTTCTGCTGTCCTTCATAAAGTAGCTGAGATTGATCAGAGGAGTGCAAACCAGTGGTTATAAAACTATGTATGTGTTATGAGTTAGAGAACCAAAGAATAAATGTTCCCAGCATAGTAGTGAAGTAATCAATCAGGGTGTCATTATAAGTAGGATGGCTATATACTAGTGTTCACTAAAAATACATCCAAAGGACCCTGTAATTTGCAAGAACATGTTCTGGGGTTCCTGAGAACACAGCTGCAATGACCTGCCAAGATTGCAGTAGATGAAAATTGTAGATAGCAAAAAGATAATAGATAATTAATAATAGATAATAATAGATAACAGATAACTAAAGAAATATAAGCCTTGAAAACAGCTTGTTACATTAAATGTATATTACTAGAATTTGTTATTATAATAGAATTAATATATTATTATATGACTGATAGATTTAAAATTTCAATAACTATCTTCTTCAGTTGTTATCAGGTAATAAATTGTTTATAACTAGGGATGGGCGAACCCGAATGGTAAAGTTTGAGGTCCGTAACAAACACCTAGTGTTTGTGCATGGACCTCGAAAATCGGCTTCCCGAGGAAGTCCGTGTTACTGTTTGACTTTGGCAGCCTGAACAGAGCTTGTTGAACGGTGCCAATCAACAAGTTTTACTGTGTGGGCACTTCCGGCAAAATCACAGCCTTGTCAAGTATTGGCATGGCTATGATTGGCCAGTGCATATGTGCGGTCTTGTCTATGTTTGATAACCAGTAAAGGGAAAACCAACAGCGGCCCCCATCTGTGAGTTTTATCTTAGCTGGTTATCAAAAATAAAGGAGTCCCCATGCCATTTTTTAAAATTTAAATAAATAATTTAAAAAATGGCATGGGTCCCCCCATTTTTGATAACCAGCCAAGCTAAAGTGGACAGCTGAGGACTGGTAGTTTCAGACTGGCAAGGGGATATGGATATTGGCCCTCCCCAGCCTAAGAATAGCAACCCACAGCCGCCCTCCAAAAAGGCACATCTAGAAGATGCACCAATTCTGGTGCTTTGACTGGCTCTTCTCATTTTCCCTAGTGCGGTGGCAAATTGGTAATAGTATTGGGGTTGATGTCAGCTTTGTAATTTCAGCTGACATCAAGCCCAGGGATTTGCATTGGAGAGGCATCTATCAGACGCCCCCATTATTAACCCTGAAGTCATATGTAATAAAGACAGAGACAGAATAAATTCCTTTCATTGAAATAAACACAGGGACTGCTTTATAGTTCCCTTTCTACCGATAATGCATTAATGGCCATGTCCTACGATGATCTGGATGGTTTGGAGAGCAGTCATTGATGAGACCTCTCTACACGCCAGCTGGATCACAATGAGCAGAGAGTGAAAAGCTCTGCTTGTGGTCACATGTAGCTG
Organism: Dendrobates tinctorius; assembly: GCF_039654945.1. NCBI lineage: Eukaryota > Metazoa > Chordata > Amphibia > Anura > Dendrobatidae > Dendrobates > Dendrobates tinctorius. The sequence continues at coordinate 2,643,346 of NW_027361692.1, read as the reverse complement.
TGTACTCATGCTATGCTCTGTTCATTTTCCCATGCTGCAGAGTTCAGCACGGGTCAGGCAGGGAGGGCAGACTCAGTGACATCATCTCATTCATTCAGCACTAGTTCACAGCTGGGGCGGTTGCATTTAGCACCACTCCTGGTTGTAAACAGTATAGTCCCCAGATATGGATTACGGCATGGGACTGAACACTGGACAGGTATGGTATATTGTTGGTTTACTATTTTTTCTTTATTACAGGAGAACGAGGGCGTTGCATGGATTAGCAGAACAATAAAGATGGCAAACTGTGTTTTATTTCATTAAAAGACTTTATTCTGGCTGTGTGCTTTTTAAACCTTTCCCAACTATAGCATTAGTAAAGGATAGGTGCCTTATTGACACCTCTCCATTTCTAAGCAAGGCTTGATGTCACCTAACAAAAGAAAGGTGGCATCAACCCCCAACTATTACCCCATATGCCACCCGCTACAGCGCAGTGGGAAGAGAGAGGCTAAGTGCCAGAATTGGCGCATCTTAGAGATGCACCATTTCTGGGGTGGCTGTGGGCAGATGTTTGTAGCCAAGGAGGGGCAATAACCATGGTCCCTTCCTAGGCTATGAATATGAATATGTGCCCCCAGTCACTGCCTTTCCCTCTCTGGCGCAGAAAATTGCACGGGTGCCCATGCCATTTTTCCCCCCAAAAAATAATTTATTAATTACATACATGTCCCATAAATATACATGTCCCATAAATTGCACACACACTATACTAATTGGATTGCTCACTGACATATACATATCTAACCATTCTGCATGTGTTTACTGTATGTAAACCATGTCTTCTATCCTGTTGGCTCCTGCATTGATTTTCAGAAGTCGACAAATGAATTCTATTCTTCTATGTATCTCTGTATGAAATATAAAGACATATACTGTATATATATATATATATATATATATATATATATGTGTGTGTGTGTCACTGACATATATATATATATATGTATATATATATACACCTATTCTATGTGTTTATATTTCTATCTATTCTATACTTTCTAACCTATTCTATTCTATACTGTATGCGGGAGGACATTTGCCGGCTTTTACTCTATTTAATATATATATATATATATATATATATATGATTTGAAGAAAATTTGTTTTTAAAACAATGTGTACCGTTATGTATTACAATGCGATTTTAACATGAGCTTTTACATACAGAGAACTGCTGTATTTAAAAGCTCATGTTAAAATTGCATTGCATATGGATTGCATACGCATGTCCTATGGATGTACCATGTAAAAATCATATGGAAATTGCATTAGGCTATGTGCACACGTAGTAGAAAATTTCTGCTGAAAAACCTGACTCGCTTCCCAGAAACTGGGCATTTTTTTCTGCGCGTTTCCCGCACATTTTCTGTGCAAAAAATGTGCGGTTTTTATGCAGTTTTTTTCGTGCGTTTTCAAGACGCATAGAAATAGCCAGAAACGTGGAAAAATCCGCGAAATTAATGAGCATGCTGCGTTTTTTACCGCGATGCAGTTTTTTTGTGGTAAAAAACGCATCAGTATGCACAAAAAGTGCAAAATGCATAGAATGAATGGGAAGCTTATTTTTAGCGGTTTTATAGCGGTTTTATTGGAAAATCTGCTTAAAATACCGCTAAAAAAACTCTGTGTGTTAACACAGCCTTACACTCGCATGGCATTCGCATGACAATCGAATGGCATTCATCTGATTTTTCGGTACAGAAATCGGACTGTTTTTTTCTCACATATGGATATGAGCCCTTAGAGAAGTATTTACACACGTAGAGACCCATCAGTTTTTGAGGCCACCTTGATGATGGTTGATGGGCAGATATAATTTGGCTAAATTTTATGCTAATAATCTCAAAATTTTTTCCTAATACTCAAAAGCCGTATTGCTATTATATTTCATATTGACATGCTTTCTCATAATAAAGTGCAACCTTTTTTTGTATATGAAGTACAATATGTCACAAAAAATCAACGTCAGAATCAGTGGGATCCATTGAAGTGTTCTAGAGTTATAGCCACATAAGCTGACAATGGTCAACTTTCAAAAATTTGTCCTGGTCATTAAGGTCAAAATTAGCTACGTCATTGAGGGGTTAATGGATTATCGGCAGAAAGGTGAGTATAGCTTTGCTTTTTTAAATTTAATTTTGGTGAATAAATGGGTAAAAGAGGGTGCAGCGTCTTATTTCAAATAAAGGAATTTGTGCGTTTACGGTATTTCAATTAAAGGACTTTTCTCCATCTCCGTCTTTATTACATTTGACTATGGGGTTAGTAATGAGGGTGTCTGATAGATGCCTCTCAATTACTAACCACTGGGTTTGATGTCAACTGATATTTCAAACTGGACATTGACCCCGATGCTATTTCCCAATTTACCTCTGCACCAGGGCAAGTGAGAAGAGCAGGGAAAAGTGCCAAAATTGGTGCATCTAGTAGATGCGCCTTTTCTGGGTCAGCTGTGGGTTGCTATTTTTAGGCTGGGGAGGGCCAATATCCATGACCCATTCCCAGTCTGAGGATACCAGCCCCCAGCTATACAGTACCAGCAAAACCTATAAAATAAAGCATCCACAAATATGTCTTTGGGGCAGTTTTGGTGCAAATTTTAAAGTGGTATTCTCTTGTTAATAAATTGTGTTAATTAGATAACATGAAAATAAGCAAGTTTGCAATTGACTTGCTTTTTCTATCTGCTTTCATTTTCATATTTGTGTTTCATATTATACAGTTTGTTTCCATGGAGGTGGGCCACCATAGCCTTGCTCATTGTGCAGTATCTACATTGCGAAAGAGGGTGTGAGAATCATGTGCGAATAGTGGATGAGGGCAGGTATATCTGCCCAGATACCTTTCCTATGTGGCCTAGTCTGTTCAGTATCTCACCTGGTTACTAATGAATAATGGGAGGCGGATATAAAAGGATGCCAGGTGGTTGTGTGAGTGTCTCAGCCTGGGAACACAGAGAGCTTGTCTGTGTGAGAGACACACGTGAGTGAAAGCAGTGCCCACTGCAACTGTGGTTTGGCTGGACGGGAGAAGCCCGCCAGTTGGTAGATAGGGTGTACATTGTTTAGTTAGTGCCGGACAGGCAAGGATTTGTTGTATGTTTTTTTCTTTATGCATTGCTTTCACCTTTAATAAACCTGACCCAGTGTCAGTTATACCCGGACCCCGACTGTGCGCCTGAGTTTCATGCTGAACGCACGTGACCTTTGACCCCAGCAAAGGCGATCCCGGAGTGTTTTATCACAAGGGGTTAACTCCTAATATCCCAGCCACATCTCTGCAGACCATTGATTTCTACAGAGCAGTTAGCTTCTCACCTCCCTCCCACTCCCTCTCAGCTATTGACAAACTGTTATTATTAATCTTGGAAAAAATCAGCCCCCACCGTTGGCAATCTCCAGAGCATGTCTCCTAATTATGGTACTCTCTTTTTCTATGCTGTGTTCTTAAAATGCCCCACTATGTGTAAATATTATGATAGAAACGTAGACTCCCAGCAAACCACTGGTAGCTGTTAGAGCTACAGCAGAGCTTGTGCTGGGCTTTATTTCATATATTTCATATTGACATGCTTTATCATAATAGATTGCAACCTTTTTTTGTATATGAAGTACAATATGTCACAAAAAATCAATGTCAGAATCAGTGGGATCCATTGAAGCCTTTCAGAGTTATTGCCACATAAACCGACAATGGTTAGATTTAAAAAATTTGTCCTGGTCATTAAGGTCAAAATTAGCTCTGTCATTGAAGGGTTAATGGACTATCAGCAGAAAGATGAGTATAACTTTGATTTTTTTTCTACTAATTCTCTGCTACTCACTAGAACTGTCACACAAGGAGTTGTGCCTGTCCTGCCAGAAACCAGGAAGTGAAACAGACTAGAAAGCTGTGTGCAGCTAGAGTGACAACTTGAGAATAACCCTTTAATAAGGTTTGTGTGAGTGGATGTTTCTTCTGTTTTAAGGGTATATTCACACAGAGCTGTTACTTGGATTTGAAAGTGGATTTAGTTCAAAATCCACCAAAAAAATAAAACAAACTTTAAATATTCTATGAATGTTTTTATGCAAAATTTGAACTCCATCTTCTACAAAACTTCATGAAAAAAGTCTGTGTGAATATGATGAATTCAGTGCCCAGATTTGGTAATTTTTTTTATCCATGCTGAAAAAAAAACTACACAATGCACACTATAGCTGTGTTTCTCCTGCTTACATCTATTGAAATAGTATATATAGTGAGCAAAATAAATACATAAAAATGTAAGCAACAAGAAAAAATTAAACGTGGAAAAACGTATTAATGTAGCAAAAAATCTCATAATCAAAAAACAATATGAAAAAATAAGAACTGTGGAAAAGGGGAGAAAAAAACCTTACGAATTTCAGACAAACTTGTCGTTAGGATTTTTTCTCTGCTTCTCCTTTTTTATAATTAGTTTTTTGATTAATTGCTAGAAAAGTGGAATCACCCTTCAAGTGACATTGGAAATTATACCCCTTTAGGAATTTATCTACAGTTGTAGTGACAATTTTGAGTCCATGGGTGTTTTCCAGAATTAAGCAGCAATGAATGTTGCCGAGTGAAAATTGCAAAATAACACTGTAGTGACCAGTATATTGTAGCGACCAGTATGTTGCAGTCACCAGTACGTTATGTCCAGCTCATGTTTCTGGAGACATGCACCTGTAAGTTAGGTGGGCTCTCTTCTCTTCAGAAATGCCAAACATGTGGGTGCTATATGTGGTTTAGGAACACTGTGGGGTTCATTAGGGAGGGGGAAATTTGGATTTGAGAGCGCAGAATTTGCTGAATTTCTTTTGATGGTCGAGGAGCCATTTTGCTTTTCCAGAGCCATTGTATATCAATAACGTGGAAACCCTCTATATATTTCCATTAACAGATTACAGACCTGAATGGGGACATGATTTTTTTGTAGATTGATTTGAAGCTTTGATTGGGAACATTTTACTTAACGTTTGAGATCAAATTTATCCAACACTCTATCCTGAGCACTTACTCTGGGGGTTCCATCTAAATCTATGGGTTACATAATTCAGATAAAACCCCAAGGGATCCATTCACTATAATGAGGCAGCAGAGTCACTCTGGACTCCATCTGGACTCTGTTCAGTGGTGTCCTTTTCAGAAGTACACAAAACAGTGGCTGACTGCAATTTTATGCAATCCTAAAAAGATGGACACCGGCGGATTACTGGTCCTATTGCATCCACAGTGCATCCATCTGCCTCATTATAAGGAATCCTCCACTGAGGATTCCATCTGAATCACGTTTCTCAGAAATTTACACGGAAACCCTGGAGTAAGCGATCAGCATAGAGCGCAGAATAAATGTGTGCTGAGCCTTACTGTGATCTTTGGGAGGCAGAATGAACAAAGCAGCAGGCAAAGAATTAGTTTTACAATTTTTTTACGCGTTCCTCGAGCATTACAAAAACTAGTATTTGCATCATCTTATTTTTAGAGCTAAAATTTTTCCATATTTCCATCCACAGAGTTACGTGAGGGCTTGTTTTTTGCGGGATGACTTGATGTTTTAATTGGTACCATTTTAAGACACATGACATTTTGTGATTGCTTTCTATTCCAATTTTTTGGGAGGCAGAAGGAATCAAAACCAGCAATTCAGGATTTTTTTTTGGGGGGGGTTATGTTGTTCCACTTGTGGTAAAATTGGTAAGGCAGCTTTAATCTTCAGGTCGATTACAGCGATACCACATTTTTATCTTTTTTTATGTTTTGGTGCTTTTACACAATACAAACTATTTTATGGAAAAATTATTTTTGCTTCGATTTATTCTGAGAGCTATAACTTTTTTATTTTTTCACTAATGGAGCTATATGACGGCTTGCTTTTTGCAGGACAAGATGACATTTTCAGTGGTTCTATTTTTATTTATATTTGTCTTTTTGATCTAATCAGCTGACACCCGGTGGTGATTCCGCGACCACAGCTCGTGTGTGCACAAAATTGCTGGGACGTATTCATACGACCAAGATCAATAAGATCCAGATCACAGGGACATACGGATACATCTCAGATTGGAAAGCGATTAAATATATCATCAGACACCTTCTCATTCACCTTGTGGTGAGCGAATTGTACTCTTTTGCATTACAATCATCAGTCTAAATTGCAACTACTAATCTCTCTTTGAAGAATTTTCTTTTAACTTGTAATTAACCAAAGTTTGATTGTCTTTTCCTGAAGATCTTGTGGTGTTTTTGCATTTTATTATGTTGTATTTCAACCAAACAATTTCCCTATTTCAGGATGCTTCATATTTTTTAAATTGATGCTCTGAGTAAAAATGGATTCACAACAGATTGAATATCAGTACCAACTTCCTGTGCTATTAGGACCATAGCAATGAAATTTTAAGTCATGTTTGACACATTATAAAACCTTATGAATCAATGGAAATAATTTTTGAGCTATAGATATTTTCACTGTAAATAATGTTTGTGCAGGGAATAAATACATAAGCTAAATATTAACTTTACACATTACTTTAACAATTCTAATAGATAGATCATCATTCATAGGTCAAGTGAGATAGATATAGTTACATATTCTGCAATAATCAATTTGAAATATATGAGCCAAATGAATTATAAATGCATTTCATAACTGTCAACCATTTATACTACCTACATTCACATCTGAATTAGCAAGAATTTGAAAGTGTCCTTACTTAACATCTGTCATTATTTATTTTAGGTAACACAAGTGTTACTCTGCTTACACTGATGGGAAAAAGGGTAAATATGTTTTGAACTTTTAGGATCAATATTTCACCATCCACTACTGCTTTGATGGTAAGACTACCATAATTTTATAGACAATCATCATGGCTACCTCATACATAATTTTGACTTGCAACTATTTAGCTTTTAATTAGTGATGCAGATTGTCATGTCACTGCCTTGTTACTGTTTTGTTCCTGGTGATGGAAAAATATTTTTCTTCCTGTATGCTACAAATTACAACGTCCCTAATAGCTCAATGTGTTATTAAGTTGATTATTAAGGGAAAGGTCACTGGTTCAAATCTACGAGAAGCCATGAAGCAGAATTTCCCAACAAAAGAGAAGAAGCATCATCCAGCTCATCGATACCTTCTCGACCAAGAAAATTGCAAAACTGCATTATGCATGTGCGTGACACGACAATTGGAAGAATACAAAATTAAGTCCATCCATTCAAAAGCCAAGAGGTGGACATCCAAGCAAAATATCAGAGTCAACAAACACATCAGTAGAGGTGGCTTTTATGTTTCTTAATAGTGTGATCACAGATCTCCATGCAAGCACATTACACAAGTCTCATAAGTAGCTTTGGCTCGAGTTTGCAGAAAAATATGAAAAGTGGACAGAGAAGACTGGAAACAGGTGACTTGGAGCAATGAGATGAAAGTCAATAGACTAGGCTCTGATGGATGAAAATGGGTCTGTAAGACATATGCAAAATACAGGGCTAACTGATTGAGAAATTGAAGGGCCTGTCAGGTTTGGTGGATGAAGCCTGACACTCAAAGTCATTGTTAGGGACGGCGGAACGCACTAAATATAAAATAGCGTACAGTGCGTTCGCCGCCTGGGGTCCACCGTTCAGAAGATGTTAACACTGCTGCTAAATAATGGCAGACATACAATATGTCGGTATAACGCACGCAGGTTGAACGTCACCCGGGTGCGCTGAGCGATCACTGTTATATTCACAGAGACGCCTAAATGATAACACAAAAGGCTGAACCTGTTGTGGTGCAGTGACCGCTGTGTCCGCTAGGGGGCGCTGTGTGGGTGTCCCAGGACAGCTGTATAAGCATTTCCATTGCCCTGATAGGTATAGGATACTGAAAGATCATAATGATCAGCAGAGGTACTGCTGAGTAGTACATTCTGTTACAATGTGTCAGGGAAGCCTGTGTGTGGTTGTGTGCAATAGGACCTTGGGTGAGGTCATAGCCATGTGATCACCTGTGGGTGTGGTTATGGACCATATAAGGTACCTGAGGTCTGGTCACATGGGGTGAATGCAGAGACCCGATTGGTCCGTTTGGAAGGTCTCGTGTGGCATCCTGCTTGACAGCACATTTGGACACTGGGACTAATGACGAAGTGTGCCTGACAGTTCCCAGGGAAAGGGAATGAACATTTGCAGTGTAAAGCAGCATGCAAGGTAACCCGGAGACGGGACTGCAACTGAGAGACTGTATAGCCTGTTGGCTAGATGAAACACAGCCTGTGTGACTAGGAGGGCTAAAGGGGAGCAGAGCTCCAGTGTGAAGAAACCCTGCTGTCTGCTATAAGACTGTTGCATATCATGATTGGTTTATGATAATGAATAAACCTCATGGACTGTGATATTGCTTTATGGAAACCTGTGCCGGACGTGATTATTCGCTGCCAAGCAAGTGTCCCCCAACCCTGAATAACAGCGCTACCTCACAAATGGAGAATTGCTAAGGGCAATATAGTAGCCTTGTTGCTGGGGGCAACGGAAAAGGACTGCCAAAAAAAAAAAAACTTTGTTGCTAAGGGCTGCGGTTCTAACAGCACATGTTGCAGTGCTGGCAACGCTGAGCCAGGAGGGCTGACTGTTGTGAAAGCCATATACTGACAGCAGCTCAGTGAAAGAGACTGGTGATTTCTAGAGTGCCTCTGCGGATAAGAGGTACCCGAGGACCTGTGTGTCAACACAGATAACGGACAGGTGTCCGTTGTTGTACTGACCTGGGTCAGTGAGCAAGGTCCTGGAGGGTCAGTGTTGGGAGGTTCTGGGAGAGGAATCGGATCCCTGGAACACGTGATATGACCTTGGACCTGGTGAGGCCGGTGTGTTGGGAGACCCTGGGAGGAGGGTCGGCTCCTTGAATAGCACCCGGTGTGCCCTGTGTGTTGGATGGTCTCAGGCGGAGACGGTACATCCTGAATAGCGCACAGACAGGATACGTGAGTTTTTGGGAGTTTTTCGTGCATGTGTTTTTTCTTTTTTTCCTCTGCAAAAAACCTGAAGGTGCCTGCTGTGGCTTAGTGGGGTCACGAAGGTCTCGCATCACAGGGACCTGGTGTTTTTTTTTTTTTTTGGGATCTCCTCTTTGAGCATTGGTAGCAGACACTGTCTGTCTACACCATCCTGCTGCAGCTTTATTGCATGTGACTAAGCGGATACAGTAGTTGTGGCTTTACACAACTATTAAGGGTGAGTACCCTGTATTATTTCTTTATACCCATTATACCTGCACTGGTAAGGCCCTATGGGCGCGCTTTTGTAGTTTCTTTTATCTTCAAGGGTGACAAGCGGCTTCCGGTAACCCGGCGGGGTTACGAAGGGGACAAGCGGCTTCCGGTAGATCGGCGGGTCTTCGAAGATGGCGCAGCAGGAGCTGCAGTGACACCAGCAGCTGTGTGTGAACAGCAGCCGGTGGTGCCGGTGATCGGTGACAGCAGGAGCTGTGGTGGTGCCAACAAAGACTTATGTGGTATCGTAAGAGACACAAACTGTGTGGTGTGAACTGTGGTCTGAGAAGACCGGTATAACAGACATGGGGAGATCCCGAAAGGGGGTGGAGTCCCAAAAGGGGGCGGTGACCCAAATTGGGGTAGTAGCCCAAAAGGGGGTGGAGTCCCAAATTGGCGCTGTAACCTAAAAAGGGTGGAGTCCCGGGAGGGGGCGGCAACCCAAAGTGGGGGGTGGTCCAGGAAAGGGCCAAGTTTGAAGAAATGACAGCACTAGATGACTCAGTGGGTATGTCTGGAGTACCGCAGTGTGTGTGTATGACTTGGTCAGAATGTGGGATATCCTTTCCAGATAGTGACGATGGGCCGCAGGTGTGTACCTTGATGCTGCATTGGGAAGGAGTCCCTGGTAGGCTGGACTCAAAGAGTCAGGTGACTCTGACAGGAACTCCACTCGTTTTAGCTCTGACCGAGAAAAACGTCAGAGTTCGCTGCGTCCACGGGGTCATTGTGAATTATAAAGTGGACAGAGTCCTGACTGAGATGACAAAGGGGGAGTGCAAAGGTTGTAGTATGCCACCAAACTTAGTGCATACCTTTGAGAGGCGCCGGGACTTTGCCATGTTTAAAGATGTGGGGCAGGGGATGGAGACGTTTCTACTGTAGGGCTAGCAGACACTGAGATGCTGACGCCTCCTAACGTAGACAGGCCAGATGTAAGGGCGACCGGAGAAAGAATTGCGTCAGACGAATTTACTGACCTGACGTCACCCGAAGGGTACAATGGTGTGAAGGAGAAGAGTGTGGTAAACAAAAAGAGCGGAGCTGACACATGGATAGAGAGTGCCTTGGGGTTTCACCGTACAATGTGGTGTGACTGTGACGTGTTGTTGCCAGTAGCCACCACTAGGACAGAATCTAATGCTGTGCTGACTGAAACTCGTGACAGGACTGGTGGCAAACTGATCGAGAAGATAACGGGAATAGAAACACAGTCAGAGGGTAACCGGGGGGTTCACTTGACTGATAGGGCTGACTCAGTGGTACCCTTTGACGATATAATTAAAGAATTAGTGGTGCGACACGTGCTGGCCAAAAGAGAACAAGATCAGGAGATACAACTAATAAAAGAGACAATGGAAGAACATGTCAAACAAGAAAGAATCTTGAGACATTTGGCCGAGCACAAGGTGGAGGGGCTCGAGAAAGAAGTCTTGGAGCACAGAGGTCACCTGTCCACCTGGCAAAGTGTGAACAAGAGCCTTAAGGAAGAGATGGAGGAACTCAGAGGAGTAGTAGAAGGTCTTCTGCAGGAGAAGAGCTTGGACAGAGATGTGCAGCAGCTGGGTCCGAGTGATAACAAGATGGAACTGCCGGTACCTATCTTGGCAAAGGCTCGCGAAGAGATAAAATCTCCTGAAGTTGGTGAGCAAAGAGTCGAAGAAGACAGTCACCCGGTCGGGTCAACTGTAGTGAGGGAAGTGTCCGTGGCAAAGCCAGAGTCTTCTGTCCAGGTAGAGAGCAAGACCACGACCTTCAAATCTGTGATCGAGGTACCCGAAGACATGCAAGAAGCCTGTGCGGAGGAAGGTGTACATGAGGCTTTCAAAGAGGCGGTCAAAGCGTGTGAGGTGCACTGGGCACCTGAGACTCGGCAGTTGGTGATAGTATCAGCCAGGGAAGATACATCAAACCGAGTAACTGTCCTGAAAGAGATGCATTTGCAGTGTCTACGTGTCAAACAATTGGTTAGGCAGAGTAATATGAAGGCTGCTCGACACCTAGAGATAGCAAGAGAGGCTATGGATCGGTTGGGTTTGAGGAAAGATGTGGTTCCGGTACCCAAAGCTCTGATTGGGAGAATTATTGGCAGGTACAGGAAGGTAATGCAAGACCTTGTGAATATCTCCGGTGTGGTGAGGGTGAGGATCCCTCCTGATGATGACCAGGTATTCAGGGAAGTGGATAGGATTTTCATCATGGTGGTTGGCTCCGTGGAAAGCCTGAGAGACTTTCGGATGCTCGTGGAGTATCGAGTGGAGTACCTGCAAGAAATTGAGCAGTTGAGGCTGGACCGTCCGCGAATTAATAAAGAAATACAGAACACCAGGTGGCGGCCGCCTCCAACCCAAGATGTAAGGACCCGAACGGTTCCTCCAAGAAGTGACAGGGCAGATGGCAGAAGAGTGTCAGCAAGGGGTAGATCGACTGGCAGGATGATGTTGAAAGACCATAGTTCCTGTGAGACGCTGACTGAGTCAGACTCAGACCAGACAGCAGGCTCTACTAAGACTTATGACAGCACCAACCGAGAGAGACGGTCAGTCAGAGAAAGATCAGGTGATGAAGCATACTGCAGACAGGTGGAGACTAGAGAGTGTATGATGACGCAGAAAACCGTGACTGGGGGGTCAAAGACAATGACCGGTATTATGACCGCTGGGAGCGGGGGAGGCCTAACGTAGAGATGAGGCCGTATGACAAATGAAGACAGTTCTCTCGACCTGGTGGGCAAGGTGTAGTGAGTGCCCAGTCTCGAGAGCCGGGGGTTATGCTGTGTGTTCAACCCCACAGGTTTGAACATTGGGGGGAGGTATGTGGTGCAGTGACCACTGTGTCTGCTAGGGGGCACTGTGTGGGTGTCCCAGGACAGCCGTATAAGCATTTCTATTGCCCTGATAGGTGTAGGATACTGAAAGATCATAGTGATCAGCAGAGGTACTGCTGAGTAGTACATTCTTTTACAATGTGTCAGGGAAGCCTGTGTGTGGTTGTGTGCAATAGGACCTTGGGTGAGGTCATAGCCATGTGATCACCTGTGGGTGTGGTTATGGACCATATAAGGTACCAGAGGTCTGGTCACATGGGGTGAATGCAGAGTCCCGATTGGTCCGTTTGGAAGGTCTTGTGTGGCTTCCTGCTTGACAGCACGTCTGGACGCTGGGACTAATGGTGAAGTGTGCCTGACAGTTCCCAGGGAGAGGGAATGAACATTTGCAGTGTAAAGCAGCATGCAAGGTAACCCAGAGATGGGACTGAGACTGTATAGCCTGTTGGCTAGATGAAACACAGCCTGTGTGACTAGGAGGGCTAAAGGGGAGCAGAGCTCCAGTGTGAAGAAACCCTGCTGTCTGCTATAAGACTGTTGCATATCGTGATTGGTTTATGATAATGAATAAACCTCATGGACTGTGATATTGCTTTATGGAAACCTGTGCCGGACGTGATTATTCGCTGCCAAGTGAGTGTCCCCTAACCCTGAATAACAGCGCTACCTCACACTGTTAACATCACAGGTCAGAGAAGTGCACACACGGTATATGGTCACAGAAGTTGGGCCCTAGGCAGAGGGTCAGCGTCCGTCTAGACCTACCGTGTGTGCGGCGTCGCTACTGCGGATGCCAATAGGAGCTGCAGACTGCAGTGCGGCGAGAGACACTGCTGCTAATCAACAATGCCAGGTTGCCGGTGCACTGTTCGACGCTAGCACTGTGGAGGATGCTAATGTGGCTTGTAGCCTGCCACTGGCTGGCGCTGACTCTAAAGCTAAGTCCCTATACACACTCGTAATATCAGAGGGAGGGGATCTTAATGAGTCCTTCGCAGGTACATGCATCCATCATCATTCACACAGTTAGCAACAAGATACTATACTAGCGCATGGCCGAGCGGCCATGCGGGCCTTTTATAGCCATGTGCTTCCAGGTCCTTTTTTGATCTCTAAGATGGACCACTCAGATTAGGAGAAGGACCTGAGCAGTGACTCCCGATCTTCAATGGGAGATCATCTCGTGAGCATGCCCAGTAGCGCGACGAGAGGACTTAGCCTCTGGAGTGGCTTGCTGCAGGACAGCCTGCGCTGCTATTGCTGACCCAGAGGTGACAGCAACAGCCAAACCCACAGAGCTGATCTGAGCAGAGCGGCTGGAACACCGGGATTGCTGTGCAGGCTCCTGAGCGGCCGGTGGAGAATGGGAGACTGCTGAATGCAAGACTCTAGATTTCTGCTGTGCAGTTAAAGGAACCTGATGCTTAACAGTCATTGGATATTTAACCAGGATCAATGTATTGACCTACTGTGCATTGCAAAAGTATTTGGCTCTCTGGAACATTTCAACCTTTTCCCACATATCATGCTTCAAACATGAAGATACCAAATGTAAATTTTGGAGAAAAATCAACAACAAGTGGTACACAATTGTGAAGTTGAACGAAATTTATTGGTAATTTTAAAATTTTTTGGAAATTCAAAAACTGAAAAGTGGGGTGTGCAATATTATTCGGCCCCTTTACTTTCAGTGCAGCAAACTCACTCCAGATGTTCATTGTGGATCTCTGAATGATCCAATGTTGTCCTAAAAGACTAATGATGATAAATATAATCCACCTGTGTGTAATCAAGTCTCCGTATAAATGCACCTGCTCTGTGATAGTCTCAGAGTTCTGTTTGAAGCACAGAGAGCATCATGAAGACCAAGGAACACAACATTAAGGTCCGTGATATTGTTGTGGAGAAGTTTAAAGCCGGATTTGGATACAAAATGTTTTCCAAAACTTTAAACATCCCAAGGAGCACTGTGCAAGCAATCATATTGAAATGGAAGGAGTATCATGCCACTGCAAATCTACCAAGACCCGGCCGTCCCTCTAAACTTTCATCTCAAATAAGGAGAAGATTGATCAGAGATGCAGCCAAGAGGCCCATGATCACTCTGGATGAACTGCAGAGATCTACAGCTGAGGTGGGACAGTCTGTCCATAGGACAACAATCAGTCGTACGCTGCACAAATCTGGCCTTTTTGGAAGAGTGGCAAGAAGAAAGCCATTTCTCAAAGATATCCATAAAAAGTGTTGTTTAAAGTTTTCAACAAGCCACCTGGGAGACACACCAAACATGTGGAAGAAGGTGCTCTGGTCAGATTAAACCAAAATTGAACTTTTTGGCAACAATGCCAAATGATATGTTTGGTGTAAAGGCAACACAGTTCATGACCCTGAACACACCATCCACACTGTCAAACATGGTGGTGGCAGCATCATAGTTTGGGCTTGCTTTTCTTCAGCAGAGACAGGGAAGTTGTTTAAAATTGATGGGAAGATGGATGGAGCCAAATACAGGACCATTCTTGAAGAAAACCTGTTGGAGTCTGCAAAAGACCTGAGACTGGGACTGAGATTTGTCTTCCAACAAGACAATGATCCGAAATATAAAGCAAAATCTACAGTGGAATGGTTCACAAATAAACGTATCCAGGTGTTAAAATGGCCAAGTCAAAGTCCAGACCTGAATCCAATCGAGAATCTGTGTAAACAGCTAAAAACTGCTGTTCACAAACGATCTCCATCAAACTTCACTGAGCTCAAGCTGTTTGTCAAAGGAAGAATGGGCAAGAATTTCAGTCTCTTGATGTACAAAACTGATAGAGACATACCCAAAGCGACTTGCAGCTATAATCGCAGCAAAAGGTGGCGCAACAAAGTATTAAGTTAAAGGGGCCGAATAATATTACATGCTCCACTTTTCACTTGTTGCTGATTCTTCACCAAAAATTTACATTTGGTATCTTTATGTTTGAAGCATGATATGTGGGAAAAGGTTGAAAAGATCCAGGGAGCCAAATACTTTTGCAATGCACTGTATATGTGAGTATACTACAAGATTAGTTGCTTTGTACACTTGAGTATTATGGGTATGAAAAGGATGACATAGTGTTCCAGCAGAGTAACATCGAGATTGGCAAAGAAATGGTTCAAAGACCATGAAGTAAGGGAGCTGATTTGGCCCCCATAGTCACCCAATAAAACACTTGTGGGTAGAGCTAAAGAAAAAGCTGTACACATACACAAGTGAGTCAACCAGTATGCACAAACTTTGAGAACGTGTAGAAGACACCTGAGATCAGAATCCGGTTGTGCTATAATAGAATCTGATCGAGAGCATCCCCAGATGGGTTCAGGTAGAGTTGAAAGCCAAAGGTTGATTAGCAAAATAATAAAAATAAAACTTTACATTTTTAGGAGCAAACCAGTATCAATGCGGTGACATGACAAGAATCTGCATAACTAGGCTTATGTAAAATAATTGATTGTCAAATTTATGTATGAGATAGCCAAGATGATTGTCTATAAAATAATTGTAATCTCATGTTCGTTCGAAGCTGTAGAGATGATGAGATATGGAGCTTGAAAGTCAAAAGTTCAAAACATTGTTACCCTTTTGCTCGTCAGTGTATATCAGATTTTAATTATGGCTACATTCGAAAAGAAAAGATTAAAAAGTTTAAAAGTATAGTTGATAATTGTTTTAACATAAAATTATTATCTGTACACAAAAGATGAACACATCTTATGACTGACAATATTCTCAGCAGTCTACGACATAATCAAGTCTCCAGTGTGGCCTATGACATCACACTCTCTGCTTGAGGTAGTTGTAGAGGCAGTTGTCTTGTAAATTGCACTAGTTTTCATATTCATCATTTACACGTGCCTTATTTTTATCTCACTGTATTCTGACTGCAATACCCAGATCTCATTTGGTTATAATGAACTAAACTTAAAACAAAAAAGACCCATATAAAGCCGTAATACATATAGTTTATTTTAAATAATAGATCTTGACATAATAATAAGTTCCACAATTTGATGTGTTAAACTAAAATGTTTTTTGTACTGAAAAAATCTTATAAATGTGCCCTTGCTGAGTACTGTGTAATGGAAGTGTCTGACCATGCTGAGATGCTCCAGTTCATGGTCTGAACATACTATAGCTCCTATCCATGTGAATAAGCACAACAGTAGACAGACAAGACAGCATGAGTTCACAGCTTATTCTTTCTGTGAGGTAAAACAGGTTTTGAAACAGGCAGGGAAATGTTTTACCTCACAGAAAGCAGCGTCTGCGATCCCATATTGTAATATCTGTCTACTTTCTTTTGCTTCCTTTCTTGGTCATGATGTGTGGTGTGTTCAGCCATGCCACAGTACATAATATGGGCACATGTATTTGATTATCTAAGGAATGGAACATTTTTTAACACATCCAATTGTGAAACTTATTTGCGTTCCAAGATCTGTTAAGCTAAAATTGACATTGCTTCTGGGACAATCCCTTTAACTCAGTAGATCCTTAGAGGGTCTATATGTTATGCAAGAAATGGCCAGTCTAACATGGGTGCCATATACAGTAGCTATCGGATTTAAAACTATGAAAAATGGTACATCTTCTAAACCATTTCCCTCTATTGTGGGTTGACATACACACATTAAATCGCTGTCCATCAAACCAGAGAGAACATCTTTTCAATTCCACCACTACATCTATACATATATGCATTATATCTATGCCCAAAGAGAAAAAAAAAGTTATACTGGAAAAAGCAAAAATATTTTGGTTTTATTATATTTAATACGTGAACCTAAGTTTTTTCATTTAACATTTTGTACTTGGACATATAAAAAAAAGAAACCAGACATGTAACACAATTTTAAACACAATAGTTCTAACCAATCTCATATATTATGGCTTCTTTGCTGCTTTAGACCTTTTTCACAGTGTCCATGTTAATAAAACGCAATATTAAAATAAACTGATCTGCTTCAGAATTCTAGTCATTTATTTTTGCACGTGTGTGACTTATTTATTTTTTATTTTTTTGGAAATATAAAGTCATTTTGTACTTTTGGACAGTATACCATAAACACATAATAGGTAGGCTTAATTTATTAAGGAAAAATAAAACATACATTCTCTGTGCTTGATTAGGTAGGGGTGTGCATCAACCATAGCTTAATCATAAATACTGTGCAATTTCCTCCGGTATTAGGATACGTTTGTCATGTCAAACCATGTGCTAAGAGATCATCTGAAGGGCATAACTTTCAATAACATATCTATCAAACAGATGAAACATTTATACATACGGTAATTACTAACAATCAATTGTAAGAATGGATGATCACCATGTGATTCAGATTGATTGGGAGAACATCAATGTAGCTTTTGCACATTCCTGCACACCACATTTACCAAGAAAGCTGAGATGAATGGGCCACCTGCACACTGTGACACATCTTTAAAGCGTTTCTTTAAAATCATATCAACTTTTTCTCTACAGAAATAAATTACAAGCGTACACATTAACATATTAATATTAGTGACGTTAAACTATGCACTCCCCCTACAGTGCGCATGGTAGGAATTTCACAGACTAAAAAAAAAATAAAAAAAAGGTAATGATATGAATGAAATACTGTAAAATATATATATAAAAAAATAATTAGAATCAAAACAATTTATTAGTCTACATTAATTATCCCATCCAGGTGTTAATTCTAAGCATTGATTTGAAGGTGAACTCTTTTGCTTTTGCCATGGGTGAATATTTAAGCAGCATCATTGCTAGAGTCATAGCAGTGATATGCAGAGCTGAACAGTAGGATGGCAGTATGTATTGACGTTTGTGCTCAGCAGCATTCATGAGTCTGACAACTCAGGATAGAGAGTTTCAGGCAGTGATTCTTTACAATATCGACTGGGTTCTGCAGACAAAAGGAAAACAGTCACAGAATTATTGATAAAATGCCAAAAAGGGATATATAATAATAAGAACTATGACCTATTTAGCCATCTATATCATATGTGTGCTATGGGAATTCCCTCCTTTGGTATACATGCATAATGTATGAACAAAAATGATGCAAATTTATAGCAAAAAATGAGTCTAAATGTCTAATCATACAGTGGTATTAGGAAGATGATTTTTGTTTTGACTCATCATAGATATATTATAGTCATAGGTCATTTTGGATGTAATATTGTGTTCAATGTCTTCTATGACCTAATGCACACTTAGGACATTATACTGCAGAGGGCAAGGTATATCATATGTGAGATCTCTAGTTCTAGGTGAAAGACTACAGAGTGCAGATGCATAATGAGAAGGTGTGCAAAGTTAATGAAAGGAATGCAGTTCTGTGAAGATCCATGATTGAATATGAGTCTGACACCTCTTTAATAAAAGAGGGATGAATATTAATCATTGATTACTTGCTCTACTGGGGACACAAATATACTTGCTAGCCTTAGGTTTATTTATTTTTTCTTTGTCAAAACGCACTGCAGTTTCCTTAATACCCCCTACCCAATTGAATCAGATCGATCAATGTCAGTCTGTGTATTGACTCTCAATTAGATGCTTCATCAGCAAATCGGTTAACTCAGGTTGAACTTCATTAACTGAAGAACAAATCTGCTGATTGATCCAATAAACAGATAGTACAGACACAAGTACATCTAACAAAGAGTTGTTCAAGGCTGTTTTGGGAAAATACAAAATCAATGGTTGGCCAGGAACAATGCCCCTTAAGCTGAGCTCTGGCATTCAGGAATATATTAAGTGTAACATCACTTACCTACCCTATCCAACCTTCAAAAATAATTTTCTAGTATCTGCAGCCATTAAAGGAAGCTTAGCTTACCTGTATTAACAGATCCAGACAAGTGCATTCATGTGGCATGGAGAAGAATATTGGAGCTAAAGTCATGATGGACAACTAAAACGATGAATTAGTTTGTGAAAGGCTTGTTTGAAGTCCTCATTTGACATTGTATATATTATTGGATTTATTAAAGAATTGAGATATCCAAGCCAGTTGAAAAAGTCAAAAATGGCAGGATGGAACCAGCAAGCGTCTTTGCAAATTGGCATAACCAATGAAATAATGAAAAATGGTAACCAACAAACGATGTATGCTCCAAGTATGATCCCCAGAGTCTTGGTAGCCTTTCTCTCCCTGGCTGCCATTATCTTTTTCTTCTCTAGTAAAGCATCTGATACTTTAACTTTCACCTGATTCAAGTATACTGGAGAACTTGTGTCACTTGACACATCTGCAGCCCTTGAGTTGGTTGAGGACACAGAAGAAGATCCTGGGGAATCGGTAATTAGATGAGCCCTTGTCAACCGTTTGCCTGTGCTCTTCGGAGATTGTTTCAGAATTCTAGACCTGGCTTCTACATAGATTCTCCCATAAAGAGCAATTAGTAGTAATGTTGGTAAATAAAATGCCCCAACAGTGGAATAAACAGTATATAGAACATGATCTGTATTGACAGCACACATCGTGAGCTCTTCTATCTTTGATTGACGCCAAAATAGTGGGGGCATTGAAATCGATATTGAGAAGACCCACACAAGTGCTATCATTATAACCGCCCTTTTTGGAGTCCTTTTTTTTGTGTACTCAACTGCATCAGTAATTGCCCAGTATCTATCCAATGCTATGACACATAAATGTAGAATAGATGCAGTGCAACAAGTAATATCCGAGGACAACCACATATCACATATAATCTGCCCCAAGGTCCATTTGCCAGTTACAGTATACAAGGTGCTGATTGGCAAGACAAGAATAGACACTAAAAAGTCTGTGAATGCCAATGAAGCTATGAGATAGTTGGCAGGCGTGTGCAATTTTCTGGTCTGATACACTGTTGCAATTACAAATGCATTGGACAATAAAGTGGCAAGAGTAATGATAGCCAAGATAATGGTGAGGATTATGCTCCAGAAGGTCAAGCCAGACTCCTGATCGTAGTGGTCCAGACCTGCAATGCAACTTGTACCATCATAGGAGTAATTGGTTTGAGAAACATTCACATTGTCAGCAGCTGGTTGGCACTGGGTTTGTGGTGGCTCCATCACGGAGTATGAACAATCTGCCAGCTTAGAGCATACAGGAAACCTCCAGGGGGTTTGCAATAACTACATCAAAGCTACAGGGAGAAGGAGACATGTACATCCCCTCATCAAGCAATGGCTGAAAAGTGGAAACTCCCTGATGATAGAAGTCTTCATCAGCTGGATTAGGTAGTCAAAATACAAATATGATTTGTGCTTATTAGGCTGTGTGTTAAAATGGCTCATAAATCCCAAAATTTAATAAAGAAATGCCAAAAATACAAAAAAAAATCACAAGGAGGCTGCATGAACCTTGCAAAAGAACATTAAAAGGCATGGCTCATAATACACCCTAATTTATTTTGACTGACTCCAGGTTTCACATCAGGTTCCACTGAGTATCCATAGAATATTTCAAATGTCCATATTATCACCCAATCTCAGTGGAAAAGATAAAGTATCTTATTCTATCTAGTTTAGTACAGCATTCTAAAGACTGCCTACATCATTCTGATAATATTGCTCTTTTAAAAGTAAAACTAATATTAATAATCACCTTATTTGTGATGGTACTAGTCATTCTCAGGCACAGGAGACATCCATGCTACATTCATAAATTAGGTTTGCATCCTTTGTGAATCCAAAAAAAAAATCACAGTCTGATGCCTCCCCCCGTGACTGCTCATTCAGGTTGTCCTGGAGAGACTACTGTCAGGCTCTTGTAGCTTTCATAGCCATGAAAGTTGCTTTTTCTGAAGCACTCCAATGAGGCAAAACTTGGGGGGAAGCACATGTGAAGGTGCTGATCTCCTGCAGACTTTTCCAGTAGTATAAGGGTCATTGCCTTAGGAGAATGCAATTGGTATATGCAAAAGTGGATCCCAACTTCCAGGAAGCTTCACAGATCCTTTGCTCAAGTTCTCCTTGCAGCCAGGTACCCAGAGCAGCTGAGTGATGCTGTAGTATGGAGAGCTGCCGTTCATTTCTCCGGTCTTGACTGTGCTCTTTATTTCCAGGCGGCAGCAGTACTACTCCTCTTAGTGCTGCAGCTGACATAGAGGCTGATGTGGGAGTGGAGGAGGGGGATGTGGGGGAAATGAGCACTGCAACTAAGGACTGGTGGAAGGGGGGGGGAGCAGCTGACTAGATCCCAGGCAGCATATTCACTCTGCATGCATGCTCAGTGTAAATCTGACACCATGCTTGTGTTATATGATTGTGATCTGCCTATAGTGACACTGCTACTATAACTGAAGAGATGAGAAGGCATAAGCAATAGTTCATAAATGTGATTCCTTGCAGGTTTGCAAACTCTTTCCTTCTGTTTATTACTTCTTCATCATTTATTAGTAAAATAAAAAAAAATGTTTCCTTATAAAAAAAAAGTGAATGTATCATCTGAGAGATATTAGAATGACACTGATGTGTTTAGAAAAGGTAACTATCATCTAAGAGATAGTAGAATGGCATCGATGTGTCTAGAAAAGGTAACTATATCATCCGAGAGATAGTAAAATGGCACTGATATGTCTAAAAAGGTAACAATATAATTTGAGAGATATTAGAATGGCACTGATGTGTCTTTAATGCACGATAAATGTATTATGTATCATTCTGGGGCTATTCATTGGATCTTCCCAGTTTTTTTTATACTCCCCTGAACCATCCTGTACTCATATAATGGTGTTATTGTGGGGTCATCATAAGGGATTCCCTCTTGAGCTTTGACCTGTGTACGTAAAGATGAGATTTGAGTATGGCATACAGGATTGCACAGCGTATAGAGATACCTTGTACATCACAGCCACTATGACACTCCAGACCATGCAGGTATACAAGCACTAATCTAATATGATGTGAGTCATCAAGGAGAAATCAACTTACATAAATAGTAGACTCTCCCAATAGAATTAAAATATTACTGCTTCCCTTTCTTATATGATAAAGGTGGGTTGAAGGGAAAAGTTACAATTTCCAGATTACACAGAAAAGTGTGCACATATTTGCGCCCGAGTTGGCCCTTTGTCATCCATAATAAATACATGTTGCATCTCATCATCACATAAATTGTGGTTAAACAGATTAGTTACTTGTTACTTACAGAATAAATTTGTGTCCTAATAGTCCAGAGAGTATAAGCTAGGTACTAAACATCAAGTGATGCATTTTCTTAAAAGTTTGTAGGAAAGAGACAAGATAATAACGAGGAACAGAGCTCCTGGCAACAGAGAGCCCTATCTGTTAGTGAGAGAAATGAGACATTTTCTGCCCACATGAGGAGTCAAAGAACAGTTATCCAGGGAGGAGCAGTCAGTGATTTCACAGTGGGTGTTAAATAGGAAAGAAGAATGGGAATTTTGGGACATGGCACAAACATACGGTAAGAAACCATGGGGAAAGCAATATCTTGTGAGCCTAGGTAGGGAGTTAGCACATCCCACTGACAGATGAACAAACTTATTAAGCCCAAAAGAACCAAACTCACCTGTAGACTTAGAAAGAGTTGAAAAACTACTGTTGTGGCAGTTATGATAAGACAATAGAAAAATTAAATAGGACAATAGCTATGAATTGGATCTTAACTGGGAAAATAATATTACTTTCTCTGATTTAAGAGCAAATCAGAGGCTTAAGAGTTTTAAAAAAATGCACAGTGGCATGTAAATGTTTGGGCACCCCTGGTTAAAATTATTGTTACTGTGAACAGTTAAGTAAGTTGAAGAAGAATTTATCTCCAAAAAGGCCTAAAGTTAAACATGACACATTCCCTTTGTATTTTAAGCAAAAATATATACCTTATTTTTCGGACCATAAGACGCACTTTTTTCCCAAAAAATTTTGGGGAAAAATGGGGGTGCGTCTTATGGTCCGGATGCACTTACCAGGAGACACATCCGAGGCTGATGGGCGGCGGTTTGGCAGATGATCGGTGCTGCGGGGGCTCCACCGACATTGGTGGAAATCCTGGAGCCCCTACACATCCATCCTGGGCTGGTGCGGCATTCTTGCAGGTGATCGGCGGTGCGGGGGCTCCGCCTGCTTTTTGTGAAAGGCCGAAGCCCCCCGCACTTCCATTGTTTTAATGCTGATTTGAGCTTCAGGAAAATGGCTGCCAGAGGCGGTGCATGCGCAGAGTGAGATCTCAGGAGACGAGATCTTGTCTCCCGGGACAAGATCTCGTCTCCCGAGATCTCGTCTCCCAGGACGAGATCTCGTCTCCCGAGATCTCACTATGCGCGGCCATTTTCATGAAGCTCAATTCAGCATTACAACAATGGAAGTGCGGGGGCTCCGGCCTTTGATAAAAGGCCGACAGAGCCCCCGCACCGCCGATCACCTGCAAAAGTGCCCCACAAGCACGGGATGGATGTGAGGGGGCTCCGGGATTTCCACTAATGCCGGCGGAGCCTCCGCACCACCGATCATCTGCCAAATCGCCGCCCATCAGCCTAGGATGGATGTGTGGGGGCTTTCACAAAATGGCAGAGCCCCCACACCAAAGAACCTGCTGCACCAGCCAGGGATGAGCCAGACCACCTCCTGTGACCCCACTCCACCAGCGCTCCATATCACACCCTACCCCTCAGGTAAGCTGAATAATTCAGACTGTAAGACGAACCCTCATTTGACGCATTAATTTTTTCCCCTATTTTTCTTCTGAAAATTTGGGGTGCATCTTATGGTCCGGTGTGTCTTATAGTCTGAAAAATACGGTATATATTGTAGTTTTTTACATTTTACAAATTACAAAAAGGAAAATGGTCAGATAACTTTGACCAACGTTTCAACTTTAATTAGTCTGGTAGGGTTATGGCTGCAGTAATACAGTAATTTTGACCAGTAGTATAGTAATTTTGACCAGGGGTGCCCAAACTTTTACATGCCACTTTAGGGGCCAATTCATCAAGAAGTTTTTGTCAAAAATCTGGCACAAAACTGTTTGAAATTTTACAGGTGTTATGCACAACTCGAAATTGTCCAAAATTGTTGAGAGTTTTGGAATTTTTATGTCAGTCCCAGTCAGCTCTGCCAACTGTTTGTAAGGTGGGCACCCCCCCTCAGACAGGATATTTCTGACCCAAGCCACCTGTTCAGCAGATCTACCTCTTTAGCAGCAGAGATGCCAAGGTAATCAATTGTTGTTCTAAAGACACATTTCCAAACTCTATAGTCCTCAGGTTGATTATCGAACCCTGTGAGACAGGTCTTAGTAAGTTGACGGCGAACCATATACCTTGAAAATTCAGACATGTCAATTTTCCCTGATTTTGAAAATACAATTGCTGGCCGAGTAGTGCTATTTATATGTTTGGTACTGTCCTGACAAAGAGGTGCAGGAAAGTTTGGTGTAGCATAAGCATGTATTCCATTAACTGGTTTGATGCGCATAGCTTCTGCCACATATGGAACTGGAACTATGTGGTTGTCAGGTGTATAGTAATTTGTCAGCATATTGACTTGCATGTGGGGATCTATATACGAAGTTTGCTGAGGTGCAGAGCCATGGTACATTCTTTTGCATGAAGATGGTCGAAGATAATGCTTTGTACTGACCTTGAATGCAGGATTCTAGACATTAATTGCCCTGTCATAGTTTCATAGTTTTAAGGTTGAAGGTAGACTTAAGTCTATCAAGGTCAACCTATAGCTTTACATGATGAACCAGAGTAAGGGTCAAACATTAATAGCTCCATATTCGGGGAAAACTTTCTTTCCGACTCGATATGGCAATCAGAATAGTTCCATGGATTAACACCCCGTCACAGAATCTAGTGCCCATAACTGTTTTTCAAAAAAGGCATCCAGATCCTTCTTGAATTTTAGTAGTGACTCAACCATTACAACATCATATAGTAGAGAGTTCCATAGTCTCACTGCTCTTACCTTAAATAATCTGTGGCTGGCTGTGATTATGATTAAACTTTCTTTCCTCCAGACATAGAGGATGCATGTCCCCGACATAGGTCTAAGAGTAAAAATATCATTAAAAAATTCTCTATACTGTCCCCTTATAGATTTGTACATTGTAAAATAATTGTCCGAAAGCCTTCGTTTTTCAATATTGAATAATCCCAAGTTTAATAACTTATCTTTGTATTGCAGTCCACTCAATCCCTTAATAACCTTGTTGCTCTTCTATGCATCCGCCCTAGTTTAGATATATCCTTCTTATACACTGAAGTCCAAAATAGTACAGAATATTCTAAGTGTTACCAAACTAGTGACTTGTATAGAGGCAAAACTATGTTTTAATCATGAGCATCTATACCTATTTTAATGCATCCCATTATTTTATTTGCCTTTGTAGCAAAGGCTTGACACTGATCACTTAACAGGAATTTGCCATCCACCCATACACCAAAGTCTTTTCATGTGACAATTATTTAGGCTTACAATTTAGCACAGAATTATATATTTTATTACATGTGCCCAAGTGCATTACCTTACATTTATCTACATTCAATTCCAAATGTCATTTCTCAGTCCAAGATTCCAGCTTAAATAAATCCTTCTGTAATATTAAATTGCCTCCTCTGTATTGATTACCCTGCAGAGTTTAGTACCATCTGCAAATAATGTAATTGTACTCTGTATGCCCCTACAAGGTCATTAATATATAAGTTATATAGTTATTAGGAAGAGGGCCCAATACTGACCTTGTGGTGCCCCAGTGTTAACTGTGACCCAATCCTATCACTGAGCCAGTTGTTAAACCAGTTACACACTTTTTCCCCTAGTCCCATTTTTCAAATTTTATGCACTAGCTTTTTGTGTGGCACCATATCAAATGGCTTTGAAAAGTCCATATAGACAACATCCACTTTTTTTCCCTGGTCCAGTATAGAACTTACCACCTCATAGAAGCTGATCAGATTAGTTTGACTAATTATTTTATGAGGGATAAAATAATGTTGATCTTGAGTCATGAGATTATTCTTAATTAGACAATCCAGGCTATCAAAAATATCCCCTAAAAAGTAAGGGGGCTTCACACATAGCGAAATCGCTAGCAACATCGCTAAAGCGTCACCGATTTTGTGGCGCAGCAGCGATATTGCTAGCGATATCGCTATATGTGATACTTACCTCCGACCGGCTCCCCCGCTGGCTATCGCTGATCGTGTGAGAACGTCCTGGGCCATTTCTCGTCGGCGGATTCCTGCTGGGTTTCCTGCTGCGTCGACGAGCGACGCGTGGACGCGGGCGGGAGGATGTCTTCATTGCCGCGTCTGACAGGTAAGTAACGACCGCCGACCGCTGCTACGTCGCTGGTGAGATCTGCCTGTTTGGCAGCTCACTAGCGACCATTTAGCGATGCACCAGTGATCCTGACCGGGTTGTATCATTGTCGGAATCGCTGGTGCATCGCTAAATGTAACGGGACCCTAAGTTTATTAAACTTATTAAAATCACCCTTATACAAAAAGCAACTTGTGCTAGTGCCCTTACCTGTCTCACCATGAATTAGAAGACTAGCGCTGGCTGGAGACATTTCCATTTATACTAACAGTTATTAATAGAGGCATCTATATCCTTCTATATTTGAATAGGGATAGAAGAATCTTCATATCTGTGTTGGATAGTATTATATTATTTTTGTGTATAGGGTGTATCTGTCAAGTCATCTTACTTGTTTCACCTTTGTTCATAATGAGTTTATATATACCTATACAGGATGTAATAGGGAGAGCCATTGATGAGCTGGGCCGCTAATTTGTGTTCTTTTCTTTAGAATGCCTACCTCCATGGCTTAAGTAGGAGATAAGCCCATGGATGAATTTGGGTTAAAGATACATGTACTGGTTTCCCTGTTATGTATCTTCTTGTACTTATCGCTATACTTTGTAAACTGACACATATTATTTTTATAAAAAGGTTTATCCATTCAGAATAACCCCATTTAGAGATACAAATTCTCATTGTGAGATATTTACCACACCATTATTGATGTTTAATCACCTATTTAGCTGGATATGTATTATCTGTTTTTTTTATTGTGCTAGTTCCTTTTTTATAGGCGTGATTATTATAAATTTAATAAATCTAGTTTTGAAAAAATATTTTTTTATTTTACAGTGATGTAGAATTGTAGTTTCTGTTGATGACTCATGCGTGAATCATGATAGACTTCCTGGTCCTACATAGAGCTTAGAAAAGAGACAAATTAACTGGTTAGAAGTTATATAATATGATAACTGCAATATATTAAGAGGATAAAACTTTGATGGGAGTACTTTTTTAACGAACCAGGAAATATGGTGCCTCCTCAAAATCACTAAAGTAGACAAATCACACAGCCCAGATAGCATACACCCCAGAGAACTGCAGGAATTAACTACTTTGATAGACAGACCATTATAATAATGATCCAGGATATCTGGCTATAATCTGTGTAAGAGCGCTGAAGATCTTGACGTGATGCCATTGTGAGGAGACTGTAGGCACGTAGGATGCAATAACGGACTGTACACAGACCAAGGGTGAAAGGAGTTTATTATACAGTAGAAACTCCATGCAGGGAGAAAACGGAGAAATAATATTTCCTAATACAGCAAAAGGCTAATGGGGATAACTTAAGGAAAGGGACAAGTAAAGCTGACAATACAATAAAATATGACTTATCATTCAGGCGCCAGTCATGGTTGAACTTCTCTCTGTGACTGGTGCTGCCTAGTTTGCGTCCCAGTGGGGGTCTGTCACAATCCTGAGGTAAATTATGTAGTATGTTTTGACGTAGGCTGTGTCCTCCGGTAGTCCCGACAATGGTGGCGAATCCTCGTGATACTGATGCTTGGGTCCAGTAGATGAGGTGATGAAGGATACATCCTTATCCTCAGCGGTGAGTGTCGTAACACTACGGAGATTTACAGCACTGCCCAAAGCACAGTTTACAATGGGCAGCCCGGTTCGCTGTGCTGAATCGACACACGCCTAAGTCCCATTCACAGACCTTGTCCCGTTCACAGACCTTGTCAGCACTGTCAGCGGGGATGGCTGCGGCAGCGTTGTCAGCTGTGTCAGCGGTTTCAGTGAGGGGAGTGATGTCAGCTGGGACAGCGGTGTCTGAGTGGTGCTCAGTCAACGGTCTCCTGTCAAAAACACTCTGCCATCCCAGGATCTGATCGGCTCTGCCTAGACACCTCTCAGTTGATTTTACCTCAAAGCCGTCCCATGCACCCGAAGTTCCTGCCCAAACTGTCTGGTCACTCGCGCGCTGCAGCTCTGTCCACTTAGCCACACCCCCTTTTCTCAAACACAAAGTACAGTCTGGAGTCTCAAGCTTTCTACTCTGCAATATAGGTGACAGCCCCGACAGTTCCGGTTCCTTCACAGTTAGTTCCTTCCCCTTACATTGTCAGACGTGCGTCATGAATCATAGAATAGAATCATAGAATCGTAGAGTTGGAAGGGACCTCCTGGGCCATCTGGTCCAACCCCCTGCTCAAAGCAGGATTCGCTAAATCATCCCAGTCAGATGTCTGTCCAGCCTCTGTTTGAAGACTTCCATTGAAGGAGAACTCACCACTTCTCGTGGCAGCTTGTTCCACTCATTGATCACTCTAACTGTCAAAAAGTTTTTTCTAATATCTAGTCTGTGTCTCCTCCCATTCAGTTTCATCCCATTGCTTCTAGTCTTTCCTTGTGCAAATGAGAATAAAGTTGATCCTTCTACAATGTGACAGCCCTTTAGATACTTGTAGACAGCTATTAAGTCTCCTCTCAGTCTTCTCTTTTGCAAACTAAACAATCCCAAATCCTGCAACCTTTCCTCATAAGACAGGGTTTGCAGACCGGTCACCATTCTGGTCGCTCTTTTCTGAACTTGCTCCAGTTTGTTGATGTCTTTTTTAAAATGTGGTGCCCAAAACTGGACACAATATTCCAGATGAGGTCTGACCAAAGAGGAGTAGAGGGAAATAATGACTTCACGTGATCTAGACTGTATGCTTCTGTTAATACATCCTAGAATTGCATTTGCCTTTTTTGCTGCTGCATCACACTGTTGACTCATATTCAGTCTGTGATCTATTAGTATACCCAAGTCTTTTTCACATGTGCTGTTGCTTTGCCCTATTCCTTCCATTCTGTATATGCTTTTTCATTTTTATTGCCCAGATGTAGTACTTTGCATTTTTCCCTGTTAAAAACCATTCTGTTAGTTGCTGCCCACTTCTCCAGTTTATTTATATCTTTTTGAATCCTCTCTCTCTCTTCTCTAGTATTAGCTATCCCTGCTAGCTTTGTGTCATCAGCAAATTTAATCAGTTTACCCTCAATTCCTTCATCTAAGTCATTGATAAAGATGTTGAACAATACAGGGCCCAGGACAGAGCCCTGTGGTACCCCACTTGAGACATTCTTCCAACTGGATGTGCAGCCATTTACGACCACTCTTTGGGTCTGATCATTAAGCCAGTTATGAATCCACCTAACTTGCACACGCATGCATAGAACCATGCGAGGTCTCTTCAGAGCTAGAAGTCCAGGATCAATGGGAGAGCACTGCAATTTCAGTGCAAGTGCAATATCAGAAGATGCCACAAGTACAAAACAAATGATGGTGAGAAGCGGAGTGGCATGGAGGTGAGCGGTGAATTGAGTATAAGGATTTTTTTTAATCTTTGATGTCCCTTTACAGTTATGAATTATGGCAGATGCTCAAAATTAACTTATCTCTAGATGTCAACTTACAACAAAGTCAATAAAATTATAAAGGCTGTGTCACAATTTCACCTCTCAGTGTGTCTGGGATGCGGTTACTGACTGCTCAGCAGTCTAATCTGGTACAGGGGCATGCTGAAGCTGTCCGTACCTTGACAGTGCAGTTGCCCAGTCTTGTGCAGGGGCGTGCTGAGCTGTCTGTGTTTTGATTGACAGCTTGGCCATTCAATCCTTGACAGGGAGGTGCTGGCTGTCGCCAGGTGTTAATTGTCCCAGTTGATTGCCAGGCTACTTAACTGGGCTTCAACCCCAGACCTCTGCCAGACATACATTCAGTTTTTATTTGGTTTGTCTTTGTGTGCCTTGTTCTGTTTGTTGATCTTTCATTGCCTGACCTTGGACATCGTTTTGACCATCCATCTGTTTAACCCCTTTGCCAAATCCGCTATCCTCCTGGTATTTAGACCTCAGACTGATACCTGAGTATGCCTTTGCCTCTTGCTTCTGTTTATGATGTACCCTCCTGGCTTTTGACCTTAGTCTCCTTGACTATTCCGACTGACGGCTTATCCATGTGAAGTCACTCAGTGTCACATGCTGTTAAGGTACTGTCACACTTAGCGATGCACCAGCGATCCCGACAACGATATGGATCGCTGGTGCATCGCTAAGTGGTCGCTAGTGAGCTGCCACACAGGCAGATCTCACTAGCGACATAGCAGCGGTCGGGGGTCGCTACTTACCTGTCAGACGAGGCGATTCTGACATCCTCCCGTCCGCATCCACGCGTCGCTCGTCTCCGCAGCAGGAAGCTGACGACGAAAAAACGGCCCAGACCGTTCTCGCGAGATCAGCGATAACCAGCGGGGGAGCCAATTGGAGGTAAGTATCACAGATAGCGATATCGCTAGCAATTTCGCTGCTGCGTCACAAAACCCAATGACGTTACAGCGATATTGCTAGCGATATCGCTTTGTGTGACGGGGCCTTAACTCTAACTCTACTGTACCATAGGTTCAGTTCTGACCTAAAACCTCCTATGTAGCTCAACTATGCACTACTAGTGCAGCATCCTTGATTATACAGCAACTTCAAAAGATCTTGTCATTCTCAGATGATCCTTCAGTTGCTCTTCTGCAACAGCAACTTACATTGGAACTCCCTGCTGCATCAACATCAGCTGTCTGCACTGCTTAAAAATTGCTCATGGACCTCCACACTATGTGAGGCATACCATTGTTAAAATGAATACATTGTGTGCACAATACATTGACTGCACAAATATTCATACATGTAAATTACAGATGAGTAGATCGATTTGCAGAGGATCAAGTTTGAGTCAGATTTTCTGAAATTAGCTGTTTCACATGAATTCAAACATTTTGAGATTTAATTCACAGTATGCAAAAAGAAAACCTTGCCTGGCACTGTTTCCCACACTACTGAAGCATCAGAGAGCAGGCTAATGTCCTTTTGCACTGCCATGTGGACCTCTCCATATTGCCCTGCATGCATGACATTTTGAAGTTCATACAGTACTTTGTACAGTGGTGGCCAGTACCTGGATCACCACAAATCAGTGCTTCTCAGTGGAGTTCAGTTTGTACAGCAGAATCGTTTTCCATGCCCAGAGTCAATGGGTAATTCTCTCTCCTGTAGATTTAAGCTCTTATGGTCATTGGGTTCCCTGTAGAGTGTAATCTCTTATGGTCAGCAGTTTTATCACTCTCTCTCCTCTCCAGATATTTATTTTCTGAATAATTACATGGCTTTAATATTGATATTCATACAAATTTATTTACTGGGTATCAAATATTTGGAGAAAATTTGGTGAAGTCCTCAAATTCATATTTCAAAAGAATGTAAATTCTAAAAAATGCACTATCCGTCTCAATGTGACTGTCTTCGGTAAGGAAGGGGGGCCTCAAACTGTCTCTTTAGCTAGTTCCTTAACTATCCTGTCTCTGGGGTACTCTTGAAGGCAGAGAGGCCCGAATCTCTGACCTTACTATGCTCCTGTTAATGTCCTAAGCTGTCTCCTCTACCAGGAGGTCTGGGACAGATATGTTAGTGTATAAACACGTAAGACAAACAGGGATAACAATAAGCAACGTACATACAAAAATATTCACCAAGGTTAGGGAGGTATAAACGAAAGGATAGTCAGGTACTAACCAAATAGGATTAGGAATAAGGAGGAAGGCATACACAGAAAATGGCACACAACAGTCTCCAGTAGCAACAAGATCTCCAATACTGCACAGCATCGCCAAGGAGCAAGGAAGCAAAGCTTTCACTGGCAAGACAGAGAGGGTCTGGCCAGGTTTTATAGGAAGCGTTAGCGACCAGATCAGAAGCAGATGAAATGGAGCTGCATGTTTCTGATCAGCATAGAAAGGGTTATTAATCTCTTCAGCACCAAAGGAAACCAAATTCATTTAATATGCGATCTAAACACAGGCTAAATGGAAGAACTGTGCTTTGCAACACACAGTGATCTTCTACCCCCAGATCTCACAGGTTGACCTGACACATAAGTGACTGTAGTGCTCCCACTAAAAAGCTAATGTTGAAAGCTGCATGTACTTGTGCACCTGTTCGCCTTAGTGCATAATAAGTTGAATAGACTGAGAAATAAGTGATATGCGCTAAAAACACCCTTAAATCTTAAATGCATGCTTGTGGTAAATGCCTATCTGGTTAATTATGTCGGTTCTGTGATGCATGCATGTGTGATTTCCCGTGCTGCATGATGATATAGTTGTGAAGGTACGTGGAATTTAATCCTTTGGATTATGCTGTAGCTTATGTGTAGTGTTGGCAGCGTTCCTGTGTGTCACGCTCGCCCTGACACTTCCTTGAATAAAAAAACTGATGCACTTTGTCTACGTCACGTCACTCAACTGAGGGGCTCTTCTCTGTGGCAAAAAAGAGAGAGTCCTGGTTTCCAAGGTATCATCCTCCTTTGATAGGGCTTACATCCACCGGTGATCCAACATTGGTCCAAATGTTGATCCATTTTCTTCTTGAAAGCAAATACTTCTACAGTGCCTTGCGAAAGTATTCGGCCCCCTGGAACTTTTCAACCTTTTCCCAAATATCATGCTTCAAACATAAAGATACCAAATGTAAATTTTTGGTGAAGAATCAACAACAAGTGGAACACAGTTGTGAAGTTGAACGAAATTTACTGGTAATTTTAAATTTTTACTGAAATACAAAAACTGAAAAGTGGGGCGTGCAATATTATTTGGCCCCTTTACTTTCAGTGCAGCAAACTCACTCCAGAAGTTCATTGTTGATCTCTGAATGATCCAATGTTGTCCTAAATGACTAATGATGATAGATATAATCCACCTGTGTGTAATCAAGTCTCCATATAACTGCACCTGCTCTGTGATAGTCTCAGGGTTCTGTTTGAAGCATAGAGAGCATCATGAAGACCAAGGAACACAACAGGCAGGACCATGATACTGTTGTGGAGAAGTTTAAAGCTGGATTTGGATACAAAATGATTTCCAAAGCTTTAAACATCCCAAGGAGCACTGTGCAAGTGATCATATTGAAATGGAAGGCGTATCATACCACTGCAAATCTACCAAGACCCGGCCGTCCCTCTAAACTTTCATTTCAAACAAGGAGAAGACTGATCAGAGATGCAGCCAAGAGGTCCATGATCACTCTGTATGAACTGCAGAGATCTACAGCTGAGGTGGGACAGTCTGTCCATAGGACAGCAATCAGTCGTACACTGCAGAAATTTGGCCTTTATGGAAGAGTGGTGTCATGATCCAGGTTGGATTATGACAGATAAATGCACAAGTAACCTTTTTTTTTTCCTTAAGCTGTGTGCTTAAAGATAGTTTTGCCCCCGGTGGCCATTAGGGTTATTGCACTGTGGTGGTTTCAGTTCTAGTTTTGCCCTCGGTGGCCGTTAGGGTCATTGCACTCTGGTTACTTAAGTTTAATGCACGTGATTATGAAACAGGTGTGATTGCTGGCTCTTACCTATAAAAGAGTTTCAGGTGGTTGCAATCACTGTTGGTGATAGTGGTCATTTCCAACCATTCTTGGTGGAGGAAGGAGCTAGAGAGAGTTCCTGGCAGCTCAGTCAGAGTCCTGGTGTGGAAGGAGCTAGAGAGAGTTCCTTGCAGCTCAGACAAAGCTTGGTGAAGTTGCAGCGATTCTGCAGGAAAGCTGCATTCTGGTGGTGGAGTCTGTTGCTGGGAGCAAGAACAACAAAGCAAAGCTAAGTGGTGTTATCACTGTTTGTGACTTCCCTTATGCGTGTTTTAGTGCAGTGGTGGGATTAGTTTCTGCACCGTCCAATTCATTAGAAAGGGCTAGGTGCAGGGCGAGCTAGGGTTCTTAGGTTCCAGCTCGGCGACAGGTGCGGAGCCTGTATAGGAACTGTTAGGAGTGTAGAGACTGGCTCAGGGGAGTGCAAGAGGTCTCCACGTTCCCGTTCCCTATCGCAGGGCCCTCCATTGTATCAGTTTCCCTGGTATTTTCCCTTATTATTTAAATTTGCCCTACTGGAGGCGGTGTATCCAGGGTCACGTGTGCCATAGAAATTCGCCCTGCTGGAGACGGTGTGTCCAGTCACACGTTGACCATCACAAGTGGCAAGAAGAAAGCCATTTCTCAAAGATATCCATAAAAAGTGCCATTTAAAGTTTGCAACAAGCCACCTGGGAGACACACCAAACATATGGAAGAAGGTGCTCTGGTCAGATGAAACCAAAATCAAACTTTTTGGCAACAATGCCAAACGATATGTTTGGCATAAAGGCAACACAGCTCATCACCCTGAACACATCATTCCCACTGTCAAACATGGTGGTGGCAGCATCATGGTTTGGGGCTGCTTTTCTTCAGCAGGGACAGGGAAGATGGTTAAAATTGTTAGGAATATGGATGGAGCCAAATACGGGACCATTCTAGAAGAAAACCTGTTGGAGTCTGCAAAAGACCTGAGACTGGGAAGGAGATTTGTCTTCCAACAAGACAATGATCCCAAACATAAAGCAAAATCTATAATGGAATGGTTCACAAATAAACATATCCAGGTGTTAGAATGGCCAAGTCAAAGTCCAGACCAGAATCCAATTGAGAATCTGTGGAAAGAGCTGAAAACTGCTGTTCACAAACGATCTCCATCAAACCTCACTGAGCTCGAGCTGTTTGCCAAGGAAGAATGTGCAAGAATTTCATTCTCTCGATGTACAAAACTGATAGAGACATACCCCAAGCGACTTGCAGCTGTAATCGCATTAATTTGTGGCACAACAAAGTATTGCGTTAAAGGGGCCGAATAATATTGCACGCCCCACTTTTCAGTTTTTGAATTTCCACAAAAATTTAAAATAACCAATAAATTTCGGTCATCTTCAAAATTGTGTTCTACTTGTTGTTGATTCTTCACCAAAAATTTACATTTGGTATCTTTATGTTTTGAAGCATGATATGTGGGAAAAGGTTGGAAAGTTCCAGGGGGCCGAATATTTTCGCAAGGCACTGTATTTCACTATTAGGACTCGCTGGTCTTAATGTATTTAATACCTCGAAAACGCATCTGAAACACCAGAACTCTCTCTTTTTTGCCACAGATGACAGCCTGTATTCGAGTGACGTCATGTAGACATAGGGCGGTATTTAATATTATCCTTTCAAAGAAAGTATTAAGTATTAGGGCAAGCGTGACCAGTCGGAATGCTGTTGACACTGCACATCAGGAACAGCATGAGCCAATGGATTAATTTCCACATACATTCATGACTGTATCATCATCCAGCATGGAAAATCACACACTCATGCATCATAGAACCGACATAATTAATCAGGTAGGCATTTAGCATTTATGCTTTTAAGGTGTTTTAAGCACATATCATTTATTTCTTTTTCAGTCTATTCATATTCCAAAACATCTGCTCAAATCTAATATTAATTCAATAAGATTTATAACTTAACATGTATAAATATATGTGCAATCAATAAAAAAAAATTTACACTATTTATTAATTCATGGCTGATGACACTTCTAGAGAGACAATGCGTGCACCTACTGTTGATGAAAATATTAGCCTCAGACCTCTCAGTAAATGTGCTCAGAGACTTTTAAAAGCAGCATCAATGTTTAATGATACAGAAATAGGAGTACATGATACTATTGGGATGAAAATTAACATGTCGGAGTTGGATAAATTGTCAGAAAAAGAGAAGTGAAAAATTTGCCTAATTGTTTCTAAAGTTTCTATTATATACAAGATTATAAAACAACGTTTGATTTGAACTGGTCGAAAAACAATCAGAATATAGATGAAAATGCGGTACAAATGTGCTGCTCGAAATGACCATCCAAAGACTTTCAGGTTGCACGTTTCATAACCCATTGGAATCTTCATTCGACCAAATACAGTAAAAGTGCGCATGCATGTCATATGCATTGTAAAAGTGTCGCTTGACCTAATTAGCAAAACAGAAGTAGGCTATAAGTGCAATAAAAAACAACACAACACACCAATCTTACTTCAAAGTTAATATAATAACAATGAAATGGTATGTATATCATAATGACAAAATTTGATGAAGAATAAAGTCTAAAACCTAATGGGGTGGAGCAAAAAGGACATAGGAGAAAGTGGGCATTAGCCCAATGGGAAGAAGTCATGGCTGGGACAAGAGCATGATATGACAATAGGGTTGTGGGATTGAAAAAAGAGCTTGTAAGGTATTGTGTAAGGGGAGGGCATTCACAGAAGGGTGGAGACATGCAAGAGCCAAATAGGATAGAACTAGGGGAAGATGGTTGGGTAGAGAGATAAAAGATTCCAGGGACAGATGAGTGGCTAGAGTGAATCAAAAATTCATTGAAAGATGGTTGGGTAAAGAGAAAAAAGGATACAGGGAAAGGGGAGATGGTAGAAGGAAAGATGGATGGATAGAACGGAAAAGGAGCTAGGGAAGGAAGGATATACAGAGTAAGAAGGAGCCAGAGAAAGATTAAGCAGAAGAGGGAAAAAAACTTGAGTAGAGGGAGAAAAGAAGTCAGGGAAAAAAGCATGAAGGAAGGGTGAAAAAAGAGCTAGGGAAAAATGAGTATATATCACAGAAAAAAACTGCAGCAACATGGTGTACATTATACAGTAGAGCTGAGCTTTCTTTATCTGAATAAAGTTCTCTGTGTGAGGAAAAACACTGGTGACACATCTCAGCATCATCTTTTCCTGTCTGCCTCTGTCTATTCCCTTCTCTGCTCATCGCTCCTCCTCGCCTCTTTATAGAGCATACTGGGCTCTAAACCATCTCTGCTCAGCATGATGGACTCAAACTGCTTTTTCACAGTGGATAACAAAGAATTGTCTGATTGGTGGGGAAGGAAGCTGATTTCTCTATAATATATTACAAAGTTTCTTATAATTGTGTGTACTATTAATTTATGCAAAATATGTTGCTATTATAATTCCTTACTTCCTTTTTAACCATTGTCATATATGTGGAGGTCACTTGACCATTACTAAGGCTGAGATTGCATTCAAGGCCTCAAAACACTTTGTCTGCAAATTGAGATTCTGATTTGGCTTTTGTCCTAAGTCATATTTTAAGGCTCATAAAAGGATCAATAGTGATTTGTAAGATTGCTACTTCCAACAGGTGGTGCTATATAGTTCAAGTTCTCTTCCTCTCTGAAGAGGCAATTTGCATATTAAATTTCCCAGAGGAGCATTTGACAGCGAATAAGCCTCCTTACCTTGACATGCCAGAGCTGGTATGTCAGTCTCCACAAGAAGCAACGTTACCCCTTAGACGTCTGTGTGATGTTGTAATTTGGATATGGGGACTTGCATTTGATTTTTCCCAGGGCCCCACTCTAAAACCGGCCATGACTTTAGCTCCTGATCGCATATAGAGTTTACACACATGGTCAAAATTGTTGGTGAAATGACAGAAAAACCCACAATGGTGACAAAAATAACATGAATCTGACAAAAGTAATAATAAATCAAAAATCTATGAAAATGAACAAATAAAAGTTAGA
Organism: Dendrobates tinctorius; assembly: GCF_039654945.1. NCBI lineage: Eukaryota > Metazoa > Chordata > Amphibia > Anura > Dendrobatidae > Dendrobates > Dendrobates tinctorius. Next base: position 2,605,432 of record NW_027361692.1, on the reverse strand, counting down.
CATTGCTTTTCAACCATGCTTCCAAAGAATTTTAAAAAAATAAAACTCATTCACCGGCGGAGAGGAATTATTCCATCAGGTACAGGGAGTTGCTAGCCATGAAGTTGGCCTTCTCGGAGTGGAGACACCTCCTGGAGGGGGCCTGGTTCCCCTTCCAGGTATTTACCGACCATAAGAACTTGGTGTACTTGCAGACAGTCCAGCGGCTAAACTCTCGCCAGGCCAGATGGTCCCTGTTCTCCCGTTTCCACTTAACCCTCCACTTTCTCTCCGATGCTCTCCCTCGCTCCGTGGTGTCATCGGAGGAAGAGGAGAGAGAGCTTCAGCTGATCATCCCATCCGAGAGCCTGAGGACAGTGGCTCCGGTCGCCCTAGAGTCGGTGCCTTGTGGCAAGACATTGGTCCCCGCCCATCTGTGACCGAAGGTCTCTCTCTTGGGCTCATGCATCCTGGGTGGGTGGACACTTTGGGACAAAATGGACCTCTGAGCTCCTGGCGAGGACATACTGGTGGCCGCATATGGCCCATGATGTTGGAGACTACATTTGGGCATGGGTCTCCTGTGCCAAGAAGAGGTCTCCTTGGCAACGGCCTGCTGGGCTACTTTACCCCCTGATGGTGGCGGACAGGCCCTGGGAGATGGTTGGCATGGACTTCGTGGTAGGTCTACCCAAGTCTAGTGGTAGCACGGTTATTTGGGTTATCACTGACCATTTCTCTAAAATGGTGCACCTGGTGCCTCTGTCTCGGCTACTTTCTGCACAGGGCCTGGCAGCGTTGTTTATCAAGCATGTCTTCTGCCTACACGGCATGCCAAACAAGATTGTCAGTGACCGGGGTCCTCAGTTCGCATCTCGGTTTTGGAGAGAGCTCTGCCTGTCCCTCTTGTACTGCGCTACCTCTCTGTGTATGACCCTCTGCCTGTGACTTGACTATTCTCTGCTCATCCCTCTGGTACCGCACAGTCCTCTCCGTGTACGAACCCTCGCTTGTCTGACCTGCGTTTTCCTCTCCTCTACTAAAGTTTCCCTGCAGTAGGTACATTACATCATCTGCAGCAGTAGGACGCTAAGCCCCACCCCCTGCAGTCACATGATCGCAGGTCCTGGGACTCCTTACTATTTTCAGTGCCACAGGTCCTGTCTGCTTGAACCATCACAACAGTATTGGACCCTGCGCTCTCCCATAGTGTGGGTAAGTCACCCTGCTCTGCATGACAGTTTGCCGATGCTGACAGGGTCCTGACATTAGAATCCTGACACCAGCTATAGCAATGCATGCTGGTCAGCAGCGAGCTACTCCAGGGACTAAATCCTCCTTTCGGCCCACTGAGCATGCCCGTGGGATGATCTCTCATTGGAGATCGGAGGTCACATGCTCAGGTCCTTCTCAAGCTCAGATTGGACCATCAGGAGGGTCAGGAAGGTCCCTGAAGGACGCTGCTATAAAAGAGCCCCATGGCCGCACGGCCATGCTCTAGTATAGACTCAAATTGTTATGGAGTGTATGATGATGGATGCATGTACAGTGGGGAAAAAAAGTATTTAGTCAGTCAGCAATAGTGCAAGTTCCACCACTTAAAAAGATGAGAGGCGTCTGTAATTTACATCATAGGTAGACCTCAACTATGGGAGACAAACTGAGAAAAAAAAATCCAGAAAATCACATTGTCTGTCTTTTTTTCATTTTATTTGCATATTATGGTGGAAAATAAGTATTTGGTCAGAAACAAGCAATCAAGATTTCTGGCTTTCACAGACCTGTAACTTCTTCTTTAAGAGTCTCCTCTTTCCTCCACTCATTACCTGTAGTAATGGCACCTGTTTAAACTTGTTATCAGTGTAAAAAGACACCTGTGCACACCCTCAAACAGTTTGACTCCAAACTCCACTATGGTGAAGACCAAAGAGCTGTCAAAGGACACCAGAAACAAAATTGTAGCCCTGCACCAGGCTGGGAAGACTGAATCTGCAATAGCCAACCAGCTTGGAGTGAAGAAATCAACTGTGGGAGCAATAATTAGAAAATGGAAGACATACAAGACCACTGATAATCTCCCTTGATCTGGTGCTCCACGCAAAATCCCACCCCGTGGGGTCAGAATGATCACAAGAACGGTGAGCAAAAATCCCAGAACCACGTGGGGGGACCTAGTGAATGAACTGCAGAGAGCTGGGACCAATGTAACAAGGCCTACCATAAGTAACACACTACGCCACCATGGACTCAGATCCTGCAGTGCCAGACGTGTCCCACTGCTTAAGCCTGTACATGTCCGGGCCCGTCTGAAGTTTGCTAGAGAGCATTTGGATGATCCAGAGGAGTTTTGGGAGAATGTCCTATGGTCTGATGAAACCAAACTGGAACTGTTTGGTAGAAACACAACTTGTCGTGTTTGGAGGAAAAAGAATACTGAGTTGCATCCATCAAACACCATACCTACTGTAAAGCATGGTGGTGGAAACATCATGCTTTGGGGCTGTTTCTCTGCAAAGGGGCCAGGACGACTGATCCGGGTACATGAAAGAATGAATGAGGCCATGTATCGTGAGATTTTGAGTGCAAACCTCCTTCCATCAGCAAGGGCATTGAAGATGAAACGTGGCTGAGTCTTTCAACATGACAATGATCCAAAGCACACCGCCAGGGCAACGAAGGAGTGGCTTCGTAAGAAGCATTTCAAGGTCCTCGAGTGGCCTAGCCAGTCTCCAGATCTCAACCCTATAGAAAACCTTTGGAGGGAGTTGAAAGTCCGTGTTGCCAAGCGAAAAGCCAAAAACATCACTGCTCTAGAGGAGATCTGCATGGAGGAATGGGCCAACATACCAACAACAGTGTGTGGCAACCTTGTGAAGACTTACAGAAAACGTTTGACCTCTGTCATTGCCAACAAAGGATATATCACAAAGTATTGAGATGAAATTTTGTTTCTGACCAAATACTTATTTTCCACCATAATATGCAAATAAAATGAAAAAAAAAACAGACAATGTGATTTTCTGGATTTTTTTTTCTCAGTTTGTCTCCCATAGTTGAGGTCTACCTATGATGTAAATTACAGACGCCTCTCATCTTTTTAAGTGGTGGAACTTGCACTATTGCTGACTGACTAAATACTTTTTTTCCCCACTGTATCTGGTGACTGACTCATTATGAAACCGCTACCCTTGATTGTGTTTGTTGTTAGGGTTTAGCAGTTAGAGTCAGCGCCTGTCAGTGGCTACTGAATACGACACAGTGCAGTCCAGCCTTCTGAACACTAGCGTCCGATGGTGTTGCCCACTGCAGGGCACTATCATACCAAGGCAAGTGACAGCCACGCCTGTGCAACGCCTTGCGCAACGTGAGCTTTTCTCGCCCAATCCTGGGCGATTAGTGGCGTCCACGTGAGTGGCACTGTGCACACTTGCACGTGTTATACTTAGCTGGCACCGCAGCTGCAGTGCTGAGAACTAGCGTGTCTAGAGGGACTCTAACCCAGTGTCCCTGGGGCAGAGTCCAGTGACTATACGCTAGCGCTCACACTGCCGAGCTCTGTCAGTACAAACAGGCTACGGCATTTATTATTTGGCGGTTGTGAGGCTCTGTGAGGTAACAGAGTCTGCCTCTGTACACACTGGGTGAGGTTAACCCCGTGTGTCCCTTTATTATACCGCCATATCATTTCCGCCATTACCGAGCAGCAGTTAACACCTCTGCACGGTGAACCCCAAGCTGCGAACGCATCTGAACACTATCTTTATTATTTGATGCATTCCGCCAGTCCCTAACAGATGCCATCCGGGTCTCCAAGGAGAGAATGAGGGTCTCCGTGGACGCACACCGGCGCTCTGCTCCGACCTTCGCCCCTGGCGACTTAGTGTAGCTCTCCGCCCGTAACATCAGGCTGCGGGTCGAGTCCAATATGGCTAGTTTCACATTTGCGTTTCAGGGCGCAGCGACGGCCGGCGCACGGCCGCCGCTAAGCCCCGCCCCTGCCACACCTCCTCCGGTAGCTCTGCCTACCACCGCATGATGCTGCATGCGTCCTGCATCCCCTATCTTTATCACTGGGGACACAGGCCGTGCGCAGTATGCATTTGGCGGCACATGCGTCCTTTTGACGGTGTGCCGACCAGCACCAAACGCAACCTGTTGCAATTTGGTTGCGCTCGGCGCACCGTCAAAAGGACGCATGTGCCGCCAAACGCATACTGCAAATGGCCTGCGTCCCCAGTGACAAAGATAGGGGACGCAGGATGCATGCAGCGTCATGCGCCGGTAGGCGGAGCTACCGGAGGAGGTGCGGCAGGGGGCGAGGCTTAGCGGCGGCCGTGCGCAGGCCGTCGCTGCGCCCTGACACGCAAATGTGAAACTAGCCTAAGTTTGTACCTTGCTACATAGGTCCTGTCAAGGTCCTTGAACAGGTTAACCTTGTGATCTACCGGCTGGCCCTTACTCCACACCTAGGCATCACTGATACCTTCCACGTATCCCTCCTTAAGCGTGTCCACATGTCCTGGTTCTCCGAGTCATCTGCCATGACATCAGGCTTGTCCTCAGACGAGTTTGAGATGAATGCCATTGTGGGGTGCAGGGTGGTATGTGAGAAAAAGCATTATCTGGTGGACTGGAAGGGTCATGGTCCAGACCTGGGAGCCTGTGGAGAATATCCACGCTCTGCCACTCATTGCGGCCTTTGAGTGTAGCGAGGCTCAGGGGGCCCTAGAGGAGTAATGTTAGGCATCAGGTTCCTGCCTCTGCATGCGAGGAAGCCCGAGTCTTGTCTTCTGCGGTCAACCATTCTGTTCCGGCCGCAGAGGAGGCTGCTCAGCCAAGGCATCGATCCCGGTGCCTTGATCAAGCTAGTGCTGTCAGGTTGGTTGCTGCTGACACCTCTGGGTCAGCTTTAGCAATCCAAACTAGCCAGCAGTGAGCAGCTCCAGATTCTGAGTCCTTTTTGCAGTGTACTGAGCATACCCATGGGATGACCTCTCATTGGAGGTCGGAGGTCACGTGTTCAGGTCCTCAGACCATCAGGAAGGTCCCGCTGCTATAAAAGTTTCACATGGCCGCTTGGCCATGCGCTAGCATAGACTCTTATGGCTATTTGTGTGAATGATGATGGATGCATCAAATTGGTGACTGACTCCTAATGACTCCCTCCCTCTGGCTGTGCTTGTTTGTAGGGTTTAGGATATAGGGTCAGCGCCTGCTTTTGGCATTGTCTTGCGCCACTGTGCTACCAAGTCACAGCATCTCTTTTAGCACCTCACGGTGCCGTTCAGCACAAGGCTCCGCTGTACCATATTCAGCCGCTGTATTCGCCAGTGCAACGCCGTGTGCAAGTCTTTCTGTCTCTAGTCTTGGTGGGTAGTGGCGTCCGCTAGAACAGTGCAGTGTGCACGTGGTGCACTCATAATTCGGTTACTATCTTTCTGGCACCGCAGTTGCGTTGTCGAGCACTAGTGTGTCTAGAGGGACTCTAACCCAGTGTCTCAGGTGCAGAGTCCTGTGACTATACACTAGCGCTCACACTGCCGAGCTTTGTGAGCATAAACAGGCTACGGCATTTATATTTTGCGGTTGTGTGGCTCTGTGAGGTAACAGAGTCCGCCTCCATTCACACTGGGTGAGGTTAACCCTATGTGTTTCCCTATTATACCATCATATAATGTCTGACATTACCGAGCAGCAGTTAACACCTCTGCACGGTGGACCCCGGGCTGCGAACGCACCTAAATACCATCTTTATGATTTGGTGTGTTCTGCCAGCCCCTAACAACTACAAAGTCTCTATATGGCCGTAAGATACATGAATAACGCTCTGAGGTCTCCTAGGATTGTGCTGAACACATCCATAGTAATGTCCAAGTTACCATAACCTATCTGGCTAGGGAAAATGGATTGTATCCAGATATATTCAACAGAGTATTTAATAATGTACAGCATTAACAGATGTTTCAAGCTACTTAAATTGTAAAAATTATCCAAAAATCATCCTTCTTGGGGACTAGTTTAGTTTCACTGCTGGCATGTATGGGTGTAATATTGGATAATTACAACCATGAAGTAAACGAAAAAATGTGTTTTTTGAGGTAGACAATTGCATTTAAATTTCTAGAATGTGGATTTTTTTGCATTTACAAAAAAATAAAAATTATGACGTGTCATGTAGGAAGCACACTTACCTACAAGCCATGGTTTTAAAATTTGCCTTTAGTAGCAACATTAGGACAGCAGGGTATTAAACTTCCCTCTTTGTTTATAGTGTGAGAATAATAAAAAAAGTTATTAAGATCCTTTTACTGCAGTTTATCACAGATCAATCAATTCATAGTCGCACTGACTATACAGGTACATAACATTACTATAAATAAAATCTTTGGATTATTATTTACAGACTCGCAAGACAGTGAAGACCTTGATATGGGTTGCGAGCTTGTGAATTGTGACCAAAATATTAACCAATACTCCCAAATAATATTATAATTCTGTGCACATTTTATTTTTACTGGGTGCAGCCAGACTCATCAATGGTGGCCTTGTAAAGTAGGGGCTTGCATCTCTGTTATGCAATATTAGAGTGCCGGGTAGTCTGCCTAATCGATTAGTAGTGGTGTGCAATAGGCTGTTAGCTGGACACTGCTATGTATGTGTTTGACTTGTGCCCTATTGCAAGCTTCATCTGTGTGCAATTCTAATACTAGGCAATCACCCCCTCAATGGATTGGTATGCTGAGAGTGGTTGTTTCATCAGTATTTTGCACCTGTGTCACCTATTTTTAATATGGCGGTATGCTACATCCTGTTTGCACATTTTCCTTTGTGACATTGGCTGGTAAATACCGTTGCCTTTTTGCTATGTTTATACTTCAATTATTTGGGGAATTTTTAAAGTTTCTTTTATTGCTTTGACTGTGCTTTTTAATTTACTCGCAAATTCAAATGTTAGGAAATAGATTTAACCCATTTACCCCTGAAGGTGGTTTGCACGTTAATGACAGGGCTAATTTTTACAATTTTGACCATTGTCCTTTTATGAGGTAATAACTCTGGAAAGCTTCAATGGATACTAGTGATTATAACATTGTTTTCTCGTGACATATTGTACTTCATGATAGTGGTAAAATTTCTTTCATGTGACTTGCGTTTATTTGGGAAGAAAATGGAAATTTGTTGAAAATGTTTAAAATTTTGCAATTTTCCAACTTTGAATTTTCATGCCCTTAAATTATAGAGAAATGTCACACAAAATACTTAATAAGTAACATTTCCCACATGTCTAGTTTACATCAGCACAATTTTGGAACCATATTTCTTTGTTGCTAGGAAGTTATAAGGTTTAAAAGTTGACCAGTGATTTCTCGTGTTTACTACGCCATATTTTTTAGGAGCCATATTACATTTGAAGTCACTAAGAGGGGTCTATATGATAGAAGATACCTAAAAATGACACCATTCTAAAAACTGCACCCCTGAACGTGCTCAAAACCACATTCAAGAAGTTTCTTAATCCTTCAGGTGCTTCACAGGAATTTTTGGAAAGTTTAAAAAAATGAAACATTTTTTATCATAAAAAATTGACTTAAGATCCAATTTTTTTTTCGTTTCCCTTGGGTAACAGGATAAATTGGACCCCAAAAGTCATTGTGCAATTTGTCCTGAGTAAACTGATATCCCATATGTGGTGGTAAATCACTGTTTGTGCGCATGGCAGAGCTCAGAAGTGAAGGAGCGCAGTTTGACTTTTTCAACGCAAAATTGGCTGGAATTGAGATCGGACGCCATGTCGCGTTTGTAGAGCCACTGATGTGACTAAACATTGCAAACCCCCCCACAAGTGACCCCATTTTGGAAACTAGAACCCACAAGGAACTTATCTAGATGAGTGGTGAGCACTTTGAACCCCCAAGTGCTTCACAGAAGTTTATAACGTAGAGCCATGAAAATAAAAAATCATATTTTTTCCACAAAAATTATCTTTTCGCCACCAAGTTTTTATTTTCCCCAGGGTAACAGGAGAAATTGGACCTCAAAAGTTGTTGTGCAATTTGTCCTGAGTATGCTGATATACCACATGTGGATATTGTTGTTTTTGTTTCATTACAGGAGAATGAGGGCTTCAGAGGAATTAGGCATTAGGTGAGTATAACTATGATATTTTTAAATAAAAATGGAAAAGTGTGTTTTGTTTTATTTCTAATAAAAGACTTTTTTCCGGCTGTGTCTTTATTTACCATCTAATTATAGGATTAGTAATGTATAGGTTTCTTATAGATGCCTCTCCATTACTAAACCATGGGCTTGATGTCATCTGACAATGCAAAGGTGAGATCAATCCCAAAAATATGAACTCCACTTACCACCACTACAGGGCACGTGGGAAGAGCCCAGCATAGCACCAGGCAGATGTGCCTTTTCTGGGCAGCTGCGGACTACTATTTTTAGGCTGCAGGATCAATATCCATGGCCCCTTACCAGCCTGAGAATACCAGACCCCAGCTGTGAGCTTTAGCATGACTGGTTGTCAAAAATGGGGGACCTAACGCCGGTTTTTTAAATTACTTAATTAAATAATTTTAAAAAACAGCATGGGAACCCCTCTATTCTTGATAACCAAGCTTGCTGAAGCTGAGGGCTGCAGCCCCCAGCTGTAAGTTTTGCCTGACTGATTATAGAAAATACAGGGGAGCCCACACTGTTTTTTTCATTTATTTATGTATTTATAGAGCAGGCATCGGCTGATGAATGCCCCCATCATCCGCTCCTGCTGTCACTGTTATTAGTGGAAGCAAGGGTAGGCTGATGGTAGTAATAGTCCCATCAGCCACAGCCTGCTGTCTCTTTTATCATTTAAATATAACTCTCATCATTTTCCCCTGCTTGCACTGATCACTGGCAGAGTAGGTGAGAATGATGAGAGCCGTTTTCAGCACCCAGCACTGGGGAACAGAGCTAACTGTATTGTTCTTCTCTGGCACCCATCCATGTGGTACTGATTTGGCACAGGGGTGGCATGCGGATGCCACACATGTGCCACAAGTATTACACACATAGAAACACAGACACTGACATCTCCAGTACCGTTTTTTTCCAGTAATGGAAATAACAGGATGTGTGAAAGAGACATTATAGCGGATTTTATGATTGACTGCTGTCACACACTAAAAGACGCTTTTACTGCAAAAAAAATAGTTTTTGCATCACCATATTTTCAGAGCTATAATTTTTCCTTTTTTGTCCAACAGAGTTATGTGAGGTCATGTTTTTTGAGGGACAAGTTTAAGTTTTTATTGGTTCCATTTTCGGGCACATGACATTTTTTTAATCGCTTTCTATTCTGATTTTTAGGAGGCAAAATTAGCAAAAAACAGCAATTCAGGAATTTTTTTGGGGGGGTTTATGCTGTTCTGTGTGTGGTAAAATAAAGCAGTTTTATACTTTGGGTCAGTACGATTACAGCGATACCTCATTTATGTCTTTTTTTATGTTTTGGTGCTTTTATACAATAAAAACTAATTTAAGGAAAAAGCTATAACTTTTTTATTTTTCCGCTGATGGAGCTGTATGGCATCTTGTTTTTTGCGGGACAAGATGATTTCAGTGGTACCATATTTATTTATATTCATCTTTTTGATCTCTTTTTATTCCACTTTTTGTTCTGCGATATGATGATAAAGCATTGTTTCTTGCCTTGTTTTTTTTGTGGTATTCACTAAAGGGGTTAGCTAGTGGGACAGTTTTATAGGTTGGGTCGTTGTATATTGTTTATATTTTTTTTCAATGAAATATTTATTTAGAGATAGAATATACAGCTCTGGCAAAAATTAAGAGACCACTTTCAAATGTTCAGTTTGTCTAATTTTTCTCTTTATAGGTATATTTTTGAGTAAAATGTAAATTGTTCTTTTAGACTATAAACTTCTGACAACATGTCTCTGATTTTCCAAGCAATAAATTTTGTATTTTTTTCTGACAAAGAAAAATGGTCAGAATTAAAAAAAAACAGTGCTTTCAGACCTCTAATAATGCTAAGAAAACAAGTTCATAATCATTTAGAAACAACAATACTAATGTTTTAACTTGGGAAGAGTTCTGAAATCAATATTTTGTGGAATAACCTTTTTTTTAAAAAAAAACAGCTTTTATGCGTCTTGGCATGCTTTCCACCAGTCTTTCACACTGCTTCTGGCTCAAAAATTTAAGCAGTTCTTCTTTGTTTGATGGCTTGTGACTATCCATCATCCTATTGATTATATTCCAGAGGTTTTCAATGGGATTAAGGTCTGGAGAATGGGTGGGCTGCCCGTGACATGGTTTTGATGTGGTGGTCTCTTAATTTTTTCCACAGCTGTATTTTGATTTTTTCATTATTTTTGATTTTTGAACAAAAAAATATTTTTACAATTATTTAATTTTTTTTCTTCTAACTTTTTTACTTTGTCCCACTATGGGACAATCATTTTTTGCAGGCTGATCACTTCTACTTTATAGCATGTAGATGCAGCAGCATCCCCATGCTATAGAAACTGTCAGCTCTGCACTGACAGACAAACTTGCTCATCACACACTGGGCATGATCAGCAAGTTTTCTAGGTCTGGTGACCTGTATGTCATCATGACATTGGGTCACCATGGCAACAATCGGGACCCCACATCACACTGCTGTGTCTCCGATCCAAAGGCAGAGGGGTTGTCAGCTCTCTGCTGGCTTCTGGAATGCTAGGATCGTGTTTGACTGCAAAATTTAGGGGGTTAAAGTGCCGGGAGCAGTGTGTGACTGCTCGTGGCACTTAGGCGATTGTGATGACATAATATTCTGTCCCTGGTCAAAAAGGCCCAGTGCACATGGACGGAATATTATGTATAATGTCAGAAATGGTTTAAAGCAGATCAATCTGTTGCTCTGTAGCTACAATTATAGCATACATGTATATTATTTTGAACAAAATTTACAAAATCAATTTTTCTACAGACCTATTCAGTAGAAATTCAAAGTATAAATAGGGATCTGCTGTAGCTGTATAGTTGTTACGCACATGGTTTCACAGACCAACGGGTCCAGGCGTAGCTTAGAAGGGGCGTAGCTAAGAGGCTTCCCGGTGTTCACTGGAGCTCTTGATGGTGGAGTCAGGCTTTTGCTGCAGGTAGCTGCCAGGTACGACTCCTAGGCATTCCCCTGGTACTGCAGCTGCTGAAGTACTCACACAAGGATAGGACTAGGGCTCAGTACAGACTACTAATTTCTGGATCCACTTGCAGAATGGTTACTGACACAGATTCGGGCTCCGTTCAGACTACTAGGTTCAAGATCCTCTGCAGAATGGTTACTGACACAAAGTCTCAGACAAGGCTGATTCGGAGACTGGTTGTAGCAGACCAGATATATGGGTGCTCAGATAGGCACACTTTCAGATACACAAATCTCAAATATTAATTTAGGGACTGGCCACACATGGACTGGGGGACGAAGTTCAGATCCTTGCCATGCTAGGACCAGTATCTTTGGGTTCAGGACTGGCCGCACCAGGACTGGGGATTTCAAGTTCAGGACTGGTCGCACCAGTACCAGGGACTTTAGGTTCAGGATGGGCCGCACAAGAACCAGGAACTTCGAATTCAGGATTGGCCACACAAAGATCAGGGATTTTGGGTTCAGGACTCTGGCAACATCAGTACAAGGGTACCTCACAGCTCACTAGGAGACCACTTCCTCCTCCATTGACTGTGTTGCTGGGCACCTAACTTACCATTAGAGGAGGGTGCTTTATATACAGGATGCCTCCAAGTTAATGGCTGAGAGTCTTCTTACAGATGTACTCTGTTACTAAATGCCTTCCAGACAACGGCTGGTGGCATTTTACTATGTGCGCGTGCATCCCCTTTAAGAGCAGGGAATCACGCATGGAGTAGGTATGCTTCCGGGAACTGTGGTTCACATACGACCAGAAAGCGGTGAGTATTGCCGGTGTCCCTACATGGAGGGGGAAAAGGAGCCATTCAGAATGCTGGCAATAGTCTTACAATAGTAATCACCACTCAGTATGTGACTCTGAGCTGACAGATCTGTGATATATTGCAATAAAAGCACTTTAAAAACTACATTTTTCACAGTTAAAAGAAAGGAGTGGTACTGTTAAAACCCTAATTTACGACTTATGTATTACTGGAAATGTGACTGCTGTATTTTGAAAAGGAAAAGCCAAATTTTTTTAGTTTAATTAATTTTAATTTAATTTTTTTAAAAGAAATCTCAAAAATCCTGAAAAGTAAACAACTGTTTACCTAAGATAGTATACATATTTATTAAAATAATTTTTTTAGCCCACTTGATTGCTGTACCACGTACAGGTCACATTTTGCTTCCTTTGCCTGTCGCAATCGCATTAGTGGGGAGGAAGCAAAGTGCATAACGGGGTACATGTCACTCTACTCAAACTCGGCAGGATGATGTAATCCCTGTGACCGAAATACAATCTCTTCAGTGCCTTTGGATCTCCAAATTAATAACATTTGTTTTACACTCACTCAGGATATCAATACAGCACAGCCTTGTACGATGTATCCAGGATTTCTGGTTTATTAGCACATGTAGGCACTTTAAACAGTCTCACAGACAAAGGAAAAGGAAAAAATCTTCCTGAACTAGGAGCCTATAGTAACATTAAGGGCATGAATACTAATGTGAATATTCCTCGCCCATCAGTGTTATTTGATCACCATTACACACAAGTTACAAGACAAAATGGATACCACAGTCACAAAATAGAATCTATTCTCTTAACATCTCTTACAGTGAAAACATCAATAGGATTAAGTGCTCTCAGTCCTGCTCCTCCACCTCCATAATACTCCAAATAGTGGATTTTTTTGGAACAAATGAAAAGTCAGCCTTTGCTCTCAGAAGAGATGGTGTTAGAGGAGAAGGAGAACACCATTCTAACACCAATTTGTGTCAAAGGATGTGCAAGCCAGGTTAGTAGCAATGCTGTTTGTGGTATTATTACTCTGAGCTAGTGCAAATACCAGGGTGGGAATCAGCCGCAAGGTGCAAGCTGCGTTCCTGGCCATTTCACATATGGAAGAACTTGTCAGCCAAAAATGATCATGGTGATGATGATGATGATGATTATGTGATGAAAAAAACTTGAGAACCAGATAGGGTTAATGAGGATGTGGGGTCATCTCATCAGAGGAGGTAGTTGGCATCAACAATTCACAGCACAAAAGATGTGCATCAAAAAGGTCCTCTGAGGCCAAATTAGTTTTTCTGTGGTCAGCTCTGGAGCTATTGATACTGCTTATGCTGTTGGTGGAAGAGACTCTGCAACACACGAAAGGTCTGATTGCGGAGATGGTATGCTGACTTGTATGGGAGTTATTTTGCATATTTCCACCAGATGATTCTCTAGCACTCTGCAAACTATGCAAGAGTAAAAGAAACTATGAATGTTCCAGCTTGTATAGACTAGGAACTACAGCTTTCCAGCATATGAAGTAACATCAGCTGCTAATTTAACAAAGTGAAGCCTGTTATCAATCATAGCATGCCACAAATTGTCCACTTCTTCTTTATTCTATCCCTGTATTTATGTCAGGTAAGCCAAACCCTAAGTAGTACATGATTAGTGTCATAATCACCACCATCATCAATGTAATTTTCGCCTACTGTGTGTTGCACTCTTAATGCATCTTTTCCTTCTCTGTTGCAACAGCAAATATCCATCCCATTTGAGGTTGCGGAAACAAGTGTACTTTCCCAGTCTTCTGCTCATATGTCAAGTTGTTGGTGTGCACTCGCTACTTTATTAGCTTGTGGATTCTGCTGCCTTGTGAAATATGATGGCATACCCTCAGCCTTGCTGGTAGATACCAAGCTGCCATTATTTTTCACAGAAAAGAGTGCCCACTCTTTGTTCTCTCACATTAAAGAACATAGGCCACTCTTTGGATGTGTCTTTAACCTTCAAAGTGCACTGCATTTAAGAAACCTGGAGCAATAAATATGGTCAGGGCAATACATGAGTTGTCCAGCTGACTTAAAAGTTTTCAGTGGCAGAGATGCACCACTCTATCAGGGAATGTTGATGAGGCTGCTAAGACTGGAAGCTACATTTTTTTTGAGGGCGGTTATTTCCTCCTATGTCTCTTCCGGATCCTGTTCAAGTGACCCCATATCCAACAGCCACAGGGCACATTGTTCATTCCACATATCAACCACTATTATTTTTGCTCATGCAAGGCAAAACACTGCCAAGCACTTTTAGTGCTTGAAACCTTGAGGAAGAAAAGCTTGCTTCAAGTAGCAACTTGCCTTCTGGACTGTGATTTGGAATTGTAATGAGTGAGAATAACCATGAACTTTCTGGCATCTTTACTGTTAGGAGGAAAAGTAACTCAAGCTTTATGCATGTCCCACGTACTGAATTTAAAAGTGTGACATTTCTTTCACAAATATACGTGCTTGAGGGGGGTGGCAGATATGCACAGAAAAGTATCAGTCCATTTCAATAGCTCTTATGTGGATGTAATTCCACTAATATTTATCTAGGAAAAAACACTCACTAGCCCCCACAGGGGGATGGAGAAAGAACATAAATTTGCAACTGTTCAGCATCACCCCAAAGGTCTATGTCACATGCTGCAAAATTTGAAGGGGCAGGAGGAAGAGTAGGAGGAGGATGATCATCAGTCTGTGTAAGTGAAGGGGGACATAGTCTTGGTGCTTGCAGGGGACAGCTTAGAGTGAAAATGATTTTGGCGAAATAGCTGGCCGTAATGTAAGGGGGTGAAGCACCGAAGGAGCCGAAGGGGAGTTGCCTTCCTAGCTCCGTGCCCGGAACCATCGAGCAGGGCGTTAGGTTCCCCGGGGGATGCTTTAGGGAACTGTACTAGAACCAGGAACAGGAAGAGGGCAGGACTGGGAGTGGGAGAATTGTGCATGCTTGCACCAGTGCCGCGCAGGGACGGGAGCAGAGAGGACGCTGACACAGAAGGGGAGAGGAGACGGGTGCAGCGACTGAACACTGAGGGAACGCAGACACAGGTGGTGAGCACCGAGCATGAGACTGAGTACGAGAAGCCTGTCACTGCACCGCTAGGAGGGCTGGTCGCCCCCCTCCTTGTAGAGACTGTGTCACACTGACAGACCACGTACCTTGACAAGACGCTCCCCTGCAGAGAGACCCTGCCTTACCCTGAGACATTTCCCTGTGACCAAGTGACCTACTGTAACGTGACACTGACCTGCCAAGAGAGACTGTCCCAGGCAGAGCCCCTGACCCTGGTGAGAGAACGCCTCTGCCGCAGCAGAGGGAAGGACCTTGAGTACAGGGGATACCACCAGCCGCATACCCCTTTGGCTCCCACGTTAACCCCCCCCATATTCCAGCTGGACTATACCGAGGACCCCAGAGACAGAGGACATCAAGCACCGCTTGTGCCTCGGTGCGTACATGGGAGAAGAATGATCTCTGCAATCAAGATCTCCAGGAACTGATAAGTTTCTTCCCCATAAGAGAATAACTTCTTGTTGTTTTGCACCTCTGATATTCCTCCAGTTTCTGATATAACCTTTTACAGCATTTTCTCTGTTATACTGTATGTTTACCAGAATTACTCCCTGTAAATAAGCCTCCCCTTTTACTGTTAGTGTGCCTGCTCCATGGTGACATATATGCCTCCTGCACGTTATTACACTGACAACAAACTGTTGCAGTGGGGTGATGAAAATGAAACAAAGGGACCATCTGTTGTGCTGCCAAGCATGGAAAGCTGTATGTTGCAATATCTGGAGAAGAAAAAATAGAGGCACCAATTGGATAGATTTTTAAATGGATCTCTTCAGGGTGGTGCATAGTCATAGCCTGTATGAATAAACCAACAGGAAGAACAAGAAGAATTGCAGCATTCACCCGATCCTTGATGATATATTTCTTTTTTCCATTACATGGATAACATCATAAGGTGTGGTTATGCAAGTGGCAGGTGTGCGGGGCTGTGCGGGGGTATGCGGGGCTGTGCGGGAGTCTGTGCGCGCGTCTGTGCGGGTGTCACGTCTGCCATGTCTGTTTGTCTCAAGAATTCCTGGAGCAATGTGCATGCGCATGCTTTGTCTGCTGTCCTGCATGTCCCCTAGAGCAGTGTGCACACTCACCTCATGTCTGAGCTGCAGGATGCCTGCGTTTCTGCTCTGCCTTCTGTGATCTTCTCGTCATGTCTGGAGTCCTTGATCATGTGACATTTCTTAAGATCCTGCACTGTCTGGTTCTGCAATCATCTCGTCATGTCTAGAATCCCGGATCATGTGTTCTTCCTAGGATCCTGCACTGGTTGGTTCGGTGATCATCTCGTCATGTCTGAAACCCTGATCATGTGACGTTTACTAAGATCCTGCACTGTCTGGTTCTGCTATCATCTCGTCATGTCTAGAATCCCGGAAGAGCTCCCCTGGTCCTAACCTGGAGGAGGAGGTGCTATGCCCTATATCAGGCCGCCTCTTCCTATGCTCAGGGCTTGATTATTGTGTGGCTTCCCTGCATGGCTGCTTGGTCTGTGGGGTTGCTCCCTCTATTCTGTGCCCTTGCACTCTGCCCTGTCGTGCGTCTCTGCACACGCTCCGTGCTCGTATTCCGTCTCTTGTCTTGTGCCATGTTTTTTGTTGTCTCTAGTGCCATGTCTTGTCTTTGTCATGCTTTGACTTGTAGTCCTTCCTGTGTTCTCTGCCTCGCCTGTTTTGCCATGTCTTGGTTTAGCTATGCTTTGACTTGCAGTCCTTCCTGTGTTCTCTGCCTCTCCTGTTTTGCTATGTCTTGCTTTTGCTAAGCTTTGACTTGTAGTCCTCCCTGTGTTCTCTGCCTTGCTATTCCTTGCTGTCATGTCCGCCATGTTTGTCATGTCTGCCATGTCTGTTTTGTCTCAAGAACTCCTGGAGCGATGTGCATATTTTGTCTGCTGTCCTGCATGTTCGCTAGAGCAGTGTGCACACTCACCTCATGTCTGAGCTGAAGGATGCCTGCGTTTCTGCTCTGCCTTCTGTGATCTTCTCGTCTTGTCTAGAGTCCCTGATCATGTGTCCCTGCCTGGATCCTGCACTGTCTGGTTCTGCAATCGTCTCGTCATGTCTGGAACTCTGATCATGTGACTGTGCTCTGTTATCCTGTGGATCTGAACCCGGAAGTTCTCCCCTGGTCCTGACCTGGAAGAGGAGGTGCTATGCCCTATATCAGGCCGCCCCTTCCTTTGCTCAGGGCCTGAGTATTGTGTGGTGTCCCTGCATGGCTGCTTGGTCTGTGGGGCGCTCCCTCTATTCTGTGCCCTTGCACTCTACTCTATCGTGCATCTCTGCACACGCTCCGTGCTCGTATTCCGTCTCTTGTCTTGTGCCATGTCTTGTGTTGTCCTTCGTGCCATGTTTTGTCCCTGCTCTGCTTTGCCTTGTAGTCCTTGTTTGCTCTGCTTCTGTTCCGTGTTTCTGTCCTCGTGTCATGTCTTGCTCTGCTTTGTGGCTTCAGGTACCCTGCCTCTGTCTCTGTCCCTGGCGTGCCTCTCTGCACGCGCAGGACTCTGCCTCGCCTGTCCCTGGCGTGCCTCTCTGCACGCGCAGGACTCTGCCTCGCCTGTCCCTGGCGTGCCTCTCTGCACGCGCAGGACTCTGCCTCGCCTGTCCCTGGCGTGCCTCTCTGCACGCGCAGGACTCTGCCTCGCCTGTCCCTGGCGTGCCTCTCTGCACGCGCAGGACTCTGCCTCGCCTGTCCCTGGCGTGCCTCTCTGCACGCGCAGGACTCTGCCTCGCCTGTCCCTGGCGTGCCTCTCTGCATGCGCAGGACTCTGCCTCGCCTGTGTACCTTGTCTAGTCCCAAGGTCCTTCCTTGGCCCGGCTCTGGGCTTCGGCCTACGCTCCGCTGCTAGACTGTCCCTGGCATGCTCTTTGCATGCGCAGGTCTCTGCCTTGTTCTTTGTATTGTTCCTGATGTTTCGTGCGCCCTTGCACTTTTCGCACTAGGCTTTGCCGTACTGTCTGTACGTGTCTCTGTCCAGTGTCTTTGCCTAGCCCTGCCTTGTGGCTCCGTGCCTCCGTGCACGTGCCTGGTCGTCTGTGCCTGCCTGGTGTGCCTCAGCCGTGCCACCTCTAGTCGTGCTCGCCTGTGTGCCTCAGCCGTGCCCCGTCCAGTGCTGTAGTGGTCTGGCTGCGTGGCCCTGCGGCGGTGCCGCCTCTAGTCGTGCCCGCCTGCAACTGCCATCGTCAGTACCACCTGCTGGCGCTCCCAGCCGTGGTCTCCGTGCTCCCTTGCACTCACGCTGGTTCTCGCACTGTGCCTTTTCGTGCTACTCTTGCACAACTCTTTGTTAACTTTGCTCTGCTCTGATCCCTGTCTTGCCTGGTCCTTGAACCCTGTTCCTGGCGTGCCTCTCTGCACGCGCAGGACTCTGCCTCGCCTGACCCTGGTGTGCCCTTTGCACGCTCAGGACTCTGTCTCGTACCTTGTGCCTTGGCGTGTCTCTTCACACGCACTCTGTCTCGTACCTTGTGCCTTGGCGTGTGTCTACACTCGCACTCTGTCTCATGCCTTGGCGTGTCTCCACACACGCACCCTGTCTTGTCTGTGAACCCTGGCATGTCCCCTACACGCGCACCTAGCCTTGAACCCTGGCGTGTCCCCTACACACGCACCTTGCCTTGCACCTAGCCTTGAACCCTGGCGTGTCCCCTACACACGCACCTAGCCTTGGACCTTGGCGTGTTCCCTAACACGCACCCTGCTTGGACATCTGTCGAGCCTCCTTGCCTGGAACCTGGTTTGCCTGCCGGATGCCCGGAACCTGCCGATCGCTGCCAGAGATCATGAGCTGGATGACTGCGGCCTGACGTCCGGAGCTGATGACCGCAGCCTGATGCCTTGATGATGTCGATCGTTGCCAGCAGTCTGGAGTCCGATGCCATTGTGCCGTTACCAGTACCTAGGCGTGCCACCTGGCACGTACCATACTATGGACCTTGGCATGCCCACGCGCGCTCCTTGCACGTTTTGCTTGTTTACACTGTATGTGATCCTGAGTTATTCTAATGACGTTACCTTGCACCTACGTCTTGTCTCGTCTTGCTTCCTGCTCGTCCTTGTCGTCAGACACTCGTCTAGTGTCCCCTGAGCGGGCCGTCTGGTCCCAGCAGTCGTGGTGGCTCACCCCCTTGGTCTTGCCCCTGACACTCCCTGTATAGGGGGTGGATTCTCACAAGGTAAGCTCGCCCTCGGTGGGTGGGTGCCATGACCCAGAGGGTCCACTCACAAAATGGGCTCAGCAGGAGCTGAGTCCATCACACTTGCTTTGTGTTCCTCCCTATGGTCTCTCTCTTTGCTTGCTCTGCCTCGCTCTCTCCTGTGGCGCCCTGTAGTGCTCCCTGGCACACGCACCATTTCTCCTCTCCTTAGTGCTCGTTTCTATGTCTAGTCCCAAGGTCTTCCCTTGGCCCGGCTCTGGGCTTCTGCCTACGCTCCGCTGCTAGACTCTGTCCTCGCTCTGACCTGGCTCTGTTTCTGCTTGTTCCCTGCCTTGTCCTTGCATTGAACCCCGGCGTGGGTTCCCCTTGGCCGTCTCCTGTGCCGTGGTAAGTGCCACGTGTTTGTGTACAGCCGTGTGCACTGGCCAGCACGCAGCCCTTCCGTGTGCCCTGGCGTGGCTCCTAGCACGCACCCTGCCTTGAACCCTGGCGTCGCTCCTAGCATGCACCCTGCCTTGAACATTGGCGTGTCTCTACACGCACTCTGTCTTGTAACTTGGACCCTGGCGTGTCTCTACACGCACTCTGTCTTGTGCCTTGGCGTGTCTCTACACGCACTCTGTCTCGTACCTTGTGCCTTGGCGTGTCTCTACACGCACTCTGTCTTGTGCCTTGGCGTGTCTCTACACGCACTCTGTCTTGTGCCTTGGTGTGTCTCTACACGCACTCTGTCTTATCCTATGCTTTGGCGTGGCTCTACACACGCACTCTGTCTCGTTTGTGAATCTTGGCGTGTCCCCTACACACGCACCTCGCTTTGAACCCTGGCGTGTTCCCTACACATGCACCTTGCCTTGCACCTAGCCTTGAACCCTGGCGTGTCCCCTACACACGCACCTTGCCTTGCACCTAGCCTTGACCCCTGGCGTGTCCCCTACACACGCACCTAGCCTTGGACCTTGGCGTGTTCCCTAACACGCGCCCTGCCTGGATATCTTCGTGCCTCCTTGCCTGGACCCTGGTTTGCCTGCCGGATGCCCGGAACCTGTCAATCGCTGCCAGAGATCACGAGCTGGATGACTGCGGCCTGACCTCCGGAGCTGATGTCCGCAGCCTGATGCCTTGATGATGTCGATCGTTGCCAGCAGTCCGGAGTCCGATGCCATCATGCCATTACCTGTACCTTGGCGTGCCACCTGGCACGTACCATGTTATGGACCTTGGCGTGCCCACCCGCGCACCTTGCACGTTTTGCTTGTTTACACTGTATGTGATCCTGAGTTATTCTACTGAAGATACCTTGCACCTACGTCTAGTCTCGTCTTGCTTCCTGCTCGTCCTTGTCGTCAGACACTCGTCTAGTGTTCCCTGAGCCGGCCGTCTGGTCCCAGCAGTCGTGGTGGCTCACCCCCTTGGTCTTGCCCCTGACACTCCCTGTATAGTGGGTGGATTCTCACAAGGTTAGCTCGCCCTCGGTGGGTGGGTGCCACGACCCAGAGGGTCCACTCAAAAAATGGGCTCAGCAGGAGCTGAGTCCGTCACAGCGGGGCTGTGCGGGAGTCTGTGCGGGAGTCTGTGCGGGAGTCTGTGCGGGAGTCTGTGCGGGAGTCTGTGCGGGAGTCTGTGCGGGAGTCTGTGCGGGAGTCTGTGCGGGAGTCTGTGCGGGAGTCTGTGCTGGGGTGTGCAGGGCTGTGTGAGGCTATGCAGGGCTGTGCGGGGGTGTGTGTGGATCTTTGTGAAGCTGTGTGGGAGTCATTGCGATGGTTTGTGGGGCTGTGCAGGAGTATGCGGGGCTGTGTGGAGATATGCGGGGCTGAGCGGGGGTCTGTGTGGGGGTGTGCAAGTCTGTGAGGGTGTATGTGGGGCTGTGCAGGTCTGTGCAGGGGTATGCAGGGCTGTGAGGGGGTTTGCAGGGCTGTGAGGGGGTTTGCGGGGCTGTGCGGGGGTATGCGGGGCTGTGTGGGAGTCTGTACGAGGGTATGTGGGGCTGTGCGGAGTCTGTGCGGGAGTCTGTGCGGGGGGTGTGGGTCTGTGCGGGGCTCTGTGCTGGGGTGTGTGGGTCTGTGCGGGGGGTATGAGGGGCTGTGCGAGGGTATGCAGGGGTGTGCAGGGCTGTGCGGGGCGGTGCAGGAGTCTGTGCGGGGGTGTGTGGATCTTTGTGAGGCTGTGCGGGAGTCATTGCGAGGGTTTGCGGGGCTGTGCGGGGATATGCGGGGCTGTGCGGGAGTCTGCGCTGCTGTGCAGGGGTCTGTGCGGGGCTGTGTGGAGATATGCAGGGCTGAGCGGGGGTCTATGTGGGGCTGAGTGGGGGTCTGTGTGGAGGTGTGCAAGTCTGTGAGGGAGAATGCGGGGCTGTGCAGGTCTGTGCAGGGGTATGCAGGGGCTGTGTGGCTGTGTGGGAGTATCTGCAGGGGTCTGTGCGGGGCTGTGCAGGGGTATGCGAGGCTGTGTGGGT
This sequence comes from Dendrobates tinctorius, assembly GCF_039654945.1. NCBI lineage: Eukaryota > Metazoa > Chordata > Amphibia > Anura > Dendrobatidae > Dendrobates > Dendrobates tinctorius. The sequence goes on along the minus strand of NW_027361692.1, from coordinate 2,583,776 downwards.
CTGTGCGGGGGTCTGTGCGGGTCTGTGCGGGAGTGTACAGGAGTCTGTACAGGGCTGTGTGGAGGTATGCGGGGCTGTGCAGGGGTATGCGGGGGTAAGTGGATCTGTGCGGGTCTGTGCAGGGGTATGCGGGGCTGTGTGGCTGTGTTGGAGTCTGTGCAGGGGTCTGTGCGGTGGAATGCAGGGCTGTGTGGGAGTCTGTGCGGTGGTATGCGGGGCTGTGCGGGTGTCTGTGCGGGGCTGAGCGAGGTATGCAGGGCTGTGTGGGGGGTCTATGTGGGTCTGTGCGGGGGTATGCGGGGCTCTGCCAGGGTCTGTGTGGAGGTATGTGGGGCTGTGCGGTGGTATGCGGGGCTGTACGGGGGTTTTGCGGAGGTATACAGGGCTTTTCGGGGGTATGCGGGGCTGTGCGGGAGTCTGTGCGGGGCTTGGTGAAAGTATGTGGGGCAGTGTGTGGATCTGGGTGGGTCTGTGCGGGGGTGTGCGGGGCTATGCGTGTGTGTGTTTGTGTATGCAGGCATCATCCGATGGGACTACAAGTCCCATTGGGCTATGCCTGCTATGGTGACAGTGATTGACACATTAGCCAATGATGGGACAGTAGTAGTCCCATCATCCGGCTAATGTGTTGAATGTAAAACAATAAAAAATTTAAAATTAAAGCATACACACACATATATTTCATACTCACCATCTACACCTAATCCCCGAATCCATCAATCATCTGTAAAAAAATTAAAATAATAAACCAATACTATATTCCCTGTGTCCGACGTAATCCAAATAATACATTTGTCCCACAACGATCTCCCATGGAGAGCTGTCACATAAGCTGATGCGACCGCTCTCCAGAGGCTCCAGTGATACAATGACAGAGATAATCCTCCGCCGAATTTTCTCAATATGTAGTGCCGTAAAGCGAGAGGCTTATCTCCGATGACACCCTCCCGGAGGGTTATCTCCAGTCAGTGTGCCTATAGAGAGGTCACACAGCCCCGCAAGACCCCAGCACAGCCCTGGCAGACCCACACAGCCCTGCACAGACCCACATACCCCCGCACAGACCCTAGCACAGCCCTGCAGACCCTGCACAGTCCCCCACACAGCCCCTTGCACTGCCTCACACAGCCCTCAGCACAGCCTCCCGCACAGACCTCCACATACTCCCGCACAGACCCGCACAGCCCCACATACCCCCGCACAGACCCACGCTATGGGTGCAGGATCCATCATTTGTAACACAGCGATGGATCCTGCGCCCATTGGCTTCCATTCTAGCAAAAATCGGACAGCGACGGATCCGTCGCTGTCTGATTTTTCGACAGGCACAAAAAACATTGCGCCAAGCAGGGCGGCACACGGTCTCTTATAACCCTGATGATGCTGTGCGGCCAGCCAATTGCTGCATGACAAAAAAGCTGGCTGCGGCATTTCATGGCCTGACAGACAATCCCTGCACCTTGATTGGGTCTCTAAAGGCCTTCAAAAATGCTGGATGGAGACGCAAGTACCCGCCGAGTAAGACCGTGATACTCAGGCGAGCACCAAGTAGTGGTGAGCCTGCTCGCTCATCACTATTTACAATATAACTATAGAATTAGTAAAGGAGAGGCATCTAATAGAGACATCTCTTAAACTAACATATGGGCTTGATGTCACCAGACAATCCAAAGATGACATAAACCCCACAAATATGAACCTCACTTGCCACTGCCACAGTGCAAGTGGGAATAGCCAGGTAAAGTGCCAGAATTGGCACATCTAATAGATGCACATTTTGTGGGGCAGCTGTGTGCTGCTATTTTTAAGGCCCCTTTACATTTAGCGATGCACCAGAGATCCCGACCACGATACGACTCGGTCAGGATAGCTGGTGCATCGCTAAATGGTCGCTAGTGAGCTGCCATCGGCGGTTGCTCTTACCTTTCAGACGCGGCGAGGGTGACCGTCTTCCGCCTGCGTCCATGGCTCGTTCGTCGGTGCCAGCAGGAAGCCGATGACGAGAAATGGACCAGGCCAATCTCGCGCTATCAGCGATAGCCAGCAGGGGAGCCGGTCGGAGGTGAGTATCACATGTAGCGATATCACTAGCGATATCGCTGCTGCGTCACAAAATCAGTGACGCTTTAGAGATATCGCTAGCGATATCGCTATGTGTAAAGGGCCCTTTAGACTGGGTGAGCAATATCCATGGCCCCTTATCAGCCTGAGAATACCAGCCCCCAGCTGTCTGATTTAACTTGGCTGGTTGTCAAAAATGGGGGAGACTCAGCGCTGTTTTAAATGATTTATTTAAATAATTAAAAATATGACTTGGAGGTGAGGCCCCTCTATTCCTGATAACCAGCCCCTTGCTGAAGCTGACAGCTGAGGGTTGCAGCCCACAGTTGTCAGTTTTGCCTGGCTGGTTATCAAAAATACAGGGGAACCCCATGTCATATTTTTAATTTACTTATATATAGCACAGCTGGTGGCTGATATGTACTCTCATCAGTCGCCTGCTCTCGCTGTTAATGGTTGAATACAACATTCAACATCTCCTGATAACGCCGATCACAGGGTGAGCAGGGGACCGTGATTTTAGTTGTCTTCACCTTAGCACCTGGCGCTGGGGAACAGCTCGAATAGTACTGCTAATTCCCAGTCGCTGGTACATGTCACATTGAAGACACAGGGATGTCATCAGTGTGAATGTGTGCAAGATGTTTTGTGGCCCATTCTGCTGTCTGAAACAATGACGTATGAAAGAGCCCTTAGTGAACTTGGCCATTTACCAAACCTTACCAACTTTTGCCGATTTTTAGGAAAAATGATCGGGAATCTGAGCACGAATCTGAATGAACTATGCTCGTGCCGAATTTGAGATTGACTACTGTTTTCCGAACAAGTTTGCTCATCTCTACATGTGGACTATTCTAAAGATGAGAAGGAGAGTCCATGCACAAAGTCCATGCATCTGAGAGAGGCTACATTGCAGGATTTAGCCTTATCTATCTCTAATAATGGCATAGGGAGATAATTGTTTTTGTTCTGAGAAAAAAAAACATCCATGACTGTTTTTATGGTTTTTGTGACGTTATAGCGATATCGCCAGCGATATCACTATGTCTGATACTTACCTCTGACCGCTCTCCCACTGGTTATCGCTGATCGTGCGAGAAGGTCCAGGACCGTTTCTCGTCGTCAGCTTCCTGCTGTGACGACGAGCGACGCGTGGACGCGGGCGGAAGGACGTCAGGATCGCCGCATCTGACAGGTAAGTAGCGACCCCCGATCCCTGCGATGTCGCTGGTGAGATCTGCCTGTGTGGCAGCTCACTAGCCACCACTTAGCGATGTACCTGCGATCCTGACCGCGTCGTATCGCTGGTAGGGATCGCTGGTACATCGCTAAGTGTGACAGTACCTTAAGACCAATATATAAAACTTTTTTTAAGGTAATTGTAAAGTTTCATAAGACTTTAGTGCCTACTTTTAGAAATTCTCCACATAAAGAGAATACATTAGGAATTTATAAAGAATTTTATAACTGAGACTTGCATTGAATAGTAGAGTTGAGCGACTTTTGCTTTTTTAGGGTCGCGTTTCGTTTCGTGAAACCCGACTTTTCCAAAAGTCGGGTCGAGCAAGATCGTCCTATTATAGGGAAAAGTCGGGGTCGTCCCGAAACACGAAACCCAATGTAAGTCAATGGGGAATAAAAGTCGGCAGTGAGAGGAGGACAGGAAACACACCTATAGTGCCCATTTGAATGCCAAAAGCATCAATTCTTCTTACTTAAGCTTGTCAACCTTAATTAACTTCATAATACAAGTTACGCACTGAAAAATGGGGGTTATTTGGCTAAATTTGTGGGGGGGGAGGGCTGGCTGCAGGTTTTCATGTGCCCTGGGCGAAAGAGCGCCCCTTTAACACATACCACAACTCATCATGCTCCGAAACAGCAGAGAAATAGCGGTATAGTACAATGAAAAATACCTCACTTTTTACATCTCATGACGAGGCCCATCTATTTCTCCATACAAAATCATTGGTCCCATATAATGTTTGAAACAGTATATGATGAGCTCCACATAATGCTACAGTATATGTTGGTCCCCATGGATGAAGCTCCACTGTCTTATGGGCCCAAATAATGCTCCAAACATAATGGGCCCCATTTCTAATGCTCTAGTGTATAATGGGCCCTGTAAATGCTGCTCCAGTGTCTGATGTCCACCTTTGGAATGTTACAGTGTATGGTGGGCCCCATCTATCATTCTCCAGAGTATAGTGCTCCCCAAAAATTGCTGTCCCAACATAGAAAACAATCAAATAAGTCTCCTCGCTAGGGAATCCCTGAACTTGTCTGGACAGGTGCTGTAGCTTGCTTAACAGCTCGCCAGCCGTTCTCACGCCCAGTATGGATTGCACGTGATTGCACAAAGGTTAGAAAGGGTACCGTATCCCTGGATAACATGTATGGATAGCGTACACATTCAAAATATATGTCTATACAGCATGAGGCAGGCTCAGACGGTGTTAGGCCCAGTATGGATTGCACGTCATTGCACAAAGGTTAGAAGGGGTACCGTATCCCCGGATAACATGTATGGATAGCGTACACATTCAAAATATATGTCTATACAGCATGAGGCAGGCTCAGACGGTGTTAGGCCCAGTATGGATTGCACGTCATTGCACAAAGGTTAGAAGGGGTACCGTATCCCCGGATAACATGTATGGATAGTGTACACATTCAAAATATATGTCTATACAGCATGAGGCAGGCTCAGACGGTGTTAGGCCCAGTATGGATTGCACGTCATTGTACAAAGGTTAGAAAGGGTACCGTTTCCCTGGATAACATGTATGGATAGCGTACACATTCAAAATATATGTCTATACAGCATGAGGCAGGCTCAGACGGTGTTAGGCCCAGTATGGATTGCACGTGATTGCACAAAGGTTAGAAAGGGTACCGTATCCCTGGATAACATGTATGGATAGCGTACACATTCAAAATATATGTCTATACAGCATGAGGCAGGCTCAGACGGTGTTAGGCCCAGTATGGATTGCACGTCATTGCACAAAGGTTAGAAGGGGTACCGTATCCCCGGATAACATGTATGGATAGCGTACACATTCAAAATATATGTCTATACAGCATGAGGCAGGCTCAGACGGTGTTAGGCCCAGTATGGATTGCACGTCATTGCACAAAGGTTAGAAGGGGTACCGTATCCCCGGATAACATGTATGGATAGCGTACACATTCAAAATATATGTCTATACAGCATGAGGCAGGCTCAGACGGTGTTAGGCCCAGTATGGATTGCACGTCATTGCACAAAGGTTAGAAGGGGTACCGTATCCCCGGATAACATGTATGGATAGCGTACACATTCAAAATATATGTCTATACAGCATGAGGCAGGCTCAGACGGTGTTAGGCCCAGTATGGATTGCACGTCATTGCACAAAGGTTAGAAGGGGTACCGTATCCCCGGATAACATGTATGGATAGCGTACACATTCAAAATATATGTCTATACAGCATGAGGCAGGCTCAGACGGTGTTAGGCCCTGTATGGATTGCACGTCATTGCACAAAGGTTAGAAGGGGTACCGTATCCCCGGATAACATGTATGGATAGCGTACACATTCAAAATATATGTCTATACAGCATGAGGCAGGCTCAGACGGTGTTAGGCCCAGTATGGATTGCACGTCATTGCACAAAGGTTAGAAGGGGTACCGTATCCCCGTATAACATGTATGGATAGCGTACACATTCAAAATATATGTCTATACAGCATGAGGCAGGCTCAGAAGGTGTTAGGCCCAGTATGGATTGCACGTCATTGCACAAAGGTTAGAAGGGGTACCGTATCCCCGGATAACATGTATGGATAGCGTACACATTCAAAATATATGTCTATACAGCATGAGGCAGGCTCAGACGGTGTTAGGCCCAGTATGGATTGCACGTGATTGCACAAAGGTTAGAAAGGGTACCGTATCCCTGGATAACATGTATGGATAGCGTACACATTCAAAATATATGTCTATACAGCATGAGGCAGGCTCAGACGGTGTTAGGCCCAGTATGGATTGCACGTCATTGCACAAAGGTTAGAAGGGGTACCGTATCCCCGGATAACATGTATGGATAGCGTACACATTCAAAATATATGTCTATACAGCATGAGGCAGGCTCAGACGGTGTTAGGCACAGTATGGATTGCACGTCATTGCACAAAGGTTAGAAAGGGTACCGTATCCCCGGATAACATGTATGGATAGCGTACACATTCAAAATATATGTCTATACATCAGGAGGCAGGCTCAGACGGTGTCAGGCACAGTATGGATTTGACGGCCCAGATTACACAGCGGAGGAGCAGGGAGAGGTAAAGATTGCAAATGCTGGGGCCCTGGCCAAGCAAGGGGGGCCCACTCGGGAGCGTCGGTACTGGCACTGGGCCCCTCATAGTACAGCGGTGTGTCTGACAGCGGGTGTGCACCACCACCGTCAGAGACACTTGATTGCACTATGAGGGACCCTGTGCCAGTGCCTGCGCCCAAGAGTCGGCCTACCCACCTGTCCAGGGCAACGGCACTCGCACGGTGTCGTGCGCTAGGTGGTGACCCCGGCCATGGGCGGGGAGGCAGCACAGTTAGGGAGTTTTAGAAAGCGGCATATGTTGATGTTGGACATTCAACTGATGCAAAAGGCGAAATAGGTTAAGTACCAGGAAGAGGTGGACCAAAGCAAGCCATTTTTCTGTCACCCTATGTGTCATCAGGGGAAGGTGGGACAAAATCCTTGGAAACCCATGCGTGGTTCATTTTAATGAAGGTTAGATCATCCACATTTTGGGTTGACAGACGGGTCCTTTTTTCTGTCAGGATTGATCCAGCTGCACTGAAGACTCTTTCCGATAGCACACTTGCAGCTGGGCAAGCGAGCTCCTGTAAGGCATATTGGGCCAATTCAGGCCAGGTGTCCAGTTTAGCGGCCCAATAGTCAAAGGGGAATGACCTGTGTGGGAGAACATCGATATGGGAGGAAAAGTAGTTTGTAACCATAGTTGACAACTGCTGTCTCCTGTCACTTTCCATCGATGCAGTATTACCAGTTGTGTGAGCGGTATTTGAAAAATCAGTCCACAACATTGTCATGAAACCCCTGTCTGCTGTGTGCACCACGAACACCTCTGCCAAGCTGTGTGAGAACCATCACCGCTGCTGTGTGCTGGGAATGCCTCAAGCAACCGATTTACCAGAGTTGCTTGTTTATTAGCCAATATTAGGTCAAGGTTCTCCTGTGGCATGATGTTTTGTAATTTGCCTTTATAGCGTGGATCCAGGATGCTGGCCAACCAGTAGTCGTCATCGTTCATCATTTTGGCAATGCGGGGGTCCCTTTTTAGGATCCGCAAGGCATAATCTGACATGTGGGCCAATGTTCCCGGTGTCAATGATGCACTGCGAGTGCTGGGTGGAGGAGCACTTTCTGGCAAATCCACATCCCTCCAGTCACGCACAAACCCTGTACCAGTCCTTGCCACACCAACATTTTCACTTGCCCCACGAGATGCATCCTCCTCCCCTAAGTAATCATCCCCATCATCCTCCTCCTCCTCTTCTTCCTCCACCTCGTCCAGGAGAGGTCCCTGAGCAGACAATGGCTGAATGTCATCAAGGATTCCCTCCTCCTCTTCCTCCTCATCTACATTGGCTGCAGACGCCTGCTACTTAAGGTGCGTCAAAGTTTGCATGAGCAGACGCATAAGTGGGATGCTCATGCTTAGGATGGCGTCATCTGTGCTTACCAGCCGTGTGCATTCCTCAAAACACTGAAGGACTTTACAAAGGTCTTTCAGCTTCGACCACTGCACGCCTGTCAACTCCATGTCTGCTCTCAAAGTGCCTGGCCGTGTATCCTCCCACAAATACATTATGGCCTGCCTCTGCTCGCACAGCCGCTCCACCATGTGCAGGGTGGAGTTCCACCTTGTTGCAATGTCGGTAATGAGGCGGTGGTTGGGAAGGTGGAGCAATCGCTGCAGCTTCTGCATACGAACGGAGTGTACAGGCGACCGGCGGATGTGCGCGCACAGTCTTCGCACCTTCTGGAGCAGGGCTGTTAACTCCGGATAATTTTTGAGGAAGCACTGCACCACCAGGTTCAAGGTGTGAGCCAAGCAAGGTATGTGGCTGAGTTTTGAAAGGGCTATGGCTGCCACAAAATTACGGCCGTTATCACTAACTACCTTGCCTGCCTCAAGATGTACACTGCCCAGCCATGACTCAGTTTGTCGCTTCAAGTACTCGGCCAGCACCTCGGCGGTGTGTCTGTCGCCCAAACACATCATCTGCAACACAGCCTGCTGACGCTTTCCACTAGCTGCTCGATAGGGGGACACATCGTGTGCAACAGTGGCAGCTGCAGATGGAGTGCTCGTACGACTGCGCTCTGTGGACGAGCTGTCGCTTCTGGAGGAGGAGGAGGAGGAGGAGGGTCGAACGCCTACAGCCAACTGTTTCCTAGACCGTGGGCTAGGCAGCACTGTCCCACCACCGCTGTCCCCTGTGGACCCTGCATCCACCACATTAACCCAGTGCGCAGTGATGGACACGTAACGGCCCTGGCCATGCCGACTGGACCATGCATCAGTTGTGAGGTGCACCTTTCCACTCACTGACTGCTTGAGTGCATGGACAATGCGGTCTTTCACATGATGGTGGAGGGCTGGGATGGCTTTGCGAGAGAAGTGGCGACTGGGTAGGTCATAGCGTGGTACTGCATAGGCCATGAGTTCGCGGAAAGCTGTGCTTTCCACCAACCGAAAGGGCATCATCTCAAACGAGATTAGTTTGGCAATGTGGGCGTTCAAACCCAGTGTACGCGGATGAGAGACTGAGTATTTTCTTGACCTACTCATAGTGTCTGGGAGGGTGAGCTGGACTTGAGAGCTGCATATGGTGGAAGTAGCGGTGGACAGGGCGGACTGAGAGATGGTTGATGATGGTGATGGAGTTGGTGTTCTTTCTGATGGCCTAGAATCAGTCTTTCGTTGATATAACAGTGGGATTCCCTGACTGCTGTGGCCTTGCAACGACACCTCAACATTTGCTGCTGTGCTAACCGGTGTGCTTACAGTGGGGGAAACAATGTAGCGTTGCTGACTACCTTCGTTGTGATCAGTTGCACATGTGGCACTTGAGGTTTGGTGTTGTGTCCACGCTTGCAAGTGCATGCTGGTTAAATGTCTAAGCATGCAACTGGTATTCAAATTTTTCAGATTTTTCCCTCGGCTAAAGGTCTTTGCGCACTCCTTACAGATAACCTTGGCCTGATCATGAGGATTTTGTTCAAAAAAGTGCCACACTGCACTCTTCCTACTTTGGCAGACATTTTGCGGCCTAGCACGCTGTGATCTTTTGACCCTCTGGACAAGCTGTCCAGCAACTCTTTTGATGTTTGGAACCTGTCTTTGGAGTGCTCCTGGCCTGCCAGATAACAGCTGTTGCGATGTCGATGTCTGCTGTGGATGCTCCTCATCTGAGCTATTGGAAGCAGCAACCTCTTCCCCCAATGGATGCCAATCTGGGTCAACAACTGGGTCATCCATCACCTCCTCTTCTATGTCATGTGCACCTTTCTCTGTGTCACCGTGTATGGTGGTATAGTGTGCGGGAAGGGGCACCTGAGTCTCATCAGGGTCAAAATCTGGCTCTGTACACTGCGAGGACAATGTAGTGCTCTGAGTGAATGTACCAGCAGAATCATCCATCAGCGGCTGTGCATCAGTGCACTCCATGTCAGATTCATCTTGGCCTGGGTAATTCACCATTTGACTTGATAATCCAGGCATGGTATGTGAAAACAGCTCCATGGAGTAATCAGTAGTATGGCCTGCGTCACCCTTCAATCTTGGTTGGGGTGAAAGACACAAGGAAAGGTGTGGTTCATGAACATGAGCCTCCAATGACAACTCAGTGCTTTTACTTTTTACAACTGAAGAAGAGGAGGCGATAGAGCTGGAGGCTGAGTCAGCAATGTAAGACAAAACTTTTTCCTGATGCTCTGCCTTTAAAAGCGGTTTGCCAACTCCTAGAAAACTAAGCGTTCGAGGCCTTATGTAGACAGACGATGATGCAGGGTCAGCACCTCCTGCATTTGGTCCTATTTTGCTCTTGCCACTACCATCAGATCCACCACCAACACCATCATTACCAGCTGCCAACCCCCGCCCAAATCCACGGCCTCTTCCACCAGCCTTCCTCATTTTTGGTAGAAATGTAGACAAAATCCAACAAACTATAAAGTAATGTAAAACAAGGTACAAGGTGTCTATAGGACAGGGGAGTTTTAGAATTTCTGCACACATTTGTGGACAGTGGACACTTGTGGATTGTGTGCGGCCCACTGATATCTGAGCGCTATGTGACACGCTCGATGGCACAGCTGCCTGTGACCAAAGTGACGAGAGGATAATGGAGATTTTGAATCTCTGCGTACACTTTTGGACACTGGACACTTGTGGATTGTGTGCGGCCCACTGATATCTGAGCGCTATGTGACACGCTCGATGGCACAGCTGCCTGTGACCAAAGTGACGAGAGGATAATGGAGATTTTGAATCTCTGCGTACACTTTTGGACACTGGACACTTGTGGATTGTGTGCGGCCCACTGATATCTGAGCGCTATGTGACACGCTCGATGGCACAGCTGCCTGTGACCAAAGTGACGAGAGGATAATGGAGATTTTGAATCTCTGCGTACACTTGTGGACAGTGGACACTTGTGGATTGTGTGTGGCCCACTAATATCTGAGCGCTATGTGACACGCTCGATGGCACAGCTGCCTGTGACCAAAGTGACGAGAGGATAATGGAGATTTTGAATCTCTGCGTACACTTGTGGACAGTGGACACTTGTGGATTGTGTGCGGCCCACTGATATCTGAGCGCTATGTGACACGCTCGATGGCACAGCTGCCTGTGACCAAAGTGACGAGAGGATAATGGAGATTTTGAACCTCTGCGTACACTTGTGGACAGTGGACACTTGTGGATTGTGTGCGGCCCACTGATATCTGAGCGCTATGTGACACGCTCGATGGCACAGCTGCCTGTGACCAAAGTGACGAGAGGATAATGGAGATTTTGAATCTCTGCGTACACTTTTGGACACTGGACACTTGTGGATTGTGTGCGGCCCACTGATATCTGAGCGCTATGTGACACGCTCGATGGCACAGCTGCCTGTGACCAAAGTGACGAGAGGATAATGGAGATTTTGAATCTCTGCGTACACTTGTGGACAGTGGACACTTGTGGATTGTGTGCGGCCCACTGATATCTGAGCGCTATGTGACACGCTCGATGGCACAGCTGCCTGTGACCAAAGTGACGAGAGGATAATGGAGATTTTGAATCTCTGCGTACACTTTTGGACAGTGGACACTTGTGGATTGTGTGCGGCCCACTGATATCTGAGCGCTATGTGGCACGCTCGATGGCACAGCTGCCTGTGACCAAAGTGACGAGAGGATAATGGAGATTTTGAATCTCTGCGTACACTTTTGGACACTGGACACTTGTGGATTGTGTGTGGCCCACTGATATCTGAGCGCTATGTGACACGCTCGATGGCACAGCTGCCTGTGACCAAAGTGATGAGAGGATAATGGAGATTTTGAATCTCTGCGTACACTTGTGGACAGTGGACACTTGTGGATTGTGTGCGGCCCACTGATATCTGAGCGCTATGTGACACGCTCGATGGCACAGCTGCCTGTGACCAAAGTGACGAGAGGATAATGGAGATTTTGAATCTCTGCGTACACTTGTGGACAGTGGACACTTGTGGATTGTGTGCGGCCCACTGATATCTGAGCGCTATGTGACACGCTCGATGGCACAGCTGCCTGTGACCAAAGTGACGAGAGGATAATGGAGATTTTGAATCTCTGCGTACACTTGTGGACAGTGGACACTTGTGGATTGTGTGCGGCCCACTGATATCTGAGCGCTATGTGACACGCTCGATGGCACAGCTGCCTGTGACCAAAGTGGCGAGAGGATAATGGAGATTTTGAATCTCTGCGTACACTTTTGGACACTGGACACTTGTGGATTGTGTGCGGCCCACTGATATCTGAGCGCTATGTGACACGCTCGATGGCACAGCTGCCTGTGACCAAAGTGACGAGAGGATAATGGAGATTTTGAATCTCTGCGTACACTTTTGGACACTGGACACTTGTGGATTGTGTGCGGCCCACTGATATCTGAGCGCTATGTGACACGCTCGATGGCACAGCTGCCTGTGACCAAAGTGACGAGAGGATAATGCAGATTTTGAATCTCTGCGTACACTTGTGGACAGTGGACACTTGTGGATTGTGTGCGACCCACTGATATCTGAGCGCTATGTGACACGCTCGATGGCACAGCTGCCTGTGACCAAAGTGACGAGAGGATAATGGAGATTTTGAATTTCTGCGTACACTTTTGGACAGTGGACACTTGTGGATTGTGTGCGGCCCACTGATATCTGAGCGCTATGTGACACGCTCGATGGCACAGCTGCCTGTGACCAAAGTGACGAGAGGATAATGGAGATTTTGAATCTCTGCGTACACTTTTGGACACTGGACACTTGTGGATTGTGTGCGGCCCACTGATATCTGAGCGCTATGTGACACGCTCGATGGCACAGCTGCCTGTGACCAAAGTGACGAGAGGATAATGGAGATTTTGAATCTCTGCGTACACTTTTGGACACTGGACACTTGTGGATTGTGTGCGGCCCACTGATATCTGAGCGCTATGTGACACGCTCGATGGCACAGCTGCCTGTGACCAAAGTGACGAGAGGATAATGGAGATTTTGAATCTCTGCGTACACTTTTGGACACTGGACACTTGTGGATTGTGTGCGGCCCACTGATATCTGAGCGCTATGTGACACGCTCGATGGCACAGCTGCCTGTGACCAAAGTGACGAGAGGATAATGGAGATTTTGAATCTCTGCGTACACTTGTGGACAGTGGACACTTGTGGATTGTGTGCGGCCCACTGATATCTGAGCGCTATGTGACACGCTCGATGGCACAGCTGCCTGTGACCAAAGTGACGAGAGGATAATGGAGATTTTGAATCTCTGCGTACACTTGTGGACAGTGGACACTTGTGGATTGTGTGCGGCCCACTGATATCTGAGCGCTATGTGACACGCTCGATGGCACAGCTGCCTGAGACCAAAGTGACGAGAGGATAATGGAGATTTTGAATCTCTGCGTACACTTTTGGACACTGGACACTTGTGGATTGTGTGCGGCCCACTGATATCTGAGCGCTATGTGACACGCTCGATGGCACAGCTGCCTGTGACCAAAGTGACGAGAGGATAATGGAGATTTTGAATCTCTGTGTACACTTTTGGACACTGGACACTTGTGGATTGTGTGCGGCCCACTGATATCTGAGCGCTATGTGACACGCTCGATGGCACAGCTGCCTGTGACCAAAGTGACGAGAGGATAATGGAGATTTTGAATCTCTGCGTACACTTGTGGACAGTGGACACTTGTGGATTGTGTGCGGCCCACTGATATCTGAGCGCTATGTGACACGTTCGATGGCACAGCTGCCTGTGACCAAAGTGACGAGAGGATAATGGAGATTTTGAATCTCTGCGTACACTTGTGGACAGTGGACACTTGTGGATTGTGTGCGGCCCACTGATATCTGAGCGCTATGTGACACGCTCGATGGCACAGCTGCCTGTGACCAAAGTGACGAGAGGATAATGGAGATTTTGAATCTCTGCGTACACTTTTGGACACTGGACACTTGTGGATTGTGTGCGGCCCACTGATATCTGAGCGCTATGTGACACGCTCGATGGCACAGCTGCCTGTGACCAAAGTGACGAGAGGATAATGGAGATTTTGAATCTCTGCGTACACTTGTGGACAGTGGACACTTGTGGATTGTGTGCGGCCCACTGATATCTGAGCGCTATGTGACACGCTCGATGGCACAGCTGCCTGTGACCAAAGTGACGAGAGGATAATGGAGATTTTGAATCTCTGCGTACACTTTTGGACACTGGACACTTGTGGATTGTGTGCGGCCCACTGAAATCTGAGCGCTATGTGACACGCTCGATGGCACAGCTGCCTGTGACCAAAGTGACGAGAGGATAATGGAGATTTTGAATCTCTGCGTACACTTGTGGACAGTGGACACTTGTGGATTGTGTGCGGCCCACTGATATCTGAGCGCTATGTGACACGCTCGATGGCACAGCTGCCTGTGACCAAAGTGACGAGAGGATAATGGAGATTTTGAATCTCTGTGTACACTTTTGGACACTGGACACTTGTGGATTGTGTGCGGCCCACTGATATCTCAGCGCTATGTGACACGCTCGATGGCACAGCTGCCTGTGACCAAAGTGACGAGAGGATAATGGAGATTTTGAATCTCTGCGTACACTTGTGGACAGTGGACACTTGTGGATTGTGTGCGGCCCACTGATATCTGAGCGCTATGTGACACGCTCGATGGCACAGCTGCCTGTGACCAAAGTGACGAGAGGATAATGGAGATTTTGAATCTCTGCGTACACTTTTGGACAGTGGACACTTGTGGATTGTGTGCGGCCCACTGATATCTGAGCGCTATGTGACACGCTCGATGGCACAGCTGCCTGTGACCAAAGTGACGAGAGGATAATGGAGATTTTGAATCTCTGCGTACACTTTTGGACACTGGACACTTGTGGATTGTGTGCGGCCCACTGATATCTGAGCGCTATGTGACACGCTCGATGGCACAGCTGCCTGTGACCAAAGTGACGAGAGGATAATGGAGATTTTGAATCTCTGCGTACACTTGTGGACAGTGGACACTTGTGGATTGTGTGCGGCCCACTGATATCTGAGCGCTATGTGACATGCTCGATGGCACAGCTGCCTGTGACCAAAGTGACGAGAGGATAATGGAGATTTTGAATCTCTGCGTACACTTTTGGACACTGGACACTTGTGGATTGTGTGCGGCCCACTGATATCTGAGCGCTATGTGACACGCTCGATGGCACAGCTGCCTGTGACCAAAGTGACGAGAGGATAATGGAGATTTTGAATCTCTGCGTACACTTTTGGACACTGGACACTTGTGGATTGTGTGCGGCCCACTGATATCTGAGCGCTATGTGACACGCTCGATGGCACAGCTGCCTGTGACCAAAGTGACGAGAGGATAATGGAGATTTTGAATCTCTGCGTACACTTTTGGACACTGGACACTTGTGGATTGTGTGCGGCCCACTGATATCTGAGCGCTATGTGACACGCTCAATGGCACAGCTGCCTGTGACCAAAGTGACGAGAGGATAATGGAGATTTTGAATCTCTGCGTACACTTGTGGACAGTGGACACTTGTGGATTGTGTGCGGCCCACTGATATCTGAGCGCTATGTGACACGCTCGATGGCACAGCTGCCTGTGACCAAAGTGACGAGAGGATAATGGAGATTTTGAATCTCTGCGTACACTTGTGGACAGTGGACTCTTGTGGATTGTGTGCGGCCCACTGATATCTGAGCGCTATGTGACACGCTCGATGGCACAGCTGCCTGTGACCAAAGTGACGAGAGGATAATGGAGATTTTGAATCTCTGCGTACACTTTTGGACAGTGGACACTTGTGGATTGTGTGCGGCCCACTGATATCTGAGCGCTATGTGACACGCTCGATGGCACAGCTGCCTGTGACCAAAGTGACGAGAGGATAATGGAGATTTTGAATCTCTGCGTACACTTTTGGACACTGGACACTTGTGGATTGTGTGCGGCCCACTGATATCTGAGCGCTATGTGACACGCTCGATGGCACAGCTGCCTGTGACCAAAGTGACGAGAGGATAATGGAGATTTTGAATCTCTGCGTACACTTTTGGACACTGGACACTTGTGGATTGTGTGCGGCCCACTGATATCTGAGCGCTATGTGACACGCTCGATGGCACAGCTGCCTGTGACCAAAGTGACGAGAGGATAATGGAGATTTTGAATCTCTGCGTACACTTTTGGACACTGGACACTTGTGGATTGTGTGCGGCCCACTGATATCTGAGCGCTATGTGACACGCTCGATGGCACAGCTGCCTGTGACCAAAGTGACGAGAGGATAATGGAGATTTTGAATCTCTGCGTACACTTGTGGACAGTGGACACTTGTGGATTGTGTGCGGCCCACTGATATCTGAGCGCTATGTGACACGCTCGATGGCACAGCTGCCTGTGACCAAAGTGACGAGAGGATAATGGAGATTTTGAATCTCTGCGTACACTTGTGGACAGTGGACACTTGTGGATTGTGTGCGGCCCACTGATATCTGAGCGCTATGTGACACGCTCGATGGCACAGCTGCCTGTGACCAAAGTGACGAGAGGATAATGGAGATTTTGAATCTCTGCGTACACTTGTGGACAGTGGACACTTGTGGATTGTGTGCGTCCCACTGATATCTGAGCGCTATGTGACACGCTCGATGGCACAGCTGCCTGTGACCAAAGTGATGAGAGGATAATGGAGATTTTGAATCTCTGCGTACACTTTTGGACAGTGGACACTTGTGGATTGTGTGCGGCCCACTGATATCTGAGCGCTATGTGACACGCTCGATGGCACAGCTGCCTGTGACCAAAGTGACGAGAGGATAATGGAGATTTTGAATCTCTGCGTACACTTTTGGACACTGGACACTTGTGGATTGTGTGTGGCCCACTGATATCTGAGCGCTATGTGACACGCTCGATGGCACAGCTGCCTGTGACCAAAGTGACGAGAGGATAATGGAGATTTTGAATCTCTGCGTACACTTGTGGACAGTGGACACTTGTGGATTGTGTGCGGCCCACTGATATCTGAGCGCTATGTGACACGCTCGATGGCACAGCTGCCTGTGACCAAAGTGACGAGAGGATAATGGAGATTTTGAATCTCTGCGTACACTTTTGGACACTGGACACTTGTGGATTGTGTGCGGCCCACTGATATCTGAGCGCTATGTGACACGCTCGATGGCACAGCTGCCTGTGACCAAAGTGACGAGAGGATAATGGAGATTTTGAATCTCTGCGTACACTTGTGGACAGTGGACACTTGTGGATTGTGTGCGGCCCACTGATATCTGAGCGCTATGTGACACGCTCGATGGCACAGCTGCCTGTGACCAAAGTGACGAGAGGATAAGGGAGATTGGATTGCTTTTAAAAAAGCAGTTTGCGGAGCAGTGGGTAAACAGCAATGCCAGCGTGTCAGGAAGCCTTAGAAGGCAGCCCAACAACCAACACCACTGATACACCACAATATAGCCTCCCCTTGCACTGCACACACAGTGACTTGTGTGTTGTGCAGGCCAAATCGCTAGCAGCAGAAGCAGTTTTTTTGTCTTCTTCCCTGCCTAACGCTCTCCCTACAGAATCAGCAGCAACCTCTCCCTATACTAAGATCGGCAGAAGTAAGATGGCGGTCGGCGTGCACGCCCTTTTATACCCCCTGTGACGACCGCCAAAGCAAGCCAATCACTTGCATGCCCTTCTGAAAGATGGTGGTGACCCGTGCCTATGTCATCACGTTGCCCACAGTGTCCGTGGATCCTGATTGGCTGAAAAAGAGCGCAAAACAAACTTTTGAAACGCGACTTTGGCGCGTAAGTCGCCAACCTCGTGGCCGACCTCATCCTAGGGTCGGGTTTCGTTTCATGAAACCCGACTTTGCCAAAAGTCGGCGACTTTTGAATTTTTTCGACCCGTTTCGCTCAACTCTATTGAATAGTAAAAAAAAGCAATAATAGTTTTTTTTTTAAGAAATGTGAAAAGGTTTAAATGAAATAAAAATCACAGAGAATGTAATATAAGGTGATTTATCACTTTGTTTAACATGTATTATATTGAAATGCCAGTGCAGGAAAAAGTACATTTGTACGTAAGTGATGTTGCCAAACACATAGGTGAAAGAAGATGTAAAAAATCAAAGCATTTTACAGGAACATGATTTTCTGCTGTGGATTTTCTGTGTTTTTATCTACTTTGGAAAATATTCAGCATATCTGATCAGTGTGGAACATCCTTTCAGATTTCATATGCTTATTCAATTGCATAGCTTAGAGAATGAAACGCTAAACTCGGGGATATACAGCTTTCTGCGATTTGGTTCATTCAAGAATCATATACAACCCCTGGCAAAAATTATGGAATCACCGGCCTTGGAGGATGTTCATTCAGTTTAATTTTGTAGAAAAAAAGCAGATCACAGACATGGCACAAAACTAAAGTCATTTCAAGCGGTAACTTTCTGGCTTTACGAAACACTAAAAGAAATCAAGAACAAAAAATGTGGTAGTCAGTAATGGTTACTTTTTTTAACCAAGTAAATAGGAAAAATTATGGAGTCACTCAATTCTGAGGGAAAAATTATTGAATCATAAAAAACAATCAAACAAAAAAACTCCAACACATCACTAGTATTTTGTTGCACCACCTCTGGCTTTTATAACAGCTTGCAGTCTCTGAGGCATGGACTTAATGAGTGTCACACAGTACTCTTCATCAATCTGGTGCCAACTTTCTCTGCTGTTGCCAGATCAGCTTTACAGGTTGGAGTCTTGTCACGGACCATTTTCTTCTTATTCCACCAAAGATTTTCTATTGGATTGAGATCCGCACTATTTGCAGGCCATGACATTGACCTTATGTGTCTTTTTTCAAGGAATGTTTTCACAGCTTTTACTCTATGGCAGGATGCATTATCATCTTGAAAAATGATTTCATCATCCCCAAACATCCTTTCAATTGATGGGATAAGAAAAGTGTCCAAAATATCAACATAAACTTGTGCATTTATTGAAGATGTAATGACAGCCATCTCCCCAGTGCCTTTACCTATAAATATAAACTATAGGAAAAAGGAGAGCGCAATAGGGTCTTATCTAATTAGACTTTGAAAGAGGATAAGATAAATACACTCACCCTTTGTAGGAGAGATTTAGGCACGTAAATTCAATGGTCAGCCTGCTGCACGTCCAAGAGTCCACTCCGTGGCCGCCAAAACATCAGTTTCAAAAGGAATAAACTTATGGACTTCTCGTGCGCTGCTTGACAAAATATTACATCCAAATTATGTTGAAGGGATCAACCATTTATTAACCAACGCGTTTCGAAGTGTACAGCACTTCTTCCTCAGGGGATGACAAGCAGCGCATGAGAAGTCCATATATTTATTCCTTTTGAAACCAGTGCCTTTACCTGACATGCAGCCCCATATCATCAATGACTGTGGAAATTTGCATGTTCTCTTCAGGCACTCATCTTTATAAATCTCATTGGAACGGCACCAAACAAAAGTTCCAGCATCATCACCTTGCCCAATGCAGATTCGCGATTCATCACTGAATATGACTTTCATCCAGTCATCCACAGTCCACGATTGCTTTTCCTTAGCCCATTGTAACCTTGTTTTTTTCTGTTTAGGTGTTAATGATGGCTTTTGTTTAGCTTTTCTGTATGTATATCCCATTTCCTTTAGGCGGTTTCTTACAGTTCGGTCACAGATGTTAACTACAGTTTCCTCCCATTCGTTCATCATTTGTTTTGTTGTGCATTTCCTGTTTTGGAGACATATTGGTTTAAGTTTCCGGTCTTGATGCTTTGATGTCTTCCTTAGTCGACCAGTATGTTTGCCTTTAACAACATTCCCACATGTTGTTTGTATTTGGCCCAGATTTTAGACTCAGCTGACTGTGAACAACCAACATCGTGATAATTTACACTCTTTTTAGAGTTTGATAATCTTCTCCTTTGTTTCAATTGACATCTCTCGTGTTGGAGCCATGATTCATGTCAATCCACTTGGTGTAACAGCTCTCCAAGGTATGATCACTCCTTTTTAGATGCAGACTAATGAGCAGATCTAATTTGATACAGGTGTTAGTTTTGAGAATGAAAATTTACAGGATGATTCCATAATTTTTTCCCTCAGAATTGAGTGACTCCATAATTTTTCCCCTATGCTTGGTTAAAAAAGTAACCATTACTGACTACCACATTTTTTGTTCTTGATTTCTTTTAGTGTTTCTTAAAGCCAGAAAGTTGCCATTTGAATTGACTTCAGTTTTGTGCCATGTCTGAGATCTGCTTTTCTACTACAAAATTAAACAATTGAATGAACATCCTCCAAGGCCGGTGATTACATAATTTTTGCCAGGGGTTGTAGAAAGTACCTGAGTTTTGTTTCCAGTGCCCTCATTGTATGAGGTGTTATACTGTGTGGAAAATAAGTATTTGAAACTCTGATGATTTTGTAGGTTTTCCCACCTACAAAGAATGAAGAGTTGTTTCATTTTTATTATAGGTACACTTCAATTGTAAAAGACAGAATCTTAAAAAAAACACATAAAATCACATTGTATAATTTTTACATAATTCATTTGCATTTTATTGCATGTAAATAATGATTAAAGTATTCCCAGACTGATACCTTTATTGGCTAACCAGAAAAAAATACGTTATGTTTGCAAGATTTCAGAGCACACAGACTATTTTTTTTATTGTTACATGGGAATGTGCCCATCACTGATGGTGATGAGAAGACACTTCTGACATGGAGATTCCTTCAGTTAGGGGGCTGTTTGTGGGAGAGAAGTGATAGTTCTAGGAATATTTCTTTCAGTTTGTGGTCTCTGTGGAACATGGGTTGGAGATCAGCACCAATTTTCCTTAAGATGCTCATGTGGGGGTGGTATGTGAATACAAGAGGCAACCTGTTGTTGTCCTCCCTCTGTCTCTAATTCAGGAGGCTGCTTCTTGAGATCCTTGCAGCTCTGTGGATCTGTTTGTCTGTTACCAGTGGATGGTTTCCTTGTTGTAGAAATGTATTCCTCAGTAATAGCAGGTGTATTTTTCTGTCCTTACTGTCTGACTAGATTTGTATTTACCTCTGATCTTGAATGTAGATGATGGATTTTTTTTGTGTCTTGGATGAAAGCTGTTCCATCCAAGAGACGCCAGACGTTCTGTGGGCTTATTGTAAATTGATGTTTGTATGGTGCTATCCTTGATGTATATGGCCATATCCAAAAAACATATTTGCAGCTTTGAGAAGTTGAGGGTGAGCTTGATGGTTGGTTGGGATTGTTGTAATTATTATGGAAGGTAAGACGATCATCTTTTAAGCCTGTCCAGATTATTAGCAGATCATCAATGTAGCGGAAGTATGCTAGAAGTTTAATAGAGCAAGATGACAAAAACTCCTCCTCTAGTATAGCTATAAATAGGCTAGCATATTGTGGGTACGTTTTGCTTCCCCTGGTGCTGCGCATACACAGTTGGTATAAATGGTTCCCAAAGAAAAAATAGTTGTGAGGGAGCAGAAACTTGATAAATTGCAGTGTTGGTTCTGTGGCTAGATTGTTTTTTGAAGGAAATATTTGAATGCCCACAATTCCATCCTCATGAGGAGTGTTGGAATAGAGAAACTACACCCATGGTATTGTGTCCCTTGGAAATGGGCCCAGGACTGACAATTTGCAGAGACTATCTGTGGTGTCCTGATATAGCTGGGTGTGCACCTCACCAAGAGTTTCAAAATGTTCTCCACCCAGCCTGAGATATTCTCAGTTAATGTCCCAATACCAGAGATTAGAGTTGAGCGAAACGGGTCGAAAAATTTCAAAAGTCGCCGACTTTTGGCAAAGTCAGGTTTCATGAAACGAAACCCGACCCTAGGATGAGGTCGGCCACGAGGTCGGCGACTTACGCGCCAAAGTCGAGTTTCAAAAGTTTGTTTTGCGCTCTTTTTCAGCCAATCAGGATCCACGGACACTGTGGGCAACGTGATGACATAGGCAGGGGTCACCACCATCTTTCAGAAGGGCATGCAAGTGATTGGCTTGCTTTGGTGGTCGTCACAGGGGTTATAAAAGGGCGTGCACGCCGACCGCCATCTTACTTCTGCCGATCTTAGCATAGGGAGAGGTTGCTACTGCTAATTCTGTAGGGAGAGCGTTAGGCAGGGAAGAAGAAAAAATAACTGCTTCTGCTGCTAGCGATTTTGCCTGTACAACACACCAGTCACTGTGTGTGCAGTGCAAGGGGAGGCTATATTGTGGTGGATCAGCGGTGTTGGTTGTTAGGCTGCCTTCTAAGGCTTCCTGACAGCTGCATTGCTGTTTACCCACTGCTCTGCAAACTGCTTTTTTAAAAGCAATCCCAATTTTTTTTTTGTCCTGCTGAGGTACTGAGCGTGCATTTTTTCACACCATACAGCGGTGTACGCTCCTCACACAGTACCGTGTAACGGCTGTTATCACAGCCACAGTGAAGCTATCTGTGTGTCACTCTGTGAGAATAAGTCGAGGACATGTTCCGTTCTTATAGACCTGCACCTACTAGTTTTGTCTAGCTTTCAAACAGTTAAATATATTTGCTGTTTGATCACATTCAAAACTATAGAGAGACAGCGTGTGTCAGTCCGTATACTTAAAAAACACGGAGCTTGACAATTTTACGTACACCGGACAGCCGTGTACGTGCAAGCTCCTCTCAGTACCGTGTAACGGCTGTTATCACGGCCACAGTGAAGCTATCTGTGTGTCACTCTGTGAGAATAAGTCGAGGACATGTTCCGTTCTTACAGACCTGCACCTCCTAGTTTTGTCTAGCTTTCAAACAGTTAAATATATTTGCTGTTTGATCACATTCAAAACTATAGAGAGACAGCGTGTGTCAGTCTGTATACTTAAAAAACACGGAGCTTGACAATTTTACGTACACCGGACAGCCGTGTACGTGCACGCTCCTCTCAGTACCGTGTAACGGCTGTTATCACGGGCACAGTGAAGCTATCTGTGTGTCACTGTGGAAGGATAAGTGGAGAACTTGTTCTGTTCTTACAGACCTACACTCTAGGGAGAATCCTATTCTGCCCAATTCTACATACACCTTGTAGTTTGTGATACACTAGCCAATTTCTGCCTGTGACATAGTGCTCTGATATTCAGTGGACCTCACACAATCCAAAAGTGTCCAGTGTCCACTAGTGTGTGCAGAAATTCAAAATCTCTGGGATCCTGTAGTCACTTTTTTCACACCTGTGCCATCGAGCCTGTGACATAGCGCTCTGATATTCAGTGGGCCTCACACAATCCATAAGTGTCCAGTGTCCACAAGTGTGTGCAGAAATTCAAAATCTCTGAGATCCTGTAGTCACTTTTTTCATACCTGTGCCATCGAGCCTGTGACATAGCGCTCTGATATTCAGTGGGCCTCACACAATCCAAAAGTGTCCAGTGTCCACTAGAGTGTGCAGAAGTTCAAAATCTCCCTTATCCTGTAGTCACTTTTTTCACAACTGTGCCATCGAGCCTGTGACATAGCGCTCTGATATTCAGTGGGCCTCACACAATCCATAAGTGTCCAGTGTCCACAAGTGTGTGCAGAAATTCAAAATCTCTGTGATCCTGTAGTCACTTTTTCACACCTGTGCTATCGAGCCTGTGACATAGCGCTCTGATATTCAGTGGGCCTCACACAATCCAAAAGTGTCCAGTGTCCACTAGTGTGTGCAGAAATTCAAAATCTCCCTTATCCCGTAATCACTTTTTTCACACCTGTGCCATCGAGCCTGTGACATAGCGCTCTGATATTCAGTAGGCCTCACACAATCCAAAAGTGTCCAGTGTCCACTAGTGTGTGCAGAAATTCAAAATCTCTGTGATCCTGTAGTCACTTTTTTCACACCTGTGCCATCGAGCCTGTGACATAGCGCTCTGATATTCAGTGGGCCTCACACAATTCAAAAGTGTCCAGTGTCCACTAGTGTGTGAAGAAATTCAAAATCTCCCTTATCCTGTAGTCACTTTTTTCACACCTGTGCCATCGAGCCTGTGACATAGCGCTCTGATATTCAGTGGACCTCACACAATCCAAAAGTGTCCAGTGTCCACTAGTGTGTACAGAAATTCAAAATCTCTGTGATCCTGTAGTCACTTTTTTCACACCTGTGCCATCGAGCCTGTGACATAGCGCTCTGATATTCAGTGGGCCTCACACAATCCAAAAGTGTCCAGTGTCCACTAGTGTGTGCAGAAATTCAAAATCTCTGGGATCCTGTAGTCACTTTTTTCACACCTGTGCCATCGAGCCTGTGACATAGCGCTCTGATATTCAGTGGGCCTCACACAATCCAAAAGTGTCCAGTGTCCACTAGTGTGTGCAGAAATTCAAAATCTCTATGATCCTGTAGTCACTTTTTTCACACCTGTGCCATCAAGCCTGTGACATAACGCTCTGATATTCAGTGGGCCTCACACAATCCAAAAGTGTCCAGTGTCCACTAGTGTGTGCAGAAGTTCAAAATCTCCCTTATCCTGTAGTCACTTTTTTCACACCTGTGCCATCGAGCCTGTGACGTAGCGCTCTGATATTCAGTGGGCCTCACACAATCCATAAGTGTCCAGTGTCCACAAGTGTGTGCAGAAATTCAAAATCTCTGTGATCCTGTAGTCACTTTTTTCACACCTGTGCTATCGAGCCTGTGACATAGCGCTCTGATATTCAGTGGGCCTCACACAATCCAAAAGTGTCCAGTGTCCACTAGTGTGTGCAGAAATTCAAAATCTCCCTTATCCCGTAGTCACTTTTTTCACACCTGTGCCATCGAGCGTGTGACATAGCGCTCTGATATTCAGTAGGCCTCACACAATCCAAAAGTGTCCAGTGTCCACTAGTGTGTGCAGAAATTCAAAATCTCTGTGATCCTGTAGTCACTTTTTTCACACCTGTGCCATCGAGCCTGTGACATAGCGCTCTGATATTCAGTGGGCCTCACACAATTCAAAAGTGTCCAGTGTCCACTAGTGTGTGCAGAAATTCAAAATCTCCCTTATCCTGTAGTCACTTTTTTCACACATGTGCCATCGAGCCTGTGACATAGCGCTCTGATATTCAGTGGGCCTCACACAATCCAAAAGTGTCCAGTGTCCACTAGTGTGTGCAGAAATTCAAAATCTCTGTGATCCTGTAGTCACTTTTTTCACACCTGTGCCATCGAGCCTGTGACATAGCGCTCTGATATTCAGTGGGCCTCACACAATCCATAAGTGTCCAGTGTCCACTAGTGTGTGCAGAAATTCAAAATCTCTGTGATCCTGTAGTCACTTTTTTCACACCTGTGCCATCGAGCCTGTGACATAGCGCTCTGATATTCAGTGGGCCTCACACAATCCAAAAGTGTCCAGTGTCCACTAGTGTGTGCAGAAATTCAAAATCTCTGTGATCCTGTAGTCACTTTTTTCACACCTGTGCCATCGAGCCTGTGACATAGCGCTCTGATATTCAGTGGGCCTCACATAATCCATAAGTGTCCAGTGTCCACAAGTGTGTGTAGAAATTCAAAATCTCTGTGATCCTGTAGTCACTTTTTTCACAACTGTGCCATCGAGCCTGTGACATAGCGCTCTGATATTCAGTGGGCCTCACACAATCCAAAAGTGTCCAGTGTCCACTAGTGTGTGCAGAAATTCAAAATCTCCCTTATCCTGTAGTCACTTTTTTCACACCTATGCCATCGAGCCTGTGACATAGCGCTCTGATATTCAGTGGGCCTCACACAATCCATAAGTGTCCAGTGTCCACAAGTGTGTGCAGAAATTCAAAATATCTGTGATCCTGTAGTCACTTTTTTCACACCTGTGCCATCGAGCCTGTGACATAGCACTCTGATATTCAGTGGGCCTCACACAATCCAAAAGTGTCCAGTGTCCACTAGTGTGTGCAGAAATTCAAAATCTCTGTGATCCTGTAGTCACTTTTTTCACACCTGTGCCATCGAGCCTGTGACATAGCGCTCTGATATTCAGTGGGCCTCACACAATCCAAAAGTGTCCAGTGTCCACTAGTGTGTGCAGAAATTCAAAATCTCTGTGATCCTGTAGTCACTTTTTTCACACCTGTGCCATCGAGCCTGTGACATAGCGCTCTGATATTCAGTGGGCCTCACACAATCCAAAAGTGTCCAGTGTCCACTAGTGTGTGCAGAAATTCAAAATCTCCCTTATCCTGTAGTCACTTTTTTCACACCTGTGCCATCGAGCCTGTGACATAGCACTCTGATATTCAGTGGGCCTCACACAATCCAAAAGTGTCCAGTGTCCACTAGTGTGTGCAGAAATTCAAAATCTCTGTGATCCTGTAGTCACTTTTTTCACACCTGTGCCATCGAGCCTGTGACATAGCGCTCTGATATTCAGTGGGCCTCACACAATCCAAAAGTGTCCAGTGTCCACTAGTGTGTGCAGAAATTCAAAATCTCTGTGATCCTGTAGTCACTTTTTTCACACCTGTGCCATCGAGCCTGTGACATAGCGCTCTGATATTCAGTGGGCCTCACACAATCCAAAAGTGTCCAGTGTCCACTAGTGTGTGCAGAAATTCAAAATCTCCCTTATCCTGTAGTCACTTTTTTCACACCTGTGCCATCGAGCCTGTGACATAGCGCTCTGATATTCAGTGGGCCTCACACAATCCATAAGTGTCCAGTGTCCACTAGTGTGTGCAGAAATTCAAAATCTCTGGGATCCTGTAGTCACTTTTTTCACACCTGTGCCATCGAGCCTGTGACATAGCACTCTGATATTAAGTGGGCCTCACACAATCCAAAAGTGTCCAGTGTCCACTAGTGTGTGCAGAAATTCAAAATCTCCCTTATCCTGTAGTCACTTTTTTCACACCTGTGCCATCGAGCCTGTGACATAGCGCACTGATATTCAGTGGGCCTCACACAATCCAAAAGTGTCCAGTGTCCACTAGTGTGTGCAGAAATTCAAAATCTCCCTTATCCTGTAGTCACTTTTTCACACCTGTGCCATCGAGCCTGTGACATAGCGCTGTGATATTCAGTGGGCCTCACACAATCCATAAGTGTCCAGTGTCCACAAGTGTGTGCAGAAATTCAAAATCTCCCCTGTCCTATAGACACCTTGTACCTTGTTTTACATTACTATATAGTTTGTTGGATTTTGTCTACATTTCTACAAAAAATGAGGAAGGCTGGTGGAAGAGGCCGTGGAATTGGGCGGGGGTTGGCAGCTGGTAATGATGGTGTTGGTGGTGGATCTGATGGTAGTGGCAAGAGCAAAATAGGACCGAATGCAGGAGGTGTTGAGCCTGTGTCATCGTCTGGCTCCATAAGGCTTCGAAGGCTTAGTTTTCTAGGAGTTGGCAAACCGCTTTTAAAGCCAGAGCATCAGGAAAAAGTTTTGTCTTACATTGCTGACTCCAGCTCTATCGCCTCCTCTTCTTCAGTTGTAAAAAGTAAAAGCACTGAGTCGTCATTGGAGGCTCATGTTCATGAACCACACCTTTCCTTGTGTCCTTCACCCCAACCAAGATTAAAGGATGACGCAGGCCATACTACTGATTACTCCATGGAGCTGTTTTCACATACCATGCCTGGATTATCAAGTGAAATGGTGAATTACCCAGGCCAAGATGAATCTGACATGGAGTGCACTGATGCACAGCCGCTGATAGATGATTCTGCTGGTACATTCACTCAGAGCACTACATTGTCCTCGCATTGTACAGAGCCAGATTCTGACCCTGATGTGACTGTGCCCCTTCCCGCACACTATACCACCATACACAGTGACACAGAGGAAGGTGCACATGACATTGAAGAGGAGGTGATGGATGACCCAGTTGTTGACCCAGATTGGCATCCATTGGGGGAAGAGGGTGCTGCTTCCAATAGCTCAGATGAGGAGCATCCACAGCAGACATCGACATCGCAACAGCTGTTATCTGGCAGGCCCGGAGCACTCCAAAGACAGGTTCCAAAAATCAAAAGAGTTGCTGGACAGCTTGTCCAGAGGGTCAAAAGATCACAGCATGCTAGGCCGCAAAATGTCTGCCAAAGTAGGAAGAGTGCAGTGTGGCACTTTTTTGAACAAAATCCTCATGATCAGGCCAAGGTTATCTGTAAGAAATGCGCAAAGACCTTTAGCCGAGGGAAAAATCTGAAAAATTTGAATACCAGTTGCATGCTTAGACATTTAACCACCATGCACTTGCAAGCGTGGACACAACACCAAGCCTCAAGTGCCACATGTGCAACTGATCACAAAGAAGGTAGTCAGCATCGCTACATTGTTTCCCCCACTGTAAGCCCACCGGTTAGCACAGCAGCAAATGTTGAGGTGTCGTTGCAAGGCCACAGCAGTCAGGGAATCCCACTGTTATATCAACGAAATACTGAATCTAGGCCATCAGAAAGAACACCAACTCCATCACCATCATCAACCCACTCTCAGTCCGCCCTGTTGACCGCTTCTTCCACCATATGCAGCTCTCAAGTCCAGCTCAGCCTCCCAGACACTATGAGTAGGTCAAGAAAGTACTCAGTCTCTCATCCGCGTACACTGGGTTTGAACGCCCACATTGCCAAACTAATCTCGTTTGAGATGATGCCCTATCGGTTGGTGGAAAGCGCAGCTTTCCGCGAACTCCTGGCCTATGCAGTACCACGCTATGACCTACCCAGTCGCCACTTCTTCTCTCGCAAAGCCATCCCAGCCCTCCACCATCATGTAAAAGACCGCATTGTCCATGCACTCAAGCAGTCAGTGAGTGGAAAGGTGCACCTCACAACTGATGCATGGTCCAGTCGGCATGGCCAGGGCCGTTACGTGTCCATCACTGCGCATTGGGTTAATGTGGTGGATGCAGGGTCCACAGGGGACAGCGGTGGTGGGGCAGTGCTGCCTAGCCCACGGTATAGGAAACAGTTGGCTGTAGGTGTTCGACCCTCCTCCTCCAGAAGCGAAAGCTCGTCCACAGAGCGCAGTCGTACGAGCACTCCATCTGCAGCTGCCACTGTTGCACACGAGGTATCCCCCTATCGAGCAGCTAGTGGAAAGCGTCAGCAGGCTGTGTTGCAGATGATGTGTTTGGGCGACAGACACACCGCCGAGGTGCTGGCCGAGTACTTGAAGCGACAAACTGAGTCATGGCTGGGCAGTGTACATCTTGAGGCAGGCAAGGTAGTTAGTGATAACGGCCGTAATTTTGTGGCAGCCATAGCCCTTTCAAAACTCAGCCACATACCTTGCTTGGCTCACACCTTGAACCTGGTGGTGCAGTGCTTTCTCAAAAATTATCCGGAGTTAACAGCCCTGCTCCAGAAGGTGCGAAGACTGTGCGCGCACATCCGCCGGTCGCCTGTACACTCCATTCGTAAGCAGAAGCTGCAGCGATTGCTCCACCTTCCCAACCACCGCCTCATTATCGACATTGCAACAAGGTGGAACTCCACCCTGCACATGGTGGAGCGGCTGTGCGAGCAGAGGCAGGCCATAATGCATTTGTGGGAGGATACACGGCCAGGCACTTTGAGAGCAGACATGGAGTTGACAGGTGTGCAGTGGTCGAAGCTGAAAGACCTCTGTAAAGTCCTTCAGTGTTTTGAGGAATGCACACGGCTGGTAAGCGCAGACGATGCCATCCTAAGCATGAGCATCCCACTTATGCGTCTGCTCATGCAAACTTTGACGCACCTTAAGGAGCAGGCGTCTGCAGCCAATGTTGATGAGGAGCTAGAGGAGGAGGGAATCCTTGATGACATTCAGCCATTGTCTGCTCAGGGACCTCTCCTGGACGAGGTGGAGGAAGAAGAGGAGGAGGAGGATGATGATGGGGATGATTACTTAGGGGAGGAGGATGCATCTCGTGGGGCAAGTGAAAATGTTGGCGTGGCAAGGTCTGGTACAGGGTTTGTGCATGACTGGAGGGATGTGGATTTGCCAGAAAGTGCTCCTCCACCCAGCACTCGCAGTGCATCATTGACACCGGGAACATTGGCCCACATGTCAGATTATGCCTTGCAGATCCTAAAAAGGGACCCCCGCATTGCCAAAATGATGAACGATGACGACTACTGGTTGGCCAGCATCCTGGATCCACGCTATAAAGGCAAATTACAAAACATCATGCCACAGGAGAACCTTGACCTAATATTGGCAAATAAACAAGCAACTCTGGTAAATCGGTTGCTTGAGGCATTCCCAGCACACAGCAGCGGTGATGGTTCTCACACGAGCCGTACGGGCCAGGGGCAGCTTGGCAGAGGTGTTCATGGTGCACACAGCAGAAGTGGTGTTGGAGACAGGGGTTTCATGACAATGTTGTGGACTGATTTTTCATGTACCGCTCACACAACTGGTAATACAGCATCGATGGAAAGTGACAGGAGACAGCAGTTGTCAACTATGGTTACAAACTACTTTTCCTCCCATATCGATGTTCTCCCACACAGGTCATTCCCCTTTGACTATTCGGCCGCTAAACTGGACACCTGGCCTGAATTGGCACAATATGCCTTACAGGAGCTCGCTTGCCCAGCTGCAAGTGTGCTATCAGAAAGAGTCTTCAGTGCAGCTGGATCAATCCTGACAGAAAAAAGGACCCGTCTGTCAACCCAAAATGTGGATGATCTAACCTTCATTAAAATGAACTATGCATGGGTTTCCAAGGATTTTGTCCCACCTTCCCCTGATGACACATAGGGTGACAGAAAAATGGCTTGCTTTGGTCCACCTCTTCCTGGGACTTCACCTATTTCGCCTTTTGCATCAGCTGAATGTCCAACATCAACATATGCCACTTTCTAAAACTCCCTAACTGTGCTGCCTCCCCCCCATGGCCGGGGTCACCACCTAGCGCACGACACCGTGCTAGTGCCGGTGCCCTGGACAGGTGGGTAGGCCGACTCTTGGGCGCGGGCACTGGCACAGGGTCCTCATAGTGCAATCAAGTGTCTCTGACGGTGGTGGTGCACACCCGCCGTCAGACACACCGCCGTACTATGAGAGGCCCAGTGCCAGTACCGACGCCCACGAGTGGGCCCCCCCTTACTTGGGCAGAGCTCCAGCATTTGCAATCTTTACCTCTCCCTGCTCCTCCGCTGTGTAGTCTGGGCCGTCAAATCCATACTGTGACTGACACCGTCTGAGCCTGCCTCCTGATGTATAGACATATATTTTGAATGTGTACGCTATCCATACATGTTATCCGGGGATACGGTACCCTTTCTCACCTTTGTGCAATCACGTGCAATCCATACTGGGCCTAACACCGTCTGAGCCTGCCTCCTGATGTATAGACATATATTTTGAATGTGTACGCTATCCATACATGTTATCCGGGGATACGGTACCCTTTCTCACCTTTGTGCAATCACGTGTAATCCATACTGGGCGTGAGAACGGCTGGCGAGCTGTTAAGCAAGCTACAGCACCTGTGGTTTGCACACGTAAGTTTTTCATTTTTTCAGGAATGACGGTTAGGCCTAATTCCGGAACTGAGGTTGACCTGCACTTACTGGGAAATCATCGTTCGCGGGTAATAATTGTAATCAGTGATCCCATCACTAACGTTGTTCAGCGGGTTATCTGCATCTGTAAGCGACAAACGCTGGCCTTTTCAGTGTAGCGCACATGCAGCCACGGACATGTAAGGGCATGACACACCAGTTATTGGCCAATCTCATGTGCCAGAGCCTCACGTGTACCTCTAGTAAGCCGGACTCGGACCGCGGGGCATGACAGAGTCTCGTTCGTTAACGGAATTAAGCTTGCAATGTGTGCATCTTTTCTGTAGCTGGCATGGTTGAGGTTTCCCAGGTGGACACGTATTTAACCGCAGGCTCCACTCCTGGTGGTGCCCTTCTGGACATTCCTTTAAGATTCAGCTTTGCAACCATACTGCCCACGTAAAACAAACACTTTGCCTTCATGAACGCTGTTTGGAGGGTCATGACTCGTGGGAATAACGCCGCCCAATCAGTTAACCTGCTAGAGAGATCCTTCATTGCTCCCAAGCATGACATCACACTCCCTAGGAGGAAGGTAATGCCACTGTGGCGACCGTACTCCTGGGGGCGACACAAGTGCGCTGATGCCCAGCCACTGCTCGATGAATCTGCTGGTACATTGACCCAGACCACTACATTCCCCTCGCACGCTACACGGCCTGAATCTGACCCTGATGAAACTCAGGTTACCCTTCCCATATACAGTTCCATCTTACACGGTGACAAAGAGGAAGCTGCAGATGAAAGTGCAGGTTCGGCCCACCCGCCATCAGACACACCACCGTACTATCAGGGGCCCTGTGCCAGTGCTGTCGCCAACGAGTGGGCCCCCCCTGCTTGCTCAGGATCACAGCACTTGCAAGGTTGAAATACTGTGCAGTGAGATGGAAGATGGGGACGACGAGGAGTCCAGACTAGTACAGGGATTCCCTAGCGAGGAGACTTATTTGATTGTTTTCAATGTTGGGACAGCAATTTTTGGGGAGCACTATACTCTGGAGAATGATAGATGGGGCCCACCATACACTGGAACATTCCAAAGGTGGACATCAGACACTGGAGCAGCATTTACAGGGCCCATTATACACTAGAGCATTAGAAATGGGGCCCATTATGTTTGGAGCATTATTTGGGCCCATAAGACAGTGGAGCTTCATCCATGGGGACCAACATATACTGTAGCATTATGTGGAGCTCATCATATACTGTTTCAAACATTATATGGGACCAATGATTCTGTATGGAGAAATAGATGGGCCTCGTCATGAGATGTAAAAAGTGAAGTATTTTTCATTGTACTATACCGCTATTTCTCTGCCGTATCAGAGCATGATGAGTTGTGGTATGTGTTAAAGGGGCGCTCTTTCGCCCAGGGCACATGAAAACCTGGAGCCAGCCCTACCCCCCCACAACTTTAGCCAAATAACCCCCATTTTTCAGTGCGTAACTTGTATTATGAAGTTAATTAAGGTTGACAAGCTTAAGTAAGAAGAATTGATGCTTTTGGCATTCAAATGGGCACTGTAGGTGTGTTTCCTGTCCTCCTCTCACTGCCGACTTTTATTCCCCATTGACTTACCTTGGGTTTCGTGTTTCGGGACGACCCCGACTTTTCCCTATAATCGGCCGATCTTGCTCGACCCGACTTTTGGAAAAGTCGGGTTTCACAAAACGAAACTCGACCCTAAAAAACCAAAAGTCGCTCATCTCTACCAGAGATGATTGGCCTCCCAGGATTACCTTCTTTATGTATTTTAGGTAACACGTAGAAGGTACCAGTTTGGGGATTGTCTGGTATTAGTTCCACTAGTGAGGATTAAGTAGAATGAAACCAATTGATAATATGTGTTAGTACCTCTGTGTATTTTTGGTGGGATCTTCCTGAAGAGGGTGAAGTATTTTCTATCCAACAGTTGTCTGTGTGCTTCCTGGATGTTCATGATAACTACAACTCCTCCTTTGTCTGCTGGTTTGATGATAATATTGCTGTTAGGTTTTAAGGATTATATGGCTTTTCTTTCCTCCATACTGATATTGTGTGGCACTTTATGGTGTCTGTCCAAAATGTCAGATTTAACTTTTTTACAGAAACAGTCTATGTAGTGATGCAGTGTTTGGTTGTGCCCAGGTTGTAGGGTCCAGTTTATTCTCTTTTTGTAACAAAATTCCTAATTTGAGTTCCTTGGCTTATTTATGAGGCATCACCCCTCCCACCTCATGAACAAATATTTTGAAAAAATATCTCTTAAATGTTGTGCTATTGTCTTGTTAATTCATTTATCATCATGCCAGAAGGGGCTTCCGTGCTCTGAAATCTTGCCAAAATACATATTTTTTCAGGATAGCTAATAAAGGTATCACTCTGAGAATACTTTTGTCATCATTGGGCATTAAACTATTTACATTGATTTTTCTGGCTAAAATGGTACCACAGTATAATGTGTTATTGTGCATCATTTTATTGCATGAAATAAGTATTTGATACAATGGAAAAACAAAACTTAATATTTTGTTCATTAACCTTTGTTTGCAATTACAGAGGTCCGATTTTTCCTGTAGTTCTTGACCAAGTTTGTACACACTGCAGCAGGAATTTTCACCTACTTCTCCATACAGATCTTCATCAGAACTTTCAGGTTTTGGGGCTATAGCTGAGGAACATTGAGTATGAGCTGCCTCCAAAGATTTTCTGTTGGGTTCAGGTCTGGAGACTGGCTAGGCTACTCCAGGACCTTGAAATGTTTCTTATGGAACCACTCTTTAGTTGCCCTGGCTGTGTATTTTGGGTCATTGTCATCTGGAAGATCTAGCCAAGACCCATATTCTATGCTCTTACTGAGGGAAGACGTCGTTGGCAAAAATCTTGCAATACCTCTTGCATTACCTCCTCCATTCAATATAGTGCAGTCATGTTGTCCCCTTTGCAGAAAATCACCCCGAAAGTATGATGTTTCCCCCTCAATGCTTCACAGTTGGGATTGTGTTCTTGGGGTTGTGCGCATCCTAATTCTTCCTCCAAACATTGTGAGTGGAGTTGATACCAAAAACTTTTGATCTCATCTAACCTCATGACCTTCTCCCATGCCTCCTCTGGATCATCCAAATGCTCATTGGCAAACTTCAAACTAGCCTGGATATGTGTTGGAGTGAGCAGGGGGACCTTGTATGCCCTGCAGGATATTAATCTATGATGGTGTAATGTATTACTAATGGTAATGTGTCAGACTGTGGTTTCAGCCCTATTTAGACCATTGACCAGGTCCTCCTGAGTAGTTTTAGGATTATTCCTGACCTTTCTCAGAATCATCCTTACCCCACGAGGTGAGATCTGGCATGGAGCCCCAGACCGAGGAAGATTGAGGGTCATCTTGTGTTTTTTCCTTTTTCTAATAATTTTGCCAACAATTGTTGCCTTCTCACCAAGCTGCTTACCTACACTGGGTGCAGAATTATTAGGCAAATGAGTATTTTGATCACATCATCCTTTTTATACATGTTGTCTTACGCCAAGCTGTATAGGCTTGAAAGCCAACTGCCAATTATGTAAATCAGGTGATTTGCATCTCTGTAATGAGGAGGGATGTGGTCTAATGACATCAACACCCTATATAAGGTGTGCTTAATTATTAGGCAACTTCCTTTCCTTTGGCAAAATGGGTCCGAAGAAAGATTTGACGGACTCTGAAAAGTCAAAAATTGTGAGATGTCTTGCAGAGGGATGCAGTAGTCTTGAAATTGCCAAACTTTTGATGCGTGATCACCGAACAATCAAGCGTTTCATGGCAAATGTTCAACAGGGTCGCAAGAAGCGTGTTGATAAAAAAAGGCGCAAAATAACTGCCCATGAATTGAGGAAAATCAAGCTTGAAGCTGCCAAGATGCCATTTGCCACCAGTTTTGCCATATTTCAGAGCTGCAGCGCTACTGGAGTTTCAAAAAGCTCAAGGTGTTCCATACTCAGGGACATGGCCAAGCTAAGGAAGGCTGAAAAACGACCACCTTTCAACAAGAAACATAAGATGAAATGTCAAGACTGGGCCAAGAAATATCTTAAGACTGATTTTTCTAAGGTTTTATGGACTGATGAAATGAGAGCGACTCTTGATTGGCCAAAGGGATGGGCCCAAGGCTGGATCAGTAAAGGGCAGAGAGCTCCACTTCGACTCAGACGCCAGCAAGGTGGAGGTTGGGTACTGGTATGGGCTGGTATCATCAAAGATGAACTTGTGGGACCTTTTCGGGTTGAGGATGGAGTGAAGCTCAACTCCCAGACCTACTGGCAGTTTCTGGACAACACCTTCTTCAAGCAGTGTTACAGGAAGAAGTCGGTATCGTTCAAGAAAAACATGATTTTCATGCAGGACAATGCTCCATCATGTGCATCCAAATACTCCACAGCGTGGCTGGCCAGTAAAGGTCTAAAAGAAGAAAAAATAATGACATGGCCCCCTTGTTCACCTGATCTGAACCCCATAGAGAACCTGTGGTCCCTCATAAAATGTGAGATCTACAGGGAGTGAAAACATTAAACCTCTCCGAACAGTGTCTGGGAGGCTGTGGTGGCTGCGGCACGCAATGTTGATCGTAAACAGATCAAGCAACTGACAGAATCTATGGATGGAAGGCTTTTGAGTGTCATTATAAAGAAAGGTGGCTATGTTAGTCACTGATTTTTTTGCTTTGTTATTCAATGTCAGAAATGTTTATTTCTAAATTTTGTGTTTGCGAGGATTTTTTTTATTATTGAATAACAACTATGTTCTCAATCAACCCAAAAGACTCATAGATATCAAAGCTTAATATTTTTGGAAGTTGGAGTGGGTGATTTTTAGATTTGGCTATCTTAGGAGGATATCTGTTTGTGCAGGTAACTATTACAGTGCAGAATTATTAGGCAACTTAATAAAAACCAAATATATACCCATCTCACTTGTTTATTTTCACCAGGTAAACCAATAGAGCAACACAAAATTTAGAAAAAACATTTCTGACATTCAAAAAAATGGCTAGCTTTGTGTGGCATCACAGGGGATATAAAAGGGCGTGAATGCCGACCGCCATCTTACTTATGCCGATCTTAGCATAGGGAGAGCTGCTGCTGCTGATTCTGTAGGGAGAGCGTTAGGCAGGGAAGAAGAACAAAAAAACTGCTTCTGCTGTTAGCGATTTCCACTTACAACACACAACACTTTGTGTGCAGTGACAGGAGAGGCTCTATTTTTGTGCATCAGCTCTGTTGGTTATTAGGCTGCCTTATAAGGCTCCCTGATAGCTGCATTGCTGTTTGCACATTGCTGTGCAAACTGCTTTTTTAAAAGCAAAAATACTTTTCATCCTCTTTTCTGCACAGTTAACAAGCGTTCATTTTTCCACCCTTTTGTGTGTGCAGCAGTCCTGCTTATTAGGCTGCCTGCATCCATACTTGGACTGAGAGCATCATTGTCAGCGTCCTCAAATCTCCAGTGAGATCCAAATTATCACCAATCCTATAGAAAGCCTCCACCTTGTCATACACCATCCAATTTCAACCTGTTACATTGAGGTATAATCCTACTGGGCCAGAGACAATAGTTCAGCGTCCTGAAATCTATAGTGAGATTCAAATTCTCACCAATCCTATAGACACCCTCCACCTTGTCATTCACCATCCAATTTCAGCCTGTTACATTGAGGTGTAATCTCTCCTGGGCCTGAGACAATAGTTCAGCGTGCTCAAATCTATAGTGAGATTCAAATTCTCACCAATAGTAGATACACCTTCTACCTTGTTTAACAGTACCATATAGCTGATGGTATTTTGGGTACATTTTAACGAAAATGAGGAAGTATGGTGGAAGACGCCATGGAAGTGGGCGGGAGTTGCCAGCTGGTCCCGATGGTGGTGGTGGAGCATCTGTTGGTAGTGGCAAAAGCACAATAGCACCTAAGGTAGGAGGTGTTGAGCCTGCATCATCGTCTGGCTCCACAAGGCCTCGAAGGCTCTCTTTTCTGGGAGTAGGTAAACCATTTTTAAAGCTGGAACTTCAGGAACAAGTTTTGGCTTACATAACTGACACAGCCTCCAGCTCTGTCGCCTCCTCTTCTGAAGTTTCAGAAAATTAAAGCTCTGAGTCGTCAGTGGAGGCTCCTGGTCAGGATCAACACCTTTCCTTGTGTTCTTCACCCCTACCAAAAGTAAAGGATGTGGCAGGCCACACTACCGATTACTCAATGGAGCTCTTATCACATACCATGCCTGGGTTAGCAAATCAAATTGTGAATTCCCCAGTCCAAGATGAATCTGACATGGAGTGCACTGATGCACAGCCACTACTAGATTTTTCTGCTGATACATTCACTCAGAGCACTACATTGTCCTCGCAGTGTACTGAGGCGTTATCAAACCCTGATGAAACTCAGGTGCCCCTTCCCGCTTACTATACCACCTCACACGGTGACACAGAGGAAGGTGCACATGAAATTGAAGAGGAGGTGATGGATGACCCAGTTGTTGACCTAGATTGGCATCCATTGGGGGAAGAGGGTGCCGCTGCCAATATCTCAGAAGAGGAGGAGGAGGATCTGCAGCAGGCAACGACATCGCAACAGCTGTTATCTGGCAGGACCGTAGCAGTCAAAAAACAGGTTACAAAAACCAAAAGAGTTGCAGGACAGCTTGGCCAGATGGTCAAATTAGCACAG
Organism: Dendrobates tinctorius; assembly: GCF_039654945.1. Lineage (NCBI taxonomy): Eukaryota > Metazoa > Chordata > Amphibia > Anura > Dendrobatidae > Dendrobates > Dendrobates tinctorius. The sequence continues at coordinate 2,545,651 of NW_027361692.1, read as the reverse complement.
CGTGCAAGGCCTCAAAATGTCTTCCATAGTAGGAAGAGTGCAGTGTGGCACTTTTTTGAACAAAATCCTAATGATCAGGCAAAAGTTATCTGTAAGAAGTGCGCAAAGACCTTTAGCTGAGGGAAAAATCTGAGAAATTTGAATACCAGTTGCATGCTTTGACATTTAACCACTATGCACTTGCAAGCGCGGAGGGACTACCAAACCTCACGTACCACATGTGCACCTGCTCCGAATGAAGGTAGTCCGCAACGCTACATCGCTTACCCCACTGTAAGCCCACCGGTTAGCACACCACCAGCAGCAAATGTCGAGGTGTCGTCGCAAGGGCAAATCAGTCATGGAATCGCAATGTTATTGCTATGAAAGACTGAATCTAGGCCATCAGCAGCACCACCAACAACACCATCACCAACCCTCTCTCAGTCCGCCATGTCCACCGTTAATTTCACCATATGCAGCTCTCAAGTCCAGCTCACCCTACCAGAGACTCTGAGTAGGACAAGAAAGTACTCATCCTCTCATCCGCGTACACTGGCTTTAAGTGGCCACATTGCCAAACTAATCTCGTTAGAGATGATCCCCTACCGGTTGGTTGAAAGCAAAGCTTTCCGCGAGCTCATGGCCTACGCAGTACCACGCTATGACCTAACCAGTCGGCACTTCTTTTCTTGAAAAGCCATCCCAGCCCTCCACGTTCATGTGATAGACTGCATTGTCCATGCACTCAAGCAATCAGTGAGTGGAAAGGTGCACCTCACAACAGATGCATGGTCCAGTAGGCATTGCCAGGGCCATTACGTGTCCATCACTGCGCACTGGGTTAATGTGGTGGATGCAGCGTCCACATGGGACTGCAGCGGTGGGACAGTGCTGCCTAGCCCACGGTATAGGAAACAGTTGGCTGTAGGCATTCGACCCTCCTCCTCCTCCTCCAGAAGCGAAAGCTCGTCCACAGAGCGCAGTCACACGAGCACTCCATCCGCAGCTGCCAGTGTTGCACACGAGTTGTCCCACTATTGAACAGCTAGTGGAAAGCGTCAGCAGGCTGTGTTGAAGATGATGTGTTTGGGCGACAACAGACACACCGCGGAGGTACTGGCCGACTACTTGCAGCAACAAACTGAGTCATGGCTGGGCAGTCTACATCTTGAGGCAGGCAAGGTAGTTAGTGATAACGGCCGGAATTTTGTGGCAGCCATAGCCCTTTCAAAACTCAGACACATACCTTGCCTGGCTCACACCTTGAACCTGGTGGTGCAGTGCTTCCTCAATAATTTTCCGGAGTTAACAGCCCTGCTCCATAAGGTGCGAAGACTGTGCTCGCACATCCGCCGGTTGCCCATACACTCCAGTTGTATGAAGAAGCTGCAGCGATTGCTCCACCTTCCCAAGCACCGCCTAATTATCGACGTTGCAACAAGGTGGAACTCCATCCTGCACATGGTTCAGAGGCTGTGCGAACAGTCAGACTGTAATTCATTTACATAGTAACATAGTTACATAGTTATGAAGGCTGAAGGAAGACCTTATGTCTATCTAGTTCAGCCTAGTTTGTGGGAGGATACACGGGCAGGCAGTTTGCAGGCAGACATAGAGTTGTCTGGTGTACAGTGGTCGAAGCTGAAAGACCTCTGTAAAGTCCTTCAGTGTTTTGGGGAATGCACATGGCTGGTAAGCGCAGACGATGCCATCATAAGCATGAGCATCCCACTTATGCGTCTGCTCATGCAAACTTTGACGCACATTAAGGAGCAGGCATCTGCAGCCGAGGAGGAAGAGGAGGAGGGAAGCCTTGATGACAGTTAGCCATTGTCTGCTCAGGGAAGTCTCATGGACGAGGTGGAGGAAGAAGAGGAAGAGGAGGAGGAGGATGGGGATGATTACTTTGGGGAGGAGGATGCTTCTCAGGGGGCAAGAAAAAATGTTGGCGTGGCAAGGTCAGGTACAGAGTTTGTGTGTGACTGGAGTGATGTTGATTTGCTAGAAAGTGCTCATCCACCCAGCACTCGCAGTGCATCATTGACACCTGAAACATTGACCCACATGTCTGATTATGCCTTGCAGATCCTAAAAAGGGACCCCCGCATTGCCAAAATGATGAACGATGACGACTACTGGTTGGCCAGCATCCTGGATCCACGCTATAAAGGCAAATTCCAAAACATCATGCCACAGGAGAACCTCGAGCTAATATTGGTTAACAAACAAGCAACTCTGGTAAACCGTTTGTTTGAGGCATTCCCAGCACACAGCGGCGGTGATGTTTTTCCAACGAGCCGTAGGGGGCAACATGGAAGAGGTGTTCGTGGTGCACACAGCCTAAGTGGCTTTGGCACAGGGGTTTCATGACCATGTTGTGGACTGATTTTTCAAGTACTGCTCACACGACCGGTAATACTGCATTGATCTAAAGTGACAGGAGACAGCAGTTGTCAACTATTGTAACAAACTACTTCTCCTCCCACATCAATATTCTCCCTCACCGGTCATTCCCCTTTGACTATTGGGCCAGTAAACTTGACACCTGGCCTGAATTGGCACAATATGCCTTACAGGAGCTTGCTTGCTCTGCTGCTAGCGTGTTAACTGAACGAGTCTTCAGTGCTGCTGGATCAATCCTGACAGAAAAAAGGACCCGTCTGTCGACCCAAAATGTTGATGATCTAACCTTCATTAAAATGAACCATGCATGGGTTTCAAAGGATTTTGTCCCACCCTCCCATGCTGGCACGTAGGTTGCCAGAAAAATGGCTTGCTTTTGTCCTCCTCTTCTGCTGACTTCTCCAATTACTCCATTTGCAGCTGCTGAATGTCCAACATCAACATATGCCATTTTTTCCACCTCCCTAACTGGGCTGCCTCCCCCCACAGGGCTGGAGTCACCACCTGGCGCACGCACCCGTGCGAGTGCCGGTGCCCTGGACAGGTGGGTGGGCACACTCTTTGGCAACGGCACTGGCACAATGTCCCTCATAGTAGAATCAAGTTTCTCTGATGGTGGGGGTGCACACCCGCTGTCAGATACACCAGCGTACTATGAGGGGCCCTGTGCCAGTACCGCCGCCCACGAGTGGGCCCCCCCTGCTTGCTCAGGGCACCAGCACTTGCAATACTTACCTCTCCCTGCTCCACCACTGTGTAGGCTGGCCTGTTAAATACTTCACTGGGACTGCCAATACAAATTTGGTGAAATGATAGATGATGGTTAAGACGCAGCTATGCCCTGTCTTGCTGGGCTCTATCTTAAGATGATCAATGGCTTCCATTTGTTATGGACGTCGACTCACAATGAGATGCAGTGGTGGTTTATCATCAGCTTTCACGGTTTTCCGACTCACAGACGTGTGACATTCCTGCCCACATTTTTAAATGTGTCCTCTCATGCCAATTCAATAGAATCACCTACGGCCTGTGGCTTGTGTCTTTTGCACTCCAAAGTTACCTGACAGATCATGATAGGCAGTGAGGACAATGTCTACATCTGTCCCTGTGATCACAATTTGATGGAGATGAGTAATGGTGATGGGTTCCACGGTACTGCGATACAGCAAACCTTTCTTCACAAGAACTGTTTTCGCTGTCTCCACAGACAAAGTAATTGAGGGTCAGCATCGCCTCTGAGAATTCTCCCGGGAGATTTACCGTGATGAGTAATTCTAACATTTTGGCAATCAGTCGACTTTCCTTCTGTACTTGTATCCATCTCGTTTCCTCTTGCGGAGAGTCTGGACTGTCTTACTGAGACTGAAATATATATGAAGATTGAAAAATACCCCAGCAGTGTATACTGGTGTACGCTTCGAATACATAACCCTTTTTCTACTTTTTAGATTCTTGTCTAATCCATACTGAGGCTGTGAGTGTCTTTGTCGGACTCCGGAAATATACACGCAGTGGTTTAATGTTTAAACTATGCTATATATACCTGCTATCCAGTCATACTGTGCCCTTTCTCAATTTTCTACAATCACGTCAAAGCCATACTGGGCTTGAGACCGTCTGAGTCTGCCTCCTGATATATAGACATAGGTTTTTAATGTTTAAACTATGCTATATATACCTGTTATTCGGTGATACTGTACCCTTTCTGAACTTTGTACAATCTTGTCGAATCCATACTGGCCCTGAGAACGTCTGAGTCTGCCTCCTGATTAGAGATGAGTGGTGTTTGATTCGACCTGTTCGCCAAGTTAAAATTCCAGCTGTTTGGGGCGGTGTTCAAGCCATTCATCGAACTCGAACACTTTGCTTAAAATTCAAGAACGGTTCGTTCACCAAAAGCATAACTTCATTTTCACATTAATAATAAATGTTTTCAATGTTAATAGACTGTTTCATGTCATAGTAGCGGTGTGTGGTAGCAAGCGGTGTAGTACACCTGTCAAGGAGCTACACCGTGTGTGTTTCTAATTATTTTTTACCGCATCTTGTCCAGAAAATCCTTTTGCGCCTTGTAGCACTGTCTGCTGCTCATCAAAGGAGCCCACCAGTGAACCAAGCTATGCCGCCTGTTTATGTAAGAACTGCGTGCTACTCAGCATAGGAGCCCAGCTGTTAAGCAAGCTACAGCACCTGTGGTTTGGACACTTAATTTTTTCATTTTTTCCGGAATGCCGGTAAGGCCTAATTCCGGAATTCCGGTTGACCCGCACTTCCTGGGAAATCTTCGTTCGCGGGGAAGAATTGTAATCCCAGATCCCCATCACTAACGGGGTTCAGCGGGTTATCTGCACCTGTAAGCGACACACGCTGGACCTTTCAGTGTAGCTCGCATGCAGCCCCGGACATGTAAGGGCATGACAGACCTGTTATTGATCGATCTCACGTGCCAGAGCCTCGCGTGTCCCTCTAGTAAGCTTGACGCGTACTGCAGGGGCATACCGGAGTCTCGTTCATTAATGGAATTAAGCTGACAAATCGCTAGCACAACTAAAAACGGACATCCACCACCACCCACAGAATCAACAAAGCTTGCAATCTGTCAATCTTTTCTGTAGCTGGCATGGTTGAGGTTTCCCGGGTGGAGTCGAATTAAGCCGCAGGCTCCACTCCTGGTGGTGCCCTTCTGGACATTCCTTTAAGGTTCAGCTTTGCAACCATACTGCCCCCAGAAACCAAACACTTTGCCTTCATGGACGCTGTTCGGAGGTTCATAGGAATAACGCAGCCCGATCAGCAGTAGGCCTAATTTATGGTGGGAAGTCCGAAGGCATGTGATCGTCTTCAATTTCAGAGTTTTACTGTTTTTTGGTATTTTACATTTTTATTCCAGCCTTTCTAGACTTTGTAAGGGCATGACATGCCTATATCTGTGTCTCATCCTCCTCCTTTTACTCCTCCAACCCTTTTCTATATGTAGTTGCCCTTTTCAATATGTTATTTGTGTCTTCCAACCATTTTGTCTGCTTTGGGACACCTTTTAAGGTGTTTTGTAACTGTTTTCTATGTGATTGTATGTGTTTGTGTTTGCCTGCCATTGTTTTCAATGGTGTTCGACGTTGTTCGTCGAACGTTCAACAAACATTCAACGAACTTGCCTCGTGTTCGACGAACCAAAACGAACTGGAACACTAGCGGGGTGGCTCAACACTACTCCTGAATATATAGATGTACATTTTTAATGTTTAAACTATGCTATATATACCAGGCATCTGGTGATACTGTACCCTTTCTGCCAGGAAGTCCTCCTCCACCCACCACTCTAAGTGTATCATTGACACCTGGAACATTGTCCCACATGTGTGATTATTTCTTGCGTATCTTCTTGTTATATTGTGATGTGATCCATCCTGAGCATGTGACAGTCTGTGGGTTACTCCTGCAATTTAGATGTACATTTAAAAATTACCCCAACAATGGTGTATACAGCTCTATGCTTGTGATACATTACCCATTTACTGATTTTTATATTCTGGTCTAATACAAACTGACCAAGTGAGAGTAGTTATTTTCTGACTGTGGAAATAAATACTGAGTTTGACAACAATGACAATGACCCCTACACTGTGTACAGCTGTGCTCTTCAGATTCGTTACCGTTTTACGGCTTTTTATATTGTGTTGTAATCCATACTGAGCCTGAGAACGTCTGTGTCTGCCTACTGAAATATCTATGGAGATTTAGAATGTTTAAAGTATACTATATATACCTGCTATCTGATGATACTGTACACTTGTTCTACTTTTATATTCTTGCCTAATCCATACTGAGCCTGTGAGCGTCTCTGTGTGACTGATGGTATATATAGAGAGATTGACAATCATCCTTTGACTGTATAGAGCTGTACGCTTCTGATACAGTACCATATATCTGATGTTATTTTGGGTTCATGTTCTGCAACATTTTGAAGTTTGGTGAAAGAGGCCGCAGACGTGGGCGTGGTGGGGCCAGCTGGTGCTGATGGTGGTGGTGCATCTGCTGGTAGTGGCAAAAGCAGCTAAGGCAGGAGGTGTTGAGCCTGCATTATGGTCTGGCTCCGGAAGGCCTGGAAGGCTACCTTTTCTGGGAGTAGGTTAACCGCTTTTAAAGCCGGAGCATCAGGAACTGGTTTTGGCTTACATTGCCGAAACAGACCCCAGCTAATATGCCCTCCTCTTCTGAAATTTCAAAAAATGCAAGCACTGAGTCATCAAGTGCTGGCTCCTGGTCAGGAAGAACCCCTCTCCTTGTGTCCTTCACCCCCACCAAAAGTGAATGATGCAGCAGGCCACACTTCACATTAGTCCATGTAGCGCTTTCTATCATACCATGCCTGGGTTATCAAGTCAAATCGTGAATTCCCCAGTCCAAGATGAATCTGACATGGAGTGTGGGTGGCCAGCCAGGGCAGTGGGGTTAATCGGTACCAGGCCGGTGTCTCAGAGGGATGTGTCATGTTGGTGGTGATGACCCGTTCCGTGGCCCTGGGCGTCCATGCAAAGGGGTGAATAACGTTTATAGGTGAATGATACGTGACGCCACCTGTGGTTTCTGATCACATTGACCCGCGCTGCAGTGTTGCTTCTCTGGGACAGATGTTGTGGTGCAGCTAAGATGTAGAAGCCCTGCACAGGTAGGGCCATAGTCGCAGAGCAGAAGAAAGAGTTGGTAGATGGTGTGCAGTGCAGGATGTAGCAGAGCCATGCGCCAGGCGCAGGAGAAAGATGACAGACACAGTCGTGCAGTTCCTTTACCTGTACTTGGTAAGTGCCATCCAGGACCCAAAGTACAGATGGAGAATGAGTTGGTCAGCCTGGGAGCAAATTTTGAATTCTCTCTCTGCAGATAGGTAGTGTGGCCTCCGTTCTAGCGCTTATCTGAGGTACTCACAGTATTGAGTTCACTGAAGTTGAATCTCTTTTGGAACTTTCTCGTATGGCAGGCAGCCATAGCCTTTTCCTTCTGGCTCACACACGTCGCTGCTGGGGCCTCCGAGCCTTATTTGGGAACAGAGCATTTACAGCTGCTACTTCCTCCGAATTCTGCTGCAGGACCGTCAGTGTCCCTACAAACTCGGAGACCAGAATCCCGACCATGCGCTCCAGCTAGGAGTGAGCCTTAACTCTGCTCATCCTCCAGCTCCCCTTCTCACGTCCACACACTTCCCCTTCCCTTCACAGACTGCCCTAACTTCCCGACCACAGAGAGCAGCTCCTCAGCAGTCAGGTTCAGAGGTCTCCCTGCTGGCCTGGAGTGGGAATTGTGTTGTGTGTTTGTTTAACTGCTAGAGAGATCCTTCGTTGCTCCCAAGCATGACATCACACTCCCTAAGAGGAAGGTAATGCCACTGTGGCGACCGTACTCCTGGGGGCGCCACAAGTGCACTGATGCCCAGCCACTGCTAGATGATTCTGCTGGTACATTGACCCAGACCACTACATTCCCCTCGCACTCTACACAGCCAGAATCTGACCCTGATGAAACTCAGGTTCCCCTTCCCGCATACTATACCACCTTACACGGTTACAAAGAGGAAGGTGCAGATGAAAGTGCAGGTTCCTTGAGCAGGTGGGGGGGCATATTCATGGGCGACGGCACTGGCACAGGGCCCCGCATAGTACGCAAAAGTGTCTCTGCCGGTGGGAGGGCCCACCGCCGTCAGACACACCGCCGTACTATGAGGGGCCCTGTGCCAGTGCCTTCACCAACGAGTGGGCCCCCCCTGCTTGCTCAGGATCACAGCACTTGCAAAGTTGAAATACTTACCTCTCCCTGCTCCACCGCCATGACATATACCGCGTTTCCTGAGAGTGACATTCTGGTCAGAGAGCGTGATGACATCACATCTGTACGCCCTCTGCCTAAACAGTCCAAGTGCAGTGAGATGGAAAATGGGGACGACAAAGAGTCCAGACTAGTACAGGGATTCCCTAGTGAGGAGACTTATTTAATTGTTTTCAATGTTGGGACAGATATTTTTGGGAGTACTATACTCTGGAGAATGATAGATGGGGCCCACCATACACTGGAGCATTCCAAAGGTGGACATCAGACACTGGAGCAGCATTTACAAGGCCCATTATGCACTGGAGCATTAGAAATGGGGCCCATTATATATGGAGCATTATTTGGGCCCATAAGACAGTGGAGCTTCATCCATGGGGACCAACATATACTGTTGCATTATGTGGAGCTCATCATATACTGTTTCAAACATTATATGGGACCAATGATTCTGTATGGAGAAATATATGGGCCTCATTACTCTGTATAGCGCACAATGCGGTGGCCATAATACTGTATGGAGTAATATACTGTCCATTTTTTGAGCTATTGGAGAATTTAAAATGGATATCAGTCATGAGATGTAAGAAGTGAAGTACTTTTCATTGTACTATACCGCTATTTCTCTGCTGTATCAGAGGATCATGAATTGTGGCATGTGTTAAAAGAGCCCAGTGACACTCTTTGGCCCAGGGACCACGAAAATCTGGAGCCAGCCCTACCCCCCCACAACTTTAGCCAAATAACCCCCAGTTTTCAATGCCTAACTATTATTATAAAGTAAATTAAGGTTGACTAGCTTAAGTAATAAGAATAGATGTTTTTGGCATTAAGATGGGCACTGTAGGTGTGTTTCCTGTCCTCCACTCCCGCCGACCTTGGTTCCCCATTGACTTGCATTGGGTTTCGTGTTTCAGTCGGCCTTCGACTTTTCACGATAATCGGCCGATTTCATTCAACCCGACTTTTGAGATTGTCGGGTTTCATGAAACCCGACTCAACCCGAAAAAGGGCAAAGTCGCTCATCTCTAGTGGCGAGTTTTCATGGGTGGTCATTTGTCAGCTGCTTGGGTGATGTGGCAGGTCCGGATTGATCCACGAGCAAGGTCCTGTCTAACTAAACTTGAACAGGAACTTATAAAAGGTTCCCTGGAGTGCACATTGGCACGCCAGGATCATTTGTGTATGGTGTGTTGCTGGATATGTTTCCACCCTGTGTGCACATGTGCCGCTAATGGCACTGTGAGTGTGTGTCTAGGCAGGCAGTATAGGGTGGGAAATCCCGCTTGGCTCAGCATCTGACACTGGGTGTCCTAAGTCGCATGTGCAGCTAGCACAGACGTGTGTCAAAGCGAGCACAACCACCAGCCTAGACTTCCCTGGGGGTAGCTCTAGGGACCCCCACTAGCGTCATTACCATTATACTCCTGTGACGTTCAACAGTGTATAGTCTTGACTGCTTCCTCTTCTTTTAGCGCTCTGTGAAGTAACAGAGTCAGGTGTTTTGCACTCTGTTCACTCTGAGTGACGTTTAACTCGGTGTGTTGACGGTGCTTGCTCGCAGCTTCGCTCTGCCATTGTTCAATAGCTGCAGTTTCCCATTACCTCACAGTGGACCCCAGGGTTGCGATCGCACTCTACCATCTTTTATATTTACTGCAATCCACTAACCCTAACACAGGAACTGGCAGCAAGACAGCGCCCTGACACTATCTGCTTGTATTCTGTCCTATATCAGTGAGAGTGACCTGATCTCGGCTGCTAGCAGCAGTCAGTTCTCTGATAATATCTTTTTTCTAGCAGTCCTAGACCAGGGAGCAGGCTACACCCCCTGATCTATGACTAACAGATATTATCAGGTAGCTGGCATCTGCTAGCAGCCTGGAACAGGCCACTCTCCCCTCACGATTCCTGATATAGGACTTAATACATCAGATTGAATATATGCAGATGGTATCAGGGGACTTTCTACTGCTGGTAACCAGGAGCAGACCACACTTCCTAAAGTGTGATGTAACATCCAAGTAGGGGGGGAACACTAAGGAGCAGTTCCTGAATTACAGAATAACAGCTACTGTGAGGATGCAAAACAGCACTATTCAAGTTATCCAAATAGTCTATGAAGGTATGAGCTTTAGGATAATTGTTTTATCTCCCTGGAGTATTCCTTTTTGGCTGATTTTACACTTACCACATTTTTTGTGGTCCGTTATTGGGGCCCGTTTTTGAGGGCCGTATTGTCTTATTTTTTGTGGTGTGCCACAATAACGGACCGCAAAAAATGTTTGCGGATCGCCGTTTTCTTTTCCAATACTATGGAAATAGTATTACATAGTAACATAGTAACATAGTTATTAAGGTTGAAGGGAGACTTTAAGTCCATCTAGTTCAACCCATATCCTGTCCTAACCTGCCCTAACATGTTGATCCAGAGGAAGGCAAAAAAAAACCATGTGGCAAACAGTAAGCTTCACATTGGGGAAAAAAATTCCTTCCCGACTCCACATACGACAATCAGACTAGCTCCCTGGATCAACGCAATATTAAGGAAGCTAGTGTATATACCCTGTAATATTATACTTTTCAAGAAAGGCATCTAGTCCCTTCTTAAATTTTAGTAGGGAATCACTCTTTACAACATCATATGGCAGAGAGTTCCATAGTCTCACTGCTCTTACAGTAAAGAATCCGCGTCTGTGAGTATGCTTAAACCTTCTTTCCTCCAGACGTAGAGGATGCCCCCTTGTCCCCGTTACAGGTCTAAGAGTAAAAAGATCATTAGAAAGGTCTTCGTACTGTCCCCGCATATATTTATACATTGTAATAAGATCACCCCTAAGCCTTCGATTCTCCAAGCTAAATAACCCCAAGTATAATAACCTGTCTTGGTATTGCAGACCCCCTAGTTCCCTAATAACCTTGGTCGCTCTTCTCTGCACCCGCTCCAGTTCAGCTATGTCTTTCTTATACACCGGAGACCAGAACTGTACACAGTATTCTAAGTGTGGTCGCACTAGTGACTTATATAGAGGTAAAATTATGTTCTCCTCATGAGCATCTATGCCTCTTTTAGTGCATCCCATTATTTTATTTGCCTTTGCAGCAGCTGCCTGACACTGGCCACTAAATGTGTTTGTCGTCCACCCATACACCCAGGTCTTTTTCAGTGACAGTTTTGCCCAGTGTTTTACAATTAAGCACATAATTATACATCTTATTCATTCTACCCAAGTGCATGACCTTACATTTATCCCCATTAAAGCTCATTTGCCATTTATCAGCCCAAGCTTCTAGTTTACATAAATCCTCCTGTAATATAAAATTGTCCTCCTCTGTATTGATTACCCTGCAAAGTTTAGTGTCATCTGCAAATATTGAAATTCTACTCTCTATACCCCCTACAAGGTCATTAATAAATATGTTAAAAAGAAGCGGGCCCAAAACTGACCCCTGTGGTACCCCACTGCTAACCGTGACCCAGTCCGAGTGTGCTCCATTAATAACCACCCTTTGTTTCCTATCCCTGAGCCAGCTCTTAACCCACCTACACATATTTTCCCCTATCCCCATTGTTCTCATTTTATGTATCAACCTTTTGTGTGGCACCATATCAAAAGCTTTTGAAAAGTCCATGTATTGGTGAAAAAAAAAACGGCGTTCTACAAAATTGGAAGTGACGTCACGTTTTTGCGGCCCCATTGATTTAAATGGGCGCCATGTCCGTACGCCGTGAAAAATATTGAGCAAGCTCTATTTTTTTTCATTGTTGTAAATACGGCCCTCACGGCCGTACGGGACATGGCGCACCATTGAATTTTTGCAGGCCCATTTTGCGGCCCCATAGAAAGCTATTGGGGTCTCAAAATCGGCCCGCAAAAATACGGTAAGTGTAAAACCACCCTTAGTAGGAACATGTGCTGCACAGAAAGCAGGAATCCATCATGTCTCTGTATAACGTGTCATGTCAGATAGTCTAAAACAAGCAGCTCAGAGAAAACTGAAAATTAAAGATAGTTTATGCAGAGGGGAAAACTGGTGCAAATACAGAATACAATCATGTAATAACACCAAATGGTGTTATTCCTCATGTACATATACACAGCAGCTTATTCTGAGAAGTAACCTAAAATATCAGGTACAGATTAAATAAACTTTAAAGAAGACAAAATTGTTTAAAATTTCTGCTATACATTTACAGTGCTGCATTGTGTGGATATTGATAAGCTAACTTGTCTTATTTTGTTTCATGTTTGGGTTAAAATAATTCCTTCTGCCACTATTAAAGATAGTCACTTAATTCTGAAACCATTAATGTATTTGGCTGCTAGTAAAGATTAGTTTGTACTGTTTTTGAACTCTTTGATAAAAAAAAGCATTAACTAAGTACCTTTGTGTTTTAAAGTTTGCAGCAATATTGGAATTCATGTATTCATTAGTCACAGTGTGCTGACTAAGTGTATGGATATGTTAGTATATTGGCCACATAGCATTTTTGTACACCTGTGCATTAGTTTAATACTAAAGTTGTGCCAGCCATAAATTTTTTCTTTTTTTGTGTAGTTTGTGCGGTTGCCTTATTTCTTGGGCTGAAAAGCCCTTTTATCTTGCCTGCTGCTTAAAAAAAATATTATTTTATATCTATGGACATTGTATAGTACTAAAATGGAATCTGTCAGCAGATTTTTGCTATGTAATCTGAGGACAGCATGAGGTAGGGGCTGAGACACTGATTTCAGTGATGTGTCACTTACTAGGTTGTGTGCTGGAGCAGGAAATTATCACTGCCAGACTGGTGCCCATGTGAATCCTGATCCATCTGCACCTCCACCACTGATTAGCACCTTACTCTAAATGTATAATGTGAAAAAAATATAGTGTATAAAACTGTGCTGTAGGTGGGATAAGCGTTCCGAGCTTCGCTAAATGCTACATCTAAAAACTCTAAATGTGTAACAACTGCATTAGTACGTAATCAAGTGATACATGGCTGGAATCAGGGTCACTTTCTATACATTATGTTGCTCTCAGATGAGGTAGCAAAATAGTGACATATTCCCTTTATATCTTTGTAAAAAAGTTATTAAAGTAATAACAATGAAAAACCAAAAACTAGATTTTATAGAAAAAATATATGTTCTGTCCAGCCATATAATTGCTGTCTAGAAGGTCTAGTCATTTTTTATGTCTTCGATTATTGCAGACATTGTATTTTTGTGTGTATTAATCCTTCATATATTTCATACTGTAAGGTAACAGCACCACCTGCTGGCCGTTTAATGCATAGATTCTAGTTTAATTTGCAATGTATTGTGGGATTGTTCCTGTTACATCATAGTCTTGTTTATGACACTGTGAGGGGAACAGCAGCCATTATTCCTCCATATGTCTTAGGAGAAACTACACCATTCGTGTTCTTCATGCTTCTTTAACAGCCTGCTCTAAGCATAGTTGGTAAGCACTATCTAGGTGTTATAATCCTGTGTTTATAACGTTTGTTGTATTAAATAATCATCAGCTATGTATTACCTCATGATACCTATGTATTACCTCATGGAACCTATGTATTACCTCATGGTACTTATGTATTACCTCATGTTACTGTGTATTGCAGACTATCTGTATTTTATGCTCTGTGCAGTTATATATTCTGAAATGCTCCTGTTATTTGCATTCTATAGTTTCATCCTTTCCTGTCACATCTGCAATCAATAAAAGAAGGTTACAATTTTACAGCCTCTTTTCTTAAAGAAGACAGGGGGTTTAGCTACATGTCTCATTGCACACCCTGCTAACGTGTATGAGGACAGTATAGTGAAACAACTGCTGAGAACAAGCTCAGAAGATACGGATATTGCAGCAACCTCCTAGCGGTCGGACCGAATAATCGGACCATACGGAGCCCGCCATTATCCACGCAGAGCCGACAAAGGGATATCACAGCGGTCGCCTAACTGTTGAATCATGTCTCAAGGACGAGCATCCTCTTTCAAGACGAGATCACGAGTTGGTTCCTCCAAGACATCATCCGTCAGCAATGCCGCCGCTATTGCCCGCGCAAAAGCTGAAGCAGCAAAAGCAAGAAGCACCTTTGCTGAGCAAGAGATAGAATTGAAACTACAACAAGCATGCCTGGATGCAGAAAAGGCACACCAACAAGCATGCCTGGATGCAGAGAAAGCGTGCCTTGAAGAAACATTACAGAAACTTGCTATTGAAAAAGAAACAGCAGCTGCCATAGCAGAAGCAGAAGCCTTAGAAGCTGCCGTATATTCTGACGATGAACACAGCAGTGTGCTAGGCCTACAACAAGTTACTCACGATCCATTGCAGCGTACTGCAGAGTACGTCCATCAGCATTCCAAATCAAATGACGAGACAGACCCACAGGCGAAGACAGAGCATTTTGTCAACAAGTCAAGCCAACCAGATAATTCAGACCCCCAGAAAGCCAACTATTAGTCTTCTTACCAAAAGCAAGGAAATACACATTGGGATGATACTGACTACAATAATCTTTCTCCAGAACAGCAGATCCGGAATCTGTCCCGGCTTAAAGAGAATCCCTTCACTTCAGAAAGGTACTATAGCAGTTGGACCAAACCAGAGACATCTAACAGGTATGATCGCACAGCACACATGTACTCTGACAACACTCCATCAGCTGGCATCGGTGCCAATCAAGCCACAATGGACTTTGCCAAGTTCCTTGCTCGACGTGAGTTGGTCACTAAGGGACTTGTAAAGTTCAGCAATCGTGCTGAAAACTACAGGGCTTGGTGTGCCTCCTTCAATAATACCATAAGAGACATAGGTCTATCATGTAGTGAAGAAGTGGATCTCTTGGTAAAATGGCTAGGAAGTGAGTCTGCCGAACACGCAAAGAGAATCAGAGACATTAATGTAAATTATCCAGATGTCGGCCTCAAAAGAATTTGGAATAGATTTGATGAATGCTATGGCTCAGTAGAGGTTATAGAAAGTGCCTTGTTTAAAAGGATAGAGGACATTCCTAGAATAGTGAACAAGGATTATTCAAAGCTCAGAGAATTAACTGACTTGTTAATGGAGTTGTGTAGCAAAAGCAGAAGGAGATCTTGTGGGGTTGACATATCTCGACACTGCTAGAGGTGTGAACCCCATAGTTCAAAAACTCCCATATAACCTGCAAGACAAATGGGTTACATATGGTTCTAGGTATAAACAGACTTAAAATGTACCATTTCCTCCATTCAATGTGTTTGTAGATTTTGTCTCAGAACAAGCAAAAATTAGAAATGATCCTAGTTTTGATTTCATGCTGTCATGTGCCAATAACTCTGTTAGTAAACCTCGTAGAACAACTGTAGAGGTCAACAAAACTAACATTTCTTCCACAGGTTCAGTTCACAAAAAGTTCCGCTCCGGTCAATGAGAAAACAAATCCAAGGACCAAAGCAGGCGGTGTCCCTTACACAAGAAACCACATTCCTTACTTAAGTGCAGAGCTTTCAGAGAAAAGTAATTGAAAGGAAGGCCTTCCTTAAGGAGAACCGCATCTGCTACAAATGCTGTTCTTCAACATCCCACTTCGCCACGGACTGTGAGGTTAGTGCAAGGTGTACCG
This sequence comes from Dendrobates tinctorius, assembly GCF_039654945.1. Taxonomy (NCBI): domain Eukaryota; kingdom Metazoa; phylum Chordata; class Amphibia; order Anura; family Dendrobatidae; genus Dendrobates; species Dendrobates tinctorius. The sequence goes on along the minus strand of NW_027361692.1, from coordinate 2,529,843 downwards.
AATGTGACAGCACCGACCATAACTCAGTTTTACACCCTGGACCACCATCGGATGCTTTGCCCCAAGAGCATAGTGGGGAGCTGAATGACTCAAATACTGACACTCCAGCCATTACTTCTTATTGTACAGAAGTTTGTGGAAATCTCATAGGAGGCAAGTCCTGCTCTAAAATTTCCCTAGTGAGAGTCTACCCGGCAGACGAAAGGGACAAAGCCATCAAAGTGTATGCGATTTTAGATGATCAGAGTAACAGGTCATTAGCCAAGTCTGCCTTCTTTGATAGCTTTAACGTCAGAGGACCCAGTGCCCCCTACTCTTTGAAAACTTGTGCTGGTATAGTACAGACAGCTGTTAAGAGAGCAACAGGCTATGTAGTCGAGTCTATAGATGGCCAAATGCTTCTGCCCTTACCAACCATATTGGAATGTAACCAGATTCCTGACAACAGGTCAGAGATACCTACGTCTGAAGTGGCATCATATCATCCTCATCTGAAGCGTATAGAACACCTGATTCCTAACCTTGACCCAGAGGCTCAAATAGTCTTGCTCCTTGGGAGAGATATTCTACGAGTCCACAAGGTTAGGCAGCATATCAATGGCTCTCACAACGCTCCATATGCCCAGAGACTCGACCTTGGGTGGGTCATTGTAGGAGAGGACTGTTTAGGAGAAGCTCACAAACCGACAGTGGTTAACAACATGCTTATCAGTACGCTTGATCTCTCTCTCTCTTTCAGCCATGTGAAAATCACTACTTCATAAAGGAGTTGCTACACAGCACTTCAGCACCAAGTATCTTAGCGAGTCGTGCCAATGATGATTGCATTCAGAATTGCAACCAAGATCACCTTGGGTGTACGGTCTTCCACAAGACCAAAGAAGATAATCGTATAGCAATGTCATTTGAAGATAGACTGCTCCTAGAGATGATGGAGCAAGGATTGGTGCAGGACAAAATGAAGAGCTGGATTACATCTCTACCCTTCAAGCCTCAAAGACAACGCTTGCCTAACAACAGAGAACAAGTTTACAAATGATTTGTCTCCCTCAGGCACAGCTTCCATAATAAACCAGAGATGGCTTCCATAATAAACCAGAGATGAAACACCATTTCTTAACCTTCATGGAGAAGATATGTAAGAACGGTCATGCAGAGTTAGCACCTACACTTCAAGACTTTGAGGACCACTGGCACCATGGTAAACACGTCCACACAGCTCTACAGCTAGAGCAGTCAAAGAATATAATTATCCGAGCTCTACAATGGGAAAACTATGCCAAAGAAATCGACTGTTTAACCAATCAACGACCAATACCAAAAGATAGTGTTCTGAGGAAACTCAGAGCAGCAAGAGAACTGCAACTCTCCTCCAACTTGGATATGAAGGACGTAGAAAAATACCTAAGTGTACATGGGTGTACTTGGACTTTTAACCCACCACATTCTTCACATATGTGAGGTGTATGGCAGAGAATGATAGGTGTCACAAGGAGAATCCTCGATTCAATCTTCTTACAGGAAGGATCTGCAAGACTGACACACAAAAGCTTGACAGCATTCATGGTCGAAGTGTCAGCCATCATAAATGCCAGACCATTGACTCCAATTTCCAGTTATCCTGATGACCCAACTGTTCTCACCCCAGCCCTGCTGCTTACGCAGAAGACCGACCCTAATTGCTCTCCACCTGCAGAATTTAATGTTAAAGACCGTTACAGGAGTCGATGGAGACAAGTACAGAGTCCCTCCAATGCCTTTTGTGACAAGTGGAAAAAACAGTACCTGCCTACTCTGCAACAGAGGAGAAAATGGCAAACCAGCAAGCCTAACCTCCAGCCTGGTGATATAGTACTAATGAAAGACTGTCAGTCTCGAAGAAATGAATGGCCATTAGGTCTCATTACCCATACATTCCCAAGTAAGGATGGAATCGTACGTAAGGTGGAAGTAAAAATAGGAAAATAAGGCGAGACCAAATTGTTCCTCAGGCCAGTAGGGGAACTCGTTCTGCTGTTATCGTCCAATAAACACAATAGTGACGTCGGCTGACGTCAAGCAGGGAGTGTTCTGTCCAGCCATATAATTGCTGTCTAGAAGGTCTAGTCATTTTTTATGTCTTCGATTATTACAGACATTGTATTTTTGTGTGTATTAATCCTTCATATATTTCATACTATAAGGTAACAGCACCACCTGCTGGCCATTTAATGCATAGATTCTAGATTAATTTGCAATGTATTGTGGGATTGTTCTTGTTACATCATGATTTTGTTTATGACACTGTGAGGGGAACAGCAGCCATTATTCCTCCATTTGTCTTAGGAGAAACTATGCCATTCGTGTTCTTCATGCTTCTTAAACAGCCTGCTCTAAGCACAGTTGGTAAGCACTATCTAGGTGTTATAATCCTGTGTTTATAATGTTTGTTGTATTAAATAGGTAATCATCAGTTATGTATTACCTCATGGTACCTATGTATTACCTCATGGTACCTATGTATTACCTCATGGAACCTATGTATTACCTCATGGTACCTATGTATTACCTCATGTTACTGTGTATTGCAGACTATCTGTATTTTATGCTCTGTGCAGTTATATATTCTGAAATGCTCCTGTTATTGCATTCTATAGTTTCACCCTTTCCTGTCACATCTGGATTCAATAAAAAAAGGTTACAATCTTACAGCCTCTTTTCTTAAAGAAGACAGGGGGTTTAGCTACATGTCTCATTGCACACCCTGCTAATGTGTATGAGGACAGTATAATATAAATAAGCTTTTAACTATAAAGGGAACCTGTCATCATGATTTGGTATGTTAAAATAAAGGTATGGCCATAGTGGTGCTTTCATAATGATTTAATAGACACTTGTAGGGAAGAAATCTGCATCCTGGTTCTTGTTCTAATGTTAGAAGTTTTGGTGCAATATCCTTTTTGTGCATTGGTGCGGGAATTTGGGGCAGGCCTGTGGGTAGGGTTTTTCGGTTCTGCCATGTCCCCTGTCCAATTGTACAAGCCTGCTAATGCAAACTTTAACAAAGAAGGCTCATACAATTGTAGAGGGGCCATGGCAGAGGCAAAAGCCCCACCCACAGTTCCACCCCAAAGTACTGGCCCGATGCAGAAAAAGGATACTTCACCAAAATTTCTAACGTGAATTAACCCTTTTACCCCCAAGGGTGGTTTGCACGCTAATGACTGGGCCAATTTTTACAATTCTGACCATGGTCCCATTAAGAGGTAATAACTCTGGAACACTTCCAATTCTGACATTGTTTTCTCGTGATATATTGTACTTCATGTTAGTGGTAAAATTTAATGGATATAACTTATGCTTATTTGTGAAAAAAACTGAAATTTGGCGAAAATTTTGAAAATTTTGCAATTTTCCAACTTTGAATTTTTATGCCCTTAAATCACAGAGATATGGCACACAAAAAACTTAACAAGTAACATTTCCCACATGTTTACTTTATATCAGCACAATTTCGAAACCAAATTTTTTCAAGAAGTTTATTAACCCTTCAGGTGCTTCACAGAAATTTTTTGAATGTTTAAAAAATTGAACGTTTAACTTTTTTTCACAAGCAAAATACTTCAGATCCAATTTTTTTATTTTACCAAGGATAACAGGAGAAGTTGGACTGCAAAAAATTATTGTGCAATTTGTCCTGAGTATGCTGATACCTGATATGTAGGGGGAACCATTGTTTCGGCGCATGGCAGAGTTCGCAAGGGAAGGGGCGCCGTTTGACTTTTTCAATGCAAAATTGGCTGGAATTGAGATCGGACGCCATGTCACGTTTGGAGAGTCCCTGATGTGCCTAAACAGTGGAAATCCCCCCACAAGTGACCCCATTTTGGAAACTATACCCCCCAAGGAAATTATCTAGATATGTGGTGAGAACTTTGAACCCCCAAGGGCTTAACAGAAGTTTATAACGTACAGCTGTACAATTAAAAAATAATATTTTTTCCACAAAAATGATCTTTTTACCCCCAATTTTTATTTTTCCCAAGGGAAACAGGACCTCAAAAATTATTGTGCAATTTGTCCTGAATACACTGATACCCCATATTTGGGGGTAAACCACTGTTTGGGCGCATGGCAGAGCTCGGAAAGGAATGAGTGCTGTTTGACTTTTTCAATGCAGAATGGGCTTGATGCCAAATCGCATTTGGAGAGCCCCTGATGTGCCTAAACAATGGAAACCCCCCACAAATGACACCATTTTGGAAACTAGACCCCCCAATGAACTTATCGATATGTGTGGTGAGCACTTTGAACCCTCAAGTGCTTCACAGAAGTTTATAATGCCCGGTCGTGAAAATAAAAAAATCATATTTTTTCCACACAAATGATCTTTTAGTCCCCAATTTTTTTATTTTTCCAAGTGTGACAGGAGAAATTGGACCCCAAAAGTTATTGTACAATTTGTCCTGAGTATGCTGATACCCCGTATGTGGTAGAAAACTACTGTGTGCACACATTGGGGCTCGGAAGGGAAGTAGTGATGTTTTGGAATTTCAATTTGCAATTTGGAATTGCAGAATTTGATGGAATGGTCTGCAGGTGTCATGTCACGTTTGGAGAGCCCCTGATGTGCCTAAACAGTGGAAACCCCCCACAAATGACAGCATTTTGAAAACTAGACCCCCCAAGGAACTTATCTAGATGTGTGGTGAGCACTTTGAACCCCCAAGTGCTTCACAGAAGTTTATAACGTAAAGCCATAAAAATAAAAAAATCATATTTTTTCCACAAAAAATATATTTTTGCCCCCAATTTTTTATTTTACCAAGGGTAACAGAAGAAATTGGACCCCAAAAGTTGTTGTGCAATTTGTCATGAGTATGCTGATACCCCATGTGTGGGTTAAACCACTGTTTGGGCGCATGGCAGAGCTTGGAAGGGAAGGAGCACTGTTTGACTTTTTCAACGCAGAATTGGCTGGAATTGAGATCAGATGCCATGTCAAGTTTAGAGAGACCTAATGTGCCTACACAGTGGAAACCCCTCCAATTCTAACTCTAACCCTAACCCCAACACACCCCTAACCCTATTCCCAACCCTAGCCCTAACCCTAGCCCTAGCACTAACCCTAGCCCTACCCCTAAAGGGAAAATGGAAATAAATACTTTTTTTAATTTTATTATTTTTCTCTAACTAAGGGAGTCATAAAGGGGGGCTTGATTTACTATTTATAGCGGGTTTTTATGATTGGCAGCTGTCATATGCTAAAAGACACTTTTTATTGCAAAAAATAGTTTTTGCATCACCACATTTTGAGAGCTATAATTTTTCCATATTTTGACCCACAGAGTCATGTGAGGTCTTATATTTTGCGGGACGAGTTGACGATTTTACTGGTACCATTTTTGGGCACTTGACATTTTTTGATCACTTTTTATTCCGATTTTTGAGATGCAGAATGAATAGGGATGAGCGAGTACTGAAGTATTCGGACTCGCTATACTTGAACCGAGTATACCGTAATATGCAATGTGAGTAATTGTCTGCTGGATCCTACATAGCGGTCTGGGGGCTGAGAAGAAGGCTAAAAAATGTGTAAATGTTAAAAAAGTATGCTGTAAACAAATGTATATAACATGGGGGCACCTGGTCAGGGGCTGCACGAGTGGTTTTACACCACTGCTTCACTAGAATGTACAAACACTATTTGAAGTCCTGTCATTTTTTGCTGGTAGAGCGGGACTCTTACGCCACTTACGCAGTGCCAGTGATATATCAGAAGTGCCGTAAGAGCGAGTGATGATGGAGGCGATCTTCAGACAGCTAAGTGTGTAAGTGGTGTAAGGAGAGCGATCTGCCCTAGGCGTTGTGTGATGGTTAATGCAGGAAGAAGCCACCCATCATCATCAACACAAGGGATTCACTACTTTAAAGCTTGGACTACTGTCCTTGTTGTTCCACTGCCACTGTCCAATGTGTAGGCATAGGCATAGTGTCTTCAAAACATTAGCCCTAGGGGCTGTCTCATGGTTGACGCAGGAAGGAGGCCTCAAGAACCAGAAAATTATGAAAGTAGACTATTAGCATGGTAGTTCCAGTGCCCAATGTGCAGGCATAGGAGAAAATGGAAAGCGGTCTTAGGAGCGCAGGAAAGAGACTCAGACAAGAGATGGGTTTAAACCACAACGCGTTTCGACGGAGGATCCGTCTTCATCAGGTGGAAGTTTATTAATGACATAGGGGATGGGGTATTTAAATGGGAAGCAGCCAATCATAACAGTCAAAACAGTCACATGTTATGATAGTCACATGTTATGACAAGATGACATCATATATTATAAAAAAAAAAGATAAAAACAACCTATATAAAACGTGAGATAAAACAGCATGAGGTAAACAAGTTTTAAACGTATAAAATGTGCAAGAAGGAGCAATAAAATAATATAGATAAAAATGAATAAAATTATTATTAACAGGTTAGTAGACCAGTAAAAAGACCAATAAAAAAGCGAGAACCCATATTAATAATAAAAGCATGTAAACAATAGCATCTAGGTAAAACGCACTGATGATAAAAAGGCAAATAGTTATCTGGTCACTTTATCAATAGTTAAATTCAGACCTTCAGGGGCAAGTGTGCCAAGCTTGAATATCCAAAAGCTTTCTCTATTGATTAAACTGTTGAAGCGATTAGCCAAGGTATTAGGTATGTGGTCAATAATCGTTAGTTTCAAAGATTTTAGATTTTTTTGATGCACAGCCTTTCTAAACATTTTTTAACTGTGCATCAAAAAATCCCAAAACTTTGAAACTAACAATTATTGACCACATACCTGATACCGTGGCTGATCGCTTCAACAGTTTAATCAATAGAGAAAGCTTTTGGATATTCAAGCTTAGCACACTTGCCCCTGAAGGTCTGAATTTAGCGATTGATAAAGTGACCAAATAACTATTTGCCTTCTTATCATCAGTGCGCTTTACCTTGATGCTATTGTTTACATGCTTTTATTATTAATATGGGTTCTCGCTTTTTTACTGGACTTTTTACTGGTCTACTAACCTGATGAAGACGGATCCTCCGTCGAAACGCGTTGTGGTTTAAACCCATCTCTTGTCTGAGTCTCTTTCCTGCGCTCCTAAGGCTGGTTTCACATTTGCGTTTTTTTTCGCGGTAATTTAGCGCTAAATAGCGCATGCGTTTTTTTTTCCTATACTTTGCATGGGATGCGCTTATGTGCGCATACACATGCGTTTGTACGCGTTTTACCGCGCATGCGTTTTTTTGCGGTATGCGCTCGGGCGCACAAAATGCAACTTGTTGCATTTTTTGTGCGTCCGATTTGCCTCAAAAAAACGCATGCGCGCGCAATGCGTTTTTTTACAGCAAGACACCTATTATAAGTCTATGGTGAGCATATGTGCGCATTGGCATGCTTATGTATGCGTTTTTTTGCACATGCGTTTTTTTTTTACCATTAGTTTAGACAATGGAATTTAGGGGTTTGGGTAAAGTTAGGGTTAGTTAAGGGGGTTTAGGGTTAGGGTTAGGGTCAGGGTTAGGGTTAGGGTTAGGGTCAGGGTTAGGGTTAAGTATGGTTTGGTTAAGGGTTAGGGTTAGGGTCAGGGTTAGGGTTAGGGTTAGGGTCAGGGTTAGGGTTAGGGTTAAGGTTAGTTAGGGTTTGGGTTAGGGTTAAGTATGGTTTGGTTAAGGGTTAGGGTCAGGGTTAGGGTTAAGTATGGTTTGGTTAAGGGTTAGGGTTAGGGTTAGGGTCAGGGTTAGGGTTAAGTATGGTTTGGTTAAGGGTTAGGGTCAGGGTTAGGGTCAGGGTTAGGGTTAAGTATGGTTTGGTTAAGGGTTAGGGTCAGGGTTAGGGTTAGGGTTAGGGTTAGGGTCAGGGTTAGGGTTAAGTATGGTTTGGTTAAGGGTTAGGGTCAGGGTTAGGGTTAGGGTTAGGGTTAGGGTCAGGGTTAGGGTTAAGTATGGTTTGGTTAAGGGTTAGGGTCAGGGTTAGGGTTAGGGTTAGGGTTAGGGTCAGGGTTAGGGTTAAGTATGGTTTGGTTAAGGGTTAGGGTCAGGGTTAGGGTCAGGGTTAGGGTTAAGTATGGTTTGGTTAAGGGTTAGGGTCAGAGTTAGGGTTAGGGTTAGGGTTAGGGTCAGGGTTAGGGTTAGGGTTAAGGTTAGTTAGGGTTTGGGTTAGGGTTAAGTATGGTTTGGTTAAGGGTTAGGGTCAGGGTTAGGGTTAAGTATGGTTTGGTTAAGGGTTAGGGTTAGGGTTAGGGTTAGGGTCAGGGTTAGGGTTAGAGTTAGGGTCAGGGTTAGGGTTAAGTATGGTTTGGTTAAGGGTTAGGGTTAGGGTTAGGGTCAGGGTTAGGGTTAGGGTTAGGGCCAGGGTTAGGGTTAGGGTTAAGGTTAGTTAGGGTTTGGGTTAGGGTTAAGTATGGTTTGGTTAAGGGTTAGGGTCAGGGTTAGGGTTAAGTATGGTTTGGTTAAGGGTTAGGGTTAGGGTTAGGGTCAGGGTTAGGGTTAAGTATGGTTTGGTTAAGGGTTAGGGTGAGGGTTAGGGTCAGGGTTAGGGTTAAGTATGGTTTGGTTAAGGGTTAGGGTCAGGGTTAGGGTTAGGGTCAGGGTTAGGGTTAAGTATGGTTTGGTTAAGGGTTAGGGTCAGGGTTAGGGTTAGGGTTAGGGTTAGGGTCAGGGTTAGGGTTAAGTATGGTTTGGTTAAGGGTTAGGGTCAGGGTTAGGGTTAGGGTTAGGGTTAGGGTCAGGGTTAGGGTTAAGTATGGTTTGGTTAAGGGTTAGGGTCAGGGTTAGGGTTAAGTATGGTTTGGTTAAGGGTTAGGGTTAGGGTCAGGGTTAGGGTTAGGGTCAGGGTTAGGGTTAGTAAAGTCATGGTTTGGGTTAGTGTGAGGGGCCACCTAATGTTGGAAAAAAACGCAAACGCGGTAAAAACGCACTAAAAACGCATACAAACGCATAAAAACGCTGCGTTTTTTTCATGCATGCTCATAAAAATGCTTGAAAAAAACGCAGCAGTTGTATGCTTTTGTATGCGTTTTTCAATGCGTTTTTTTGCGGGAAAAACGCGCTGCAAAAAAAAGCAAGTGTGAAACAGGCCTAAGACCGTTTTCCATTTTCTCCTTGCTACTATCCTCCATTGGAGGTTTTTGGCTGGAGCTGCGGTGGAGACCTGACATTCTTGTCTGCCCTTGGGTGGCTTCCTAAGGCCTCTTTCACACTTCAGTTTTTTGCATCAGTCAAAATCCGCCAAAAGGACGGATGGCGGATCCGTTTTAGTACTGATGACAACGGATGCCACCTGTCCGTTTTTTTGACGGATCCGACAAATGAAGAATTTTAAAGGAATCGCAGCCTGGAAAAGGAGAGAGAGAGAGAGAGAGAGAGAGAATTTTTTTTGTCCGGCACCCAGAAAGAATTTCGGGTTATATCAGTGTCTGGAGGATCCGCCAGAGAAAAAAACGTTGCAAGCTCCGTTTTGAAATGGTGACGGACAGCAACTTTTGGCGGATCCTCAAAAAAAACGGATGCAACGGACGGCAATCCGTCACAATTCGACATTAATGGAAGTCAATGGGGAAAAAAAACGGATCCTCAAAAGAAAATTGAGTATCCGTTTTTTTCAAAACCTGGCGGATTGTGACTGATTGTAAAAAAAGTGTGAAAGAGGCCTAAGCGTTCCTGTATGACCGCTTATCACTGACTCTTATTCAATGTGCAGGCATAGACATAGTGTCTTCAAAACATTAGCCCTAGGGGCTGTTTCATGGTTGATGAAGGAAGCAAGGCTGGTCTGAAGGAACAAACAATTATGAAGCTAAGACTACTAGCATAGTAGTTGCAGTGCCTAGTGTCCATGCATAGCCATAATGTCTAAAAGCTTAGCCCAAGGGGCATGATACCATGGTTGATGAAGGAAGAAGGGTCTTACGCTCATCACAAGTGCCTCTGATGGGAAATATTAATTAACGGAACATTGTTTTTAGCTTATTGACCATGAGGTACATGTGGCAGAAGCAGGATTTGAAAACATGTGTAAGAAGAAGAAAAGGGGCTTGTATGGGAAGGGATGGACGTGATCACCAATTTCAAAAAAATAACATTTTGGGTAACTTTAGGTTGGGATACTGTCATCTGGAGGGCTTAAATACTGTTGTGAAATCCAGTCCTTGTCAGCCTGTCTGCATTCTCTGTAGTCAACCGTGTGCGTGTATCTGTGATGATTGCCCCAGTGACACTAAAAACACGCTCTGACATCACACTAGCAGCAGGGCAGGCCAGCACCTCCAAGGCATACAAGGAAAGGTCTGGCCAACTATGCAGCTTGGATACCCAGTAATTAAATGGAACAGAAGCATCAGGAAGGATGCAGGTAAGATCATTTAGATAGTCGTTGACCATCTTGTTCAACTTCTCCCTCCTTGGCATTGTTACTTTTCCAGCTAGTCCTTGTTGATGAGCTGGCTTATTGAAGATGGCCTGGTTTGTGGACATTTTACTACCACCTCTTTTGGACCTGCTTGGCATGTCTCTCTCCATTAATGCATGCTGTTGCACAGAGCTGGTACCTCTGCTAGCAGTGGTGTCTGAAGGTGCTGTTGCCATCAAATGATCGACAACGGCTCTCTTGAAGGATTCCATTGTGAATCCCTTGGTGACTGCAACAGTAGCGAAGGAAATTGGTCCTTGTACCGTGGGTCTAGAAAGGTGGCCAACCAGTATAGGTTGCTATTGAAAATGTGGATTACGTGAGGGTCTTGGCACAGACAGTCAGATATGAAGTGTGCCATGTGTGCAAAAAGGCAAATCTTCTGTGACCCCAGAAGGAGGAACAATACCCATCCTCTCCTCACACTGACTCTCTTCCTCCACCTCCTCCTCTCCAGCCCACCTATGCTGGACAGACATGAAGCTGGGTTTGGGTTTCCCCTCTGTAGCATGAGGTGTCCCCTCGGTTCCACTGAAAAAGAAGTCCTCTCCCTCCTCATTTTCATCATTATCTTCATCCCCAATCTTAGCTAATAATATTGGCTGGGCTGGGTAGGATCACCAATTGTGAAATATTGCTTCATACCCAGCTGCTGGGCACGTGCAAAGATTCCATTTTTTGATTCTGCAGTGATTTTTTTTCAGCAGACATAGCATAGGGATGATTACGCTGATAATAGCCTGATCACCACTCACAAGCTTGGTGCAGTACTCAAAGTTATCAAGCACCACACAAATATCAGCGATCCACACCCACTCGACAGCTGTTATGTGAGTTGGCTGAGTCTCAGCGTGATGGGCATGTTTAAGCTGGTATTCACCAAGTGCCCTCTGCTACTCACTTATCCTTGCCAACATATGATATGTTGAGTTCCACCATGCTGGCAGGTCGCAAATGAGTCGGTGGTTTGGCAAATTAAATAGCATTTGAAGCGCAGCAAGATTGGCAACAGTGGTTGAAGAATGGTGGAAATGGGCGCAAATACGGCGCACCTTCTCAAGTAGGTATGGCAATTCAGGGTATGTTTTTATAAATTATGCACCACTAGGTTCAGCTTGTGAGCCATGCACGGCAGGTGTACCAGCTTCCTGAGCTTTAAAGCCGCCACCAGGTTATGCCAATTGTCGCAGACAACCAGAGCAGGTTGGAGTTGCAGTTGGGAGAGCCACTGATCGGTCAGGTGTTTTAGTCCTTGCCACAGCTCTGCTGCAGTGTGTGGTGTTTCACCTAATCAGATCAGCTTCAGCATAGCATGTTGCCACTTTGCCGATGCGCTGCTGCACAGCTCCCAACTTAGTGATGTGGAGGGTAATTCAGCATAGGATGATGAGGCGGAGGAAGAGGGGAGACAGGATGTATATATGATGAGGCGGAAACCCTGATTGAGGTTGGGCCCGCTATTCGTGGTATGCGTAGGATATGTGATGGTCCAGTTTGAGACTTTGTCGCACCCTTCACCAGGTTGAGACAGTGTGCTGTGACAGAGATGTATTGTCCCTGGCCACAAGGACTTGTCCACATGTCTGTTGTAAGGTGCACCTTCCCAGTTACGGCATTGGTGAGAGCATGCTTTAGATTGTTTAAGACGTGCTGGTGTAACGTGGGGAAAAATAGTGCTGGCTGTGAACTGAGTATCGTGGGGCAGCCACAGCCAAAAGATCACTGAAAGACTGTGTCCCCGCAAGCCTAAATGGCAACATCTCCACGGCTAGCAACATGGCAATGTGCGCGTTCAGTATTCAGTATTTGTGCTTGTGGGTGCGTGGCTTGGTATTTACGCCTCCTTTCATAAATATGGGGCACGGACAATTGGACGCTTTCTTGGGACAAACAAGTGGATGAGCTTGTTGTGTCCTGTGTCTGTGCAACTGCAGCTTGTGAGCAAGAGGTATGATGATCACCTGCTTCCTGCCCAGCAGATTGGCAAGGATATATCACAGGCGACATGGCAGTGGTTTGACCCGCAGACACTGATTTGGTACCCTGTTATTCAGCCCACCGACTAGGGTGCTTGGCTGCCATGTGTTTCCGCATACTGGTGGTGCTTTGGTTGCCTTTGCCCTGGCCTCTGCTCAGCTTCACATGGCAGATGCTACAGATGACAACATTTGGTTCAGAAGGACTTTTGGAAAATAATTTCCAGACAGCGGCTGAATGCACCCTTGCCTTGACTTGGGGCACAGAGGGATTGCTCTTGGCAACAGTTGACACACTTCGCACTCTGCTCAAACCAGTAGCCATCGGTGCCTTTGTTGGTGGTATGTATCCACCTTCTTCCTCTGTGCTGCTGTGCTGGCTATGCGTGCCAACGGTCCAGGTTGCATCCGTGGTCTCATCATCGACAACCTCGTCATCCATGTCATCCTCCTTCCGTGTTGATATTGGTGACTGGCCAGATGGCAGCTGAGTGTGATCACCATCAGCCTCCACCTCTTCACCTGGTATATCATGTGGATGAAAGTGGCTTTCTTCTGGCCGTGGGGTTTCAAATATTTTGCCATCATCAACAGACGATACCTCCTCACGTTCCTCTTCAATGTCACGCGGGGAGATGCAAGAGGCAACGAAAGGAAATGGACCAAACAGATCCTCGGAGAGGTCAAGGTTGGGGTCAAATGTTTCTTGTGACTCCTAATGTGGTGATGAACTAGGAACAGGTTGAGAATAGGATAACCCTGTATGGACAGTAGACTGTTTTGTCATGGATGATTGGGTGCTGCTAGACCATTTCGCTGAGTCCTTATCAGCCATCCAAGAAAGTATCTGCTCTTGTTTTTCTGGCTTCCAGACCCGTTTACGTTCCAGACCGGGAAATTTCACCAAAAACCTAGATGCATCAACCTTCTTCAGTTTCCCAGACACTGTGCCTTGTTGGGCACCAATGACAACCCCACGTCCACATCCCTGTCCCTTCACAACAGCCTTTTTAGGAATTTTGGATTTTTCTGCCATAGTTGCAGATGTTCAGATGCAGATATTGGGGAACAAGGAGCAGTTGGTGCTTTGTGGAAGGTAGCACTACAGCCTAGCACTGCTTTGTGTTTTACAAACAGCACCGCAACAGCACAAAAATATTGCCTTGAGGTTTAAGGAGAGATTATGCATCCCAGGAACCACACAAGACAGTGGTGCTGCCAATAAAAATTGCCCTGAGGTTTAAGGTGAAATTACACACCCCAGTCACCACACAAGACAGCGGTGATGCCACTAAAAAATTGCTTTGAGGTTTAAGGCAAGATTACGCACCCCAGTCACCACACAAGACAGCGGTGCTGGCTGCGTGTCAGTTGTGCAGTACCGTGCGTCCTTTTCGCTGTGAACACAGCACTGTAACAACACAGAAAACTGCCCTGCAGGGGTAAATGAGACCCCAAAAATAGCTGGGAAAACTGTCACTACTTAGTCCCTGACTTTATACTTTCAGCTCTGAAAAGAGCTTCTGGGTTTTACAGAGGATTTCTGGATGATTTGCACAAACAAACACAAATCTCCCTAGCAGCTGCTCACACTCTCCCTACACTAGCTGTTTTCTGCATGCAATGTGCAGAAAATGGCGGCGGCTTATGTAGAGCCAGGCTATGACTCATAGGCTATGAGTCATAGCCCATGACTCGTGTATGACGCTGGGCGGCCAGCCAATCATAGTAATGCTACCCACAACCAAGAAGGCTGTGGCATTACTGTGATTGGCAAATGCTGGACGGGAGATCCGAATAGTGCGAGGGGAGTAGTGAAATACTCACTATGCTCCGAGTACCGTGAGTACTTCACTACTTGCCGAGTACCGAATTCCCACGATTATGCTCGCTCATCCCTAAGAATGAAAAAAAAACAGCATTTCATGAATTTCTTTTGGGGGGGGCGTTTACACCGTTCCGTGTGTGGTTAAATTGATAAAGCAGTTTTATTCTTCAGGTCAGTATTATTACATTGATACCTCATTTATTTTATTTTTTTATGCTTTGGCGCTTTTATACAATAAAAACAATTTTATATAAAAAAAATAATTATTTTTGCATCGCTTTATTCTGCGAGCTATAACTTTTTTACTTTTTTGCTGATGACGTTGTATGGTGGCTCTTTTTTTGCGGGACAAGATGACATTTTCAGCGGCACCATATTTATTTATATCCGTCTTTTTGATCACGTGTTGTTGCACTTTTTGGTTGGCAGTATGATGATAAAGCATTGTTTTTTGCCTTGTTTTTTCTTTTTTTGAAGGGGTTCACTAAAGGGGTCACTTTACAAAAAAATAATTTATTAGGGAATATTTTTTTTATGTATGTATGAATTTTTTAAAAATTATTTTTACCCTTTTTTTTTAACTTTATTACTTTGTCCCGGGGGGGGGGGACATTACTATATTGTGTCAGATGTCAGATCACTGATCTGACACTTTACATAGCACTGTGTCAGATCAGCGATCTCACAGGCAGTGCAGGCGGCTTTCTCAGCACCTGCTCTCAGCAGGCACCGAGAAAGCCTCCTTCCTGCAGGACCCGGAAGGCCCCCTCGGCCATCTTGGATCTGGGGTCCTGCAGGAAGGAGGCCCTCGGAACAACGCAAGCACATCATGTTGTTCCGAGGGGCTCAGGGATGCACGCAGGGAGCCCCCTCCCTGCGCGATTCTTCCCTATGCCCCCAGTACACTGCGATTATGTTTGATCACAGTGTGCCAGGGGTTAATGTGCCGGGAGCGGTCCTTGACCATTCCTGGCACATAGTGTCGGGTGTCAGCAGTAATAATCAGCTGACACCTGGCCACGATCAGCTGCGCTCCCCCAGTGAGCGCAGCTGATCGCTATAACATACTATCCCCTCCAAAGGCAAACAGGCCCAGGGAACATGGACGGGATAGTACATTAAATGTCAGAAAGGGGTTAAACAATAACCAGGAAGTGAATTTCTTCCCTATAGGTAATATAGTAGCATAGTTAGTAAGGCCGAAAAAAGACATTAGTCCATCCAGTTCAGCCTATAAAATTCTGTGAGAATAAATCCCCACATCTACGTCCTTCTAAAGATCCTAACAATAACTGTAAGGCTGTGTGCCCACGATGCGATTTTTAAGCGTTTTTGCAGCGATTTTTGGCGCGAAAACGTTTTAAAATCTTGTACATGACGCACCCCATGCATTCCTATGGCATTCCGTACATGCTGTGCTAATGCTGTGCATTTTTTCGCAGCGGAATCGCATCGCGGAAAAAATCGCAGCATGATCATTCTTTTGTGCGGAATCACAAAGAATTGCCACGTGTGGCTATGCCCACCATGTGGGAAGTTAAGCGTCTCATGTGCGGTTGGTACCCACGGTGTGGAGGAGAAGAGACTGTCCTCCAGGCCCTGGGTACCATACCCCTGTAAAAAAAAGAATAAAAAATAAAAAATTGGGGTATATTTACCTTCCGACGTCCCGTGCTGCATTCCTGGGCCTCAGCGTTCCCAGTAATGCCTTGCGGCAAGGTCCTGTGATGACGTAGTCTCGCGTGACTCTAGCAGTCTCGCGAGATCGCTATAGTAACGCGAGACCAACGTCATCACAGGTCTCGCAAGGCATCGCTGGGAACGCTGAGGCCCGGGATGGCAGCACGGGACGTCGGAAGGTAAATATACCCCGATTTTTTATTTTTTTATCATTTTTAACATTTTATCTTTTACTATTGATGCGGCATAGGCAGCCACAATAGTAAAAAGCTGGTCACACTTGTCAAACACTATGTTTGATGAATGTGACCAACCTGTCAAACACTTTCCAAGCGATGCTTCAAATCGCTTGGAAAAGTGCTTAAGAAAATCGTGGCAAAACCGCGAACAGAATCGCAGTAAAATCGCGGTGAAATCGCTCGGGACAAAAACGCGCAATTTCTGGGAAGGAGTTCGGTTTTCATTGTGCGTTTTAAAACGCTACGTGGGCACATAGCCTAAGATACAATATCGTTACGCTACAGGAAGACATCCAGGCCTCTCTTGAACTCTTTGACTGAGTTCGCCATCACCACCTCCTCAGGCAGGGAATTCCAGATTCTCACTGCCCTAACTGTAAAGAATCCTCTTCTATGTTGGTGGAAAAACCTTTTCTCCTCCAGACGCAGAGAATGCCCCCTTGTGACCGTCACCTTCCTTGGTATAAACAGATCCTCGGAGAGATATTTGTATTGTCCCCTTAGGTACTTATTAAATCATTATAAAGGCATCATTATTGCCATACCTTTATTTTAACATATTGAATTGTGGTGGCAGGTTACCTTTAAACTTTAGGGGGGTGTATAAAGTGCTCTTAATAACCTTTAAATATTTTATATTTGTTAACACACATTTATATTAAAGTGTAATAAAATAGCCCATTGATTTCTTATTTTGTCCAGGATGCACTGCTACCTTCTTATCTGTTTATAGATTTATATTCTCTTAATGTTATCTGCTATTCTTACACATTATTATGGTAAATGCTATTTCCACATCCTAAAGCAAATTATTCTACTGGCAGATGATTAATTATCCTATTTTTCTAGCATAATGGAAAGGAAGCCATTTAAGATGAAAGATGTAAAAATGGACATGGCAAAGCAACATATTTACATAGAATTTACAGGATAGATAGCAAACCATGTTAGACATGCATGGCTTCCGTAAATAAAGGGGGATCTACTACTTTTCTGGCTCTCCACACTACCTTCATTTTTACTGTTGATGCCATTAAGTAAGCTTAAACTAAGCTTTCAGTCATATTATATTCATTAAATTTTGTAGAAAATATTGCTAAAATTCTAAAATTTATCCTCAGATACTTAAACTGAAAAACAGTTACAGCATTCATGTATATCAGCACCAAACTACAGTATGAATAATTATCTATAGAATCATAGAATGGTAGATTTGGAAGGGACCTCCTGGGTCATTTGGTCCAACCCCCTGCTCAAAGCAGGTTTCACTAAATCATCCCATACAGATGTCTGTCCAGCCTCTGTTTGAAGACTTATATTCAAGGAGAACTCACAACCTCTTGTAGCAGCCTGTTCCACTCATTGATCACTAACTGTCAAAAAGATTTTTCCAATATCTAATCTGTGTCTCCTCCCATTCAGTTTCATCCCATTGCTTCTAGTCTTTCCTTTTGCAAATGAGAATAAAGTTGATCCTTCTACAATGTGACAGCCCTTGAAATATTTGCAGACAGCTAATAAGTCTCCTCTCAGTCTTCTCTTTTGCAAGCTAAACATTCCCAAATCCTGCAACCTTTCCTCATAAGACAGGGTTTGCAGACCGGTCACCATTCTGGTTGCTTTTCTCTGAACTTGCTCCAGTTTGTTGATGTCTTTTTTAAAATATGGTGCCCAAAACTAGACACAGTATTTTAGATGAGGTCTGACCAAAGAGGAGTAGAGGGCAATAATGACTTCATGTGATAAAGACTGTATGCTTCTGTTAATACATCCTAGAATTGCATTTGCCTTTTTTGCTGCTGCATCACAATGTCGACTCATGTTCAGTCTGTGATCTATTAGTATACCCAAGTCTTTTACATACAGTTGTGGCCAAAAGTATTGACACCCCTGCAATTCTGTCAGATAATACTCAGTTTCTTCCTGAAAATGATTGCAAACACAAATTCTTTGGTATTATTATCTTCATTTAATTTGTCTTAAATGAAAAAACACAAAAAGAATTGTCATAAAGCCAAATTGGATATAATTCCACACCAAACATAAAAAAGAGGGTGGACAAAAGTATTGGCACTGTTCGAAAAATCATGTGATGCTTCTCTAATTTGTGTAATTAACAGCACCTGTAACTTACCTGTGGCACCTAACAGGTGTTGGTAATAACTAAATCACACTTGCAGCCAGTTGACATGGATTAAAGTTGACTCAATCTCTGTCCTGTGTCCTTGTGTGTACCACATTGAGCATGGAGAAAAGAAAGAAGACCAAAGAACTGGCTGAGGACTTGAGAAACCAAATTGTGAGGAAGCATAAGCAATCTCAAGGCTACAAGTCCATCTCCAAAGACCTGAATGTTCCTGTGTCTACCGTGCGCAGTGTCATCAAGAAGTTTAAAGCCCATGGCACTGTGGCTAACCTCCCTAGATGTGGACGGAAAAGAAAAATTGACAAGAGATTTCAACGCAAGATTGTGCGGATATTGTATAAAGAACCTCGACTAACATCCAAACAAGTTCAAGCTGCCCTGCAGTCTGAGGGTAGAACAGTGTCAACCCGAACTATCTGTCGGCGTCTGAATGAAAAGGGACTTTATGGTAGGAGACCCAGGAAGACCCCACTTCTTATCCTGAGACATAAAAAAGCCAGGCTGGAGTTTGCCAAAACTTACCTGAAAAAGCCTAATACGTTTTGGAAGAATGTTCTCTGGTCAGATGAGACAAAAGTAGAGCTTTTTGGGCAAAGGCATCAACATAAAGTTTACAGGAGAAAAAAAAAGAGGCAATCAAAGAAAAGAACACGGTCCCTACAGTCAAACATGGCGGCAGTTCCCTGATGTTTTGGGGTTGCTTTGCTGCCTCTGGCACTGGACTGCTTGACCGTGTGCATGGCATTATGAAGTCTGAAGACTACCAACAAATTTTGCAGCATAATGTAGGGCCCAGTGTGAGAAATCTGGGTCTCCCTCAGAGGTCATGGGTCTTCAAGCAGGACAATGACCCAAAACACACTACAAAAAGCACTAGAAAATGTTTTGAGAGAAAGCACTGGAGACTTCTAAGGTGGCCAGCAATGAGTCCAGACCTGAATCCCATAGAACACCTGTGGAGAGATCTAAAAATGTCAGTTTGGAGAAGGCACCCTTCAAATATCAGGGACCTGGAGCAGTTTGCCAAAGAAGAATGGTCTAAAATTCCAGCAGAGCATTGTAAGAAACTCATTGATGGTTACCGGAAGTGGTTGGTCGCAGTTATTTTGGCTAAAGGTTGTGCAACCAAGTATTAGGCTCAGGGTGCCAATACTTTTGTCTGGCCCATTTTTGGAGTTTTGTGTGAAATGATCAATGTTTTGCTTTTTGCTTCATTCTCTTTTGTGTTTTTTCATTTAAGACAAATTAAATGAAGATAATAATACCAAGGAATTTGTGCTTGCAATCATTTTCAGGAAGAACTGAGCATTATCTGACAGAATTGCAGGGGTGTCAATACTTTTGGCCACAACTGTATGTGCTGTTGCTTAGCCCTATTCCTCCTATACTGTATATGCTTTTTTCATTTTTATTGCCCAGATGTAGTACTTTGCATTTTTCCCTGTTAAAAACCATTATGTTAGTTGGTGCCCACTGCTAAAGTTTATTTATATCTTTTTGAATCCTCTCTATCTCTTCTCTAGTATTAGCTATCCCTCCTAGGTTTGTATCTTCAGCAAATTTAATCAGTTTACCCTTAGTTCCTTCATCTAAATCATTGATAAAGATGTTGAACAATACAGGGCCCAGGACAGAGCCCTGTGGTACCCCACTTGAGACATTCTTCCAACTGGATGTGCAGCCATTTACAACCACTTTAGGTCCGATCACTAAGCCAGTTATGAATCCACCTAACAATTGCCTTGTCCATTCCGTACTAGTC
Source organism: Dendrobates tinctorius (assembly GCF_039654945.1). Classification (NCBI taxonomy): domain Eukaryota; kingdom Metazoa; phylum Chordata; class Amphibia; order Anura; family Dendrobatidae; genus Dendrobates; species Dendrobates tinctorius. Next base: position 2,509,785 of record NW_027361692.1, on the reverse strand, counting down.
ATTTTTTCAATAAGGATTGTGTGAGATACTTTGTCAAATGCTTTGCTGAAGTCAAAATATCAAAATATACTCTATCAACAGCATGTCCCTGATCCACCCAGTCAGTTATTCTGTCATGGAAGGAAATTAAGTTAGTCTGACATGACTTATTATTTACAAACCCATGCTGACTCTGGTTAATCACTTCATTCTTATCCAGGTACTTACATACATGTTGTTTAATAATTTGTTCAAAGATCTTTCCTGGTATAGAAGTCAGACTCACTGGCCTATAGTTCCATGGTTCCACTTTCTTACCCTTTTTGAAGATAGGAACAACATTTGCTCTTCTCCAGTCTTCGGGAACTTCTGTTCTTCAAGAATTTTCAAAGATTATGGATAGTGGTTCAAAAATTTCTGCTGCTACCTCCTTCAGTACTCTGGGGTGTAATGCATCTGGACCTGGAGACTTGAATTCAATTACGTTAGCGAAGTGTTTCCTCACTATCTTTCTGTTTATAGATTTCTTTGATTCTTCTATTACCTAAAGAGGACAGTGAAGATCAGTTGATGTTACATTTCCTTTCTGAAAGAAAGCAGATGTAAAATTTAAAAGTTCGGCCTTCTCAACATCCCGTCTTACCATTTCATCATTTTCATCCTGTAAAAATGTTATAACATCTTTAACTTTTCTTTTACTTTTGACATATCCCCAAAACCCTTTTTTATTGCTTTTGACATCTCTTGCAAGCCTTAATTCATTGTCAGCTTTAGATAATCTGATTCATGCCCTGCAGGTTCTGCAGACAGCATTATATTCTTCTTTAGATATACCTCCCTCTTTCCATTTGATAAACATTTCTGGTCTGTGTTCATCCATCCTGGTTTCCTTAAATGCTTCCTTTTCTTCCCTCTTTCAGAATTGTTAACGATTGTGCTTTGAGAATCTCATTTTTCAAGATTTCCCATCCTTCCTGGACAATTTTGTCCTTAAGGATATCCAGCCATTTATTTCTGAAATCTAACCTTGACGTCTAAGTCTTCACAGGTCTTCCTCCTCAAGTTATCCAAATTTCTAAAATAGCATGGTTGCTACCTCCTAGGGTCCCAGCCACTCTTACCTCCTCAACCATTTCCTCCCTGTTTATAAGGATTAGATCAAAGATAGCAAATCCCCTTGCTTTCTCTTCTACCTTTTAGAAGATAAAGCTGTCAACAATAGAGGACAAGAATTTCATTGACCTGTTAGTTTTGCCTGAGAGAGATTTCCAACAAATGTCTGGATAAGTGAAATCTCCCATGACCACTATGTCATATTTTTTTTGAGAACTTGGCCATTTGATGCATAAAGAGTTCATCTATATCTTCAGCTTGCACAGGCAGCTTGTAGTAAATGCCTACATTGGTGTCCTTTCCATTGTTCTGTCCTTGTATTCTTACCCAAACAGTTTCCACAGAACTCCCAGTCTTTGAAGCTTAAATCTCTGTGCAGATATACGCTTTTCTAACATACAGCGCTGTTAGGAGTCAGGTTTCTGCATTTGCTCTGCAGGAATCCAGACCCTTACATTCTGCGGTCTCTTGCTGTTTATCTACCGCAGAGGAGATTGCTTTGCAGCAAATCTCTCCAGGGGCTAAGTTCCTCTGTCCTCCTACTGAGCATGCTCATGAGACGATTTCCCATTGGAGATCGGGAGTCATGTGCTCAGGTCCTGCTCCAGATCTCATTGGTCCATCTCGGAGATCTGGAAGCTTCCGGAAGGTCCCGGCTGCTATAAAAAGCGCTAATGGCCGTTCCGCCATGCGCTAGTATAGTCTCTAGTTGCTACTGTGTGAATGATGATAGATGTATGATTCTGGTGAATGACTCATTTGAAACCCCTTCCCTCTGATATTACGTATGTGGACAGGGACTAAGCTTAGAGTCAGTGCCAGCGCGCCACTACTACATCATCCACAGTTGCTAGCATCCGACATTGCGCTTGCGTGCTAGCTTTGTCGTCTAGCGGCAGTGTCCTACACCGCGCTGCAGTTGCAGCCCTCCTTGGCGTCCACAGTTGCGACGTCGCACGCACAGTAGGTCTAGGCGGACGCAGTTCGGCTGTCTTTGGCTCTGCTCCTGTGACCTGATACCGTGTGTGCATTTGCTCTGAGTGCTGTAACTCCAACAGGCTCAGCCTTATTGAATTTGTCTGTGTTGGCACCTCTGTGACTTAACAGAGATTGCTCTGCGCATCTGGGTGACATTTAACCCACATGCGCATTTCCGCCATATTGATTGCCTGCCACCACTTAGCAGCAGTCTTATCATCTGCTGCATGGTGGACCCCGAACGGCGAATGCACTTTATTATTATTTTTATTTTTAAGGTGTTCCGCCATTCCTAACATTATACTAGCGCCAGGGTCTGGCTAGTGATGGCAGAACAGCAGCAACTCTTACAGAATATTCAGCAGCTGGAGGGCCGGTTGGCTACTCTTGAGAGTGCTATCTCAGCTGTGAAATCTACTGAAGCTGCTGTACAGGCAATCGCAGACGCGGTTTCACGTATGTCCACGTCCTCCCACACGCCGACAGTTACCAGCCTCCCGTTTCCCGATAAATTTTCTGGCGATGGCGCCTCCTGTAGTGGTTTCGTCAGCCAGTGCTCTATCCAGCTGGAGTTACTGGCTGCGTGATTCCCTATGGAACGGGCCAAGGTGGGGTTTATTGTTTCCCTTCTGTCGGGCAAGGCTTTGAAGTGGGCTATGCCACTATGGGAGCATGGTGACCCAGAGGTTTGGACCGCTGCTCAGTTTCTAACAGCTATTAAGCAGGTCTTCCTTGGAACACGGGTCATGCACGACACCTCTCTTCAGCTACTCGCTTTGACTCAGAGATCCCTCTCGGTTAGTCAGTATGCCATTCATTTTCAGACATTGGCTTCCAAGCTGGAGTGGTCTGATAAAGCCCTCTTCCCTGTGATTTGGAGAGGTTTGGCGGAGCATGTTATGGATTCTCTCTCTACCAGAGAGGTTCCTGCAAGTTTGGAAGAGCTGATTGCCATTTCCACCCGCATTTATCTCCGTTTTTCGATACGCAGTCTGGAGCGTGCTCAATCCAAACGGAAGGTTACCTCGGCTCCCAACTTTTTTGAGCGTCTGGAACCACCCGAGCCAGAGACTCCACTCCCAGAGCCCATGGAGGTGTCTTGCGCTGTTCTCGAGGTGCGTCCGGCGCAAAACTCCATTTGCGGTTACCATTGTCAGCACACTGTTTCTCAGGACAACAGTGTCCCGCAATGGCCAAACTTTGTGCCGCCGGGCAAGACCTTTGTCCCTCCCCACCTTTGGCCGGAGGTCCTCGCGTGGGCACACGCGTCCAGGGGGGGTTGTCACTGTGGCTACATACAGACCACAAAACTCCTGGCGGGGTCGTATTGGTTGTCGCACAGGGCTTGGGACGTTAAAAAGTATATTCAGGCCTGCACCTTTTGTGCTCAGAATAGCTTCCTTAAACTGAGATTGGAGACGCCAGCCGACACACTGCGGCATTCCACTTTAGCTTCTGCTCCTGGCGATTTTGCTGCCCCCGTTGTCTCCCACGCATCGCTTCTCAAACCTAGTGACCTTGCCGCCTCTGATGCCTTCCACGTGTCCCGGTTTTCCTTGTCATCTACCGGGACATCAGACTTGCCTTCGGACCGGTCTGAGGCCTATGCCCCTGATGGGCACAATGTGGTGAATCGGAAGGTTCAGGGAGGAGGGGGCCCTAGGAGGGGGGGTAATGTTAGGTGTCAGGTTTCTGCATTTGCTCTGCAGGAATCCAGATCCTTACATTGTGCGGTCTCTTTCTGTTTATCTACCGCAGAGGAGATTGCCTTGCAGCAAATCTCTCCAGGGGCTAAGTCCTTCTGTCCTCCTACTGAGCATGCTCATGAGACAATTTCCCATTGGAGATCGGGAGTCATGTGCTCAGGTCCTGCTCTAGATCTCATTGGTCCATCTCAGAGATATGGAAGCTATTAAAAGCACGCATGGCCGTTCCACCATGCACTAGTATAGTCTCTAGTTGCTACTGTGTGAATGATGATGGATGTATGATTCTGATGAATGACTCATTTGAAACACCTTCCCTCTGATATTACGTATGTGGACAGGGACTAAGCTTAGAGTCAGCTCCAGCGCGCCACTACTACATCATCCACAATTGCTAGCGTCCTACATTGCGCTTGCATACTAGCTTTGTCGTCTAGTGGCAGTGTCCTACACCACGCTGCAGTTGCAGCCCTCCTTGGCGTCCGCAGTTGCGACGTCACACACACGGTAGGTCTAGACGGACGCAGTTCCGCTGTCTTTGGCTCTGCTCCTGTGACCTGATACCGTGTGTGCATTTGCTCTGAGTACTATGACTCCAACAGGCTCAGCCTTATTGTATTTGTCTTTGTTGGCACCTCTGTGACTTAACAGAGATTGCTCTGTGCACCTGGGTGACGTTTAACCCACGTGCACATTTCCGCCATATTGCTTGCCTGCCACCACTTAGCAGCAGTCATGTCATCTACTGCACGGTGGACCATGAGCGGCGAACGCACTTTATTATTATTTTTATTTAGTGCGTTCCGCCGTTGCTAACACAATGCGACACGTCCTCCTCGCTTATCAAGTCTATTTCTTGCCAATAAGTTGTATCCTTCTAGCCTTGTATTCCAATCATGTGAATCGTCCCACCAAGTTTCAGTGATTCCAATGAAATCACATTTCTTTTCCTGAGTTAGTAGTTCCAATTCTCCTTGTTTGTTGCCCAAGCTTTGTGCATTCGTATAGAAACATTTTAGTTTGTGATTGGTTTCTCTTTCTCCAATATTTATATTATTTTTTGTCTTTGTTCTTCCCTTCCACTTCTAATAGCAGAGTTCGTAATAGTATTTGTCAGGTGTATGGCTTTTTTTGGCATTTTGCTTCCCTTCCCATGTTGTTCTAGTTTAAAGCTCTCCTGATGAGTGTAGCAAGGTGACTTCCAAAAACATGTTTTCCAGTCTTCGTAAGGTGCACTGTATCTCTAGCAAGTAGTCCATTGTACAGGTAATTCAGTCCATGATCCAGAAATCCAAATCCTTGCTGACAGCACCATAGACATAGCCATTTTATCAAGAGCAAATTTACACAATTGAACTCTTACATTTGACCCATTTCTTTCAGAGAGCAAGACACACACCATCTGCTGCCTTTAACCCCTTTACAACATATGACCTATATATATGCCAAATGTTTTGTCTACCCCTTTGATGCGGGTTCTGACACTGAGCCAAGATCTTGTCTAGCACATGACAGCTAATTACTTCAGCTGAAATGTGCCTCTATCAGCCGTGGGTGGAATAGCTATACACCCACTGCTGTTAACATTTAACATTCAGGCATTTAACATTATCGCGCTGGAAGAGCATCACTAGCTTCGCCCATTGACTCCCATGTCACTTGTTCGTGGGGCACCAATGAGTTGGCATGACAACCCGGGGTCTGCGAGAAAACTCTGTGGTTGTCATTAATGATCTGCTATGAGTGCAACCCCTTTTCCAGCATTCATAGCAGATGATCAATTCTGCAACAAGTAAGAGGGCTAAAGCAATGGAGCATAAGCAATTAGAAGAACAGAGCTTCAAGTCTCCTAAGGAGACTATTGTAGCAAGTAAAAAGTGTAAAAAATTTTTAAAAATATGAAAAATATTTAGAATTGAGAGTCCTTAGTGGTTGAGACCTTTTAATGGCTAACTGAAAAGATGGTAACAAACTGCAAGCTTTTGAGACTACTCAGGTCTATTCATCAGGCTAGACTAATGCAAAATCTGAAGAATCACATATTTATACACAGCACAGCAGAGAAATAATCCAGTAGATAAGACAAGTGACGTGAAGCAGAATCGTCATTATGGGAGAGGGAGAAACAATTGTGACCGTAAATATTGGAACAGTTCATAGATAAGGAGAGTGAAACTGTCATTGTCCAGTGATTGAAGTCTGGTCCATGGTCCTGATGCCTCCACAAGGTAGGAGTAGAAAATTCCTTAACTGATGCAAAAAGACAAAAAACCATGCAACACATTCATTCCTACCCTAAGTGTGTCAAAGGTTGTCATAAGTTTATACTCCCAGATTCTTCTGTATCTCTGTGATTTGAAGTTACCTTTCAGCACAAGCAATTTCATGTTCATGATGCTGTTGCAATGCATTGCTGCTGCAGTGCAGTATAGCACAGCCTCCACCAGGGAGTGCTGGTGCGGGAAGAGAGGTTGCACACCTAGCATAGCACCACTGAGCAGCAGCACATGTGCCAGCAGGTGGCAAAAGAGTGGTCAGATGAGCCAAGTCAGAAACAGGAAAAAGAGGATCAGAGGAAAAAGCAATACACATGGTCAAATACAAGCCAGAAGTCAGAGCCAGACGGAAGCAGAAATAACAGAGATGTGAAACAATCAAACAGGTCAGAAGACAAGCCGGGTTACATACCAAGAGGTCCAAGCACAGGGAGCGAACACTAAGACAAGCGGGGTGACAGGTAAGGGAAGGCACAGTATCAGAGTAAACAGCAGAGGACAAAACATGATATCAAGGGGTCAGCTGCTCTAGTCTGGAAGCATGAACTATCACTGACATTGGTCTGCAGGCCACAGCAGACTGAAATAGTCACACAGAACCCAAAAATGAGGCAGAGAAGGTGAAACTTCGCACAATCAGATTGGGGAGAGAATAACAGGAAACAAACACCGACCTGGATCATGACAGTACTCCCCTCTCAATGACCCCCAGGTTTACCTGGATAACAAGCATGAAAGGCATAGACCGAACGCGCCAGCACCCATGACCGGTCCTCAGGACCATAACCCATCCAATGCACCAAATACTGAAGAGAACGGCAGAGCATATGAGAATCCACAACCAGTTCCATCTCATACTCAGTCTGGCCATCCACCACAACAGGCGATGGGTGCGAGGGAGACTCACTTGAGAAAGACACTGACAGCTTCATAAGCGCCTTATGGAACACACTGGGAATCTGCAGTGACGAAGGCAGGCACAGGCAAAAGGCCACAGAATTAAACACCTCTAAAATTTCATAAGGACAAATATACTTGGGACCCAACTTATCAGAAGGAATCCTCAACCTTATATTCTTGGTGGATAACCATACCTTATCCCCCACCTGGAAAGCCAGCCCCACCGAACGTCAATTATCTGCAAATTTATACTTGCCCTGAGCCTCCCCAATGTTTCTCTGAACCTCCTTCCAGACCTCCCCCAACCGCAGAAATGCAGAATAAGCCCCTGGACATCCCAAATCCAGCTGGGAAAACTCACCAAAGTGAGGGTGAAACCCATAGTTGCAAAAGAACGGGGAAGTACCAGTGGACTGATTGATATGATTATTGAAAGCAAATTCTGTCATGGGTACCGAAGAGCACCAGTCATCCTGTCTAGATGTGGCAAAAGACCACAATATCTGCTCCAAAGACTGATTGGTCCTTTCAGTCTAACCGTTGGTCTCAGGATAATAGGCCGACGAAAAAGTCAAACTGATACCCAGCCTTTTACAAAAAGCTCACTAGAATTTCGACACAAATTGTACCCCTCTATCAGACACCACACGGACAGGCACACCATGCAATCGGATCACATGCTCAATGAATAGTTTTGATAGAGTCTCAGTATTAGGAAGACCCACCAATGTTACAAAATGCGCCTGTTTACTGAACCTATCAACAACTACCCAGATCACGGTTTTTCCATTAGAGGGGGAAGATAGGTGATAAAATCCATGGACAGATGAGTCCACGTCTATCTGAAATTAGCAGTGGCACCAATTTGCCGGCCAGCCAGTTATTAGAGGTTTTTGCGTGGGAACAAGTTTCAAAGGAGGACACAAACTCAGTGATGTCAAAAGCCAATGAGGGCCACCAAAACAGCCTAGTGATGACTTTGCACATGCCCGAGATTCCAGGATGCCCACTCAGAGCTGATTCATGAAGCTCCCGAAGCACCCTTAAACAATACTGGACAGGCAAAAAAAACTTATTATTAGGTACGAACAGAGGAGCAAGAGATTGCGCCTCATGAACCTCCCACTCCAATGCTGAGGAAACCACAGCCACCACCACTCTCTGCTGAAGAATGGAGGAAGGAGGTTCAGGAGGTGATATTGGATCAAGACTGTGAGATAAGCCTGTTATGAGCTCATTTTCTCGTTCACCTTTGATGTCCAATGAACTCCCTCTGCTGGTGAAAGGAGGTGGTGAAACTGATTTGGATGGGAGAAACCTGTCACCTGAACAGGTGGATTGCGATTGGACATCCGGAATCTCTGAGTGGATATAAGGCAGCCGACACCCTGTAGGGTTGCTGGTGATTTCGCTGCTCTGAGCTCTTGCCTCCAGTTCAGTTCCTGTCTTCTAAAGCTAAGTTTTGCTCTGTTATTGTTCCATGAGATTTTGTCTGATTTGCTTAGTTTTGTGTTCTGCCAGCCCCGGCTGGGGCTCTGCTGAATTTCCATTTTTGTCCCTGATCGGTTAAATCTCTTTTGCTCTGTCTTCAGAATATATCGGAGTGCTGATATAGGGATTTTGAAGTATAGTGACTTCAGGGCCGTTTTTCCTATCAGGCGTGTTGGGACACTTTTGGTAGGGTTTTTGCGGATTGCAGCCAGCATCTTTTCTGTCCTTTCCTATCTAGTTAGTTGGGCCCCATCGTTTGCTCTGCCTGTCTTTCTGTCTGTGTTTGTGTTTTCATCTATTTTCACCGACAATACATGTTGGGGGCTGTCTATTGCTTTGGGGTCTGCTCTGGAGCAGTTTAGATTTCCCCTTCCTTTAGGCTTATTTAGTTCCCCGGCTGTGAAGAGGCGTCTAGGACCACTGTAGGAACGCTCCATGGCTACTGTTAGTTGTTGTGAATAGGATCAGGGGTCTGCAATCCGCTAGCTACCAACCTCTCCGGTTTTCTGGACTTAGCTTGCATTTTTGTTTTTTCCTCCTACGGTGACTCATTCATAACATAAGCCATCAGCCTTCACATTCTTGGACTCCAGCCTGAAAGTGATTGAAAACTGAAATCGGCCAAAAAAGTGACCACTTCGCCTGTCTTGGGGTTAAACTTTTGGTGGACTCGATGTTCGACAGATTCTTGTAATCCGTAATCACAGAGATACGATGGACAGCCGCCTCCAAAAAATGCTTCCATTCTTCAAACTCCAATTTAATGGGCAATAACTTCCAGTTACCACATCATAATTCCTTTCAGCAGAGGAAAATTTTTTTGAAAAGAAGGCACAGGACCTCAAGTTAGTTAACGTGGTGGGCCCCAGGGAGAACACCTCCCACTCCCACCTCTGAGGCGTCCACCTCCACGATAAACGGTTTATACAAATCAGGTTGAACCAGCACAAGGGCAGACAGAAAAGGTTTTTATAGAAGAAAATGCCGCCACAGTTGGAGCTGGCCAGTTTTTGAGATCAGCCTCCTTACGAGTTAAATCAGTGAGGGGTTTGACCACCTCGGAAAACCCCTTGATGATTTTTCTATAGTAAATAGCGAAACCCAGAAAACGCTGAAGAACCTTGAGACCTCTGGGTTGCACCCAATCCACTATAGCCTGTACCTTTCTAGGGTCCATACAAAACCCCTCAGCAGGCAAAATAAGAAAGGACAATTCTTGAGAAAAAATGAACACTTCTCCAGTTTATCAAAGAGTGAGTTCTCCCTGGACCTCTGGAGGACCACACAGAGGTGACCCATGTCACTCTGTTTATCAGAATATATGAGTATATCATCCAGATATACTACCATGAAGTGCCCAATAAAATCTGAGAAAACATGATTTTTGAAATTCTGGAATACTGCTGGCGCGTTAGGCCAAAGGGCATAACTAAATTCTCTGCAGTGCAGTATGGCACAACCTCCACCAGGGGGTGCTGGTGAGGGAAGAAAGGTTGCACACACTGTGTAGCACCACTGAGCAGCAGCACAGGCACCACCATGTGGCAAAAGAGTGGTCAGATGAGCCAAGTCAGAAACAGTCAGGAATAACATGACCGGAGGAAAAAGCAATACACGTGGTCAAGTACAAGCCAGAACTCAGAGCCAGACAGGAGAAGATAACAGAGATGTGAGACAGTCAAACAGGTCAGAAGACAAGCCGGGTCACATACCAAGAGGCCCAAGAACACTAAGACAAGTGGGGTGGCAGGTAAGGGAAGTGACGGGATCAGAGTAAACAGGCAGAGGACAAAACATGGTATCAAGGGGTCTGCTGCTCTAGCCTGAAAGCATGAATTGTCACTGACATTGGTCTGCACACTGAAATAGCCACACAGAACCCAAAGTGAGGCAGAGAAGGTTAAATCCCACACAACCAGACCGGGAAGAGAATAACAAGAAATAAACCCCGGCCTTGATCATGACAGCTGTGATCTGGGATACAAAAATGTTTTGCCACTTGTAGATCTATTCTTTTTTCTCTCATTGTGTGGCAGTGAGAATTCATCCTTGTTCTAAGCTTTTGCCCTGTCTCGTCCTCATACAGACCTCCAGTTGGACATTTAGTACAAATAATTAAGTACACCACATTAGATGTGATGCAGCTGAAAGTACCTGGGATCTTGTAGTCCTGATGTGAATTGGGGATCTTTATCTTGTCTGTGGTCATTATTAGAGTTGAGCGAAACGGGTCGAAAAAATTCAAAAGTTGCCGACTTTTGGCAAAGTCGGGTTTCATGAAACGAAACCCGACCCTAGGATGAGGTCGGCCACGAGGTCGGCGACTTACGCGCCAAAGTCGCGTTTCAAAAGTTTGTTTTGCGCTCTTTTTCAGCCAATCAGGATCCACGGACACTGTGGGCAACGTGATGACCTAGGCACGGGTCACCACCATCTTTCAGAAGGGCATGCAAGTGATTGGCTTGCTTTGGGGGGCGTCACAGGGGGTATAAAAGGGCGTGCACGCCAACTGCCATGTTACTCATGCTGATCTCAGAATAGGGAGAGCTGCTGCTGCTGATGATTTTGTAGGGAGAGCGTTAGGCAGGGAAGAAGACACCAAAAACTGCTTCTGCTGCTAGCGATTTTGCCTGTACAACACACCAGTCACTGTGCAGTGCAAGTGGAGGCTATATAGTGGTGTATCAGTGGTGTTGGTTGTTGGGCTGCCTTCTAAGGCTTCCTGACATTCCTGCATTGCTGTTTACCCACTGCTCCGCAAACTGCTTTTTTAAAAGCAATCACAATTTTTTTTTTGTCCTGCTGAGAAGAAGAAAAAAAAACTGCTTCTGCTGCTAGCGATTTTGCCTGTACAACACACCAGTCACTGTGCAGTGCAAGGGGAGGCTATATAGTGGTGTATCAGTGGTGTTGGTTGTTGGGCTGCCTTCTAAGGCTTCCTGACATTCCTGCATTGCTGTTTACCCACTGCTCCGCAAACTGCTTTTTTAAAAGCAATCACAACTTTTTTTTTGTCCTGCTGAGAAGAAAAAAAAACTGCTTCTGCTGCTAGCGATTTTGCCTGTACAACACACCAGTCACTGTGCAGTGCAAGGGGAGGCTATATAGTGGTGTATCAGTGGTGTTGGTTGTTGGGCTGCCTTCTAAGGCTTCCTGACATTCCTGCATTGCTGTTTACCCACTGCTCCGCAAACTGCTTTTTTAAAAGCAATCACAATTTTTTTTTTTGTCCTGCTGAGGAACTGAGCGTGCATTTTTTCACACCATACAGCGGTGTACGCTCCTCACACAGTACCGTGTAATGGCTGTTATCACAGCCACAGTGAAGCTATCAGTGAGTCACTCTGTGAGAATAAGTCGAGGACATGTTCCGTTCTTACAGACCTGCACTCTAGGGAGATTCCAATTCTGCCCAATTCTACATACACCTTGTAGTTTGTGATACACTAGCCAATTTCTGCCTGTGACATAGCGCTCAGATATTCAGTGGGCCTCACACAATCCATAAGTGTCCAGTGTCCACAAGTGTGTGCAGAAATTAAAAATCTCCCTTATCCTCTAGTCACTTTGGTCACAGCTCTGCCATCGAGCCTGTGACAGAGCGCTCAGATACTAGTCAGTGGGCCTCACACAATCCATAAGTGTCCACAAGTGTGTGCAGAAATTCAAAATCTCCCTTATGCTCTAGTCACTTTGGTCACAGCTCTGCCATCGAGCCTGTGACAGAGCGCTCAGATACTAGTCAGTGGGCCTCACACAATCCATAAGTGTCCACAAGTGTGTGCAGAAATTCAAAATCTCCCTTATGCTCTAGTCACTTTGGTCACAGCTCTGCCATCGAGCCTGTGACAGAGCGCTCAGATACTAGTCAGTGGGCCTCACACAATCCAAAAGTGTCCAGTGTCCACAAGTGTCTGCAGAAATTCAAAATCTCCCCTGTCCTATAGACACCTTGTACCTTGTTTTACATTACTATATAGTTTGTTGGATTTTGTCTACATTTCTACCAAAAATGAGGAAGGCTGGTGGAAGAGGCCGTGGAATTGGGCGGGGGTTGGCAGCTGGTAATGATGGTGTTGGTGGTGGATCTGATGGTAGTGGCAAGAGCAAAATAGGACCGAATGCAGGAGGTGTTGAGCCTGCGTCATCGTCTGGCTACATAAGGCCTCGAACGCTTAGTTTTCTAGGAGTTGGCAAACCGCTTTTAAAGCCAGAGCATCAGGAAAAAGTTTTGTCTTACATTGCTGACTCAGCCTCCAGCTCTATCGCCTCCTCTTCTTCAGTTGTAAAAAGTAAAAGCACTGAGTCGTCATTGGAGGCTCATGTTCATGAACCACACCTTTCCTTGTGTCCTTCACCCCAACCAAGATTGAAGGATGACGCAGGCCATACTACTGATTACTCCATGGAGCTGTTTTCACATACCATGCCTGGATTATCAAGTGAAATGGTGAATTACCCAGGCCAAGATGAATCTGACATGGAGTGCACTGATGCACAGCCGCTGATGGATGATTCTGCTGGTACATTCACTCAGAGCACTACATTGTCCTCGCAGTGTACAGAGCCAGATTCTGACCCTGATGAGACTCAGGTGCCCCTTCCCGCACACTATACCACCATACACGGTGACACAGAGGAAGGTGCACATGACATAGAAGAGGAGGTGATGGATGACCCAGTTGTTGACCCAGATTGGCATCCATTGGGGGAAGAGGGTGCTGCTTCCAATAGCTCAGATGAGGAGCATCCACAGCAGACATCGACATCGCAACAGCTGTTATCTGGCAGGCCCGGAGCACTCCAAAGACAGGTTCCAAACATCAAAAGAGTTGCTGGACATCTTGTCCAGAGGGTCAAAAGATCACAGCGTGCTAGGCCGCAAAATGTCTGCCAAAGTAGGAAGAGTGCAGTGTGGCACTTTTTTGAACAAAATCCTCATGATCAGGCCAAGGTTATCTGTAAGAATTGCGCAAAGACCTTTAGCCGAGGGAAAAATCTGAAAAATTTGAATACCAGTTGCATGCTTAGACATTTAACCAGCATGCACTTGCAAGCGTGGACACAACACCAAACCTCAAGTGCCACATGTGCAACTGATCACAATGAAGGTAGTCATCAACGCTACATTGTTTCCCCCACTGTAAGCCCACCGGTTAGCACAGCAGCAAATGTTGAGGTGTCGTTGCAATGCCACAGCAGTCAGGGAATCCCACTGTTATATCAACGAAAGACTGATTCTAGGCCATCAGAAAGAACAACAACTCCATCACCATCATCAACCCTCTCTCAGTCCGCCCTGTCCACCGCTACTTCCACCATATGCAGCTCTCAAGTCCAGCTCACCCTCCCAGACACTATGAGTAGGTCAAGAAAGTACTCAGTCTCTCATCCGCGTACACTGGGTTTGAACGCCCACATTGCCAAACTAATCTCGTTTGAGATGATGCCCTTTTGGTTGGTGGAAAGCGCAGCTTTCCGCGAACTCATGGCCTATGCAGTACCACGCTATGACCTACCAAGTTGCCACTTCTTCTCTCGCAAAGCCATACCAGCCCTCCACCATCATGTGAAAGACCGCATTGTCCATGCACTCAAGCAGTCAGTGAGCGGAAAGGTGCACCTCACAACTGATGCATGGTCCAGTCGGCATGGCCAGGGCCGTTACGTGTCCATCACTGCGCACTGGGTTAATGTGGTGGATGCAGGGTCCACAGGGGACAGCGGTGGTGGGACAGTGCTGCCTAGCCCACGGTATAGGAAACAGTTGGCTGTAGGCGTTTGACCCTCCTCCTCCTCCTCCTCCTCCAGAAGCAAAAGCTCGTCCACAGAGCGCAGTCGTACGAGCACTACATCTGCAGCTGCCACTGTTGCACACGATGTGTCCCCCTATCGAGCAGCTAGTGGAAAGCGTCAGCAGGCTGTGTTGCAGATGATGTGTTTGGGCGACAGACACACCGCCGAGGTACTGGCCGAGTACTTGAAGCGACAAACTGAGTCATGGCTGGGCAATGTACATCTTGAGGCAGGCAAGGTAGTTAGTGATAACGGCCGTAATTTTGTGGCAGCCATAGCCCTTTCAAAACTCAGACACATACCTTGCTTGGCTCACACCTTGAACCTGGTGGTGCAGTGCTTCCTCAAAAATTATCCGGAGTTAACAGCCCTGCTCCAGAAGGTGCGAAGACTGTGCGCGCACATCCGCCGGTCGCCTGTACACTCCGTTCGTATGCAGAAGCTGCAGCGATTGCTCCACCTTCCCAACCACCGCCTCATTATCGACATTGCAACAAGGTGGAACTCCACCCTGCACATGGTGGAGCGGCTGTGCGAGCAGAGGCAGGCCATAATGCATTTGTGGGAGGATACACGGCCAGGCACTTTGAGAGCAGACATGGAGTTGACAGGTGTGCAGTGGTCAAAGCTGAAAGACCTCTGTAAAGTCCTTCAGTGTTTTGAGGAATGCACACGGCTGGTAAGCGCAGACGACGCCATCCTAAGCATGAGCATCCCACTTATGCGTCTGCTCATGCAAACTTTGACGCACCTTAAGGAGCAGGCGTCTGCAGCCAATGTTGATGAGGAGGAAGAGGAGGAGGGAATCCTTGATGACATTCAGCCATTGTCTGCTCAGGGACCTCTCCTGGACGAGGTGGAGGAAGAAGAGGAGGAGGAGGAGGAGGATGATGGGGATGATTACTTAGGGGAGGAGGATGCATCTCGTGGGGCAAGTAAAAATGTTGGTGTGGCAAGGTCTGGTACAGGGTTTGTGCGTGACTGGAGGGATGTGGATTTGCCAGAAAGTGCTCCTCCAACCAGCACTCGCAGTGCATCATTGAAACCGGGAACATTGGCCCACATGTCAGATTATGCCTTGCGGATCCTAAAAAGGGACCCCCGCATTGCCAAAATGATGAACGATGACGACTACTGGTTGGCCAGCATCCTGGATCCACGCTATAAAGGCAAATTACAAAACATCATGCCACAGGAGAACCTTGACCTAATATTGGCTAATAAACAAGCAACTCTGGTAAATCGGTTGCTTGAGGCATTCCCAGCACATAGCAGCGGTGATGGTTCTCACACGAGCCGTACGGGCCGGGGGCAGCTTGGCAGAGGTGTTCGTGGTGCACACAGCAGAAGTGGCGTTGGAGACAGGGGTTTCATGACAATGTTGTGGACTGATTTTTCAAATACCGCTCACACAACTGGTAATACTGCATCGATGGAAAGTGACAGGAGACAGCAGTTGTCAACTATGGTTACAAACTACTTTTCCTCCCATATCGATGTTCTCCCACACAGGTCATTCCCCTTTGACTATTGGGCCGCTAAACTGGACATCTGGCCTGAATTGGCCCAATATGCCTTACAGGAGCTCGCTTGCCCAGCTGCAAGTGTGCTATCGGAAAGAGTCTTCAGTGCAGCTGGATCAATCCTGACAGAAAAAAGGACCCGTCTGTCAACCCAAAATGTGGATGATCTAACCTTCATTAAAATGAACCATGCATGGGTTTCCAAGGATTTTGTCCCACCTTCCCCTGATGACACATAGGGTGACAGAAAAAGGGCTTGCTTTGGTCTACCTCTTCCTGGGACTTCACCTATTTCGCCTTTTGCATCAGCTGAATGTCCAACATCAACATATGCCACTTTCTAAAACTCCCTAACTGTGCTGCCACCCCCCCATGGCCGGGGTCACCACCTAGCGCACGACACCGTGCGAGTGCCGTTGCCCTGGACAGGTGGGTAGGCCGACTCTTGGGCGCGGGCACTGGCACAGGGTCCCTCATAGTGCAATCAAGTGTCTCTGACGGTGGTGGTGCACACCCGCCGTCAGACACACCGCTGTACTATGAGGGGCCCAGTGCCAGTACCGACGCCCACGAGTGGGCCCCCCTTGCTTGGGCAGGGCCCCAGCATTTGCAATCTTTACCTCTCCCTGCTCCTCCGCTGTGTAATCTGGGCCGTCAAATCCATACTGTGCCTGACACCGTCTGAGCCTGCCTCCTGATATATAGACATATATTTTGAATGTGTACGCTATCCATACATGTTATCCGGGGATACGGTACCCTTTCTAACCTTTGTGCAATCACGTGCAATCCATACTGGGCCTAACACCGTCTGAGCCTGCCTCCTGATGTATAGACATATATTTTGAATGTGTACGCTATCCATACATGTTATCCGGGGATACGGTACCCTTTCTAACCTTTGTGCAATCACGTGCAATCCATCTGGGCCTAACACCGTCTGAGCCTGCCTCCTGATGTATAGACATATATTTTGAATGTGTACGCTATCCATACATGTTATCCGGGGATACGGTACCCTTTCTAACCTTTGTGCAATCACGTGCAATCCATACTGGGCCTAACACCGTCTGAGCCTGCCTCCTGATGTATAGACATATATTTTGAATGTGTACGCTATCCATACATGTTATCCGGGGATACGGTACCCTTTCTAACCTTTGTGCAATCACGTGCAATCCATACTGGGCCTAACACCGTCTGAGCCTGCCTCCTGATGTATAGACATATATTTTGAATGTGTACGCTATCCATACATGTTATCCGGGGATACGGTACCCTTTCTAACCTTTGTGCAATCACGTGCAATCCATACTGGGCCTAACACCGTCTGAGCCTGCCTCCTGATGTATAGACATATATTTTGAATGTGTACGCTATCCATACATGTTATCTGGGGATACGGTACCCTTTCTAACCTTTGTGCAATCACGTGCAATCCATACTGGGCCTATCACCGTCTGAGCCTGCCTCCTGATGTATAGACATATATTTTGAATGTGTACGCTATTGTCATGTCGGACGCTGTTCACACCACAGCATCCGGCAGGCAGAGGTAGTTCCACCTCCAGCCACTATAGCCTCAGTGGCGCCGGCCTGATCTTCAGGCTCTCGGGGGTTAATCCTGCTGGAGACCAGGTTGGATGGTTAGTCACGCCCACGGTCTTTAAATAGTCATGCTGGCCTATGGGCGTCGCCGATTATAGCTTGTGTTTCATACCAAGTGGTTCCGGTCTGGAGTGGAGGTGTTCAAGAGAGAGAGAGATTCATATCTGGTGTCGTATGATCCGTCGTTATCCTTTCTCCTTCCCATATTTGTGTTTAGTTGTGCCCTGTTCACATTACTGTTTATTCCTGTGTGTGTGCGGCGCAGTGCAGTTTAAGTTCTCCCTGTCTGTCATTATTTGTGTGGGAGCTTTGGTGGTGACTTCTCACTGGGTGGAGGGTGGAGGGTTAAGTGCAGGGCTGAGCAGGAGATAAGGAAAGGTCGGAGGCTCAGGCATTTGCACCTTCAGCAAAAACCCTGGGTTGAGGGTCAGACAGGGTTTCCCCTAGTAAAGGGACACCACAGGGGCCCCGGGTCTTTCAGCCTTAGTTGAACTAAGCCCCCGTGACATTATAATCGGCCCACATTTTTTCAGGAGTCCATGGATCCATTAGATTCCATAACCCGCCAGTTGGCGGCGCTGTCCATACAGGTCTCCGAGTTGAATGGGGCAGTTCAGCAGCAGGGCCTGGTAGTAGCAAAGGTGCAAACGGCATCTGCAGGTATCGGTGCAGAGCCGAAGTTTCCGCTGCCAGAACGATTTTCAGGCGATCGCAGCAAATTTGTCGTATTTCGGGAGGCCTGCAAATTATACTTCCGCATGCGGCCAATATCCTCAGGTAATGAGGCCCAGCGAGTAGGGCTGGTGTTGTCATTACTGAGTGGTGACCCCCAAGCATGGGCATTTTCCTTACCACCTGACTCTGCTACATTTCATTCGGTCGATAATGTTTTTTCTGCCCTCGGGCTCATTTACGATGACCCTGACCGACTGGCTCTAGCGGAATCTAAAATCCGCGCCCTCCGCCAGGGGGAGCGCTTGGCAGAAGACTATTGTTCGGAATTTCGCCGCTGGGCTGTAGACACACAGTGGAATGACCCAGCACTGCGGAGCCAGTTTATTCATGGGGTATCAGGGAGGGTGAAACAAGCCCTCCTGATGTATGAGACTCCGGCATCATTGGAGTCTGCCATGAGTTTGGTGATACGTATTGATCGCCGTTTTCGTCAGGGGGCACAGGAGACGCTACCTCTGGGGGAAAACAGAGGTGCAGGTGTGGTTGAAGTAGATGAGTCCCCTGAACCTATGCAGATTGCTGGCGTGGCACAGGTTCAGCCTCGCGCTCCGGGAGTCCGGAAGTCCGGAGCATGTTTCTACTGTGGTAAAGGTGGTCATTATGTTAACGTTTGCCCGGTACTACCTAAGAGGGTCACACCGGCGGAAAACTGTTAAGCTCAGAGGGTATGGAGGAGACCCAACTGAGCGTATGCATATCCTCCATGATGGTATCTCAATGTATGCTCCCTGCCAAGGTTATTGTCGCCGGCAGAGAGCTACCTATATCAGTGTTTGTGGATAGCGGTTCCGCCACCAATCTCATAGATGAGGAGTTTGCACACACCGCCGGGTTTAAGATTGAAAAACTTCCTCACCCCATACAGGTGGTGACCATTAATGCTGTTCCCCTCCCTCAAGGGGAGATTACTGAGTTTGTGGCAGAGGTGAAACTCCACATTGGGGTCCTACATTCTGAGTCGGTTACATGTAGGGTCCTCCGTAATCTCCCAGCTCAAATGGTCCTGGGTTTTCCATGGCTGTCCAGGCACAACCCGGTAATTGATTGGAAAACTCAGGACATAGTACAATGGAGTGGTTTCTGCCAAGACAATTGCTTGGCCACATGTGTGTCCGCCGTGACGCCCAGCCTGCCGGAGGCTTTGCAGGATTTTGCGGATGTTTTCTCTGAGAAGGGTTGCTCAGAACTGCCTCCACATAGAGCCTATGACTGTGCTATTAGGCTAAAACCCGGGGCCAAATTACCTAACGCCAGGATGTTTAATATTTCTGGTCCTGAGAGACAAGCTCTGAAAGACTACATCGCGGAGAGTCTGAGCAAAGGTCACATCCGGCCTTCGTCCTCGCCTGTAGCCGCGGGGTTTTTCTTCATTAAGAAGAAAGATGGGGGGTTACGCCCGTGTCTGGATTTCCGAGAGTTAAACCAGATTACTATCCGTGATCCCTACCCAATGCCGTTGATCCCGGATTTGTTCAACCAGGTAGCGGGGGCAAAATGGTTTTCCAAGCTGGACCTCAGGGGGGCGTATAACCTCATAAGGGTCCGTCAGGGGGATGAGTGGAAGACGGCGTTTAACACTCCTGAGGGTCATTTTGAGAGTCTGGTTATGCCGTTTGGGTTGACCACCGCGCCTGCTGTTTTCCAACATTTTATTAATGATGTCTTTGCTCATGTCCTGGGGAGATTTGTGATTGTATACCTGGATGATATCCTCATTTATTCTAGCGATCGGGACACTCATTTGCAGCATGTTAGGCAGGTGTTACAGTTGCTCCGGGAGAACCAGCTCTATGCTAAGCTGGAAAAATGTTTATTTTTTGTCCAGGAGTTGCCCTTTTTGGGATATATTGTGTCCGCAGCTGGTTTTAAAATGGACACCGCTAAGGTGCAAGCGGTGTTGCAATGGGAGAGGCCGGAGAGTCTGAAAGCACTCCAGCGGTTCCTGGGGTTTGCGAATTATTATAGGAAATTTATAAAACACTTTTCGACTGTCGCCAAACCGCTCATGGACATGACAAAAAAGGGTGCCGATCTGGCGAACTGGCCTGAGGTGGCTATACGTGCATTTGAGCGTCTGAAGAATAGTTTTGCTTCAGCCCCCATTCTGGTGCAACCAGACGTGTCTAAACCTTTTGTGGTAGAGGTTGATGCGTCGGAGGTGGGAGTGGGGGCAGTACTGTCTCAAGGCTCGTCCTTGAGCGAGATGCATCCATGCGCCTACTTCTCCAAGAAGTTGTCGCCGGCCGAACGGAATTATGATATCGGCAACAGGGAGTTGTTGGCCATCAAACTGGCTTTTGAGGAATGGCGACACTTCTTGGAGGGGGCGGCTCACCAGGTCACAGTTATCACCGACCATAAGAATCTGCTCTACCTGGAGTCGGCCAAGCGTCTGTCTCCTAGGCAGGCTCGCTGGGCATTGTTTTTTACTCGTTTCAATTTTCTTGTGACGTACCGTCCCGGGGCTAAAAACACCAAGGCGGATGCTTTGTCTAGGTGTTTTCCGGGGGGAGAACCTCGGGAAGAGCCGGTACCCATCCTCCAGAAAGGGGTAGTGGTCTCGGCTCTCACGACTGAGGTAGAGGCGGAGATTGCCGAGGCCCAAGAGGAGGTACCACCAGGACTTCCCGCCAACAAATCATTTGTACCCCTGCATCTTCGGCCTAAGGTGTTGAAGGAACACCACGATTCGGTACTGGCTGGTCACCCAGGGGTGAAGGGCACCTTAGAGCTGGTATCGCGTCGTTTCTGGTGGCCCAAAATCCGGCAGGACGTGGTCTCGTACGTGGCAGCTTGCATCACGTGCGCTAGGGCTAAGTCACCCCGAACCCGTCCTGCTGGCACGCTACAGCCTCTGGGGGTACCCAATAGGCCATGGACAGAAATCTCCATGGATTTTATCACTGACTTGCCAGCCTCGGCAGGGAACACGGTCATCCTGGTGGTGGTTGACCGTTTTTCAAAGATGGCGCATTTTGTGGCGTTGTCTTCTTTGCCCAATGCTAAGACGTTGGCTCAGGTATTTGTGAAGGAGGTGGTCAGACTCCACGGAGTACCGTCTGACATAGTATCTGATAGGGGTACGCAATTTGTGGCGAGGTTTTGGAAAGCTTTTTGCTCAAGGTTGGGGATCAAGTTGTCACATTCATCGGCGTTTCATCCACAGTCTAATGGACAAACTGAGCGCATGAACCAAAATCTTGAACAGTATTTACGATGCTTTGTGTCCGACAACCAGGAGGAGTGGTCTACTTTCCTTCCTCTGGCCGAATTCGCATTAAATAATCACCGCCAAGAGTCATCAGGAGAGTCTCCATTCTTTTGTGTGTACGGTCAACATCCTCAGTTTTGTACCTTACGTCAGGGTGTCTCCGGGGGTGTCCCGGAGGAGGATCAGCTAGGAGCCCAATTGTCATCAGTCTGGAGGCGGGTGAAACAGCGTTTGTTGAGCATGAGTGCCAGGTACAAACGGGTGGCTGACAGTAGACGCGTGCCAGGTCCGGACCTGTGTGTGGGTGAATGGGTGTGGTTAGCTACGAAGAACATAAAACTCAAAATCCCTTCTTTAAAACTGGGTCCAAGGTTTATTGGGCCTTTTAGGATTTCTGCCATCATTAACCCAGTGGCTTATCGGTTGGAACTTCCCGCAGTGTACAAGATACACAACGTGTTTCACAGGGCTTTATTGAAAAAGGTGGTAGGCTCTGTGGACACAACGCCGATGCCACCTCCAGTCATGGTGGATGGCGAGTTAGAGTTCGAGGTCGCCAAGGTAGTGGACTCTCGAGTAGTACGCCGTACTCTTCAGTATTTGGTGCACTGGCGGGGGTATGGTCCAGAGGAGAGGTCTTGGGTTCCAGCCTCAGACATACATGCGGATCGGCTGGTCAGTTCTTTTCACCGTCGTCATCCGGACAAGCCGGGTCCTATGAGTCTTGAGGGCCCTGGGGTCCCTCGTAGAAGACGGGGTACTGTCATGTCGGACGCTGTTCACACCACAGCATCCGGCAGGCAGAGGTAGTTCCACCTCCAGCCACTATAGCCTCAGTGGCGCCGGCCTGATCTTCAGGCTCTCGGGGGTTAATCCTGCTGGAGACCAGGTTGGATGGTTAGTCACGCCCACGGTCTTTAAATAGTCATGCTGGCCTATGGGCGTCGCCGATTATAGCTTGTGTTTCATACCAAGTGGTTCCGGTCTGGAGTGGAGGTGTTCAAGAGAGAGAGAGATTCATATCTGGTGTCGTATGATCCGTCGTTATCCTTTCTCCTTCCCATATTTGTGTTTAGTTGTGCCCTGTTCACATTACTGTTTATTCCTGTGTGTGTGCGGCGCAGTGCAGTTTAAGTTCTCCCTGTCTGTCATTATTTGTGTGGGAGCTTTGGTGGTGACTTCTCACTGGGTGGAGGGTGGAGGGTTAAGTGCAGGGCTGAGCAGGAGATAAGGAAAGGTCGGAGGCTCAGGCATTTGCACCTTCAGCAAAAACCCTGGGTTGAGGGTCAGACAGGGTTTCCCCTAGTAAAGGGACACCACAGGGGCCCCGGGTCTTTCAGCCTTAGTTGAACTAAGCCCCCGTGACAGCTATCCATACATGTTATCCGGGGATACGGTACCCTTTCTAACCTTTGTGCAATCACGTGCAATCCATACTGGGCCTAACACCGTCTGAGCCTGCCTCCTGATGTATAGACATATATTTTGAATGTGTACGCTATCCATACATGTTATCTGGGGATACGGTACCCTTTCTAACCTTTGTGCAATCACGTGCAATCCATACTGGGCCTAACACCGTCTGAGCCTGCCTCCTGATGTATAGACATATATTTTGAATGTGTACGCTATCCATACATGTTATCTGGGGATACGGTACCCTTTCTAACCTTTGTGCAATCACGTGCAATCCATACTGGGCCTAACACCGTCTGAGCCTGCCTCCTGATGTATAGACATATATTTTGAATGTGTACGCTATCCATGCATGTTATCCGGGGATACGGTACCCTTTCTAACCTTTGTGCAATCACGTGCAATCCATACTGGGCCTAACACCGTCTGAGCCTGCCTCTTGATGTATAGACATATATTTTGAATGTGTATGCTATCCATACATGTTATCCGGGGATACGGTACCCTTTCTAACCTTTGTGCAATCACGTGCAATCCATACTGGGCCTAACACCGTCTGAGCCTGCCTCCTGATGTATAGACATATATTTTGAATGTGTACGCTATCCATACATGTTATCTGGGGATACGGTACCCTTTCTCACCTTTGTGCAATCACGTGTAATCCATACTGGGCGTGAGAACGGCTGGCGAGCTGTTAAGCAAGCTACAGCACCTGTGGTTTGCACACGTAAGTTTTTAATTTTTTCAGGAATGACGGTTAGGCCTAATTCCGGAACTGCGGTTGACCTGCACTTACTGGGAAATCATCGTTCGCGGGTAATAATTGTAATCAGTGATCCCCATCACTAACGTTGTTCAGCGAGTTATCTGCACCTGTAAGCGACAAACGCTGGCCTTTTCAGTGTAGCGCACATGCAGCCACGGACATGTAAGGGCATGACACACCAGTTATTGGCCAATCTCATGTGCCAGAGCCTCACGTGTCCCTCTAGTAAGCCGGACTCGGACCGCGGGGCATGACGGAGTCTCGTTCGTTAACGGAATTAAGCTTGCAATGTGTGCATCTGTTCTGTAGCTGGCATGGTTGAGGTTTCCCAGGTGGAGTCGAATTTAACCGTAGGCTCCACTCCTGGTGGTGCCCTTCTGGACATTCCTTTAAGGTTCAGCTTTGCAACCATACTGCCCACATAAAACAAACACTTTGCCTTCATGAACGATGTTTGGAGGGTCATGACTCGTGGGAATAACGCCGCCCAATCAGTTAACCTGCTAGAGAGATCCTTCGTTGCTCCCAAGCATGACATCACACTCCCTAGGAGGAAGGTAATGCCACTGTGGCGACCGTACTCCTGGGGGCGACACAAGTGCACTGATGCCCAGCCACTGCTCGATGAATCTGCTGGTACATTGACCCAGACCACTACATTCCCCTCGCATGCTACACGGCCTGAATCTGACCCTGATGAAACGCAGGTTACCCTTCCCATATACAGTTCCTTCTTACACGGTGACAAAGAGGAAGCTGCAGATGAAAGTGCAGGTTCGGCCCACCCGCCATCAGACACACTACCGTACTATCAGGGGCCCTGTGCCAGTGCCGTCGCCAACGAGTGGGCCCCCCTGCTTGCTCAGGATCACAGCACTTGCAAGGTTGAAATACTGTGCAGTGAGATGGAAGATGGGGACGACGAGGAGTCCAGACTAGTACAGGGATTCCCTAGCGAGGAGACTTATTTGATTGTTTTCAATGTTGGGACAGCAATTTTTGGGGAGCACTATACTGTGGAGAATGATAGATGGGGCCCACCATACACTGGAACATTCCAAAGGTGGACATCAGACACTGGAGCAGCATGTACAGGGCCCATTATACACTAGAGCATTAGAAATGGGGCCCATTATGTTTGGAGCATTATTTGGGCCCATAAGACAGTGGAGCTTCATCCATGTGGACCAACATATACTGTAGCATTATGTGGAGCTCATCATATACTTTTTCAAACATTATACGGGACCAATGATTCTGTATGGAGAAATAGATGGGCCTCGTCATGAGATGTAAAAAGTGAAGTATTTTTCATTGTACTATACCGCTATTTCTCTGCCGTATCGGAGCATGATGAGTTTTGGTATGTGTTAAAGGGGCGCTCTTTCGCCCAGGGCACATGAAAACCTGGAGCCAGCCCCCCCCCCACAACTTTAGCCAAATAATCCCCATTTTTCAGTGCATAACTTGTATTATGAAGTTAATTAAGGTTGACAAGCTTAAGTAAGAAGAATTGATGCTTTTGGCATTCAAATGGGCACTGTAGGTGTGTTTCCTGTCCTCCTCTCACTGCCGACTTTTATTCCCCATTGACTTACATTGGGTTTCGTGTTTCGGGACGACCCCGACTTTTCCCTATAATCGGACGATCTTGCTCGACCCGACTTTTGGAAAAGTCGGGTTTCACGAAACGAAACTCGACCCTAAAAAACCAAAAGTCGCTCAACTCTAGTCATTATAAATGGACAGGTTTTACATTTTTTCTGGTTGCAAGGAAAGGTTCCTGCAGCTGTTGGAGAGGACAGGGAGCTTTCACTTTTTGTACTGAAGAACTGAAATAAATTAACTTTTCGATGATATTCTAATTTTGTCAGAAGCACCTATATCTTCTAGATGGACAGGTGAGGAATACTGTCTATTGTTTATTATTTTAATTCTGTTACATGAGGCATTGGATTTTGTAGACTGGGCGATGATGTGAGTATGGTTTAATTTAGATTCATTAAAGGAGTCTATTTCATTCTTTTAATTAAAGGACTGTGTTCTGGGTGTGTGTTTTTTTATTACAATATGACTATGGGTTAGTAATGGGAGTGTCTTTTAGACACATCTCCATTACTAACCTCTGGACATGATGTCACTTGACAATACAAAGGTGAAATCAAGCGTCCAAATATCAGCACACTTGCCACAGCACTAGGACAAGTAGGAAGAGCGAGGCTAAATGCCAGATTTGGCACATATTATGGATACACCATTTTTGGGGCAGCTAAGAGCTGATGTTTTTAGTTCTGGAGGGGCCAATATCCATGGCCCCTTCCTAGGCTGTTAATATAAGCTCACAGCTGTCTGCCTAGCCTTTGCTGGTTATTAAATATAGGGTGACCCTATGTCATTTTTTGGGGGGATTCCCCATTATAATAACCAGGAAAGGTTAACTATACAGCTGTGAGTTGATATTAATAGCCTTGGAACCTTTAGGAATATTGTCTCTTTCCCAGAATGTTAGCATCAGCCCTCAGCCATTGACTTTCCCTCTGCTGATTATTTAAATTATTTGTAGAGATGAGCGAACTTGCTCTGAGAGCGTACGCCGATTTGAAATTCGGCACAAATGTAGTACATTCAAACTTGTGTTCGCTTCCATGAGCATTTTTACTCAAAGTCAGCAAATTCGGTCACAGTTCGGTAAATCATCACATTTCCACTAATGCTTTTCTTATTACTTTGGTTAGGATAGTGGTGCTGTATGATGAGCGGGGGTGATAGGGGGACGTGTTTGATGAGCGGAGGGGGAATGGAAAGGTTAGAGTAGTGTATGCAGAGGTTAGAGGAGCGGAGTGCTCTTTTTTCCCTTAACTTCATGTGTGTTGATTCCAGCAGCCAATCAGGGCATAGAAAGCATCCACAACGTCATCACACAAGGTCTTCTGTGCTTGGCTGCCAAAGTCACATATCCCTGGCCATATAAAAATCTGACATCTTGTTTTGCTGGCGCCTTTATTTCAATGTCACAGTTCAGAGAGGTCACTCCTGCCCTAGTGCTGCTGCTGCAAGTGAACTTGTCAGTTAACTAGATAGAATCCTGTCCTGTGTGAAATTGGTCTTCCAGCATCGAACTGAATTGTGCAAAAACTGCATGGCAGTCTCAGTAGGCATCATCTGCTGCTCCAAATCATTTGTAATAAAGCTGTGTTTCAGTGGCAAATCTGAAGGCCAGATTTCCATTTTAAAATTGTTAGGGCTAATATTTGGGTGCAGTTTGTAGGGCCAATTAGCTCATCCAAATTGTTTGTGATGAAACTTTGTTTCAATGGCAAATCAGAAGGTCAGATTTCCGCTTAAAAATTGTTAGGCCTAGTATTGGGGTATATCCTGGAGGGCTAATCAACTAATCCAAATCTTTTGTGATAAAACTGTGTTTCATTGGCAAATCAGAATGCCAGATTTCTACTTAAAAATCATTAGGCCTAAAGCTGAGGTGCAGCTTGGAGGGCCAAGAAGCTAATCCAAATCATTTGTGATACAACTGTGTTTCAGTGTCAAATGAGAAAGATATATTTCCACTTAAAAATTGTTAGACCTAATATTGGGATGTGGCCACGAAGCCCAAATAGCTAATCCAAATTTTTTTTTTATTAAACTGTGTTTTAGTGGCAAATCAGAAGGCCAGATTTCCACTTAAAAATCATTAGTGCTAATATTGGGGTGCAGCCTGGAGGATCAATTAGCTATTTCAAATCATTTGTGATAAAGCCGTGTTTCAGTCACAAATCAGAAGGCCGAGTTTCCACTTAAAAATTGTTAGGCCTAATATCAGGGTTCAGCCACGAGGCCCAATTAGCTAATCAAAATCGTTTGGGATAAAACTGTGTTGCAGTGAGGAATCAGAAGGCCACATTTCCCAATCTAAATTGTTTGGGCTAACACTCTGGTGCAGGCACCAGTCCTCATTTCATGATTCAAATTGTTTTGGATAATTGTCTGGTGCAGGCACAAGACCTTATTTCATAATCCAAATTGTTTGGGATAACAGTCTGGTGGTGCAGGCATCAGACTTCATTTAATTATCCAAATAGTTTGGCATAATAATCTAGGGCAGACACCAGACCTCATTTCATAATCAAAATTGTTTGTGATAATTGTCTGACACAAGCACCAGACCTCATTTCATATTCCAAATCACTTCTGATAATATTCTAGTGCAGGTACCAGACCTGATTTCATAATCTAACTAGTTTGAGATTATAGTCTGGTGCAGGCACCAGACCTCATTTCATTATTCAATTAGTTTGGGATTTTAGTTTGGTGCAGGCACCAGGCCTCATTTTATAATCCAAGTCATTTGGGACAACAGTCTGGTGTAGGCACCAGACCTCATTTCATAATCCAAATAGTTTGGTATAATAGTATGGTGTGGGCTCCAGGCCTCATTTCATAATCCAAATCATTTGGGATAATTGTCTGGTACAGGCAATAATCCCAATGATCAAAATCAAAATAAAATTCTTTTTTGCTAATTCTGTGGTCTAGCGAGGCAATGTAAAGCCAATAAATACTGATTATTAATTTAGTCATAGTTGACTGACTGGTTTGGGCCTAGGGTTGTGAAACAGCTGGTTGAAAGAGGGGAAGGGTACATATAATATGGGTTGAAAAAGCAAATCATGGTGGAAGGGGGAATAGGCTTGGTGGTCAACATGTATGTGGGTTAGATGTTAATGTTAATGAAAGCTCAACTGAACAAACACCATCTCGTCCTATCCAAAGACCTCGCACAACATCTGTTACTGGACAGGCTTCTCAACTTTCCTTCTTTGGCAGCCACATAGCGGTATGCCTTATATGCCTTCTAGATGAGGGACAGAAATAATATGGATGGCAAGCGTTGCATCAAGTGGCCTATCCTCCTTTTCCCCCACCTTCACATCACACAGTACAATCCTCTGAGGTGGCACTCCAATCACTCCTTTTTCTCCCACGTCAAAAATTTCCAAACACCCAACTGATTGTGGAGAATTACAGATGGGCCATTCTGCAGAGCTGTTCACACATTGTATTCCATGGGCATCAGAGGTCTGCTCCAAAGAATCACAGAATCCAGAGGAGGAAAGCAACTATTCTGCACCCATGCTTCAATTGTTTTCATGATGGATCCAGGGCTGAAAGAAGTAGGGTTTGGGCAGAATCCAGACCCTACTCACCAGATGTTAACCACCAAAGCTGGAGGTGATCCTGATGAGATTCAGAAACCAGAGGCATTTGCAGACCATACTGTGATGTCAAGGCAGGAAGAAGAGGGAGGTGACTCTCAGGGGGAGGAGTTTGAGAATAGAGAGAATGATTATGAGGTTGTAGATCGCAATTGGTGTGAACCCAGAGATACCCAGCTGAGTAGCTAGGTAGAGAGTAGAGGAGGAGGAGGAAGAGGAAGTTACATTGCAGCTTCCCACACAGACAGGAAGTAATGTAAACATGACAAGCACTGCATTCTCAGCCACAACTCTGACTGTGGCCAGCACCTGTCATGAGTGTACAGTTCGCAGGGGCGTTAAGGGTTGCCTAGCCTGGGCCTTTTTGAGAACTCAAAAGATGACCAAATCTGGTTATCTATGAAAATTGCAAAAAAAATCTCAATTGCAATAATTTGATAACTACATGCACGAACTGCCACATGCTCAATCACCATAATGAGTTTGGGAATCTCACTACACCAAAAGACCGACTGGTGGGCATCACCAACCACTGGCTGTCCCATCAACAACATCTGCTTTTTCATCCTCCGTTGCTTTGCCAAGTATTCTCACACAGGTCTCCAGCTGCAGAAAATCCAATTGTTTACCCCCTACAGTTGAGGTGAGTGAGAAGACATCAGCTGTTACAGAAGTGGACATGACTGCTGTTTTTGTGGTGCCTAGAACAACACATATTTCTGAATCCATTATAACATCTCAGCTTGAACCTCACTCTCAGTCCAGCAGTTTGTCCTGTTCTCTATACTACACCCTCTCTTAGCACAGCAGCCAGCCTTCGATCCCACAGTTGTGGTCACATAAAAGAATGTTTCCTCCAAGTCATGCCAAAGCTAAGAGCTTGAACTTCACCATCTCCAATCTGTTGGCCA
Organism: Dendrobates tinctorius; assembly: GCF_039654945.1. Taxonomy (NCBI): domain Eukaryota; kingdom Metazoa; phylum Chordata; class Amphibia; order Anura; family Dendrobatidae; genus Dendrobates; species Dendrobates tinctorius. The sequence continues at coordinate 2,480,160 of NW_027361692.1, read as the reverse complement.
TGGAAATGCTGCCTTTCCACCTGGTGGATGCAGACAGTTTCAGAAAGTTGATGGCCGCCACAGTCCCCCAGTACCATTTGCTCAGTCACCATTACTTCTTTAAGAAAGCTGTGCCTGCACCACCAGGGTGTTGCAGACAATATCACCTGTTCCCTGATTAAATCTATGTCTGCAAGGGTGCAAATCACCACTAACACCTGGATGAGCAAACATGGGCAGGGGTGTTACATCACACTGACTGGTCACTGGGTGACTCTGGTGGCTGTGGGGACAGGTGGTCAAGGGGCTGCTCTGCAAGTCTTTGAATCCTCAAGTCTTGAGGGACAAACCTCTACATCTAACAGTTCCTCCACTTCTGCCTCCTCCTCCTTATGGCCTCCACCTTTACCCTCAAACTCTATCTTAATCAGACATGTGTTCCAACAATGAAGATAGATTTTCCCCCATCTCCATACTGCGCAGCCATGGCTCACCACAATCAGGCAGTGTTTAAATTAATATGTCTTGGAAATCACAGTCACACAGCTCAAGCCTATCCAGGCTGAGTTAGAGCATTGGCTGTCTGTTATGGATGAGTCACCGAAGGAGGAAAAAGCAAAAATAATAGCTAAGTTCAGAAAACCAGAGAAGTTGGCAGCTATCGGATGGCAGACCCCTGAACCTATCCACAACAACTAGCAGTAGCCGTGGGGGGGTTCCTACGGTGCCCTAGACCCCTCGATCACAGCTGGAGAACTAAATTAGCCTAAAGACAGAAAGAGGAAATCTAAACTGCCCCAGAGCAGACCCCAAAGCAATAGGCAGCCCCCAACATATAATGACTGTGAAGCAAGATGAAAAACACTAACACAGATAGAAAGATAGGTTGAGCAAATGATGGGGCCCAAGCTAACTAAATAGGACAGGATAGAAAAGCTGCTGTCTGCAATCCGCAAAAACCCTATCCAAAAATGTACCAACAGACTGATAGGAAAAACAGGCCCTGAAGTCGCTAGGCTTCAAAAAGACTATATCAGCACTCAGGTATATTCTGAAGACAGAGCCAGAGATCAACAGATCAGAGACAAAAATGGAATTCAGCTCACCCCCGGCCGGGGATTGCTGAACTCTAAAAAACAAGGCAAACAAAACCAGAACTAAAGTGTACAAAAGCAGAGCAAAACTTAGCTTTGAGAAGCAGAAATCAGACTGGTCTCCAAGAATCCAGCAGGAAAATCACCAGCAAGGCAGCAGGGCGTCGGCTGCCTTATATCCAGTCATCAGTTCCTGTGACCCAGTCATCATCTACCTGCTCAGCTGTTTGGTAATCAGCCTCACTACCTTCCTTCGCCAGAAGAGGGAGTTAATCAGACCTCACTGGTGAAGGGAAAAATGAACTCACAACAGCTGTCTCCACTAAACCTGGAGCCAGGGAAGGCCATGTGCACTAATGGTACAAATCTAGTGGTGGCTCAGTACCATGACAACCTCACACACGTGCCTTGCATGGCTCACATCCTCCACCTGGTGATACAACAATTTCTACTTCACTATCCCTGCCTGGATGTGCTGCTGCAGAAAACACGGTCGCTGGGTGCTCAGTTACGACGATCGCACTGCTTGACTAGCATCGCTACATAGGTCTTTCGGCCAACCGGTTAACCTTTTGATTAGCAATGTTCCCACACAGTGAAATTCCAATCTGCAGGTGTTGCTACGGCTGTGGCAACAGCGATGAGCCCTGGTGCAGTATGTATAGCCTGGGCCAATGCAGTCTGGACGTAGCGCAAATCACGTTTGTGGAGTGGGCATAGGTGAATGACCTCTGCCCCCTTCTGCACAGTTTCTAAATGGCTACTAAGATGATTAGCATTGACTGTACAGTCATCAGCATCACTATACCGATCATCTACATGCTCGGGCACACTTTGAATAGTCTATGTGAGGAGGTGATGGTCCAAGAGAAAGAGTTGAAAGCAGAGGAGGAAGCGGAAGGGATAACAATATCTTAAATTTCTTGACTGTTGTCACACAGGCGGTTTCCTTGGGTTGGTGGCTTACAGCTATCACAAGCTGTTAGTGAAGATGCTGGATCTGAGGAACAATTTGCAGAGGATAAGGTGATGGACACGCAACAGTCAGTAGATGAAGAAGATAATGATATGCTCTCTGTTTTCCGTGGTGCACATGACTATTAAGTTCAATTAGTAAGCAGCACTTTACATTTTATAGGGGACTTGTACATACAATAGACATTTCAGCATAACAATAAACACAAAGATCAAAACAGATACAAGAGGAATGAGGGCCCTGCTCACAAGCTTACAATCTATGAGGAAAAGGGGAGACACAAAAGGTGGATGGTAACAATTAGAGTTGAGCGAAACAGGTCAAAAAATTCAAAAGTCACCGACTTTCGCCAGTCGTGTTTCATGAAACGAAACCCGATCTTAGCGTGAGATCGGCCACGAGGTCGGCAACTTTAGCACCAAAGTCGTGTTTCAAAAGATGCTTTAGCGCCCTTTTTCAGCCACTCAGGAAGAACGGACACTGTGGGCAACGTGATGACATAGGCAGCGGCCACCACGATCTTGAAGAAGAGCATGCAAGTGATTGGCTTGCTTTGTGTGGCGTCACAGGGGGTATAAAAGGGCGGGGACACCGACCGCCATGTTACTCATGCTGATCTCAGAATAGGGAGAGCTGCTGCAGCTGCTGATTCTGTAGGGAGAGCGTTAGGAAGGCAAAAAGAAAAAAAAAACTGCTTCTGCTGCTAGTGCTTTTCACTGTAGTTACTGTGCAGTGAAAGGTGAAGATTTTTGCTTTTGTGCAGCAGCGCTGGTGGTGATTACCCTGCCTTTTAAGGCTAGCCGCATTGCTGTGTGCACACTGGTGTTCAAACTGCTTTTTTAAAAGCAATCCAAATTGTATTGTTTTGTCCTGGTGAGGTAGTGAGTAGAGTTGAGCGAAACGGGTCGAAAAAATTCAAAAGTCGCCGACTTTTGGCTAAGTCGGGTTTCATGAAACGAAACCCGACCCTAGGATGAGGTCGGCCACGAGGTCGGCGACTTACGCACCAAAGTCGCGTTTCAAAAGTTTGTTTTGCGCTCTTTTTCAGCCAATCAGGATCCACGGACACTGTGGGCAACGTGATGACATAGGCACGGGTCACCACCATCTTTCAGAAGGGCATGCAAGTGATTGGCTTGCTTTGGTGGGCGTCACAGGGGGTATAAAAGGGCGTGCACGCCGACCGCCATCTTACTTCTGCCGATCTCAGTATAGGGAGAGGTTGCTGCTGATTCTGTAGGGAGAGCGTTAGGCAGGGAAGAAGACCAAAAAACTGCTTCTGCTGCTAGCGATTTGGCCTGCACAACACACCAGTCACTGTGTGTGCAGTGCAAGGGGAGGCTATATAGTGGTGTATCAGTGGTGTTGGTTGTTGGGCTGCCTTCTAAGGCTTCCTGACAGGCTGGCATTGCTGTTTACCCACTGCTCCGCAAACTGCTTTTTTAAAAGCAATCCAATCTCTCTTATCCTCTAGTCACTTTGGTCACAGCTGTGCCATCGAGCCTGTCAGATAGCCCTCAGATATTCATTGGGCCTCAAACTGCTTTTTTAAAAGCAATCCCAATTTTTTTTTTTTGTCCTGCTGAGAAGAAAAAAAAACTGCTTCTGCTGCTGATAGCAATTTGGCCTGCACAACACACCAGTCACTGTGTGTGCAGTGCAAGGGGAGGCTATATTGTGGTGTATCAGTGGTGTTGGTTGTTGGGCTGCCTTTTAAGGCTTCCTGACAGGCTGGCATTGCTGTTTACCCACTGCTCCGCAAACTGCTTTTTTAAAAGCAATCCAATCTCCCTTATCCTCTAGTCACTTAGGTCACAGCTGTGCCATCGAGCCTGTCACATAGCGCTCAGATATCAGTGGGCCTCACACAATCCAAAAGTGTCCAGTGTCCAAAAGTGTGTGCAGAGATTCAAAATCTCACTTATCCTCTAGTCACTTAGGTCACAGCTGTGCCATCGAGCCTGTCACATAGCGCTCAGATATTCATTGGGCCTCACACAATCCAAAAGTGTCCAGTGTCCAAAAGTGTGTGCAGAGATTCAAAATCTCACTTATCCTCTAGTCACTTAGGTCACAGCTGTGCCATCAAGCCTGTCACATAGCGCTCAGATATCAGTGGGCCTCACACAATCCAAAAGTGTCCAGTGTCCAAAAGTGTGTGCAGAGATTCAAAATCTCACCTATCCTCTAGTCACTTAGGTCACAGCTGTGCCATCGAGCCTGTCACATAGCGCTCAGATATCAGTGGGCCTCACACAATCCAAAAGTGTTCAGTGTCCAAAAGTGAGTGCAGAGATTCAAAATCTCACTTATCCTCTAGTCACTTAGGTCACAGCTGTGCTATCAAGCCTGTCACATAGCGCTCAGATATCAGTGGGCCTCACACAATCCAAAAGTGTCCAGTGTCCAAAAGTGTGTGCAGAGATTCAAAATCTCACTTATCCTCTAGTCACTTAGGTCACAGCTGTGCCATCGAGCCTGTCACATAGCGCTCAGATATTCATTGGGCCTCACACAATCCAAAAGTGTCCAGTGTCCAAAAGTGTGTGCAGAGATTCAAAATCTCACTTATCCTCTAGTCACTTAGGTCACAGCTGTGCCATCAAGCCTGTCACATAGCGCTCAGATATCAGTGGGCCTCACACAATCCAAAAGTGTCCAGTGTCCAAAAGTGTGTGCAGAGATTCAAAATCTCACTTATCCTCTAGTCACTTTGGTCACAGCTGTGCCATCGAGCCTGTCACATAGCGCTCAGATATCAGTGGGCCTCACACAATCCAAAAGTGTCCAGTGTCCAAAAGTGTGTGCAGAGATTCAAAATCTCACTTATCCTCTAGTCACTTAGGTCACAGCTGTGCCATCGAGCCTGTCACATAGCGCTCAGATATTCATTGGGCCTCACACAATCCAAAAGTGTCCAGTGTCCAAAAGTGTGTGCAGAGATTCAAAATCTCACTTATCCTCTAGTCACTTAGGTCACAGCTGTGCCATTGAGCCTGTCACATAGCGCTCAGATATCAGTGGGCCTCACACAATCCAAAAGTGTCCAGTGTCCAAAAGTGTGTGCAGAGATTCAAAATCTCACTTATCCTCTAGTCACTTAGGTCACAGCTGTGCCATCGAGCCTGTCACATAGCGCTCAGATATCAGTGGTCCTCACACAATCCAAAAGTGTCCAGTGTCCAAAAGTGTGTGCAGAGATTCAAAATCTCACTTATCCTCTAGTCACTTAGGTCACAGCTGTGCCATCGAGCCTGTCACATAGCGCTCAGATATTCATTGGGCCTCACACAATCCAAAAGTGTCCAGTGTCCAAAAGTGTGTGCAGAGATTCAAAATCTCACTTATCCTCTAGTCACTTAGGTCACAGCTGTGCCATCGAGCCTGTCACATAGCGCTCAGATATTCATTGGGCCTCACACAATCCAAAAGTGTCCAGTGTCCAAAAGTGTGTGCAGAGATTCAAAATCTCACTTATCCTCTAGTCACTTAGGTCACAGCTGTGCCATCAAGCCTGTCACATAGCGCTCAGATATCAGTGGGCCTCACACAATCCAAAAGTGTCCAGTGTCCAAAAGTGTGTGCAGAGATTCAAAATCTCACTTACCCTCTAGTCACTTAGGTCACAGCTGTGCCATCGAGCCTGTCACATAGCGCTCAGATATCAGTGGTCCTCACACAATCCAAAAGTGTCCAGTGTCCAAAAGTGTGTGCAGAGATTCAAAATCTCACTTATCCTCTAGTCACTTAGGTCACAGCTGTGCCATCGAGCCTGTCACATAGCGCTCAGATATTCATTGGGCCTCACACAATCCAAAAGTGTCCAGTGTCCAAAAGTGTGTGCAGAGATTCAAAATCTCACTTATCCTCTAGTGACTTAGGTCACAGCTGTGCCATCGAGCCTGTCACATAGCGCTCAGATATTCATTGGGCCTCACACAATCCTAAAGTGTCCAGTGTCCAAAAGTGTGTGCAGAGATTTAAAATCTCACTTATCCTCTAGTCACTTAGGTCACAGCTGTGCCATCGAGCCTGTCACATAGCGCTCAGATATTCATTGGGCCTCACACAATCCAAAAGTGTCCAGTGTCCAAAAGTGTGTGCAGAGATTCAAAATCTCACTTATCCTCTAGTCACTTAGGTCACAGCTGTGCCATCGAGCCTGTCACATAGCGCTCAGATATTCATTGGGCCTCACACAATCCAAAAGTGTCCAGTGTCCAAAAGTGTGTGCAGAGATTCAAAATCTCACTTATCCTCTAGTCACTTAGGTCACAGCTGTGCCATCAAGCCTGTCACATAGCGCTCAGATATCAGTGGGCCTCACACAATCCAAAAGTGTCCAAAAGTGTGTGCAGAGATTCAAAATCTCACTTATCCTCTAGTCACTTAGGTCAAAGCTGTGCCATCGAGCCTGTCACATAGCGCTCAGATATCAGTGGGCCTCACACAATCCAAAAGTGTCCAGTGTCCAAAAGTGTGTGCAGAAATTCAAAATCTCCCCTGTCCTATAGACACCTTGTACCTTGTTTTACATACTATATAGTTTGTTGGATTTTGTCTACATTTCTACCAAAAATGAGGAAGGCTGGTGGAAGAGGCCGTGGAATTGGGCGGGGGTTGGCAGCTGGTAATGATGGTGTTGGTGGTGGATCTGATGGTAGTGGCAAGAGCAAAATAGGACCGAATGCAGGAGGTGTTGAGCCTGCGTCATCGTCTGGCTACATAAGGCCTCGAACGCTTAGTTTTCTAGGAGTTGGCAAACCGCTTTTAAAGCCAGAGCATCAGGAAAAAGTTTTGTCTTACATTGCTGACTCAGCCTCCAGCTCTATCGCCTCCTCTTCTTCAGTTGTAAAAAGTAAAAGCACTGAGTCGTCATTGGAGGCTCATGTTCATGAACCACACCTTTCCTTGTGTCCTTCACCCCAACCAAGATTGAAGGATGACGCAGGCCATACTACTGATTACTCCATGGAGCTGTTTTCACATACCATGCCTGGATTATCAAGTGAAATGGTGAATTACCCAGGCCAAGATGAATCTGACATGGAGTGCACTGATGCACAGCCGCTGATGGATGATTCTGCTGGTACATTCACTCAGAGCACTACATTCTCCTCGCAGTGTACAGAGCCAGATTCTGACCCTGATGAGACTCAGGTGCCCCTTCCCGCATACTATACCACCATACACGGTGACACAGAGGAAGGTGCACATGACATAGAAGAGGAGGTGATGGATGACCCAGTTGTTGACCCAGATTGGCATCCATTGGGGGAAGAGGGTGCTGCTTCCAATAGCTCAGATGAGGAGCATCCACAGCAGACATCAACATCGCAACAGCTGTTATCTGGCAGGCCCGGAGCACTCCAAAGACAGGTTCCAAACATCAAAAGAGTTGCTGGACAGCTTGTCCAGAGGGTCAAAAGATCACAGCGTGCTAGGCCGCAAAATGTCTGCCAAAGTAGGAAGAGTGCAGTGTGGCACTTTTTTGAACAAAATCCTCATGATCAGGCCAAGGTTATCTGTAAGAAGTGCGCAAAGACCTTTAGCCGAGGGAAAAATCTGAAAAATTTGAATACCAGTTGCATGCTTAGACATTTAACCAGCATGCACTTGCAAGCGTGGACACAACACCAAACCTCAAGTGCCACATGTGCAACTGATCACAACGAAGGTAGTCAGCAACGCTACATTGTTTCCCCCACTGTAAGCCCACCGGTTAGCACAGCAGCAAATGTTGAGGTGTCGTTGCAAGGCCACAGCAGTCAGGGAATCCCACTGTTATATCAACGAAAGACTGATTCTAGGCCATCAGAAAGAACAACAACTCCATCACCATCATCAACCCTCTCTCAGTCCGCCCTGTCCACCGCTACTTCCACCATATGCAGCTCTCAAGTCCAGCTCACCTTCCCAGACACTATGAGTAGGTCAAGAAAGTACTCAGTCTCTCATCCGCGTACACTGGGTTTGAACGCCCACATTGCCAAACTAATCTCGTTTGAGATGATGCCCTTTCGGTTGGTGGAAAGCACAGCTTTCCGCGAACTCATGGCCTATGCAGTACCACGCTATGACCTACCCAGTCACCACTTCTTCTCTCGCAAAGCCATCCCAGCCCTCCACCATCATGTGAAAGACCGCATTGTCCATGCACTCAAGCAGTCAGTGAGCGGAAAGGTGCACCTCACAACTGATGCATGGTCCAGTCGGCATGGCCAGGGCCGTTACGTGTCCATCACTGCGCACTGGGTTAATGTGGTGGATGCAGGGTCCACAGGGGACAGCGTTGGTGGGACAGTGCTGCCTAGCCCACGGTATAGGAAACAGTTGGCTGTAGGCGTTCCACCCTCCTCCTCCTCCTCCTCCTCCTCCAGGAGGCTGGGCTGGGCAGTGTACATCTTGAGGCAGGCAAGGTAGTTAGTGATAACGGCCGTAATTTTGTGGCAGCCATAGCCCTTTCAAAACTCAGCCACATACCTTGCTTGGCTCACACCTTGAACCTGGTGGTGCAGTGCTTCCTCAAAAATTATCCGGAGTTAACAGCCCTGCTCCAGAAGGTGCGAAGACTGTGCGCGCACATCCGCCGGTCGCCTGTACACTCCGTTCGTATGCAGAAGCTGCAGCGATTGCTCCACCTTCCCAACCACCGCCTCATTATCGACATTGCAACAAGGTGGAACTCCACCCTGCACATGGTGGAGCGGCTGTGCGAGCAGAGGCAGGCCATAATGCATTTGTGGGAGGATACACGGCCAGGCACTTTGAGAGCAGACATGGAGTTGACAGGTGTGCAGTGGTCGAAGCTGAAAGACCTCTGTAAAGTCCTTCAGTGTTTTGAGGAATGCACACGGCTGGTAAGCGCAGACGATGCAATCCTAAGCATGAGCATCCCACTTATGCGTCTGCTCATGCAAACTTTGACGCACCTTAAGGAGCAGGCGTCTGCAGCCAATGTTGATGAGGAGGAAGAGGAGGAGGGAATCCTTGATGACATTCAGCCATTGTCTGCTCAGGGACCTCTCCTGGACGAGGTGGAGGAAGAAGAGGAGGAGGAGGAGGAGGATGATGGGGATGATTACTTAGGGGAGGAGGATGCATCTCGTGGGGCAAGTGAAAATGTTGGCGTGGCAAGGTCTGGTACAGGGTTTGTGCGTGACTGGAGGGATGTGGATTTGCCAGAAAGTGCTCCTCCAACCAGCACTCGCAGTGCATCATTGACACCGGGAACATTGGCCCACATGTCAGATTATGCCTTGCGGATCCTAAAAAGGGACCCCCGCATTGCCAAAATGATGAACGATGACGACTACTGGTTGGCCAGCATCCTGGATCCACGCTATAAAGGCAAATTACAAAACATCATGCCACAGGAGAACCTTGACCTAATATTGGCTAATAAACAAGCAACTCTGGTAAATCGGTTGCTTGAGGCATTCCCAGCACACAACAGCGGTGATGGTTCTCACACGAGCCGTACGGGCCGGGGGCAGCTTGGCAGAGGTGTTCGTGGTGCACACAGCAGAAGTGGCGTTGGAGACAGGGGTTTCATGACAATGTTGTGGACTGATTTTTCAAATTCCGCTCACACAACTGGTAATACTGCATCGATGGAAAGTGACAGGAGACAGCAGTTGTCAACCATGGTTACAAACTACTTTTCCTCCCATATCGATGTTCTCCCACACAGGTCATTCCCCTTTGACTATTGGGCCGCTAAACTGGACACCTGGCCTGAATTGGCACAATATGCCTTACAGGAGCTCGCTTGCCCAGCTGCAAGTGTGCTATCGAAAAGAGTCTTCAGTGCAGCTGGATCAATCCTGACAGAAAAAAGGACCCGTCTGTCAACCCAAAATGTGGATGATCTAACCTTCATTAAAATGAACCATGCATGAGTTTCCAAGGATTTTGTCCCACCTTCCCCTGATGACACATAGGGTGACAGAAAAATGGCTTGCTTTGGTCCACCTCTTCCTGGGACTTGACCTATTTCGCCTTTTGCATCAGCTGAATGTCCAACATCAACATATGCCACTTTCTAAAACTCCCTAACTGTGCTGCCTCCCCCCCCATGGCCGGGGTCACCACCTAGCGCACGACACCGTGCGAGTGCCGTTGCCCTGGACAGGTGGGTAGGCCGACTCTTGGGTGCGGGCACTGGCACAGGGTCCCTCATAGTGCAATCAAGTGTCTCTGACGGTGGTGGTGCACACCCGCCGTCAGACACACCGCTGTACTATGAGGGGCCCAGTGCCAGTACCGACGCCCACGAGTGGGCCCCCCTTGCTTGGGCAGGGCCCCAGCATTTGCAATCTTTACCGCTCCCTGCTCCTCCGCTGTGTAATCTGGGCCGTCAAATCCATACTGTGCCTGACACCGTCTGAGCCTGCCTCCTGAGACATATATTTTGAATGTGTACGCTATCCATACATGTTATCCGGGGATACGGTACCCTTTCTAACCTTTGTGCAATCACGTGCAATCCATACTGGGCCTAACACCGTCTGAGCCTGCCTCCTGAGACATATATTTTGAATGTGTACGCTATCCATACATGTTATCCGGGGATACGGTACCCTTTCTAACCTTTGTGCAATCACGTGCAATCCATACTGGGCCTAACACCGTCTGAGCCTGCCTCCTGAGACATATATTTTGAATGTGTACGCTATCCATACATGTTATACGGGGATACGGTACCCTTTCTAACCTTTGTGCAATCACGTGCAATCCATACTGGGCCTAACACCGCCTGAGCCTGCCTCCTGAGACATATATTTTGAATGTGTACGCTATCCATACATGTTATCCGGGGATACGGTACCCTTTCTAACCTTTGTGCAATCACGTGCAATCCATACTGGGCCTAACACCGTCTGAGCCTGCCTCCTGAGACATATATTTTGAATGTGTACGCTATCCATACATGTTATCCGGGGATACGGTACCCTTTCTAACCTTTGTGCAATCACGTGCAATCCATACTGGGCCTAACACCGTCTGAGCCTGCCTCCTGAGACATATATTTTGAATGTGTACGCTATCCATACATGTTATCCGGGGATACGGTACCCTTTCTAACCTTTGTGCAATCACGTGCAATCCATACTGGGCCTAACACCGTCTGAGCCTGCCTCCTGAGACATATATTTTGAATGTGTACGCTATCCATACATGTTATCCGGGGATACGGTACCCTTTCTAACCTTTGTGCAATCACGTGCAATCCATACTGGGCCTAACACCGTCTGAGCCTGCCTCCTGAGACATATATTTTGAACGTGTACGCTATCCATACATGTTATCCAGGGATACGGTACCCTTTCTAACCTTTGTGCAATCACGTGCAATCCATACTGGGCCTAACACCGTCTGAGCCTGCCTCCTGAGACATATATTTTGAATGTGTACGCTATCCATACATGTTATCCGGGGATACGGTACCCTTTCTAACCTTTGTGCAATCACGTGCAATCCATACTGGGCCTAACACCGTCTGAGCCTGCCTCCTGAGACATATATTTTGAATGTGTACACTATCCATACATGTTATCCGGGGACACGGTACCCTTTCTAACCTTTGTGCAATCACGTGCAATCCATACTGGGCCTAACACCGTCTGAGCCTGCCTCCTGAGACATATATTTTGAATGTGTACGCTATCCATACATGTTATCCGGGGATACGGTACCCTTTCTAACCTTTGTGCAATCACGTGCAATCCATACTGGGCCTAACACCGTCTGAGCCTGCCTCCTGAGACATATATTTTGAATGTGTACGCTATCCATACATGTTATCCGGGGAAACGGTACCCTTTCTAACCTTTGTGCAATCACGTGCAATCCATACTGGGCCTAACACCGTCTGAGCCTGCCTCCTGAGACATATATTTTGAATGTGTACGCTATCCATACATGTTATCCGGGGATACGGTACCCTTTCTAACCTTTGTGCAATCACGTGCAATCCATACTGGGCCTAACACCGTCTGAGCCTGCCTCCTGAGACATATATTTTGAATGTGTACGCTATCCATACATGTTATCCGGGGAAACGGTACCCTTTCTAACCTTTGTGCAATCACGTGCAATCCATACTGGGCCTAACACCGTCTGAGCCTGCCTCCTGAGACATATATTTTGAATGTGTACGCTATCCATACATGTTATCTGGGGATACGGTACCCTTTCTAACCTTTGTGCAATCACGTGTAATCCATACTGGGCGTGAGAACGGCTGGCGAGCTGTTAAGCAAGCTACAGCACCTGTGGTTTGCACACGTAAGTTTTTCATTTTTCAGGAATGACGGTTAGGCCTAATTCCGGAACTGCAGTTGACCTGCACTTACTGGGAAATCATTGTTCGCGGGTAATAATTGTAATCAGTGATCCCCATCACTAACGTTGTTCAGCGGGTTATCTGCACCTGTAAGCGACAAACGCTGGCCTTTTCAGTGTAGCGCACATGCAGCCACAGACATGTAAGGGCATGACACACCAGTTATTGGCCAATCTCATGTTCCAGAGCCTCACGTGTCCCTCTAGTAAGTCGGACTCGGACCGCGGGGCATGACGGAGTCTCGTTCGTTAACGGAATTAAGCTTGCAATGTGTGCATCTGTTCTGTAGCTGGCATGGTTGAGGTTTCCCAGGTGGAGTCGAATTTAACCGTAGGCTCCACTCCTGGTGGTGCCCTTCTGGACATTCCTTTAAGGTTCAGCTTTGCAACCATACTGCCCACGTAAAACAAACACTTTGCCTTCATGAACGCTGTTTGGAGGGTCATGACTCGTGGGAATAACGCCGCCCAATCAGTTAACCTGCTAGAGAGATCGTTCGTTGCTCCCAAGCATGACATCACACTCCCTAGGAAGAAGGTAATGCCACTGTGGCGACCGTACTCCTGGGGGCGACACAATGGCACTGATGCCCAGCCACTGCTCGATGAATCTGCTGGTACATTGACCCAGACCACTACATTCCCCTCGCACGCTACACGGCCTGAATCTGACCCTGATGAAACTCAGGTTACCCTTCCCATATACAGTTCCATCTTACACGGTGACAAAGAGGAAGCTGCAGATGAAAGTGCAGGTTCGGCCCACCCGCCATCAGACACACCACCGTACTATCAGAGGCCCTGTGCCAGTGCCATCGCCAACGAGTGTGCCCCCCCTGCCTGCTCAGGATCACAGCACTTGCAAGGTTGAAATACTGTGCAGTGAGATGGAAGATGGGGACGACGAGGAGTCCAGACTAGTACAGGGATTCCCTAGCGAGGAGACTTATTTGATTGTTTTCAATGTTGGGACAGCAATTTTTGGGGAGCACTATACTCTGGAGAATGATAGATGGGGCCCACCATACACTGGAACATTCCAAAGGTGGACATCAGACACTGGAGCAGCATTTACAGGGCCCATTATACACTAGAGCATTAGAAATGGGGCCCATTATGTTTGGAGCATTATTTGGGCTCATAAGACAGTGGAGCTTCATCCATGGGGACCAACATATACTGTAGCATTATGTGGAGCTCATCATATACTGTTTCAAACATTATATGGGACCAATGATTCTGTATGGAGAAATAGATGGGCCTTGTCATGAGATGTAAAAAGTGAAGTATTTTTCATTGTACTATACCGCTATTTCTCTGCCGTATCGGAGCATGATGAGTTGTGGTATGTGTTAAAGGGGCGCTCTTTCGCCCAGGGCACATGAAAACCTGGAGCCAGCCCCCCCCCACAACTTTAGCCAAATAACCCCCATTTTTCAGTGCGTAACTTGTATTATGAAGTTAATTAAGGTTGACAAGCTTAAGTAAGAAGAATTGATGCTTTTGGCATTCAAATGGGCACTGTAGGTGTGTTTCCTGTCCTCCTCTCACAGCCGACTTTTATTCCCCATTGACTTACATTGGGTTTCGTGTTTCGGGACGACCCCGACTTTTCCCTATAATCGGACGATCTTGCCCGACCCGACTTTTGGAAAAGTCGGGTTTCACGAAACGAAACGCGACCCTAAAAAACCAAAAGTCGCTCAACTCTAGTAGTGAGCATTCATTTTTTCACACACCGTACAGCAGTGTACGCTCCCCACACAGTACCGTGTAATGGCTGTTATCATGACCAAATTGAAGCTATCTACGTGTGTGACTCTGTAAGGAAAAGTCGAGGAGTTTGTCCGTTCTTACAGACCTACACCTTATAGTTTTGTCCGTTTTTCAAACAGTTTAGTATATTTGCTGTTTGATTACATTCAAAACTAGAGCGAGACAGCGTGTGTCAGTCCGCATACAAAAACACAGAGCTTGACAATTTTACATACACCGTACAGCGGTGTACGTGTACGCTCCTCTCTCAGTACCGTGTAACGGCTGTTATCACGGCCAAATTGAAGCTATCTACGTGTGTTACTCTGTAAGGAAAAGTCGAGGAGTTTGTCCGTTCTTACAGACCTACACCTTATAGTTTTGTCCGTTTTTCAAACAGTTTAGTATATTTGCTGTTTGATTACATTCAAAACTAGAGCGAGACAGCGTGTGTCAGTCCGTATGCAAAAACACGGAGCTTGACAATTTTACATACACCGTACAGCGGTGTACGTGCACGCTCCTCTCTCAGTACCGTGTAACGGCTGTTATCACGGCCAAACTGAAGCTATCTGAGTGTGTGACTCTGTAAGGAAAAGCCGAGGAGTTTGTCTGTCCTTACAGACCTACACTCTAGGGAGATTCCAATTCTGCCCAATTCTATATATACCTTGTAGTTTGTCATACACTAGGCAATTTCTGCCAGTCACATTGTGGTGTTATAGACACAGGGCCTGACAGAATCCAACTGTGTCCTGAAGTGTAGAGAGATTCCAATTCTCCACAGTCCTCTATCCACCTTTCTTACAACATCCAGAATCTGCCTGTCACATTGCAGTGTAAAATAAACAGGGCCTGACAGAATCCAACTGTGTCCTGAAGTCTACAGAGATTCCAATTCTCCACAGTCCTCTATCCACCTTTATTACACCATCCAGAATCTGCCTGTCACATTGCGGTGTAAAATAAACAGGGCCTGACAGAATCCAACTGTGTCCAAAAGTCTACAGAGTTTCCAATTCTCCCCACTACTATATACACCTTGTACCTTGCTTTACAGTACCATATAGTTGGTGGTTTTTTGGGTACATTTTCCCCAAAAATAAGGAAGTGTGGTGGAAGAGTCCGTGGAAGTGGATGGGGGTTGGCAGCTGTTAATGATGGTGTTGGTGGTGGATCTGCTGGTAGTGGCAAAAGCAAAATAGCACCTAATGCAGGAGGTGTTGAGCCTGCGTCATCGTCTAGCTCCACAAGGCCTCGAAGGCTCCCTTTTCTGGGAGTAGGTAAACCGCTTTTAAAGCCAGAGCTTCAAGAACAAGTTTTGGCTTACAATGCTGACTCAGCCTCCAGCTCTATCGCCTCCTCTTCTGAAATTTTAAAAAATAAAAGCACTGAGTCATCATTGGAGGCTCATGGTCATGAACCACAACTTTCCTTGTGTCCTTCACCCCAACCAAAATTGAAGAATGCGGCAGGCCACACTACAGATTACTCCATGGAGCTGTTTTCACATACCATGCCTGGGTATCAAGTCAAATCGTGAATTACCCAGGCAAAGATGAATCTAACATGGAGTGTACTGATGCACAGCCACTGATAGATGATTCTGCTGGTACATTCACTCAGAGCACTACATTGTCCTCGCAGTGTACTGAGCCAGAATCTGACCCAGATGAAACTCAGGTGCGCCTTCCCGCATACTATACCACCATACACGGTGACAAAGAGGAAGGTGCACATGACATTGAAGAGGAGGTGATGGATGACCCAGTTGTTGACCCAGATTGGCATCCATTGGGGGTAGAGGATGCCACTGCCAATAGTTCAGAAGAGGAGGAGGAGCATCCGCAGCGGGCATCGACATCGCAACAGCTGTTATCTGGCAGTCCCGGAGCAGTCTAAAAACGGGTTACAAACACCAAAAGAGTTGCCGGACAGCTTGGCCAGATGGTCAAAATAGCACAGCGTGCAAGGCCTCAAAATGTCTTCCATAGTAGGAAGAGTGCAGTGTGGCACTTTTTTGAACAAAATCCTAATGATCAGGCAAAGGTTATCTGTAAGAAGTGCGCAAAGACCTTTAGCCAAGGGAAAAATCTGAGAAATTTGAATACCAGTTGCATGCTAAGACATTTAACCACCATGCACTTGCAAGCGTGGACGGACTACCAAAAATCACGTACCACATGTGCTACTGCTCCCAAAGAAGGTAGTCAGCAATGTTCCATTGTTTCCCCCACTGTAAGTCCACCGGTTAGCACTCCCCAAGCAGCAAATGTTGAGTTGTCGTCGCAAGGGCAAATCAGTCAGGGAATCACACTGTTATTGCAACGAAAGACTGAATCTAGGCCATCAGAAAGAACACCAACTCCATCACCATCATCAACCCTCTCTCAGTCCGTCATGTCCACAGCTAGTTCCACCATATGCCGCTGTCAAGTCCAGCTCACCCTACCAGAGACTATGAGTAGGACAAGAAAGTACTCATCCTCTCATCCGCGTACACTGGGTTTGAATGCCCACATTGCCAAACTAATCTCGTTAGAGATGATGCCCTATCAGTTTGTTGAAAGCACAGCTTTCCGCGAACTCATGGTCTTCGCAGTACCACTCTATGACCTACCCAGTGTGAGAATAATGTGGGAATAGTGGATGAGGGCAGGTATATCTCACCCAGATTCCTTTCCTATGTAGCCTAGTCTGGTCAGTATCGCACCTGCTTGCTAATGAATAATGGGAGGTGGATATAAAAGGATGCCAGGTGGTTGTGTGAGTGTCTCAGCCTGGGAACACAGAGAGTCTGTCTGTGTGAGAGACACACGTGAGTGAGAGCAGTGCCCACTGCAACTGTGGTTTGGCTGGACGGGAGAAGCCCGCCAGTTGGTAGTTAGATTGTACTTTGTTTAGTTAGTGCCGGACAGGCAAGGATTTGTTTTATGTTTTATTTCTTTATGCATTGCTTTCACCATTAATAAACCTGACCCAGTGTCAGTTATACCCGAATCCCAGCTCTGCGCCTGAGTTTCATGCTGAACGCACGTGACCTTTGACCCCAGCAAAGGCGATCCCAGAGTGTTTTATCACACCAGTCACCACTTCTTTTCTCGCAAAGCCATCCCAGCCCTCCACCTTCATGTGAAAGACCGCATTGTCCATGCTCTCAAGCAGTTAGTGAGTGGAAAGGTGCACCTCACAACTGATGCATGGTCCAGTAGGCATGGCCAGGGCCGTTACGTGTCCATCACTGCGCACTGGGTTAATGTGGTGGATGCAGGGTCCACTGGGGACAGCTGTGATGGCACAGTGCTGCCTAGCCCACGGTATAGGAAACAGTTGGCTGTAGGCGCTCAACCCTCCTCCTCCTTCTCCTCCAGTAGCGAAAGCTCGTCCACACAGCGCAGTCGCACGAGCACTGCATCCGCAGCTGGCAGTGGTGCACACAATGTGTCCCACTATCTATCAGCTAGTGGAAAGCATCAGCAGGCTGTGTTTCAGATGATTTGTTTGGGCGACAGACACACGGCGGAGGTACTGGCCGACTACTTTCAGCGACAAACTAAGTCATGGCTGGGCAGTCTACATCTTGAGGCAGGCAAGGTAGTTAGTGATAACAGCCGGAATTTTGTGGCAGCCATAGCCCTTTCAAAACTCAGACACATACCTTGCTTGGCTCACACCTTGAACCTGGTGGTGCAGTGCTTCCTCACTAATTATCCAGAGTTAACAGGCCTGCTCCATAAGGTTCGAAGACTGTGCTCCCACATCCGCCGGTCGCCGGTACACTCCAGTCGTATGCAGAAGCTGCAGCGATTGCTCCACCTTCCCAAGCACCGCCTAATTATCGATGTTGCAACAAGGTGGAACTCCACCCTGCACATGGTTGAGCAGCTGTGCAAACAGAGGCAGGTCGTAAAGCATTTGTGGGAGGATACACGGGAAGGCACTTTGAGGGCAGACATGGAGTTGACAAGTGTGCAGTGGTCGAAGCTGAAAGACCTCTGTAAAGTCCTTCAATGTTTTGAGGAATGCACACGTCTGGTAAGCGCAGATGACGCCATCATAAGCATGAGCCTCCCACTTATGCGTCTGCTCATGCAAACTTTGACGCACATCAAGGAGCAGGCGTCTGCAGCCGAGGATGATGAGGAAGAGGAGACAGGAAGCCTTGATGACAGTCAGCCATTGTCTGTTCAGGGAACTGTCGTGGACGAGGTGGAGGAAGAAGAGGAGGAGGATGATGATGGGGATAATTATTTACGGGAGGAGGATGCTTCTCGTGGGGCAAGAGAAAATGTTGGCGTGGCAAGGTCTGGTACTGGGTTTGTGCGTGACTGGAGGGATGTGGATTTGCCTGAAAGTGCTCCTCCACCCAGCACTCGCAGTGCATCATTGACACCGGAGACATTGGCCCACATGTCAGATTATGCCTTGCA
Organism: Dendrobates tinctorius; assembly: GCF_039654945.1. Classification (NCBI taxonomy): domain Eukaryota; kingdom Metazoa; phylum Chordata; class Amphibia; order Anura; family Dendrobatidae; genus Dendrobates; species Dendrobates tinctorius. The sequence goes on along the minus strand of NW_027361692.1, from coordinate 2,461,579 downwards.
CATCCTAAAAAGGGAACCCAGCATTGCCAAAATGATGAACGATGATGACTGCTGGTTGGCCAGCATCCTGGATCCACGCTATAAAGGCAAATTCCAAAACATCATGCCACAGGAGAACCTTGACCTAGTATTGGCTAATAAACAAAGCAACTCTGGCAAATCGGTTGGTTGAGGCATTCCCAGCAGACAGCAGCGGTGATGGTTGTCACACGAGCCGTAGGGGCCGGGGGCAACTTGGTTGGTGGTGCACACATCAGAAGTGGCGTTGGAGACAGGGGTTTCATGACCATGTTGTGGACTGATTTTTCAAGTCCCGCTCACACGACTGGTAATACTGCATCAATTGAAAGTGACAGGAGACAGCACTTGTCAACTGTGGTTACAAACTACTTTTCCTCCCATATCGATGTTCTCCCTCACAGGTCATTCCCATTTAACTATTAGGCAGCTAAACTGGACACCTGGCCCGAATTGGCACAATATGCCTTACAGGAGCTCACTTGCCCAGCTGCAAGTGTGCTATTGGAAAGAGTCTTCAGTGCTGCTGGATCAATCCTGACAGAAAAAAGGACCCATCTGTTGACCCAAAATGTGGATGATCTAACCTTCATTAAAATGAACCATGCATGGGTTTCCAAGGATTTTGTCACACCTTACCCTGATGACACATAGGTTGACAGAAAAATGGCTTTCTTTTGGTCCGCCTCTTCCTGGGACTTGACCAATTTCGCCTTTAGCAGCAGGTGAATATCCCACATCAACATATGCTATTTTGTAAACCTCCCTAACTGGGCTGCCTCCTCCCCCCATGGCCGGGGTCACCTCCTAGCGCACGCAACCGTGCTAGTGCCGTTGCCCTGGACAGGTGGGTGGGTCAACTCTTGGGCGCGAGCACTGGCACAGGGTCCCTCATAGTGCAATCAAGTGTCTCTGACGGTGGGGGTGCACACCCGCCGTCAGACACACCGCCGTACTATGAGGGGCCCAGTGCCAGTACCGACGCCCACGAGCGAGCCCCCTTGCTTGGGCAGGGCCCCAGCATTTGCAATGTTTACCTCTCCCTGCTCCTCCGCTGTGTAGTCTGGGCTGTCAAATCCTTCTCTGGGACTGCCACTACAAATTTGGTGAACTGATAGAAGATGATGGTTAAGACGTAGCTATGCCCTGTCCCGCTGGCCGGGATCTAGCTTCAGATGATCAATGGCTTCCATTTCTTATGGACGTCGACTCACAATAAGATGCAGTGGTGGTTTCTCATCAGCTTTCACAGTTTTCCTACCCACAGACGTGTGACATTCCAGCGCACATTTTTAAATGTACCCTCTCATGCCAATCTAAATGAATCGCCTACGGCCTGTGGCTTCTATCTTTTGCACTCCAAAGTTACGTGACAGAGCATGATAGGCAGTGAGCACCATGTTTACATCTCTCCCTGTGATCAAAATTATATGGATATGAGTAATGGCGATGGGATCAACGGTACTGCAATACAGCAACACTTTCTTCACAAAGAAAGGATTTCGCTGTCTCCACACACTAATTAATAGAGGGTCTGCATCGCTTCTGAGAATTGTGATGGAAATTTATCCCATGAATATGAATTCCTAGATTTCTGCAATCACTAGAATTTATGTCCGTAATTGTATGCATCTCATTTCCTATTGCGGAGAGTCTGGACTGTCTTACTGAGACAGAAATATATATGAAGATTTAAAAATACCACCAAAAGTGTATACTGGTGTACGCTTCAAATACATTTCCTTTTTTCTACTTTCTAGATTGTTGTCTAATCCATACTGAGAACATGTAGATTTTAAATATTTAAGCTATGCAATATATACCTGCTATCCAGTGATAATGTACCCTTTCTCAACTTTGTACAAGCTGGTCAAATCCATACTGGGCCTGAGACCGTCTGAGCCTGCCTCCTGATCTCTAGACATAGGTTTTTAATGTGTAAACTATGCTATACATACCTGTAATCCGGTGATACGTTACCCTTTCTCACCTTTGTCCAATCACGTCTAATCCATACTGGGCCTGAGATCGTCTGAGCCTGCCTCCTGTTATATAGACCTACGTTTTTAATGTGTAAACTATGCTATACATACCTGTTATCCAGTGATACGGTACCCTTTCTCACCTTTGTCCAATCTCGTCTAATCCATACTGGGCCTGAGCCTGCCTCCTGATATATAGACATAGGTTTTTAATGTGTAAACTATGCTACATATATACGTGTTACCCGGTGAAACTGTACCCTTTATCAACTTTCTAGAATCTTGTCGAATCCATACTGGGCCTGAGAATGGCTGCCGAGCTGTTAAGCAAGCTACAGCAACTGTGGTTTGGACACGTAATTTTTTGCATTTTTTCAGGAATGCCAGTTAGACCTAATTCAGGAATTGCTGTTGACCTGCACTTGCTGGGAAATCATCGTTCGCGGGGAATAATTGGAATCACAGATCCCCATCACTAACGGTGTTCTGCTGGTTATCTGCACCTGTAAGCGACAAAAGCTGGTCCTTTCAGTGTAGCGCGCATGCAGCCCCGAACATGTAACGCCATGATAGACCATGATAGTGCCAGAGCCTCGCGTATCCCTCTAGTAAGCTTGACGCATACCGCGGGGGCATGCCGGAGTCTCGTTCGTTAACGGAATAAAGCTGACAAATTGCTAGCACAACTACAAACGGACATACCACACCACACACACAATCGACAAAGCTTTCAATATGTGCATCTTTTCTTGAGGTGGCATGGTTGTGGTTTCACGGGTGGAGTCCAATTAAGCCTCAGGCTCCACTCCTGGTGGTGCCCTTTCGGACATTCCTTTAAGGTTCAACTTTGCAATCATACTGCCCCAGGAAAGCAAACACTTTGCCTTCATGGACGCTGCTTGGAGGTTCGTGAGAATAACGCCGCCCGATCGCCAGTTGGCATAATTTATTGGTGGGAAGTCCGACGGTATATGATCGTGTTCGATTTCAGAATTTTTTTTTCTTGGTTGGTATTTTACATTTTTATTCCAGCCTTTCTTGACTTTATAAGGGAATGACAAGCCTATATCTGTGTCTCCTCCACCTCCTCCTTTTACTCCTCCACCTCTTTTCTAAATGTAGTTGCCCTTTTCCTTATGTAATTTTTGTCTTCTGAGCATTTTCTCTGCTTTGAGACACCTTTTAAGGTGTTTTGTAATTGTTTTCTATGTGTTTGTATGTGTTTTTGTTTGCCTGCCATTGTTTTCAATGGGGTTCGACGAACATTCGACGAACTTGCCTCCTGTGTGACGAAACAAAACACTAGCGTGGTGGCTCAACACTACTCCTGATATATAGACGTACATTGTTAATGTTTAAACTATGCTATATATACCTGCTATCTGATGATACTGTACACTTTGTCGGCATTTTTATATTCTTGTGTAATCCATACTGAGCCTGTGAGCATCTCTGTGTGACTGATGGAATATATATGGAGATTGACAATTATCCTTTGACTGAATAGAGCTGTATATTTCTGATACAGTGCCATATATCTGATGTTATTTTGTGTCTATTTTGTGCAAAATTTTGAAGTTTGGTGGAAGAGGCCGCAGACGTGGGCGCGGGGGGGCCAGCTGGTGATGATGGTGGCGGTGCATCTGCTGGTAGTGGCAAAAGCACAATAGCAGCTAAGGCAGGAGGTGTTGAGCCTGCGTCATGGTCTGGCTCCGGAACGCCTGGAATGATACCTTTTCTGGGAGTAGGTTAACCGCTTTTAAAGGCGGAGCATGAGGAACTGGTTTTGGCTTACATTGCCGAAACAGACTCCATCAAATATGCCCGCCTCTTCTGAAGTTTCAAAAAATGCAAGCACTGAGTCGTCAAGTGATGGCTCCTGGTCAGGAAGAACCCCTTTCCTTGTGTCCTGCACCCCCACCCAAACTGAATGAGGCAGCAGGCCACACTTCACATTAGTCCATGTAGCTCTTTCTATCATACCATGCCTGGGATATCAAGTCAAATCGTGAATTCCCCAGTCCAAGATGAATCTGACATGGAGTGTGGGTGGCAAGCCAGAGCAGTGGGGTTAATCGGTACCGGGCCGGTGTCTCACAGGGATGTGTCATGGTGGTGGTGACCCGTTCCGTGGCCCTGGGCGTCCATGCAAAGGGGTGAATTATGCTTATAGGTGAATGATACGTGACGCCACCTGTGGTTTCTGATTAGATTGACCAGCGCTGCAGTGTCGCTTCTGTGGGACAGATGTTGTGGTGCAGCTAAGATGTAGAAGACCTGCACAGGTAGGGCTGTAGTCGCAGGGCAGATGTAAGAGTTGGGAGATGGTGTGCAATGCAGGATGTAGCAGAGCCGTGCGCCAGGCACAGGAGAAAGATGACAGACACAGTCGTGCAGTTCCTTTACCTGTACTTGGTAGGTGCTGTCCAGGACTCAGAGTACAGATGGAGAAGGAGTTGGTCAGCCTGAAGCCAATTTGGATTTCTCTCTCTGCAGATAGGTAGTGTGGCCTCCATTCTAGTGCTTATCTGAGGTACTCGCAGTGCTGAGTTCAATGAAGTTCCCCCTGTTGACTCTCTTTTGGAACTTTCTCATATGGCTGGCAGCCGTAGCCTTTTCCTTCTGGCTCACACACGTCGATGCTGGGGCCTCCAAGCCTCAGTTGGGTACAGAGCATTTACAGCTGCTACTTCCTCCGGATTCTGCTGCAGGAACGTCAGTGTCCCTACAAACTCGGAGACCGGAATCCAGACCATGCACTCCAGCTAGGAGAGAGCCTTAACTCTGCTCATCCTCCAGCTCTCCTTCTCACGTCCACACACTTCCTCTTCCCTGCACAGAATGGCCTAACTTACCTCCTCCCGACCACAGAGAGCAGCTCCTCAGCAGTCATGTTCAGAGGTCTCCCTGCTGGCGTCGAGTGGGAAATGTGTTGTGTGTTGGTTGAACTGCTAGAGAGATCCTTCGTTGTTCCCAAGCATGACATCACACTCCCTAGGAGGAAGGTAATGCCACTGTGGCGACCGTACTCCTGGGGACGCCACAAGTGCACTGATGCCCAGCCACTGCTAGATGATTCTGCTGGTACATTGACCCAGACAACTACATTCCCCTCACACTCTACACAGCCAGAATCTGACCCAGAGGAAACTCAGGTTCCCCTTCCCGCATACTATACCACCTTACACAGTGACAAAGAGGAAGGTGCAGATGAAAGTGCAGGTTCCTTGAGCTGGTGGGGGGGCATACTCATGGGTGACAGCACTGGCACAGGGCCCCTCATAGTACACAAAAGTGTCTCTGCCGGTGGGAGGGCCCACCCGGGGGGAGGGCCCACCCACCCCCACTCACCCCCACCCACCCCCACCCACCCCCACCCGCCATCAGACACACCGCCACACACCGTCGTACTTTCAGAGGGGCCCTGTGCCACTGCCGTCGACAACGAGTGGGCCCCCCCTGCTTGCTCAGGTTCACAGCACTTGCAAAGTTGAAATACTTACCTCTCCCTGCTCCACCGCCATGACGTCTTCGGCATTTCCTGACAAGTGTATATACACTCACTGGCCACTTTATTAGGTACACCATGCTAGTAAGGGGTTGGACCCCCTTTTGCCTTCAGAACTGCCTCAATTCTTCGTGGCAGAGATTCAACAAGGTGCTGGAAGCATTCCTCAGAGATTTTGGACCATATTGACATGATGGCATCACACAGTTGGCGCAGATTTGTCGGCTGCACATCCCTGATGCGAATCTCCCGTTCCACCACATCCCAAAGATGCTCTATTGGATTGAGATCTGGTGACTGAGGAGGCCATTTGAGTACAGTGAACTCATTGTCATGTTCAAGAAACCAATCTGAGATGATTCGAGCTTTATGACATGGCGCATTATCCTGCTGAAAGTAGCCATCAGATGTTGGGTACATTGTGGTCATAAAGGGATGGACATGGTCAGCAACAATACTCAGGTAGGCTGTGGTGTTGCAACGATGCTCAATTGGTACCAAGGGGCCCAAAGAGTGCCAAGAAAAAATTCCCCACACCATGACACCACCACCACCAGCCTGAACCGTTGATACAAGGCAGGATGGATCCATGCTTTCATGTTGTTTACGCCAAATTCTGACCCTACCATCCGAATGTCGCAGCAGAAATCGAGACTCATCAGACCAGGCAACGTTTTTCCAATCTTCTACTGTCCAATTTCGATGAGCTTGTGCAAATTGTAGCCTCAGTTTCCTGTTCTTAGCTGAGAGGAGTGGTACCCAGTGTGGTCTTCTGCTGCTGTAGCCCATCTGCCTCAAAGTTCGACGCACTGTGCGTTCAGAGATGCTCTTCTGCCTACCTTGGTTGTAACGGGTGGCAATTTGAGTCACTGTTGCCTTTCTATCAGCTCGAACCAGTCTGCCCATTCTCCTCTGACCTCTGGCATCAACAAGGCATTTCCGGCCACAGAACTGCCGCTCACTGGATTTTTTTTATTTTTCGGACCATTCTCTGTAAACCCTAGAGATGGTTGTGCGTGAAAATCCCAGTAGATCAGCAGTTTCTGAAATACTCAGACCAGCCCTTCTGGCACCAACAATCATGCCACGTTCAAAGGCACTCAAATCACCTTTCTTCCCCATACTGATGCTCGGTTTGAACTGCAGGAGATTGTCTTGACCATGTCTACATGCCTAAATGCACTGAGTTGCCGCCATGTGATTGGCTGATTAGAAATTAAGTCTTAACACACAGTTGGACAGGTGTACCTAATAAAGTGGCCAGTGAGTGTATATATGTGCATTCTATGTGTCTATATCTATTCTTTCGTTTCTTTATTAAAACTGTCAGTGTGAGTTTACTGTATAGCGCACTGAATTGCCGGCTTTGCTAAAAGACACCGGGTGCGTATTTCTCGCAAGTCACATGTGTGGTCTGTGTGTAATCCGTATTTTTTGCGCACCCATAGACTTGCATTGGCGTACTACGGCCGTAGTACGCTGACAATCGCTGCATGCTGCAATTGGCACAGAGCGTAGAATACGGATGAGAAATATACGGCTGGTGCGAGGGACCCCATAGAGAATCATTGGTCCGTGTCTAATGCGTGCTTTTAGCGCCTTTCACTCGGCCGTATTCCTCGCCAGTGTGACCCCGGCCATAGGAGTTGTGGTATGTGTTAAAGGGGCGCTCTTTGGCCCAGGGCACATGAAAACCTGGAGCCAACCCTACCCCCCAACAAATTTAGCCAAATAACCCCCATTTTTCAGTGCGTAACTAGTATTATGAAGTAAATTAAGGTTGAAATGCTTCAGTAATCAGAACTGATGTTTTTGGCATTCAAAAGGGCACTGTAGGTGTGTTTCCTGTCCTCTACTCCCTGCCGACTTTGCTTCCCCATTGACTTGCATTGGGTTTCGTGTTTCAGCCGGCCTTCGACTTTTCACGATAATCGGCCGATTTTGTTCGACCCGACTTTTGCGAAAGTCGGGTTTCATGAAACCCGACTCGACCCGAAAAAAGGCAAAGTCACTCATCTCTAGTCTGGAGGTGTTATTTTTTTCTACATTTAAAGAAAAACTACCATGACACAAGTCACTACTCCCAGGCAAGCCATTAGACTGGGTAGTAAAGAAATCCAGGACCAGATGCCAAGAGAGCTCATCATAAACAAAAGGGTAAGACAAAGGTGTAGTCAGGTCACTGCCTGATGTCAGGATTCCAGGAATGTAGTGGCTTAAGACAGAGGGGCTAGGAATACAGATTGTCAGAAACAAGGTCAAACGTCAGGTAACAATAAAGCTGGAATTAAGCACAGGAACACAAGGCATGGAGACATCACTGAGTATAAGCTATAACTGGCAGTAATTGGAAGCAGAGAGCCAGCTAAATAGCCAGGTAATCCTTCTGAACAGGAGTCACATAGAGGGAACCCTGCATGCCCTGGCCCTGATTGGGCGGCTGGACTGTCACTTAACACACTGACAGCTCAGCATGCCCCAGCCTTCGATTGGATGGTTAAGCTGTCCATCACAGGGCCCCTCATAGTACGGCAGTGTGTCTAATGGCAGGTGGGCCGAACCTGCATTTTCTTCTGCACCTTCCTCTTTGTCACCGTGTAAGGTGGTACAGTATATGGGAAGGGTAACCTGAGTTTCATCAGGGTCAGATTCTGGCTGTGTAGAGTGCGAGGGGAATGTAGTGGTCTGGGTCAATTTACCAGCAGAATCATCTAGCAGTGGCTGGGCATCAGTGCACTTGTGGCGCCCCCAGGAGTACGGTCACCACAGTGGCATTACCTTCCTCCTAGGGAGTGTGATGTCATCAAGAAAAGGAAGAAAAGTCCAGCTCCAGAAATTTAAAATCCAGGATTTTTATTGTATCATGTTTAAAATACATTCATGGCTGCTTGTGATCAAGTAACGACAACAAAGTTCACCACATGGGGATATTCTCCAGGTCTCTGTACGCGTTTCAAGCACAAATGCTCTTAGACTCAGAGTCTAAGTATTTTAAACATGATACAATAAAAATCCTGGATTTTAAATTTCTGGAGCTGGACCTTTCTTCCTTTTCTTGGAGTCATTATACGTCCTGGCAGAGACGTGTCCGCGCTCAGAGCTTTTCAATAGTTCTTACAAACTTACAAGAGGTGAGCTGAAATTTATCTTTTTCAGTGTGATGTCATACCTGGGAGCAACAAAGGATCTCTCTAGCAGTTCAACCAACACACAACACATTTCCCACTCCAGGCCAGCAGGGAGACCTCTGAACCTGACTGCTGAGGAGCTGCTCTCTGTGGTCGGGAGGAGGTAAGTTAGGGCAGTCTGTGAAGGGAAGGGGAAGTGTCTGGATGTGAGAAGGGGAGCTAGAGGATGAGCAGAGTTAAGGCTCACTCCTAGCTGGAGCGCATGGTCTGGATTCCAGTCTCCGAGTTTGTAGGGACACTGACGTTCCTGCAGCAGAAAACGGAGGAAGTAGCAGCTGTAAATGCTCTGTACCCAACTAAGGCTCGGAGGCCCCAGCAGCGACGTGTGGGAGCCAGAAGGAAAAGGCTACGGCTGCCTGCCATGCGAGAAAGTTCTAAGAGAGAGTCAACAGGGGGAACTTCATTGAACTCAGCACTGCGAGTACCTAAGATAAGCGCTAGAACGGAGGCCACACTACCTATCTGCAGAGAGAGAATTCAAAATTGGCTTCCAGGCTGACCAACTCCTTCTCCATCTGTACTCTGAGTCCTGGACGGCATTTACCAAGTCCAGGTAAAGGAACTGCACGACTGTGTCTGTCCTCTTTCTCCTGCGCCTGGCGCATGGCTCTGCTACATCATGCATTGCACACCATCTACCAACTCTTTCATCTGCCCTGCGACAATGGCCCTACCTGTGCAGGGCTTCTACATCTTACCTGCACCACAACATCTGTCCCACAGAAGCGACACTGCAGCGCTGGTCAATCTAATCAGAAACCACAGGTGGCGTCACGTATCATTCACCTATAAACGTAATTCGCCCCTTTGCATGGACGCCCAGGGCCATAGAACGGGTCACCACCACCGTGACACATCCCTGTGAGACATCGGCCCGGTACCGATTAACCCCACTGCCCTGGCTGGCCACCCACACTCCATGTCAGATTCATCTTGGACTGGGGAATTCACGATTTGACTTGATAACCCAGGCATGGTAAGATAGAAAGAGCTACATGGACTAATGTGAAGTGTGGCCTGCTGCATCATTCACTTTGAGTGGGGGTGCAGGATGCAAGGAAAGGGGTTCTTCCTGACCAGGAGCCATCACTTGACGACTCAGTGCTTGCATTTTTTGAAACTTCAGAAGAGGAGGGCATATTTGCTGGAGTCTGTTTCGGCAATGTAAGCCCAAACCAGTTCCTCATGCTCCGGCTTTAAAAGCGGTTAACCTACTCCCAGTAAAGGTAGCCTTGCAGGCATTCCGGAGTCAGACCATGACGCAGGCTCAACACCTCCTGCCTTAGCTGCTATTGTGCTTTTACCACTACCAGAAGATGCACCACCACCATCAGCACCAGCTTGCCCCCCCACGCCCACGTCCGCGGCCTCTTCCACCAAACTTCCAAATTTAGCACAAAATAGATACAAAATAACATCAGATATATGGCACTGTATCAGAAGCGTACAGCTCTATTCAGTCAAAGGATAATTGTCAATCTCCATATATATTCCATCAGTCACACAGAGACGCTCACAGGCTCAGTATGGATTACACAAGAATATAAAAAGTAGACAAAGTGTACGGTATCAGCAGATAGCAGGTATATAGCATAGTTTAAACATTAACAATGTACGTCTATATATCAGGAGTAGTGTTGAGCCACCCCGCTAGTGTTTTGGTTTGTCGCACAGGAGGGAAGTTCGTCAAATGTTCGTCGAACCACATTGAAAACAATGGCAGGCAAGCACAAACACATACAAACACATAGAAAACAATTACAAAACACCTTAAATGGTGTCTCAAAGCCGACAAAATGCTCAGAAGACAAAAATAACATATGGAAAAGGGCAACTACATTTAGAAAAGAGGTGGAGGAGTAAAAGGAGGAGGTGGAGGAGACAGAGATATAGGCTTGTCATGCCCTTAAGAAAGTCAAGAAAGGCTGGACTAAAAATGTAAAAAACAAACCAAAAAAGAAAAAAAAATGAAATCGAACATGATCATATACCGTCGGACTTCCCACCAATAAATTATGCCAACTGATGATCGGGCGGCGTTATTCCCACGAACATCCAAACAGCGTCCATGAAGGCAAAGTGTTTGCTTTCCGGGGACAGTATGATTGCAAAGCTGAACCTTAAAGGAATGTCCAAAAGAGCACCACCAGGAGTGGAGCCTGCGGCTTCATTGGACCCCACCCAGGAAACCACTACCATGCCACCTCAAGAAAAGATGCACACATTGAAAGCTTTGTTGATTCTGTGTGTGGTGTGGGATGTCCGTTTGTAGTTGTGCTAGCGATTTGTCAGGTTTATTCCGTTAATGAGCGAGACTCGGGCATGCCCCGCGGTACGCATCAAGATTACTAGAGGGATGCGCGAGGCTCTGGCACGCGTGATCGAGCAATATCAGGTCTATCATGGCCTTACATATCCGGGGCTGCAGGGGCGCTACACTGAAAGGACCAGCTTTTGTCGCTTACAGGTACTGATAACCCGCTGAACACCGTTAGTGATGGGGATCTGTGATTCCAATTATTCCCCGCGAACGATGATTTCCCAGTAAGTGCAGGTCAACAATTCCTAAATTAGGCCTAACCGGCATTCCAGAAAAAAAGCAAAACATTACGTGTCCAAACCACAGGTGCTGTAGCTTGCTTAACAGCTCGGCAGCCGTTCTCAGGCCCAGTATGGATTCGACAAGATTCTAGAAAGTTGATAAAGGGTACAGTTTCACCGGACAACACGTATATATGTAGCATAGATTACACATTAAAGACCTATGTGCATAGATCAGGAGGCAGGCTCAGACGGTCTCAGGCCCAGTATGGATTAGACGTGATTGGACAAAGGTGAGAAAGGGTACCGTATCACTGGATAACAGGTATGTATAGCATAGTTTACACATTAAAAACCTATGTCTATGGATCAGGAGGCAGGCTCAGACGTTCTCAGGCCCAGTATGGATTTGACATGATTGAACAAAGGTGACAAAGGTTACCGTATCACTGGATAACAGGAATGTATAGCATAGTTTACACATTAAAAATCTATGTGTATAGATCAGGAGGCAGGCTCAGACGTTCTTAGGCCCAGTATGGATTTGACCAGATTGTACAAAGTTGAGAAAGGGTACATTATCACTGGATAGCAGGTATATATAGCATAGTTTAAACATTTAAAATGTCCGCGTTCTCAGTATGGATTAGACAACAATCTAAAAAGTCAAAAAAAGGAAATGTATTTGAAGCGTACACCAGTATACACTTTTGGTGGTATTTTTTAATCTTCATTTATATTTCTGTCTCAGTAAGACAGTCCAGACTCTCCGCAATAGGAAATGAGATGCATACAATTACTGACATAAAGACTAGTGATTGCAGAAATCTAGGAATTACTATTCATGGGAAAAACTTCCATCACAATTCTCAGAGGTGATGCTGACCCTCAATTAATTAGTGTGTGGAGACAGCAAAAACCTTTCTTTGTGAAGAAAGTGTTGCTGTATCGCAGTACCGTTGATCCCATCGCCGTTACTCATATCCATTCAATTTTGATCACAGGGAGAGATGTAAACATGGTGCTCACTGCCTATCATGATCTGTCACGTAACTTTGGAGTGCAAAACACAGAAGCCACAGGCCATAGGCGATTCAATTGGATTGGCATGAGAGGGCACATTTAAAAATGTGCGCTGGAATGTCACACGTCTGTGGGTAGGAAAACTGTGAAAGCTGATGACAAACCACTACTGCATCTTATTGCGAGTCGACGTCCATAAGAAATGGAAGCCGTTGATCATCTGAAGCTAGATCCCGGCCAGCGGGACAGAGCATAGCTACGTCTTAACCATCATCTTCTATCAGTTCACCAAATTTGTAGTGGCAATCTCAGTGAAGGATTTGACAGCCCAGACTACACAGCGGATGAGCAGGGAGAGGTAAACATTGCAAATGATGGGGCCCTGCCCAAGCAAGGGGGGCACACTCGTGGGCGTCGGTACTGGCACTGGGCCCCTCATAGTATGGCGGTGTGTCTGACGGTGGGTGTGCACCCACACCGTCAGAGACACTTGATTGCACTGTGAGGGACCCTGTGCCAGTGCCCGCGCCCAAGAGTCAGCCCACCCACCTGTCCAGGGCAACGGCACTCGCACGGTTGCGTGCGCTAAGTGGTGACCCCGGCCATGGGGGGAGGAGGCAGCCCAGTTAGGGAGGTTTACAAAATGGCATATGTTGATGTGGGACATTCACCTGCTGCTAAAGGCAAAATTGGTCAAGTCCCAGGAAGAGGAGTACCAAAGAAAGCCATTTTTCTGGCAACCTATGTGTCATCAGAGTAAGGTGTGACAAAATCCTTGGAAACCCATGCATGGTTCATTTTAATGAAGGTTAGATCATCCACATTTTGGGTTGACAGACGGGTCCTTTTTTCTGTGAGGATTGATCCAGCAGCACTGAAGACTCTTTCCAATAGCACACTTGCAGCTGGGCAAGCGAGCTCCTGTAAGGCATATTGTGCCAATTCAGGCCAGGCGTCCAGTTTAGCGGCCCAATAGTCAAATGGGAATGACCTGTGAGGTAGAACGTCGATATGGGGCGAGAATTGGTTTGTAACCATAGTTGACAAGTGCTTTCTTCTGTCACTTTCAATCGTTGCAGTGTTACCAGTCGTGTGAGCGGGACTTGAAAAATCAGTCCACAACGTGGTCATGAAACCCCTGTCTCCATCGTAACTTCTGATGTGTGCACCACCAACACCTCTTCCAAGTTGGCCCCAGCCCCTATGGCTCGTGTGAGAACCATCACTGCTGCTGTGTGCTGGGAATGCCTCAACCAACCGGTTTACCAGAGTTGCTTGTTTGTTAGCCAATATTAGGTCAAGGTTCTCCTGTGGCATGATGTTTTGGAATTTGCCCCTATAGCGTGGATCCAGGATGCTGGCCAACCAGTAGTCGTCATCGTTCATCATTTTGGCAATGCGGGGGTCCCTTTTTAGGATCTGCAAGGCATAATCTCACATGTGGGCCAATGTTCCCGGTGTCAATGATGCACTGCGAGTGCTGGTTGGAGGAGCACTTTCTGGCAAATTCACATCCCTCCAGTCACGCACAAAGCCTGTACCAGACCTTGCCACGCCAACATTTTCTCTTGCCCCATGAGAAGCATCCTCCTCCCCTAAATAATCATCTCCATCATCATCCTCCTCCTCCTCTTCCTCTTCTTCCTCCACCTCGTCCAGGAGAGGTCCCGGAGCAGACAATGGCTGACTGTCATCAAGGCTTCCCTCCTCCTCTTCCTCCTCATCAACCTCGGCTGCAGACACCTGCTCCTTAATGTGCGTCAAAGTTTGCATGAGCAGACGCATAAGTGGGATGCTCATGCTTATGATGGCATTGTCTGCGCTTACCAGCCGTGTGCATTCCTCAAAACACTGAAGGACTTTACAGAGGTCTTTCAGCTTAGACCATTGCACACCTGTCAACTCCTTGTCTGCACTCAAAGTGCCTGCCCGTGTATCCTCCCACAAATGTATTACGGCTTGCCTCTGTTCGCACAGCCGCTCAACCATGTGCAGGGTGGAGTTCCACCTTGTTGCAAAGTCGATAATTAGGTGGTGCTTGGGAAGGTGGAGTAATCGCTGCAGCTTCTGCATACTACTGGAGTGGACCGGCGGATGTGCGAGCACAGTCTTCGGACCTTCTGGAGCAGGCTTGTTAACTCCAGATAATTATTGAGGAAGCACTGCACCACCAGATTCAAGGTGTGAGCCAAGCAAGGTATGTGTCTGAGTTTTGAAAGGGCTATGTGTTATGATTGAGTCACCGTAGGAGGCAAAAAACAGAAATGCTAGCTAAGTCCAGAAAACCAGAGAAGTTGGCAGCTATCGGATTGAAGACCCCTGAACCTATCATCACAACTAGCAGTAGCCGTGGGGGGTTCCTACGATGCCCTAGACCCCTCGATCACAGCCGGAGAATTAAATAGGCCTAAAGAAAGAAAGGGGAAATCTAAACTGCCCCAGAGCAGACCCCAAAGCAATAGGCAGCCCCAACATATAATGACGGTGAAGCAAGATGAAAATACTAACACAGACAGAAAGATAGACAGAGCAAAGAGGGGCCCAGGCTAACTAGATAGAAAAGGACAGGAAGGCTGCTGTCTGCAATCCGTGAAAAACCCTATGAAAATAAGAGCCAACAGACTGACAGTGAAAAAGGCCCTGAAGACGCTAGGCTTCAAAAAAGCTATGTCAGTACTCAGGAATATACTGAAGACAGAGCTACAGGCAAAAGGAGATTCAGCTCACCCCAGCAGGGAATGGCAGAATACTGAAAAGCAAGGAAAACAAAAAACAAAACCAAAAGCTAACAGGCAAAACAGAAAACTTAGCGTGAGAGGAGCAGGAATCAGACTGGTGTCCTAGAAGTCCACAGAGAAATCACCCGCAGGGCAGAAGGGCGTCGGCAGCCTTATATCCAGTCCGTGACTCCACTCAGCCAGTCATCCTCATTAGACTCAGGTGCCTGATAATCAGGCTCATTACCTTCCTTTACCAGAATAGGGAGTTCCCCAGACCCCAGTGACGAAGGGGAAAATGAACTCACAACAGCTATGGCTGCCACAAAATTCCGGCCGTTATCACTAACTACCTTGCCTGCCTCAAGATGTAGACTGCCCAGCCATGACTCAGTTTGTCGCTGAAAGTAGTCGGCCAGTACCTCCGCGGTGTGTCTGTCGCCCAAACTCATCATCTTCAACACAGCCTGCTGATGCTTTCCACTAGCTGATCGATAGGAGGACACCTCGTGTGCAACACTGGCAGCTGCGGATGGAGTGCTCATGTGACTGCGCTGTGTGGACGAGCTTTCACTTCTGGAGGAGGAGGACGCCTAAAGCCAACTGTTTCCTATACCGTGGGCTAGGCAGCACTGTCCCACCACCGCTATCCCCTGTGGACCCTGCATCCACCACATTAACCCAGTGCGCAGTGATGGACACGTAACGGCCCTGGCCATGCCTACTGGACCATGCATCAGTTGTGAGGTGCACCTTTCCACTCACTGATTGCTTGAGTACATGGACAATGCGGTCTTTCACATGAAGGTGGAGGGCTGGGATGGCTTTGCGAGAAAAGAAGTGGCGACTGGGTAGGTCATAGCATGGTACTTCGTAGGCCATGAGTTCGCGGAAAGCTGCACTTTCAACCAAGCGATAGGGCATCATCTCTAACGAGATTAGTTTGGCAATGTGGGCGTTCAAACCCAGTGTACGCAGATGAGAGGATGAGTACTTTCTTGTCCTACTCATAGTCTCTGGTAGGGTGAGCTGGACTTGAGAGCTGCATATGGTGGAACTAGCGATGGACATGGCGGATGGAGAGAGGTTTGATGATGGTGATGGAGTTGGTGTTCTTTCTGATGGCCTAGATTCAGTCTTTCGTTGCAATAACAGTGTGATTCCCTGACTGATTTGCCCTTGTGACGACAACTCAACATTTGCTGCTTGGGGTGTGCTAACCGGTGGGCTTACAGTGGGGGAAACAATGTAGTGTTGCTGACTACCTTCTTTGGGAGCAGTTGCACATGTGTTACGTGAGTTTTGGTAGTCCGTCCATGCTTGCAAGTGCATGGTGGTTAAATGTCTTAGCATGCAACTGGTATTCAAATTTCTCAGATTTTTCCCTCGGCTAAAGGTCTTTGCGCACTTCTTACAGATAACCTTTACCTGATCATTAGGATTTTGTTCAAAAAAGTGCCACACTGCACTCTTCCTACTAGGGAAGACATTTTGAGGCCATGCACGCTGTGCTATTTTGACCGTCTGGCCAAGCTGTCCTGCAACTCTTTTGGTTATTGAAACCTGTTTTTGGACTGCTCCGGGCCTGCCAGATAACAACTGTTGCGATGTCAATGCCCGCTGCGGATGCTCCTCCTCCTCTTCTGAGTTATTGGCAGCGGCACCCTCTTCCCCCAATGGATGCCAATCTGGATCAACAACTGGGTCACCCATCACCTCCTCTTCAATGTCATGTGCACCTTCCTCTGTGTCACCGTATATGGTGGTATAGTATGCGGGAAGGGGCACCTGAGTTTCATCAGGGTCAGATTCTGGCTCAGTACACTGCGAGGACAATGTAGTTGTCTGAGTGAATGTGCCAGCAGAATCATCTATCAGTGGCTGTGCATCAGTGCACTCCATGTCAGAATCATCTTAGCCTGGGTAATTCACGATTTGACTTGATAACCCAGGCATGGTATGTGCAAACAGCTCCATGGAGTAATCTGTAGTGTGGCCTGCTGCATCCTTCGATTTTGGTTGGGGTGAAGGACACAAGGAAAGTTGTGGTTCATGACCATGAGCCTCCAATGACGACTCAGTGCTTTTATTTTTTAAAATTTCAGAAGAGGAGGTGATAGAGCTGGAGGCTGAGTCAGCAATGTAAGCCAAAACTTGCTCTTTGGAGCTCCGGCTTTAAAAGCGGTTTACCTACTCCCAGAAAAGGGAGCCTTCGAGGCCTTGTAGAGGCAGACGATGACGCAGGCTCAACAACTCCTGCATTAGGTGCTATTTTGCTTTTGCCACTACCAGCAGATCCACCACCAACACCATCATTACCAGCTGCCAACCCCTGCACACTTCCATGGCTCTTCCACCATACTACCTCATTTTTGGGGAAAATATCCCCCAAAAAACAACAACTCTATGGTCCTGTAAAACAAGGTACAAGGTGTATATAGTAGTGGGGAGAATTGGAATCTCTCTAGACTTCAGGACACAGTTGGATACTGTCAGGGCCTGTTTATATTACACCGCAATGTGACAGGCAGATTCTGGATGGTCTTAGAAAGGTGTATAGAGGACTGTTGAGAATTGGAATCCTTCTAGACTTCAGGACACACTTGGATACTGTCAGGCCCTGTTTATATTACACTGCAATGTGACAGTCAGATTCTGGATGGTCTTAGAAAGATGTATAGAGGACTGTTGAGAATTGGAATCTCTCTAGACTTCAGGACATACTTGGATACTGTCAGGCCTGTTTATATTACACCGCAATGTGACAGGCAGATTCTGGATGGTCTTAGAAAGGTGTATAGAGGACAGGTGAGAATTGAAATCTCTCTACACTTCAGGACACAGTTGGATTCTGTCAGGCCCTTTGTATATTACACCACAATGTGACAGGCAGAAATTGCCTAGTGTTTGACAAACTACAAGGTGTATATAGAATTGGGCAGAATTGGAATCTCCCTAGAGTGTAGGTCTGTAAGAATGGACAAACTCCTCGGCTTTTCCTTACAGATTCACACACGTATATAGCTTCAATTTGGCTGTGATAACAGCCGTTACACGGTACTGAGAGAGGAGCGTACACGTACACCGCTGTACGGTGTATGTAAAATTTTCAAGCTCCGTGTTTTTGTATACGGACTGACACACGCTGTCTCTCTCTAGTTTTGAATGTAATCAAACAGCAAATATACTAAACTGTTTGAAAAACGGACAAAACTATAAGGTGTAGGTCTGTAAGAACGGACAAACAGAGTCAGACACGTATATAGCTTCAATTTGGCCGTGATAACAGCCGTTACACGGTACTGTGTGAGGAGCGTACACCGCTGTACGGTGTGTGAAAAAATGAACGCTCACTACCTCACCAGGACAAAATAATACAATTTGGATTGCTTTTAAAAAAGCAGTTTGAACACCAGTGTGCACACAGCAATGAAGCTAGCCTTAAAAGGCAGGCTAATCACCACCAGCGCTGCTGCACAAAAGCAAAAATCTTCACCTTTCACTGCACAGTAACTACAGTGAAAAGCGCTATCAGCAGAAGCAGTTTTTTTTTCTTTTTGCCTCCCTAACGCTCTCCCTACAGAATCAGCAGCAGCAGCTCTCCCTATTCTGAGATCAGCATGAGTAACATGGCGGTCGGTGTGCACGCCCTTTTATACCCCCTGTGATGCCCCACAAAGCAAGCCAATCACTTGCATGCCCTTCTCCAAGATGGTGGTGACCGCTGCCTATGTCATCACGTTGCCCACAGTGTCCATTCTTCCAGATTGGCTGAAAAAGGGCGCTAAAGCATCTTTTGAAACGTGACTTTGGCGCTAAAGTCGCCGACCTTGTGGCCGACCTCACGCTAAGGTCGGGTTTCGTTTCAATTTGTTCAACCCGTTTCGCTCAACTCTACTCCAGACCTTTGCAAAAAGAAAAGACAGGACTGGAAAAACTTAGTAAGTTCACATCCCAAAAGCAAGCACATACAACAGGCTACTGTATTTGGAAGGGATGTACGGGCTGATTAGCAGACTATTACAACAACACAGGCAGCAGATTTTCTGTGACACTCAAGCCTTGGTTTCAGGATTTTTGTTTCATAGCAAACTTAAGCAGAGGGATATTAAACTTATCTTCTTGTTTGCAGTGTGGGAACAATAATAAAATATGTTGTTAAGGTACTATACACTCAGTAGCAATGAGTGACTATGAAGGTTCTGAGCCTTCCTTTATCACTTGAATTTTTGTCAATGTGATTCAGCACTGTTGTAGTGCACTACAATAAGATTAGACCTTTTTCTTTTCCTATGTGGAATTACATAGCTGTGTGCTCTGCTTTCCTACCTCTTCAGTGTAAAATCCTAAAACTACTCACCTTGACCAGGCCTCAACTTTTATAATTTTTGTAAAAGTCCCATCTGCCTGCTCTCTCAGTCTTTGGCAGCGAGTGAAATGGTGTGGGGCTTATTTTATCCTTGTGAATCAAATTGAAAAGTATTCAAATTCACAGAGGTTTGTGAATTTCTGAAAATTTGATGAAGTTGATCCTCTGGAGATTAATCCACTCATCTCTCCTTAGAAGTTGCATTGAGAAAAAAGGTTAAGACTTGGTTTAGTAAAAACATGAATTGATTTATATTTATAAATGTCTAAACTTAAACATAAAGCAGAATTCTAACATTTTTATTCACATTACAGATAAGAAAATGATTTATAATTTTTAAAAGAGGTACATAAATCAAACCCTATATGAACTAAAGCCGACATAAACGTCAAAAAGCCTATCTAATAAAAGAAAAACGTTTAGCTGTTATGAAGTAAATTTTTTTCCATATGGTAGCTATATAAAAAAAAAGTTTATCTTCATTTTGAATGTTTTTATTGGCATCAAATGTCTTGGAAACATTTCATAATGTGTTCAAAGGTATTAGTGTTGCTTTAATACACTGGTTATGGTGACTACTTGCTGTGAAATTGTCTCAATAGTTAGTGTCTGTCGATTTGCTTATCCCACAGGCAAAGATAACACATTACTCGTTATTGAATTTTTGGAAAATTCTTGTTAAAGCTTTAGTTGACTAAAAGATAAATTTAAAAAAATGTATTTGAGCACATTGTCTCAGATACAAGCTCATTAATTGTTTCATCTAAATGAAGAATAGTATTTTCTAAGAGATTGTCAAAGGCTATTTACAAATTAAGCAACACTTTATTGGATAAGATTTACTGATGTTCTTTCTTCTGCTTTTTGATTTCTTGCTTTGAATGACATTATTAGGCTATGTAGACACTAAGTATTTTATGCATACATTTCTGCTGCAAATGCTCATGTGTTGGCAGAAAAAAATGCAGCATAAGATAAGCTTGTTTTTGCCGTTTTTATCCTTTTGACTTTTTTTGCAAGCATTTTGATGCGTTTTTCTCTCCATTTGTTGGAATAGGTGAAAAATGTTGAAAGAATGGATGTGTTGCAGATTCAAATATGCACTGAAAAAATAAGCAATGTGTGCATGAGATTTCAGGAATTTCATTCATTTTGCTGGAACTAGGAAAGGTTGGTACTGGCTGACTAGCAATACAGTCACAATAGTGTTCTTACTGATAAATCAATGGAAGATTGGAAGATATGGTACAGTAACTGCTCATCTTAACAGATTGTATGACCCATAACAAAGGTTTGCACTTCAGAAAGCAGTCTTTCTAGTTGGAAGATCCGCATGGTAATCAAATTGTGCAAAAAAGTTGGTAGATCTGCACTATTGGTACTATATTCCCAATAAAGATCCAATATTCAGTTTAAAAATGGCTATGCAGTTTTAACCCCTTTCACCCAGAAGCCGGTTTCATGTTTATGGCCAGGCCAAAGTTTACAATTCTGACTAGTGCCAATATATGAGATAATAACTTGTCCCAGTGATTCTGAGAAATTTTGGCCAAAATTTTGAAAATGCCATCTCACATTTGCAGAACACCTGAGCTGCCAGAACAGCTTAAACCCCATAATTAATTTCATTTTACAAACTACATCTCTCAGTGATTTCATCTAAGTGTGCAAGAATCATATTGATTAGCGTGTTTCTGGAAAATGCCAATCAAGTTAAAATTGTCACTACACCAGTAGATAAATTCCCAGAGGGGTGTAAGTTCCAAAATGGATTCACATGAAAGGTGATTGTGCTCTTACGGCAATTAAGGGCTCTGAATATGGATCTACCAGACAGATCTGTGGCTTTTGCAGCTGAACTTTAAACCTGCCATGGTCATATGTGATAATTGCCATAACCTTGCGGCAGCTGTGAAGCTTGACAAGCTCATATTCATACTATGCTTGGCATATGGTTTCAACTTGGTAGTTCAGTGGTTTCTTAAACCATACCCAGATTTGCAAGAGCTTCTGGTCAAGGTATGCAGCGTCAGCGCTCATTTCCAAAAGTCAGCTACATCTGCCACCACTCTGGCAGTGCTGCAGCAGCGCTTGCAATTACCAGCTCACCAACTGGTGTGAGATGTGCCCACTCCCTGGAACTCCATACTGCACATACTGGCAAGGCTTTATGAGCAACAGAGATCAGCTGTTGAGTACCAAATCCAACATGCCCATCGGTATTCAGGTCAGCCTCTGCACATAAAAACTAAAGAGTGGACATGAATTTACTTTGAGGACTCAACAAAGTTGGTGAGTGGCGATAATGCCATAGTCAGCGCAAAAATCCTGCTTCCATGTTTACTTAAACAGTCACTGCTCACAATTTAACATGAAGCTTTGCATGCGGATCAGCTTAATATGGAGGAAGACATGAGAAAGGGAGAAACTACCCAGCCCAGGCTCATCTCATCTGCATAGCATGTATAGGGTTACAATGAGGAGTTGGAGGCTGAGAAGAAGGGGATACAGGAGCTGTTGTCTAGCGCACCATAGTCTAGTACCCACACAACCTTCGTCTTATTTCTTTTATGTGTATAGGCTAAGATGGTGAATGAGGAGGAAGAGAAGGAGGTGAAAAGTCATCATCATGGTGGAGACAAGGAAATATTTTTTGTAGGGAGCTTGGAACATATGGTCGACTTTATGCACAGCTGCTTTTCCTTTGAGCCACGTGTTATATTTATCTTGGCCAAAAAAGAGTACTGGTTGTTCACCCTGCTAGACCCACTCTACAAGGGAACTTTTCATCCTGAGGTAGAGAGGTCTTCTAAAATATTGCTATTCCAGAAGGCCATTCTTGAAAATATGTTGAAAAAATTCCCATCAGAAATTCTAGCAGCAGGGGGCAAGTTTCCTCCATACACAACCTAGGAGGAGCGGAAAGGGAGACACACAGCAAAAGTAGGGGTACACTGTCAAAGATCTGGGCCAATTTCATGACACCATCCCAGGGCCCAATGCCTGATGACTGGGTATTTTTGACAAAGAGGGAAATGTTTTAAAGGTGGTCAAGCAATACCTGGCTGGCCAAACTAGCATACTCCCTAATTACTCTGCAACCTTCTACTATTGGGTCTCAAAGCTGGTCCCTCTATGCCTTGGAAGTGTTGTGCTGCCCTGCCGCTAGCGTCTTGTCTGAGAAAGTTTTTAAAGTCGTCGGGAATGTTGCAACAGACAGGTGATTTCGCTTGTCAACAGAGAATCCTGACAGGTTCACTCTGATAAAAATTGAACAAAGCCTGGATTATCCCCGACTTTTCCACACCACCTAATAATAGCAGCACAAAAAGTATTTTTAATATTCAATATTTGATTGAGGACCTCCAGTTTTTGCTTTCAAGGGTGTATGGATGACCCTTCTTATAATTTTTTCCTGGGTTTGCACTTTGTGCAGAGCCTTTATAAGTGTAGGATTACCTCAACTAAACTTTGTTATTGTTCTTTATCAACCACTGCACTTGGTGTCATCAATGTTGAATGGATAACTCTCCTTATAATGTTTTCCTGCCTTAGCACTTTGTGCAAAGACTTTATGATTGTAGGAATACATCAACTACATTTTTTTAATGTTCTTTGTCAGGCACTACACTTCTTGCCTTCAAGGTTGTAGGGATGACCCTCCTTATAATATTTTCCTGTACTTTGTGCAAAGCCTTTATGATTGTAGGAGTGTATCAACTACACTTTGTTAATGTTTTCTTATCAGGCACTACAATTGGTACCTTCAAGGTTGTATGGAAGATGCTCCATATAATGTTTTCCTGCCTTAGCCATTTGTGTAAAGCCTTTATCAGTGTAGGACTATAGCAACTACACTTTAAAAATATTTCAATGAGGCCTGCTAGGTGTTACCTTTCAGGAGTCTATGGATGACCGGATTACCCTCCTTTAATTTTTACCTGCCTTTGCATTATCTGCAAAGCCATTATGAGTGTAGAAGTACAATAACAACATTTTCAAAATATTTACGTTCAAAAACTTTTTCTGAATTATATTATTCTTCCACACAGTTTAATGTGGTTATTGTTATATTACGGTGTAAAAAAATGTCAGGATTCAATTACTGAACTATACAGTATTCCATGCTCTGTGGTACATTTTGATGGTATATATAACACTACAAAAAAGCTGTGAGAAATTTGTCTGAATTCAATTATTGATCCATACTGTATTTTGTGATCTGTGGTACATTTTGCTGGTATATATAACACTACAAAAAAGCAGGGAAAAATTTTTCTGGATTCAATTACTAATTTATACTGTGTTACGTGCTTTCTGTTACATTTTGTCATATAAAAATCCAAAAAAAAGCTTGAAAATCACTGTAACATGATTCTTATTGCATTTCGCTGGTATATTAAACTAAAAAAAATTTAAAAACTTTTTATGGATTCAATTATTCATTCATACACTGTAACTCGGGTCTTGTTACATTTCACTGGTATATTAAACTCAAACAAACTCTTCCAAAATGTTTTATGAATTCAATAATTCATCGATACACTGTTACGTGGTTCTTGTTACATTTTACTACTATATTAAACTCAAAAAAAGATTCCAAAATTTTTTAGGGATTAGAGAATTCATCCATACAGGGTAACTCAGTTCTTGTTGCATTTTGCTGGCATATTAAACTCTAAAAAGAAGCCTTTAAAACTTTTTTGGGTTTCAAGGATTTATCCATAAACTGTAACGAGGTTCTTGTTACATTTTGCTGGTAGATTAAACTCACAAAAGACCTTCCAAAACTTTTTATGGATTCAATGATTCATCCATGCACAGTAATGCAGTTCTTGTTACATTTCACTTGTATATTAAACTTTAAAAAAGCGTAAATTTTTTTATGGATTTAATGATTCATGCATACAGTTTAATATATTTTGTGTAAAATCAATGTAACTTAAAATTTTTAAAAACCATTTGGCCTGATACAATTCACAAAATATTTTTGTAAAAATGTAGAATTTGCTTTGTGTGAAATTTCATTGGTTTAAAATAAAACAAAAATTAACCTGCTACAGGTGTACACTTTCTTAATATTTTAAGAAATGAGGCCATCCAGTTGTAGCCTTCAAGGGTCTATAGATGACCCTTGTAATTTTTGGCAGCCTTTTTACTGTGCAGAACTTTTATGAGTGTAGGAATTCCACAACTATACTTTGCTCACAATATTCGAATGAGGTAAAACAGTTAGTGCCTTCAAGGGTGTATGGTGACTCTGCTTGTAATTTTTTGGCAGGCTTTTCACGTGCAGAACCATTATGACTGTTGGAGTACCACAACTATACTCTGCTCACAATATTTGAATGAGGCCCGCTAGTTGTTGCTATGTCTTTATGAGTCTCAGAATAACACTGCATGACAATTTGAGCAGTGTATGAGGCCCTCCTTTATGTCTAATACAGGGTGTATCTGAGTCCCTCCTACATCACATTTTTGGCAGTTCTTGCTTCCTTCATAAATTACACAGACATTTTCAATTTTTTAATAAAAATTTAGACTTAGCTTTACTTAAATTATGGTTTTGTTAAAAAATATGTTCACATTCTCCCTTATATAAAAGTCATTATATAGGAAAGAATGTTTCTTACCTTTTTTTCATGTAGACTCCAATTTCTTGTTGATTTTTAATGATTTATTGTCAGTCCTTAAAGTGAAGTAAAAGTGTGAAACCTTTATTTTCAGCAGCGATCTGGGAGTCATAGATACTTTCAGGGGTCTTCCCCATCCTGTTTTCATTCCATTCAGCACTCCATTTCAACATTTTCACTGTTCCCCTAATCACTTTGTAGGATCTTCAGGAAAAATGCTCGGATTTCACATTGACATCTATTATACTTGTTACTTGAAATGCGCTTTCGACCATAAGGAATTGCTTAGTTCCAGTAACGAGCATCCAAGCATTTTGATGCTTGCTCATCTCTAGTAATAATCCTTTGATTGACAATTCAAATAGATTCTATTCCCTCCGATTACCTCTCATATCTTAAAAAAATTAAGTGGCAGAGAAAATATCGTATTAGAGATATTTTGACTGTTTGATTGCGTGCCACGTATAAGAAATAATCCTTTCACTAAAAATTCAAATAGATTCCATTCCAAAATAATACTACTGATATCTGTAAAAAATGATGTTCTGGTGGTGGAGTATAGATTATCTTTTTAGAGACATTTTAGCAGGTTTGATTGCATTCCAGAGCTTGTTGATGCCACGTATAAGAAATAATCCTTTCACTGACAAATCAAATATACTGTATTTTATTCTCTACTGATATACCTCATATCGTAAAATAATTTTGGTCCGGTGGCGGAGTGGAGATTGTGATATTAGAGAAATAAACCTATCGGTGACCATTCTAATAGATTCTATTCTTTAATACTACCGCTGAAATCTGAAAAAAAATGAGGGTGAGGTGGCAGAGTACAGATTAATGCATTAGAGACATTTAGGCAGTATTGATTGCATTCCTGAATTTGTAGTTGCAACAAATAAGAAATAATCCATTCAGTGACAATTCAAATAGACTCTATTCTCTAATTCTAATGCTGATATCTGAGATAAATTATCTTATTAGAGACCTTTCGCAGTTTTGATTGCATTACAAAGTTTGTTTCTTCCACATATAAGAAATAATTCTTTCACTAACAATTCAAGTAGATTCTATACTCCCCTAGTTACCCTCATACCTAAAAAAAAATTATACTCTACTGGCGGAGTAGAGATTATCGTATTAGTGACATTTTGGCAGGTTTAATTGCGCGCCAAAGTTTGTTGCTGCCATCTATAAGAAGTAATACTTTCAGTGACAGTTCAAATAGATTCTATTATCTAATGCTACTGCTGATATCTAAAAATATTGAGGGTCCAGTGGCAGAGTAGAGATTGTCATATTTGAGACATTTCAGCAGGTTTGATTGCATTCTAGAGGTTGCTGCTGCCACACATAAGAAATAATACTTTCAGTGACAATTCAAACAGATTCTATTATCTAATACTACTGCTGATATCTGAAAAATTTGAGGGTTCGGTGGCAGAGTAGAGATTACCTAATTAGAGACATTTCGATAGTTTGATTGCGTTCCAGAATTTGTTGCTGCCATGTATAAGAAATAATCCTTTCAGTGACAACTTAAATAGATTCTACTGTCTTCTAATACCCCTCACATCATTTTGGGTTCGGTGACTGAGCAGGGATTATCATGTTTCAGACATTTTTTCACGTTTGATTGCGTAGACTTTTTGCTTGCACATTAAAAAATCATTTCAGGGACAATTCAGATAGACTCTATTCTGTAATAATTCTGCTCTTAACTGTGTAGATATTTTAGAATCTGCAAGGTTTACAATAAGGGATGGGGAAGTGCACATGCTGCTGATGGTGTGTAGTACGTGTGCCACCTGGGGGTGTTCCCTTTCAGCTGCACAACAGATGGGAGACAGACGCAGAAATCCGTTCAATCAGGTCCAAACTTTATTGGGTGTCCTCTTGACAGCCACAGCAGACACAACAGCTTCTGCTCTCTGGCCTGGGTACCTGTCACCTTCCTTCAGCTTCTGTTTGAGAAGACCCCTGGGTTCCTTCACTGTGGCTGCCATTAGGCCCACGGCCACAGTGCTTCTCCCGTCCAAGTCTGTCTGCTGCAACACCTACTCACTCTTCGGAGTCCAGCCATCCTGTAACCCAGACCTCCGTTAGTCACTGCCATCCCATCCTGCAGCTCTCCTCTCAGGGCCACCCCCTTCTTCTAGTCACCGTCTCTTTCTCTTCTGTCTTTCCTGAGCTTCTCCTTCCTCTGTCCTCTCCTGAGCTGATCTCACTTCTCTCTTCCTCCTGGGTGTCTGCCCTTCCCCTGGGACTCTGCTTCCTTATATGTCCTCTTTCTGGAAATCCCCTTCTCAGTCCCGTAACTCCGTCCACCATGCGTCACATGCCCCGTCCTGTGTGACACGGCCAGGCCAGTAACTAATACAACAGGACACGGCACTTGTAATTGTCCATTGTGACACGGCCTGCAGGCCGGTAACTAATACAAGACACAGGGGAAAGGGAAAAACAGTTACAACGGTGGGCCCTGCGATAGGGAACGGGGGACGTGGAGACCTCCTGCACTCCCCTGAGTCAGTGTCCCTAACACTCCTAACGTTCCCTATACAGGCTCCTCACCTGTTGCCGATTAGGATACCTGTCACCCTAGCACACCCTACACCTACTCCTTACTAGGGAGCTGCACTGGCCCCACCGCTGTACTAACACCAACATGAGGAAAAGTGACAAACAGGGAAACACTTAGCTTTGCTCTTATGCATGTGCTCCTGGCAACAGAGTCCAACACCTGAGTGCAGCTGTCCAGCAACGGAGTCCAGCACCTGAGTGCAGCTTCCAGTAACAGAGTCCAGCAACTGAGTGCAGCTCTACACCATAGCTGCCACTCCACCAAGCTTTACACGAACTCCTCGCTGACACCATGGCTGCTACTCCAGGACTCTGATTGAACTGCCCTGGACTCTCCTCAGCTCCTTCCTTCACCTAGGATGGTTGGAAAAGACCAACAATATCACCAACGTGAGTGAGCACAACTAACACACCTTTATTGAGTAAACACACCTGTTAGCGATTCCCGTGCAATTGCACTAACCACCACCGGGGGCAAAACTATCTCTAAAAACACCAGTGCAATGACCATACTGGCCACTGGGGGCAAAACTATCTCTAAGCACAAAGCTTAGAGAGAGAAAAACAAAAGGTTACCAGTGCTCTTATCTGACATGATCCCGCATGGATCATGACACCATGACTATGCGGTTTCCTTAGCCTAAGGCTTGCTGTTGAGTCCTTTTCTCACTGCTCTCTGTCTCCATCTTGTGGCCAAAACCCGGTGCTACACCATCTTTCACTAATTCTAGCTGTTGTCCCACACAATATACATACAAGTCAGAATAAAGCATTGCATACATCGTCTCTTTGCATTTCCCTCTTTATCAGACAGGTCCATAGGTCAGTCCACCCCCTACAGGTGCACACAAAGGCTGTGGTCGAGGTTAAACTTGGTCTCCTGCGGGAGCACAACAAGCAAGCTCATCCACGAGACCTAGCTTCATTTCCCACTTTTCAAGGGTGCGCATGAGAAAAAAACTCTCTTTCATATGCACAATATTCATTTAATCACATATGTCCCAAGAAACCAAAGGATATAAAGTCTCTTCCAAGCAGCTGAAGAGGGAGGATCATATGCCAGTCTCTCATCCTCATCCCCAGTGGAATCATTATGTGTGTCAGTCCAGTCCTCTTCTTCATTAGTAGAATAAAGTGCCTCTGAATGATCCCTTGCAGAAACTGCATCTCTTACTGTATATCCCAGCCTCCCCTGGCCCTTTGTATACGGAGACTTTCTTCCTTACTGTCTGTGATGAGGGCTTAGGGGTTTGATGCAGCCTCGGAAGGCTGTAGAACAGAGTCTTATGAAGTAAAGCAGCCATTTTTTGTGGTGGAAACTGTAAAATGACCCTGCTCCTTCAGACCCTCTTATATTCCATGGTATTGGGAAACCTCCTACATGTGTTCATCCACCACACCATCTGTCAGCTCTCTGAAGAGGAATAAATCGAGGGCTGTCACCTGAGCACCCAATGCTGTCCCAGCATGTGATGGGGTCATGACTAGTGTTGAGCATTCCGATACCGCAAATATCGGGTATCGGCCAATATTCGCGGTATCGGAATTCCGATACTGAGTTCCGATACTTTTAGCAAATCGAATACCGGAATCGGAAGTTCACCTAATGCTATGAGCCAGTTTGATATGATTCAGCCAATGACAATCCTCAGAAGTGTGGGAACATCCTGTTTGGCATGTAGGCATGTTAAGTAATGGCATGGCTGTAATTGGCTGCTGAAATGATGTCATGATGCACTATAAAAGCCGCCGCCTCCGCCATTTCGGGTTCACTCTGCTGTGAATTCAGTTAGGGACAGGCTGCTGTTCAAGACTCTGAGGGACAGTTAGAAATAGCCATTTTCCAAATCACATTGTGCTTTACCCAGGCTACATAACCAACCACTGTAGCTTTCTTTTGCCTTGCAGCAGTGTTCACAGCTGTCTGCAAGGTCTGTGTGAGTGCAGCTCATGCTGTGCAGTGTGTCCTGCAGCCACGTCTGGTT
This sequence comes from Dendrobates tinctorius, assembly GCF_039654945.1. Taxonomy (NCBI): domain Eukaryota; kingdom Metazoa; phylum Chordata; class Amphibia; order Anura; family Dendrobatidae; genus Dendrobates; species Dendrobates tinctorius. The sequence continues at coordinate 2,432,032 of NW_027361692.1, read as the reverse complement.
GCAGGCCGCTCAGCATGTGTCACTGCCTCATACATATTTTTCTTTTAATGCTGCTCATTTTTCATTCTCCTATTAGTGTGCATCCATCCGTATCCATCTGCATTGGTTGGTTGCAAACACTATAGGAGTAGACAGCGGAGCCTCTCTGCAGCCTCTCAGTGCTAGTGCCCAGTTTTCTGCACTGTTCACGGCTGTCTGAGAGGTCTCTGTGTGTGAGTGCAGCTCACACTGTAGTGTGTCCTGCAGCTATGTCTGGTCGTAGGCCACTCAGCGTGTGTCACTTTCTCACACATATTTTTCTTTTATTGCAGCTCATTTTTCATTCTCCTATTATTATTATTATTTATTGCTATAGCGCCATTTATTCCATGGTGCCTTACATGTAAGGAGGGGTATACATATTAAAAACAAGTACAATAATGTTAAATAATACAAGTCATAACTGGTACAGGAGGGGAGAGGACCCTGCCCGCGAAGGCTCACAATCTACAAGGGATGGGTGAGAATACAATAGGCGAGGGTAGAGCTGGTCATGCTATTAGTGTGCATCCATCTGTATCCATATACGTTGGTTGCAAACACTATAGGAGTAGACAGCTGAGGCTTTCTGCAGCCTTTCAGTGCTAGTGCCCACTTATCTGCACTGTTCACGGCTGTCTGAGAGGTCTCTGTGTGTGAGTGCAGCTCACGCTGTAGTGTGTCCTGCAGCTATGTCTGGTTGTAGGCCGCTCAGCGTGCATCACTGCCTCATACATATTTTTGTTTTATTGCAGCTCATTTTTCATTCTCCTATTAGTGTGCATCCATCCATATCCATCTACATTGGTTGGTTGCAAACACTATATAGGAGTAGATAGAGGAGCCTTTTTTCTGGCTTGTGCCCTTCAGCCGCAGCCAGATTAGTATTACCCTATTTTTTGGAGCCTCATCTTTTGCATTGTAGGTTACCTTTCTGCATTGTAATAGCTCCAAAAAGTTTGTGATACTATCGCTTTCAAATCTTTGGTCACATCCTTTTTGTTTTTTTGAAAAAACAAAACAAAATAAAGTTCACCAAACACTCCATTTGTCAGTTGTGTAGGCCACATTAGCTCATATTAAAGTGTAGTCCACACACTTTATAAAATTAGTGTTTCTTATACCTGTTAGCAGCTGTTCAGGAATAAGCACACTAAGCCCCCCCTTTGTACTTTATCAGTCTACCAAGATGAAGAAGGCAGGGAGTAAGGCACGTGGACGTGGAGTTTCAGCAGGGAGAGGACGTGGGGATTCTGTGCCTGCTGCGGGCACCAGTGAGTCAGCATCCCCCAGTTTTACCAGGCAACAGTCCTTCATGCGCAGCTTTGTAGGACCTCGCCGTACCCCACTGCTGCAGGAGGAACAAATTGAAGCCGTTGTCGGATGGATGGCAGATAACACATCAACTTCAATGACTTCCACGTCCTCTCAGGGCCAGAGCACTGAGGAGCAACCATCTGTCTCTTCACCACCTGTCAAATTGCCCAGGCAGTCAGAGAGCCCTGGACAGGAGCCATCACAGTCTCTACTTCTGTTCTCTGAATCTGTTGGCTTGGAAAGAGGGGGCCAGCCAAGCAGCATTCAAGAATGTGAAGAAGAGGGAGTATGCAGTGATGCGCAACTGCTTTGTCCCTCTGAATCTGAAGAGGCGGGTGGGCCAGTGCCTATGGTCAGAATACCTCAGTACGCATCAGATGATGACGAGACTCAGGTGCCACTTTCTGGTGCGTACAGTGCTGGCGAGACTACCGAGGAGAAGCAGGTGTTTGAAGAGGGCAGTGTAGATGATGAGGTCCTTGACCCATCATGGCGTGAGGAACAGGAAGTTGGTGGGAGCAGCTCTGAGGAAGAGATTCCCCGAACAGCCAAAACAGGAGGGAACAGACATGGTTGCCTGTAGCCTCCTCTTCGGCACCCGATAGGAGCATTCCTCTTCCAAAAGCCAAAACGGGCGCTCCCAAGACTTGCAGTGCGTGGTCCTTTTTTGACACAGTTGCAGTTGACATTTGCTTTGTCAAATGCAAGCCGTGTCATCAGAAAGTCAAAAGAGGGAAAAGTGTCAGCAACCTCAATACCACAAATATGTGGAAACATGTGTGGACCAAGCACGTGGTGGAGTTACAAAGACACACTGAAGACTTAGGCCAACCTACAGCACCACCTACCACCTCTTCAGCTCGTGTTGTAGCTTCTTCCTCCAGCTCACACACACCTGGTTCGGCTTCCTCACAGAATCGCCATGGAAGAACCTCTGGCACTGTTGTCCAGAGACCCAGTGACATTCCACCCACAGCACCATGTTCCCGTTCATCCTCACACTCCCAGGCCACTCTACAGCCATCGGTAGCACAGGCATGTGAGAAAAGGCCGCCATACTTGACAAACCATCCCCGAGCACAGGCTTTGAATGCTGGCATTGCCAAATTACTGGCCCTTGAAATGCTCTCATTCAGGCTGGTGGAGACTGACACCTTCCAGAACTTCATGGCATTGGCAGTCCCACAATACACCATGCCCAGCCGCTTTTATTTCAGCAGGCAAGCCGTCCCTGCCCAGCAAAAGCATGTGGAGGGAAAAATTAAACATGCGCTACTAAACGCCGTCTGTAGCAAGGTCCACCTGACCACCGATGCGTGGACCAGTACCCATGGACAGTGACGATACCTTTCCCTCACTGCCCATTGGGTCAATGTTGTGGAGCTGGGTACAGATCTTGAGAGTGGCGCTGTACGTGTTCTGCCAACTCCAAAGATTGCAGGAATCCAGTCTGTACACATTGACTCCTCCTCATACTCCAGTTCCTCAGAATCAGCGCTGCAGGAGCCTGTTACGACCGATATGAGCACAGCCGTGGCCAAACGTCAACAGGCCGTACTGAAATTAATTTCTTTGGGGAATTGAAGCCACACAGCGCAGGAGCTCTGGAATGCCATCAAGCAGGAGAGCGACGTGTGGTTTGTGCCAGCGAATCTCCAACCAGGCTTGGTACTGTGTGACAATGGCCGAAATCTGGTGGCAGCTCTGGGCCTAGGCAACCTCACTCACACCCCATGTCTGGCACATGTGCTCAACTTGGTCATGCAGAGCTTTCTGAGGGACTATCCGGATCTTGATGCACTGCTGCAAAGGTCCGCATAGAGTGCGCTCACTTGCGGCATTCCAGCACGGCAAGATCGCGCATTGCAGCTCTGCAGCGCCAATTACGCCTTCCAGAACATCGCATCATATGTGACCTACCCACCAGGTGGAATGCAACGTTACATATGTTGGAGCGGTTGTGTGAGCAGCAGGCAGCAGTAATGCAGTACCAGCTGCATAAGGTGCAAGCAAGTCGCACTGTGCGCCGGTCACACTTCAGCACCTCTGAGTGGGCCTCTATGAAGGACATCTGCCTCGTTTTGCGTGCCTTCGATGATTCTATGCGGATGGTGAGTGCAGATGATGCACTAGTCAGCATGACTGTCCCCCTTATCCGCCTTCTTCAAAAAACACTGCAAGCACTAAGGGAGGAGGTTTTGGAAGAGGTGGAGGATGAGGAGTCACAAATGCCATCTGCTTCTGGACAGTCTGCACTACGTGGTTCCTCACAAAGGCCTAAGCAGGAGACACTTTGTGGGGAGGATGAGGAAGAGTCAATGGAGGAGGAAGACATCTCTTCAGAGGAGGGAGGTACACAATGCTCTAGTCAGTATGCACAGCGAGGGTGGGGTGATGCAGAGCAGGCAGAAATGACGCCTCAAGCAGGGGACAGCGTTTCTTGGGCAGTTGGGAGTCTGCAGCACATGGTTGATTTCATGCTGCAGTACCTGAGAAATGACCGCCGCATCGCCCACTTTCTCAGCACGGCTGATTATTGGGTGTACACCCTCCTAGATCCTCGCTACCGGGACAACTTACAAAGCCTCATAACACCGTTGAACCGGGAGCATAAAATGCGGGAGTACCAAGACACACTGGTGCAGTCCATCATGTTCTCCATTCCACCTGAGATCAGTGCTGCTAGTGCTTTACAAAGCAGCTCTGTGCATTGAGGCAGTGGAGGAAGCTCTGCACAAAGAGGGAGCAGAGGCAGCGCCTCAGCACAAGGCAAGACCAGTATGGCCCAAATGTGGCAAAGTTTTGTGTGCCCGCCACAAATGTCTACACCATCACAGACTGCTCCAGTCAGCAGGAGGCAACGTTTCCGTCAGATAGTGACAGACTACATGTCTTGCCCAGTACTCCCAGTGTACTCCCAGACGGCTCTTCCCCCTTCAAGTTTTGGGTCTCTATGCTGGATATATGGCCAGAGCTTAGCCAGTATGCATTGGAGGTGCTGGCTTGCCCTGCTGCCAGTGTATTATTGGAACGTGTCTTTAGTGCCGCAGGTGGTGTACTAACAGACCGTCGCACGTGACTATCCTCCGATAGCGTTGACTGGCTTACTTTTCTGAAAATGAACAAGGCCTGGATCTCGCCAGAATTTGCCAGTCCTCTTCCAGAATAAATAATTGGTTGGCAACAGTATCCAGGTCTCCTGTTGTGTTCATGTTTCTACCACCTGAACTGTAATCCCTGGGCATCAACACAGCCAGTTGTTGCAAAAAAGTGCCATCTGCACAGAGAAAAAACACTAGCTCCTGTGTTAGTGGGGTTCAGTAACGCCAGCTGCTCCCCTGCTGTGTGGACGGCAATGGCTTCTGCTGCCTCCACATTCACACTACTACTGATTTCAAACGTGCTCCAACTAGGCCTCTGGCTCCACTCTGTCTCTAGTATTTCCCCTGGCCTCCAACCCCGCCAGTTGCTGCTCAGAAGTGGCGTCTGCACAATCAACACTTGTTCCTGTGTTACTGGGGTTCAGTAACGTCAGCTGAACCCCTGATGTGTGTCCGGCAATATCTCCTGCTCCCTCCACTTTCATCCCAACATCAGATATTAAACTTGCTCCAATTCGGCATTAGCCTACTCCATGAATGACCCTGGGCTCCAACACCGCCAGTTGCTGCTCAGACATGCCGTCTGCACAGAGAAAAACACTAGCACCTGTGTTAGTGGGGTTCAGTAACGCCAGCTACTCCCCTGCTGTGTGGACGGCAATATCTCCTGCTGCCTCCACATTCAAACTACATCACATATAAAACTTGCTACAATTAGGCCTCAGCCTACTCCATGATTCACCCCGGGCTCCAGCGCAGCCAGTTGTTGCTCAAAAGTGCCGTCTGCACAGAGAAAAACACATGCTTCAGTGTTAGTGGGGTTCAGTAATGCCTGCTGCTCCCCTGCTGTGTGGACGGCAATATCTCCTGCTGCCTTCACATTCAAACTAGATCATATTTTCAACTTGCTACAAGTAGGCCTCAGCCTGCTGCATGATTGATCCTGGGCTTCAACACAGCCAGTTGTCGCTTGGAAGTGCCGTCCGCACAGAGAAAAACACTAGCTCCTGTGTTAGTGGGGTTCAGTAACGTAAGCTGCTCCCCTGCTGTGCGGACGGCAATATCTCCTGCTGCCTCCACATTCAAACTACATCACATATAAAACTTGATGCAATTAGGCCTCAGCCTACTCCATGATTCACCCCGGGCTCAAGCGCAGCCAGTTGTTGCTCGAAAGTGCCGTAAGCACAGAGAAAAACACATGCTTCAGTTTTAGTGGGGTTCAGTAATGCCTGCTGCTCCCCTGCTGTGTGGACAGCAATATCTCCTGCTGCCTTCACATTCACAGTACTACTGATTTCAAACTTGCTCCAATTAGGCCTCTGGCTCCACTCTGTCTCTAGTATTTTCCCTGGCATCCAACCCTGCCAGTTGCTGCTTAGAAGTGGCGTCTGCACAATCAACACTTGTTCCTGTGTTACTGGGGTTCAGTAACGTCAGCTGAACCCCTGATGTATGTCCGGCAATGTTTCTTGCTCTGTTCACATTCCCACTAATAGTAGTAGTGGGAATGTGGACAGAGCAGGAGACATTGCCGGACACACATCAGGGGAACAGCAGACATAACTGAACCCCAGTAACACAGGAACAAGTGTTGATTGTGCAGACGCCACTTCTGAGCAGCAACTGGCGGGGTTGGAGGCCAGGGGAAATACTAGAGACAGAGTGGAGCCAGAGGCCTAGTTGGAGCACGTTTAAAATCAGTAGTAGTCTACAACAGATATTAAACTTGATGAAATTAGGCCTCAGCCTACACCCTGATTGACCCTGGGCTCCAACATCGCCAGTAGCTGCTCAGAAGTGTCTTTGGCATGGGTACTCCCTCCTGCCCAGCCTGGTTCCAGCACGCCTGCTGTTTCCGGGTATGTCAACGTCACTTTGCCAACAATACGTTGTCCTGTCGTGTTGCGGTCTGGTTAGCCGAGTCTATGGTGCCTGCAGTTTAGGTGATTCCTATGTGGGCTGCGAGTTCTGGTAATAAAGGCTGGTTCCGTAGTGCCAATAGGACAAGCACCCCCTGTAAGGACTGTGGGTTTTGGTAACTGCGGCCGGCTCACGGCCTTGCAACTTTGTTTATCATGGGTACCTTCTGCTACCCATCTGGGTTCCAGCACCGTCAGCTGGTTCTCGGCAGTGCCTTTGGCCAAGGTGCCTCCTTCTCGGTATCCGAGTTCCAGCAACGTCTGCTGGTCATTGGTAGTGCTTTCTAGCACAGGTACCTTCTGCTTAGTAACCGTGTTCCAGCACCATCAGCTGGTCCATGGTTGTGCCATTGGCTCTTGTTCCTTCTGCTGCCCCTCCGGGTTCCAGCACCATCAGCTGGTCCTCGCTAGTTCCATTGGCTCTTGCAGCTTCTGCTATCCATCCGGGTTTCAGCACCGTCAGCTGGTTCTCGGCAGTGACTTTGGCTTAGGTGCCTCCTTCTCAGTATCCGAGTTCCAGCAACATCTGCTGGTCCTTTTAGTGCTTTCTAGCACAGGTACCTCCTGCTTAGTAACCAGGTTCCAGTACCATCAGCTGGTCCTCGGTAGTGCCATTGGCTCTTGTTCCTTCTGCTGCCCATCCGGGTTCCAGTACCGTCAGCTGGTTCTCGGCAGTTCCTCAGCCTTCTTGTACCTTCTGCTACATTTCCAAGTTCAAGCTTTTGGAAATGGTTTTTGGTTATCACTCTGGATCTCCCTGACGACGACCCTGAAGACAACGACCCTGAAGACCACCCCGAAGAAGACGATGACCACAAAAAGATGACCCTGAAGACGATGACCCGGAAGACCACCCTGAAGAAGACCAAAAAGATGACCCTGAGGAAGATGACCAAGAGGACAAAGAACATGAAGACAACCACCAAGATACAGAACAACAAGAGACAGAAGACCAAGAAGCAGAAGACCAAGAAGCAGAAGAACAAAAAGCAGAAGAAGAAAAAGCAGAAGAACATTAAGCATAAGAATAAAAATCAGAGCAAAAGATATTATCTAAATTATAAGCGGAGGTGAGTCCGTTCCTCCTCGTGGTGCCCCTGGAAAACGCCTGCTACTGCAGGCCAAACTGAACGCAGACAAATCCTGTTGTAAATCTTTTGTGACAGGCAGAACGGAAGGTGTAATCTTCAAACTTTTATAGATAACAACTACAGGAATGCCTGTCACAAATAAGAATATGATGAAGAAGAAGAATAGGAAGAAGATGAAGAAGTAGAATATGAAGAAGAATAATAGTTGAATAATAAGAATATGAAGAATGTAAAAAAAAAAGAATAATAGGAAGAAGGTGAAGAAGAAGAAGATGAATAAGGTGAAGAAGAAGTTGGTGAAAAAGATGCTGCTGCTGCTGCTGCTGCTGAGGATCATGAAGGAGAAAGTGTGGGAGAAGTAAAAAAGATGGTGATGAGCATGGAAGTAGTGAAACATACATATCTGACAAAATATAAAAAAGGTTAACATAGTCAATATCTTTGTAAAGCCAAACGTCTTTAAAAAAATGTATTCCTGCTATTCCATTTGATTGGGCTAATCCTCTATGCCATTAATGTCTCCTCCACCTCCCCAAATACATTCTACATTATTATTAGTTGTTTTTCTTCATGTAGAATTAACCTACAAGGAAAGAAAGGGTGTATTTTAATTCTGCTATTTCTGTCCCATTGACTTACATTGGTTTCCGGTATCGGAATCGGCGATATCCGATACTTTTTGGGTATCGGTCCGATCCAATCCGATCCGATATTTCATGATATCGGATGGTATCACTCAACACTATCCCCAATTCATGTGGAAATTCAAATCCTCTTTGCTTCATAACCCCACCATCAAATCTGAAATCAACTCAGCCTTACAAAATTATTTTAGTGAAAATGAATGAAACCTCCTCAATCCCTTTACCTATTGGAATACTCACAAGGCGGTGTTGAGTTGAGTTTTGATTCAAATTTCCTCCAGACAAAAAAAACTAACAGGGATAAAATCCTTACCCTACAACAGTCTATTAAATCTAAAGAAGAGGAACTATGTCGACCCTCTGTTTCCTCTAACAAACAAGCTGTATTAGCAGAGCTTACTGATCTTAGGTTGCAGTTAAGGAAAATCATATTCAATTTTTGCGACTCAGCTATTAGATCAGCAAAATGCAAACATTACTTATCTATAAATCGCCCTTCAAAATACATGTCAAACAGAATTAAGAATATACAGAAACGGAATAGAATTGACAGTATATCTTCCTCTAATGGTACATCCCTGGTCCACCCTAAAGATATTGTAAGGGCTTTTGCCGATTATTACAAAAATCTGTACAATATCAAAATATCAACCAAAACAACCTCAATATGCAGCCATCTACCTCAGAGATTGGATCATTTCTTTCCAGCATGAACCTTCCAAAGCTTAACCTGGAAGACTTATCAGTTTTGTCATCTCCCATCAATGAACAAGAAGTCCTAGATACCATAAACAAACTTAACCCTGCTGTTATGTTCAGTCAAAAATGACCGTCTTTGAACTTTGATATTTTAAAAAAAATTCATTATGCGGTTACTTCTATTTTCCTTATTTGAGGGGTTCTTTCTAAGGGTACTTTTTTTTTTTTTTTGTTTAGTTTTTGGCCCACATTTTTTTTACTGTTCCGGTCAAAAATGACCGAATAGCATTTTATGCTAATTTCAGCCATTTTTTGAGTAAAACAAATGAGTTATAATTTCCTTTGAGACTACTTATTGCATCTACTATTGTTTATGAAGTAAACAGTTGCTTTAGGTGCAGATTTACACATGCTTTCAGTACAAACCATACGCATTGGCTTTCAGTACAGTTCTGTGTAATTTTTTTTCTCTGTATGTTATTTACCCTTCTTTTCCTCTAAAAATAAATAAATTCAGTTGTCACCATTGCATTCTGTAAAAGAAAAGAGTTTTTTTTTATTTTCCTTGTGTTGGTTCTCTGTGCAAAGCAGACCTGAAAAGCTAATGAGTCATGTCTGCCAAATGTTTGTTTTCTTCTCTGCTATCTCAGCATTCCAGGGGGTGGTGTCTGGTGTCTCTTTTCTTATCTTATCAGTAAGTAAGCAGTTCAGCCAGCCATTTCAGTCTCAGTTTTGTTGGAGAGAAGACCTGGAGACATCTGAGCCTTGAATGCAAATCTGTACAGGTATGAGGCTTATAAACTTGTGTATTATTGTTGTCCTGAATGTAAACAATATAATTATATGAAGATTTTCTGAAAAAACTGATTTTTTATTTGTCTCCTATGTATACAATCCGTTTCTGCCCAGGCCATGGTTCCTCTCTTGCTACCGCGCTTATGTTAGCCACCTCGGTATGGTGGTGACCCTGTGTTGTGTCACGGGTTTTTGAATCAGTGTCGTTTGCATTTTGAGTTTTTGCCTCAGCATTACCCCACTGATTGTGCTAAAATAGCATTTATAGTTTCTCACTTAGAGGGGAAGGCCCTTGCATGGGTTAATCCCCTTTGGGAGCGGGATGACCCACTCGTCTCTCAGCTTTCCGTCTTTTTGGACACCTTCTGTAAGGTGTTCGACGAGCCGGGTTGCCTCGCTTCCACCACCGAGTCACTCTTTAATCTCCGTCAAGGTACTCTAACAGTTGGACAATACGCAATATGTTTTTGCACCTTGTCCTTCGAACTTGGTTGGAATAATGATGCCCTCAATGGGGACTTTTGGCATGGTCTGTCCAGCTGGATCAAAGACAAACTGGCGGGCCGAGATACTCCTAACATTTTAGAGGACCTCATCTCTCTCGCGACGCGCATTGATTTGCGCTACCAGGAGCACACCCGCGAGTCAGCCAGAGAGAGAGGGGCCTCCCACCTGTTCTCCTCCACGCGCAGTTCTTCCCAGCTGTGACCCGAGTTATCTGCAGTAGATGCGGTACCTGAGCCTATGCAGGTGGACTGTCTCCAGAGAGCTCAACGGCGTCGTGTGAAGAGGCAGGCACAAGGGCTCTGTTTCTATTGTAGGGATGCCTCCCACTTCCTACGCTCATGTCCCAAGAGGCCGGGGAAGTTTCTCCGCCTGGGACTGGTAAGCAAGCTCTCCTCTGGTGTATTTGATTCCTCTTTACCCCTGACCGTGCCTGTGTCCCTGAATTTTGGTTCCGATAGTTGCACTGTGGACTCTGGTGCAGTGGGTAACTTTATTAGTCTCGAGGCAGTTAAGAAGTTTCAGATTCCTGTCAGATCCCTGGAGACTCCTAGGTCGGTAGTTCCGGTCAACGGTAAGCCCTTGCAGGACACCGTTAACCAGGTCACTGAGGAAGTAGAGTTGCAGATGGGCACATGTCATCGGGAGCGAATCTCCTTCCACGTATTGCCGACTTCGGCTCATACCCTTCTTCTTGGTCTTCCTTTGTTACGAACTCACAGGCCAACCCTGGACTGGCAATCCGGTGATATACTCCATTGGGAACCGTCCTGTCAAAAAAGTAGCCTGCTGTCCGTTCTTCTGAAGAACTCTGCTTGCTCGTCTTCAGCGGTTACAGGTCCGCTGTCCGCTAACCTGTCTGTGACGTGTGACATTGTCGAGAAGGGGGCTGAGAGTCAGTCTCCACAAAAAAGTTGCCTGCTGTAAGTTCCTCTGAAGAACTCTGCTTGCTCGTCTTCGGCGGTTACAGGTCCGCCGTCCGCTTACCTGTCTGTGACGTGTGACATTGTCGAGAAGGGGGCTGAGAGTCAGTCTCCACATCTGTCAAACAACCAGTCTGTGACGTGTGACATTGTCGAGAAGGGGGCTGAGAGTCCGTCTCCACATCTGTCAAGCAACCGGTCTGTGACGTGTGACATTGTCGAGAAGGGGGCTGAGAGTCTGTCTCCACATATGTCAAGCAACCGGTCTGTGACGTGTGACATTGTCGAGAAGGTGGCTGAGAGTCAGTCTCCACATCTGTCAAGCAACCGGTCTGTGACATGTGACATTCTCGAGAAGGGGGCTGAGAGTCAGTCTCCACATCTGTCAAGCAACCGGTCTGTGACGTGTGACATTGTCGAGAAGGGGGCTGAGAGGTAGTTTCCACATCTGTCAAGTAACCGGTCCAAGGTAATTACTGTGGCTTCCATCAAGTTGACATCCCAGCGCCCGGGGGAGACCTTTGTGTCTAAAGGTAACCATAAAGGTGTGTTATCCTGGGGACATTCTTCTCCGGTTGCCGGCCATGTTGGTGTCAAGAGGACACTCTCCCGTTTATCCCACTACTACTGGTGGCCGTCTGTTGCTCAGGATGTCAAAGACTTTGTGGCTGCTTGTCCGTCCTGTGCCAAGAGGAAAGTTCCCAAGCAACCTTCCTCCGACAGCTTGCCTCTTAGGGCTGATAACCGCACCTGCACTTCGCCTTCCAGGCATCTCGGTGTGCCTCTGCCAGTTCGACCTGTCTCAGGCATACCTGCCCCCAACTCTCTGTCCATGGAGTTCTCCAGGGTATGGCAGGATACCAAATTTTCTTGTATTGAGACTCTGGATCTGATTGGTCCTCATGCAGTTAGGAAGTGTCTGGATCCCGCTCCTAGTGTCAAGGTGCTATTTTCCAGTTGTAGAAAGAGGGGGCGTAAAGGAGGGGGTACTGTTATGTTGCTCTCACAAGGAGGCGGGGCTTCGGTCCTGACGTCACTCCCTCTGGTACAGCGGTCCCTCGGGGGCTCCCGTCGGGTGCGCATGCGCAGCTCTCGTTCCCGGGGCTCCTCCTCCATGTCACGTTTGCACTTGCGCGCACCTGTCAGTGCTGTCTCCGGGTCGGTCCTCTCTATGGTAACGGAGGACTGACCCGGAAGCTGTAGTGGTCAGGTGCTTCTGGCTAGAGGACCTGACCCGGAACCAGTAGTAGTCATGTGCTATATCAGGCAACCTCCCCCTATGGGAGGTGCCTGATTATTGTTGTGCTTCCTGGCTGGGACGTCTGTGTCTCTGCCAGGCTGTTCACTGTACTCAGGTCCTCTGTTCCGCCTTGTGTTCTGGGTGCTCCAGGGCACCCTTTCTGAACTTCCATTCCACTCTGTCTTTGCTCAGTCATGCCCTCTGGCTTCCACTTGGATCTTGTGCTCTGTCACTTGCTCTGCTGTGCCTCCGGGCACTCTCTCTGTCCCTATACTCTAATACTCCTCCTGGCACGACTGCTGCTCCATTCTGTACTCTGTCATGCTCCTTGCACGCGTCTTGCTTGGTTTACCTCCGGACGTATTACTCGCCACATGCCATACGTGCTCACGTGTACCTGTCTCGCACTATCCTGTAGTTAGCGCACGTCTGTGTACACACCTGGTGTTCCTAGTATCCAGTACCGTCCCTCAGTCATACCCACCCGTGTCTCCTGTGAGCCGTCCCTCTCGGTACCGGCTACCGTGGTACTCAAACCCCTGGGCCTGCTCCTAACGGTCCCTGTATAGTGGTCGGTTCCACCTGGCAGCTCGCCCGGGGCCCCTCAGTGCCACGGTCCAGAGGGTCCACTCCTGGAGTTTCTGGCTCCAGACTATCCACTCTAACACACAGCATCTGTGTCTTCCAGGAATAACAATGACAACAAATCTAAATATGCTTTTATTGGATGAAAATCATTCCCACATACCTCTCCTGAGTGAAGTCATATGGATCTGGTCATGGAATGCGACTACTGACTCAAAAATTAAGACATTTCCCATTTTCAGGATATCTCCCTACCTGGAGGTCCCAGACAGGAGATATTAATGCCATCTTATTTCTAATTATGATTTTAGCTTTCCATGGATAGGAAACAAGGCATATATATTGTCATCCATCGGTCAGATTTTAATTTGGGACTTATACGGCCACCACCCATTAATGAAACGAATAAAGGAGCTCACAGCAGTCCATTTGCCATTGTGTGACATAGGGATACGAAGACCATAGGTCATCTTCACAGGCCATAATTCTATCACTTCCCACATTCTTCTGCAAACTGTGCCTGGACTTCATATCTGCAATCCATCAGATAACCAACTTTAATTACCTCTTTGCAGCAGGGGGGTCCCAGCTGCACTGGTCTCATGTAGAGGTTTATAGTGCTTGCCTTGCTTCAATGTACATTATTAGATGGCTTTATCATTTTTTTAATAACATCTATGAAACCACCCCCTTTAGAGATGGCATGGGAGACCAATTTACAGTTCATCTCCCAAGCCCATCTCCACGACATCCACCTGGCAGGGCAACCCGTCAGCATTGCCATGCTCGCTACTCTTCTTGTGCTGAATGGTAAATTTGAACTTCTTTACAGCCAAGCCCTACCATAGTAATTTACTATTGTCACCAGCCATCTGGTGTAGCCAGCTGAGAAGGTAGTAGTCAGCCACTACGGTGATCTTGCGTATGTATAGGTGGGGCTGCAGCTTCCACAGAGCCTACACTATGGCGAAATACTCCTTCTCCATAGTGGCATATGACACTTTCCAGGGCAAGAGCTTGCGGCTGAGGAACATGACTGATGCTCTTCCCTCTCCCCATTTACCGGGCTGAACACAGCACTCAGACCATATGCACTGGCATTTGAATGAACTACAAACCACAGGGCTTTTAGGACCACTCACTGATTGGTAGCTTCTTTTTGGTGAGGTCTAGTGTTGAGCGATACCACCAGATATTGAAAAATATCGGATCGGATTGGATCTGCCGATCTAAAAAAAATATCGGTATCGCCAATTCCGATCCCGGAAGTCCCATTCAAGTCAATGGAACAGAAATATCGGAATTGAAAAAAACCCTTTCTTTCCATGTAGGTTAATTCTACATGAAGAAAAAAGACTAATAATAATGTAGAATGTATTGTGGGAGGTGTAGGAGACATTAAAGCCATAGAGGTTTAGCCCAATCACATGGAATAGCAGGAATATTTTTTTTATTTTAAAGACGTTTGGAGTTACAAAGATATTGACTATGTTAACCTCTTTTATATTTTGTCAGATATGTATGTTTCACTACTTCCATGCTCTTCACCTTCTTTTTTACTTCTCCCACACTTTCTCCTTCATAATCCTCAGCAGCATCTTTTTCATCAACTTATTCTTCACCTTATTCATCTTCTTCTTCTTCTTCACCTTCTCCCTATTATTCTTTTTTTTACATTCTTCATATTCTTCTTATTCAACAATTATTCTTCTTCATATTCTACTTCTTCATCTTCTTCCTATTCTTCTTCTTCATCATATTCTTATTTGTGACAGGCATTCCTGTAGTTGCTATCTATAAAAGTTTGAAGATTACACCTTCCGGTCTGCCTGTCACAAAAGATTTACAACAGGATTTGTTCGCTTTCAGTTTGGCCTGCAGCAGCAGGCATTTTCCAGGGGCACCACGAGGAGGAACGGACTCACCCCCATACACTGCTTAGTCCTCTTCTGCTTATAATTTAGATAATATCATTTGCTCTTATTTTTAGTCTTATGCTTAATGTTCTTCTGCTTTTGGTTTTTCTGCTTCTTGGTCTTCTGTCTCTTGTTGTTCTGCATCTTGGTGGTTGTCTTCATATTCTTTGTCCTCTTGGTCATCTTCTTGAGGGTCATCTTTTTGGTCTTCTTCGTTGTGGTCTTCAGGGTCGTCGTCTTCAAGGTCATCGTCAGGGAGATCCAGAGTGAGAATCAAAAAACAATTCCACAAGCTTGAACTTGGAAAAGTAGCAGAAGGTACAAGAAGGCTGAGGAACTGCCGAGAACCAGCTGACGGTACTGGAACCCAGATGGGTAGCAGAAGGAACAATAGCAAATGGAACTAGCGAGGACCAGCTGACGGTGCTGGAACCTGGAGGGGCAGCAGAAGGAACAAGAGCCAATGGCACAACCGTGGACCAGCTGACGGTGCTGGAACATGGTTACTAAGCAGGAGGTACCTGTGCTACAAAGCACTACCAAGGACCAGCAGACGTTGCTGGAACTCGGATACCAAGAATGAGGCACCTAGGCCAAAGGCACTGCTGAGAACCAGCTGACGGTGCTGGAACCCGGATGGGTAGCAAAAGCTGCAAGAGCAAATGAAACAAGCGAGGACCAGCTGATGATGCTGGAACCCGGAGGGGCAGCAGAAGGAACAAGAGCCAATGGCACAACCGTGGACCAGCTGACGGTGCTGGAACATGGTTACTAAGCAGGAGGTACCTGTGCTACAAAGCACTACCAAGGACCAGCAGATGTTGCTGGAACTCGGATACTGAGAAGGAGGCACCTAGGCCAAAGGCTCTGCCGAGAAACAGCTGACGGTGCTGGAACCCGGATGGGTAGCAGAAGGAACAAGAGTCAATGTCACAACCGTGGAACAGCTGACGGTGCTGGAACACGGTTACTAAGCAGGAGGTACCTGTGCTACAAAGCACTACCAAGGACAAGCAGACGTTGCTGGAACTCGGATACCGAGAAGGAGGCACCTAGGCCAAAGGCACTGCCAAGAACCAGCTGACGGTGCTGGAACCCGGATGGGTAGCAGAAGCTACAATAGTCAATGGAGCTACCGAGAACCAGCTGATGGTGCTGGAAAACAGAGTGGCAGCAGAAGGAACAAGAGGCAATGGCACAACCGTGGACCAGTGTCATGTCGGACGCTATTTACACCACAGCGTCCGGCAGGCAGAGGTAGTTCCACCTCCGTCCACTATAGCCTCAGTGGCGCCGGCTTGAGTTTCTCAGGCTATCGGGGGTTAATCTAGCTGGAGATCAGGTTGGATGTTTGGTCACGCCCACGGTCTTTAAATAGTCGTGCTGGCCTATGAGCGTCGCCGATTATAGCTTGTGTGTCATACCAAGTGGTTCCGGTCTGGAGTGGAGGTGTTGGAGAGAGAGAGATTCATATCTGGTGTCGTATGATCCATTGTTACCTTCTCGTCTTCCCATATTTGTGTTTTGTTGTGCCCTGTTCACATTACTGTATAGTCCTGTGTGTATGCGGCGCGGTGCAGTTTAAGTTCTCCCTGTCTGTCTTTATTGTGTGGGGCTTTGGTGGTTTGTCTCCTCACTGGGTGGAGGGTTAATCTTAGGGCTGAGCAGGAGATAAGGAAAGGGTGGAGGCTCAGGCATTTGCATCATCAGCAAAAACCCTGAGTTGAGGGTCAGACTGGGTTTTCCCTAGTGAAAGGGACACCACAGGGGCCCCGGGTATTTCTGCCTTAGTTGACCTAAGCCCCGCGTGACATTATAATCGGCCCACATTTTTCAGGAGTCCATGGATCCCATGGATTCCATAACCCGCAAGTTGGCGGCGCTGTCCTTACAGGTCTCCGAGTTGAAAGGGGCAGTTCAGCAGCAGGGCCTGGTAGTAGCGAAGGTGCAAACGGCATCTGCAGGTATCGGTGCAGAGCCGAAGAGCCCGCTGCCAGAACGATTCTCAGGGGAACGCAGCAAATTTGTCATATTTCGGGAGGCCTGCAAGCTATACTATTCCACTTTTGAATCCTGCTTTGAGCAGGGGGTTGGACCAGATGGCCCAGGAGGTCCCTTCCAACTCTACGATTCTATGATTCTATGATTCTATGCACCCGGTCTCCTCAGGTAGTGAGGCTCAGCGGGTGGGTCTGGTGTTATCATTACTGAGTGGGGACCCCCAAGCATGGGCATTTTCCTTACCAGCTGACTCTGCTACATTTCATTCTGTCGATAATGTTTTTTCTGCACTCGGGCTCATTTATGATGATCCTGACAGATTAGCTCTAGCGGAATCTAAAATCCGCGCCCTCCGTCAGGGGGAACGTATGGCGGAAGACTATTGCTCAGAATTTCGCCGTTGGGCAGTAGACACACAGTGGAACGACCCAGCGCTGCGGAGTCAGTTTATTCATGGGGTTTCAGGAAGAGTTAAACAGGCCCTCCTGATGTATGAGACTCCTGCATCGTTGGAGTCTGCCATGAGTTTGGTTATACGTATTGATCGCCATTTGCGTCAGGGGGCACAGGAGACGCTACCCCTGGGGGAAAGCAGAGGTGCAAGTGTGGTTGCTGCAGGTGAGCCCACTGAACCTATGCAAATTGTGGGGGTGTCACAGGTTAAGCGTCGCGTTCCTGGGTTCAGGAAGCCCGGAGCATGTTTTTACTGTGGTAAAAGGAATCATTATGTTAACGCTTGTCCTGTGCTCCCGAAGAAGGTCACACCGGCGGAAAACTGCTAAGCTCAGTGGGTATTGAGGAGACCCAACTGAGCGTATGCATATCCTCCATGATGGTATCTCAATGTATGCTCCCTGCCAAGGTTATTATCGCGGGCAGAGAGCTACCAATATCAGTGTTTGTGGATAGCGGTTCCGTCACCAATCTCATAGATGAGGAGTTTGCACGCACTGCCGGGTTTAAGATCGAAAAACTCCCTCATCCTATTCAGGTGGTTACCATTAATGCCGCTCCCCTCCCACAAGGGGAGATTACGGAGTTTGTGGCTGAGGTGAAACTCCACATTGGGGTCCTACATTCTGAGTGGGTTACATGTAGGGTCCTCCGTAATCTCCCAGCACAAATGGTCCTGGGTTTCCCATGGTTGTCCAGGCACAACCCAGTGATTGATTGGAAAACTCAGGACATAGTCTAATGGAGTGGTTTTTGCCAGGACAATTGCTTGGCCACATGTGTGTCCGCCGTGATGCCCAGCCTTCCGGAGGCTTTGCAGGATTTCGCGGATGTATTCTCTGAGAGGGGTTGCTCAGAACTGCCTCCACATCGATCCTATGACTGTGTGATTAGGTTAAAACCCGGGGCCAAATTACCTAAGGCCAGGATGTTTAATATTTCTGGTCCAGAGAGACAAGCTCTGAAAGACTACATCGCGGAGAGTCTGAGCAAAGGACACATCCGGCCTTCGTCCTCGCCTGTAGCAGTGGGGTTTTTCTTCATTAAGAAGAAAGATGGGGGTTACGCCCGTGTCTGGATTTCCGGGAGTTAAACTAGATTACGATCCGTGATCCATACCCGATGCCTTTGATCCCTGATTTGTTCAACCAGGTGGCGGGGGCAAAGTGGTTTTCCAAGCTTGACCTCAGGGGGGCGTATAACCTCATAAGGGTCCGTCAGGGGGGATGAGTGGAAGACGGCGTTTAACACTCCTGAGGGTCATTTTGAGAGCCTGGTTATGCCATTTGGGTTGACAACCGCGCCTGCTGTTTTCCAACATTTTATTAATGATGTATTTGCTCATGTCCTGGGGAAATTTGTGATTGTATACCTGGATGATATCCTCATTTATTTGAGCGACCGGGACATTCATTTAGAGCATGTCAGGCAGGTGTTAGAGTTGCTCCGTGAGAATAAGCTCTATGCTAAGCTGGAAAAATGCTTATTTTTTGTTCAGTAGTTGCCTTTTTTGGGATATATTGTGTCCGCCGCAGGATTTAAAATGGACACCGCGAAGGTGCAAGCGGTGCTACAATGGGAAAGGCCTTTTAATCTGAAAGCACTCCAGCGGTTCCTTGGGTTTGCTAATTATTATAGGAAATTTATAAAACACTTTTCTACTATAGCCAAACCGCTCACGGACATGACAAAAAAAGGTACCGATCTGACTAGCTGGTCTGAGGTGGCGATACGTGCATTTGAGCGTCTGAAGAACAGTTTTGCTTTAGCCCCCATTCTGGTGCAACCGGATGTGTCTAAACCTTTTGTGGTGGAGGTTGATGCGTCTGAGGTGGGAGTGGGGGCAGTACTGTCACAGGGCTCACCTTTGAGCGATATGCATCCATGCGCCTACTTCTCCAAGAAGCTGTCGCCGGCCGAACGGAATTATGATATCGGCAACAGGGAGTTGTTGGCCATCAAATTGGCTTTTGAGGAATGGCGACACTTCTTGGAGGGGGCGGCTCACCAGGTCACAGTCATCACGACCATAAAAACCTGCTCTATCTGGAGTCGGCCAAGCGTCTGTCTCCTAGGCAGGCTGGCTGGGCATTGTTTTTTACATGTTTCAATTTTCTGGTGACTTACCATCCCGGGGCTAAAAACACCAAGGCGGATGCCTTGTCCAGGTGTTTTCCGGGGGGGAGAACCTCGGGAAGAGCCGGTACCCATCCTCCAGGAAGGTATAGTGGTTTCGGCTCTCATGACTGAGGTAGAGGCGGAGATTGCCGAGGCCCAAGAGGAGGTACCGCCAGGACTTCCCGCCAACAAATCATTTGTACCCCTTCATCTTCGTCTTAAGGTGTTGAGGGAACATCACGACTCAGTACTGGCTGGTCATCCAGGGGTTAAGGGCACCTTGGAGCTGGTATCGCATCGTTTCTGGTGGCCCAAAATCCGGCAGGACGTGATCTCGTACGTGGCAGCTTGCATCACGTGCGCTAGGGCCAAGTCGCCCCGAGCCCGTCCTGCTGGCACGCTACAGCCTCTGGGGGTACCTAATAGGCCATGGACAGAAATCTCCATGGATTTTATCACTGACTTGCCAGTCTCGGCGGGGAACACGGTCATCCTGGTGGTGGTTGACCGATTTTCAAAGATGGCGCATTTTGTCTCATTGCCTTCCTTGCCCAATGCGAAGACGTTGGCTCAGGTGTTTGTGCAGGAGGTGGTCAGACTCCACGGAGTTCCATCGGACATAGTATTTGATAGGGGAACTCAATTTGTTGCGAGGTTTTGGAAAGCTTTTTGCTCACGTTTGGGGATCAAGTTGTCACATTCATCGGCGTTTCATCCACAGTCAAATGGTCAAACTGAGCGCATGAACCAAAATCTGGAGCAGTATTTACGATGCTTTGTGTCCGACAACCAAGAGGAGTGGTCTACTTTCCTTCCTCTGGCCGAGTTCGCGTTAAATAATCACCGCCAAGAGTCATTGGGAGAGTCTCCGTTCTTTTGTGTTTACGGTCAACATCCTCAATTTTGTA
This sequence comes from Dendrobates tinctorius, assembly GCF_039654945.1. NCBI lineage: Eukaryota > Metazoa > Chordata > Amphibia > Anura > Dendrobatidae > Dendrobates > Dendrobates tinctorius. The sequence goes on along the minus strand of NW_027361692.1, from coordinate 2,411,797 downwards.
CCTTACGTCAGGGTGACTCGGGGGGCGTCCCGGAGGAGGACCAGCTAGGAGCTCAATTATCATCGGTCTGGAGGAGGGTGAAACAGCGATTGTTGAGCATGAGTCCAAGGTACAAACGGGTGGCTGACAGTAGACGCGTGCCAGGTCCGGACCTGTGTGTGGGTGAATGGGTGTGGTTAGCGACTAAAAACATAAAACTCAAAATTCCATCTTTAAAATTGGGTTCAAGGTTTATTGGGCCTTTTAAGATTGCTGCCATCATTAACCCAGTTGCTTATCGGTTGGAACTTCCTGCGGTATACAAGATACACAACGTGTTTCACAGGGCTTTATTGAAAAAGGTGGTAGGCTCTGTGGACACGACGCCGATGCCACCTCCGGTCATGGTGGATTGCGATTTAGAGTTTGAGGTCTCCAAAGTAGTGGACTCTCGAGTAGTGCGCCGTACTCTTCAGTATTTGGTACACTGGCGGGGGTATGGTCCGGAGGAGAGGTCTTGGTTACCAGCCTCGGACATACATGCGGATCGGCTGGTCAGTTCTTTTCACCGTCGTCATCCGGACAAGCCGGGTCCTATGAATCTTGAGGGCCCTGGGGTCCCTCGTAGAAGACGGGGTACTGTCATGTCGGATGCTTTTCACACCACAGCGTCCGGCAGGCAGAGGTAGTTCCACCTCCGTCCACTATAGCCTCAGTGGCGCCGGCTTGAGTTTCTCAGGTTATCGGGGGTTAATCTAGCTGGAGATCAGGTTGGATGTTTGGTCACGCCCACGGTCTTTAAATAGTCGTGCTGGCCTATGGGCGTCGCCGATTATAGCTTGTGTGTCATACCAAGTGGTTCCGGTCTGGAGTGGAGGTGTTGGAGAGAGAGAGATTCATATCTGGTGTCGTATGATCCATTGTTACCTTCTCGCCTTCCCATATTTGTGTTTTGTTGTGCCCTGTTCACATTACTGTATAGTCCTGTGTGTATGCGGCGCGGTGCAGTTTAAGTTTTCCCTGTCTGTCTTTATTGTGTGGGGCTTTGGTGGTTTGTCTCCTCACTGGGTGGAGGGTGGAGGGTTAAGCTTAGGGCTGAGCAGGAGATAAGGAAAGGATGGAGGCTCAAGCATTTGCACCATCAGCAAAAACCCTGAGTTGAGGGTCAGACAGGGTTTTCCCTAGTGAAAGGGACACCACAGGGGCCCCGGGTATTTCTGCCTTAGTTGACCTAAGCCCCGTGTGACAACCAGCTGACGGTGCTGGAACACGGTTACTAAGCAGGAGGTACCTGTGCTACAAAGCACTGCCAAGAACAAGCAGACGTTGCTGGAACTCAGATACCAAGAAGGAGGCATCTAGGCCAAAGGCTCTGCCGAGAACCAGCTGACGGTGCTGGAACCCGTATGGGTAGCACAAGGTACCCATAATCAACAAAGTTGCAAGGCCGCGAGCAGGACGCAGTTACCGAAACCCACAGTCCAACAGGGAGTGCTTGTCCTCTTGGCACTACGGAACAAGCCTTTTTGACCAGAACCCGCAGCCCACATAGGAAGCATCTGCAGGCACCATAGACTCAGCTAACCCGACCGCAACACGACAGGACAACGTATTGGTGGCAAAGTGACGTTGACACTACCCGGAAACAGCAGGCGTGCTGGAACCAGGCTGGGCAGGAGGGAGTGCCCATGCCAAAGACACTTCTGAGAACCAGCTGACGGTGCTGGAACCCGGATGGGTAGCAGAAGCTACAAGAGTCAATGGAACTACCGAGAACCAGCTGACGGTGCTGGAACCCAGAGTGGCAGCAGAAGGAACAAGAGCCAATGGCACAACCGTGGACCAGCTGACGGTGCTGGAACACGGTTACTAAGCAGGAGGTACCTGTGCTCCAAAGCACTACAAAGGACCAGCAGACGTTGCTTGAACTCAGATACCGAGAAGGAGGCACCTAGGTCAAAGGCTCTGCCAAGAACTAGCTGATGGTGCTGGAACCCATATGGGTAGCACAAGGTACCCATAATCAACAAAGTTGCAAGGCCGCAAGCAGGACACAGTTACCAAAACCCACAGTCCAACAGGGGGTGCTTGTCCTATAGGCACTATGGAACCAGCCTTTATTACCAGAACCCGCAGCCCACATAGGAAGCACTGAAACTGCAGGCACCATAGACTCGGCTAACCCGACCGCAACACGACAGGACAACGTATTGGTGGCAAAGTGACGTTGACATTACCCGGAAAAAGCAGGCGCACTGGAACCAGGCTGGGCAGGAGGGAGTACCCGTGCCAAAGACACTTCTGAGCAGAAACTGGCGATGTTGGAGCCCAGGATCAATCACGGAGCAGGCTGAGGCCTACTTGGAGCAAGTTTTAGATCGGTTGTACACTACTACTGATTGTAACCGTGCTCCACTTAGGCCTCTGGCTCTACTGTCTCTAGTATTTCCCCTGGCCTCCAACCCCGCCAGTTGCTGCTCTGAAGTGGTGTCTGCACAGTCCACACTTGTTCCTGGGTTACAGGGGCTCTGTCACATCAGTGGATCCCCTGATGTGTGTCCGGCAAGGTCTCCTGCTCTGTCTACATTCCCACTACTAGTAGCAGCAACTGGCGGGGTTGGAGGCCAGGGGAAATACTGGAGACAGTAGAGCCAGAGGCATAAGTGGAGCACGGTTACAATCAGTAGTAGTGTACAACCGATCTAAAACTTGCTTCAAGTAGGCCTCAGCCAGCTCCGTGATTGATCCTGGGCTTCAACACAGCCAGTTGTTGCTTGGAAGTGCCATCCGCACAGATAGAAACACTCGCTCTTGTGTCAGTGGAGTTCAGTAACGCCAGCTGCTCCCCTGCTGTGTGGATGGCAAAGTCTCCTGCTGCCTCCCAAATCACACTACATCTTATTTTCTACTTGCTCCAAGTAGGCCTCAACCTGCTCCGTGATTGATTCTGGGCTTCAACACAGCCAATTGTTGCTTTGAAGTGCCGTCCGCACAGATAGAAACACTCGCTCCTGTGTCAGTGGGGTTCAGTAACGCCAGTTGCTCCCCTGCTGTGTGGATGGCAAAGTCTCCTGCTGCCTCCCAAATCAAACTACATCTTATTTTCTACTTGCTCCAAGTAGGCCTCAGCCAGCTCCGTGATTGATTCTGGGCTTCAACACAGCCAGTTGTTGCTTTGAAGTGCCGTCCGCACAGATAGAAACACTCGCTCCTGTGTCAGTGGGGTTCAGTAACGCCAGTTGCTCCCCTGCTGTGTGGATGGCAAAGTCTCCTGCTGCCTACACAGTCACACTACTACTGATTTTTAACCATGCTCCCCTTATGGTCTCCTGCTCTGTCCTCATTCACACTACTAGTAATGGGAATGTGGACAGAGCAGGAGACATTGCCGGACACACATCAGGGGATCAACTGATGTGACTGAGCCCCAGTAACACAGGAACAAGTGTGGATTGTGCAGACGCCACTTCTGAGCAACAACTGGCGGGGTTGGAGGCCAGGGGAAAAACTAGAGACAGTGGAGCCACAGGCCTAAGTGGAGCACGGTTAAAAATCAGTAGTAGTTTGAATGTGGATGGAGCAGGAGACTTTGCCGTCCACACAGCAGGGGAGCAGCTGGCGTTACTGAACCCCACAAACACAGGAGCTAGTGTTTTTCTCTGTGCAGACGACACATCTGAGCAACAACTGGCTGTGTTGAAGACCAGGGATTATAGTTCAGGTGGTAGAAACATGAACACAACAGGAGACCCGGATACAGGTGCCAACCAATTATTTAGTCTGGAAGAGGACTGGCAAATTCTGGGGAGATCCAGGCCTTGTTCATTTTCAGAAAAGTAAGCCGGTCGACGTTATCGGAAGAAAGTCGCGTGCGACGGTCTGTTAGTACACCACCAGCGGCACTAAAGACGCGTTCCGATAATACACTGGCAGCAGGGCAAGCCAGCACCTCCAATGCATACTGGCTAAGCTCTGGCCATGTATCCAGCTTAGTGACCCAAAACTTGAAGGGGGAAGAGCCATCTGGGAGTACACTGCCAGGGCAAGACATGTAGTCTGTCACCATCTGACGGAAACGTTGACTCCTTCTGACTGGAGCCGTCTGTGATGGTGTAGACAATTGTGGCGGACACACAAAACTTTGCCACATTTGGGCCATAGTGGTTTTGCCTTGTGCTGGAGCGCTGCCTCTGCTCCCTCTTTGTGCCGAGTTTCCTCCACTGCCTCGACGCACAGAGCTGCTTTATAAAGCACTAGCACCACTGCTGTCGGGTGGAATGGAAAACATGATGGACTGCACCAGTGTGTCTTGGTACTCCCGCAGTTTACGCTCCCGGGTCAACGGTGGTATGAGGCTTTGTAAGTTGTCCCGGTAGCGAGGATCTAGGAGGGTATACACCCAATAATCAGTCGTGTTGAGAATGAGGGCGATGCGGCGGTTGTTTCTCAGGCACTGCAGCATGAAATCAACCATGTGCTGCAGACTCCCAACTGCCAAAGAAACGCTGTCCCCTGCTTGATGCGTCATTTCTGCCTGCTCTGCATCACCCCACCCTCGCTGTACATTCTGACTAGAGGATTGTGTACCTCCCTCCTCTGGAGAGATGTCTTCCTCCTCCATCGACTCCTCCTCATCCTCCTCACAAAGTGTCCCCTGCCTAGGCCTTTGTGAGGAACCATGTAGCGCAGACTGTCCAGAAGCAGATGGCAATTGGGACTCCTCATCCTCCACCTCTTCCAAAACCTCCTCCCTTAGTGCTTGCAGTGTTTTTTGAAGCAGGCAGATAAGGGGGACAGTCATGCTGACTAGTGCATCACCTGCACTCGCCATCCGCGTCGAATCATCGAAGGCACGCAAAACGAGGCAGATGTCCTTCATAGAAGCTCACTCAGTGGTGCTGAAGTGTGACCGGCGCACAGTGCGACTTGTTTGCGCCTGATGCAGCTGGTACTCCATGACTGCTGCCTGCTGCTCACACAACCACTCCAATATATGTAACGTTGAATTCCACCTGGTGGGTAGGTCACATATGATGCGATGTTCCGGAAGGCATAATCGGCGCTGCAGAGCAGCAAGGCGCGATCTTGCCGTGCTGGAACGCCGCAAGTGAGCGCACTCTATGCGGACCTTGTGCAGCAGTGCATCAAGATCCGGATAGTCCCTCAGAAAGCTCTGCATGACCAAGTTCAGCACATGTGCCAGACAAGGGATGTGAGTGAGGTTGCCTAGGCCAAGAGCTGCCACCAGATTTCGGCCATTGTCACACACTACCAAGCCCGGCTGGAGATTCGCTGGCAGAAACCACACGTCGCTCTCCTGCTTGATGACATTCCAGAGCTCCTGCGCTGTGTGGCTTCGATTCCCCAAAGAAATTAATTTGAGTACGGCCTGTTGACGTTTGGCCACGGCTGTGCTCATATCGGTCGTAACAGGCTCCTGCTGCGCTGTTTCTGAGGAACTTGAGTAGGAGGAGGAGTCAATGTGTAGAGACTGGATTCCTGCAATCTGTGGAGTTGGCAGAACACGTTCAGTGCCACTCTCCAGATCTGTACCCGACTCCACAACATTGACCCAATGGGCAGTGAGGGAAAGGTATCGTCACTGTCCATGGGTACTGGTCCACGCATCGGTGGTCAGGTGGACCTTGCTACTGACGGCATTTAGTAGCGCATGTTGTATTTTTCCCTCCACATGTTTTGCAGGGCAGGGACGGCTCGCCTGATGAAATAAAAGCTGCTCAGCATGGTGTATTGTGGGACTGCCAATGCCATCAAGTCCCGGAAGGTGTCAGTCTCCACCAGCCTGAATGAGAGCATTTCAAGTGCCAGTAGTTTGGCAGTGCCAGCATTCAGAGCCTGTGCTCGGGGATGGTTTGCCGAGTATGGCCGCCTTTTCTCCCATGCCTGTGCTACCGATGGCTGTAGAGTGGCCTGGGAGTGTGAGGAGGACTGGGAACATGGTGCTGTGGGTGGAATTTCACAGGGTCTCCGGACAACAGTGCCAGAGGTTCTTCCTTGGCGATCCTGTGAGGAAGCCGAACCAGCTGTGTGTGAACTGGAGGAAGAGGCCCCAACACGAGCTGAAGAGGTGGTAGGTGGTGCTGTACGTTGGCCTAGGTCTTCAGTGTTTCTGTGTAACTCCACCTCGTGCTTGGTCCGCAAATGTTTCCACATATTTGTAGTATTGAGGTTGCTGACATTTTTCCTTCTTTTGACTTTCTGATGACACAGCTTGCATTTGACAAAATCAAATGTCATCTGCAACTGTGTCAAAAAAGGACCACGCACTGCAAGTCTTGGGAGCGCCCGTTTTGCCTTTTGAAAGAGGAATGCTTCTACCGGGTGCCGAAGTGGAGGCTACAAGCAACCAAGTCTGCCCCCTCCCTCTCCCTCCTGTTTTGGCCGTTCGGGTAATCTCTTCCTCATAGCTGCTCCCACCACTTTCCTGTTTCTCACGCCACGATGGGTCAAGGACCTCATCATCTACACTCCCGTCTTCAAACACCTGCTTCTCCTGGTTTGTCTCGCCAGCACCGTACCCACCAGAAAGTGGTAATTGAGTCTCGTCATCATCTGATGCATACTGAGGTGTGCTGACCATAGGCACTGGCCCACCCGCCTCTTCAGATTCAGAGGGACAAAGCAGTTGCGCATCACTGCATACTCCCTCTTCTTCACATTCTTGAATGCTGCTTGGCTGGCCCCCTCTTTCCAAGCCAACAGATTCAGAGAACAGAAGTAGAGACTGTGATGGCTCCTGTCCAGGGCTCTCTGACTGACTAGGCACTTTGGCAGGTGGTGAAGAGACAGATGGTTGCTCTTCATTGCTCTGGCCCTGAGAGGACGTAGAAGTCATTGAAGTCAATGCGTTAGCTGCCATCCATCCGACAACGGCTTCAATTTGTTCCTCCCGCTGCAGTGGGGTACGGCGAGGTCCTACAAAGCTGCGCATAAAGGACTGTTGCCTGCTAAAACTGGGGGATGCTGACTCACTGGTGCCCGCAGCAGGCACAGAATCCCCACGTCCTCTCCCTGCAGAATCCCCACGTCCTCTCCCTGCAGAATCCCCACGTCCTCTCGCTGCTGAAACTCCACGCCCATGTGCCTTACTCCCTGCCTTCTTCATTGCTAGACTGATAACGATAGGCAGAAAAGTACAAAGGGGGGCTTACTGTGCTTATTTCTGAACAGCTGGTAGCAGGTATAAGAAACACTAATTTTATGAAGTGTGTGTGGACTACATTTTATTAGGAGCTAATGTGGCCTACACAACTGTCAAATATAGTGTTTGGTGAACTTTATTTTGTTTTTGGTTTTTAAAAAACTAAAAGGATGTGACCAAAGATTTGAAAGTGATAGTATCACAAACTTTTTGGAGCTATTGCAATGCAGGCAGGTAACCTACAATGCAAAAGATGAGGCTCCCAAAAAATTGGGTAATACTAATCTGGCTGCAGCTGAAGGGCACAAACCAGAAATAAGGCTCCTCTATCTACTCCTATATAGTGTTTGCAACCAACCAATGTAGATGGATACGGATGGATGCACACCAATAGGAGAAAAAAAGGAGCTGCAATAAAAGAAAAATGTGTGAGGCAGTGACGCACGCTGAGCGGCCTACAACCAGACGTAGCTGCAGGACACACTACTCAGCATGAGCTGCACTCACACACAGTCAAAGACCTCTCAGACAGCCATGAACAGTGCAGAGAAGTGGGCACTAGCACTGAAAGGCTGCAGAAAGGCTCCACTGTCTACTCCTATAGTGTTTGCAACCACCGTATATGGATACGGATGGAAGCACACTAGATAGAATTTATGAAAAATAAGCAGCTAGAAAAGTAAAATATGTATGAGGCAGCAGTGACGCACGCGGGGCGGCCTACAACCAGACGTGGCTGAAGGACCCACTACACAGCGTGAGCTGCACTCACACAGCCCTTGCAGACAGCTGTGAACACTGCTGCTAGGCAAAAGAAAGCTACAGTGGTGGTTTATGTAGCCTGGGTAAAGCACAATATTTTTTTGAGAATCGCTATTTCTAACTGTCCCTCACAGTCTTCAACAGCAGCCTGTCCCTAACTGAATTCACAGCAGAGTGAGCAGAAATGGCGGCGGCGGCGGCTTTTAGAGTGCATCATGACATCATATCAGCAGCCAATCACAGCCATGTCAATAGTTAACATGCCTACATGCCTAACAGGATGTGCCCACACTTCTGAGGATTTCCATTGGCTGAATCAAATCGAGCGGGCTCACAGCATTATGGGAACTTCCGATTCCGGTATTCGATATGAAAAAAGTATCGGAACTAAGTATCGGAATTCCGATACAGCGAATATCGGCTGATACCCAATACTTGCGGTATCGGAATGCTCAACACTAGTGAGGTCCATTAGAGACTGGGCAAGGGCATTATAGCTGGAGACGAGCTTCCTATAATACCGCCCAAAAATCACCTTTTTCTTGGTCTTGGGTGAAGGGCATGAAATAATAGCATCACCCTTCCTGATCTCTGGCTTCAGAGTTCTTCCACCCACTCAGTGTCGGAGGTATATTTTCCTGGCTCTATAGTCAAACTAGGTCACTGGATCCATCTGTGCACATGCCCCAGGTGTTCCTCCCAAATGGGACTGAAGATGGCAGTATTGTCCAGGTAAGCAACAGCAAATTCATCTAATCCCTCGAACAGCTGGATGATCACTTGCTGAAAAGTGGCACGAGCATTTTTCATGCCAAGGGGAGAGACAATGGATTCATACAGTCTGCATAGGGTGGTGAAGGTGTACCTCTCCCTTGCCTCCTTGGATAGTACTCCCGACTCAAGTCCATGATTGACAAATAATGGGCATTGGCTAAGCAATCCAGGAACTCATTATGCGTGGTATTGGGTATGCATGGGGAGCTGTAATGGCATTTAGCTTCCTGTAGCCCATGCAGAACCATGCTGTTCCATCTTTCTTTGTAATCAGGACTACAGGTGAGGCCCACGCATTCTTGGATTGTTGGATCATCACCAGACATAGCGTTACATCTATCTCTCTTTTTAACTCTTTTTGCACCACCATGGATACACGGTATGTAGATTGCTGGATTAAGGCGCTATTTACTCTGTCTACCTGGTGGATGGATAGCTATATCTTGATTGATACACCCATGAAAGTGGCCAGGTAGGGCCAGAATACCTCCCGTAGTTTGGACCTCTGGTCCACGGATAGCTGCGGGGTTAAATTCTGCATCTCAATAGACCCCATGTCCCGGGCTCCTGCTAGCAAATCCACAAGGACATCTCTCTCACATTCATCGGGAAAGCTACACTCAGGAAGTGTGCAGGTTTACCTGTCATGATGGGCTGTCATTATGTTGACTTGGAAGACCTTCTGCATCTTTCTGGCATGTTCCATGGTGACCACATAATTCATGTGATTGAAGCGCTGATGCACGACCTTCCCTGAAGCTTGTTCTGAGTCATTCGGACTAGGATCCATGCCTTCTGACCTACATTGTACACCAGCTCACGGGCATTCTAGTTGTACCTCAGCTTCTGGCTGGTCTTGACCTGCACCATATTTTCATGCACCAGCTGTGTCAATGATTGCATTTTGTCAAGGAGCCACCTGACATACTCAATGATGGAAACTTATGGGGTGTTCAGTTCTCCTTTCAAGGATATTCTTACCAGACCAAGAGGCCCCTGGACTCATCTGCCATACAGGAGGTCAAAGGGGAGAAACCCCATTGAAGCTTGTTATCTTTCTGTAAACAAACAGCAGGTGTGGGAGGTACCACTCTCTGTCGCACCCATGGGACTCCACAGCATCTTAAGCATCTGTTTAAGAGTACAATTGAATCATTCACACAAACCATTGGTCTCTGGGTGATGCAAACTTGATTTCTTACAAAGGGCCTGCATTAAATGAGGTATATCAGACTCAGAGATGAGCTTCTCTGCTTGGTCCCTCAACGCCTCTAGACTGGCATCTGAGTGCAGGCCCACCTGGAACTCATAGCTTTAGGCAGCATTTGCAACACTAAGGCCCCAATATTACTGGACCCCTCTGGGACCTGCTCTTGGTCCGGAACTGGTTCTGTAAATATGCTGGATGATGTGGATCCATAAGGTAACACGTTACCTGCATTCTGGTCACTCTGATTGTGGATGAAAGTGGTCATGTATGTAGTTCCCAGTGGATAGCACCACTTTCCCAACACCCTGACAGGCTGTGGGTACCACTTCCCTGTGATAATCATGGGGCAACGAGCACCTGCTATGTCACTGTCCGTTGTGACACTTGTCAGCTGCACTTGACTACCTCCTTTATGGTTTCTGTCATAGATGTAATTGTAAACTCTATAAAGCCATCTCTAAAGTCATAATTATCATAGAGAATATTATAGCAATGCTTGCACTCTATTAACTTTAACTTGAGCAGTGCAGCTGGTACCCCCTTGCTAGAAACAGATAATTAAAGTTGGTTATCTGATTATAGCAGACATGAATTCCAGGCACAGCTTGCTGAAAAATGTGGGAGGCAACAGATTTCTGGCCTGTGGAGATGATCTATGGCCCTTGCATCCCTATGTCACAGAATGGCAGACAAACTGCTATGAGTTCCTTTGTTCCTTTTCCAAATTATGAATATTGCTTTTTCTATGAATAGAAAAGGTCCTATAGCTATGTGAAACATAATTTCAGCGTCATTACAAAGTGGCAAATGTAACGCATTGACTTACATCACTGGAATGTCGCTGCATCAGTCCCAAATTCAAATTTGACAGATGAATGACTATATATGCCATGTTTCCTATCTATAGTAAGTTAAAATCGTAATTGGAAATATGGCATTAATATCTCATGCCTGGGACCTCCAGGTGGGGAGAAATAGTGAAAGTTGTCGATCTCATAATTTTTGGGACTGTAGCCACATGCCATGATCAGCCCCCATGTGAGCTCACCCAGTGGAGGTATGTGGATATGGTTTTTATCCAATAAAAGCATATCTTGAGTTTTTGTCATTGTCATTCCTGGAAGACACAGTTCGCTGTGGTGCTGTACTGTATCCCTAAAAAGAGTATGTCCCTCCATAGGTTAACTTCTTTTCTTGTTATTCCTTTTTATGTTATATGTTTGCATATACTGTATTGCTTTGTCCAATTTGTAATATCTTTGTATATTTTTATAAACAATGCCTACTTTTCTAATTAAATATATCAAATTTAATACCTTCATTCCTCTTGCTCTATAAACTGTAGCTCTAAAGCCATAAGCTACCTGTAACGGGCATCCAATTCACATATAAATATATATATATATATATTCCATGCATTGGAATTGGAGGTGTACCATATTTTTTGGACTATAAGATGCACTTTTTCCCAAAAAAATTTGAGGGGGAAAACAGGGGTGCATCTTATAGTGGGAATGTACGGTACTTACACTTAGCGTAGTGGCAGCAAGAGTTGGGCTATTCTTCTGGTGGTCCTGGTCCGGCACTGCAGGGCGATGATTGTGTGGCTGGTGCGGCGGTGCTCAGTGGTTCTGGTGCTTGGTTGTGCCGGGGACTGCAGCAACATTTTCTGAAAGCCTGGAGCCCCGCACTTCTATTGCCTAGATGCTGTGGTCTCCAGGAAAATGGCCTCCATAGGCCCCGCACATGCACAGACTGAGATCTTATTGCCGAGATCTCAATCTGCGCCTGGGGAATCAATCTGGCCTCCGGGAAAATGGCTGATGGAGGCGGCACATGCGCAGATTGAAGTTTCGGCTCTGAGATCTAATCTTTCGAGATCTCAATCTGTGCATGTGCCGCATCCGGCGGCTATTTTCCTGGATGCCACAGCATCGAGGCAATAGAAGTGTGGGGGCTCTGCGATTTCAGAAAATGTCGCCAGAGCCCCTGGCACCACCAAGCACCAGCATCACCAAGCACCGCCGCACCAGCCGCATAATCATTGCCCTGCAGCATCAGACAACAGAAAATGTCACCGGAGCTCCCCACACCACCGAGGACCGCCGCACCAGCCGAACCAGGCTGGGATGGGAGCGATATCATCGCCCTGCAGCGTCGGACCACCAGAAGAATCACCTGACTCCTGCTGCCACCAGTGCTACCGATCCCCCCGGGTAAGCTGAATTCAGGACTGTAAGATGGGCCCCCTTATACTGCATTAATTTTTTCCCCATTTTCCTTCTGAAAATTTAGGGTGCGTCTTATGGTCTGGGGGGTCTTATAGTCTGAAAAATACAGTATATACCATCTGCTTACTGGGAGTTCCCCAATAACTTGGCTAGTAGTGGAAGAAGCCGTGGCCTCATCCATCACTCGTTTGTCAATTGTGTAATTGTCATGACAAATTGCTAGCAGTGGTGGGATCTGTGTAGTCTCCCTGTTGTTTCCGTGACACTCAGTTTTACAGATTTCTATTTATGTAATATTAATTTAATATAATGTTAATCGGTACATAAACCTTTTAGTCTTCTAGCAATCTTTGCCATTTCCAGATCAGTAAGTAAAATAAAGCAGTTTATGAGGCATTCGGTTGTTAATGGTTCTTTACAATATTATATTTTGGTATTAAAGATTGGGCAGGTATTAAAAAACGGTTATGGGTGAAGTTTTTGTAATTTACCATTGTTACCCTTTAAACATAATTTTTCAAGACCTGTCTGCAGTCTCAGCTCATCATCAAGTCTTGGCAATCATACAATTGCATATTAAAAATAGTCTGCAATTACTTTTCATTTTATAGGAAATTACATAAGATAATCTGACACTGAAGATGGCAAAAGAAAAAAACTGGTAAGACTTTGTCCTCTTTGTTCTTGCCCTTTGGACATTCATTACCATGTCTTGTCAAGTATTTAGATTCATAATTATATCTTGAGCTTTATTAATTTCCATAACACAAACCCTTTAATTTTCTCTACACTAAAGGAGGACTAAATTACTAACTATGTTTTTGCTACATGACAAAATTACATCCCAAATACATTTAACATCACGTCAATATTTACTCTATTTAATTTATTTTGTTTGTAGTAATATGTTTAGTAAATGCTGACTGACGTTTTCCAGCAAAACATAGATACTTATATATAATTTAAATTTAAGAACATTTAGTGAAAGCTATAATGTTAAACAATTTGTGTATTTATATTCAATTGGAAATAATAGACTGATTCACCAAAGATACAAGCACAATATAGCAGGTGAAATAAGTACTGAACATGTCACCAATTTTAATTTTAAGTAACTGTATTTCTATAGGCACTATTGACATGAAATTCTTACCTGATGTCAATTCCAACCGATCCAATCCACACAGGCAAATAAAGCAATCCATAGATGTCAATAAATTAAGTTGAAGATGGAGTAAAAAGTACTCAAAATGTCATATTTAACCAAAATATTATTAGTAAAAACGTTGTCTAGCTTTGCAAAGAAAATTGCTCGTATAGCACCATCTTCTGAAAAATTAGAAAGTTTTGAGTCTTGTAAAACGGAAACTTAATAAAAAAAATAGCTAAAAAATTTCAGATTTTTTTCACCATCAAAGTTTAAAAAAAAAATAGATAAGTTTGGTACCTCGAGAAGCATACTGATGAGGAGTTATTTGTATCAAACAATATATGCTGTAAGAGCAATTCCCAAAAAATGTTATAATTGTTTTTTTTTTTTGTAATTTCTCGCACTTGGAATTTTTTTTACTTTTTTCCAGTACTTGATTTGTACTGAATGTTGTCATTCAAAAGTAAAACTCATCCTACTGTCACAGGGATACCGCAAGGTCAGATGATCTCAGCGTCTGGTAACACTTACATCTGCGGTACTTAGAACGGCTTCACCATCTTATTAGCAGTCCTGACTCTCTTGGCTCTCATGCTGCAAGAGTTAAAATGTTTAGTTAGACTTCTGGAGTTCTCCATCTTGGGTTATATCAGCTGTTTTGAGTTTGTTACTCCCTGAAGGTATAAGAACCCTCCTCCTTGCTTCTGACCTTGCCATTGATAGTTATCACTGCCTGTTTTGGAGATGAAGGAGAGAGTTCAGTGTTTGAAGTAGGCGGTTGGAGTTTTTCAGGAGATTTCTGGGTGGAGTTGGTTTGCATATTTATCATTGTCCTCTCCCATTTGGTTTATTTCTTCCTATTCCTCAATTGTTTCCCACTTTGTTGTTTTGCAAGTGTATTTGTATGAGTGTAGTTTTCTTTTATCCCTGTTTACCACTATATGTCTGTGTGTATATACACTGCTCAAAAAAATTAAGGGAACGCTCATACAACAGAATATAACCACAAGTAAATCAAACTTCTGTGAAATCAAACTGTCCACTTAGGAAGCAATACTGATTGACAATCAATTTCACATGTTGTTGTGCAAATGGAATAGACAACAGATGGAAATTATTGGCAATTATCAAGACAAGCTCAATAAAGGAGTGGTTGTGCAGGTGGGGACCACAGACCACATCTCAGTACCAATGCTTTCTGGCTTATGTTTTGGTCACTTTCGAATGTTAGTTGTGCTTTCACACTCGTGGTAGCATGAGACGGACTCTACAACCCACATAAGTGGCTCAGGTAGTGCAGCTCATCCAGGATGGCACATCAAGGCGAGCTGTGGCAAGAAGTTTTGCTGTGTCTGTCAGTGTAGTGTCCAGAGGCTGGAGGCACTACAAGGAGACAGGCAAGTACACCAGGAGATGTGGAGGGGGCCGTAGGAGGTCAACAACCCAGCAGCAGGACCGCTACCTCTTCCTTTGTGCAAGGAGGAACAGGAGAAGCACTGCCAGAGCCCTGCAAAATGACCTCCAGCAGGCCACAAATGTGCATGTGCCTGCACAGTTAGAAACCGACTCCATGAGGATTGTCTGAGGGCCCGATGTCCACAGATGGGGGTTGTGCTTACAGCCCAACACCATGCAGGATGCTTGGCATTTGCCACAGAACTCCAGGATTGGCAAATTCGCCACTGGTGCCCTGTGCTCTTCACAGACGAAAGTAGGTTCACACTGCGCACATGTGACAGATGTGACAGAGTCTGGAGATGCCGTGGAGAGTGATCTGCTGCCTGCAACATACTTCAGCATGACTGGTTTGGCAGTGGGTCAGTAATGGTGTGGGGTGGCATTTCTTTGGAGGGCCGCACAGCCCTCCATGTGCTCGCCAGAGGTAGCCTGACTGCCATTAGGTACCAAGATGAGATCCTCAGACCCTTTGTGAGATCATATGTTGGTGCGGTTGGCCCTGGGTTCCTCCTAATGCAGGACAATGCCAGACCTCATGTGGCTGGAGTGTGTCAGCAGTTCCAGCAAGACAAAGGCATTGAAGCTATGGACTGGCCCACCTATTCCCCAGAGCAGAATCCGATTGAGCACATCTGGGACATTATGTCTCGCTCCATTCACCAACGTCACGTTGCACCACAGACTGTCCAGGAGTTGGCGGATGCTTTAGTCCAGATCTGGGAGGGGATCCCTCAGGATACCATTCACTGCTTCATCAGGAGCATGCCCAGGCGTTGTACAGTAGGGAGGTCATACAGGCACGTGGAGGCCACACACAATACTGAGCATCTTTTCCTTGTCATGAGGCATTTACACTGAAGTTGGATCAGCCTGTAATTTGATTTTCCACTTTGATTTTGAGTATCATTCCAAGTTCAGACCTCCATGGGATATTCATTTTGATTTACATTGATAATTGTTATGTTTTATTCTTCTGAACACATTCCACTATGCAATGAATAAAAATTTGCAACTGGAATATTTCATTCAGAGATATCTAGGATGTGTTATTTTAGTGTTCCTTTTATTTTTTTTGAGTAGTGTACAGTTGTGGCCAAAAGTATTGACACCCCTGCATTCTGTCAGATAATACTCAGTTTCTTCCTGATAATGATTGCAAACACAAATTCTTTGGTATTATTATCTTCATTTAATTTGTCTTAAATGAAAAAAACACAAAAAAGAATTGTCGTAAAGCCAAATTGGATATAATTCCACACCAAACATAAAAAAGAGGGTGGACAAAAGTATTGGCACTGTTCAAAAAATCATGTGATGTTTCTCTAATTTGTGTAATTAACAGCACCTGTAACTTACCTGTGGCACCTAACAGGTGTTGGCAATAACTAAATCACACTTGCAGCCAGTTGACATGGATTAAAGTTGACTCAAACTCTGTCCTGTGTCCTTGTGTGTACCACATTGAGCATGGAGAAAAGAAAGAAGACCAAAGAACTGTCTGTGGACTTGAGAAATCAACTTGTGAGGAAGCATGAGCAATCTCAAGGCTACAAGTCCATCTCCAAAGACCTGAATGTTCCTGTGTCTACCGTGCACAGTGTCACCAATAAGTTTAAAGCCCATGGCACTGTGGCTAACCTCCCTAGATGTGGACGGAAAAGAAAAATTGACAAGAGATTTCAACGCAAGATTGTGCGGATGTTGGATAAAGAACCTCGACTAACATCCAAACAAGTTCAAACTGCCCTGCAGTCCGAGGGTACAACAGTGTCAACCTGTACTATCCGTCGGCGTCTGAATGAAAAGGAACTGTATGGTAGGAGACCCAGGAAGACCCCACTTTTTACCCCGAGACATAAAAAAGCCAGGCTGGAGTTTGCCAAAACTTACCTGAAAAAGCCTAAAGCGTTTTGGAAGAATGTTCTCTGGTCAGATGAGACAAAAGTAGAGCTTTTTGGGCAAAGGCATCAACATAGAGTTTACAGGAGAAAAAAGAGGCATTCAAAGAAAAGAACATGGTCACTACAGTCAAACATATAAAACCAGAGTGTTTTTTCCTCCAGCACACTAACTGCTGAGAGGGTTAACCCATTCATGACCAAGTCTATTTTGACCTTAATGACCAGGCCATTTCTTGCAATTCTGACTAAATAACATTTCCCACATGTCTACTTTACATTAGCACAATTTTTGAAGCAAAATTTTTTTTTGTTAGGAAGTTATAAGGGTTAAAAGTTGACCAGCGATTTCACATTTTTACAACAAAATTTACAAAACCATTTTTTTAGTGACCACCTCACATTTGAAGTCACTTTGAGGGGTCTATATGGCAGAAAATACCCAAAAGTGACACCATTCTAAAAACTGCACCCCTCAAGCTACTCAAAACTACATTCAAGAAGATTATTAACCCTTCAGGTGTTTCACAGGAACTAAAGCAACATGGAAAGAAAAAAATGACATTTTAATTTTTCCAACAAAAATTTTCTTTTAGCATCAATTTTTTGATTTTCACATGGGCAACAGGATAACATGGATCCTATATTTGTTGGCCAATTTCTCCTGAGTACACCAATACCTCAGATGTGGTCAGAAACCACTGTTTGGGCGCACGGCAGGGATCAGAAGGGAAAGAGCGCCATTTGACTTTTTGAATGGAAAATATGCTGGAATATTTAGCGGTTGCCATGTCGCGTTTGGAGAGCCCCTGTGTGCCTAAACATTGAAGCGCTCCCACAAGAGACCCCATTTTGGAAACTAGACCCCCCAAGGAACTTATCTAGATGCATAATGATCACTTTGAACCCCCAGGTGCTTCACAAATTGATCTGTAAAAAAAGTACTTTTTTTCACAAAAATTTTCTTTTAGCCTCAGTTTTTTCATTTTCACATGGGCAACAGGAGAAAATGGATCCTAAAATTTGTTGAGCAATTTCTCCTAAGTACACCGATACCTCATATGTGGTCATAAACCACTTTTTGGGCGTACGGCAGGGTCTGGAAGGGAAGGAGCGCCATTTGACTTTTTGAATGGAAAATTAGCTCCAATCATTATCGGACACCATGTCGCTTTTGGAGAGCCCCTGTGCACCTAAACATTGGAGCTCCCCCACAAGTGACCCCATTTTGGAAACTAGACCCCTTATGGAACTTATCTAGATGTGTAGTGAGCACTTTGAACCCCCAAGTGCTTCACAAAAGTTTATAACACAGAGCAGTGAAAATAAAAAAATATTTTTTTTCCTCAAAAATTATTTTTTAGCACGCTATTTTTAATTTTCACAAGGCTAACAGGAGAAATTGGATCACAAAAGTTGTTGTCCAGTTTGCCCTGAGTACACTGGTACCCCATATGTGGGGGAGAACCACTGTTTGGGCGCATCGTAGGGCTCAGAAGGGAAGGAGCGCCATTTGACTTTTTGAAATGCAAATTACTTCTAATCGTTAGTGGACACCATGTCGTGTTTGGAGAGCCCCTGTGTACCTAAACATTGGAGCTCCCCCACAAATGACCCCATTTTGTAAACTAGACCCCCTAAGGAACTTATCTAGATGCATAGTGAGCACTTTGAACCCCAAAGTGCTTCACAAAAGTTTATAACGCAAAACCGTGAAAATAAAAAATATTTTTTTTCCTCAAAAAATTATTTTTTAGTGCGCAATTTTTTATTTTCACAAGGGTACCAGGATAAATTGGACCCCGAAAGTTGTTGTCCAGTTTGTCCTGAGTATGCTGGTACCCCATATGTGGGTGGGGACCACTGTTTGTGTACACGTCGGGGCTCGGAAGGGAAGTAGTGACATTATGAAATGCTGACTTTGATGGAATGGTCTGCGGGCATCATGTTACATTTGCAGAGCCCCTGATGTACCTAAACTGTGGAACCCCCCACAAGTGACCCCATTTTGGAAACTAGACCCCCCAAGGAACTTATCTAGATGTGTGGTGAGCACCTTGAACCCCCAAGTGCTTCACAGAAGTTTATAACGCAGAGCAGTGAAAATAAAAAATAATTTTTTTCTTCAAAAAAATGATTTTTAGCCAGCAATTTTTTTTTCACAAGGGTACCATGATAAATTGGACCCCAAAAGATGTTGTCCAGTTTGTCCTGAGTACGCTGGTACCCCATATACGGGGGGAACCACTGTTTGGACACACGTAAGGGCTTGGAATGGAAGTAGTGATGTTTTGAAATGCAGACTTTGATGGAATGGTCTGAGGTTGTCGTTACGTTTGCAGAGCCCCTGATGTGCCTAAACAATAGAAACCCCCCACAAGTGACCCCATTTTGGAAACTAGACCCCCCAAAGGAACTTATCTAGATGCCTGGTGAGCACTCTGAACCCCCAAGTGCTTCACAGAAGTTTATAATGCAGAGACATGAAAATAAAAAAAAAAAATTCCACAAAAATAATATTTTAGCTCCCAATTTTTTATTTTCCCAAGGGTACCAGGAGGAATTAGACCCCCAAAGTTGTTGTGCAATTTTTCCTGAGTATGCTGATACCCCATATGTTGGGGTAAACTACTGTTTGGGCACACGTCGGAGCTTGGAAGGAAGCGACATTTGACTTTTTGAACGCAAAATTGGCTGGAATCAATGGTTGCACCATGTCGCGTTTGGAGACCCCTGTGATGTGCCTAAACAGTGGAAACCCCTCAATTCTAACTTCAACCCTAACCCCAACACACCCCTAACCACAGCCCTAACTCCAACACATCCCTAATAGGGATGGGCGAATCCTGAAATACTCGGAATCGCTAGACTGTAACGAGTCCGAGTCGGAAACTCGCTATTCGTTGCAAGTCTAGCGAGTCCAATGTTAATGAATGGGGATGCGAGTATTGCCTGTGCTGGGGGAGAGAGAGAGAGAGAGACCTAAGACTCCTATTTTTTTTTTTTTCAGAGTTTAGTACAAGCAATTCTAGTTTCTTAGCGATTTTGTGTCAGCAAGGGGACACAAAATCGCTAAGACTCCTATTTTTTTTTTTTTCAGAGTTTAATACAAGCAATTCTAGTTTCTTAGCGATTTTGTGTCAGCAGGGGGAAACAAAATCGCTAAGAAACTAGGATTGCTTGTATTAAACTCTGAAAAAACTAGGATTGCCATTGATTTGTATTGGACTCGTTACTGTGCGAGTAATCGCTTGGAAACTCGCAGAGTACCGACTCCTGCGAGTCCCCTACTACTCGCAGAGTAACGAGTCCTAACGAGTAGATTCGCCCATCCCTAATCCCTAACCCTAATCCCAACCCTAGCCATAACCCTAACCCCAACACACCCCTAACCCTAATCCCAACCCTAACCATAACCCTAACCACAAGCCTAACCCTAATTCCAACCCTAACCCTAATTCTAACCCTAACCCTAATTCTAACTCTAATTCCAACCCTAACCCTAATTCCAACCCTAACCCTAATTCTAACTCTAATTCCAACCCTAACCCTAATTCCAACCCTAACCCTATTTCCAATCCTAACCCTAACCCTCGTTCCAACCCTAACCCTCTTTCCAACCTTAACCCTCGTTCCAACCCTAACCCTAACCCTCTTTCCATCCATAACCCTAATGGAAACATAAAAATAAAAATAATTTCTTTATTTTATTAGTTGTTCCTGGCTATGGGGGTGATAAATGGGGGGTTTATTTACTTTTCATTCTATTTTGATCACTGTGAGAGTTTATCACAGTGATCAAAATGAATGAAAGGAAATTGCAGCATTTCCAATATGGCGGCGCCCATGGTCCAAGACCGCGGGACACCGGGAGCCATAGCGGCACTCGGTAAGTACCGGGGGTGGGAGGGGGGCGATCGGAAGGCAGGGGGAGCGGAGGGAAGGCGGGGGGGCAGATGATGACATTGGCGGCACATCGCTGCTGTCATTCACATCGCCGCTGTCATTCAGTGGCGGGGGGCAGATCACCCCCGTTAACCGGTGGGGGGGTCGGATCGGTGTCATCAGCCATGCCCGATGCTACAGCAGCATCGGACATGGCTGGATTGTAATATTTCATCAATTTTCATTGATGAAATATTACTATCGCTCTGATTGGCTGTTTCACTTTTAACAGCCAATCAGAGTGATCGTAGTCATGTGGGGGTGAAGCCACAACCCCGTGGTGAAGTGCAAAGCCACCTGTATCTGCGGGTCGGGTGACCTTTCAGTGACCTAGGTCACCCGACCCGCAGGGGGGCTTTAAAGTCATGACGCCACATAGGCGTTACTGGTCAGATTGGTACCAGCTTTCATGACGCCTATGTGGCGTCATTGGTCATGAAGGGGTTAATAGGAATGTATGTTATGGGCTGGTTTTAGTGGACCTTCATAGAGCGGGTGGGCAGAGGTCCACCGTATCTCCACATGCAGAGTCCTGCCAAGACCTGTGTGAGGTCAAAGTCATGTGACCATTACATAGGTGATAAATATCTGGCCATGAGATTCAATGTGTTTTGTATTGGAAGAGCAGGAACTCCCACATAGCTCTTGGAGGAGTTAAAGGACTGTGTGGGATTACTGCAGGTGAACCCTGCAGGCAATGGACACATAAGGGCTGTGTTTTTGCTTGTTTTACCGCTATGCCAGTAAGGCTCTGTTTATTTTGCTGAACCCTGCCAAGTTTTATGCTATCCACAATAAATCAGCAGGTGATTCTCTACCTGAACAGTTTCTGTGTCTACCTGAGGAAGCAGTCAAGTGGGTCAACCCCTTGCACTATATACACATGTGGTCAAAATTGTTGGTACCCCTCGTTTAATGACAGAAAAACCCACAATGGTCACAGAAATAATTTGAATCTGACAAAAGTAATAATAAATAAAAAATCTATGAAAATGAATAAATGAAAGTGAGACGTTGCTTTTCAGCCATGCTTCCACAGAATTAAAAAAAAAAAAACTCATGAAATAGGCCTGGACAGAAATGATGGTACTCCTGAAATAATGTGACAAAAAGGACATGTTAAATCAATGTGTGTCCACTAATTAATAGCACAGGTGTCTACAATCTTGGAATCAGTGAGTGGGCCTGTGTAGAGGGCTTCAGATACTCACTGTGCTGTTTGGTGACATGGTTTGTATCACATTCAACATGGACCAGAGGAAGTGAAGGAAAGAGTTGTCTCAGTAGATTAAAAAGAAAATTATAGACAAACATGTTAAAGGTAAAAGTTACAAGACCATTTTCAAGCAGCTTGAAGTTAATGTGACTACAGTTGCACATATTATTCAGAAATTTAAGCTCCATGGGACTGTAGCCAATCTCCCTGAAAGTGGCCGTAGGATGAAAGTTGATGATAAATCAAAGAGATGGATAATACGAATGGTAACAAAAGAAGGCAGAAAAGCTTCTAAACAGATTAAAGGTGAACTTCAAGCTCAAGGAGCATCAGTGTCAGATCACACCATATATCGATGTATGAGCCAAAGTGGACTTCATGGGAGACAACCAAGGAGGACACCATTGTTGAAAAAAATCATAAAATAGCCAGACTGGAATTTGCCAAACTACATGTTTACAAGCCACAAAAAGCTTCTGGGAGAATGTCCTATGGACAGATGAGACAATAAGGGAACTTTTTGGCAAGGCACATCAGCTCTATCTTCACAGACGGAAAGATGAAGCACATCAAGAAAAGAACACTGTCCCTTCTGTGGAACATGGATGGAGGAGACTCTGTTATGTCCTAGGGCTGCTTGGCTGCATCTGGCACAGAGTGTCTGGAATCTGTGCAGGGTACAATGAAATCTCAAGACTATCAAGGGATTCTAGAGAAAAATGTGCTGCCCAGTGTCAGAAAGCTTAATCTCAGTCACGGGTCATGGGTCCTGCAACAGGATAATGAACCAAAACACACAGGTAAAGACACTCAAGAATTGCTAAGAGGAAAACATTGGACTATTCTGAAGTGGCCTTCTATGAGCTCTGACCTAAATCCTATTGAGCATCTTTGGAAAGAGCTGAAACATGCCATCTGGAAAAGTCAACCTTCAAACACGAGACAACTGGAGCAGTTTGCTCCTGAGGAGTGGGCCAAAATACCTGTAAAGAAGTGCAGAAGTTTCATTAACAGTTACAGGATTGCAGTGATTGCCTCAAAAGGTTATAAAACTAATTATATTAAGGATACCATCATTTTTGTCCAGGCCTATTTCATGAGTTTTATTTTTTTTAAAAATCTGTGGAAGCATGGATAAAAAGCAATGTCTGACTTTCATTTGTTCATTTTCATGGAGATGACCAATTAGGACACCATTGTTGAAAAGAAAATCATAAAAAACAGACTGGAATTTGGCAAACTAAATGTTGACAACCCATAAAGTTTCTGGAAGAATGTCCTATGCACAGATGAGACAAAAATGGAACTTTTTGGCAAGCCACATCAGCTCTATGTTCACAGATGGAAAAATGAAGCACATCAAGAAAAGAAGAAAAGAACACTGTCCCTATTGTGAAACATGGAAGAGGCTCTGTTATGTTCTATGGCTGCTTTGCTGCTTCGGGCACAGGGTGTATAGAATCTGTGCAGGGTACAATGAAGTCTCAAGACTATCAAGGGATTCTAGAGAGAAATGTGCTGCCCAGTGTCAGAAAGCTTTGTCTCAGTCTCAGGTCATGGTCTTGCAACAGGATAATGACCCAAAACACAGCAAAAAACACGCAAGAATGGCTAAGAGGAAAACATTGGACTGCTCTGAAGTGGCCTTCTAGGAGCCATGACCTAAATCCTATTAAGATTTATGAAATACATCACACTCTCTAATGATTCATAATGCAAAATAATGAATTTTACTCATAGGACATTATATATAGGCGTAAACATTATAGTAGTCCGGTGGCTCTGGCTGATGGGATGATGTGGGATATTAGAGGTAGTACTCTGGTGGCTCTGGCTGACAGGATTATGTGGGGTTTTAGTGGTAGTAGTCCGGTAGCTCTGACGGAATGATGTGGGATATTAGGGGTAGTAGTCTGGCGGCTCTGGCTGATGGGATGATGTGGGATATTAGGGGTAGTAGTCCGGCGGCTGTGATGGTATGATGTGGGATATTAGTGGTAGTTGTCTGGTAGCTCTGGCTGATGGGATGATGTGGGATATTAGGGGTAGTAATCATGATCTTCCAGGAGCACAAGCTGCTGGCTGGCTTTCACAGAAGAATTGCCATGACAAGTATGGCTGTCAGTGAAACCCATTGATACCTCGTGATCATGTCACTAGCACCGAATGGTGTGTGATATGACGCGCTCCCCTGGCAGGGCTTGATAAATGCTGCTGTTAGACATTGACACCAGCATTTAACATGTTAACAGCCATGGGCTCTGCTCCTCTCTACTCGCTGCTGTTAGAGGCAGATAATGGCTGAATAATTCAGCCATCATTTGTCGGTAAAGATATAGGCTCAGCTTACTAGCCTGCATCAGCCAGGGACCCGACATATGATATAACTGTATGTCATATGTTGGAAAGGGGGTAATTTTACCTCTTGATACTTTTTACAAAGTCCAGTGATGTTTTGGTTAATCTTTAAAAAAATCTTTATTAGTAAAATAGTGTTCTTCCATCAGATGGGAAATGTGATAAAAGTCTATTACAGGGCCTCTCTTTTTTTTAATAATCTGATCTATAATCCCCCTTGAACAACTTTCTAAATAATTATCCACTCCAGTATAAATTGGGTGTCATCATTAGTTATTGACGTAATATTTTTTCACTAGTTTTTTACTTCTTTATTTCCGTTTTTTTTCTTTTTTTATGGAGTTCTTCATTGAAACTTTAATTTTTATTTGCTTTATCACTGCTCTAATGTTTTGCAATACACCTGCATTGCAATGCATTAGCCCTGTCAGTTTTGCATTGACAGAATGCCTTTTAGGGCCTGTTAGGGCTGGCAGACTCAGAGGTCAAAACATTTTTAGAAATGTAAATTAGCTATGTGACGGCTCATAAACAAAAAACTAATTTTAAAAGTTACTGTATATACTCGAGTATAAGCCAACCCAATTATAAGCTGACCCCCCTAATCTTGCCACAAAAAAACTGGGAAAACGTATTGACTCGAGTATAAGCCTAGGGTGGAAAATGCAGCAGCTTCTGGTGAATTTAAAAAATAAAAATAGAAACCAATAAAAGTAAAATTAATTGAGACATCCGTAGGTTAAATGTTTTTGAATATCCATATTGAATCAGGAGCCCCACATAAAGCTCCATACAGTTCATGATAGCCCCATAAGATGCTCCATACAAAATACACCCCATATAATGCTGCACCAAGGTTAATAATGGCCCCATAAGATGCTACAGAGAATAATATGCCCCATATGCTGCTCCTTAAAGGTTATGGCCCCATAAGATGTTCCATAAATTATACCCCCATAAGATGCTCCATAGATTATGCCCCCATATGCTGCCCCCATAAGATGCTCCATAGATCATGCCCCCATAAGATGCTCCATAGATTATGCCCCCATATGCAGCCCCCATAAGATGCTCCATAGATTACGCCCCTATATGCTGCCTCCATAAGATGCTCCATAGATTATGCCCCAATATGCTGCCCCTATAACATGCTCCATATATTATGCCCCCATATGCTGCCTCCATAAGATGCTCCATAGATTATGCCCCCATATGCTGCCCCCATAAAATGCTCCATAGATTATGCCCCATGTGCTGCCGCTGCTGCTGCATTTAAAAATAAAAAAAATTACATACTCACCTCTCCATCGCTGGGGGCCAGGTGCCGGTGTCACTGCTGGCACCTGAGATATTCACCTGTCCGGGGTCCATCGCTGCTTGCTGCTGTCTGGCACATCTGTCAGTGACGTTCAGACTGCAGGGGGCGCGGCGCACACTAAACACATCACCGTGCCCTCTGCTGTCTGAATGTCACTGACAGATGATGTGCCAGACAGCAGCAAGCAGCGATGGACCCCGGACAGGTGAATATCGCTATACTTACCCATCCTGGCGCGGTCTCTGCAGCCCTGTTTTCCCACGGTCTCCCTTCCTGCCTTCAGAGGTCACATGGTACCGCTCAATAAACTCATGAGTATGCACATATTCATGAGTTTAATGAGCGGTACCATGTGACCGCTGAAGGAAGGAAGGGAGATCGCGGAGAAGCTGGGGGCTGCAGAGACCGCGCCAGAACGAGTAAGTATGACCTGACACCGCCGCCGCCCCCCCTCCCCCTCAGACCCCCTGGTGTATGTGACTTGAATATAAGCCGAGAGGGGGACTTTCAGCCCAAAAAAATGGGCTGAAAATCTTGGCTTGTATTTGAGTATATATGGTACTTTATTTTCCAATTATTAAAAACCATGAAACATCTAGAAAAAAACAGGCAACTAAATGCTGATCAAATTCTGTCACAATCAAACACATTTGAAAAAATATGTAATAAAGCCTCGGCACAGGGTAGGGGATAGGTAATCTGTATATCCCTATAAATCACCCCTACCTAACAGCAGAGGTTGACACCCTCTTGGAAAGCAAATGGCACCCCCGCTCCACGGTGGCTGCCCCTACTCACTTTATTAAATCCTATTCTCAGGATGACCGATAAAGAGGAACAAAAAAAAAACTTAATGGCTAGGGTGCCGGGTTCATTAATTAAGGCAGTCCAGATTTAAACCAAAAGAGGGGGTACAACCAGTAGCCGAAAGAAAAAATTACTTAATGGGAAATGAACAGGAGGGAAAATCTAAGAATCCCTATTTAGCAATGTCCCTGCCTAACAGCAAAGCTTTTTCACTCCGCATTAGCTGTCCCTTAATGACCCTTATGATACCACCCTAACTCCAAAATCACAATCTAAGGGGATAGGACAGGGCCTTTAGGACAAAATAGATTTAAGGACTGCTGACCAAAACCCTGCAAAGCCCAGAAAGCAAACAAAACAAACAACAGTGTTAAAGCAAATGGGGAATAGTAGGTGAGCCGGACATTATCAATATTCACTGATACATAAATAGTGACCCACTCATAATGTTGTAATAATAGATACAAAGATTAGCAACTTCAAAGGTCTGTATTTGATTCTTATCACATCCGCTCCCATATGAACAAACAAATATCACCACAACTCATATTGCTTACTATCCTCATATTCCACTATACCCAAGAGAAAAATAGATCAGCCAATATGTAACAGATTAAAGAAAACTTAGCTCAATGCTGATTAAGTCTCGTCTCGCCTCGACGCGTTTTCCTCCCATAATAGGAGTTCCTCAGGAAGCCCATGATACCGTAATATGCTCCCTCAGAGCATCAGAAGAAGCGCCTGGTTGCAGGTGTCAATAGGTGTATAGTTACTAACAGTTATTTATAGTCACCCTGCAATCCAGCCCAGATTGCAGGGTAAAGGGTCATATCATTATCACCTAATACATGTCTCCACAATCAGTATTGCGCCTGCTCTGTATTGTAAACCCTAGAGGTACCTCACCTAGGTTTTTCCATTTCCTGTTACTAATCCCTGCTGGCTAAAGGAGCCACCTCTACTGTGCCTGCATTAGATTTTGGGTGCGCGTTCCCAGGATGTAGTGCGCATGCCCGAACCGGAGCAAGGAGCCACCGTGTCAAGGATGTACCGGGCATGCCCGGATACGCATTCTCAGGATATACTGTGCATGCACGGACCAAAATCAGGAGCCATCCCTCCTGTGCCTGCGTTAACCATCCGGGTGCGCATTCCCGAATTATACCGTGCATGCACTGACCATTACTGGAAATATTCTCATCCTTTTCCGGGTTATGTCCGGACATAAATTTGATAAAAACATCATAATGATATCCACTCCCCTCCACCATATAGGTGAAGTAAAAGGATTATACTACAATAGGCGCAGCCAAACTTTGCAATAATGAATGGATCCCTATCACCACAAAAGACAACGAAAGTGCTCATCGCGCATGCGCATGGAAGACCACACGTCATATCAGTGCATTTAACCCCAGAGGTACCTAAATGGCAGGTATCACCCCAGGGATGCACAAAGTCTCCACATTCCAAATGCTGCACATTCCTTCCCGTCACACCAATAGGAAAATACCCAGAGAATACCAAACCAACCAAAATAGCCCATATCACACCTCCCGGTGTAAAATTTTAATAGAAAGAGTAAATACATCCTAGGCTATGTTTACATTCTGGCTACAGGTTTTTGAATCAAATCATAACCACAATGCAGATATCACATATATCTCAAGGTGACCTTTTTAACTCTTTAATACTTTAAGGTCTATTCCCACCTATAAGGGGTTCTCTCCCCAACATATGATATCCGGCTATATCAAATGTCCACACCATGACACCCTATTAACGGTACAATGCAACAAAAAATAATAATCATTAGGGTCCAGACGATATTTAACCCATAAATTCCAACAGATCATCTCCTAGATCTATGAAAGGTCAAATGGCTTCTCTGTATTTGTAAAAATAGAGGCAAAAAAGTTTTTAGACATATATCATGTCAGGTTATCTTCAGATGAAACACCCATACGTTAGTCAATCATTAAGGCCCCTAGGAGCCAAGGATTCCATTTTAAAGATCCATCGTGTCTCTTTTTGTAAAATTAACTTTTCCCAGTCGCCCTGTCTCCCATTTTGTTTGACTACCTCCAGAACACAAAAGGAAAGAACATCTCCATTTCTCCCATGTTCGTCCCACACATGACGGGCCACAGGGGTATCTCTCTCATTTCTTATGTCTCCCAAATGCTCATTTATTCTCCTCCTGAACTCCCTTTTGGTTTTACCTATATAATTTTTTGGACAGGAGCAAGTTGCCATATATCCCACTCCAACAGTTTTGCAATTTGCAAAATCCCTAACAAAAAACTTTTTTCCATTAGATGCACTTGTAAAGCTTTTTCCTGGCACCACACACCTACAAAATGAGCAGTTTCCACTTTTAAAGGTACCACAGATCTTCCTATCTGGCCACGTACCCTCCTGTTTAGCTCTTTTGTAGTGGCTATGTACAAGTCTGTCTCTAATGGAGCGGCCTTTATGAAACATGATCTCTGGTTTTCTAGAGACCATACTTGACAATTCCGCATCAGCCTGCAAAATACTCCAATGCTTATTGAGAATTCTAAATACCTGATCCACTTGGTTGTCATAGGTCTCTATTACTCTCACAGTATTGCTACCCTCCACTGGAGTATTTGGTTGCAGCAATGTCTGTATCTCTTTCCCTAAGGTATTTCTAAAGGCAGGGTTCAAGACATAATCAGGATACCCTCACTCCCTAAATCTCTTTCTGAGCTCATACGCTTGCCTTCTGAAGGTCTCTGTATTCGTGCAATTTCTCCTAATTCTGAGGTATTGACCCCGAGGAATACCCTTCTTGAGAGGGACAGGATGACAACTGTCCCATCTCAAGAGGGCATTCGTAGCTGTGGGCTTTCGGTATACATTCGTTACCAAGACTCTTTGAGCATCTTTCATGATCTTTACATCAAGGAAGGGCAGTTCTTTATCACTACTTTCAGAAGTAAATCTTAAACCAATGGAGTTCACATTCAGTTCTCGTACAAATTTTTCAAAATCCTCCTTTGACCCCACCCATATGACAAATATGTCATCTATATACCGGTACCAGTCTGCCACTTTGCTCACCCACCATTCTTCAGCATCGGTAAAGACCATTGTTTCCTCCCACCAGTCCAGGAGGAGATTTGCATAAGAAGGCGCCCAAGAGCAACCCACTGCGGTTTCCCTGAGCTGGTGGAAGTACTTACCGTCAAATGTAAAATAGTTGTGGGTCAAAACAAAATTCATCAACTCATGTACCAACATATTATGACTCTGGAAATAAACAGCCTATGTTCCCAGATAAAAATTCAAGGCTGTCAGGCCCATTTTGTGCGGGATACTACTATAAAGGGCTTCAATGTCTATAGAACCCAAAAGAGCTTCCTTTTCAACAGTAATGCCATCAATTTTAAGTAATAAATCAGACATATCCCGTACATATGATGGTAAGGCCGTAACAAAAGGATGTAACACCTTATCCAGGTAAATCCCAAAATTTTGACTCAAGGAGCCAACCCCAGATACTATAGGTCGTCCACGTAAGGGGATCAACCCCTTATGGACCTTGGGAAGGGCATAAAAAGTTGGTATTACAGGGCAGACTGGAACCATACATTTGTACTCATTGGCAGAGATTATTCTATCATTGAGGCCTCTATCCAAGATGACCATCAAAGCCTCAATGAATTCATCCGTAGGATTTTTATCAGGCCTTCCATATATGTCCTTGTCATCCAGAATCCTTTTACACATATCCATATATCTTTTGTGGTCAGGGATGAATAGATTGCCCCCTTTATCTGATGGCTTGATTATGATGTCAGCATTTCTTTCCAAGCCATCCAATGCTTCCAACTCACCCCTACTCAGCTTGGGTACAACATGGGGGTTATTACCATGAAGCTTTTTCAAGTCATCCTTGACCACTTTCATAAAAATCTCAATATTGGTATAATCACCAGGAGGAGGCATCTTTTTTCTTTTTAACTTAACATCTGTGTGTGGACCAAGGCCACAATCTCTTTCATTTTCCTCCAACAAATCCACAAGGACATTAACCCCTTCTAGTTCATCCTCAGAAATCCCTATTCTCAGTCACTGTTCTCTATCATTCTGAGAGAAGAAATTTTCCATTTTAATTTCCGATTGAAGAGATTAATGTCCTTAACCCATGAAAACAAATCAAAACATGTAGTCAGGACAAGTAATAGTCCTTTACTTAGAACTCCAATCTCCCCTGGTGAAAGGACATGTTCACTCAAGTTAATGATCTGATTATCACCCATATTTCCTAATTCTGTTTTCTCAGATCGTAGCCCAAAGGGGCTCTTTGATCCAAAAAAGAGGAGGTAGAGGAGGGTGCAGAGGAAGAAGCTACTAGGCATGAGGATCCTGAGGCATGCTCCCCCATTGTGGGGCCTGAATAAATCTGGACTGCCTTATTTAATGAACCAGGTACCCTAGCCATTAAGTTTTTTTTTTGTTCCTCTTTATCGGTCATCCTGAGAATAGAATTTAATAGGGTGAGTAGAGACAGCTACCGTGGAGCGGGGGCGCCATTCGCGTTCCAAGAGGGTGTCAACCTCCGCTGTTAGGTAGGGGTGATTTATAGGGCCCTACAGGGATATACAGATTACCTATCCCCGACCCTGTGCCAAGGCTTTATTACATATTTTTTCAAATGTGTTGGATTGTGACAGAATTTGATCAGCATTTAGTTGCCTGTTTTTTTCTAGATGTTTCATGGTTTTTAATAATTGGAAAATAAAGTATCTTTTAAAATTAGTTTTTTGCTTATGAGCAGACTCAGAGGTCAGTATCTGACCTTTGGTTGCCATGACTACCATCGATGATAAAAGCATGGGGGTGCTTTGAAGTTAGAGAAGAGGTCCCTTTCCACTCTGAACCTTAAAAATAGCTCAGTTATCAGTTGAGTTGATTGTGTGGTCACTAGAGTTGAGCGATACCGTCCGATACTTCAAAGTATCGGATCGGAATGGATCGGCCGATCTTTAAAAAAAGTATCGGTATCGCCGATTCCGATACCGGAAGTCCCATTCAAGTCTATGGGACTTCCGGTATCGGAATAAGAAAAACCCTGTTTTTGCCTTGTACAGCCTCTCTGGGGTCTGTACGGGCCTTTTGGGGGGCTGTGCCGGCCTGCCAGGGGGTCTGTGCAGGCTCCGGTGGTCTGTGCCGGCCTGCCGGTGCTCTGTGCAGGCTCCGGTGGGCTGTGCCGGCCTGCCGGTGGGCTGTGCCGGCCTGCCGGGGGGCTGTGCAGGCTCCGGGGGGCTGTGCCGGCCTGCCGGGGGGCTGTGCCGGCCTGCCGGTGGTCTGTGCAGGCTCCGGGGGGCTGTGCCGGCCTGCCGGGGGGCTGTGCCGGCCTGCCGGGGGGCTGTGCCGGCCTGCCGGTGGTCTGTGCAGGCTTCGGGGGTCTGTGCAGGCATCGTCCGATGGGACTACAAGTCCCATCGGGCGATGCCTGCTACCATGACAGTGATTGACACATTAGCCAATGATGGGACAGTAGTAGTCCCATCATCCGGCTAATGTGTTGAATGTAAAAAAAAAAAAAAAAAAATTACATGCTACATAAATGCTACATACATACAACATGCATACTACATACATGCTACATTCATACTACATACTACATACATGCTACATTCATACTACATGCAACATACATACTACATATATACTACATACATACTACATGCATGCTACATACA
Organism: Dendrobates tinctorius; assembly: GCF_039654945.1. Lineage (NCBI taxonomy): Eukaryota > Metazoa > Chordata > Amphibia > Anura > Dendrobatidae > Dendrobates > Dendrobates tinctorius. The sequence goes on along the minus strand of NW_027361692.1, from coordinate 2,379,794 downwards.
TACTGCATGCTACATACATACTACATGCTACATACATACCACATATATACTACATACATACTACATGCATGCTACATACATACCACATACATACTACATACATACTACATACATACTACATGCATGCTACATGCATGCTACATGCTACATACATAACACATATATACTACATGCATGCTACATACATACTACATGCTACATACTACATATATACTACATGCATGCTACATACATACTACATGCTACATACATACTACATATATACTACATGCATGCTACATACATACTACATGCTACATACATACTACATATATACTACATGCATGCTACATACTACATGCTACATACATACTACATATATACTACATGCATGCTACATACATACTACATACATACTACATGCATGCTACATACATACTACATGCTACATACATACCACATACATACTACATATATACTACATGCATGCTACATACATACTGCATGCTACATGCATGCTACATACATACTACATGCTACATACATACCACATATATACTACATACATACAATACATTCATACAATACATACATAGACATACAGTACATATAACATAGAGTAACATACTTACCAATACTTGTCACATTGTTCCCCAAAGCCATTGTCTTTTCCGGAATAAATATTAACATAACAAACCACAAAAATACTCACCCACGATCCGAAGCAGTCCACGAGTGTGTCCCACGACGATCTTGGGTAGAGAACTGCAGCATCAGCTGATGCTGCCGTTCTCTACGGGCTGTAGGAATCCAATGACGGAAGGTAGGTATCCTTCCGCACTGTATTCCTCCGCCACTTAAAAAAAAAAAAGTCCCTAGTCTCACTTTATGCCATTGCTGTGTGGGAATTTCCCACGCAGCAATGGCATAAAGTGAGACTAGGGACTTTTTTTTTTTTTAAGTGGCGGAGGAATACAGTGCGGAAGGATACCTACCTTCCGTCATTGGATTCCTGCAGCCCGTAGAGAATGGCAGCATCATCTGATGCTGCAGTTCTCTACCCAAGACCGTCGTGGGACACACTCGTGGACTGCTTCGGATCGTGGGTGAGTATTTTTGTGGTTTGTTATGTTAATATTTATTCCGGAAAAGACAATGGCTTCGGGGAACAATGTGACAAGTATTGGTAAGTATGTTACTCTATGTTATATGTACTGTATGTCTATGTATGTATTGTATGAATGTATTGTATGTATGTAGTATATATGTGGTATGTATGTAGCATGTAGTATGTATGTAGTATGTATGTAGCATGCATGTAGCATGCAGTATGTATGTAGCATGCATGTAGTATATATGTAGTATGTATGTAGCATGCATGTAGTATATATGTAGTATGTATGTAGCATGTAGCATGTATGTAGTATGTATGTAGCATGTAGCATGTATGTAGTATATATGTGGTATGTATGTAGCATGTAGTATGTATGTAGTATGTATGTAGTATGCATGTAGCATGCAGTATGTATGTAGCATGCATGTAGTATATATGTAGTATGTATGTAGCATGCATGTAGTATATATGTAGTATGTATGTAGCATGTAGCATGTATGTAGTATGTATGTAGTATGTATATAGCATGTAGCATGTATGTAGTATATATGTGGTATGTATGTAGCATGTAGTATGTATGTAGTATGTATGTAGTATGCATGTAGCATGCAGTATGTATGTAGCATGCATGTAGTATATATGTAGTATGTATGTAGCATGCATGTAGTATATATGTAGTATGTATGTAGCATGTAGCATGTATGTAGTATATATGTAGTATGTATGTAGCATGTAGTATGTATGTAGCATGTATGTAGTATGTATGTAGCATGCATGTAGCATGCATGTAGTATGTATGTAGTATGTATGTAGTATGTATGTAGCATGCAGTATGTAGCATGTATGTAGTATGTATGTAGTATATATGTAGTATGTATGTAGCATGTAGTATGTATGTAGCATGTAGTATGTATGTAGCATGTAGTATGTATGTAGCATGTAGTATGTATGTAGCATGCATGTAGTATATATGTAGTATGTATGTAGCATGTAGTATGTATGTAGCATGCATGTAGTATATATGTAGTATGTATGTAGCATGTAGTATGTATGTAGCATGCATGTAGTATGTATGTAGTATTTTTTTTTTTTTTTTAACATTTAACACATTAGCCGGATGATGGGACTACTACTGTCCCATCATTGGCTAATGTGTCAATCACTGTCATGGTAGCAGGCATCGCCAGATGGGACTTGTAGTCCCATCGGACGATGCTTGCACAGACCCCCGGACATCAGCACAGCCCCCCGGCAGGCCGGCACAGCCCCCCGGCAGGCCGGTACAGACCCCCACAGGGTGCACAGACCACCGGCAGGCCGGCACAGCCCCCCGGCAGGCCGGTACAGACCCCCACAGGGTGCACAGACCACCGGCAGGCCGGCACAGCCCCCCGGCAGGCCGGTACAGACCCCGGGCAGTCCACACAGCCCCCGGCAGGCCGGCAGAGACCCCCGGAAGGCCCGAAATGGCGGCGCATCATGATGCGCACACACCGCGCATCATGATGACGTCAGGCTGTCAATCAACTTTGAACTTCCGATTCCGATGCCGAATTCCGATATTGAAAAAATATCGGAAGTCGGTATCGGAATTCCGATACAGCAAGTATCGGCCGATACCCGATACTTGCGGTATCGGAATGCTCAACACTAGTGGTCACTTCTCATGTGCCCACATAATCTCCAAGACATAGCAGTATGTCCTTTTGTGGAAATGCACTGCAAAATACGATGCACTAGTGGTTTTACACTGGATTTGTCATAAGAGTGGCTACTAACAAACCCAGCTCTGCTACTCTTTTGGGGTTCACTGCATTACTCCATGATTCTGCTTCCTAACTCAGCTGTACTGTTCCATGCTGCTCCAGGAGTTGACCAGCACATCCAGGTGCGCTGTATCATGCAGATGCACGTACTGTTCAACATATCCAGCTTTGATGTTGCACATGCCACCGTAAAATTACAAATCTGTTACAAATTTTTACAATAATAAGATTTAACTAATTTTTTTTAAAAAATATCCTGAGTTATGGAAATACCCTGTATGTCATGACACTACTGTTTGGGCATGCAGAAAAGCTTAGAAGGAAAAAAGCATCATTTGGCTTTTGAAGTGCAGATTTTGAAACCTCCAAAAAGTGAACCCATATCAGAAAATCCACTTATTTAAGCATTGATCTAAAGGTGTAGTGAGACTTTAACTGCATACATCTTCATCTTCGTAATTCTTTCATTGATATGCCATTTCAGCAAAAATGCCACTTAAGTCTTTTTATTCCTGTTATCAGTAGGGGTTCTGAACCCCGATTAATAATGATTTTGCAGCATGTCCTAGTCAGTTGGTGCAAATCGATTCGTGACCAATGGACTGAGTCCTGCAAATCAATTTGCACTAACTTTAGCCATCATATTTTTTGGCTTTTTAAAATGCGAATACTACGTAGATGATAAAGATTATTTTTCTGCCATAAACCAATATTAATTTATATACGGATCATGAATATTCTGCATATTATTCTTTAAGTACACAATACAATACACGATTTTAGGAACACTTTGTGCTAGAGCATTCTCACATCATATTTTCAAAGTAAATTCATTTGCTTGAGGTGTTAAGTATTTGTAAGAATTGTTTTTGAAGTGGAAAAATAATAATCAGGATGGTTTCAATACTTTGTGAAAAATTAAACAAAAAGGTTATTTTTTTCAGCAGAAACCCTGAATCACTAAATACATGGGGATTATATTTATAATGGTGCAGTATGTTCATAATCCCTCTTCTTGAGCAGGTGTATGATAAATGTATTATGTGCATCATTCCATTCATTAACCAATTATACTATACGCTAAGAGATGTAATGACTTTGTACAGTATGCTAATGGGAAAATAAACACAAAGCACAGATACTGAAATCAGGAAACTGTTTCAAAGCTGCCACCATCTGATGTACTTGTCGACTATATTTCTAAATAATTACAGTATAAATACTAAACTGTGTAATAGCATTTTTTGTATGAAAAAGATTCAATATAAATATAAATAACATACAAAAATTGCATTTACCTGTACTGTAGCTATAGTGAACTCAGGTAATTGCTGTGTTAAATCTGTATGTCCTGGGTGAAGGCAGCTGCAGCAGTACAAGTAAGGTCAGACAACATGGAGGAGATTGACAAGCAGCTAGTCTAGGCCAATATCCAGCAGCAGCAACAATGGCAACAGCAGCAGCAGGGTCAGCAGGAGACCAACAAACTCCTGATGCAACAGTTTTAGCTGCAGCAACAGTTACAGCAACAGCGATTGGCAGTCTTAACTTGACCAACAGAGCCAAGGTAGAAGACATCTTCCCCAAGTGATGAGACCCAGATGAGGAAGATGGTAAGAGGTGCATTGCAGAAAATGACTCTGGGTGATGACATTGAGACATTGCTGACTATGTCTGAGAGCACAAAGAAGTTCCCTCCAAAACAGTGGGCAGCTGTTCTGGTGCCCTCTCTGACTGGGGAATCGTAGAAGGCGTACTTTGACCTGGCTCTTCAGTACACCAAACAGTATGGCAAACTGAAGGATGAGATATTACCTCATCTGGGCGTAACCTCTTCTTTATCAGGTGTACGATAACTGTATTATGTGCATCATTCCATTCATTAACCAATTATATTATTCGCTACCTCATGTGGGTGTAACCTTGGCAGTCAGGGCACAAAGGGTGTAACAGTGCAACTATCACAGTGATGAGCTTCCCTGGACTAAGATATTTGACCTCCAGCACCTAGTACATAAACTCACTGCCAAGGTCAGTTCAATGCTGGGTTGCCATTGGAGATTCCTAGAATGCCAATAACCTAGCAAGCCTGGTGGAGAGATAATAGGCAATCGAGAGTGCCCAGCAAAGCCTTGGGGCATTAACATCACTTTACTGAGGTTCCAAAGGTGGGTTGACACTCAAAAGAAGGGGACTAAGTTACACATATATAGCACAAAATGGGTGATTTTTGCTGCTAGAAGTGATTATATCAGATCATGTTACTGTATTACGCAGTTTATGCAATTCTGACCATAAGAAATTGGCCGATTTTTTGCCTCTTAATAGATGTTTCAGGTTTTTGCACTTACATTTTATAGCTTTAATTGATTGTACATTAATAAAATTTGTCAGATTATAGGTGTGCACATGACTTTTGTATTTCTTTTTCTTTTCTGTGTTTTACTATTGATACATGATGGAGCACCCTGTGGTCATAAATAGGCTGACTGACATTTTTATTGATACTATTTGCAAGTAGAACAGAGTAGTGATGGAACGGAACATAGACTCGCTGTCAAGGTCGGTTCAGTGCTGGGTTGCCCAGGGAGATTTACAGAAGGAGCTTCCCCATGAAACTCCTCATTTACCACAGAAACATCTGGCATCATATGATATCACACGAGGTGGGCAGGAACCTGCAGAAAAATGGGTCTTCATAATTTCTTTTGTCTATTCGGAGCTGAGTCGCATAGGGTTTGGGGGCTCAATTATATCAGCCATAAAAACATTGTACTCTTCTCCCTCAGTGAATGTCTTCATAAAGGATACTCTCTAAGATGATTTGCAGAGGCAGGGGTGCCCTCTATCTCCCTTAATTTTAATATTGTCCATAGAACCACTAGCTCAAAGCAACTAGAAAAAAACATAAGATCAAGGTGGATCAGGTGACGGGTTATTCCCACTGTATCCCTGTATGCTGATAATGCTATTCTAACTCTTGATGATCCCAAAACTTTGCTGGAAGAAGCGATGAAAATATTCAAGATGTTTGTCTCCCTCTCCTTTTATAAGATTAATGAAGGAAAATCTCAAATCCCCTCTAGCAATATACCAGAAAACATGTTAACACATTTGCAGAAGCAGTTCACATTAGATAGGCTATCTGTTTTGACTGCCAATCAAGGAATACATCTAGCCCCCTCCATTGATTCCCTATATAAGGACAACTTTCCTCCACTCCTGCCAGTCATCGAGTCAGATTTAGCACAGTTCTCCAAGCATGAAATCTCTTGGGTAGGTAGAATAGCGACATTCCTAATGTTTTCTGTTCCAAAACTCCTTTATCTGTTTAGTACTGTTCCTATCCCTTTCCCCTGATAGGCAGAGTCCAACAGCTGTTGAATTCATTTGGAAGGGGAAAAAAACACACCCTGTAAACAAGATACTATGGAGAGCTAAAAAAAAGTGGGGGGTTTAAGTCTTCTGGATCTGCAGATATCTACATAGCTTCTCAGGTTGATCAAATTAAATTCTGGTGGAGGGTAGACATACAGTATCTAGTCATTGGATACAAATTGAATCACATTTTACGCATTCAAAAAGTCTGAAAGCCCTTCTTTGTTCTTCTGGAATAGTTCCTAAAAAGTCATATAATCCTTTACTCCTCATATCCCTCCATTATTTAGCTGGGATCTATTAGATTAAACATGTCCTCCAGCGTCCATCCTATCTATAGCCCTGTTAAGCACTCTGGAAGAACTAATTCCTGACTAAGATTTACACTTTTGGAAATCTCTTAGAATCACATTGCTAAAGACCCTCTTAACAGGAAACTCCCTGGTGTCCTTCTACTGTCTCAGACTTAAGTTAGAAACCCCAATCAGGGAATTCTATAACTAACTGCGAATAAGACATTTTTTGCAAGGGACACCCCTACCACATGATAAAGCAAGTGTGATTCAAATACCTTTATGAAAACCACTGTTTCTGTCTTAGGGAAAAGAGTTGAATAAGTCATAAATGAGCTCTGTTTGGTCTAACACCATAACATTTTCGACTTGTACACTCTCATGTGTAGCTTACTAAGCTTACTATGAAGCTTCCATAAAAAACATTTTATCTTGGTATTACCCCCCCCCGGTAAAGCTAATTCACATGTTCCTGAACACCTATCATCTCTGCAACGGGGTTGTGGATACAGGGGTACACTTTTTGCATATCCTGTAGTAGTGTCCGGTTATTTCTAATTTCTAGGTCTCTGTGTTCCAGCTAATTTCAAACGTTTTACACACTAAAATTAAGTGTGTCCCTTCATTAGCATTGATAGTTCTGGGTATTCATATAGTGCCTGCAAAGGTAAGGGTGATAACCGCATATGCACTTCTGACCCACAAAATGGGTATCACTAAAATGTGGAAAAGTCCCAATATCCCTTGCTAGGAGGATGTTATTTGTTCTATTAATAAAACATGTTCATGTGAGAAGATAATAGCTTACAAGAACAATCTGGTTCAGGTCTTCATATCTGACTGGAAACCCTGGCTTCAATACCTAAAGAACACATCTCAGGATTAAAACTTGAGTATACTGTAGAGACATAAACTAAATATATTTGTTTGTAACATTAACCCCTTTACCCCGTTAATGATAAGGCCAATTTTTACAATTATGACCACTGTCAATTTATGTTGTAATAACTCTGGAACACTTCAACACATCCCAGTGATTCTGAGATATTGTACTTCATGATTGTGACAAAATTTATTTGATATGACTTCCGTCTATTTGTGAAAAACATTGAAATTTGGTGAAAATTTTCACATTTTTAAAACTTTGAATTTTAATGCCCTAACAGAGATATGTCACAAAAAATACTTAATATGTAACATTTTCCTTATGTCTACTTTACACCAGCATGATTTTGGAACCAAATTTTTTTTTTGTTAGGAAGTTATAAGGGTTAAAATTTGACCAGCGATTTCTCATTTTTACCACAAAATTTTGAAAACTATTTTTTAAGAGACCACATGACATTTGAAGTCACTTTGAGGGGTTTGTAAAAAGGATGCCATTGTTAAAGAGACGCATTCCACAGCAGCAATGACTAAAATTACAGTTATTAAAGGTATAACTCTCCCTGCACCTCTATTGAAGTCCGATATTAACTATTAAAGCCAACTCGACTATTAATAAATAATATCCACTTAATAATGTCTCAATGTTGTCTTTTCCTTATAGAGACAAAACAGTGTATCAATAAATGGTATTTATTACACACACAAGCCTACAGTCTAACACATACGTATATATTTATACCCACGCTGGCGACTATAAATATATATGCCAAAATTGAAAGAAGCGGATGGCACTCACCGATAAAAAAGCTTCTCCATTCCAATGCTTTAAAACATCGGTGTTGGGAGGATGGGAGCAGGAGTGAAAAAGACGACAGCCGTTTCGCGCTGCAGTGGTGCTTCTACTGGTCACCTCACCAAAATATAGCAGACAAAAGAACATATCATGAGTAGGATAAAAAAGATGAAAAAAATAAACTTAGAAACATGATTTTTTTCAAAGAGCAACAAATAAAATGTTAAGAGAGGACGTGTGCGTGTGGCGTTGTGGGAGGATTAAGCTCCCGAAAAAAATGAAAATAATATGACACAGGACAATTTTTTTAGGCCAGGATCACACATGCGAGAAACTTGGACAAGTCTCTCATCTTAATACCTGGCACTGACACCGGCACTCAGAAGCGGAAAATGCGGCTGCCTAGAAATACATGCAGCCGCATTCTCCGATCCGAGTGCCGGTGGCAGTGCCGGATAATAAGATGCAAAACTCGTCATGTGTGCTCCCGGCCTTAATCATAGTAACTACCACAGAATGAGCATGATTTATTAAAAGAGGGTCTAAAGTTTGCCCCTACAAGTTACTTCAATACATTTTATGCATTCATAGGTGTGAAAAAGTTCATGCGCAATATGGCTATGAAAAACATTTTATCAAAAAGAATGTAGAACAGAATAAACCAAGAATAGTATTTACTGATAATGAATTTGAATTTGCATAGAAGGTTAAAATGTAGACCCTCTTTAAATCAGATAAATGATTATTCAAAAGCTTTTAATGCATTATAGAACTTAGTCACTAGGGATATTCATAAAATATAGGTACATAAATACTATAGTAATCTAACAAAAGCAGAATAGTACTCCATTAAAAAGTTACAAAATAACCCTGACATAGATATCCTCCCCTTAGAGGTGCCTTTGGCATCATGAACTATGAATGTTATCACATAGGAGCATGAAAATTATTGGAGGACACAAAAACATATCAGAAACTGAAGCATGTAAAAATATTTTAGAAGATCTGGTAAACCAAGGAAGAAATCTGTACATGCTTGCTACTCAAAAGTTTAAGTATTTACACACATGCTATTCTTCAATAGCAGGCTTTTACCACGTGCCAAAAATACATAAAAACCAGACCACTCCATCAGGTCAGCCTATTATATCTGATATATATTGACACATCAAACTAACGTAATATTTGGATCACCTCTTACAGGAGTACTATACTTATCAGCCTATCTAAGGATTACTATTGCAGATTTTAAAATTCGTGGAGTGGAAATCACACTATCATGTCTACAATGGATATTTCAACACTCTACACATTTATTGAGAGTCAGAAATTTTCTGAAGAAAAATTCAGTTTGCAATAAGTATGAGAGATACCAAAGCAAATGCTTACTTAGGAATTAAAGATAAAGATGTTGAGAATTTCCGATTCCTACTTTGATGCAGCTAATTTCTTTAGTAATGGAGCATGTTTCCATTTCTCAGTGCATGGTTGTGATCATGTATATTGTTTCAATGATGATGTGAACAGAAGTGATGTCCTTCCTGTACCAAAAAGTAAGTGATTTGTACCAAAAAGTAAGTGATTTGTGGTGATCAAAACATGCAAAGTAATACATTTGTGTTCTTTAATGAGTTTATCAATGCCTAATGAGAATATAGCCAGTTGTGGAATATGAATAATCCTACTGCCAGTAATATCATAGATAAGTGTCTCTAGCTCTTTCCATAGGTTACATATCATGCTACATTTCCAAAACAAGTGCTCTGGATTCTCATTATGGCCACAATCTCTGTAGATAGGTAGGACTGAGAAGGAAAAATTGCACTTAATCTTGACGGGGTCAAGTACCAACAGGTATGCAGTTTGTAATTTGTCTCATGTAAAGTAACACATGTGTTGGATTTGCATGTAATCAATAAAGCTTTTTCCCACTCAACAGGCTCAAATCTTGTCCTAAGATCTTTTTCCCAATTTTTGCTATTGGTAGTTTTAACTAAGTAAATATTGTTATTAAAATACTTATCTATGTTACTAATCTACCAGATTGGGGCATTGTGGGGTTCCTTGAGTAGGGAGTAGATCAGTTTTGGTATCGGAGTTTTTTGAAAATTTTCCTTTTTATTGAAATAATTTAGGTATCGCTTTATATCGAGATATATTAAAATGTCAAAGCAATTTACAAATTACAGTCAAAGTAATCAGTATTATTTAATAAACCAGTAAAAATTAAGAAAGGAGTATAATAAAAGTGCTCGCGGGCAGAGTCCTCTCTCCTCCTGTACCGTCGTGACTTGTATTGTTTAAGATTACTGTACTTGTATGTATTATGTATACCCCTCCTCACATGTAAATCACCATGGAATAAATGGTGCTATTATAATAAATAATAATAATAGTAAATTGCAACTAATGATCGTCTATTGATCATCTGTCAGTCTTGGGCAGGTCTTTATTTTTTTGTATAAAAGTAGGAAGACGTGCAGCAATGATTTTCTAGAAAAGTTGGAAAAATATTTTGACTTTCATAAATACTTTGCTACAAGAAAAATATGCTTTATCTACCAGCCATATTGTTTGTGTCACATCAAATATCTGTGGTTTTACTCAAACACTATGTCCCAACTGTATCATGTCTTGTTATTTCTATTAATACTGTTAGGTTGCAAGTGTGCAACATATGTGGAAGGTGACAAACAATTAATTAATGTAAACTGCCATCTGTTTCAACCCTGAAACAACGCTGAACTGTTGTCATGCCGTTCTTGTTAGCATAACATCTGTCAGACTGTGAATCAGCATCAGAGTAGAATTAGTGGTCATAGCGGATATATCAAATAATACATAACTTATTGTCATTATTTTTGAAAGCAGGTCATTTTGGGGCTAGTAGACTTTTATAGTCCAAATGACCAACTTCATTGACTTTTTTTATTTCCTTAATATTTTCTTTATTTATAATATGTTTTTCTTACTTATTCTCCATATTGAATTTTATTGCTACCATACTAATATTGAGACCCAAAATACATTGCACTCATATATCCCTTCAGTTTATAAAATCAAATTGAAATGTAATTGTAGATACAGCTACGAGATTTATTTTAGTTTATCAAGTCAATTTCATTTTGATCAATTTTATTTGTAAAGACGCAGCCTGAGTGATCTTGAATGTTTCGGGTCTTTGAAAACTAGAAAACAAGCCAGCTGGACCAATAAGAATGTAAAAAGAATTCCTAGGTAAGTAGGAACATGTACACAGAGCAAAATGTGACAGGAGACCACAGTGTAGGTGTGGTGTGTGTGGTTGTCAAATTCGACTTTTAAAACATGGTATGCAAAAACAGACATGCCCAGTTATTTTTTTTCATTTATTCAACATATTTGAAGCACCATCCCAAAAATTACACAATAAGAAGTGATAGTTAGATACGCATCCAAAAAGCCAGAACATTCAAACTGTAATAGTAAGGCAATGTACAGATGTAAAATTTGACTGGTAAAACAGGTGTATAAATACATAAAGAGAAATTCCACCTGCAGCAAATTACTGATCAATCACACTTTAGTCTGTCACTTCAACTGGCACCTCTAATATTGCTGTCTCTCCCTACCAATGGAATTTCTGTATTATTAACAGGCTAGCACAACCATCTTATTCACTGCTACAGTTATTCAACATAACACTGTCTCCAGTATTTATCTAATATTTTCGGTCTTTTTCTTCCTGTGTGGGCAACACGGTGGCTCGGTGTTTAGCACTGCAGCCTTGCAGCGCTTGGGTCCTGGGTTCAAATCCCACCAAGGACAACATCTGCAAGGAGTTTCTATGTTCTCCCTGTGTTTGAGTGGGTTTCCTCCGGGTACTCCAGTTTCCTCCCACATTCCAAAGACATACGGATAAGGAATGTAGATTGTGAGCCCCATCGGGGAGAGTGATGATAATGTGTGCAAACTGTAAAGCGCTGCGGAAAATGTTAGCACTATATAAATATTATTATTCCTGTCTCCATTGCACAGCTATGAGCTCTGACAATCTCTCGCTATCCTAAGACCACACTAAAATGGTTGCTACATTCTCTACCTAGACTTTTATACAGGCTGTGATAGCCACTTCTGTTTGGCTGTGCTATTCCATGTAATGTTTTTGTTGTAAAGCTGTATGGAAAAGCCAGGGCAGTTTCATCTGAGGCTATGTCAGATTTTTGTGACCTATGCAATGTTCTGCAGTGTGGAAAAAGAGAGTTGGCTCTTTTATGACCAAACTGTTAGAATTCACAGGCACCTGTAAATTTCATAATATTCGAGTTGAATTTGATTCAATCATTTCTAGGATACAAAGAGGTGAAAACTTTGCAAAGATATTTAAAAAAGTATTAGGAAATCATCTCAGTTCTGGCAGTAGTATAAAGCAAACTATGCCAAAAACAATTATGAGTGTGTAAAAAAATGCAAAAAATATCCTTTATAGTAAGGAAACTCTACTACTATGTATAAGCAATGCAAAATAATTAAGTCATGGCTAGACTACTAAACACAAATCAAAGCATAAAATAAAGGGAAAGATAACATGATGGGGCCAAGGTCTGTTGACATGTTGCAAATAACTTTTTCATTACTATAAAGCTGCGTTTACATGTTTAGTGTTTGGTCTTTATGTGTAAGCCAAGATCAGGAGTGAAACAATTAGAGAAGTATAATAGAAACACGTCACCATTTCTGCACTTATCACCCACTCCTGGTTTTGGCTTACAAATACTGATGTGAAATAGTGAGCAAATACTGAACGTGTGGACATGGCCTAAAATTGCTAATGCATAGAGAGTTTAGGTGAGAAGAAAATTAATGAAATACACATCCAATAATCCTATTCTTACAAAAGTGTAGATGTAAAAGAAATCCAAAATGTAAAAAAAGTTGATCATCAAATGTAAACTATAATGCACAAGAATAATCTCTCTAAAATAAACAGTTGGATTATGTTATATACTTAGCTTCCTACGTAAACTTAAACTGAAGGAGGTAAAGTAGAATGAAACCTTCTAGAATCACATAGAGCAATCCGTAATACCCAAGGAGGCAGCAGGTGCACCAAAATAATTTCTGATGCACGTTTCGTATTGGCTTCTTCAGAAACTAAGATAAATGTGCATTTATGTTTGTCTGTTTTCTTGAAAGGACTAAATTTCTTAGCTGCAGCATATGTGTCTGTTTTATCTAATGAAAAAGGAAGCACACTCTAGCACCAAAGCATGCAAACATGAAATATGAAAAGTGAATTGCATTACTGCATTAGAAATATGAAAAATTGAGAAAGCTTAGCACATAAAATGGCCAATTTATGTGTACCTGGAAGCCACATTAAGGTGTTTCTCGTTTCTCAGGACCCTAACCTAATGCCAATCCTCACTTAGTGCTTCCTTTTTTTGTTTGAGTGTATATGAGTTGGTGAACCTAGGTTAAGCACCTGGTCACACTTAGTTTATGCTTGGATGTGACGGTCAGTTTTTTTAAATTTGTTTTATCTAATGGTCTAAATATCTGCACAACTAACAAATCCACTGGGTCCATTAAGTTTTGATATGAGTCCCAATTTTTCAGAAAACGATAGAAACAACTAACAAGCTTTGCTTGAAATTTGTGAGATTATATATTCAAGAGTCAAGTGAAAACATATTTGCTGGTGTCCTACCTTCCACAGAAAATACCCTCCCCACCTCCCAGTTCTGCTTTGTAGTTGTTTTCCAAGAGTGTACTGAAAGATGTCAAGGCTTTATTTATCCATGTGTGGAGCCCCATCAAAGAGGGTATAAACAGCATTGTAGCATGGTGTGCTCAGTGGTTAGCACTTCAGCCTTGCAATGCTGGGTTCAAATCCCACCAAGGACAACATCTGCAAGGAGTTTGTATGTTCTCCCCATATTTTTCACTAGCTGAAAAAGTGGTCAATTTTATTATTATTATTTATTATTATTATAGCGCCATTTATTCCATGGCGCTTTTCATGCGAAATGGGGTATGCATAATAAAAACGAGTAAAGTAATCTTAAGCAATACAAGCCATGACTGGTACAGGAGGAGAGAAGATCCTGCCCACGAGGGCTCACAATCTACAACATTATGGTAATATCATGTAAAAGTTATTTTGCAGAAGTGGAGCATTAGTTGAATGATAAGAACCTTATCAAGTATTGAGCTCAGATCCCACTTACTCATATAAAGAATGGTTCCATTACCTATTAAGAAAAGCTCTAAAGGAAGCTTCCTGAGGAATCATTGTGAAACGTGTGATGAAGGGTGAGGTGGAGGACTAGCAGTGCATTTTGATTCTATGGGTTTGTTAATCCTTTTATTATTCTTACATTGATATGACACCTCATATATGAACTTTGTATACTTTTAGGTGATTTATTCTTGGTATTCTAACATTCATTATAGTTGGAACTCTATATCCTTATGAATAAGTACTGCATGTTTTTATTGTTCAATTGCAATTTATTTGTTGTATTTATATATTCACATTTTTGCACTCTGCACTTTATTTAATTACGTTATTTACAGATAGGGTATCAAGAACAAATCACCTTTAGATAATTATCAAGGCTTATAGGCTCTATTATATGATTCATTATTTTGTCTGGGTCACTCTTTAGTATATATTTGCATCATTTCTCTACCTTAATTTATTTTATCTTGTCTGTTTTGTCTTGTAAGGTTTTAATTTGTGTTGTCTACAGTGATGAGCAAACACTAAAATGCTTGGGTACTCGTTACTCGAGTCAAGTAAATTATAATGCTTGGGTGCTTGACTTGAGTAATGAGTATAATGGGAAACTGGAGCATTTTTCTGGCATCCCCTCCCTGGAGGTCTGGATGTGGTCTAAAAATTGTTGAAAATGATGGAAACAGTGCTGATATTGCATGGGAGCAGCATGGAGAAGATCCCGGGAAGCATCTCCGTATCCTAGGTCAGTGCTGAGAACAATGTTGTCAGAGTATTACGGCACTTTTATGGACTGACAATAAAACATACAAAACCGAAGATAACATTTTTACAGTAACATCCATTTTAAGAAACATTCTTTCCAGTATAATAAATTGTATATAAGGCCAAATAAATAAGAGAAAAAAAAGTTCTTCCACACTTTGTGCTATACTCACGTGCAGTGTTTTTGTTGCTTTCTTTCACACTTGCAATGGTGAAAAAAACATTCAACAGGAAATTTAATTTTGTCATTTTAATACCTTATCTGGCCATGTCACATGTGAAACATGATCAAACACATTCGAGCCAATCAGCCAGCCATCACTATTTGTAGAGCGCCATCAGGTGGCCCTTTCTATTGTTAGAGGGCCAGCAGGTGTCTTGTGGACAGATGAAACCAAGATAGAGCTTTTAGTAAAGCACATAATTTTACCATCCACTGTAAATGAAATGAGGCCTGCAAACAGAAGAACATAGTAGTTACAGTCAAATATGGTGGAGGTTCAAGAATATTTTCCAAAGCATGAAATGTGAAGGTTCCAAATGAATTTTGGGTCACAATATAGTTCCTGTGGTGAGAGAGCTGGGTTTGCACCATTGTAGATCATGTGTCTTCCAGCAGGAAAATGACCCAAAACATACTTTAAGAAGCACCCAGAAATACATGGAAACAAAGCACTGGAGAGTTCAGAAGCGGCAATTCCAGCTCCCGTCATGTAAAGTCTCCCACCACTACCTCTTACATACAGATGCTCAAGAGAAACTGTAAATGGACATATTAAATCAGTTAATTTTGCTTGATTTCATGAATTTCTGAGTACAGAACACCGTAAAAACATGAAGCGGTCAGTGAGTGCACGGAAACAACCAGCAGAAAGACTTAGAATTTATAAGGCAATAATCCCTGACTAGATGCATGTCATACACTATTCTTACTGCCACACCTCACCATAGATGAATTGCAGATAAGAGTGACACTATTATAACAGAATAGAATCTATTTGAATTTGCTTTGAAAAAAGCAATTAGTTTAATGTAGCAGCATCAAGGACTGTTATTTCATCAATCCTGGTGGGGAATATAGTGGAGCATCTTGCATCTATTCTACCTGAAATGGAGGACACCAAGATCTTCTGTACTTACTGTACAAACTCTCCTGTCACAGCTGTGAAGTCCTGTATGCAGTGTGAGAACTCATTATGTGACAACCACCTGACAGCCCACAACTAGGCACTAGATCATAGAGTAATAGAACCCATTGGATGTTTTGGTTTGAAAAATGTTTCCTTCAGCTAGAAGGTGGATCCACAGAAAAGCATTTTTTCCCATTACTAAGGAGTGTGTCCCCTACACTAGTAAAGCGTATGCATGACATGCATGGGATGCCAAAAATTAGAAGGAGGCACTCCAATACTCCTTTAAATAGATGTAGTAGAGGGCCTCATAAAACATTTTTTGCCATTATTAAAAAGTGGGTATCCTAGACTGGTAATACCCATGCTCTAAGTGCATAGGCTGAAAAACTTTTACCCTTTTACCCCTGAGGGGTATACATATTTATAAAAGAATGTTTGAGGTAAGCCTCTAAAAATTGTCAATTTGGCCATCATAAACACCCTTAAAATTTATAGCAAGAGTAGCATGATCACTCTGTTGATATGGTGGTGGAGGAGGAGAAGGAGGGCCACACAAAAAAGATGAAATCCTGAAGCTTGTACCCACGTTTGGATGGGAAGTGATGCATGGAAATAGACCAGAAAAAGACAAGCAGAAAAATACTGAATTTAAGTTTATGTTTTGCTGCTGTCATCCAGTGCTGTAAAGAAGTCTGGCCCAATCCAGGCCTTGTTCATTTTGATAAGGGTCAACCTGTCAACATTTATAAGTTGACAGGCTGATGTGCCTATCAGTTATAATACCCCCGGCGGTACCAAAAGCCTGCTCTGACAAAATGCTAGAGACAGGCTAGGCCAGGACCTCCAAGGCATAGAGAGACAGTTTGTCACACTCGCATCTTGGCTGATTGGCGCGAGCTGGGGTTTGTGGCCCCACTGTGCCACAAACCAGACTACCCTGGAAGGGGCGTGACTACGACAGCTACCTTGGTCTTCACTGGAGCCTCTGATGGTGAGGTCAGGTTTCTTTTGTCCGGTCCATTCCTGAAAGCTTGGGGGGAAGACTCTTCAGGAGAGTTGAGCGACTTTTGGTTTTTTAGGGTCGCGTTTCGTTTTGTGAAACCTGACTTTTCCAAAAGTCGGGTCGAGCAAGATCGTCCGATTATAGGGAAAAGTCGGGGTTGTCCTGAAACACGAAACCCAATGTAAGTCAATGGGGAATAAAAGTCGGCAGTGAGAGGAGGACAGGAAACACATCTACAGTGCCCATTTGAATGCCAAAAGCATCAATTCTTCTTACTTAAGCTTGTCAACCTTAATTAACTTCATAATACAAGTTACGCACTGAAAAATGGGGGTTATTTGGCTAAAGTTGTGGGGGGGGCTGGCTCCAGGTTTTCATGTGCCCTGGGTGAAAGAGCGCCCCTTTAACACATACCACAACTCATCATGCTCCGATACGGCAGAGAAATAGCGGTATAGTACAATGAAAAATACTTCACTTTTTACATCTCATGACAAGGCCCATCTATTTCTCCATACAGAATCATTGGTCCCATATAATGTTTGAAACAGTATATGATGAGCTCCACATAATGCTACAGTATATGATGATCCCCATGGATGAAGCTCCACTGTCTTATGGGCCCAAATAATGCTCCAAACATAATGGGCCCCATTTCTAATGCTCTAGTGTATAATGGGCCCTGTAAATGCTGCTCCAGTGTCTGATGTCCACCTTTGGAATGTTCCAGTGTATGGTGGGCCCCATCTATCATTCTCCAGAGTATAGTGCTCCCCAAAAATTGCTGTCCCTACATTCAAAACAATCAAATAAGTCTCCTCGCTAGGGAATCCCTGTACTAGTCTGGACTCCTCGTCGTCCCCATCTTCCATCTCACTGCACAGTATTTCAACCTTGCAAGGTGTGTCTGATGGCGGGTGGGCCGAACCTGCACTTTCATCTGCAGCTTCCTCTTTGTCACCGTGTAAGATGGAGCTGTATATGGGAAGGGTAACCTGAGTTTCATCAGGGTCAGATTCAGGCCGTGTAGCGTGCGAGGGGAATGTAGTGGTCTGAGTCAATGTACCAGCAGATTCATCGAGCAGTGGCTGGGCATCAGTGCACTTGTGTCGCCCCCAGGAGTACGGTCGCCACAGTGGCATTACTTTCTTCCTAGGGAGTGTGATGTCATGCTTGGGAGCAACGAACGATCTCTGTAGCAGGTTAACTGATTGGGCGGCGTTATTCCCACGAGTCATGACCCTCCAAACAGCGTTCATGAAGGCAAAGTGTTTGTTTTACGTGGGCAGTATGGTTGCAAAGCTGAACCTTAAAGGAATGTCCAGAAGGGCACCATCAGGAGTGGAGCCTACGGTTAAATTCGACTCCACCTGGGAAACCTCAACCATGCCAGCTACAGAACAGATGCACACATTGCAAGCTTAATTCCGTTAACAAACGAGACTCCGTCATGCCCCGCGGTCCGAGTCCGGCTTACTAGAGGGACACGTGAGGCTCTGGAACATGAGATTGGCCAATAACTGGTGTGTCAAGCCCTTACATGTCCGTGGCTGCATGTGCGCTACACTGAAAAGGCCAGCGTTTGTCGCTTACAGGTGCAGATAACCCGCTGAACAACGTTAGTGATGGGGATCACTGATTACAATTATTACCCGCGAACAACGATTTCCCAGTAAGTGCAGGTCAACTGCAGTTCCGGAATTAGGCCTAACCGTCATTCCTGAAAAAATGAAAAACTTACGTGTGCAAACCACAGGTGCTGTAGCTTGCTTAACAGCTCGCCAGCCGTTCTCACGCCCAGTATGGATTACACGTGATTGCACAAAGGTTAGAAAGGGTACCGTATCCCCAGATAACATGTATGGATAACGTACACATTCAAAATATATGTCTCAGGAGGCAGGCTCAGACGGTGTTAGGCCCAGTATGGATTGCACGTGATTGCACAAAGGTTAGAAAGGGTACCGTTTCCCCGGATAACATGTATGGATAGCGTACACATTCAAAATATATGTCTCAGGAGGCAGGCTCAGACGGTGTTAGGCCCAGTATGGATTGCACGTGATTGCACAAAGGTTAGAAAGGGTACCGTATCCCCGGATAACATGTATGGATAGCGTACACATTCAAAATATATGTCTCAGGAGGCAGGCTCAGACAGTGTTAGGCCCAGTATGGATTGCACGTGATTGCACAAAGGTTAGAAAGGGTACCGTTTCCCCGGATAACATGTATGGATAGCGTACACATTCAAAATATATGTCTCAGGAGGCAGGCTCAGACGGTGTTAGGCCCAGTATGGATTGCACGTGATTGCACAAAGGTTAGAAAGGGTACCGTATCCCCGGATAACATGTATGGATAGCGTACACATTCAAAATATATGTCTCAGGAGGCAGGCTCAGACGGTGTCAGGCACAGTATGGATTTGACGGCCCAGATTACACAGTGGAGGAGCAGGGAGAGGTAAAGATTGCAAATGCTGGGGCCCTGCCCAAGCAAGGGGGGCCCACTCGTGGGCGTCGGTACTGGCACTGGGCCCCTCATAGTACAGCGGTGTGTCTGACGGCGGGTGTGCACCACCACCGTCAGAGACACTTGATTGCACTATGAGGGACCCTGTGCCAGTGCCCGCGCCCAAGAGTCAGCCTACCCACCTGTCCAGGGCAACGGCACTCGCACGGTGTCGTGCGCTAGGTGGTGACCCCGGCCATGGGGGGGAGGCAGCACAGTTAGGGAGTTTTAGAAAGTGGCATATGTTGATGTTGGACATTCAGCTGATGCAAAAGGCGAAATAGGTCAAGTCCCAGGAAGAGGTGGACCAAAGCAAGCCATTTTTCTGTCACCCTATGTGTCATCAGGGGAAGGTGGGACAAAATCCTTGGAAACCCATGCATGGTTCATTTTAATGAAGGTTAGATCATCCACATTTTGGGTTGACAGATGGGTCCTTTTTTCTGTCAGGATTGATCCAGCTGCACTGAAGACTCTTTCCGATAGCCCACTTGCAGCTGGGCAAGCGAGCTCCTGTAAGGCATATTGTGCCAATTCAGGCCAGGTGTCCAGTTTAGCGGCCCAATAGTCAAAGGGGAATGACCTGTGTGGGAGAACATCAATATGGGAGGAAAAGTAGTTTGTAACCATGGTTGACAACTGCTGTCTCCTGTCACTTTCCATCGATGCAGTATTACCAGTTGTGTGAGCGGTATTTGAAAAATCAGTCCACAACATTGTCATGAAACCCCTGTCTCCAACGCCACTTCTGCTGTGTGCACCACGAACACCTCTGCCAAGCTGCCCCCGGCCCGTACGGCTCGTGTGAGAACCATCACCGCTGCTGTGTGCTGGGAATGCCTCAAGCAACCGATTTACCAGAGTTGCTTGTTTATTAGCCAATATTAGGTCAAGGTTCTCCTGTGGCATGATGTTTTGTAATTTGCCTTTATAGCGTGGATCCAGGATGCTGGCCAACCAGTAGTCGTCATCGTTCATCATTTTGGCAATGCGGGGGTCCCTTTTTAGGATCCGCAAGGCATAATCTGACATGTGGGCCAATGTTCCCGGTGTCAATGATGCACTGCAAGTGCTGGTTGGAGGAGCACTTTCTGGCAAATCCACATCCCTCCAGTCACGCACAAACCCTGTACCAGACCTTGCCACGCCAACATTTTCACTTGCCTCATGAGATACATCCTCCTCCCCTAAGTAATCATCCCCATCATCATCCTCCTCCTCCTCTTCTTCCTCCACCTTGTCCAGGAGAGGTCCCTGAGCAGACAATGGCTGAATGTCATCAAGGATTCCCTCCTCCTCTTCCTCCTCATCAACATTGGCTGCAGACGCCTGCTCCTTAAGGTGCGTCAAAGTTTGCATGAGCAGACGCATAAGTGGGATGCTCATGCTTAGGATGGCGTCGTCTGCGCTTACCAGCCGTGTGCATTCCTCAAAACACTGAAGGACTTTACAGAGGTCTTTCAGCTTCGACCACTGCACACCTGTCAACTCCATGTCTGCTCTCAAAGTGCCTGGCCGTGTATCCTCCCACAAATGCATTATGGCCTGCCTCTGCTCGCACAGCCGCTCCACCATGTGCAGGGTGGAGTTCCACCTTGTTGCAATGTCGATAATGAGGCGGTGGTTGGGAAGGTGGAGCAATCGCTGCAGCTTCTGCATACGAACGGAGTGTACAGGCGACCGGCGGATGTGCGCGCACAGTCTTCGCACCTTCTGGAGCAGGGCTGTTAACTCCGGATAATTTTTGAGGAAGCACTGCACCACCAGGTTCAAGGTGTGAGCCAAGCAAGGTATGTGGCTGAGTTTTGAAAGGGCTATGGCTGCCACAAAATTACGGCCGTTATCACTAACTACCTTGCCTGCCTCAAGATGTACACTGCCCAGCCATGACTCAGTTTGTCGCTTCAAGTACTCGGCCAGCACCTCGGCGGTATGTCTGTCGCCCAAACACATCATCTGCAACACAGCCTGCTGACGCTTTCCACTAGCTGCTCGATAGGGGGACACATCGTGTGCAACAGTGGCAGCTGCAGATGGAGTGCTCGTACGACTGCGCTCTGTGGACGAGCTTTCGCTTCTGGAGGAGGAGGAGGAGCAGGGTGGAACGCCTACAGCCAACTGTTTCCTATACCGTGGGCTAGGCAGCACTGTCCCACCACCGCTGTCCCCTGTGGACCCTGCATCCACCACATTAACCCAGTGCGCAGTGATGGACACGTAACGGCCCTGGCCATGCCGACTGGACCATGCATCAGTTGTGAGGTGCACCTTTCTGCTCACTGACTGCTTGAGTGCATGGACAATGCGGTCTTTCACATGATGGTGGAGGGCTGGGATGGCTTTGCGAGAGAAGAAGTGGCGACTGGGTAGGTCATAGCGTGGTACTGCATAGGCCATGAGTTCGCGGAAAGCTGTGCTTTTCACCAACCGAAAGGGCATCATCTCAAACGAGATTAGTTTGGCAATGTGGGCGTTCAAACCCAGTGTACGCGGATGAGAGACTGAGTACTTTCTTGACCTACTCATAGTGTCTGGGAGGGTGAGCTGGACTTGAGAGCTGCATATGGTGGAAGTAGCGGTGGACAGGGCGGACTGAGAGAGGGTTAATGATGGTGATGGAGTTGGTGTTCTTTCTGATGGCCTAGAATCAGTCTTTCGTTGATATAAAAGTGGGATTCCCTGACTGCTGTGGCCTTGCAACGACACCTCAACATTTGCTGCTGTGCTAACCGGTGGGCTTACAGTGGGGGAAACAATGTAGCGATGCTGACTACCTTCTTTGTGATCAGTTGCACATGTGGCACTTGAGGTTTGGTGTTGTGTCCACGCTTGCAAGTGCTTGCTGGTTAAATGTCTAAGCATGCAACTGGTATTCAAATTTTTCAGATTTTTCCCTCGGCTAAAGGTCTTTGCGCACTTCTTACAGATAACCTTGGCCTGATCATGAGGATTTTGTTCAAAAAAGTGCCTCACTGCACTCTTCCTACTTTGGCAGACATTTTGCGGCCTAGCACGCTGTGATCTTTTGACCCTCTGGACAAGCTGTCCAGCAACTCTTTTGATGTTTGGAACCTGTCTTTGGAGTGCTCCGGGCCTGCCAGATAACAGCTGTTGCGATGTCGATGTCTGCTGTGGATGCTCCTCATCTGAGCTATTGGAAGCAGCACCCTCTTCCCCCAATGGATGCCAATCTGGGTCAACAACTGGGTCATCCATCACCTCCTCTTCTATGTCATGTGCACCTTCCTCTGTGTCACCGTGTATGGTGGAATAGTGTGCGGGAAGGGGCACCTGAGTCTCATTAGGGTCAGAATCTGGCTCTGTACACTGCGAAGACAATGTAGTGCTCTGAGTGAATGTACCAGCAGAATCATCCATCAGCGGCTGTGCATCAGTGCACTCCATGTCAGATTCATCTTGGCCTGGGTAATTCACCATTTCACTTGATAATTCAGGCATGGTATGTGAAAACAGCTCCATGGAGTAATCAGTAGTATGGCCTGCGTCATCCTTCAATCTTGGTTGGGGTGAAGGACACAAGGAAAGGTGTGGTTCATGAACATGAGCCTCCAATGACGACTCAGTGCTTTTACTTTTTACAACTGAAGAAGAGGAGGCGATAGAGCTGGAGGCTGAGTCAGCAATGTAAGACAAAACTTTTTCCTGATGCTCTGGCTTTAAAAGCGGTTTGCCAACTCCTAGAAAACTAAGCGTTCGAGGCCTTAGGTAGCCAGACGATGACGCAGGCTCAACACCTCCTGCATTCGGTCCTATTTTGCTCTTGCCACTACCATCAGATCCACCACCAACACCATCATTACCAGCTGCCAACCCCCGCCCAATTCCACGGCCTCTTCCACCAGCCTTCCTCATTTTTGGTAGAAATGTAGACAAAATCCAACAAACTATATAGTATGTAAAACAAGGTACAAGGTGTCTATAGGACAGGGGAGATTTTGAATTTCTGCACACACTTTTGGACACTGGACACTTTTGGATAGTGTGAGGCCCACTGATATCTGAGCGCTATGTGACAGGCTCGATGGCACAGCTGTGACCTAAGTGACTAGAGGATAAGTGAGATTTTGAATCTCTGCACACACATTTGGACACTGGACACTTTTGGATTGTGTGAGGCCCAATGAATATCTGAGCGCTATGTGACAGGCTCGATGGCACAGCTGTGACCTAAGTGACTAGAGGATAAGTGAGATTTTGAATCTCTGCTCACACTTTTGGACACTGGACACTTTTGGATTGTGTGAGGCCCACTGATATCTGAGCGCTATGTGACAGGCTTGATGGCACAGCTGTGACCTAAGTGACTAGAGGATAAGTGAGATTTTGAATCTCTGCACACACTTTTGGACACTGGACACTTTTGGATTGTGTGAGGCCCAATGAATATCTGAGCGCTATGTGACAGGCTCGATGGCACAGCTGTGACCTAAGTGACTAGAGGATAAGTGAGATTTTGAATCTCTGCACACACTTTTGGACACTGGACACTTTTGGATTGTGTGAGGCCCACTGATATCTGAGCGCTATGTGACAGGCTCGATGGCACAGCTGTGACCTAAGTGACTAGAGGATAAGTGAGATTTTGAATCTCTGCACACACTTTTGGACACTGGACACTTTTGGATTGTGTGAGGCCCAATGAATATCTGAGCGCTATGTGACAGGCTCGATGGCACAGCTGTGACCTAAGTGACTAGAGGATAAGTGAGATTTTGAATCTCTGCACACACTTTTGGACACTGGACACTTTTGGATTGTGTGAGGCCCACTGATATCTGAGCGCTATGTGACAGGCTTGATGGCACAGCTGTGACCTAAGTGACTAGAGGATAAGTGAGATTTTGAATCTCTGCACACACTTTTGGACACTGGACACTTTTGGATTGTGTGAGGCCCAATGAATATCTGAGCGCTATGTGACAGGCTCGATGGCACAGCTGTGACCTAAGTGACTAGAAGATAAGTGAGATTTTGAATCTCTGCACACACTTTTGGACACTGGACACTTTTGGATTGTGTGAGGCCCACTGATATCTGAGCGCTATGTGACAGGCTTGATGGCACAGCTGTGACCTAAGTGACTAGAGGATAAGTGAGATTTTGAATCTCTGCACACACTTTTGGACACTGGACACTTTTGGATTGTGTGAGGCCCAATGAATATCTGGGCGCTATGTGACAGGCTCGATGGCACAGCTGTGACCTAAGTGACTAGAGGATAAGTGAGATTTTGAATCTCTGCACACACTTTTGGACACTGGACACTTTTGGATTGTGTGAGGCCCACTGATATCTGAGCGCTATGTGACAGGCTCGATGGCACAGCTGTGACCTAAGTGACTAGAGGGTAAGGGAGATTGGATTGCTTTTAAAAAAGTAGTTTGCGGAGCAGTGGGTAAACAGCAATGCCAGCCTGTCAGGAAGCCTTAAAAGGCAGCCCAACAACCAACACCACTGATACACCACAATATAGCCTCCCCTTGCACTGCACACACAGTGACTGGTGTGTTGTGCAGGCCAAATTGCTATCAGCAGCAGAAGCAGTTTTTTTTTCTTCTCAGCAGGACAAAAAAAAAAATTGGGATTGCTTTTAAAAAAGCAGTTTGAGGCCCAATGAATATCTGAGCGCTATGTGACAGGCTCGATGGCACAGCTGTGACCAAAGTGACTAGAGGATAAGGGAGATTGGATTGCTTTTAAAAAAGCAGTTTGCGGAGCAGTGGGTAAACAGCAATGCCAGCCTGTCAGGAAGCCTTAGAAGGCAGCCCAACAACCAACACCACTGATACACCACTATATAGCGTCCCCTTGCACTGCACACACAGTGACTGGTGTGTTGTGCAGGCCAAATCGCTAGCAGCAGAAGCAGTTTTTTGGTCTTCTTCCCTGCCTAACGCTCTCCCTACAGAATCAGCAGCAACCTCTCCCTATACTGAGATCGGCAGAAGTAAGATGGCGGTCGGCGTGCACGCCCTTTTATACCCCCTGTGACGCCCACCAAAGCAAGCCAATCACTTGCATGCCCTTCTGAAAGATGGTGGTGACCCGTGCCTATGTCATCACGTTGCCCACAGTGTCCGTGGATCCTGATTGGCTGAAAAAGAGCGCAAAACAAACTTTTGAAACGCGACTTTGGCGCGTAAGTCGCTGACCTCGTGGCCGACCTCATCCTAGGGTCGGGTTTCGTTTCATGAAACCCGACTTTGCCAAAAGTCGGCGACTTTTGAATTTTTTTGACCCGTTTCGCTCAACTCTACTCTTCAGGAGACCCTGTACTAGGCTTGTAAAAGGCTTTGCAGAAGGCCACCAGGAAGGCCGGTAAGCTCAAGGTGATGGGAGCCCCCGCTTCCCAAAGGGGGTTAAGTCACTGCAACGCATCTCCTGTTAGGTAGGACATTAGTAATCCTACCTTTACCCGATCGCTGGCGAAGTAGGGAGCATGCCATTGAAAATAGCGTAGGCACGGCTCCATAAAGGCAAGACACTGCTTAGGGTCCCCATCATATCTTGGCAGGTCCGAGGGAGGTTCAACTTTAGGTATGCCAGCCTCTAGTTGAGCAAACAGTCTATTGGAGACCACAATGGTGGTTGGAGCAGTGAAGGATTGGGCTTCAGACCGGGTAAATTTATTTGGTTGCCCACACTGGCAAAAAAGTTCATCTTGTTCCGAGAGCGAAAGGACATGGGACTCAGTGGGAACCATGGCCGGTGCAAACTGTCACACTTGCGCCTTGGCTGATTGGCGTGAGCCGAGGGGTTGTGGCCCCACTGTGCCACAAACCAGACTACCCTGGAAGGGGCGTGACTACAACAGCTACCTTGGTGTTCACAGGAGCCTCTGATGGTGAGGTCAGGCTTGTGCGGCAGGTAGCTGCCGGGTGCCACTCTCTGGCTGTGGCTGCTGATCCCACTCGGGAACAGGACACCTGGACAGGTGCGAGTGACAAGCAGGCTGAGACACAGGGCAAGCAAGCACGGCTTGAGACACAGGGCAAGTGGGTACAGCTTGAGACACAGGGCAGGCGGGCACGACTTGAGACACAGGGCAGGCGGGCACGGCTTGAGACACAAGGCAGATGGGCACGGCTTAAGACACAAGGCAG
This sequence comes from Dendrobates tinctorius, assembly GCF_039654945.1. Lineage (NCBI taxonomy): Eukaryota > Metazoa > Chordata > Amphibia > Anura > Dendrobatidae > Dendrobates > Dendrobates tinctorius. The sequence goes on along the minus strand of NW_027361692.1, from coordinate 2,352,824 downwards.
GCGGGCATGGCTTGAGACACCGGGCAGGCGGGCACGGTCTGAGACACAGGACTGGCGGGTATGGCTTGGAGACACAGGACAGGCGGGCATGGCTTGGAGACACAGGACAGGTGGGCACGGCTTGGAGACACAGGACAGGCGGGCACGGCTTGGAGACACAGGACAGGCAGGCATGGTATGAGAAGGAACAGGCAGGCACCTGTTCACACAGCAGATGCAGGTAGCGGTATAGGCAGGAAGGAGTGGAGTGTGTTGGAACAGGTTAGGAACTGAGCCATAGGAGTGCGGAGTAGGCGGAGCCGCAGGAGTGTGGTGTAGCCACAGGAGTGTGGTGTAGGTGGAGCCACAGGAGTGCGGAGTAGGCGGAGCCGCAGGAGTGCAAAGTAGGCAGAGCGTGCAAGAGTGAAAAGTAGGCGGAGCTTGCAAGAGTGCAAAGTAAGACAGGGAGGTCACAGGGAAAGACACAGCAGGGAAAGGAACCACAGACAAGGAGACTGACAGACAGAAGTAAGGCAGAGTTCAGACAGGGAAACAGTATGAAACAATGTACAGGGACCAAAGGACACAGGAACCAGGATATTCTGCCTCCTGGAGGGCTAGCAGAGAAGTACCAGGCAAGTACTCAGACAAGGCTAGGACAAGTCAGGGACCAGGATATAAGCCTCCTGGCGGGCACTCAGAGTGTACAAGAAAAGCTAGGAGTAAAGCCTCTCAAGGAAGGCAAGACAAAGGACAGGGCCTGGCTTCCTCAGTAGCAAGGAGCTAACTGAGTAGAGACATTGCACAGGCAAGGGTTAGTGGGTGTGGTGACCCTATATAGTAAAGGGCTCCAGGTGATTGGTCGGGGACAGCTTAGACCAGTGCAACCTGACTGCATAAGAAGCAGAGAATTCAGGCGCCGCCCCCCTATACACACAATCAGGAAACATGAAGATGGAAAGCAGGAAAACAAGAGGCATAGTGCATGGAACTGGCAGCAGACAGAAATCACAGCATGTGAAGATGAGGATGAATGAACTCATGGAGATCAACATCCAACACTGCGGAGACACCATCACGTGTTTCTCAACGCAGTGATTCTAGAGCACTGCCCCCATCCCTTATGGCAAATATGCAAAACATGCAAAACAGAAGCCGGCTTCTGTTTTGCATGTTTTGCATATTTCCCATAAGGGATGGGGGCAGTGCTCTAGAATCACTGCGTTGAGAAACACGTGATGGTGTCTCCGCAGTGTTGGATGTTGATCTCCATGAGTTCATTCATCCTCATCTTCACAGTCTTTTACTAGGCATTGCTCCTACCAGCCAGTTTCCTACTCCACACTGATGAGGGGCAATACCCCGAAACAGCTGTCTGTGGATGGATACCATGTTTTGGCATAGGTGGTTTCCTTCATTGGAGACTGCCCTTCCCGTGGTTGTTCCTTCCCGGGGAAAGACCTGGCTGGTCATTGCTTGCGTTGAGAAACATGTGATGGTGTCTCCGCGGCTTCGGTTTTGCATGTTTTGCATATTTCCCATAAGGGATGGGGGCAGTGCTCTAGAATCACTGCGTTGAGAAACACGTGATGGTGTCTCCGCAGTGTTGGATGTTGATCTCCATGAGTTCATTCATCCTCATCTTCACAGTCTTTTACTAGGCATTGCTACTACCAGCCAGTTTCCTACTCCACACTGATGAGGGGCAATACCCCGAAACAGCTGTCTGTGGATGGATACCATGTTTTGGCATAAGTGGTTTCCTTCATTGGAGACTGCCCTTCCCGTGGTTGTTCCTTCCCGGGGAAAGACCTGGCTGGTCATTGCTTGCGTTGAGAAACACATCACATGTGTCTCCGCGGCTTCTGTTTTGCAGAAATCACAGCATGACCTGTAGCAGTGAGTAAGTTGGTGTGCGGGGATGGGAGGCCATGCAGTGATGCCAGCAGGGTTGTTACACAGTTCATGCCACATGTCTAGCTTGAATACCCAATAGTTGTAAGACACAGAGGAATCAGGGAGGACACTGGTACAGTTAGCAAGGTACTCCTTCAGCATCTTCAAAACCTTTTCCCTCCTTGTCAGAGTACCCCGCGCATCAGGGCCTGGACGCTGAGATGGTCTGGGAAATCTGTTCCAGAATGTTTGAGAATGTTCCCCTATTTCAACTGCATCTGGTGTGTCTCCCTAGTCTCCACTTCTTTATTGTCCAAGGATCTGTGACCTCTGCTGCCAGCATTGTCATATGAGAATTTTTTTTAATAATTCTTCAACTAAGGATTTCTGGGACTGCCACATTTTATTAGACCTCTCTATCACAGGAAAGAGAGATATAAAGTTCGATTTGTAGCTTGGGTCTAGAAGAGTGACCAACCAGTAAGTAGTGTTGGACAAAATGCATACAATGCGAGGGTCATGGGAAAGGCAGCAGAACATAAATTCAGCCAAGTTTGCCAGACTGCCAACAGCCTAGACTTCCCTCTCCCCACCAAGAGAGTGACTGTTCATTCTGTCCTCTTTGTTGTTCTCCTCCTCCTCATCCTCCCTCTCCTCATCTTCATGCCATCCACGCTGAATGGACAGGATGAAGGTGGTGTGGGTACTACCATTTGTAGTGCAGGCAACCAGCTCCTGTTCCTCCTCCTCTTTCTCCTCTCCCAATTTGCATTGAGAAGATGACATGAGGCATGACTTTGTAACATCACCCAGTATAGTTTCTTGCTCCATCACAACTTGCTCCACCTGCAAAGCCTCCTCTTTAATTGTGAGCAGTGAACATTTCAGTAGACAGAGAAGCGGGATGGTGATTATGGCTTCATTGCCACTCACCATCTTGGTTGAGTCCTCAGAGTTTTGAAGAACCACACAGATGTCAGATAACGATGCTCATTCATTAGCTCTTATGTGCGGAGGCTGACAGTAATACCTACGGGCATGGTGTAGCTGGTGTTCAACTACTGCCCTATGCTGCTCACAAAGCCTTGTCACCTTATCCAGCATTCAGTTCCAATGTGTGGTGACATCGCACACCAGTCAGTAAGCTGGAGGTTGCAAACGCTGCTACAGCATTGTCATGGTAGCAGCAGCTGTAGCTGACTTGCAGAAATGAGCACACACACTTCATACATTCACAAGTGGCTCAGGCAAGTCTAGGCAGGGTTTGAGAAGACGCTGAACTACTAAGTTTGCTGAACCACTAAGATTGCCAGGCGTGGTACGTGTACGAATTAGAAATAGTGGTGGCTGGGGAACGAGTACCGAGGGACGGCCGCCGCCTTGAGGTTGCAGATAGGTTACATCTCCTTAAGACTAAATGGCAACATTTCCAGGGCAAACAGACTGGGTAGGGACTACTGAACACTGCGCTTGAACAAGAATGTGGTTGCTGACGATAGTTGCAAATGTGCAATGACAAGTGCAAGGTCGGAGGCATCTTTACTTACATCATGGACAGGGGATTGTTGTGTGTGTAGAACAGGGGAAGAAGAAGAGTTGTCACATGCCGACACTGTTTCTGGACCCTGGTGTTCAGCCCAAGTTGTTGGGTGCTTTGCTTGCATGTGCCTGAGCATACTGGTGGTAGTCAGGCTGGCAGTTGCACTGCTCCTGCTGATGCTGGCATAGGACATGTTGCAAATGGCCTTTTTTGGGTTAAGTGGACTGTCTTTAAAAAAGTGCCACACTCAGGAACACCTAACCCTTAGCTTGGCAACTTAACCCATGTTGGTGCTCTGGGGAACACCCGCCTGCCTTGTGTCTCTGGCCACCCCACTGCTTCTTCCTGCATGTTGTGGTGCTGAAGATCCCTCACCCTGTGTACTGCTGTCCTCTCTCTGCATGTTACCATCCCAGGTTGGGTCAGTGACTTTATCATTCACCACCTCATCTTCCACACTATGGTTCTCCTCGTGGATAGAGGTGAGTGAAAAATTCAAGATTCGGTTTGGTTCAGATCAGCGAACATCTCGATGTTCACTGGACGTGTTCGCCAAATGATTCTACGAACATACCATCCCAGACCCCATTGACTTCATTGGGAGGCAAAACCAAATGCACAGACATCAATCTCAGGGGGGCAAAACATCTGCCAAAACAGCTAAAATTTTTGGCAGACACCAGGAAAAGTAGCATCAATTGACCATCAATTGAGCTATAAATAAACTTAAAAAATTGACGTGGTTTATTTTTTTACTACCAGCCAGGGAAAACTGACAACTGCGGGCTGCAACCCTCAGCCGTCAGCATTAGCAAGGCTAATAATCAAGAATAGAGGAGTTTGTTTTTTTTAATTGTTTAAATAAATAATTTAAAAAAATGACATATGTCACCCGAATATTTGACACCCAGCCTCACTAAAGCTTACAGCTGGGAGCTAGTATTCTTATGCTGGTAAGGGGCCATGGATATTGGCCTCTCCCCAGACTAAAAATAGCAGCCCACAGCTGCCCCTATTAGATGCACCTAGAGATGAGCGACTTTGCCTTTTTTAGCGTCGAGTCGGGTTTCATGAAACCCGACTTTCTCAAAAGTCGAGTCAAACGAAATCGGCTGACTATCGGGAAAAGTCGGAGGTCCAACTGAAAAAAGAAACCCAAAGCAAGTCAATGGAGAAGCAAAGTCGACAGGGAGTGGAGGACAGTAAACACACCTACAGTGCCCATTTCAATGCCAACAACATCAATTCTTAATACTTAAGCTTGTCAACCTTAATTTACTTTATAATAATAGTTACGCATTGAAAACTGGGGCTTATTTAGCTAAAGTTGTTGGGGGAGTAGGGCTGGCTCCACTTTTTCGTGTGCCCCGGGCGAAAGAGTGTCAGTGGGCCCCTTTAACAAATACCACAATTCATGATGCTCCGATATGGCAGAGAAATATTGGTATAGTACAATGAAAAATACTTCACTTCTTACATGACATGACTGATATCCATTTTAAATTCTACAATAGCTCAAAAAAACACAGTGCACCATACAGAATAATGAGCCCCATATATTTCTCCATACAGAATAATTGGTCCCATTTAATGTTCGATACAGTATATGATGAGCTCCATATAATGCTACAGTATATGTTGGTCCCCATGGATGATGCTCAAGTGTCTTATGGGCCCGAATAATGCTCCATATATAATGGGCCCCATTTCTAATGCTCCAGTGTATAATGGGCCCCATAAATGCTGCTCCAGTGTCTGATGTCCCCCATTTGGAATGCTCCAGTATATGATGGGCCTCATGGATGATGCTCCAGTGTATGATGGGCCCCATATATCATTCTCCAGTGTATAGTGCTCCCCAAAAATTGCTCCCAACCTTTAAAAAAATTAAATACCTCTCCTCGCTGGGCACTGCTCCACTCTGGACTCCTCAGTGTCGCCATCTTCCAGCTCTCTGCACTTTGGAATGCTCCAGCATATGATGGGCCTCATGGAAGACACTCCAGTGGCTTATGGGCCCAAATAATGCTCCATATATAATGGGCCCCATTTTTAATGCTCCAGTGTACAATGGGCCGCATAGATGCTGCTCCAGTGTCTGATCTGCCCCATTTAGAATGCTCCAGTATATGATGGGCCTCATGGATGATGCTCCAGTGTCTTATGGGCCCAAATAATGCTCCAAATATAATGGGCCATATTTCTAATGCTCCAGTGTATAATGGGCCTCATAAATGCTGCTCCAGTGTCTGATGTCCTCCTTTGGAATGCGCCAGTGTATGGTGGGCCCCATATATCATTCTCCAGAGTATAGTGCTCCCCAAAAATTGCTCCCAACCTTTAAAACAATTAAATAAGTCTCCTCGCTAGGGAATCCCTGTACTCTGGACTCCTCGTCATCCCCATCTTCCATCTCTCTGCACTTGGACTGTTTAGGCAGAGGGCATACAGACTTGATGTCATCGCACTCTCTGACCAGAATGTCACTGTCAGGAAACGCGGAAGACGTCACGGCGGTGGAACAGGGAGAGGTAAGTATTTCAACTTTGCAAGTGCTGTGATCCTGAGCAAGCAGGGGGGCTCACTCGTTGGCGACGGCACTGGCACAGGGCCCCTCATAGTACGGCGGTGTGTCTGACAGCGGGTGGGCCCTCCCACCGGCAGAGACACTTTTGCGTACTATGAGGGGCCCTGTGCCAGTGCCGTCACCCATGAGTATGCCCCCCCACCTACTCAAGGAACCTGCACTTTCATCTGCACCTTCCTCTTAGTCACCGAGTAAGGTGGTTTAGTATGCGGGAAGGGGAACCTGAGTTTCATCAGGGTCTGATTCTGGCTGTGTAGAGTGCGAGGGGAATGTAGTGTTCTCGGTCAATGTACCAGCAGAATCATCTAGCAGTGGCTGGGCATCAGTGCACTTGTGGCGCCCCCAGGAGTACGGTCGCCACAGTGGCACTACCTTCCTCCTAGGGAGTGTGATGTCATGCTTGGGAGCAATGAAGGATCTCTCTAGCAGTTAAACCAACACACAACACAGTTCTCACTCCAGGCCAGCAGGGAGAGCTTTGAACCTGACTGCTGAGGAGCTGCTCTCTGTGGTCGGGAGGAGGGAAGTTAGGGCAGTCTGTAAAGGGAAGGGGAAGTGTGTGGACGTGAGAAGGGGAGCTGGAGGATGAGCAGAGTTAAGGCTCACTCCTAGCTGGAGCGCATGGTCCGGATTCCGGTCTCCGAGTTTGTAGGGACACTGACGGTCCTGCAGCAGAAACCGGAGGAAGAAGCAGCTGTAAATGCTCTGTTCCCAACTAAGGCTCGGAGGCCCCAGCAGCGACGTGTGTGAGCCAGAAGGAAAAGGCTACAGCTGCCTGCCATGCGAGGAAGTTCCAAAAAAGAGTCAACAAGGGGAACTTCAGTGAACTCAGTACTGCGAGTATCTCAGATAAGCGCTAGAACGGAGGCTACACTATCCTATCTGCAGAGAGAGAATTCCTAATTTGCTTCCAGGCTGACCAACTCCTTCTACATCTGTACTCTGGGTCTTGGACGGCACTTACCAAGTACAGGTAAAGGAACTGCACGACTGTGTCTGTCATCTTTCTCCTGCGCCTGGCGCACGGCTCTGCTACATCCTGCACTGCACAAAATCTACCAACTCTTTAATCTGCCCTGTGACTACGGCCTTACCTGTGCAGGACTTCTACATCTTAGCTGCACCACAACATCTGTCCCAGAGAAGCGACACTGCAGCACTGGTCAATTTGATCAGAAACCACTGGTGGCGTCGCGTATCATTCACCTATAAACGTTATTCACCCCTTTGCATGGATGCCCAGGGCCATGGACCGGGTCACCATCACCGTGACACATCCCTCTGAGACACCGGCCCGGTACCGATTAACCCCACTGCCCTGGCTGGCGACCCACACTCCATGTCAGATTCATCTTGGACTGGGGATTTGACTTGATAACCCAGGCATGATATGTGAGAAAGAGCTACATGGACTAATGTGAAGTGTGGCCTGCTGCATCATTCACTTTAGGTGGGGGTGAAGGACACAAGGAAAGGGTTCTTCCTGACCAGGAGCGAGCACTTGACGACTCAGTGCTTGCATTTTTTGAAACTTCAGAAGAGGAGGCGATAGAGCTGGAGGCTGTGTCAGCAATGTAAGCCAAAACTTGTTCCTGAAGCTCCGGCTTTAAAAGCGGTTTACCTACTCCCAGAAAAGGGAGCCTTCGAGGCCTTGTGGAGCCAGACGATGACGCAGGCTCAACACCTCCTGCCTTAGGTGCTATTGTGCTTTTGCCACTACCAGCAGATGCACCGCCACCACCATCAGTACCAGCTGACAACCCCCGCCCACGTTCAAAGCCACTTCCACCATACTTCCTCATTTTTGGGAAAATGTACCCAAAATACCACCAGCTATATGGTACTGTAAAACAAGGTACAAGGTGTATATAGTATTGGGGAGAATTTGAATCTCCCTAGAGATTTTAGGAGGCTGAACAATTATCTCAGGCCCACTATAGATTACACCTCAATTTAACAGGCTAAAATTGGCTGGTGTATGACAAAGTACAAGGTGTATATAGTATTGGGGAGAATTTGAATCTCCCTAGAGATTTTAGGAGGCAGAACTATTACCTCAGGCCCACAATAGATTACACCTCAATTTAACAGGCTGAAATTGGCTGGTGTATGACAAATTACAAGGTGTATATAGTATTGGGGAGAATTTGAATCTCCCTAGAGATTTTAGGAGGCTGAATTATTATCTCATTCCCACTATAGATTACACTTCAATTTAACAGGCTGAAATTGGCTGATGTATGATAAAGTACAAGGTGTATATAGTATTGGGGAGAATTTGAATCTCCCTAGAGATTTTAGGAGGCTGACAATGAGGCTCTCAGTCCAAGTATGGCAGCAGGCAGCCTAATAAGCAGGACTGCTGCACACAAAAGTGTGGAAAAACTAACGCTTGGTAACAGTGCAGAAAAGAGGAAGAAAAGTATTTTGCTTTTAAAAAAGCAGTTTGCACAGCAGTGTGCAAACAGCAATGCAGCTATCAGGGACCCTTATAAGGCAGCCTAATAACCAACAGAGCTGATGCACAAAAATATAGCCTCCCCTGTCACTGCACACAAACTGTTGTGTTGTACAGTGAAAATCGCTACCAGCGACCATTCTTATTCAGAATCAGCAACAGCAACCTCTCCCTATGCTAAGATCGGCCGAAGTAAGATGGCGGTCGGCGTGCACGCCCTTTTATAGCCCCTGTGATGCCACACAAAGCAAGCCAATCACTTCCATGCCCTTCTCAAAGATGGTGGTGACCGCTGCCCATGTCATCGCGTTGCCCACAGTGTGCGTCCTCCATCATTGGCTGAAAAAGGGCACTGGAAGCATCATTTGAAACGCGACTTTGGCGCTCTGGTCACCGACCTCATGGCTGACCTCACACTATGGTCGGGTTTTGTTTCATGAAACCCGACTTTAGCGAAAGTCGGCGACTTATGAATTTGACCGACCCGTTTCGCTCAACTCTAGTTTTGGATCTTAAACGTAACTGGAAGAGCCAATCGGAAAGAAACGGGATTAAGGATCTCCAAAATCTTATAAGGTCCAATGAATTTTGGCTTGAATTTTGGAGACGCAACCTTCATAGGAATATTCTTTGAAGACAACCAAACCATATCACTCACTTTAAACCGGGGACCAATGGTCCTATGCCGGTTGGAAAATCATTGGGCTTTTTCCTGAGAGTGGGACAACTTATCCACCACTTGGTCCCAAATTTGCTGCATTCTCTCTACCACAGTGTCCACACTTGGGCAGGTCAAAGATTCCACCTGCCCTGAAGAAAATCGAGGATGAAACCTAAAGTTACAGAAAAAGGGCGACATCAAAGTGGCAAAACTAGTTCTATTGTTTAGCGTGAATTTGGCCAAGAACAAAAATGAGACCCAGTCATCCTGATCAGCAGATATGAAACATCTTAAATAGGACTCCAAAGTCTGGTTTGTTCTCTCAGTCTGCCCATTGGTCTGAGGATGAAATGCAGAGGAGAAAGATAACTGAATTCCCAGTTTGGAACAAAAAGCTCTCCAAAATCTGGAAACAAGCTGAACTCCTCTGTCCGACACAATGTTCTCAGGAATCCTGTGCAACCGAACCACCTGTTGTAAAAATAAGGGCACCAACTCAGAAGAAGATGGCAACTTTGGAAGTGGTACAAGATGGATCATCTTAGAAAATCTATCACAAATCACCCAGATAACAGTCATTCTCTGAGAGACAGGAAGATCGGAAATAAAATCCATTGAGATATGGGACCATGGCCTCCTGGGCACCGGCAGGGGCATCAACAACCCACTAGAACGAGAACAGGGCTTGGACCGAGAACAAGTCCAACAGGACTGCACAAAATTCCTGACATCACGAGATAAGGCAGGCCACCAAAAAGACCGACTCACCAAATCTATAGTACCAAAAATACCTGGATGACCAGCCAACGTGGAGCAATGAATTTCAAACATTACTCTCTTCCTCTACTGGTCAGGGACATACAATTTTTCCATAGGGCAACGTTCAGGTTTGTCCTCCTGAAATTCCTCAAGGGCACGTCTCAAATCGGGTGAGATGGCGGAAAGAACTATACCCTCATTTAGAATGGTAGTAGGCTCGGTCACATTAAAAGAATCCACAAAGAAACTCCTAGAAAGGGCATCCGCCTTAACATTCTTAGTGGCCGGAAGAATCATAGAATCATAGAATCATAGAATCGTAGAGTTGGAAGGGACCTCCTGGGCCATCTGGTCCAACCCCCTGCTCAAAGCAGGATTCGCTAAATCATCCCAGTCAGATGTCTGTCCAGCCTCTGTTTGAAGACTTCCATTGAAGGAGAACTCACCACTTCTTGTGGCAGCCTGTTCCACTCATTGATCACTCTAACTGTCAAAAAGTTTTTTCTAATATCTAATCTGTGTCTCCTCCCATTCAGTTTCATCCCATTGCTTCTAGTCTTTCCTTGTGCAAATGAGAATAAAGTTGATCCTTCTACAATGTGACAGCCCTTTAGATATTTGTAGACAGCTATTAAGTCTCCTCTCAGTCTTCTCTTTTGCAAACTAAACATTCCCAAATCCTGCAACCTTTCCTCATAAGACAGGGTTTGCAGACCGGTCACCATTCTGGTCGCTCTTTTCTGAACTTGCTCCAGTTTGTTGATGTCTTTTTTAAAATGTGGTGCCCAAAACTGGACACAATATTCCAGATGAGGTCTGACCAAAGAGGAGTAGAGGGAAATAATGACTTCACGTGATCTAGACTGTATGCTTCTGTTAATACATCCTAGAATTGCATTTGCCTTTTTTGCTGCTGCATCACACTGTTGACTCATATTCAGTCTGTGATCTATTAGTATACCCAAGTCTTTTTCACATGTGCTGTCACTTAGCCCTATTCCTCCCATTCTATATATGCTTTTTTCATTTTTATTGCCCAGATGTAGTACTTTGCATTTCTCCCTGTTAAAAACCATTCTGTTAGTTGCTGCCCACTTCTCCAGTTTATTTAAATCGTTTTGAATCCTCTCTCTCTTCTCTAGTATTAGCTATCCCTCCTAGCTTTGTGTCATCAGCAAATTTAATCAGTTTACCCTCAATTCCTTCATCTAAATCGTTGATAAAGATGTTGAACAATACAGGGCCCAGGACAGATCCCTGTGGTACCCCACTTGAGACATTCTTCCAACTGGATGTGCAGCCATTTACGACCACTCTTTGGGTCCGATCACTAAGCCAGTTATGAATCCACCTAACAGTTGCCTTGTCCATTCCATACTTAGTCATTTTTTCAATAAGGATTGTATGAGAGACTTTGTCAAATGCTTTGCTGAAGTCAAGATATACTATATCTACAGCATTTCCTTGATCCACCCAATCAGTGATACCGTCATAGAAGGAAATTAAGTTAGTCTGACATGACTTATTAGTTACAAACCCATGCTGACTCTGTTTAATCACTTCATTCTTATCCAGGTATTGACATACATGTTGTTTAATAATTTGTTCAAAGATCTTTCCTGGTATAGAAGTCAGACTCACCGGCCTATAGTTGCTTGGGTCCACCTTCTTCCCCTTTTTGAAGATAGGAACAACATTTGCTCTTCTCCAGTCTTCTGGCACTTCTCCTGTTCTCCAAGAATTTTCAAAGATTATGGAGAGGGGTTCAAAAATTTCTTCTGCTATCTCCTTCAGTACTCTGGGGTGTAATTCATCTGGACCTGGAGACTTGAATTCATTTAGGTTAGCTAAGTGTTTCCTCACTATCTTTCTGTTTATAGATATCCTGGATTCTTCTATTCCCTTAATAGGACAGTGAATAACAGTTGATGTTACATTTCCTTTCTGAGAGAAAACAGATGCAAAATAGGAATTTAAAAGTTCAGCCTTCTCAACATCCTGTCTTACCATTTCATCATTTTCATCCTGTAAAAATCCTATAGCATCTTTGACTTTTCTTTTACTTTTGACATATCCCCAAAAACCTTTATTATTGCTTTTGACATCTCTTGCAAGCCTCAATTCATTTTCAGCTTTAGCTAATCTGATTTGTGCTCTGCAGGTTCTGCAGACCGCATTATATTCTTCTTTAGATATGCCTCCCTCCTTCCATTTTATAAACATTTTTTTCTTCCTTTTTAGCATGTGCTTAAGTTCTGTGTTCATCCATCCTGGCTTCCTCAAATGCTTCCTATTCTTCCCTCTTTTCGGAATTGTTAACAACTGTGCTTTGAGAATTTCATTTTTCAAGATTTCCCATCCTTCCTGGACATTTTTGTCTTTAAGGATATCCAGCCATTGGATCCCTCCAATTCTCTTTCTGAATCCCTTAAAATCTGCCTTTCTGAAATCTAACCTTGATGTCTGAGTCTTCACAGGTCTTCCGCCTCTAGTTATCCAAAATTCTAAAATAGCATGGTCGCTACCTCCTAGGGTCCCAGCCACTTTTACCTCCTCAACCATTTCCTCCCTGTTTATAAGGATTAGATCCAAGGTAGCAGTTCCCCTTGTTTTCTCCCTTACCTTTTGGAAGATAAAGTTGTCAGCAAGAGAGGATAAGAATTTCCTTGACCTGTTAGTTTTGCCTGAGAGAGATTCCCAACAAATTTCTGGATAGTTGAAATCTCCCATGACAACTATGTCATATTTTTTGGAGAACTTGGCCATTTGATGCATAAAGAGTTCATCCATATCTTCAGCTTGCACAGGCGGCCTGTAGTAAATGCCTACAATGGTGTCCTTTCCATTGTTCTGTCCTTGTATTCTTACCCAAACAGTTTCCACAGGACTCCCCGTCTCTGAAGCTTCAATCTCTGTGCAGATATACGCGTTTCTAACATACAATGCGACACCCCCTCCTCGTTTATCAAGTCTGTTTCTTGCAAATAAGTTGTATCCTTCTAGTCTTGTATTCCAATCATGTGTATCGTCCCACCAAGTTTCAGTGATTCCAATGACATCATATTTCTTTTCCTGTGTTAGTAGTTCCAATTCTCCTTGTTTGTTGCCCATGCTTTGTGCATTAGTATAGAAACATTTTAGTTTGTGATTGGTTTCTCTTTCTCCAATATTTTTATTGATTAGATTCTTTCGTCTTTGTTCTTCCTTTCCACTTCTAATAGCAGAGTTCTCAATAGCATTTGTCAGGTGTATGGCTTTTTCTGGTCTTTTACTTCTCTTCCCATGTTGTTCTAGTTTAAAGCTCTCCTTACAAGTGTAGCAAGGCGACTTCCAAATACATGCTTTCCAGTCTTCGTAAGGTGCACCCCATCTCTAGCAAGTAGTCCATCATATAAGTAGTTCACTCCGTGATCCAGAAATCCAAATCGTTGCTGACGGCACCATCGACGTAGCCAGTTGTTCACCTGCAGAATCTTATTCCACCTCCTTGTTCCATGGCCATCCACTGGGAGGATGGAAGAGAAGACCACCTGCGCTCCCAGTTCTTTCACTTTCTTGCCTAAGTCTTCAAAGTCTCTGCAGATGGTTTCCAGGTCGTTTCTTGCGGTGTCATTTGTCCCCACATGTAATAGCAGGAATGGGTAGTCATCTGTAGGTCTGAAGAGTCCTGATATCCTGTCAGACACATCTTTAATTTTTGCACCTGGAAGACAGCACATTTCTCTTGAAGTTATATCCGGTCTGCAGATAGCGGCCTCTGTTCCTCTCAACAGGGAATCCCCCATGACCACCACTCTCCGCTTCTTCTTCACAACATTTTTCTTTCTCCATCCAGGAGGACTCTGAAGGCGTACAAGGTTGCTGTTTGTTGGCAAAGTCTTATCCTGATGTATTTCTTCATTGTTTTCCTGCGTGAGAGCCTGGTACTGGTTTCTGAGCAGTATGGGTGCTGACTGCCTCCTGATCCTCCTGCTTCTCTGGGTCACATGTCTCCATTCCTCTGTTTCTTCAGGTGCACTTCGAATTTCTTCTCTTTCTGTAACATGAAGAGATAATTCTGCTCTGTCCAAGAACTCTTCACCTTCCTTAATGATCTTCAACGTAGCTAACCTCTCTTCGAGATTTTGCAACTTTTCCTCCAACAGGGACACAAGCTTGCATTTGTGGCATGTGAAGTTTGGCTTTTCCACTGGTAAATCTGTGAACATATAGCAAGAAATGCAGCTCACCAAATGGCTCCTGGCCTCTTCCATCTTGAGATTTCTTAAAAACGATGAAAGATGAGCCAAAATATCGGCGCGCGGTTTTTCCGATTTCCTCTTTTCAGCTGCAGCGGCCAAAACCCAGTGATCGTTGAGCTCACGGAGACTCTTCACTTATCCCAGAAGGCACTGGGAATATGCAAATGATCTCCTCAAGACTCTTCCCCTGGTTTTCCGATTTCCTCTCTTCAGCTGCAACGGCCAAAACCCAGTGATCGTTGAGCTCGCGGAGACTCTTCACTTATCCCAGAAGGCACTGGGAATATGCAAATGATCTCCTCAAGACTCTTCCCCAAGAAAAGAGACCACAAAATTAAAATGCGTGAAAAACAAGGCCCACCTAGCCTGTATAGGATTCAGGCGTTTGGCTGATTCAAGATAAATCAAATTCTTGTGGTCGGTGAGGACCACAACTTGATGTCTAGCTCCTTCCAACCAATTATTATTTATTTCTATAGCGCCATTAATTCCATGGTGCTGTACATGGGAAGGGGGGTTACATACAAAGTTATAGATACCGTTAACAGTCAACAAATTTCCTTGCGGACTTACTTTCTATGGGATAGCGGGGAAAAGACAGAAGGTCGGGGTGTAGCAGCTCTGGTGGTGATGAGGTGGCAGCTCAGGCGGTGGTGAGGCAGCAGAATGGTTATTGCAGTCTGTAAGCTTTCCTGAAAAGATGGGTTTTCAGGTTCTGTTTGAAGGAGCCGAGGGTGGTGGATAATCGGACGTGTTGAGGCATGGCATTCCAGAGGATAGGGGATATTCGGGAGAAATCTTGGAGGCGGTTGTGTGAGGAACAAATAAGTATGGAGGAGATTAGGAGGTCTTGGGAGGATCAAAGAGTATGTGAGGGAAGATATTGGGAGATTAGTTCAGAGATATAGAGAGGGGAAAGTTTGTGGATGGCTTTGTAGGTCAGTGTTAGTAGTTTGAACTGGATTCGTTGGGGAATTGGGAGCCAATGGAGGGATTTCCAGAGGGGAGAGGCAGGGGAGTAGTGAGGAGAGAGGTGGATTAGTCGGGCAACAGAATTGAGGACAGACTGGTATGGTGCAAGAGAGTTAGCAGGGAGGCCACAGAGGAGGGTGTTGCAGTAGTCAAGGCGAGAGATGATGAGGGCATGTACAAGAGTTTTAGTAGATTGAGGACTGAGGAAGGGACGGATTCTGGAAATATTTTTGAGTTGGAGGCGACAGGAGGTGGCAAGAGATTGGACATGTGGTTTGAAGAACAACCAATGTCTCCACTCTTCAAATGCCCATATCATGGCCAACAATTCCCGATTACCCACGTCATAGTAACGTTCAGATGGGGAGAATTTTTGAGAAAAAAAGACGCACAGGGATTCATCTTAGAAGTCACCGGATCTTTTTGGGACAAAGCGTCTCCTGCACCAATCTCAGAAGCATCTACCTCCACCTGAAATGGTAGTGAGACATCAGGTTGCCGTAGAACCGGAGCAGAAATGAATCTCCGCTTAAGCTCCTGAAATGCCGAGACTGCCTCTGGAGACCAATTCACCACATCAGCGCCCTTTTTGGTCAGATCAGTCAGTGGTTTAACAATACCAGAAAAATTACTTATAAATTTTGTCATGATCCAGTGTGGGATCTGGCGGTATTAATTGCACTGGGTGAACTTTTTTTACTTTGGAAAGTTCCCAGGTATCTTGACTGTCCCCGGTGGTGGTTAGCAGTATTGCACTTTAGGTTTTTGTGCACTTAATTAGGGATCAGGTGTTACACCCTATAAAGGTGTGCTAGAGGTGTGCAATCACTGCCTGTGATATTGTGAGTTTGTGTTCACTCTGAGTTTGGAGAGCCTGGATGAAGGATGGAGCTGGTGAGGAGTCCTGCGCAGCTTAGCCAGGGGGGAAGAGTGTCAGCTATGGTGTCTGGATGAAGGGCTGGCATGGCGTGGTGGAGTCGCAGTGATGGTGTCAGCGGGAAGTGTCTGCATGGGCTGGTGGAGTGGCTACTATGGAGAGTGGCGCTCACCATGTGGGACTTGGCCGCTGAGCTGGACTCAAGCATGCTCGACTTCGTGTCAGCAGCTGAACACTTCCTTGGGACTCTGGTACTAAGCAGCTGCAACTGGTGTTGGACTCTGCTCCGAGGCTGCACTAAGGTGAAGGATCCTGTTATGGTGATGGATCCAGGTGGAGGAGAAGATGCACTCAGGTGGAGGGCTCTGTTGCTAGGAGCGCACGCAACAGAGCAAAGCTAAGTGGTGTTTCCCCTGTATTGTCTCTTTCCTTATGTGTGTTATTAGTGCAGTGGTGGGATTAGTTTCCGCACCGACCTATTCCCTAGTGAGGGTTTAGGGTCAGGGCGAGCTAGGGCGTTGAGGTACGCGTGCGGCGCCCGGTGCGAAACCGGCATAGGGAACGTTAGGAGTGCAGGGACACTGGCTCAGGGGAGCTCAGGAGGTCTCCAATTCCCTTTTCCCTATTGCAGGGCCCACCATTGTTAATGTTTCCCAGGTCCCCCTTATTATTTAAATTCGCCATACTGGAGGCGGGGTTTCCAGAATGTTTATTAACGTGTAATACCTAAATTCGCCAGGTGGAGGCGGCGTATCCACCTGCACGTATTATTATTTAAATGCGCCCCACTGGAGGCGGTGTATCCAGGGTCACGTGTGTTATGGGTCCGCCTTGCGGAAACATCTGCGTCCTGACACACGTGATCATGACATTATCACAGGCCCTACAGTTTTTTTTTTCTGGTGAGCTTTGGCCATGTGGAGACCGCTGAGTATTGCTGCCGGGCCTCACTGATGTGAGTGGGGAGCGGCAAGGTGTGTTTAGAGCCGCTGCAGCAGCAGTTATCAGGGTCTGGGGCCTCTGCTCAGGTAACCAGAACAAAAAAAAAAAAAAAAATGGCGGCTGTGATCTGGCTAAAAGCCCCTAGAGTCGCTGCTGGGGAGCGGGACTTGCTCATGCATGTGGGCGTACCCAGGCAGGTGGGAGGAATGGTGCCCCACGGAGCTGCTTGGTGTTCCCCGAGGTGAAGGGGTGCGTTCCAGTGATGAGCAGACTGATGTAGAGTCCGCGGGGTTTACGCCAAATCTTCAAATACCACCGTAGAAGCCGCCCCTCCTGGCCGTGTGGAGGCGGCCAGTGAGTGTATATTTCCTCCATATGCGTTCCTTCTCCTCCTGGTGTGAGCAGCTGGTGTGCTGCGGGGGAGTAGGGACAAATCTCAACCCTCGCCATTAACCAACCCTAGGAGGCGCAGTCCTCATGGTGAAAGGGTTGGAGGGTGGTGTCCCTTGGTGAATAGTGGGGGTGTGAGTGTGGTGACACAGGGGGACGCCTCTGTTGTAAGGTCCTGAATGAGTTCACCAATTTTTTGACAAACTAATGTGTGTAATAAACGTTCAGGTCCGGACCTGTGTGTGAACAAGCGTGTATGTGTGCCACCAAATAACATCTTGTGGAAGTGTGTTGTGGAGCCTGATCAGCTCATAACAAACAAACATACACATACATAAACTCGTTCCCCAGGTCGGCACTGTGGAGATGAGTGGTGCCTCCAAAATGAACTTTATTGCCAATACCAGCGGTGCATTTGTCATAAACCTGAAGTGTCAGGGAATGGTGGGGTGAACTCAGGGTCTGGGCATCCCCGCTGTAGGTGTTTTCCTAATGAGGGGTGGTCTTGAGGGTCCAGAGGCCCCTCATTAAGGAGGGGGTACTGTCATGATCCAGTGTGGGATCTGGCGGTTTTAATTGCACTGGGTGAACTTTTTTTTACTTTGGAAAGTTCCCAGGTGTCTTGACTGTCCCCGGTGGTGGTTAGCAGTATTGCACTTTAGGTTTTTGTGCACTTAATTAGGGATCAGGTGTTACACCCTATAAAGGTGTGCTAGAGGTGTGCAATCACTGCCTGTGATATTGTGAGTTTGTGTTCACTCTGAGTTTGGAGAGCCTGGATGAAGGATGGAGCTGGTGAGGAGTCCTGCGCAGCTTAGCCAGGGGGGAAGAGTGTCAGCTATGGTGTCTGGATGAAGGGCTGGCATGGCGTGGTGGAGTCGCAGTGATGGTGTCAGCGGGAAGTGTCTGCATGGGCTGGTGGAGTGGCTACTATGGAGAGTGGCGCTCACCATGTGGGACTTGGCCGCTGAGCTGGACTCAAGCATGCTCGACTTCGTGTCAGCAGCTGAACACTTCCTTGGGACTCTGGTACTAAGCAGCTGCAACTGGTGTTGGACTCTGCTCCGAGGCTGCACTAAGGTGAAGGATCCTGTTATGGTGATGGATCCAGGTGGAGGAGAAGATGCACTCAGGTGGAGGGCTCTGTTGCTAGGAGCGCACGCAACAGAGCAAAGCTAAGTGGTGTTTCCCCTGTATTGTCTCTTTCCTCATGTGTGTTATTAGTGCAGTGGTGGGATTAGTTTCCGCACCGACCTATTCCCTAGTGAGGGTTTAGGGTCAGGGCGAGCTAGGGCGTTGAGGTACGCATGCGGCGCCCGGTGCGAAACCGGCATAGGGAACGTTAGGAGTGCAGGGACACTGGCTCAGGGGAGCTCAGGAGGTCTCCAATTCCCTTTTCCCTATTGCAGGGCCCACCATTGTTAATGTTTCCCAGGTCCCCCTTATTATTTAAATTCGCCATACTGGAGGCGGGGTTTCCAGAATGTTTATTAACGTGTAATACCTAAATTCGCCAGGTGGAGGCGGCGTATCCACCTGCACGTATTATTATTTAAATGCGTCCCACTGGAGGCGGTGTATCCAGGGTCACGTGTGTTATGGGTCCGCCTTGCGGAAACATCTGCGTCCTGACACACGTGATCATGACAAATTTATGGTAGAAATTAGCAAAACCCAAAAAGGTTGGAGAGCCTTCACAGAAGTGGGCTGAACCCAGTCATATATGGCCTGTTTCTTGGCCGGGTCCATTTCAATAGCAGACGGGGACAAAATGAATCCCAAAAATGAAATCCTCTGTACACCAAAGAGGCACTTCGATCCCTTTTCATACAGAGAATTTTCCCTCAAAATCCGGAACACAGTCTGGACATGTTCCACATGAGAATCCCAAAATATGATCCAGATAAATGATCAAAAACTTATCCAAAAAGTCCCGGAAAATATCATTCATAAAAGATTGGAAGACAGAAGGGGCATTAGTGAGCCCAAAAGGAATCACCAGGCATCACCAGGTACTCAAAATGTCCCTCCAGAGTATTAAACGCCGTCTTCCATTCATCCCCATGCTTGATGCGAATAAGATTATACACCCCCCTGAGGTCAAGCTTGGTAAACCAACAGGCACTTTTAACTCTGGAAAATAAATCAGAAATCAGGGGCAACGGATACTGATATTTAATAGTGATTTTGTTAAGGGAACGATAGTTAATACATGGCCTTAATGAGCCATCTTTCTTGGCCACAAAAAACCCCCCAGCACCTAAAGGTGAAGAGGATGGTCTAATATGACCCTTCTCCAACGACTCCTTGATATAAGATCGCATAGCATCATGTTCGGGTACCGATAAGCTGAAAAGCCAACCCTTGGGAAATTTACACCCATGCATTAACTCAATTGCACAGTCATAACTCCTGTGAGGAGGCAAAGACGCAGACTTACTCTCACTAAATACTTCAGAAAACTCAGGCAAATAGTCAGGAATATCATGAGACTGGGGAGAGGTGGAGAAAACAGGAGTGTCACTAAGAACACATTGACAACCCCAACTCACCACAGGCACAGATTTCCAAAAGGAACTTAGGCTGTACACTGCCCACAGCAAATGTGTGAGCAAAACGCTTTTCTCGTTTAGGGCAGACAGAAATAGTATGAGAGGCATCCCCACAGAAAAAACACAGCTTATTGCGCCTTCTAAACTCCTGATGTTGTGCCCTAGACAAAACCCTATCACATTGCATGGGTTCAGATGTTCGTTCGAAAGGCGGCAACGCCTCTCATGTAGTTTTACGCTCACATAAACACCAATCAACTTGAATGGCCAATGACATAGAGTCGTCTAGACCAGAGGGAACAGGAAATCCCACCATAACATCTTTTACGGTTTCTGCCAAACCCTTGCTAAAGAGAGCTGCTAGGGCATCGTCATTCCATTTAGTAAGGACCGCCCACTTTCTGAATTTTTGACAAAATATCTCTGCAGAATCCTGACCCTGGTTCAATGCCAATAAGGTTTTCTCAGCTTGATCAATAGCATTAGGTTCATCATACAACAATCCCAAGGCTTGAAAAAATGCGTCCACATTAGCTAGAATAGGATCTCCACGTGTCAAAGAAAAGGCCCAATCCTGGTGATCGCCACGCAGCAGGGAGATGATAATTTTAACCTGCTGCACAGATCTCCCCGATGAGTTAGGTTTCAAAGCAAAAAATAGTTTACAATTATTCTTAAAATTCAAACATTTAGACCGATCCCCAGAAAACACATCAGGAGTAGGAATTTTTGGTTCAACAGCAGATGATTGAGCGAGATAGGCAGAAATTACCCGCACTTCAGCAGCGAGCTGCTCAACACGATCAGACAATTGCTTAGTCTCCATTTAGAAAAAGAAAAAAAAATCTCCTCCTGCAGCCACAGAAAAAAAGACGAAAAAATATACAAGAAAAAAAAATCTGACACTTTACTTTTTTCTTTCCTACTTTAGAGTACCCTAGAGTCTACAGTTAGGCTGGTGATTCTGTTATGATTGGGTCACCAAGGAGGAGAGCATGCCCAAGCTAAGCCACAGAAAACCAGAGAGATTGGTAACTAAGCGGATTGCAGACGCCTGATCCTATTCCCAAAAACTAGCAGTAGCCGTGGAGCGTACCTACGATGATCCTAGATGCCTCGACACAGCCGGAGAGCTAAATAAGCCTAAAGCAAGAAAGGGGAAATCTAAACTGCCCCAGAGCAGACCCCAAAGGAATAGATAGCCCCCAAACATATATTGTCGGTGAGACAAGATGAAAACACAAACGCAGGCAGGAAAATAGACTGAGCAAATGATGGGGCCCACACTGACTAGACAGGACAGGAAAGGAAAGACGCTGTCTGCAATCATGCAAAAAACCCTGCAAAAAGTCCAACATGTCTGATGCAAAAAACACTGAAGTCGCACGACGTTGCCAACTATATCAGCACTCTGGTATATTCTGAAAGCAGAGCAAAAAGAGGCCAATCTAATAAGGGACAAAAACAAACTGGCTCAAGCAGTAACATATGGACGGTGATTCAGCATAGCCCCAGCCGGAGCAGGCTGACCCACACAAAACTGAGATAGACAAAACCAGATGAAATGCAAACAGAATAGCAAATGAACACTTAGCTGAGCATGCAGGGACTGAGCTGGAAACATCAGACCTCAGGAGGCAAGAAGAAAATCACCAGCAGGGATAGAGGGAGTTGGCTGTCTTAAATCCCAATCTGAAACCCCAGATCTCCAATCGTCGTCCTCATTATCAGGTGGCAAGCCTCTGTTAATCAGATCAGCTCCATTACCTCCAGTAACCACCAGAGGGAGCCCAGAAAGGGAACTCACAACCCCTCTGTCAATCTGACCAGCTCCACTACCTTCAGTAATAACCAGAGGGAGGCCAGAAAGCGAATTCACAAGACAGAAGTGTACAGCTGTATACGTTTTTAGGGAAAATGTCAATTTGTTTCCGGAGTCACACACACAGACGCTCTCCCAGTATGTATTTGACTGTAATCCAACCAGCAGATATACGGTACTGTATCAGAAGCGGACAGCTCTATATGG
The DNA here is from genome assembly GCF_039654945.1 of Dendrobates tinctorius. Lineage (NCBI taxonomy): Eukaryota > Metazoa > Chordata > Amphibia > Anura > Dendrobatidae > Dendrobates > Dendrobates tinctorius. The sequence continues at coordinate 2,330,941 of NW_027361692.1, read as the reverse complement.
CGCATGTATGGAAAAATGAAAATCTCCGTCTATTTTTTTACAGAGTCACACACAGATAGCATGTATTTGTCCGTGATACCAGCCGGTACACGGTCGTGTGTGAGGAGCGTACAGCTCTATACGGTGTATGTATGGAAAAATGAAAATCTACGTCTATTTTTTTCCGTAGTCACACACAGACGCTGTCTCAGCTGGATTTTATCATAATCTAAACAGCAGATATACGGTACTGTATCAGAAGCGGACAGCTCTATATGGTGTATGTATGTAAAAATGGAAAAGTCCATATTTGTATTTACGGACTCACACATACACGCTGTCTCTGTATAGATTTGACCGCAATCCGAACAGCTGATATACAATACTGTTTGAGAAGCGGACAGCTCAAAACGGTGTATGGAGAAATGGAAATGTCTGTATATGTATTTACAGAGTGTCACACACACACGCTGACTCTGTGTAGATTTGACTGTAATCCAAACGGCAGATATACGATACTGTTTGAGAAGCGGACAGCTCTATACGGTGTATATATGGAAAAATGTAAATCTCTGTCTATTTTTTCCGGAGTCACATACAGATAGCATGTATTTGTCTGTGATGCAAGCCGGTACTTGGTAGTGTGTGAGGAGTGTACACCTCTATATGGTGTGTGAAAAAACGTTCGGTAACTGTGCAGAAAAAAAGAATAAAAGTAGGAGTGCTTTGAAAAAAGCAGTCTGCACAGCAGTGTGCACACAGCAATGCAGCTATCAGGTAGCCTAATAAGGCAGCCTAATAACCACCAGCGCTGCTGCACACAAATAAATCCTCCCCTCTCACTGCACATTAACTGTACAGTGAAAATCGCTATCAGCAGAAGCACAGATTTTTTTTTCTTTCCTGCCTAACACTCTTCCTATTGAGAACGAGCGGCAGCAACCTTTCCCTATGCTAAGATCGGCAGAAGTAAAATGGCGGTCGGTGGTCAGGGCTTTAATAGCCACTGTGACGCCACACAAAGCAAGCCAATCACTTGAATTCCCTTCTCTAAGATGGTGGTGGCCGCTGCCCATGTCATCGCGTTGCTCACAGTGTGCGCCCTTGATCATTGGCTGAGAAAAGGTGCTGGAAGCATTATGGGAAACGTGACTTTGGAGCTCGGGCCGGCGACCACATGGCCGACCCTACGCTATGGTCGGGTTTCGATCGGCGAAACCCGACTTTAGCGAAAGTCGGGTTTGACCAACTCGTTTTGAATTTGACCGACCCGTTTCGCTCAACTCTAGATGCACCAATTCTGATGCTTTGCCCAACTCTTCCCACTTTCCCTGTGGTGGTGGCAAGTTGGGTTCATATTTGTGGGGTTGGCATCACCTTTGTATTGTCTGGTTACATCAAGCCCACAGCTTAGAAATCCATTACTATCCATTTAGTTATATTGTAAATAAACACACAGCCAGAGTAAAGTCCTTTATTTGAAATAAATGAAAACACAATTCTTTTATTTAAAAATAACAAACCCAGTTATACTCACCTAACACATATTCCATTGAAGCCCTCTCCTCTTGTAATAAAACAAAAATTTAAAACAACCATATCCCTCACCTGTCCATCGTTCTGTCCCATGCTGTAATCAATGTTTGGGGATAAACAATTTTCAACCTGGATGGTGCCGAGATGCGATTATCCAGGCTGAGAACCAGTGAGGAATGAGCTTCTGCAGCCTCAGTGACTAGCGTTGACATCATTGAAGTTATGGTAGGCACACGGGCTGCATTCCCAGCCATGCCCATGAACTGCAGTTACCTCAGTGAGATCCCCACTAGCACAGTGAGAAAAAGTCTCATGATGCAGTGCTGAGCTCACCGACATCACCACAGTTCATGGGTCTGGCTGGGAATGCAGCCTCAGTGCCTGCATAACCTCGATGACATCACGGCTATACACTGAAGCTGTGCTTGCAGCAGCTCATTCCTCAGTGGTTCTTAGTCTGGACAGTCACATCCTGGCACCTTCCAAGTTGAAAATTGTTATTCCCCAGGCAGGGATTGCTGTGTGGGACAGGATGACGGAAAAGTGAGTGACATGCTTGTTTTTTCTTTTGTTTTATTACAGGAAACCATGGCTTCAGTGGATTGGGTCATGACGTGAGTATGTGTTAATTTAGATTCATTAAAGGCATTTGTGTTATTCTTTCAATTAAAGGACTTTATTATGGCTGTGTTTTTTTACAATATAACTATATAACTATAGGATTAGTATTAGATAGGTGTATTATAGATGCCTCTCTATTACTAACCCATGGGCTTAATGTCACCAGACAAGAGAAAGGTGACATCAATGCCACAAACTTGAACCCCACTTGCCATCGCCACAGGTCAAGTGGGAAGAGCAAGGCAAAGCACCAGAATTGGTGAATCTATTAGATGTGACTTTTCTGGGGTAGCTTTGGGCTACTATTTTTAGGCTGGGGGGCTCAATATCTTTGACTCATTAGCAGTATGGGAATACCAGCCCCCAGCTGTCTGCTTTTCCTTGGCTGGTTGTCAAAAAATGGGGTGCCCTAAACCATTTTAAAATTCTGAAATAATAAAAAATACGACTTGCGGATTCCTCTAGTCTTGATAACCAGCCTTGCTGAAGCTGACAGCTGAAGGTTGCAGCCCGCAGCTGTCAGTTTTGCCTGGCTGATCATCAAAAATGCAGGAAAATCCCACATCAATTTTACTTTTTATTTCACTCAGTATGGTATGAAGAACGAGGATCAGTGTGAAGAATAAGTGTCTGTAGGAGAAAGGGGGTAAGGGAACAGTTGGAGCTTGACACACTGAAACATATACCATGAGCAGTTGCAATTGATAATAGTTGGTGGGTGCCATACCTGCTGGTGATTTCAGCCAAAGTGAGGAAAAGAAGGGGTATTTCCAGCACATCCATCCAATTTGAATAAAAATCTCTCTTTTATTTGAACATATTAAAGGCCAAGTATAAAATTGTGAGCCTGATGCATTTCTGGTGCACCACGGCGCCCTTAGTCATAGGATCCTATACCTAAGGTTGCCGTGGTGCGCCAGAGACACGTCAGGCTCTCAATTTTATACAAACTGGAAAGATGTGCTGAAAATACCCATTCTTTTTCCTCACTTTGGGTGAAGATTATGTGGTCCTAAATCACGGCTACTGAGATTGGTCCGTGTGGTAGACAGGGTGGTGCTGGCAAAGTGACTGGAAGCATTTTCTGCTATCCATCCAACAACCTTTTCACACTAGTCTGGCTTCCAGAATGGTGCTCCATGCCTCCTTACAGAGTGGATGAACTCATGGAGATCAACATCCAACACTGCGGAGACACCATCACATGTTTCTCAACGCAGTGATTCTAGAGCAATGCCCCCATCCCTTATGGGAAATATGTAAAAACATGCAAAACACAAGCCTCAGAGACACCATCACATGTTTCTCAACACAAGCAATGACTAGCAAGATCTTTCCCCGGGAAGGAACAACCACGGGAAGGGCAGTCTACAATGAAGGAAACCACCTATGCCAAAACATGGTATCCATCCACAGACAGCTGTTTCAGGGTATTGCCCCTCATCAGTGTGGAGTAGGAAACTGGCCAGTAGGAGCAATGCCTAGTAGAAGACTGTGAAAAATGAGGATGAATGAACTCATGGAGATCAACATCCAACATTGCGGAGACACCATCACATGCTTCTCAACGCAGTGATTCTAGAGCAATACCCCGAAACAGCTGTCTGTGGATGGATACCATGTTTTGGCATAGGTGGTTTCCTTCATTGGAGACTGCCCTTCCCGTGGTTGTTCCTTCCCGGGGAAAGACCTGGCTAGTCATTGCTTGCATTGAGAAGCATGTGATGTGTCTCCGCGGCTTGTGTTTTGCATGTTTTTACATATTTCCCATAAGGGATGGGGGCATTGCTCTAGAATCACTGTGTTGAAAAACATGTGATGGTGTCTCTGCAGTGTTGGATGTTAATTTCCATGAGTTCATTCATCCTCATTTTTCAGTCTTCTACTAGGCATTGCTCCTACTGGCCAGTTTCCTACTCCACACCGATGAGGGGAAATACCCCGAAACAGCTGTCTGTGGATGGATACCATGTTTTTGGCATAGGTCGTTTCCTTCATTTGAGACTGCCCTTCCCATGGTTGTTCCTTCTGGGGAAAGACCTGGCTAGTCATTGCTTGTATTGAAAAACATGTGATGGTGTCTCTGCGGCTTATGTTTTGCATGTTTTTACATATTTCCCATAAGGAATGGGGGCATTGCTCTAGAATCACTGCGTTGAGAAACATGTGATGGTGTCTCCGCAGTGTTGGATGTTGATCTCCATGAGTTAATTCATCCTCATTTTTCACAGTCTTCTACTAGGCATTGCTCCTACTGGCCAGTTTCCTACTCCACACTGATGAGGGACATTACCCCGAAACAGCTGTCTGTGGATGGATACCATGTTTTGGCATAGGTAGTTTCTTTCATTGGAGACTGCCCTTCCCGTGGTTGTTGCTTCCTGAGGAAAGAACTGGCTAGTCATTGCTTGCGTTGAGAAACATGTGATGGTGTCTCCGCGGCTTGTGTTTTGCATGTTTTTACATATTTCCCATAAGGGATGGGGGCATTGCATTAGAATCACTGTGTTGAGAAAAATGTGATGGTGTCTCCGCAGTGTTGGATGTTGATCTCCGTGAGTTCATTCATCCTCATTTTTCACAGTCTTCTACTAGGCATTGCTACTACTGGCCAGTTTCCTACTCCACACTGATGAGGGGCAATACCCCGAAACAGCTGTCTGTGGATGGATACCATGTTTTGGCATAGGTGGTTTCCTTCATTGGAGACTGCCCTTCCCGTGGTTGTTCCTTCTTGGGGAAAGACCTGGCTAGTCATTGCTTGCGTTGAGAAACATGTGATGGTGTCTCCGCGGCTTGTGTTTTGCATGTCCTTACAGAGTGGGAAACGAAGCTAGATCGACATGATGTGTCTGTTTGTTGAGCTCCAACATCAGGAACAGTTTCACCTTGCCCATGGTCTTGGCCTCTGCACTCACATCAGCATCACATCCACTTCCCCATCCCTAACCATGCACCTTCCCCATTTTTAATTACATATGATATATCCCTGTTGAGAAAACTGTTGTAGACAATATTACAATGGCATCAAAATGTGCTCACTTCAGATGGACATATAAGACTGCAGCATAAATAAAGCAATGCAATTTCTTTAACAAACAATTTATTTTTTGCGGGGTTTGAAGCCGAACTGTAGCATGATAAATGCTGTATAAAATTTCACTGCTCAAAAAAATTGCAGTTTTACAATGTGTGGCAAATTTACCCAATTCAGATGGATATGAGACTGCAGTGTCAATATATCGATGCTGTTGAGACCCAACCAAGTTTGCAGCATAAAGGACGTGTTATTCACCCAATCCTGTCCTACCCTATTCCTTCAGCACAATCTCTCCCAAAGTGCTGCTAACAGCAGTATTACTATTGATTATCATAAGCCCTAAGATGGCCTGTTGTTGTACTTAACAGAAACATAAATGTAGTTGAACCTCTGGCTAATAGGCAGCTACAATTCTGTTGCTCTCTCATCAGCATCTCTCCCTCGTCTGCCTGTTTCTGGGATACAGTGTGCCTAGCATAGAGTCACAGATCTTATATAGACCCGATGACTTTATGCTTCCAGCCAGTCACAGTAGTGCCACAACCAAAATGGCTACGGCATTACAGTGACTATCTGGCAATCCCCACATGTTCATTGGCTGTCTAAAAAGCACTAAACATGCGTGGTGGGGACTCAAGCTTCCACTCGAAAATTCAAGATATAGTTCTAATGAGCATCCCGATCACGCTGACGCTTGAGCGAGTAACGAGTAGTGACCAGCACACTCGCTCATCGCTAGTTGTCTACTTTGTTTTCAATAAAGATTTTAAATATTTTATTATCAGTCGTGTGCTGAATTTGTGTAGTTATTATTAAAGCTCTAGAGAGTTTTTTTGCTCATCACTTTGCTAAGAACCTGAAGGTTTGAATTCCCTAAGAAACCATATTGGTATTTTATACCAAAATTCATGAATCAATAGGGAATCACCATTGTCCAATAGTGACAGCCTCATTACCACTTTTTGATTGGATGTTGCATTGATTAGCTCTGTGTGCTCTCTATTATGCAAAGGGTATGGGAGAATTTCTTCAAGTATTATCTGAATTTGAATGACAATGGCATGAACCTATACACATGCATCTCACAGGATGCAAGATGTAAGCTTGGCTAATATTGAACAAACTTGTAATGATTTATTTTGTCATACACTCAAATTTGTAATGAATCATAATTTGTCCCGGTTTGCAGGCCCCTGGGTACCCATTCAACTAGTACAACAAAGGGAATGTGCCCTAACTTTTGAAAATAATTTCTTGGACATTTTGAGACTGTGATGGATTTTAGCATGTCTAATCCTTTTGCAATACACATCAAGTTATTCTTGCATTTCTTTGACAATATATTTGTAGTGTGGGGTGGAGTTCAGTGGTTTTATGAATTATTAGAATACATGTCACACTATGCGATTTGCAAGTAATATTGGAGATGGTAAAATAGAATTTCTATGTGGAGATTGAAATAGTGGAAGATATTATTCACATAAGCACAGTTACCGTACATCAACTATGAATAATTCATTAATACAGTACAATGTTATCATCCTGACCATGCTAAGGATTCTCTGCCCGATGGTCAGTTTTTACGATTGCTCCGTATTAACCTTAGTGAAGCGTCCTTTCTAACACAATTCCATGATTTAAGTTTGATATAACAAGAGTAAAGTTATTAACCAGAGGTTATTCAAAAAGGATTTGCAAGAGCATGCCAAATTGATCGTTCATCCCTGTTACCCTATACATAGAAAAAAGAAAAAAAATAATATTGACTTAATATTATTATTCATAAGATTGCACTATAAAGTTGAAAATTTGAAAGAATTGTTACATGATTTAAAGTAACCCTCTGTTATCAGAAGTTGCTAGTAGGAATCCAATAATTTAATTTAGACGAGATAGTAAAAGGGAAGCTATTGTCAGAAAATGAACAAGAAATAAAACAGCACTCTGTAGCACCAAAGAATGTAAACATAAAATATATGAAATTTGAAATGCATTACTGCACTAGAAAATTAGAAAAATTGAGTATGCTTAGTAGATAAATTGGCGAATTCATGTGCACCTGGCAGTCGCGATAAGGCAATTCTGGTTCTAAGGAACCTTCCTAATGTGAATCCTCTCTAAGGCAAAAGCCTACATTTATGTGGGAAGGTAGAATCATAGAATCATAGAGTTGGAAGGGACCTCCTGGGCCATCTGGTCAAACCCCCTGCTCAAAGCAGGATTTGCTAAATCATCCCAGACAGATGTCTGTCCAGCCTCTGCTTGAAGACTTCCATTGAAGGAGGACTCACCACTTCTCGTGGCAGCCTGTTCCACTCATTGATCACTCTAACTGTCAAAAAGTTTTTTCTAATATCTAATCTGTGTCTCCTCCCATTCAGTTTCATCCCATTGCTTCTAGACTTTCCTTGTGCAAATGAGAATAAAGATGATCCTTCAACAATGTGACAGTCCTTGAGATATTTGTAGACAGCTATTAAGTCTCCTCTCAGTCTTCTCTTTTGCAAGCTAAACATTCCCAAATCCTGCAACCTTTCCTCATAAGACAGGGTTTGCAAACCGGTCACTATTCTGGTCGCTCTTTTCTGAACTTACTCCAGTTTGTTGATGTCTTTTTTAAAATGTGGTGCCCAAAACTGGACACAGTATTCCAGATGAGGTCTGACCAAAGAGGAGTAGAGGGCAATAATGACTTCACGTGATCTAGACTGCATGCTTGTTAATACATCCTAAAATTGCATTTGCCTTTTTTGCTGCTGCATCACACTGTTGACACATTCAGTCTGTGATCTATTAGTATACCCAAGTCTTTTTCACATGTGCTGTTGCTTAGCCCTATTCCTCCCATTCTGTATATGCTTTTTTCATTTTTATTGCCCAGATGTAGTACTTTGTATTTTTCCCTGTTAAAAACCATTCTGTTAGTTGCTGCCCAAGGATACTTTTCATATTATCAGAAAACTATCTATTATTTAAATAAAGTTTTTGTGGTAAATATATTTTTTTACTTTTGGCAATGTTTTAAGCACAATCTGTATTTAAAATAAAAAATAGAACTCTTGCAACTTTAACTCTGGGCCCTAGGGCGTTTTTAGGCTCCTATTTCCTATTGTTTCATGTAACAGCATTTTAAAAAAGGTATTGAAAAACTGGAGCAAGTTCAGAGACGAGTTACCAGGATGGTGAGTGGACTACAAAGTATGTCCTATGAGGAACAGTTAATTAGTGGGGGAATGTTTAGAAGGCTAAGAGGAGAATTAGATGTCTACAAATATCTGAAGGGATGTCACAGTGTAGAAGGGATCATCTTTATTCTCATTTGCACATGGAAACACGAGAATCAATGGAATGAAACTGAAAGGGAGAAGATACAGATTAGATATTAGAAAAAACTTTTTGAGGGTGATCAATGAGTGAAACAGGCTGCCAGGTGAGGTGGTGAGTTCTCCTTCAATGGAAGTCTTCAAACAGAGGCTGGACAGACATCTGTCTGAGATGGCTTATGGAATCATGCATTGAGCAGGGGGTTAAAGATGATGACCTTGTAGGTCCCTTCCAACTCTGACATTCTATGATTCTATGATACATAGCTAGATAGGTCATTGTGAAGGGAGGAGGAGCAGGGTTAGAGGTAACATCACCTATTGTGAATGATGGATCCTGTGTTATCAGTTCTGTATAGAGATGTTACCAGTGATTGTAATTCTGCCTCTGATAATATGGAATCTTGCTTAAAATTCTTCCTGAAAAGACAAAGTATGAGTTGTAAGGCAGCGCTTACTGCATGTGTTGGGGGCACTCACTTGGCAACAAGTTTTGAGGCACACAGGAAAGTTTTTCTCCATTAAACAGTCCATACAGTTTATTATCCATTCATAAACCACGGTTTATACAACACATGCGTAACATATAGTTCATAGTACATGGCTTCCTTCATTTGACAGACATTACACCCACATGTCCTCCTCTGACTAGTTCTCGGGGGTGTCCATACCCCGTATCAATGTCTCTACTCACATAGCATTACACAACTTTAGGTTGCAGTCTCTAATCACACTGGACCTCACTTCATCCAGTTACCGTGGGTGACTGCATAGTTCATAGTAACCCCTTTTGTCTGGAGTTACCTTACAGGAGCTCCTACTCCACAAGCTGAATCCTTTTCAGTCCTGGTTCCCAGGGAAGCTGCCTATCTGGGATCACTGTCCCGGACAAAGCCTTGCTCACCAGGTAGCTCGACAGTTCCAGATGCTCAGAAGGACAGTAGCTTCCCCAACGCAGTGCCATCCCAGACTTTGCACATACTGTACACAGCCTCTCCATGTGCTCTTCAGGAAGTCTGTCTACACCTAGGACCTTCCAACACACAGGCATGTCCTGTCTTGCAGGACCTTAGAACACAGGCCATGTGACCCAAACCATAGTCACATTATGCATCTGTATCCACCTCCATAGGTGGGAGGTTTGTGTGGTTAGCCAGTCCCGCTCAGCTCTCCAGTTAACCCTGTAAGCACCCCTTGTAACTAAACAAACATTTGTGGAACTACAGGTTCCAGAACAACAACATTTCGGGCTTACAGTGCAGAGGACATCCTCCGTTTCTGCAACATATATTGGTCATTCAAAATTACGCTGGTCACTGTCTCACCATCACAGATATGCCTGCGACTGCCATGCTCTCCCATGGCTTCAATAGGCCTCCATACATATCCTGAGGAGAATACACAGCGCCCCATAGCTGTAATGGGGTCACTGCCTCACCCTCACAGAGTCTAAAAAAAACCCAATGTCAAATGTGAAATTTGTAAGATCACTATTTTTTATTTTAATAAAGATCATAATATGAAGATAAAACTATTGCCATTTTTTCTACATACGTGTGACACAAAAACCCAATTTAAATGATAATTCAGTTTCTGATTATAGCTTCCCTTTAAGAGCACAATCACACAGAAGTTCCATAATACAAATGTGCTTAAAGACATGCTTGTGAGGGATCATTTTAAATGTAGACTTTTCAATTATTGTGACTATATGCATTGTGTGGATACAATTTGCTTAAGTAATTATACATTAATTTAGTTTTTCGTTTTTTTACTTTGAAGATAAAGTCCATGGTGTATGCGGTTATATTTGAATATGTAGTTGATTTTTTTTCAATGGCAAAACAATTTGTCAAATAAATGTTTAGTGAACTTACATTCTTTACAATCTGGAGAAGGTTCCCATGGAGTTATGAATGTGAAAGTTACAAACTTTTAACAAAAAAAGCAGAGTTAACCCTGAAGACAGGTGCATTAGGGCCTATTAATCTTAATTTCTACAATGATTTGAGTTTTTTTTGTGTAATTAGCTAGTATTCTTGAAATATTTCAATAATAATAGCTTCTTTCGATATTACTATATTTTATTATATATTTAGATTTAAAAAATAATGTAAAAATGGTGAATTAGTGTGAATTAGAAAGAGAGGTAAGGTATGATTGATGCTTTGTGGCCAAAAGAAGCAGATGTTACATTTGCTTTCATGTTTTTTAGTCCTCTAGACATACTATGTGTTGCTTATTCTTTGACTTGCATGCCTATTATATCACAACCACGTGTGCACATTTCATTTTTATATGTATTTGTGTCTATTCTATTTTAATATTGCCTGTATAGTATTTGTATATAAATTGCAGGGATTCCCATGCCTTGGTAGCCATCAGAGTACACACTGGGATTTGTTTCTTTTATTTATACAGTGAACGGTTTGTTAAAATGTCCATACCAGTCAGGACTCGCAAAAAAAACAAAACAGTCTTTCCTCAGCACAAGCGTAAAAATAAACAAAATATTTATCAGTACCAGATATGGGTTCACCTATTTAATGTAACAGCCATTTTCAGTCTGCCTCAGTAAAGACTGACCTGCATACAACAGGACCTTCCTCCTTCCACCCACAGACAGAACTGTGGTAGCTCAGCTGCCTTAAGTCCCATGAAAGACTATAATGGAGTTGTGGGAGTGGCCATACCCATCCAGCTCTTCTGGTCACTCCTTAAGGCCCCATCACACACAGCGAGATCGCTAGCGAGATCGCTGATTTTGTGACGCATCAGCGATCTCGTTAGCGATCTTGCTGTGTGTGACATGCATCAGCGACCGCCCCCCGCCAGGTATCGCGTGTGGCAGCAGGAGACCAACGATCAGCCAGCTCCCAGTGCTGTAAGCAGATGCTAGGAGCTGGTATCCAAGGTAAATATCGGGTAACTAAGCGCGCGCGGCACTTAGTTACCCACTGTGTACCTTGGATACCAGCGTGCTGGCGCTGGTAGCTGGTATCCAAGGTAAACAGTGGGTAACTAATGCCACACACACTTAGTTACCTGATATTTACCTTGGATACCAGCTCTCAGCGTGAGCACGCAGGTATCCAAGGTACACAGCAGGTAACTAAGCGACGCACTTGTTTAGTTACCCGATATTTACCTTGGATATCAGCATCCTCGCTGGTCCTGATCGCTGGTTATTTGCCTGTTTGACAGCTCACCAGCGATCATGTAGCGAGGCACCAGCAATCCTGACAAGGTGGTATCATTGTCGGGATCGCAGGTGCATCGTTTAGTGTGACGGGGCTTTAAAGCCGGACTCAAAAATATGAGTCCATTAAATAACCATCTCAGCTTTTTAACGCTGCTGAAGCCAACTCGTCCATCACCTACATCACCAAGGCTAGCCATCTTTGTGACACACACCTCACATCCAGGATTTTTCCAGCTGCTTCTGTACAGAATAAAATTAATTACATTTATAATGTAGGTAGTGTTTTTTTGCTTTTATTGTATAGGAATGAAATTGCTGGTAGTTTGGGGGCAGCCACACCCAACAATTACTAAATAGACTATATTTCATAGTTACAAAATCGACAAGAAGCAAATGAACATAAACCCTAGTGTAAGTAAATAATTATAAAGCACAAATGTGTTTGATCTTAGTAACATGGTTTTTGATAAAAAATAGCATAAAAGTCATCCCACCATTTGCAAGGTGACCTTGTTTAGGATGGTCCTACACTTTCTAATATTTAAAACTTTAACATGTGTCAGAGTTGACCTCAGTGTGCGAATAAGGGCAAACAAAGGAGCTGATCTAGAACTGTGGACACCAGTTTGGAAAGCAATTTAAAGGTAATTTCCAGCTCAAGAAATGGAGGCCATTCCCCACCTTGCACAAAATGCAAAAATACAAAGAAAAAAAGCACAAAAATTGAGCTTGATTTAAGTTGGTATACATATAGCACATAAATGCATGTTCACATTGGCCATAAAGAATACAAGACCTACAAGAAGCAAAATGAACATAAACCTTGCTGTAACTAAATAAATAAAAATCAAAAGTGAATTTAAATAACATAGGGTTCCTAGTAACACTGTTTTTGATCAAAAAAAGCATCCCACCATTGGCAAAGTGAACCTGTTCAGTTTTCCAGCTACCTCTGTACAGAATAAAGTCAAAAGCCACCTTTGTGACACATACCTCACATCCAGACTTTTTCCAGCTGCTTCTGTACAGAAAAAAATGAATTACATTTACAATGTAGGCAGTGATTTAAGCTTTTATTGCATAGGAATGGAATTTCTGGTAGTTTTGGGACAGTCACAACTAACAATTATTAAATAGACTATATTAAGCCTTTTAAGCATTTATTATATAGCATCTCAGATCAAGTGAGCATAAATTTGCATAATAATTATAGGCAAAATATCTATGAGTACCAAAGTCCCCATATCATATCTCAAATAGGGTCAGCTTAATTTGTACAATAATTCCAAGGAGGTATCTTACCCACAAATAGAAAAAAGCTCAGGTAGTCATCTGAAAACTGAAGAAAAATCCCCAAAGCGCTTTTTGTGTGTTTGTGGTTTTGCTTTCTCAAGAGAAAGTTTTGAGAACATGAAAAAAAGAAAAAGTGAATACATACAAACATATGAATAAAATCCATTAAAAAGATTGAGGGACTAGAATACTAAAAGATAAAGGGAGAGAGGGCTATAAATCTTTATAGAATGGAAGCAAAACTAAGTGATATGTTCAGACCATTAGGAGTCATTGCTTCCAATGTAACAATCCACTTGGCCTCACATTGTGATAAAAGTTTTTTAATATTTCCACCTTTAATTCCAGTATGAATGGCATCTTTGTCTCTAACCATAAATGGCTTAGAGTCACAATTATGGTAAGTCTTAAAATGCCATGGAATTATTTTTAATTCAGAAGGATCAGCCACTGTCTTGACCACGTCAATGCCCTGTACATGCTCCAGTACCCTCATTCTAAGTTTTCTTGATGTAATAAATAAGTGGGCCAGCTGCATGTAGCATAATAGATTACATTTGTGCTGCTGCACGATATATGTTGTTTGATCTGAAAATATTTGTCTCCATTTTCCAAATTGAATGAGGTACAGCGGAGGACATAGGTGCAGGTAAGACACTGACCTTGCCGTGCTCCAGCGGTGAGCCATCTGTTCCCCAACATGAAAGCATGCACTCGCCAGTGACTGACAATGGCGTCAGAAGCTGGTGATGGTGAACGATTGGCTGGCAGCTTTAACTATTGCCATGTGAGCCCGGCAGGCTCAGTTACTTGATTGGCAGAATCCTGCCGCTGGGGATGGAGCAGTGGGGCCCGATGGATAGAGGTGACGGGGCCCGATGTGGGTCCCCTCTGCTGATCAGGCCCCATATGCCAGACAGGGCAGTAATGCCCTGATGGCGGCCCTGTATGCTAATACTTGTATTTGTTTGCAGCAGACGTACAATCATAAATGACACTGCCTACTTCATATGTGTCAGTAATAGCAGCAGGTATATGGTACTGTATGTACATAACTGTCATTCCTGAGAAAAAACATTCTTGAAAATACTTCTTCTGAAAGTCCCAATAATATACTGTATGTGTGCTTTTGTGATATTGTCCTGCTGAAAAGTAAAAAAAGACAAACATTTTGAACTTTAAGAATATTGTGTTCTGAAGGTCTAATATGAATGAAATGTTGTACCATCTAATAACATTTTCTGCACCAAAGTTTAAAGTACAGTAAATGTTCCCAGCATTTTATTTTATTGACAACGTCAATCATTTTATATTCTTCATATTTTAAGTAGGACATTTGATTGCAATGTCATGGGCTTTATAAAATTTAATTAGAAGGAAGCAAATTTTATGATTATATAATCACCAATAAGCATTACAGTTAGTAATACTTAACATACATTAATTGAAAATGTTTTTATTTATTTTATATTAAAACAGTTCAGGACAGGTTCTTATAAGTTTTATTTCCAATTACGTAAGCAGGCTACCTTCTTTGTCCTTAAAGGGATAATAGGTTTCTTCCATGCTATGTTTATAGAGTTATAGCTGACATTAGAGATGGATGAATTGATTCAATGCTTATCACATTTTGTTTAATTTGTGGAAATTGAATTGTTTGAATTTAGCAGTTAAAGAGTCAATTCAAGCAAATTATAAAAAAAAACGCTTGCTGCCATTTTACACAATAGAGAAGATTGCATCAGCCAGAGAAGGATCATATGAGCCTGGGTGAAACTGGGTATTCTTTCCCATTAAGCCTTGCAGCTATCACATAACATGGTATAGGCTAAAAAAAACTAAATTTAGTGGAGGGCACCACTTCCATATATGCAGCGATGTACTGTACCATACCAAAAAATGTACCAAATGCATACAAAAAAAAGATGCATACAAAGATGATCACCTAGAAATATTTTATTAAACATAACTACAATGAAAAGCCACAAAAAATAATTAAAAACCTTTGAAAAGGTCATAAATGGACATTATGCACAACACAGAACACAGTCTATTGTAGGACTTGGGTCTACACCTAACTTCCCAGGAGAATGGTTCCTCTTTATTAGCTGCAATATAGCTATGCACACATTGAATAAAGGTATCAAATACACAGCTGTTTTACAATGATAAAATTAAACATATCATATGCTGGTCAGTTTATATAAAAATTAATAATGCACTTATTTAATGTAGTGCACAAAAAGTACATTTGCAAAAATTGACTTATACAAAATGCAAACATAGAGTATACAGTATATCATTATAGCAAATAGACATGATAATCATTGATGCCTGAAAAAGATCTAGGTTACATGCATGTGAATATTTCCCTAGTAAACTACAAGCAAATATACAAAAAAACTATCAGTAAGTAAAAGAGATCATACTAGACAATCCAGAGAATGAATATAGGACAATAGGGCATATTGCCGTCAACTAAGTTCCTGATTAAATTTACATTCACTATTTATTTACTTACTGCATGGTATTTGCTCACTTAGTTTTTATCTTAGGCTTGGTCTGTTAGGTGACCAGAGTGTGAAAGAGCCCCTATATGTTCTACTTACATCAACATTTGCTCTGGCTCATTTCTTTAGTTTTGTACAGGGTTGTAGCTAAAGACTCATCTTGGTGAAAAGGTTCTGCTCTTATTTTAAACTCGCTGCTCTCGCAGTATTCATTTTTTAATCTGACATACAATTCCAGAGATATAGGCCTTTTTTATATGATGATCATTTGTATGGGTTTTAAAAAGGTGGCATGGCTCATAGGATTTTCTGAGGGCGTGTATTTAACCTACTCTGCATTATTAGTCTGTGAGCAACACTCTCTCAGTAAAGACTAGGGATGAGCAAAGGTGCCCGGTAATGCTCAGATATCACTCCAGTATCTGGGTGCTTGGATGTACTCGTTACTTGGTAAGCATTGGGCGGTGCTCGATGTAAAACTTTAAGCCCCACCCACATTTTTTACATCTGTTGAGCAGTCAATAAGCCTACTTGAATTCCCTGTGCAACACTAATGCCATAGCCTTTTGGTTGCTGCATTACTGTGATTGTCTGGCAGTGTAACATCATCAGAGGTTATAAAAGACAGGCATACCCGGCTCTGCACACTGATGCCATTGCACAGCCCTGTGACACTTCGTATTGGAGGGAGAGAGTGCTTTTCTAGACATGTGAATACACAGTATATGAATCAGAGTCCTGTAGTGTTGATACTGGTGCTGAAGCTGAACCATAAATTTAACAGCCCTTTTAAGGGCTAATCCTTTCCTATTTCCTATTTGTATCTCAAATATTCTGCATTTAGTGAAGCGAGGAAGAGTCCCAGGAGCAGGGAGAGAGGCTGAATATAGTCTGCAGACAGGGATTAGGGCTGTGAAGTTCAATGTCAAATATATACAGTGAAGGAAAAAATTATTTGATCTCTTGTTGATTTTGTAAGTTTGCCTACTGACAAAGACATGAACAGTCAATAGTTTTAAGGGTAGGTTAATTTTAACAATGAGAGATAGAATATCAAAAATAAAATCCAGAAAAATCACATTGTATAAATTATATAAATTTATTTGCATTTTGCAGTGTGAAATAAGTATTTGATCCCCTACCAACCATTAAGAGTTCTGGCTCCTACAGACCAGTTAGACGCCCCTAATCAACTCAATACCTGCATTAAAGACAGCTGTCTTACACAGTCACCTTTATAAAAGACTCTTGTCCACAGACTCAATTAATCTGTCAGACTCCAACCTCTAAACCATGGGCAAGACCAAAAAGCTTTATAATGATGTCAGGGACAAGATCATAGACCTGCACAAAGTTGGAATGGGCTACAAAACCATAAATAAGACACTGGGTGAGAAGGAGACAACTGTTGGTGCAATAGTAAGAAAATGGAAGAAATACAAAATGACTGTCAATCAACATCGATCTGGAGCACCATGCAAAATCTCACCTCATGGGATATCCTTGATCATGAGGAACGTGAGAGATCAGCATAAAACTACACAGGGGGAACTTGTTAATGATCTCAAGGCAGCTGGGACCACAGTCACCAAGAAAACCATTGGTAACACATTATGTCATAAAGGTTTAAAATCCTACAGTGCCTGCAAGGTCCCCCTGCTCAAGAAGGCACATGTGCAAGTCCATCTGAACTTTGCCAACGAACACCTGAATGATTCTGTGAGTGATTGGGAGATGGTGCTGTGGTCAGTTGAGACAAAAATTGAGCCCTTGCAATTAACAACTCGCCGTGTTTGCAGGAAGAGAAATGCTGCCTATGACCCAAAGAACACCGTCCCCACTGTCAAGCATGGAGGTAGAAACATGTTTTGGGGGTGTTTCTCTGCTAAGGGCACATGACTACTTCACCACATCAATAGGAGAATGAATGGAGCCATGTACCGTAACATTTTGAGTCATAACCTCCTTCCCTCCGCCAGTACATTAAAAATGGGTCATGGCTAGGTCTTCCAGCAAGAGAATGACCCAAAACATACAGTCAAGGCAAGAAAGGAGTGGCTCAAAAAGAAGCACATTAAGGTCATGGATGGGCCTAGCCAGTCTCAAGACCTTAATCCCATAGAAAACTTATGGAGAGAGTTGAAACTCCAAGTTGCCAAGTGACAATATTAATGATTTAGAGATGATCTGCAAAGAGGAGTGGACTTAATTTCCTCATGACATGTGCGCAAACCTCATCATCAACTACAAAAAACTTCTGACTGCTGTGCTTGCCAACAAGGGTTTTGCCACCAAGTATTATGTCATGTTTGTCAAAGGGATCAAATACTTATTTATCACTGCAAAATGCAAATGAATTTATATAATTTATACAATGTGATTTTTAGGGTTTTATTTTTTATATTATATCTCTCAATGTTAAAATTAACCTACCCTTAAAATTATAGATTGTTCATGTCTTTGTCAGTGGTCAAACTTACAAAATCAGAAAGGGATCAAATAATGATTTCCTTCACTGTAGCTGCAGGTTTATTTTGGGGGGGTTGTGAAAATATGTAGTATATTTTGATCCATTGGATATTATGTGCTTTGTATTACTTTTATGTGTTATATAAAACTCCAAAAAACCGTTGCAACATTTTCCTGTGCTAATTTATCAACACACTATTCTGTATTCTGGGGAAAATGTATTGATATATCACACTCCAAATAAAGCATTTACAAATTTAGCAGAGTTAATTTTCTCTCCAATACACTATTCCATGCTGTGGGGTACATTTCACTAATCTCTAAAACTGAAAAGTGTTACAAAAATTTTAAGGTTTAAATAATTTCTCAGTCATACAGAATTGTGTGGTCTGGGGTTTTCTTTGATCTATAATGTTCCAAGAAAGCATTATTTTTTTACTGTATTCAATTATTCATCCATAGAATGTCATATTCTGATTGGGCGACAAAGAGGGCAGAACCACGTGAGACTCCTGAGGGAGTGACTGGCAGAATATTGGCGCAGCAGCACAGATGTAAGGAGCCTGTGGTCTGGATCAGTCTGATTTCCTGGAACCACCAAGACCCAAACCAAGGCCACATTCTTTACCACTGGAGTTCTTGCAGAGTGTGGACAAGAGAGCCAAGATCCAGGAACTGGTGAGCGGACTGCGGGGCCTGGGATGGTTGGAAAAGACAAGGAGGTGAGCCAGGACCAGGTCTGGAGAAATGTTATCAAGACCTCTAGCAGCAAGGTACCGAGAGTTGGCATCCCGGGAGATGATCATTACTTACAACCATCAGCAGAGAAGGGAGTATATGAAAGAGTTTAGGACACATCATCACATCTCTTTCAACCATCATGAAGTAGAGACAGAACACTTGCAAGGGCTGATGACTGGAACCAGGGTCATGTTCCTCAAAATGGGGGGAAACATTGCTGGTATACAATGGGTATGATCACAGAAAGTAGGGGGTAAGATGAACCCTTCTTGAGGAATGAACAGGCCTGGGTGAGGCTTTTTGAGGCAGCTTGAGACAGTGCTACTACCACCCTTAAGAGATCGTACTGTCCTTGGAGTTCCCCACCTCCTATGCCGGAGCAACCAATGGTGCAGGTGACACAGGAAGCTGTTGCCCATTTCTATTTTTCCGTGGCTCTGGCACTACCAGAAGCCAAGTCACCTACAGCCCATGCTCCAGAAAGGAGGTGGAGGCAGCCCCCAACAGCCTCTTGAGGAAGGAGAAGATGAAGTGGACACCGGAAGAGGATTTATGTATTACCCTCATATTTTTTTCCTGGCTTTCCACTTTGTGCCAAGCCTTTATGAGTGTAGGAGTACAGCAGCTACAATTTTAAAAATAATTGAATGAGACCTGCCACTTTTTTCCTTTCAGGGGTCTAAGGATGACTGTCCTTATAATTTTTTCCTGTCTTTGCACTTTATGAAAAGCTTTTATGAGTGTAGAATTACATAAACTACACTTTCAAAATATTTACATGCCAAATTTATTTATGGATTCAATTAGTCATCCTTACATAAAGCAGTTATTGGTACATTACGGTGGTATGTAAAACTAAAAAAAAAGCAAGTCAGGTTTCTCACCCATACAAAAATTTATATGAATTAAATTAGTCATCCAAAGAGTATAAGGTATTCTGGGGTACATTTTGTTGGAATATAACCCTTCAGAAAAATTGCTCAAATAATGTATTGGTATAATATTGCTCATCCACACAGTATTATGTATTCTTGGGTACATTTCTGTGGTATATAACCCTCAAAAAATGTTAAAAAATGTTTTCCTCACATGGCAGATTTTAAACAAATCAACATTGTAAACTGAACACACATAAGGGGTGACATAAGCAGATTTCTGTTAAAAAGTGAAATATTTAAAGTCAGAAATACTCCCTTGTTAATGTAAAGGTAACTATAATTGGACAGACTTTATCTAGTTTTCCAACACTCAAAATTTTCCGACTTGTCAGTGACATTTTGTGATCTGAAATTCTGAATTATGGAAATCTCTGTTCTGAACTATCCTAACTCATTTTTCTCCATTCATCTAGTAATAACAGGGTTCTGAATTACTGTAGTGATGCATAACAGGATTTAGGGCCCAGTCATAGCTGTAACAGCTGCAATCCCCAATATCTATGCCAAGGAGTGCAAGCAGATTTCTATTGAATAATGGATGATATAAAAGCACACATACTCCAAAAGAACAGACTTAGGCCTCTTTCACACATCAGGTTTTCGCCGTCAGGCGCGATCCGGCGCTTTTGACAGAAACCGGATCCGGCGAAATGCAATGCCGGATCCGGTTTCCCCCCCATTGACTTGCATTAGAGCCGGATCGAGCCGGATGGCCATGCGTTTCATCCGATTTTCGCCGGATCCGGCAATGTGACGCGATCCGGCGTCTGGAAAAAACGGCTACTGTAACGTTTTTTGTCTCCGGCGAAAAAGCCGGACACGCCGGATCCGGCGTGTCCGACTTTTTCATACAATGAAAGCCTATGAGCGCCGCAATGCGCCTGATCCGGCGACAGCCGGATCCGGTGGCCGGATCCGGTTTTTTTGGTCTGAGCATACTCAGTAGCTCTGCCCACAAGACATATATAAAAGCAAGACAGTGGGACCCTCAGCCACACCCAACATGCCACCCAAGCCAAGAACCAGGAGCAGGAGAAGGCAGCAGACATCTGCAGCACCATCAGCACCACCACCACCCCAAATGGAGCAGCAAAGGGAACATGCTGAGGAACGGGAGGGGAGTCCAGCAGCAGATGAGAGACGGTAATTATCAAATCCCCCATTCCTCCAAACTAGGGCTATTGAATATCAAGATATTCATTGGCCCTTTGTTTCTCTTTATTCAACAGCGGCCCAATAGATGCAGCAGCAGCAGCAATGGCAGCAGCTGGAACACCACCCACAGGCATGGAGTGTGGCCACCAGGAAGACAGCACATCATCTTCTGGGAGCCCTCCCTCGCATCGTCAGCGTTTGACGGTAAGTTTTTATTTCCAAAATCCATCATCTCTGTAATATATGTCTATTCATTGCCTTTTATTTCAAAACAGGATTCACAAGATGAAGAGGAGCTCCCAGAAGAAGAAGGAAGGGGTGGACAGACACTTGGAGTGGGCTCACAATTGGTAAGTTTTTTGCATCAAACGCAGAAACACAACATCACACTACACACAACACATAGAAAACAATGTTCTGCAGACCACACACAGCAAACAAATGCCTACATCCAAAGACATAACATTTTTTGTTTTCTTCTCTAGTCTTCCCAATCTGGTGCTCGGCCAAGAGGTCCTCGCAGTGCCTCCCAGGGTCGTCGGCGACAGCAACGCGGCGGTCACCAGCGTGTAAGTATAAATATTTTTGCTTTGTTTTTTTGCACTTTTTATTTCATTTCTTTTGTGGAGGCTAATTATGTTATTTTTGTCTTTTTCTTTAACAGCCTTCACAGCGTGCTCCCGACTCTGATGGTGAGGATGGAGGACTCGATGTGGACCACCTCATCGATCTCGTCAGAGAAAGGGAGCCGCTCTGGAATATGGCTGACCGCCGCCACGCTGACCTTATCGTTACCCGACGACTCTGGGAGGAAATCTGTTCGCTCCTTGTGGACCGCTGGGAGGACCTCGAAGCTCGGGCCCAGATTAAAGAGCGTAAGTATATACAGTACCGGTTGCTTGATTTAAACCAGTGTTTCCCGAACTCCAGTCCTCGTGGTCCCCACGGATCATGTGTTCAGGATTTCTATTTACTTTGGAAATCCTGAAAACATGACCCCTGGGGACCATGAGGACTGGAGTTTGGGAAACACTGATGTTGTATACTAACCACTTTTTCCTTTCTCGTTTCAGGGGAGAGAATTGTGAAGCGGTGGCGGTCTGTGAGGGATCGTTTCAAGAAGGAGTTCAATAAAGAGATGCGGGCCCCGAGTGGATCTGGAGGACGCAGGAACAAGTACAAGTACGCACGAGCCCTGTCGTTCCTCCGGGAAACAATGCTCACCAGAAGGTAAATATTACACACCACATGTGACAAAAAAATGTTTAGATGTAACTTTTTTTTTTCAGCCAGGGCCATACCATGTCACTATTTTAATTGTTTTTTTTTCTTTTTATTTCACAGCACGGTGAGCAGCACTTGGGAGCCTGCACAATTGGACCCTTCTGAGGCGATCCCTGAGGAGACCGGCACCGAGGGACACTTCGACCGCCCCGGTACATCTGCACCTTCCCAGCCTTCCCACACATTCGACCCATCTGTCCCATCCACCAGCACAGGAGCATCGTGGCCGCCTACATTACATGAAGCTGCTGGTGAGGAGATCGCTTTCCCTTTACCCCACCCTTCTGCCCCTGCCACCTCTAGTACACCTGCGGGTACTGGGCGGCAGCGGCAGAGGGGTCAGGAAAAGACTTATGCGCCAGAGTTCTTGCATCTGAATGCATCTTTCCAGAACTGTCTAAAAGTCTTGTCAGAGCAAATCTCCACAGGCTTTCAGCAGATCAACTCCAGCATTCTGGAGGTGAAGACACTTCTGCAAACCATGCATTCAGAAGCAAGATCTTCGCCAAACCACACCTTTTTCAGGTCTGTTGTGGAGCGCATGGCAACACTATCTCCTACCCAGCAGATGCATGTAATGCATTCGTGCCACGGTGCTCTACAGCAGGTTACCTCCCTACCTCCACCTCCCACCACTGTAGTTCCTCCACCTGCACCCCCTCCAGCCACTTTCCATCCTCCCCCTCCTATTACATCTGCACCCCCTCCAGCCACTTTCCATCCTCCCCCTCCTATTACATACCAGCAACCTCACCAGTACCAGCAACCTCCCCAGTACCAGCAACCTCCCCAGTACCAGACAACTCCCCACTTCCAGCAACCTGCCCCGTACCAAACTCCTTCCCCGTACCAAACTCCTTCCCCGTACCAAACTCCTTCCCCATACAACTTTCCATCAACATCATCTGCTCCTACAGTCCCTGCCCAACCCTCCACTCCACCGCCCACCACCTCTTCTGCCTCCCACATGTCCACCCATTCTGTAGCTTTTTCCACACCATCACCTCTAACTGTTCCTTCCCCACCACGATCCCAGTCCTCTCTCCACACTCCCATTGTCGAAGTGTCCCGCAGCCCCTCCAGCAGTATTTCCATCCCACACTACACCGAGTTATAATGTTTTTTTTGTAATAAAAATGCCCATTTGGTTGTTTTCAAACCTTTATTAAAAAAGTTTTTTTAACCTTAAAAACAGTTTACAAAAAAAAAATATTTTAAATAAAAGTTAAATTATTGTTTACACTGGTTGTCTGTCATTTCTTTCTGCGGCGAAATATGTTTAAAAAAAAGGTTAAATACAGGGTATTTAAAAGGTAAAAAGGTATTCAAAACCAGGTATATAACTGTGGGTAAATTTTAGCTTTTTGCCACAGTTGTGTTCCTGGTTGTGTTTGAAGCAAAGTATTTCACCTGAAAAGTTGTGTTTATTGTTGGTGATTTCCTAACAATGTACACAACTTTTGTTAAAAGGTGAAATACTTTGCATAAAACACAACCAGGTACACACCTGTGGCCTAAAGCTAAAAATAGAGACCATGACAAGATAGCCAACTTTGGTTGGCAAAGGTATATACTGTTGGTACAGAAGGTACACAAGTTTGGTTAGGGCACAAATCTTTCACACTCTGTCATCCTGCCAGTGTACTCTGCCTTGAGGTGACATAAAGTATAGTGCAAAATTGTCCCTCATTACTGAAACCGTCACAGAACTTCTAGTGGTAATGTCATGGTAATCTTGCAAGGTGGTTTCTTCAGAGGTGTCCTCAATGGAAATGGGTTCCTTGCAGATAACAAAATTGTGGAGTACCACGCAAGCTTTGATCACCTCGTCCACGGTTTCTGTCTTGAGGTTGATCGCAGTCAATAGGACCCGCCATTTGGCTGTCAGAATACCAAAGGTACATTCAACCATTCTTCTTGCTCTTGTGAGGCGGTAATTAAAAATGCGTTTTGGTCTTGTCAATCCTCTGCTAGAGTACGGTTTCAAAAGGTGTTCTGACAGCTGGAAGGCTTCATCCCCTACACAGACAAATGGCATAGGTGGACCAGATGTTTGCGGCAGCGGTCTAGGTGGTGGGAACTGGAAGGTGTTTCCATACAGTTTACGCCCCATGGCAGACAGTTTGAAAACTTGAGAGTCATTGGAGCGGCCATAGGCCCCAATATCAACCGCAATAAATTTGTATTCCGCGTCAGCGATGGCCATGAGGACAATTGAAAAATATTTCTTGTAATTGAAATATTCCGATCCCGATCCAGTTGGCTTTACAATGCGGATATGTTTCCCGTCCACAGCGCCCAAGCAGTTGGGAAACTGACATATCTGTTGAAACTTGTCAGCAATTTCAATCCACCTCTCTGTTGTGGGCTCTGGTAAAAACTCTTCAGCTAAGGAGTCCCACAGTGCACGGCATGTGTGCTTCACAATTCCAGATATGGTGGAAATCCCGAGTCTGTACTGGAAATGCAGTGACGAAAGTGATTCTCCAGTTGCAAGAAATCTGTGGGGAATTAAAAAACAATAAATTAGTTTTAAATCACAGCATTACATACCAAAACTGAGCTATAACACTTGGAGATACAAACTACCACCAACAAGATTGCAGTGAAAGTGTGCTCTGATGCGATCACATCCAATAAATGTGGCTTACCTTAAAGTCACCATCAGACGCTCTGCGGGTGAAACAGAGAAGCGGCAATAGGTGTCCGCTTTTCTTATGAGGTGTGCAATGCGCTTCACCAAGTAATCAAAATTCTCCATTTTCATCCGAACATATCCAAAAAATTTATCCGGGTTTCGTCGAAGGTCCATGCAGAGTGTAGAATAGACCCCACGCGTCATTCTCTTGGCTGTGATGGGGTGGATCCACAAACGTCGTCTACGATGCCTGATGCGCTGCTGTCTCGCTCTCTCCTTCTCCAGAACAATCACCCTCAAACGATTCGCCTCCCCTATAAAATCCACCAAATTCTTCAAAATATTTCCAATGACAACATCCATCTTCGCCAGTAACTTGCTCTTCTCTCCAACCTGCACTTTCTCCTCTACAACCTGTCAAAGAAGGGCTGTAGGAACACGCTATATATAGTTTTCCAGTAGCCAATCCCGTTCGGAAGGCCACAAGGGTCAATTTTAAAAACCGGATCCAGCGTAATCCGTCGAAAAACGGATAGAAAAACGGATGAACCGGATGAGACGGATCCGGTTTTGTCTGTCAAGAACAAGACGGATCCGGCAGAAAACCGGATCCGGCACATCAGGTTTTACAAAACATTTGCCGGATCTGGCATTCCGGCACGACGCCGGATCGCGCCTGACGCCGAAAGCCTGATGTGTGAAAGTAGCCTTAGGGTGCTTTTACACAAAGCATTTTTCTTGGCTTTCTAAGTTTTATTTCCACTAAAACTCATTGTGGTTAGTTGTTAACTGTGAATCAGAAAAACAAATGCACTTAATATTTTTCCTACTGTGACATTTTTTTCAACTTCCATTTTTTTGGCTCAGTGGAAATGTCTGTGCAAACTCAGCATGCCCTATGGTTGGTAAAACTTGTAGAAATGAATGTATGCTGCACTCTTTATTCCATTCCTTACATTACAAAGTAACTGATTCTAAGAAGAATCATTGAGTTATATGATCTAGGCATAACATGATTTACAATGGAAAAAATAGCAACCAAATTGTGTCTGAAAAAGAAAGAAAAAAGCTGAAAGATACAGTTGAAACCAGAAGTTTACATACACTATACAAAAAACATGAAATCAGAATAATCCTTTCCCATTTTAGTCAATTAGAATTACCATAATTATTAAATTATTAATGTGTGACAAATGCCAGAATATTGAGAGAGAGAGAATGTTTAAGGAATTTTTCTTACTTACTGCAAAGTCAAAAGCTTACATACATTTCATTAGTATTTGATGCCATTGCCCTTAAAGTGAATGACTTTGGTCAAATGTTTGGTAAATCCTTGATACAAGCTTCTCACAATAGTTGGTTGGAATTTGGGCCCATTCCTCCCAACAAAACTGGTGTATGTCACGGCCCCCGTCATGCCCCTGTATACTCACCTGATCACTCCAGCGCTGCAGCCTGTCTCCTCCTGTCAGCCACGGCGTCCTCCTCTGACCGGTCTGTGACATTACTGCATGCTCTGCGCATGCCCGTAGGCCACGGCCGCGTCTCCCTCCACCTTCTTGTGCTCCGGCGGTGCCCTGACATGGAAGCACCGCCGGACCAATGGGGGGCTGTCCTAGAGTATTTCAGGCCGCCCTCCTGTATTAGAGGCACCTGATCGTCATGTTCCTACCTGCATGCTAGGCCATCCCTGTGCCCTGTGTCCTATGCGCTGTGCCCTGTGCGCTGTGCCCTGTGTCCTGTGTGCTGTGCCCCGTGCTCATCTCTCTCTCCTGTGCTTTCGTCCCTGCTACGTCCTGTGGCCCGTGCCTGTTTCCTGCCGCCTTCTCCGGTCCTGTGCCCTTGCTCCGTCCTGCTTCCCGTGTCTATCTCCTGCCGTCCTACTCCGGTCCTGTGTTCCTGCTCCGTCCTGCTTCCTGTGTCTATCTCCCGCAGTCCTACTCCGGTCCTGTGTTCCTGCTCGGTCCTGCTGTCCATATTTATCTACTGCAGTCCTACGCCGGTCTCGCCACCCGAGTACTTCCCTGTCCTGGTGCTCGTGGTACCTCGCACTCAGTCCTACTCCAGTCCATTCCAAGCCTCCCCTCTTGATACCGACTGCCATGGCATTCGAACCCCAGGGCCTGCTCCTAACGATCCCTATATAGGGGTCGGCTCCACCTGGTTGCTCACCGGGGAACCCCTCGGTGCCACGGTCCAGACAGTCCACTCCTGGAGTCTTGCTTCACCAAGCTTGGATGCTAACAGTGTAACTGATGTAGGTTTGTAGGTCACCTTGCTCTAACCTGCTCTTTCAGCTTTGTCCATAAATTTTCAATAGGATTGAGATCAGCACTTTGTGATGGCCACTCCAAAACATTGACTTTGTTATCCTTAAGCCTCTTTGTAACCATTTTGGCAGTATACTTTTAGTCATTGTCCATTTGGAAGACCCATTTCTGCCCATGATTTTAAATCCTGGCTGATGTCTTGAGATGTTGCTTCAGTATTGCCACATAATCTTCTTTTCTCATGATGCCATCTATTTTGTGAATTGACCCTCCCGCAGCAAAACAACCCCACAACATGTTGCTGCCACCCCCGTGTTTCACAGTTGGGATGGTGTTCTTAGGCTTCTAAACTTCTCCCTTTTTCCTACAAATGTAACAATGGTCATTTGCTGTGAATGGCTCACTGAGGAGGATAGCAGGCCCAGGCTAAGCAACAGAACACCAGAGAGGTTGGAAACTAAACAGATTGCAGACCCCTGATCCTGTCCACACAACTAGCAGTAGCCGTGGAGCGTACCTACGAAAGTCCTAGATGCCTCAGCACAGCGGGAGAGCTAACTAAGTCTAAAGCATGAAAGGGGAAATCTATACTGCCCCGAAGCAGACCCCAAAGGAATAGATAGCCCCCAAACATATATTTTTGGTGAGAGAATATGAAAACACAAACGCAGGCAGAAAAATAGACTGAGCAAATGATGGGGCCCACATTGACTAGACACCATCTTTACAAGATCTTTTCTTTTGTCCTTGGGTTGATATGCACTTGTAGGACCAAAGGATGTTCATCTCTGGGACTCAGAACCCGTCTCCTTCCTGAGCGGTAAGATGGCTGGACATTCGTATCTTGTTCCCATAATTGTTTGTACAGATGAATGAGGCAACTTAAGGTATCTAGAACTTGTACCCAAGGATGAGCCAGACTTGTGCGAGTCCACAATTCTCTTCCTGATGTCTTGGCTAATTTCTTGGGACTATTCCATGATGCTACACAAAGAAGCAGTGTGTTTTAGGTGTGCATTAAAATACATCTACAGGTGTTTCTCTAATTAATGCAGATGTTGCCAAAAAACTATCAGAAGCCTCCAAACACATGACCTCATATGGGTAGTCCAGAATTGTTAAAAGTCATAGCAATCTTAGTGTATTGTGGTAGAGTGGCTCATTTGGCTGGACACAGGGGTATAACTGGAACATTGTCTCTTTAAGAAAATGCTTGGTTTATTGAAGACAGCATAAACCATGCTTGGGAAAATAACCACGGCCCTCTGGGCAAAACAGTAACAGTCCTTTTCCTAGCAGGAATTAGCCCGCTAACAGGCAATAATGTCTATGATTCTGGTTCAGCACGCACTTTCCTGGAGTGGTCTTTCTCCAGGCCCACACTGAACACTGAAAGCTCTGTCCTTCGGTCATTTAAGCCCAGAACTTATGACTCCTCCATTATGTGACTAATCACATGATCTTGACATCACACAGGTCCTGTCAGGACTCTGCATGTGGTGATACGGCAGACCCCCTCCCACTCACTCTATGGAGGTCCACTAAAATTAGCCCGTAATATAACTTTATATAAACCGTCCCAACACATAGTGTGCTGGAGGAAACTATTCTGGTTTTACATCACTGATGCCATCATGCGCATTAGCACGTATCTCCCCTCAATCACTTCAGCAGTGACTTTGCCACAGTATGTAAACTTTTTACTTTGCAGTAAGTAATAAAAATACCTTAAAACACTATCTCTCTCATTATTATGGCATTTTGGCACATTTTGGCAAATATTAATAATTATGCTAATTGACCTAAAATGGGAAAGATTTATTCTGATTTGATGTCAGATATTGAGAAAAACATTCATTTGTGTCTTTTTATATAGTGTTTGTAAATTTCTGGTTTCAACTGTATGTATTTTTGAAGAAAACCTAAAAGTAGTTTGTTTTCTGATTTTCAATTTTCTATCTTGCTAATTGTTTTTTAATTATCTGAAATTCAGATATATTGATGCCTTTGATCTGAAATAGAAAAGGTAAAACCATTTGACCTTTAGTCTCCTTCTTATGAACATGGTTAAAATGTAAAGTTGTTGGGGGTGCAAAGTCAAAACATGTTGCAATTCCACTTTTCACCTAGTTTAAAGGGGTTGTCTGGTTTAAAATGAAAAGTCTGCAGTCAAGATTGAGATATGCATACTCCCGAGCAGCATTTGTCTATTGGGAGCTCAATAATCTTGCAAAGAAGGAATTGCAATCCCAGGTTTAAGTACAGTGTTCATTCGAGAGATTACAGGGTGGAGGCAATCAGGAACTGAGAGTGGTGACAATAAGGAACAACACAGATACTAGTATCAGGATTAGCAAGGAACTGTCCAGCAACCTGAATAGGTTATACGAAAGAGCTGTTGCCTGGTGCACAAGAGTTGCTGAGTTAGAGTTCTGACACCTATTTTAATTATTAGATATAAACATTGTCATGATTACGAACATTGATGTTTGCTAAGGCGACTGAGCCTAATATTTTATTTATTGTATTTATATGGTTCAATATATAGATCAGTTTAGCTACAACAAGGCTATCGGAATTCAAGTTTAGCTGTGCGTAATCAGCCTATTCTAGTAATCATAATTAGCTAGTTATTTTGCTCACCTAAGGCTCATTTAGACTGGCCCATAATCATTGGCCAATCCAACGAGACCAGCAATCACCTGACAAAAGAGCAAATTACACGCTTGTCAAGTAATATGATTTTAACCCCTTCGCTCCCTAGCAATTTTTGGTTTTGTTTTGTTTTTCTCCCCCTTCTTCCAAGAGCCATTACTTTTTTATTTTTCCTTCAAAATATATGTATAAATGTTTGATTTTTGCAGGATGAGCTGTACTTTTGAATTACATCTTTCATTCTGCCATATAGTGTACTGGAAAACAAGAAAAAAAATCCAAATGCAGTGAAATTTTTAAAAAATGCAATTCCACAATTGTTTTTTGGTATTATTATTCACCATGTTCACTATATGATAAAACTCATATGGCAAAATGTTTCTCAAAGTCAATCTGTGTACACAAATGTTAAAGATGTAAAGTTTAATTTTTATTTAACCCCTTTCTGCCATATGATGTACTATCCCATCCATGTGCCCTGGAACCTAATTCCCAGGGATGGGATAGTACGTCATAGCGATCAGCGGCGCTCACGTGGTGAGCGCCGCTGATCGCGGCCAGGTGTCAGCTGATTATCACAGCTGACACCCGGCACTATGTGTCAGGGGTAGTGTTGAGCTTTCTGATACCGCAAGTATCAGGTATCGGCCGATATTAGCTGTATCGGAATTCCGATACTGACTTCTGATACTTTTTTCGTATCGGATACCGGAATCGGAAGTTCCCATAAAGCTATCAGCCTGTTCGATTTGATTCAGCCAATGGGAATCCTCAGAAGTGTGGGCACATCCTGTTAGGCATGTTAACTATTGGTATGGCTGTGATTGGCTGCTGAAATGACGTCATCATGATGCGCGGTCTGTGCCGACTGTCGTGGGTCTGTGCCAACTGCCGGGTGCCTGTGCCGGCTGCCGGTGGTCTGTGCGGGCCTGCCGGGGGTCTGTACGGGCCTGCCGGGGGGCTTATGCCGGCTGAGGTGGTCTGTGTGGGCCTGCCGGGGGTCTGTACGGGCCTGCCGGGGGGCTTATGCCGGCTGCGGTGGTCTGTGCGGGCCTGCCGGGGGTCTTGTGTGTGTGCAGGCATCGTCCGATGGGACTACAAGTCCCATCGGGTGATGCCTGCTACACTGACAGTGATTGACACATTAGCCAATGATGGGACAGTACTAGACCCATCATCCGGCTAATGTGTTGAATGTAAAAAAAAAAAAAAAAACATACTACATACATACTACATACATACTACATACATGCTACATACATGCTACATATATGCATACTACATACATGCAACATACATATATACTACATACATACTACATACATGCTACATACATACTACATATATACATACTACATACATACTATATACATACTATATACATACTACATATATACTACATTCATACAGCATACATACATACTACATACATACTACATTCATACAGTATACATACATACTACATTCATACTACATATATACATGCTACATGCATACTATATACATACTACATATATACTACATTCATACAACATACATATATACTACATACATGCTACATACATACTACATATATACATACTACATACATACTACAGTGGGGCAAAAAAGTATTTAGTCAGTCAGCAATAGTGCAAGTTCCACCACTTAAAAAGATGAGAGGCGTCTGTAATTTACATCATAGGTAGACCTCAACTATGGGAGACAAACTGAGAAAAAAAAATCCAGAAAATCACATTGTCTGTTTTTTTTTTCATTTTATTTGCATATTATGGTGGAAAATAAGTATTTGGTCAGAAACAAGCAATCAAGATTTCTGGCTCTCACAGACCTGTAACTTCTTCTTTAAGAGTCTCCTCTTTCCTCCACTCATTACCTGTAGTAATGGCACCTGTTTAAACTTGTTATCAGTATAAAAAGACACCTGTGCACACCCTCAAACAGTCTGACTCCAAACTCCACTATGGTGAAGACCAAAGAGCTGTCAAAGGACACCAGAAACAAAATTGTAGCCCTGCACCAGGCTGGGAAGACTGAATCTGCAATAGCCAACCAGCTTGGAGTGAAGAAATCAACTGTGGGAGCAATAATTAGAAAATGGAAGACATACAAGACCACTGATAATCTCCCTCGATCTGGTGCTCCACGAAAAGTCCCACCCCGTGGGGTCAGAATGATCACAAGAACGGTGAGCAAAAATCCCAGAACCACGCGGGGGGACCTAGTGAATGAACTGCAGAGAGCTGGGACCAATGTAACAAGGCCTACCATAAGTAACACACTACGCCACCATGGACTCAGATCCTGCAGTGCCAGACGTGTCCCACTGCTTAAGCCTGTACATGTCTGGGCCCGTCTGAAGTATGCTAGAGAGCATTTGGATGATCCAGAGGAGTTTTGGGAGAATGTCCTATGGTCTGATGAAACCAAACTGGAACTGTTTGGTAGAAACACAACTTGTCGTGTTTGGAGGAAAAAGAATACTGAGTTGCATCCATCAAACACCATACCTACTGTAAAGCATGGTGGTGGAAACATCAAGCTTTGGGGCTGTTTCTCTGCAAAGGGGCCAGGACGACTGATCCGGGTACATGAAAGAATGAATGGGGCCATGTATCGTGAGATTTTGAGTACAAACCTCCTTCCATCAGCAAGGGCATTGAAGATGAAACGTGGCTGGATCTTTCAACATGACAATGATCCAAAGCACACTGCCAGGGCAACTAAGGAGTGGCTTCATCAGAAGCATTTCAAGGTCCTGGAGTGGCCTAGCCAGTCTCCAGATCTCAACCCTATAGAAAACCTTTGGAGGGAGTTGAAAGTCCGTGTTGCCAAGCGAAAAGCCAAAAACATCACTGCTCTAGAGGAGGTCTGCATGGAGGAATGGACCAACATACCAACAACAGTGTGTGGCAACCTTGTGAAGACTTACAGAAAACGTTTGACCTCTGTCATTGCCAACAAAGGATATATCACAAAGTATTGAGATGAAATTTTGTTTCTGACCAAATACTTATTTTCCACCATAATATGCAAATAAAATGAAAAAAAAAACAGACAATGTGATTTTCTGGATTTTTTTTTCTCAGTTTGTCTCCCATAGTTGAGGTCTACCTATGATGTAAATTACAGACGCCTCTCATCTTTTTAAGTGGTGGAACTTGCACTATTGCTGACTGACTAAATACTTTTTTGCCCCACTGTACATACATACTACATATATACTACATACATACAACATACATACAACATACATATATAATACATACATACTACATACATGCTACATACATATATACTACATACATACTACATACATGCTACATACAGTACATGCTACATATATACATACTACATACATACTACATATATACTACATTCATACAACATACATATATACTACATACTATATATATACTACATACATACTATATACATACTACATATATACTACATTCATACAACATACATACTACATACTACATACATACTACATACATACAACATACATACAACATACATATATACTACATACATACTACATACATGCTACATACATACAACATACATATATACTACATACATACTACATACATGCTACATATATACATACTACATATATACTACATACATACTACATATATACTACATTCATACAACATACATACATACTACATACTACATACATGCTTCATATATACTACATTCATATAACATACATATTGCATACAACATACATACTCACCAATACTTGTCACATTGTTCCCCGAAGTCAGTGTCATCTAAGGAAAAATATGAAAATAACAAACAAGCCATATACTCCCTGATCCGCAGAAATCCACGCGTGTCCCACGCCGATC
This sequence comes from Dendrobates tinctorius, assembly GCF_039654945.1. Lineage (NCBI taxonomy): Eukaryota > Metazoa > Chordata > Amphibia > Anura > Dendrobatidae > Dendrobates > Dendrobates tinctorius. Next base: position 2,297,427 of record NW_027361692.1, on the reverse strand, counting down.
TCCCGTGGAGAGCAGCAGCATCAGCTGATGCGACCGCTCTCTAGGGGCTCAAGGAATCCAGTGTCGGAAGGTAGGTATCCTTCCGTACTGTATTCCTCCGCCACTGTAAAAAAAATAGTCCCTAGTCTCACTTTTGGCATTGCTGTGTGAAAAAGTTCCCACACAGCATTTGCCATAAAGTGAGACCAGGGACTATTTTTTTACAGTGGCGGAGGAATACAGTGCGGAAGGATACCTACCTCCCGACACTGGATTCCTGAGCCCCGTAGAGAGCGGTCGCATCAGCTGATGCTGCTGCTCTCCACGGAAGATCGGCATGGGACACTCAATCGTGTATTTCTGCGGATCAGGGAGTATTTGGTGGTTTGTTATTTTTATATTTTTCCTTAGATGACACTGGCTTCAGGGATCAAAGTGACAAGTAATGGTGAGTATGTACTCTATGTTGTATGTACTGTATGTCTATATGTATGTATTGTATGAATGTATTGTATGTATGTTGTATGTCTGTAGCATGTTGTATGTATGTAGTATATATGTATGTTGTATGAATGTAGTATGTATGTAGTACGTATGTAGTATGTATGTAGTATGTATGTAGTATGTATATATGTAGTATATATGTAGTATGTATGTAGTATGTATGTAGTGTATATATATGTAGTATGTACGTATGTTGTATGTAGTATGTATGTTGTATGTATGTAGTATATATGTATGTTGTATGAATGTAGTATATATGTAGTATGTATGTATGTAGTATGCATGTAGTATGTATGTAGTATGTATATATGTAGTATGTATGTAGCATGTATATATGTAGTATGTATGTAGTATGTATATATGTAGTATGTATGTAGTATATATATGTAGTATGTATATAGTATGTATATATGTAGTATGTATGTAGTATATGTATATATGTAGTATGTATGTAGTATGTATATACAGTGGGGAAAAAAGTATTTAGTCAGTCAGCAATAGTGCAAGTTCCACCACTTAAAAAGATGAGAGGCGTCTGTAATTTACATCATAGGTAGACCTCAACTATGGGAGACAAACTGAGAAAAAAAAATCCAGAAAATCACATTGTCTGTTTTTTTTTCATTTTATTTGCATATTATGGTGGAAAATAAGTATTTGGTCAGAAAAAAGCAATCAAGATTTCTGGCTCTCACAGACCTGTAACTTCTTCTTTAAGAGTCTCCTCTTTCCTCCACTCATTACCTGTAGTAATGGCACCTGTTTAAACTTGTTATCAGTATAAAAAGACACCTGTGCACACCCTCAAACAGTCTGACTCCAAACTCCACTATGGTGAAGACCAAAGAGCTGTCAAAGGACACCAGAAACAAAATTGTAGCCCTGCACCAGGCTGGGAAGACTGAATCTGCAATAGCCAACCAGCTTGGAGTGAAGAAATCAACTGTGGGAGCAATAATTAGAAAATGGAAGACATACAAGACCACTGATAATCTCCCTCGATCTGGTGCTCCACGCAAAATCCCACCCCATGGGGTCAGAATGATCACAAGAACGGTGAGCAAAAATCCCAGAACCACGCGGGGGGACCTAGTGAATGAACTGCAGAGAGCTGCGACTAATGTAACAAGGCCTACCATAAGTAACACACTACGCCACCATGGACTCAGATCCTGCAGTGCCAGACGTGTCCCACTGCTTAAGCCTGTACATGTCCGGGCCCGTCTGAAGTTTGCTAGAGAGCATTTGGATGATCCAGAGGAGTTTTGGGAGAATGTCCTATGGTCTGATGAAACCAAACTGGAACTGTTTGGTAGAAACACAACTTGTTGTGTTTGGAGGAAAAAGAATACTGAGTTGCATCCATCAAACACCATACCTACTGTAAAGCATGGTGGTGGAAACATCATGCTTTGGGGCTGTTTCTCTGCAAAGGGGCCAGGACGACTGATCCGGGTACATGAAAGAATGAATGGGGCCATGTATCGTGAGATTTTGAGTGCAAACCTCCTTCCATCAGCAAGGGCATTGAAGATGAAACGTGGCTGGGTCTTTCAACATGACAATGATCCAAAGCACACCGCCAGGGCAACGAAGGAGTGGCTTCGTAAGAAGCATTTCAAGGTCCTGGAGTGACCTAGCCAGTCTCCAGATCTCAACCCTATAGAAAACCTTTGGAGGGAGTTGAAAGTCCGTGTTGCCAAGCGAAAAGCCAAAAACATCACTGCTCTAGAGGAGATCTGCATGGAGGAATGGGCCAACATACCAACAACAGTGTGTGGCAACCTTGTGAAGACTTACAGAAAACGTTTGACCTCTGTCATTGCCAACAAAGGATATATCACAAAGTATTGAGATGAAATTTTGTTTCTGACCAAATACTTATTTTCCACCATAATATGCAAATAAAATGAAAAAAAAAACAGACAATGTGATTTTCTGGATTTTTTTTTCTCAGTTTGTCTCCCATAGTTGAGGTCTACCTATGATGTAAATTACAGACGCCTCTCATCTTTTTAAGTGGTGGAACTTGCACTATTGCTGACTGACTAAATACTTTTTTTCCCCACTGTATGTAGTATGTATATATGTAGTATGCATGTAGTATGTATGTAGTATTTTTTATTTTTTTTTTTTAAATCAACACATTAGCCGGATGATGGGACTACTACTGTCCCATCATTGGCTAATGTGTCAATCACCATCATGGTAGCAGGAATAACCCGATGGGACTTGTAGTCCCATCGGACGATGCCTGCACAGACCCCCGCAGCCTGCACAGACCCCCGGACAGTCGGCACAGCCCCCCGGCAGGCCGGTACAGACCCCCGTCAGTCCGCACAGACCCCCGGACAGTCGGCACAGACCCCCGGCAGGCCAGCACAGATCCCCGGAAGGTCCGTGCACACCCCCGAGAGGCTGTACAAGGACAGAAAAGGGTTTTTCTTATTCCGATACCGGAAGTTCCATAGACTTGAATGGGACTTCCGGTATCGGAATCGGCGATACCCGATACTTTTTTTAGATCGGCCGATCCATTCCGATACGATATTTTTCAGTATCGGCTGGTATCGCTCAACACTAGTCAGGGGTGGTCACGGACCGCCCCTGACACGTTAACCCCTGACACACTGTGATCAAACACGATCGCAGTGTACCGGGGTTTAGGGAAGCATCGGCAGGGAGGGGGCTGCTGTGGGGGTCTCCTTCCCTGCGGGTCCCCAGATTCAAAATGGCAGCAGAGACCTTCGGGGGCCTGCAGGGAGCTGGCTTCCTCATGCCTGCAAAGCGCAAGCACGAGGAAGCCTGCAGCACTGTCTGTGACAGATCGCTGATCTGTGATGTGACAGATCAGCGATCTGTCACATGACAGCTATGTCCCCCTGGGACATGGTAATAAAGATAAAAAAAAGTGTAAAAATAATATATAAAAAATCGCTAAATAAATGAAAAAAAAAATATTCCCTAATAAATTCATTTTTTGGAAATAAAGAAAAAACAATAAAAGCACACATATTTGGTATGGCCACGTCCATAATGACCCGCCCTATAAAACTGTCCCATTAGTTAACCCCTTAGTGAACCCCTTAAAAAATAAAAATAAAAAACAAAGCAAAAAATAATGCTTTATTATCATACCGCCGAACAAAAAGTGCAATAACGCGATCAAAAGGACGGATATAAATAACTATGGTACCGCTGAAAATGTCATCTTGTCCCGCAAAAAACGAGCCATCATACAGCATCATCAGCAAAAAAATAAAAAAGTTATAGCTCGCAAAATAAAGCAATGCAAAAATAATTATTTTTTATACAAAATTGTTTTCATTGCATAAAAGCGCTAAAACATAAAAAAAGACATAAATGAGGTATCGCTGTAACCGTACTGACCCGAAGAATAAAACCGCCTTATCAATTTTACCGTACGTGGAACAGTGTAAACGCACCCCCTAAAAGAAATTCTTGAAATGCTGGTTTTTGTTCATTCTGCGTCCAAAAAAATAAGAATAAAAAGTGATCAAAAAATGTCATGTGCCCGAAAATGGTACCAATAAAAACATCAACTCGTCCTGCAAGAAATAAGATCTCACATGACTCAGTTTGTCAAAATATGGAAAAATTATAGCTCTCAAAATGTGGTGATGCAAAAACTATTTTTACAATAAAAAGCGTCTTTTAGCGTATGACAGCCGCCAAACATAAAAACCCGCCATAAATAATAAATCCAACCCCCGTTATCACCCCCTTAGTTAGGGAAAAATAATAAAATTAAAAAAATGTATTTATTTCCATTTTCCCTTTAGGGTTAGGGCTAAGGTTAGGGCTAGGGTTAGGGTTACGGCTAGAGTTAGGGCTGAGATTAGGGTTAGGGTTGTGTTGGGGTTAGGGTTGGAGTTAGAATTGGGGGGTTTCCACTGTTCCACTGTCCTCTCCAAATGCAGCATGGCATCTGATCTCAATTCCAGCCAATTCTGCGTTGAAAAAGTCTAATGGTGCTCCTTCCCTTCCAAGTTCTGCCATGTGCCCAAACACTGTTTTACCCCCACATATGGTGTATCAGACTACTCAGGACAAATTGCAAAACAACTTTTGGGGTCCAATTGCTCCTGTTACCCTTAGAAAAATAAAAAATTGGGGGCAAAAATATCATTTTTGTGGAAAAAAATATGATTTTTTAATTTTCATGCCCGGGCGTTATAAACTTCTGTGAAGCACTTGGGGGCTCAAAGTGCTCACCACACATCTAGATAAGTTCCGTGGGGGTCTAGTTTCCAAAATGGGGTCACTTGTGGGGAGTTTCAACAGTTTAGGCACATCAGAGGCTCTCCAAACGTGACATAACACCCGCAGACCATTCCATCAAAGTCTGCATTCCAAAACGTCACTACTTCCCTTCCAAGCACTGACGTGTCCCCATACAGTTGTTTTCTCCCACATATGGGGTATCAGTGTACTCAAGACAAATTGGACAACAACTTTTGGGTCCAATTTCTCCTGTTACTCTTGGGAAAATAAAAAAATTGGGGACCAAAAGATAATGTTTGTGGAAAAAATATGATTTTTTTATTTTCATGCCCGGGCGTTATAAACTTCTGTGAAGCACTGGGGGGTTCAAAGTGCTTACCACACATCTAGATAAGTTCCTTAGGGGGTCTAGTTTTCAAAATGGGGTCACTTGTGGGGGGTTTCTACTGTTTAGGCACATCAGGGGCTTTCCAAACGCGGCATGGCATCCAATCCCAATTCCAGCCAAAAAAGTCAAATTGCGCTGCTTCCCTTCCGAGCTCTGCCATGCGCACAAGTAGTGGTTTACCTCCACATATGGGGTATCAGCATACTCAGGACAAATTGCAGAATATATATGCAACCATACAGAATTTATCATAAGTCACATCTTGTCGCCTCATAACATAGATCCTTATATATACCCGTTGGACTCCATATGTGGTGTTTTTTTGCCCTCCAACTGGTGCATGTCACTGACGTGACCAATAGTACGGCATCCTTGACATGGACTGGCAGTGCAATATGTGCAATTTTGGTTTCTGCTGGTGTGCCTGATGGACATGGTGGAAGTTGTCCGCCTGTTCGGGACACACATGAAGCGCCGGGACTGTGGCGGAGTAGTGGTACCCCCCCTTTTAGTCCCCTGTTATTTGGATATTGGACACCTGAGGCACCCATACAATTAGATGGATGCAGCGAGTTTGGCAGTTAGTTACAGTGTACATGACACATTGAGAGTCCGGTGGGCGGAGTTATGTCCATCCCATGTTATATCTGGCCGCCTTTACATCGGCCGCCTTTCTATGATGTATACATTCTTATGAGCCGGATGTTTGACATTTGATGCATATATCTGATGGATGCAGCGAGTTTTGCCGCTTAGGTAGGGTGCATATGATATATTGGGAGTCTGGTGGGTGGAGTTTTGTCCGCCCTACATCATACCTGGTGGACCGAAAATTGGCAGCTTTTTCATGATGTATATCGGTGCCGTAAACAGAGTCACATGTACATGTGGAACGTTTTGCATTACCACTTTGAACCGGAAGTCGGCCACTATCTCTGTGTGCACTCGCACTGCTGGAGAGGCGCGCATGATGTTTTGTACCGGAAGTCGGCGGCTCTTGTCAGGTTGCACTAGAGGCGGAGCAACGCTCCTGATGTCCTCCCTCCGGCGTGCGCTCCATGACCGGAAATGGCCTGATTAATGGCGCTTGTCAGGGATCTATGGATGCGACACATGAGGTAATCAAATTTTGTAACATGTGTTACCATTTAGATGTGCCTGCACATGAGGTCATCTATAAATATGCCCTCCTTCCTCCACTACCCGCGGAAGGCATAGGGAGTGGAAGGTTTCCTCTCATCATTAGCACTATGGCACTTTACAAGTTTAGTCCCCGGAAGATTGTACTTGGATGAAACGCATCGGGACATCGCCTCAGGGAAAGTGCAGGGCATGTGTTGTTAGGGTCAGCTGTGGACTGCCCTTGTTAGGACAGGAGTCTGGGGATTAGCTGATATCAGTTTTTAGGGATGTGACAGGGTATTGTCTTCCCATATTGTATTCTCCAGTTGGATTGAACAGAGGATCTTCCCGGACTCCGGACTCATCTGTCTATTCGGTGAGACTGTTCTTTTTTTACTATTATTCTCACCTGACTGTCAATTTTTGGTCCTTAGAGACCTTTTTGGCAAACTGCATTAATCTTATATATATATGCAAATGGGTTATGGCATTTATGAGTAAACTGATCTCAATTGCTGTATCCTTTAGATGTTTTTGTTCACCTATGTAACAAACCTCTTGGTGACCATCTATATTCTCTTATTCAGGTTTGGCCTTTCTTCTTTTTTTAAGTGAAGGCCCATATGCTTGATAAGCAGCTGCATGCTGGTTTTTATTTTCACAGGGGTGACACATGATTCGTACTTTTAATTGACTGATTAAAGGTTATATTTTATATTTCACCTATTGCTTTATATTTCAGTTTATTTTTGGTGAGATTTATGTCAGTTCGTAATGGAAACTGTCTAGTGCTTTATTCATACGGCTGTACGTTGTAAACTTCTGTGAAGCCCTTGTGGGTTCAAAGTTCTCACCACATATCTAGATAAGTTCCTTGGGGGGGTCTAGTTTCCAAAATGGGGTTACTTGCGGGGGGTTTCCACTGTTTAGGTACATCAGGGGCTCTCCAAACGTGACTTGGCGTCCGATCTGAATTCCAGCCAATTTTGCATTGAAAAAGTCAAACGGCACTCCTTCCCTTCTGAGCTCTGCCATGCGCTGAAACAGTGGTTCCCCCCACATATCAGGTATCAGCATACTCAGGAGAAATTGCACAATAACTTTTGCAGTCCAATTTCTCCTGTTACCCTTGTTAAAATAAAAAAAATTGTACCTGAAATAATTTTTTTGTGAAAAAAAGTTAAATGTTCATTTTTTTAAACATTCAAAAAATTCCTGTGAAGCACCTGAAGGGTTAATAAACTTCTTGAATATGGTTTTGAGCACCTTGAGGGGTGCAGTTTTTAGAATGGTGTCACTTTTGGGTATTGTCCTTCATATAAACTCCTCAAAGTGACTTCAAATGTGATGTGGTCAGTAAAAATAAAATGGTGTTGCAAAAATGAGAAATTGCTGGTCAACTTTTAACCCTTATAACTTCCTAACAAAAAATATTTTGTTCCAAAATTGTGCTGATGTAAAGGAAACATAAGTGAAATGTTATTTATTAAGTTTTTTCTGTGCCATATCTCTGTGATTTAAGGGCATAAAAATTCAAAGTTGGAAAATTGCGAAATTTTCAAAATTTTTGCCAAATTTCCATTTTTTAACAAATAAACGCAAGTTATTTGAATGAAATTTTACCACTAACATGAAGTAGAATGTGTTCCGAGAAAACAATGTCAGAATCACCGGGATCCATTGGAAGCGTTTCAGAGTTATTACCTCATAAAGGGACAGTGGTCAGAATTGTAAAAATTGGCCCGGTCATGAACGTGCAAACCACCCTTGGGGGTTAAGGAGTGAAAAAAAATTTGTAAGAAAATATTTATTTGCTTTTGTGGCCATTTTCCAAAATTCTTAACATTTTCATTTTTTGGGATATTGGGCTGTGTGATGGATTATTTTTTGAGCCCTTAGCTGACATTTATACTGATACCACTTTGGGGTGGATACAATGTTTTGCATTAAACTGCAAGGCTGCCTTGATCAAAAAACTCCATAAATCTGGCATTTTGATTTTTTTAGTGTTACTTCATTTATATTTTGATAGATCGGACATTTCTGAAAGCGGTAATACCAAACGTGGTTTTTATACTTATATGTATATTTTTTTTTCAATGGGACCAAAAGGGGGTTTATTTTAACTTTTTCATTTCTATTTTTTCAAATTTTTAAAACTTTTTTTACTTTTCACTCTATTTAATAGATCCCTTAGGTGACCTGAAGCTTCAATCGTCTGCAGCACTGCTATGTATAGCAGAAATCACAACCTCCTATGAACACCAGCCACAAGCTGAGATTCACAGAAGGATTGTAATGACAGGTACTGGGGACATCAGCAGACCTCTATCTGTCATAACAACCCATCCGATCTCCATGATCATGTCACGGGATTACCGATTGCAGTGTCAAATGAGGCGCTCCATGCTGGCTCGAGTTAAATGCCACTGTCAGAGATTGACAGAGGGATTTAACAGGTTAACAGCCGCTGGCAGAGCACTTCTCCACCCACGGCTGTTAAAAGCACAAGATGGCTGAATAAATCAGTTGCTATATGGTGGGAAAGATGTGGGCTCAGTGACCCAGCCCTCATCAAAAGCAGGGATAAGACATATGACGTAAATGTACGTCATATGTTGGTAAGGGGTTAAGCAGACTTAATAAATCTTCATTATTGTCAGCATCTTGTCCTCTGTTAAAAGGTGATGTGATGGAGATAACATGATATTCTATCCAACAACCCCATTAAAGAGGTTTTCCCACCAGCAACATTTAATAGTTACCCACATGATAGGTATAAATGTTTGATAGGTGAAATTCTAACTGCTGGGACCTCGTCAATTACAATAATGAAAATCCCAAATTCCCTGTGTGAATGGACCCTCATTCTGTTGATCTTGGATGCCGCACAGGTCAGTTCATAAGAAACCTTACGTTTATCACCATTTGGAAAAGATGTGCATTTTAATGATGTCATAACTCATTCAAAGTAATTTACCACATAGAATCACAGCTCTTTTTTATAATTGTATGTGATATCACAGAATCATTCATGTGTAAGCAGCATACCTATTTTTTATGCTCATGAACAAGGACACTTGAGAGATACAATATAATAGTTTTCATATATATCTATTTTCATTCATGAGGCAATAATTATTCAGTATGATTCATTAGTAATAGCTAGGATCATAATATTATTATTGAATAATTTAACTCCTTCTGAAACATTTGGCTCACCTTGAAACTCCATGTGAAAAATAATAACAAAGACTTAATCCCGAACCTTATGATTACACATATTCAATAACTGAAAAATATAAATGTGTGCATTAAATTAAGAATAAAATAATTAAAAGACATTCAGCAAAAGTTGACATTAGATAACTTTCCAGCTAAGGGTTAAAAGAAAGAGGCTTAAATATGCATGAGTCTCATAAGAATGCTAAACTAACCACAGCAGTAACTTAAATTAATCATGGGATGGAATGAATATTAAGATTATCTGTATTGCTTTTGGCAGGTCATGGTGTTGGCCATTCACAATTTAGGTAATACAGGAATATGCTTGTCTTATAAGTTTTCTAACCTCTGAGTTAAAATCTTTGTTTACATTATTAATAAAAACATTAATATAAATTAATGTATATAAATATAAAGGAGTGAATGGAGAAAGAATACTGCTTATTCATTAACCAAATTATGAGCAAAATGAATATGATAATACTTATCCATATCTTAGACTGTAATAGTGAGATTCGTAATATCTTTGAGGACAGTATGGACTATTATTACTGTACTCCTTACTACCACAGCCTCATAATTTTTTTTAGTTTTTCTTTTTTTTATCATCATCATCTTGCATATTTTTATCCAACATAGACAAATGTTGGTATGTATTTCTGTGGCTATACTGCATTCTAAATGGATCCTCTTTTGGACACATATAAAAGCAGGCTCAGACTGGCCCACAGGGTAACAGAGGAATCCCCCGGTGGGCCCCTGTGCAGATATGGGCCCCAAACCCCACTATATGGATAATACTTGGCATAATTCACTTGATTTACTCTGTATAAAAAAAAATCAGCATCTCATCATTCATTAACCAAACTACCTAGCTTATTATTATATAGAGATATAGGTAAATTTGTGAATGAGGGTAGTGTAATATTTGTATACAGGTGAAAAGTGGGCCCCTCAAAGTCAATTTTACTGGTGGGCCCTTGGCACCCCAGTCCGACACTGTGTAAAAGGATGAAAAAATGCTATTTTTTTTTCAAGGTAATGGAAAAAACAGCATGTCTACAATTGTTTTCAAGGCTCCATAGATCACTTCTATGGACTTGGCTTCAAACCAGACTGTAATTTTTACTATAAACAGTAGTACTATAGTATTGTTGTACATAGCACAGGTTCAAGTCCCCTAAGTGGTCTAACAAATCCAATGAGAAGTATACAAAAAAATAAAAAATGTTAAAAAAAATTAAAAACACATGGAAACGTGAATCACCCCATTTTGACACATTAAAAATAAAAAGATTAAAAATATAAAAATATGCATATGTGACATAACTACGTCTGTAAAATGCCAATGTATCAAAATACACCGGCCTTGGAGGATGTTCATTCAGTTGTTTAATTTTGTAGTAAAAAAACAGATCACAGACATGGCACAAAACTCATTTCAAATGGCAACTTTCTGGCTTTACGAAACACTGAAAGAAATGAAGAACAAAAAATGTGATAGTCAGCAATGGTTACTTTTTTAGACCAAGCAGGGGGGGGGGAATTATGGAGTCACTCAATTCTGTGGGAAAAAATATGGAATCACCCTGTAAAATTTTCATTTCCAAAACTAACACCTGCATCAAATTAGATCTGCGCATTAGTCTGCATCTAAAAATGAGTGATCACACCTTGAAGAGCTGTTGCACCAAGTGGACTGACATGAATCATGGCTCCAACATGAGAGATGCCAATTGAAACAAAGGAGAGGAATATCAAACCTATTTACCCTTAAAGGAGGGTAAATCATCACGCAATGTTGCAAAAGATGTTGGTTGTGACTAAAATCTGGACCAAACACAAGCAACATGGGAAGGTTGTTAAAGGCAAACATACTGGTAGACCAAGGAAATGCACAACAAAACAAATGAGGAACGAATGGGAGGAAACTGGAGTCAACGTCTGTGACCAAACTGTAAGAAACTGCCTGAAGGAAATGGGATTTACCTACAGAAAAGTTAAACTAAAGCCATCATTAATACCTAAACAGAAAAAAACAAGGTTACAATGGACTAAGGAAAAGCAATTGTGGACTGTGGATGACTGGATGAAAGTCATATTCAGTGATGAATCGCAAATCTGCATTGGGCAAGGTGATGATGCTGGAACTTTTGTTTGGTGCTGTTCCAATAAGATTTATAAAGATGACTGCCTGAAGAGAACATGCAAATTTCCACAGTCATTGATGATATGGGGGTGCATGTCAGGTAAAAGCACTGGGGTGATGGCTGTCATTACATCTTCAATAAATGCACAAGTTTATGTTGATATTTTGGACACTTTTCTTATCCCATCAATTGAAAGGATGCTTGGGGATGATGAAATCATTTTTCAAGTTTATAATGCATCCTGCCATAGAGCAAAAACTGTGAAAACATTCCTTGAAAAAAGACACATAAGGTCAATGTCATGGCCTGCAAATAGTCCGGATCTCAATCCAATTGAAAATCTTTGGTGGAAGTTGAAGAAAATGGTCCATGACAAGGGTCAACCTGCAAAGCTGATCTGGCAACAGCAATCAGAGAAAGTTGGCGCCAGATTGATGAAGAGTACTATTTGATACTCATTAAGTCCATGCCTCAGAGACTGCAAGCCGTTAGAAAAGCCAGAGGTGGTGCAACAAAATACTAGTGATGTGTTGGAGTGTTTTTTTTGTTTGTTTTTCAAGATTCCATAATTTTTTTCCCTCAGAATTGAGTGACTCTAAAATGTTTTCCCCCTGCTTGGTCTAAAAAAAAGTAACCATTACTGACTACCACACTTTTTGTTCTTGATTTCTTTTAGTGTTTCTTAAAGCCAGAAAGTTGCCATTTGAAATGACTTTAGTTTTGTGCCATGTCTGTGATCTGCTTTTTTTCTACAAAATAAAACAACTGAATGAACATCCTCCAAGGCCAGTGATTACAGAATTTTTGCCAGGGGTTGTATAAAGTTAGTTAACATGATTAGTAAACATCATTAAAAAATTTTAAACTCTAAAATTGCATTTGCTAGGCTGGTTTCACACTAGTGTTTTATCGCGCAGCGCATCGTGCGCTATCGGTTGCACGCGCAGTGGTCCCCTATCTTTAAAATGGTGGGGGCAGCGTCTAGCGATTGCACACGTGCCTCAGCGTTTCAGTGTGCTGCTCATTTTCCAGGTGTGTGACCAGACATGCTGGACGCTACATGTTGCATTTTTTGTTCTGCCCAAAGTCGTTAAAAATGCGCATGTGTGCATCAGCGCACGCAATGTGCAAAAAAATAGCAATAGAGTCTATGCGGCGCTGACGTGCGCAGTGTAGTGCGCATGTCAGCGCTTTACAAGCATGCGATTTCAGAGTAAACAATGTCTAGACACTTGGTAAATCCACCAACTAAACAAGCAACATTGTTTTGGTGGAGGGGAGATAAAAGAAGGGCTTTGTAGTGCCAGATCATCACTCTCCAGACAGACTGCAAGACAAGACAAGACACCCACCCAGCCAGCGAGAATCCATTAGTTTGGTGAACACTGCAGCTTTAATGTGATTATTCTAAAACCAATGTATGTGAGCCTGTCTTTTAAAATATATAATGTACTAATGGTTTTTTTTTTCCACAGCATGTCTTCTGGATCAGAATATTCTCCTACCAGGCAAGAATTGGCAGACACAGATCGTGAGGTGAGTATTTTGCTGCCTTTGTGTAAGTATACCTGCCTCTACAAATGGGTAATTATTTCTGTTATTTTTCAGACCTCAGCATCGGACCAGGCAAATGAGCGTGAACAGCCAGAGCAGCGTCCACAAGGCACGTCAAGAAGGAGACGCACTGTAAGGATATTTTTTTTGCCTAATAATGTTTTGTATTCCTGTTTTTCTGGCCTGCTTTTCTCCCCCTTTTTCATCTATATCATTCTCCACAACTTCAAAGATTCTAAATGTATTTCTTTTCTAGGTTTCACAATGGGATGAAGACGTGAATCTCGACAATGAGCAATTCATCAGCCTTGTCCAGGAGCATGTCCCGTTGTGGGACAGCCGTGACCAGCAGTACAAAGACATTGTGGTGACTCGGCAGCTCTGGAATGAAGTGGCCGCAGCGTTGATGGAGGGCTGGGACAGCGGCTCTTCAACTGTCAAAGGCATTCAGTAAGTATTTCTCTGTTATGCGATGCTGCATTGACTCTTGTTCCTAATGATACTTGTGTGTTTATTGCAAGGCATATACTTGCATTAAGCACAGGTGTCCTCAGGTTCAATAGTGTATGCATTGTTTTTTGTCATGCTGTATATTTCATGGTTCACTATTGTTCCTGATGATACATGTGTGTTTAGTGCAAGAGATATACTTGCAGTAAACACACAAGTGTCCTCAGGTACAATAGTGTACGCATTGTGTATTGTCAGGCTGTATATTTCATGCTTCACTATTGAACCTGATGATACTTGTGTGTTTATTGCAAGATATATACTTGCAGGAAACACACAAGTGTCCTCAGGTTCAATAGTGTATGCATTGTGTATTGTCATGCTGTATATTTTATGCTTCACTCTTGTTCCTGCTGATACATGTGTGTTTATTGCAAGATATATACTTGCAGGAAACACACAAGTGTCATCAGGTTCAATAGTGTATGCATTGTGTATTGTCATGCTGTATATTTCATGCTTCACTCTTGTTCCTGATGATACATGTGTGTTTCTTGCAAGATATATACTTGCAGGAAACACACAAGTGTCCTCAGGTTCAATAGTGTATGCATTGTGTATTGTCATGCTGTATATTTCATGCTTCACTCTTGATCCTGATGATACATTGTCATGACTAGAGTTGAGCGACTTTTGTTTTTTTATGGTCGAGTTTCGTTTCGTGAAACCCGACTTTTCCAAAAGTCGGGTCGAGCAAGATCGGCCGATTATAGGGAAAAGTCGGGGTGGTCCCGAAACTCGAAAGCCAATGTAAGTCAATGGGGAATAAAAGTCGGCAGTGAGAGGAGGACAGGAAACACACCTACAGTGCTCATTTGAATGCCAAAAGCATCAATTCTTCTTACTTAAGCTGGTCAACCTTAATTAACTTCATAATACAAGTTACGCACTGAAAAATGGGGGTTATTTGGCTAAAGTTATGGGCGGGGAGGGCTGGCTCCAGGTTTTCATGTGCCCTGGGCGAAAGAGCGCCCCTTTAACACATAATACCACAACTCATCATGCTCCGATACGGCAGAGAAATAGCGGTATAGTACAATGAAAAATACTTCACTTTTTACATCTCATGACGAGGCCCATCTATTTCTCCATACAAAATCATTGGTCCCATATAATGTTTGAAACAGTATATGATGAGCTCCACATAATGCTACAGTATATGTTGGTCCCCATGGATGAAGCTCCACTTTCTTATGGGCCCAAATAATGCTCCAAACATAATGGGCCCCATTTCTAATGCTCTAGTGTATAATGGGCCCTGTAAATGCTGCTCCAGTGTCTGATGTCCACCTTTGGAATGTTCCAGTGTATGGTGGGCCCCATCTATCATTCTCCAGAGTATAGTGCTCCCCAAAAATTGCTGTCCCAACATTGAAAACAATCAAATAAGTCTCCTCACTAGGGAATCCCTGTACTAGTCTGGACTCCTCGTCGTCCCCATCTTCCATCTCACTGCACAGTATTTCAACCTTGCAAGTGCTGTGATCCTGAGCAAGCAGGGGGGGCCCACTCGTTGGCGACGGCACTGGCACAGGGCCCCTGATAGTACGGTGGTGTGTCTGATGGCGGGTGGGCCGAACCTGCACTTTCATCTGCAGCTTCCTCTTTGTCACCGTGTAAGATGGAACTGTATATGGGAAGGGTAACCTGAGTTTCATCAGGGTCAGATTCAGGCCGGGTAGCATGCGAGGGGAATGTAGTGGTCTGGGTCAATGTACCAGCAGATTCATCGAGCAGTGGCTGGGCATCAGTGCACTTGTGTCGCCCCCAGGAGTACGGTCGCCACAGTGGCATTACCTTCCTCCTAGGGAGTGTGATGTCATGCTTGGGAGCAACAAAGGATCTCTCTAGCAGGTTAACTGATTGGGCGGCGTTATTCCCACTAGTCATGACCCTCCAAACAGCGTTCATGAAGGCAAAGTGTTTGTTTTACGTGGGCAGTATGGTTGAAAAGCTGGACCTTAAAGGAATGTCCAGAAGGGCACCACCAGGAGTGGAGCCTACGGCGTAATTTGACTCAACACGGGCAACCTCAACCATGCCAGCTACAGAACAGATGCACACATTGCAAGCTTAATTCCGTTAACGAACGACACTCCGTCATGCCCCGCGGTCCGAGTCTGGCTTACTAGAGGGACACGTGAGGCTCTGGCACATGAGGTTGGCCAATAACTTGTGTGTCATGCCCTTACATGTCCGTGGCTGCATGTGCGCTACACTGAAAAAGCCAGCGTTTGTCGCTTACAGGTGCAGATAACCCGCTGAACAACGTTAGTGATGGGGATCACTGATTACAATTATTACTCGCGATCGATGATTT
The DNA here is from genome assembly GCF_039654945.1 of Dendrobates tinctorius. Taxonomy (NCBI): domain Eukaryota; kingdom Metazoa; phylum Chordata; class Amphibia; order Anura; family Dendrobatidae; genus Dendrobates; species Dendrobates tinctorius. The sequence continues at coordinate 2,281,430 of NW_027361692.1, read as the reverse complement.
CCCAGTAAATGCAGGTCAACCGCAGTTCCGGAATTAGGCCTAACCGTCATTCCTGAAAAAAATGAAAAACTTACGTGTGCAAACCACAGGTGCTGTAGCTTGGTTAACAGCTCGCCAGCCGTTCTCACGCCCAGTATGGGTTACACGTGATTGCACAAAGGTGAGAAAGGGTACCGTATCCCCGGATAACATGTATGGATAGCGTACACATTCAAAATATATGTCTATACATCAGGAGGCAGGCTCAGACGGTGTTAGGCCCAGTATGGCTTGCAAGTGATTGCACAAAGGTGAGAAAAGGTACCGTATCCCCGGATAACATGTATGGATAGCGTACACATTCAAAATATATGTCTATACATCAGGAGGCAGGCTCAGACGGTGTCAGGCACAGTATGGCTTGCAAGTGATTGCACAAAGGTGAGAAAGGGTACCGTATCCCCGGATAACATGTATGGATAGCATACACATTCAAAATATATGTCTATACATCAGGAGGCAGGCTCATACGGTGTTAGGCCCAGTATGGATTGCACGTGATTGCACAAAGGTGAGAAAGGGTACCGTATCCCCGGATAACATGTATGGATAATGTACACATTCAAAAGATATGTCTATACATCAGGAGGCAGGCTCAGACAGTGTCAGGCCCAGTATGGCTTGCACGTGATTCCACAAAGGTGAGAAAGGGTACCGTATCCCCGGATAACATGTATGGATAGCGTACACATTCAAAATATATGTCTATACATCAGGTGGCAGGCTCAGACGGTGTTAGGCCCAGTATGGCTTGCACGTGATTGCACAAAGGTGAGAAAGGGTACCGTATCCCCGGATAACATGTATGGATAGCGTACACATTCAAAATATATGTCTATACATCAGGAGGCAGGCTCAGACGGTGTTAGGCCCAGTATGGCTTGCAAGTGATTGCACAAAGGTGAGAAAGGGTACCGTATCCCCGGATAACATGTATGGATAGCGTACACATTCAAAAGATATGTCTATACATCAGGAGGCAGGCTCAGACGGTGTAAGGCCCAGTATGGCTTGCAAGTGATTGCACAAAGGTGAGAAAGGGTACCGTATCCCCGGATAACATGTATGGATAGCATACACATTCAAAAGATATGTCTATACATCAAGAGGCAGGATCAGACGGTGTCAGGCACAGTATGGCTTGCACGTGATTGCACAAAGGTGAGAAAGGGTACCGTATCCCCGGATAACATGTATGGATAGCGTACACATTCAAAATATATGTCTATACATCAGGAGGCAGGCTCAGACGGTGTCAGGCACAGTATGGCTTGCAAGTGATTGCACAAAGGTGAGAAAGGGTACCGTATCCCCGGATAACATGTATGGATAGCATACACATTCAAAATATATGTCTATACATCAGGAGGCAGGCTCATACGGTGTTAGGCCCAGTATGGATTGCACGTGATTGCACAAAGGTGAGAAAGGGTACCGTATCCCCGGATAACATGTATGGATAATGTACACATTCAAAAGATATGTCTATACATCAGGAGGCAGGCTCAGACAGTGTCAGGCCCAGTATGGCTTGCACGTGATTCCACAAAGGTGAGAAAGGGTACCGTATCCCCGGATAACATGTATGGATAGCGTACACATTCAAAATATATGTCTATACATCAGGTGGCAGGCTCAGATGGTGTTAGGCCCAGTATGGCTTGCACGTGATTGCACAAAGGTGAGAAAGGGTACCGTATCCCCGGATAACATGTATGGATAGCGTACACATTCAAAATATATGTCTATACATCAGGAGGCAGGCTCAGACGGTGTTAGGCCCAGTATGGCTTGCAAGTGATTGCACAAAGGTGAGAAAGGGTACCGTATCCCCGGATAACATGTATGGATAGCGTACACATTCAAAAGATATGTCTATACATCAGGAGGCAGGCTCAGACGGTGTAAGGCCCAGTATGGCTTGCAAGTGATTGCACAAAGGTGAGAAAGGGTACCGTATCCCCGGATAACATGTATGGATAGCATACACATTCAAAAGATATGTCTATACATCAGGAGGCAGGATCAGACGGTGTCAGGCACAGTATGGCTTGCACTTGATTGCACAAAGGTGAGAAAGGGTACCGTATCCCCGGATAACATGTATGGATAGCGTACACATTCAAAATATATGTCTATACATCAGGAGGCAGGCTCAGATGGTGTTAGGCCCAGTATGGCTTGCACGTGATTGCACAAAAGGTGAGAAAGGGTACCGTTTCCCCGGATAACATGTATGGATAGCGTACACATTCAAAAGATATGTCTATACATCAGGAGGCAGGCTCAGACGGTGTCAGGCACAGTATGGCTTGCAAGTGATTGCACAAAAGTGAGAAAGGGTACCGTATCCCCGGAAAACATGTATGGATAGCGTACACATTCAAAAGATATGTCTATACATCAGGAGGCAGGCTCAGACGGTGTGAGGCCCAGTATGGCTTGCAAGTGATTGCACAAAGGTGAGAAAGGGTACTGTATCCCCGGATAACATGTATGGATAGCGTACACATTCAAAAGATATGTCTATACATTAGGAGGCAGGCTCAGACGGTGTTAGGCCCAGTATGGCTTGCACGTGATTGCACAAAGGTGAGAAAGGGTACCGTATCCCCGGATAACCTGTATGGATAGCGTACACATTCAAAATATATGTCTATACATCAGGAGGCAGGATCAGACGGTGTCAGGCACAGTATGGCTTGCACGTGATTGCACAAAGGTGAGAAAGGGTACCGTATCCCCGGATAACATGTATGGATAGCGTACACATTCAAAATATATGTCTATACATCAGGAGGCAGGATCAGACGGTGTCAGGCACAGTATGGCTTGCACGTGATTGCACAAAGGTGAAAAAGGGTACCGTATCCCCGGATAACATGTATGGATAGCGTACACATACAAAATATATGTTTATACATCAGGAGGCAGGCACAGACGGTGTTAGGCCAAGTATGGCTAGCAAGTGATTGCACAAAGGTGAGAAAGGGTACCGTATCCCCGGATAACATGTATGGATAGCGTACACATTCAAAAGAAATGTCTATACATCAGGAGGCAGACTCAGACGGTGTCAGGCACAGTATGGCTTGCAAGTGATTGCACAAAGGTGAGAAAGGGTACCGTATCCACGGATAACATGTATGGATAGCGTACACATTCAAAAGATATGTCTATACATCAGGAGGCAGGCTCAGACGGTGTAAGGCCCAGTATGGCTTGCAAGTGATTGCACAAAGGTGAGAAAGGGTACCGTATCCCCGGATAACATGTATGGATAGCATACACATTCAAAAGATATGTCTATACATCAGGAGGCAGGATCAGACGGTGTCAGGCACAGTATGGTTTGCACGTGATTGCACAAAGGTGAGAAAGGGTACCGTATCCCCGGATAACATGTATGGATAGCGTACACATTCAAAATATATGTCTATACATCAGGAGGCAGGCTCAGACGGTGTTAGGCCCAGTATGGATTGCACGTGATTGCACAAAGGTGAGAAAGGGTACCGTATCCCCGGATAACATGTATGGATAGCATACACATTCAAAAGATATGTCTATACATCAGGAGGCAGGATCAGACGGTGTCAGGCACAGTATGGCTTGCACGTGATTGCACAAAGGTGAGAAAGGGTACCGTATCCCCGGATAACATGTATGGATAGCGTACACATTCAAAATATATGTCTATACATCAGGAGGCAGGCTCAGACGGTGTTAGGCCCAGTATGGCTTGCAAGTGATTGCACAAAGGTGAGAAAGGGTACCGTATCCCCGGATAACATGTATGGATAGCGTACACATTCAAAATATATGTCTATACATCAGGAGGCAGGCTCAGACGGTGTTAGGCCCAGTATGGATTGCACGTGATTGCACAAAGGTGAGAAAGGGTACCGTATCCCCGGATAACATGTATGGTTAGCGTACACATTCAAAATATATGTCTATACATCAGGAGGCAGGCTCAGACGGTGTTAGGCCCAGTATAGATAGCACGTGATTGCACAAAGGTGAGAAAGGGTACCGTATCCCCGGATAACATGTATGGATAGCGTACACATTCAAAATATATGTCAATACACCAGGAGGCAGGCTCAGACGGTGTCAGGCACAGTATGGATTTGACGGCCCAGACTACACAGCAGAGGAGCAGGGAGAGGTAAAGATTGCAAATGCTGGGGCCCTGCCCAAGCAAGGGGGGCCCACTCGTGGGCGTCGGTACTGGCACTGGGCCCCTCATAGTACGGCGGTGTGTCTGACGGCGGGTGTGCACCACCACCGTCAGAGACACTTGATTGCACTATGAGGGACCCTGTGCCAGTGCCCGCGCCCAAGAGTCGGCCTACCCACCTGTCCAGGGCAACGGCACTCGCATGGTGTCGTGCGCTCGGTGGTGACCCCGGCCATGGGGGGGGAGGCAGCACAGTTAGGGAGTTTTAGAAAGTGGCATATGCTGATGTTGGACATTCAGCTGATGCAAAAGGCGAAATAGGTCAAGTCCCAGGAAGAGGTGAACCAAAGCAAGCCATTTTTCTGTCACCCTATGTGTCATCAGGGGAAGGTGGGACAAAATCCTTGGAAACCCATGCATGGTTCATTTTAATGAAGGTTAGATCATCCACATTTTGGGTTGACAGACGGGTCCTTTTTTCTGTCAGGATTGATCCAGCTGCACTGAAGACTCTTTCTGATAGCACACTTGCAGCTGGGCAAGCGAGCTCTTGTAAGGCATATTGTGCCAATTCAGGCCAGGTGTCCAGTTTAGCAGCCCAATAGTCAAAGGGGAATGACCTGTGTGGGAGAACATCGATATGGGAGGAAAAGTAGTTTGTAACCATAGTTGACAACTGCTGTCTCCTGTCACTTTCCATCGATGCTTTATTACCAGTTGTGTGAGCGGTACTTGAAAAATCAGTCCACAACATTGTCATGAAACCCCTGTCTCCAACGCCACTTCTGCTGTGTGCACCATGAACACCTCTGCCAAGCTGCCCCCGGCCCGTACGGCTCGTGTGAGAACCATCACCGCTGCTGTGTGCTGGGAATGCCTCAAGCAACCGATTTACCAGAGTTGCTTGTTTATTAGCCAATATTAGGTCAAGGTTCTCCTATGGCATGATGTTTTGTAACTTGCCTTTATAGCGTGGATCCAGGATGCTGGCCAACCAGTAGTCGTCATCGTTCATCATTTTGGCAATGCGGGGGTCCCTTTTTAGGATCCGCAAGGCATAATCTGACATGTGGGCCAATGTTCCCGGTGTCAATGATGCACTGCGAGTGCTGGTTGGAGGAGCACTTTCTGGCAAATCCACATCCCTCCAGTCACGCACAAACCCTGTACCAGACCTTGCCACGCCAACATTTTCACTTGCCCCATGAGATGCATCCTCCTCCCCTAAGTAATCATCCCCATCATCATCCTCCTCCTCCTCTTCTTCCTCCAACTCATCCAGGAGAGGTCCTTGAGCAGACAATGGCTGAATGTCATCAAGGATTCCCTCCACCTCTTCCTCCTCGTCAACATTGGCTGCAGACGCCTGCTCCTTAAGGTGCGTCAAAGTTTGCATGAGCAGACGCATAAGTGGGATGCTCATGCTTAGGATGGCGTCGTCTGCGCTTACCAGCCGTGTGCATTCCTCAAAACACTGAAGGACTTTACAGAGGTCTCTCAGCTTCGACCACTGCACACCTGTCAACTCCATGTCTGCTCTCAAAGTGCCTGGCCGTGTATCCTCCCACAAATGCATTATGGCCTGCCTCTGCTCGCACAGCCGCTCCACCATGTGCAGGGTGGAGTTCCACCTTGTTGCAATGTCGATAATGAGGCGGTGGTTGGGAAGGTGGAGCAATCGCTGCAGCTGCTGCATACGAACGGAGTGTACAGGCGACCGGCGGATGTGCGCGCACAGTCTTTGCACCTTATGGAGCAGGGCTGTTATCTCCGGATAATTTTTGAGGAAGCACTGCACCACCAGGTTCAAGGTGTGAGCCAAGCAAGGTATGTGGCTGAGTTTTGAAAGGGCTATGGCTGCCACAAAATTACGGCCGTTATCACTAACTACCTTGCCTGCCTCAAGATGTACACTGCCCAGCCATGACTCAGTTTGTCGCTTCAAGTACTCGGCCAGCACCTCGGCGGTGTGTCTGTCGCCCAAACACATCATCTGCAACACAGCCTGCTGACGCTTTCCACTAGCTGCTCGATAGGGGGACACCTCGTGTGCAACAGTGGCAGCTGCAGATGGAGTGCTCGTACGACTGCGCTCTGTGGACGAGCTTTCGCTTCTGGAGGAGGAGGAGGAGGAGGAGGGTGGAATGCCTACAGCCAACTGTTTCCTATACCATGGGCTAGGCAGCACTGTCCCACCACCACTGTCCCCTGTGGACCCTGCATCCACCACATTAACCCAGTGCGCAGTGATGGACACGTAACGGCCCTGGCCATGCCGACTGGACCATGCATCAGTTGTGAGGTGCACCTTTCCACTCACTGACTGCTTGAGTGCATGGACAATGCGGTCTTTCACATGATGGTGGAGGGCTGGGATGGCTTTGCGAGAGAAGAAGTGGCGACTGGGTAGGTCATAGCGTGGTACTGCATAGGCCATGAGTTCGCGGAAAGCTGCGCTTTCCACCAACCGATAGGGCATCATCTCAAACGAGATTAGTTTGGCAATGTGGGCGTTCAAACCCAGTGTACGCGGATGAGAGACTGAGTACTTTCTTGACCTACTCATAGTGTCTGGGAGGGTGAGCTGGACTTGAGAGCTGCATATGGTAGAAGTAGCAGTGGACAGGGCGGACTGAGAGAGGTTGATGATGGTGATGGAGTTGGTGTTCTTTCTGATGGCCTAGATTCAGTATTTCGTTGATATAACAGTGGGATTGCCTGACTGCTGTGGCCTTGCAACGACACCTCAACATTTGCTGCTGTGCTAACCGGTGGGCTTACAGTGGGGGAAACAATGTAGTGTTGCTGACTACCTTCTTTGTGATCAGTTGCACATGTGGCACTTGAGGTTTGGTGTTGTGTCCACGCTTGCAAGTGCATGCTGGTTACATGTCTAAGCATGCAACTGGTATTCAAATTTTTCAGATTTTTCCCTCGGCTAAAGGTCTTTGCGCACTTCTTACAGATAACCTTGGCCTGATCATGAGGATTTTGTTCAAAAAAGTGCCACACTGCACTCTTCCTACTTTGGCAGACATTTTGCGGCCTAGCACGCTGTGATGTTTTGACCCTCTGGACAAGCTGTCCAGCAACTCTTTTGATTTTTGGAACCTGTCTTTGGAGTGCTCCGGGCCTGCCAGATAACAGCTGTTGCGATGTTGATGTCTGCTGTGGATGCTCCTCATCTGAGCTATTGGAAGCAGCACCCTCTTCCCCCAATGGATGCCAATCTGGGTCAACAACTGGGTAATCCATCACCTCCTCTTCAACGTCATGTGCACCTTCCTCTGTGTCACCGTGTATGGTGGTATAGTGTGCGGGAGGGGGCACCTGAGTCTCATCAGGGTTAGAATCTGGCTCTGTACACTGCGAGGACAATGTAGTGCTCTGAGTGAATGTACCAGCAGAATCATCCATCAGCGGTTGTGCATCAGTGCACTCCATGTCAGATTCATCTTGGCCTGGGTAATTCACCATTTCACTTGATAATCCAGGCATGGTATGTGAAAACAGCTCCATGGAGTAATCAGTAGTATGGCCTGCGTCATCCTTCAATCTTGGTTGTGGTGAAGGACACAAGGAAAGGTGTGGTTCATGAACATGAGCCTCCAATGACGACTCAGTGCTTTTACTTTTTACAACTTCAGAAGAGGAGGCGATAGAGCTGGAGGCTGAGTCAGCAATGTAAGACAAAACTTTTTCCTGATGCTCTGGCGTTAAAAGCGGTTTGCCAACTCCTAGAAAACTAAGCCTTCAAAGCCTTATGGAGCCAGACGATGACGCAGGCTCAACACCTCCTGCATTTGGTCCTATTTTGCTTTTGCCACTACCATCAGATCCACCACCAACACCATCATTACCAGCTGCCAACCCCCGCCCAATTCCACGGCCTCTTCCACCAGCCTTCCTCATTTTTGGTAGAAATGTAGACAAAATCCAACAAACTATATAGTAATGTAAAACAAGGTACAAGGTGTCTATAGGACAGGGGAGATTTAGATTTTCTGCACACACTAGTGGACACTGGACACTTTTGGATTGTGTGAGGCCCACTGAATATCAGAGCGCTATGTCACAGGCTCGATGGCACAGGTGTGAAAAAAGTGACTACAGAATAAGGGAGATTTTGAATTTCTGTGAGATTTTGAATTTCTGCAGACACTTGTGGACACTGGACACTTGGATTGTGTGAGGCCTACTGAATATCACAGCGCTATGTCACAGGCTCGATGGCACAGGTGTGAAAAAAGTGACTACAGGATAAGGGAGATTTTGAATTTCTGGGAGATTTTGAATTTCTGCAGACACTTGTGGACACTGGACACTTGGATTGTGTGAGGCCCACTGAATATCACAGCGCTATGTCACAGGCTCGATGGCACAGGTGTGAAAAAAGTGACTACAGGATAAGGGAGATTTTGAATTTCTGCAGACACTTGTGGACACTGGACACTTGGATTGTGTGAGGCCCACTGAATATCACAGCGCTATGTCACAGGCTCGATGGCACAGGTGTGAAAAAAGTGACTACAGGATAAGGGAGATTTAGATTTTCTGCAGACACTTGTGGACACTGGACACTTGGATTGTGTGAGGCCCACTGAATATCACAGCGCTATGTCACAGGCTCGATGGCACAGGTGTGAAAAAAGTGACTACAGGATAAGGGAGATTTAGATTTTCTGCAGACACTTGTGGACACTGGACACATGGATTGTGTGAGGCCCACTGAATATCACAGCGCTATGTCACAGGCTCGATGCAGCAGGTGTGAAAAAAGTGACTACAGGATAAGGGAAATTTTGAATTTCTGCAGACACTTGTGGACACTGGACACTTGGATTGTGTGAGGCCCACTGAATATCACAGTGCTATGTCACAGGCTCGATGGCACAGGTGTGAAAAAAGTGACTACAGGATAAGGGAGATTTTGAATTTCTGCAGACACTTGTGGACACTGGACACTTGGATTGTGTGAGGCCCACTGAATATCACAGCGCTATGTCACAGGCTCGATGGCACAGGTGTGAAAAAAGTGACTACAGGATAAGGGAGATTTTGAATTTCTGTGAGATTTTGAATTTCTGCAGACACTTGTGGACACTGGACACTTGGATTGTGTGAGGCCCACTGAATATCACAGCGCTATGTCACAGGCTCGATGGCACAGGTGTGAAAAAAGTGACTACAGGATAAGGGAGATTTTGAATTTCTGCAAACACTTGTGGACACTGGACACTTGGATTGTGTGAGGCCCACTGAATATCACAGCGCTATGTCACAGGCTCGATGGCACAGGTGTGAAAAAAGTGACTACAGGATAAGGGAGATTTTGAATTTCTGCAGACACTTGTGGACACTGGACACTTTTGGATTGTGTGAGGCCCAATGAATATCAGAGCGCTATGTCACAGGCTCGATGCAGCAGGTGTGAAAAAAGTAACTACAGGATAAGGGAGATTTTGAATTCCTGCAGACACTGGACACTTTTGGATTGTGTGAGGCCCAATGAATATCAGAGCGCTATGTCACAGGCTCGATGCAGCAGGTGTGAAAAAAGTGACTACAGGATAAGGGAGATTTTGAATTTCTGCAGACACTGGACACTTTTGGAATTGTAGAATTGGGCAGAATAGGAATCTCCCTAGAGTGTAGGTCTGTAAGAACGGAACAAGTCCTCCACAGTGACACACAGATAGCTTCACTGTGGCTGTGATAACAGCCGTTACACGGTACTGTGTGAGGAGCGTACACCGCTGTATGGTGTGAATAAATGCACGCTCAGTACCTTAGCAGGACAAAAAAAAAATTGGGATTGCTTTTAAAAAAGCAGTTTGCAGAGCAGTGGGGAAACAGCAATGCAGCTGTCAGGAAGCCTTAGAAGGCAGCCTAACAACCAACACTGCTGATCCACCACAATATAGCCTCCCCTTGCACTGCACACACAGTGACTGGTGTGTTGCACAGGCAAAATCGCTAGCAGCAGAAGCAGTTTTTTTGTCTTCTTCCCTGCCTAACGCTCTCCCTACAGAATCAGCAACCTCTCCCTATGCTAAGATCGGCAGAAGTAAGATGGCGGTCGGCGTGCATGCCATTTTATAGTCCCTGTGACGCCCACCAAAGCAAGCCAATCACTTGCATGCCCTTCTGAAAGATGGTGGCGACCCCTGCCTATGTCATCACGTTGCCCACAGTGTCCGTGGATCCTGATTGGCTGAAAAAGAGCGCTAAACAAACTTTTGAAACGCGACTTTGGCGCGTAAGTCGCCGACCTCGTGGCCGACCTTATCCTAGGGTCGGGTTTCGTTTCATGAAACCCGACTTTGCCAAAAGTCGGCGACTTTTGAAATTGTTCGACCCGTTTCGCTCAACTCTAGTCATGACCAATGCTGGATCATAACAGACAAAATGCACTAGTAACCTTTTTTTTCCTTAAGCTGTGATGCTTAAAGATAGTTTTGCCCCAGTGGCCATTAGGGTCATTGCACTGTGGTGGTTTCAGTTCTAGTTTTGCCCCGGTGGCCGTTAGGGTCATTGCACTCTGGTTTCTTTAGTTTAGTGCATGTGATTATAAAGCAGGTGTGATTGCTCTGGCTCTGCTATAAAAGAGTGTCAGGTGTTGCAATCACTTTTGGTGATAGTGGTCATTTCCAACCATCCTTGGTGGAGGAAGGAGCTAGAGAGAGTTCCTTGCGGCACAGTCTGAGTCCTGGTGTGGAAGGAGTCACAGAGGGGATTTCCTTGCAGCTCTGACAAAGCTTGGTGGCAGCTATTCAGGAGGAAAGCTGCATTCTGGTGGTGGACTCTGTTGCTGGGAGCAAGAGCAACAGAGCAAAGCTGTTATGAACTGGTAGCCGAGGAGGAAATAAAAAACAATACAAGCTAAGTCTCAGAAAACCAAAGAGGTTGGTAACTATGGAGACCCCTGATGCTAACCTGCAACTAGCTGCAGTCGTGGAGCGTTCCTACGGTGGTCCTAGATGCCTCGTCACAACTGGAGAACAAGATAAGCCTCAAGCAGGAAAAGAGTAAAACATACTGCCCCAGAGCAGACCCCAAAGGAGAGACAGCCCCCCACATGTATTGATGGTGAAAAAAGATGAAAACACAAACAAAGGCAGGAAAATAGGCTGAGCAAACGATGGGGCCCAACTAACTAGAAAGGACAGGAAAGAAAAAAACCTGTCTGTAGTCTGCCAAAAAACCCTACAAAATGTCCAACACAGCTGATAGCAAAATTAACCCTGACGTCACTAGACTTCTCCCACTATATCAGCACTCTGAAATATTCTGAGACAGAGCAAAAAGAGGCCAATCTAATAAGGGACAAAAAAAAGGCAATTTTGCAAATAAAAGTGGAAATTCAGCACAGCCCAGCCGGGCTGACTGACCACACAGAAAACTGAAAAGACCAACAAGAGCAAGTGTGAACATTAGCAAAAAACAAACTTGTCTTTGAGAAGACTGGAACAGAGCTGAGTCCTAGACCTGAGAAGCAGACTGAATCACCAGCACCTGGATAGGGCGTCAGCTGTCTTATATCCAGTCTGATACTCCAGAGATCCAATCATTATCTTCCTCACCTGGTGGCAGATCACTACCACTTAAACCAACCTCACTACCTCCTGTCACCACCAGAGGGAGAGCGGAAGGGGAACTCTCAACTGGTGGAGCAGAAAATGAGCTCATAACAGTACCCCCCCTTGTGGAGGGGTCACCGAACCCTCATCCATGCCACCAGGCCGATCAGGATGGGCCCGGTGAAAAGCACGAACCGATTTATTGGCATGAATATCAGAGGCAGAGACCCAAGAATTATCCTCCTGGCCATAACTCTTCCATTTGACCAAATACTGGAGTCTCCATATAACCAAACGAGAATCCAATATTTTCTCTACCTCATATTCCATATTGCCTTTAACCAACACAGGGACAGGAGTTGCCGCCACAGGAACTACTGGCTCATCAAACCTCTTCAACAGTGTTTTGTGAAATACATTATGGATTTTGAACGTAACTGGAAGAGCCAATCGAAAAGAAACGGGATTAAGAATCTCCAAAATCCTATAAGGTCCAATAAATCTTGGCTTAAATTTTGGAGATGCAACCTTCATAGGAATATTCTTAGATGACAACCAAACCATATCACCCACTATAAACCGGGGACCAATGGTCCTATGCCGATTGGAAAAACGCTGGGCCTTTTCCTGAGAGAGAGACAATTTATCCACCACTTGGTCCCATATCTGCTGCATTCTCACAACCACAGTGTCCACACCTGGGCAGGATGAAGATTCTACTTGCCCTGAAGAGAATCGAGGATGAAACCCAAAATTACAGAAAAAGGGTGACATCAAGGTGGCAGAACTAACTCTATTGTTCAGCGTAAACTCGGCCAAGGGCAAAAACGAGACCCAATCATCTTGATCAGCAGATATAAAACATCTTAAATAAGACTCCAAGGTCTGGTTTGTTCTCTAAGTCTGCCCATTGGTCTGGGGATGAAACGCGGAGGAGAAGGATAACTGAATTCCCAGATTGGAACAAAAGGCTTTCCAAAATCTGGAAACAAACTGGACCTCTCTATCGGACACAAAGTTCTCAGGAATCCCGTGTAACCGAACCACCTGTTGTAAAAACAAGGGTACCAACTCAGCGGAAGATGGCAACTTTGGGAGTGGTACAAGATGGACCATCTTCGAAAATCTATCACAAATTACCCAGATAACAGTCATTCTCTGAGAGACAGGAAGCTCAGAAATAAAATCCATTGAGATATGGGTCCATGGCCTCTTGGGCACCGGCAGGGTCATCAGCAACCCACTAGAACGAGAACAGGGTTTAGACCGAGAACAAGTCCCACAGGACTGTACAAAATTCCTGAGATCACGAGATAAGGCAGGCCACCAAAACGACCGACTCACCAAATCTCTGGTACCAAAAATACCTGGATGACCATCCAATGCGGAGCAATGGACTTCAGACATCACTCTCTTTCTCCACTGGTCCGGAACATACAATCTTCCCATAGGGCAACGCTCAGGTTTATCCTCCTGAAATTCCTCCAGGGCGCGTCTCAAATCGGGCGAAATGGCAGAAAGAACTACCCCCTCACCTAGGATCGTAGTAGGCTCGGTCACATTAAGAGAATCAGCAAATAAACTCCTAGAAAGGGCGCCTGCCTTAAGATTCTTAGTGCCCGGAAGAAAAGAGACCACAAAATTAAAATGCGTGAAAAACAAGGCCCACCTAGCCTGTCTAGGATTCAAGCGTTTAGCCGACTCCAGATAAGTCAGATTCTTGTGATCGGTGAGGACCACAAATTGATGTCTAGCTCCCTCCAACCAATGTCTCCACTCCTCAAATGCCCATTTCATGGCCAACAATCCCTACATTATAGTTGCGTTCAGATGGGGAGAACTTTCGAGAAAAGAAGGCACAGGGATTCATCTTAGAAGTCACAGGGTCTTTTTGGGACAAAACAGCTCCTGCACCAATCTCAGAAGCGTCTACCTGCACTTGAAATGGAAGTGAGACATCAGGTTGCCGTAAAACTGGAGCTGAAGTAAACCTCCGCTTAAGCTCCTGAAATGCTGAGACAGCCTCAGTAGACCAATTCAGCACATCAGCTCCCTTCTTGGTCAGATCAGTCAGTGGTTTGACAATACTAGAAAAATTACCTATAAGTTTACGATAGAAATTAGCAAAACCCAAAAACTTCTGAAGAGCCTTCAAAGAAGTACACTGAACCCAATCATAAATGGCCTGTACCTTGGCTGGGTCCATTTCAATAGTCGATGGAGATAAGATAAATCCCAAAAATGAAATCCTCTGTACACCAAAGAGATATTTCGATCCCTTAACAAACAGGGAATTCTCCCTCAAAATCCGAAACACAGTCTGGACATGTTCCACATGAGAATCCCAATCACTAGAAAAGATCAAAATATCATCTAGATAGATGATCAAAAACTTATCCACAAAGTCTCGGAAAATATCATTCATAAAGGACTGAAAGACAGAAGGGGCATTAGAGAGCCCAAAAGGCATCACCAGGTACTCAAAATGTCCCTCCGGAGTATTAAACGCCGTCTTCCATTCATCCCCGTGCTTGATGCGAATAAGATTATACGCCCCTCTGAGGTCAAGCTTAGTAAACCAGCAGGCACTCTTAACTCTGGAGAATAAATCAGACATCAGAGGTAACGGATACTGATATTTAACCGTCATCTTTTTAAGGGAACGTTAATCAATACATGGTCTTAATGAACAATCTTTCTTGGCCTCAAAAAAAACCCCAGCACCTAAAGGTGACAAGGATGGTCTAATATGACCCTTCTCCTACGACTCCTTAATATAGGATAGCATAGCATTATGTGTGGGTACAGATAAGTTGAAAAGCCGTCCCTTGGGAAATTTACACCCAGGTATCAACTCAATTGCACAGTCATAACTCCTATGAGGGGGCAAAGACGCAGACTTACTCTCACTAAATACATCAGAGAATTCAGCCAGATAATCAGGAATATCATGAGACTTAGGAGAGGTGGAGAAAACAGGAGCATCCCTAAGAACACACTGACAACCCCAACTCACCACAGACACAGATTTCCAATCCAAAACTGGGTTATGAGTTTGCAACCAGGGGAACCCCAGAACAATAGTGTCATGCAAATTATGCAGCACCAAAAATTTACAATTTTCCTGGTGGTCTGGGGCAACTGGCATTATCACCTGGGTCCAAAACTGAGGTTTATTCTCCGCCAACGGAGTGGCATCAATACCCCTCAAAGGAATAGACGTCTGCAGAGGCGTCATGGACAAACCACAACGTTTAGCAAAGTCCAAATCCATCAGATTCAGAGCTGCTCCTGAATCCACAAAAGCCTTAGTGGAAAATGTGGACAAGGAGCAGATCAGAGTAATTGCCAAAAGGAACTTAGGTTGTATACTGCCCACAGCAAATGTGTGTGCAAAACGTTTTTCTCGTTTAGGGCAGACAGAAATAGTATGAGAGGTGTCTCCACAGAAAAAACACAGCTTATTACGCCTTCTAAACTCCCGACGTTGCGCCCTAGACAAAACCCCATCACATTGCATAGGTTCAGACATTTGTTCAAAAGGTGGCAACGCCTCCCGTGTATTTTTACATTCACGTAAACGCCGATCAACATGAATGGCTAATGCCAAAGAGCCATCCAGACCAGAGGGAACAGGAAATCCCACCATAACATCTTTTACAGTCTCTGATAAACCTTTCTGAAAGAGGGCTGCCAATGCACTATCATTCCATGTAGTAAGGACCGCCCACTTTCTGAATTTTTGACAATATGACTCTGCAGGATCCTGACCCTGGTTTAATGCCAACAGGGTTCTCTCAGCTTGATCAACGGAATTAGGTTCATCATACAACAACCCCAAGACCTGAAAAAATGCATCCACATTAGTCAGAATAGGATTTTCAGGTGTCGGAGAAAACGCCCAATCCTGGGGATCGCCGCGCAGCAAGGAGATGACAATTTTAACCTGCTGCGCAGAGCTTCCCGATGAGTTAGGCTTCAAGGCAAGAAATAATTTACAATTATTCATAAAAATCAAAAATCTAGACCGATCCCCAGAAAACACATCAGGAGTGGGGATTTTGGGTTCAACAGCATGTGATTGAGCGAGATAGGCGGAAATTCCCTGCACTTCAGCAGCGAGCTGCTCCACACGATCAGACAATTGCTTAATCTCCATTAAGGAAAAAATCCTCCTACGGCCCCAGAGAAAAAGAGGAAAAAATGCATATTAAAAAAAAAATTCAGACAAATTTTTTTTTTCTTTTTTTTTTCTTTCCCTGCTTTTGAGTACCCTAGAATCTGCGGTATGGCTGGTGATTCTGTTATGAACGGGTAGCCAAGGAGGAAATAAAAAACAATACAAGCTAAGTCTCAGAAAACCAAAGAGGTTGGTAACTATGCAGACTGCAGACCCCTGATCCTAGCACGCAACTAGCAGCAGTCGTGGAGCGTTCCCAAGGTGGTCCTAGATGCCTCGTCACAACCGGAGAACTAGATAAGCCTCAAGCAGGAAAAGAGGAAAACTAACTGCCCCAGAGCAGACCCCAAAGGAGAGACAGCCCCCCACATGTATTGACGGTGAAAAAAGATGAAAACACAAACAAAGGCAGGAAAATAGGCTGAGCAAACGATGGGGCCCGACTAACTAGAAAGGACAGGAAAGAAAAGACACTGTCTGTAGTCTACCAAAAAACCCTACAAAATGTCCAACACAACTGATAGCAAAATTAACCCTGAAGTCACTAGACTTCTCCCACTATATCAGCACTCTGAAATATTCTGAGACAGAGCAAAAAGAGGCCAATCTAATAAGGGACAAAAAAGAGGCAATTTTGCAAATAAGAGTGGAAATTCAGCACAGCCCAGCCGGGCTGGCTGACCACACAAAAAACTGAATAGACCAACAAGAGCAAGTGTGAACATTAGCAAAAAACAAACTTATCTTTGAGAAGACTGGAACAGAGCTGAGTCCTAGACCTGAGAAGCAGACTGAATCACCAGCACCAGGAGAGGGCGTCGGCTGTCTTATATCCAGTCTGATACTCCAGAGATCCAATCATTATCTTCCTCACCAGGTGGCAGATCACTACCACTTAAACAAACCTCACTACCTCCTGTCACCACCAGAGGGAGAACGGAAGGGGAACTCTCAACTGGTGGAGCAGAAAATGAGCTCATAACACAAAGCTAAGTGGTGTTTCCCTGTTTGTATTTTTCCCTGGTGTGTATTAGTACAGCGGTGGGGCAGGGGAGTGCAGAAGGTCTCCACGTCCCTGTTCCCTATCACAGGGCCCACCGTTGTAACTGTTTCCCCTTCCCCCGTGTCTTGTTTTAGTTACCGGCCTGCGGGTCGTGTCACACAGGACTGCTCTATGTGACATACATGTGTGTTTATTGCAAGATATATACTTGTAGGAAACAGACAAGTGTCCTCAGGTTCAATTGTGTATGCATTGTGTACTGTCAGGCTGTATATTTCATGCTTCACTCTTGATCCTGATGATACTTGTGTGTTTATTGCAAGGTATATACTTGCAGGAAACACACAAGTGTGCTCAGGTTCAATAGTGTATGCATTGTGTATTGTCAGGCTGTATATTTCATGCTTCACTCTTGATCCTGATGATACATGTGTGTTTATTGCAAGATGTATATACTTGCAGGAAACACAGAAGTGTCCTCAGGTTCAACAGTGAATGCATTGTGTATTCAATTTGTTGGGATGCCGCATTGACTGTTTGACAAGTTCACTCAGGAGTGTGTTGATACAGATGTTACCATCAGTGCATTGTATAATATAATTTTATTTTTCTTTGACATTTTTTCAAGAGTGAACAAAGTCCGCACACGTTGGCGCTTGATGAAGGACCGCTTCAACACTGAGGTTCGTGCTGAAGAACAGGTTCGCAGTGGCTCAGCGGCAAGGACAAGAACCAAGTACCGCTATCATCGTGCGTTGGAATTCTTACGACCAGTCCTTGCCACCAGAGCGTAAGTATATTTTTAAATTTTTTTTGTTTTTATTGAACCTAATCGTTCCTTTTCTATTCCACAGCTGATCCGTCTTGAAAATGCTTGATACTAATGTTTAACTTTTGTTTCCACAGCACCTGGAGTAGCACCCTGCAACCTGTCCCAGGAGCGGTTCTTCATCGATCGACCTCGGACCCGTCCCAGCCATCCGACAGCCAGGAAGCAAGTTGCAGGTCAGCAACACGGACAGCTGGTGACCAGGAAGCTGGTCAATCAGGTGTTCCCCTGTCCCAGGTCTCTGCCACTGGTTATGCGGGCACTACCCGCCAGCGGCAGAGGGCCTTGGACAGGCCTGTATTGCCCAAGTTCATGCACTTGAGCGAGGCCTTTCATGCCAGCCTCAAGACACTGTCCGAAAAAGTGGAAAGTGGTTTTTCACTAATGGAACGTGGTTTTAACTACATGGAATACCTCTTCCACTCTTCCGCACAGCGCCTTGACCGGCTGGAGGCCAACCGCAATAGACCAGCGCACCATTTCTTTAGTAAAATTGAACTGGGCATGGCAGATCACCTTAGTCCTGAGCAACAGCTGACTGTGTTACATGCCTGCAACACTGCTTACTTGCAGGCTATGCAGCAGAATCAGTATGAGCAGCAGTCAGTGTTGTCATTCCCACCTGTGCCACCACTGACTCGCTTCACCACAGTACCGACTTCTGCTGCATATCAATGCACGGCCACATGCATTCCTAGCCAAGCCGGACACGACTATACAACACAAATGCTGAGTGCTGCTGGACACTCCACCACCGCCACCACCATGTCAAGCGCTGCTCCGGTCTGGAGCACCAGTACTGCCATGGTGACATCATCTTGGCGCACAAGCGCAAAATCATCTTGGGCCACAGCAACCTCTTCTCCTGTTCGGAGCACAGAGTGAACATCATCTCCGGATCGGAGCACCGCCACTACTCAGCAGTATGAGAGCACCGCCACAACTCCTCACCATTCAAGGACCACCGCCACCACCCCTCTTCAGAGGAGCACCACCACCACCCCTCTTCAGAGGATCACCACCACCACATCTCTTCAGAGGAGCACCACCACCTCATCTCATAGGATTACCACCACTACTACTCTTCAGAGGAGCACCGCCACCACTACTCTTCAGAGGAACACCACCACCACTTTGCCTCCTCATAGCACCGCCACCACTCCTCATCAGAGGAGCACCACCACCACTTCGCCTCCTAAAATCTCTAGGGAGCTTCCAATTCTCCCCAAAACTATATACACCTTGTACTTTGTCATGCACCAGCCAATTTCAGCCTGTTAAATTGAGGTGTAATCTATAGTGGGCCTGAGATAATAGTTCAGCCTCCTAAAATCTCTAGGGAGCTTCCAATTCTCCCCAATACTATATAAACCTTGTACTTTGTCATACACCAGCCAATTTCAGCCTATTAAATTGAGGTGTAATCTATCATGGGCCTGAGATAATAGTTCAGCTTCCTAAAATCTCTAGGGAGATTCAAATTCTCCACAATACTACAGTTGTGGCCCAAAGTATTGACACCCCTGCAATTCTGTCAGATAATACTCAGTTTCTTCCTGAAAATGATTGCAAACAAAAATTCTTTGGTATTATTATCGTCATTTAATTTGTCTTAAATGAAAAAACACAAAAAGAATTGTCCTAAAGCCAAATTGGATATAATTCCACACCAAACATAAAAAAGAGGGTGGACAAAAGTATTGGCACTGTTCGAAAAATCATGTGATGCTTCTCTAATTTGTGTAATTAACAACACCTGTAACTTACCTGTGGCACCTAACAGGTGTTGGCAATAACTAAATCACACTTGCAGCCAGTTGACATGGATCAAAGTTGACTCAACCTCTGTCCTGTGTCCTTGTGTGTACCACAATGAGCATGGAGAAATGAAAGAAGACCAAAGACCTGTCTGAGGACTTGAGAAACCAAATTGTGAGGAAGCATGAGCAATCTCAAGGCTACAAGTCCATCTCCAAAGACCTGAATGTTCCTGTGTCTACCGTGTACAGTGTCATCAAGAAGTTAAAGCCCATGGCACTGTGGCTAACCTCCCTAGATGTGGATGGAAAAGGAAAATTGACAAGATATTTCAATGCAAGATTGTGCGGATGTTGGATAAAGAACCTCGACTAACATCCAAACAAGTTCAAGCTGCCCTGCAGTCCGAGGGTACAAGAGTGTCAACCCGTACTATCCGTTGGCGTCTGAATGAAAAGGGACTGTATGGTAGGAGACCCAGGAAGACCCCACTTCTTACCCCAAGACATAAAAAAGCCAGGCTGGAGCTTGCCAAAACTTACCTGAAAAAGCCTAAAACGTTTTGGAAGAATGTTCTCTGGTCAGATGAGACAAAAGTAGAGCTTTTTGGGCAAAGAGAAAAAAGAGGCATTCAAAGAAAAGAACAGGGTCCCTACAGTCAAACATGACGGAGGTACCCTGATGTTTTGGGGTTGCTTTGCTGCCTCTGGCGCTGGACTGCTTGACCGTGTGCATGGCATTATGAAGTCAGAAGACTACCAACAAATTTTGCAGCATAAAGTAGGGCCCAGTGTGAGAAAGCTGGGTCTCCCTCAGAGGTCATGGGTCTTCCAGCAGGACAATGACCCAAAACACACTTCAAAAAGGACTAGAAAATGGTTTGAGAGAAAGCACTGGAGACTTCTAAGGTGGCCAGCAATGAGTCCAGACCTGAATCCCATAGAACACCTGTGGAGAGATCTAAAAATGGCAGTTTGGAGAAGGCACCCTTCAAATATCAGGGACCTGGAGCACTTTGCCAAAGAAGAATGGTCTAAAATTCCAGCAGAGCATTGTAAGAAACTCATTGATGGTTACCGGAAGCGGTTGGTCGCAGTTATTTTGGCTAAAGGTTGTGCAACCAAGTATTAGGCTGAAGGTGCCAATACTTTTATCTGGCCCATTTTTGGAGTTTTGTGTGAAATGATGAATGTTTTGCTTTTTGCTTCATTTTGTGTTTTTTCATTTAAGAGAAATTAAATGAAGATAATAATACCAAAGAATTTGTGTTTGCAATCATTTTCAGGAAGAAACTGAGTATTATCTGACAGAATTGGAGTGTGCAAACAGCAATGCAGCTATCAGGGAGCCTTATAAGGCAGCCTAATAACCAACAGAGCTGATGCACAAAAAATATAGCCGTCACTGCACACAAACTGTTTTGTTGTACAGTGGAAATCGCTAACAGCAAAAGCAGTTTTTTTGTTCTTCTTCCCTGCCTAACACTCTCCCTTTTTCAGAATCAGCAGATGCAACCTCTCCCTAATGCTATTATCGGCAGAAGTAAGATAGCGGTCGGCGTGCACGCCCTTTTATAGCCCCTGTGACGCCATGCAAAGCAGACCAATCTCTTGCATGCCCTTCTCAAAGATGGTGGTGACCGATGCCCATGTCATCGCGTTGCCCACAGTGTGCGTCCTCCCTCATTGGCTGAAAAAGGGCGCTGGAAGCATAATTTGAAGCACGACTTTGGCGCTCTGGTCGCCGACCTTGTGGCCGACCTCACGCTATGGTCGGGTTTCGTTTCATGAAACCCGACATCAGCGAAAGTCGGCGACTTATGAATTTGACTGACCCGTTTCGCTCAACTCTATTGGAGATATATGTATTGTCAAAAACACAAATCTATATGACTTGCAATGTCCAAATCCCCTCAGTCTCTTTTCTCAGGTAATATCGCACAGACTGAATAGAGGATGGTGTTGAGTGCAAGGCCTATCTATTGTTACCTTGCCTTGTATCCTTAACAGTTAATCTACTATGGAGTTTTTTAACATAATTTAACTGTTTGGAATACAATCCCAGGTTATTATAGATAGACCTTGTAAATAACCCCATCCTCTATTCAGTGTCTGTTTATAAACTGAGGAGATGATGTGGAAAATACACACCATATGTTCAGTAACCTGGCCTTGTATCATAATTTTAAATTGAAAAAGACAGAGTAGACTACAGGTATAAACACAGGCTTTTTCTTAACATACAACCAAAAAAAAATAGCTTACACCATTTGCTCTTGCCAGGCCACCCGTCCTACATCTGAGTTGAAGTAGGCCGCAAATTGGTCCCTCATTTGCCCTACTGCAACGGATGACCTGAGAGGGTGCTGATTAAATTCTGGCAAGGGGTTAGGTGCCACATCATCGAGTTCTAAATGCGGGTGCTCTCTAACCATCACAAAATTGTGTAGAACAACACAGGCCTTCACCACCTCATCCACAGTTTCCAGTTTAAGATTAATGGCTGTGCCGAGAATGCGCCATCTGGACACAAGTATACCAAAGGCACACTCTACAGTTCTTCTTGCCCTGGTTAGCCTGTAATTAAAAATTTGTTTGGTGTGGTCCAAGTCGCGGCTGGAGTAGGGTCTGAGGAGGTTTTGGCACATCTGGAATGCCTCATCCCCAACATTACAAAGGGCTGTGGCAGACCTTCGGTGTTGGCAAGAGGCCGTGGAATGGGGAAATTGAACTGGTTGCCATGCAACCTCAGGCCCATGTCCGAGTTCTTAAAAGCCTGGGAGTCATTTCCACGGCCAAATGCCCCAATGTCCACTGCAACAAACTTACAGTCTGTTTGCATCAGAAATGGCCATGAGTACTGTAGAGAAGTACTTTTTATAGTTGTAGTACTCTGATCCAGTTCTCTTGGGTTTTATAATCCTGATGTGTTTCCCATCCACAGCACCCAAAGAGTTAGGAAAATTGCAGACAGTCCAGAATCTTTCGGCATTTTCACGCCATTTTTTTCACGGTGGGCAGGGGCATAAATTCTGGACAGAGAACGTCCCACAAAGCCCGGCAGGTGTCCGCAACTATTCCAGACAAGGTGGACATTCCTAGCCAGTGCTAGAAGTGCAGTGAAGAGAGTGTCTCTCCAGTAGCCAGGAATCTGTGACACAAAGAAACAACAAAAATTAATATTCGTGTATATGGATTTTTACCACACCCAAAAACACACAAAAAGGGCATACCAATGAATAAAAATGCATCTTTTTCTTTACTAAATGCATTGGTTTTGCAATACTACGTACCGTAATGTGACCAGGAGCCGTTCCTCAGGAGGAATCGCACGACGGAGCTGTGTGTCCTGTCTCCGCATGACATCTTGTACATGACCAAGCAAATACATGAAGCTTTGTTGGGACATCCGTGTGTAATCAGTAAATTTATCCGGGTTTGCCTGTAGCTCGCTGTAGAGGGTGTGGTACGCTCCACGGCTCTCCCGGAGTTCAACAATTGGATGAATCCACAAACGCTGCCGCTGCCGTCTTTGCTGTCTCTCGCTCTCCCTTTGTTCATGGCAAGCAACTGCATAAGCCTGAGCCATCCTGATGTCCAGATCCAAGTTGAAGTGAAAACTCTTCCAGCGCAGATCCATGTCGTCAAGAAAAACAACAAGCAAATGTGAAGTATAGCTGTAAACAGCATCTATATAAAGAATTCCAATAACACACGCCCACTGCTGTCCAATTGGTGGAGTCTGTTGCACTAATTGGTCAAGGATTATTACTCCTGTGATTGTGACATCATGCGCAATAAAAACGCAAATGCATGAAAAATGCATACAAACGCTGCGTTTTTTTTGTTCAATGCGCACGATGAGGCAAGAAAAAAACGCAGCGTTTGCAAGCGTTTGTAAGCGTTTTTGTCATGTGTTTGATGTGCGCACGAAATGCAGTGCAAGAAACGCTAGTGTGAAACTAGCCTTAGTTTGTGTAAAGCTGCAAAAAAATGCAATAGGAAATAATCAAAGTGTCATATTTATCTCAAAATGGTATCAATGAAAACATTGACTTGCCCCAGAAAAATAAGCTCTCCACATTTACATTATCCAAATCTCAGAAAATAATAATTAACATAATAAAAAAGACAGAAGTTTGGCATAGCATAATCATAATGACCATAATGATCATGATGACAGGTAATTTCTATCACACAATGTATGCTGTAAAAACAGTTCCCAAAAACAATGCTTGAATTGTGTTTTTTTTCCAATTTTATCTCATTTGAATTTTTTTTCTTATTTTCCAGTATACTATGCAGTAAAATGAATGATGTTTTTGAAAAGTTCAACTCATCCTGCATAATACAAACCATCAAACTTATATGTGGATGAAAAATTAAAATTGAAAAATTTATTGCTTTCAGAAAAAGAGGAGAAAAAATAAAAGGAATGGAAACTGACCATGTTGGGGAGGTATTCCCTTGCCTGCCAATTTTCATATTTCATTTGCATTTTTCATCCAACAGCAATAACTTACAACACAAGCTGTAGTTTTCAAAGATACCATCCATTTTACCGTAAATTGTACTGATAATTAGGGAAAAAAATCAATTCTGACATAGTTTTTTGGATTTTCTTTTCATGATAGAAAATTTAATAAAAATCTGAGTGATCAGATGTTGATGCCTTTTAATGGCTGAGCAAAAACTTGGTGACAGACTCCCCTTAAATGCTCTCAACCACTTAGGACTTTCAATTTTTTAAATATTTTTGGTATTCATTCTATCTTTAAAAAATTACCTGGAAACATGATTCGTTGAGTCAATACAAATACAGTATGTTGACACCAGTAACGCACAGATTTTTTTAAACTTAAATTGTGAAAAAAAATGGAAGTTTGCAGCAATTTTTTTTATTTCTGTTGCCACATTCAGAGACCTGTATCATTTTCATTTTTCTTTGAATGGATATGTATTTAACTTGTTATTTTGTTTGACTAGCTGTCTGTTTTATTGATACCAATTTACAACACATATACAAAATAATAATTATTTTAATTTTTATTTTCCAAAAGTGTAGTGAACAAAAAACAATTGTAACATTTAGATTTCTTTATTTCAGTTTATAAGGGTTAATTAATTTGATTTTTGATAGACTAATCTTTTATGGATGGGGCAATGCCATGTATGTTTTTTTAAATGAGGGAATAGAAGAGGTACTATGATTTGAAAATATATTGTTAATAGAGTTGAGCGATACCGTCCGATACTTCAAAGTATCGTATCGGATGGTATCGGCCGATCTTTAAAAAAAGTATCGGTATCGCCGATTCCGATACCGGAAGTCCCATTCAAGTCTATGGGACTTCCGGTATCGGAATAAGAAAAACCCTTTCCTGCCCTTGTACAGCCTCTCTGGGGTCTGTACGGGCCTTTCGGGGGGCTGTGCCGGCCTGCCAGGGGGTCTGTGCAGGCTCCGGTGGTCTGTGCCGGCCTGCCGGTGGTCTGTGCAGGCTCCGGGGGGCTGTGCCGGCCTGCCGGGGGGCTGTGCCGGCCTGCCGGGGGGCTGTGCCGGCTCCGGGGGGCTGTGCCGGCCTGCCGGGGGGCTGTGCAGGCTCCGGGGGTCTGTGCAGGCATCGTCCGATGGGACTACAAGTCCCATCGGGCGATGCCTGCTACCATGACAGTGATTGACACATTAGCCAATGATGGGACAGTAGTAGTCCCATCATCCGGCTAATGTGTTAAATGTAAAAAAAAAAAAAAAAAAAAAAATTACATGCTACATACATACAACATGCATACTACATACATGCTACATTCATACTACATACTACATACATGCTACATACATACTACATATATACTACATGCATGCTACATACATACTGCATGCTACATACATACCACATACATACTACATACATACTACATATATACTACATGCATGCTACATACATACTACATGCTACATACATACCACATACATACTACATATATACTACATGCATGCTACATACATACTACATGCTACATACATACCACATATATACTACATACATACTACATATATACTGCATGCTACATACATACTACATATATACTACATGCATGCTACATACATACTACATGCTACATACATACCACATACATACTACATACATACTACATACATACTACATACATACTACATACTACATGCTACATACATACTACATATATACTACATGCATGCTACATACATACTACATGCTACATGCATGCTACATACATACTACATACATACTACATGCTACATACATACCACATATATACTACATACATACAATACATTCATACAATACATACATAGACATACAGTACATATAACATAGAGTAACATACTTACCAATACTTGTCACATTGTTCCCCGAAGCCATTGTCGTCTACGGAATAAATATTAACATAACAAACCACAAAAATACTCACCCACGATCCGAAGCAGTCCACGAGTGTGTCCCACGACGATCTTGGGTAGAGAACTGCAGCATCAGATGATGCTGCCGTTCTCTACGGGCTGCAGGAATCCAATGACGGAAGGTAGGTATCCTTCCGCACTGTATTCCTCCGCCACTTAAAAAAAAAAAAGTCCCTAGTCTCACTTTATGCCAGTGCTGTGTGGGAATTTCCCACACAGCAATGGCATAAAGTGAGACTAGGGACTTTTTTTTTTTTAAGTGGCGGAGGAATACAGTGCGGAAGGATACCTACCTTCCGTCATTGGATTCCTGCAGCCCGTAGAGAACGGCAGCAACAGCTGATGCTGCAGTTCTCTACCCAAGATCGTCGTGGGACACACTCGTGGACTGCTTCGGATCGTGGGTGAGTATTTTTGTGGTTTGTTATGTTAATATTTATTCCGTAGACGACAATGGCTTCGGGGAACAATGTGACAAGTATTGGTAAGTATGTTACTCTATGTTATATGTACTGTATGTCTATGTATGTATTGTATGAATGTATTGTATGTATGTAGTATATATGTGGTATGTATGTAGCATGTAGTATGTATGTAGTATGTATGTAGCATGCATGTAGCATGTAGTATGTATGTAGCATGCATGTAGTATATATGTAGTATGTATGTAGCATGCATGTAGTATATATGTAGTATGTATGTAGCATGTAGTATGTATGTAGCATGCATGTAGTATATATGTAGTATGTATGTGGTATGTATGTAGCATGCAGTATGTATGTAGCATGCATGTAGTATATATGTAGTATGTATGTAGCATGCATGTAGTATATATGTAGTATGTATGTAGCATGTAGTATGTATGTAGCATGCATGTAGTATATATGTAGTATGTATGTAGTATGTATGTAGCATGCAGTATGTATGTAGTATGTATGTAGTATATATGTAGTATGTATGTAGCATGCATGTAGTATGTATGTAGCATGTATGTAGTATATATGTAGTATGTATGTAGCATGTAGTATGTATGTAGTATTTTTTTTTTTTTTTTTTTTTTTTTTTAACATTTAACACATTAGCTGGATGATGGGACTACTACTGTCCCATCATTGGCTAATGTGTCAATCACTGTCATGGTAGCAGGCATCGCCCGATGGGACTTGTAGTCCCATCGGACGATGCTTGCACAGACCCCCGGACATCAGCACAGCCCCCCGGCAGGCCGGCACAGCCCCCCGGCAGGCCGGTACAGACCCCCACAGGGTGCACAGACCACCGGCAGGCCGGCACAGCCCCCCGGCAGGCCGGCAGAGACCCCGGGCAGTCCACACAGCCCCCCGGCAGGCCGGCACAGCCCCCCGGCAGGCCGGCAGAGACCCCCGGAAGGCCCGAAATGACGGCGCATCATGATGCGCACACACCGCGCATCATGATGACGTCAGGCCGTCAATCAACTGAACTTCCGATTCCGATGCCGAATTCCGATATTGAAAAAATATCGGAAGTCGGTATCGGAATTCCGATACAGCAAGTATCGGCCGATACCCGATACTTGCGGTATCGGAATGCTCAACACTAATTGTTAATTATATATTTTATTAACCTATATGTTTTATTTTTTACTTTATTTTTTCCAGTTAGGGGACTTCAATCTGGAGCTACAGTATTACAGTATATAGAGAAAATTGATGTATCCTATAAAACCTGCTGTTGAGCTTCAAAGAAATAACAAGGTAGCAGTCATGGGCACCTTCATCAGACTCCTACAGTTGAAGGAGTATTGACACCCCTGCAATTTTGTCAGATAATGCTCATTTTCTTCCTGAAAATGATTGCAAACACAAATTCTTAGGTATTATTATCTTCATTTAATTTGTCTTAAATGAAAAAACACAAAAGAGAATGAAGCAAAGCAAAATATTGATCATTTCACACAAAACTCCAAAAATGAGCCAGACAAAAGTATTGACACCCTCAACCTAATACTTGGTTGCACAACCTTTAGCCAAAATAACTGCGACCAACCGCTTCCGGTAACCATCAATGAGTTTCTTACAATGCTGGAATTTTAGACCATTCTTCTTTGGCAAACTGCTCAACTGATTATCTGACAAAATTGCATGGGTGTCAATACTTTTGGCCACAACTGTAACTGCCATTGTTTCCCATTGTGCCAAACTATTCTATTGTGATGGCCCATGCAAGCCATGAACCATCAAGCACTCTATTTAAAACTTGTTGGTGATTCACAGTGCCATATAAATAGTTAAGAGAAGCAATCTGACATCAGCTTTGCTCACTGCTTTAAAAGACAGATGATAACTAACATAGCAGTAACTAACATGTGTGGAAAGAGCCCAGTTCTTTAGCCCAATTCCAAGCATGATGTTCCCAGTGCTAATGTACATTTATAACTGTGACCATACAGCATTTTATCTTAAATAAGGAGGAATAGACTGTTATTTATATGTTGACTTTTTAATTTATGCATTTGTTCTTCAGTTGGTCAAGAACCCTAGGCTGTTGTCATATGTGTCTTAAACGTTGATTTTTTTTATATTTTTGAAAAGTTAATGTTTGCCACTTACATCACCTCCTAAATACGCATCTGTGTTTGTTTTTAAGCCTACCTACTTTTAAAATTGTAGAACAGAACAAATATGAAAAATACAGTATTTCATTCATCTGCTGAATATTTCCTGCATATCCTGGAACCTCCATGTCCATCTCTGCAGGCATATTTAATGGTATATATTTGATTCTTCTGGTGCATATATCCTGCATATATCCTCAAACTTCATTTTCATTTCTGCAAGAATATTTATTCATATATACAGTATTTCATTCATTGCTGCATATATCATGAAACCTCATTTCCATCTCTGCAACTATTTTTAATGGTATATATTTCATTCATCTTACTGAGCTGGTCCCTGATGCTGTAAGGTCATTTAACTATCTCAAATAGTTTTAAGAGCCTTTTTGGCCTGCAAACTCATTTGTTTATCTATGCATTTATTGTCTCCTGCTGTCTTAACTTAGTTGATTGATTGGTAACGAGCCAAATAAGTGATAGATCTAAGAACAAACCTCCTATATATTCAGACAAAGCTTTGAGATTCATTTATAAAGGGAGCATGTGAGAAATGGTAAAATTATATCTAAATGATATCATTTTGATTTCTGATGGAATTCCCATCAAGCTACAGTTTGGCCCTAAAATACTTGCTTCATACCACTCAGTCCCGCTCCCTTGACATTCATTCCACAGGATCAATGTTTTTCTTTAATTAAACTCCAGGAACAAGCCCTTTGAAGCTCTGGTCCCCACCAACTATCACAGGGGTGTGAACTCTTCTGCAGGTACAGCCAAACTGGATTCCTTTCTCTAACTCAAGCACCACAGGTAACAGCAAGGCTGTGTGGTATTGAATCTGGAAAATGACCTATAATAACAGAATGTAATATCTCTGAACCTAGCTGAGCACATTCTAGGAAACGGTATTCCTTCCCCCACATGCCCGTGCCCGGCAGTCACCTGTAGTCCCTTGTGTTATGGAGTTATGAAGCATAGCTATGAGGAATTGCATACAGTAGGCATATTTGGTCTCCCTGCGCAGATAAAATCCAGCAGAATCCAGTGGCATCACTGCTGTTCCATTCAGAGCTATGGGGGAAAGTTATGGGCCATCCACGGTTCTGCCTGGAAAATCATTCTTTCATATATGGGAGGAGGAATGCAGCCCAGCCCAGGGGTAGACACAGAATGTGGGAGGGTGCAGCCTAAGAGATAAGAGGCAGCTCCTCATTTTGAGCTTATTTTTACTACTGGCAGGAGGATCCATTTGCTGATGTGGCCAGGAAAACCTCATAACTAAGATTTGAACCTGTGATCCATCGGTGCCTCCCTTTGGTCACAT
Source organism: Dendrobates tinctorius (assembly GCF_039654945.1). Lineage (NCBI taxonomy): Eukaryota > Metazoa > Chordata > Amphibia > Anura > Dendrobatidae > Dendrobates > Dendrobates tinctorius. Next base: position 2,251,494 of record NW_027361692.1, on the reverse strand, counting down.
TCTACGTAACACGGTAATTGCAACCTATCTATACCCTATCCTTGTACCACACTTTTGACTGTATACCTGTATATTGTTCAGTAAATATATGCCTGTATATTTCTAGTGCGCTTTTTGGCAATTAAATATAATATTAAACTTGGGTTGCTCTTTTATCTCAATACGCGAATCCCCACGTCCACATGCTCCATTGGTTATACTCTACCCGGGTTGGTTTCTGACCAGATATGAGCCTGTTGACGGACGGGGCTTATTTCGAATGAGGAACTGGTGTCAGCAGACCGTATTGTTTTAGTGAGGAACTCTGGCAGTGATGGCCGGGATGTTTATTTATATATATATATATATATATATACACTCACTGGCCACTTTATTAGGTACACCATGCTAGTAAGGGGTTGGACCCCCTTTTGCCTTCAGAACTGCCTCAATTCTTCGTGGCAGAGATTCAACAAGGTGCTGGAAGCATTCCTCAGAGATTTTGGACCATATTGACATGATGGCATCACACAGTTGGCGCAGATTTGTCGGCTGCACATCCCTGATGCGAATCTCCCGTTCCACCACATCCCAAAGATGCTCTATTGGATTGAGATCTGGTGACTGAGGAGGCCATTTGAGTACAGTGAACTCATTGTCATGTTCAAGAAACCAATCTGAGATGATTCGAGCTTTATGACATGGCGCATTATCCTGCTGAAAGTAGCCATCAGATGTTGGGTACATTGTGGTCATAAAGGGATGGACATGGTCAGCAACAATACTCAGGTAGGCTGTGGCGTTGCAACGATGCTCAATTGGTACCAAGGGGCCCAAAGAGTGCCAAGAAAAAATTCCCCACACCATGACACCACCACCACCAGCCTGAACCGTTGATACAAGGCAGGATGGATCCATGCTTTCATGTTGTTTACGCCAAATTCTGACCCTACCATCCGAATGTCGCAGCAGAAATCGAGACTCATCAGACCAGGCAACATTTTTCCAATCTTCTACTGTCCAATTTCGATGAGCTTGTGCAAATTGTAGCCTCAGTTTCCTGTTCTTAGCTGAGAGGAGTGGTACCCAGTGTGGTCTTCTGCTGCTGTAGCCCATCTGCCTCAAAGTTCGACGCACTGTGCGTTCAGAGATGCTCTTCTGCCTACCTTGGTTGTAACGGGTGGCAATTTGAGTCACTGTTGCCTTTCTATCAGCTCGAACCAGTCTGCCCATTCTCCTCTGACCTCTGGCATCAACAAGGCATTTCCGGCCACAGAACTGCCGCTCACTGGATTTTTTTTCTTTTTCGGACCATTCTCTGTAAACCCTAGAGATGGTTGTGCGTGAAAATCCCAGTAGATCAGCAGTTTCTGAAATACTCAGACCAGCCCTTCTGGCACCAACAATCATGCCACGTTCAAAGGCACTCAAATCACCTTTCTTCCCCATACTGATGCTCGGTTTGAACTGCAGGAGATTGTCTTGACCATGTCTACATGCCTAAATGCACTGAGTTGCCGCCATGTGATTGGCTGATTAGAAATTAAGTCTTAACACACAGTTGGACAGGTGTACCTAATAAAGTGGCCAGTGAGTGTATATATGAACAACGACAAAGCAAAGTCCAGCAATAACGTGAGCAATCCAGGATGCTGTTAAAAAATGTTTTCTTTTTATTCATAAATCCATTAAAATGCAATGGTCTGGACCGTGAAGAAGGCGGGTTCTACCGCTGAAACGCGTAGTCCTATCTGCACGACTTTCCTGCGTTATTGCTGTTTTGAACTGCTTGGACCATTGCATTTTAATGGATTTATGAATAAAAAGAAAAAAAAAATTTTTAAAAATTTTTTAACAGCATCCTGGATTGCTCACGTTATTGCTGGACTTTGCTTTGTCGTTGTTCACATTTGTATGGATGGACTCCTACATCCAGATCCGGGCACAACGGAGTTAACCAGGTCAGCTGAGGTTCCAGGTGGTTCACAGGAGTGAGCTGGTCTACATTGTTGGATATATATATATATATCCCCCGCCTGGACTGGTGATATATATATATCTCCCTCACTGGGAGTGCCTCAATAACTCATACCTATAAGGAAAGCTTTTCTGGTGACAATTTGCTCTCTGTACAGTTGACTGACTGAACTGGGGCAAGTGCTGGTGCCAAAGAACCGATCCCTGCTGAGTCCTTCTCTCTCCTCCCCCGAGGTGAGTGAAGTCAAAACCCCCTTCCCCTGTGCGATCCGTCACAGAGCATTTTTGCACATTTTATTCCAACAACATTTTTTCAAAGTGCTTTGCAGTTAATCATGGCAGATAGACAGGGCAGGAGACAGGAACAATGTTTAAAAGCCCTATTTCCAGAACATTTGGATTGCAACAAATATTCACCACATGCATTTGTATAAATTATATACTGGCTGCTGCATTCAATCCTCTCCACCGTCGTTGCACAAACTCTTTACGTTCCATCCATATCAACCCCTTTGTCCTATCCTATGTACGGCACTCACACTCTTTTCACAATCCTAAACTACACAGATTAATTCAGTCCCACCATACAACACAAGAGGTGCTCTCACAAATCACTTAACCATCTTCACAGTCTTTTATCTTCCTTCTCCTAATCACAGGAGATATCTCTCCCAACCCTGGCCCTTCTTGCAATAGTAAGTCAAACCCCTCACCTACTATACTCAGAAACCTTCCAAACCTCATTAATATTTCCTGCATGCCTTCTGTCTATTTTAACTGCACCCTCTGGAATTCACACTCAGCGTGTAAAAAACGCTCTTTTATCCATAACTTCTTCCTTTCTGATTCTCTTAACCTACTGGCTGAAACCGGGATCCAGCAGTCAGACACCACTGGCACCACTTCTCTTTTATATGGTGGACTACATTTCTCTCATACCGCGAGTTTGGACAACAGAGCAGCTGGAGGTGTTTGTCTGCTCCTATCAACCAAATGTATTTTTCAGGTTATCCCCCAAGTATCCTCCCTTATCTTCCCTTCTTTTGAGGTCCACGCTGTAAGACTCTACATCCACTTCTCCCTTTGGCTGTTGTGTATCATCATACTGCCCCTACAGTCTGTTGTTTCATCATTTTGCCACCTGGCTTCCACATTTTCTATCCTGAGACATCCCCACCCACATCATGGGAGACTTTCACATCCCCATTGGTTTTCTCCTCTTCTCATCTTCCACTCACCTTTTATCTGTAACCTCCTCCTTTGGCCTTTCACAGTTTACTAACTCTCCTGCATATGAAGATGGAAATATGCTGAACCGATTCTTCTCCCAACTCTACTCAGTACATGATTTTACCAACTCCCCTCTCCCACTCTCTGACCACAACCTTCTTTCATTCTCTGTCAAGAATTCTCACCCTGCTCAGGACACCCCCAACTTCCATACTTATTGAAATATACATGCCATTAACACCCAAAAACTTATGAAGAATTTGCAGTCATCATTGGCCCCAATCTCCTCCCTCTCATGTCCTGACTCTGCACTGAAACATCATAATTTAACACTGCAAAGCCCTGGATGAAGCTGCACCTCCTTCACATAGAAAAACATGGCACAGGAGGTGACAACCTTGGCACAGGCTGCAAACACATTACCTACAGTGGTACTCCAGGTGTGCAGAACCTTTGTGGAGAAGATCCAGTCTCCAAACAAACCTACTTTTCTACCCTCATCACCTCACTATCCAACAATCCTAAATGTCTCTTTGACACTTTTCATTACCTCCTCAATCCAAGCGTGCAGGCCTCAAGCAGAGATCTCAGTGCAGAAGATCTGGACAATTATTTCAGGGAAATTTTCTACCAATCCGTTCATATCATGCACTGTTCATCCTCCCCCACTACATCTAGCTCACTTTCTGTCTTTGAACCAGTCACGGAAGAAGACGTTTTCAGGCTCCTTTCATCTTCTCGCCCTACTACTTACACCAGTGACCCTATTCATTCACATCTCCTCCAGTCCATTTCCCCAGCTGTCACCACTAACATAACAAAAATATTCAACCTCTCTATTCAGTATCTTTCCCTCCTCATTTAAACATGCCAGCAAACATCCATTACTTAAAAATCCCTCTACCAAAACTGTGCTGGTATCTATATACCTGTCCCAAATCTTCCCTTCATCTCTAAACTGTGGGAACGGTTAATCCACTCCCATCTATTCTGCTATCTCTCAGATCACTCTCTTCTTGACCCTCTAAAATCCGGTTTCTGTGTTTTACACTCTACCAAAACTGTTCTCACTAAAGTCTCTAATCATCTACTAACAGCTAAATCTAATGGTTGCTACTCTGCAGTATTCAACACTGTGGATCACCAGCTTCTTCTCACTATAGGTCTCAAAGACTGTTCTCTCCTGGTTCTCCTCCTACCTCTCTGATCTCTCCTTCACTGTATCATTGGCTGGCTCCTCCTTCTCTCCTTTGCCTCTTACTGCAGGAACACCCTATTTATTACATTGGTGGCTGGACTGTACAATGCAAGCAATTGTTACTATCCACTGTTATGATTAGGTAACCGAGGAGGACAACGGGGAATAGCCTAGGCAACCAAATAACCAGAGAAGTTGGTAGCTAGCAGATTGCAGACCCCTAAACTGACAACACAATTAAAATTAGTCGTGGGACGTACCTACGATGCCCTAGATGCCTCAGCACAGTAAAAGAATTAACGAGGCCTAAAGAGAGAAATGGGAGAGCTAAACTGCCCCAGAGTAGAACCACAAAGGAATAGATAGCCCCCGAACATATATTGCCGGTGAAACAAGATGAAGCACAAAACACAGGCAGAGAATAGAGTAAGCAAATGATGGGGCCCAAACTGTCTAGATAGAACAGGACAGGAAAGGATACTATCTGCAATCACACAAAAAACCCTAAGAAAAATCCAACACGCCTGATATGCAAAAATACTGAGGCCACACGACCTCTCCCCCACTAAATCATAACTCTGGTGTGAACTGGTTACTAAAAAGACTAACATGCGAAGTGGCATATGGAACAGGGTCGAGCACAGGTCCCAACAGGGAACCAGGCTGAACTCACACCAGCTAAGCAAAAATCAGAGACAAGCAAAAATGGATCAAATGCAAAAAAAAGATTCAAGAAGACAAATAACTTATCTGAAAGATGCAGGACGGAGCAGGAGACAAGTAGACTTCAAAATATGCTCAGGAAGCAAACCAAATCACCGGCAAGAGCTGAGGGAAGGTTGTTCACTTAAATATCCCCAGTCAGTAACACCTGACCTCCAATCATCCTGCTCAGGTGATTGACTGCTGTCAGCTAAACCAGCTCCATTACCAGCAGTAATCACCAGAGGGAGCCCAAACTCAGAAGCCAGGTCAAACGTGTTCACAACAATCAGCAGCAATAACCACCAGAGGGAGCTTAGGGAGATAAATAAGTGGCTTACAAATTGGTGCAGGAAGGAAGGGTTTGGGTTCCTGGAGAACTGGGCTAACTTATTTGTCAGCTACAGGCAAGAAGTCTAGCAAAAAAAAATAAATTAACAGGAGTCTCTTATGAAGGTCACAGAATATGATGTGGTAGGCATTATGTAAACCTGGCTTGACGAGAGCCATGACTGGGTAACAAACTCAGGGAGTTACACTACATTTAGAAAGGACAGGAAAAAAGGTGGAGGAGTATTGAAGAGTTTATGATTTGATTCTTATCTCTCAATGGGAGATCGATATGCTGGAAGGTTGCCAGATTTTGGTTTGAGGCGTACTCGAGTAGCGGTGAACAAACACACACAGAGACAGGGTATGTATCTGTAGGATGTCACACCCAAAGTCAATTTAATGGGTAGCTTATATGCTCATTTGAGTAGGCGGTTACATTACATCATCGTATTTCATTGGACAATTGATTATTCAACAGTAAGCATAAATGGTTTCAACCAATCATAGTCATATTCGTTAACCAATCAGATTGTATTCGGCCGTTAATTATTAGATACATTTCGGGAATTTCCAGAAAAGAGGTTAATACAGGTGTTTGTTATATAACAACATGTTATTACTCTCATTAGCCTCATTAACCTGTCTTACTAAGTGTTCATAGCCCCTTTATCAATCTATTTCTAGGATTTTTGTACTCATTAGGGCTACGTGGATCTGCTGATGCATGAATCATAAGTGTCATAGAGGTGAGAGCATAGAATAACAGGATCAGGAGAGAGATGATTTCTTCTTTGTCAGCTAATATCATATAAGTATGGAGTGTGAGACCCTATAAGTGTATAAAGGGACCCCACAGAATCATGGTTTCCCTATCAGTATGCATCTTCATAAAATCCACATTGAAACCTGTGCTCAATGAAGACATTGGGGGAAGATACCACAATGTAGAGTCATTAAGGATAAATGTACATGGGGTTCACAATAATGGAAAGCTGCTAATTCGAGTTTGCTACAAGTCTCCTAATTTTGCTGAACAGGTAGAGGATGAAATGCTGCAACAAATTAAAAAGGCAGCAAACAGTAATATGGTTCTTATAATGGGAGATTTTAACTATTTTAACTATCTAGACAATCAATGGGACATAGAATCTTCTGCTTGTGCTAAAAGCTACAGTTTCTTATCCACAGTTCTGGACAATTACCTCTCTAGGCTGGTTGATGAAGCAACTAGGAGAGATAATCTGTTGGATATGGTTCAGTCAAATAGGCAAGATACAATTTCAGATCTAAATGTCATGGAGCATTTGGGAAGCATTGTCCATAACATGGTAAGTTACAATGTAATTTTCAATCAAACATTCAAAATAGGAAATGCCAAAACCTGAAACTTTAAGAAAGTTGATTTCAACAAATTAAGGGAAAAGCTTAATTGTATAGACGGAGACCACATCATGTGAATTGGTGATACCAAACAGAAATGGGGAATTTTTAAGGAAATACCACTAGAATCCTGCAGAGAACTTATACTATGTAATAAAATGTTAAGGAATAAAAAGAAACCATTATGGATAAATGAGACAGTGCAAAGTTTAATAAGACAAAAACAAAGGGCAATCGATACTGAAGGAAATGATCTCAATAATTGACAGACCACAGTATCCCATACTCTTAGACTCTCTTATTACAGTGGTGGTGCTAAAGGATTGGTGGATTTCTCACGTGGTACCAATATTTAAGAAAGGTAAGAAGGATCCAGACAACTACCATTCGTTAAGCCTGACATCAGTAGTGTGCAAAATTTTTGAGGACATTATAATAGACGACCTGCAGAAATAAATTGTAGATAATAATATAATAACTGACAACCAGCATGGATTCATGAAGAATAAGTCATGTCTAACTGACCTCTTGGTTTTCTATGAGGAGGTAAGTGCAAATCTGGATGTTGGTAATGATGCTGTTGGCCACACCAGGAAAAGACAATCGGGCTCAGGACACTGGCCACACAGGGACCAGCGATTCAGGTTTGGATTCTAGTCACATTGGGACCAGGGAAACTCACAAATTCACTAATAGAACACCACACTCCCTAATGACTTAATATTTTTCTTGACACCTACATTTAAAACAAAGCACCTCCCTTTTAAACAAGATGACTCTCAGCTATTGACTGGGAGCCATATTGCAGGTGCACAATTATACTAAATGCCTCTCAGTGATAAGCTGAGGCCATTTTACTATATGCACATGCTGTCCCCTTAAGAGCAGAGGAGGCACAATGCTGGGAGGTGCAGAGCTTACACACAGACCAGGAAGCAGGGAGCATGCCAGGGACCACTCCACGAGCAGGGGCTGTGAGTATGCCGGCATACCGGCATGGTGGGGGAAGGGGAACCATGCAGGGGCACCTAAAATAGCATTACAGTATCCCTTCTTATGCCCCCTCTTTTTCAAGTTTGTGAGGACTCTCTGCAGAGAAATTGGAGGCAGACACCTCTTCACGGACTCCTACGACTTCTCTTCAGGACCAAGACTTCTGTCCACTAGAAAAAAAAGTGACACCTCTCATCATCTTTACGACTAGGATGCTTCTCTCCATCAACCCACCCTCAGCATAGGACAAAATGGGCATAGTACCAGGAACTTGGCATTGGGAACTCTTACTCCATTTGCTGACATTAGCTACCACCCTGGAGATATCAGGGACCAACTGGAGTTCCTCCGCCTGGTTGGTGGATATCAGAGACTTGTTAGATGCCACTGACTTGACGTTCTCTTCACTAGATCACCTAGAAACTGAGGATACCTATTAAGTATCCCTCTTCAGCCTGGTGTCCAAGATGACATGTCCAGGAGGTGGGGAGGTTTTTGAGGCAGATCATTGGAACAATCGTCAGGATGGGATGGGGTTATCGCCTTCACTTCCTTTCTTCGTAGACACCAGCACACATCGAGCCGGCGACTAGCAGACCTGGTTGGATAAGATGGTGACATAGAAGATAGATCTGTATGTACGTAGACCATACATCTCTTATGACTCACCTGTCCTTAATTAAGCACCATAAGGGGCTCCAGACTAGAATGGGCACTTGAGTTCTCAGCTCTGGATGACCTATGGGAAAACAGAACTGCACATGGAAGGCGATCTTCTCCGTAAATAATGCTCCAATCTGGAGCTCTGCTAGTCTAGAAATGACTTGACTGTTGTCAGGAACACCGCATTGCACTTGCTCACTGAGCCAGTGAGCATGTCCTGAGTACAAAAACTGTGCACAAAGATACCTGCGGAGCGGGACAGCAGTGGTGATGATGCATGCTCCAGGCTCACAGGACCTGAAGCACATGACTGCTGGGGGCGTGGCCTAAGCTCCACAGAGCTAGGAGCTGCAGGGAAACTCCTAGAAAGGTAACTACTGGGCAATGTTACCAAGGGGCATAGACAGAGACAGAAACCAGATCAAGCTGAGGTCAAAGCATGAGATCGCACAACAGTACCAAAGGGTTAGACAGAATGGATAGTCGGGACGTAGCAATAGATCAGAAAACCAAAACAGGCAATAGACTGTACAATAGGGACAAACTGTAACGGAGTAACGATAGCCAAGCCAGGAGGTCAGAACCAGAAAAGACAATAGTACCAAAACGAGAGACAGAGTACAGAGTGAGGGGACGGACCGGGTCATACACGGGAAGAAAACAAGCAATGCAATATACAAGCACGCCAGGGGCGTCAGACACACAGCCAGAATAACAGTATAGGTGACAGAGAACCCAGGTAAAGAGTGAGTATAAATACCCCTCCCAGATCCAGAAAGAGGCCACGTACACTTAACCCTGTGAGTGCAGGGCAAGAACCCTGATCAAACCATAACAACTGTCTATTGGCTCGTCCTTCTTCTGATAACACCCTCACAGGATTCTGGAGCTGTCGGAAGGGAATCTAATACTGACTCCTCATGGTTTACAGCAAGAACTCTCCCGCTGAACCAAAGCTTCCACTTGTCTTTGATACAGTCAGAGCCATTGGCAGAGAAATTATACTATAGCCAAGGGCATCCTCTCCTACTGGCCCAAGGCTTTGGAGTTCTTTAGACTTCTGAAGACAGAGACCATCAGGATTTCTGCTTAGCTTGCCAAATACGGTCGACCTTCATGGATTCTGTACTCGTAGACTCCAGAGTCTTCAGTTCTTCCATAATGGGTCAGCAGTTGTGATATAATAATTAGTCTATTCCACCCCCACAGGTTGTGCCGGGTTCACGTTTGGAAGCGGTTCCTTATTTAATGGTGGCTGATGAGACATGTAAATTGAGCTGCAATGTAATAAGTTCATATCCATGGAGAGGTCTGGACCACCGGCAGCAAATTTATAATTATTGGCTATCATGTGCAAGGCGATTGGTGGAGTACGCCTTTGGAATTCTATGTGCAAAATAGAGAGGCCTGATGTCAGCCATCCAATTAAATGATGCTAATGAGAATGGTTTGATTAAGGCCTGTGTCATCCTTCACAATTTCACAAGGATCCATGAATATCCAAAAAATGATGTTGATGAGGGAGAATATAGGAATAATGGCAGACCTATAACACATGATGTCAATCCACGTTGTAAGCCCTCTGGCCTTAAAGTGCGGAACATATTCACAAATTATTTTGTATCACCAAAGGGATATACTCATTGTCAAAACTGTGCTGTCTTTGTTTAGTTTATTTTGAGAATAAACTGTTAATGTACAAAGTGTATGATGCCTATTTATGTGAAAATCTATACTCTCTATATCTGAAACATAGAATATATATTCGAAAACACAAAGCACACATTTAACTAACATTTTTATTTCAAAATAAGTGTAATTTTTATCAAAACAGCCATATTAAAATCATATGGCAAATTGGAAAATTCTTCAATACAAATATTAAACAAACAAAAAAGGACCAGAATAGACTATTTCTTGCAAATTTTAGTATTGTGAAGGAGAGAATGACTAATGAAATCAATTATTAAACTTTATATAAGTCAGTTCAGATACGATGTAACAAAATGGCTCTGCATCTTGGAACAGCACCCTGGAAGGAATCTTTGGAATGTGAAAGTGGAGACACAATGAATACCATATATGGACTTAACATGGACCAATCACAGACTGACACCATGATTCAGAAGTTGTGCAACACTCATTTCCTGTCTGTTACACGATTCTTTGTTCTAAGAATAAAGTTCAGTTGTGTGTCAAATCTCACTGAGAGTGGAGTGTATAGATCTGACTCCTTTGTCTGATGTGACTCTTCTAAGCATGCACTTGGCTCATATTTAGGTCAGGAACAGGCAATCATTTAGATCTCACTTTAAGTGATCACCCCGACAGTTTGAAAGTGGAGATGATGGTGGTGGTACAACATGACCTGTTTTAGAGTTTGGCTTGGCAGATTATTAGGCCCCTGAGAAGTGGATTGTGGGACACGGTATTGGCCACTTGGCTAAGGGTAGCCAAACTCATATGGAATTTGGTTTTGCATTTGGCTAAAACCCTCGAATGAGCATGTCAAACATACCCATGTTGAGGCCATTCTCCTACAGTGGGTATGTTCAAGTGGCCATATTGGACAGGTGCAGATGGATTTGGTAAGTACAGTTGTGGTGCTTGTGGTTGGAGGTGTTGGTAAGGTGTTTCCTGTGGATGAAGTGATGAGATCTATGGGGGAGGTGGTTCAGGGAGTTGTATGGGCTGTTCATCATCGCTTTCAGGCATGTTTAGGTGGCTGTCAGTAAATATCTGCCATCTTTCAATAAAATTGAAAACCAGACCAGGATTGTTAGGTGATGTGCAGGAGTCAATTACAATTTGTAAGGCACCTCTGCCACGCTGCCTCACTTCCCGAAGAATTGTGTGCAAATGCCAAGCCAGATTATGACCATAGGCCTCCTCAACATCATCGGTAAGAGTGCCTCATAGGTATTCTAAAACACCAATATCTACTGGGCATCCATTACTGGAGGTGGGGAGCTCCCTCATTCAGCCTCTAGTGATGTATCCATGGGAGCATAGGACTACTATACTGCTACATCCACATTCTTCCTCATATCAGTTGGCCTCATGTCCTGCCGAAGGTCGTGATGGTCGTTCTGGTGCTGATGAGGCAGAAGAAGGTCCGGCTTCCTTTTTCACTTCACCAACAGGGTCCAAGTTCACCTCAGAATCTGATGCTGTCTCTTTCTTGTATGTTGGATTCAGTTCAGTTTTTTGGACAAATTAAAAGGAAAATAAACATTAATTTAAATAACTTAAGGACAAGTTTCAAAATCTATGATAAGCATGGATGAATGGAGATCCAGAATTGGAGTTAGGAAATTCAAGCGGTCAAAATAAATGTACTTCCACTTTTTAGTGGCTGCTGCACCACTCTTGGCCCACTGCTACCACTCACAGCGGTATTGATCCCGGCAGCTGCGCTACCGTCTTGTCACATTAGCCACTGCAAGTTAAAAAAGAATGAAAATATAAGTGCGACCATCCTGCTTGCATGTTGATTGATAGGTTAAATTGACAGCTTGCATGCAGTTTACCTGGTGCGATTTCGCATGCACACCGAATACACCTGAAAAAAATAATGCTGATCTGTATTGCTTCAATGAATATCATTCGTCAAAGTGCAATGCGATTTTTAATTGCATTGCACTCATCCGATTCAGACGGTAATGCAACACTGGCCTTAATCTATATGTCTTTGACTGCATTTAGTCATCATGAGTTTTGTTTTCCAATTTTTCCCTTTAATTTTCTCTCTTTTTATTCCCTATTTTTTCCTTCCCTTTTTTTGGGGACTTGCTTATAAATATTATTCTGGTTCTCCACTTTTTAGACATATTGTTTTTCTTTTTCTTTGGTGGATTTGTGCTTGGCTACATTATTCCATCTTCCATCTTTACATTTGATTTACATTTTTGTATTTTGATGCATGTACACATATAAGTATATAAATATATTCTTTATAAGCAGTCTGAGTGATGAAGGTTCATTATATAACTGAAACGTCTTTTATTTTTGAATTGACCGCACACAATAAAATTATCTTCTTACAACATTTACCCGTAGACTTGAATGGGTGAAAAAGAGAAAAAAAGGCAAATTGGACATAATTTCACACAAAACTCCAAAAATGGGCTAGACAAAATTGTTGACACCCTCAACTTAATATTTAGTTGCACACCCTTTGGAATAAATAACTGCACTCAAATGCTTCTTACACCTCTCAACTGGTATTTTGGACCACTATTCTTTTGCAAACTGCTCCAGGAGTCTCATATTTGAAAAGTGAATTTTTCCAAACAGGAGTTTTAAGATCCCTCCACAGGTGTTCAATGGGACTTAGATTTGGACTCATTGCTGGCCACTTCAGAACTCTCCAGACCTTTGTTTCCATCCATTTCTGGGTGCTTCTTGAAGTATGTTTGGGGTCATTGATCTGGATCATTGACTGATTGACCCATGACCTAAGATTCAAACCCAGCTTTCTGACATTGGACATTACATTGAGACCCAAAATCCTTTGGAAATTTCATGATACCTTGCACACAGACAGAAAATGAAAATAAACGGTTAATTTTTTGCTGCTGGTGGACCAAGTATGAAAGATAATAGTTATCCAAAAATGCAATTGATATGCAAATGCCTTTGGAAGTTCAAAACTTCATCAGGAGAAACCACAATGTCAAACAGTCAAGGTACCCAGTGCAAGAGGCAGCACAACAACACCAAAACATTTTTGAAACTCCACCTTATTTGACTGTAGGTACTGTTTTCTTTTCTTTGCAGGCCTCTTTCCATTTTGGATAAACAGTAGAATGAAATACTTTACTAAAAAGCTCTATCTTAATCTCATTTGTCCACAAGTAGCCTTGTCAGAAGAATTTTTGGCAAACTGCAGTCTAGCTTTTTATTTCTCTTTCAGCGGTGGGATCCTCATCAGTCTCCTGCCATAATGTTTCAATTCATTCAAATATTGATAGATAATTCACGCTGACACTGATTCACCCTGAGCCTGTAGGACAGCTTGAGTTTCTTTGGACCTTGATTGAGGCTGCTTATGCACCATCCATTTTGCAACCTTTAATTATATTTTCTATGCTGTCAATGTCCAGGCAGATTAGCTGCAGTGCAGTGTAAACGTCTTCATTATGTTACCTACTGTGGACTAATTATTATCCATATCTTTGGAGATGGACTTGTAATCTTGAAATTGTCGATATGTTTCATCAATTTTGGTTTTCAAGTCCTGAGACAGTTCTCATCTCTTTTTGTTCTCCATGATAAGTGTAGCACACACAGACACACAATGCCAAGAATGAGTCGGTTAGTCCAATTTACTGTATATCTGGTTTCAGGTGTTATTTTCAAATTACCTGCACCTGATACTTGCCACAGGTGAGTGTGAATGAGCATCACATGCTTGAAACAAAGTTGTTTATCTACAATTTTGGCAAAGTGCTAACAATTTTTCTCCAGCCTTTTTTTGAGTTTTGTGTGAAATTATGTCTAATTTGCCTTTTTTTCCTGTTTTTTTTTTGTTGTTCCAAAACACACAAAGGAAATAAACATGTGTATAATACAACATGTGTAATTGCAATAATTTTCTGGGAGAAATACTTCATTTTCTGAACCAATTTCAAGAGTGCCAACACTTTCTGCAATGCCCCATTGAGTAACATTGGTCTGAGTGCTGTCCATTTTCTTCACTGCACTTTGACTGAAAATACAGTAGTGTGAAAGAGCAATAACTGACATTAAAATGTGCCTTTTATTTGAATTAAATATTGCCTATAAATGACTGCAGTCTAATGAACTGCATTTAAAACAAATCTGTTGGTTATAAAATAATATTACTTTATTGATATACTACGTGCAATTAAATCTTTATTCCAGCTTCACAAAAGTTTATTTGACTGTGAATTAATCTGTCTATATTTCTGATTCTGTTGTAAAATGTATCTACAGTTTAAAAATCATTCATATTGATATATAAAGACATGTCAATTTAAATTTAACAAGATATAATTACCAGTGCAGACTTATTTTTTGCATTTAATATAAAATAAATACATACAAATATCTGTTGTGTTTCCAATATTAAAAAAGATATATTCACAGGAATGTCAGTGGGTTTATTGAAAATCTTTTACATCAGTAAAATTGTACATATTATTTTATATATTTTTTATAAATAGAGTATTTGTAAAAATACAAACTATATGTTATTAGAGAGAAATTGGCACCTTCCTCACCTTCCAAACATCTTTTCCTGACTGCAACCTCGTTTTGGTGGTTTCTTTAATCCACAGTGATGCTTGAAAGTCTGTGAAGCCTTATGATTTTTCCATACTTCTGCATAAATCTAACCTACAAAACTATATCAGATTTTTACACATGTATTTAAAATAGAGAACTGAATCTGACATGAGTCAAAAATATTAATCTTCCTAATTTTTAAATGAGAAAAATTATCCAATATCACATCAGTTAATGGCAAAAGTATGTGAACCTGCGCTGCAGTATCTCATGTGGCCTCCTTGTTCAGCAACAATTACAACTAACCCTTTCTAATAGAGACGAGTGGGTCGTTCTGCAATGAATTTATTGCTCAACGAATGTCCTGAAATTTGTGGTTACATGCAAATCACTTTGAGATTTTATTCACTCATTGCAATAAAAAAACTTACCTGGCACCAATTCCTGCACTGTTGAAGCAACAGGCTAATTTATGTGGCCTTTCCTATAATGCCCTGCAGTGGACATTCACAGATCAGCACTTCCCAAATGGGTGCACTTTACATGGCAGAGTTGTTTTCCAACCCCAGAGTCAATAGGCTCTGCAGAAAATAAAAGCTTACACTCTATTGAAAGAAGAAAGAGGACCCCGCTGACCATAAGAGCTTACGCACTACAGAAACTGAAGAAAGGACCCCACTGATTATAACAACTTACACCCTATAAAAAAGAGAAAAGACCCTGCTGATCCTGTAAGCTTACATTCTATGGGAGAGAGAAAGAGAGGGGACTCTGATGACAATAATAGCTTACAATATGCAGGAAAATACTTTTCGGTATTGAGATTTGTGTGAATTTATTTGCAGCAAATCAAATTTTGGGGGAAAATTCAGCAAAATTGAATTTCAAAAGATCAATCCTCTCTAATTTATGGTAATTGTTTATTAGTAGTGATGAGTGAATACATTAGGCACTATTCGCTACTCACACAAATAGTACGGTATTCAAGTTATTTGTTACTCAGCGATTAATTAGGTATTCACCTCAGTATATTCGAGTGACCCGCCCAGCATGTTTGACGCTTTATTTGCAGCCAATTAACATGATGGGCTGGCTTGCCAATCACAGTAATGCCGGAGCCATCTTTGGTGTGGCATTACTGTGATTGGCTGGCCTTCCAGCATCATAGGCGATATTTAAAGGCTGCCGGCGCCATCTTGCGCACATTGCAGCCAGAAACAGCATAGGGAGAGCATAGTTTGGGCATAGGGAGAGTGAAAGGAGCATAGGGGGAGTGATAGGAGATTATAGTGAGCAATATTCATTCCAAAAAGCTCTTTTAAGAGCTAAAGATTGTCAAGATTAGTTGTTTGTTAAGTGGGGATGCAAGGGGTGCAGGGACTAGTATCATGCCCTGCACTCCTTGCATTTGTCCCTGGTATATTCCATATGTCATAATATGTATATATGCTGTTATACTGTGCAATGTACATTATATATACTATATATACAGTGGGGAAAAAAAGTATTTAGTCAGTCAGCAATAGTGCAAGTTCCACCACTTAAAAAGATGAGAGGCGTCTGTAATTTACATCATAGGTAGACCTCAACTATGGGAGACAAACTGAGAAAAAAAAATCCAGAAAATCACATTGTCTTTTTTTTTTTCATTTTATTTGCATATTATGGTGGAAAATAAGTATTTGGTCAGAAACAAGCAATCAAGATTTCTGGCTCTCACAGACCTGTAACTTCTTCTTTAAGAGTCTCCTCTTTCCTCCACTCATTTACCTGTAGTAATGGCACCTGTTTAAACTTGTTATCAGTATAAAAAGACACCTGTGCACACCCTCAAACAGTCTGACTCCAAACTCCACTATGGTGAAGACCAAAGAGCTGTCAAAGGACACCAGAAACAAAATTGTAGCCCTGCACCAGGCTGGGAAGACTGAATCTGCAATAGCCAACCAGCTTGGAGTGAAGAAATCAACTGTGGGAGCAATAATTAGAAAATGGAAGACATACAAGACCACTGATAATCTCCCTCGATCTGGTGCTCCACGCAAAATCCCACCCCGTGGGGTCAGAATGATCACAAGAACGGTGAGCAAAAATCCCAGAACCACGCGGGGGGACCTAGTGAATGAACTGCAGAGAGCTGGGACCAATGTAACAAGGCCTACCATAAGTAACACACTACGCCACCATGGACTCAGATCCTGCAGTGCCAGACGTGTCCCACTGCTTAAGCCTGTACATGTCCGGGCCCGTCTGAAGTTTGCTAGAGAGCATTTGGATGGTCCAGAGGAGTTTTGGGAGAATGTCCTATGGTCTGATGAAACCAAACTGGAACTGTTTGGTAGAAACACAACTTGTCGTGTTTGGAGGAAAAAGAATACTGAGTTGCATCCATCAAACACCATACCTACTGTAAAGCATGGTGGTGGAAACATCATGCTTTGGGGCTGTTTCTCTGCAAAGGGGCCAGGACGACTGATCCGGGTACATGAAAGAATGAATGGGGCCATGTATCGTGAGATTTTGAGTGCAAACCTCCTTCCATCAGCAAGGGCATTGAAGATGAAACGTGGCTGGGTCTTTCAACATGACAATGATCCAAAGCACACCGCCAGGGCAACGAAGGAGTGGCTTCATCAGAAGCATTTCAAGGTCCTGGAGTGGCCTAGCCAGTCTCCAGATCTCAACCCTATAGAAAACCTTTGGAGGGAGTTGAAAGTCCGTGTTGCCAAGCGAAAAGCCAAAAACATCACTGCTCTAGAGGAGATCTGCATGGAGGAATGGGCCAACATACCAACAACAGTGTGTGGCAACCTTGTGAAGACTTACAGAAAACGTTTGACCTCTGTCATTACCAACAAAGGATATATCACAAAGTATTGAGATGAAATTTTGTTTCTGACCAAATACTTATTTTCCACCATAATATGCAAATAAAATGAAAAAAAAAAAGACAATGTGATTTTCTGGATTTTTTTTTCTCAGTTTGTCTCCCATAGTTGAGGTCTACCTATGATGTAAATTACAGACGCCTCTCATCTTTTTAAGTGGTGGAACTTGCACTATTGCTGACTGACTAAATACTTTTTTTCCCCACTGTGTATATATATATATATATATATATATATAAGGAAAAAAAAAGGAAAAAAAAATAGGCAGCACTCAAATTAAATGTGAAAACAATGGATACTTTACTGATCCTCAGGTGGCAACGTTTCAACGGTGACCCGTCTTTGGCTTGACAAAGACGGGTCACCGTTGAAACGTTGCCACCTGAGGATCAGTAAAGTATCCACTGTTTTCACATTTAATTTGAGTGCTGCCTATTTTTTTTTCCTTTTGTTAATTTGGCTGTTTGGACACTGCTGAATAGGTTTTGCACCTACTATACTATTTTGGCAGTGCTGCTGTCAGTATTCCGGGTTTTCTAAATCACCTTGTGAATGAATTTGCCCTTTGTCAAGATGGAGGTTGCTGTTCTTGTGTGCCCTACTTCCTGTTCATGTGTATAAAACCGGCTCAGGTGCTACCTTTCCTTGCTGTAGTATTCTGCTTCCTTCAGCTGTGCTGTTTGTTTCTTAGTGTGCTTCTGCTGTGGCTCTGGACATTCCCTGTTCTCTGTAGGGAAAGCTGCACTCATCTTTGGAATTTAACCCTTGGTTCACTTTATCTGGTAAGAACTGTGTTCCTGAACTATGTGTTATTCTTAACCCTTCACTCTCCCCAGTGAGAGCAGTCGGAACTGTCACCAATCGTATGCTTTAATGTGAACCTGTTCCTGGACTCACCTGTGTTCACGCCGCTCCTGGGATCAACTTGTAAATCAGCTTTTGGACTGTCCTGTGCTTTTGCTCATCTGGGACTTACCTATAGGCTTGTTCTGGACTTCCCTGTGCTTGCTATATACCTGGATTGGATTCTCTCTGCATCACTACTGTGTGAACTGCGCCACGTCACCTGAGTGTTACACTCACCTTTGGATCACATGTTTATGAGGACTCTTTCTTAGGATCTTTACTGAATGGCTATATAGCTTTAGGACTTGTCTCATTTCAGGTTATCAGCATATTGTTTTTGGGTGTCACTGCTGTTATAAAAATACACTATTTGCACTAAAGTAACCCGCTTCTGTCTGATCATTGCCCCACGCTATCAGAATCCTCGAGTTCCTACAATAGTATTACAGCTGCCCTTTTTTCTTGATATATATATATATATTGTATTGCAAATGTACCTATGTTCATGTATTGTATAGATATAGGCAGGCCTGGGCAAGCTGCGGCCCGCAGGCCACATCCGGCCCCCTCACTGTTCCTCTGTGGCCTGCTGACACAGTCAGACAGCTGGAGAAGATCTGATCTTTCTCAGCATCATCATTGCAACTGTAGTCCCGCCCCCATCTTCTCATTGGTGGATGCGGGGCTGCTCAGTTCCTTGCACTTTTGCTTTTTATTTATTTAATTACAGCTGGGGTTTTTTTCATTTTGTCTTTTGTAGGTTTTGTATGCTTTTTGGCCATGTGAACATGCATTTATATGCTGCATGTGTAACAAAATCAAACCAAGCTCAATTTTTGTGTTTTTTCTTTGTATTTTTGCATTCTGTGCAAGCAGGAGGGTGGCCTCCTTCTCCTGAGCTGGAAATTGGATTTAAAGGCTTCCCCTGACTGGTGTCCAGTGGTTGGAACCCGGTCCTTGTCTGCCCTTATTCACACAGATGTCAACTTTGACACATGATAAGGTTATTAATACTAGACAGTGTAGGACCGCCCCGACCACAGAGTCACCTTGTCGATGATGGGACGGCTTTTATGCTATGTTTGATCAAATACAATATTACTAAGAACTCTGTATGATTTAAATGCACTTTTGCTTTTTACTTATTTATTACAGCAGGGTTTTTTTCATTTTGTCTTTTGTAGGTTTTGTTAGCTCCTTGCTTGCAGGGAGAGCTGGTGAAACCTGTGCAGGAGGCAGAGCATCAGGACAGGAGGAGGGAAGCACGAGTACAACACCTATCTACTGTAGATTATGGTCAAGTAGCTTCTAAGAAGAGCCCAGATAACACCTGGGAGGCAGACACATGTCTGCTGTGCTGAGCAGGTCAGAGCACCTGCATTGCCTCCTTTAACACTGTAGAGTGAAAGTTGTGGGGCTGAAGATTATGTTCAGGGAGAGCAACTTTTTAGTAGCCACTAACTCTCCCTGGATCTTCCTGGCAGCTGATAGGAGATAAAACACTGGGGCTGAGTATTCCTACTGCATATGGGGTCCAGCAGTGAAGTGCCCCCTCACCTCCACAACATGCAGTCTTCAGATGGGATATTCTGTGTGCTCCCCAAACTGCTCTTCTGCCCCACCATATACTCTGCTGACTCCTCACCTCTGCATGTGAGGGTTAACCCTTACCTTCCTCTTTGCTCCCGGTGTCACGTGGACCCATCCTTTGTGACTCGACCTGCAGGCCGGTAACTGAAACAACAAGACACGGGGAAGTTGAAACAGTTACAATGGTGGGCCCTGCGATAGGGAACGGGGATGTGGAGACCTCCTGCACTCCACTGAGTCAGTGTCCCTCACACTCCTAACATTCCCTAGGCCGGTTCCGCACCGGGCGCCGATCAGGATGCCTGTCACCCTAGCACACCCTACACCTATCCCTTGCTAGGGAGCTGGGTGATGCAGGCACTGGCCCCACCGCTGTACTAATACACATCAGGGAAAAAATACAAACAGGGAAACATCACTTAGATTTGTTCTGTTGCTCTTGCTCCCAGCAACAGAGTTCACCACCCGAATGCAGCTTTCCTCCTGAATAGCTGCCACCAAGGACTCTGACTGTGCTCCAAGGAACTCTCTCTAGCTCCTTCCTCCACCAAGGATGGTTGAAATGAACACTATCACCAACAGTGATTGCAACACCTGACACTCTTTTATAGCAGAGCCAGAGCAATCACACCAGCTTTATAATCATGTGCAATAACGCTCACCACCACCGGGGGCAAACTAGAACAAAAGACACCACTGTGTAATAATCCTAATGGCCACTGGGGGCAAAACCAAACCTAAGCACACAGCTTAAGGAAAAAAAAGGTTACAAGTGCTTTTATCTGTTATGATCCAGCATGGATCATGACACCCGGCTTGTGCTGTTGTATGTCCTGTGCAGGAGCGCTAAGGGTTAAATCCCCCATATTGCTCCACCCTGTGATCTTTGGCTTATCACATCCACTCCATAGACTGCAGTAAGGATTTCTCACCCCCCCGCCTGTCACCTCCTGCCCCATATGTGATGTGGATCTATGCATGTGGAACAGATGTGGGGAACAACATTTTTCCAATGTTCCCAAATTATTGCTTGAGCAACTACTATTACTTGTTATGATAAGCTTTATTGCAACAAGTATTATCAGGCTATATTCACACAACTGTAATATTTGTCCAAGTACTGTCTGTAAAAAAAAAATATACCCGACCTTAGACAGTGCGCTAGAAGCAACATTATGCAATTGGGCTAGCCACATTACAGTCAGAAAATGTCTGTGTGAGAAATGTCACAGCACGCACCGGTCTCTTCTGTATTTCAAATGGTATACAGCACAGCACCATGGTATACAGCACAGCACCACATCATATATAGCACAGCAACTCATGGTATATAGCACAGCCCCACATGGTATACAGCACCATATGGTATATAGCACAGCCCCACATGGTATACAGCACAGCCCCACATGGTATACAGCACAGCCCCACATGGTATACAGCACAGCCCACATGGTGTATAGTACAGCACCACATAGTATATAGCACAGCACCACATGGTATACAGCACAGAACCATGGTATTTAGCACAGCACCACATAGTATATAGCACAGCACCACATGGTATACAGCACAGCACCATGGTACACAGCACATTACCACATGGTATACAGCACAGCAGCATGGTATACAGCACATAACCACATCGTAATATAGCACAGCACCATATGGTATATAGCACAGCCCCACATGGTATATAGCACAGCACCACATGGTATATAGCACAGCCCCATATGGTATATAGTACAGTACCACATAGTATATAGCACAGCACCACATGGTATACAGCATAGAACCATGGTATTTAGCACAGCACCACATGGTATAGAGCACAGTACCATGGTATACAGCACAGCACCACATAATATATAGCACAGCACCACATGGTATATAGCACAGCCCCACATGATATATAGCACAGCACCACATGGTATATAGCACAATCCCACATGGTATACAGCACAGCCCCACATGGTATACAGCACAGCACCATGGTATACAGAACAGCCTCACATGGTATACAGCACAGCACCATGGTATACAGCACAGCCCCATGGTATATAGCACAGCCCGCATCTCTCCCCCCAGAGAATAACCTCACAGTCCAGTACTCACTGTTACATTAAAAAAACACTCCTCACCTCTCCTCATGTCTGCACTGCTCCCGGCTCCTGTCTCAGCCTGCTCTGCCTGAAACACAGTGAGTGCGCGAGTGAACCCCCTCCTGTTTGTCCAGGGCCTTGCACTTGCCCAGGTGCGCCAGGTGGAGGACACCAGCCCTGCCTGTATTCATGCATTTTGTGAACCCACTCAAGTGATGGAAGTAATTATGGTATATTGTCCTTGTAGCATGGATCCAGCAGGGTGGCCACCCAGTAATCTACACAGGTAACAATCAGGGCAATTCGGGTATTGCTGTGCAGCACAGCAGTATGTATTGGCTCATGTGTTCTCAGGCTGCCCAGAGGCAATGACACGCTGTCCACCATGGGAGGTGTATCATTTGGGTACTCTGTATCCTTCCAGCCATGCTCCAGTGATGCCAGTGAAGTTCACTGAGAACCACCCTGTTGTGAACATGGTTGTTCCTCATCCTTCTCCTCCTCATCTTCCCAATCTGTTCCTTGGATGTTAAGATGGGTACCCGGCCACTGTGGGACAGTGACCCTCCCTGTGAGCAATGTGTGGATGACAGGCCTGATAACAGTGTGAAGTGGCCCTACTACTCCAGCTCCTTTCCCTCCTGTGCTACCACCTCAATCTATCATCACCTGAATTGTTTTTTCCAGCAGGCATATAAGATGTAAAGTAATGATGATAATGGCATAATCAGGACTGGCCATATTGGTGAAGTATTGAAAGCAACACAGCACAGAACACATGCCCGCATGGAGGCCCACTCATTGATGGTGAAGTGGTGTTGTTCTGCAGAGCGACTCACCCTCCCATGCTGCTGCTAGCATAGTCTCTCCAGCATATATAAGGTGTAGTTCCATCTTGTTGTTACACTGCACATGAGGCAGCGAGCGAGAAGGCAGAAGTGACACTGTAGCTCAGTCAGGCGAGCAGTAGCAGGGTGAGAATGGCAATATCGCACACAAACACTGCCCACATTTTCAGCAGCAGCTCATATATATATTGGTAGCTCTTCAGGAAGCTCTGAATCACCAAGTTAAGCACATGCATAAAGGCAAGGGGTGTGTGTCAAATCGGTTAGGCCCAGAGCTGTTATGAGATTTTCCCCATTATCGAACACCACCAGGCAGGGCTCAAGGTTAACCGACACCAACCATTCATCGATCTGCTGTTCGATCCTCGCCCACTACTCAGGCGCAGTGTGGGATTTGTAACCCAAATAAAGGAGTTTAAGAACAGCCTTATGACATTTCCCTCTGGCTGTGCGAAGGTTGTTATGGAGGTGTTACTTTGAGTGGATGAGGAGGTGGTGGAGGAAGCTGAGTTGGAGGAAGAGGCAATCCTCGGTAATGGTCGGACATAGGCTAGAACGCCTCCCGCCTCTGTCCAAGCCACCACTACATTTACCCAATGAGCAGATAGGAAGATATAACGTTGCTGGCTGTGATTACTTGCTCACGTATAGGTGTTGTGAGGCAGTGACCCCTGTTACAGCTAGGGGGCGCTGTATGTTTCCCCCAGGATACACACGGAGGCATATTGAAGCTATGGGAATGCATTGCGGTCACAGGTGTAGCTGGGCTTGCAATGGTGAACCAGTGACAGATGTCACAGGTAGGGGTCACTGTGTAGTCTCCCCAGGATATGCACGGAGGTGTATGTAGGCAATAGGTGTGCATGGCAGTCACGGGCATAGCTGTGACTGCAATGCAAACTGATAATAAAAGTAAGTGTTAGTCTTGGACATGTTAGTGTCCAAGGCAGAGGTGCGAAAAACCTGCTCTGGATGTTGTGTTTGAAACAGATTGCAGTATGATAGTGTTGCACGTGGTTCCATTCCAGACCCAGGTTTTCCATGTGGCTGAAAGCCACTGGTTTCTGTGATAAAAACCCTGCAGGAAAGGGTTAGTCAGAGCTGAGTGAGTCTGAGGAGTCTCAGGTTCAGAGTGAGTTGGTGCTTGTTGCTGTGCAGAGCAGTTAGTGTGCAGAGCACAGGACAGAGCAGAGCCAATAGGCCTGGCACCCACAGCGTTTTTAACTGCTGCAACCAGGTGGATATGGTGCCCGGCTGCGACCCAGAGGATATCGAAGACTGTGTACGGCTGTGAGTAGAGACTGGGATACAGCGGTGCATTACATCCACGGGAACTGGTCAGTGGAGGACTAGCGTGTGTAGTGACTGCAATGTAAAGGATGCCAGGTACTGTATAGTGCTATGAACTGGTGTGAAGTGAACACTGATAATATGCACTGAAGTTATTTGCATTTGTGTGTATTGAAACCTTTTCTATGTGAAGATAACACATTAACCTCTTCGCGACCGCCCACAGTAGATAAGCGTTGGCGCTTGCTGGGCTTTGTGCAGCGCCGACGTTTATCTACTGTCGGCGGTTTTGTGCCCCCGGGACCCCCTCATACCTTATAACGCGGGGATCCCGGTGCACAATGCATGCTGGGACCCCCGACGTCATCGAGACCTGATTGGTTCAGGTCCTGATGACGTCGCGTCACAGCAGCCAATGAGAGAGCTCGCTGGGAAAGCTGCTTGTTTCCCGGCGATCTCCCTCATTATAACGCGACTTCTCCTCTGAGCTCATGCTGACAGATGAGCAGAGGTGAAGCAGCGTTACAGTGTGACTAGATCGCTGCCTGGCACAGCTGATCGCTGCCTGGCACAGCTGTGTCAGGCAGCGATCTTGTCACACAGTAACGCTGCTTCACCTCTGCTCATCTGTCAGTGTGAGATCAGAGGAGAAGTGGCGTTACTATGTGCCGGGCAGCGATCTTGTCACATAGTAACGCTGCTTCTCCTCTGATCATCTGCCAGTGTGAGATCAGAGGAGAAGTGGCGTTACTATGAGTCAAAAATACAAAAAATACAAAACACAAAAATAAAAAAAAAGTAAAGAAAAAAAAAGCAGGTAGGCAGGCTAGGGCTAGGTCTAGGGTTAGGGCTAGGGTTAGGGTTAGGGCTAGGGTTAGGGCTAGGGTTAGGGTTAGGGCTAGGGTTAGGGCTAGGGTTAGGGCTAGGGCTAGAGTTAGGGGTGTGTTGGGGTTAGGGTTGGAATTCGAATTGGGGGTTTCCACTGTTTAGGTACATCAGGGGCTCTGTAAATGCAATATGACGCCCGCAGACCATTCCATCAAAGTCTGCATTCCAGAACGTCACTACTTCCCTTCCGAGCCCCACCGTGTGCCCAAACAGTGGTCCCCCCCCACATGTGGGGTACCAGCGTACTCAGGACAAATTGGACAACAACTCTTAGGGTCCAATTTCTCCTGTTACCCTTGTGAAAATAAAAATTGGGAGCTAAAAGATCATTTTTGTGGAAAAAAAATGATTTTTTTATTTTCACGGCTCTACATTATAAACTTTAGTGAAACACTTGGGGGTTCAAAGTGCTCACCACACATCTAGATAAGTTCCTTGGGGGGGTCTAGTTTCCAAAAAGGGGTCACTTGTGGAGGATTTCCACTGTTTAGGCACATCAGGGGCTCTGCAAACGCGACATGACACCCGCAGACCATTCCATCAAAGTCTGCATTAAACGTCACTACTTCCCTTCCGAGCCCCCCCGTGTGCCCAAACAGTAGTTTTCTTCCACATATGGGGTACCAGTGTACTCAGGACAAATTGGACAACAACTTTTGGGGTCCAATTTCTCCTGTTACCCTTGTGAAAATAAAAAATTGGGGGCTAAAAGATCATGTTTGTGGAACAAAAATGATTTTTTATTTTCATGGCTCTACGTTATAAACTTCTGTGAAGCACTTGGGGGTTCAAAGTGCTCACGACACATCTAGATAAGTTCTTTAAGGGGTCTAGTTTCCAAAATGGGGTCACTTGTGGGGGTTTCCACTGTTTAGGCACATTAGGGGCTCTCCAAATGCGACATGGCGTCCTATCTCAATTCCAGCCAATTCTGCATTGAAAAAGTCAAACGGCACTCCTTCCTTTCTGAGCTCTGCCGTGTGCTCAAACAGTGGTTTAGCCCCACATACGGGGTATCGGCGTATTTGGGAGAAATTGCACAAAAAATTTTGTGGTTCATTTTCTGTTTTTACACTTGTGAAAATAAAAAAAATGGTTCTGAAGTAAAATGTTTGTGAAAAAAAGTTAAATGTTTATTTTTTCCTTCCACATTCCATTCATTCATGTGAAGCACCTGAAGGGTTAATAAACTTCTTGAATGTGGTTTTGAGTACATTGAGAGGTGCAGTTTTTAGAATGGTGTCACTTTTGGGTATTTTCTGTCATATTGACCCCCCAAACTCACTTCAAATGTGAGGTGGTCCCTAAAAAAAATGGTGTTGTAAATTTTGTTGTAAAAATGAGAAATCGCTGGTCAACTTTTAACCCTTATAACTTCCTAAAAAAAAAAAATTATGTTTCCAAAATTGTGCAGATGTAAAGTAGACATGTGGGAAATGTTATTTATTAACTATTTTGTGTGATATCACTCTCTTATTTAAGGGCATAAAAATTAAAAGTTTGAAAATTGCAAAATTTTCAAAATTTTTGCCAAATTTCGATTTTTTTAACATATAAGCGCAGTTCATATCTAAGAAATTTTACCACTATCCTGAAGTACAATATGTCAAGAGAAAACAAAGTCAAAATCAGCAGGATCCGTTGAAGCGTTCTAGAGTTATGGCCTCATAAAGTGACACTGGTCAGAATTGAAAAAATTGGCCTGGTCACGAAGGCAAAAACAGGCTCAGGCGCGAAAGGGTTAAAGAGACTTTTTTGTTTGAACTTTGTGGGTCACTGTCTCATCACTGTGTACGGTGCTACCACTGCTTTACAGTGTATATGTGGACCTTGTCACTGATGGCATTGTGTAGTGCACACCTTATTTTGTCTGCAACATTTGTGTGCATGGCAGCGGTAGCACACATGGAAAAGTAGTGGCGGCTGGGAAGAACGTACTGTGAGACAGGCACTGCAATCAGTTTTTTTAAAATAATCATCTCCCTCAGCTGGAATGGCAGCATTTCAAACTTCAGTAATTTGAAAATGCTTTCATTCAGGACCATGCCTCATGGGTGGGTAATTGGGTATCTCCTCTTTCTCTCTAGGATTTGATGGATGGAAAGCTGAACACTTCCAAGGGATGGTGTGGAAATACTCAATGACACTGGTAGCGGTAGTGCTGTCACATACTCTCTTTGCATGGAGGGAGGTGGCCCTATTGATCATAAATAGGAGGAAGAGGCAGATACTGCAGCAGAAGATGAAGCAGACCCAGAATCTTCAAGCTTTTTAAGCTGTTTACTCCACTGCAACTCTCTTGGAATTCACATGTCTTGTCATGCAGGTGGTGATCAGGTTCAGATTTTTGCCATCCATTTGTCACTTGTCGCCAGCAAATTCACTGTAGAAATGCCACACTAAGGAGCTCTTTTGAGCTAGCTTTGGTGTGCTGATTTCAGCAGCGCAGTGGGTATTAGCAGTTGACGCACTGGCTATGGGACGCCCTCTGTTACTTTGCACCCTGCTTCCTCTGAACTTCACACGTCACTAGAATAGATTCCACTCCATGTGGCATCTAGGACCTCATCATCCCCCACATCATCTTCCACCCACTCCTCACCCCTGCCCTCTTTGCCTGTCTGCACATTGCAGAAAAACGCTGCAGTTGGCTACATCATCCTCTGACATGTGCTGCGTTGATTCACTGACCGCGTGCACTAGCCCTCCCACATACTCCCTCTCCAACCTAACACAGACACGCAGGCAGAGTAAAAAATATTGGTTAGGCACACTTTTCCTACAGACATGCATGCAGAGTAGAACAATTTGTTTTTATTCATACAACTCCCTCAGACACCGGTGCAGAGTAGAGCAATTTGTTTTTACGTACGCTACTCCAACACAGAGGGGTGCAGAGTAGAAAAAAATTAGTTAGGCACACTGCTTCCACAGGCATATGCAGAGTAGAGAAAATTTGTTAGGCATACTGCTTCCACAGACATGCGTGCAGAGTAGAACAATTTATTTCCACAGATACTGGTGCAGAGTGGAATAATTTTTTATGCACACTATTCCAACAGATACTGGTGCAGAGTGGAACTTTTTTTATGCACCCTAATCCCACAGACACCGATGCAGAGTAGAGAAAATTGGTTAGGCACACTACTCCCACAGAAACCATTGCAGAGTAGAAAAGATGGTTAGGCACACTACTACCACAGACATGTGCAGAGTAGAACAATTATTTTTACCCATACTACTTCTGAAAGCACTGGTGCAGAGTAAAGCAATTTGGTTTTATGCTTACTACTCCCACAGACACCAGTGCAGAGTGGAAACATTTTTTTTGTGAACACTACTCCCACACACAGGTGCAGAGTAGGGTAATTTTTTTTAGTCACACTATTCCCACAGGCATGCGTGCGGAGTAGA
Organism: Dendrobates tinctorius; assembly: GCF_039654945.1. Lineage (NCBI taxonomy): Eukaryota > Metazoa > Chordata > Amphibia > Anura > Dendrobatidae > Dendrobates > Dendrobates tinctorius. The sequence goes on along the minus strand of NW_027361692.1, from coordinate 2,222,927 downwards.
AAAAATTTGATAGGCACACTGCTCCAACAGACACATGTGCGGAGTAGAACAATTTATTTTTATGCACACGACTTCCACAGTCACTGATGCAGAGTAGAGCAATTTGTTTTTATGCTCACTACTCTCACAGAAACCGGTGCAGAGTGAAACATTTTTTTATGCACACTACTCCCACAGACACCAGTGCAGAGTAGAAAAAATTGGTTGGGCACACTACTAACACAGAAACCATTGCAGAGTCGAAAAAAAAATGGTTAGGCTATTACACTCACAGACATGGATGAAGAGTAGAAAAAATTGATTGGGCACATTAATCCCACACACACGAGTGCATAGTAGAAAAAATTGGTTAGGTACACTGCTCCCACAGACATGTGTGCAGAGTAGAAAAAAATGGTTAGGCACACTACTCCCACAGACACACATGCAGAGTATAATAATTTGTTTTTATGCACACTACTCCTGCAAACACAGGTGCAGAGTAGAGCAATTTGTTTTTAGGCACAATACTGCCACAGACATGTATGGAGAGTAGAAAACATTGGTTAGACACTCTACTCTTACAGACATGGGTGTAGAGTAGAAAAAATTAGTTGGGCACATTAATCCCACACACACACGTGCAGAGTAAAATAATTTGGTTATGCACGCTACTCCCACAGACAAAATTGTTGTAGGAAAACTATTCCCACAGACACAGGTGAAGAGTACACACAGAGTGACTTTTTGGAAACTGCGCACATACGAAACCTAATACTGTCCCTAAATGCAACTGTGTCCTTCCCCTAAGCAAAGCAGAATGGTGGTGTCACACCATGATCCGGCATTAATACAGTCCAGGTTCACATGATGCGCTGGCCAATCACAGCAATGCCAATACTTCTCATGGCTGTGATGGCTCCATAAGTACCCACAGCCTAAAAGTTGTTGCTTGACTTTGCTGCAGCCTTTCAGCAAACTTTGTTCAGCATCTGAACCTGAACAGTAAACTGAATTTTTGGTAAAAGTCCATGTACTTTGCATTTCGGGTTCTCTCATCCTTTTTGGGGACTTTTTTACTCTTGACAGTAAGTGTTTATATAGCCACAATCAGTGCTAGCACAACCATTGCATGAGGGTGTAATATATAATATACAGCTTACACTTACTGCTATGTACATATGCGGTGGATGTCAGAATAGGTTAAGCTAGTCAGTATAACTGCTTTGCAGTGTCAAAGATAAAGAGCCAAGAAAGCAGTATTTAAATAAGCTGGGTAAGTCTGCAATATAATTTGCACTATTTCTTCAATACAAACCTGATACTTGTATTTATTCTTCAAATTTGTCATTTTGCTTCCCATTTCTTCTTTATGTATCCTATATCTATTGTATGGAGCTATAATATATGTTGAGTTAGATACCACAATAAAATGTGTAAGCTATATTTCAATCTAATATCTAACTGTATACGGAGAATACAGAGTATGCAGATATAGTAATTTCAGCTTTCCATTTTACAGTAATTCTGTCATCACACTATGCTGAATAATTTAAGATCAGCTGACACTATCATCTTCACTATAGCCACGAAAAATGAAATTCAGCTTTTTGTATATAGGAATGCAAACTGCTGTAACAGTATATAACCTTTATCTGCAAATAGCTGCAGATGTAAAGAATTTTATTTTTCCCTTATTCCTCTCTAAAATGAAATAGAGAAAGATCAGGAGTTGAGGTTACCAATTGCTTTATCTCAAGTTCTTCATAATAAATATGTATAAGTTCCTCTATCACTTCTTCCTATAGTTCCCCTGCAACCTACTAAGACAAATAAAGAATTGTATTTTTGCTTCCAGTAGTGAATGGACTGTAATAACTCAAAAGGCAGATAATTCTTTAAAGGGAACCTGTCAGCAGTGTTGGCTGACATAAGATGCGCCCATCACATTCAGGGCTTATGTACAGCAGTCTATAATGCTGTATATAAGCCCCCAATCCGACCTTGAAGAACTGAAAATAAAGTTTTATTATATTTACCTGCATAGTGGTCTGGTCTGATGGGTGTCGCTGGTCTTGGTTCGGCGCATCTCATGTTCTTACAAAGCCGCCCTCCTGCTTTGTTCTTGTGGATGACGCGACCCTGCACCATCCACACAGGCTCCCTGGAATCACGCTCCTGTGCAGGCATACTGCTCTGCCCTGTTGAGGGTAGCGCAAAGTACTGCAGTGTGCACGAGCTGAAAAAGGGTTGCGTCATCCACAAGAAGCAAGCAGGAGGGCGGCGATCATAAGAAGATGGGAGGCGCCGGGCCAAGACCAGCGACAGACATCGGACCGGACCGTCTCGCAGGTAAGTATAATAAAACTTATTTTTCAGTTATTCCAGGTTTGGTTGGGGGCTCATATCCAGCATTATAGAATGCTGTGTATTATCCCTGAAAGGTGATTGCCGTATCTTATATCGGCCAAAACTGTTGACAGGTTCAATTTAAATGTACAGAGCAAATCAAGGACTGTTAATGCATGCATTCATGATATGGTTTTAGAACTGAGATTTTAATATACATCCATGAAACCATAGAGTAACCCATACTGTTGCATTCAAATTTTAGATTTTTGCAATTTAAAAATGATTTTGTATAAAAAAATAAGTAAATGATGACACAAATTGAATTATTTAATTCAAATACAGCTCTGGCAAAAATTGAGACCACCACATCAAAACCCTGTCATGGGCATCCCATTCTCCAGACCTGAACCCCATTGAAAACCTCTGGAATATAATCAAGAGGATGATGGATAGTCACATGCCATCAAACAAAGAACTGCTTAAATTTTTGCACCAGAAGCACTGTGAAAGACTGGTGTAAAGCTTGCCAAGACGCATGAAAGCTGTTTTTAAAAATCATTGCTATTCCACAAAATGTTGATTCCAGAACTCTTCCTGAGTTAAAACATTACTATTGTTGTTTCTAAATGACTATGAACTTGTTTTCTTTGCATAATTTGAGGTCTGAAAGCACTGTTGTTTTTTTTTAATCTTAACCATTTTTCTTTGTCAGAAAAAAATATAAAATGTATTGCTTGGAAATTCGGAGACCTGTTGTCAGAAGTTTGTAGACTAAAAGAACAATATATGTTTTACTCAAAAATATACCTATAAAGAGAAAAATCAGACAAACTGAACATTTGAAAGTGGTCTCAATTTTTGCCACAGCTGTATATTATGCATTACTTATCTACCATATTTGATAATTCATCACTCACAGAAGAAATATCAAACATTTTAATTTATCAGTACATAATACATTAGTATATAATTTAATACATTTCAACATGATCATTAGAACCAATGTGTTAACGTCTTTAAGTCCAGCCCTAATTTAGTCATTATGTCAACATATTCTTTTTTCGCACTTTCATCATTGCATTCCACATACATACAACCTAGTACTTAACCTTTATTAACTATGGAAAGAAATAAGGAAAAAAGGCTGTAATTCTTCTGTAATTTATTGACAATTTAAATGTTATACTTTTCATTGGTTGCCAAATTACCATAAGTGTTTAAGGGGTTATCCTTAGTATGAAAACAGCTAACATAGAAAAAAATTCAAAACAGCTCATACCACAAGATATGGCCTTCCCCAAACCCTGTCTGATGAAAAATGCACATATGGCTGGATGCAGCAGGCCTCCACTAATAAAGGCAAGAGGCAGCTCAGGTGCAGACTACTGATAAAAACAACCAACCCACACCTACCAGACCATGGAGGGGTTGGATGCCTAGTAGAAAAATGCACATAGATAAGGCTTACATAGGACGCCAGTCACACAGGCAAGTGTGATGCAAAGTTTCTGGCTTGCAACCTATTAATGACGCCCATAGTATTATCAGGCGGGCTGCTCCAGCACTATAATATGAAAGAGGCCCGGCTGCATCCTGCAAAAACTGATATGATAAGTGCAAAAAATTAATGCATACAATGAGTACATTAAATAAGGTATTAGTTAGTATTTTGGCCAAAATAAATTAAGCCCGCAAGCCACGTCACGGCTCCTCATATTTGCGAGTCCTAACACTATTATCAAAAAAGCTAACATAGAAAAAACCTGGTAGGTGTGGGTTGGTTGTTTTTATCAGTAGTCTGCACCTGAGCTGCCAATTGCCTTTATTAGTGGAGGCCTGCTGCATCCAGCTATATGTGCATTTATCATCAGACAGGGTTTTGGGAAGGCCATATCTTGTGGTATGAGTTTTTTTGATTTTTTTCTATGTTAGCTGTTTTGATAATAGTGTTAGGACTCGCAAATATGAGGAGCCGTGACGTGGCTTGCAGGTTTAATTTATTTTGACCAAAATACTAATCAATACCTCATTTAATGTGCTCATTGTATGCATTAATTTTTTGCATTTATCATATCAGTTTTTGCAGGATGCAGCCGGGCCTCTTTCTGTTGGCTTGTTCTATTGGGGCATCTGTCACTGTGTTTTGCATATTATAGAGCTGGAGCAGCCCGCCTGATAATACTTTGGGCGTCATTAATAGGTTGCAAGCCAGACACTTTGCCTCACACTTGCCTGTGTGACTGGCGTCCTATGCAAGCCTTATCTATGTGAATTTTTCTACTAGGCAGCCAACCCCTCCATGGTCTGGTAGGTGTGGGTTGGTTGTTTTTATCAGTTGTCTGCACCTGAGCTTCCCCTTGCCTTTATTAGTGGAGGCCCGCTGCATCCTGCTATATGTGCATTTGTCATCAGACAGGGTTTTGGGAAGGCCATATCTTGTGGTATGAGTTTTTTTGAATTTTTTCTATGTTAGCTGTTTTGATAATAGTGTTAGGACTCGCAAATATAAGGAACCGTGATTTGGCTTGCGGGCTTAATTTATTTTGGCCAAAATACTAACCAATACCTCATTTAATGTACTCATAGTATGCATTAATTTTTTGCACTTATCATATCAGTTTTTGCAGGATGCAGCTGGGTCTCTTTCTGTTGGCTTGGTCTATTGGGGTGTCTGTCACTGTGTTTTGCATATTATAGTGCTGGAGCAGCCCACCTGATAATACTTTGAGCGTCATTAATAGGTTGCAAGCTAGACACTTTGCATCACACTTGCCTGTGTGAGTGGCGACCTATGCAAGCCTTATCTATCTGCATTTTTCTACTAGGCAGCCAACCCCTCCATGGTCTGGTAGGTGTGGGTTGGTTGTTTTTATTAGTAGTCTGCACCTTAGCTGCCCCTTGCCTTTATTAGTAGAGGCCTGCTATATGTGCATTTGTCATCAGACAGGGTTTTGGGAAGGCCATGTCTTGTGGTATGAGTTATCCTTAGTATGGTCATCAATTGCAGATCAGTGAGGGTGCAACACCTGGAAGATTATTATTCAACTGTTCCCGGTATTGGCGGAGGCTAGGTACAGTACATCCACCCTCATTTGATTGAATAGGGATGTATCTGCAGTACATGACTACCGCCACTATGCAGTTGAAAGCGCTGTGCTGTGCACAGCTAAGCACATCCGGCTGCCTTCAGCACTGGGAATGGAAACGGCTGATTAGTGGGGATACTCAGGTGTCGCAACCCAACTGATCTGACATGCATAACCTATTCTAACAATAAGCCATCCATATAAAAGTATGGGACAACCCCTTTTACTTTATTCTATTGTATTTATATTTTACTGCTTTTAGTTAGTAAACTACTTGAAGCAAAATCAATTTTTTTCATGTGTCACTGTATTCTGAGAGTTGGAAGATCTTCATTTATCAATCAATAGAGCTGCACGAGTGCTTAATTTTTGCTTGATTATTATTATTATTTGTTATTATAGCACCATTTATTCCATGGTGCTTTAAATGTGAAAAGGGGTATACATAATGAAAACGAGTAAAATAATCTTAAACAGTACAAGTCACGACTAGAGAGGATCCTGCCTGCGAGGGCTCACAATCTACAAGGGATGGATGAGGATATAGTAGGCCAGGGTAGAGCTGTTTGTGCAGTAGCTTTTTCGATCGGTAGCTACTGAAGGTTGTAGGCTTGTCGGAAGAGGTAGGTCTTCAGGTTCTTTTTGAAGGTTTTGATGGTAGGTGAGAGTCTGATATGTTGTGGTAGAGCATTTCAGAGTAGGGGTGTTGCATGGGAAAAATTTTGTATGCAATTGTAGGAAGAGGAAAAAAGAGGGGAGTAGAGACGATCTTGTGAGGATCGGAGGTTGCGTGTAGGTAAGAACTGGGAGATGAGGTCACAGATGTATGGAGGGCAAAGGTTGTGGATGGCTTTGTATGCCATGGTTAGGGATTTGAACTGGAGTCTTTGGATAATGGGGAGCCAGTCCAGGGATTGACAGAGGGGAGAGGCCAGGGAATAGTGGGGCAGCAGAGTTAAGAATAGATCGGAGGGGTGCGAGAGCGTTAGAGGGGAGGCCACAGAGCAGGAGGTTGCAGTAGTTAAGGCAAGTGATGATGAGGGCATGGATTAGGGTTTTTGCAGATTCTTGGTTGAGGAATGGTTGATCTGGGAAATGTTTTTGAGTTGAAGTCGGCAGGAAGTGGAAAGTGCTTGGATATGTGGTTTGAAAGAGAGATCAGTGTCAAGGATTACCCCAAGGGGCGTTGCTATGTAGCCGAGGGAGAAGGACACACACTGAGAGAGCTCCTGAAAATCCTACTTCCATCCTGCGTCTGTGGCCTCATAATTGCAACATACCTGTCAGCATTTGTGACATCTGGATGCCGTGGACCCGGGAAGACTCCGCTGGGAGACATGAAGTAGCTCTGGTGAGCTGAAAGCCGGGGGGACCGGAGCAGGCGGCGGGGCCTGCATGAGGCGGCGGCCATCTTAAGACATGCGCTCTATCAGTAAGAGCTGCGGCGTCCAGCTTCCATTGCCACAGTGCTACCGGACGGTGACTCACATCCTGAGGACACAAGGGACTCGCGGTGAGTGCCCTGAAAAATTGGGCTCTGTGTTCCTCCCTTTCATTAATAGATTCACTGTGCTGCTGGCGCCACTTCTGTGGGGACTTCGGTACCCCCCCACTGCTGCTGTCTCTGCAGAGGCTGTGGTCACTATCCCCCCCGGCTGTGACAAACCTTGCTGCTGCAGCACCAGACACTGCCCTTCCTGATCCATATGACACCCCCCCTACATAGGAGCTGCTTCTGAGATATATCTCTTTTTACAAGCCCTGCTACGCATATAATAGGGGGAAAGCCCCCAGAGCCTGCACCACTGGTTGTCCTGTTGCGCTGCACTGTCACTGATTATGAGTCGATCTAAAGGATCAGCAGCTTCAGAAAAATTAAAAGAATATGCCAGACCCGACCCCACCGAAAGTGTACGGGTTCCCAAAAAAAATCCTTCACAAGCTCAGCGAAAAAGCCATCCCCCTGGGGGCGAAGAGGAGAATGAGCAGGAAGAATTGACCCTCAAACAGGCGTCTGAATAGCTAATGTAAGCCATCCCCTTAACTAGGACTTTTCTGACGGAGAAGATAGAAGACGTGTACACTAAGGTGGGGCGACTCCGACAGGACATGCAAGCTATGCGGGGACGCATTACGGAAGTGGAGTTGAGAGTATCCCAGGTAGAAGACACCATCGCACCTATGGAGGCCAAGTTGACAAAGGTGGTAGGCTCTATGAACACCTGGAAGCAAAAAGCGGACGATCTGGAGAACAGGATGCGTCGAAATAACATCCGTGTCTTTGGACTTCCGGAGCGTTCAGAGGGTCAACATCCTGAGCAATTTCTGGAAGGCTGGCTTAAGGCCTCTCTGGGGGATGAATTTTCTCCAGTATTCACCGTCGAAAGAGCACATAGGGTTCCTAGAAAACCCCTTCCTCTGGGAGCCCAACCTAGACCCTTCTTGACACGTCTCCTCAACTGTAAAGACAGAGACACCATTCTGCATCTCGCACGGCAAAAAAGCCCCATCAAATTTGATAATGCTGTGATTTCCATTTTCCCAGAATTTTCCATGGAACTTCAGAAGCAGCGGGCACAATTCATCTAAATTAAGAGGCGGCTCAGAGAGAAGAACATCGTGTATTCCATGATCTACCCGGCCCGGCTCCGGGTTGTACACGGGGGCTCATCTATGTTTTTTACAGATCCAGCGGAGGCGACTGAGTGGCTGCGGTCCCATGGGGGATCCCCTGCAAAGGAATCCTAATGTACTTGCTGCCAATTTGAATCCTTCAATTAGAGGCCCAGTTGGGGCTTCCTCGGCGGGTGTCCAGTTCAACAACAATACCGGACACTGAGTTCAGTGATGGTATCCCCTTATTCTTTTTTCAGTAGAGGCATGGGACTTTGCTCCTATTTTGCTAGACTACTTTAATGCTTTGTTTTTTTCCTTTTAATAGTCTTAGTTTTAATAGTTTTTTAGGTAGTAGTTGCAGCCAGTAGCAACCCTGTCTTTTATGTGATGTTTCCAGTCTTTGCTCGGGCACTAGCATACACCATGTTAAGATAGACGAAAATGGTGTCTGAAATAATATGTATGACCTGGAATGTGAGGGGCATTAAGACCCCCCAAAAGAAAACCAAGGTATTCTCGCAGATCAGGCAATGCCATCCACACATTGTGGCCTTGGTGGAGATGCGCCTGACCAGGGATACTGCGCGGTGTGTGCAGAAACCGTGGGCACAATGGTATATCCACTCATTTCATACCAGTTATTCAAGGGGGGTCTCGCTATTGATACATAAGGATGTTAGATGGGAAGCCAGGGAGGCCCGAAGGGATCCTGAGGGACGTTTTGTATTTGTGCATGCACTTATTAATTCCAGACAATATGTTATTCTATGTATTTACAACCCCCCTCCAGCTAATATTCTATTCTCCAGAAGGCTATGGGTTTCTCCCTGAACTATCCAGATGCAGATGTCATCTGCATTGGGGATTTCAACCAGGTCATGAATAACCGTCTTGACATGCTGAGATTGGGTGATGAAGGGCGGGGGGAGTCTCTCCCACAGGTTACATCCCAACTGTCGCAATTCATGGAGGGTAGTGGATGGCTGGATCTATGGAGAACGCGACATCCCGAGAAAAGGGAATATACTTGCCATCCATCCACCAAGCAACCTTGTCACGTATAGATTTCATATTTGGATCCAGTGGTCTAATAATGTGGGTAGATAGTATAGAACATGGCAGTAAGGGAATTTCAGATCATAGCCCTGTCGTTCTTAAACTTAAATACGGACCACTCAGCAACAGGATGGCATTGAAATTAAACCCCTTTTGGCTGAAGTTGATAGAATCTCCTGATAGAACGATCGATAAATTACATTGCTTCATTTCACCCCACCCTGAACCTCGGAATATTAACTTATTTTGGGATGCCCTTAAGGCATACTTGAGGGGCTGCTTATCCTCTATGATTTCTTATATAAAGCGAGTGACATTGAGGGAGGATGATGAGGTGGAGCGGCTATTGAGAGACTCGGAGGCCGTCTATATATCTGATCAGACTAGTGGCAATAGGGTGGAGTAGCTGGCTGCTCAAAGATTATATACTCAACACATAGACACCAGGTCCAAACGTAAATTATTTTTTGCCCGTCAATCTTATTTCGAGCTGGGGAACCAGGCAAATAAATTCTTGGCCTATTTGGTGCATCAACACAACACTACTAGCACAATATTACAGATCCGTAGCTTAGATGGTACTCTGGTATCTTCAACTGAAGAAATACTGAGCTGCTTCCATAACTATTATAGATAACTATACTACTCTAGAAGTGATTTTGATAATCACGGATGTTTGGAATGCCTATCGGATATCACATTTCCTACACTAAAGGCCCCGTCTCACTAAGCGATCTCAGTAGCGAGATCGCTGTGTGTGACAGCGATCAGCGACCGGCCCCCCTGCCGGTATCGCTGATCGCTGGAAGAAACCTCTGGACATTTCTTTGGTCGCTGGTCTCCCACTGGCCAGCACGCATCGCTGCGTGTGACAGGCGGGAGACCAGCGATCAGGTGTAAAAAATAATTAAAAAAATAAAAAATATAGTTATTCTCACCTTCCGACGTCCCGTTCAGCCATCCTGCCTCTCTCCACGCTCCGGTCCCAGTGATCCTTTGCATGAATGACCGCGAGATGTCACGGTCTCGAGGGATAACAAAGTCTCGCGGTCATTCGTGCAAAGGATCACTGGGACCGGAGCGTGGAGAGAGGCAGGATGGCTGAACGGGACGTCGGAAGGTGAGAATAACTATATTTTTTATTTTGATTCTTTTTTTTACAGCGATAGCAAGCGATGCCGGGCGCTCAGCATCGCTGTGCTGATCGCTGGTGAAGCTGTCTGTGTGACAGCTCACCAGCGATCACTTAGCGACTTACCAGCGATCCTGACACCTTGATATCGGTGTCGGGATCGCTGGTAAGTCGCTTAGTGTGACGGGGCCTTAAGCCCTTCCCAGCGGACCTTTATGGATGCTAAATTTACTTTGGAGGAGGTAGAGAATGCCATAAAGGGCATGGCATCTGGGAAGGCCCCTGGACCCGATGGGTTTCCCATTGAATTATACAGGAAATACCGGGAGATATTAGCGCCACTGTTGTTGATGGTATTCCAGGGGACTTGGGAGGGAGGGTCTATGCCAGAGTCCTTCTATGAAGCTAACATAATAGTACTTAAAAAAGAGGGGAAGGACCCATTAGACTGTGGATCTTATCGCCCCATTAGTGAATGTGGACTATAAGATTTTTACGAAAATTTTGGCTACCAGGTTGAATCCGATTATATTAGAACTTATACATCCTGATCAAACTGGCTTCATGCCTGGTAAAAGCACTTCTATTAATATTAGACAAGTCCAGTCGGTGGTCCAATATAGCTCCCTGGTACCAGATAATAAATGGGCATTGGCATCGATGGATATAGCAAAGGCTTTCGACTCCCTTGAGTGGCCCTTCCTATGTGCATGTTTACAGAAATATGGGTTTGGCAACAGGTTTCTAAAATGGGTTAGTACATTATATATGATACCTAAGGCTCATGTCATTGTAACTAGTTCTATATCTGAGTCCTTTTCACTACATAGGGGAACCCGTCAGGGTTGTCCCCTTTCTCCAGCCCTTTTTGCCCTGGCGATCGAGGCATTGGCTATTCGTATAAGATCTTCCCCTAATATTGAAGGTATAGAAATAGCGGGTCGAGTAGACACCATAGGCTTATACGCTGATGACATGGTGATTTTTATAGGTAACGCGGAGGACACATTGGCACAGGTAATAGCCACTATCAATGAGTTCAGTAAACATTCCGGCTTACATATAAATTGGGAAAAGTCTGTCCTGATGCCCCTCTCCCATGCCCCGATGCCACGACTGGAGGCCCTCTCCTCATTACCTATTGTGCCCAGTTTCAAATATCTAGGTGTTCACATAACTCAAAGCAGTTTGTTGGATTTGTGGCTCAACATATACCCATTGTTGGAAATGGTTAAAGCTAAATTTCTAATCTGGAGTAAACTCCCGCTTTCTGTAGCAGGACGTATTAATTTAATCAAAATGATACTGCTCCCTAAGCTCAGCTACTCTCTTCATTCAGCACAGTGCTGTGGTAGTACCCCGATCCTTCTTTGCAAATTTGAACTCTCAAATTACGTCTTTTATATGGGGAAAAACTAGGCACAAACTCAGGTTGTCCACCCTGCAAAGACTAAAAAAGGAAGGTGGGGCAGCGCTACCAGACTTTTTTCTATATTATCTGGCTGGACAGGCCAAAGCCATATGCAAGTGGGTGCCTGATGATCACGTCCCTAACTCTGAAAGCCCCTTGCTTCATGCTGCACGAGTTAGCTGTCCACTGGGCTTCCTAGAATCGGAAAAAATAAATGTCCCCCGTTTGCTGCCCATGCTTCGCCTGGCACGATCAGTGTGGAGGCAGATTAAGAGAGTAATTGGATTTGGTGATATAGTGGCTGAAATGCCACTGTGGAATAATGGTTATTTTCCAGCATTGCTTGAACACCCGTCTGCCGAGTTCTAGACTCAACACAATGTTTACTTGGTAGGTGATTTGCACGATCATGGAACCTTAGTGTCTTTTGAACAATTACAGGTCAAATGTAACATCCCAAGATCCCAATTTTTCCTCTATCTACAATTGAGGTCGGCCTTTCAATCACACATGAGAAATATGGGGATAAACAAAGCTATATTATTTCTGCCCTTGATAGGCATCCTTAAATCGCAAGGTCCCCAGGGTTTCATCTCCACTTTGTACACAGATATGCTATCGGTAGGGGCGGAATCCACCATAAACTCGGTTAAAGGGAAGTGGGAGAGGCTCATCCCCGATGCACAGGGAGAAGAATGGGGAGAAATTCTGGAATCTCCGATCGGGGTGTCTCCATCTATCAATAACAGAATGATACAATTATATATTATAAATCAATCATATCTGACCCCGACCCGACTATTTAGGATGGGCCGATTCCAATCATCGGAATGCTTGAGATGTCACTCATTAGATGCAGACTTTATACACATGATTTGGCAATGCCCTATTATTGCACAATATTGGAAGGAGGTGACGTCATTATTAACTTCCCTGTTACAAGCTCCTGTTCCCCTTGAGCCGCTGGTTTGCCTGTTTGGGGTGTGGGTTGATGAATCTTGGGGTCATTATATTGGGATCTTTTTATGGGAAACTTTAATTATGTCACGAAAGGTTCTGGCATTGCGATGGATGGGGAACTCATGTCCCTCCCTCAGGATTTAGATCGATTTGGTGAATGCGGTTATTCCATATGAGCGTACGCTGTATCGAAATAGAGGGTGCCCGGGCAAATTCGAAAAGATATGGGAGAGGTAGAATTACATAATAATTAGCTGATTATGTGGAACTAAGCTGCGAACTGGTAGTTATAGTTTGTTTTAGAAAGTTAAAAAGACTTTATTGTTCGAATAACAATACAAAAGCTTGCATGGTTAACCTGACACTACATTTTATTCCATATGTAAACCGACATATGCATTTTGTTTTATATCTAATACTGTGGAAAGTGTATATACTTTATGCAATGCTTATCATATACAAGTGTGTATGTTGTTTGTCTTGTTTATGTTTTAATAAACGAATTTAAAAAAAAAAAATGGATTACCCCGAGGCAGCGAGCTTGTGGGACTAGGGAGAGTGGGCAGCCATTTACATTAATGGATAGATCCATTAGGGGGGTCGAGTAAGATGGGGGGGGGGAATGAGTTCTGTTTTGTCCTTATTAAGCTTGAGAAATCTAGAGGAGCAGTAGGATGAAATAGCAGACATAAGACTTAGTTTTCACTTTAGGTTACATTTAACTTTTTGATCACTATTATACTTTTTGGTAGCTGAATAAACAAAAAAACTCTTGTAATCTGGGTTTCTTTTAACATCTGTCACCATTCAATATAATTATCATGCAATTTTTTTTCTGCAGGTCAATATGATAATGACAATACTAAATTTATTTGATTTATGTTTTCCAATGCAATAAAAATCTTTTTGTTTTTTAAAAAAAAGAAAGCATTTTTGGTATCCCATAACTGTTGTATTTTCCCATGAATAAAATTATTTATTTTTTACGAGAAAATCTTTAGCTTTATTCCATTTTTTTACAGAAGCAAAGAACATAAACTTTATTCTGCATTCCTTTTTTTGCATTTGTTTTTATGGCATTCTCTGTGCTGGATAACTAAATATAGTTTTATAGTATTGGTCGATGCAATTGTAGTTACATCCAATTTTTACATTTTATGTTCTACTTTTGCACAAGAAAATCACTTAAAAACAAACATTTTTTTGCATGAATCTGAGAGCCATAACATTTTCATCTTTTCTTTTGGTATAAATGCGACTTTGGTTTATTTAATTTTATTTGAAATGGAAAGAGGAAAAATGATAATTCTGACAGTTTTTCTTTTGTTCTTTTGCTGAGTTCATTGTTTTCATTGGGTAGCAGGATAACAGATGTGTGTGGGGGTTTATCGTTTGTTTTTATTAGATTAAACACCTTATAATTCAGAAAAATATAATTTGTTTTTATAAAAACACTTAAAGACAATTTATAATTTTTTCTTGCAATGTTTATTAGCTACAAGAAGACTTGAACATGTGGTCTTTTGACAGTCTGTCATAATACACTGCGCTACTTATGTCATAGCCACTAATGTAGTGACAGAAGGCACTATCGGTCTGGTAAACTCCTTACCTTCTGCAGTAGCTATTGAATGCAGCATGTATTGAGTTGCTTGAGCTGGGTCACAGAGTGGAAAGTTCTTAGTCCCCATTGCTGTGTGAATGCTAGTAGCGGCATGATAGTGCTGTAACGAGGAGGAAACTCCAGGATCACAATCTCAGGGTGAAGATGAACTACCTTTTTAAAGGGAATCTGTCACCTATTTTTAGCCCTATAAGCTGCGGCCACCACCATCAGGGGCTTATGTACAGCATTCTGTAATGCTGTAGATAAGCCCTCAATGTAACCTGAAAGATAAGAAAAACAAGTTAGATTATACTCACCCGGGCGTCCGGTCAGGTATGATGGGTGTCTCGGTCAGGTCCGGCACCTCCCATCTTCTAGCGATGATGTCCTCCTTCTTACTTCAGCCACAGTTCCTGTGCAGGCGTACTTTATCTGCCCTGTTGAGGGCAGAGTAATGTACTGCAGTGCGCAGGCACCGAACCTCTCTGATAAGTACGCCTGCGCAGGAGCCACGGCAGAAGTAAGAAGGCGGACATCATAGCTAGAAGATGGGAGGCGCAGGACCAGACCACGACACCCACCGCACCCGACCGCACCCCCCGTAAGTATAATCTAACTAGTTTTTCTAATCTTTCAGGTTACTTCGGGGGCTTATCTACAGCATTGCAGAATGCTGTAGATAAGCCCCTGATGGCAGTGCCGACAGCTTATAGGGCTAAAAATAGGTGACAGATTCCCTTTAAGTTCTAATGGAAACTAGCTTGTTATATTAGGATATGAAAAAACAGTGCAGTGATGAGATGCAGTTAAGGAGGATTCCATTCTTGCTCTATGATAATATGCAATCACTCATAAAGAGATGTAGTCCAGCACTCCTGTTACAGATGATAAAAATGTGTTTATTTTATGAGCATGGAAAATATAAAAAAGCAATCTCCTGCATTCAACTTTCTTAGGCTAGTTTCACACTTGCTTTTTTTTGCAGCGCGTTTTTCCCGCAAAAAAACGCATTAAAAAAACGCATACAAATGCATACAAACGCTGCGTTTTTTTCCAGCATTTTAATGCGCATGCAGGAAAAAAACGCAGCGTTTTTGCGCGTTTGTATGCGTTTTTTGTGCGTTTGCGTTTTTTTACAGATTTTGGAAAAACCCCACAAAAAAGAAAAAACAACCATTCAACAACACACAAGACCAATGGGACTTCATTGTGGGTGTGGTATGTTAATATATATACACCCTGTCTACAGTATTCTTCACATTTGCTTGATTCTTCTCGTGACCATGGATCTGCGCTGGAAGAGTTTTCACTTCAACTTGGATTTGGACATCGCGATGGCTCAGGCGTATGCAGTTGCTTGCCATGAACAAAGGAAGAGAGAGAGGCAGCGAAGACGGCGGCGTATGTGGATACATCCGATTGTTGAACTCCGGGAGAGCCGTGGGGCATACCACACCCTCTACAGCGAGCTACGTGCAAACCCGGAGAAATTTACTGATTATATCCGGATGTCCCACGAAAGTTTCATGGATTTGCTTGCTCGTGTCCAACAATCCATCCGGAGACAGGACACACAGCTCCGTCGTGCGATTCCTCCTGAGGAACGGCTACTGGTGACATTACGGTATGTTTTAAAAACAAAGGGGTGTGGTCTGATGTTTTTTTTTGTAAATTTAGTATTCAAAACCTTGGGTAATTAGTTTTCGTGAATGTACTAATATTTTTTTTATAGTTTTTAAAAATAATATACATAAATATTAATTTTACTTCTTTGTCTGTTCACAGATTCCTGGCGACTGGAGAAACCCTATCCTCACTACACTTCCAGTACCGTATTGGAATCTCTACCTTGTCTGGAATTGTTGCTGACACCTGCCGGGCTCTCTGGAATGTTCTTTGCCCAGAATTTATGCCCCTGCCCACCGCTGAAAAGTGGATGGAAATTGCTGACAAATTCTGGACAGTATGCAATTTTCCCAACTGTTTGGGAGCTGTTGATGGGAAACACATACGGATCATCAAACCCCAAAGAACGGGATCTGAGTACTATAATTACAAAAAGTACTTTTCAATAGTACTCATTGCAATTGCGGATGCCGGATGTATGTTTGTAGCAGTGGACATTGGAGCATTTGGCCGTGGTAATGACTCGCAGGCTTTTAAAAACTCAGACATGGGCCGGAGGTTGTATGGCAACCAATTTAATTTCCCTATGCCACGGCCTCTTCCTCACACCGAAGCTCCGCCACTGCCCTTTGTAATGGTTGGCGATGAGGCTTTTCAAATGTGCGGAAACTTACTGAAACCCTACTCCAGCCGGGACTTGGACCACACCAAAAAAATTTTTAATTACAGGCTGACCAGGGCCAGAAGAATTGTCGAGTGTGCTTTTGGGATTCTTGTTTCCAGATGGCGAATTCTGGGCACGGCCATTAATCTTAAACTTGAAACAGTCGATGAGGTGGTGAAGGCCTGTGTGGTTCTACATAACTTTGTGATGGCTAAAGAGCACCCGACCTTTGAACTGGACGATGATGCTCCTAACCCATTGCCTGAATTCACTCAGCACACTCTCAGGTCATCCGTTGAAGTTGGCCAAATGAGGGACAAATTTGCGGCCTACTTTATTTCTGATGTAGGACGGGTGCACTGGCAAGATGAAATGGTGTAATGTTGTTGTTTATGGTAATAAAAATCCTTATTTGATACCATTACTGAGTGCACTATATTTTTTAAACTCCGATTAATTAAAAAACTTCCCATGTATAACTGAATTTTGTTATGTTCACACACCTGGGCAGGTAAATACACATACGAGTTAAAATGCAGCATTGCTAGTCTGCGTGAAATATATTGGAATGAGCAAAGCTGCAGGCCATGAATCAGGAAACCATTTTTTTTCAAGATAAAATTGTGCAAATAGTTTAAAACAAAGTATGTGATTTTCTCAAAACACAACACTCAAAACCCAACCCCAATGAAAGTCCATGGGGAATACAAGTCAGCATTGAGTGGATGAATGTAATCTGCTCCATTAAAAGTTATTACACTAGGCCTTTGAATGACTATACTAGGCCGTGGTATTTCAAATATGAGTATACTAGGCCTTGGGGCTAGTAGTATAGTAATATGTGAAATACCACGGCCTAGTATAGTCATACCAAGGCCTACTGTAATAACTCGATTTTTAACAACTAGCATCTTGTTTCACCAAAAACAAACTGGTGAAACTAGAAAGAAACTTATTTTTTAGACAAGTTTCAACAGTTTGTTTTTCATGAAACCAGATTCTATTTGGTAAAACTAGAGTTATTACACTAGGCCTTGGAATGACTATACTAGGCCGTGGTATTTCAAATATGAGTATACTAGGCCTTGGGGCTAGTAGTATATGTGAAATACCACGGCCTAGTATAGTCATACCAAGGCCTACTGTAATAACTCGATTTTTAACAACTAGCATCTTGTTTCACCAAAAACAAACTGGTGAAACTAGAAAGAAACTTATTTTTTAGACAAGTTTCAACAGTTTGTTTTTCATGAAACCAGATTCTATTTGGTAAAACTAGAGTTATTACACTAGGCCTTGGAATGACTATACTAGGCCGTGGTATTTCAAATATGAGTATACTAGGCCTTGGGGCTAGTAGTATATGTGAAATACCACGGCCTAGTATAGTCATACCAAGGCCTACTGTAATAACTCGATTTTTAACAACTAGCATTTTAAACAACTAGCATCTTGTTTCACCAAAAACAAAGTGGTGAAAATAGAAAGAAACTTTATTTTTTAGACAAGTTTCAACAATTTGTTTTTCATGAAACCAGATTCTATTTGGTAAAACTAGAGTTATTACACTAGGCCTTGGAATGACTATACTAGTCCATGTTATTTCACATATGACTATACTAGCCCTTGGGTTGGTTTTTAACATGTATTTACCCATCAGTGTGTGTGAGCGGCGCAAACAACATTAATGAAACTTATTAATGGTGAACCACAAATGTAAATTTATTTTTTATCACAAAAAAAAAAATTACAAATTATTTTTTACGGCGTTTGGGGGCAGATGGTTTCAATTTGGGGGTGTGCAGGGAATATGCAACACTTGCAGTTGAAGACGGTGTTTGAGGGGAAGGGGCAACAAAACTTGTGGGGGAAGGTAGTCCAGTTAAGGGAATTAAACTTGGAACACTTGTAGGAGAGGAAATCTGTTCAGTTACATTAGTTGTAATGGCATGTCGCCGTAGGCTTGTGTGCCTGGACCGACTTTGGCCCAATGCCCGCCTTGATTGATTTCACCTTGAAGTAGGGGCAAATATGGAATGTAGGTCCCCCGTCTGCTGGTATGGCTGCTGCTGCTGAGGTGGCGGCTGCTGATGCAGAGGTGGCGGCTGCTGCTGAGGTGGCGGCTGCTGCTGAGGTGGCAGCTGCTGCTGAGGTGGTTGCTGCTGCTGAGGTGGTTGCTGCTGCTGCTGAGGTGGCGGCTGCTGCTGAGGTGGTTGCTGCTGCTGCTGAGGTGGCGGCTGCTGCTGAGGTGGCTGCTGCTGCTGAGGTGGCGGCTGCTGAGTTGGCTGCTGCTGCTGAGGTGGCTGATGCTGCTCTTCTTGGTCAGTGCTCGTCCTTGCAGGAGGACTGGTGGCGGCAGTGATGGCCCAGGTTTGCAGAGTGGTGGTGGCAGGGCTACTACATGTTGTTGTAGCGGCAGGGCTGTTCCATGTTTGCCTAGTGGTGGCTGAGCTCCACGCATGCATGGGATTGGCGGTGGTGCTCCAGACAGGAGCAGCGCTTGCCATGGTGGTGTCGGTGAAGTGACCAGCTGCACTCAGACTTGTGGTGGTGTAACGGTGGGTGTCCAGCCTTTGAAGAGAGGTGTCCGTGCAGTGGTATGCAGCACAAGTCGGTAGTGAGGTGAAGCGAGTCAATGGTGGCACAGGTGGAAAGGACACCACTGACTGCTGACCGTACCGATTATGCTGCATAGCCTGCAAGAAAGCATTGTTGCAGGCCTGCAGCACATTCAGCTGTTGATCAGGACTAAGGTGTTCCGCCATGCCCTTTTCAATCTTACTAAAAAAATGGTGTGCTGGTCTGTTGAGGTCGGCCTCCAGACGGTCAAGGCGCTGTTCTACAGAATTGAAGCGGTGTTCAAAGTGGTTAAAACCACGTTCCATCAGTGCAAAACCGCTTTCAACTCTGTCGGACAGTGACTTGAGGCTGGAATTAAATGTCTCGCTCAAATGCATAAACTCGGGCAAGACATTCCTGTCCAAGGCCCTCTGCCGCTGGCGGGTAGTGCCCGCATAACCAGTGGCAGAGACCTGGGACAGGGGAACACCTGATGGCCCAGCTTCCTGGTCACCAGCTGTGTGTGTGTGGGACCTGCAAGGTGCTTCCTGGCTGTCGGATGGCTGGGACGGGTCAGAGGACGTCCGAGGAAGGACCGCTCCAGGGCCAGGTTGCAGGGTGCTGCTCCAGGTGCTGTGGAAGAAAGGAAAATCATTACTACCATGCCTTTACAAGAAGCATCAGCTGTGGATTAGAAAAACACAGATTAATAAAAATAAAAACCCAAAATGTATAATACTTACGATCTTGTGGCAAGGACCGGTCTTAGGAACTGCAACGCGTGATAGTGACGGTATCTAGTTCTGGTCCTTGACGCAGATCCACTGCGAACCTGGCCCTCAGCACGAACATCACTGTTGAAGCGGTCCTTGATCGAACGCCAACGTGTTCGGACTTTGTCCACTGTTGATAAAAAAAAACAGTGCCGTCAAGGACAACAGTCACTGCTTCACAATTTAGCAATACAATACTCAAAGCAGTCACTGTACACCCCGATGACACTGTTGGGTTTCCTGCTAGAATACGCCTAGCACGAAACCCAACAGTGCCGTCAAGGACAACAGTCACTGCGGCACAATGTAGCAATACAATACTCAAAGCAGTCACTGTAGACCACGATGACACTGTTGGGTTTCCTGCTAGAATACGCCTAGCACGAAACCCAACAGTGCCGTCAAGGACAACAGTCACTGCGGCACAATGTAGCAATACAATACTCAAAGCAGTCACTGTAGACACCGATGACACTGTTGGGTTTCCTGCTAAAATACGCCTAGCACGAAACCCAACAGTGCCGTCAAGGACAACAGTCACTGCAGCACAATGTAGCAATACAATACTCAAAGCAGTCACTGTAGACCACGATGACACTGTTGGGTTTCCTGCTAGAATACGCCTAGCACGAAACCCAACAGTGCCGTCAAGGACAACAGTCACTGCGGCACAATGTAGCAATACAATACTCAAAGCAGTCACTGTAGACCACGATGACACTGTTGGGTTTCCTGCTAGAATACGCCTAGCACGAAACCCAACAGTGCCGTCAAGGACAACAGTCACTGCGGCACAATGTAGCAATACAATACTCAAAGCAGTCACTGTAGACCACGATGACACTGTTGGGTTTCCTGCTAGAATACGCCTAGCACGAAACCCAACAGTGCCGTCAAGGACAACAGTCACTGCGGCACAATGTAGCAATACAATACTCAAAGCAGTCACTGTAGACCACGATGACACTGTTGGGTTTCCTGCTAGAATACGCCTAGCACGAAACCCAACAGTGCCGTCAAGGACAACAGTCACTGCGGCACAATACAGAGCAGGGAAATACTCACTAAACGCCTTTTTGGCGGATGCTGTGGCGCTGTCCCAGCCATCCATCAACGCTGCGGCCACCTCATTCCATAGCCGCCGTGTCACCACATTGTCCTTGTACAGCCGGTCACGGCTGTCCCACAACGGCGAACGCTCCTGGACCAGGCTGATGAGCTGCTCATTATCCAGGTAGACGTCTTCATCCCGTTGTGGAACCTAGACAAAACACATTCATTAGAATAATCAAATTTAAATTGACTAAAAAGTTACAAAAAAAGAAACAAAAAAAGAGTAAAAATAGAAGATAAAAAAAAAAAAAAAAACATTACAAATCATTTGATACTTACATTACGTATAACCACCGGGAATTGGCTTCGCTGCTCCTGCTGTTCGCCCTCACTATTCCCGTCCGCAGATGATGATGACGATGTCTGAAAGTTGAAAAAAACGTAAGAGATTTGGAGAAGCAGCAGATATACTTACCAGATGCACGAAAATAATCACCTCACGGTCTGCTTGCGCCAATTCCTGCCGCGATGGGGAATACTCCGATTCTGAAGACATACTGCATGTAAAAATAATAAAAATCATTAGTACATACATAATTTAAAAGGACAGGCATATAATGTAATATACTCACATTCTTCGCTGATATAATGGGTTCTTGGTTGAATGTCTGCTCTTCAATCTGTCTAGTGTAGTAGTGGCAGAGTTTTGGCAGGCACCTCCTTTATATAGACTTTTTTTTTTGGACTTTAGAAGATTCTAACTAGGATAAAAAGTGGACACCACCCAAAAAACGCTGCGCTAAAAAAGCGCATACCTGCGCATGCCAGTGCGCACGTATGCGCATCCATAGGCTATAATGGCCATTTTTAGCGCAAAACGTGCGCATACGTGCGCATGCGATTTTTTCAAGGGCCAAAAAATGCAACATGCAGCGTCTGGAAAATACCAACGCACACCCCAAAAAAACGCAGCGCATGAAAATCGCATACATGCGCTTACAAGTGCGCAGGTATGCGCACCCATGTTAAATATAGGGGAAAAATCGCATGCGCACGTATGCGTTTTTTTCCAGCGCTAAAAAACGCAAATGTGAAACCAGCCTTAATGCTGGAGAATGACATTTTAATTTTTTCATGTTTCTGAAATAAACGCAAGTTTTTATAGTCTCTTCCTGTACAAAATCGGTGCTCATGGAACGGTGCTCCCAAAATGAGGGGGAGGATTCATTATGAAGGCCGTGAGCTGGCAACATGTGCCTATTGATCAATCATTACAACTGTACAGACATGCACACATATTTTAAAATTCTAATTTTCTAGGTAAGTAAATTTTTTCCCCAAATTTTAATTTGTGATCTAAAGTATTCCAAAATGTCCATTTGTCCTGAAAAGACTGGTATGACTTTTCTTTTTTTCCCTCACTACCTAATTTTCTTCTCTGCTTTGCTGACTCACGCTATTAGGCTAGTTTCACACTAGCGTTTATGAGCGCAGCGACGGCCTGCGCACGGCCGCCGCTAAGCCCCGCCCCCTGCCGTGCCCCGCCGGTAGCTCCGCCCACCGGCGCATGACGCCCTGTGTCCCCTATCTTTATCACAGGGGGCGCAGGCCGTGCGCAGTATGCGTTTGGCGGCGCATGGGTCCTTTTGACGGTGCGCCGACCTGCGCCAAACGCAACCTGCTGCAGTTTGGTTGCGTCGGCGCACTGTCAAAAAGGTGCCTGCGCCCCCTGTGATAAAGATAGGGGACGCAGGGTGCATGCAGCGTCATGCGCCGGTGGGCGGAGCTACCGGCGGGGCGCGGCAGGGGCGGGGCTTAGCGGCGGCCGTGCGCAGGCCGTCGCTGCGCTCATAAACGCTAGTGTGAAACTAGCCTTAGTACAGTTTCTATTTTTTCTATTTTTTTACCCTATCCTAATGGCTAAGCTGTGAGCTGTGACATCCCTTCACTATCCAAAAGCACCACAAAATGGTTGCTGAATTCCCTGCTTCTGCTTTAATATAACCTGAGAGAGTTCCTCCAGATTGGTTGTGCTATATCATGTGATGTGATCATGTGACAACTACAAAGCATTATCGGGAAGCATGCCTGGCCATGCTCAGGCTTCTGGGTCTTCTCTGGCCAATGCTATTTTCTGCAATGTGTTAAATAGTAGCAGCAATTAAATGCCAGCAATAATGGTAAGCTACTGATTGGCGTTTGCTATAAGCCTCCTAACATCACTGAACAGGTATAGAATGAAATGTTGCAACAAATGGAAAAACATCAAATAATCATACAGTCCTCATTATGGGGGCTTTAAAATATTCGGACATTTCATGGGACATTGAGTCTTTTGGTTGCGATAAAAGTTGTACGTTTTTTTTATCCACAGTTCAAGACAATTACATCTTTCAATTGGTTGCTGAATTAATTGGAGGAGATAGGGTGTTAGATCTGGTCCTGTCAAATATAACAGATACAATATTAAATCTCAGAGACCTGAGCAGTTGGACTGCAGCTATAATATGGTAAATTTCAAAGTAATATTCAACAAAACATTATAGAGGAGAAATACAAAAACCTGTACCTTTAGAAAAGCTAAATCACATACCATGCGTATATAGAAATAGCATTCCAGGGATCTAAAGATCTCAATAGGAAACATAAAAAATCCAGTTTGTAAGTTTAGCTATGGAGAAACAAATTGCCAATGGTATTAAAACAAATCCAAAGAAACTTTATAACTATATTGATACCAAAAAGAAAAAATCTGATAACAGCCACGCAAAAGATGATCATAGTAATATAAAAGTAGAAGGCAGTGAAATGGCTGAGAAATAGTGTTGAGCATTCCGATACCGCAAGTATCGGGTATCGGCCGATACTTGCTGTATCGGAATTCCGATACCGACTTCCGATATTTTTTCAATATCGGAATTCGGCATCGGAATCGGAAGTTCAGTTGATTGACGGCCTGACGTCATCATGATGCGCGGTGTGTGCGCATCATGATGCGCCGTCATTTCGGGCCTTCCGGGGGTCTCTGCCGGCCTGCCGGGGGGCTGTGCCGGCCTGCCGGGGGGCTGTGTGGACTGCCCGGGGTCTGTACCGGCCTGCCGGGGGGCTGTGCACCCTGTGGGGGTCTGTACCGGCCTGCCGGGGGGCTGTGCCGGCCTGCCGGGGGGCTGTGCTGATGTCCGGGGGTCTGTGCAAGCATCGTCCGATGGGACTACAAGTCCCATCGGGCGATGCCTGCTACCATGACAGTGATTGACACATTAGCCAATGATGGGACAGTAGTAGTCCCATCATCCGGCTAATGTGTTAAATGTTAAAAAAAAAAAAAAAAAATACTACATGCATGCTACATACATACTACATGCTACATACATACTACATACATACTACATGCATGCTACATACATACTACATATATACTACATGCATGCTACATACATACTACATGCTACATACATACTACATATATACTACATACATACTACATACATGCTACATACATACTGCATGCTACATACATACTACATACATACTACATACATACTACATGCATGCTACATACATACTACATGCATGCTACATACATACTACATGCATGCTACATGCATGCTACATACATACTACATGCTACATACATACCACATACATACTACATACATACTACATACTACATACATACTACATGCTACATACATACCACATACATACTACATACATACTACATACATACTACATGCTACATACATACTACATATATACTACATACATGCTACATACATACTACATGCTACATACATACCACATACATACTACATACATGCTACATATATACTACATGCATGCTACATACATACTACATATATACTACATGCATGCGACATACATACTACATGCTACATGCATGCTACATACATACTACATGCTACATACATACCACATATATACTACATACATACAATACATTCATACAATACATACATAGACATACAGTACATATAACATAGAGTAACATACTTACCAATACTTGTCACATTGTTCCCCGAAGCCATTGTCTTTTCCGGAATAAATATTAACATAACAAACCACAAAAATACTCACCCATGATCCGAAGCAGTCCACGAGTGTGTCCCACGACGATCTTGGGTAGAGAACTGCAGCATCAGATGATGCTGCCGTTCTCTACGGGCTGCAGGAATCCAATGACGGAAGGTAGGTATCCTTCCGCACTGTATTCCTCCGCCACTTAAAAAAAAAAAGTCCATAGTCTCACTTTATGCCAGTGCTGTGTGGGAATTTCCAAAAAAAAAAAAAAGTTTCACACTAGCGTTTATGAGCGCAGCGACGGCCTGCGCACGGCCGCCGCTAAGCCCCGCCCCCTGCCGTGCCCCGCCGGTAGCTCCGCCCACCGGCGCATGACGCCCTGTGTCCCCTATCTTTATCACAGGGGGCGCAGGCCGTGCGCAGTATGCGTTTGGCGGCGCATGGGTCCTTTTGACGGTGCGCCGACCTGCGCCAAACGCAACCTGCTGCAGTTTGGTTGCGTCGGCGCACCGTCAAAAAGGTGCCTGCGCCCCCTGTGATAAAGATAGGGGACGCAGGGTGCATGCAGCGTCATGCGCCGGTGGGCGGAGCTACCGGCGGGGCGCGGCAGGGGCGGGGCTTAGCGGCGGCCGTGCGCAGGCCGTCGCTGCGCTCATAAACGCTAGTGTGAAACTAGCCTTAGTACAGTTTCTATTTTTTCTATTTTTTTACCCTATCCTAATGGCTAAGCTGTGAGCTGTGACATCCCTTCACTATCCAAAAGCACCACAAAATGGTTGCTGAATTCCCTGCTTCTGCTTTAATATAACCTGAGAGAGTTCCTCCAGATTGGTTGTGCTATATCATGTGATGTGATCATGTGACAACTACAAAGCATTATCGGGAAGCATGCCTGGCCATGCTCAGGCTTCTGGGTCTTCTCTGGCCAATGCTATTTTCTGCAATGTGTTAAATAGTAGCAGCAATTAAATGCCAGCAATAATGGTAAGCTACTGATTGGCGTTTGCTATAAGCCTCCTAACATCACTGAACAGGTATAGAATGAAATGTTGCAACAAATGGAAAAACATCAAATAATCATACAGTCCTCATTATGGGGGCTTTAAAATATTCGGACATTTCATGGGACATTGAGTCTTTTGGTTGCGATAAAAGTTGTACGTTTTTTTTATCCACAGTTCAAGACAATTACATCTTTCAATTGGTTGCTGAATTAATTGGAGGAGATAGGGTGTTAGATCTGGTCCTGTCAAATAAAACAGATACAATATTAAATCTCAGAGACCTGAGCAGTTGGACTGCAGCTATAATATGGTAAATTTCAAAGTAATATTCAACAAAACATTATAGAGGAGAAATACAAAAACCTGTACCTTTAGAAAAGCTAAATCACATACCATGCGTATATAGAAATAGCATTCCAGGGATCTAAAGATCTCAATAGGAAACATAAAAAATCCAGTTTGTAAGTTTAGCTATGGAGAAACAAATTGCCAATGGTATTAAAACAAATCCAAAGAAACTTTATAACTATATTGATACCAAAAAGAAAAAATCTGATAACAGCCTCGCAAAAGATGATCATAGTAATATAAAAGTAGAAGGCAGTGAAATGGCTGAGAAATAGTGTTGAGCATTCCGATACCGCAAGTATCGGGTATCGGCCGATATTTGCTGTATCGGAATTCCGATACCGACTTCCGATATTTTTTCAATATCGGAATTCGGCATCGGAATCGGAAGTTCAGTTGATTGACGGCCTGACGTCATCATGATGCGCGGTGTGTGCGCATCATGATGCGCCGTCATTTCGGGCCTTCCGGGGGTCTCTGCCGGCCTGCCGGGGGGCTGTGCCGGCCTGCCGGGGGGCTGTGTGGACTGCCCGGGGTCTGTACCGGCCTGCCGGGGGGCTGTGCACCCTGTGGGGGTCTGTACCGGCCTGCCGGGGGGCTGTGCCGGCCTGCCGGGGGGCTGTGCTGATGTCCGGGGGTCTGTGCAAGCATCGTCCGATGGGACTACAAGTCCCATCGGGCGATGCCTGCTACCATGACAGTGATTGACACATTAGCCAATGATGGGACAGTAGTAGTCCCATCATCCGGCTAATGTGTTAAATGTTAAAAAAAAAAAAAAAAATACTACATGCATGCTACATACATACTACATGCTACATACATACTACATACATACTACATACATACTACATGCATGCTACATACATACTACATATATACTACATGCATGCTACATACATACTACATGCTACATACATACTACATATATACTACATACATACTACATACATGCTACATACATACTGCATGCTACATACATACTACATACATACTACATACATACTACATGCATGCTACATACATACTACATGCATGCTACATACATACTACATGCATGCTACATGCATGCTACATACATACTACATGCTACATACATACCACATACATACTACATACATACTACATACTACATACATACTACATGCTACATACATACCACATACATACTACATACATACTACATACATACTACATGCTACATACATACTACATATATACTACATACATGCTACATACATACTACATGCTACATACATACCACATACATACTACATACATGCTACATATATACTACATGCATGCTACATACATACTACATATATACTACATGCATGCTACATACATACTACATGCTACATGCATGCTACATACATACTACATACATACTACATGCTACATACATACCACATATATACTACATACATACAATACATTCATACAATACATACATAGACATACAGTACATATAACATAGAGTAACATACTTACCAATACTTGTCACATTGTTCCCCGAAGCCATTGTCTTTTCCGGAATAAATATTAACATAACAAACCACAAAAATACTCACCCATGATCCGAAGCAGTCCACGAGTGTGTCCCACGACGATCTTGGGTAGAGAACTGCAGCATCAGATGATGCTGCCGTTCTCTACGGGCTGCAGGAATCCAATGACGGAAGGTAGGTATCCTTCCGCACTGTATTCCTCCGCCACTTAAAAAAAAAAAGTCCCTAGTCTCACTTTATGCCAGTGCTGTGTGGGAATTTCCCACACAGCAATGGCATAAAGTGAGACTAGGGACTTTTTTTTTTTTAAGTGGCGGAGGAATACAGTGCGGAAGGATACCTACCTTCCGTCATTGGATTCCTGCAGCCCGTAGAGAACGGCAGCAACAGCTGATGCTGCAGTTCTCTACCCAAGATCGTCGTGGGACACACTCGTGGACTGCTTCGGATCGTGGGTGAGTATTTTTGTGGTTTGTTATGTTAATATTTATTTCGGAAAAGACAATGGCTTCGGGGAACAATGTGACAAGTATTGGTAAGTATGTTACTCTATGTTATATGTACTGTATGTCTATGTATGTATTGTATGAATGTATTGTATGTATGTAGTATATATGTGGTATGTATGTAGCATGTAGTATGTATGTAGTATGTATGTAGCATGCATGTAGCATGTAGTATGTATGTAGCATGCATGTAGTATATATGTAGTATGTATGTAGCATGCATGTAGTATATATGTAGCATGTATGTAGTATGTATGTGGTATGTATGTAGCATGTAGTATGTATGTAGCATGTATGTAGTATATATGTAGTATGTATGTAGCATGTAGTATGTATGTAGTATGTATGTAGTATGTATGTAGCATGTAGTATGTATGTAGCATGCATGTAGTATATATGTAGTATGTAGTATGTATGTAGTATGTATGTGGTATGTATGTAGCATGTAGTATGTATGTAGCATGCATGTAGCATGCATGTAGTATGTATGTAGCATGCATGTAGTATGTATGTAGCATGCATGTAGTATATATGTAGTATGTATGTAGCATGTAGTATGTATGTAGTATGTATGTAGTATGTATGTGGTATGTATGTAGCATGTAGTATGTATGTAGCATGCATGTAGTATATATGTAGTATGTAGTATGTATGTAGTATGTATGTGGTATGTATGTAGCATGTAGTATGTATGTAGCATGCATGTAGCATGCATGTAGTATGTATGTAGCATGCATGTAGTATGTATGTAGTATGTATGTAGCATGCAGTATGTATGTAGCATGTATGTAGTATGTATGTAGTATATATGTAGTATGTATGTAGCATGTAGTATGTATGTAGCATGCATGTAGTATATATGTAGTATGTATGTAGCATGCATGTAGTATGTATGTAGTATGTATGTAGCATGCAGTATGTATGTAGCATGCATGTAGTATGTATGTAGTATGTATGTAGTATGTATGTAGCATGCAGTATGTATGTAGCATGTATGTAGTATGTATGTAGCATGCATGTAGTATGTATGTAGCATGTAGTATGTATGTAGCATGCATGTAGTATGCATGTAGCATGTATGTAGTATATATGTAGTATGTATGTAGCATGTAGTATGTAGCATGCATGTAGTATATATGTAGTATGTATGTAGCATGCATGTAGTATGTATGTAGTATTTTTTTTTTTTTTTTAACATTTAACACATTAGCCGGATGATGGGACTACTACTGTCCCATCATTGGCTAATGTGTCAATCACTGTCATGGTAGCAGGCATCGCCCGATGGGACTTGTAGTCCCATCGGACGATGCCTGCACAGACCCCCGGCAGGCCGGCACAGCCCCCCGGCAGGCCGGCACAGCCCCCCGGCAGGCCGGCACAGCCCCCCGGCAGGCCGGCACAGCCCCCCGGAGCCTGCACAGCCCCCCGGCAGGCCGGCACAGCCCCCCGGCAGGCCGGCACAGACCACCGGCAGGCCGGCACAGACCACCGGAGCCTGCACAGACCCCCTGGCAGGCCGGCACAGCCCCCCGAAAGGCCCGTACAGACCCCAGAGAGGCTGTACAAGGGCAGGAAAGGGTTTTTCTTATTCCGATACCGGAAGTCCCATAGACTTGAATGGGACTTCCGGTATCGGAATCGGCGATACCAATACTTTTTTTAAAGATCGGCCGATACCATCCGATACGATACTTTGAAGTATCGGACGGTATCGCTCAACTCTACTGAGAAATTAAACATGTACTTTTCATCCGTGTTCACCAGTGAACTGCCTATGTCAGGTATCATTCAGCAAAGCAGTAATCAAGGGTCACCATCCAACAGAGGCATAGCTAGGGTTTTGATTCAGTGGGGGCAAAACTTCTGAGTGGGCCCCTAACCAGGTAACCTTGATTACAACTCGGTGACGCATCCTAATAGTGGATGTAGGAGATGACTGCGCTATTACTGAAAATAATCTCTATAAAAAGACCAACATGGATATTACTGCCATGTGGTCAGTGGTAAATACAAGTCCTACAGAACATATAAGTGATTGCTGCACAGTTATAGTTAGTGACTTACTGCTGACATTCTTTCTGATGGAATCGTTCACTTTTCATGTCTTTTCCATCTGGCCCCGAAAGGAAATGACAACTTCTTCCAGCCAGGACTCGTCTGCAGAGATTACAGAGACACGTTTCACTTCTCATATTTCAGCCCAATCACCATCTATTCCCAACCCGCACAAACTCATTATCCTGCTGATACCCCAATGCTGAGCCACTGCTGCCGTATGTGTCCCTATTACTGCACCTGCTGTGTGGTACTGTGTGCCCTTTAAATTCTAAAGCAACCCTCTAGAATATAGTAATGCCGGGTGCAAGTGCCCTAGAAAACAGTGCCCACATTTTGTCCCCTAGAATGTAATAATGCCCTTTGTGTGCCCCTTTTACAGTCACAGTAACCTGTTACCCTATAATAATAACTGCTCACTTTACATTTAATAATGTCCCGAGTCTCCCCCGTACAGCTCCCTTATACACAGTATGATGCTCTCATACACAGTATAATGCCCCCTCACTGTATATATACTGACCCCTTAGTATCCCCCAAACTGTTTGGCTACAACATGGTATGATGGCCCCCTCACTGTAATCTCCACACTGTATGATGGCCCCCTAGATAGCCTCCATATAGTATAATGCACCAGATAGTTCTCAATATAGTAAAATGCAGCCCCCATAGGCAGACTCTATATAGTATAATGCAGCCCCCCATAAGCAGACTGTAATGTAAGGTAGCCCCCCATAGGTAAATTGTAATATAATGCAGCCCCCCTTAGGCAGACTGTAATATAACGCAGCCCGCCATAGTCAGACTGTAGTATAATGAAGCCCCCCATAGACAGACTGCAATATAATGCAGCCTCCCATAGGCAGACTGTAATATAATACGCCCCCTCATAGGCAGACTGTAATATAATGCACCCCCAGGCAGACTCTAATATAAGGCAGCCCTCCATAGGCAGACTGTAATATAATGCACCCCCAGGCAGACTAATATAATGGAGCCCCCCATAGGCAAACTGTAATATAAGGCAGCACACCCTCATAGGCAGTGTGTAATGTAAGGCAGCACCCCCTCATGGGCAGATTGTAAAGTAAGGCAGCACCCCATAGGAAGACTGCTATGTAAGGCAGCACCCCCCATAGGCAGACTGTTAGGTAATGCAGCACCCCCCCATAGGCAGACTGTAATATAAGGCAGCACCCCCCATAGGCAGACTGTAATGTAAGGCAGCACCCCCAGGCAGACTCTAATATAATGGAGCCCCCCATAGGCAAACTGTAATGTAAGGCAGCACACCCTCATAGGCAGTGTGTAATATAAGGTAGCACCCCCCCATAGGCAGACTGTAATGTAAGGTAGCACCCCCAAAGACAGAGTGTAATGTAAGGCACCCCCCATAGGCAGACTGTAATGTAAGCCCCCCATAGGCAGGATGGGTAAAATTAAATATTGACAAATGCCAGAGGCTAGATGGCATTTATCCATGGATTTTGAGGGTGTTGAGCTAATTAATTAACAGACCGATGCATCTCATCTTCTTAGGCTTTCTTGTAACAGGGTAAGTGCTATAAGATTGTAGGATGGCTGAGGTGATACCTATATTCAGGAAGATTTAAGATGGTGGATCCAGGCACCTATCGTCCGGTAAGCTGATTAGTTTGACATCAGTCGTGCAAGATTTTTGAAGGCATTAAAAGAGATGACCTGCAAAAATATACTGCAGAGAATAATATAATAACTGACAACCAGCATGGATTCATGAAAGATAGGTTGTGTCTAACTAACATGTTGGGTTTCTATGAGGAGTGTTCTGCCCATTCTGTGCAGCAAGATATTTTAAGTGCTGTTCCAGCTATGGCCATTAGGTGTCAGTTGCCTTTCTCTTTCTTATTCATGTGTTTGGAATCTTCTGTTTTCCTAAATGGTTAACTGTTCAGAACCGTCCTTCATCCTTCCCTGGTCAACAACATGTAATCATTTTCAGCCGGTCTTCTGAGTAGCTCACATGAGCTCAGCTCTCTGCAAAGCCACTGCTTATAACAAGCGGATTCCGGTAAGGTTAATGCAATTATGTGTTATGCATCTGTGTTAGCAGCCATAATGCAGCCCCCCATGATGTTTGCAATGCATGTTCAGCTTCTGTAATGCTATTTCACTGCATGTTTGTCATGGGAAGCCTAGGTAACTTTAGGCTGAAACCATGGGGCCCCTGCGGTGTCCCTCAGACTAGGGGAAACCCTGTCTGTCCCTCAACCAAGGGTTTACACTGAAGGTGTGCCTGCCTGGGCCTCCACCCTGTCCTTGTCTCCTGTCCAGCCCTAAGCTGAACCCACCACCCTCCACCCAGTGAGGAGACCAAACACCAGACCCCACAAATAAGTATGGACAGGGATAAAGGAAACGCACCACACCGCGTACACACAGGAGAATACAATAATGTGCAAGGGCAACCAAAAAATACAACACAGGGAGGCAAAATGGCAACAATGGAATATACTACACCAGAAACCGTATGCTCCTTAGACCACTACTCCAGACCGGTATCGCTAGCACAAGGCAAGAGCTATAGTCGGCGACGCCCATAGTCACGCAGGACAGTTTAAAGACAGAGGGCGTGGCTAAGCCCTCAGCCAGAATGACAACCTAGTTAACCCAATCCAAGCCAGATCAGAAGACAAACCAGCGCCACTGAGAACCAAGTGGTACGATGGGGTATTACCGCTGTCTGCAGGACACCCTGGTGCGAACAGTGTCCAACATGACAATGTTAGGTATATATGCATCCTCTGGATATTCATCTTCTTGTCAGTGAGTGCAAAGCTGGCAGCCATTAGTTGTTTTAGAGGTCTTTCTCTATTGCTGCTGTGTATGTTATATTGCTCAGCTTTTATATAATGCATGATAACAGCATCCTGTATCATTGCTACTGTTGTGAGAGTACCATGTATTGCTGTGATTACCTGCCAGTATTTGTGTATTGTACTCTATACTGTCTACCAGTACTGACATTCTGCATTATCTGTTTCTTATAGTTTTTACCTGAATCATCCACATTTTGTACAACAATCTGCTGAATCATCCATAATTGTGTTCAACAATCTCTGATATCATCTACAACTTTGTACAACAACCCCTGATCTCATCTACTACTGTGTTCTACTATACCATTTGTTATCATCTCTCATTATTGTCCATATCATTCCAATAAAAAATAGACTTAAGCACCCATACAGTCTTGTTTATGGGAGTGGATGAAAGGTTAAGCCGTATGCTGGAATCCACACAGTATCATATGTGGAAGAAGGCAGAACAAGGAGGTAAGTGCAAATCTGGATGTTGGTAATGCAGCTGATGTGATTTATCTGGACTTTCCAAAGGTATTTGATACTGAACCACATAACAGCCTTATACTGAAGCTCCAGAAGCAGGGACTAAGGCTACTTTCACACTTGCGTTTTTTTTGAGCTGCGCACCGTGCGCAGTGCAAACGCACATAAAAAACACATCATGCGTTTGTGTACGGTTTTTTGCGGTTTTGCGCATGGTTTTTAAAAATCGCATGCTTTTTTTTGCGCTGACGTGCTCCTTACCAAGCGCACGTCAGCACACCCACAGACTATAATGGGTGTTTGGGAGAAAAAACGCATTGCGTGCACATGCGTTTTTTTGGGACAAGTCGGACGCACAAAAAATGCAACAGGATGCATTTTGTGCGCCCGAGCGCACACTACAAAGAACGCATGCGCATACAAACGCGTACAAACGCATGTGTATGCGCACCCATGTAAAGTATAGGGAAAAAAACGCATGCTTTTTTGGAGCAAAAAAACGCAAGTCTGAAACCAGCTTAAGGGAAACTATATTTGTATATGTAAAAAAAAGAATGGTTAAAGGACAGGAAATAAAGAGTTGTTGCAAATGGTACATTATCTAAATGAGATAAAGTCAGCAGTGAGGACCACAAGGATCTGTATTAACCTCTTCGCGACCGCCCACAGTAGATAAACGTTGGCGCTTGCTGGGCTTTGTGCAGCGCCGATGTTTATCTACTGTCGGCGGTTTTGTGCCCACCGGGACCCCCTCATACCTTATAACGCGGGGATCCCGGTGCACAATGCATGCTGGGACCCCCGACGTCATCGAGACCTGATTGGTTCAGGTCCTGATGACGTCGCGTCACAGCAGCCAATGAGAGAGCTCGCTGGGAAAGCTGCTTGTTTCCCAGCGATCTCCCTCATTATAACGCGACTTCTCCTCTGAGCTCATGCTGACAGATGAGCAGAGGTGAAGCAGCGTTACAGTGTGACTAGATCGCTGCCTGGCACAGCTGATCGCTGCCTGGCACAGCTGTGTGAGGCAGCGATCTTGTCACACAGTAACGCTGCTTCACCTCTGCTCATCTGTCAGTGTGAGATCAGAGGAGAAGTGGCGTTACTATGTGCCGGGCAGCGATCTTGTCACATAGTAACGCTGCTTCTCCTCTGATCATCTGCCAGTGTGAGATCAGAGGAGAAGTGGCGTTACTATGAGTCAAAAATACAAAAAATACAAAAAATAAAAAACACAAAAATAAAAAAAAAAGTAAAGAAAAAAAAGCAGGTAGGCAGGCTAGGGCTATGTCTAGGGTTAGGGTTAGGGCTAGGGTTAGGGTTAGGGCTAGGGTTAGGGCTAGGGCTAGGGCTAGGGCTAGGGCTAGGGTTAGGGTTAGGGTTAGGGCTAGGGTTAGGGCTAGGGTTAGGGCTAGAGTTAGGGGTGTGTTGGGGTTAGGGTTGGAATTCGAATTGGGGGTTTCCACTGTTTAGGTACATCAGGGGCTCTGTAAATGCAATATGACGCCCTCAGACCATTCCATCAAAGTCTGCATTCCAGAACGTCACTACTTCCCTTCCGAGCCCCACCGTGTGCCCAAACAGTGGTCCCCCCCCACTCAGGACAAATTGGACAACAACTCTTAGGGTCCAATTTCTCCTGTTACCCTTGTGAAAATAAAAATTGGGAGCTAAAAGATCATTTTTGTGGAAATAAAATGATTTTTTTATTTTCACGGCTCTACATTATAAACTTTAGTGAAACACTTGGGGGTTCAAAGTGCTCACCACACATCTAGATAAGTTCCTTGGGGGGTCTAGTTTCCAAAAAGGGGTCACTTGTGGAGGATTTCCACTGTTTAGGCACATCAGGGGCTCTGCAAACGCGACATGACACCCGCAGACCATTCCATCAAAGTCTGCATTCCAAAAAGTCACTACTTCCCTTCCGATCCCCACCGTGTGCCCAAACAGTAGTTTTCTTCCACATATGGGGTACCAGTGTACTCAGGACAAATTGCACAACAACTTTTGGGGTCCAATTTCTCCTGTTACCCTTGTGAAAATAAAAAATTGGGGGCTAAAAGATCATGTTTGTGGAACAAAAATGATTTTTTATTTTCATGGCTCTACGTTATAAACTTCTGTGAAGCACTTGGGGGTTCAAAGTGCTCACGACACATCTAGATAAGTTCTTTAAGGGGTCTAGTTTCCAAAATGGGGTCACTTGTGGGGGTTTCCACTGTTTAGGCACATTAGGGGCTCTCCAAATGCGACATGGCGTCCTATCTCAATTCCAGCCAATTCTGCATTGAAAAAGTCAAACGGCACTCCTTCCTTTCTGAGCTCTGCCGTGTGCTCAAACAGTGGTTTAGCCCCACATACGGGGTATCGGCGTATTTGGGAGAAATTGCACAAAAAATTTTGTGGTTCATTTTCTGTTTTTACACTTGTGAAAATAAAAAAAATGGTTCTGAAGTAAAATGTTTGTGAAAAAAAGTTAAATGTTTATTTTTTCCTTCCACATTCCATTCATTCATGTGAAGCACCTGAAGGGTTAATAAACTTCTTGAATGTGGTTTTGAGTACAATGAGAGGTGCAGTTTTTAGAATGGTGTCACTTTTGGGTATTTTCTGTCATATTGACCCCCCAAACTCACTTCAAATGTGAGGTGGTCCCTAAAAAAAATGGTGTTGTAAATTTTGTTGTAAAAATGAGAAATCGCTGGTCAACTTTTAACCCTTATAACTTCCTAAAAAAAAAAAATTATGTTTCCAAAATTGTGCAGATGTAAAGTAGACATGTGGGAAATGTTATTTATTAACTATTTTGTGCGATATCACTCTCTGATTTAAGGGCATAAAAATTAAAAGTTTGAAAATTGCAAAATTTTCAACATTTTTGCCAAATTTCGATTTTTTTAACATATAAGCGCAGTTCATATCTAAGAAATTTTACCACTATCCTGAAGTACAATATGTCATGAGAAAACAGTGTCAGAATCAGCAGGATCCGTTGAAGCGTTCTAGAGTTATGGCCTCATAAATTGACACTGGTCAGAATTGAAAAAATTGGCCTGGTCACGAAGGCAAAAACAGGCTCAGGCGCGAAAGGGTTAAGACCAATTATTTTTTTATCTTTTTATTAATGACGTTATTGAGGAATTAAGATTAGTGTCAGTCTTTCATGATGGCACAAAACTTTGTAGGGTAATAGAAACTAAGCATAACTGTATAATATTACAGAACTATCTAGATAAGTTGTCTGCAGGGACAAACAATTGGCACATGAATTTTAATATTGTAAGGCTACTTTCACACTTGCGTTTTTTTGTGGTGCATTTTTTGCGCACTCAAACGCATGAAAAAATGCATCATGCGTTTGTGTGCGTTTTTTTTGCGGGTTTTGGTGCGTTTTTTAAAAAAACGCATTTTTTTTGCGCATATGGGCGCATTACAATGCGCCCGTATGCACACCCATAGACTATAATGGGTGTTTTGCTGTAAAAAAAAAAACGC
Source organism: Dendrobates tinctorius (assembly GCF_039654945.1). Lineage (NCBI taxonomy): Eukaryota > Metazoa > Chordata > Amphibia > Anura > Dendrobatidae > Dendrobates > Dendrobates tinctorius. Next base: position 2,185,765 of record NW_027361692.1, on the reverse strand, counting down.
ATTGCGTGCGCATGCGTTTTTGGGGGGCAAGCTGGACGCACAAAAAATGCAACAGGATGCATTTTGTGCGCCCGAGCGCACACTACAAAAAATGCATGCGCATACAAACGCGTACAGACGCATGTGTATGCGCACCCATGTAAAAGATAGGGGAAAAAATGCAAGTGTGAAACCAGCCTAAATGTAGTATAATGCACCTAGGACAGAGTAATCTTATTGCTGCATATATATTAAATGATAGTATACTCAGGACTACAGAACAAGAGAAGGACTTGAGTATTGTGGTTATAAATAAGCTAAGCAGCAGTTTTCAATGTTAGCCACCAGCTGTAAAAGCAAATTACATTTTAAGGTGTATATAGAAAGAGATAAAATCCTGAGATATCAATTTATTATTATCCCTCTAAAAATCATTTAAAAGGCAGAGGTGAGGTACCTGCTGGCATGAGGTTGCCGTTGAGCTGCCTCATATGGCTGTCCAAAGAGTCTCTACCAGTGATTAATTGCACTTACATCTGAAAAACGAGAGTACAATTGAAGCTCTGACCATCGGGTCAGAGCAGCATCAGTAGAGTGATCAGGTCATGTGATCACACTGCTGACGTTCACTTGCCAGCATTCAGAGGCACGCAAAAAACATCAGTGGTGAGTGCTCCTGTGGAGCTGAAGACACCGAAGATTAAGTGCAATGGGGGGAGATTTAGAGTGGAGATGGGGGTATTTAGTGTGTGGGGGAGATCTAGTGTGTTGGGGAGATTTAATGTAACGGTGTTGGGGAGATTTGAGAACACAGTTTGGGGAGCAAGGAAGAGACAGTTACAAATACAATATGGGGAGCAAGGGGGGATGGGTAATATATTAGGAAATGCTGTGGAGGGATGGGTGTTGACACAGTAGGGCAAGTGGGGGATGAGTGCGGATACAGTATGGTGAGTGGAGGATGGATGTAGAAACAGAATGGTGAGTGGGGGATGTCAGTGTACACAGTATGGTGAGTGGACAGATTGGTGCGGACACAGTATAGTGAGTGGGGGAATGGATGAGGACACAGTATTGTGAATGAGGGTGTTGGGTGCAGATACAGTATGTTGAGTGTGGGGATGGGTGCAGACACAGTGTGATGAGTAGGGGATTGGTGAGGACACAGAATGGGGAGGATGGATGTGAACACAGTATGGTGAGAGGGGGGATGAGTGCGGACAGTATGAGTAGAGAGGGGAAAAAGGTATATAGACACAGTATGGGGAGCGAGGGTGATGAGATATGCGCAGACACAGCATGGGGAGCTGGGGGAATGTGTGAGGAGGCAGTATGAAAAGTGAGGGTGTAAATGTATGAGGAGACAGTACGAAGAATGAAGGGGTAAATATATGAGGAGACAGTATGAGCAGGAAGATGGAAAAGCATGTGAGAAGACAGTATGGGGGAGAAAAGTGTGTGAGTGGGCACAGAATACAGATTGAGTAGTATGAGAGGTAGCACGGAGGGACTGTGTAACGTCACAGCCAGGACTGGACAGTATGCCAAGGAGAGGGAGTGTGATCAGGGGACCCAGTGTATAGACTTTGCCTTATAGGGGGGTGTGGTGCAGCAGGGTTGGTGCAGTGTGACAGACAGGCATTGACCAAGGAAAGTTCAAAACAAAGTCTCTTTTAATAGTCAGCATACTCATGAAGCAGAAGGTAAATAGGATCCTCCTGATCACAGCCGAGAAACAAGATAGTCCGTAATCGGGACCCGTTACCGTGGGTGACTGCACCGCCATGTAAGCTGAGGGATGCCAGGCCATTTGGCTCCGCTTGTCTCCATGTTACTTCACACAGGCTGAAGCTATGGCAGAGCATTCTGCTCTGCAGGTTTGCAAAACAAGACTGACACCCCAAGCCTCTGCTGCAGGGGTTTTTACAAGGAACCTGCAGCTGTAGGTCACATGGAAAACCTGGCCGGGGAGGAAACAGACCTCCCCACTACCATCCTGTAATCCGTTTCAAAAATAAAAGCCCATGGCAGGTTTTCCTAAATCTTCCTTGGACAAAAAGCTTGCCCAAGACCAACACTTTTATTTTGCATTGCAATCACAGCTATGCCTGTGGCAGCACTGCACTTCCGCGGCCTCCTGGAGGACACATAGCGACCCTCACATATGACACCAGTCATTGCCTCACAGGGTGACACAGTGTGAGAGGACAGTTTGAAGAGGGGGCCCAGTATGGAAAGGAGTGGGCAGTGTGGAGGGTATATACCATAAGAGGGACAGTTTGTGGGTCAGTTAATAAAATGAGGGGTAATTATTTACTCAGGGGTACAGCATGGGGCAGATACTTTTATTCAGGAATGTTATTCAGGAACTGCTATCTATAAGGGCAATGTGTCTGGATGTGCTGCAGAAAATAAGAGAAGATGGAAGTCTGCAGGGAAGAGCTCTGGCTGTGAAGTCATCATGGAGTCTGGACAAAATAAAAAAAAGAGAGAAAACCAATCCAATCAGAGACCACACTAATTCTATCAGGTAGCTGGAGGTAAATCGTTTTGGGGAGAACAACTTGTAGGCACGTAACTAAGGGGGGGTGGGCAAACTGACTCTTGCCTAGGGTGCCAGAAAATTTAGATACACCTCTGTGTAAGATCACACCTAGAATATGGCATACAAATTTGGGCTCCATTGGAAAGTTAGTCACTTCAAATGAAGGCAACTGGACTATTACATGAGATAGAAGGCCTCTCATAAAAGGTCTGAAAAGTTGGGCTTGTTTAGAGTAAAAAAGCATGCCTCAGGTGATATAATTTATATGTATAAATGCATGTGTGGTCAGTACAAAGGACTGGCAAATGATTTATTTCAAGGACCTTAATAAAGATCAGGGGACATTCATTACATGTGGAGGAAAGGAAGATAAATAGGAAAGGTTCTTTGCAGTTAGAGCAGTCAGATTGTGGAATGCTCTACCACAAAATGCAGCAATGTCTGCTACTATAACCACATTTAAATATGGGTTATATGTTTTTCTAACAACAAATTGCATTGTGGATTTTAACCCCTTAACGACCGCCGATACGCCTTTTAATGGTGGTCATTAAGGGTACTTAAACCACAGTGATGTAAATTCACGGCGCTTTGGAAAAAGTGTATAGCACCCCCCAGAGTTGGATTTTCTCCGGGGGCTCGGCTGCTGGGGGTAGCCGAGACCCCAGAGAACATGATTCGGGTCAGTTTTTACCGACCCCGCTTTTGTGATCGCCATTATTAACCATATAACGGCGACCGAAAAAAAAAAACTTGATGGACTTTTGTATTGATATGTTTAAAGTGAATCACAAATTGTTCAAATTCATTGGGAGCAGGAAATTCCTAAAAATTTGTCCAAATTGAATTTGTATTGAATTGATTCACTCATCTCTAGACCCAGACCATTGTCAGAGTATTGTTGGATTTGTTTTATTTAACATGCAGAGATATTGTCAGTTTTTTGCTATGATCACCGAGTGACACCACCAAGCACAGCCATATTTGTGATCGCTTAAATTAGCTCATTGGAAAACTGTCACTTGCTATTGAATATGTGTAAAAATGATAGTCTATTATTCATTTCTAAAACTGGGGTCTCATTATATACATCTATGCTTGTTCCTGTGTAACTTTTTTAAGTCATTTTTAGTAACGTATTATTATACATACCGCGCTGAAATCTCATCTCCCGAGATTTCAGTGCCGAGATGTCCGTCTGCGCATGCGCGGCGGCCATTTTCCAGGAAGAAAGCAGGCATGGAGCGACAGAGACCCCCCCACGCTGAACGGGACAGAGCGCGGCGGCGGCGGTGGGGCGGAAGAAACCACCGGGGGACAGGAGCGCGGCGGTGGCGGACAGCGCAGCGGCAGCATCAGGGCACAGAGTGCCGCGGCAAGTACCCTCAGAACGGGACAGAGCGCGGCGATGGCGGCAAACACCGGGGGGACAGAGCGCGGTGGTGGCGGTAAGAACCGGGGGAGAGCGCGGCGGTGGTGGCAAGCAGGCACCGGGGGACAGCGTGGCGGTGGTGGCAAGCACTGGGGGACAGAGTGCGGCGGTGGTGGCAAGCAGGCACCGGGGGACAGAGCGTGGCGGTGGTGGCAAGCATCAGGGGACAGAGGGCGGCGGCAGTAACAGACACCGGCAGCGGCACGCTGCACATCAAAACACCCCCTCATCCCAGCAGCAATGTTCCACTCCGGCCTCCTCCATCACCACCCCTGGAAAGCAATAAGACGCATGGATTATAAGATGCACCACCATTTTATTAAAAATAAAGTTTTTTTCCTATTTTTCTCCTCAAAATTTGGGGTGCGTCTTATAATCCGGAGCGTCTTATAAAGCGAAAAATACGGTAGATTTGTCAGACTTGTCCTAACAACTGGAGATTTTAATCTTTAAATATAATCTGTCACCAAGTTTTTTCCACCTAATTTGAGAGCAGCATAATATAGAGACAGCGACCCTGATTCCAGCGATGTGTCCACTTACTGGGCTGCTTGCTGTAGTTTTGATAAAATCCTGTTTTATCAGCAGGAGATCATCACTAGAGTTCTAGTAAACTTGCAGCCATGTAGTCCTCCATATTTATATATCTCCGTCACCACCACTAATTTGCAGCTTCCTGCCTGTGCACAGTGTACACAGAAAGTTGTCAATCAGTGGTGTGGGCGTGATTATACAGAAATCAGCATTCAGAGAACTGCTAGATCTACGGCAGTTTAAATTGTGATTTTATGAAAGCTAAAGCAAGCTGCCCAATAAGTGATACATAGCTGGAATCTGTGTCTATAAAGATGAGATAGCACCTATTTGGTGACAGGTTCCCTTTACATGCCTTTATTGTATGAACATTTATACAAACCATAACTGTAATGCACATTTTATGTGCAAATGTGTTCATTTTAATTGATATAACATTTGATTTCAGATTCTAAATCCAAATTCACCTCTTTTACAGCTCTATATACAATAAGCTTGCTATACGGAACATTTCCCGGCTTCATGTATATCACAGAAGAGTAGACGTTTGAATGCATGCAATGTGATTCCTCCATCAGAGCTATTCAACCTTTGAAATGAATGCAAATATGTCTTCAAAGAAGGACACCGAATAGGAATAACAGCGCTTACTCAGGAAAGAAAAGAATGTTGGCGAATATAAAGAAAAGAACTCTCGCCTGGAGTTCTTTGACTGGAGAAATGCTAAGAGAGTAAATAGATACCGTAATTAACATGACCTCTCATGGTTATCTTTTAAACAATTATTACACGGAAAGTTCATATACTGTATTTGTGATGTCTGATTTGTTTTGATTTTTTTTCTTGTGCAAGAGTAACTTTAAATTAAAAAAAAAAGTTTTTTGCTTTTGGCATAAAATAAACAATTTAGATAATGGATTCATAGCATCGTATGCATTATATATAGCACCTGCCAGGATCACTTTACACTGTTTCTTTCTGACGCGGCCATAAGCGCTATTAATATGACTTCCCTTCACTGAATGGTAATGATTTCTAATGAGAGAGACCCTCTCACCTCTCAGCATACTGTATGTTGCAATAATAAGTTTACATTTCTCACCCTCATTATACAGTTTTTGAAATGCTAACATCATAGGAATAAATAATCATTTTCATAGTAGAATTGCAATTGGCACAGAAAAGATGGTTTATTAAGACTCAAGTAAACAACTTTTGCTGATAAGTGGAAAGGGTCAGGAAAAAAATATGCACCATTATGAAAATTTAATTTAAAGACTACCGAGTAGAGTTGAGCGACTTTTGGTTTTTTAGGGTCGCGTTTCGTTTCGTGAAACCCGACTTTTCCAAAAGTCGGGTCGAGCAAGATCGTCCGATTATAGGGAAAAGTCGGGGTCGTCCCGAAACACGAAACCCAATGTAAGTCAATGGGGAATAAAAGTCGGCAGTGAGAGGAGGACAGGAAACACACCTACAGTGCCCATTTGAATGCCAAAAGCATCAATTCTTCTTACTTAAGCTTGTCAACCTTGATTAACTTCATAATACAAGTTACGCACTGAAAAATGGGGGTTATTTGGCTACAGACTACGGGGGGGGAGGGCTGGCTCCAGGTTTTCATGTGCCCTGGGCGAAAGAGCGCCCCTTTAACATATACCACAACTCATCATGCTCCGATACGGCAGAGAAATAGCGGTATAGTATAATGAAAAATACCTCACTTTTTACATCTCATGACGAGGCCCATCTATTTCTCCATACAGAATCATTGGTCCCATATAATGTTTGAAACAGTATATGATGAGCTCCACATAATGCTACAGTATATGTTGGTCCCCATGGATGAAGCTCTACTGTCTTATGGGCCCAAATAATGCTCCAAACATAATGGGCCCCATTTCTAATGCTCTAGTGTATAATGGGCCCTGTAAATGCTGCTCCAGTGTCTGATGTCCACCTTTGGAATGTTCCAGTGTATGGTGGGCCCCATCTATCATTCTCAGACGGTGTTAGGCCCAGTATGGATTGCACGTGATTGCACAAAGGTGAGAAAGGGTACCGTATCCCCAGATAACATGTATGGATAGCGTACACATTCAAAATATATGTCTCAGGAGGCAGGCTCAGACGGTGTTAGGCCCAGTATGGATTGCACGTGATTGCACAAAGGTTAGAAAGGGTACCGTATCCCCAGATAACATGTATGGATAGCGTACACATTCAAAATATATGTCTATACATCAGGAGGCAGGAAGACGGTGTTAGGCCCAGTATGGATTGCACGTGATTGCACAAAGGTTAGAAAGGGTACCGTATCCCCAGATAACATGTATGGATAGCATACACATTCAAAATATATGTCTCAGGAGGCAGGCTCAGACGGTGTTAGGCCCAGTATGGATTGCACGTGATTGCACAAAGGTTAGAAAGGGTACCGTATCCCCAGATAACATGTATGGATAGCGTACACATTCAAAATATATGTCTCAGGAGGCAGGCTCAGACGGTGTTAGGCCCAGTATGGATTGCACGTGATTGCACAAAGGTTAGAAAGGGTACCGTATCCCCAGATAACATGTATGGATAGCGTACACATTCAAAATATATGTCTCAGGAGGCAGGCTCAGACAGTGTTAGGCCCAGTATGGATTGCACGTGATTGCACAAAGGTTAGAAAGGGTCCCTTTTCCCTGGATAACATGTATGGATAGCGTACACATTCAAAATATATGTCTATACATCAGGAGGCAGGCTCAGACGGTGTCAGGCACAGTATGGATTTGACGGCCCAGATTACACAGCGGAGGAGCAGGGAGAGGTAAAGATTGCAAATGCTGGGGCCCTGCCCAAGCAAGGGGGGCCCACTCGTGGGCGTCGGTACTGGCACTGGGCCCCTCATAGTACAGCGGTGTGTCTGACGGCGGGTGTGCACCACCACCATCAGAGACACTTGATTGCACTATGAGGGACCCTGTGCCAGTGCCCGCGCCCAAGAGTCGGCCTACCCACCTCTCCAGGGCAACGGCACTCGCACGGTGTCGTGCGCTAGGTGGTGACCCCGGCCATTGGGGGGGAGGCAGCACAGTTAGGGAGTTTTAGAAAGTGGCATATGTTGATGTTGGACATTCAGCTGATGCAAAAGGCGAAATAGGTGAAGTACCAGGAAGAGGTGGACCAAAGCAAGCCATTTTTCTGTCACCCTATGTGTCATCAGGGGAAGGTGGGACAAAATCCTTGGAAACCCATGCGTGGTTCATTTTAATGAAGGTTAGATCATCCACATTTTGGGTTGACAGACGGGTCCTTTTTTCTGTCAGGATTGATCCAGCTGCACTGAAGACTCTTTCCGATAGCACACTTGCAGCTGGGCAAGCGAGCTCCTGTAAGGCATATTGGGCCAATTCAGGCCAGGTGTCCAGTTTAGCGGCCCAATAGTCAAAGGGGAATGACCTGTGTGGGAGAACATCGATATGGGAGGAAAAGTAGTTTGTAACCATAGTTGACAACTGCTGTCTCCTGTCACTTTCCATCGATGCAGTATTACCAGTTGTGTGAGCGGTATTTGAAAAATCAGTCCACAACATTGTCATGAAACCCCTGTCTCCAACGCCACTTCTGCTGTGTGCACCACGAACACCTCTGCCAAGCTGCCCCCGGCCCGTACGGCTCGTGTGAGAACCATCACCGCTGCTGTGTGCTGGGAATGCCTCAAGCAACCGATTTACCAGAGTTGCTTGTTTATTAGCCAATATTAGGTCAAGGTTCTCCTGTGGCATGATGTTTTGTAATTTGCCTTTATAGCGTAGATCCAGGATGCTGGCCAACCAGTAGTCGTCATCGTTCATCATTTTGGCAATGCGGGGGTCCCTTTTTAGGATCCGCAAGGCATAATCTGACATGTGGGCCAATGTTCCCGGTGTCAATGATGCACTGCGAGTGCTGGGTGGAGGAGCACTTTCTGGCAAATCCACATCCCTCCAGTCACGCACAAACCCTGTACCAGACCTTGCCACGCCAACATTTTCACTTGCCCCACGAGATGCATCCTCCTCCCCCTAAGTAATCATCCCCATCATCATCCTCCTCCTCCTCTTCTTCCTCCACCTCGTCCAGGAGAGGTCCCTGAGCAGACAATGGCTGAATGTCATCAAGGATTCCCTCCTCCTCTTCCTCCTCATCAACATTGGCTGCAGACGCCTGCTCCTTAAGGTGCGTCAAAGTTTGCATGAGCAGACGCATAAGTGGGATGCTCATGCTTAGGATGGCGTCGTCTGCGCTTACCAGCCGTGTGCATTCCTCAAAACACTGAAGGACTTTACAAAGGTCTTTCAGCTTCGACCACTGCACACCTGTCAACTCCATGTCTGCTCTCAAAGTGCCTGGCTGTGTATCCTCCCACAAATGCATTATGGCCTGCCTCTGCTCGCACAGCCGCTCCACCATGTGCAGGGTGGAGTTCCACCTTGTTGCAATGTCGATAATGAGGCGGTGGTTGGGAAGGTGGAGCAATCGCTGCAGCTTCTGCATACGAACGGAGTGTACAGGCGACCGGCGGATGTGTGCGCACAGTCTTCGCACCTTCTGGAGCAGGGCTGTTAACTCCGGATAATTTTTGAGGAAGCACTGCACCACCAGGTTCAAGGTGTGAGCCAAGCAAGGTATGTGGCTGAGTTTTGAAAGGGCTATGGCTGCCACAAAATTACGGCCGTTATCACTAACTACCTTGCCTGCCTCAAGATGTACACTGCCCAGCCATGACTCAGTTTGTCGCTTCAAGTACTCGGCCAGCACCTCGGCGGTGTGTCTGTCGCCCAAACACATCATCTGCAACACAGCCTGCTGACGCTTTCCACTAGCTGCTCGATAGGGGGACACATCGTGTGCAACAGTGGCAGCTGCAGATGGAGTGCTCGTACGACTGCGCTCTGTGGACGAGCTTTCGCTTCTGGAGGAGGAGGAGGAGGAGGAGGGTCGAACGCCTACAGCCAACTGTTTCCTATACCGTGGGCTAGGCAGCACTGTCCCACCACCGCTGTCCCCTGTGGACCCTGCATCCACCACATTAACCCAGTGCGCAGTGATGGACACGTAACGGCCCTGGCCATGCCGACTGGACCATGCATCAGTTGTGAGGTGCACTTTTCCGCTCACTGACTGCTTGAGTGCATGGACAATGCGGTCTTTCACATGATGGTGGAGGGCTGGGATGGCTTTGCGAGAGAAGAAGTGGCAACTGGGTAGGTCATAGCGTGGTACTGCATAGGCCATGAGTTCGCGGAAAGCTGTGCTTTCCACCAACCGAAAGGGCATCATCTCAAACGAGATTAGTTTGGCAATGTGGGCGTTCAAACCCAGTGTACGCGGATGAGAGACTGAGTACTTTCTTGACCTACTCATAGTGTCTGGGAGGGTGAGCTGGACTTGAGAGCTGCATATGGTGGAAGTAGCGGTGGACAGGGCGGACTGAGAGAGGGTTGATGATGGTGATGGAGTTGGTGTTCTTTCTGATGGCCTAGAATCAGTCTTTCGTTGATATAACAGTGGGATTCCCTGACTGCTGTGGCCTTGCAACGACACCTCAACATTTGCTGCTGTGCTAACCGGTGGGCTTACAGTGGGGGAAACAATGTAGCGTTGCTGACTACCTTCGTTGTGATCAGTTGCACATGTGGCACTTGAGGTTTGGTGTTGTGTCCACACTTGCAAGTGCATGCTGGTTAAATGTCTAAGCATGCAACTGGTATTCAAATTTTTCAGATTTTTCCCTCGGCTAAAGGTCTTTGCGCACTTCTTACAGATAACCTTGGCCTGATCATGAGGATTTTGGTCAAAAAAGTGCCACACTGCACTCTTCCTACTTTGGCAGACATTTTGCGGCCTAGCACGCTGTGATCTTTTGACCCTCTGGACAAGCTGTCCAGCAACTCTTTTGATGTTTGGAACCTGTCTTTGTAGTGCTACGGGCCTGCCAGATAACAGCTGTTGCGATGTCGATGTCTGCTGTGGATGCTCCTCATCTGAGCTATTGGAAGCAGCACCCTCTTCCCCCAATGGATGCCAATCTGGGTCAACAACTGGGTCATCCATCACCTCCTCTTCTATGTCATGTGCACCTTCCTCTGTGTCACCGTGTATGGTGGTATAGTGTGCGGGAAGGGGCACCTGAGTCTCATCAGGGTCAGAATCTGGCTCTGTACACTGCGAGGACAATGTAGTGCTCTGAGTGAATGTACCAGCAGAATCATCCATCAGCGGTTGTGCATCAGTGCACTCCATGTCAGATTCATCTTGGCCTGGGTAATTCACCATTTCACTTGATAATCCAGGCATGGTATGTGAAAACAGCTCCATGGAGTAATCAGTAGTATGGCCTGCATTATCCTTCAATCTTGGTTGGGGTGAAGGACACAAGGAAAGGTGTGGTTCATGAACATGAGCCTCCAATGACGACTCAGTGCTTTTACTTTTTACAACTGAAGAAGAGGAGGCGATAGAGCTGGAGGCTGAGTCAGCAATGTAAGACAAAACTTTTTCCTGATGCTCTGGCTTTAAAAGCGGTTTGCCAACTCCTAGAAAACTAAGCGTTCGAGGCCTTATGTAGCCAGACGATGACGCAGGGTCAGCACCTCCTGCATTCGGTCCTATTTTGCTCTTGCCACTACCATCAGATCCACCACCAACACCATCATTACCAGCTGCCAACCCCCGCCCAATTCCACGGCCTCTTCCACCAGCCTTCCTCATTTTTGGTAGAAATGTAGACAAAATCCAACAAACTATATAGTAATGTAAAACAAGGTACAAGGTGTCTATAGGACAGGGGAGATTTTGAATTTCTGCAGACACTTGTGGACACTGGACACTTTTGGATTGTGTGAGGCCCACTGATATCTGAGCGCTATGTGACAGGCTCGATGGCACAGCTGTGACCAAAGTGACTAGAGGATAAGGGAAATTTTGAATCTCTGCACACACTTTTGGACACTGGACACTTTTGGATTGTGTGAGGCCCACTGATATCTGAGAGCTATGTCACAGGCTCGATGGCACAGCTGTGACCAAAGTGACTAGAGGATAAGGGAGATTTTGAATCTCTGCACACACTTTTGGATACTGGACACTTTTGGATTGTGTGAGGCCCACTGATATCTGAGCGCTATGTGACAGGCTCGATGGCACAGCTGTGACCAAAGTGACTAGAGGATAAGGGAGATTTTGAATCTCTGCACACACTTTTGGACACTGGACACTTTTGGATTGTGTGAGGCCCACTGATATCTGAGTGCTATGTCACAGGCTCGATGGCACAGCTGTGACCAAAGTGACTAGAGGATAAGGGAGATTTTGAATGTCTGCACACACTTTTGGACACTGGACACTTTTGGATTGTGTGAGGCCCACTGATATCTGAGCGCTATGTGACAGGCTCGATGGCACAGCTGTGACCAAAGTGACTAGAGGATAAGGGAGATTTTGAATGTCTGCACACACTTTTGGACACTGGACACTTTTGGATTGTGTGAGGCCCACTGATATCTGAGCGCTATGTGACAGGCTCGATGGCACAGCTGTGACCAAAGTGACTAGAGGATAAGGGAGATTTTGAATCTCTGCACACACTTTTGGACACTGGACACTTCTGGATTGTGTGAGGCCCACTGATATCTGAGCACTATGTGACAGACTCGATGGCACAGCTGTGACCAAAGTGACTAGAGGATAAGGGAGATTTTGAATCTCTGCACACACTTTTGGACACTGGACACTTTTGGATTGTGTGAGGCCCACTGATATCTGAGCGCTATGTGACAGGCTCGATGGCACAGCTGTGACCAAAGTGACTAGAGGATAAGGGAGATTTTGAATCTCTGCACACACTTTTGGACACTGGACACTTTTGGATTGTGTGAGGCCCACTGATATCTGAGCGCTATGTGACAGGCTCGATGGCACAGCTGTGACCAAAGTGACTAGAGGATAAGGGAGATTTTGAATCTCTGCACACACTTTTGGACACTGGACACTTTTGGATTGTGTGAGGCCCACTGATATCTGAGCGCTATGTGACAGGCTCGATGGCACAGCTGTGACCAAAGTGACTAGAGGATAAGGGAGATTTTGAATCTCTGCACACACTTTTGGACACTGGATGGACACTTTTGGATTGTGTGAGGCCCACTGATATCTGAGCGCTATGTGACAGGCTCGATGGCACAGCTGTGACCAAAGTGACTAGAGGATAAGTGTGATTTTGAATCTCTGCACACACTTTTGGACACTGGACACTTTTGGATTGTGTGAGGCCCAATGAATATCTGAGCGCTATGTGAGAGGCTCGATGGCACAGCTGTGGATAAGGGAGATTGGATTGCTTTTAAAAAAGCAGTTTGCGGAGCAGTGGGTAAACAGCAATGCAGGAATGTCAGGAAGCCTTAGAAGGCAGCCCAACAACCAACACCACTGATACACCACTATATAGCCTCCCCTTGCACTGCACACACAGTGACTGGTGTGTTGTGCAGGCCAAATCGCTAGCAGCAGAAGCAGTTTTTTTGTCTTCTTCCCTGCCTAACGCTCTCCCAACAGAATCAGCAGCAACCTCTCCCTATACTAAGATCGGCAGAAGTAAGATGGCGGTCGGCGTGCATGCCCTTTTATACCCCCTGTGACGCCCACCAAAGCAAGCCAATCACTTGCATGCCCTTCTGAAAGATGGTGGTGACCCGTGCCTATGTCATCACGTTGCCCACAGTGTCCGTGGATCCTGATTGGCTGAAAAAGAGCGCAAAACAAACTTTTGAAACGCGACTTTGGCGCGTAAGTCGCCGACCTCGTGGCCGACCTCATCCTAGGGTCGGGTTTCGTTTCATGAAACCCGACTTTGCAAAAAGTCGGCGACTTTTGAATTTTTTCGACCCGTTTCGCTCAATTCTACTACCGAGGCTTTAACCATCACATATTTGCTCCCAGGCCACCAGAATTTCTTAATGAAGTCTAAAGACTGGCAAAACTAAGAAGGAAATGGCAGCTTTCTGTAATGCGTGTCTTGGAATGCTAATATTTATTTAAAGGTGACAATAAGGTAATTTATTGTAATAACAGCTAATCTCACAAGAAAACTATTATAGTGTAGGACTCTGCAGTATAATCATTTGTCTAAATCATTGTTAGCATTTTTTGCTTATATCTTGCCAGAGGGACCGCCTACAGTGTGTGGCGCGGGCTGCACTAACAAAGCAGCATCCTTCTCCTGCTGCTAGACTACCATATTCATCAGAAAATAACATTAGGCCAGGGTCACACTAGAGAGGAATACGGACGAGTGAGAGGCGATAAACGCACGCATTACACACGGACAAATGATTCTCTATGGGTTTGCTCCCAACAGCCGTATATTTCTCGTCCGTATTCTACGGTCCGTGCCAATCGCAGCATGCTGCGATTGTCAGCGTACTACGCCCGTAATACGCCAATGCAAGTCTATGGGTGCGCAAAAAATATGGATTACACACTGACCACACATGTGACTTGCGAGAAATACACAGGTCTTTTGGCTGGTGACAGGAAATGGGCCAATCCATCATCAGGAAGCCTAGACATGCAAATGAGCTCAAAAAGCGCTCCAGACATCCAGGAAGTCAGCCTCCACGGAGTACAGCAGCGTCATGGTGCCATATTTCCTTAATGTGGAGATGCTTATAGTATTAGTGCAGGAGCGGCCAGAACTTTGGGACCAAAGGGATGCCAATTATGCCAACCGCGCAAGAAAGGAGGCGTCATGGAGGTGCATATGTCACCAGATGTTCCATGACTTTGGTGATCGGCCACGTGAGGAGCAGCAGAAACTGAGTAAGTACAAGTCCCAAAAATTATTTCAATTACCTCACAAACAAAAATGATTACAGATTCTGCCTCCCTCCCCTTCCTGTCCTTCTCCTTTTTGCCTCATGAGGCGGGTAGATTTTGATGTGACACATAGTTTTGCACTGCCATAATTTTGCCCAGGCCACAAGCTCCTCTTCCTCTTAGCCAACCAAGTTATTAAGTGTAGTTACTTGATACATAAACTATTCTGACCCTGTGTATCTGGCCTGGATGGGCCAATTAGATATGCCAGCCTGGCTAGAAAGCACACCCCAGAAGGCCACATGCCTAGACTACTGGTAGCAAATGTGACCGATCAAATATGTGAAATTGATAATATTTCCTGTCACATTGCAATGGAAGATGTGATGAAACGCTGGCGAAGCATCCGGGACCAATACCGCCGGGAACGTCAGCAGCGGTCCAGGAGTGGGGATGCGGGCTACGTGAAGCGCAAATATGTGTATTATGACCGCCTCTCCTTCCTCGCCCCAATTCTGGATCTGAGACCGTAAGTACATACCTCACACCACATTACACCGATACTTTACAGGGCCAAAAATATTGATGTATTTTTGCCTCTTTTCTATTTCATAACAGAACTCAATCCAACCTTACTGATCGAGGAACGGGCTCAGAGACAGAGCCCATAATTGATCCTGTAGGGGATGAGGTGGCTGGCCCATCTTCTCCCCCTACAAGAAGCATGGGTGAAGATGAGTCATCCCAGGAGAACCCATTGGCTGCCCAACAAACCACATCACCAGGACCGTCTGCTGCTGCCCCATCACCCATCCTGGAGGAGCAGGGCAACTTGAGCAGCAGCCCAACTGCCCAGATCCGGGGCTCTGCACAGGCTGCTGTTACATCCCGGCGAGGCCGAAGAAGGCGCCAGGTCACTGCTCAAGAGAGCAGGACCAATGTGGACACAGGGGTCCTAAATTATTTATCTCGAGTCACTACAGATGATGGGGAGGAGGCCTACTCACGTAGCCTGGCCCTTTATCTCCGTGCCCTTTCCCGTGAGGTCAGGCTCCGTATTAGGGGATGTTTTCAGATCCTGCTTGATGCAAGCACCCCCCCCAATACCCCATATGAGCTTTTCGAATATCTGGAGAGGTGGCAGCTTTCCCCCAGAAATCTAATGCGCATGAGACCACCCACACAGATGCTTGCTCAAGCAGGGTCTGAACATCCTCTAATACGTGGGCCTACACCTCACCCCCTTCCTCCCCCTACCCAATCTTCCCAACAGCAGCAACAGATTTCTGGCTCTAGCTAACCCCACCAATATGGCCACTTTTTCCCACCCAGTGTTGGAGGCTGGTCCCAACCTGGTTGGGGACGACATGGCTATATTGGTGGGTATGAGACACGGGCCTACCCGCCACAACAAGATGCCCCTCAGCAGTATTACTATGGCCACTACCCCCAACAAGCACAGGAGGAAGGTCAGTACCAACAGCATGGGCAACAGTATGCACCCACACAGGGCGATGTTGCTCAAAGTAGTCAGCAGCAACCACAGGTTGCTCCTCCAACATTCCACAATTTATAAGTGGCTAAAAACATGGAAATTGTAAACCCATACTGTACATGAGTGTTCTTAAGCGGTCTGATGGGAGGAGATGTCCAGTGTGTTTGAACTGGTGCTCAAAATCCCAATCCAAAGTAAAAAAGAGGTTTTCTCCATCATCAAAATGAGCTAAAACAGATAATACTTGTCACAGCGCAGGGTCTTACGCGTCTTCCTGCGCGTGCTGTCCGGCGCGCTCCTGCCTCTCGGCGCGTCCCCGTGCCCGGCCTCCGGCTCCCTCGGCGCCGGGCTCCTGCCCACGGCGCTCAGCCTCCTGGGAAAGCTGACGCGCTAGGCCCCACCCCCAATATGGCAGCACCCACCGCTACATATGGCCGGTGTCAGCTCTGGTAAGACGCCTGATTATCTCATGCGGTGACGCTGTCCGCAGCTTCGCCCTCTATGTCCTCAGGCCCCTCTTGTTCTCTGTCTTTGCTGCTTTTAGTACCGTGGTTCTTCCTGCCTAACCTCGGTCTGCCTTTCCTGTGCTCTGCCCTCCCTGTCTCCCTGGTGCCTTCCCTCCTCTGTCCTGCTTCCTACTTCCCTCTCCACGTCTCAGTTATTTGCCGTACAGCCTGTATTCATTTGTTTGCTTCTTCACATCTACAGCCTCCGTTCTTGTGCGCCCCTGGGCCCCTGGTTCCGCACTCACTGGGTTACTGCCTCACCCTGTACGCTGCCTCCTGCTCTCTTACCTCAGTCGTCCCTTTGGTTCCGGCTGTCGCGGCTCTATCCCCGGGAGGTCTGTCCCTAACACTCCCTGTATAGGGGGTGGTCCTCACCTGGGCACTCGCCTCTGGGGGCTCTGGAGCCGTGACCCAGAGGGTCCACTTCCAGGTACACCTTTTCTTTTCCCGCCACACCGTAACAATACTAACATTTCTTATGACAGTTTTCAAATCATATGATTAAGACACCATGACAGGCAAGGCTACCTTATGCGTTTCTGAGACATATTACATGTCTGTAAAAAATACAGTATTTCACGGCGCTATACTGGCAAAGTCAAAGGATCAAAATAGAGTACTCACTTGATAATGCATAGAAAAGGCGTGCTGTCCATATTCACTTAGTCAAATTTAGGCCAGCTAACTATATTCCAAAATCAAGGCAAACAGCCTCAAGACCATCATGCTCTCTCTATGTGTTATCAAGCCAGTCTTCTAATTTGATCCTTTGACTTTCCCAGTATAGTGCGGTGAAATATTGTGTTTATTACAGACATGTAATATGTGTCAGAAACGCGTAAGGTAGCCTTGCCTGTCATGGTGGCTTATTAATATGATTTGTAAACCTTCAGAATACATGTTAGTATTATCTTTTGTAGCTCATTTTGATGATGGATAACTCCTCTTTTTTACTTTGGATTACAAATGTGTAAAGTTGCAATATTGTTATTGCACTATGTATGTTGTAGGATATGTTTGTAATTTTGTTTTAACAACAATGTTGAAATATGCCAAAAGGCCAATTTGGGCCATTGCCCAAGTTTTTCATAGGGCAAGAATATATTTGCCTTACAAACTAAAAAAAAAACAAAAAAAAAGGCAAAAGTAAAAATTTGGCAACTACACTTTACGTCTCTGTCTTAATTGTCCAAACCCCTATCAAAATATGCTTACCAAATCAATTCAACAGTCATAGATTCAGAAGGGGTAGAAATATATATATTTTGACACACATCAAACCAACATTGCCAACATAGATCCAGCATGCTCTTGCCAAGAAGGTTCCCCCTGAGGTGCCATAAAGTAATTAGTGAAAATATCACGCACTCTGAGGCCAGAGATCGGTCTACGTTGATGGTTGATAGGTGGTCTCACCCTGCGCACATTGTCCGGCCTACGCACAACACCAGCAGAGGAGGAACAATCATGTATCCTGGTGAAGCTGTGAAGAACCACACAGGCTTTCACTACTTCATTAACATTTTGTTCACTCAGCTGAATGGCAGACTGGAGTACCCGCCATTTGGCACAAAGAATGCCAAAGGAACACTCCACCAGTCGCCGAGCACGTGATAGGCGCAAGTTAAATATCCTTCGCCTGTGGTGAAGGTTGCGCCGGGGATATGGCCTCATGACATTGCGTGTTAACTGAAAGGCCTCATCTGCCACAAGGATATAAGGGACACATTCTTGAGTGGAGCCTGGTAGCTGGCGTGGTGGTGGTAGATCCAACTGGTTGGTGCGTAGCCGCCGAGCCATAATGGAAGTATTGAAGATTCTTGAGTCTCCCGTCCTTCCATAGGCCCCAATGTCAACAATTATAAACTTGTATTGAGGGTCAGCCACAGCCAACAATACAACAGAAAAGTATTGTTTATAATTGAAGAATTGTGAGCCAGAGTTCGGCGGCTTACGCACCCGGATATGTTTGCCATCAAGGGCCCCAATACAATTTGGAAACTGGCATTCTTCCTCAAAGTCCCTTGATATCCTCAACCAGTCTTCCATCCTGGCCTCGGGCATGACGACTTGATATAGTCTTGTCCATATTTCACTACATGTTGACCTGACTATGCCAGATATGGTTGATCTTCCAATCAGAAACTCATGGTGGAGGGCAGCATAAGACAGGCCAGTGGCCAGGAAGCTGAAGAACAACAGAAAAGGATGATTGTCAAATGCACACATTTACAAAACAAACAGGCCCATACATACCAAACTTGGTAAGATTTCAGAGCAAATAACACACACATTTTGCTTTGCACAATGAGTAAGTGATATTCAGTACATATTCCACATAACATTCGGGTCAGTAAGTTGAAACATATGTGGACTAAGATGAGGGCCTAAAACTTAATCCAAGAAGGCAAAAATTCAAACTTTGCCCAACACATCATGAACATAGAGAATATGGTTGTGTAGTACATACCGTATTGTGAGTAGAAGTCGCTCCTCTGCAGATATAGTTTTGCGCATCCTTGTATCCTGAAAGGTTATCCCAGGGCGCACTGTCTCCAAGAGTCAATCAAATGTTGCAAGGCTCATGTGACAGTATTGGTAGAATTTGACAGGATGCTCCCACAGAGAAGAATAGAGGCGGTGAAAATTAACACTTGTGAGTCGTTGCCTCAAAAGTGGATGTACCCACATGCGTCTCCTCCTCCGCGGATCCACTATCACTGGGTATGGTTGGCCAAAGCAGCGTGACAAAAGCCAGTTGAAGAGAACCTGCTCAGTTGTGTTGATAGACTGTTTGCCATGTTGCACATACAACACCAACACACCTAGTGAAGGCAAGGTGACAAATGGACAGAATGGAGACTGCCACCTGTTCCTGAGTCAATATATAGAGTGCAGGCTAATGATTTAAATAGTTAGCAGGCCTCAAAACCGTTAAATGTCCATTTTGCAAGGCTGCGAGAAAATCTCGCCATACGGATTCAATACGGATGCCTCACGGATTATTTACGGATGCTTACATGCGCAAAATACGCGACCGCACCTTGCTTACGGATTACATACGGAGCACTATTTAGGGGTCATTCATCCGTATTACGCCTGTAAACTACGGACCGTATTTTGCGTCGGTTAATGTGACCCCGACCTTATGGTTAAATCAGGGTTTCTCGGTGCATTTAAAAAATAAAATAGGCAATTTTTGTTTTTCACACCGTGTCCTTTATTAAAAAAAATGGTAATTTTGTAATTTTCACACTTGCCACAGGGGCTTTTTCAGATGCATACTTCCTGTTCTTTCTGGAACAGTTTTTAGCAAGGTTCCATATTATCAGAGGCAGATAGATGCCGGGAGCGTGGTGAGAGGAGGGACAGAGTCCGGGGGTCGTCGGAAGGTGAGTATATAACTATTTTTTATTTTAACAGAGACTCTAAACTACCCGATACGATAGAATCAGGCCGCCAGCTAGTGTATTATAATCCTGTTACACCCGGAGCTGCTGTCACTGTTCTGCTGTTACCTAATGTATTGTACTCCAGTTACACCCAGAGCTGCTGTCACTGTTCTGCTGTTATCTAATGTATTGTACTCCAGTTACTCCCAGAGCTGCTGTCACTGTTCTGCTGTTCTCTAATGTATTGTACTCCAGTTCCTCCCAGAGCTGCAGTCACTGTTCTGCTTTTACCTAATGTATTGTAGTCCAGTTACACCCAGAGCTGCAGTCACCGTTCTGCACTTACCTAGTGTATTATACGCAAGTTACACCCAGAGCTGCACTGTTCTGCTCTTACCTAATGTACTGTATGCAAGTTACACCCAGAGCTGCAGTCACCATTCTGCTCTTACCTAATGTCCTCCTGTTACATGCAGAGCTGCAGTCACTGTTCTGCTGTTACCTAATATAGTGTACTCCAGTTACACCCAGATCTGCGGTCACTGTTCTGCTGTTACCTAATGTATTGTACTCCAGTTACTCCCAGAGCTGCAGTCACTGTTCTGCTTTTACCTAATGTATTGTAGTCCATTTACACCCAGAGCTGCAGTCACTGTTCTGCTCTTACCTAATGTATTATACTCCTGTTACAGACAGAGCTGCAGTCACTGTTCAGATCTTACCAAATATATTCTACTCAAGTTACACCCAGAGCTGCAGTCACTGTTCTGCTCTTACCTAATGTACTCCTGTTACACCCAGAGCTGCATTCACTGTTCAGATCTTACCAAATATATTCTACTCAAGTTACACCCAGAGCTGCAGTCACTGTTCTGCTGTTACCTAATGTAGTGTACTCCAGTTACACCCAGATCTGCAGTCACTGTTCTGCTGTTACCTAATGTATTGTACTCCAGTTACACCCAGAGCTGCTGTCACTGTTCTGCTCTTACCTAATGTATTATACTCCTGTTACAGACAGAGCTACAGTCACTGTTCAGATCTTACCAAATATATTCTACTCAAGTTACACCCAGAGCTGCAGTCACTGATCTGCTCTTACCTAATGTACTCCTGTTACACCCAGAGCTGCAATCACTGTTCAGATCTTACCAAATATATTCTACTCAAGCTACATCCAGAGCTGCAGTCACTCTACTGCTGTTACCTAATGTACTCCAGTTACACCCAGAGCTGCAGTCACTGTTCTGCTGTTACCTAATGTAGTGTACTCCAGTTACACCCAGATCTGCAGTCACTGTTCTGCTGTTACCTAATGTATTGTACTCCAGTTACACCCAGAGCTGCTGTCACTGTTCTGCTGTTATCTAATGTATTGTACTCCAGTTACTCCCAGAGCTGCAGCCACTGTTCTGCTTTTACCTAATGTATTGTAGTCCAGTTACACCCAGAGCTGCAGTCACCGTTCTGCTCTTACCTAATGTATTATACTCCTGTTACAGCCAGATCTGCAGTCACTGTTCAGATCTTACCTAATGTATTGTACTCCAGTTACACCCAGAGCTGCAGTCACTTTTCTGCTGTTACTTAATGTATTGTACTCCAGTTACACCCAGAGCTGCAGTCACTTTTCTGCTGTTACCTAATGTATTGTACTCCAGAATATGTACAGGACTGTGCCTGTGTAATGAGCGACGCAGCAGTGATGCCTTTAACGGCTGTAATGTGCCTGTACAATAAGCAATGCAGCCATGTTGCTGCGACGACTAAGCAACTGTCGCTGATTGGTCGCGGCCTAACTGCCACGACCAATCAGCAAGGTAGGATTTCTATTACAGACAGACAGACAGAATTATACAATTACTAGATTATGGCCCGATGCTGTCGCATCGGGAGGATGCGATAGCATCACACCTCTTGCCATGTTAACCCTCAACACACACACTCCTCTCACCTTTCACCATCTCCACTCACTCTTTCACTCCACATACGACCCCTTCTCTCACTCCGTCTCTCATACTCACGCCGTCATCGCCGCTGCTCCACGATCCCCGACATCTTCCGCCGGCGCCATCCTGGATCCAGACGTTGTCCACGCCGGCGACATGTTCTTGCGGCGACGCCATATTGAGTATCGTGAAATCCCGTGATACTCAAGATGGCGTCGCCGGAAGAACATGTCGCCGGCGTGGACGACGTCGGGATCCAAAATGGCGTCGGCGAAATCTCGCGAGTTTTCGTCGACGCCATTTTGGATCCCGACGTCGTCCTCGCCGGCGACATGTTCTTGCGGCGATGCCATCTTGAGTATCGCGGGATTTCGCCGATCCAAAATAGCGTCGCCGCAAGAACATGTCGCCGGCGTGGAGGACGTCTGGATCCAGGATGGCGCCGGCGGAAGATGTCGGGGATCGTGGATCAGCGGCGATGATGGCGTGAGTGTGAGAGACGGAGTGAGAGAAAGGGTCGTATGTGGAGTGAAAGAGTGAGTGGACGTGAGTGGAGATTGTGAAAGGTGAGAGGAGTGTGTGTTGAGGGTTAACATGGAAAGAGGTGTGCGGTGACGTCACCGGTTACAACTGGACGGAAGTTGTTACAACCGGAAGCTGCTTAGGGCATTTTTATAGTAGATTAAGGCCCGATGCTATCGCATCGGGAGGATAGTGACACACCTCTTGCCATGTGAACCCTCAACACACACTCCTCCTGAACACACCACACCGCCTCAACACACACTCCTCTCACCTTTCACCATCTCCACTCACGTCCACTCACTCTTTCACTCCACATACGACCCTTTCTCTCACTCCGTCTCTCATACTCACACCGTCATCATCGCTGCTCCACGTTCCCTGACATCTTCTTCCACCGGCGCCATCCTTGATCCCGACGTTGTCCACGCCGGCGACATGTTCTTGCGGCTACGCCATCTTGAGTATTCTCAAATCCTGCGAGTGGACATTAGTGGAGATAGTGAAAGGTGAGAGGAGTGTGTGTTGAGGAGTGGTGTGTTGAGGGTTAACATGGCAAGAGGTGTGCTGTGACGTCACCAGTTACAACTGGACGGAAGTTGTTACAACCTGGAAGCTGCTTAGCGCATTTATTATAGTAGATTAAGGCCCGATGCTATCGCATCGGGAGGATAGTGACACATCTCTTGCCATGTGAACCCTCAACACACACTCCTCCTGAACACACCACACTGCCTCAACACACACTCCTCTCACCTTTCACCATCTCCACTCACTCTTTCACTCCACATACGACCCTTTCTCTCACTCCGTCTCTCATACTCACACCGTCATCATCGCTGCTCCACGATCCCCGACATCTTCTTCCACCGGCGCCATCCTAAATCCCGACGTTGTCCACGCCAGCGACATGTTCTTGCGGCCACGCCATCTTGAGTATTCTAAAATCCTGCGACTGGACGTTAGTGGAGATAGTGAAAGGTGACAGGAGTGTGTGTTGAGGAGGAGTGGTGTGTTGAGGGTTAACATGGCAAGAGGTGTGCTGTGACATCACCAGTTACAACTGGACGGAAGTTGTTACAACCCGGAAGCTGCTTAGCGCATTTATTATAGTAGATAGATGTATCACACCTATGTTTTTATGTGGATAAGATATTTACATAGTGAGCCTCAAGAAGGACAGTATTACTGATGTATGTAAAGTGCTATTGAAATAATAGTACTCTATTAATAAATAAAAAATTAATTATTATTACCTAAGTTATGTAGGTATGTGTTAGCTATGTAGTTGAAATCTACGTATGTTTGCCTAAATTTTTTTGTTTTTGCCTTTTTTTTTTAATCTATATATACCTATACCTATGTATATTTTTATGGATTTAAATATGTCTATGACATATATGTGAAAGAGATAATTAGTGTAAGATATATCTATCTGCTTAAAATATTTATATATATAACATATATCAAGCTATGTATAGAAGTCTTAGAAGTCTATTATCTATATCTATTTAGAATGTAACTATTATTTATATATCTATATATCTATCAATTCCAGGACCAACTTAAATAGTTTAAAGTAAGACATTTTTGTAAACGACATTTCTAGTGAAGATTTTTGGGCTATTAGGTAGCAATTGTCCTTGAAGTGGTGTATCCACCACTTTGACCCTAACGTTGCTGCGTTGCTTTACTCGGGAGAATGCAACATACAATTGACCATGGGCAAATACAGGTTCGGGCAAAAAAATTCCAACTCGATTGAGGGTCTGTCCTTGGGATTTGTTAATGGTCATAGCAAAAGCAGGTTTTAGAGGAAACTGTCGACGTTTTAATTTAAAAGGTAACCCAGTTTCTGAAGGACACAAATCGATGCGTGGAATAAACACAATGTCTCCTTCAGCTGAGCCAGTAATCACTTTAGCCTGTATGATGTTGCGGAGTAAGGCAATGACAATGAGGCGAGTGCCATTGCAGAGACCTTTCTTGGTGTTTAGGTTTCTTAATAGCATCACAATGGTGCCAATTTTAAGTTTTAAGAGATGTGATGGCATTCCTGATGGTGTCAGAGAGTTTAAAAATTCAACTGGGTAGTTTTCACATTCCTCTGCCTCATCAGCATCGACAGAATCATCACTTGTATATACAGTATAATCACCACTAATGCGATCCATTACTTTACAGTTCAGAAAATCGACGTCATCATTTTTCGGACATAGTATAGCATGTGATGCAGCAGTGTCGAGGCTTTGTTGGTCATTAACATCAATGCAAATATGGTCTCCAAAGATCTCGGTTACTATATAGCCAGTGCAAAGCATGTCTGGAGGAATTTCAATGACATCCTCTCCAAGGTTATGTTCATTAGACAGCTCACCATTTCCAAGTTTAAGCAACCAAGTGCTGTATTCAGGATCAGTGGAGCGCATGTTGTTGATTAGCGGTAGTCTGGTAAAATGTTGCCAATGTTCTGAATATTTAATGCAGGAATCTACAATGTCTATTCTTGTTCCATGAGCGATGACGGGAAGACATTGTCTGAAGTCTCCTCCAAGAACAATAACTTTACCTCCAAATGGTGTTTTATTTTTTTCAGCAACATTTGTTGTCATGATGTCACGTAGAAGTCTATCTATCACATTCAATGCATGTTTTTGGACCATAGTGCACTCATCAATAATAAAAAGTTTTGTACTCTGTAAATGTTTTCCTGCATTTGTATCGTTTTTAATCCTGGAAACAGATGTTTCGTTGATCGGAATATGTATGCCATATAGAGAGTGGATTGTTCAGCCTCCTTGTATCAAGTTAGATGCTATTCCTGTAGTTGCTGCAGGTGACACAATTTCTCCTTGTCCTCTTAAATGATGTGTAAGTAGATGGTATAGGTAGGTCTTTCCACTGCCACCAGGTCCATCGAGAAAAAAGCACTTTGGTATTAAACTGCTATTTTGTAAAGCTTCAGTAATGACATCATAGGCAAAAAGTTGCTCCTGATTAAGAGTTTCTTTCATCTCTGCAGCTTTTTTTAACTCATAATCCTTATCATATTGTTTAAGGAGTTGTCTAATATTTTTTGCTGGGCGTGGTAAATTATAATCAGCAAAAGTTTTTCCATGGACTATGAGGACATCTTGGACATCTTTCATAGCATATCCTTCACAATCGATACACTCTTCAGTGTTGCTGTGGTATGTATGACAATAGTCTTGTAAAAAATGGTCCTTAAATTCATTCCACAATTCAAGTGGATTACTGGGGGGGCCAAAAATACAGATATAAGCAAACATGTCTCTAAGTTGGGAAGGCATGTTAAGAATGCAAGCATCTGTTAAAGTATGTCTCCAGATGCTATCATCGAATAATAATCCAAGTGCTAACGCAGCATCCTTAAAGGTTTCATGCATAACTCCATTGACGGTTTTAATGCTGTCAAAACTGGTAGCAGCTTTTACATGCAGTAACAACAAACGTAAATAATAGCGTTCTTGGTCTTTCACACTAACAGTATACATTCTTCCAATAACTGTGAGACCCCCCTCGTTTTCTTTGTTCCCATGTGCCTTGTTTCCAAACGTAGTGTTCTGGAATTTCGCGGTAGAAATAGTTATGTGCATTGTGGTCGATCTTATTAAGGTTGAAATACGCCATAAGTGTAGAATTGGAATTGAGCTTTTGATGGATGTTGCCTGCAGAGTCATTCTCATGAAAATAGAGTGGTTGAGAATTAGGCAGATGTACGGCTAGGCGAATGATGGCATGAGATTGTTTATGCATAGGAAAAGCAAATATCCGCCATGCAGCCTCAGGTGCACTAACATATCTGGTATCCGTAAATTGGTGTGTTTCATCATGTTGGATGTTATTTTGGGAAATTTCAACGTTGGCTTTGTCATGTCCTTTGTAAACGTATTTAAATAAATATTTTACACTTTGAATGGAAGCACATATTTCTACATTAATATGGCACTTGTATTTGGTGAGTAAAAATGGGTTATATGGAACTACCCATGAATTGTCAATCGTCTTAGAATGGTGTTCATATGTTTTGCCAATGGGTCTGCGGTAAGTGGGATAGCCATCCTTTTCTTTGATGGTATATGGTTGGTTTTGTTTTGGGAAACCTTTGCTACACTTTCCAAGATCCATACAGGGAGAATTAGGATTGTGTTCTCCACAGGGACCATGAATCATGTGTTGAAGAACAATGTTATGGAGCTGAGGGTAGATTGTTTCATCAGGTATTTCAGCCCAGACTATATTGTCTATGTCCGCCTCAGTCCGTAATTTAGACAGGCTGTCAAGAATAATTAAAATATGAGCGTGTGGGAGACCACGCTTCTGAAATTCAATGACATGGACCATTGCAGTGACGTTTCCAAATAATCCACTGCTAATGTCTTTTAAGAGGGATTCCAGTTTAATTTTAAAGACACGTGCAACCAAGTCTGGTCTGTGTTCAACACGCTGCCACGGTTCTAAATGTGTAGTAATCTCATTCCACTTAGGATTACATGTCATGGTGATAAATAGATCTGGTCGACCATACTTTGTAACAATAGCCATAGCATCCTGGTAGCGCTGCTGCATGTTTCTTGGACTGCCTTCAAAAGAAGATGGTAAAATGACGGTTTTCCCAATAGGGATGCCCTTTTGAACCGATTTTTTGAGTAGATGTTCTTGAAGGAGGCAGTAATCCTCCACTTTTAAATCTTTTTGGTGTTTGCGGATGTAATGTAGGCGATTAGCTTCGATTTTGACATAAGCATCTACTAAATATTGCTGTGTTAGCTTACCACCATTGAGGAGTGGATTAAAGTAATTTCTGACAGATAACATATAGCAATAGTATTGGAGTTGAGTGATCCTCCTCGAACTTTTGCCTTGTTGTTTGAGTGCATCATGCCATCCTTGGTCTCCATAAGGGAAAAATATTGGATAGAGGAGGGCATCCAAATTGCTATGGAGAATACTAATTTGTTGTGTTTTTGGAGCTAAAGGGTTATGGGGATCAGGTTTTAAATGAATTAATATGTCTCTATTGAAAGGTGGCTCACCATTGTCATTTTGAAACACGACTGCTTCTTCACTGACAGTGGGATTATTGTAGCGTCGAGGGTCTTGAGTACGATCTTGTTTAATAGCCATAGTGATGTTTGGCATGACAGTTCCGTTTTGTAGAGATTTAATTTTTTCTTGTTCTTCCACATCACGTAACATTTGATAAGCTTCCACAAAAGGATTAATAATTTGGATTTGAAGGGCAATAATGTTCATCAATGTAGGATGACATTTTTGATTTTCTTTACATCGTAAGCGTTGTTCGTTTGCAGTAGTGGTATCAAGAATGTAAAGTTGGGCAAATGCGCGTTGCTGGTCATCTGAGGGATGTAGTGTTCCAGTTCTATGATAGATGTGGCCATGTATGCGGAAACAGTATGGGCCATATCCAGGAGGTGGTGAAATATTTGCACCCATGGAGGCAAAAGCAAAGGAACTGTTAATACTTCGAATATTATCCATGAAATTTTTGCTAAATTCACTTTGCCCTTTCAGCAAACGTGTAAAGACATCAGGATATTGTAGTATGGGTACATGGACTTTACCCTTCTGACAGCAGAGCGTAATGTTGTTATCAGAAGGTATCTCTGCTACAAAATGCAAAGCTTCGCAATGCTCACATACATGGGTCATGTCACCACAGCTGTGTTCGGTAATACTATTTTCATCATTAGTGAAAATGTGAGGTTGTAGTAGAAGTGCATGTCCAACCGATGGGGTGCGCCTAGTTTTGAGACCAACGTATATTTGTCTTGGTTGCACTTTCTGAGGGCTAACTGCAGCATGTATGTGAAGAAACTGTGCGTTGGTATTGAATGGTGGTATTGATAGGGCAGAAACAGATTGCTGATTAGTTATGTCAGTGAATGGCATATAGGATGAAGTGTGGCAGTAACTTGTTCCACATGCTGATGTGGAAGCATCCTGTTGTGAGTCTACTAATAATGATGAGGAAGAAGCCGTCTGTTGTTGGCGGTGATGGCGTGTAGAGGCTTCTTCAGCCAATGTAATAGATTTAGAGTTAGGGGATTCGTGTGTGAGACGACGGCGTTTATAAGCCTTAATCTTGTCAAGTCGATGCTGTTTTTCCTCAGGAGTCTCATTAGCACGGCGTTGTTTTTGTCGTAGTGCTAAAGCTGCTTTCCTTTCACTGGCATTGGCATACTGTGCATCGGTATTGAATGGTGGTATTGATAGGGCAGAAACAGATTGCTGATTAGTTATGTCAGTGAACGGCATATGGGATGAAGTGTAGCAGTAAATTGTTCCACATGCTGATGTGGAAGCATCCTGTTGTGAGTCTAATAATAATTATGAGGAAGAGGCCGTCTGTTGTCGGCGGTGACGGCGTGCAGAGGCTTCTTCAGCCAATCTTATGGATTTAAAGTTAGGGGATTCGTGTGTGAGGCGACGGCGTTTATAAGCCTTAATCTTCTCAAGGCGATAGTGTTTTTCCTCAGGAGTCTCATTAGCACGGCGTTGTTTTTGTCGTAGTGCTAAAGCTGCTTTCCTTTCACTGGCATTGGCATACTTTTTGTTATGACTCATGTTGGCACAGGTAAAGGAGTCTATTTGGCAGTTATCTGGCAGTGAAGAAGGTGTCCTGGAGTATTGTAGAGTAAACAGATACTAATTGACCCTGTAATTGCCCAGCAGTAGTTATGAAGTGGTAGTGGCAAATTGGCCCTGTAGTTAGACACCGGCAGAGGAGCAAGGCAGCAGTAGTTATGGCGGTAGAGGCAAATTGGCCCTGTAATTAGACACCGGCAGAGGAGCAAGGCAGCAGTAGTTATGGCGGTAGAGGCAAATTGGCCCTGTAATTAGACACCGGCAGAGGAGCAAGGCAGCAGTAGTTATGGCGGTAGAGGCAAATTGGCCCTGTAATTAGACACCGGCAGAGGAGCAAGGCAGCAGTAGTTATGGCGGTTGAGGCAAATTGGCCCTGTAATTAGACACAGGCAGTGAACAGTCAGAGGAGCAAGGCAGCAGTACTTATGGCGGTAGAGGCAAATTGGCCCTGTAATTAGACACCGGCAGAGGAGCAAGGCAGCAGTAGTTATGGCGGTATTGGCAAATTGGCCCTGTAATTAGACACCAGCAGAGGAGCAATGCAGCAGTAGTTATGGCGGTAGAGGCAAATTGGCCCTGTAATTAGACACCGGCAGAGGAGCAGGGCAGCAGTAGTTATGGCGGTAGAGGCAAATTGGCCCTGTAATTAGACACCGGCAGAGGAGCAAGGTAGCAGTAGTTATGGCGGTAGAGGCAAATTAGCCCTGTAATTAGACACCGGCAGAGGAGCAAGGCAGCAGTAATTATGGCGGTAGAGGCAAATTAGCCCTGTAATTAGACACCGGCAGAGGAGCAAGGCAGCAGTAGTTATGGCGGTAGAGGCAAATTGGCCTTGTAATTAGACACCGGCAGTAAACAGGCAGATGACCAAAGCAGCAGTAGTTATGGCGATAGAGGCAAATTGGCCCTGTAATTAGACACTGGCAGAGGACAAAGGCAGCAGTAGTTATGGCAGTATAGGCAAATTGGCCCTGTAATTAGACACCGGCAGAGGACAAAGGCAGTAGTTATGGCGGTATAGGCAAATTGGTCCTGTAATTAGACACCGGCAGAGGAGCAAGGCAGCAGTAGTTATGGCGGTACAGGCAAATTGGTCCAGTAATTAGACACCGGCAGTAAACAGGCATAGGACCAAGGCAGCAGTAGTTATGGTGGTACAGGCAATGCCAAGCGTCCGCACAGCAAGTCGGCGTGAGGTAAATGACGCAATTTCACGAATGCAAGATGGCGTCGGCGAAATCTCGCGAGATTTCGCCGACGTCGTTAACACCTCTTGCCATGTTAACCCTCAACACACCACACCGCCTCAACACACACTCCTCTCACCTTTCACCTCCACTCATGTCCACTCACTCTTTCACTCCACATACGTTCCTTTCTCTCACTCCGTTTCTCATACTCACACCGTCATCGTCGCTGCCCCGACATCTTCCTCCGCCGCCGCGATCCAGACGTTCTCCAGGCCGCCGACATGTTCTTGCGGGACGCCATCTTGGATTTCGTGAAATCCCGCGATATTCAAGATAGCGTCGCCGCAACAACATGTCGCTGGCGTGGACGACATCGGGATCCAAAAAGATGGCGTCGGCGAAATCTCGCGAGATTACGCCGACGCCATTTTGGATCCCGATGTCGCCCACGCCAGCGACATATTCTTGCGGGACGCCATCTTGGATGTCGTGAAGTCCCGCGATATTCAAGATGGCGTCGCCGCAACAACATGTCGCTGGCATGGGCGACATCGGGATCCAAAATGGCGTCGGCGTAATCTCGCGAGATTTCGCCGACGCCATCTTTTTGGATCCCGATGTCGTCCACGCCAGCGACATATTGTTGCGGCGACGCCATCTTGAATCTCGCGGGACTTCACGACATCCAAGATGGCGTCCCGCAAGAACATGTCGGCGGCCTGGAGAACGTCTGGATCCTGGATCGCGGCGGCGGAGGAAGATGTCGGGGCAGCGACGATGACGGTGTGAGTATGAGAAACGGAGTGAGAGAAAGGAACGTATGTGGAGTGAAAGAGTGAGTGGACATGAGTGGAGGTGAAAGGTGAGAGGAGTGTGTGTTGAGGCGGTGTGGTGTGTTGAGGGTTAACATGTGCGTGTGTGTGTGGTGACGTCACCGGTTACAACTGGACGGAAGTTGTTACAACCGGGAGCTGGTTAGGGCATTTATTATTATAGATATAGTAGATATTGAAAGGGGTTATTACTACCTTTTTCTTGACACACCTTTTTTCTTGATGCCTTGTTATTCGTCTTGTCGGGCCCATATGGTACTATTTACATGCACCAGATAAATTCAAATTATAATAATTGAGTATATTGTCTAAACTTTTTTTTGGATATTCTCAGTCTTTCACGCTTAGTCCCTGTGGGGGACCTGTATTTTACAGACTTTTATTCTGTTCTCCTTATGTCTCTGTGGTGTTTTTCTGGGTTTATATGACAGCACCCATCTGTATATGTATCAGTAAATAATTTATGCTGCATTGATATAACATACTAGCCATTTCTGGTCTTACTCTTGGTCATCCAAAAGATCTAAGTTATATGTGCTACACCACCCATGGTGGTTTTTATGTACATTTTTTTGTGCCTTTTTGGGGAGATTCTCAGGTGTGGGAAATCATTGCGTTTATAATAAGGCATGATTTAGTACAGTTCCTTTTTTGGATTTTTTAAATGCTTTTAAAAATACTGTGTGTTTTTGCTGTTTGCATTATTGCTGTTCAATAAAGTGTCACTATGTCTTTTACATATTATTGAGGTGCTCCTTGGTTATGGGCATGATCTTTTTCTTGTTCTCTTATGTCATGTCTTTCTCAGGCCCTTAGTGAGCCCTCTTGTTTTTGAGATTTATAAGTGGTGCCCTCCATCCCCTCTACAACGCTGAACACGGACTTCCTACGAAAGCCTGTTGCAGTGTTAGGAGTTCCAGGGGAAGTCCAGGAGGGGAGAGAGAGAAGTTTCCAGATTAAAAGTTTGGGTCCCCATTATTTTTAATGGGATTTTGCTTCTTGTTCTGGTACAGTTCTGGTATCTGAACCGAACTTTGGAGCAAAGTTCGGGTTGGGTTCCAGAACCCGAACTTCCACTTCTCCGCTCATCTTTACTCAAGATACGTCAATAACAATACGTGATGTCACAGCTGACCCTGCACTTATTCCCTTCACAATAGCTTTCCATGAGCTCATCATAAACTTCAGTACATAACATACGGTCAGGATCTGTCCATTAGGACTATTTATATGTGTTGTTTCTGAAAAACAATGGAGTCAAAAAAGCCTTATGTTTTATTTTTAATACAGAACGTGATGTATAAAAAAAAGTCAATAGTTTGTAAGCAATAGATTTTACACAAATCTTGTTTACTTTCTGTTGATAACTTCCCTTTCAATGTATGAGCGAGAGTGATAGGATTTTACGCGCTTGCTCTAGCACTGAAGACGGTACCTAAAAGTGGCAAGCAGGATGCTGCTTTATTCAATTTAGCCCACAGCACAGACTTCAGTGGTCTGTAATATGGGCTATCAGCAAAAATTGCTAATAGAGTAATTGAGAAAAATTATGGTACTTCAGAGTCCTGTACTGTAATACATTTTCTTGTAAAAGTGTAGTTGCGCTGTATGGCATTAAGGAGGTTGCTTGATTTGCATCCTCTTCTGTTACAAATGTCTCAGACCAGGAGTTGGAAAATGTCTTTCTCCTGGGATGACCTTTGATCAGCTGTAAATCTAGACGACACCTTGCAGAAAGTTAATTTTCTTTTCAGTGTCTACACAAGATTAATTAAGTATTACTGGCAGACTATTGAAATTACTGGTCTTGAAAGAGATGGCTGAAGTCCACATTCATCTGGACTAAAACAGGAGACATGTGACTCCCTCTTTTACCAGAATGGAGAGAATCACGTTAGGAGAGCTGCTCTGTGGGAAATTAGAAGCTTTAGATAAAGATTTTGTTAGTACTAATGTGTTTTGGCACCTAACCGGCATTTTTCTTAAGGCCAAAAAACAAATGTGATTTGCTATGAGAGTAGATCCTATTCTTATCCAGTTTTGCAGACCAAACATAAATATAAATCAGACGCCTTCCATTTTTTCTATTTTGCATCCATGTCTCACGGATCTGTCAGTTTGGAAACAAGCACACATCTTCATTAAAAAGAGAGAAGAAAAATAACAGAATTAACTAGGGTACAACGACAGTGATACCTGAGAAATATTATTTTGTTTCTCTCTGGTGGCAATATGACCTTAGGCTGCATTTACACATTCTAACGTGTGAATGCAACCTAAAGCCAAAAGAGTACTTTTTTGGCTGTCAAAGTGAAAGACTAAATATACTTGTTTTTGAAACTAGCATGCCTTCAAATTATCCCTTATGTTAAAATAATTGAAGTGTTATGTTTTAGCTGTGTTTTTAACTCTTTCTCTGTCATTATGTCTGCACCTTCCTACTTCTGCCTCCTGACAGGCTGTTTATTTAATGCACAGAAGTAAGGGGTCCTCCTGAGAAATAACCTTTTTTGTTAAAATTAATAGATAAGGGCACAGAATACACACACTTGGAATTGTCTCGTAAGATTTTCGAAAAAGGATTTTTCTAGATCAGGCAAGCATTGGAAAATAGCCTATCCGTGTTGCTGTCATTGTTATGGTTGATTTTTCTTTCTGTGTGGCAGCAATAGGCATTGCCCTATGCCAGAGGTCCCCAACCTGTAGCTCGGAGCCAAATGTGGCTCGTGGTCCCATGAATTGTGGATCGCGGTTGTCTACCAGCTTGGTGCATTAGCTCCAGGTCTAGTAAACAGGTATGAGGAGCACATTTCAAAATGGTGAATTTTGTCAGTAGCCCTGCACAGAAGAGCAGATCTGGATGCACATTTACTGGTCTTAGGGGTTTTGATTTAATTTAAGTATGGTACACTGGAGACAGGATGATACTACCTGTGAGAGGCGGTGCCTGAAGCTGGATGTGACGGTGTTTTGGAAGTGCTGGATGGGAGAATACTGAATGGGGGAATTATGGAGACCACTGCATCTTGTTATACTGCTCTAGGGGGATTTCTGTGGAAAAGCTTTGGTTATAATTATACCTGAAATGGGGGGGCTCTGGTTGCCACTACTGTGAGAGGGGGAGAGAACTGGATGTGGCTCGCGACCCTCTCTCAGAGCTGATGGTGGCTCTTTAGGTCAGAAAGGTTGGGGACCACTGCCCTATGCTATAATAACAAAGCTGATATAACATGAATGCAGCTATGCATCATTTCAAACACTATGTGTTCATGATGTCAGGCTGTGAGAGCTGTGGGGCTACATTAATAAGACTGCATTAAAGATCTCAAATTGGGTTCAATACAGCCCTAGGAGACCTCAGAGTGCTATACATGTATTTTTTGGCATTTAAAGGCTTTACAGTATTGAGATTTTTGGTGAGTTTATTCCATGAGAATTAAATTTTGGGGGAAAATTCCGCAAAGCTGTCGAATTTGAATTTTAAAAGATCTGCTCAACTCTATTCATGCCATATGGATTCAAAACATTAATCAATGCTCTTTCCATTTTCTTTTGATTCATTCTGATATTTCAGAATTTTTGGTGTGCTTTTCTGACAGATTAACTAAATATCTAATGTCCTCGATTCATCTGCTTTATTTCACTGAGTAGCTAAATCAATGACACATTCACTTGCTTTTGTTCCAAAATCTCAGCTACAATAATTGTAGAAGTGGAGCTTTTGTTCTTGTGCTGTATATGCTATGTTATGATTTATTATAAAAATTCCACTAATCTGATAAAGAGTTTTTATCATTTATTGTCACTGAGTTCTTGGAGATGATAAGCAATATGTTTTTTCTAGCTATATAGATATTTATATTTTATCTGTAAGGATAAGAATATAAATGGACTTTGGTATGTAGTATACACCATCTTTGAAGGAGAAAGAGCCTTCAGTTGTCAGCGGCAGCTAAGTGACAGGAATAGGATGTCATCCAATACACATCCTATTTCAGTCACCTTACCGCTGCAGTCAATGACAGGCCTTAGTGGACAGTTGAAAGAAGAACATTACATTACATCCTACGGCCTCAGAGGAAACCATTAGAGTGGCTTGTGCTGGAGAGTAGGGTTGCCAACTATAATTTTTTTTCTTCTGAATACCTTCTCAAAAAAACACAGACATCCAACATTTTTAGCATGCAAATTAGAAAACCGTAATAAATCATTAAGATTTTACATTTTAAGTAATAAATGTCTGCAGTCCACAAATCACATAGGAAGATATTAGTATCATTCATTGTGAACAGTTAAAAGATGATATTTATAGTCATAATTTGTACAAAGTTTCTCCAACTACAAAGCAAAACACAAACATAATAATTTTGGCTATGGACAGTGGAAAATGGTCGCATTTTTATCAACTGTCCATTATGCAAACTGTCTCTTCAGAGAGGAAGAGAATTTGCATAATTAGCATATTTCCCAGAGGAGCATTGCTGCTTTAAAGGGCCCGTTACGCATAGCGATATCGCTAGCAATATCACTGTAACGTCACTGGTTTTGTGACGTAGCAGCGATATTGCTAGCGATATCGCTACATGTGATACTTACCTCCGACTGGCTCAGCCGCTGATTATCGCTGATCGCGCGAGAACGTCCTGGACCATTTCTCGTCGGGCGCTTCCTGCTGGGCTTCCTGTGGCGCCGAAGAGCGACGCGTGGATGCGGGCGGGAGGATGTCTTCATCGCCTCGTCTGACAGGTAAATAGCGACCCCCGACTGCTGCTATGTCACTGGTGAGATCTGCCTGTGTGGCAGCTCACTAGCGACCACTTAGCAATGCAGTAGTGATCCATATCGCTGGTGCATCGCTTAGTGTAACGGTACCCTAAGTCTCCTCACCTCGACATGCTTAGCATGTCATTCTCCGCAAGGAGAAATGATACTTCTTGGATATCAACTGTCCAGTAATTTATACAATTACATGCTTTTAAAATGAACCTGTCTCCATTAAAAATGCTATTTACATGCAATTATAGGAGTAATCTGCAGGTAAATAGTGTTTAAATCACTTCCAGCAATCTCTCCCTCTGCACCTTGATTGTCAATCAATATCCTGGGGTGTGATTATAGCATGTTCACTATATAGTGAACACTTAGACTGTTGGCACTACTGTTATTGGTGCACAAGTAGGGTCCGAAACCGTAATGTAGTCATAAATGAAGTTGGCATTCAACGGATGATGATACAAAAGTTTAATGCAGTCCACATAAAGTAGTATAAAAAAGACGTTTCAGTCTTTATGACCTTCCTCAGTGTATTGCAACAGAGATAATGTCACGGTCACGTATGTCTGGATGCAGCGAGTTCCGCAAGGCAAACCCATATGACACACGTGACCCTGGATACACTGCCTCCAGTGGGGCGAATTTAAATAATAAGACGTGCAGCTGGATACACCGCCTCCAACTGGTGAATTTAGATATTACACCTATATATGCAAAAGTCTGGAAACCCCGCCTCAGGTAAAGTGAATTTAAATAATAAAGGGAAACCTGGGTAGCAATAACAATGGAGGGCCCTGCGATAGGGAAATGGGGAAGTGGAGACCTCCTGTACTCCCCTGAATCAGTGTCTCTACACTCCTATCGTTCCCTATGCCAGTTCCACACCGGGCGACACACAGGAACCACAAAACCCTGACTCGCCCTGCACCTAAACCCTCACTAGGGAATTGGTTGGTGTGGAAACTAATCCCACCACTGCACTAAACACACATAAGGAAAAATGACAATACAGGGGGACACCACTTAGCTTTGCTCTGTTGGTTATGCTCCCCGAAACAGAGCCCACCACCTGTGTGCATCTTCTCCTTCAACCGGATCCATCACCATAGTGCAGCCTTAGAGTAGAGTCCACCACCAATTGCAGCTGCCCAGAAAACAGAGTCCCAAAGATGAGTCCAGCTTCTGCCAAAAAGTCCAGCATGCTTGAGTCCAACTTTTCTGCCAATAAGTCCAGCATGCTTGAGTCCAGCTTTCAGCAACCAAGTCCAGCATGCTGAGTGCAACTCTCACCATAGTCGCCACTCCACCAAGCCATGCAAGCACTTCCCACTGACACCATAAACTGCGACTCCACCACGCCATGCCAGTCCTTCTTGCAGACCCCATCGTTGGCCTCCACCAATCCATGCCAGCACTCCTTGCAGACTCCATAACTGCCACTCGTCCCCTCTGGCTGGGCTGCCCAGGATTCTTGTTCAGCTCCATCTTTCACCCAGGCTTACTTGTGAATGACTAACTGAAGACCTATCACCAACAGTGATTGATACACCTGACACTCTTTTATAGAGCATTCACACCTGCTTTATAATTACGTGCACTTAACCATAGAAAATAAAGCGCACTGCAGCTCACCACCACCGGGGCAACTTAGAACAAACGACACCATAGTGCAATAATTCTGATGGCCATCGGGGGCAATCACACCACTTTGGCACACAGCCAAAGGAAAAAAAGTTCACTTTGCATTTAAAACTGTCAGATCCAACCTGGATCATGACAGATACAAAATAAATACATAAGGGGAAATAAAGTATATACATCCATAACGAATATAAAGTCATGATTCAATATTTTGACAATTTATTTTGTATCTCTGTTGTAGTACACTGAGGAAGGTCATAGCGACCAAAACGTCTGTATTTTATACTACTTTATGTGGACTGCATTAAACTTTCTTATCATCATCCGTTGAGTGCCAAGTTCATTTACTACTATATAGTAAACAGTGACCTAAAGGCTCCCTAGAGATTTACATCTAAACATGTCTCCTTAACAATTATCAAAGTTCATTAAGGGTGAGATGACGTTGAGAGTGGGTGCCATTGTTGGTCCATGGTTAGAGTGCTAACGTCTGTGATCAGTAGGGACATTTCAACAAATATTACACTTTTGTATTTAAATGGTATTTCATTCTACCGGATTTTCATATTGTTATATCTCCAATCCTTGCACCACTGGTTAGGTACTGAGGCAAAACATATATTGAGCATTTTCAGCTGTCCAGTGACACATATAAATGAATACTTATAAGAATTGCTTGCAACTATAGCTCATTCATAGATAACATCAATTTCTTGTCAATACATGATATATACCACATACGTTTTCTCTTTGGTTATTTTCAGATCTGAGTGATACAGGTTATTGATAATGCTGTTATCAACAATATATGCCTTTATCATGGTTGTGATCTTGTTGACATATATTTTTTTAGTAGCACCAAATATTACCTCTATTCATTTTTTTATACATTGAGCTCATAGATGGTTACTCTGGTTGTGGTTCACCACCTTTCTGAGGCTTCAAAGCTATATACTGAGTCTAAAAATCCATTGATACTGGTTTAGTAAATATACCTGTGGTTGGCCTGGAACCTTTTAAATTATTCTCAATAAAGCAATTGTTTTTAATATAGGCTTAACGCTATTTTGCAGGTCAGTACTATTACAGCAATAACAATGGTACATAATTTTTTTATTTTGTTTTTAGTGATGAAATTTCTTTTTCAAATTTCTTTTTCATTTTATTAGACCCATGACTTTTTCACTTTGCGCTTGATGTAGATGTATTAGGGCTTCTTTTTTGTGTGGCAAGCTTATGTACTACAGGTGCTTCTCACAAAATTAGAATATCATCAAAAAGTTAATTTATTTCAGTTTTTCAATAGAAAAAATGAAACTCAGATTATATAGAGTCATTACAAACAGAGTAATTTATTTTAAGTATTTATTTCTGTTAATGTTGATGATTATGGCTTACAGCCAATGAAAAACCCAAAAGTCATTATCTCAGTAAATTAGAATACTTTATAACACCAGCTTGAAAAATTATTTTAAAATCCAAAATGTTGGCCAACTGAAAAGTATGTTTAGTAAATGCACTCAAAACTTGGTCGGGGCTCCACTTGCATCAATTACTGCATCAATGCAGCGTGGTATGGAGGCAATCAGCCTGTGGCACTGCTGAGGTGTTATGGAAATGTGGTGCCCCTGTGGGTCCAGTCGCCACAGAGGTACTGCATCTCAGCCAGAGGTGTGGTATCTCATGACCAGGTAAGATGAGGGCACCTCACCACACTCTTAACACTGCATTCAATACACACACACTAGCTAGTCAGGGCACCTGGGCGTACCTTACGGGAGGAGGGCCTAGGAAGGAGCATACTGAAAGGGAGTGTTGGAGGGGTGTACTCATCTACCTGGAAGTTTACTGGACCCCTGACTTGGAGGACTCAGCACTGAAGCGGACATCTGTACTGCAGACAGACTGTGAGTAAAGCCCATTGAACTACATGCAATTGTGTCCTCCATTTTATTCTTGCACCACCACTCCACACCACAACCCTACCAACAACTTCATCTATTCTGCCCTGGGACTGCAGCCCTACATGTGGAGGGCTACAACATCATAGCTGTGCCCAACATCCATCCCAGAGAAGCAACACTGCAGCGCTGGTCACCTCTGACCAGAATACCATAGGTGGCATCACGTATCCAACCATAAACTTTATTCCCATCTCAGTAAATACCACACAAACTATTGCTATTGGCCACCTGGGGCCACGGACCGGTTCCCAGCCGCCGTGACATCGTACCCCATTGAAGTCGACGGGCCCAGCTCCGAGTACCCCGCGGCCCCGGGGTGCTCCAGAAACAGCCTAGGTTGCTTTGATAGCAGCCTTCAGCTCATCTGCATTGATGGATATGGTGTCTCTCATCTTCCTCTTGCCATAGATTCTCTATGGGGTTAAGGTCAGGAGAGTCTGCTGGACAAGCAAGCACAAAGATACTGTCGTTTTTAAACTAGGTATTGGTACTTTTGGCAGTGTGGACAGGTGCCAAGTCCTACTGGAGAATATTTGCATCACCAAAAAGCTTGTCTTCAGAGGGAACCATGAAGTGCTCTAAAATTTCCTGGTAGATGGCTGTGCTGACTTTGGTCTTGATAAACACAATGGACCTACACAAGCAGATGACATGGCTCCCCAAACCATCACTGATTGTGGATACTTTACACTCTACCTCAAGCAGCTTGGATTCTGTGCCTCTACACTCTTCCTCCAGACTCTGGGACCTTGATTTCCAAATGAAATGCAAAATTTTCTTTCATCTGAAAACAACACCTTGGATCACTGAGCAACAGTCAAGTTCTTTCTTTCCTTGGCCCAGGTAAGATGCTTCTGGCTTTAGCTGTTGGTTATCAGTGGCTTGACACAAGGAATGTGACACTTGTAGCCCATGTCCTGGATACATCTGTGTGTGGTGGCTCTTGAAGCAATGACTCCATCAGCAGTCCACTCCTTGTGAATCTCCACCAAATTTTTGAATGGCCTTTTCTTAACAATCCTTTCAAGGCTTTCCTGGTTGCTTGAGCACCTTTTTCGACTACACTTTTTCCTTCCACTCAACTTTCCATTAATATGCTTGGATACAGCACTCTGTGAACAGCCAGTTTCTTTAGCAATGACTTTTTGTGGCTTACCCTCCCTGTGGAGTGTGTCAATGACTGCCTTTTGGACATCTGTCAAGTCAACAGTCTTCCCCATGATTCTGGCACCTACTGACACAGACTAAGGGACCTTTTTAACCCCTTTTAACGGCGGTAGTTAGGGGTACTTAAACCACAGCTCCTTTAATTCACGCCACTGTGGAGAAAGTAAAAAGCGTCAGATTTTCTCTGGGGTCTCAGCTGTTTTTAATGACCCCGCTTTTGCGATCGCGGTTAATAACTCTATAACAGCGATTGCAAAAAAAAGCCGCAATCTTGCATTTAATTTCTCTTTCCTCTGATGTGATCGCACATCAGAGGAGAGAGAAATAGGGTCCCCAAACCCCTCCTGGTACCTCCTGGTGGTCCTAGACCCCCTCCCAGTGGTCCTGGGTCCTTCCTGCCTCATCCGGTGGGCACCGCCATCTTGGATCCAGAAGAAAATGGCGGGTGCATGCGCAGTGCACCCGCCGCGAATCTGCAGGTTCTGGCTGGCAGATTGCATTCATTCATTTTGATCACTGTGATAAACTATCATAGTGATCAAAATAAAACAATAGTAAATAACCCCCGTTTATCATCCCCTTAGTTAGGCAAACATAATTAAATAAAGAAAAAATTTTTTTTTCATTTTTCCGTTGGGTGTTATGAATGGGTCACCGTGGAGGAAAAAACCTAAACAAGCAAAGCCCCCAAAAAACCAGAGAGGTTGGTAACTATGCAGATTGCAGATCCCTGATCCTAACCACACAATTAGCAGCAGCCGTGGAGCGTGCCTACGATGAACCTAGACGCCCCATCACGGCCGGAGGACTAAATAAGCCTAAAGCAAGAAAAGGGGAAAACTAACAGCCCCAGAGCAGACCCCAAAGGAATAGACAGCCCCCACACATGTATTGACGGTGAAACAAGATGAAAACACAAACATAGGCAGGAAAATA
This sequence comes from Dendrobates tinctorius, assembly GCF_039654945.1. Lineage (NCBI taxonomy): Eukaryota > Metazoa > Chordata > Amphibia > Anura > Dendrobatidae > Dendrobates > Dendrobates tinctorius. The sequence goes on along the minus strand of NW_027361692.1, from coordinate 2,144,431 downwards.
GGCTGAGCAAATGATGGGGCCCAAACTAACTAGAAAGGATAGAAAAGGAAAGACACTGTCTGCAATCTGCCAAAAACCCTGCAAAAATAATGTCCAACACTTCTGATAGCAAAATTAACCCTGAAGTCACTAGACTTTGCCCACTATATCAGCACTCTGAAATATTCTGAGGCAGAGCAAAAAGAGGCCAATCTAATAAGGGACAAAAAGCAAATTGGCAAATACAGATAAGTAAGAGTGGAAATTCAGCACAGCCCCAGCCAGAGCTGGTTGACCACACAAAAAACTGAATAGACCAATAAAATCAAGTGTGAAAATTAGCAGAAAAGCTTAGCTTGAGCTGACTGGAACAGAGCTGAGGACCAAGACTTGACAAGCCAGATGGAATCATCAGCACCAGAATAGGGCGTCGGCTGTCTTAAAGCCAGTCTGAGATTCCTGAGGTCCAATCGTCATCCTCCTTATCAGGTGGCAGATCTCCACTGATTAAATCAGCCTCACTACCTCCTGTTACCACCAGAGGGAGCCTGGAAGGAGAACTCACAACTGGTTGACCAGAAAATGAACTCACAACAGTTAGGGTTAGGGCTATGGTTAGGGTTAGAATTAGGGTTAGAGTTAGAATTAGGGTTAGGGTTGGAATTATGGTTAGAGTTGGAATTAGGGTTAGGGCTAGAGTTATGGTTAGGGTTAGGGCTAAGGTTAGGGTTAGCATTAGGGTTAGAATTAGGATTAGGGTTGGGATTAGGGTTAGGGATTAGGGTTCAGATTAGGGTTAGGGTTGGGATTAGGGTTAGGGGTGTGTTGGGGTTAGGGTTGGAGCAAGAATTGAGGGTTTTCCACTATTTACCAACTTTTGAGCTCTAATTTCTCCTGTTACCCTTGGGAAAATAAAAAAATTGGGGGCTAAAAAATCACTCTTGTGGAAAAAAAAGATTTTTTATTTTCACGGCTCTGCGTTATAAACTTCCGTGAAGCACTTGGGGGTTTAAAGTGCTCACCACACATCTAGATAAGCTCCTTGGGGAGTCTAGTTTCCAAATTGGGGTCACTTGTGGGGGGTTTATACTCTTTAGGCACATATGGGGCTCTGCAAGCGCAACATGACTCCCGCAGACCATTCCATCAAAGTCTGCATTCCAAAATGGCACACCATCCCTTCCAAGCTCTCCCATCCACCCAAACAGTGGTTCCCCCCACATATGGGGTATCAGCGTACTCAGTACAAATTGCACAGCAACTTTTGTGGTCCAATTTCTTCTGTTACCCTTAGGAAAATAAAACATAGTGGGCTAAAAAATCATTTTTGAGGAAAAAAATGTGATTTTTTATTTTCACTGCTCTGCGATATAAACTTCTGTGAGGCACTTGGGGGTTCAAAGTGCTCACCACACATCTAGATAAGTTCCTTAAAGGGTCTAGTTTCCAAAATGGTGTCACACGTGTTTTTTTCACTGTTTAGGCACATCAGCGGCTCTCCAAAAGCGACATGGCATCCAATCTCAATTCCAGTCAATTCTGCATTGAAAAAGTCAAACGGTGCTCCTTCCCTTCTGAGCTCTGCCGTGCACCCAAACAGTGGTTTACTCCCGCATATGGGGTATGGGCGTACTCAAAACAAATCGTACAACAACAGTAGGGGTATAATTTCTCCTGTTAACCTTGTAGAAATAAAAATTTAGGGTGAAAATATCATTTTTGTGTAAAAAAAAGATTTTTTATTTTCATGGCTCTACGTTATAAACTTCTGTGAAGCACTTGGAGGTTCATAGTGCTCACCACACATCTAGATAAGTTCCTTAAGGGGTCTAGTTTCCAAAATGGGGTCACTTGTTGGGGGTTTCCACTGCTTAGGCACATCAGGGGCTCTCCGAACGCAACATGGCATCCGATCTCAATTCCAGCCAATTCTGCATTGAAAAAGTCAAACGGCGCTCCTTCCCTTGCGAGCTCTGCCATTCGCCGAATAAGTGGTTTACCCCCACATATGGGGTATCTACGTATTCAGGAGAAATTGCACACAATTTTTTTTTTCATTTTCTCTTTTAACACTTGTGAAAATAAAAAAAATTGGTTCTGAAGTAATTTTTTTGCAAAAAAAGTTAAATGTTAATTTTTTTCCTTTCACATTGCTTTACTTCCTGTGAAGCACGTAAAGGGTTAATAAACTTCTTGAATGTGGTTTTGAGTACCTGGAGGGGTCTAGTTTTTAGAATGGTGTCACTTTTTGGAATTTTTTGTCATGTACACCCCTCAAAATGACATTAAATATGATGTGGTCCCTAAGAAAAAGGGTTTTGTAAATTTTGTTGTAAAAATGAGAAATCGCTGGTCAAATTTTAACCCTTATAACTTCCTAACAAAAAAAATTGTTTCCAAAATTGTGCTGATGTAAAGTAGACATGTGGTAAATGTTCTTTATTAAGAAATTTGTGTGATGTATCTCTCTGATTTAAGGGCATAAAAATTTAAAGTTTGAAAATTACAAAATTTTCAAAATTTTCGCCATATTTCCATTTTTTCATAAATAAACACAAGTCATACCGAAGAAATTTTACCACTAACATGAAGGACAATATGTCATGAAAAAACATTCTCAGTTCCAGAGTTATAACCTCATAAAGTGACAGTGGTCAGAATTGTAAAAATTGGCCTGGTCATTAAGCTGCAAAATGGCTCTGTCACAAAGAGGTTAAACGGTTAGGGAGCCTTTGCAGGTGTTTTTTTTTAATTATTCTAATTTACTGAGATAATGACTTTTGGGTTTTCATTGGCTGTAAGCTATAATCAACATTAAAAGAAATAAACACTTGAAATAGATCACTGCTTGAAATGACTCTATAGTATTTGAGTTTCACTGTTTGTAGTGAAGTACTGAAATAAATTGACTTTTGGATGCTATTCTAATTTTGTGAGAGGCACCTGTATCTACTTGCTGTATTGATTTTATTTTAGGGTACATACACAGCTTTGAATGTTTTTTATCGATATTTTGGTGGTGGGCAAGAAAAAAATGCAATTGTAGATATTTGTTTTTCTTTATGGCATTTATCAAATAGGTTAAATCATTTTTTTATGAAATGGACATTTCCATGGAATAGCATCACCCTAGAATCACATGCCTTGCATGTCGTAGTCTGGGAATGACAGCAGCATTTAAGACGCTAACATCAGTGACTGTAGCTAAGCTTTACTTTGCTGTCAAGTAAAGTCCCTGAGCATGCTTACATGAGACTATCCTCTTCCCCCACAGTCTACGGAGTGATGACTGAAGCTGCTCTGTGCACCTTTCTATGACAGAAAGCTGGGCTTTCATTAAGGTACAGCATTGAAACAGTATTAATCTGCAGATTAACATTAAATCTGCAGGCTAATAACATTTGGTGACATGACAGGTTTCCTTTAAGCGCAATCCATATATTTACGGTAGTATTTATTCAAAGCCTTGCTTAAGGTGTCAGTGAAAGCAATTATCAGAGTCAGTGATAAGCGGTCATACAGGAGCGCTTAGGAAGCAACCCAGGGGAAGACAAGGATGTCCAGTCTCCACCGCAGCTCCAGCCGAAAACCTCCAATGGAGGATATTAGCAAGGAGAAAATGGAAAACGGTCTTAGGAGCGCAGGAAAGAGACTCAGAGAAGAGATAGGGTTAAACCACAACGCGTTTTGACGGAGGATCAGTCTTCATCACATGGAAGTTTATTAATGACATAGGGGATGGGGTATTTAAAAACAACCTATATAAAACGTGAGAAAAAACAGCATGAGTTAAAGTTTTAAATATATAAAATGTGCAAAAAGGAGCAATAAAATAAAATGTATCTAATATTATTTTATTGCTCCTTTTGGCACATTTTATACAGTTAAAACTTGTTTAACTCATGTTTTTTTATCTCATGTTTTATATAGGTTGTTTTTATCTCCTTTTTTATAATATATGTCATCTTGTCGTAACATGTGACTTTCATAACATGTGACTGTTTTGACTGTTGTGATTGGCTGCTTCCCATTTAAATAGCCCATCCCCTATGTAATTAGTAAACTTCCACCTGATGAAGACTGATCCTCCGTAGAAACGCGTTGTGGTTTAAACCCATCTCTTGTCTGAGTCTCTTTCCTGCGCTCCTAAGACCATTTTCCATTTTCTCAGTGAAAGCAATTATGGCTGTTAACAGTTTATTATTATTGTATAAACTACAGTGGCATGTAAAAGTTTATGCACCCCTGGATAAGAAAAACTGATACTGTGAACACTTGAACAAGCTGAAGATGAAATGATCTCTAAAATAGCTAAAGTTAAAAATGACACACTTCTTTTCTATTTTAGGCAAAAAAAAATAGTTTATATATTATATATATTCACTGACTATTCCAATTGGAGGGAAATATTTATTTTTTTAATATAACTTTTCATAGTTTTAATAAGAATGCAAATACAAGTGAGTGACTAAAACATTTCACAAATTGTTCACTGTGCTCTTATCGATTTCATTATGAGGATATCGAAAAAATATGGTGCTGTATTTCTATTTAAAGCGTACCCGGATCGCACAGAAGTTGTTTGAGTGCGGTATTTGTAGCTGAGTGCTTCATTAGATGAAGGCTCCTTCAGCTGATGTTACTTCAGCAAATGGAGCAGGCAGCATGTGGTCGAGTTTGTTATTAATGCTGAGTCCTAATAACTGCAGATATTTATTAAAACTGCACTCCTATATACCGGTAAATGGTTGGGAAGTTTTATCAGCAACACTGTATTTTAGTGGGCACCATTCATACAGCTTATTAGTTATATTTGATAAAGTGATATTCATGCAATTAGCATTTCCCTGTGTTTTAGGAAAGTGCTATTAGTCCAGTAAATTTAAATCACATAGTCAAGGTTCTTACCCATATTAGTGCCACTTGAATGAGCCAGTGTAGCCCTCCGAGGAAGCCCACGCGAACCTGGACTATGTGATTTAAAGTGATCTGTAGTATATGTATTCAATGGGGGAGAAGGTTTACTATTCACCTCACAAAAATTCTTTGGTTAACTTACATTTGATGATGCATAGTGCATGCATTTATTATATCAGGAACTGCTAAAAGCACTTGCACATTATTGAAGGTATTTCTTGTAAAGTTATTCATGCATTTTTCAGTGGTCTTTTCCTATATTCACTCTATCTGTTTCATGGATGAGTTGGTGAATTTTATTCTCACTATGCCCTCCTTTGCCAGCTGGTTCATGCCTTCACATTGAATGTTTCAGTCTGTTTTTGACTTTACTGATTTGTGATATTTTTATTGGACCATTGCTCCAGTTTTCTTCTGATGTTTAAAGTGGATAAGGGAACGATGTAAGCCTTATTTGCTGGAGGCCCTGATACCTCATGACACAGTTGAAGCTGTTTTTTTTCCCAGCCACACTCAGGTGGCCCAAATATTAGCTTGGTAGAGCACTAATGTTAGAACAATGTAAGGATAGTAACTCAGGTAGTTGACTAAAAGTGCAGGACTGCAGGTACAGGCAACATACATGGAGGAGACCCAACTTGGATTCTCCACGTTTCAAAAAAATTATTGTCACACACCAATGAAATGACATTAGTTTCCACAAAGTAGAAACTGTATAATGGGCCTCTGACACCCACAACAGGCAACCCACCAGATGGAGATACAACTTGGAGTCTCCACATTTCAAAAAATTGCTTGTAACATCACACATAGCCTGCAATAACGCAAGATCAGTGCATGACGCTGAAAACAACCCAACGGCATATTCTAGCCAGTCTGCGACTGGGGTGCAAAAGTCATTGGCGATCCATGACTTGTTCATTTTGATGAAAGTTAGGTGGTCTAAACTTCCAGGGGACAGTCGGAAATACTTATCCATCAGGTCACCACTTGCAGCGCTGTAGACACATTATGAGAGAATGCTGGCTGCTGGCTATGACAAAACAGCCAAGGCATAGCAGACGAGCTAAGGTCACTCTTCAATTTTTGAAGTCCAAAATGCAAAAGGATCCAAATTCCCACCGATGTCATTGATATTGAGCTCAAGGTACTCATGCACCATCCTCTCCAGTTGTTCACAATGTGTCAGACTTGTACTCTGTTCTGCTGGTGCATGGGCTGGTCTAAAAACTGTGTGAATGGACTCACAGAAATTGCTTACGCCATTTATATTGCTACTGATAATGTTTTTGAGATGACACCTTGATGTTCCCAGGGTTGGAAGTCGAGAGCTGCAATGCTGACTGTGAGCCTCATGACTGTCTTGGAGAAAACTACTCATAAGATTGTTTTCACAAGTGTGTTTTGATACTCCTGCATGCGCACGTCTCTTTTCAGTGGAAGAAGCATCTGGCAAAATTTACTCTTCTGAAACAAAACCTCCACAGAATATATTTAGGATTATATAATCAAAAAAAGAACCAGAAAGCACATAATAATCCCTAAAAATTAACTTTCAATTCAATCACTAAAAACATATAATAGTAGAAATAACTAAATACCCAGGGGGTCAAAGATCAGAGCCAAGTAAGCAAAATCAATATTACTCGTGCATATAGTTATAGACCTTGGGGCAGAAAGCTACCATGCACTAAAAAGCCCTATTGAGTCCCTTCCTAACAGTGGAGGTTGGCACCCTAGTTGTTGACGATATGGCGCCCCCGCTCAAAATCGGGGTCCCTAGTAACGCCCTAGACCACCCTACGTATACAAAAATGGGGGACACAAAAAATAAACACACTCACACCTACAATACCGAAAACACAAAAGTGAAGAGACAGTTATTGTCTCGTGCAAAAAGTGCTATAGTGCTGTAAACTTATCTCGTAGTATGCACACTATAACTTATCTCGTAGTATAGAAACTCATCAAAACCCAATTCTTATCTCGGAGTATGGGTTTTTGCAGCTTAAATAAGACTTATCTCGTAGCCAATAATACTAACCTGCTGCAATAGGCAGACCCATAGAAAGAAATGAAAAATACCAAAAAAAACGTTTACAGAGAGATCAGTATATAATAAACAGCACACATAAAAATACATTTGTCCAAATTTAAGGACAGGCACATAAAATGATACGAACACTGCACATTTAAATGACAGAAATAGAATGTCAAGTTATGTCTGTTGCAGCCGTTGCAAATAAGCCAGGGATTTTAATCACCCAATAACTCCTGAGGTTGGATCCACCTCAAAACTTTGCACAAGGAAACAATACACACCATATGCGATATTTAAGCAACAGCATACATGTAGAACAATATTTCATGAGGCTTAAAATAACATCAACTCAATAAAACTTATCTCTCATGTGGAGCCAAAAATCAAGCAAGATATAACACAGTACATGTGCAATGACCCTTCAAAAAAATGCAAGCACACTATATAGATGGACTGTGCTGAATATACTCCCCAAAATGATATAAAAACAGTGGAGATTCATATATCAAATATCAATGCAGTGCTCAGCATTTCATATATCAAAATGGAATAATACAGAGAAATCTCCATCTCATAGGGTTAACAGTGTTCATTTATATGGTACCATATAATGTCTGCCAAATATAATGTGCAGCAATATACTTATCAGCCATAGATGCAGACGGAACCCGACGCGTTTCTCCCTCTAAGTTGGTGAGAGTTCATCAGGGGTCAAAAAGTGGGGACTCATTACCCCTGGCCGAAATGACAATGCAGTGTGCGGTTTGCTCCAGGCGCATGAAACGCCGTCATTTGAAGATTCAGCGTGGATGTAAGATGCCTACTTCCGGTATACAGTAATCCAATATGGTGTTCATATGGAACGCAAACTGCGTTCCAAAACCCGGAAGGGAGTACTGAAAGGGAGGGACACTGAGTGCTGAATAGTCCGGCTCATGGCCAGATGGTTAAAGGACGTGCACACACCAGGAACACCTCTTATGTTCCTTAGTTCCGGACATATAGTAACTGATATCAGTTGTTTCATCACAATGCGTCCCGTCACAGAAAGACAAAAATTGGCTCATAACCAGATGACATCAGGCCGCTCACACATCAGAAGGAACCGCTTGTGTTCAATACTACAAATAATAGAAGTGCTCAGCAATGCAGTGTGCGGCTTGCTCCAGGTGCATGAAACGCCGTCATTTGAAGATTCGGCGTGGATGTAATACGCCCACTTCCGGTATACAGTAATCCAATATGGTGTTAATATGGAACGCATGGACATGAACAAATTAATGCGGAAGATGAAATATTAATATATCGCTTGTAGGCGGTCATTCACACTAGGCAGTATTTGTCCGCTTTTATTCTGTGATAGAATGCATGAAGACCGACTTCTATTATTTATAGTATTGAACACAAGCGGTTCCTTCTGATGTGTGAGCGGCCTGATGTCATCTGGTTATGAGCCAATTTTTGTCTTTCTGTGACAGGACGCATTGTGATGAAACAACTGATATCAGTTACTATATGTCCGGAACTAAGGAACATAAGAGGTGTTCCTGGTGTGTGCACATCCTTTAACCATCTGGCCATGAGCCGGACTATTCAGCACTCAGTGTCCCTCCCTTTCATTACTCCCTTCCGGGTTTTGGAACGCAGTTTGCGTTCCATATGAACACCATATTGGATTACTGTATACCGGAAGTAGGCATCTTACATCCACGCCGAATCTTCAAATGACGGCTGTTATGATTGAGTCACCGTAGGAGGCAGACACAAAAATAGAAGCTACGTCCAGAAAACCAGAGAAGTTGGCAACTATCAGATTGCAGACCCCTGAACCTATCAACACAACTAGCAGTAGCCGTGGGGGGTTCCTACGGTGCCCTAGACCCCTCGATCACAGCCGGAGAGCTAAATAGCCTAAAGACAGAAAAGGTGTCATGATCTGAATTTGATCTGACAGTTTTAAAAGCACAGAGTGAACTTTTTTTCCTTTTGGCAAGTTGCCAAAGTGACTTGACTGTCCCCAGTGGTGGTTAGTGGTATCGCACCTTAGGTTTTCAGTTTAAAGTTCTCTGTAATTATAATTCAGGTGTGGGGCTCTACAAATGAGTCTCAGGGTGTGCAATCACTGCTGGTGATATTGATTCATTCATTGATTCTGAGTTGGTGAGAGCCTGGTGGAAGGATGGAGCTGAGGAGGAGTCCTGCGCAGCTTAGCCAGGGGGGATGTGTGTCAGCTATGGTGTCTGGATGAAGGGCTGGCATGGCGTGGTGGGGTCGCAGTGATGGTGTCGGCAGGAAGTGTCTGCATGGACTGGTGGAGTGGCGACTATGGAGAGTGGCACTCACCATGTGGGACTTGGCTTCTGAGCTGGACTCAAGCATGCTTGCCTTCGTGGCAGAAGCTGAACTCATCTTTGTGACTCTGTTACTAAGCAGCAGCAACTGGTGGTGGACTCTGCTCCAAGGCTGCACTATGGTGAACGATCCTGTTATGGTGATGGATCCGGGTGGAGGAGAAGACGCACGCAGGTGGAGGGCTCTGTTGCGGGAGCATAAGCACAGAGCATAAAGCTAAGTGGTGTCCCCCTGTATTGTCTCTTTCCCTCATGTGTGTTATTATTGCAGTGGTGGGATTAGTCTCCGCACCGCCCAATTCCCTAGTGAGGGTTTAGGGTCAGTGCGAGCAAGGGTTTAAGGTTCGCGTGCGGCGACAGGTGCGGAGCCTGTATAGGGAACATTAGGAGTGCAGGGACGCTGGCTCAGGGGAGCTCAGGAGGTCTCCACTTCCCTATTCCCTACTGCAGGGCCCACCATTGTTAATGTGTCCCAGGTTCCCCCTTATTATTTAAATTCGCCATACTGGAGGCGGGGTTTCCAGAATGTATATTAACGTGTAATACCTAAATTCGCCAGGTGGAGGCGGTGTATCCATCTGCACGTATTATTATTTAAATTCGCCCCACTGGAGGCGCTGTATCCAGGGTCACGTGTGTTATGGGTTCGCCTTGCGGAAACATCTGCGTCCAGACACACGTGACCATGACAAAAGGAAATCTAAACTGCCCCAGAGCAGACCCCAAAGTAAAAGGCAGCCCCCAACATATAATGACGGTGAAGCAAGATGAAAAAACACTCACACAGACAGAAAGATAGGTTGAGCAAACGATGGGGCCCAAGCTAACTAAACAGAACAGGAAAGGAAGGTTGCTGTCTGCAATCTGCCAAAACCCTATCAAAGACATAAGCCAACAAGCTGATATGGAAAAAGACCCTGAAGCAGCTAGGCTTCAAAAACTAAATCAGCACTCAGGTATTTTCAGAAGACAGAGCTAAAGGAATTCAGCTCACCCCAGCAGGGAATGGCAGAAATCCAGAAAAACAAAGCAAAACAAAGTCAAAGCACAAATGCAAAAAGTCGAGCAGAAAACTTAGCTTTAGAAGAGCAGGAATTCAGACTGGTCTCCAAGGATCCCACAGAGAAATCACCCGCAGGGCAGAAGGGCGTTGGCAGCCTTATATCCAGTCAGTAACTCCACTCAGCCAGTCATCATCATTAGGCTCAGCTGTTTGATAATCAGGCTCACTACCTTTCTTTACCAGAAGAGTGAGTTCCTCGGGCCTCAGTAGTGAAGGGGAAAATGAACTCACAACAGTACCTCCCCCTTGAGGAGGGGTCACCGAACCCTCAACCATGCCACCAGGGCGATCAGGGTGAGCCCGATGAAAGGCACGCACCAATCTTTTGGCATGAATATCAGAGGCAGAGACCCAGGAATTATCCTCCTGACCATTACCCTTCCACTTAACCAAATACTGGAGTCTCCGTCTAGCCAGACGGGAATCCAGTACTTTCTCTACCTCATATTCCATGTTACCTTCAACCAATACAGGGTCTGGAGGTGCCATCCCCGGAACAACAGGTTCAACAAACCTTTTCAACAAAGATTTATGGAACACATTATGGATTTTAAATGTGACAGGAAGAGCCAAACGAAAAGAGACCGGATTAATAATCTCCAAAATCTTGTAAGGTCCAATAAATCTAGGCTTAAACTTAGGAGAAGCCACCTTCATAGCAATATTTTTTGATGATAACCACACCATATCACCAACCTTAAACTGGGGACCAATGGTCCTATGTCGGTTGGAAAACCACTGGGCCTTTTCCTGGGAGAGAGATAACTTATCCACCACTTGGTCCCAGATCTGGTGCATTCTCTCCACCACAGTGTCAACACCTGGGCAGGCAGAGGGCTCCACCTGCCCTGAAGAAAATCGAGGATGAAACCCAAAGTTACAAAAAAAAAGGTGACATCAAAGTGGCAGAACTAGCTCTATTATTTAAAGCAAATTCGGCCAAGGGCAAAAATGAAACCCAATCATCCTCATCAGCGGAAATAAAACATCTCAAATACGACTCCAAGGTCTGGTTTGTTCTCTCTGTCTGCCCATTGGTCTGACGGTGAAAAGCAGAGGAGAAGGACAACTGAATTCCCAGCTTGGAACAGAAAGTTCACCAAAATTTATACACAAGCTGAACTCCTCTGTCAGATACAATGTTCTCAGGAATCCCGTGCAAGCGAACCACCTGTTGTAAAAACAGGGGCACCAACTCAGAGGAAGACGGCAACTTAGGGAGTGGTACAAGATGAACCATCTTAGAGAACCTATCACAAATCACCCAAATAACAGTCATCCTTTGAGAGACAGGCATATCAGAGATGAAATCCATTGAAATATGGGTCCATGGCCTCTTGGGGACAGGCAAAGGCATCAACAACCCACTAGAGCGAGAACACGATTTAGACCGGGAGCACGTCCCACAGGACTGCACAAAATTCCTGACATCACGAGACAAGGAGGGCCACCAAAAAGACCGACTCACCAGATCTCTAGTACCAAAAATACGTGGATGACCAGCCAAAGCAGAGCAATGAACTTCATACATCACTCTCTTCTTCCACTGGTCAGGAACATACAACTTTCCACTGGGACAACGCTCAGGTTTGTCCTCCTGGAACTCTTCCAGAGCACGTCTCAAATCGGGCGAGATGGCAGAAAGAACTACCCCTTCGCCTAAGATGGTAGCAGGCTTGGTCACCACAGGAGAATCAGCAAAGAAGCTCCTAGAGAGGGCATCTGCCTTGACATTCTTAGTTCCAGGAAGAAAAGAAACCACAAAATCAAAACGTGTAAAAAACAGGGCCCACCTAGCCTGTCTAGGGTTCAAGTGCTTAGCCGACTCTAGGTAAATCAAATTCTTGTGGTCAGTGAGGACCACGACTTGATGCTTAGCTCCCTCCAACCAATGTCTCCACTCCTCAAATGCCCATTTCATGGCCAACAGTTCCCGATTCCCCACATCATAGTTACGTTCAGATGGAGAGAACTTTCGGGAAAAGAAAGCACAGGGATTCATTTTAGATGTTACAGGATCCTTTTGGGACAAAACAGCTCCTGCACCAATCTCAGAAGCATCCACTTCTACCTGGAACGGAAGTGAGACATCAGGTTGCCGCAAAACCGGGGCGGAGGTGAATATTCGCTTCAGCTTCTGAAAGGAAGAAACAGCCTCCGGAGACCAATTTAACACATCAGCACCCTTCTTAGTCAAATCAGTCAATGGCTTGGCAATACTAGAAAATTTTGCTATAAATTTCCGATAAAAATTAGCAAAACCCAAAAACTTCTGGAGGGCCTTCAAAGAAGTGGGCTGAACCCAATCGTAAATGGCCTGTACCTTGGCCGGGTCCATTTCAATAGTTGACGGGGACAAAATAAATCCCAAAAAAGAAATCCTCTGTACTCCAAAAAGGCATTTAGATCCTTTGACATACAGGGAATTCTCCCTCAAGATCCAGAACACAGTCCGAATATGTTCCACATGAGAATCCCAATCCTTGGAGAAGATCAAAATATCATCCAGATAGATAATCAAAAGTTTATCAACAAAATCTCGGAAAATATCGTTCATGAAGCACTGGAAGACAGAAGGGGCATTAGTGAGCCCAAAAGGCATCACCAGGTACTCAAAATGTCCCTCCGTAGTATTAAACGCTGTCTTCCATTCATCCCCATGCTTAATGCGAATAAGATTATACGCCCCCTGAGGTCAAGCTTGGTAAACCAGCAAGCACCTTTAACTCTGGAGAATAGATCAAAAATCAGGGGTAACGGATACTGATATTTAACAGTAATTTTGTTGAGGGCACGATAATCAATACAAGGTCTTAATGATCCATCCTTTTTGGCTACAAAAAAAAACCGGCACCTAAGGGTGATGAGGATGGTCTAATATGACCCTTCTCCAATGCCTCCTTAATATAGGATCGCATAGCCTCGTGCTCGGGTACAGATAAATTGAAGAGCCGACCCTTGGGAAATTTACACCCCGGGCTCAGTTCAATTGCACAGTCATAACTCCTATGAGGAGGCAGAGACGCAGACTCATTCTCACTAAATACATCATAAAAGTCCGCCAAGTAATCAGGAACATCATGCGACTGAGGAGAGGTGGAAAACACCGGAGCCTCACTAAAGGCACACCGACAACCCCAACTCACCACAGACACAGATTTCCAATCCAAAACTGGATTATGAATTTGTAACCAGGGAAACCCCAGAACAATAGTATCATGCAGATTATGCAACACCAGAAATCTGCAATTTTCTTGATGGTCTGGGGCGACCCGCATTACCACCTAGGTCCAAAACTGAGGTTTATTTTTAGCCAAAGGAGTAGCATCAATCCCCCTCAAAGGGATAGGCGTCTGCAGAGGTGTCATCGGAAATCCACAACGTTTAGCAAAATCCAAGTCCATTAGGTTTAGGGCTGCTCCCGAATCCACAAAAGCCTTGGCGGAAAATGTGGACAGGTAGCAGATCAGAGTAATAGCCAGAAGAAACTTAGGTTGAACACCACCAACAGAAAACGTGTGTGCAAAGCGTTTCTCTCGTTTAGGACAGACAGAAATAATATGCGAGGCATCTCCACAGAAAAAACACAACTTATTACGCCTTCTGAACTCCTGACGCTGCTCTCTGGACAAAACTCTATCACATTGCATAGGTTCAGACATTTGTTCAACAGGTGGCAACACCTCTCGTGCAGCTTTGCGTTCGCGCAAACGCCGATCAACCTGAATGGCTAATGACATAGAATCGTCAAGACCAGAGGGAGCAGGAAATCCCACCATAGTATCTTTTACGGCTTCTGACAACCCCTTCCGAAAGAGAGCAGCCAAGGCATTATCATTCCAGGTAGTAAGTACTGCCCACTTTCAGAATTTTTGACAGTACAATTCTGCAGAATCTCAACCCTGGTTCAATGCCAGCAGGGTCTTTTCAGCCTGATCAATGGCATTAGGCTCGTCATACAACAACCCCAAGGCCTGAAAAAATGCGTTCACATTAGTCAGAATAGGGTCATCTGGTTTCAAAGAAAACGCCCAATCCTGGGGATCGCCATGCAGCAAAGAGATGACAATTTTAACCTGCTGCGCGGAGCTCCCTGACGAGTTAGGCTTCAAGGCAAAAAATAATTTACAATTATTTTTGAAATTCAAAAATTTAGACCGATCCCCAAAAAATACATCAGGTGTAGGAATCTTTGGTTCAGCAGCATGTGAATGAGCAAGGTAGATGGAAATTCCCAGCGAGCTGCTCCACACGATCAGACAATTGCTTTATCTCCATTGAGAGAGAAAAAAAAAATTCCCCCTACGGCCTCAGAGATATAGAGGAAAAAATATACACACTTATTTTTTTTTACAATTCTTTCCTGCTATTGATTACCCTAGGATCTGCGGTATGGCGGGTGATTCTGTTATGATTGAGTCACCGTAGGAGGCAGACACAAAAATAGAAGCTACGTCCAGAAAACCAGAGAAGTTGGCAACTATCAGATTGCAGACCCCTGAACCTATCAACACAACTAGCAGTAGCCGTGGGGGGTTCCTACGGTGCCCTAGACCTCTCGATCACAGCCGGAGAGCTAAATAGCCTAAAGACAGAAAAGGAAATCTAAACTGCCCCAGAGCAGACCCCAAAGTAAAAGGCAGCCCCCAACATATAATGACGGTGAAGCAAGATGTAAAAACACTCACACAGATAGAAAGATAGGCTGAGCAAACGATGGGGCCCAATCTGCCAAAACCCTATCAAAGACATAAGCCAACAAGCTGATATGGAAAAAGACCCTGAAGCAGCTAGGCTTCAAAAACTAAATCAGCACTCAGGTATTTTCAGAAGACAGAGCTAAAGGAATTCAGCTCACCCCAGCAGGGAATGGCAGAAATCCAGAAAAACAAAGCAAAACAAAGTCAAAGCACAAATGCAAAAAGCCGAGCAGAAAACTTAGCTTAAGAAGAGCAGGAATTCAGACTGGTCTCCAAGGATCCCACAGAGAAATCACCCACAGGGCAGAATGGCGTTGGCAGCCTTATATCCAGTCAGTAACTCCACTCAGCCAGTCATCATCATTAGGCTCAGGTGTTTGATAATCAGGCTCACTACCTTTCTTTACCAGAAGAGTGAGTTCCTCGGGCCTCAGTAGTGAAGAGGAAAATGAACTCACAACAGACGGCGTTTCATGCGCCTGGAGCAAGCCGCACACTGCATTGTCATTTCGGCCAGAGGTAATGAGTCCCCACTTTTTGACCCCTGATGAACTCTCATCAGGGGTGGCAACCCAGTAGTAAGCACTATTTCTAATTCTAAAAATATGGGCATCATGTTGAAGATAGTGCAGCAAAAATGTGCTCATATGTTGGGCGCTTCTATGAGGTCCAAGTCTATGGTGTGTTTGTGCTGGGGTAACATTCAAGGTTGCTTCCTCCATCCCCCCACCAACCATGGACAACACAGAGGAAATCATTATACTCTTCATCTCCTGACTATTGCATGCCCTTTAACTCTTTCTCCATTTGTTCCTCAGCTCTGGCAACTTTACTAGCATTGTGCTTCGTGCCATGAGCCCCCCTCGATTGCTGTAATCCACCCTCACATGGCACCTGCCTGTGCGACAACAGTCTGGAACTTAGAGATATTGTTATCCCTTCCACATCCTCCTCTGCTTCCACCTTTTTCTCTGGGACCACAACCTTCTCATCAGACTATTCAAAGTTTGCTCCAGCATGTAGATGACCGGAATAGTGATGCTGATGATGGCATCATCAGCAGTAACCATCTGAGTAGCGATTTCAAAACTGTTCAGAAGGGTGCATTGGAGCTTCATCTGTGACCACTATGCAAATGTGATTTGCACCACGCACTGTACATTCTGCGTTAACCCAAGCTATAGAAAAGGACATAATGCACCAGGGCTCGTCGCTATTGCCACAGTTGCCGCAACATGTGCAGAGTGAAATTCCACCATATCAGTTCATCATAAATCAAACGGTTAACCGGGAGACCTCTGTAGCAATGTAAGTCGATGATGAATTTTTAAAATTTTGCAATTTTCAAACTTTTAATTTTTATGCCCTTAAATAAGAGAGATATGTCACAAAAAATACTTAATAAATAACATTTCCTACATGTCCACTTTACATCAGCACAATTTTGTAACCAAATTTATTTTTGTTGGGAAGTTATAAGGGTTAAAAGCGATTTCTCATTTTTACAAAAAAATTTACAAAAACATTTTTTTTAGGGACCACATCACATTTGAAGTTACTTTGAGGGGTCAATATGACAGAAAATACCCAAAAGTGACACCATTCTAAAAACTGCACCCCTCAAGGTGCTCCAAACCACATTTACTCTAACCCAAATAATGTCTCCCAATGCGTTTCATCTCTGGAATCATCAGGGGATATATGACATATATTAATGTATTATTTACTATTACTAAAGGAACAATCTCCGGAGAGATATTGATATTGACACCCAGGTGAGATACACCAAGTTATCAAAAGAATATTGGTCCTTCAATACAGTGAAATATCAAGAAAGCAGTATAGCACAGGTTGCTGGTTTATTTGCACTATAGCACGAGCACTTTTTTATGCACTTCTTCGCACTTTAGAATTTTAAATGTTGTGAAATAAATGTTAAGTTTTAATACCAATTTGCTCTAAACAAAATTGAATCTATATTGGTATCTCGGCCCCTGCTTTAAATTTTCAAAACCATATTTAAGAAGTTTATTAACCCTTTAAGTGCTTCACAGGAACTGAAGCAATGTGGAAGGAAAAAATTAACATTTAACTTTTTTTTACAAACATTTTAATTCAGAACCAATTTTTTTATTTTCACAAGAGTAAAAAGAGAAAATGAACCACAAAATGTGTTGTTCAATTTCTCCTGAATACACTGATACCTCATATGTGGGGGTAAATCAATGTTTGGGCGCACGGCAGGGCTTGGAATGGAAGGAGCCCAGTTTGACTTTTTCAATGCAGAATTGGCTAGAATTGAGATCGGACATCATGTTGCATTTGGAGAGCCCCTGATGTGCCTAAACAGTGGAAACCCCCAACAAGTGATCCCATTTTGGAAACTAAACCCCTTAGAGAACTTATCTAGATGTGTGGTGAGCACTTTGAACCTCCAAGTGCTTCACAGAAGTTTATAACGTAGAGCTATGAAAATAAAAAATCATTTTTTTCCACAAAAATGATCATTTTGCCCCCAAATTTTTATTTTTTACAAGGGTAACAGAAGAAATTATAACCCCAAGGTTGTTCTGCAATTCTGCAATTTGTCCTGAGTATGCCCATACCCCATATGTTGGGGTAAACTACTGTATGGGCGCACGGCAGAGCTCAGAAGGGATGAAGTACCATTTGACTTTTTCAATGCAGAATTGGCTGTAAATGAGATTAGATGTCATAAATTCACGGCGCTGTGGTTTAAGTACCATTAACTACCGCCATTAAAAGGCATATCAGCGGTCGTTATGGGGTTAAATCTCATTTGCCAAGTGTTTGCCCATTTAATCATCTTATGCATATTGTTTTGCAACACTGTAATGTCAAGGTGAGATTCTAAGATCCTACATAGTTTGCTGTCTTCAGCAAAGACTGACACTTTACTCTCAATCCCATACACAAGGTCAATAATAAAGTGGTTAAAAAGAATCGATCCTAGCACAGATTCCTGTGGTACCCCACTGCTGACTATATCCCATTTAGAGCGTGTACCATTTATGACAACTCTTTGTTTCCTGTTATTTAGCCAATTCCTTACCCTCTGTAGTTTCCCCCAGTCCTTGCTTCTGTAGCTTCAGTATAAGGCTGTTATGTGGAACAATATCTTTGCCTTTGCAAAGTCCAGGTAAATCACATCAGCCGCATTACAAACATCCAGATTTGCACTTACCGCCTCATAGAAACCCAACATGTTAGTTAAACAAGACTTATTCTTCATGAAACCATGTTAGTTGTCAGTAGAGTTGAGCGATACCGTCCGATACTTCAAAGTATCGGATCGGAATGGATCGGCCGATCTTAAAAAAAAGTATCGGTATCGCCGATTCCGATACCGGAAGTCCCATTCAAGTCTATGGGACTTCCGGTATCGGAATAAGAAAAATCCTGTTTTTCCCTTGTACAGCCTCTCTGGGGTCTGTACGGGCCTTTCGGGGGGCTGTGCCGGCCTGCCAGGGGGTCTGTGCAGGCTCCGGTGGTCTGTGCCGGCCTGCCGGGGGGCTGTGCAGGCTCCGGTGGGCTGTGCCGGCCTGCCGGGGGGCTGTGCCGGCCTGCCGGGGGGCTGTGCAGGCTCCGGGGGGCTGTGCCGGCCTGCCGGGGGGCTGTGCCGGCCTGCCAGGGGGCTGTGCAGGCTTCGGGGGTCTGTGCAGGCATTGTCCGATGGGACTACAAGTCCCATCGGGCGATGCCTGCTACCATGACAGTGATTGACACAATAGCCAATGATGGGACAGTAGTAGTCCCATCATCCGGCTAATGTGTTGAATGTAAAAAAAAAAAAAAAATTACATGCTACATACATGCTACATACATACAACATGCATACTACATACATGCTACATTCATACTACATACTACATACATGCTACATTCATACTACATATATACTACATGCAACATACATACTACATATATACTACATGCATGCAACATGCATACTACATATATACTACATGCAACATACATACTACATATATACTACATGCAACATACATACTACATATATACTACATGCATGCAACATGCATACTACATATATACTACATGCTGCATACATACTACATATATACTACATACATACTGCATGCTACATACATACTACATGCTACATACATACCACATACATACTACATACATACTACATGCTACATATATACTACATATATGCTACATGCTACATACATACTACATATATGCTACATATATACTACATATATACTACATGCTACATACATACTACATATATACTACATACATACTACATACATACTACATGCATGCTACATACATACTACATGCTACATACATACCACATACATACTACATACATACTACATGCTACATACATACTACATATATACTACATGCTACATACATACTACATATATGCTACATATATACTACATATATACTACATGCTACATACATACTACATATATACTACATACATACTACATACATACTACATGCATGCTACATACATACTACATGATACATACATACCACATACATACTACATACATACTACATGCTACATACATACTACATATATACTACATGCATGCTACATACATACTGCATGCTACATGCATGCTACATACATACTACATACATACTACATGCTACATACATACCACATATATACTACATACATACTACATACAATACATTCATACAATACATACATAGACATACAGTACATATAACATAGAGTAACATACTTACCAATACTTGTCACATTGTTCCCCGAAGCCATTGTCTTTTACGGAATAAATATTAACATAACAAACCACAAAAATACTCACCCACGATCCGAAGCAGTCCACGAGTGTGTCCCACGACGATCTTGGGTAGAGAACTGCAGCATCAGCTGTTGCTGCCGTTCTCTACGGGCTGCAGGAATCCAATGACGGAAGGTCCCTAGTCTCACTTTATGCCAGTGCTGTGTGGGAATTTCCCACACAGCAATGGCATAAAGTGAGACTAGGGACTTTTTTTTTTTTAAGTGGCGGAGGAATACAGTGCGGAAGGATACCTACCTTCCGTAGTATGTATGTAGCATGCATGTAGCATGCAGTATGTATGTAGCATGCATGTAGTATATATGTAGTATGTATGTAGCATGTAGTATGTATGTAGTATGTATGTGGTATGTATGTAGCATGTAGTATGCATGTAGCATGCATGTAGTATGTATGTAGTATGTATGTAGTATATATGTAGTATGTATGTAGCATGTAGTATGTATGTAGCATGCATGTAGTATATATGTAGTATGTATGTAGCATGTAGTATGTATGTAGCATGCATGTAGTATATATGTAGTATGTATGTAGCATGTAGTATGTATGTAGCATGCATGTAGTATATATGTAGTATGTATGTAGCATGTAGTATGTATGTAGCATGCATGTAGTATGTATCTAGTATGTATGTAGTATGTATGTGGTATGTATGTAGCATGTAGTATGTATGTAGCATGCATGTAGTATGTATGTAGTATGCATGTAGTATATATGTAGTATGTATGTAGCATGTAGTATGTATGTAGCATGCATGTAGTATATATGTAGTATGTATGTAGTATATATGTAGCATGTAGTATGTATGTAGCATGCATGTAGTATATATGTAGTATGTATGTATGTAGTATGTATGTAGTATATATGTAGCATGTAGTATGTATGTAGCATGCATGTAGTATATATGTGTTATGTATGTAGTATGTATGTATATATGTGGTATGTATGTGGTATGTATGTAGTATGTATGTAGTATGTATGTGGTATGTATGTAGTATGTATGTAGCATGTAGTATGTATGTAGCATGCATGTAGTATGTATGTAGTATTTTTTTATTTTTTTTTTTAACATTTAACACATTAGCCGGATGATGGGACTACTACTGTCCCATCATTGGCTAATGTGTCAATCACTGTCATGGTAGCAGGCATCGCCAGATGGGACTTGTAGTCCCATCTGACGATGCTTGCACAGACCCCCGGACATCAGCACAGCCCCCCGGCAGGCCGGCACAGCCCCCCGGCAGGCCGGTACAGACCCCCACAGGGTGCACAGACCACCGGCAGGCCGGCACAGCCCCCCGGCAGGCCGGTACAGACCCCCACAGGGTGCACAGACCACCGGCAGGCCGGCACAGCCCCCCGGCAGGCCGGTACAGACCCCGGGCAGTCCACACAGCCCCCCGGCAGGCCGGCAGAGACCCCTGGAAGGCCCGAAATGACGGCGCATCATGATGCGCACACACCGCGCATCATGATGACGTCAGGCTGTCAATCAACTTTGAACTTCCGATTCCGATGCCGACTTCCGATATTGAAAAAATATCGGAAGTCGGTATCGGAATTCCGATACATCAAGTATCGGCCGATACCCGATACTTGCGGTATCGGAATGCTCAACACTAGTTGTCAGTGATTGTATTAATATCTACAATATATTCCTGCAGGTCATTACTTATAATGCTCTCAAAAATTTTGCACACTAATGTCAGGCTTACCGGACAGTAATTGCATTGATCCACCTTCTTACCTTTCTTAAATATTGGTACCATGTGAGCCATCCTCCAATCCTGTGGCACTATCCATGTTACAAGAGAGTCTAAGAATATGAGATACAGTGGTCTGTCAATTATTGAGCTCAATTTCCTCAGTATCCATGGATGAATACCATCTGGGCCCAGTGATTTATCAATGTTTAAGTTGCTCACACATAGATGTATTTCATTTTGTTTTAAACTATCTATGGGATGTTCTCAGCCCTTCATGATTTTATAGAATTCTCAAAATTAACAGTTGATTCACTCAAGACAGTCGCAAAAGTTCAAGATCGCCGTCATATTTCTTATCTGGATTTTACCTTTCCATAAATGGTAAAAATGGCAAGGCTATTATCAGCTATCTGATCTCTTTTGAATTGGAGCTTATAGGCAGTTGTCACAGTTATGAGAAGATTTGCACATTCTTCCCTGATTAGTCCTGAATTTGAAGATGTACAGGACAGACCAAAAGTTTGGACACACCTTCTCATTCAAAGTTTTCTTTATTTTCATGACTATGAAAATTGTAGATTCACTCTGAAGGCATCAAAACTATGAATTAACACATGTGGAATTATATAATTAACAAAAGTGTGAAACAACTTAAAATATGTCTTATATTCTAGGTTCTTCAAAGTAGCCATCTTTTGCTTTGATTACTGCTCTGCACACTCTTGGCATTCTCTTGATGAGCTTCAAGAGGTAGTCACCAGAAATGGTCTTCCAACAGTCTTGAAGGAGTTTGCAGAGATGCTTAGCACTTGTTCCCAAACCATCTTGATTGGGTTCAGGTCTGGTGACTGTGGAGGCAAGGTCATCTAGCATAGCACCCCATCACTCTCCTTCTTGGTCAAATAGCCCTTACACAGCCTGGAGGTGTGTTTGGGGTCATTGTCCTTTTGAAATATAAATGATGGTCCATCTAAATGCAAACCATATGGAATAGCATGCCGCTGCAAGATGCTGTAGTAGCCATGCTGGTTCAGTATGCCTTCAATTTTGAGTAAATCCCCAACAGTGTCACCAGCAAAGCACCCCCACACCATCACACCTCCTCCTCCATGCTTAACAATGGGAACCAGGCATGTAGAGTCCATCTGTTCACCTTTTCTGTGTCACTCAAAAACATGGTGGTTGAAACCAAAGATCTCAAATTTGGACTCATCGGACCAAAGCACAGATTTCCACTGGTCTAATGTCCATTCCTTGTGTTCTTCAGCCCAAACAAGTCTCTTCTGCTTGTTGCCTGTCCTTAGCAGTGGCTTCCTAGCAGCTATTTTAGCATGAAGGCCTGCTGCACTAAGTCTCCTCTTAACAGTTGTTGTAGAGATGTGTCTGCTGCTAGAACTCTGTGTGGCATTGACCTGGTCTCTAATCTGAGCTGCTGTTAACCTGCGATTTCTGAGGCTTGTGACTCGGATGAACTTATCCTCCGCAGCAGAGGTGACTCTTGGTCTTCCTTTCCTGGGGCGGTCCTCATGTGAGCCAGTTGCTTTGCAGCGCTTGATGGTTTTTGCCACTGCACTTGGGGATACTTTCAAAGTTTTCCCAACTTTTCAGACTGACTGACTTTCATTTCTTAAAGTAATGATGACCACTCGTTTTTCTTTACTTAGCTGCTTTTTTCTTGCCATAATACAAATTCTAACAGTCTATTCAGTAGGACTATCAGCTATGTATCCACCAGACTTCTGCACAACACAACTGATGGTCCCAACCCCATTTATAAGGCAAGAAATCTCACTTGCTAAACCTGACAGGGCACACCTGTGAAGTGAAAACCATTTCCGGTGACTACCTCTTGAAGCTCATCAAGAGAATTCCAAGAGTGTGCAAAGCAGTAATCAAAGCAAAAGGTGGCTACTTTGAAGAATCTAGAATATAAGACATACAGTATATTCAATTGTTTCACACTTTTTTGTTAATTATATAATTCCACATGTGTTAATTCATAGTTTTGATGCCTTTTTATTATTATTATTATTATTATTATTATTATTTATTTATATAGTGCCATTAATTCCATGGTGCTGTACATGAGAAAGGGGGTTACATATAAAGTTATAGATATCGTTAACAGTAAACAAATTTACAATGACAGACTGGTACAGAGGGGAGGGGACCCTGTCCTTGCAGACTTACATTCTACGGGATAGTGGGGAAGAGACAGAAGTTCAGGGGTGCAGCAGTTCTGGTGATGATGAGGCGGCAGCTAAGGCGGCGGTGAGGCGGCAGAATGGTCATTGTAGGCTGTAAGCTTTCCTGAAAAGATGGGTTTTCAGGTTCCATTTGAAGGATCCGAGGGTGGTGGATAATCGGACATGTTGAGGCATGGCATTCCAGAGGTTAGAGGATATTCGGGAGAAATCTGGGAGGCGGTTGTGTGAGGAACGAATAAGTGTGGAGGAGAGTAGGAGGTCTTGAGAGGATCGAAGATTACATGAGGGAAGATATTGGGAGATTAGTTCAGAGATATAGGGAGGGGAAGGGATGTGGATGGCTTTGGTAGTTTGATCTGGAATCGTTGGGGAATTGGGAGCCAATGGAGGGATTTGCAGAGGGGAGAGACAGGGAAGTAGCGAGGAGAGAGGTGGATTAGTCGGGCAGCAGAATTGAGGACAGACTGGTATGGTGCAAGAGAGTTAGCAGGGAGGCCACAGAGGAGAGTGTTGCAGTAGTCAAGGCAGAGATGATGAGGGCATGTACAAGAGTTTTAGTAGATTGAGGACTGAGGAAGGGACAGATTCTGGAAATATTTTTGAGTTTGAGGCAACAGGAGGTGGCAAGAGATTGGACGTGTGGTTTGAAGGACGGGGCAGAGTCGAGAGTTACTCTGAGGCAGTGGATTTCACGTGCTGGAGAGAGCATGATGCTGTTTACCATACTAGATAGATCGGGTAGGGAAGATACATAAGATGGATGAAAGATAATGAGTTCAGTTTTGTCTACGTTGAGTTTTAGGAAGCGAGAGGTGAAAAAGGAGGATATGGCTGATAGACACTCTGGGATTCTGGACAGCAGACAGGTGACATCTGGGCCAGAGAGGAAGATCTGAGTGTCATCTGCATACAGGTGGTACAGGAGGCCATGGGACTTTATGAGTTGTCATAGACCAAGAGTATAGATGGAAAAAAAGTAGGGGCCCCAGGACAGAGCCTTGGGGGACTCCAACAGAGAGGGGGTGGGATGAGGAGGTAGTGTGGGAGTGGGAAACTCTGAATGTGCTGTCAGAAAGGTATGAGGAAATCCAGGACGGGCAAGGTCTTTGATGCCAAGTGAAGAAAGAATCTGTAACAGTAGGCAGTGGTCAACTGGGTCAAAGGCAGAGGACAGGTCAAGAAGGAGGAGGATGGAGAACTGTCTGTTAGCTTTGGCTGTGAGTAAGTCATTAGTAATTTTGGTCAGAGCAGAGTGAATGTGCAATTTTCATAGTCATGAAAATAAAGAAAGCTCTTTGAATGAGAAGGTGTGTCCAAACTTTTGGTCTGTACTGTATGTCTCATCAATATCGGATCTATACAAACCCCAAAATTCAAAACTTTCCATCGGACACGCAGAGTCTGTGGGGAAGAGTTCTTTCATCAAAGCAGCCAATCCTGGAGAGAGCCCAATAGGTATCCTGATTTAATTTTTTGTTCACATCAAGAAGTCTTGGCTTCAATGGGAACCTGAATTGTTAATTATTCATATCTTTATTGGTTTCCTCATCCCCTGGCTATTTGTAATTTACCCACTTTCCTATGTAAGCTCTTTTTCCTACTGATATTCTGTGTGAGAGAGGAGGATGGCAGGGGTGAATGCACACTCACTAGAGTGACTTTAGGGATCTTAATATTTTCTATGACAATATGAATCATCAATATGCCATCCAATGGGAAATTGTAAATGGTCCTGTAAATGACTAATAGCTTCTGAGTCAGTAAATGAATTGTATATGGACAGCACATGGATGACAAGTGAGAGAAAATCGTTCCACTCTCCTGGATGAAAATGGAACTGTTTTTTTATGCTATTGTGAGCATACCCTAAAGCGTGCATACGTTGTTTCATGAAAACTTGTAGCAGAATATGTATCTCTTCCTCGAACTCCTCCTTCTTCCCCTTTCCCTCTCCATAGCATTTTATGAGCACTAACTGCCATCTCCAATCTCATTAATGCGAAGATTTGTATTTACTGAAGGCAGATTTTGCTGATTTTTCTCATGAATGGAGAGTGAAAGATCAAAGAAGCAGATTTTCTGATGACAAAGTGCAACGTTTCTTATCTTCACTTATACTATTGATTTATTACAGAAAAATTGCTGGTTATTGTTTAACTATCAAACTTCAGTTGTAGAACAAAAAATTATAATTTGCATGTAATCTTGTCAAAGAGTCCACATGGACTTTGGAAGAAGTTAAATAATCTAATTTTTTATTTATATCAATACAAATCATTCTCTATATTCATGTGAAACCCATGGAGAAATTAGTATTCACAGACAAGAAAAAAATTCTTACGTAAGCTCAAAATTCACAGGACTCACACAGCCTACAATTTATACAAAATAAATTGATCAGATTTTCATAACTGTCATTTGGATAGAACTGGCAGCACACGTAAATAATTAGATGTAGCCATCTGGTATGACTTTGAGCATCAACATTCAAAATGACAACATATGCATACGCTAGTAACCGGCTGCAGATTCACATAATTTTTATTTAAAGCATATTTTCATGGTAATAAATAAATGCACAGTAAAATTAAAAATAATTATTTTAAGGTTGTACGCACATGTCTGGGGTCCGCACCACCTGTGTCTCTAATATGCTCTTCTGATCCTTTATATCAATCATCCGCACCCAAAAAATTTGAAAATGTTTACATCTAGGAAAGAAATTTAAAAGTGAATGTCACCTAATTTGCTGCCTTTGTGCAAGAACAGCATATTATAACGACACATCTGAAATACTACTGTCGTAGAAGATGTCATTTTCGTGGTGCTCTATTAGCCAAATGGCACACTATTTTTTTGCGGTTGGGGCTAGTGACACAGCAAACAGATTTGCTTTAAATACTCTTCCAAGGAAACTATTCCATAAGAGAATTTACCTTGAAAAAAAATGTCAGACTGCTCTAATTTACACCGCACAGCATGGAACTTCGCCCACTCAGATGTGTTAAATCAAACACCAATTTATTATTTCCAGATGTACGGTATACAATGAAGTGGAGCAGCTAGATAACTAAATGAACAATGCAAGCATTGCTTGTATGGAGAAAGAAGATAGAATGCAATGTTCAGCGTTGATTTTTCTTTCTCATTCAATAACATACACAACAAAGAACATCTAATTACTTCTGAGTCAAGACAAAAAGATGACACATTAAAGGAATACGTTTCTAATGTTTCCAGGAAACTTCTGAGGGATAACTTAGTATATTACTTTTTAGATTAAAATTCTTCAAATATGAACCCCACTATCTCTGTGCATAAAATGAAAATAAAAAGTATAGAAATACAAGTTCTAGTTATAGAGTTTTCTGACATGACTTAATGGCATTCTAGAGGATCACATTAGCTGGGAGCCCACAATATTAAGAAGAAAATATATAAAATAATAAATGGTAAAATACATAATTCAATATTTCAGAGTGATATATGAGCATGAAATTAAAATTACTGATTTTTTTTTTTAAGATATCTCTTTGGACATAAAATCTGTGTTTACCTGATAATGAGCTACACAGTTTTTGCATAAGTACAATGTGTAAATCATGGAATAATTATCTGGATATTCCAATAGAGGGAGGAAATGATTAATCATATTGAAATCAATATACAAATACGGTAAACTCCGCCTGCCAGAGGCTGTGATCAAAAAGACTTTTAGAAGTTTATTGAAAAGGGTTGTCCACTTGCTATTTTTATATTTTGCAAGTGTATTAAATGAGGTCAGAAACAGTCTAGTTGGAATGTTACCAGGGTATGCACATACATACTTGCATGCGGTTGTCAGCATCGGAAAATTATACACAGTGTGCAGTGGGCCCCTGACGAAGCCTCCTTGGTGTGGCGACACGCGTCGGGTATTTCCACAAGCTCCCCCTGCAATATATATGCCTAGTTGATTATATTCAGCTTCTACTTGGAGGGATTGGTATTTGTGACATTCATGCGGTTTTCTGTATGTATATCTTTTGTGATTATTGCATCTTGCATTTTGTGGGATGGTTTTCCTTCCCTCCTTGTGATTTCCTATAGGATTTCACACAGTGATTGTAGCTATTGAGGCATATTTATGGTCGCATGTTTACAATTTATATCTGCTTGTTGGTGATTAATGAATGGGTTCTGTTCTATCTTTTCCTAAATGGAGTTGACTTATTATGCCCATATCTAATTATTTATAGTTATTGAGCTATTACCATTGACTCTTATATGTATTGTTCTGCTCAAAAAAATGTTGTCTTCTGCTATGTGAACCAACATTAACCATTTGTGTACATCATTTGTCTTTTTTGGGGGAGTTTTATAGCCTTATTTTGGGCCAGCAGGGTTTACTGTCATATCCATGACTTTTTAAATGTTTTTAATGGGTTATGTCCTTTTTTGTATCCAATAAAATGATTTTGTTTATTTAGGTGATCCTGGTTTCAGTCTGTAGCTTTTCTCTTTTTCTTATGGTTGTTGCTTTACAGACTTCTTGTGTATCCCTTATATGTGGTGCCCTCTAATTTTTCTATATTAAATAGTCTCCATCAAATTGTGATCACAGGGAGAGATGTAGAAATGGTCCTCATTGCCTATCACGATGTGTCTGGTCATTTTGGAGTGCAAAAGACAGAAGCCACAGACCGTAGGCGATTCTATTGGATTGGCAAGAGAGGAGACAATGAAAAATGGTGGCAGGAATGTCACACGTCTGTGACTATCACAACTGTGAAAGGTGATCATAAAGCACCACTGCATCCGCTTGTAAGTTGACGTCCATTACAAAAGGTAGCCATTGATCGTCTGAAGGTAGAGGCCAGCAGGACAGGCCATAGCTACATCTTAACCATCATCGATTAATACCTCAAATTTCTAGTGGCCGTCCCTGTGAAGGATTTAACTGCCCAGACTGCACAGAAGCAGGGAGAGGTAAGTATTGCAACTTGCAAGTGCTGTGGCCATGACCAAACAGGGGGGGCAAACTCGTGGTCGACGGTATTGGCACAGGGCCCCTCATATTACACTGGTGTGTCTGACGGCGAGTGGGCCCCCCACCATCAGAGACACTGTATTGTACTATGAGGGGGCCCTGTGCCAGTGCCGTCGGCCATCAGTGGGCCCATCCACCTGTTCAGAGCAATGACACTTGCCGGGGTGCGCCAGGTGTTGACGCCTCCCCTTGGGGGGGTGGGCAGCCCATTTAGGGAGGTTTAAAAAATGGCATATGTTGATGTGTAGGCTGGATATTCAGCTGCTGCAAATGGCGTAATTGGGCAAGTCCGAGGAAGAGGAGGACAAAAGCGAGGCAGTTTTCTTGCAAGCTATGTGTCATCAGGGGAAGGTGGGACAAAATCCTTTGAAAGCCATGCATAGTTCATTTTAATGAAGGTTAGATCATCAACATTTTGGGTCGACAGACGGGTCCTTTTTTCTGTCAGGATTGATCCAACAGCACTGAATACTCTTTCAGATAACACACTAGCAGCAGGGCAAGCGAGCTCCTGTAAGGCATATTGTGCCAATTCAGGCCAGGTGTCCAGTTTAGAGGCCCAATAGTTAAAGTGGAATGACCTGTGAGGGAGAACATCGATATAGGAGGAGAAGTAGTTTGTAACCATACTTGATAACTACTGTCTCCTGTCACTTTTAATCAATGCAGTATTAACAGTCGTGTGAGCGGTACTTGAGAAATCATTCCACAATATGGTCATTAAACCTCTGTCTCCAACGCCACTTCGGCGGTGTGCACCATGAACACCTCTTCCATTGTGCCCACTATGGCTCTTGGGAGAACCAGCACCGCTGCTGTGTGCTGGGAAAGCCTCAAACAAACAGTTTACCAGAGTTGCTTGTTTGTTAGCCAATATTATCTCTAGGTTCTGATGTGGCATGATGTTGTGTAATTTGCCTTTGTAGCGTGGATCGACGATGCTGGCCAGCCAGTAGTCGTCATCATTCATCATACTGGAAATGCGGGGGTCCCTTTTTAGGATCCGCAAGGCATAATCACACATGTGGGCCAATGTTCCAGGTGTCAATAATGCATGCCACTGCTGGGTGGTGGAGCACTTTCTGGCAAATCTACATCCCTACAGTCACGCACAAGCACTGTACCTGACCTTGGACCGCCAACATTTTCTCTTGCCCCCTGAGAAGCATCCTCCTGCCCAAAATAATCATCCCCCTCATCCTCTTCTTCCTCCACCTCGTCCAGGACAGTTCCATGACCAGACAATGGCTGACTGTCAGCAAGGCTTCCCTCCTCCTCCTCCTGTTCCTCCTCCGCTGCAGACGCAAGATCTTTAATGTGCATCAAACTTTGCATGAGTAGACGCATAAGTGGGATGCTCATGCTTATGATGGCGTCGTCTGCGCTTACCAGCCATTTGTATTCCTCAAAACACTGAAGGACTTTACAGAGGTCTTTCAGCTTTGACCACTGCACATACCGACAATTCCATGTCTTCCCTCTATCTGCCTGCCCGTGTATCCTCCCACAAATGCATTACAGCCTGCCTCTGTTCGCACAGCCTCTCAACCATGTGCAGGGTGGAGTTCCACCTTGTTGCAATGTCTATGATTAGGCGGTGCTTGGGGAGGTGGAGCAATCGCTGCAGCTTGTGCATATGAGTGGAGTGGACGTTTGAGTGATGGATGCAGGGATGTTAACTCCGCATAATTATTAAGGAAGCACAGCACCACCAGGTTCAAAGTGTGAGCCAGGCAAGGTATGTGTGTGAGTTTTACACGGGCTATGGCTGTCACAAAATTACGGCTGTTATCACGGACTACCTTGCCTGGCTCAAGATGTAGACTGCCCAGCCGTGACTCAGTTTGTCACTGCAAGAAGTCAGCCAGTACCTCCATGGTGTGTCTGTTGTCGCCCAAAGACATCATCTTTAACACAGCCTGCTGACGCTTACCACTACCTGTTCGATAGTGGGACACCTCGTGTGCAACACTGCCAGCTGCGGATGGAGTGCTCGTGCGACTGCGCTCTGTGGACGAGCTTTCGCTTATGGAGGAGGAGGAGGGTCGAAAGCCTACAGCCAACTGTTTCCTATACCATGGGCTAGGCAGCACTGTTGCACCACCGCTGTCCTCTGTGGAGCCTGCATCCACCACATTAACCCAGTGCGCAGTGATGGACACGTAATGGCCCTTGCCTTGCCTACTGGTCCATGCATCTGTTGTGAGGTGCACCTTTCCACTCACTGACTGTTTTAGTGCATGGACAATGCAGTCTTTCACATGCCGGTGGAGGGCAGGGATGGCTTTTTGAGAAAAGAAGTGCCGACTGGGTAGGTCATAGCGTGGGACAGCGTAGGCCATGAGCTCGCGGAAAGCTTCGCTTTCAACCAAACGGTAGGGCATCATCTCTAATGAGATTAGTTTGGCAATGTAGGCGTTCAAACACAGTGTACGCGGATGAGAGGATGAGTACTTTCTTGTCCTACTCAGAGTGTCTGGTAGAGTGAGCTGGACTGGAGACCTGCATATGGGGGAAGTAGCGGTGGACCGGACGGAGTGAGAGGGAGTTGGTGATGGTGTTGGTGGTGATGGCCTAGATTCAGTGTTGTGTTGCAAAACCATTGTGATTCCCTGAGTGCTTTGGCCTTGCGACGACACCTCCACATTTAGTGCTGGTGGTGTGCTTAACGGTGGCGGTAGTCTTTCAGTGGGGGTAGCGATGGAGCGTTGTTGGCTACCTTCAGTCGGAGCAGGTGCACATGTGCTACCTGAGGATTTGTTGTCCGTCCACGCTTGCAAGTGCATGTTGATTAAATGTCTAAGCATGCAACTAGTATTCAAATTTCTGAGTTGTTTACCTTGGCTAAAGGTCTTTCCGCTCTTCTTACAGGTAACTTTTGCCTCATCAGTAGGATTTTGGACAAAGAAGTGCCACACTGCACTCTTCCTACTATGGTATACATTTTCTGGCCTTGCACGCTGTGCAAGTTGACTGTCTGGCCAAGCTGTCCTGCAACTCTTTTAGTTTTTGTTCCATGTTTCTGGACAGCTACGGGCCTGCCAGATATACGAAACTGTTTGAAAAGCGGACAGCTCTATAAGGTGTAGGTCAGGAAAAATGTTAAAACTCCTTGACTTGTTTTTCCAGAGTCACACCCAGATAGCTTCTATTTGTCCGTGATACCAGGCGGTACACGGTAGTGTGTGAGGAGCGTACACCGCTATACGGTGTCTGTATGGAAAATTGTCAGTCTCCATCTATATTTATACGGACTCACACACGCTGTCTCTGTCTAGTTTTGACCGGATCAAACAGCAGATATATCAAACTGTTTGAAAAGTGGACAGCTCTATAAGGTGTAGGTCTGAAAAAATGGAAAATCTCCTCGGCTTGTTTTTCCAGAGTCACACCCAGATAGCTTCTGTTTGTCCCTGATACCAGCCGGTACATGGTAGTGTGTGTGGAGCGTACACCGCTATACGGTGTCTGTATGGAAAATTGTCAATCTCCGTCTATTTTTATACGGAGTGACACATGCTGTCTCTGTCTAGTTTTGACCGTGATCAAACAGCAGATATGCAAAACTGTTTGAAAAGCGGACAGCTCTATAAGGTGTAAGTCTGGAAAAATGGAAAATCTCCTCGGCTTGTTTTTCCAGAGTCACACCCAGATAGCTTCAGTTTGTCTGTGATACCAACCGGTACACGGTAGTGTGTGAGGATCGTAAACAGCTATACGGTTCTGTATGGAAAATTGTCAATCTCCGTCTATTTTTATACAGACTGACACACGCTGTCTCTGTCTAGTTTTGACCGTGATCAAACAGCAGATATACAAAACTGTTTGAAAAGCGGACAGCTCTATAAGGTGTTGGTCTGGAAAAATGGAAAATCTCCTCAGCTTTTTTTCCAGAGTCACACCCAGATAGCTTCTATTTGTCCGTGATACCAGGCGGTACACGGTAGTGTTTGAGGAGCGTACACCGCTATACGGTGTCTGTATGGAAAATTGTAAATCTCCGTCTATTTTTTATACGGACTGACACACGCTGTCTCTGCCTAGTTTTGACCGTGATCAAACAGCAGATATACGAAACTGGTGGTGGCCGCTGCCTATGTCATCACGTTGCCCACAGTGTGCGTCCTCCATCATTGGCTGAGAAAAGGCGCTGGAAGCATTATTTGAAACGCGACTTTGGCGCTCGGCTCGACGACATCATGGCCGACCTCACGCTATGGTCGGGTTTCGACCGGCAAAACCCGACTTTAGCTAAAGTCGGCGAATTTTGAATTTGACCGACCCGTTTTGCTCAACTCTATAAATGATCTTTGACTGATAAGAAGGCACTAAATGATAATTTTACTATGGGAAATCAGTCTCGACCATCAGTGTCGGATTAATTCCAAAACCCAATAGAAAAAGAGTTAGTGGATCTGAAAAGAAAAACATATGCAACAACTACCTCAGAAAATAATTTATCTAAAGCACAATAAAAATCCCTAAAGTAACTAAAAGATAATAGGGACTTTACTTATATGCAAAGTGGACGGGGGGGTCTATTGTTATTTTAAAATCTGGATTCTGCAAAAAATTGAATTTGATGGATTTAGAGAACACAGAAGTGTATTTTGAACTCTCTAAGGATCCAACTGACAATTTTAATAAAACTGCATACAGAAGGCATTGATAAAAAATAGCAGAATATCTTTATATACACCATCCAGTGTACCTATTTACCATTCATTACCAAAGGTCCATAAAAATGTTTTCTCACCACCATTAAGACCAATAGCGGCAGGGATAGGATCATTGGGTGAAAATCTTGGGGCATGGGTGGACCACTGCTTACAACCTTTAGTGCAGGGTTTACTAAGCTATATCAAACACACATAATATGTTGTCTAGGTTTTCAACAAATTTATTTAGTCTGTACACTGCAAATGGCTTTCCTGTGACATAATAGCTTTATATCCGAATATCCCACTTGATGTAGCCCTATCTTGTTTATTGTACCAATCTAGACACTTTCAGTACTTATACTGTAGAAATAAAGGCGTTGTTATTATCATCTGTAAATTTCCTCCTCAAACAATTATTTTAGGTTTGATAATCATTTTTTTTTTACAGAAAAGAGGAGTTAGCATGGGGGTGAATTTTTTCCCATCGCTATCAAATTTAGTAATGTTTTGATGGGAGTAACTATATTTGCATAATGATAAGAATGTTTACAGTTCCAAAATTATATTGAATAGGGGATTTAAAGACAACCTTCTGATGTCGTGAGAAGGTACATCAAATAAATCCAAGGAATTTGTGGAATATATCAACAACAATGAGTTTAGTCTTAAATTTACTAGTTTTTTCCATGACAGAAAAATCAATTTTTTTCATCTTCATTTGACAGCTAATACCATAAATAAAAAAGTAGTCACAGCACCTTATATGAAATTGACATATAGTAACTCCAGTCTTATGGCTAAATCTTGTCAACCCCCTATATTAAAAAAAAATCCCCTTGGGAGAACTAATTAGGATGAGATGCAATTGTACTGATGATTCCACATTTTCCAAAGAGTGTAACAATACTAGTAATAGACTCCAAGTTAAGGGATATCCACAATGGTGTCTAGATATAATGAAATAACAACAGTCATACATATTTTTACCTATGCTGAATCAAGACAATAAATACTCTTACTAATAACATCAGATTTGACGCAATAAAATAGCAGAGCCGATCGGGTTATGGCATTTTCTAGTCTCCCATGGAGACTATTGAAGCATGCCGAAAGTAAAAAAATCTATATTTTTAAAATTTTTTAGAAAATATAAAAAATATAAAAGTTGAAGTCATCCCCCTTTCGTCCCATTCAAAATAAAACAATTAAAAAAATACATATATTTGGTATGGCCACATTAAGAATCACCTGATCTATAAATATAAAAAAAGAATTAACCTGATCACTAAACGGCGTAATGAGAAAAAAAAAGTCAGAATGACAGAATTACATTTTTTGGTCACCGCAACTTTGCTTTAAAATGCAATAGCAGGTAATCAAAAGTTTGTATCTGTTCCAAAATGGTATAACTAAAAATATGAGTTCGGCAAGCCCTCACCCAGTCCGAGATCACGAAAATTGGAGAAGCTACAGGTATCGGAAAATGGAGCATTTTTTTTCAACAAACTTTGGAATTTGTTTTCACCACTTAGATAAAAAAAGAACCTAAACATGTTTGGTGTCTATGAACTCATAATGACCTGGAGAATCATAATGGCAGGTCAGTTTTAGCATTTAGTGAACATGGTTAAAATAAAAAAAGTGTGGGATTGCACTTTGTTTGCAATCTCACCACACTTGGAATTTTTTTCCCATTTTCAGTTCACAACATGTTAAAACCAATAGTGTCTTTCAAAAGTACAACTTGTCCCGCAAAAAACAAGCCCTCACATGGCCATATTAACAGAAAAATGAAAAAAATTATGGCTCTGGGAAGAAGGGGAGCATAAAACAAAAATACAAAAACAAAAATACAAAAACGAAAATACCTCCGTGGGTTAAGAAGTTAAAAGGCTTTTATAAATGTGGGTATAATTGCTGCAGAGCCTGTGACTTTGTACATAAATCAACAAGATTTAAGTCAAAATATAACAACCAACATTTTCAGATACACTATTTTATAAACTGTAGTACAACATTTGTAGTTTACCTTATTGGATGCACTAATTTCAGTATGGGGGTTGTACCACTGGGCCACTCAAAATCTGTATACAGAGACATTTATCAGACACTACTAACCCTTTGGCCAATCGAGAATATACAGCTTCTTAACATTTTGCCACCATTCAGAAAGGTAGTTTATGAGGTTTCTGCTTTCAAGCTATTGAAAAGGTGTACAGACAATTACGAGGTGGAGACAACAAAAGAAAATTGCTCAATAGAGAATCATTCTGTATATTTACCTTAGAAACACACATACCTCATGGTCTGAACACTAGACATGATTTAATCCTCAATACTACGTACTCTGTTCCTGATGACTTTTATATTTCCATGGTCATACATTATATTTTGGGTACCATACTTTACTTTTAATTCACACTTTTATCAAGTTCTGGGTTCCTGACTGGTTGAGTAATTCACCCTCACACCTCTACTGAGTACACTGTGTTACCAAGGTTTTGTCCCTCGGACAATTCTGAGTGTTCCTGATAGATTTTTTCATGCTGATTTCAGAAATGACTTCAAATTTTTTCTATCATGTAAGGTTTTTGAGAAATGATATGAAACATTATAATATTCTGTTATAATTCTAAAAACTCATATATGAACTTTTTCCGAAACAGAATAGTCTGAATTTTCCACTGAAATAACATAAATCGCTGATCTATACATATGCAAGCACTTATGCGAATTCCACGCAGGAGCAGTAATCATTCGGCTGACCGTGTACGTAGCATACCACATCTCCTTTGCAAGGGAAGGAATCAAAAGACAATACTGACATACTTAGAGCATGGCTGAATGGATCACGACCTTCAATGCCATTCGCTATCCCAATGATATGGAGAGAACAGAGAGATCATGTAACAGATTGCTACATCTGAGTTACAAATGTAACAGGATATTCAGCAAAGAACAAGAAATGAATAGAATATCCTAATCTTCCTTCAGCCATAAGACCAGTGCAACACGATGAAAGTCTTCATGTTCCAAAGCCGCCCAAAGTATGGACGATGGTGGACGATGAAGATGAACTAACAATGTCAGTGGAAAATGAAACTGATGCAGACCCAGACTTTGAGCCGTACACATCTGTTCAGTCAAGCTGATCGGAGTGATTTGGTCAGAGATTTGAAATTGTCCAAGATTCATCAGTTTTAAGTCTGAAGACTGTTTTACTACACAATGGAAATATCTATCCTTTTACACCTATTGGACATGCCGTACACATGAAAGAAACATATGAGAATATGGAGTTACTGACCACGCCGTGAAAACCTGGTTGCTGGACAGAAGAATGTTAAACATAATGCTCTTGTTGATCCAGTAAAGATATTATCTTCCTTCTTTGCATATTAAACTTAGGCTTATGAAGAATTTTGTCAAAGTAATGAACAAAGAATTGGAAGCCTTTTCTTACTTGCGACAGAAATTTCCAAGAAAAAGTGATGCATAGATTAAAGAAGGTATTTTTATTGGCCCACAGATCAGAGTTATAATGAATGACAGTAGCTTTGATGGTCTTTTGCAAGGTGCTGAACAAGTGGCATGGAGAGCCTTTAAAGATGTGACCTTCAACTTCCTTGGCAACAGCAGGGCACCGAACTTTGAACAACTTGTGAACAACATGCTCACAGC
This sequence comes from Dendrobates tinctorius, assembly GCF_039654945.1. Classification (NCBI taxonomy): domain Eukaryota; kingdom Metazoa; phylum Chordata; class Amphibia; order Anura; family Dendrobatidae; genus Dendrobates; species Dendrobates tinctorius. The sequence continues at coordinate 2,107,258 of NW_027361692.1, read as the reverse complement.
ATATCATTTGATGAAATGCAATATGTCACTAAAAATGCATTTTATACATTCTCACTTGGACTTTTTTACCAGCCAAACTTACTGCCTTTAGCAATGAACACGGTGAAAGATTTCACCAAGACATTGCGCTGATGGAGAAAAGGTACCAGGGAAAGTGGAATATGTCAATGCTGGCTGACTATTGCTGGAATCTTATTCGAGAAGCATCTGACATGGATTATAAACCAAAGTCGTTCGCAAAACACTTTTGAACAATTGCTTTTGCTAATGACACTGATGCACATGTATGTAGTGTCTCGGAGGTCATAATGTAGACTATAAACTGTTGTTTCTTAACCCCTTACTGCCAGCTTATGGAATAGCCCACCTCAAAGCCGCGAAATGTCAGCTGTTTTTAACAGCTGACATGCGCCCGCAATAGGCACGAGCAGAATCACGATCCGCCCGCACATATTAAGTAGTTAAATGCCGCTGTCAATCTCTGACATTGGGCATTTAAATGCACTTCCGTATGCCGGTCCGTAAATACGCGCAGCGCTACGCCCGACACGTGATCTGGGGTTATTGCTGCATTGCCATCACAACCAGAGGTCTCCTCGATGGTTGTTGATTGCCGCTTGCTATGAGCGCGACCCTGTGGTCGGCGCTCATAGCAAGCCTGCAATTCTGCTACATAAATGTAATCTAAGCATCATCTCTATGTAGCAGAGGCGATTGCGCTATAGCAGCTTCTAGCCTCCTATGAAGTAAAAAAAAAAGTGTTTAAAAATATAAAATATCTGATCATTGCCTGTATGTAGCAGAGCCGATCAGGTTATGGCATTTTCTAGTCTCCCATGGAGACTATTGAAGCATACCAAAAGTAAAAAAATCGATATTTTTAAAAATGTTAAAAATATAAAAGTTCCCCCTTTCGCCCTATTCAAAATAAAACAACAAAAAAACCAAACATACACATATTTGGTATGGCCACATTAAGAATCACCTGATCCATAAATATAAAAAAAGAATTAACCTGATCACTAAGGCTAGTTTCACACTAGCGTTTATGAGCGCAGCGACGGCCTGCGCACGGCCGCCTATCCACGCCCCCTGCCGCGCCTCCGCCGGTAGCTCCGCCCACCGGCGCATGACGCTGCATGCGCCCTGCGTCCCCTATCTTTATCAGAAAAAATGTGTATGAGAAAGAACCTGCAGATAAGATCACAAATGGCTGACACTGATGATGAGACAATCATGTGCTATTACATTACAACATTTGTTGGTCAGATTGAAGAATCCTTGGAATAAGAACTTTTTACTAAATTGGTGTGTGGTGCCATTAGTACAGGATTGTATCACATTTATTATGCCATGGCTATATATTGAGGGTGCTATATTACTACTATACTATTATTTTACTGTTCCATTATACTTTTCATTAAATTATACTGAAGTAAAACGATTGCTGCATCTCCTATTTTATGCAAGACTCATTTGTTGAAAAGCTTTGCTACATTTCTGCAATGAACATAGTGGTGTTTGCAGTGCACAAAAGAAAATATGAATTGGTACAAAACAAATTACAAATGAATGAGGCAACAGCTCCTACGGTTAAATGAAACTAGACCTCAGGGGTCAATTTAATAAAGCTAGAGAGACGGCATCTTTATGACAATCCATGTGAAAAGATGATAGAATCACTTGATATGTGCAGTAAATGTAACTGGCTACATCACACTATTTTGCTACAACACTTATGTACAGGAGGAGAATATGATATTGCATTTAATTTTAATTAAAATCTATTGACCTATCTAGCATAAAAGATCTTCCACTTACATTTTCCACGGCATGTAAGCCTATTCCCACCACATTTTGTAGACACCAATCTCTCATTGGACATGCATGACTTGTAAGCAGCCACTAAACAATTTACATTGCTTACAAAAAGCAACTGCCAGAGCTGATATCAGCTGATGGGTGGGCATGTTGTGTATCAGACCCCACTGATCTTATACTGATTACTAGTTCCATGCATAGATCATGGTCACATAGTACCGCTCATTAAAGTAATGAATATGCGCATATTTATGACTTTAATGAGCGGTACCATGTGACCGCTGAAGGAAGGAAGGGAAGACAGTGGGAGAACGGGGCTGCAGAGATGCGCCAGGGGGAGGTAAGTATATGCTATATTTACCTGTCCTGGTTGGGAATTAAACAGTTAAACTTCTCATGTCGTGTTAAACTGAACTTTGTCCAGCAGCGCACAATAAGTCCGAGAAAGTTATTTTATCCATAAGGATTCATTAGTGATGTTCAGACAGCAGAGGGCATGATGATGTTGTCAGTGTGAGCCCTCTGCCTGAACAGTCACAGAAAGAGGGACCTGGCGGGCAGGCAGCGGTGAGCAGCGTTAGAACAGGGACAGTTGAATATCTCAGGTACGGGGTCCTGAGCCAGCAACGACACCTGTCCCCATAGCGCGCCAGTGTCCTCCTGCTCAGCACACCAGCACCTGGCCCCCAGCAGGGACAAGAGGTGAGTATGTCTTTTTTTTTCTAATACCTGCAGTAGCGGCAGCAGCAATATATGGGGGCATAATCTATGGGGCATCTTATGGGGGCAGCATATGGGGGCATATTCAATGGAGCATCTTACGGGGCAGGATATGGGGGCATATTCAATGGAGCATCTTATGGGGCAGCATATGGGGCAAATTCAATGGAGCATCTTATGGGGGCAGCATATGGGGGCATATTCAATGGAGTATCTAATGGGGGCAGCATATGGGGGCATACTCAATGGAGCATCTTATGGGGGCAGCATATGGGGGCATATTCTATGGAGCATCTTATGGGGGCAGCATATGGGGGCATATTCTATGGAGTATCCTATGGGGCCAGGGCATATTATTCTATGGAGCCTCTTATGGGGCCATTATTAACCTTTGTGCAGTATTATATAGGGTGTATTTTGTATGGAGCATCTTATGGGGCCATCATGGACTGTATGGATCATTATATGGGAGCTCCTGATTCAATATGGCTATTCAAAAACATTTAACCTACTGATGTCTCAATTAATTTTAATTTTATTGGTATCAATTTTTATTTTTGAAATTTACCAGTAGCTGCTGCATTTTCCAGCCTAGGTTTATACACAAGTCAATAAGTTTTCCCATTTTTTGTGGCCAAATTAAGGGGGTCGGCTTATACATGGGTCGGCTTATACACGAGTATACACGGTAACCTAATTTACCTAGTGGAGGCAAAAATGGTGCAGAAATTCTGTAACATAAAAAACTAACCAAATACTCATCATGGGATCAAAGTTGAACAAGCCAAGTACCTGTTGATTTGATAGCAGCCTTCAGCTCGTTTGCATTGTTAGGTTTGGTGTCTCTCATCTTCCTCTTGACAATACCCCATAGATTCTCTATTGGGTTAAGGTCAGGCAAGTTTGCTGGCCAATCAAGCACAATGATTCTGTGGTTTTTAAACCAGGTATTGCTACTTTTGGCAGTGTGGACAGGAGCCAAGTCCTGCTGGAGAATTAAATTTCCATCTCCAAAAAGCTTGTCGGAAGAGGGAAGCATGAAGTGCACTAAAATTTCCTGGTAAATGGCTGTGCTGACTTTGGTCTTGATAAAACACAGTGGACCTACACCGGCAGATGATATGGCTCCCCAAACCATCATTGATTGTGGAAACTTCACACTAGACCTCAAGCAGCTTGGATTGTGTGCCTCTCCACTCTTCTTCCAGACTCTAGGACCTTGATTTCCAAATGAAATGCAAAATTTACTTTCATCTGAAAATATCCTGAACCACTGAACAACAGTCTAGTTCTTTTTCTCCTTGGCCCAGGTAAGACACTTCTGGTGTTGTCTATTGGTCATGAGTGTGTAACAACCGGTATGCCCATTGTTGTTCGAGAATGGAATACGGTGCTGCTATGAATGACTCAGAGAAGAATATGATATTAAACCAACTTTTCTTTATACCTTGTGCAAAAGATAACAGGATTCTATGTCTCAACAAAATATGGGCTACAACAGCCAGAAACCACACAATACAAATTATGCAACCTGAGAGATCCCAAGTGCCAGCTTCTCGGACAGGAGAAAGACTACTCCAAGACTATGCCACTCCCTCCCTTATCTGGTACCAGGCCTATACGGGGTTCTAACGTGACTGTAACACGTGGTCCTCTCAGGTATACAATCTTACACCCACCTAACGCTTTAATCACAATAGATTACAGGTACACTGTTTTGCTCTTAATACATATATATATTTACATGACAAATCACTTAAATAGCACATGTACACATTGCACTGTCCTATTTGTGAGAGCTCACAGCAGGTGCTCTGACAGAATATACTTAGCAGTAAACAACTTCACTTGTTATTCCTGATGTCCAGCCGCCAAGTTCAATCAGCTTTCTAGGTAACCAAGTCCACTGATTCCAGTGCAGATGATGATTTCAATCAGTCCCAGTAATATTTCACTGTCAGAATCTTGATATGCAGGAATTCACACAGTCTCTATCAGTCCATATGCAATCTTAGTAACAGAAGTGTTCTTGAAAATGCTGATCCCTATCTAACTCTACCTAACTAACTAAACAGTCAGTGACCTGTCATACTTCTCAGTTTACTCATAGGAGTCGCTTTCTCTGGATCACACTTGTTCAATTCAGATCACTTCATGCACTGGAATCTGCTCTGACAGGGCTCCTTCTCTCATCTCCCTGGGAAAAATCACTGACTTTCAACTTCCTGCTTCCAGAGTTTTCTCTCTGTTACTCAAAGGTGACCTTTTATAACAGAAAACATCAACATACTACAAGTGGATTGAAGCAAGGAATGCAACACTTGTAGCCTATATCCTGGATACATCTGTCCATCTCCCCCAAAATTTTTGAATGGCCTTTTCTTAAGAATCCTTTCAAGGCTGTGGTTATCTTGGTTGCTTGTGCACCTTTTTCAACCACACTTTTTCCTTCTACTCAACGTTGCATTAATATGCTTGGAAGTAGCACTATGTGAACAGCCAGCTTCTTTAGCAATGACCTTTTGTGGCTTGCCCTTCTTGTGGAGTGTTTCAATGACTGCCTTCTGGACATCTGTCAAGTCAGCAGTCTTCCCCATGATTGTGGAGCCTACTGAAACACAATAAGGGACCCCTTTAAACAATTAGGAAGCCTTTGCAGGTGTTTTTTGTTTATTATTCTAATTTACTGAGATAATGACTTTAGGGTTTTCATTGACTGTAAGCCATAATCATCAACATTAACAGAAATAAACACTTGAAATAGATCATTCTGCTTCTAGTGACTCTATATAATATGAGTTTCACTTTTTGTATTGAAAAACTGAAATAAATTAACTTTTTGATGATATATATTCTAATTTTTTGAGAAGTAAATGTGCATAAATTTGACTTACAATTATTTAGCATATGATTAGTTAAGCAGATTCGTGCCATGTCATGTTACTGTTTTGCTCCTAAAAATCCAAATTTAAAATTGTATTATTTTGTTAGTATTTTGTAAATCCACCTTTGGTTTCAAACACTGCCTGTCTCTACCGAAATTTGATCCCAGGTCTCTTCTACACGTTCCCAAAGTTAGTACATACTGGACAACTCACTTGGGTATGCATACAGCTTTTTCTTCAACTCTAACCACAAGTATTTGATTGGGTTGAGGTCTGGGGACTGAGTGGGTAAATCCAGCACCTCTACTACATTGTCATTGAACTATTTCTTAGGCAATCTCAATATACACATCAGGTTGCTGTTCTGTTGAGCACTGTGTTATGCTTTTCATACCCATAATACTCAAGTGTACAAAGTAACTCATATGGCAGGATACTCACATATAGCTCAGCTTTGAGAGCACTATTAATCCTGGTCAAATATGCAATGCCTTTGGCTGTGATATAACCCCATATTATTAGGCTTCTTCCACCGAACTTGACAATTCCTTCAATTTTTTGATCCATTAGCCTCTTTTTCCCTTGTTTCTTCAGAATCATTTGCACCTATCAGAGTTTACTGTCCACTTTTCATACTTTTTTTTTACAAACTCCAGTTGACTCTTCTTTAGACAATATTGAAGTCAAGGCTTTGTCATCTTCTTAGGGCCACCATTCCAGACTTGTATAATGTGCGTTGCATAGTGCTTGCATGGACATTTGTGATTTCACTATTACAAAGCATATGAGCCACCTCCTCTGACATGTTTTGTCGTGCCAGAAGTGATAGACCTTATGATGAGTCAACTTGTTGACTCTGACTTCATTTACTATTCTTCCAACTATCATGGCCCTCAGATGATGCAGTTTGGCAATTTTATTGGCTGAGAGACTGCTATCGATTAGCTGAATCATGCTGATTCTCTTTTCTTGGAAAATCTTCTTCATCGCTTTTGAATTTGAATTAGTGACCTTTCTCATGGGATTCAGCATAATAACTCTTTGAGCTATGAGGGAATGTGAGAATAGGTTGTAATTTATAGTATACAGGAAAACAAAGATTTTTCCATCATCATGAGCAAATCAGTAACAATGCAGTGACGTGACAAGAATCTGCAAAATTAATCAAATTTTAAATAGTTGGAAGAAAAATGTATGTATGAGATAGCCAAGATGATGGTCTATAAAATGATGGTAGTTTCCAATTCAAAGCAGTAATGGATGGTGAGATATGGATCCTGAAAATTAAACGTTCACGACATTGCATATATTTATGTCATTGACTTGAGTTTAGATGAACTCACAGGACTGGTGACACAGCAGAAACACTTGCTCATGTGATAAAACAGTGACTAAAATGTGATACCTCAGGCAGGGAAATGAGTTACCTCAAGCAATAGCAGCTATGAGCCTCTGCTGTTTCATTTTTATACTTAATTATCATATGCTTCTTCCCTTGGCAAGGAGCTTTGGTTTGTGCCGACCATGAACTAGAATAGCTGTGCACGGTCACACACAGAGTACATAATAGTGGCTATTTATTAGATTATCTCAGTACAGGAAAAATTTTTAACATATTCAGTTGTAGAATTTATTTTTATTCTAAGATCTATTAATTAAAATGTATCTGTGAGAGAGAGGGTTAGAAAGAAAACTTGGAAAAGTTGGAGCTTGTCATACTGAAACATATATCATAAGCCGTTGCAATTGAATATAGCTAGTGGGTGCCATACCTGCTGGTGATTTCAGCCAAAGTGAGGAAGAAGGAGGGATGATTCCAGCATGTCCATCCAGTTTAAATAAAATTTCTTTTTTATTAGAACATTTTAAAAACAGTTTTTAAAAATGAGACTCTCTGCCTGACGCGTTTCTGGCGCACCACGGCGCCCGTAGTCATAGGATCCAGAAACGCATCAGGCAGAGAATCTATCTCTCATTTTTAAAAACTATTTTTTTTAAATGTTCTTCTAAAAATTTTATTTAAACTGGATGGACGTGCTGGAAACACCCCTCCTTCTTCCTATTTAAAATGTACTATGTTTGTGTGAAAATCCTTTCAATAGGCATTGTTAGATTATCAAGGTACTTACAAAGAACATTAATACTTTCTAGAGAATAACTTTACCATCTAGAATGCACAAGGGGGTATTTTAATTTGCAAGTGGCACAGTGATGAGCATTATTATTTCTGAAACTAAGAGGAGCACTGTTACCTCTGCCACACAACAGGACCAGTAATAATGACAAAAAAGGCAGCAGGCTCAGCATTGGTGTCACAACTCTGTTGTTGGGTGATTTGGGACCAGGGGCTCTTTCCTTGTCTTTAACGCTAGGGGGCACCCTAACTCGCTCTGTTCTCCGAGTTTCTTCTGAAAATGAAGATGCCGGGGCCACGTACTTTGCCTTACCTCATGAATCTACCCTCAGTCTGTACCCTTTCCCCAACGAGAGAACAGGGGAGTAGTAGTGCTCTGTAGTACACCAACCAGACTAACAAGGTATTAAGAAAAGGAGTAATAGAAAATACCATACATACAAATATACACTCACATATAACAGAAGTATGCACTGGGGAGTGGAGGATGGGGTTAAACTAAAGTATCAGAAGAACGGGAATTATCACACTCATAAAACCATGCAACAGTAACAGATAAATCCACCAAATGTCTACTCAAATAACCACCAACAACTATCATCCAAGCCATGCAGCATGACCTAGATTATATAGGAAATGGGAGTGGCTAACAGTGCACAGCTGACAGCCTTAGCTCCAAGAGATCTCAACAGAGATTAACCCCTTGCACTGCCTATAGAAATTTAGGTGAAGTGCTTCTATTCAGCGCATGAGTAGGAGAACTCAGATGCTGCAGTCTTCTGGCTTGTCTCTGTCGCGGTAAACCCATGGTAAATAGGGTATCGGCAGTATGGGGTGCTTGTGCAGGTTGGGAAAAGTTGGGGTTGGTGCTGAAAATGTAAATCCATATCTCACCAGCCATTACTGCTTTTCAAATGAGCAAATATTATAGACTTTGCAGATGAGTCTAGTTGGAAGAAGTTATGTCAGATGGAAAGTCATTATACATAACTGCATTTTAATCTCTTTTTAAATTCTGCAGAACTAGTATCTTTCACTACACGATTATCATCGCATGGCGGTAATATTGGTGCATGCTCATGTGTTTCCCCCATACCCTCCATCCCCGACCCCCACCCTAGCTAAATTACTAGGTGCACCTCTGCTTTATCACTATATTTACTTGTACTATTGGCTTAAGAAGAGTTTGTTTTAAACAATACTGACCATTATCTGCAAAGTTGTGTGCATAAGATGCATTTTTGGAGCATTTTCGTAGTGGTTTTTCCATGCTGAAATTGTCCAAAAATGCTAGGGATTCCTTAGGCTGTGTGCACACGCTGCGGATTCTGATGCGGATTCCCTATGGGAATTAAAAACCGCTGTGCAGATGCTGTGGAATTTTCCACGCTGATTTTGCTGCAGTTTCAAATTCACAGAAAGAATTGCATGATTCCGCAGCGGTTTACCATCTCCTCCATTGTGGAGATGATAGACCGCAGGCCAATCCGCAGATAAACTGCAGGTCTTTTGACCTGTGGATTTATCTGCGGATTTTGCAGAATCTGCAGCGTGTGCACACAGCCTTATGCTAGCTAATTCAATGAGAGAGGTCACACGAGTTCATCAGCTGATGACCTCAGGTGGTCTCACTTATGGCACAACCACTACGTAAGATCACCAGGGCTCATCAGCTAATGAATTCTGGTGAATTTTTTTTACCGCAGCTCAGCGCTATACACTCTAGGAGTGATTACATCATTAGTGACTGCTCTCAAAGTCATCATGATCATCGTGGAACATTATAGAATATCTTCTCAGTGGACAGGTTAGGAATATTGTTTATTATTTAAATACATTTACAGGAGGCGTTGACTTCAGTAGAATGGGCAATAACATGAGTATGGTTTAATTTAGATTCAATAAAGGAGTTTGTGTCATTATTTGAATTAAATGACTTTATTCTGGGTGTGTATTTTTTATATCACTATGGGGTTAGTAATGGGGGCATGTTATAAATGCCTCTCCATTACTAACCTCTGGGCTTGAAGTCACCTGACAATACAATGATGACATCAAGCCACCCCACTTGCCACCACATCAAGGCAAGTGGGAAGAGAGAGGCACTAAATTGGCACATCTTATGGATGTGCCTTTTCTGGGCTGCTGATTAGAGTTGAGCGACTTTTGGTTTTTTAGGGTCGCGTTTCGTTTCGTGAAACCCGACTTTTCCAAAAGTCGGGTCGAGCAAGATCGTCCGATTATAGGGAAAAGTCGGGGTCGTCCCGAAACCCGAAACCCAATGTAAGTCAATGGGGAATAAAAGTCGGCAGTGAGAGGAGGACAGGAAACACACCTACAGTGCCCATTTGAATGCCAAAAGCATCAATTCTTCTTTCTTAAGCTTGTCAACCTTAATTAACTTCATAATACAAGTTACGCACTGAAAAATGGGGGTTATTTGGCTAAAGTTGTGGGGGGGGAGGGCTGGCTGCAGGTTTTCATGTGCCCTGGGCGAAAGAGCGCCCCTTTAACACATACCACAACTCATCATGCTCCGATACGGCAGAGAAATAGCGGTATAGTACAATGAAAAATACCTCACTTTTTACATCTCATGACGAGGCCCATCTATTTCTCCATACAGAATCATTGGTCCCATATAATGTTTGAAACAGTATATGATGACGGGCGGCACGGTGGCTCAGTGGTTAGCGCTGCAGCCTTGCAGCGCTGGGGTCCTGGGTTCGAATCCCACCAAGGACAACATCTGCAAGGAGTTTGTATGTTCTCCCCGTGTTTGCGTGGGTTTCCTCCGGGTACTCCGGTTTCCTCCCACATTCTAAAGACATACTGATAGGGAATTTAGATTGTGAGCCCCATCGGGGACAGTGATGATAATATGTGCAAAATTGTAAAGCGCTGCGGAATATGTTAGCGCTATATAAAAATAAAGATTATTATTATTATTATGATGAGCTCCACATAATGCTACAGTATATGTTGGTCCCCATGGATGAAGCTCCACTGTCTTATGGGCCCAAATAATTCTCCAAACATAATGGGCCCCATTTCTAATGCTCTAGTGTATAATGGGCCCTGTAAATGCTGCTCCAGTGTCTGATGTCCACCTTTGGAATGTTCCAGTGTATGGTGGGCCCCATCTATCATTCTCCAGAGTATAGTGCTGTCCCAACATTGAAAACAATCAAATAAGTCTCCTTGCTAGGGAATCCCTGTACTTGTCTGGAAAGGTGCTGTAGCTTGCTTAACAGCTCGCCAGCCGTTCTCACGCCCAGTATGGATTACACGTGATTGCACAAAGGTGAGAAAGGGTACCGTATCCCCAGATAACATGTATGGATAGCGTACACATTCAAAATATATGTCTCAGGAGGCAGGCTCAGACGGTGTTAGGCCCAGTATGGATTGCATGTGATTGCACAAAGGTTAGAAAGGGTACCGTATCCCTGGATAACATGTATGGATAGCGTACACATTCAAAATATATGTCTATACAGCATGAGGCAGGCTCAGACGGTGTTAGGCCCAGTATGGATTGCACGTGATTGCACAAAGGTTAGAAAGGGTACCGTATCCCTGGATAACATGTATGGATAGCGTACACATTCAAAATATATGTCTCAGGAGGCAGGCTCAGACGGTGTTGGGCCCAGTATGGATTTGATGGCCCAGATTACACAGCGGAGGAGCAGGGAGAGGTAAAGATTGCAAATGCTGGGGCCCTGCCCAAGCAAGGGGGGCCCACTCGTGGGCGTCGGTACTGGCACTGGGCCCCTCATAGTACAGCGGTGTGTCTGACGGCGGGTGTGCACCACCACCGTCAGACACTTGATTGCACTATGAGGGACCCTGTGCCAGTGCCCACGCCCAAGAGTCGGCCTACCCACCTGTAGGCACTCGCACGGTGTCGTGCGGTAGGTGGTGACCCCGGCCATGGGGGGGGAGGCAGCACAGTTAGGGAGTTTTAGAAAGTGGCATATGTTGATGTTGGACATTCAGCTGATGCAAAAGGCGAAATAGGTGAAGTACCAGGAAGAGGTGGACCAAAGCAAGCCATTTTTCTGTCACCCTATGTGTCATCAGGGGAAGGTGGGACAAAATCCTTGGAAACCCATGCGTGGTTCATTTTAATGAAGGTTAGATCATCCACATTTTGGGTTGACAGACGGGTCCTTTTTTCTGTCAGGATTGATCCAGCTGCACTGAAGACTCTTTCCGATAGCACACTTGCAGCTGGGCAAGCGAGCTCCTGTAAGGCATATTGTGCCAATTCAGGCCAGGTGTCCAGTTTAGCGGCCCAATAGTCAAAGGGGAATGACCTGTGAGGGAGAACATCGATATGGGAGGAAAAGTAGTTTGTAACCATAGTTGACAACTGCTGTCTCCTGTCACTTTCCATCGATGCAGTATTACCAGTTGTGTGAGCGGTATTTGAAAAATCAGTCCACAACATTGTCATGAAACCCCTGTCTCCAACGCCACTTCTGCTGTGTGCACCACGAACACCTCTGCCAAGCTGCCCCCGGCCCGTACGGCTCGTGTGAGGACCATCACCGCTGCTGTATGCTGGGAATGCCTCAAGCAACCGATTTACCAGAGTTGCTTGTTTATTAGCCAATATTAGGTCAAGGTTCTCCTGTGGCATGATGTTTTGTAATTTGCCTTTATAGCGTGGATCCAGGATGCTGGCCAACCAGTAGTCGTCATCGTTCATCATTTTGGCAATGCGGGGGTCCCTTTTTAGGATCCGCAAGGCATAATCTGACATGTGGGCCAATGTTCCCGGTGTCAATGATGCACTGCGAGTGCTGGTTGGAGGAGCACTTTCTGGCAAATCCACATCCCTCCAGTCATGCACAAACCCTGTACCAGACCTTGCCACGCCAACATTTTCACTTGCCCCACGAGATGCATCCTCCTCCCCTAAGTAATCATCCCCATCATCCTCCTCCTCTTCTTCCTCCACCTCGTCCAGGAGAGGTCCCTGAGCAGACAATGGCTGAATGTCATCAAGGATTCCCTCCTCCTCTTCCTCCTCATCAACATTGGCTGCAGACGCCTGCTCCTTAAGGTGCGTCAAAGTTTGCATGAGCAGACGCATAAGTGGGATGCTCATGCTTAGGATGGCGTCGTCTGCGCTTACCAGCCGTGTGCATTCCTCAAAACACTGAAGGACTTTACAAAGGTCTTTCAGCTTCGACCACTGCACACCTGTCAACTCCATGTCTGCTCTCAAAGTGCCTGGCCGTGTATCCTCCCACAAATGCATTATGGCCTGCCTCTGCTCGCACAGCCGCTCCACCATGTGCAGGGTGGAGTTCCACCTTGTTGCAATGTCGATAATGAGGTGGTGGTTGGGAAGGTGGAGCAATCGCTGCAGCTTCTGCATACGAACGGAGTGTACAGGCGACCGGCGGATGTGCGCGCACAGTCTTCGCACCTTCTGGAGCAGGGCTGTTAACTCCGGATAATTTTTGAGGAAGCACTGCACCACCAGGTTCAAGGTGTGAGCCAAGCAAGCTATGTGGCTGAGTTTTGAATGGGCTATGGCTGCCACAAAATTACGGCCGTTATCACTAACTACCTTGCCTGCCTCAAGATGTACACTGCCCAGCCATGACTCAGTTTGTCGCTTCAAGTACTCGGCCAGCACCTCGGCGGTGTGTCTGTCGCCCAAACACATCATCTGCAACACAGCCTGCTGACGCTTTCCACTAGCTGCTCGATAGGGGGACACATCGTGTGCAACAGTGGCAGCTGCAGATGGAGTGCTCGTACGACTGCGCTCTGTGGACGAGCTTTCGCTTCTGGCAGAGGAGGAGGAGGAGGGTCGAACACCTACAGCCAACTGTTTCCTATACCGTGGGCTAGGCAGCACTGTCCCACCACCGCTGTCCCCTGTGGACCCTGCATCCACCACATTAACCCAGTGCGCAGTGATGGACACGTAACGGCCCTGGCCATGCCAACTGGACCATGCATCTGAAAGGTGAGGTGCACCTTTCCGCTCACTGACTGCTTGAGTGCATGGACAATGCGGTCTTTCACATGATGGTGGAGGGCTGGGATGGCTTTGCGAGAGAAGAAGTGGCGACTGGGTAGGTCATAGCGTGGTACTGCATAGGCCATGAGTTAACGGAAAGCTGTGCTTTCCACCAACCGAAAGGGCATCATCTCAAACGAGATTAGTTTGGCAATGTGGGCGTTCAAACTCAGTGTACGCGGATGAGAGACTGAGTACTTTCTTGACCTACTCATAGTGTCTGGGAGGGTGAGCTGGACTTGAGAGCTGCATATGGTGGAAGTAGCGGTGGACAGGGCGGACTGAGAGAGGGTTGATGATGGTGATGGAGTTGGTGTTCTTTCTGATGGCCTAGAATCAGTCTTTCGTTGATATAACAGTGGGATTCCCTGACTGCTGTGGTCTTGCAACGACACCTCAACATTTGCTGCTGTGCTAACCGGTGGGCTTACAGTGGGGGAAACAATGTAGCGTTGCTGACTACCTTCGTTGTGATCAGTTGCACATGTGGCACTTGAGGTTTGGTGTTGTGTCCATGCTTGCAAGTGCATGCTGGTTAAATGTCTAAGCATGCAACTGGTATTCAAATTTTTCAGATTTTTCCCTCGGCTAAAGGTCTTTGCGCACTTCTTACAGATAACCTTGGCCTGATCATGAGGATTTTGTTCAAAAAAGTGCCACACTGCACTCTTCCTACTTTGGCAGACATTTTGCGGCCTAGCACGCTGTGATCTTTTGACCCTCTGGACAAGCTGTCCAGCAACTCTTTTGATGTTTGGAACCTGTCTTTGGAGTGCTCCTGGCCTGCCAGATAACAGCTGTTGCGATGTCGATGTCTGCTGTGGATGCTCCTCATCTGAGCTATTGGAAGCAGCACCCTCTTCCCCCAATGGATGCCAATCTGGGTCAACAACTGGGTCATCCATCACCTCCTCTTCTATGTCATGTGCACCTTCCTCTGTGTCACCGTGTATGGTGGTATAGTGTGTGGGAAGGGGCACCTGAGTCTCATCAGGGTTAGAATCTGGCTCTGTACACTGCGAGGACAATGTAGTGCTCTGAGTGAATGTACCAGCAGAATCATCCATCAGCGGCTGTGCATCAGTGCACTCCATGTCAGATTCATCTTGGCCTGGGTAATTCACCATTTCATTTGATAATCCAGGCATGGTATGTGAAAACAGCTCCATGGAGTAATCAGTAGTATGGCCTGCGTCATCCTTCAATCTTGGTTGGGGTGAAGGACACAAGGAAAGGTGTGGTTCATGAACATGAGCCTCCAATGACGACTCAGTGCTTTTACTTTTTACAACTGAAGAAGAGGAGGCGATAGAGCTGGAGGCTGAGTCAGCAATGTAAGACAAAAATTTTTCCTGATGCTCTGGCTTTAAAAGCGGTTTGCCAACTCCTAGAAAACTAAGCGTTCGAGGCCCTATGTAGCCAGACGATGACGCAGGGTCAGCATCTCCTGCATTCGGTCCTATTTTGCTCTTGCCACTACCATCAGATCCACCACCAACACCATCATTACCAGCTGCCAACCCCCGCCCAATTCCACGGCCTCTTCCACCAGCCTTCCTCATTTTTGGTAGAAATGTAGACAAAATCCAACAAACTATATAGTAATGTAAAGCAAGGTACAAGGTGTCTATAGGACAGGGGAGATTTTGAATTTCTGCACACACTTTTGGACACTGGACACTTTTGGATTGTGTGAGGCCCACTGATATCTGAGCGCTATGTGACAGGCTCGATGGCACAGCTGTGACAAAAGTGACTAGAGGATAAGGGAGATTTTGAATCTCTGCACACACTTTTGGACACTGGACACTTTTGGATTGTGTGAGGCCCACTGATATCTGAGCGCTATGTGACAGGCTCGATGGCACAGCTGTGACAAAAGTGACTAGAGGATAAGGGAGATTTTGAATTTCTGCACACACTTTTGGACAGTGGACACTTTTGGATTGTGTGAGGCCCACTGATATCTGAGCGCTATGTGACAGGCTCGATGGCACAGCTGTGACAAAAGTGACTAGAGGATAAGGGAGATTTTGAATCTCTGCACACACTTTTGGACACTGGACACTTTTGGATTGTGTGAGGCCCAATGAATATCTGAGCGCTATGTGACAGGCTCGATGGCACAGCTGTGACAAAAGTGACTAGAGGATAAGGGAGATTTTGAATTTCTGCACACACTTGTGGACAGTGGACACTTTTGGATTGTGTGAGGCCCACTGATATCTGAGCGCTATGTGACAGGCTCGATGGCACAGCTGTGACAAAAGTGACTAGAGGATAAGGGAGATTTTGAATCTCTGCACACACTTTTGGACACTGGACACTTTTGGATTGTGTGAGGCCCAATGAATATCTGAGCGCTATGTGACAGACTCGATGGCACAGCTGTGACAAAAGTGACTAGAGGATAAGGGAGATTTTGAATCTCTGCACACACTTTTGGACACTGGACACTTTTGGATTGTGTGAGACCCAATAAATATCTGAGCGCTATGTGACAGGCTCGATGGCACAGCTGTGACAAAAGTGACTAGAGGATAAGGGAGATTTTGAATTTCTGCACACACTTGTGGACAGTGGACACTTTTGGATTGTGTGAGGCCCACTGATATCTGAGCGCTATGTGACAGGCTCGATGGCACAGCTGTGACAAAAGTGACTAGAGGATAAGGGAGATTTTGAATCTCTGCACACACTTTTGGACACTGGACACTTTTGGATTGTGTGAGGCCCAATGAATATCTGAGCGCTATGTGACAGGCTCGATGGCACAGCTGTGACAAAAGTGACTAGAGGATAAGGGAGATTTTGAATCTCTGCACACACTTTTGGACACTGGACACTTTTGGATTGTGTGAGGCCCACTTATATCTGAGCGCTATGTGACAGGCTCGATGGCACAGCTGTGACAAAAGTGACTAGAGGATAAGGGAGATTTTGAATTTCTGCACACACTTTTGGACACTGGACACTTTTGGATTGTGTGAGGCCCACTGATATCTGAGCGCTATGTCACAGGCTCGATGGCACAGCTGTGACAAAAGTGACTAGAGGATAAGGGAGATTTTGAATCTCTGCACACACTTTTGGACACTGGACACTTTTGGATTGTGTGAGGCCCAATGAATATCTGAGCGCTATGTGACAGGCTCGATGGCACAGCTGTGACAAAAGTGACTAGAGGATAAGGGAGATTTTGAATTTCTGCACACACTTTTGGACAGTGGACACTTTTGGATTGTGTGAGGCCCACTGATATCTGAGCGCTATGTGACAGGCTCGATGGCACAGCTGTGACAAAAGTGACTAGAGGATAAGGGAGATTTTGAATCTCTGCACACACTTTTGGACACTGGACACTTTTGGATTGTGTGAGGCCCAATGAATATCTGAGCGCTATGTGACAGGCTCGATGGCACAGCTGTGACAAAAGTGACTAGAGGATAAGGGAGATTTTGAATCTCTGCACACACTTTTGGACACTGGACACTTTTGGATTGTGTGAGGCCCACTGATATCTGAGCGCTATGTGACAGGCTCGATGGCACAGCTGTGACAAAAGTGACTAGAGGATAAGGGAGATTTTGAATTTCTGCACACACTTGTGGACAGTGGACACTTTTGGATTGTGTGAGGCCCACTGATATCTGAGCGCTATGTGACAGGCTCGATGGCACAGCTGTGACAAAATTGACTAGAGGATAAGGGAGATTTTGAATCTCTGCACACACTTTTGGACACTGGACACTTTTGGATTGTGTGAGGCCCAATGAATATCTGAGCGCTATGTGACAGCCAGGCTCGATGGCACAGCTGTGACAAAAGTGACTAGAGGATAAAGGAGATTGGATTGCTTTTAAAAAAGCAGTTTGCGGAGCAGTGGGTAAATAGCAATGCAGGAATGTCAGGAAGCCTTAGAAGGCAGCCCAACAACCAACACCACTGATACACCACTATATAGCCTCCCCTTGCACTGCACACACAGTGACTGGTGTGTTGTGCAGGCCAAATTGCTAGCAGCAGAAGCAGTTTTTTTTTCTTCTCAGCAGGACAAAAAAAA
The DNA here is from genome assembly GCF_039654945.1 of Dendrobates tinctorius. Taxonomy (NCBI): domain Eukaryota; kingdom Metazoa; phylum Chordata; class Amphibia; order Anura; family Dendrobatidae; genus Dendrobates; species Dendrobates tinctorius. Next base: position 2,089,589 of record NW_027361692.1, on the reverse strand, counting down.
AAATTGGGATTGCTTTTAAAAAAGCAGCTTGCGGAGCAGTGGGTAAACAGCAATGCAGGAATGTCAGGAAGCCTTAGAAGGCAGCCCAACAACCAACACCACTGATACACCACTATATAGCCTCCCCTTGCACTGCACACACAGTGACTGGTGTGTTGTGCAGGCCAAATCGCTAGCAGCAGAAGCAGTTTTTTTGTCTTCTTCCCTGCCTAACGCTCTCCCTACAGAATCAGCAGCAACCTCTCCCTATACTAAGATCGGCAGAAGTAAGATGGCGGTCGGCGTGCACGCCCTTTTATACCCCCTGTGACGCCCACCAAAGCAAGCCAATCACTTGCATGCCCTTCTGAAAGATGGTGGTGACCCGTGCCTATGTCATCACATTGCCCACAGTGTCCGTGGATCCTGATTGGCTGAAAAAGAGCGCAAAACAAACTTTTGAAACGCGACTTTGGCGCGTAAGTCGCCAACCTCGTGGCCGACCTCATCCTAGGGTCGGGTTTCGTTTCATGAAACCCGACTTTGCCAAAAGTCGGCGACTTTTGAATTTTTTCGACCCGTTTCGCTCAACTCTACTGCTGATAGCTGATATTTTTAGTCTGGGAGGGGCCAATATCCATGGACCTTTCCTAGGCTGTTAAAATCAACCATCAGCTGTCTGCCTAGCCTTTGCTGGGTAGATTTTATTGGGGGACCCTATATCATTTTTTCTGGGATCCCCCTGTAAACTAAGCAGTAAAAGCTAAGCAAACAGCTGTGAGCTAATATTAATGGGAACTGTAAAGACACAGCATTGTATTTCAAGTAACCAGATGACTATTATTTCAGTAGGTCAGGGGTCATGAGTTAGAGTTCATTTAAAAATGACTGTTGACCCTTATTGTCTCTGATTTAATATTCAATGGCTACCATGTGCTAGCTGGGTGATGATTAGCTACTGTATCTGTCCTTGTATTGCAGTCCTAGTATTGTTCTACTATCTTTGGGAAACAAAGGCACAATGTTTTAATGTTTGTTACTATGTTGATGACTTATTCATGTTCTGCAATATGGGCAATCTATGCATGTTGTTTGAACACTCCAGCAGTGAGGGATAGCCCCCTACTACCTTCCCCCAAGCCTGTGGTGGAATGCCTAAATGAAAAGTTGTGACCTATAAAAAGGAGGATCTGCCTGTGTTCAGAGAGACTGAGAGACTGAGATAGAGACAGTCGGAGATTCTGCCAAGACATCCAAACATCCAGGGGATCCTACAGGACTGCTGCCAATACATCATGGCTCCATCACGAGGGACATGGATCTATCATTCTACAGGAAACAACCTAGGGGGCGTCGGCCCCGGATGGAAAAATTCAGATCTGCTTCATTGACCATCGCTGAAATGGATGTTTGGAGAAAGCCAGGATTGTGATCCGATGGTCGCCTATCTCCATGGAGATATTCAGAGAAGCCAGGTTATGACACTCAGATCAACTGGCCTTGTACCGCAATGGATTGTCAACTTCCTAAGCTTGTCAATATCGCATCTCTGTGTGTGTGCCACAGGTGTGGTAGTTGACCCTGGGAGCTCTGAAGTAACAGCTGCCATTATCCCGGCAAGTCAGCGGAAGATTGAGACTGTAATGTGCACCATCTTGGGGTATTTTGCCCCGACTGTTCTACGCTACGTTATATGTCTGATTTGTGCTTCAATAAAGCATTGCCTCACCCTGTGTTGTCTGAGTAGCATTATGCCCATATTAAAGGGATAGCGAGAGTTTGGTGGGACGATCCCTAGTGCATGCAGTTTCAGCTAGCGGACCTGGGCATCTGGCAACCCTCCGTGTCTTCACAGGAACCTTTATGGCTGGTAACCTTTAAGGCTATTTGCTCCTACCTAGAATATTAACATCAACTCTCAGTTGGCTTTCCCTCTGCTGGTTATGAAAATTATATGGGAGCCCAAGCAATTTTTTTTAATTTTTTTTTTAATTAACAGGTATCGTGGTGCAAGCTTTTTTCTGCCATTTGATGTTTGGTTCCAGCCTATGTAAGTTCATTCTGTTAACACTTCTACATACAATGTAGAAATACTTGGCACTAAAGGTGCATTCAATAAGTTATTTATTGAATGCAGAAATTCCAGAAAAATAAGAGACATTTTGGTCAATACCTGACCTTCATCAGTCATCTGGATAGAGGAGACCTGTGTGGAAGCACACTGTAAGAGGGTCTGTGGCGTCCACTGCTGACACTGGAAGTGCTGGTTAGGTATTGACCAAAACGTCTCTTATTTTTCTGGAATTTCTACATTCAATAAATAAGTTCTTGAATACACCTATGTGAGTGCCAAGTATTTCTACATTGCAGTTGACGGATTTGGTTATTCTACTTGTGCATCAGCAGAATTCTAGAAGTGCCCTGTTTTCCTAATTACTTCAATGTTCGTACATAGGCTGGTGACAATGTGTGTGTGTGTTTATTTAACTCTTTACCTAACAATTTAGTAATGAGGATGTCTGGCTGACACCTCTTCATAAGAGTTGAGCGAAACGGGTCGTTCAAATTCAGAAATAGCCGACTTTCGCTAAAGTCGGGTTTCGCTGATCGAAACCCAACTATAGCATGAGGTTGGCCATGAGGTCGCCAATCAGAGCGCCAAAGTCGCGGTTGAAATAATGCTTCCAGTGCTGTTTCTCAGCCAATGATGGAGGACGCACACTGTGGGCAACGCAATGACATGCGCAGCGGCCACCACCATCTTAGAGAAGGGCACTGAAGTGATTGGCTGGCTTTGTGTGGCGCCACAGTGGGTATAAAAGGCCGTGACAGTCGACCGCCATCTTACTTCTGCCAATCTTACAATAGGGAGAGGTGCTGCTGCTACTGATTCTGAATAGGGAGAGCGTTAGGCAGGGAAGAAGAAAAAAAAATTGCTTCTGCTGCTAGCACTTTTCACTATACAGTTAGTGTGCAGTGAAAGGGGAGGATTTTTGTTCTGTGCAGCAGCGCTGGTGGTGATTAGGCTGCCTTTTAAGGCTACCTGCTAGCTGCATTGCTGTGTGCACACTACTGTTCAAACTGCTTTTTTCAAAGCACTCCAACTTTTACTATTTTGTTCTGGTGAGTTACTGAGCATTCATTTTTTTCACACACCGTAAAGCAGTGTACGCTCGTCACACACTACCGTGTACTGGCTGGTGTCACGGACAAATAGAAGCTATCTGGGTATGACTCTGGAAAAACAAGCCGAGGAGTTTTTCCATTTTTCCAGACCTACACCTTATAGAGCTGTCTGCTTTTCAAACAGATTTGAATACCTGCTGTTTGATCACGGTCAAAACTAGACAGCGACAGCGTGTTTCAGTCCATATACAAATAGACGGAGATTGACAATTTTCCATACACACACCGTATAGCGGTGTACGCTCCTCACACACTACCGTTTACCGGCTGGTGTCACGGACAAAAAGAAGCTATCTGGGAGTGACTCTAGAAAAACAAGCCAACGAGATTTTCCATTTTTCCAGACCTACACCTTAGACAGCTGTCAGCTTTGCAAACAGTTTCATATATCTGCTGCTTGATCACGGTCAAACTAGACTGAGACAGCGTGTGTCAGGCCGTATAAAAATAGACGGAGATTGACAATTTTCCATACACACACTGTATAGAGCTGTCCGATTCTCAAACAGTATTGTATATCTGCCGTTCGCATTACAGTCACATCTATACAGAGTTAACGTGTGTTTGTAACACTCCATAAATATTTATACGGAGATTGTTAGTTACACAAAAAACGTATACAGCTATACACTTCTGATATAGTTCCGTATATCTGCTTGTTGGATTACGGTCAAATACATACTGTGAGAGCGTCTGTGACTAACAAATTATATACGTAGATTTAATTTTTTTAATACACCTTACACAGGTGGACACTCCTCATACAGTACCATCTCTGCTGGTATTTTTGGTACATTTTCCCAAACATGAGGAAGTATGGTGGAAGAGTTTGCGGACGTGGGCAGGGGGGCGCAGCTGGTACTGATGGTGGTGGTGCATTGGCTGGTTCTGGCAAAAGCACAATAGCAGCTAAGGCAGGAGGTGTTGAGCCTGGGTCATCGTCTGGCCCAAGAAGGCCTTTAAGGTTGCCTTTTCTTGGAGTAGGAAAACCGCTTTTAAAGCCGGAGCATCAGGAGCAGGTTTTCACGTACATTGCTGAAACAGCCACTAGCTCTATTGCCTCCTCCTCTGAACGTTCGAAACCTGCAAGCACGGAGTCATTAGTGCAGGGTTCTGGTCAGGAAAAACACCTTTCCTTGTGTCCTTCACCCCCACCAAAAGTTAAGGATGCGGCAGCCCACACTTCAGATTACTCTATGGAGGTCTTTTTCCCCAGTCCAAGATGAATCTGACATGGAGTGTACTGATGCACAGCCATTGCTAGATGATTCTGCTGGTACATTGACCCAGAGCACTACATTGCCCTCCCAGTCTACTGAGCCAGAATCTGACTCTGATGAAACTCAGTTGCATCTTCCCGCATACTATACCACCTTACACGGTGACACAGAGGAAGGTAAAGAGGAAGGTGTAGATGACTTTGAAGAGGAGGTGATGGATGACCCAGTTCTTGACCTGGATTGGCATCCATTGGGGGAGGAGGGTGGCGCTGGCAATAGTTCAGATAAGGAGAAGGATCCGCAGCAGGCATTGACATTGCAGCAGCAGTTATCTGGCAGGCCCGTAGCTGTCCAAAAACATGGACCAAAAACTAAAGGAGTTGCAGGTCAGCTTGGCCAGACGGTCAACTTAGCACAGCATGCAAGGCCAGAAAATGTATACCATAGTAGCACTTTTTAGTCCAAAATCCTACTGATGAGGCAAAGGTTACCTGTAAGAAGTGCGGAAGGACCTTTAGCCGAGGTACACAACTCAAAAATTTGAATACCAGTTGCATGCTTAGACATTTAATCAACATGCACTTGCAAGCGTGGACGGACTACAAAACCTCAGGTAGCACATGTGTACCTGCTCCGACTGAAGGAGGCCAGCAACGCTCCATCGCTTCCCCCACTGTAAGACCACCGCCACCATTAAGCACACCACCAGCACTAAATGTGGAGGTGTCGTCGCAAGGCCAAAGCACTCAGGGAATCACAATGGTTTTGCAACACAACACTGAATCTAGGCATCACCACCAATACCATCACCAACCCCCTCTCACTCCGTCCGGTCCACCGCTACTTCCCCCATATGCAGCTCTTCAGTACAGCTCACCCTACCAGACACTCTGAGTAGGACAAGAAAGTACTCATCCTATCATCCGCGTACACTGTGTTTGAATGTCTACATTGCCAAACTAATCTCATTAGTAGAGATGAGCGACTTTGCCTTTTTAAGGGTTGAGTCGGGTTTCATGAAACCCGACTTTCTCAAAAGTCGAGTCGAACGAAATCAGCTGACTATAGGGAAAAGTCGGGAAAAGTCATGAAACACGAAACCCAATGTAAGTCAATGGGGACAAAAGTCAGTAGTGAGTGAAGGACTGTAAACACACCTGGCATGAATTTTAACCCCAGAGGCGGCAAAATCTCTCTATCTTCTCTCTCTCCCTTCTCTCCCTCTCCCTCTCTCTCCGACTCCCACTCCAGCTACGCTCCCACTACGCTATGCTCCGCTTCTCTCATTGGCTGAATAAAGTCACGTGCAAGCATTCGGCGAAACCCGACTTTGACGCATGGGTCGCCGACCGCCTGGCCAACTTCACACTGTGGTCGAGTTTCGTTTCCTACGCTGTCCCACGCTATGACCTACCCAGTCGGCACGTCTTTTCTCAAAAAGCCATCCCTGCCCTCCACCGGCATGTGAAAGACCACATTGTCCATGCACTAAAACAGTCAGTGAGTGGAAAGGTGCACCTCACAACAGATACATGGACCAGTAGGCATGGCCAGGGCCATCACGTGTCCATCACTGCGCACTGGGTTAATGTGGTGGATGCAGGCTCCACAGGGGACAGCGGCGGTGGAACTGTGCTGCCTAGCCCACGGTATAGGAAACAGTTGGCTGTAGGCTTTCGACCCTCCTCCTCCTCCTCCATCAGCGAAAGCTCGTCCACAGAGTGCAGTTGCACGAGCACTCCATCCGCAGCTGGCAGTGTTGCACACAAGGTGTCCCACTATCGAACAGCTAGTGGTAAGCGTCAGCAGGCTGTGTTGAAGATGATGTCTTTGGGCGACAACAGACACACCGTGGAGGTACTGGCCGACTACTTGCAGCGACAAACTGAGTCATGGCTGGGCAGTCTACATCTTGAGGCAGGCAAGGTAGTCAGTGATAACGGCCGTAATTTTGTGGCAGCCATAGCCCGTGCAAAACTCACACACATACCTTGCCTGGCTCACACTTTGAACCTGGTGGTACAGTGCTTCCTTAATAATTATCCAGAGTTAACATCCCTGCTACATAAGGTGCGAAGACTGTGCTCACACATCCGTCGCTCAAACGTCCACTCCACTCGTATGCAGAAGCTGCAGCGATTGCTCCACCTCCCCAAGCACCGCCTAATCATAGACGTTGCAACAAGGAACTCCACCCTGCACAAGGCTGAGAGGCTGTGTTAACAGAGGCAGGCTGTAATGCATTTGTGGGAGGATACACGGGCAGGCAGTTTGAGGGAAGACATGGAATTGTTGGCTGTGCAGTGGTCAAAGCTGAAAGACTGCTCTATAGTCCTTCAGTGTTTTGAGGAATGCACATGGCTGATAAGCGCAGACAACGCCATCACAAGCATGAGTATCCCAATAATGCGTCTGCTCATGCAAAGTTTGACACACATTAAGTATCAGGCGTCTGCAGTGGAGGAGGAGGAGGAAGGAAGCCTTGATGACAGTCAGCCATTGTCTGGTCAGGGAACTGTCCTGGACGAGGTGGAGGAAGAAGAGGAAGAGGAGGAGGATGAGTGGGATGATTATTTTGGGCAGGAGGATGCTTCACAGGGGGCAAGAGAACATATGGGCATGCCAAGGTCAGGTACAGTGTTTGTGCGTAACTGTAGGGATGTGGATTTGCCAGAAAGTGCTCCTCCACCCAGCAGTGGCAGTGCAGCATTGACACCCGGAACATTGGGCCACATGTGCGATTATGCCTTGCGGATCCTAAAAAGGGACCCTGTTGTGAGTTCATTTTCCCCTTCACTACTGAGGCCCGAGGAACTCCCTCTTCTGGTGAAGAAAGGTAGTGAGCCTGATTGTCAAACACCTGGAGCTGATGACGATGACTGGCTGAGTGGAGTTAGTGACTGGATATAAGGCTGCCGACGCCCTTCTGGCCTGCGGGTGATTTCTCTGTGGACTCCTAGGAAACCAGTCTGATTCCTGCTCATCTAAAGCTAAGATATCTGCTTTGCCTTTTTGCATTAGTGTTTTGTTTTCCTTGCTTTTTGGATTCTGCCATTCCCTGTTGGGGTGAGCTGAATCTCCTTTTTGCCTGTTGCTCTGTCTTCAGAATATTCCTGAGTACTGACATAGCCTTTTTTGAAGCCTAGCGTCTTCAGGGCCTTTTTTACTGTCAGTTTGTTGGCTCTTATTTTCATAGGGTTTTTTCACGGATTGCAGACAGCAGCCTTCCTGTCCGTTCCTATCTAAGCTAGCTTGGGCCACATCTTTGCTCAGTCTATCTTTCTGTCTGTGTTTTGTTCTTTCTTCTTGCTTCACCGTCATTATATGTGGGGGGCTGCCTTTTGCTTTGGGGTCTGCTCTGGGGCAGTTCAGATTTCCCTTTCTGTCTTTAGGCTATGTAGTCCTCCGGCTGTGATCGAGGGGCCTAGGGCATCGTAGGAGCCCCCCACGGCTACTGCTAGTTGTGTTGATAGGTTCAGGGGTCTGCAATCCGATAGCTGCCAACTTCTCTGGTTTTCTGGACTTAGCTAGCATTTCTGTTTTTGCCTCCTACGGTGACTCAATCATAACAGAATCACCCGCCCTACCGCAGATCCTAGGGTACTCAATTGCAGGAAAGAATTGTATAAAAAAAAAAAAAGGTGTGTATATTTTTTCCTCTATATCTCTGAGGCCGTAGGGGGAATTTTTTTTTCTCTCAATGGAGATAAAGCAATTGTCTGATCGTGTGGAGCAGCTCGCTGCGGAAGTGCGGGGAATTTCCGCCTACCTTGCTCATTCACATGCTGCTGAACCAAAGATTCCTACACCTGATGTACTTTTTGGGGATCGGTCTAAATTTTTGAATTTCAAAAATAATTGTAAATTATTTTTTGCCTTGAAGCCTAACTGATCAGGGAGCTCCGCGCAGCAGGTTAAAATTGTCATCTCTTTGCTGCGTGGCGATCCCCAGGATTGGGCGTTTTCTTTGAAACCAGATGATCTAATTCTGACTAATGTGAACGCATTTTTTCAGGCCTTGGGGTTGTTGTATGACAAACCTAATGCCATTGATCAGGCTGAAAAGACCCTGCTGGCATTGAACCAGGGTCGTGATTCTGCAGAATTGTACTGTCAAAAATTCCGAAAGTGGGCAGTACTTACTACCTGGAATGATAATGCCTTGGCTGCTCTCTTTCGGAAGGGGTTGTCAGAAGCCGTAAAAGATACTATGGTGGGATTTCCTGTTCCCTCTGGTCTTGACGATTCTATGTCTTTAGCCATTGAGGTTGATCGGCGTTTGCGCGAACGCAGAGCTGCACGAGAGGTGTTGCCACCTGTTGAACAGATGTCTGAACCTATGCAATGTTTTTTCCAGAGAGCAGCGTCAGGAGTTCAGAAGGCGTAATAAGTTGTGTTTTTTCTGTGGAGATGCCTCGCATATTATTTCTGTGTGTCCTAAACGCGAGAAACGCCTTGCACACACGTTTTCTGTTGGTGGTATTCAACCTAAGTTTCTTCTGGCTATTACTCTGATCTGCTCCCTGTCCACATTTTCCGCCAAGGCTTTTGTGGATTCGGGAGCAGCTCTAAACCTAATGGACTTGGATTTTGCTAAACGTTGTGGATTTTCGATGACACCTCTGCAGATGCCTATCCCTTTGAGGGGGATTGATGCTACTCCTTTGGCTAAAAATAAACCTCAGTTTTGGACCCAGGTGGTAATGCGGGTCGCCCCAGACCATCAAGAAAATTGCAGGTTTTTGGTGTTACATAATCTGCATGATACTATTGTTCTGGGGTTTCCCTGGTTACAAATTCATAATCCAGTTTTGGATTGGAAATCTGTGTCTGTGGTGAGTTGGGGTTGTCGGTGTGCCTTTAGTGAGGCTCCAGTGTTTTCCACCTCTCCTCAGTCACATGATGTTCCTGATTATTTGGCGGACTTTTATGATGTATTTAGTGAGAATGAGTCTGCGTCTCTGCCTCCTCATAGGAGTTATGACTGTGCAATTGAACTGAGCCCGGGGTGTAAATTTCCCAAGGGTCGGCTCTTCAATTTATCTGTACCCGAGCACGAGGCTATGCGATCCTATATTAAGGAGGCGTTGGAGAAGGGTCATATTAGACCATCCTCGTCACCTTTAGGTGCCGGGTTTTTTTTGTAGCCAAAAAGGATGGATCATTAAGACCTTGTATTGATTATCATGCTCTCAACAAAATTACTGTTAAATATCAGTATCCGTTACCCCTGATTTCTGATCTATTCTCCAGAGTTAAAGGTGCTTGCTGGTTTACCAAGCTTGACCTCAGGGGGGCGTATAATCTTATTCGCATTAAGCATGGGGATGAATGGAAGACGGCGTTTAATACTCCGGAGGGACATTTTGAGTACCTGGTGATGCCTTTTGGGCTCACTAATGCCCCTTCTGTCTTCCAGTGCTTCATGAACGATATTTTCCGAGATTTTGTCGATAAATTTTTGATTATCTATCTGGATGATATTTTGATCTTCTCCAAGGATTGGGATTCTCATGTGGAACATATTCGGACTGTGATCCGGATCTTGAGGGAGAATTCCCTGTATGTCAAAAGATCTAAATGCCTTTTTGGAGTACAGAGGATTTCTTTTTTGGGATTTATTTTGTCCCCGTCAACTATTGAAATGGACCCGGCCAAGGTACAGGCCATTTACGATTGGGTTCAGCCCACTTCTTTGAAGGCCCTCCAGAAGTTTTTGGGTTTTGCTAATTTTTATCGGAAATTTATAGCAAAATTTTCTAGTATTGCCAAGCCATTGACTGATTTGACTAAGAAGGGTGCTGATGTGTTAAATTGGTCTCCGGAGGCTGTTTCTTCCTTTCAGGAGCTGAAGCGAAGATTCACCTCCGCCCCGGTTTTGCGGCAACCTGATGTCTCACTTCCGTTCCAGGTAGAGGTGGATGCTTCTGAGATTGGTGCAGGAGCTGTTTTGTCCCAAAAGGATCCTGTAACATCTAAAATGAATCCCTGTGCTTTCTTTTCCCGAAAGTTCTCTCCATCTGAACGTAACTATGATGTGGGGAATCGGGAACTGTTGGCCATGAAATGGGCATTTGAGGAGTGGAGACATTGGTTGGAGGGAGCTAAGCATCAAGTCGTGGTCCTCACTGACCACAAGAATTTGATTTACCTAGAGTCGGCTAAGCGCTTGAACCCTAGACAGGCTAGGTGGGCCTTGTTTTTTACACGTTTTGATTTTGTGGTTTCTTTTCTTCCTGGAACTAAGAATGTCAAGTTTGACGCCCTCTCTAGGAGCTTCTTTGCTGATTCTCCTGTGGTGACCAAGCCTGCTACCATCTTAGGCGAAGGGGTAGTTCTTTCTACCATCTCACCCGATTTGAGACGTGCTCTGGAAGAGTTCCAGGAGGACAAACCTGAGCGTTGTCCCAGTGGAAAGTTGTATGTTCCTGACCAGTGGAAGAAGAGAGTGATGTCTGAAGTTCATTGCTCTGCTTTGGCTGGTCATCCAGGTATTTTTGGTACTAGAGATCTGGTGAGTCAGTCTTTTTGGTGGCCCTCCTTGTCTTGTGATGTCAGGAATTTTGTGCAGTCCTGTGGGACGTGCTCCCGGTCTAAATCGTGTTCTCGCTCTAGTGGGTTCTTGATGCCTTTTCCTGTCCCCAAGAGGCCATGGACCCATATTTCAATGGATTTCATCTCTGATATGCCTGTCTCTCAAAGGATGACTGTTATTTGGGTGATTTGTGATAGGTTCTCTAAGATGGTTCATCTTGTACCACTCCCTAAGTTGCCGTCTTCCTCTGAATTGGTGCCCCTGTTTTTACAACAGGTGGTTCGCTTACACGGGATTCCTGAGAACATTGTATCTGACAGAGGAGTCCAGTTTGTGTCTAGATTTTGGAGAACTTTCTGTTCCAAGCTGGGAATTCAGTTGTCCTTCTCCTCTGCTTTTCACCCTCAGACCAATGGGCAGACAGAGAGAACAAACCAGACCTTGGAGTCATATTTGAGATGTTTTATTTCTGCTGATCAGGATGATTGGGTTTCATTTTTGCCCTTGGCCGAATTTGCTTTAAATAATAGAGCTAGTTCTGCCACTTTGATGTCACCTTTTTTTTGTAACTTTGGGTTTCATCCTCGATTTTCTTCAGGGCAGGTGGAGCCCTCTGCCTGCCCAGGTGTTGACACTGTGGTGGAGAGAATGCACCAGATCTGGGACCAAGTGGTGGATAAGTTATCTCTCTCCCAGGAAAAGGCCCAGCGGTTTTCCAACTGACATAGGACCATTGGTCCCCAGTTTAAGGTTGGTGATATGGTGTGGTTATCATCAAAAAATATTGCTATGAAGGTGGCTTCTCCTAAGTTTAAGCCTAGATTTATTGGACCTTACAAGATTTTGGAGATTATTAATCAGGTCTCTTTTCGTTTGGCTCTTCCTGTCACATTTAAAATCCATAATATGTTCCATAAATCTTTGTTGAAGAGATTTGTTGAACCTGTTGTTCCGGGGGTTGCACCTCCAGACCCTGTATTGGTTGAAGGTAACATGGAATATGAGGTAGAGAAAGTACTGGATTCCCGTCTGGCTAGACGGAGACTCCAGTATTTGGTTAAGTGGAAGGGTTATGGTCAGGAGGATAATTCCTGGGTCTCTGCCTCTGATATTCATGCCAAAAGATTGGTGCGTGCCTTTCATCGGGCTCACCCTGATCGCCCTGGTGGCGTGGTTGAGGGTTCGGTGACCCCTCCTCAAGGGGGAGGTACTGTTGTGAGTTCATTTTCCCCTTCACTACTGAGGCCCGAGGAACTCCCTCTTCTGGTGAAGAAAGGTAGTGAGCCTGATTGTCAAACACCTGGAGCTGATGATGATGACTGGCTGAGTGGAGTTAGTGACTGGATATAAGGCTGCCGACGCCCTTCTGGCCTGCGGGTGACTTCTCTGTGGACTCCTAGGAAACCAGTCTGATTCCTGCTCATCTAAAGCTAAGATATCTGCTTTGCCTTTTTGCATTAGTGTTTTGTTTTCCTTGCTTTTTGGATTCTGCCATTCCCTGTTGGGGTGAGCTGAATCTCCTTTTTGCCTGTTGCTCTGTCTTCAGAATATTCCTGAGTACTGACATAGCCTTTTTTGAAGCCTAGCATCTTCAGGGCCTTTTTTACTGTCAGTTTGTTGGCTCTTATTTTCATAGGGTTTTTTCACGGATTGCAGACAGCAGCCTTCCTGTCCGTTCCTATCTAAGCTAGCTTGGGCCCCATCTTTGCTCAGTCTATCTTTCTGTCTGTGTTTTGTTCTTTCTTCTTGCTTCACCGTCATTATATGTGGGGGGCTGCCTTTTGCTTTGGGGTCTGCTCTGGGGCAGTTCAGATTTCCCTTTCTGTCTTTAGGCTATGTAGTCCTCCGGCTGTGATCGAGGGGCCTAGGGCATCGTAGGAGCCCCCCACGACTACTGCTAGTTGTGTTGATAGGTTCAGGGGTCTGCAATCCGATAGCTGCCAACTTCTCTGGTTTTCTGGACTTAGCTAGCATTTCTGTTTTTGCCTCCTACGGTGACTCAATCATAACAGGACCCCCGCATTGCCAAAATGATGAAGGATGACGACTACTGGCTGGCCAGCATCCTCGATCCACGCTACAAAGGCAAATTACACAACATCATGCAACAGGAGAACCTAGAGATAATATTGGCTAACAAACAAGCAACTCTGGTAAACCGTTTGTTTGAGGCTTTCCCAGCACATAGCAGCGGTGCTGGTTCTCCCACAAGCCATAGTGGGCACAATGGAAGAGGTGTTCGTGGTGCACAAGGCCGAAGTGGCATTGGAGACAGGGGTTTAATGACCATGTTGTGGAATGATTCCTCAAGTACCGCTCACATGACTGCTAATACTGCATTGATTAAAAGTGACAGGACCCGTCTGTCAACCCAAAATGTTGATTATCTAACCTTCATTAAAATGAAACATGCATTGGTTTCAAAGGATTTTGCCCCACCTTCCCCTGATGACACTTAGGTTGCCAGAAAACTGCCTCGCTTTTGTCTTCCTCTTCCTCGGACTTGCCCAAATCCGCCCTTTGCAGCAGCTGAATTTCCAGCCAACACATCAACATATGACATTTTTTAAACCTCCCTAACTGGGCTGCCCACCCCCCCCCAATGGCTGGGGTCAACACCTGGCGCACCCGGGCAAGTGCCGTTGCTCTGAACAGGTGGATGGGCCCACTGATGGCCGACGGCACTGGCACAGGGCCCCTCATAGTACAATACAGTGTCTCTGACGGTGGGGGGCCCTCTCGCAGTCAGACACACCAGCGTACTATGAGGGGCCCTGTGCCAGTACCGTCGACCACGAGTGTGCCCCCCCTGCTTGGTCATAGCCACAGCACTTGCAAGTTGCAATACTTACCTCTCCCTGCTCCACCGCTGTGTACTCTGGGCAGTTAAATCCTTCACAGGGACGGCCACTAGAAATTTGGGGTATTGATCGATGATGGTTAAGATGTAGCTATGGCCTGTCCTGCAGGCCTCTACCTTCAGATGATCAATGGTTAACATTTGTAATGGACGTCAACTTACAAGCAGATGCAGTGGTGCTTTATGATCACCTTTCACAGTTGTGATAGTCACAGATGTGTGACATTCCTGCCACCATTTTTCATTGTCTCCTCTCATGCCAATCCAATAGAATTGCCTACGGGCTGTGGCTTCTGTCTTTTGCACTCCAAAATGACCAGACACATCATGATAGGCAGTGAGGACCATGTCTACATCTCTCCCTGTGATCACAATTTGATGGAGACGAGTAACGGTGTTGTGATCCACGCTACAGCGATGAAGCAATCCTTTCTTCACAAAGAACCATTTTCGCTGTGTCCACAGAAACAGTAATTGAGGGTCTGCATCGCTTCTGCAACATCTATCGGGAGTTTTTCCCTCGATGAGTAATTCCCAAATTTCTGCTAACACTCAACTTTTCATCTGTACTAGTATCCATGTAGTTTCCAGTAATGGAGAGTCTGGACTGGCTTACTGAGATTGTAATGTATACGAAGATTTAAAAGTACCACAACACTATACACTGTTATACGCTTTGACTACCTTTCCCTTTTTCTACTTCTTAAATTCTGGTGTAATACATAGTGAGCCTGTGAGTGTCTGTGTCTGACGCCGGAAGTATAGACAGAAATTTGCAATTAATCCTAGACTGGATACACCTGCTATGTGCTGATACAGTACCTTTGTTCCAAATTTTGTATTACGGTATCATCCATAGTGAGTGAGCGTGTGTGGTTTACGCCTTCTACATATACGATGAATTGGAGATACCAATTTTTACCCTATACTCGATACAGCTTGTATCTTGTTATACAGTACCTTTGCTCGACATTTAGTATTACGGTCAAATCCATACTGGGTAAGCGTCTGAGAGGGACTACGGGACTATGTATACGGAGATTTCAATTGCACCCTATAATATATATGCTTGCTATCTTATTATCCAGTACCTTTTTTGCAACATTTTTTATTATGGTCAAACCCAGACTGAGTGAGCATCTGAGGGTGGCTCTGGAAATATATACCGAGATTTCAAATTTGGCCAACACTGTATACAGCTGTATGCTTCTGATACAGTAACTTGTTATGATTGGGTCACCGAGGAGGAAAGCAAGACCAAGCTAAGCCACAGAAAACCAGAGAGGTTGGTAACTAAGTGGATTGCAGACCCCAGATCCTATCCACACAACTAGCAGTAGCCGTGGAGCGTACCTACGATGATTCTAGATGCCTAGACACAGCCGGAGAACTAAATAAGCCTAAAGCAAGAGCGGGGAAGTCTAAACTGCCCCAGAGCAGACCCCAAAGCCCCCAAACATATATTGTTGGTGAGGCAAGATGAAAACACAAACGCAGGTAGGAAAGTAGGCTGAGCAAATGATGCGGCCCAAACTAACTAGACAGGACAGGAATGGAAAGACACTGTCTGCAATCACGCAAAAAACCCTGCAAAAAATGCCCAACACGTCTGATAGAAAAAATACTGAAGTCATTAGACTTCACCCACTATATCAGCACTCTAGTATATTCTGAAAGCAGAGCAAAGAGAGGCCAATCTAATAAGGAACAAAAACAAACTGGCACAAACAGTAACATAAGGATGGAAATTCAGCACAAACCCTAGCCGGGGCTGGCTGACCACACAAAACTGAATAGACAGAACCAAATCAAATGTGAACAATAGCAAAAGAACACTTAGCTTGAGCATGCAGGGATTGCGCTGGAAACTAAGACCTCAGGAGGCAGGAAAAAGGGATAGAGGGAGTCGGCTGTCTTAAATCTAGTCAGAAACTCCAAATGTCCAATCGTCCTCCTCATTATCAGGTGGCAGGCCTCTGTTAATTAGATCAGCTCCATTACCTCCTGTAACCACCAGAGGGAGCCCGGAAAGAGAACTCGCGACCCCTCTGTCAATACAACCAGCTCCACTACCTTCACTAGTAACCAGAGGCAGGACAGAAAGTGAATTCACAACAGTACCCCCCCTTGGGGAGGGGTCACCGAAACCTCATCCACGCCACCAGGCCGATCAGGTTAGGCCCGGTGAAAAGCGGGAACCAATTTATCAGCATGAATGTCAGAAGCAGAGACCCAAGAATTATTCTCCTGGCCATAACCCTTCCATTTGACCAAGTACTGGAGTCTCCGTCTAGCCAAACGAGAATCCAATATTTTCTCTACCTCATATTCCACATTGTCTTTAACTAATACAGGGTCAGGAGGTGCCGCCATAGGAACTACTGGCTCCACAAACCTCTTCAACAGAGATTTATGAAACACGTTATGGATCTTAAACGTAACTGGAAGAGCCAATCGAAAAGAAACAGGATTAAGAATCTCCAAAATCTTATAAGGTCCAATGAATCTTGGCTTGAACTTTGGAGACACAACCTTCATAGGAATATTCTTTGATGACAACCAAACCATATCACCCACTTTAAACCGGGGACCAATGGTCCTATGCCGGTTGGATAACCGTTGGGCTTTTTCCTGAGAGAGGGACAAGTTATCCACCACTTGGTCCCAAATTGGCTGCATTCTCTCTACCAGAGTGTCCACACTTGGGCAGGTCGAAGATTCCACTTGCCATGAAGAAAATCGAGGATGAAACACAAAGTTACAGAAAAAGGGCAACATCAAAGTGGCAGAACTAGCTCTATTGTTTAGCGCAAATTCAGCCAAGGGCAAAAATGAGACCAAGTCATCCTGATCAGCAGATATAAAGCATCTCAAATAGGACTCCAAAGTTTGGTTTGTTCTCTTGGTCTGAGGATGAAACGCAGAGGAGAAAGATAACTGAATTCCCAGATTGGAACAAAAAGTTCTCCAAAATCTGGAAACAAACTGGACTCCTCTGTCCGACACAATGTTCTCAGGAATCCCATGCAACTGAACCACCTGTTGTAAAAACAAGGGCACCAACTCTGAAGAAGATGGCAACTTTGGGAGTGGCACAAGATGGATCATCTTAGAAAATCTATCACAAATCACCCAGATAACAGACATTCTCTGAGAGACAGGAAGTTCAGAAATAAAATCCATTGAGATATGGGTCCTTGGCCTCTTGGGCACCGGCAGGGGTATCAACAACCCACTAGAACGAGAACAGGGTTTAGACCGAGAACAAGTCCCACAGGACCGCACAAAATTCCTGACATCACGAGATAAGGCAGGCCACCAAAAAGACCGACTCAACAAATCTCTGGTACCAAAAATACCTGGATGACCAGCCAACGCGGAGCAATGAATTTCAGACATTACTCTCTTCCTCCACTGGTCAGGAACATACAATTTTCCTATAGGGAAATGCTCAGGTTTGTCCTCCTGAAATTCCTCCAGGGCACGTCTCAAATCGGGCAAGATGGTGGAAAGAACTAACCCCTCACATACAATGGCAGTAGGCTCGGTCACAATAAGAAAATCCGCAAAGAGACTCCTTGAAAGGGCGTCCGCCTTAACATTCTTAGTGCCCGGAAGAAAAGAGACCACAAAATTAAAACGTGTGAAAAACAAGGCCCACCTAGCCTCTCTAGGATTCAAGCGTTTGGCTGATTCAAGATAAATCAAATTCTTGTGGTCAGTGAGGACCACAACTTGATGTCTAGCTCCCTCCAACCAATGTCTTCACTCTTCAAATGCACATTTCATGGCCAACAATTCCCAATTCCCCACATCATAGTTACGTTCAGATGGGGAGAATTTTCGAGAAAAGAAGGCACAGGGATTCATTTTAGAAGTCACCGGATCTTTTTGGGACAAAACAGCTCCTGCACCAATCTCAGAAGCATCTAAATGGGAGTGAGACATCAGGTTGCCGTAGAACCGGAGCAGAAGTGAATCTCCGCTTAAGCTCCTGAAATGCCGAGACTGCCTCTGGAGACCAGTTCACCACATCAGCGCCCTTTTTGGTCAGATCAGTCAGTGGTTTAACAATACCAGGAAAATTACCTATAAATTTATGATAGAAATTAGCCAAACCCAAAAACTTCTGAAGAGCCTTCAAAGAAGTGGGCTAAACCCAATCATAAATGGCCTATACCTTGGCCGGGTCCATTTCAATAGCCAACGGGAACAAAATAAATCCCAAAAATGAAATCCTCTGTACACCAAAGAGGCATTTCGATCCCTTAACATACAGGGAATTTTCCATCAAAATCCGGAACACAGTCTGGACATGTTGCACATGAGAATCCCAATCACTGGAAAAGATCAAAATATCATCCAGATAAATTATCAAAAACTTATCCACCAAGTCCCAGAAAATATCACTCATAAAAGATTAGAAGACAGAAGGGGCATTAGTGATCCCAAAAGCATCACCAGGTACTCAAAATGTCCCTCCGGAGTATTAAACGCCGTCTTCTATTCATCCCCGTGCTTGATGCAAATAACATTATACGCCCCCCTGAGGTCAAGCTTGGTAAACGAGCAGGCACTTTTAACTCTGGAAAATAAATCAGAAATCAGGGGTAACGGGTACTGATATTTAACAGTGACTTTGTTAAGGGAACGATAGTCAATACAAGGCCTTAATGAACCCTCTTTCTTGGTCACAAAAAAAACAGCACCTAAGGGTGAAGAGGATGGTCTAATATGATCCTTCTCCAACGACTCATTGATATAAGATCACATAGCATCATGTACGGGTACTGATAAGTTGAAAAGCCGACCCTTGAGAAATTTACAACCTGGCATCAACTCAATTGCACAGTCATAACTCCTATGAGGAGGCAAAGATGCAAACTTATTCTCACTGAATACATCAGAAAAATCAGCCAAATAATCAGGAATATCATGAGACTGGGGAGAGGTGGAGAAAACAGGAGTGTCACTAAGAACACACTGACAACCCCAACTCACCACAGACACAGATTTCCAATCCAAAACAGGATTATGAGTTTGCAGCCAGGGAAAACCCAGAACAATAGTGTCATGCAAATTATGCAGCACCAAAAATTTACAACTTTCTTGGTGGTCCGGGGCAACCCGTATTATCACCTGAGTCCAAAACTGGGGTTTATTCTCCGCCAAAGGAGTAGCATCAATACCCCTCAAAGGGATAGGAGTCCACAGGGGTATCATAGGAAAACCACAAAGTTTAGCAAAGTCCTAATCCATCAGATTCAAAGCTGCTCCAGAATCTACAAAAGCCTTAGCGGAAAATGTAGACAAGGAGCAGATCAGAGTAATTGACAAAAGGAACTTAGGTTGAACACTGCCCACAGCAAATGTGTGCGCAAAACGTTTCTATCATTTAGGGCAGACAGAAATAGTGTGAGAGGCATTCCCACAAAAAAACACAGCTTATTATGCCTTCTAAACTCCTGATGTTGCGCCCTAGACAAAACCCTATCACATTGCATAGGTTCAGACGTTTGTTCAAAAGGCGGCAACACCTCTCGTGTAGTTTTACGTTCACGTAAACGCCGATCAACTTGAATGGCTAATGACATAGAATCATCAAGACCAGAGGGAACAGGAAATCCCACCATAACATCTTTTACGGTTTCTGATAAACCCTTCCGAAAGAGAGCTGCTAAGGCACTGTCATTCCATGTAGTAAGGACCGCCCACTTTCAGAATTTTTGACAGTATAAATGCAGAATCCTGACCCTGGTTCAATGCCAATAGGGTTTTCTCAACTTGATCAATACCATTAGGTTCATCATACAACAACCCCAAGTCTTGAAAAAATACGTCCACATTAGTCAGAATAGGATTTCCAGGTGTCAGAGAAAAAGTCCAATCCTGGGGATCGCCGTGCAGCAAGGAGATGACAATTTTAACCTGCTGCACAAAGCTCCCCGATGAGTTAGGCTTCAAGGCAAGAAATAGTTTACAATTATTCTTAAAATTCAAAAATTTAGACCGATCCCCAGAAAACACATCAGGAGTAGGGATTTTTGGCTCAACAGCAGGTGATTGAGCGAGACAGGCGGAAATTCCCCGCACCTCAGCAGCCAGCTCCTCAACACGATCAGACAATTGCTTAATCTCCATTAAAGTAAAAATCCTCCTACGGCCCCAGAGAAAAAGAGGAAAAACTATATAAAAAACAAATTCTGACACTTTTATTTTTTTTGTACAATTCTCTCCTGCTTTTGAGTACCCTAGAATCTGCGGTTTAGGCTGGTGATTCTGTTATGATTGGGTCACTGAGGAGGAAAGCAAGACCAAGCTAAGCCACAGAAAACCAGAGAGGTTGGTAACTAAGCGGATTGCAGACCCCTGATCCTATCCACACAACTAGCAGTAGCCATGGAGCGTACCTACGATGATTCTAGACACCTCGACACAGCCGGAGAACTAAATAAGCCTAAAGCAAGAAAGGGGAAATTTAAACTGCCCCAGAGCAGACCCCAAAGGAATAGATAGCCCCCAAACATATATTGTCAGTGAGACAAGATGAAAACACAAACGCAGGTAGGAAAATAGGCGGAGCAAACGATGGGGCCCAAACTAACTAGACAGGACAGGAAAGGAAAGACACTGTCTGCAATCACGCAAAAAACCCTGCAAAAAATGCCCAATACGTCTGATAGAAAAAATACTGAAGTCACTAGACTTCACCCACTATATCAGCACTCTGGTATATTTTCAAAGCAGAGCAAAGAGAGGCCAATCTAATAAGGGACAAAAAAAACAAACTGGCACAAACAGTAACATAAGGATGGAAATTCAGCACAGCCCCAGCCGGGGCTGGCTGACCACACAAAACTGAAATAGACAGAACCAAATCAAATGTGAACAATTGCAAAATAACACTTAGCTTGAGCATGCAGGGACTGAGCTGGAAACTAAGACCTCAGGAGGCAGGAAAAATCACCAGCATGGATAGAGGGAGTTGGCTGTCTTAAATCCAGTCAGAAACTCCCAATGTCCAATCGTCCTCCTCATTATCAGGTGGCAGGCCTCTGTTAATTAGATCAGCTCCATTACCTCCTGTAACCACCAGAGGGAACCCGGAAAGAGAACTTGCGACCCCTCTGTCAATACAACCAGCTCCACTACCTTCACTAGTAACCAGAGGCAGGCCAGAAAGTGAATTCACAACAGCAACCTTTTTAGCTATTTAGATTCTGGTGTAATCCATAATGAGCCTGTGAACGTCTGTATGTTACTCCGGCAATATATTAGGAGCTTTAAGATTACCCCAACACTGTATACAGCTGTACGCTTGTGTTACATTACCCATTTACAGCTTTTCATATTCTTGTGTAATCCATACTGGGCCTGAGAGCGTTTGTGTCTGCCTCCTGAAATGTATACGGAGATTCAGAATGTTTACACTATACTATATATACCTTGTATCTGGTGATACTGTACCCTTTTTCAACTTTTTATTTTATTGTGTAATCCATACTGAGCCTGTGAGAGTCTGTGTATGAATCATTAAATATATACGGAGATTTACTGTTATCCCTAGACTGTATAGAGCTGTACGCTTCTGATACACAACCATATATCTGCTGGTATTTTGCATCCATTTTCCAAAACATGAGGAAGTATGGTGGAAGAGGACGAGGACGTGGGCGTGGGGGGCCACCTAGTAATGATGGTGGTGGTGGTGCATCTGCTGGTAGTGCCAAAAACACAATAGCAGCTAAGGCAGGAGGTGTTGAGCCTAGGTCATGGTGTTGCTCTGGAAGGCCTGTAAGGCTCCGTTTTCTGGGAGCAAGTAGACTGCTTTTAAAGCCAGAGCATCAGGAACTGTTTTTGGCTTACATTGCT
Source organism: Dendrobates tinctorius (assembly GCF_039654945.1). Taxonomy (NCBI): domain Eukaryota; kingdom Metazoa; phylum Chordata; class Amphibia; order Anura; family Dendrobatidae; genus Dendrobates; species Dendrobates tinctorius. The sequence continues at coordinate 2,067,937 of NW_027361692.1, read as the reverse complement.
GAAACAGCCTCCAGCTCTATCACCTCTTATTCTGAAGTTTAAGAAAATGCAAGCACTGAGTTGTAAGTGCAGGCTTCTGGTCAGGACCAACCCCTTTCCTTGTGTCCTTCACCCATACCAAAAGTGAAGAATGCGGCAGCACACGCTTCAGATTACTCCATGGAGCTCTTTTCACATACCATGCCTGGGTTAATTAAAAATGGGGCCCATCATATACTGGAGCATTCCAAATGGGGGACATCAGACACTGGAGCAGCATTTACGGGGCCCATTATACACTGGAGCATTAGAAATGGAGCCCATTATGTATGGAGCATTATTTGGGCCCATAAGACACTGGAGCATCATCCATGGGGCCCATCATATACTGGAGCATTCTAAATGGGGCAGATCAGACACTGAAGCAGCATCTATGGGGCACATTATACACTGGAGCATTAGAAATGGGGCCCATTATATATGGAGCATTATTTAGGCCCATAGCACACTGGAGCATAGTCCATGGGGACCATCATATACTGTAGCATTATGTGGAGCTCATCATATACTGTATGGAACATTATATGTGACCAATTATTCTGTATGGAGAAATATATGGGGCTCATTATTCTGTATGGCGCACAATGTGGCGGCCATAATACTGTATGGAGTAATATACTGTCCTTTTTTGAGCTATTGTACAATTTAAAATAGATCAGTCATGTCCTGTAAGCAGTGAAGTATTTGTCATTGTACTATACCTATATTTCTGTGCCGTATCGGAGCATCATGAGTTGTGGTATGTGTTAAAGGGGTGCACTGACACTCTTTGGCCCAGGGCACACGAAAACCTGGAGCCAGCCCTACCCCCCACAACTTTAGCCAAATAAACCCCAGTTTTCAATGCGTAACTATTATTATGAAGTAAATTAAGGTTGACAAGCTTCAGTTATAAGAATTGATGTTTTTGGCATTGAAATGGGCACTGTAGGTGTGTTTACTGTCCTCCACTCCCTGATGACTTTGTTTCCCCATTGACTTGCAATGGGTTTCGTGTTTCAGTCAGACCCCCAACTTCTCCCTATAGTCGGCCGATTTCGTTCGACCCGACTTTTGAGAAAGTTGGGTTTCATGAAACCCGACTCGACCCTAAAAAAGGCAAAGTCGCTCATCTCTACTCTTCATTACTAAACCTAGGGCTTGGTGTCAATGACAGTTGCTGACACCAAACCCTTATCCCATTACCCTGATGCCACTGTATCAAAAAAGAATGCATTGAACTAAGAAATTTTATTACAAAACATTGTTTTTTAAAATATCTTTATTTAGCTCAAAAAATCATTCATTGCTGTACAAAAGCTCATGCAAAAATCCATTACCTAACAATTTAGTAATGAAAGTGTCTGACTGACACCTCTTCATTACTAAACCTAGGGCTTGGTGTCAATGACAGCTGCTGACACCAAGCCCTAATCCCATTACCCTGAATAAAAAGAAGGTGTTGAACTAAGAAATTACATCACAAAACATTGTTTATTTTAAATATCTTTATTTAGCTCAAAAAATAATTCATTGCTGTACAAAAATGCATGCAAAACAAAAACTAGTTTTGCTGCCAAAAGATGCAAAAACCATGCAGAAATTTCTAGAAGCAAATACTCAGCGTGCGCATATACCCTAAGTAAGCATGTCGTTATTTGCCTTATCCTTGCACAATTTTTGCAACCTGCTTTGCCTCTCTTCCATTTTCATTTTCCTAAACCTGCTTGCTCTAGAGCAGACACAGTGTGGTTACTATGCTTATATGCAAGTATTATGTAGGGCAAAAGACAGCTCTAATATTAAACATTTCCTATACTCCTCAGCTCTGGGGTAGGGAGTTAAAGTTATAATTATGAAGTCTGCAGGCAAAATTTAAAATGTGCTCCTGCCAAATGTATGAATTCTGTGCATTGAGCTTACATGGATTGCTGCATAAAAATACAGTGCAAGCATAGTACAAAACAGATATTGCTAGGACTGTGTTCATTGATGAAAAACCAACCTACATATATAATTTATCTACTGCCACCTCTAAAAGACATTAAATGCACGATAATGATATTTTTAGTCACACCTATTAGTTTGTATCTTTGTCTACGACTATACAGACATATGCAATTGGAGTCATTCATTGTCTCTAACCAACCAGAACAAATTGTATTACTTTATATCCTATTAATTTGTAGACATTGTAGGTTAATCTGTTCCAAGCGGAAAATCAATGTACTGTACAAAGAGATGCAAGGACGAATAATAAACACTGTGTTCTTCTCATCTTATGTACAGATTATTGATGACAATATTGTCTTGCTAACTGCCAACTTATGTACGTACCTCAGTTTCCTGTAGCTGATTCAAGAAAAGTTGCAGTCACATATAATCAAATAATGTGACTTTTGCTGTTCTAGTCACATTACTTTTTATTACCATTTATTTATCTTTATTACTTCTTTTTTTTCAGTTTGTAAATTACACTTAGCACTAAGAAATTGTAATAAAGTAACATGTACATAACACTTTTAGCTTATCTATAAACATAATCGAGGTAAAAGTTATAACAAGAGTCTGTCGTCAGAACAAAATTAAGGCCTGTAGTATGCACATTTCCGTGTAGGCTTTCCAAACATGCCTGTAATTTCTAAATCCACAGGTTACTTTTCAAGTAATCATTCTTTAAATTAACATTTACTATGGAGGGGTTAAAGCACCATCCTCCAGTCAATTTGCCTAATTGTTATGATCTTTACCAAGAGGGCGGTACTCACAGGATTGCTATGGGTGTGTCTTTAGGCTGCTCTGTTAGCCACATTTTCTTGATAAAAACCATAAAAATTTACACTAAATATAAAGGTCCACATCTCGGGCAACAAATGGTGGATTTACAAAAAAAAATGCATATTTAGGGGAGCAGCAGGAATAAAATAAAAGCAAACACTGGCCATTTTTCACAGGTCCTCTTTAAAGAAATAAAACTTGCAATTGCAGCCTGCAGCTATTGACTTTCTAATTCCGGTTGCAAGGTATCTTTAGGGTATATACGTATACATGTACTGTATATATCTTTATAGAGTTCTGTCTGTATACATGTCTGCATATTTACATCTATGAATGTCTCTGAAGGCATTTTATGTAGCCTTCTTGTGTAGCACAGAAGTATTATTTGAGCAATATACTGAATAGACAAATTTATGATAGGGGGACCATTAAGTAAGGGCATACCTATAAACAAACTCTATTTGGTGTGTTATTCAGACTTGCAATAGAGATAATAAAAAGAGATGATCGAACAGTAAAATGCTCGGGGGGTGCTTGTTGCTTGAACCAAGCAATTCCTAATACTCAAATGCTCGTTTCGAGTAACGAGTCATGGGGCAGTAGAAATGAAAGTGTTGAAATGGATGGTAAAAGTGATGAATGAAAGGAGAATGGCATGGGGAAGACACCTGGAGGCATCTCTGATTCGCAAATTGCTGCTGAGAACAATGGTGTCAAACTTTTACTCCACTTTAAAGGGAACCTGTCACCTCGTTTTGCGTTTTGCCGTTATAAGATGCAGCCACTGCCTTTTGGGGCTTATCTACAGCATTCTATAATGTTGTAGATAATCCCCAGGTCCGACCTGAAAGAGAAGAAAAATAAGTTTTATTATACTTACCCGGGGGCGATCCGCTGAGGTCCGGTCCGATGGGTGTCACAGGTCCCGGGTCCGGCGCCTCCAATCTTCATGCGAAGTCGTCATCCTGCCTGCTTCGTGCCATGCTCCTGTGCAGGCGTACTGATATGTCTTGTTGAGGGCAGAGCAAAGTACTGCAGTGCGCAGACACCAGGAAAGGTCAGAGAGGCCCAGCGCCTGCGCACTGCAGTTCTTTGCTCTGCCCTCAACAGAGCAGATCAGTACGCCTGTGCAGGAGCGCGGCACAAAGCAAGCAGGATGATGACATCGCATGAAGATGGGAGGCACCAGACCCGGGACCTGCGATATGCATCGGATCGGACAGCCCCTGGGTGAGTATAATATAACTTATTTTTCTTTTCTTTCAGGTCGGACCGGGGGCTTATCTACAGCATTATAGAATGCTGTAGGTAAGCCCCAAAATATAATATCAATAATTCTTTAACAAGTTTTTTGAGTCTTATATAGCAGCAAAATGTACCCAAAAAGATGTAATGCCCTATACAGGTTGGGCCATTTATATGGATAATCCAACAAAATGGCAGCACTTTGAACACATTTTATAAGTGGTCATAAACTTGTAAATAACTCATGAAATAATAAAGTTATGTTAAAACCAAGCACACCATTGTTTTTTTGTGTAATTCTCAATAAGTTTGATGTGTCATATGACCCTCTTCCCATTGAAAAAATAAAGTTGGATCCAAAATGAAAAGCTTCAAAATGGCCACCATGGTCACCACCCATCTTGAAAAGTTTTCCCCCTCCCATTTACTAAAGTGCCACAAACAGGAAGTTGATATCACCAACCATTTTATTTTGGTGTATCCATATAAATGGCCCACCCTGTAGATAAGAAATATAATACCGATAAATTTTGAACACGTTCGTTATTGAGGCTTTTATAGCAAAAAAATGTATCCCAGAAAATGAAAAAGTGCATGAGTAAGAAATTTAATAATAATAGTTCTATTAACTAATAATATTTACAGCACCAACATATTCTACAGCTCTATACAAATCAGAGAGTGCAAACATAAGCAATATCAGACATTACACAGTAATGCAGAATTCAACAATTTAAACAAAAGGAGTGAAGGCTCTGCTTACAACCTTGCAATTCTTGATGAAAAATGGTCCAGACAACTGTATAATATATAAAGGTATCTTTTGTAATGCTACATGAACTAGTTGGCAGTCAGTATCTGTAAATGTAAAAATACAGTACAAAGTTGTATTGGTTGCATGAAGTTTGTGGGTTAAAGATGATAAAAGGGATCAAAATCTTTGAAAAAATGTAAGAAAGGATAACTGAGAAGTAGGGATGGGCGAACCCGAACTGTAAAGTTTGGGACCCGCACCAAACACATAGTGTTCAGTCACAAGGTCCCGAACACGGGTTTCCATGGGAAACCCGTGTTACAGTTCAGGTCCAGTTTGGGTCCAGGGCCGGCAGTAAAAAAAAAAAAATCAGAAAATTAATAATAAACATTATAATTAAACTTACCTATCCAGCGATGCATCCTCCCGTCCCGCTGTCTCCCGGCTACATCTGCTTCCGGGGTTGCTCATTAACTTCCGGCAGTATTCACTGCACTAGGCAGTCTTTGGCTTTTTCCGGCAGTGTTCGTGCAGTGATTTTTTTTTACAGCCCCCGTGCCCCAACCTATATCTGTAAAGTCCAAGTTCGGGTTTCAGATGCAAGTTCGCGTCATTTCCGGCCCCGAACTTGAATTTTACAAAAAAAATTTGGGCGAACCCATCGATCCCGATCATCGGGGGGTTCGCCCATCACTACTGAGAAGTGTTAGATTATTGCTGTAATTGGCCTTCTTTAACTTCCAGAAACTCTCTTTACCTGCAGATTTATTGGTAATCTGCAGGTTAATAGTACTTAAATACTGCATTGTCTAGTTACTAGAGCAGTGATTACATGGAGGAAATAAAGTTTTAATCTCCTTGCTGACTTTCAGTTATTGGGGCAGAGCAAGGAGGTATTACAGTCATTGCGCATTATATATCATGTGGAAAACACAGAATGACAGATTTGCAAAAATACTCTGCAATAAAAAATGGCAGTAATCAGCAAGTGCTGGATAACAAATACAGGGTATTTAGTCGATACGTTTTTTTGCGCAAAAAAATGTACACCAAGCTGCTCCACCATGTCAAGGTAACCCCTATCGAAGCAGTCCTTATTTAATGTATTAAAAACCTGAACATGTGAACAGTGTCGAATATGAACAGGATTCAGACAGGCCACTCCCTAGTATGGGCTTGTGGTCTGAGACAGCTCTTATGTGCACGTCACACAAGAGAGGGGTGGGGTCTCCCAAACCATGCTAAGCAAGGAAAAAAAACGGATGAAAAACACACATGTGACATGCACAAATGTGAACACGTCGATCAGACAATGCTCACACCACCCACTAACTGAGATACAACAAGAAAACACAGAATGACAGCTTTGCAAAAATACTCTGCAATAAAAATGGCAGTAATCAGCAAGTGCTGGATAACAAATACAGGGTATTTAGTCGATACTTTTTTTGCGCAAAAAAATGTACACCAAGCTGCTCCACCACGTCAAGGTAACCCCTATTGAAGCAGTCACTATCTAATGTATTAAAAACCTGAACATGTGAACAGTGTCTAATATGAACAGGATTCAGACAGGCCACTCCCTAGTATCGGCTTGTGATCTGACACAACTCTTATGTGCACGTCACACAAGAGAGGGGTGGGGTCTCCCAAGCCATGCTAAGCAAGGAAAAAAACGGATGAAAAAAACACATGTGACATGCACAAATGAGAACACGTTGATCAGACAATGTGTTAGCACCGCACACGGCAAGGCGGAATTCCCTGGAGTGGACCCTCTGGGCCGTGGCCGTGGTCCAGGGGTTCGAATGCCACTGTAGCCAGAACCAAGAGGGGCGGCTCGGAATGGATCACAGAGCTGCAGACGGGAAGAAGAACTGCGTAAGGACAGCTGGAACAGACACCGGTAGACTAGACTAGAACAGGACAGCAGGTTGAAGCCCAGGTAGGCAAGGCTTGAGACAGACAGCAGGTACGGACTCGGGTAGGCAGGGCTGGAGCAAGTACGGAGACAGGACTGGAACAGGCATGGACACAGGAATGGAGTGGGTACAGACACCGGACTGGAGTGGGTACAGACACCGGTAGGCAGGACTGGAACAGGTACGGAGACAGGTAGCAGGACTGGAGCCGGTACAGAGACAGGACTGAAGCAGGTACGGACACAGGACTGGAACAGGTATGGACACAGGACTGGAGCAGGTACAGAGACAGGACTGGAGCAGGCACGGACACAGGACTGGAGCAGGCACGGACACAGGGAGCAGAGCTGGAAGGAAACACAAAGATTAAGGCAGGGAGCCTGATGCCAGGCGAGAGCACGGGACCTAAAGTGCTGCAAGAACAACAATGGTCAGGCGCCTCCACTAAGGGAGGGTGGCCTGATATAGCTGCCGCTGTGCCCCCATTGGTCCGGCGGCGCAATCGGGGCAGGGCACCGCCAGAGACCAGATCAGCTCAGATGTGGAGAGCCGGCCGCGGCCTATGGCGCATGCGTGAGGCCTGCGGTGACGTCACCAGCCGCAGGCCGGACAGAGAGGGACGCCGACGCCGGGGCTGGAGGGAGCGCGGCTGCCGGGCGAGGTGAGTATGGCCGCGTGCACTGGGACGCCTGGCGGGGAGCGTGACTGGGGGCCCGGGGGCCGTGATGGCAAGGCCAGGGGCCGTGACAGTACCCTCCCCCTTAAGCCGCCCCCTGCTGCAGTTGGCAAAAAATTTCCTGAGAATGTGGGGGGCGTTGATGTTCTCCCGGGGCTCCCAGGATCTCTCCTCAGGACCAAAACCCTCCCAGTCAACAAGGAAAAAGGTCCTCCCTCTAACTCTCCTCATGGCGAGAATATCCCTTACCTCGAAAGTGTCATCCGAACCCACCGGCTGAGGGGCTGGAGTAGGCGAAGGATGGAATTGATTCAGGACCACAGGTTTCAGGAGAGAGACGTGGAAGGTGTTCGGGATACGGAGCGAAGCAGGCAACCTCAACTTGTAGGCGACTTCGTTGACTCGTTCCAGGATCTCAAAAGGACCTATGTACCGGGGGCCCAGCTTGTAAGAAGGTAGTTTTAGTCGGATGTACTTGGATGAAAGCCAGACCTTATCCCCAATGTGAAACGGTGGAGGATCCAGCCTTCTCTTGTCTGCGTGGTTTTTCATTCGCTCGCTGGCCCTTTTGAGGGCTGAGTTGGTCTCAGACCAGATTTCAGAGAATTCCTGGAACAGGGAGTTGGCTGCCGGTACTTCGGAAGTTGGGGTGACAGGAAGAGGTATGTTAGGATGTTTGCCGAATACCACAAAAAAGGGCAATTTAGTAGAGGATTCGCAGGCATGATTGTTATAGGCGAACTTTGCCCAAGGAAGCAGATCAACCCAGTTATCCTGAATGGGCGTTGGAGAAATGCCGAAGGTATGCAGTCAGCGTCTGGTTAGTTCGTTCCACTTGCCCATTGGTCTGCGGATGATAGGCAGATGAAAAATCCAAGGATATATCCAGAAGTTTGCAAAGCGCTCTCCAAAATTTAGCCGTAAACTGTACTCCACGATCAGAGACAATTCGTTGAGGTAGGCTGTGTAGTCAGAAAATCTGATGGACGAAGATCTTGGCTAATCCGGGTGCGGAAGGAAGGCCGCTTAACGGAATGAAATGAGCCATTTTAGAAAAGTGGTCCACGACCACAAGAAACACCGTACAGCCAGATGAGCGGGGCAGATCCGTGATAAAGTCCATGGCGATACTCTCCCAAGGTGACTTCGGTATCGGCAAGGGAAGCAGCAGGCCAAATGGAGGACGACGAGGTGTCTTATTCCTAGCACAGGAGGAACAGGAGGCGACAAAGTCTGCCACATCTTGACGAAGAGTGGGCCACCAGTAATACAGCGTTATGAGAGCCAGGGTCTTCCCAATTCCGGCATGACCAGCCACTTTGGAGGAATGCCCCCACAGGAGAACTCTCCTCTTGACAGTCTCTGGCATGAGAGTCTTGCCCGGAGGTGGAGAAAGCAGAGACAACGGGGCCACTGTGATTATCCTCGTAGGCTCGATAACATGGGAAGGTTCCTCCCCAGACTCAGTTGGTAGAAAGACTCTGGATAGGGCATTGGCTTTAGAGTTCCTGTCTCCAGGGCGGAAGTGCAGCTCGAAATCAAAGCGAGCAAAAAACAGGGACCATCTAGCCTGTCGAGGATTGAGTCTCTGGGTGGACTGGAGGTAGGCTAGATTTTTGTGGTCTGAGTAAACAACAAATGGATGGACTGCTCCTTCCAGAAGGTGACGCCACTCCTCCAATGCCAATTTGATGGCCAAAAGCTCGCGGTCGCCAATCGAATAGTTACACTCAGTAGGGGAGAACGCTCTGGAGAAGAATCCACAATGGCGTAGGCGGCCCGAACCGGTCCTCTGGGATAAGACAGCCCCGGCGCCAGTCGAGGAAGCGTCCACCTCTAGCACGAAAGGTTTGCTGCTCTCAGGACGGATCAACACGGGAGCCATGGAAAAAGCCTGTTTTAGCGACTGGAAGGCCTCTTCGGCTTCGGGTGTCCAAGAGTTAGCAGAGATCCCCTTACAGGTAAGGGCCAAGATCGGCTTGGAGAGTGAGGAAAAATGCGGAATGAATTGCCGATAGTAGTTGGCGAACCCTAGAAAACATTGGATGGCTCTTAAGCCAACGGGGCGAGGCCACTTGAGAATGGCGGACAGTTTCTCGGGATCCATCTGCAGCCCAGCATCGGAGACGATGTAGCCCAGAAATGGCAGTGAGGTCTGCTCGAACAGGCACTTCTCCATCTTGGCATATAAACGATTCTCCCGAAGACGCCGAAGAACAAGGCGGACAGTCCTCCTGTGGGATGGAAGATCTGAGGAGAAGACCAGGATGTCATCCAGGTATACTACGACACAGGAGTACAGGAGATCCCGAAAGATTTCATTAACGAACTCCTGGAACACCGCCGGGGCATTGCACAGACCGAATGGCATCACTAAGTACTCATAATGACCGTCACGGGTGTTAAAGGCGGTCTTCCATTCATCGCCAGCACAGATGCGGATGAGGTTGTACGCCCCCCTGAGGTCCAATTTGGAGAAGATGCGTGCCCCTCTGAGACGGTCAAACAACTCTGGGATAAGAGGGAGTGGGTACCGGTTTTTGATAGTGATGTTGTTCAATCCTCTATAATCGATACATGGGCGCAGTGAACCGTCCTTCTTTTTAACAAAGAAGAACCCGGCGTCTGCGGGAGACGAAGACTTCCGATTGAATCCCTTGGCGAGGTTCTCCATGACGTATTCAGACATGGCTGCGGATTCTGCAGGGGACAGCAGGTAGATCCTGCCCCTGGGAGGAGTAGAACCTGGGATTAGCTCAATCGGGCAGTCGAAGGGCCGATGTGGTGGAAGAACCTCCGACTCCTTCTTGTCGAAAACGTCTGCATAAGCCCAATAGGTTGAGGGAAGCCCAGAGAGCTCTTGAGGTGGGCGGGCGGGAACAACCGGATGAATGGGGTTCAGACAGCGACCATGACACGGATCTCCCCAGCGCAAGACCTCCCCGGTCGACCAGTTGAGTACCGGCAGGTGTGTCCGTAACCACGGGAGGCCAAGTAGAATGGCATGAGACAAGTCGGGCAACACGTAGAAGGCCACTCTTTCTCGGTGGAGAGCGCCGACTTGCAAGACAACCTCCTCTGTGACCGCGGTGATGGATTCCTGTAGCGGTCTGCCGTCAACGGAAGCGATAATCCGGGGGTTCTTCAGGGTGACCACGGGAATACGATACTTGTCCACAACTTCATGCCGGATGAAGTTGCCTGCTGAGCACGAATCCACATAGGCCACCTCGGACCCACGCCTCTCCCCTGAAAGTAGAAGAACAGAAAGTGTGAGGACCTGAGGGAGGGTGGCCTGATATAGCTGCCGCTGTGCCCCCATTGGTCCGGCGGCGCAATCGGGGCAGGGCACCGCCAGAGACCAGATCAGCTCAGATGTGGAGAGCCGGCCGCGGCCTATGGCGCATGCGTGAGGCCTGCGGTGACGTCACCAGCCGCAGGCCGGACAGAGAGGGACGCCGACGCCGGGGCTGGAGGGAGCGCGGCTGCCGGGCGAGGTGAGTATGGCCGCGTGCACTGGGACGCCTGGCGGGGAGCGTGACTGGGGGCCCGGGGGCCGTGATGGCAAGGCCAGGGGCCGTGACAGTACCCTCCCCCTTAAGCCGCCCCCTGCTGCAGTTGGCAAAAAATTTCCTGAGAATGTGGGGGGCATTGATGTTCTCCCGGGGCTCCCAGGATCTCTCCTCAGGACCAAAACCCTCCCAGTCAACAAGGAAAAAGGTCCTCCCTCTAACTCTCCTCATGGCGAGAATATCCCTTACCTCGAAAGTGTCATCCGAACCCACCGGCTGAGGGGCTGGAGTAGGCGAAGGATGGAATTGATTCAGGACCACAGGTTTCAGGAGAGAGACGTGGAAGGTGTTCGGGATACGGAGCGAAGCAGGCAACCTCAACTTGTAGGCGACTTCGTTGACTCGTTCCAGGATCTCAAAAGGACCTATGTACCGGGGGCCCAGCTTGTAAGAAGGTAGTTTTAGTCGGATGTACTTGGATGAAAGCCAGACCTTATCCCCAATGTGAAACGGTGGAGGATCCAGCCTTCTCTTGTCTGCGTGGTTTTTCATTCGCTCGCTGGCCCTTTTGAGGGCTGAGTTGGTCTCAGACCAGATTTCAGAGAATTCCTGGAACAGGGAGTTGGCTGCCGGTACTTCGGAAGTTGGGGTGACAGGAAGAGGTATGTTAGGATGTTTGCCGAATACCACAAAAAAGGGCAATTTAGTAGAGGATTCGCAGGCATGATTGTTATAGGCGAACTTTGCCCAAGGAAGCAGATCAACCCAGTTATCCTGAATGGGCGTTGGAGAAATGCCGAAGGTATGCAGTCAGCGTCTGGTTAGTTCGTTCCACTTGCCCATTGGTCTGCGGATGATAGGCAGATGAAAAATCCAAGGATATATCCAGAAGTTTGCAAAGCGCTCTCCAAAATTTAGCCGTAAACTGTACTCCACGATCAGAGACAATTCGTTGAGGTAGGCTGTGTAGTCAGAAAATCTGATGGACGAAGATCTTGGCTAATCCGGGTGCGGAAGGAAGGCCGCTTAACGGAATGAAATGAGCCATTTTAGAAAAGTGGTCCACGACCACAAGAAACACCGTACAGCCAGATGAGCGGGGCAGATCCGTGATAAAGTCCATGGCGATACTCTCCCAAGGTGACTTCGGTATCGGCAAGGGAAGCAGCAGGCCAAATGGAGGACGACGAGGTGTCTTATTCCTAGCACAGGAGGAACAGGAGGCGACAAAGTCTGCCACATCTTGACGAAGAGTGGGCCACCAGTAATACAGCGTTATGAGAGCCAGGGTCTTCCCAATTCCGGCATGACCAGCCACTTTGGAGGAATGCCCCCACAGGAGAACTCTCCTCTTGACAGTCTCTGGCATGAGAGTCTTGCCCGGAGGTGGAGAAAGCAGAGACAACGGGGCCACTGTGATTATCCTCGTAGGCTCGATAACATGGGAAGGTTCCTCCCCAGACTCAGTTGGTAGAAAGACTCTGGATAGGGCATCGGCTTTAGAGTTCCTGTCTCCAGGGCGGAAGTGCAGCTCGAAATCAAAGCGAGCAAAAAACAGGGACCATCTAGCCTGTCGAGGATTGAGTCTCTGGGTGGACTGGAGGTAGGCTAGATTTTTGTGGTCTGAGTAAACAACAAATGGATGGACTGCTCCTTCCAGAAGGTGACGCCACTCCTCCAATGCCAATTTGATGGCCAAAAGCTCGCGGTCGCCAATCGAATAGTTACACTCAGTAGGGGAGAAGGCTCTGGAGAAGAATCCACAATGGCGTAGGCGGCCCGAACCGGTCCTCTGGGATAAGACAGCCCCGGCGCCAGTCGAGGAAGCGTCCACCTCTAGCACGAAAGGTTTGCTGCTCTCAGGACGGATCAACACGGGAGCCATGGAAAAAGCCTGTTTTAGCGACTGGAAGGCCTCTTCGGCTTCGGGTGTCCAAGAGTTAGCAGAGATCCCCTTACGGGTAAGGGCCAAGATCGGCTTGGAGAGTGAGGAAAAATGCGGAATGAATTGCCGATAGTAGTTGGCGAACCCTAGAAAACATTGGATGGCTCTTAAGCCAACGGGGCGAGGCCACTTGAGAATGGCGGACAGTTTCTCGGGATCCATCTGCAGCCCAGCATCGGAGACGATGTAGCCCAGAAATGGCAGTGAGGTCTGCTCGAACAGGCACTTCTCCATCTTGGCATATAAACGATTCTCCCGAAGACGCCGAAGAACAAGGCGGACAGTCCTCCTGTGGGATGGAAGATCTGAGGAGAAGACCAGGATGTCATCCAGGTATACTACGACACAGGAGTACAGGAGATCCCGAAAGATTTCATTAACGAACTCCTGGAACACCGCCGGGGCATTGCACAGACCGAATGGCATCACTAAGTACTCATAATGACCGTCACGGGTGTTAAAGGCGGTCTTCCATTCATCGCCAGCACAGATGCGGATGAGGTTGTACGCCCCCCTGAGGTCCAATTTGGAGAAGATGCGTGCCCCTCTGAGACGGTCAAACAACTCTGGGATAAGAGGGAGTGGGTACCGGTTTTTGATAGTGATGTTGTTCAATCCTCTATAATCGATACATGGGCGCAGTGAACCGTCCTTCTTTTTAACAAAGAAGAACCCGGCGTCTGCGGGAGACAAAGACTTCCGATTGAATCCCTTGGCGAGGTTCTCCATGACGTATTCAGACATGGCTGCGGATTCTGCAGGGGACAGCAGGTAGATCCTGCCCCTGGGAGGAGTAGAACCTGGGATTAGCTCAATCGGGCAGTCGAAGGGGCGATGTGGTGGAAGAACCTCCGACTCCTTCTTGTCGAAAACGTCTGCATAAGCCCAATAGGTTGAGGGAAGCCCAGAGAGCTCTTGAGGTGGGCGGGCGGGAACAACCGGATGAATGGGGTTCAGACAGCGACCATGACACGGATCTCCCCAGCGCAAGACCTCCCCGGTCGACCAGTTGAGTACCGGCAGGTGTGTCCGTAACCACGGGAGGCCAAGTAGAATGGCATGAGACAAGTCGGGCAACACGTAGAAGGCCACTCTTTCTCGGTGGAGAGCGCCGACTTGCAAGACAACCTCCTCTGTGACCGCGGTGATGGATTCCTGTAGCGGTCTGCCGTCAACGGAAGCGATAATCCGGGGGTTCTTCAGGGTGACCACGGGAATACGATACTTGTCCACAACTTCATGCCGGATGAAGTTGCCTGCTGAGCACGAATCCACATAGGCCACCTCGGACCCACGCCTCTCCCCTGAAAGTAGAAGAACAGAAAGTGTGAGGACCTGAGAGGAATCTTAATCACCTAGGAAGGCCTCTCTTACCTGGCCTAGGTGGAAGAGTTTCCTGGTCTCTCAGGACAAGAGCGGATGAAGTGGGATGCTCCCCCACAATAAAGACAAAGACCCTGCTCCCGTCTCTCCCTCTGACGTCTCTCAGCCATCCGGACCCGATCTACCTGCATGGGCTCGGGAGGCGGAGTATGTACCGGACCAGGCGAGCGTGGATTAAAGGACCGACTAGCGGTCGGGGCAGGCCTAATGGGCCTCCTGTCCCTCGCCGATTCTCGGGCGCACTCCTGGAACCGGAGGTCTATTCGAGTGGCCAGGGAGATGAGGTCCTCGAGGGTGGTGGGAGTATCCCGCCCCGCCAACTCATCCTTAATTCTGCCCGACAACCCACGTCAAAAGGCCCCGACCAATGCCGCATTATTCCAACCCAATTCGGAGGACATGGTGCGGAACCAAATGGCGTATTGACCAACTGTCAGGGTGCCCTGGTGGAGGCTGAAAAGTGATTCAGTAAGCGAGGCTACCCATCCGGGCTCATCGAACACCTTACGAAAGGTGTCCAGGAAAACCGGGATGTTAGAGACCATGGGATCGTCCCTCTCCCAGAGCGGGTTTAACCAGGATAAGGCCTCTCCCTCCAGATGGGACATGATAAAGGCCACCTTGGCCCTATCGGAGGGATACTGGTGAGGCTGAAGCTCGAAATGCAAGCCACACTGGTTTAGGAACCCTCTACACTGTTTGGGGTCCCCACTGTATGGGGGTTGTTTGGCAAGGCGAGGAGAGGGAAACGGAGCGGGACTGGGGATGGCTGCCGAGACCGCGGCGGCAGACTGGAGATCTCCCAGACGGTAGTCTACCGAGGCCATATAAGACAAAATATGGGTCTGAGCGTCCCGCTGCTGGCTCAACTCCTGCTGGAGGCCGGCCAGCTGAGCGGCATTCCCTGGATCGGCTGCCTGAAGAGCGGACAGGCGGGACTCCATGGCCCTCATGACCGACATGATGCGCCCCTGGTTCTCCCATAAAAAGAGGAACTCCTTTTGACGAGGAGCTGAAACACCGGCGGGATCCATGTCCTGACCGTACTGTTAGCACCACACACGGCAAGGCGGAATTCCCTGGAGTGGACCCTCTGGGCCGTGGCACTGAGGGGCCCCGGATGAGCAACCAGGTGTGGCCGACCCCTATACAGGGACTGTTTGGCGCAGGTCCAGGGGTTCGAATGCCACTGTAGCCGGAACCAAGAGGGGCGGCTCGGAATGGATCACAGAGCTGCAGACGGGAAGAAGAACTGCGTAAGGACGACTGGAACAGACACCGGTAGACTAGACTAGAACAGGACAGCAGGTTGAAGCCCGGGTAGGCAAGGCTTGAGACAGACAGCAGGTACGGACTCGGGTAGGCAGGGCTGGAGCAGGTACGGAGACAGGACTGGAACAGGCACGGACACCGGACTGGAGCGGGTACAGACACCGGACTGGAGCAGGTATGGACACCGGTAGGCAGGACTGGAACAGGTACAGAGACAGGTAGCAGGACTGGAGCCGGTACAGAGACAGGACTGGAGCAGGTACGGACACAGGACTGGAGCCGGTACGGACACCAGTAGGCAAGACTGGAACAGGTACGGAGACAGGTAGCAGGACTGGAGCAGGTACGGAGACAGGACTGGAGCAGGTACGGACACAGGACTGGAGCAGGTACGGACACAGGACTGGAGCAGGTACAGACACAGGACTGGAGCAGGTACGGAGACAGGACTGGAGCAGGCACGGACACAGGACTGGAGCAGGCACGGACACAGGGAGCAGAGCTGGAAGGAAACACAAAGATTAAGGCAGGGAGCCTGATACCAGTCGAGAGCACGGGGCCTAAAGTGCTGCAAGAATAACGGTCAGGCACCTCCACTAAGGGAGGGAGGCCTGATATAGCTGCCGCTGTGCGCCCATTGGTACGGCGGCGCACCGCCGGAGACCAGATCAGCTCAGATGTGGAGAGCCGGCCGCGGCCTACGGCGCATGCACGAGGCCTGCGGTGACGTCACCAGCCGCGGGCCGGACAGAGAGGGACGCCGACGCCGGGGCTGGAGGGAGCGTGGCTACCGGGGGAGGTGAGTATGGCCGCGCGCACTGGGACGCCTGGCGGGGAGCGTGACTGGGGGCCCAGGGGCTGTGACGGCAAGGCCAGGGGCCGTGACACAATGCTCACACCACCCACTAACTGAGATACAACAAGAAAACACAGAATGACAGATTTGCAAAAATACTCTGCAATAAAAAATGGCAGTAATCAGCAAGTACTGGATAACAAATACAGGGTATTTAGTCGATACGTTTTTTTGCGCAAAAAAAGTGCACCAAGCTGCTCCACCACGTCAAGGTAACCCCTATCGACGCAGTCCCTATCTAATGTATTAAAGACCTGAACATGTGAACAGTGTCTAATATGAACAGGATTCAGACAGGCCGCTCCCTAGTATGGGCTTGTGGTCTGAGGCAGCTCTTATGTGCACATCACACAAGAGAGGGGTGGGGTCTCCCAAACCATGCTAAGCAAGGAAAAAAAAGGATGAAAAACACACATGTGACATGCACAAATGTGAACACGTCGATCAGACAATGCTCACACCACCCACTAACTGAGATACAACAACAAAACACAGAATGACAGCTTTGCAAAAATACTCTGCAATACTCTGTTTTCTTGTTGTATCTCAGTTAGTGTGTTTTTCATCCATTTTTTTTCCTTGCTTAGCATGGTTTGGGAGACCTGCCTGTGTGGCAGCTCGCTAGCAACCATTTAGCGATGCACCAGCGATCCTGACAGGGTCGTATCGTGGTCGGGATCGCTGGTGCATCCCTAAATATAAAGGGGCCTTTAGGTCTCTTCTTCATGGTAAAACAAAGTATCAGAAGAATCACAAATATATTGACAAAAAAACAAAAACCTGAGTCATGGCATAATAAATGGACATTTATATAAGCAAACAAACTGAGCTCAGTGAATGAATACTTAATTGGATTAGATTGGTGGTGTGAAAGTTTTATAGCTCCAATATCCATGTAAGATCAGAGGCCATGTGTCCTAAGGGCCCCATTACATTTAGCGATGCACCAGCGATCCCGACCTTGATATGACCCGGTCTGGATTGCTGGTGCATCGCTAAATGGTCACTAATGAGCTGCCAAACAGGCATAACTCACTAGCGATGCATCTGCGGTCGGCGGTCAATACTTACCGTCAGACGCAGTGATGATGTCTTCTTCCGCCTGCGCCCATGGCTGCATCCATAGCTCACTCGTCGGCGCCAGCAGGAAGCCGACAACGAGAAATGGACCAGGCCGATCTCACGCAATCAGCGATAGCCAGTGGGGGAGATGGTCGGAGGTGAGTATCACATGTAGCGATATCGCTAGCGGTATCGCTGCTGCGTCACAAAATCGGTGACACTTTAGCGATATCGCTAGCGATATCGCTATGTGTAAAGCCCCCTTTACTGTCTCTGGAGCAGACTTTTTAGATTATTTCGTAAGTCATAAATTCTTCAGACTGATTTAGTCCTGTGTGGAGGGAACCAAAGACTCTAATAAATTTCTGTTCCCAAACCCTTCAATGTTTTTGTGATTTAACCCCTTAGTAAAAGAGCCAATTTGGTACTTAATTGCCAAGCCAATTTTTAGAATTCTGACCACTGTCACTTTATGAGGTCATAGTTCTGGAACGCTTTAACGTATCCCACTGATACTGAGATTGTTTTTTCATGACATATTGTACTTCATGTTCGTGGTAAAATTTCTTCAATATACAGTGGGGAGAAAAGTATTTAGTCAGCCACCAATTGTGCAAATTCTGCCACTTAAAGAGATGAGAGAGTCTTGTAATTGACATCATAGGTAGACCATAATTATGAGAGTCAAAATGAGAAAACAAATCCAGAAAATCACCTTGACTGATTTGGCAAGATTTATTTTGCAAATTATGGTGGAAAATAAGTATTTGGTCATTAACAGAACTTCATCTCAATATTTTGTTATATGTCCTTTGTTGGCAATGAGAGAGGTCAAACGTTTTCTGTAAGTCTTCACAAGGTTGGCACACACTGTTGGTGGTATGTTGGCCCACTCCTCCATGCAGATCTCCTCTAGAGCAGTGATGTTTTGGGTCTGTCGCTGTGCAACACAGACTTTCAAATCTCTCTGGAGACTGGCTAGGCCACTCCAGGACCTTCATATGCTTCTTACGAAGCCACTTCTTCATTGCCCTGGCAGTGTTCTTGGGATCAATATCATGCTGAGAGACCCATCCACATTTCATTTTGCACTCAAAATCTCAGGATACATGGTCCCATTCATTTTTTCATGTACACGGATCAGTCGTCCTGGTCCCTTTGCATAAAAACAGCCCCAAAGCATGATGTTGCCACCCCCATGCTTCACAGTAGGTATGGTGTTCTTTGGATGCAACTCAGCATTCTGTCTCCTTCAAACACGACGAGTTTTGTTTCTACCAAACAGTTCTACTTTGGTTTAATCAGACCATATGACATTCTCCCAATACTCTTCTGGAGAATCCAAATGCTCTCTAGCAAACTTCAGAAGGGCCTAGACATGTACTGGCTTAAGCAGGGGGACACGTCGGGCACTGCAGGATCTGAGTCATTGGTGGAGTAGTGTGTTACTGAGGTCAGCCTTTATTATGGTAGTCCCAGCTCTATGCAGGTCATTCACTAGGTCCACCCGTGTGGCTCTGGGATTTTTGCTCACCGTTCTTGTGATCATTTTGACCCTACGGGGTGAGATCTTGCGTGGAGCCCCAGATCGAGAGAGATTATCAGTGGTCTTGTATGTCTTCCATTTTCTTATTATTGCTCCCACAGTTGATTTCATCACACCAAGCTGCTTGCCTAATGCAGATTCAGTCTTCCCAGCCTGGTGCAGGGCTGCAATTTTGTTTCTGGCATCCTTCAACAGCTCTTTGGTCTTCATTATAGTGGAGTTTGGCATGGGACTGTTTGAGGTTGTGGGCAGGTGTCTTTTATATTGATAATAAGTTCAAACAGGTTCCATTACTACAGGTAATGAATGGAGGACAGAGGAGCCTCTTAAATAAGAAGTTAAAGGTATGTGAGAGCCAGAAATCTTACATGTTTTTAGGTGACCAAATACTTATTTTCCACCATAATTTGCAAAATAAATCTTGCCAAATCAGACAAGGTGATTTTCTGGATTTGTTTTCTCATTTTGACTCTCATAGTTGTGGTCTACCTATGCTGTCAATTACAGGCCTCTCTCATCTATTTAAGTGGGAGAATTTGCACAAATGGTGGCTGACTAAATTCTTTTTTTTCCCCACTGTAACTTGTGTTTATTTATGAAAAAAACAGAAATTTGGCAAAAATTTTGCAATTTTCAAACTTGTAATTTTTGTACAATTGTTTTGTGTCAGAGAGTGGTATCACACAAGATAGTTAATAAATAACATTTCCCACATGTCTACTTTACATCAGCACAATTTTGGAAACATAATTTTTTTTGTTAGGATGTTAGAAAGTTGACCAACTATTCCTTAGTTTTCCAACCAAATTTACAAAACCATTTTTTTAGGGACCACCTCATATTTGACGTGAGTTTGGGGGGTCAACATAACAGAAAATATCCAAAAGTTACGCCATTCTAAAGACTGCACCCCTTAAGGTGCGCAAAACCACATTCAAGAAGTTTACTGATGCTTCACAAGAACTAAAGCAATGTGGAAGAAAAAATGAACATTTTACTTTTTTCACAAAAAAATTACTTTCGAACCAAATTTTTTTTAATTTTCACAAGGGTGTCAGGAGAAAATGTGCCACAAAATTTGTTGTGCAATTTCTCCCAAGTAAACTGATTCTCCAGGTGTGGGGAAAAGCCACTGTTTGGCTGTGAGCACCATTTGACTTTTTGAAAGCAAAATTGGCTGGAATCAATGTTGGTACCATGTCGCGTTTGGAGACCCCCTGATGTACCTAAACAGTGGAAACCCCCCAATTCTAACTCCAACCCTAACCTCAACACTCCCCTAACCTTAATCACAACCCTATCCATAACCCTAACCACAACCCTAACCCCAACACACCCCTAACCCTATTCCCAACCCTAACCATAACCCTAACCACAACTCTAACCGTAATCCCAACCATAACCACAACCCTAACCCTAGCCCAACCCTAATTTTAGCCCAACCCTAACTTTAGTGCTACCCTAACTTTAGCCCCAACCCTAACTTTAGCCCAACCCTAACCCTAGCCCAACCCAAACCGTAACTTTAGCCCAACCCTATCCCTAACTGTAGCCCAACTCACTTTAGCCCAACTCACTTTCACCCAAATGTAAAAATGGAAATAAATACTTTTTTTATTTTATTATTTTTAGCTAACTAAAGGGGGGTTTGATTTACAATTTTTTATTTTGATCACTGTGATAGGGTCTATCACAGTGATCAAAATGAACCAATAGGAAAAAATTTCCTATTGTTGCCGAATGCCGTCCGGCAGATCTCAGCGGGCGCACGCCGCATGCCCCTGACATTTTCTCCCAGAATAAGATGCCAGAGGCTCGAGGGACTTCATTGGGGATTGCAGGGACAACGGAGGTGCTGGGGGGATCGGAGGACCCTATTTCTGTCTCCTCTGATGTGTGAAAATAGGAATGGGAAATGAGAAAATGGGAAATTAGACTTTTTTTGCGGTTGCCGTTATACCGTTAATAACGGTGATTGCAACTTTGGGGTCGATAAAAAACAACCCGAATCATGTTCTCTGGGGTCCCAGCTGCCCCCAGTAGCTGAGACCCTGGAGAATTTCCGACTCTGTGGGGTGCTATACCCTTATTCCTCAGCGCCGTTCAAAAGCAGTGCTTTGGCATAAGTACCCTGCACGTTCACCGCTAAATTTTGCAATTTTCAAACTTTTAATTTTTATGCCCTTAATTCATAAAGTTATATCACACAAAATACTAGATAACATTTCCCACATGTCTACTTTACATCAGCATAATTATTGAAAAATACTTTTTTTGTTAGGAAGTTATAAAGGATAAAAGTTGACAAGTGATTTCTCACTTTTCCAACTAAATTTACAAACCCATTGTTTTTAAGGACCACATCACATTTGAAGCAACTTTTAGGGGCCTATATGACACAAAATACTTAAAAGTGACACCATTTCCAAAACTGCACCCCTCAAAGTGCTCAAAATCACATTCAAAAAGTGTAATAACCCTTCAGGTGCTTCACAGGAATTTTTGGAATGTGGAGGGAAAAATGAACATTTCACTTTTTCTCAAAAACTTTAATTTAGAGCCCAATTTTTTTTATTTTTGCAAGGGTATTGGGAAAAAAATGAACCCAAAAACTTGTGCAATTTCTCTTCAGCATGTCGATAACTCATATGTGGGGGAAAACCACTGTTTTGGCACACAGCAGGGCTCGGAAGGGAAGGAGCACTATATGACTTTTGAATGTAAAATTTGCTGGATTAAGCATAGCGGACGCCATGTTGCATTTGGAGAGCCTCTGATGTGCCTAAACAGTGGAAACTGCCAACAAGTAACACCATTCCCCTTGGGGAACTTATCTAGGTGTGTGGTGAACACCTTGAACCTTCAGGAACTTCACAGAAGTTTATAACATTAAGCAGTGAAAATAAAAGAATCAAACTTTCCCCACAAAAACGTATTGTACCCCCAAATTTAGCAGTACCACAAGGGTAAAAGGAGAAATTGCACCATACAATTTCTCCCCAATATTTGGGGGTAAAAAACTGTTTAGGCTCATGGCAGGACTCATAAAAGAAGGAGTGACGTTTTGAAACACAGACTTTAACGGAATGGTCTGATGGCGTGTTGTCAAGTTTGGAGAACTCCTGATGTGCCTATACAATGGAAAAACCCCACAAGTGACATCATTTTGGTGAGCACCTTGAACCCCCAGCTGTTTCATAGAAGTATATAATGTAGAGCAGTGAAAATAAAAAAAAATCACATTTCTCCCACAAAAATATTATTTTTGCCCCATTTTTTTATTTTCACAAGCATAACAGGAGAAAATGGACCCTAATATTTGTTATGCAAGTTCTTGTGAGTTGGCCAATACCCCACATGTGGTCGAAAACTACTTTTGAGGCACAGTGCAAAGCTCAGAAGGAAAGAAGTGCCATAAAGAGTTCACATTTTGCTGGACTGGTGCCATGTCACATTGGCAGAGCCCCTGATGTGCTAGAAGAGCAGAACCTCCATAAGAGATCTTATTCTACAAACTACACCTCTCAATGAATTCACTACTATTTATCCATACAGCAAGACATGGGAGAGACGGAGCGCTATTGGCAAATAGTGATACATCCCTCCCAAGATTCGCCATATGGCTAAGCAGTACTGTTATACAGGAGGCATCCTGGAGCGCAGAATTTTCTATAATAGTTTGCAGACTCCATATACTGAGCTCCTAAGTGCTAGAAGGGCAGAATCCCCCTTAAGTGACCCCATTTTGGTAATTATACCCCTTTGGGAATCTATATACAGGTGTTGTAATGATTTTGACTTTATGGGTGTTTTAAATAGACAAGCAGCAGTGGATTATGCTGAGTGAAAATTGCAGTTGCAGTTACCAGTACGTTGTACCTAGCTCATGCACCTGTAAATTAGGTGAGCTTTCATCAAATCAGAAATCCCAAACATGTGGAAGCTATATGTGATTTAGACACACTGGGGCTCAGATGTAAGTGGAGCATTTGGAAGCACAGAGTGGCGAGGAGCCATTTTGTTTTTCCTGAGCCTTTGTGCAAACCTGAGTAGGGACTTGCCTTTTTTATGGATTCAGTTGAACCTTTTACATAACAATTTGGATATCATTTTGTTAGGTGTCAGGTTCCTGCCTCTGCACATGAGGGAACTCAAGCCTTGCCTCCCATGGACTCCCATTCCTCTCCAGCCAGAGAGGAGACTGCGCAGCAGAGACATCGGTCCCAGCACCTTGCCCAGGGTAATGCTAGGCTTCTGGTTGCTTCTTCTGGCTCTACTATTGTATCATGCCTGAGTCAGCAGCAATCAGACACTCCTGGGACTAAGTCCTGCTTTTCCCCTACTGAGCATGCCCATGGGACGACCTCTCATTGAAAGTCGGAGGTCACATGCTCAGGTCCCGTTGCTGCTCTGATTGGACCACCGGAAGGTCCCGGAAGGCTGCAGTTATAAAAGGTTTGCATGACCATCCAGCCATGCGCTAATATAGAGATTCGTTGCTGAAGTGTGTGTTTGATGATGGATGTCTGACTCTGGTGAATGACTTATTATATTTCCCCTCCCTTTGATATGCATGTGTGTAGGGTTTAGGGTTTTAAGTCAGCACCAAGTTCTGGCAGTGCCTAGCGCCACAGTGCTCTCAGCTCCATTTACTTAGTAGTGCCTGAGGGCGCCATTCAGCACACGGCACCTCGTTACCGCATTACCGCAGCGTCCGTCAGAGCGGTGCCGTGCGCAGTTAGTGCACTTTCCAGCTCTAGGCCTAGGCTGGTTAGTGCCGTCCGCCAGTGCGGCGCAGTACACGTTCAGTGCGGTAAGCAACTGCCTGCTGCACCCTGTGGCTGTTAACAGGGTACAGCATTCCTTAAGGGTCTACACCTGGTGCTGCAGTAGCGGCTCCGTACGTGAGTGGGTCTAGAGGGGTGATGACCCCATGCTTGGGGCAGCGTCCTGTGACTTCACACTAACGTTCTCCTAGCCGTAGTCTATGAGGCTGAACAGGTTACGGCTCCTACGCCTGTTAGGGCAGTCTCTGTGAAGTAACAGAGTCTACCTCAGTACATTCCGGGTGACTTTAACCCACGTGAGTTTTGCTATTCCCTGCCATACACTGTCCATTATTGTTTAGCAGCAGTTAACACCTCTGCACGGTGGACCCCGGACTGCGAACTCACCTAGGCTCTACGCTTATTTAATTAGGTGCGTTCCGCCAGTCCCTAACACATTTGTCTGGTGCTCTATGCTTAGCACTTACATCAGGGTTTCCATGTATATCTTTAAGTGATGTAATTCAGATGAAATCCCCAAGGGAGGCACTCACTAGTTTGAGGCAGCAGAGTTACTCTGGACTCCGTCTGGCCTCTGTTCAGCCGTGTCCTTTTTTCATAGGTGCAGAAAACTGTGGCCGACAGCACTTATGCACTCCTAATAAAAAGACAGACAACCCTGGATCAAAGGTCAGATGGCATCCACGGTGCCTCCTGCGCATTATAGGGAATCTTCTGCTGGGGGTTCCATCTTAATCACAGATTTCAGAGATTTACACGAAAACCCTGGTGTAAGTGCTCGCACGATAAATGTGAGCTGAGCCTTACTGCAATCTTTGGGAGGCAGAATGAAAAAAATCAGCAGATGAATTTGTTTTATTTAGATTTTACGCAGTTTCTTGTGCAGTATAAGTGATTAGACTACTTTATTCTTCGGGTCGGTGTGATTATGTTTGGCTGCTGTCACACACTAAAAGACACTTTTTTGTTTTCAAAGTCTAGTTTTTGCATCACCATATTTTGAAAGCTATCATTTTTGCATATTTTGACTGAAACCCATGTGATGTCTTGTTTTTTTGTGAGCTATGTTGATGTTTTTTTATTGTTACCATTTTTGGACACATGACATTTTTTGATCACTTTCTGTTCCGATATTGGGGAGGCAGAGTATACAAAAACAGCAATTCAGGAATTGTTTTTTGTTTTTTTTTTAATGACGTTCCAAATGTGGTAAAATTGATAAGGAAGCTTTATTCTTCGAGTCAGTATGATTACAGCGATACCACATTAATTTTTTTTTATGTTTTGGCGTTTTTACACAATAAAAGCTATTTTATAGAAAAAAATAATTATTTTTGTATCGCTGTATTCTGAGAGCTATAACTTTTATATTTTCCCGCTGCTTTAGCGTATAGCAGCTTGTTTTTTGCGGGACAAAATGATGGTTTTAGCTATACCATTGATATTTACATTTGTAAATTTGATCACGTTTTATTCCACTTTTTGTTCGGCAGTATGATAATAAAGCATAGTTTTTTGCCTCGTTTTTTCTTTACTTTTTTCGGCGTTCACTAAAGGAGTTAACTAGTAGGTCAGTTATATAGGTTGGGTCATTGTACTTTTATTGTTTTGCTTTTTTTCATAAAATATATTTTACCTATAAATAAATGTTGCTATTATTGTTATTATTATTATTATTTTGTGATTTTTAAAAAAATATATATTTTCAACATTTTTTTTTACTTTTTTACTTAGTCCCACTATGGGACTTTCACAATTTCTGCAGTCTTATTGGAGTTCTAAGGTATAGCAATGCAGGAGTGGGATCTTCAATCCAAGTGCAGGGGGGAATTTCTTTCCTCTGCCTGCTGGCTAAATGCTGCAATCGCACTGACCGCAGCTTTTAGGGGGTTAAAGTGCTGGGAGGGGTGCGGGGTTCTCACACCTGTACATGTTCAGGCCTGTTTGAAGTTCACCAATGACTAGAGATGGGTTTACCTCTGGATGTTCAGGTCCAGCAGGTTCGGCCGAACAGTTATAAAAAGTTTTGGTTCAGGTACCAGAGCAGTACCCGGACCCAAACCTGAACCCGGACCCATTCACTTGAATGGGGGGCCGAACATCCAGTGTTTGCCATACTTTCATGTGCATGACAACACTGCAAATACTCCTTGATGATTTTATCACTGGTCAGACAGCCACGGTTCCCACGCGATCAAATGACAGCATAAACGCACATCTGTGATCGGAGGTTAAAAGTTGATCTCCAATCACTAGCTTTGGCTGCTGGGACTACTGCACCCATCAGCCTACACCTGCTGCTGCTAATAACAGCAAGAACAGGTGGCGGCTGTTGAGAGTATTCATCAGTCGGTGCCTGTGCTGTAAATAAATAGTTTAAAAAAACCGGCGTGGATTCCCCTGTATTTTTGATAACCATCCAAGCAAAACTCACAGTTTGGGGCTTCAACTCTCAGCTGATAGCTTCGGCAAGGCTGGATATCAAGAATAGAGGGGTTCCCACTACAATTATTTTAATTATGTAAGTAAATAATTTTAAAAAATGACTTGGGGTCCCCGATTTTTTACAACAAACCAAGCTAAAGAAGATAACTGGGGATGGTATTCTCAGGCTGGTAAGGGGCCATGAAAATTGCCTCCCAAGTGCAATATAGAAAATGCCCATGTACACCACTTGCCCTGTAGTATTGTCAAGGTGGGTTCAAATCACCTTTGTATTGTCAGGTGACACACAATATCCCTTGCCTGTCCGTCGTTCTGTCCCTAGCCGTAATCCATGTCTGTAGGATAAACAGTTTTCAACCTGGATGGTGCCAAGATGCGACCATCCAGGCTGAGAACCACTGGGAGAATGAGCTGCTGCAAGCCCAGCATCAGTGACTAGCGGTGACATCATTGAGTTTGCCAGCGGGCACTGAGGCTGCTTTCCCAGCTGGTTACATTACCTGCAGTGACCTGAGTGAGATCATTGCTAGCACTTTGAGAAATTCTCACGGTGCAGCGCTGAGCTCACAGAGTTCACCACAGTTCACGGAGAAATTTTTCACAGAGTTGCACAGTGAGACTTTAAATAAATAAATAATTTTTAAAATGTCATGGTTCCCCTGTTCTTTTGATAACTAGCCAGGCAAAACTGACAGCTAGGGGCTGCAATTCTCAGCTGTCAGCTTTAGCAAGGCTGGCTATCAAGAATAGAGGGGTCCCCATAAGTGATGAATGAGCACTAAAATGCTCGGGTGCTCGTTATTTGGGTCAAGCAAATTGGAATACTCTGGTACTCGACCCGAGCAACGAGCCCAATGTAAGTCTATGAGAAAACCAAGCATTTTTGCCACAATCCCACCTGGGGTCCTTTTAAAGTCTAAAAACATCTGTTAATGATGGAAACTGTGCTGAAATAGCAAGGGAACATCATGGGGAATGTCCCTGGAAGCATTTCTTACTCCCAGGTCACAGCTGTGAACAATGTTGTCAGAGTCTTATGCCATTTTTACAGGTGTATCAAAAAACATACAAAAACGAAACCAAAATGGATTTTCCTGGAAAATATGTCAAGGAACATCCTTTCCAGGGTAGTGACTTTTATATAAGGCAAAATAATTAACCTAAAACAAAAATGTTCCTCCACCACTTTGTCTACGTTCACACGTAGCGTTTTTGATGCATTTTTCAACGTTACCATTGCTTTCAAACTATACATATGCATTTACTGTGAAATGTCATTGCAGCATTTAACAACCTTAGCTGGCCATGTGGTGTATGACACATCATCGGGCACATCTTGTTTCATTTATGAAGGGGAGGACTCTTAATGTAGCAAAGCCTATTTTTATTGGGTCATCAGTCGGCATTACTATTCTTAAAGGGCCATATTTAAACAGTGGGTCTCCTATACTGTTATTGCCTATTCATTGAGTGACTGGGCTGCCAAAAATTAGGACACACCCCAATACCCCTTTGATGAGACGTACAGGAGGGTCTCATGAAAAAGTGTTCCAAGTATAAGAAAATATGTCTCCCATAGTATTAGCCTATTCATTAAATGCAAGACCTGCCCTGCACCAAAGTAAAATGTGCCCTAATAAGCTTTTGAACCCAGGTACTGGATGGCCACAGAAAAACCAAGTTCACAGCATTCTTTTGGTACTGCCATAGTGTTAGCCTATGCAGTGAATGGAAGGTCCAGCCTGCCACAAAGTCCCATGCACCGCAATAAACCTTTGAACCGACGTACTGGATGGACACAGGAAAACCCAGTTCACATTATTAATTTTGTTCTGGCACAGTGTTAGCCTATGCAGTGAATGCAAGGCCCGACCTGCCACAAAGTCACATACACCCCACTAAGACTTTGAACTGACGTACTGGATGGACACAGGAAAACCAAGTTCACATTATTATTTTGGCACTGCCATACTGTTAGCTTATGCATTGACTGTAAGGCCCTCCCTGCAACAAAGTCACATGCACCCCAATAAGCCTTTGAACGCACGTACTGGATGGTCACAGGAAAACCAAGTTCACATTATTTTTTTGGCACTGCCATACTGTTAGCTTATGCATTGAATGCAATGCCCGCCTTGCCACAAAGCTACACTCACCCAATAACCCTTTGAAACAATGTACTGGATGGCCATATGAAACAAAAGTTCCCATTATTATTTTTTTTTTTACTACCATAAAGTGTGCCCATCAAGTGAATGCAAGGCCTGACACAAATTTGCATGCAAGACAATCCCCCTTGGAAGAAATGTGGAGAAGAGCCTCATAAAAAAAAATGTTCCCATTAGAAAGGAGCAGGTCTCCTATACTTGGAATTCCCATAAACTAAATGTATGGGCTGACAAGCATTTCCCAATGGGGGGTACACATCAAGATAGAGTGTAAACATTTTTTTTTACGGGCATCAAAACATCTGGAAAACAGTAACGTGGTTTCCTTCACATTTGCTGCTGGGAAGGTGCAGGTTTTTAGTAAAAATATTGCAGATGAATCATTGGATGAAGTGATCAGGAAAAGGGGCAAGGTGATGGCAGGAATAGGAATGTACAGGATTAATAACAGCGGTGGCTATAAGAGGTATGAGATCCAGAATACAGCCTACAATGATTAGTCGTTTAGCCACCACCAATTACCATTATGCATGCCCATCAGAAGATTGGTGTAACAGATGTGCGCCTGAAGCTCGGCATAAAAGATGCCCATAAGAAATAGGTTGCCAAAAACGTATGAAGGGCAAAGTGCAACAGGCTTGTGAGATGCTGAATTAGAGAAAGCAGATCTGTGTTGGAGGAAAGCAAAATAAACTGATGGATGCTCGTGAAAACTAAATTTAAAGAGGAGTGCAGTGGCTATAGCTATCAACACACCCACGGCACAAGGTTATTCATCTTCAATATCCAAATGTCACAGTCGAAAACTATTTGTTCCAGTGTAATGAACACTCTAAAAGGAATGCCAATAAGCGTAGTTAACCACGAACCTGGAAAATAACATATTTCCACTTTACAAGATATGGACGATGATGGTATTGATGACGACTTTGAACTTTACCACAACCCCACCAAGAAGATGAAGATCACAGCTGCAAACAATGTGCTCAAAAGGCTGTAAATGTTTGGAAATTCAATGTCTCATGGGCAAACTTTACCTCTTACTAAAGTGTTACAGACAGGATATAATAGATAAATGTGGGTAATATCCACACTGCTGTGACAGAAGAATCCAGATAAAGTTATAAACACTCTGGTGGTTTATTCAATGCTTTTCAAAGTCTATGACTTCTTCAGGAAAATTACCACAGAGACATACCTGTGAACGCGACGTCATCGCGGTCATTCTCGCAAAGGATTACTGGGACCGGGAGCGTGGAGAGAGGCGGGAAGGCTGCGCGGGACGCCGGAAGGTAAGAATTACAATATTTTTTATTTTAATTTTATTTTTTACAGGGATATGGTACCCACAGCCCCGAGGAGAGTCTCCCCTCCTCCGGGTCGTGGGTACCATCCGCAAATGTTCTGCTTACTTTTCGCATGGTGTGCACAGCCACATGCAGAAAGTAAGCAGAACAATGCATTCCTTTGGGTGCAGGATCACCTCGATTCCGCTAAATTAATGAGCATGCTACATTTTTTACTGCGAAGCGATTCCACCACGGAATAAAACGCAGCATTGGCACAGCATTGCGTAATCCCATAGGAATGCATGGGATGCTTATTTTTCGCGTTTTTGCTGCAAAATCGCGCGTTTAAAACCGCCGCAAAAACGCGAAAAAAACGCAATGTATGAACATAGCCTTAGAAAGCAAGCAAATAAGGATGAAATGGCAGACAGACATTGTGTGATTTTGATCAGTGAGATGATGTTAGGTTGAGATAGGTAGATCTGCGTGTTATCGGCGTAGAGATGATATTGCAAACTGTGGGATTCTATGAGCTGTCCAAGGCCAAAGGTGTAGATGGAGAATAGTAATGGTCCTAGAACTGAGCCTTGGGGAACACCGAAAGACAGGGGTCAAGGTGAGGAGGTGGTGTGGGAGAGGGAGACACTGAATGTCCCTGTAACAGTCTGGTTTATTTTAAAGACTCTGCCGATAACCCCAAAAAGGCCATTTGCACCACCGGCCATGCCCACATCAGCAGGGATAGCAAAACTACCAGCCTGACCACCACCAGCATGATCAGGCACATGGCATCAAAGCACATGACTTTGTTGACCGAATAACAGGCTCCAGAAAAAGTGTCTGCAGGTGATACCACTGCTTCTTCCATTGTTGTGCGTGCAAGCCAATCCCCTGTCCATGGTGCAAGCGAAGAGGACTCCTGCCCTGCATCTGTCGTCACACACAAACTTAACTACCACCAACAAGAAGCACATCCACGTCCTTGTCCTAGCGCAGCGTTCGGTTGTCCATACCACAGTCCTTTGAACGCATGTGGAAATACGTAGCCAACGCACCACAGGCTACACTACTAAATTCACACATTTATTGTCGGCTTGCACTAGAAATGTTGCCTTTTAGGCTCGTGGAGCCAGAATGTTACTGCAACATGATTTTGGGAGCAGTCACAAGGTACTATGTCCCCAGCCGCCACTATTTCTCAAGGTGTGCCGTCTCGGCATTACACAAGCACGTGTTCCAATACATGACCTGGGCCCCCAACATGCTGTTACTTGGAAAGTCCACCTAACCACGGACACGTGGAGAAGTGATTGTGGGCATGAACGGTGCATCTCGCTGACGGCACACTGGGTTAACATAATGGAAGCTGGGACCCAGTGGGACCTTGAGATGGAACACGTCCTGCCGATGACCAGGATTGCGGGTCCTAGCTTCTGGCTCACCGACTGGTGTGTGTGATGTCCCCAGACGTTAGAACGCTACTCTGCAGATGTTGGAAAGGATTTGTGAGCAGAAGAGGGCAGTTGGTGAGTACCAGCTTCAACAAGGCCGTCGGTATTCAGTTCTGACTTCACACATAAGATCTCAGGAGTGGACATGGATGTCAGACATGTGTACCATCCTCCAAAACTTTGAGGAATCCACCAAGATGGTGAGCGGCATATTTGGAGCCCACAGATACATAAAATGATCTAGCTGTAGTCTGCAGTGTGAACAAGTAAATAAATGTAGAAAAAAGAGGGCTCTGGATTGCTTTGTAATAAAATTAGCAGGATTCAGGTGCCAAAAAAAATTATTCCTAGGCACGGATACCTACAGCTAGGTATATATATAATAGGCAGCACCAGACAGTAATGTACCCTTTTGATGTATGCAGTGAGATCTATATACTCACATACAGTGCCTATAGGCCTTGCACTGATGTGGATATGCACACATAGACTCCCCTGCCTACCTAGCACTGCAATCT
This sequence comes from Dendrobates tinctorius, assembly GCF_039654945.1. Taxonomy (NCBI): domain Eukaryota; kingdom Metazoa; phylum Chordata; class Amphibia; order Anura; family Dendrobatidae; genus Dendrobates; species Dendrobates tinctorius. Next base: position 2,036,310 of record NW_027361692.1, on the reverse strand, counting down.
ATATACCCCCTAATTAGCCCTTAAAAGGACTGTTGGTTTAGCTGGATTTGTGGATTGAACAATGGTAGACCCACACTAATAAAAGCACAAATCTGACCCTATCTCAGCAGCAGCTCTCCCTACACTGTCTGAATTCAGAGCTGAATGCTCCACACAGGGCTGCGTTAGGTCTCTAATAGACCTGATGGCACTGTGCAGCCAGACAATCACTGTAATACAACAACAAAGATGGCTGCAACATTACAGTGCATGGCAGACAATCCCTGCATATTGATTGGTGCTCTAAAGACCACCAAAAATGCAGGTCGGAGACCCGAGCTCCTGCCAAATTATCCCGGAAATGCTCAGTGCTTGCTGAGTACACAGAGTACAGTGATGCTCAGGTGTGTAACGAGTAGTGGCAAGTATGTTCACTCATCACTAGTCCCCATGCTATTTTTTTTAATTATTTAAATAAATACTCCACAAATATAAACCTCACTAGCCAACACTACAGGGCAAATGGGAAGAGCAAAGAATAGATGCATCTTTCTGGGTGGCTGCTATTTTTAGGCTGGGGGCAGCCAATATCCATGGCCCTTTACCAGCCTTTACACCGTTTTTTTTAATTATTTTTTTAAATAATAAAAAAAAATCGGAGTGGGGACCCCTCTGTTCTTGCTGACAGGTAAGCGTTGCAGCCCCCAGCTGTGAATTTTGCGTGGCTAGTTATCAAAAATAAAGGGGAACCCACAATGGGTTTTTTTAATTATTTATTTACAGGTCCATCGCCAGCTGATGAATAATCCCATCAGCTGCCACCTGCTCTTGCTGTTATTAGTGGTGGCAGGAATAGGCTGATTGGAGCAGTAATCCCATCAACCAACACCAGTCACTGGAGGTAAACTTTTTACTTCCGATCACAGTTGCGGGCTCACTCTGTCATTTGACAGCATAGAAACTGAGGCTGTCTTACCGGCAGTAATGATTTCACTGTTGATAAGAAGCAGCATTTGAAGCGCTGTCATGCGCATGACAGAGTGACAAACACCCTGTGCTTGGGGGGCTGAACCAGAAAAGCAACATGGGCTTCCTGGTGAAGTCTGTGTTCGATGTCCGTGCCTGAACAGTAGGTGTTCGGTACGGATGCCAAACTTTACTGTCTGGGTTCGTCCATCTCTACCAATGACCATCTGGATGATTCTTAGGAGGCATGGGAGAAGGTCATGTGGTCAGATGAGACCAAAATGGAACTTGCTGGTATCAACTCTACTCTCTGTGTTTGAAGAAAGAAGAAGGATGAGTGTAACCACAAAAACACAGCCCCAACCATGAAGCATGGTGGGGGAAAATCATACTTTGGGGGTGCTTTTCTGCAAAGGGGACAGGACAACTTTACCATATTGAAGGGAGAATTGGTGGGATCATGTATTAAGAGATTTTGGCCAACAATCTCCTTCCCTCAGCAGGAGCATTGAAGATGAGTGGTGCCTGGGTCTTCCAGTATGACAATGACCCAAAAAACAGCCAGGGCAACTAAGGAATGGCTCGATAAGAAGCATTTCAAGGTCCTAGAGTGGCCAAGCCAGTCTCCAGACCTGAGCACAGTATAAAATCTTTGGAGGGAGCTAAAATTCAGTGTTGGTCACCGACAGCCCTGGAACCTGAAAGGTCTGGAGAAGATCTGTATGGAGGAGTGGGACAAAATCAATGCTTCAGTGTGTACAAACTTGGTCAAGAATTACAGGAAACTCTGACCTCTATAGTTGCAAACAAATGTTTCTATACCAAATATTAAGTTCTGCTTTTCTATTGTATCAATACTTATTTCAAGCAATACAATGCTAATTAATCATGTAAAAATCCTACAAGTTGATTTTCTGGCTTTTTTTAAGATTCTCTCTCTCACAGTTAAAGTGTACCTACAATAAAAATGACAGAACTCTCCATTCTTTGCAGGTGGGAAAACTTGCAAAATCGGCAGTGTATAAAACACTTATTTCCCCCACTGTATACATATACTGCTCAAAAAATAAAGGAAACACTAAAATACCAAATCCTAGATATAACTGAATGAAATATTCCAGTTGCAAATCTTTATTAATTACATAGTGTAATGTGTAAAATAAAACATAAAAATGATCAATGTAAAATTAATATCCAAAGGAGGTCTGGATTTGGAATAATAGTCAAAATGAAAGTGGAAAATCAAATTACAGGCTGGTCCAACATTAGTGGAAATGCCTCAAAATAAGAAAATGATGTGCAGTAGTGTGTGTGGCCTCCATGTATCTGTATGACCTCTCTACAATGCCTGGGCATGCTCCTGATGAGTCAAATACTGCACAGTTTGTGGTGCAACATCACATTGGTAGATGTGCTCAATTGGATTCAGGTCTGGGGAAAGGGCAGCCAGTCTATAGCATCAATGCCTTTATCATGCAGAAACTGCTGATACACTTAAGCCACATGAGGCCTAGCATTAGCATGCATCAGAAAGAACCCAGAATGCACTGCACCTGCATATGGTCTCACAATGGGTCTAAGGATCTCATCTTGGTACCTAATGTCAGTCAGGGTACCTCTGGCTTGCACATGGAGAGCTGTGCGGCCCTTCAAAGAAATGCCTCCCCACACCATTACTGACACACTGCCAAACCAGTCTTACTGTAAGATGTTGCAGGTAGTAGAACGTTCTCAATGGCGTGTCCAGACTCTTTCATGTCTGTCACATGTGCTCAGTGTTAATCTTCTCTCATCTGTGAAGAGCACAGGGTGCCAATGTCAAATTTGCCAATCTTGGTGTTATCTGGCCCTGCACGGTGTTGGGTTGTAAGCACAACACTCACTTGTGAACGTCGGGCCCTCATCCCACCCTCATGGATTTGTTTCTGACCGTTTGATCAGACACATGGATATTAGAGGCCTGCTAGAGGTGATTTTTCAGGGCTGTGGCACTGCTCCTCCTCTTCCTCCTTGAATAAAGAAGGAGGTAAAAGTCCTGCTGCTGGATTGTTGCCCTCCTACAGCACCCTCCACATCTCCTGGTGTACTGGCCTGTTTCATGTTATCTGTTCCATGTTCTGGACACATTAATATACCATCCTGGATGAGCTGCAGTACCTGAGCAACTTCTGTGGGTTGTAGACACCACCTCATGCTACTGTATAGTACCTATAGGGGTGAGAGCAATGACAAAATGCAAAACTGACCAAAGCAACAGCTGAAATGGATGAGATCAGAGAAATGGTTTTTGGTCACCCCCCGCAGAACTATTCTTTTATAGGAATTGTCTTACTAATTGCCTATCATTTCTACCTGTTGTCTCTTCCATTTTCACAACAGCAGGAGAAATTAATTCACAATCAGTGTTGCTTCATAACTAGACAGATTGATTTCACAGAAGTGTGATTGACTTGGAGTTACATTGTGTTGCTTAAGTTGTTTATTTTTTAGCAGTGTATGTATATATATATATATATATATATAGTAAGGTAGCACTCACTGAATGCATTGGGGGACACTCACTTGGCTGCGATATTGAGGTAGACAGTCACGGTTTTGCACGTAAAACAGTCTAAACGATTTATTATGCCATCATAAACCACACCATAAGCCATGTTATACTTCACAGGCTTACAGTCCATCACATTTCATAACATATGGCTTTAACACACTGTCACTAAACATGCTGGACCTCCTTACTGTCCAGTTACCATGGGCGACCGCATGTCGTACTGTTAATTAATGTCCATGGAACACAACGGGCACCAACAGTACTCTGAGAGAAGGGGAGAGCAGCCATAACTCAGCCCCTTTAGTGATGTCACAAGTCCAGAGGTATAAGGTACTTTCCCTCCTTGGGCAGTAACTTCTTGCCTGGGTGCTGCTGTAACCAGACCTTCTGATGCATTGTGATATGCCAACCTTCCCTCTTCCAGCATGGTTTTGCCTGAAATTATCTAAGCATCATGTGAGTGTTCATTTTCTGTTTACATCCTCTTTATTTTGTAATCCGCATTGTACATACTTTTAATTGTCTCATTTTGTAGAATCCTTTTTTTACCTTCTGTAAATACTGACTACCTTTTTTTAAAGTAAATATAAAAATTTATTAGTTCTGTCTCCTTGCTCTGTGACGAATTCATGCGTGCCTGAAGTGATTATGCTACTAATTTGGGTTGGCTTCGTACCCCTTTATTAATTTTAAATATTAATATAGAATTGGAGCTGGTGGCAGTGAAGTGTGTTTTGGTTATGTGGGTAGTGCTGGCAGTGACTAAGCGGGTTTTATAAGCTGATTGTGTGGCTGCGGCCAAAGCATTTATAATTCCCTTGTTGCAGCAGGCCTAATAGCCATTGCACAACAAGTAGCCTGTCCGGCGACTAATTATCCTAGGTGCAGTTCTCTGACTGACCTGAGGGTAAGGGGGCGCCGGAGAGCTGCGAGTTCCAAAGTGGAACTGGAAAGTGGGATATACATAAATCCTGGCAGTTTGTGACATATTGTGGCAGCAGTGGAATACCTACAATAAGCCCCTGTAATAAATTGTTAGGGCAAGACTAACTTGCTGTTTTCGAAACATTGTTGGCAGCGGTGGGATAACTAAGATAAGCCCCCCTGCACATGTGATAGCCGTGTGCGGCCAATGGTCATACAACCCCTTTTCATGACATATATATACACAAATGTTTACAATCGGTGGGAGCATTGGTGAGGAAAATACATTTCCCCACTACAAAAATTGAGAGGCGACAAAAATCAGTAAACTTTAATTTTAGAATCTGAAGGAACATTGTTTTCTATGGCAAAGCAAGTCATACAAGTACATTTGGAATGGATTATATAAATAGTAAAACTAATTCAAATTTGCAAAGTTTAAGGCTGAGTGCAGACGTACTTTTTGGCCCTGCGGATTTTTCCGCGCAGAATGGAAGAAATCCGCAGGTCAAATGACCTGCATTTTTCCTGCGGATTTCTTCCATTTTTCATGAGGTTTTCTTGCGTTTTTTGTGCGGTTTTCCACTGCGGTTTTCCCCCTGCGGATTTGGTGACAGGGGAGATGGAAAACCGCACAAAAGAACACAAAAGAAGTAACATGCTGCAGATTTTGTTCCACGGGAAAACCGCGCGGAAAAATCTGCAGCGTCTGCACAGCGTTTTTTTTTTTCCATTGATTTTAAGGCTACTGTACATCACAATGCAGATATGCTACGTTTCTGTGCGGTAAAATACGCTGTGGAACCGCTGCAAATCTGCATCGTGTGCACACAGCCTAAATGTCTGGTGTTGGCATAACTTAAATTTCTTAGTCCACAATGGAACATCTATAACTAGCTTCCTTCAGTCAATCACTGTTGTGTAAGTTCAATCACTACCTTTGCATACCAACAGGAGCACCATCGTATTTTAAAAATTATTATGTACATTGTAAAATAACATGTTCACATACACTTTGTTTTTCATGTGTGTATAATTGTAATTTAAATTGTGCAGTGTTGAATGATGATCGCAGGCATACATTACCCCTAAGCAGTTTTTTGTGCAAAAACTATGCCTCTATCACTTTCTGGTTCTCATCTCCTTTTGAGACCCGAGTATGCAGTGTAAATGTATTCATTATTTTCTTATCTTTTCTGCTAAAACAAATATATTTCTTATATCATACATATTTCTCATTGTGGTCAAAAAATTTAACAGACTGGTGTGACTCTCCTGGGTAGAAGGTTGTTCTGAGAATTTAGAATAATTCATAAGTTTTGACTATAACAAAGCAAAAATCTTATCCCAACTAATTAGTGAACTAATACGATTATTTCTCCAGGATAGGCATTGAATATATTGGATATAATTGGTTTGCAGAAAATATTTAATCTCTATGACCCACTGACTAAATATTTTATCTTTTATTTCTCATATTTAAAAAGTCACCTTAATGTCAATGCAATGTAAAAAAAAATAATTGTATGGACTATTTAACTTTATGATTTGAAATAGTTATCTAAGCCAATAATCAAAATGTCATCACTGTGTTTACACGTTATTGTATAGCTTAAATAGTAGTTTGTGGATATTTAGCATTCATTGAGATTACTTAATTATAAGATTAACATAGTCAATACATACAGTATGAATAGAGATGACCCATCACCAGGTCAGAACTGGACATTTTAGCAATAAAAATGTAATTATTCTTTCTTCACCGCCCATTGGTATACATTTCGGTGACCCACCTGTGGCGTCAATAAGATCACCGCACGCCTAGATGAATTCATTGAGAGGTGTAGTTTTTAAAATGATGTCAATTACTTGAGGTTTCTGCTGTTCTGGCACCTCAGGGCCTCTTGCCAATGTGTCATGGCACCCTCAAGTAATTCCAGCAAAATCTGAACTCCAATACGGCACTTCTTCCCTTCTGAACTTTCCACTGTCTCAAAAGTAGTTTTCGACCACATACAGTGGGGAGAAAAGTATTTAGTCAGCCACCAATTGTGCAAGTTCTCCCACTTAAAAAGATGAGGGAGGCCTGTAATTGACATCATAGGTAGACCACAACTATGAGAGTCAAAATGAGAAAACAAATCCAGAAAATCACCTTGTCTGATTTGGTAAGATTTAATTTGCAAATTATGGTGGAAAATAAGTATTTAAGTATCAGACAAGGTGACTTTCTGGATTTGTTTTCTCATTTTGACTCTCATAGTTGTGGTCTAGCTATGATGTCAATTACAGGCCTCTCTCATCTTTTTAAGTGGGAGAATTTGCACAATTGGTGGCTGACTAAATGGCTGACTTTTTCCCCATTGTATAGGGCATCAATGTACTCAGAAGAATTTGAACAACAAATTGTGCTGTGCAATTTATCTTGTTACACTTGTGAAAATATAAATAAATTAGGACTAAAAGAACATTTTTGTGGGAAAAATTAGAATTTTTATTTTCACAGCTCTATGTTATACAGTTCTGTGAAGCACTTAGGGGTTCAAGGTGCTCACTACACATATACATGTATTCCTTGAGGGATCTAGTTTCCAAAACGGCATCACTTGTGGGTTATTTTCTATGTTTAGGAACATTAGGGACCTAAACTTTGCGTTCATAAAGCCAAATGGTGCTCTTTCCCTTCCTAGCTCTGCCGTGTGCCTAAACAGTTGATTTCCCCCACATATGGGGTAACAGCATACTCAGGAGAAATTGCACAATAAATTGGTGCAATTTCTCCTGTTACCCTAATGAACATAAAAAAATTGGGTCTAAAAGAACACTTCTCTTGGAAAAAATTTTATTTTTATTTTCAAACCTCAACATTTTACACTACTGTGAAGCACCTGGGGGTTCAAGGTGCTTGGTACATATCTAGATACATTCCTAGGGGTCTAGTTTCTAAAATGATGTCTCTAGCGGGGGATTTTCACTGTTTAGGCACATTAGGGGCTCTCCAAACATTACATGGCATCTGCAAATGATTCAAGCAAATTTGCTTTCAAAAAGTCAAACAGTGTTCCTTCCCTTCCGAACCATGCCATACACACAAACAGTGGTTTTCCCTCACATATGGGGTATCAGCATACTCAGGAGAACTTGCACAACTTTTGGGGTCTATTTTCTCCTGTTATCCTTGTGAAAATAAAACATTTGGGGCTAAAAATACATTTTTGTAACTAAAATGCAAAATGTAATTTTTTTTCCCTTCCAAATTCCAATAATTCCTGTGAAGCACCTGAAGGGTTAAGAAACTTCTTGAATGTGGTTTTTAGAATGTTGTCAATTTTGGATATTTTTTGTCATAGAGGTCCCTTAAAGTCACTTCAAATGTGATGTGATCCCTAAAAAAAAAGTTGTTTTTTTTAATTTGTTGAAAAAATGAGAAAGTGCAGGTAAATCTTTAACCCTTTTAACTTCCTAACAAAAAAGTTATGTTTCAAAAATTGTTCTGCTGTAAAGTACATATGTGGAAATGTTTTTTTATAAACATCTGGTTTAAGGGCAAAAAAATTAAAAGTTCAGATTTTTTTACGATTAAATGCAAGTCATATTTAACAAATTTTACCACTATTACAAAGTACAATATGTCACAAAAAACACAGTCGCAGAATCAGTGGGATCAGTTGAGGTGTTACATAGTTTTTACCACATAAAGTGACACTGGTCACAATTGTAAAATTTGGCCTTGGTAATGAAGGTTAAATGCAACAAAAAGTTATTATCCTCTAAATATACGTATAGGGCCATCAAGCTAGACAATAACAAATCACCAAAGATGATAAGTTTTAAGCAAGGACCAAAGTTTTAAAAATACAATTTTTATTATTCCAAAAAACATATAAGAGCATATGAAAACAAGGGGGACCAAACACTGGTAAGGCACTTAGGGGGTACACCTGGAATTAATAAATGGATTTGCAATTAATTAGAAAACAATGCAACAGAGTTATTTTGCTTCTAATCATTACAAAAATGCATAGACATTTGTCACAAAGTACTGTAAGTCCATGTATAAATTCATATGGGCAGAATATACGAAAATTCAATATGCACTTGTATTTCCAAATTAGAGGTTATTGCACGGGACACTACAATGCATGTGTCACAGAAAAGTTAATTAAACTATGCCCTCTCAGTAAATGCCAGTAAGTAACAATGGGCTGGTTAATGAATAAAGTCATAATAAGTATTATGAGCAGAAGCTGTTTGCCTAACCTAGGCGTAAAGTGACAATGCAAAGCAGTATACAATGATTACATGAAATGAAATATGCACAAAATATTACCTCAATGGAAACTCAGGAGACCCACCACACCTGACGCGCATTTTGCACTGAAATGCTTCGTTCGTGGGTCATGAAGGTAGAAACAGGCTTGAAGGTAAAAGAGTTAAGTATATAACTCTGCTTTGCAACCCTTTTGTGCCTTTTCTTTTATAATTTATACTTCTAGGATTTTATTTCTGATGCTAAATGGCAATAATTTAAGCATTAGACATTTACCATGCCACAGCTCACACATTGTGTACTGCTATATATACACCTGGGCACAAAACTTAAGATATCAAACATACAACAAATGATGGGATTTTTTGGTTGCCTGACTTGGATGATATTTCATCTTTTGTTCCATTAGAGTTGTCACCTGTCAGCAAGTTTGCAATGCCACAGGCTTTTACTGTCCATTTAATTCACTTATCTCTCTGTGCCAGGTAAAAGCATTTTTCACGAAGTACATCGGAATTCCCTCATCCCAAGGGGCTGGAGACTGAAAGCAATCCTCTTATGTAGAATCATTCATTGCTAGGGGCACTGGTTTGGCAGTACAATAGGTTAATAGTATAGTTGATGACTTAGGCACAAATTAAAAACGGACCTTCAAAATGTTTTCATTTGCTATGGAAGGATGCCCAATTAATGGTACTAGAAATAGGTCTTCAATATGACATAGCCCAACATTGGTTGTCAATACGAATACATGAAACAATTTATTTAGAAAATGGGAGTTTTACTAGGTTTTGCATTTTTCCTTTGCTAGAATAAACATGCTATATCAAAATGCAAATCTAAAAGGCATCAATAGTTTTGCATACTTCTTAAAACATAATTTATCAGCTTAGTTTGATTTCAATTTGTGTTTCTGAGCGGTCTCTAATTTTTGACAGTGCACTTTTTTTGTTCTATTTTCTTTAAATGTTTAAAAGGGGCAGCTAGCTTGATGGAGATTCTGCAGATTCATCGATTGGGAATTGGATTAAAGCTAGTCGGAAAATTACTTATTGACTGCTGAAAGGGAATAGATACCGTGCCTAGTTACCGTACAGGAAGTGGGAGGAGGATGGATTTCTTCATCATAATATGGCAATGCTAGAGACCTATGCTATTTTCCCAAGTAAAAAAAAAAAATATTACTACAAAATACAAATCAAATCATACAATATTTTTGTGGAACATTGAGGCATTGCAAAAACGACAGTATCATTTCTGTTGTGTGGACAGGACACAAAGGAGCAATTTCCTAATTATATATATTATGCAGCAGTGGCCTAGTGGTGTTGTCCATTCACAACAGATTGATGACATGTGGTATAAGTCATCAATATCAGAATGGTGGGTGATTGGCACACTCACTCATCAGTTGTTACAAGCTCCAGTGGCTGCAAGATATAAACACATGGAAGGGCGCTCAGAAGTACTGCTCCATTTACTATGTAGTGTTTGCTGCCTGGCACTTTCTTTTTAAAAGGAGCTGTTCTGGAGTACCCATATTGAATGGAGTCGTACAGTGAGGTTCCATTCTATGTTCTTACATCCGATGGCCATCTTAGTACTTAACACTTGACCTGTTGGGGTGCCAGGTGTTGGTTCACCACCAATCTGATATCTATGCCATATTCGGGGAATAGATATTCATTTGGTGGTGACTCGATAACCTCTTCAAATGTCTGCAAGGACTCAAACATGGGTTCAAAAACTATAGACCTGTAAGTTTACCCCTTGTGGGGGCAAAATCTTTGAAGGATTTCTCAGAGATCCTGGATTTTCTTACTAAAAATAACTTCATGACCCAGCATGAGTTTAGGAGGTATTGTCAAACTAATCTGATCAGGAAGTGATTATTAATCAAACACACTGTGATTGGGTCATAAGTTATAGTGGGGTATCACAGAGGTCACTAATGATCGTGCTTAAGTCATACTGAGTAAAATTTCAGTATTTGTTGTTGATACTATGCTTTGCAAGGTAATCAACACAGAGGAGGATATTTTAATTTTACAGTGGTATTTATGTGAGATAGAGACTTGGGCTGAGAAATGGCAAAGTTTAATTAAATATAGTCATGCACTTTGGTCGAAGGAAACAAAATATACAAATATGGATTATATAGTAAAACACTGGGTAATACTGTCACTGAAAAAGACTTTGCTTCATTAGTGAACAGCAAACTCAACTTTAGTGATCAGAGCCAGATAGCAACTGCCAAGACAAATAAAATATTGAGATGCATTAAAATAGGCATGGATGCTCATGGTAAGAAAATAGTTTTACCTCAATTGCAAGTCAATAGTCAGACCTCACTTGGTATAGTGTGTAAAATTTTGGGCATAGCTGAACCAGAGAGGGTGCAGAGTAGACCCCCTTTAAAGTGTTCAAGGGAATGAGTGGATTGCCTACAATGGCAGGTTATTAAACTAGGGTGATTCAGCTTTGAAAGTCTTAGGGGTGATCATATTAAATGTAAAAGTTTGCAAATAGATTATTCAGAGATCACTTCTATAATCTTTTACACTTAGACCTGCAAGGATTACAAGGGGGCAGTCACTACATTTAGAGGAAAGAAGGTTTATTCATCATCAGTAGTGATAGGTGAGTACTAAAATGCTCGGGTGCTCATTACCGAATCGAGTATATCGTAATGCTCATTTCGAATAACAATCATAATGGAAGTCAATTGGAAATTGAAGCATTTTTCCGGCAGACCCTACGAAGAGGTCTGGTGGGGTCTTAAAATCACTGAAATAGATGGAAACACCATTGAAATGGAATGGGAACAGCATGGGGAAGACCCCTGAATGTGACACTGATGTCCAGGTCGCTGCTAGAAACAATGTTGTCGGAGTATTACGGTACTTTTACAGACTGACAAAAGAGCATACAAAACTGAAGGTAAAATAGTTTTTTCCAGGAAAAAAAGATTAGGAAACATTCTTTCTTGTATAATGACTTGTATATCATGCAAAATAAAAAGACGAAAAATAAAGAAACGCCATCTCTCACCATATTTCACTATTGTTTTAGCAATAAATAAATAATTTTAAAAAAATGACGTGAGGTCCCCCTAGTTTTAATAATTTGCTAAGGCAAAGTAAATAGCTGTGGGCTGATATTTTCAGGCTGGTAAGGGAAATGGTTATTGGCCCCTTCCCAGCTTAAAAATACCAGACCACAGCCATCCCAGATGTACCAATTTTGGTTACTGAGTCTGCTCTTCGTGATTGCCCTGGTGCGGTGGCAATCGGGTTAATGGGATTTGAGGCTGATGGCAGCTGTAATATGTAGAAAATCACAGCTAGCAGCAACCTCTAGGGTTATTAATGGAGAAGTGTCTATCAGACACCCCCTTTACCAAACCAGTAAAGGGGGCTTTACACATAGCGATATCGCTAGCAATATCGCTAAAGCGTCACCGATTTTGTGACGCAGCAGTGATATAGTGATATCGCTATGTGTGATACTTACCTCTGACCGGCTCCCCCGCTGTCTGTCGCTGATCGGGCGAGAACGTGCAGCTCCATTTCTCGTCGGGCGCTTCCTGCTGGGCTTCCTGCTAGCGCCGACGAGCAACGTGTGGACACAGGTGGGAGGATGTCAGGATCGCCGCATCTGAAAGGTAATTAACGACCGCTGCTGCGTCGCTACGTGGCTGTGAGATCTGCCTGTGTGGCAGCTCACTAGCCACCATTTAGCGATGCACCCGCGATCCTGACCGGGTCATATCGTGGTCGGGATCACTGGTGCATCGCTAAATGTAAAGGGGCCTTAAGAAAAAGGATAAAAAAATCGCATACAAAAATCCTTTATTCACAAAATACTCCCCAACAAATGACCTCATTGTCTCATTTAATAAAAAAGACAAATCTCATGCAGTTCAACAATCCCACAATGTCCCACGTTGTTTGAAGTGTGTGAAGCGCCGTAACAACGTTCCATAGGCTTTTGCAGCTGCCACTGCTGGGCACACTGCTCACGGATTGCTCACGCAGACTAGCCGCTTATGAACTGATGTAACCTTAGTGTCGGAAGTGAGGTTACATGAGTTTACAACCTCCTGGGTCTCAGGAAGCACTGTGTCCGGCCATCCACATGACCTGGCGTAATCGCTGGAGTACGTCAGACTGCCAACTGCACTGCTGACGTGTCACGCAGAGTGCAGTCTGACATATTACAGTGATTCTGTTGGGTCACCTGGACTGCCAGACTGCACTCTGCATGACTCAGTGACTGTCAGGCCTGGTAACCTTAAGGTAGCTTTTAAGGGAGACCATGGCAATGGGGATGAGCCAGGTAAAGCACCAGAATTGGAGCATCTAATGTAATGTGCCAATTCTGGGGGTAGCTGCGAGCTTCTATTTTTTAAGGCTGTGACAGGCCAATCTAAATCAAAAATACTTATAAAAAATGCATAAAAAAACACCCTTAAAAGCCTGCTCAAAAAGCACCTTTTTTAAACAGCATTTTTCCTGCCAAAAGTGCAGAAATTTCTGCACCAAAGACTTTATGTCTGCACATTTATGTTTTTTGCTGCAGATTTCACAGACACTAATGAGTGGGTAAATCTGAACCAAAAATGCATGTAAAAAAAGCACATAAAAAATGCATGGAATACTTAGGGCACGTGCACACAAAGTATTTGTTGCAGAAATTTCTTCACCATTTCTGCATCTGTTGGCATGAAAAACACAGCATTTTTTTATTGCATTTTTTGTGCGGGAACTAAAGCAATCTGGAAGGAAAAAATGAACCTTAAACTTTTTTTCACAAAAATTTTATATGTCTCCTCAGCATGCTGATATCCGCAGGGTTCAGAAGGGATACACCGTTTGATTTTTTCAATGCTAAATTAAGTGGAATTACTTAAGGATGTCACGTCACATTTGGAGGGCCTCTGATGAGCCTAAACAGTAGAAACCCACTATAAATTACAAGTGACAAACTAGACCCCTCAAGGAACTTATCTAGATGTGTGGTGAGTAGAGTTGAGCGACTTTTGGTTTTTTAGGGTCGAGTTTCGTTTCGTGAAACCCGACTTTTCCAAAAGTCAGGTCGAGCAAGATCGGCCGATTATAGGGAAAAGTCGGGGTCGTCCCGAAACACGAAACCCAATGTAAGTCAATGGGGAATAAAAGTCGGCAGTGAGAGGAGGACAGGAAACACACCTACAGTGCCCATTTGAATGCCAAAAGCATCAATTCTTCTTACTTAAGCTTGTCAACCTTAATTAACTTCATAATACAAGTTACGCACTGAAAAATGGGGGTTATTTGGCTAAAGTTGTGGGGGGGTAGGGCTGGCTCCAGGTTTTCATGTGCCCTGGGCCAAAGATCGCCCCTTTAACACATACCACAACTCATCATGCTCCGATACGGCAGAGAAATAGCGGTATAGTACAATGAAAAATACTTCACTTTTTACATCTCATGACGAGGCCCATCTATTTCTCCATACAGAATCATTGGTCCCATATAATGTTTGAAACAGTATATGATGAGCTCCTCATAATGCTACAGTATATGTTGGTCCCCATGGATGAAGCTCCACTGTCTTATGGGCCCAAATAATGCTCCAAACATAATGGGCCCCATTTCTAATGCTCTAGTGTATAATGGGCCCTGTAAATGCTGCTCCAGTGTCTGATGTCCACCTTTGGAATGTTCCAGTGTATGGTGGGCCCCATCTATCATTCTCCAGAGTATAGTGCTCCCCAAAAATTGCTGTCCCAACATTGAAAACAATCAAATAAGTCTCCTCGCTAGGGAATCCCTGTACTAGTCTGGACTCCTCGTCGTCCCCATCTTCCATCTCACTGCACAGTATTTCCACCTTGCAAGTGCTGTGATCTTGAGCAAGCAGGGGGGGCCCACTCGTTGGCGACAGCACTGGCACAGGGCCCCTGATAGTACGGTGGTGTGTCTGATGGCGGGTGGGCCGAACCTGCACTTTCATCTGCAGCTTCCTCTTTGTCACCGTGTAAGATGGAACTGTATATGGGAAGGGTAACCTGAGTTTCATCAGGGTCAGATTCAGGCCGGGTAGCGTGCGAGGGGAATGTAGTGGTCTGGGTCAATGTACCAGCAGATTCATCGAGCAGTGGCTGGGCATCAGTGCACTTGTGTCGCCCCCAGGAGTACGGTCGCCACAGTGGCATTACCTTCCTCCTAGGGAGTGTGATGTCATGCTTGGGAGCACCGAAGGATCTCTCTAGCAGGTTAACTGATTGGGCGGCGTTATTCCCACGAGTCATGACCCTCCAAACAGCGTTCATGAAGGCAAAGTGTTTGTTTAACGTGGGCAGTATGGTTGCAAAGCTGAACCTTAAAGGAATGTCCAGAAGGGCACCACCAGGAGTGGAGCCTACCGTTAAATTCGACTCCACCTGGGAAACCTCAACCATGCCAGCTACAGAACAGATGCACACATTGCAAGCTTAATTCCGTTAACGAACGAGACTCCGTCATGCCCCGCGGTCCGAGTCCGGCTTACTAGAGGCACACGTGAGGCTCTGGCACATGAGATTGGCCAATAACTGGTGTGTCATGCCCTTACATGTCCGTGGCTGCATGTGCGCTACACTGAAAAGGCCAGCGTTTGTCACTTACAGGTGCAGATAACCCGCTGAACAACGTTAGTGATGGAGATCACTGATTACAATTATTACCCGCGAACGATGATTTCCCAGTAAGTGCAGGTCAACCGCAGTTCCGGAATAAGGCCTAACCGTCATTCCTGAAAAAATGAAAAACTTACGTGTGCAAACCACAGGTGCTGTAGCTTGCTTAACAGCTCGCCAGCCGTTCTCACGCCCAGTATGGATTACACGTGATTGCACAAAGATGAGAAAGGGTACCGTATCCCCGGATAACATGTATGGATAGCGTACACATTCAAAATATATGTCTATACATCAGGAGGCAGGCTCAGACGGTGTTAGGCCCAGTATGGCTTGCACGTGATTGCACAAAGGTGAGAAAGGGTACCGTATCCCCGGATAACATGTATGGATAGCGTACACATTCAAAATATATGTCTATACATCAGGAGGCAGGCTCAGACGGTGTTAGGCCCAGTATGGATTGCACGTGATTGCACAAAGGTGAGAAAGGGTACCGTATCCCAGGATAACATGTATGGATAGCGAACACATTCAAACTATATGTCTACACATCAGGAGGCAGGCTCAGACGGTGTTAGGCCCAGTATGGATTGCACGTGATTGCACAAAGGTGAGAAAGGGTACCGTATCCCAGGATAACATGTATGGATAGCGTACACATTCAAAATATATGTCTATACATCAGGAGGCAGGCTCAGACGGTGTTAGGCCCAGTATGGATTGCACGTGATTGCACAAAAGTGAGAAAGGGTACCGTATCCCAGGATAACATGTATGGATAGCGTACACATTCAAAATATATGTCTATACATCAGGAGGCAGGCTCAGACGGTGTTAGGCCCAGTATGGCTTGCACGTGATTGCACAAAGGTGAGAAAGGGTACCGGATTCCCGGATAACATGTATGGATAGCGTACACATTCAAAATATATGTCTATACATCAGGAGGCAGGCTCAGACGGTGTTAGGCCCAGTATGGATTGCACGTGATTGCACAAAGGTGAGAAAGGGTACCGTATCCCAGGATAACATGTATGGATAGCGTACACATTCAAAATATGTGTCTATACATCAGGAGGCAGGCTCAGACGGTGTTAGGCCCAGTATGGCTTGCACGTGATTGCACAAAGGTGTGAAAGGGTACCGTATCCCCGGATAACATGTATGGATAGCGTACACATTCAAAATATATGTCTATACATCAGGAGGCAGGCTCAGACAGTGTTAGGCCCAGTATGGCTTGCACGTGATTGCACAAAGGTGAGAAAGGGTACCGTATCCCCGGATAAAATGTATGGATAGCGTACACAATCAAAATATATGTCTATACATCAGGAGGCAGGCTCAGACGGTGTTAGGCCCAGTATGGCTTGCACGTGATTGCACAAAGGTGAGAAAGGGTACCGGATTCCCGGATAACATGTATGGATAGCGTACACATTCAAAATATATGTCTATACATCAGGAGGCAGGCTCAGACGGTGTTAGGCCCAGTATGGATTGCACGTGATTGCACAAAGGTGAGAAAGGGTACCGTATCCCAGGATAACATGTATGGATAGCGTACACATTCAAAATATGTGTCTATACATCAGGAGGCAGGCTCAGACGGTGTTAGGCCCAGTATGGCTTGCACGTGATTGCACAAAGGTGTGAAAGGGTACCGTATCCCCGGATAACATGTATGGATAGCGTACACATTCAAAATATATGTCTATACATCAGGAGGCAGGCTCAGACAGTATTAGGCCCAGTATGGCTTGCACGTGATTGCACAAAGGTGAGAAAGGGTACCGTATCCCCGGATAACATGTATGGATAGCGTACACAATCAAAATATATGTCTATACATCAGGAGGCAGGCTCAGACGGTGTTAGGCCCAGTATGGATTGCACGTGATTGCACAAAGGTGAGAAAGGGTACCGTATCCCAGGATAACATGTATGGATAGCGAACACATTCAAAATATATGGCTATACATCAGGAGGCAGGCTCAGACGGTGTTAGGCCCAGTATGGATTGCACGTGATTGCACAAAGGTGAGAAAGGGTACCGTATCCCAGGATAACATGTATGGATAGCGTACACATTCAAAATATATGTCTATACATCAGGAGGCAGGCTCAGACGGTGTTAGGCCCATTATGGATTGCACGTGATTGCACAAAAGTGAGAAAGGGTACCGTATCCCAGGATAACATGTATGGATAGCGTACACATTCAAAATATATGTCTATACATCAGGAGGCAGGCTCAGACGGTGTTAGGCCCAGTATGGCTTGCACGTGATTGCACAAAGGTGAGAAAGGGTACCGTATTCCCGGATAACATGTATGGATAGTGTACACATTCAAAATATATGTCTATACATCAGGAGGCAGGCTCAGACGGTGTTAGGCCCAGTATGGATTGCACGTGATTGCACAAAGGTGAGAAAGGGTACCGTATCCCAGGATAACATGTATGGATAGCGTACACATTCAAAATATGTGTCTATACATCAGGAGGCAGGCTCAGACGGTGTTAGGCCCAGTATGGCTTGCACGTGATTGCACAAAGGTGTGAAAGGGTACCGTATCCCCGGATAACATGTATGGATAGCGTACACATTCAAAATATATGTCTATACATCAGGAGGCAGGCTCAGACGGTGTTAGGCCCAGTATGGCTTGCACGTGATTGCACAAAGGTGAGAACGGGTACCGTATCCCCGGATAACATGTATGGATAGCGTACACATTCAAAATATATGTCTATACATCAGGAGGCAGGCTCAGACGGTGTCAGGCACAGTATGGATTTGACGGCCCAGACTACACAGCGGAGGAGCAGGGAGAGGTAAAGATTGCAAATGCTGGGGCCCTGCCCAAGCAAGGGGGGCCCACTCGTGGGCGTCGGTAGTGCCCCTGGGCCCCTCATAGTACGGCGGTGTGTCTGACGGCGGGTGTGCACCACCACCGTCAGAGACACTTGATTGCACTATGAGGGACCCTGTGCCAGTGCCCGCGCCCAAGAGTCGGCCTACCCACCTGTCCAGGGCAACGGCACTCGCACGGTGTCGTGCGCTAGGTGGTGACCCCGGCCATGGGGGGGAGGCAGCACAGTTAGGGAGTTTTAGAAAGTGGCATATGTTGATGTTGGACATTCAGCTGATGCAAAAGGCGAAATAGGTCAAGTCCCAGGAAGAGGTGGACCAAAGCAAGCCATTTTTCTGTCACCCTATGTGTCATCAGGGGAAGGTGGGACAAAATCCTTGGAAACCCATGCATGGTTCATTTTAATGAAGGTTAGATCATCCACATTTTGGGTTGACAGACGGGTCCTTTTTTCTGTCAGGATTGATCCAGCTGCACTGAAGACTCTTTCCGATAGCACACTTGCAGCTGGGCAAGCGAGCTCCTGTAAGGCATATTGTGCCAATTCAGGCCAGGTGTCCAGTTTAGCGGCCCAATAGTCAAAGGGGAATGACCTGTGTGGGAGAACATCGATATGGGAGGAAAAGTAGTTTGTAACCATAGTTGACAACTGCTGTCTCCTGTCACTTTCCATCGATGCAGTATTACCAGTTGTGTGAGCGGTCCGTGAAAAATCAGTCCACAACATTGTCATGAAACCCCTGTCTCCAACGCCACTTCTGCTGTGTGCACCATGAACACCTCTGCCAAGCTGCCCCCAGCCCGTACGGCTCGTGTGAGAACCATCACCGCTGCTGTGTGCTGGGAATGCCTCAAGCAACCGATTTACCAGAGTTGCTTGTTTATTAGCCAATATTAGGTCAAGGTTCTCCTGTGGCATGATGTTTTGTAATTTGCCTTTATAGCGTGGATCCAGGATGCTGGCCAACCAGTAGTCATCATCGTTCATCATTTTGGCAATGCGGGGGTCCCTTTTTAGGATCTGCAAGGCATAATCTGACATGTGGGCCAATGTTCCCGGTGTCAATGATGCACTGCGAGTGCTGGGTGGAGAAGCACTTTCTGGCAAATCCACATCCCTCCAGTCACGCACAAACCCTGTACCAGACCTTGCCACGCCAACATTTTCACTTGCCCCACGAGATGCATCCTCCTCCCCTAAGTAATCATCCCCATCATCATCCTCCTCCTCCTCTTCTTCCTCCACCTCGTCCAGGAGAGGTCCCTGAGCAGACAATGGCTGAATGTCATCAAGGATTCCCTCCTCCTCTTCCTCCTCATCAACATTGGCTGCAGACGCCTGCTCCTTAAGGTGCGTCAAAGTTTGCATGAGCAGACGCATAAGTGGGATGCTCATGCTTAGGATGGCATCGTCTGCGCTTACCAGCCATGTGCATTCCTCAAAACACTGAAGGACTTTACAGAGGTCTTTCAGCTTCGACCACTGCACACCTGTCAACTCCATGTCTGCTCTCAAAGTGCCTGGCCGTGTATCCTCCCACAAATGCATTATGGCCTGCCTCTGCTCGCACAGCCGCTCCACCATGTGCAGGGTGGAGTTCCACCTTGTTGCAATGTCGATAATGAGGCGGTGGTTGGGAAGGTGGAGCAATCGCTGCAGCTTCTGCATACGAACGGAGTGTACAGGCGACCGGCGGATGTGCGCGCACAGTCTTCGCACCTTCTGGAGCAGAGCTGTTAACTTCGGATAATTTTTGAGGAAGCACTGCACCACCAGGTTCAAGGTGTGAGCCAAGCAAGGTATGTGGCTGAGTTTTGAAAGGGCTATGGCTGCCACAAAATTACGGCCGTTATCACTAACTACCTTGCCTGCCCCAAGATGTACACTGCCCAGCCATGACTCAGTTTGTCGCTTCAAGTACTCGGCCAGCACCTCGGCGGTGTGTCTGTCACCCAAACACATCATCTGCAACACAGCCTGCTGATGCTTTCCACTAGCTGCTCGATAGGGGGAAACCTCGTGTGCAACAGTGGCAGCTGCAGATGGAGTGCTCGTACGACTGCGCTCTGTGGACGAGCTTTCGCTTCTGGAGGAGGAGGAGGGTCGAACGCCTACAGCCAACTGTTTCCTATACCGTGGGCTAGGCAGCACTGTCCCACCACCGCTGTCCCCTGTGGACCCTGCATCCACCACATTAACCCAGTGCGCAGTGATGGACACGTAACGGCTCTGGCCATGCCGACTGGACCATGCATCAGTTGTGAGGTGCACCTTTCCACTCACTGACTGCTTGAGTGCATGGACAATGCGGTCTTTTACATGATGGTGGAGGGCTGGGATGGCTTTGCGAGAGAAGAAGTGGCGACTGGGTAGGTCATAGCGTGGTACTGCATAGGCCATGAGTTCGCGGAAAGCTGCGCTTTCCACCAACCGATAGGGCATCATCTCTAACGAGATTAGTTTGGCAATGTGGGCGTTCAAACCCAGTGTAC
The DNA here is from genome assembly GCF_039654945.1 of Dendrobates tinctorius. Taxonomy (NCBI): domain Eukaryota; kingdom Metazoa; phylum Chordata; class Amphibia; order Anura; family Dendrobatidae; genus Dendrobates; species Dendrobates tinctorius. Next base: position 2,015,586 of record NW_027361692.1, on the reverse strand, counting down.
GTGGATGAGAGACCGAGTACATTCTTGACCTACTCATAGTGTCTGGGAGGGTGAGCTGGACTTGAGAGCTGCATATGGTGGAAGTAGCGGTGGACAGGGCGGACTGAGAGAGGGATGATGATGGTGATGGAGTTGGTGTTCTTTCTGATGGCCTAGATTCAGTATTTCGTTGATATAACAGTGGGATTCCCTGACTGCTGTGGCCTTGCAACGACACCTCAACATTTGCTGCTGTGCTAACCGGTGGGCTTACAGTGGGGGAAACAATGTAGCGTTGTTGACTACCTTCTTTGTGATCAGTTGCACATGTGGCACTTGAGGTTTGGTGTTGTGTCCACACTTGCAAGTGCATGCTGGTTAAATGTCTAAGCATGCAACTGGTATTCAAATTTTTCAGATTTTTCCCTCGGCTAAAGGTCTTTGCGCACTTCTTATAGATAACCTTGGCCTGATCATGAGGATTTTGTTCAAAAAAGTGCCACACTGCACTCTTTGTACTTTGGCAGACATTTTGCGGCCTAGCACGCTGTGATCTTTTGACCCTCTGGACAAGCTGTCCAGCAACTCTTTTGATTTTTGGAACCTGTCTTTGGAGTGCTCCGGGCCTGCCAGATAACAGCTGTTGCGATGTCGATGTCTGCTGTGGATGCTCCTCCTCATCTGAGCTATTGGAAGCAGCACCCTCTTCCCCCAATGGATGCCAATCTGGGTCAACAACTGGGTCATCCATCACCTCCTCTTCAATGTCATGTGCACCTTCCTCTGTGTCACCGTGTATGGTGGTATAGTGTGCGGGAAGGGGCACCTGAGTTTCATCAGGGTCAGAATCTGGCTCTGTACACTGCGAGGACAATGTAGTGCTCTGAGTGAATGTACCAGCAGAATCATCTATCAGCGGCTGTGCATCAGTGCACTCCATGTCAGATTCATCTTGGCCTGGGTAATTCACCATTTCACTTGATAATCCAGGCATGGTATGTGAAAATAGCTCCATGGAGTAATCAGTAGTATGGCCTGCGTCATCCTTCAATCTTGGTTGGGGTGAAGGACACAAGGAAAGGTGTGGTTCATGAACATGAGCCTCCAATGACGACTCAGTGCTTTTATTTTTTACAACTTCAGAAGAGGAGGCGATAGAGCTGGAGGCTGAGTCAGCAATGTAAGACAAAACTTTTTCCTGAAGCTCTGGCTTTAAAAGCGGTTTGCCAACTCCTAGAAAACTAAGCCTTCGAGGCCTTGGGGAGCCAGACGATGACACAGGCTCAACACCTCCTGCATTCGGTCCTATTTTGCTTTTGCCACTACCATCAGATCCACCACCAACACCATCATTACCAGCTGCCAACCCCCGCCCAATTCCACGGCCTCTTCCACCAGCCTTCCTCATTTTTGGTAGAAATGTAGACAAAATCCAACAAACTATATAGTAATGTAAAACAAGGTACAAGGTGTCTATAGGACAGGGGAGATTTTGAATTTCTGCACACACTTGTGGACACTGGACACTTTTGGATTGTGTGAGGCCCACTGAATATCAGAGCGCTATGTCACAGGCTCCATGGCACAGGTGTGAAAAAAGTGACTACAGGATAAGGGAGATTTTGAATTTCTGCAGACACTAGTGGACACTGGACACTTTTGGATTGTGTGAGGCCCACTGAATATCAGAGCGCTATGTCACAGGCTCGATGGCACAGGTGTGAAAAAAGTGACTACAGGATAAGGGAGATTTTGAATTTCTGCAGACACTAGTGGACACTGGACACTTTTGGATTGTGTGAGGCCCACTGAATATCAGAGCGCTATGTCACAGGCTCCATGGCACAGGTGTGAAAAAAGTGACTACAGGATAAGGGAGATTTTGAATTTCTGCACACACTAGTGGACACTGGACACTTTTGGATTGTGTGAGGCCCACTGAATATCAGAGCGCTATGTCACAGGCTCGATGGCAGAGGTGTGAAAAAAGTGACTACAGGATAAGGGAGATTTTGAATTTCTGCAGACACTAGTGGACACTGGACACTTTTGGATTGTGTGAGGCCCACTGAATATCAGAGCGCTATGTCACAGGCTCGATGGCACAGGTGTGAAAAAAGTGACTACAGGATAAGGGAGATTTTGAATTTCTGCACACACTAGTGGACACTGGACATTTTTGGATTGTGTGAGGCCCACTGAATATCAGAGCGCTATGTCACAGGCTCCATGGCACAGGTGTGAAAAAAGTGACTACAGGATAAGGGAGATTTTGAATTTCTGCAGACACTAGTGGACACTGGACACTTTTGGATTGTGTGAGGCCCACTGACGCTGTATGGTGTGAAAAAATGCACGCTCAGTACCTCAGCAGGACAAAAAAAAATTGGAATTGCTTTTAAAAAAGCAGTTTGTAGAGCAGTGGATAAACAGCAATGCAGCTGTCAGGAAGCCTTAGAAGGCAGCCTAACAACCAACACCGCTGATCCACCACAATATTGCCTCCCCTTGCACTGCACACACAGTGACTGGTGTGTTGTACAGGCAAAATCGCTAGCAGCAGAAGCAGTTTTTTTTTCTTCTTCCCTGCCTAACGCTCTCCCTACAGAATCAGCAACCTCTCCCTATGCTAAGATCGGCAGAAGTAAGATGGCGGTCGGCGTGCACGCCCTTTTATAACCCCTGTGACGCCCACCAAAGCAAGCCAATCACTTGCATGCCCTTCTGAAAGATGGTGGTGACCCCTGCCTATGTCATCACGTTGCCCACAGTGTCCGTGGATCCTGATTGGCTGAAAAAGAGCGCAAAACAAACTTTTGAAACGCGACTTTGGCGCGTAAGTCGCCGACCTCGTGGCCGACCTCATCCTAGGGTCGGGTTTCGTTTCATGAAACCCGACTTTGCCAAAAGTCGGCGACTTTTGAAATTTTTCGACCCGTTTCGCTCAACTCTAGTGGTGAGCACATTGAACACCCAGGTGCTTCACACATTGTTTTTCAATTTCTCCTGATTATTACACTTATATCCCATATATGGAGGAAGTTTACTGTTTGGACGTATGGCAGTATTCAGAAGGGAAGGAGCACCATTTGTCTTTTTGAACACAAAATTGGCTGCAACCAAGAGCAGATCCCATATCACATTTGGAAAGATCCTAATGTGCCTAAACAGTGGAAACCCCCCACATGTGACCTTATATTAGAATTGATCTGGTAGTCCTGGTATGTGAATTTTATAATGCAGTGGCATACATAAGTAGTGTAGAATGCAACAGGTTGGCATAAGTGAGTTGTGTACTGTACATCAGGTTGGTATTCGTGAGTAAAGTAGAGTGCATCAGATTGGCATACGTGGATCATGTAGAGTGATTCAGCTTAGGTTGGCATACGTGAGTTGTGTAGTGTGCATCAGGTTGGCATACAAGAGTTGTATAGTGTATGTCAGGTTGGCATACGTGAGTTGTGTAAGTCAGAAATTAATTTAGTAGTCCATAGATGAGTGGTACAGTTTGCAGCATTCTTTCATACATAGGCCAGGTATGTCAGGCAGGTTTTGCAGTGGAGGGCAGTGGTGTCCTTGTGTATTCCCCTTGTATAACACACTTGGCACCTCTTTTGCAACCTTCCTTTTCTTGTGGTTTGAGGGACCTCACTGGGGAAATATTGGTACGATACAAGCACTTTCAGTTCTGGAAGTACTGGGGCTCGCTCCTTCCTGATTTTCATTACATGCAAGCTTTGTACATTGCCATCTGTATGATGTGCACTGCCAGCATTTGTACCACACCTTACCTTTTGTCATGGCACTCTATGGCTGGAGGACTTGATCAGAAAGATCAACTCCCTCATGCTGTTGTTGCATGCCAGTACACAATCTGGTTTGGTGACCTGTGTAGAGGTACCTCGTACAGTGGTGAGGGTGCTGCAATCACCATGTATGGTGGTCAAGAGATGGACATCCCTCTTATCCTTGTACTTGACTACCAGCATGCTGTTATTACATTGGGCTCTCCTTTCACCCTTTCTGAGCAGCTGCCCAAATAGCATTTTAGGGAGATCTCTCTGAATTTTGCGCACAGTACCGCATGCTGTGGAAGCTTGCACAGAGAGGGACTTGAAAAGTGGAATGCTGGTATAAACGTTATCTTCGTAGAAGTGATAACCTTGATCCAGCAGTGGGTGCACAAAATTTCACAGAATTTTTCCACTCACTCCCCGGACAGGGGGACATTCAAGGAATTCTATCCCGGTGTCCTTCCCTTCATAAACTCTAAACCTATGGGTGTACCCTAGGGGTACTCTCGCACAGCTTTTAGAGTTTAATTTCATTCCTGACTCTCTTACTGGGCAGGCATTGATGGAATTTGAGCCTCCAATTGAAATTTATCAGGCTCATCTATGCGATATGCCTTTGTGGAACAAACTTGTTGCTGAAGTGTAGAATGACTGGGTGAACTTTGAAAAGTTGGGCTCAGCTAGAGGAGGACATTGTGCATTATCAGTGTAATGCAAGAAATTGAGGATTGTCTCAAATCGTTTAAGGGTCATAGCCATGTTGAACAGTGGAGTGTTGTATAAAACATCAACACTCCAATATTGATGAAGTTCTGGCTTCCTCACTAAACCCATGTGAAGGTAAAGGCCCCTAAATGTTGTCATTTCTATTGCGTCTACAGGGTTCCAGTTACATAATGATGAAGGGTAGATTTGTTCCAAAAATTGCTGGACGTACAAATTTGTGTGGGCCACCATGAGGTTTACAAAATCCTCAGAGAAAAAGACTTTGAAAAACTCTATTTCTATGAAGACAGTGGTGTCAAATTTGATTCCTGATTGAGTCAGCCATAAAATTAGGAATCTGTGGCTCATAATCTTCTGGGGGTGAGGTCCATACAGGGTCAGTAACTGTAGGCACTGGTTCATTTTCTGTCCTGTAGCATCTGCATGGTGGTTCAGTATCACTTGAGAAAGTTTAAAAATAAAGGAAGATGGCATCCTCTTCCTCACTATCAGTGTTGGAATTTTTAAAAAATCTTTATTCACACTAAAATTAAAAAAGCAACAACCAGAAGCCAATCAGAAATGTGCTTCAGTGATCAGAGCTCAACAGCTGTAGGATGCAAGCACGGATGTTATTCTTTTTTTCCCCACTATCTGACATCAATCCATACTGTTTAGTAAAGAATACTGTTGTAGACACAGACTACCACAGTATAGTTTTACTGTCCATAATCTTGTCCTATCAACTAATTTAAATAGTTTTTGATTTTTTTTCCACACAAAAAAGCAACAACTGGATGCCGATAAGCGATGTGTGACACCGATCAGCGCTTGACAGCTGTAGGACAAATTCACGGATATGGTGCAAAAAAGGGGCTAAAAAATAGACAGGAAAAAAGTCCTTGCCAAAAGCGAGAATGGATGCTGATCAGTGATGTGCACCAGATCAGCGACTGATGATGCACACACAAGATGGACAAAAAAAAGTCCTGGAAAACAGTGAGCATGAGTGACAATCACTGATTTATGTCACTGATCAGCAGCGGCTGCAGGACGCAAACACGGAGGTGGTGCAAAAGGGGTGGGGAAAAGACAGGGACAAAAAAAGTCCTGGAAAACAGCTAGCATGAGTGCCAATCAGTTATTTGCGTCACTGATCAGCTCTCAGCATTTGCAGGACAAAAAAACCCTGTCAAAAATTGACCAATCAAGTACTGATCAACCCTCTGCAGCAAAAAGGTTGGTGGGAGGGGATTAGAGAGAAAAGGGGGAAAGAGGACAGAAAGGGGGTAGAAGTGGCTTGGGATGGATTAGGAAAGATCTGGGATAAGGAACATATCAAGAAAGGATCAGGAATGTCTTCTTTCTTCTTTCTTGAACAGCAACAGCAACACCAGCAGTGACGACACAGGCTTCACAAAGTATGTGGCACCAAAAGGCCCAGAACAATGCGACACAACAGCACTATGACTGCTCTGCACACATTCAAAGCTAGAATGAGGAAGTGAAGAGTGGTCATACTGAGGTCAGATTGCATCTGTGCACTCTGACTGGAGCAATTGACATCATCATCTGATAGCACCGATCAGAGCTCAGCCTGGTGACACTGTGTTGAACAAATTAACTTTCTTGATCAAAAACGGTGTTTACTAAGTATCCAATATTATTTATATGCACTATTGGTTATACTTATTTATGTACAGCAGGGTATACATTTATTTTATTTCTATCTTATGTTTTGACTGTTTAATGGCCAGTGTGAACATGCTCCTATTTTACATGCATACCAACTTACACTCCAGTTCATTTTTTTTCAGTTTTAGGTTTCTGCATTTAGTGCAGGTAAGGGTGTGGCCTCCCTTCCTTTGAAATGGATATGACATTTAAATAGCTTCCCATTTGCTGTGTGTCCATGTTTGGGACCAGGTCCTGTTCAGCCCTTATTCACACAGAACTCACTATGATGCATGGCAAGATTTTAATACTAGAGGTAACTTAGAACCATACCTAATTTGGGTAAACCTCGACATTGGCGGAATGGTTTTTACTCTTTTTTTTATCAAAAACAGTATTTAAAAGCACACAATGTTTGTTCTGCGCACAATTGCTTTTACTTATTTACATTTGCGGACTATACGTTTATTTTGCTTCTGTCTTTGGTTTTGTCTGTTTAATGGCCAATGTGAATATGCTCCTATTTTGCATGTTACAAAGTAGTTTGAACTAGATGGACTTATGTCTTCTTAGACAGGGCAGCACAGTGGCTCAGTGATTCAGGATTAGTGATGAGTTTATAGCATTGTTGCTTGAGTTTCCCTGATCATGCTCGGGTGTCCTCCGAGAATTTTGGCGTTCTCGGAGAGTTAGTTTTCGTCGTCTCAGCTGCATGATTTGCAACTTGTAGACAGGCTGAATACATGTGGGAATTCCTTAACAAACAGGCATTCCACACATGTATTCAAGCTGTCTAGCAGTCGCAAATCATGCAGTTGAGAAGACGAAAACTAAATCTCCAAGCATGCCAAAATACTCGGAGGACACCCGAGCATGCTTGGGAAAACCAGAGCATCAATGCTATTTGGTCATCACTATTCAGGATCCACAAAAGACAACATCTGTGTAGGGTTCGAGCAGGCTCACAGGATGCAGTAACGAGACACGAGACTGAATGTGGTGTGAAATAAACTTTTATAAATTTCAAGCCGCAAGGGCTAAACTGTTTCAACAAAAAGAGGGTAACAACTATTCGTCCTCGCAGGGACCCGGGAAACAACGTAACAAACTAAGGCTACTTTCACACATCAGGTTTTCGGCGTCAGGCGCGATCCGGCGTCGTGCCGGAATGCCGGATCCGGCAAATGTTTTGTAAAACCTGAAGTGCCGGATCCGGTTTTCTGCCGGATCCGTCTTGTTCTTGACAGACAAAACCGGATCCGTCTCATCCGGTTCATCCGTTTTTCTATCCGTTTTTCAACGGATTACGCCGGATCCGGTTTTTAAAATTGACCCTTGTGGCCTTCCGAACGGGATTGGCTACTGGAAAACTAGATATAGCATGTTCCTACAGCCCTTCTTTGACAGGTTGTAGAGAAGAAAGTGCAGGTTGGAGAGAAGAGCAAGTTACTGGCGAAGATGGATGTTGTCATTGGAAATATTACCACTAGAAGTTCTGTGACGGTTTCAGGGACAATTTTCCACTATACTTTATGTCACCTCAAGGCAGAGTACACTGGGATGACAGAGTGTGAAAGATTTGTGCCCTAAACTTGTGTACCTTCTGGACCAACAGTATATACCTTTGCCAACCAAAGTTGGCTATCTTGTCATGGTCTTACTATTTTTACCTTTAGGCCACAGGTGTGTACCTGGTTGTGTTTTATGCAATGTATTTCACCTTTTAACAAAAGTTGTGTACATTGGTAGGAAATCACCAACAATAAACACAACTTTTTAGGTGAAATACTTTGCTTCAAACACAACCAGGAACACAACTGTGGCAAAAAGCTAAAATTTACCCACAGTTATATACCTGGTTTTGAATACCTTTTTACCTTTGAAATACCCTGTATTTAACCTTTTTTTAAAACATAGTTCGCCGCAGAAAGAAATGACAGACAACCATTGTGAAACGATAATTTAACTTTTATTTAAATTTTTTTTTATGTTTTTAAAGTGCAAAAAACTTTTTTAATAAAGGTTTTAAACCCAATGGGCATTTTTATTACAAAAAAAAAACATTACAACTCTGTGTACTGTGGGGTGGAAATACTGCTGGAGGGGCTGCGGGACACTTCGACACTGGGTGTGTGGAGAGAGGACTGGGATCGTGGTGGGGAAGGAACAGTTAGAGGTGAAGGTGTGGAAAAAGCTACAGAATGGGTGGACATGTGGGAGGCAGAAGAGGTGGTGGGCGGTGGAGTGGAGGGTTGGGCAGGGACTGTAGGAGCAGATGATGTTGATGGAAAGTTGTATGGGGAAGGAGTTTGGTATGGGGAAGGAGTTTGGTACGGGGAAGGAGTTTGGTACGGGGCAGGTTGCTGGAAGTGGGGAGATGTCTGGTACTGGTGAGGTTGCTGGTATGTAATAGGAGGGGGAGGATGGAAAGTGGCTGGAGGGGGTGCAGATGTAATAGGAGGGGGAGGATGGAAAGTGGCTGGAGGGGGTGCAGATGTAATAGGAGGGGGAGGATGGAAAGTGGCTGGAGGGGGTGCAGGTGGAGGAACTACAGTGGTGGGAGGTGGAGGTTGGGAGGTAACCTGCTGTAGAGCACCGTGGCACGAATGCATTACATGCATCTGCTGGGTAGGAGATAGTGTTGCCATGCGCTCCACAACAGACCTGAAAAAGGTGTGGTTTGGCGAAGATCTTGCTTCTGAATGCATGGTTTGCAGAAGTGTCTTCACCTCCAGAATGCTGGAGTTGATCTGCTGAAAGCCTGCGGAGATTTGCTCTGACAAGACTTTGAGACAGTTCTGGAAAGATGCATTCAGATGCAAGAACTCTTGCGCATAACTCTTTTCCTGACCCCTCTGCCGCAGCCGCCCAGTACCCGCAGGTGTACTAGAGGTGGCAGGGGCAGAAGGGTGGGGTAAAGGGAAATCGATCTCCTCACCAGCAGCTTCATGTAATGTAGGCAGCCACGATGCTCCTGTGCTGGTGGATGGGACAGATGGGTCGAATGTGTGGGAAGGCTGGGAAGGTGCAGATGTACCGGGGCGGTCGAAGTGTCCCTCGGTGCCGGTCTCCTCAGGGATCGCCTCAGAAGGGTCCAATCGTGCAGGCTCCCGAGTGCTGCTCACCGTGCTGTGGAATAAAGAGAAAAAAAAACAATTAAAATACTGACATGGTATGGCCCTGGCTGAAAAAAAAAAGTTACATCTAACATTTTTTTCACATGTGGTGTGTAATATTTACCTTCTGGTGAGCATTGTTTCCCGGAGGAACGACAGGGCTTCTGCGTACTTGTACTTGCTCCTGCGTCCTCCAGATCCACTCGGGGCCCGCATCTCTTTATTGAACTCCTTCTTGAAACGATCCCTCACAGACCGCCACCGATTCACAATTCTGTTCCCTGAAACGAGAAAGGAGTGGTTAGTATACAACATCAGTGTTTCACAAACTCCAGTCCTCATGGTCCCCAGGGGTCATGTTTTCAGGATTTCCATAGTAAATAGAAATCCTGAACACATGATCCGTGGGGACCACGAGGACTGGAGTTCGGGAAACACTGGTTTACATCAAGCAACCGGTACTGTATATACTTACGCTCTTTAATCTGGGCCCGAGCTTCGAGGTCCTCCCAGTGGCCCACAAGGAGAGAACAGATTTCCTCCCAGAGTCGTCGGGTAACGATAAGGTCAGCGTGGCGGCGGTCAGCCATATTCCAGAGCGGCTCCCTTTCTCTGACGAGATCGATGAGGTGGTCCACATCGAGTCCTCCATCCTCACCGTCAGAGTCGGGAGCACGCTGTGAAGGCTGTTAAAGAAAAAGACAAAAATAACATAATTAGCCTCCACAAAAGAAATGAAATAAAAAGTGCAAAAAAAAAGCAAAAATATTTATACTTACACGCTGGTGACCGCCGCGTTGCTGTCGCCGACGACCCTGGGAGGCACTGCGAGGACCTCTTGGCCGAGCACCAGATTGGGAAGACTAGAGAAGAAAACAAAAAATGTTATGTCTTTGGATGTAGGCATTTGTTTGCTGTGTGTGGTCTGCAGAACATTGTTTTCTATGTGTTGTGTGTAGTGTGATGTTGTGTTTCTGCGTTTGATGCAAAAAACTTACCAATTGTGAGCCCACTCCAGGTGTCTGTCCACCCCTTCCTTCTTCTTCTGGGAGCTCCTCTTCATCTTGTGATTCCTGTTTTGAAATAAAAGGCAATGAATAGACATATATTACAGAGATGATGGATTTTGGAAATAAAAACTTACCGTCAAACGCTGACGATGCGAGGGAGGGCTCCCAGAAGAAGATGTGCTGTCCTGTTGATGGCCAGACTCCATGGCTGTGGGTATTGCTGCTGCCAGTGATGCCATTTCTGCTGCTGCTGCTGCATCTCTTTGGCGGCTGTTGAATAAAGAGAAACAAAGGGCCAATGAATATCTTGATATTCCATGGCCCTAGTTTGGAGGAATGGGGGATTTGATAATTACCGTCTCTCATCTGCTGCTGGCCTCCCCTCCTCAGCATGTTCTATTTGCTGCTCCATTTGGGGTGGTGGTGGTGCTGATGGTGCTGCAGTGGTCTCCTGCCTTCTCCTGCTTCGCTTGGTTGCTTTCTTGGGTGGCATGTTGGGTGTGGCTGTGGGTCCCACTGTCTTGCTTTTATATATGTCTTGTGGGCAGAGCTACTGAGCATGCTCAGACCAAAAAACCGTATCCGGCCGCCGGATCCGGCTTTCGCCGGATCCGGCGCATTGCGGCGCTCATAGGCTTTCATTGTGTGAAAAAGCCAGACGCGCCGGATCCGGCGGGTACGGCTTTTTCGCCGGAGACAAAAAACGTTACAGTAGACGTTTTTTCCAGACGCCGGATCGCGACACATTGCGACACATTGCCGGATCCGGCGAAAACCGGATGAAACGCATGGCCATCCGGCGCGATACGGCGCAAATGCAAGTCAATGGGGGGGAAACCGGATCCGGCATTGCATTTCGCCTGATCCGGTTTCTGTCAAAAGCGCCGGATCGTGCCTGACGGCGAAAACCTGATGTGTGAAAGAGGCCTAAGGGTCCTTATTTCTCTATAGTGCACTTAGCCTTCCGCGCGTCGCATGAGTTCACAGATACGATCACTCGGGGATTGCGGATGTGGCTGCCATGTAATCCACGATTTCCCGGAAGGATTTGGGCTCGTCCGGCCCTGACAAAACCAGCACGGTGGGGTGCAGCAGGCCCTGAAGAAGCCGGAACGATGGGGCGCTGCAGGCCCTGAAGAAACGGGGACGGTGGGGCGCAACGGGCCCTGAAGAAACTGGTACGATGGGGGCGCAACAGGCCCTGAAGAAACTGAATGGTGGGGCGCAACAGGCCCTGAAGAAGCTGGAACGGTGGAGCGTAACAGGCCCTGAAGAAACTGGAACGGTGGGGCGTAACAGGCCCTGAAGAAACTGGAACAGTGGGGCGTAACAGGCCCTGAAGAAACTGAACGGTGGGGCACAACGGGCCCTGAAGAAGCTGGAATGGTGGGGCGTAACAGGCCCTGAAGTTGGAACGGTGGGGCGCAACAGGCCCTGAGGAAGTGAGGACGGTGGGGCGCAACAGGCCCTGAAGAGACTGGTTGGGGGGAAATCTCCCAGGCATCCGTTTAGAGGCTCTCGTCCCCCAGCCAGGTCATGACGCAGTCCAAAAAAACATAAGCGTTAACAAACTCCGCTCAGTGTCCCCTCAGTAACCGGGACGGGGCTCTGCGGCCGCCTATAGCGAGGTGGCGCCCACTGAGGCCGATAATGTCGGGGCCGCAGCTGTGAGAGGAGACAGGGGGGCAGTGTCCTGGCCGCTCTACCGGATTGCTGTCTCGTCGCAGCGGATGCCTGAGATCCCGGTCCTGTCACGCCACGGAGAGAATCAGCGGGCGTCACTTTATCTGAACGTCTGCAGGGAGGGACTCCCGGGAAGGGTCTCTTACGCGTCGCTTGTCGGTGAGTCCCAAGTTTTCCCTTCGCAGTCTCCTGCCTGTCTCTCTTCCACACACTGTCAGTTACCTCAGTCCTCTCTCTGTCACACGGCTTCCTCTCTCCTGTCAGGCTTTTTCCCAACTGCCACCTCAGTGCGCCCCCCAATCCTTTTGCTCTATCCCCGCCCCCTGTTGCCCTGAAAACTTCAGTCGCATGTCTCCCTTTGTAATTCCCCTGATGTGGTTCCTTCAATAACCTTGATGGTGGTCCCCTTGGTTCCGGCCCTACCACTATATGGGGGTCCTCCTCCCCACATTCCCCCACCCTGTAAGCTCACCAGTGCTCGGGCGAGGGTGTTAGTCTATTGAGATTGGCCTGTAAAGGTGTTGATATTCGTTGCCATATGAACTGGTCTTGTTCATATCGTTCGGGGGGTTTGCCGGCTGTTGACCGCTCGGAGCACCTAAGTTCGACTGGGGTGGAATCTTCTGGGGTGGTGGACGTCGGTGGGCTGCACGATGCAGGCGGGTTAATTGTGTCAACTGGCTCATTATTGGGTGGAGGGCCCTTGGGGTCTGGAACGAAATCCTCATCATCTGAGTCCCAGCATATGGACTCCAGTTCAGATGTCAACGGGACGGGTTCCAGTTGTTTCGGGTGGGTGGAAATACCCGGGCGTAACATATTACGATGCACAATGCGGGTGGGCAGTGTTTCATCCTGCTCGGGCCGTATTTCATACACAGGTCCTTCTGGATGGATACGGCGTAATACCCAATAAGGACTCTCTTCCCAACGTGACTCCAGTTTGTTCTGGGGGCGTTGATCCAGTACAAGCACACGGTCACCGTTTTGAAGATGAGGAGGGGAAGTTGTATTCTTCCCTTGGTGTTCCCAGTCTTGGAGTTTGGTATGTACAATTCGGTGAAGAGTTTGCAGCCTGTGGCGATGATTTTGGACCCAGGACGACACTCCGGTCCAGGGCCGGGGCTCTTCGGGGTCCAACTCTACCTCCGTGATCCCTTTACCCTCTCGTCCAAACAGCAGGGTGTCACGGCCGCCGCTGATACTCACCTGCAAGGTCCTGTGCGCACCTCCCGGCGCGCACCCGCTCCCCGGCGCGTTCCCTCTGCTGACCTCCGGCCTCCCCGACGTCGGTCCTACACTCCTGCGGCCGGCACTCTGATTACACCACGTGACGCGCTGGCTCCGCCCCCAACATGGCGGCGCCCATCCTCTATTTCTGCCCGGCATCTTCCCAGGTAAGACGCCTGTGTATCATGCTGATCCGCTGTCCCTTTGGTCAGCGCTCTCTATGCTCCCAGGCCCTGTACCTTCTCCTTGTGGCTCCTTCTGTGTCTTATTGTTTCTGCCTCTGTGTTCGCTATCTGTGCGTTCCTGACCTCGCCTCTCCTCTGCCGCCCACTCCTGCCTTCTTCCCTACTGTACTGTGAGTCTCCTGCCCTGTGGTCCTTGTCCGTTCTGCCGCTCATCTCTCCCTCTCTCTTGCAGCCTCCAGTATTCGCCAGCTCAGAACCCTCCACGTCCGTGTCTCTCTCTGGCTCCTTGCCCGTTGTCCTCTGTACCGCCGGTCCGCTGACTCTTCACCCTAATACCCCCTGGTGCTCACCCAGTCGCCCCTTTGGCTCCGGCTGTCACGGTTCCATCCCTTGTGGGTCTGCCCCAAACACTCCCTGTATAGGGGGTGGCCCCACCTGGTCAGCTCGCCCGCAGGGGCTCTGGAGCCGTGACCCAGAGGGTCCACTCCGGGTTATTGTCTTTTTTCTGCCATCTAAAAGCACAAACCGTAACAGATACACAGGCCATGGACCCCGCTGGAGTCACGGCTACTCAGAAGGAGTTACTTTTTTTGCGAGAGAATCAAACGCGCATAATGTCCTTTATGAAATCGATGGACGCGCGCCTCTCCGCCCTCCAAACCTCTGACCCTGGTAATGCGGCCCAGCTGGCCGGCTTACAGCAAGAGTTAGCGCAGCAGCGGGACGCACAAAGTCACATCCTCAGCTACATGGCTTCGGTTGATGGCCGCTTACTCGCGCTCCAGTCAGCCTCGGCTGCTCTCCCTCTAGGTACTGGCCCTCATCCTCTTCCGCGGTTGGCCAAACCACCCCGCTATAACGGTGACCCTAAACTATGCCGAGGTTTCCTGAACCAGTGTCGCCTCCACTTCGAGTTGCAGCCTCAGGCATACCCCACGGATCGCTCTAAAGTGGCCTTCATAATCTCCCACCTCGAGGGGGACGCTTTGGCATGGGTAAACCCCCTCTGGGAGCGTGATGACCCCCTGGTTGCCCATTTGTCAGATTTTTTGGACACTTTTCGTCGCGTATTCGACGAGCCAGGTCGTCTCGCCTCCACCACTGAGTCGTTGTTCAGTTTATGCCAGGGGTCTCTAACCGTGGGGCAATATGCCATCCAATTCCGGACTTTGTCGTCCGATTTGGGTTGGAACAATGAGGCTTTGGTGGGAGCTTTTTGGAGGGGGCTTTCGGGGCGTATAAAGGACGAGTTGGCAGGCCGCGACACTCCCACGGCTCTTGAGGATCTAATTTCTTTGGCAACCCGAATCGATCTGCGGTTCCAGGAACGAGCTCGTGAGAGAAGAATCGCGCGCCCGCTGCCGTCTCCTCGCAGACCACCCAGTCCTCGGTCTAGGGCTTTTCCCTCCGCATCAGGACCCGAGCCTATGCAAGTTGATCGCTTGAAACTCTCCGAACAGCGACACAAGGAGAGAAGTTCTCACGGCCTATGTTTCTATTGTGGTAGCGGGTCTCATTTCCTCCGTACCTGCCCGGATCGTCCGGAAAACTTCTCCTCCTAGGTCAGGTAAGAGAGGCCTCCCTAGGTGTGCATGACTCCTCTCAACCCCTTTCTCTATCTGTCCTATTGCATGTGGGTGGCAAGCGGGTCTCTTTGACAGCCTACGTTGACTCTGGCGCCGCTGGGAATTTTATTAGACTTGATGTAGTTTTCAAATTTTCGGTCCCTGTGAAGGCCCTCGAGAACCCCCAAGTCCTTGCATCCGTAGACGGTAATCCCTTGCAAGAGACGGTCAAGTTAGTTACGCACGAGGTCGAGCTTCAGATTGGCGCCTTGCACAAGGAGAAAATCTCGTTTTTTTGTTTTAGCCGGTATCTCGCATCCTATTCTCCTTGGTCGTCCCTGGTTGCGACTCCATGAACCCACTTTGGATTGGCGAAACGGCAATATTTTGTGCTGGGGGGACTCTTGTCGGTCTCGGTGTCTGCAGCCGGTGCATCCCGTAGGTGTTCCCCGTCTCCTCCCTGCTCCCTCTAGTTTGCCGCCCGCATATCGGGTCTACGCGGATGTCTTCGACAAGAAAGAAGCTGAAGTTCTTCCACCTCACCGACCGTATGACTGCCCTATCGAGCTCATTCCTGGTGCCACTCCTCCCCGCGGCAGAATTTTTCCTCTCTCTTTAGCCGAGACGCAGGCCATGTCGGAGTACATCCAAGAGAACCTAGCCAAGGGCTTCATTCGAAAATCATCCTCGCCGGCTGGTGCAGGCTTCTTTTCTGTAAAGAAGAAAGACGGTACCATACGTCCGTGTATTGATTATCGAGGCCTTAACCGCATCACGGTAAAAAACAAGTACTCGCTTCCATTGATTCCTGAACTCTTCGACCGCTTGAGAGGAGCACGAGTCTTCACCAAGCTAGATCTGCGTGGAGCCTACAATCTAGTTCGTATACGGTCCAGGGATGAATGGAAGACCGCATTCAACACACGGGACGGGCATTACGAGTACTTAGTGATGCCATTCGGACTCTGCAACGCTCCTGCAGTTTTCCAGGAACTCGTCAACGACATCTTTCGAGATCTCCTCTATGTCTGTGTAGTGGTCTATCTGGACGACATCTTGATCTTCTCTCCCGACTTGTCTACCCACCGCCGAGATGTCCGTCAGGTTCTACATCGTCTCAGGGAGAATTACCTGTTCGCTAAGTTGGAGAAGTGCCTCTTTGAGCAGTCCTCGCTACCGTTCCTTGGCTACATTGTCTCGAGCACTGGCTTGGAGATGGGTCCTGAAAAGGTCTCTGCCGTTTTCAAGTGGCCACGTCCTCAAGGAGTGAAGGCAATCCAGCGTTTTTTGGGCTCCGCCAATTTTTACAGGCAATTCATTCCACATTTTTCCTCCCTAGTCAAGCCTATCTCTGCTCTCACTCGCAAAGGGGTTAATCCCCACTCCTGGCCGCGGGAGGCTGAAGCCGCTTTTAATGCTTTAAAGCAGGAATTCGCTAAAGCCCCAGTACTCCACCGTCCAGATGCCAGTAGGCCATTTTTTCTGGAGGTTGATGCCTCGTCTGTGGGTGCAGGAGCCGTTCTTCTACAAAAGACCTCTTCTGGACGCGTGGTCACATGTGGGTTCTTCTCCAAGGTTTTCTCCGTCCCAGAACGTAATTACGCTATCGGAGACAGAGAACTACTGGCCATTAAACTCGCCCTTGAAGAATGGCGCCATCTTCTTGAAGGAGCTGTCCATCCGTTTACCATATTCACGGATCATAAGAATCTGGCTTATGTGCAGACCGCCCAAAGACTCAACCCACGTCAAGCTAGATGGTCTTTGTTCTTCGGGCGCTTTGATTTTCAGCTCCACTTCCGGCCAGGGGATAAGAACGTCAAGGCTGACGCCCTGTCTCGATCCTTTTCGCCTGTGGACAGTGAAGATGACCCAGCACACATCATCAATCCAGCTAAGATTATCGCTGTGGCTCCCCTAAGCGTACTTTCTCCACCACCCGGTAAGACCTTCGTTCCGGCTAGGGACAAGACTAGGGTCTTACACTGGGGGCACTCATCTAAATTTTCTGGACACGCTGGAATAAGGAAGACTCTCTTTCTCGTCTCTCGACATTATTGGTGGCCATCGCTTCGCCAAGACGTCCTGGACTTCATCGCTTCCTGTCCTTCGTGTGCCAGGAACAAGGTTCCTCGATCCCGACCCTATGGGCTCCTACACCCATTACCCGTACCCACGACTCCTTGGACCCACATAGCTATGGACTTCATCACTGATCTGCCAGAGTCCTCAAGGTGTTCGGTTATCTTAGTGGTCGTGGATCGGTTTTCAAAAATGGCTCACTTTGTTCCTTTGTCTGGTCTGCCTTCTGCCCCCGAGTTGGCGAAGATTTTCTTGCTCCACGTCTTCCGTCTCCATGGCTTTCCTCAGCACGTTGTCTCGGACAGAGGAGTCCAATTCACCTCTCGATTCTGGCGAGCTCTCTGCGGATTGATGAGGATAACTCTGGATTTTTCATCGGCCTATCATCCCCAGTCTAACGGACAAGTGGAACGGGTCAATCAAGTCCTGACTTCGTACCTTCAGCATTTTTCTAACGCGCACCAAGATGACTGGGTTTCTCTTCTTCCATGGGCCGAATTCGCGTACAATAATCACCCCAGTGAAGCCTCTACCAAGTCCCCCTTTTTTGTGGTTTTTGGTCAACATCCCGGCATTCCCCTTCCCGTTTCCCCCACCTCGGGTGTACTGGCGGCGGATGCTGTGTCGATGGATTTCTCCCAGATTTGGAGGGACACCAGGGAGGCCCTTGAGAGAGCCAGTCGCAAAATGAAGGACTATGCCGATAAGAGACGTTTAGATGCTCCTCCGTACTCCCCTGGGGACATATCAGACTAAGGGTTCCTTCTAATAAGTTGGGTCCACGTTTCATCGGTCCTTTTGAGATTCTAAGGCGCGTCAATGACGTGGCCTACAAACTAAAATTGCCTGCCTCGCTAAGAATTCCCAATGTTTTTCATGTATCCCTCCTCAAGCCTGCGGTATTTAATCACTACCACTCAACCGCTTCGCAAAATTTCCAACCCAGCAGTTCTGATAACACCTTTGAGGTTAAAGATATACTCGCAATTAAGACTGTTAGGGGTCGAACTTTGTTTTTGGTCGATTGGAAGTGTTTCGGGCCTGAGGAGAGGTCCTGGGAACCTCGAGAAAACATTAATGCTCCTCGGATCATGAAACGATTTCTCGACAACCTCAGGAGAGGAGGGAGTAGAGGGAGGGGTACTGTCACGGCCGCCGCTGATACTCACCTGCAAAGTCCTGTGCGCACCTCCTGGCGCGCACCCGCTCCCCGGCGCGTTCCCTCTGCTGACCTCCGGCCTCCCCGACGTTGGTCCTACACTCCTGCGGCCGGCACTCTGATTACACCACGTGACGCGCTGGCTCCGCCCCCAACATGGCGGCGCCCATCCTCTATTTCTGCCCGGCGTCTTCCCAGGTAAGACGCCTGTGTATCATGCTGATCCGCTGTCCCTTTGGTCAGCGCTCTCTATGCTCCCAGGCCCTGTACCTTCTCCTTGTGGCTCCTTCTGTGTCTTATTGTTTCTGCCTCTGTGTTCGCTATCTGTGCGTTCCTGACCTCGCCTCTCCTCTGCCGCCCACTCCTGCCTTCTTCCCTACTGTACTGTGAGTCTCCTGCCCTGTGGTCCTTGTCCGTTCTGCCGCTCATCTCTCCCTCTCTCTTGCAGCCTCCAGTATTCGCCAGCTCAGAACCCTCCACGTCCGTGTCTCTCTCTGGCTCCTTGCCCGTTGTCCTCTGTACCGCCGCTCCGCTGACTCTTCACCCTAGTACCCCCTGGTGCTCACCCAGTCGCCCCTTTGGCTCCGGCTGTCACGGTTCCATCCCTTGTGGGTCTGCCCCAAACACTCCCTGTATAGGGGGTGGCCCCACCTGGTCAGCTCGCCCGCAGGGGCTCTGGAGCCGTGACCCAGAGGGTCCACTCCGGGTTATTGTCTTTTTTCTGCCATCTAAAAGCACAAACCGTAACACAGGGAATAAGGAGTATAGCCCGCAACTCGATGTACCCGGTTATTATAAACCCACACTAGTTCAGAAACATATTCAGGCCAACAAGCTTTCTTGTCACTCTCCAGAGTACGTAGCATTTTAATTAATGTCCGATTAAATCGTTCACAAGCCCCATTCCCTTGCGGGTGATATGGTGTGGTCCGGGATTTGTCAATCCCATAAAGATGATGTATTTCCTCCATAACTTCCCCCAAAAAACGTGCTCGCTGGTCGGAATGTATACATTGAGGACAGCCGTACACTTGTATAAAGTTTCTGCAAATTGCGGAGGCAGCCGACTCCGCAGTCTGGTCTCGAGTAGGGGTGACCACAGCGAACTTGGTGAAATGATCCACCATGATGAGACAGTGTTCGTATCCCTGGAATGCGGGACCAATGTTCAGGTAATCCACCGTTAGGAGCTCAAGGGGTGCTGAAGTCACAATCGTTTGTGTTGCGGCTCTCTGAGCAGGCGGTTTGGCCAATTCACATAAACGGCAGGTACGGCAAACTTCGTCCACAACAGCCGTCAAGCGTGGGTGATAAACTTTCTGTCGTAACCATTGCAACGTCTTTTTAACTCCAAAGTGGGCCCCTTTTTCGTGAGCCTCTCGAGCCAGTTCGTGTAGTTGAGCTCCGGGCGTAACCACCTGCCAAACAGTCGTTGAGGTTGTTTGCGAAGCGATTTTCCGGTACAGTAGTCCCTTTTGGATAATCAACCTCTCCCATTGGCGCAGCATCAGCAACAGGTCTTGGGTCAAAGTTTGCCGTTGAGTATCAGTGGGTAATTGACCAGCGGCGACCCATGTCCGGAGAAGTCCAACTTCTTCATCTTCTTGTTGTTGTTGTTGTATCCACTTATCCCGAGATTGTTCCAGGATGCCCCTGTGGGCCTCTGGGGACGATACTTTTGAATCCACATTGGTGAGCACGGCAGCGGTAAGAGCGAACGGTATTTCCTCTCCTTCTAATTCTTCGTCTTGATTCTGTCCGGGAGTTGTATGTCGAATCTTGGAGAGGGCATCGGCATGGACATTCTCGGCCCCTCTTTTGTAGATAATCTTATAATTGTACTTCACCATTCGGGCCACCCATCGCTGCTCCAAAGCCCCCAACTTGGCGTTTTCCAAATGAGCCAGTGGGTTGT
Source organism: Dendrobates tinctorius (assembly GCF_039654945.1). Classification (NCBI taxonomy): domain Eukaryota; kingdom Metazoa; phylum Chordata; class Amphibia; order Anura; family Dendrobatidae; genus Dendrobates; species Dendrobates tinctorius. Next base: position 1,995,489 of record NW_027361692.1, on the reverse strand, counting down.
GGTCAGTTCGCACTACCACCTCGGAGCCTGCTAGGTACTCTGCGAATCTCTCCATCATAGCCCACACCACTGCGAGGAGCTCAAGCTTAAAAGAGCTGTAATTGTCACGGTTACGCTCGGAGTCATGGAGTGAACGACTTCCATATGTGATCACCCTCTCCCGGCCATCCTGAACCTGTGACAACACAGCCCCCACCCCTTGAAGACTCCCGTCAGTGTGCAGGATAAATGGCTGAGAGAAATCCGCATAAGCCAACACTGGGGCGTCCGAAAGTGCAGCCTTGAGATCCCGGAAGGCCTCCTCCTGAGGGTGTTGCCACTGGATTTTTCGTCCATTGGCCCCAGCGGGAGCCCCCTTCAGCAGGTCATGCAGGGCTTGAGCTCGACATGCAAAATTCTTTACGAAACGACGGTAATATCCAGCTAACCCCAGAAAAGCCAGCACATCTTTCACCGTCTCGGGAGTAGGCCATTCCTGTATAGCAGCAACCTTCTCCCGGGATGGCCTCACACCCTCTGCCGAAACAACATGACCCAGATACTCAATCTGAGAGCGAAATTGGTGGCATTTCTGAGGTTTCACATTCATCCCATTCTTTTGCAACCGGCTGAGTACCTGTCTCAACCGCTTCAGGTGGTTCTCGAAGGTGGCGGCATAGACAATGATATCATCCAGGTAGATCAACGTAGCCTCAAAATTGAGATCCCCCAGACATCGCTCCATCAAGGTCCCAGGGGCGTTGGCCAGCCCGAATGGCACCCGATTAAACTCAAACAGTCACATGGGCAATATGAACGCCGTCTTAGCTTTATCTTCTTCTGACATGGCACCTGCCAGTACCCACTGGTCAAGTCAAGGGTCGAAAAATATGTTGCCTTCCCCAACGCGGACAGGGATTCTTCTATGCGGGGCAGTGGGTATGAGTCTTTAATAGTGCAAGCATTCAGTTTACGATAATCCACACAAAATCGTAGTGTACCATGTTTCTTCCGGACCAACATAATTGGGGCCGCCCAGGGGCTTTGACTTTCCCGTATCACCCCTTTTCGCAGCATTTGGGCCAGCAAAGTTTTCACCTCTTGATAGAGTTGTGGTGGAATCTGTCGATATCGCTCTCGGATAGGGGCCGCTCCTGCTGTGGGGATCTCATGAGTGATGGTGGTGGTACACCCAAAGTCGTCCTCATGGCTAGCAAATACTTCATGGTACTGTCCAAGCAATATTTTTATCTGTGAGAGTTGGGCTGCAGTTAATCCAGAAAGCTCGGCCCGCATTTGCTCTAAAATATTTCGGCCCTTCTCTTGTGCCAAGACTTAGTGGGTCTGTAAGGTTCGTATTGTTACTTCCCAAGGATCCTCGGGGTGTACTCGTAATTGAACCGCAGGAGTGGGCAGCACTTCTTCTAAAGGTTTTACTAGTTTGGCCAGTACAGTCCGTGCGTTCAGAATAGTATCTCGGTCTTCAAGGTTAACGCAGCGTACCAGGACGGTTACTTTTCGCACCGTAGTGAGGGAACGGGCCACCAGTGTGCCAGGAGGTAGGTGCTCCGAGTGACACGGTTCCACCTGCACCTCCACGCCCTCCAAAGGTATCGGGGCTCAAATTGGCAGGGCCACCACTGTCTGTCCAGGAAGCAGCACAAGCAGGGGAGCCGATGACGCGATGACCTTGCCTAGAGCCTCACCCTCCTGGCAGTCCTCATGCACCCGCGCACCCCGCACCAGCTGCTGGAATACCTGTCCCTGAGCTGTGCGAGAACCCCACTGCTTCAGTATCTTTTGTGTGGGATCTTTAAGCAACAGGTTACCAAACTCTTTTAAAACATTCATGCCTAGGGTGACGGGATGTCGTTGATCAGCTTCTCCTTGAGTCAGCACCACCCCTCTGCAGCCAAGGGGTTTACCGCACAGCGTCACCTGCACCCACACTACCCCGGCGACCGGGACTGGCAGTTGGTTAGCGGCTACTAGTTTGATCATGGGCCCCCACTGAGGCCTTGCTGCCTCCGGAAAGTTTTGTTGAAAGTACATTGCGGACATAGTGGTTACGTGTGACCCCGTGTCCACCAGACACCGGACGGCCCGGCCCTCTACTTCTGCCCAAACTACCGGACACTTTGCTACCAAATCTTCGGGACTTCCACCACCCCTAGTTCTGGTTTTCGGCTCCGAGTGGCGTCCCCCCAGCCCGGAGCCCTTTAGTTTAATGGTCGCCGAGGTGGGTATCTCCCACACTGCGGACACTCTCTGGCGAAGTGGCCTGGTTCTCCACACTCATAACACCGGGCCGGTATAGACCGACCTCCCCGCGGAGAGCGTGACCCCCAGGGACTGGGATTAACGCTAGATCGTCCAGTCCCAGGTTCGGTTCTTCTCTTTACTTCAGCCAACTCACCCTTAATATTTCGCAATTCTTGCTTCATTTCCTCCACCCATTGAGGCTCCTCAACTGCGTTCGAGGAGACCTCCACCCCTCGGACCTTCCCCACGGGGACCGCCATCCCCTGCTCTTGCTCTTGAACCCGTGCCTGACTTCCCACTTCTGAAAAGTCTATTTGGGGATTCATTCTGATCTGCTCCCGTAATGCCTGCTTTATTAATGGATCTCGCAGTCCAGTCACCAGTAGGTCACGTAGGGTAATGTCAACAGGTCCTACCCCTACCCCGTCTTTTCTTTCTATAGCCATATGCAACTCTTGGAGTACATTGATATACTGAGTAATCGTCTCCCCTTCTACCTGCATCCGACTAAACAGACGGGTCCTTATCTCTCCCACATTAGTGGGATCCCTGTGGGTCTGTTCCACTATCTGTAACACCTTTTCAAAAGTGTTGCGGTGCCCAGGAGGTTTCAACATCACTGACCTCCGCACCTCCCCGTCTACAGCCATAAGTGCCACTTTGGCTTCCAGGTCAGGGGTCATTGGGTGCATCCGAAAGAGCCCCCGCATTCGCTCTGTCCAGCTCCATAGCATAGTATTGGAGCCGGAGAATCTAGGCAGCTTGTTCAGCATGGCCCCCAATGAAATGCTGGTACGGGGACCCTCATTATTTACAGAGCTTTCAGCTCCCCATGTTCTGGGCCACCACTGTCCGCGCTCGGAGACCGCATCCTGCCGACTACGCCAAGTGTAGGGTTCGAGCAGGCTCACAGGATGCAGTGACGAGACACGAGACTGAATGTGGTGTGAAATAAACTTTTATAAATTTCAAGCCACAAGGGCTAAACTGTTTCAACAGAAAAAAGGGTAACAACTATTTGTCCTCGCAGGGACCCGGGAAACAACGTAACAAACTAGGGGTCCTTATTTCTCTAAAGTGCACTTAGCCTTCCGGGAGTCGCTCGAGTTCACAGATACGACCACTCTGGGATTGCGGATGTGGCTGCCTTGTAATCCACGATTTCCCGGAAGGATTTGGGCTCGTCCGGCCCTGACGAAACCAGCATGGTAGGGTGTAGCAGGCCCTGAAGAAGCCGGAACGATGGGGCGCAGCAGGCCCTGAAGAAACGGGGACGGTGGGGCACAACAGGCCCTAAAGAAACTGGAACGATGGGGGCGCAACAGGCCCTGAAGAAACTGAACGCTGGGGCGCAACGGGCCCTGAAGAAGCTGGAACGGTGGGGCGTAACAGGCCCTGAAGAAACTGGAACGGTGGGGCGTAACAGGCCCTGAAGAAACTGGAACGGTGGGGCATAACAGGCCCTGAAGAAACTGAACGGTGGGGCGCAACGGGCCATGAAGAAGCTGGAATGGTGGGGCGTAACAGGTCCTTAAGTTGGAACGGTGGGGCGCAACAGGCCCTGAAGAAATGAGGACGGTGGGGCGCAACAGGCCCTGAAGAGACTGGTCGGGGGAAATCTCCCAGACGTCCGTTTAGAGGCTCTCATCCCCCAGCCAGGTCATGATGCAGTCCAAAAAAACATAAGCGTTAACAAACTCCGCTCAGTGTCCCCTCAGTAACCGGGACGGGGCTCTGCGGCCGCCTATAGCGAGGTGGCGCCCACTGAGGCCGGTAATGACGGGGCCGCAGCTGTGAGAGGAGACAGGGGGGCAGTGTCCTGGCCGCTCTACCGGATTGCTGTCTCGTTGCAGCGGATGCCTGAGATCCCGGTCCTGTCACGCCACGGAGAGAATCAGCGGGCGTCACTTTATCTGAACGTATGCGGGGAGGGACTCCCGGGGAGGGTCTCTTACGTGTCGCTTGTCGGTGAGTCCCAAGTTTTCCCTTCGCAGTCTCCTGCCTGTCTCTCTTCCACACACCGTCAGTTACCTCAGTCCTCTCACTATCACATGGCTTCCTCTCTCCTGTCAAGCTTTTTCCCAACTGCCACCTCAGCACGCCCTCCGCTCCTTTTGCTCTAGCCCCGCCCCCTGTTGCCCTGACAACTTCAGTTGCATGTCTCCCTTTGTAATTCCCCTGATCTGGTTCCTTCAATAACCCTGATGGCAGTCCCCTTGGTTCCGGCCCAACCACTATATGCGGGTCCTCCTCCCCATATCTGCAAGGAGTTTGTATGTTCTCCCTATGTTCATGGGGCTTTCATCCCACACTCTAAAAATACTCTGATAGGAAATTTATATAGTATTTCATTAATTTTTCTTAAACATTAAATTGTGTATATATAGGGAAAGGAAAGAGGATAAGTAAAGGAAAGGGAAACAGGGGCAAGGAAATATTTATTAATGAGGGGCAAAAAAGGAAAGAAAAGGGAATGAAAATAAGGGGAGAACAGAGACTGTACAGTCATTTGTTACAATTAAGAACCAAAACATACAGGATAATACAATACGCAAATCACGGAAATTAAAGTCGTAATAACATATTAATCTACTGAGATAATGAAAAAATAACACTTTAAGGAAATAATTGACTCCAAAAATCCCATTTTTTGTATTATTTTTCAAAAATATTATTTACTGTGGCAAATTTGCTTTCATATGTTTTATGTAAAGAAATTGTTGCAATAATGACATTGTGATTGGGAGTTATTTGAATTTTTTCACCACCAGAAATATATGTATTAGAAGGAGCCTAGAAGGAAGGGGAGGCGTTCCATCTCAAGAGAAAGAAGGACTATTTGGGGCAACAAAGTGATCTTCCTCTTCAGTAATTTGTTAATTAACTGGGAGACTTGGAACCACAGATTTTTAACTTTTGGACAGCTCCAATAAATATGTATTAAATCACTTTTTTCCCCACAAGTTCTCCTGCTTTAGGGATTGTTTTCAAAGGTCTAATTGGTGTATAGTACCACCTAGAAAACATCTTGTCATAAGACTCAAGGAGAGACATACAGATGTTGAAAGCCTTGGTTAGTTTAGACTTTTCTTCCACTGGTTTAATGAAAAACATTTTTTAGGTCCTTTTCCCATTTAATCATGTGGGAATTTTTTCAAAGTGAATATCTTTATTGAGATGGTTATATAAATTAATAGTGTTCCAAAGAAATTTGTTGTTTGGATTCCCTATCATATCAATAGGCCGATGAACTCAGTGAGGAGAGTTTTACTATTTAAAATGGTTTGAATTTGTTCTTTAATCAATAAGTGAAGGAATCCTGTGTTAGTTAATTTAAATTTTAATTTGAGGTCACTAAAAGTGAAAAAACAGATACCATCAAGTCTTTAATTTTTTGATATCTGTCGAAATCCAAGAATCTAGAATATCTCCTTTGCCAATAAATGTAATAAAGCAAAGGGGAAATTTTTGTAAATGTTCAAATTTGGATTTTTTTTTTGTTATTGGGATTAGCCAATTTTTTCCAAGCCAGAATAGTGGTTTAAAATGGGATTAAGGGGTTATGGCTGTAAAAAATTAATTATTTGAAAAGTAATTATTTAAGAGGAACTTATTATTATTAAATAACTCCAGATCATGACAAGCATTAGATGGGTCATCCAATAACCAATTCTTACTCTGTTTTCTAAGGTTGGAATAATAATAAAAAAACTAAATGTAGAAACCCCAAACCCTCTCTAGATTTGCTTTTCCATGAGATACCCCTTGCAATCCTTGCCCTCTTACTGTTCCATATAAAATGAAGTATGGATTGCAATTTCGATATAAAAGAAGGAGGACTGTTATGAAGAGTCACAGAAGGAGGAAAAAACAAAATACCAGCTAAGTCCAGAAAAACCAGAGAGGTTGGCAGCTATCGGATTGCAGACCCCTGAACCTATCCACAACAACTAGCAGTAGCCGTGGGGGGTTCCTACGGTGCCCTAGACCCCTCGATCACAGCCGGAGAACTAGATAGCCTAAAGACAGAAAGGGGAAAAACTAAACTGCCCCAGAGCAAACCCCAAAGCAATAGGCAGCCCCCAACATATAATGACGGTGAAGCAAGATGAAAACACTAACACAGATAGAAAGATAGGTTGAGCAAATGATGGGGCCCAAGCTAACTACATAGGACAGGATAGGAAAGCTGCTGTCTGCCATCCGCAAAAACCCTATAAAAATGAGCCAACCGACTGATAGGAAAAACAGGCCCTGAAGTCGCTAGGCTTCAAAAGACTATATCAGCACTCAGGTATATTCTGAAGACAGAGCAAAAGATCAACAGATCAGAGACAAAAATGGAATTCAGCTCACCCCCGGCCGGGGATGGCAGAATTCCCAAAAAACAAGGCAAAACAAAAACAAACTGAAGAGTACAAAAAAGAGCAGAAAAACTTAGCTTTGAGATGCAGGAATCAGACTGGTCTCCAAGAATCCAGCAGGAAAATCACCAGCCAGGAAGAAGGGCGTCGGCAGCCTTATATCCAGTCCTCAATTCCAGCCAACCAGTCATCATCTAGCTGCCCAGGTGTCTGATAATCAGCCTCACTACCTTCCTTCACCAGAGGAGGGAGTTCATCAGACCTCAATAGTGAAGGGAAAAATGAACTCACAACAGCACCTCTCCCTTGAGGAGGGGTCACCGAACCCTCATCCATGCCACCAGGGCGATCCGGGTGAGCCCGATGAAAGGCACGCACCAATCTTTCGGCATGAATATCAGAGGCAGAGACCCAGGAATTATCCTCCTGACCATAACCCTTCCACTTAACCAAATACTGGAGTCTCCGTCTAGCCAGACGGGAATCCAGTATCTTCTCTACCTCATATTCCATGTTACCTTCAACCTATATAGGGTCAGGAGGTGCCACCACAGGAACTACTGGTTCAACAAACCTCTTCAACAAGGACTTATGAAACACATTATGAATTTTAAATGTGACAGGAAGAGCCAACCGAAAAGAGACCGGATTAATAATCTCCAAAATCTTGTAAGGTCCAATAAATCTAGGCTTAAACTTAGGAGAAGCCACCTTCATAGCGATATTTTTTGATGACAACCAAACCAGATCACCCACCTTAAACTGGGGACCAACGGTCCTACGCCGGTTGGAAAACCGCTGGGCCTTTTCCTGGGAGAGAGACAACTTATCCACTACTTGGTCCCAGATCTGGTGCATTCTCTTCACCACAGTGTCAACACCTGGGCAGGCAGAAGGCTCCACCTGCCCTGAAGAAAATCGAGGGTGAAAACCAAAGTTACAAAAAAAGGTGACATCAAAGTGGCAGAACTAGCTCTATTATTTAAAGCAAATTCGGCCAAGGGCAAAAATGAAACCCAATCATCCTGATCGGCAGAAATAAAACATCTCAAATACGACTCCAAAGTCTGGTTTGCTCTCTCCGTCTGCCCATTGGTCTGAGGGTGAAACGCAGAGGAGAAGGACAACTGAATTCCCAGCTTGGAACAGAAAGTCCTCCAAAATCTAGACACAAACTGAACTCCTCTGTCAGATACAATGTTCTCAGGAATCCCGTGCAAGCGAACCACCTGTTGCAAAAACAAGGGCACCAACTCAGAGGAAGATGGCAACGTAGGGAGTGGTACAAGATGGACCATTTTAGAGAATCTATCACAAATCACCCAAATAACAGTCATTCTCTGAGAGACAGGCATATCAGAGATAAAATCCATTGAAATATGGGTCCATGGCCTCCTGGGCACCGGTAAAGGCATCAACAAGCCACTAGAGCGAGAACAAGGTTTAGACTGGGAGCAAGTCCCACAGGACTGCACAAAATTCCTGACATCATGAGACAAGGCGGGCCACCAAAAAGACCAACTCACCAGATCTCTAGTACCAAAAATACCTGGATGGCCAGCCAATGCAGAGCAATGAACTTCAGACATCACTCTCTTCCTCCACTGGTCAGGAACATACAACTTTCCACTGGGACAACGCTCAGGTTTGTCCTCCTGAAACTCTTCCAGAGCACGTCTCAAATTGGGCGAGATGGCAGAAAGAACTACCCCCTCGCTTAAGATGGTAGCAGGCTTAGACACAAAAGGAGAATCAGCAAGGAAACTCCTAGAGAGGGCGTCTGCCTTGACATTCTTAGTGCCCGGAAGAAAAGAGACCACAAAATCAAAACGTGTGAAAAACAAGGCCCACCTAGCCTGTCTAGGATTCAAGTGCTTGGCCGACTCCAGGTAAATCAAATTCTTGTGGTCAGTAAGGACCACGACTTGGTGTTTGGCTCCCTCCAACCAATGTCTCCACTCCTCAAATGCCCATTTCATGGCCAACAGTTCCCGATTCCCCACATCATAGTTACGTTCAGATGGAGAGAACTTTCGGGAAAAGAAAGCACAAGGATTCATTTTAGATGTCACAGGATCTTTTTGGGACAACACCGCTCCTGCACCAATCTCAGAAGCGTCCACCTCCACCTGAAACGGGAGTGAGACATCAGGTTGCCGCAAAACCGGAGCAGAAGTGAATCTTCGCTTCAGCTCCTGAAAGGAAGAAACAGCCTCCGGAGACCAATTCAGCACATCAGCACCCTTCCTAGTCAAATCCGTCAATGGCTTGGCAATACCAGAAAAATTAGCTATAAATTTCTGATAAAAATTAGCAAAACCCAAAAACTTCTGGAGGGCCTTCAAAGAAGTGGGCTGAACACAATCATAAATGGCCTGTACCTTGGCCGGGTCCATTTCAATAGTTGACGGAGACAAAATAAATCCCAAAAATGAAATCCTCTGTACCCCAAAAAGGCATTTCGATCCCTTGACATACAGAGAATTCTCCCTCAAAATCCGGAACACAGTCCGAACATGTTCCACATGAGTGTCCCAATTCTTGGAGAAGATCAAAATATCATCCAAATAGATAATCAAAAATTTATCGACAAAGTCTCGGAATATATCGTTCATGAAGCACTGGAAGACAGAAGGGGCATTAATGAGCCCAAAATGCATCACCAGGTACTCAAAATGTCCCTCCGGAGTATTAAACGCCGTCTTCCATTCATCACCATGCTTAATGCGAATAAGATTATACGCCCCCCTGAGGCCAAGCTTGGTAAACCAGCAAGCACCTTTAACTCTGGAGAATAGATCAGAAATCAGGGGTAACGGATACTGATATTTAACAGTAATTTTGTTGAGGGCACGATAGTCAATACAAGGCCTTAATGAACCATCCTTTTTAGCCACGAAAAAAACCCCAGCACCTAAGGGTGAAGAGGATGGTCTAATATGACCCTTCTCCAATGCCTCCTTAATATAGGATCGCATAGCCTCGTGCTCGGGTACAGATAAATTGAAAAGCCGACCCATGGGGAATTTACACCCCGGGTTCAGCTCAATTGCACAGTCATAACTCCTATGAGGAGGCAAAGACGCAGACTCATTCTCACTAAATACATCATAAAAGTCAGCCAAATAGTCAGGAACATCATGCGACTGGGGAGAGGTGGAGAAAACAGGAGCATCACTAAGGGCACACCAACAACCCCAACTCACCACAGACAAAGATTATGGATTTGCAACCAGGGAAACCCCAGAACAATGGTATCATGCTAATTATGCAACACCAAAAATCTGCAATTTTCTTGATGGTCTGGGGCGACCCGCATCACCACCTGGGTCCAAAACTGAGGTTTATTCTTTGCCAAAGGAGTAGCATCAATACCCCTCAAAGGGGTAGGCGTCCGCAGAGGTGTCATAGGAAATCCACAACGTTTAGCAAAATCCAAGTCCATCAGATTAAGAGCTGCTACTGAATCCACAAAAGCCTTGGCGGAAAATGTGGACAGGGAGCAGATCAGAGTAATTGCCAGAAGAAACTTAGGTTGAACACCACCCACAGAAAACGTGTGTGCACAACGTTTCTCTCGTTTAGGGCAGACAGAAATAATATGCGAGGCATCTCCACAAAAAAACACAGCTTATTACGCCTTCTGAACTCCTGACGTTGCGCCCTAGACAAAACTCTATCACATTGCATAGGTTCAGACATTTGTTCAACAGGTGGCAACATCTCTCATGTAGTTTTGCGTTCACGTAAACGCCGATCCACCTGAATGGCTAATGACATAGAATCGTCTAGATCAGAGGGAACAGGAAATCCCACCATAGTATCTTTTACAGTTTCTGACAAACCCTTCCAAAAGAGAGCTGCCAAGGCATTATCATTCCAGGTAGTAAGGACCGCCCACTTTCGGAATTTTTGACAGTACAACTCTGCCGAATCCCGACCCTGGCTTAATGCCAACAGGGTCTTTTCAGCCTGATCAATAGCATTAGGTTCATCATACAACAACCCCAAGGCCTGAAAAAATGCGTTCACATTATTCAGAATAGGATCATCAGGTTTCAATCCTGGGGATCGCCGCGCAGCAAAGAGATGACAATTTTAACCTGCTGCGCGGAGTTCCCCGACGAGTTAGGCTTCAAGGCAAAAAATAATTTACAATTATTTTTGAAATTAAAGAATTTAGACCGATCCCCAAAAAACACATCCGGAGTAGGAATCTTTGGTTCAGCAGCATGTGAATGAGCAAGATAGGCGGAAATTCCCCGCACTTCAGCAGCGAGCTGCTCCACACGATCAGACAATTGCTTCATCTCCATTGAGAGAAAAATTCCCCCTACGGCCTCAGAGATATAGAGGAAAAAATATGAACACAAAAAAAAAAAAATTCTGACACTTCTTTTTTTTTTTTTTACAATTCTCTCCTGCTATTGAGTACCCTAGGATCTGCGGTAAGGCTGGTGATTCTGTTATGAAAAGTCACCGAAGGAGGAAAAAACAAAATACCAGCTAAGTCCAGAAAAACCAGAGAGGTTGGCAGCTATCGGATTGCAGACCCCTGAACCTATCCACAACAACTAGCAGTAGCCGTGGGGGGTTCCTACGGTGCCCTAGACCCCTCGATCACAGCCGGAGAACTAGATAGCCTAAAGACAGAAAGGGGAAAAACTAAACTGCCCCAGAGCAAACCCCAAAGCAATAGGTAGCCCCCAACATATAATGACGGTGAAGCAAGATGAAAACACTAACACAGATAGAAAGATAGGTTGAGCAAATGATGGGGCCCAAGCTAACTACATAGGACAGGATAGGAAAGCTGCTGTCTGCCATCCGCAAAAATCCTATCAAAATGAGCCAACCGACTGATAGGAAAAACAGGCCCTGAAGTAGCTAGGCTTCAAAAGACTATATCAGCACTCAGGTATATTCTGAAGACAGAGCAAAAGATCAACAGATCAGAGACAAAAATGGAATTCAGCTCACCCCCGGCCGGGGATGGCAGAACTCCCAAAAAACATGGCAAAACAAAAACAAACTGAAGAGTACAAAGCAGAGCAGAAAAACTTAGCTTTGAGATGCAGGAATCAGACTGGTCTCCAAGAATCCAGCAGGAAAATCACCAGCCAGGAAGAAGGGCGTCGGCAGCCTTATATCCAGTCCTCAATTCCAGCCACCCAGTCATCATCTAGCTGCCCAGGTGTCTGATAATCAGCCTCACTACCTTCACCAGAGGAGGGATTCATCAGACCTCAATAGTGAAGGGAAAAATGAACTCACAACAGAGGACTATATAAAGAATCTTGGCAAGAGTGAACATTTTGAGGGGATTTAGATTGTGAGCCTCAATGGGGATGATGATGCCTGTAAAGAACTATGGAATTAATGGCATATATAATTGAGTTAAATAAATAATTATTTCAACTTTAAATCTATGAAACTAAGAAATGCTGTAGTAAGACAGAACTATCTTCTTAGGGCGTTTTGATGAAGAAAAGATGTTCTAGAATCATATTCATCTATTGTTCTTATCATATGCTGGAACTCTACTGGGAAAATAATTTTTAATACCATTTCTTATTCAGGGACTTAATAATGCTACCTTTAATGTTGCGTAATGAGTAATCTTAGCAAGCCTGATCACTTAAGAACTCAATTTTCAAATTTCTTTTGCAAGCTCTGCATTGTTTCACCTTTATCCTTAAAGAAGAGAGAATAAAAGAATTAGTCATAGAAAAAGAGACATTAATTGAAACACACAATTTTGTGCAACCTGTTGGAATAATTTAACAAATCGAATATTAGGGACATTTTCAAAAAAGTTTTATTAAATTTAACAGAAAAATGTCAAAAGCTATTTTGATGAAAGGTTTAAAAATCCTTTTCTCTGTGAGGATGTGAGATGATAGTAAAAACAGTGAATAGTAGAATTAGTGCAATAAAACATGAAAAGTTCACCTTTGCCATTATCATATTCTGTTTTTCCCTATATTCTAATATATAGTGAACAGTAATATATGAGATATTTAGTCATAGATGAGATGTTATACTGCCAAAAAGAAGAGAATCAAGTAGTAAAACCATTAATATAATGATAGCATCTGAAACAGATCAGTAAGCAAAAGTGAGCTGACAATCCATTGTGATAGCAAATATTGGTCAGTATATTAAGTAAATTTTACTGCGTTATGTAAGCAGAAAATGTTCCATCTGCTGGAGTGTGACAACATGTTGTACTCGATTCCAAGGTTTTGGAAAAACACACCCAGTCACATTGATTATATCATTTCCGACATTTATCACTGTCTCTAATTAGAGAGATTTGAATAACAAAAGAGCAATTGTTACTTGTTTTCAACACCTGTAAATTAATTTAACTTCAATACAAATCAAAAAGTAGTGGTAAATTTAGTGGCTAAAATATGAAGGCAAGCCATATAAAAATATTTGCTGTTTTTTGTTTCTTAATCTCAACATGCAATACTTGTCGCCACTTTTCAAAAAATAATTATGTCTGAAAGAAATAAATTGATAAAATACGCGTAGTAGCCAACTGTTGACTAAAGTGAATTATTCCATTAATTCATCATAAATTAAATAAATAAATACATTGTATAATAGAAATGCATTTCTAGTGTTTATTTTTTCAAATATTTGTTTGCTTATAGATTTAGGGCCCCTTGAGGTCTATGTACCCCATGACTTTTTTGCATGTTTTACAAAGTGTAATATTTACAGGGGTTTCTACATTCTTTATACTTTCAATTAAGTGTTAATAAGATATTTGTCTCAAGTCATGTTAAGGTTTGGACTGTGCTTATTGCTGATGATAGAGGCCTTACCAAACTACTGTCTTCCTGGATTTCACTGTGTGGATAACTACAAAATCAGGACTAGGTAATAGACATTATGGGCTCAACTGGTGAGGTGGATTCTCTAACCTATTATAATCACTATACAATCCAACAATTTTATGTGCCATCTATAATCATAATAAACCCATCCGTTACACCATGTTGAAAGGGTGAACAGAAAAAGCAAAAATACCAAAAGAATAAAATAAAATAATTTTATTGAATACACAATAGAAAATAAAAATTAAAAAATAACAAAAAGTGTAAATATAGCAACCTCTATAGTGGGACATGCAAGGCTAATCACCCCTTTAACCACAATAATATGGAAAATGGTAGAGACAATAAAATTCTAACAGCAGATCAAAATAATATTACTAGTATTAGGCAAAGTTTCATCTCCTTGAATGCGCTCGGACAAAGCCGCAATTATAAAAGCCCAGCATAAGCCATCTATAATAATAAATGCCCTAACCAGCTTCCGGTTGTAACAACTTCCGTCCAGTTGTAACCGGTGACGTCACCACACACACGCACATGTTAACCCTCAACACACCACACCGCCTCAACACACACTCCTCTCACCTTTCACCTCCACTCATGTCCACTCACTCTTTCACTCCACATACGTTCCTTTCTCTCACTCCGTTTCTCATACTCACACCGTCATCGTCGCTGCCCCGACATCTTCCTCCGCCACCGCGATCCAGGATCCAGACGTTCTCCAGGCCGCCGACATGTTCTTGCGGGACGCCATCTTGGATTTCGTGAAATCCCGCGATATTCAAGAAGGCGTCGCCGCAACAACATGTCGCTGGCGTGGACGATATCGGGATCCAAAAAGATGGCGTCGGCGAAATCTCGCGAGATTACGCCGACGCCATTTTGGATCCCGATGTCGCCCATGCCAGCGACATGTTGTTGCGGCGACGCCATCTTGAATATCGCGGGACTTCACGAAATCCAAGATGGCGTCCCGCAAGAACATGTCGCTGGCGTGGGCGACATCGGGATCCAAAATGGCGTCGGCGTAATCTCGCGAGATTTTGCTCACGCCATCTTTTTGGATCCCGATGTCGTCCACGCCAGCGACATGTTGTTGCGGCGACGCCTTCTTGAATATCGCGGGATTTCACGAAATCCAAGATGGCGTCCCGCAAGAACATGTCGGCGGCCTGGAGAACGTCTGGATCCTGGATCGCGGCGGCGGAGTAAGATGTCGGGGCAGCGACGATGACGGTGTGAGTATGAGAAACGGAGTGAGAGAAAGGAACGTATGTGGAGTGAAAGAGTGAGTGGACATGAGTGGAGGTGAAAGGTGAGAGGAGTGTGTGTTGAGGCGGTGTGGTGTGTTGAGGGTTAACATGGCAAGAGGTGTTAACGACGTCGGCGAATCGCCATCTTGCATTCGTGAAATTGCGTAATTTACCTCACGCCGACTTGCTGTGCGGACGCTTGGCATTGCCTGTACCACCATAACTACTGCTGCTTTGGTCATCTGCCTGTTTACTGCCGGTGTCTAGTTACAGGGCCAATTTGCCTCTACCGCCATAACTACTGCTGCCTTGCTCCTCTGCCGGTGTCTAATTACAGGGCTAATTTGCCTCTACCGCCATAACTACTGCTGCATTGCTCCTCTGCCGGTGTCTAATTACAGGGCCAATTTGCCTATACTGCCATAACTACTGCTGCCTTTGTCCTCTGCCAGTGTCTAATTACAGGGCCAATTTGCCTCTACCGCCATAACTACTGCTGCCTTGCTCCTCTGCCGGTGTCTAATTACAGGGCTAATTTGCCTCTACCGCCATAACTACTGCTGCCTTGCTCCTCTGCCGGTGTCTAATTACAGGGCTAATTTGCCTCTACCGCCATAACTACTGCTGCCTTGCTCCTCTGCCGGTGTCTAATTACAGGGCCAATTTGCCTCTACCGCCATAACTACTGCTGCCTTGCTCCTCTGCCGGTGTCTAATTACAGGGCTAATTTGCCTCTACCGCCATAACTACTGCTGCCTTGCTCCTCTGCCAGTGTCTAATTACAGGGCTAATTTGCCTCTACCGCCATAACTACTGCATTGCTCCTCTGCCGGTGTCTAATTACAGGGCCAATTTGCCTATACCGCCATAACTACTGCTGCCTTGCTCCTCTGCCGGTGTCTAATTACAGGATCAATTTGCCTCTACCACCATAACTACTGCTGCCTTGCTCCTCTGCCGGTGTCTAATTACAGGATCAATTTGCCTCTACCGCCATAACTACTGCTGCCTTGCTCCTCTGCCGGTGTCTAATTACAGGGCCAATTTGCCTCTACCGCCATAACTACTGCTGCATTGCTCCTCTGCTGGTGTCTAATTACAGGGCCAATTTGCCAATACCGCCATAACTACTGCTGCCTTGCTCCTCTGCCGGTGTCTAATTACAGGGCCAATTTGCCTCTACAGCCATAAGTACTGCTGCCTTGCTCCTCTGACTGTTCACTGCCTGTGTCTAATTACAGGGCCAATTTGCCTCTACCGCCATAACTACTGCTGCCTTGCTCCTCTGCCGGTGTCTAATTACAGGGCCAATTTGCCTCTACCGCCATAACTACTGCTGCCTTGCTCCTCTGCCGGTGTCTAACTACAGGGCCAATTTGCCACTACCACTTCATAACTACTGCTGGGCAATTACAGGGTCAATTAGTATCTGTTTACTCTACAATACTCCAGGACGCCTTCTTCACTGCCAGATAACTGCCAAATAGACTCCTTTACCTGTGCCAACATGAGTCATAACAAAAAGTATGCCAATGCCAGTGAAAGGAAAGCAGCTTTAGCACTACGACAAAAACAACGCCGTGCTAATGAGACTCCTGAGGAAAAACACCATCGCCTTGAGAAGATTAAGGCTTATAAACGCCGTCGCCTCACACACGAATCCCCTAACTCTAAATCCATAAGATTGGCTGAAGAAGCCTCTGCACGCCATCACCGCCGACAACAGACGGCCTCTTCCTCATCATTATTATTAGACTCACAACAGGATGCTTCCACATCAGCATGTGGAACAATTTACTGCTACACTTCATCCCATATGCCGTTCACTGACATAACTAATCAGCAATCTGTTTCTGCCCTATCAATACCACCATTCAATACCGATGCACAGTATGCCAATGCCAGTGAAAGGAAAGCAGCTTTAGCACTACGACAAAAACAACGCCGTGCTAATGAGACTCCTGAGAAAAAACAGCATCGACTTGACAAGATTAAGGCTTATAAACACCGTCGTCTCACACACGAATCCCCTAACTCTAAATCTATTACATTGGCTGAAGAAGCCTCTACACGCCATCACCGCCAACAACAGATGGCTTCTTCCTCATCATTATTAGTAGACTCACAACAGGATGCTTCCACATCAGCATGTGGAACAAGTTACTACCACACTTCATCCTATATGCCGTTCACTGACATAACTAATCAGCAATCTGTTTCTGCCCTATCAATACCACCATTAGTCAATACCAACGCACAGTTTCTTCACATACAAGCTGCAGTTAGCCCGCAGAAAGTGCAACCAAGACAAATATACGTTGGTCTCAAAACTAGGCGCACCCCATCGGTTGGACATGCACTTCTACTACAACCTCACATTTTCACTAATGATGAAAATAGTATTACCGAACACAGCTGTGGTGACATGACCCATGTATGTAAGCATTGCGAAGCTTTGCATTTTGTAGCAGAGATACCTTCTGATAACAACTTTACGCTCTGCTGTCAGAAGGGTAAAGTCCATGTACCCATACTACAATATCCTGATGTCTTTACACGTTTGCTGAAAGGGCAAAGTGAATTTAGCAAAAATTTCATGGATAATATTCGAAGTATTAACAGTTCCTTTGCTTTTGCCTCCATGGGTGCAAATATTTCACCACCTCCTGGATATGGCCCATACTGTTTCCGCATACATGGCCAGATCTATCATAGAACTGGAACACTACATCCCTCAGATGACCAGCAACGCGAATTTGCCCAACTTTACATTCTCGATACCACTACCGCAAACGAACAACGCTTACGATGTAAAGAAAATCAAAAATGTACAAAACGGAACTGTCATGCCAAACATCACTATGGCTATTAAACAAGATCGTACTCAAGACCCTCGACGCTACAATAATCCCACTGTCAGTGAAGTAGCAGTCGTGTTTCAAAATGACAATGGTGAGCCACTAATGTCCACTCGCAGGATTTCAGAATACTCAAGATGGCATGGCCGCAAGAACATGTCGCCGGCGTGGACAATGTCGGGATCCAGGATGGCGCCGGCGGAAGAAGATGTCGGGGATCGTGGAGCAGCGACGATGACGGTGTGAGTATGAGAGACGGAGTGAGAGAAAGGGTCATATGTGGAGTGAAAGAGTGAATGGACGTGAGTGGAGATGGTGAAAGGTGAGAGGAGTGTGTGTTGAGGCGGTGTGGTGTGTTGAGGAGGTGTGTGTGTATTGAGGGTTAACATGGCAAGAGGTGTGTCACTATCCTCTCGATGCGATAGCATCGGGCCTTAATCTACTATAATAAATGCGCTAAGCAGCTTCCGGGTTGTAACAACTTCCGTCCAGTTGTAACTGGTGACGTCACAGCACACCTCTTGCCATGTTAACCCTCAACACACCACTCCTCAACACACACTCCTCTCACCTATCACTATCTCCACTAATGTCCACTCGCAGGATTTCAGAATACTCAAGATGGCATGGCCGCAAGAACATGTCGCCGGCGTGGACAACGTCGGGATCCAGGATGGCGCCGGCGGAAGAAGATGTCGGGGATCATGGAGCAGCGACGATGACAGTGTGAGTATGAGAGACGGAGTGAGAGAAAGGGTCGTATGTGGAGTGAAAGAGTGAGTGGATGTGAGTGGAGATGGTGAAAGGTGAGAGGAGTGGGTATTGAGGAGGTGTGTGTGTATTGAGGGCTAACATGGCAAGAGGTGTGTCACTATCCTCTCGATGCGATAGCATCAGGCCTTAATCTAGTAGCCTATAATAGCGCTTAAGAGAGAACCAGACACACTAAATCTCGGCAATCAGCCACAGATAGAAATGTCTCATGCACGAGACTATCTGCCATATATTGCGTGCAAAATGAAAGTAAACTAAAAGCTATAAAATTGTCTCACCTATCCACTGACACGTGTGGAATGACAGCCGCGTCCCACACCCCGACACGCGTTTCGTCCTCTTCTTCAGGGGGCGTAACGGGGAAGAGGGAGAGCGGGTATTTAACTCATCCTTCCACCAATGAGAGGAACGTGCTTAAAAGCTTATTATATTCTAACCGCCTTTCTGAGTAGCGGTGCGCCATGTCATTCAGCCGCTATCTTTTAAAATGTCTCGTCATCTCCGGTTAGAGAAGCTCACAAGCCCAGACTACCTAGGTAACAGGTGCATGGGTGTCAAGTCAACTCCATATTACCGGAGAATTTCAAGACAAGGAGCAGTCAGAACTCTATAGCGCGCACATAGAAGGCAGAGAATAATTAAATGAAAAAATGCATACCAATTTAACTAGGAATCTACCAGTGCATAACATATGAGCACAATATATAATATTAAAGTGACAACGTGCGACATCATTAATAAATTTTTTACAGACAAATATGAACAAAATTCCCATACAAATAATTGTAAACAAAAAGAAAAAGAAAAATTATTTTTCATATAGTGACAATACACAATTATTCGATAATTATAAAATTGCATTAATTATCAAAGTGACAGTGCAACATTATAGAAATATATCCATACAAAAGTGACAGTGCTTATACATTCCAAATACATACAATAAATATCACTAATTACTAAAGTGCACATAATATATAGGGATCCACTTGAAATATTGATAGAGATGAAAGTCGTTTTGTGCATATTTATCATAAAGTTCTTCATGGTGTCCAGACTAAATACTCTTATTACAACAGATTTTCCACTTTCTCTAAAAAACAATAAATAAAATAATTAAAAATACCCAAAAACCACTCCCAACCCCTAAAAAGTGCAGAACCACACTATAAAAATGCGTTGAAGCCAAAATTTTCATTTAACCCATGGGGAACCAAAGTTCCCAACCTATAGATCCATTTACATTCAAGTTTTGCCAAATTGTTTCCCAAATCCCCTCCTCTTGATCCCATTTGAACCACATCAATGCCTTTATCCACCAAGAGGCTCGAATCACTGTTGTGATGATGGAGAAAATGTCTAGGTATAGTTTTGAGAAGGGACGGATCTTCAACAGTTCGTCCCTTCTCAATATCCCTGACATGTTCTCTGATGCGAATGTGCAATTCACGTGTGGTGAGCCCAACATATATTTTTCCACACGGACATTGCGCACTATAGACAACACCTTTAGTTGAACATGTAATGAAATGTCTGATATTAAAATTGCGGGTACCACTTGTGTTAGAAAATTCTTTAGCTTTAATCATATTATCACATCCTTTACAATGTCCGCAAGGATAAAACCCTTTCATTTCCAACCAGGTGTTGCTAACCACCGACGAAGTCTCATAATGGCTATGTACGAGAAGATCTTTAAGATTTTTTGATCTTCTTGCTGTAATGAGAGGAGAAACTGGTAGACATTTACTCAATATAGGGTCAGATAACAAAATGGGCCAGTGTTTTTGGATGATATCCTTGAACTCAGACCACTGGCTATTATATGTGGAGATTAAACGAACTTGATTGTCTGTATCTTTTTTAGAAAAATTTCTGTACAACAAATCATTTCTGGGGGTATATTTAGCCCGATGATATCCACGGGAAATCATTTTTTTACTATACCCCCTATCATGAAACCTTTTTCTCAAGATTTTTGACTGCTGTTCAAAGGATTGCTCATCAGAACAAATGCGTTTGACTCTTAAAAACTGACCCATAGGTATGCCCCTAATTGTGGTTATAGGATGGGAAGATGTTGCATGCAGCAAGGTGTTAGTTGCTGTGGGTTTTCTAAATACATCCGTCATTATACCACCATCCAATGAGGTCTTAATTTTAACATCCAAAAAATCCAACTCCCTACAAGCCTTGTAGGTTAGCTTAATATTAAAGTCATTCTAATTAAGCCTAGCCATCAAGCAATCTAATTCCTGTCGAGGACCATCCCATATGAACCACACATCATCTATGAATCGCATCCAATGATGTGTGTTCTCAATTCCGGGAACAGGGTGGCTAATGAAGATCTCCTTTCCCACGCACCCAAAAACAGGTTGGCGTAAGAGGGTGCGCAGGAAGTCCCCATAGCAGTGCCCTATTTTTGTAAAAAAAAAATTTTTATCAAAAATAAAACAATTGTGGGTCAAGATAAATTCCAACAGGACCAAAAGCAAATCAACCAAATGCGCATCCAAGTTACTGGTTTTCAAATACCAGGACGCTGATGCCAAGCCGTCCTTATGCCTAATAGACGTATACAGAGATTCCACGTCTACCGTATCCATAATCATGTCATCGGTAAGATGCATGTTATCCAATCTCTGTAAGGCAGACGTGGTATCCCTTATATATGATGGCAGGCTAGTCACAAATGGCCTCAAATAAAAATCTAACACATCACAGATAATTTCACACAACCCATCATTGCCCGCTACAATTGGTCTCCCGGGGGGATTAAGGGGATCTTTATGGATTTTTGGAATGAGGTAGAAAGCTGGAAGTTTGGAATTCAATTTTTGCATGGCTCCCAACAATTTTTTAGGGATTGTACCTTCAGTAACTGCTTCTTCAAGAATGGAGACCCTGATAGGTCAATAATGGATTAGATGGTAACCTACGGTAACAATTGTGGTCATTTAAAAGTTTAGAAGCCTGATTTTCATAAAGCTCATTCGGCCAAATTACCAGGTTACCACCTTTATATGCGGCCTTGAAGACCACATCTTTCCAACCCTGCATCTCCTGTAATGCCTTTTGTTGAACAAATGAAAGATTACATTTTTTATGTTTCGTCATGGCTAATTTCTCAATGTCACTGGAAACAATTTTTGTAAAAAAATTCCACTGCAGGGCAAATACTCAAAGCCGGAAATTTTCTGGATCCGCAGAGTAATTTACTGGGAAAATTACGTACCACAACCGGATTATCATTTTCCTCAGCCAAGGACTCCAACGCTCGCAAAGCCTCCTGCTCCTCTCTAGTGTCTAAATTTTCTGACATTTTGAAATGAAATTTTTTCAGGAGAATTTTGCGGTCGAACAAATGGACATCCTTTATTGTTACAAATGGATCTAGGGAACGGGATGGCGAAAAAGTTAGCCCTTTCTCTAATACCTCCATTTGTGGCACAGTAAGTACATGTGATGACAAATTTATTACCTTGCTCTTGTCACTGTCGAAATTTCTCTCTCTTCTCTGATTTTTAGAAACTTGTGGAGTTCTCTTATGATAGGCATATCTGGTGACAGGTCCCGATCTATAATTGGATTCTCTATCACTCTCAGATCCTTATGCTCTAACAGACGAAGAGAGAGAATTTACAGACTCACTTCGTGTAGATAGAGTCTTATTTTTATCTAAATTTTGCCAACGAAAAATTTTTTTGGCTTCATAATCAGCAATGTCCCTAGAAAATTTTTTCTTTTTTCCTTCACTGAAATTCTGTTCACATTTCTCCAATTCCTTTTCAATATCCTTTGAATATCGATCCAAAGCATCCGCTTGTATATCTTTACGAATGGAAAGCAACATTTTTTCAATTTCATCATCCAATATTTTAAGGTTCTGTGTGTTATGTTCAATAATAATTTGAATAAAAGTTAATGAGCACAATGTGGCTGCTTCCACCCATTTTTTAATCAGTACCTCATTATCAAATTGGAAAGTAGGAAACAGTTGAATTCGGAGCCCTCTAGGTACTATCTTACGTTCTAAATAATTATCTAGAGAAATTTTAGTCCACCAAATCTTGGTTTTATGAAGAAGCAAATTTTTGTACTGTTTAATCAAATCTTTATGCGCGAATGTGGTTTCATTAATTCCAACAGAGGTGCTAAATTTAAAAATATCTGAAGCTTTTGTAAGCCAGAGTGTTTCTCTAGCTTTCATATCCATATTAATATTACCGGATTATCTGTCATAAACAGAAAAACAAACAGAATTATAATCACTATACAATCCAACAATTTTATGTGCCATCTATAATCATAATAAACCCGTCCGTTACACCATTTTGAAAGGGGGAACAGAAAAAGCACAAGTACCAAAAGAATAAAATAAAATAATTTTATTGAATACACAATAGAAAATAAAAATTAAAAAATAACAAAAAGTGTAAATATAGCAACCTCTATAGTGGGACATGCAAGGCTAATCACCCCTTTAACCACAATAATATGGAAAACGGTAGAGACAATAAAATTCTAACAGCAGATCAAAATAATATTACTAGTACTAGGCAAAGTTTCATCTCCTTGAATGCGCTCGGACAAAGCCGCAATTATAAAAGCCCAGCATAAGCCATAGCCTATAATAGCGCTTAAGAGAGAACCAGACACACAAATTCTCGGCAATCAGCCACAGATAGAAATGTCTCATGCACGAGACTATCTGCCATATATTGCGTGCAAAATGAAAGTAAACTAAAAGCTATAAAATTGTCTCACCTATCCACTGACATATTTGTCTCAAGTCATGTTAAGGTTTGGCCTGTGCTTATTGCTGATGATTAGAGGCCTTACCAAACTACTGTCTTCCTGGATTTCACTGTGTGGATAACTACAAAATCAGGACTAGGTAATAGACGTTATGGGCTCAACTGGTGAGGTGGATTCTCTAACCTGTATGACAGGGTGAGCAGCATGGAGCAGAGGTAAAGATGCAACAGAGGTAGACATGCATGTGGTCAGTAAAATCGTGTAGGATATGAAGATTGGAAAGCGGGCTTGGATCACTATATACACTATATACAACTGAGACAGATGTGCAGCTTGTAAAGGAACAGCAGAGAAATATAGCTAATTGATGTCTTGCTGCAGGAGAGCTATCACACACATGAATAGGAGAGATTTATCAGCAAACTGATATCTTTCTAGCAAAAGTGTGGTTATGCACAGGGATAGAAGAGCTGTATAAGCACACTGGTATCTTGCTAACAGAAGAACTTTACATACACGAATAACTTGAATGTATACCGTGTCTGCAAACTGAGATTCTGATTTGGCTGTTATCGTGTCATATTACAAGACTCGTTAAAGGGTTGATTGTGACTTGTAGGATCGCTACTACCAATAGGTGGCGCTGTAGAGTAAAAGTGCTCTCTCTCTCTCTGAAGAGGCAATATGCATATTAAATTTCCCAGAGGAGCATTGCACGGCGAATAAGCCTCCTTACCTTGACAAGCCAGAGCTGGTATGTCACTCTCCACAAGGAGAAACCTTACTCCTTAGGCCTCAGTCCAGAGCCTCTCACCTAGCCAAATCAGATCTCATACTTTGCACTGACGAGGGCCAATAGCCCAAAACACCGTGTCTGCAAATTGAGATTCTGATTTGGCTGTTATCCTAAGTCATATTACAAGACTCGTTAACGGGTTGATTGCGACTTATATGATCGCTACTACCAATAGGTGGCGCTGTAGAGTAAAGGCCCCGTCACACACAGCGATCTCGCTAGCAAGATCGCTGATTTTGTGACACCACAGCGATCTCACCAGCGAGATCACTGTGTGTGACAGGAATCAGCGAACGGCCCCCCTGCTGGGTATCGCTGATCGTGCTCGATCGGCCTGGGCCATTTTTTGATCGCTGGTCTCCAACTGGCCAGCACGCATCGCATGTGGCAGCGAGAGACCAGCGATCAGCGACGCTGGACGCTGGTTTCTAATGTAAACATCGGGTATCCAGGAGCCCCGCAGCTCTTAGATACCCAATATTTACCTTGGAAACCAGTGTGTACGCCGGTTTCCAAGGTAAACATCGGGTATCCAAGAGCCGCGGCTCCTGGATACCCAATGTTTACATTTGAAACCAGCTTGCTTGCTGGTCCTGATCGCTGGAGGGGCTATCTATGTGACAGATCACCAGCAATCAGCTAACGTGTCCCAGCAATCCCATGGATGTTGGATCATTGGTGGGATCGCTGGGACATCTTTATGTGTAACGGGGCCTTAAAAGTCCTCTTTCTCTCTGAAGAGGCAATTTGCATATTGAATGTATATGCAAACTGGTACCTTGCTTGTAAAGATTAGTTAATTACTGGATACCTTGATATCTAAGTAGAAGGTGTGAACAACACCAAGACCAGTTAGGAGAAGTTGGTTTACTGGAATCTTGAATCAACAGAGTTGTAGATGTAGACAATGCTACAGAAGCTTGATTATGCTGATCAGTAAACATAGGTAACAGGATAGAAGTCAGATATAACTGGGGGATAATTGGATACCTGGATGTAGCAGGACCAAGTGGATGGTGAAGCGAAAGTATTTGAAAATACATGGTAGTAAGGCTGGGTTCACATAGCGTTAATGTGATGCATTTAACGCATCTGTTACACAGTGGCATTCCCCAAAACAATATATTTATGAGATTAACCCCTTTCCGTCATCGGCGAAAAATTTAACTAAATGTGGAGGTGTCGTTGCAAGGCCAAAGCACTCAGGGAATCACAATGGTTTTGCAACACAACACTGAATCCAGGCCATCACCACCAATACTATCACCAACCCCATCTCACTCCGTCCGGTCCACCGCTACTTCCCCCATATGCAGCTCTCCAGTCCAGCTCACCCTACCAGACCCTCTGAGTAGGACAAGAAAGTACTCATCCTCTCATCCGCGTACACTGTGTTTGAACGCCTACATTGACAAACTAATCTCATTAGAGATGATGCCTTACCGTTTGGTTTAAAGCGAAGCTTTCTGCAAGCTCATGGCCTATGCTGTCCCATGCTATGACCTACCCAGTCGGCACTTCTTTTCTCGAAAAGCCATCCCTGCTCTCCACCAGCATGTGAAAGACCGCATTGTCCATGCACTGAAACAGTCAGTGAGTGGAAAGGTGCACCTCACAACAGGTGCATGTACCAGAAGGCATGGCCTGGGCCGTTACGTGTCCATCACTGCGCACTGGGTTAATGTGGTGGATGCAGGCTCCACAGGGGACAGCGGTGGTGGAACAGTGCTGCCTAGCCCACGGTACAGGAAACAGTTGGCTGTAGGCTTTTGACCCTCCTCCAGAAGCGAAAGCTCATCCACAGAGCAAAGTCGCACGAGCACTTCATCCGCAGCTGGCAGTGTTGCACATGAGGTGTCCCACTATCGAACAGCTAGTGGTAACCGTCAGCAGGCTGTGTTAAAGATGATGTCTTTGGGCGACAACAGACACACCACGGAGGTACTGGTCGACTACTTGCAGCGACAAACTGAGTCATGGCTGGGCAGTCTACATCTTGAGGCACGCAAGGCAGTCAGTGATAATGGCCATAATTTTGTGGCAGCCATAGCCCGTGCAAAACTCACACACATAACTTGCCTGGCTCACACTTTGAACCTGGTGGTGCAGTGCTTCCTTAATAATTATCCGGAGTTAACATCCCTGCTACATAATGTGCGAAGACTGTGCTCACACATCCGTCGCTCAAACGTCCACTCCACTCCACCTCCCCAAGAACCACCTAATCATAGACGTTGCAACAAGGTGGAACTCCACCCTGCACATGGTTGAGATGCTGTGTGAACAGAGGCAGGCTGTAATGCATTTGTGGGAGGATACATGGGCAGGCAGTTTGAGGGAAGACATGGAATTGTCGGGTGTGCAGTGGTCAAAGCTGAAAGACCTCTGTAAAGTCCTTCAATGTTTTGAGGAATGCACACGGCTGGTAAGCGCAGACGACGCCATCATAAGCATGAGCATCCCACTTATGCGTCTTCTCATACAAAGTTTGATGCACATAAAGGATCAGGCATCTGCAGCGGAGGAGGAGGAGGAGGAGGGAAGCCTTGATGACAGTCAGCCATTGTCTGGTCAGGGAAATGTCCTGGACGAGGTGGAGGAAGAAGAGGAAGAGGAGGAGGATGAGGGGGATGATTATTTTGGGCAGGAGGATGCTTCTCAGGGGGCAAGAGAAAATGTTGGCATTCCAAGGTCAGGTACAGTGTTTGTGCATGACTGTAGGGATGTGGATTTGCCAGAAAGTGCTCCTCCACCCAGCAGTGGCAGTGCTGCATTGACACCTGGAACATTGGCCCACATGTGCGATTATGCCTTGCGGATCCTAAAAAGGGACCCCTGCATTGCCAAAATGATGAGGGATGATGACTACTGGCTGGCCAGCATCCTCGATCCATGCTACAAAGGCAAATTACACAACATCATGCCACAGGAGAACCTAGAGATAATATTGGCTAACAAACAAGCAACTCTGGTAAACCGTTTGTTTGAGGCTTTCCCAGCACACAGCAGCGGTGATGGTTCTCCCTCGAGCCTTAGTGGGCACAATGGAAGAGGTGTTCGTGGTGCACACAGCCAAAGTGGCGTTGGAGACAGGGGTTTAATGACCATGTTGTGGAATGATTTCTCAAGTACTGCTCACACGACTGCTAATACTGCATCGATTAAAAGTGACAGGAGACATCAGTTGTCAGTATGGTTACAAACTACTTCTCCCATATCGATGTTTTCCCTCACAGGTCATTCCCCTTTGACTATTGGGCCTCTAAACTGGACACCTGGCCTGAATTGGCACAATATGCTTTACAGGAGCTCGCTTGCCCTGCTGCTAGTGTGTTATCTGAAAGAGTCTTCAGTGCTGCTGGATCAATCCTGACAGAAAAAAGGACCCATATTTCGACCCAAAACGTTGATGATCTAACCTTCATTAAAATGAACCATGCATGGGTTTCAAAGGATTTTGTCCCACATTCCCCTGATGACACATAGGTTGCCAGAAAACTGCCTCGCTTTTGTCCTCCTCTTCCTCGGACTTGCCCAATTCCGCCCTTTGCAGCAGCTGAATGTCCAACCAACACATCACCATATGCCATTTTTTAAACCTCCCTAAGTGGCTGGGGTCAACACCTGGTGCACCCGGGCAAGTGCCGTTGCTCTGAACAGGTGGATGGGCCCACTGATGGCCGAAGGCACTGGCACATGGCCCCTCATAGTACAACACAGTGTCTCTGATAGTGGGGAGGCCCACTCGCCGTCAGACATTCCAGCGTACTATGAGGGGCCCTGTGCCAGTACCATTGACCACGAGAGTGCCCCCCCTGCTTGGTCATGGCCACAGCACTTGCAAGTTGCAATACTTACCTCTCCCTGCTCCACCGCTGTATAGTCTGGGCAGTTAAATCCTTCACACTGACGGCCACTAGAAATTTGGTGTATTGATCGATGATGGTTAAGATGTAGCTATGGCCTGTCCTGCGGGCCTCTACCTTCAGATGATCAATGGCTACCATTTGTAATGAGCGTCAACTTACAAGCGGATGCAGTGGTGCTTTATGCTCACCTTTCACAGTTGTGATAGTCACAGACATGTGACATTCCTGCCACCATTTTTCAATGTCTCCTCTCATGCCAATCCAATAGAATCGCCTACAGCCTGTGGCTTCTGTCTTTTGCACTCCAAAATGACCAGACACATCATGACAGGCAGTGAGGACCATGTCTACATCTCTCCCTGTGATCACAATTTGATGGAGACGAGTAATGGTGATGTGATCCACGCTACTGCGATAAAGCATTCCTTTCTTCACAAAGAACCGTTTTTGCTGTCTCCACAGACACAGTAATTGAGGGTCTGCATCGCCTCTGCAACATCTAGGGAGGTTTTCCCGTGACGAGTAATTCCCAAATTTCTGCTAACACTCGACTTTCCATCTGTACTTGTATCCATGTAGTTTCCAGTATTGGAGAGTCTGGACTGGATTACTGAAATAGAAATACAGTATATACGAAGATTTAAAAGTAGCACAACACTGTATACTGTTGTACGCTTCGACTACCTTTCCCTTTTTCTACTTTTTAAATTCTGGTGTAATACATAGTGAGCCTGTGAGTGTCTGTGTCTGACGCCGGAAGTATAGACGGAAATTTACAATTACCCCTAGACTGGATACACCTGCTATGTGCTGATACAGTACCTTTGTTCAAAATTTTTGTATTACGGTATCATCCATAGTGAGTGAGCATGTGTGGTTTACGCCTTCTATATACAGTGGGGCAAAAAAGTATTTAGTCAGTCAGCAATAGTGCAAGTTCCACCACTTAAAAAGATGAGAGGCGTCTGTAATTTACATCATAGGTAGACCTCAACTATGGGAGACAAACTGAGAAAAAAAAATCCAGAAAATCACATTGTCTGTTTTTTTTTCATTTTATTTGCATATTATGGTGGAAAATAAGTATTTGGTCAGAAACAAAATTTCATCTCAATACTTTGTGATATATCCTTTGTTGGCAATGACAGAGGTCAAACGTTTTCTGTAAGTCTTTACAAGGTTGCCACACACTGTTGTTGGTATGTTGGCCCATTCCTCCATGCAGATCTCCTCTAGAGCAGTGATGTTTTTGGCTTTTCGCTTGGCAACACGGACTTTCAACTCCCTCCAAAGGTTTTCTATAGGGTTGAGATCTGGAGACTGGCTAGGCCACTCCAGGACCTTGAAATGCTTCTTACGAAGCCACTCCTTCGTTGCCCTGGCAGTGTGCTTTGGATCATTGTCATGTTGAAAGACCCAGCCACGTTTCATCTTCAATGCCCTTGCTGATGGAAGGAGGTTTGCACTCAAAATCTCACGATACATGGCCCCATTCATTCTTTCATGTACCCGGATCAGTCGTCCTGGCCCCTTTGCAGAGAAACAGCCACAAAGCATGATGTTTCCACCACCATGCTTTACAGTAGGTATGGTGTTTGATGGATGCAACTCAGTATTCTTTTTCCTCCAAACACGACAAGTTGTGTTTCTACCAAACAGTTCCAGTTTGGTTTCATCA
Source organism: Dendrobates tinctorius (assembly GCF_039654945.1). Lineage (NCBI taxonomy): Eukaryota > Metazoa > Chordata > Amphibia > Anura > Dendrobatidae > Dendrobates > Dendrobates tinctorius. Next base: position 1,966,044 of record NW_027361692.1, on the reverse strand, counting down.
GACCATAGGACATTCTCCCAAAACTCCTCTGGATCATCCAAATGCTCTCTAGCAAACTTCAGACGGGCCCGGACATGTACAGGCTTAAGCAGTGGGACACGTCTGGCACTGCAGGATCTGAGTCCATGGTGGCGTAGTGTGTTACTTATGGTAGGAATGTTACATTGGTCCCAGCTCTCTGCAGTTCATTCACTAGGTCCCCCCGCGTGGTTCTGGGATTTTTGCTCACCGTTCTTGTGATCATTCTGACCCCACGGGGTGGGATTTTGCGTGGAGCACCAGATCGAGGGAGATTATCAGTGGTCTTGTATGTCTTCCATTTTCTAATTATTGCTCCCACAGTTGATTTCTTCACTCCAAGCTGGTTGGCTATTGCAGATTCAGTCTTCCCAGCCTGGTGCAGGGCTACAATTTTGTTTCTGGTGTCCTTTGACAGCTCTTTGGTCTTCACCCTAGTGGAGTTTGGAGTCAGACTGTTTGAGGGTGTGCACAGGTGTCTTTTTATACTGATAACAAGTTTAAACAGGTGCCATTACTACAGGTAATGAGTGGAGGAAAGAGGAGACTCTTAAAGAAGAAGTTACAGGTCTGTGAGAGCCAGAAATCTTGATTGCTTGTTTCTGACCAAATACTTATTTTCCACCATAATATGCAAATAAAATGAAAAAAAAACAGACAATGTGATTTTCTGGATTTTTTTTTCTCAGTTTGTCTCTCATAGTTGAGGTCTACCTATGATGTAAATTACAGACGCCTCTCATCTTTTTAAGTGGTGGAACTTGCACTATTGCTGACTGACTAAATACTTTTTTGCCCCACTGTATATGGTGAATCGGAGATACCAATTTTTAACCTATACTCGATACAGCTTGTATCTTGTTATACAGTACCTTTGTTCGACATTTAGTATTACGGTCAAATCAATACTGAATAAGTGTCTAACAGTGACTACGGGACTACGTATACTGAGATTTCAATTGTACCCTATAATATAAACTTGCTATCTTGTTATCCAGTACCTTTTTAACAACATTTTTTATTATAGTCGAACCCAGACTGAGTGAGCGTCTGAGGGTGACTCTGGAAATATATATCGAGATTTCAAATTTGGCCAACACTGTATACAGCTGTACGCTTCTGATACAGTAACCTTTTTAGCTATTTAGATTCTGGTGTAATCCATAATGAGCCTGTAAACGTCTGTCTGTTACTCCGGCAATATATTAGGAGCTTTAAGATTACCCCAACACTGTATACAGCTGTATGCTTGTGTTACATTACCTTTTTACAGCTTTTCATATTCTTGTGTAATTCATACTGGGCCTGAGAGCGTTTGTGTCTGCCTCCTGAAATATATAAGGAGATTCAGAATGTTTACACTATACTATATATACCTTGTATCTTGTGATACTGTACCCTTTTCAACTTTTTATTTTATTGGGTAATCCATACTGAGCCTGTGAGCGTCTGTGTATGAATCATGAAATATATACGGAGATTTACTGTTATCCCTAGACTGTATAGAGCTGTATGCTTCTGATACAGTACCATATATCTGCTGGTATTTTGGGTCCATTTTCCAAAACATGAGGAAGTATGGTGGAAGAGGACATGGACGTGGCCGTGGGGGGTCACCTGGTACTGATGGTGGTGGTGGTGCATCTGCTGGTAGTTCCAAAAACACAATAGCAGCGAAGGCAGGAGGTGTTGAGCCTGCATCACGATGTAGCTCTGTTTTCTGGGAGTAAGTAGACGGCTTTTAAAGCTGGAGTACTAGGAACTGTTTTTGGCTTACATTGCTGAAACAGCCTCCAGCTCTATCGCCTCCTCTTCTGAAGTTTAACAAAATGCAAGCACTGAGTCGTAAATGCAGGCTTCTGGTCAGGAGCAACCCTATTCCTTGTGTCCTTCACCCACACCAAAAGTGAAGGATGCGGCAGCACACACTTCAGATTACTCCATGGAGCTCTTCTCACATACCGTGCCTGGGTTAATTAAAAATGGGGCCCATCATATACTGGAGCATTCCAAATGGGGGACACCAGACACTGGAGCAGCATTTACGGGGCCCATTATACACTGGAGCATTAGAAATGGGACCCATTATATATGGAGCATTATTAGGGTCCATCATACACTGGAGCATCATCCATGAGGTCCATCATATACTGGAGCATTCCAGATTGGGGACATCAGACACTGGAGCAGCATTTAAGGGGCCCATTATACACTGGAGCATGAGAAATGGGGCCCATTATATATGGAGCATTATTAGGCCCCATCATACACTGGAGCATCATCCATGAGGCCCATTATATACTGGACCATTGTAAATGGGGCAGATCAGACACTGGAGCAGCATCTATGGGGCACATGATACACTGGAGCATTAGAAATGGGGCCCATTATATATGGAGTATTATTAGGGCCCATCATACACTGGAGCATCATCCATGAGGACCATCATATACTAGAGTATTATGTGGAGCTCATCATATACTGTATAGAACATTATATGTGACCAATTATTCTGTATGGAGAAATATATGGGGCTCATAATTCTGTATGGCGCACAATGTGGTGGTCATAATACTGTATGGAGTAATATACTGTCCTTTTTTTGAGCTATTGTACAATTTAAATTAGATCAGTCATGTCATGTAAGCAGTGAAGTATTTGTCATTGTACTATACCTATATTTCTGTGGCGTATCGGAGCATCATGAGTTGTGGTATGTGTTAAAGGGGCGCACTGACACTCTTTGGCCCAGGGCACACGAAAACCTGGAGCCAGCCCTACCCCCCCACAACTTTAGCCAAATAACCCCCAGTTTTCAATGCGTAACTATTATTATGAAGTAAATTAAGGTTGACAAGCTTCAGTAATAAGAATTGATGTTTTGGGCATTGAAATGGGCACTGTAGGTGTGTTTACTGTCCTCCACTCCCTGCCGACTTTGTTTCCCCATTGACTTGCATTGGGTTTCGTGTTTCAGTCAGCCTCCGACTTTTCCCTATAGTCGGCCGATTTCGTTCGACCCGACTTTTGCGAAAGTCGGGTTTCATGAAACCCTGACTCGACCCTAAAAAAGGCAATGTCGCTCATCTCTAGTAAGGATGTCTTTTTTAAGGATAACATCAGAAATATGCCAGAAATGAGCCAGAAGTGACCCGAAGGTATGACTACCCCCTGTGTTTACATGTACTAAATTTCTTTTGCCTTCAAACTTACTCTCACCATGCTGACATACGTTCTAACAGTTTTGGCTCCATTACTCCTCACTCTCCTGCGCTATCCGCAAACCCCAGCATCCGCTAACCAAATAATAATCTCGCCTTCCCTCTTGACTCCCCACCTGACCTCCTCTGCTGATTTGCTCCTCGACTTCAGAGCTCTCCTAATGAAACACAAAACAAGCCACCCACTCTCCTTCTCCCACCTGCTCTCCCTCTCTCTGCTTCTCCTCACTGTTGGTGACATATCTCCCAACCCTGGACCCCCACAGCTCATACCTCCCATAATTACCCCTTCTATCGTTCCCAACCCAATACAAACACCAGAAATCTTTCCCACCTCAAACCCGTGCCCTTGACAGCCACCACCCTGCTCCTACTCTCGGGATCACTCTGGAATGCCCGCTCCATCCGCAATAATCTCCATGTTATTCACGACCTCAGAATTTTTCCTTCCTTGGCCTCACCTAAACATGGCTGACACACTCCAACACCACCTCCCCTGCTGCACTGTTACTGCAGCCTCCACTTCACTCACACTCCTCGCCCTTGCAGCAGACATGGTGGAGGAGTGGGTCTTCTCCTTTCTTCCAACTGCACCTTCAACCCAATCCCACCTCTTCCGTCCCTATTCCTCCACTCTTTTGAAGTCCACTCTGTCCGTATCAACTCCTCCTCCAACCTTCAAGTGGCCATCACATACCGACCTCCAGGCCCAACCACTGCCTTTATTGACCAATTCTCCACCTGGCTCCTTCACTTTCTCTCTGCTGACATTCCCACCATCATCATGGGTGACTTCAACATCCCCATTGACACCCACCAGTCGGCAGCCTCCAAACTCCTGTCCCTTACTTCATCTTTTGGACTTATTCAGTGGTCCTCCTCAGCCACCCACACAGATGGATACACATTAGACCTGGTTTTCACCCATCTCTGCTCCCTATCTAACTTCACAACCACCCCTCTCCCTCTATCTTACCGCCATCTACTCACTTTCTCATCACTGTCCTCCTCACTTGTCACCCATGTCCAGCAACATGCATACCCCCGCAGAAACCTCGCACATCTAGACACTCACACACTCTCTGACTCTATTCTACCACTGTCCTCCATAGCTTCACTCCACGACACTGACACTAGTTTCTACAATGCCACTTTTGCATCAGCCATCGACGTGGCCGCCCCTGTTATGCATATCAGAGTTCGAGGAATCAATAGACAACCCTGGCACAATAACATCACTAAAAAGATTTGGCAATAGTGTTGAGCGATACCACCCGATATTGAAAAATATCGTATCGGATTAGATCGGCCGATATCAAAAAAGAATCGGGTATCTCCGATTCCGATCCCGGAAGTCCCATTCAAGTCAATGGAACAGAAATATCGGAATTAAAAAAACCCCTTTCTTTCCTTGTAGTTTAATTCTACATGAAGAAAAACAACTAAGAATAATGTAGAATGTATTGGGGGAGGTGGAGGAGACATTAAAGGCATAGAGGTTTAGCCCAATCAAATGGAATAGCAGGAATAAATTTTTTTTTTAAAGATGTTAGGAGTTACAAAGATATTGACTATGTTAACCTTTTGTATATTTTGTTAGATATGTATGTTTCACTACTTCCATGCTGTTCAACTTCTTTTTTACTTCTCCAACACTTTCTCCTTCATCATCCTCAGCAGCAGCATCTTTTTCATCAACTTCTTCTTTACCTTATTCATCTTCTTCTTCTTCACCTTCTTCCTATTATTCTTTTTTTTACATTCTTCATCTTCTTCCTATTATTCTTTTTTTGTACATTCTTCATATTCTTCTTATTCATCTTCTTCCTATTCTTCATCATATTCTTATTTGTGACAGACATTCCTGTAGTTGTTATCTATAAAAGTTTGAAGATTACACCTTCCGTTCTGCCTGTCACAAAAGATTTACAACAGGATTTGTCCGCGTTCAGTTTGGCCTGCAGCAGCAGCCATTTTCCAGGGGCACCACGAGGAGGAACGGACTCACCCCCATACACTGCTTAGTCTTCTTCTGCTTATAATTTAGATAATATAATTTGCTCTGATTTTTAGTCTTATGCTTAATGTTCTTCTGCTTTTGGTTTTTCTGCTTCTTGCTCTTCTGTCTCTTGTTGTTCTGCATCTTGGTGGTTGTCTTCATGTTCTTTGTCCTCTTGGTCATCTTCTTCAGGGTCATCATTTTGGTCTTCTTCAGTGTGGTCTTCAGGGTCGTCGTTTTCAGTGTCGTCGTCAGGGAGATCCAGAGTGAGAACCAAAACCCATTTCCACAAGCGTGAACTTTGAAAAGTAGCAGAAGGTACAAGAAGGCTGAGGAACTGCCGAGAACCAGCTGATGGTACTGGAACCCGGATGGGCAGCAGAAGGAACAAGAGCCAATGGCACAGTCGTGGACCAGCTGACGGTGCTGGAACACGGTTACTAAGCAGGAGGTACCTGTGCTATAAAGCACTACCAAGGACCAGCAGACGTTGCTGGAACTCGGATACCGAGAAGGAGGCACCTAGGCCAAAGGCACTGCCGAGAACCAGCTGACGGTGCTGGAACCCGGATGGGTAGCAGAAGCTACAAGAGTCAATGGAACTACCGAGAACCAGCTGATGGTGCTGGTACCCAGAGTGGCAGCAGAAGGAACAAGAGCCAATGGCACAACCGTGGACCAGCTGACGGTGCTGGAGCACGGTTACTAAGCAGGAGGTACCTGTGCTACAAAGCACTACCAAGGACCAGCAGACGTTGCTGGAACTCAGATACCGAGAAGGAGGCACCTAATCCAAAAGCACTGCCGAGAACCAGCTGACGATGCTGGAACCCGGATGGGTAGCAGAAGCTGCAAGAGCCAATGGAACTAGCGAGGACCAGCTGACGGTGCTGGAACCCGGAGGGGCAGCAGAAGGAACAAGAGCCAATGGCACTACCAAGGACCAGCTGACGGTGCTGGAACCTGGTTACTAAGCAGGAGGTACCTGTGCTACAAAGCACTACCAAGGACCAGCAGACGTTGCTGGAACTCGGATACCGAGAAGGAGGCACCTAGGCCAAAGGCACTGCCGAGAACCAGCTGACGGTGCTGGAACCCGGATGGGTAGCAGAAGCTACAAGAGTCAATGGAACTACCGAGAACCAGCTAACGGTGCTGGTACCCAGAGTGGCAGCAGAAGGAACAAGAGCCAATGGCACAACCGTGGACCAGCTGACGGTGCTGGAGCACGGTTACTAAGCAGGAGGTACCTGTGCTACAAAGCACTACCAAGGACCAGCAGACGTTGCTGGAACTCGGATACCGAGAAGGAGGCACCTAGGCCAAAGGCACTGCCGAGAACCAGCTGACGGTGCTGGAACCCGGATGGGTAGCAGAAGCTACAAGAGTCAATGGAACTACCGAGAACCAGCTGACGGTGCTGGTACCCAGAGTGGCAGCAGAAGGAACAAGAGCCAATGGCACAATCGTGGACCAGCTGATGGTGCTGGAGTACGGTTACTAAGCAGGAGGTACCTGTGCTACAAAGCACTACCAAGGACCAGCAGACATTGCTGGAACTCGGATACCGAGAAGGAGGCACCTAGGCCAAAGGCACTGCCGAGAACCAGCTGACGGTGCTGAAACCCGGATGGGTAGCAGAAGCTACAAGAGTCAATGGAACTACCGAGAACCAGCTGACGGTGCTGGTACCCAGAGTGGCAGCAGAAGGAACAAGAGCCAATGGCACAACTGTGGACCAGCTGACGGTGCTGGAACACGGTTACTAAGCAGGAGGTACCTGTGCTATAAAGCACTACCAAGGACCAGCAGACGTTGCTGGAACTCGGATACCGAGAAGGAGGCACCTAAGCCAAAGGCACTGCCGAGAACCAGCTGACGGTACTGGAACCCGGATGGGTAGCAGAAGGCACCCATGAAAAACAAAGTTGCAAGGCCGCGCGCCGGCCGCAGTTACCGAAACCCACAGTCCTACAGGGGATGCTTGTCCTATTGGCACTACGGAACCAGCCTTTATTACCAGAACCCGCAGCCCACATAGGAAGCACCTAAACTGCAGGCACCATAGACTCGGCTAACCCGACCGCAACACGACTGGACAACGTTTTGGTGGCAAAGTGACGTTGACACTACCCAGAAACAGCAGGCGTGCTGGAACCAGGTTGGGCAGGAGGGAGTACCCATGCCAAAGACACTGCCTAGGACCAGCTGACGGTGCTGGAATACGGATGGGTAGCAGAAGGTACCCATAATAAACAAAGTTGCAAAGCCGTGAGCAGGCCTCAGTTACTGAAACCCACAGTCCTACAGGGGGTGCTTGTCCTATTGGCACTACGGAACCAGCCTTTATTACCAGAACCCGCAGCCCACATAGGAAGCACCTAAACTGCAGGCACCATAAACTCTGCTAACCCGACCGCAACACGACTGGACAACGATTTGGTGGCAAAGTGACGTTGACACTACCCGGAAACAGCAGGCGTGCTGGAACCAGGTTGGGCAGGAGGGAGTACCCGTGCCAAAGACACTGCCTAGGACCAGCTGACGGTGCTGGAATACGGATGGGTAGCAGAAGGTACCCATATTAAACAAAGTTGCAAAGCCGCGAGTAGGCCGCAGTTACCGAAACCCACAGTCCAACAGGGGGTGCTAGTCCTATTGGCACTACGGAACCAGCCTTTATTACCAGAACCCGCAGCCCACATAGGAAGCACCTAAACTGCAGGCACCATAGACTCGGCTAACCCGACCGCAACACGACTGGACAACGTTTTGGTGGCAAAGAGACGTTGACACTACCCGGAAACAGCAGGCGTGCTGGAACCAGGTTGGGCAGGAGGGAGTATCCGTGCCAAAGACACTGCCGAGGACCAGCTGACGGTGCTGGAACACGGATGGGTAGCAGAAGGTACCCATAATAAACAAAGTTGCAAAGCCGCGAGCAGGCCGCAGTTACCGAAACCCACAGTCCAACAGGGGGTGCTAGTCCTATTGGCACTATGGAACCAGCCTTTATTACCAGAACCCGCAGCCCACATAGGGAGCACCTAAAGTGCAGGCACCATAGACTCGACTAACCCGACCGCAACACGACTGGACAACGTTTTGGTGGCAAAGTGACGTTGACACTACCCGGAAACAGCAGGCGTGCTGGAGCCAGGTTGGGCAGGAGGGAGTACCCGTGCCGAGGACCAGCTGACGGTGCTAGAACATGGATGGGTAGCAGAAGCTACCCCTAAAAACAACGTTGCAAGGCCGCGAGCCGGCAGCAGTTACCGAAACCCACAGTCCTACAGGGGGTGCTTGTCCTATTGGCACTACGGAACCAGCCTTTATTACCAGAATCCGCAGCCCACATAGGGAGCACCTAAACTGCAGATACCATAGACTCAGCTAACCCGACCGCAACACGACTGGACAACGTTTTGGTGGCAAAGTGAGGTTGACAATCCCCGGAAACAGCAGGCATGCTGGAACCCGGTTGGGCAGGAGGGAGTACCCAAGCCAACGACGCTTCTGAGCAGCAACTGGCGATGTTGGAGCCCAGGGTCAATCATGCAGCAGGCTGAGGCCTACTTGGAGCGAGTAGTAAATAAGATGTAGTGTGACTTTGGAGGCAGCAGGAGACTTTGTCGTCCACACAGCAGGGGAGCAGCTGGCACTTCCGAGCAACAACTGGCTGTGCTGAAGCCCAGGATCAATCATGGAGCAGGCTGAGGCCTACTTGAAGCAAGTTTTATATCGGTTGTACACTACTACTGATTGTAACCGTGCTCCACTATGGCCTCTGGCTCCACTGTCTCTAGTATTTCCCCTGGCCTCCAACCCCGCCAGTTGCTGCTCTGAAGTGGCATCTGCACAATCCACACTTGTTCCTGGGTTACAGGGGCTTAGTAACATCAGTTGATCCCCTGATGTGTATCCGGCAAGGTCTCCTGCTCTGTCCACATTCCCACTACCAGTAATGGGAATGTGGACAGAGCAGGAGACATTGCCGGACACACATCTGGGGATCAACTGTCGTGACTGAGCCACAGTAACACAGGAACAAGTGTGGATTGTGCAGACGCCACTTCAGAGCAGCAACTGGCGGGGTTGGAGGCCAGGGGAAATACTAGAGACAGTGGAGCCAGAAGCCTAAGTGGAGCACAGTTAAAAATCAGTAGTAGTGTGACTGTGCAGGCAGCAGGAGACTTTGCCATCCACACAGCAGGGGAGCAGCTGGCGTTACTGAACCCCACTGACACAGGAGCTAGTGTTTCTCTCTGTGCGGACGGCACTTCCAAGCAACAACTGGCTGTGTTGAAGCCCAGGATCAATCATGGAGCAGGCTGAGGCCTACTTGGAGCGAGTAGAAAATAAGATGTAGTGTGATTTTGGAGGCAGCAGGAGACTTTGTCGTCCACACAGCAGGGGAACAGCAGATGTTACTGAACCCCACTAACACAGGAGCTTGTGTTTTTCTCTGTGAAGATGACACTTCTGAACAGCAACTGGCATTGTTGGAGCCCAGGATCAAGCATGGAGCAGGCAGAGGCCTGATGGTTTTTGAATGTGGAGGCAGCAGGAGACTTTGTCGTCCACACAGCAGGGGAACAGCAGACGTTACTGAACCCCACTAACACAGGAGCTAGTGTTTTTCTCTGTGAAGACAGCACTTCTGAACACCAACTGGCATTGTTGAAGCCCAGGATCAAGCATGGAGCAGGCTGAGGCCTGAAGGTTTTACAATGTGGAGGCAGCAGGAGACTTTGTCGTCCACACAGCAGGGGAACAGCTGACGTTACTGAACCCCACTAACACAGGAGCTCGTGTTTTTCTCTGTGAAGACGGCACTTATGAACACCAACTGGCGTTGTTGGAGCCCAGGATCAAGCATGGAGCAGGCTGAGGCCTGATGGTTTTTGAATGTGGAGGCAGCAGGAGACTTTGTCGTCCACACAGCAGGGGAACAGCAGACGTTACTGAACCCCACTAACACAGGAGCTAGTGTGTTTTTCTCTCTCAAGATGGCACTTCTGAACACCAACTGGCATTGTTGGAGCCCAGGATCAAGCATGGAGCAGGCAGAGGCCTGATGTGTTTTGAATATGGAGGCAGCAGGAGAAATGCCGCCAACACAGCAGGGAAACAGCAGGCGCTACTGAACCACACTAACACAGGAGCTAGTGTTTTTCTCTGTGTGGAATGTGGGAATGTGGACAGAGCAGGAGACCTTGCCGGACACACATCAGGGGATCAACTGACGTGACTGAGCCCCAGTAACACAGGAACAAGTTTGGATTGTGCAGACGCCACTTCAGAGTAGCAACTGGTGGGGTTGGAGGCCAGGGGAAATACTAGAGACAGTGGAGCCAGAGGCCATAGTGGAGCACGGTTAAAAATCAGTAGTAGTTCGATTGTGAAGGGAGCAGGAGACTTTGCCGTCCACACAGCAGGGAAGCAGATAGCGTTACTGAACCCCAATAACACAGGAGCTAGTGATTTTCTCTGTGCAGACGGCACTTCTGAGCGACAACTGGCTGTGTTGAAGCCCAGGGATTACAGTTCAGGTGGTAGAAACATGAACACAACAGGAGACCTGGATTCTGTTGCCAACCAATTATTTATTCTGGTAGAGGACTGCCAAATTCTGGTGAGATCCAGGCTTTGTTCATTTTCAGAAAAGTAAGCCAGTCAATGTTATCGGAGGATAGTCGCATGCGACGATCTGTTAGTACACTACCTGCGGCACTAAAGACGCGTTCCGATAATAGACTGGCAGCAGGACAAGCCAGCACCTCCAATGCATACTGGCTAAGCTCTGGCCATGTATCCAGCTTTGAGACCCAAAACTTGAAGGGGGAAGAGCCATCTGGGAGTACACAGACAGGGCAAGACATGTAGTCTGTCACCATCTGACGGAAACGTTGCCTCCTGCTGACTGGAGCCGTCTGTGATGGTGTAGACATTTGTGGCGGACACACAAAACTTTGCCACATTTGGGCCATAGTGGTTTTGCCTTGTGCTGAGGCGCTGCCTCTGCTCCCTCTTTGTGCCGAGCTTCCTCCACTGCACACTAATAGGAGAATAAAAAATGAGCTGCAATAAAAGAAAAATATGTGTGAGGCAGTGACGCACTCTGAGCGGCCTACAACCAGACGTAGCTGCAGGACACACTACTCAGCATGAGCTGCACTCACACACAGTCAGAGACCTCTCAGACAGCCATGAACAGTGCAGATAAGTGGGCACTAGCACTGAAAGGCTGCAGAGAGGCTCCACTGTCTACTTCTATACTGTTTGCAACCACCGTATATGGATATGGATGGATGCACACTAATAGAATAAAAAATGAGCTGCAATAAAAGAAAAATATATGTGAGGCAGTGACGCACGCTGAGTGGCCGACAACCAGACGTAGCTGAAGGACACACTACTCAGCGTAAGCTGCACTCACACACAGTGAAAGACCTCTCAGACAGCCGTGAACAGTGCAGCAAACTGGGCACTAGCACTGAAAGGCTGCAGAGAGGCTCCGCTGTCTACTCCTATAGTGTTTGCAACCAACGTATATGGATACGGATGGATGCACAGTGCACACTAATAGGAGAATGAAAAATGAGCAGCAAAAAAGTAAAAATATGTATGAGGCAGTGACACGCAGAGCGGCCTACAACCAGACGTGGCTGCAGGACACACTACTCACCGTGAGCTGCACTCACACAGACCTTGCAGACAGCTGTGAACACTGCTGCAAGGCAAAAGAAAGCTACAGTGGTGGATTATGTAGCCTGGGTAAAGCACACTATGATTGTGAAAATCGCTATCTCTAACTGTCCCTCACAGCAGCCTGTCCCTAACTGAATTCACATCAGAGTGAACCAGAAATGGCGGCTGAGGCGGCTTTTATAGTGCATTATGACATCATTTCAGCAGCCAATCACAGCCATGCCATTAGTTAACATGCCTACATGCCTAACAGGATGTGCCCACACTTCTGAGGATTGTCATTGGCTGAATCAAATCAAACTGGCTCATAGCATTATGGGAACTTCCGATTCCGGTATTCGATATGATAAAAGTATCGGAACTCAGTATCGGAATTCCGATACAGTGAATATCGGCCGATACCCGATACTTGCAGTATCGGAATGCTCAACACTAGAGTTGAGCGACTTTTGGTTTTTTAGGGTCGCGTTTCGTTTCGTGAAACCCGACTTTTCCAAAAGTCGGGTCGAGCAAGATCGTCCGATTATAGGGAAAAGTCAGTGTCGTCCTGAAACACGAAACCCAATGTAAGTCAATGGGGAATAAAAGTCGGCAGTGAGAGGAGGACAGGAAACACACCTACAGTGCCCATTTGAATGCCAAAAGCATCAATTCTTCTTACTTAAGCTTGTCAACCTTAATTAACTTCATAATACAAGTTACGCACTGAAAAATGGGGGTTATTTGGCTAAAGTTGTGGGGGGGGAGGGCTGGCTGCAGGTTTTCATGTGCCCTGGGCGAAAGAGCGCCCCTTTAACACATACCACAACTCATCATGCTCCGATACGGCAGCTAAATAGCGGTATAGTACAATGAAAAATACCTCACTTTTTACATCTCATGACGAGGCCCATCTATTTCTCCATACAGAATCATTGGTCCCATATAATGTTTGAAACAGTATATGATGAGCTCCACATAATGCTACACTATATGTTGGTCCCCATGGATGAAGCTCCACTGTTTTATGGGCCCAAATAATGCTCCAAACATAATGGGCCCCATTTCTAATGCTCTAGTGTATAATGGGCCCTGTAAATGCTGCTCCAGTGTCTGATGTCCACCTTTGGAATGTTCCAGTGTATGGTGGGCCCCATCTATCATTCTCCAGAGTATAGTGCTCCCCAAAAATTGCTGTCCCAACATTGAAAACAATCAAATAAGTCTCCTCGCTAGGGAATCCCTGTACTTGTCTGGACAGGTGCTGTAGCTTGCTTAACAGCTCGCCAGCCGTTCTCACGCCCAGTATGGATTGCACGTGATTGCACAAAGGTTAGAAAGGGTACCGTATCCCTGGATAACAAGTATGGATAGCGTACACATTCAAAATATATGTCTATACAGCATGAGGCAGGCTCAGACGGTGTTAGGCCCAGTATGGATTGCACGTGATTGCACAAAGGTTAGAAAGGGTACCGTATCCCCGGATAACATGTATGGATAGCGTACACATTCAAAATATATGTCTATACAGCATGAGGCAGGCTCAGACGGTGTTAGGCCCAGTATGGATTGCACGTGATTGCACAAAGGTTAGAAAGGGTACCGTATCCCTGGATAACATGTATGGATAGCGTACACATTCAAAATATGTCTATACAGCATGAGGCAGGCTCAGACGGTGTTAGGCCCAGTATGGATTGCACGTGATTGCACAAAGGTTAGACAGGGTACCGTATCCCCGGATAACATGTATGGATAGCGTACACATTCAAAATATATGTCTATACAGCATGAGGCAGGCTCAGACGGTGTTAGGCCCAGTATGGATTGCACGTGATTGCACAAAGGTTAGAAAGGGTACCGTATCCCTAGATAACATGTATGGATAGCGTACACATTCAAAATATATGTCTATACAGCATGAGGCAGGCTCAGACGGTGTTAGGCCCAGTATGGATTGCACGTGATTGCACAAAGGTTAGAAAGGGTGCCGTATCCCTAGATAACATGTATGGATAGCGTACACATTCAAAATATATGTCTATACAGCATGAGGCAGGCTCAGACGGTGTTAGGCCCAGTATGGATTGCACGTGATTGCACAAAGGTTAGAAAGGGTACCGTATCCCCGGATAACATGTATGGATAGCGTACACATTCAAAATATATGTCTATACAGCATGAGGCAGGCTCAGACGGTGTTAGGCCCAGTATGGATTGCACGTGATTGCACAAAGGTTAGAAAGGGTACCGTATCCCTGGATAACATGTATGGATAGCGTACACATTCAAAATATACATCTATACAGCATGAGGCAGGCTCAGACGGTGTTAGGCCCAGTATGGATTGCACGTGATTGCACAAAGGTTAGAAAGGGTACCGTATCCCTGGATAACATGTATGGATAGCGTACACATTCAAAATATATGTCTATACAGCATGAGGCAGGCTCAGACGGTGTTAGGCCCAGTATGGATTGCACGTGATTGCACAAAGGTTAGAAAGGGTACCGTATCCCCGGATAACATGTATGGATAGCGTACACATTCAAAATATATGTCTATACAGCATGAGGCAGGCTCAGACGGTGTTAGGCCCAGTATGGATTGCACGTGATTGCACAAAGGTTAGAAAGGGTACCGTATCCCCGGATAACATGTATGGATAGCGTACACATTCAAAATATATGTCTATACAGCATGAGGCAGGCTCAGACGGTGTTAGGCCCAGTATGGGTTGTACGTGATTGCACAAAGGTTAGAAAGGGTATCGTATCCCCGGATAACATGTATGGATAGCGTACACATTCAAAATATATGTCTATACAGCATGAGGCAGGCTCAGACGGTGTTAGGCCCAGTATGGATTGCACGTGATTGCACAAAGGTTAGAAAGGGTACCGTATCCCCGGATAACATGTATGGATAGCGTACACATTCAAAATATATGTCTATACAGCATGAGGCAGGCTCAGACGGTGTTAGGCCCAGTATGGATTGCACGTGATTGCACAAAGGTTAGAAAGGGTACCGTATCCCTAGATAACATGTATGGATAGCGTACACATTCAAAATATATGTCTATACAGCATGAGGCAGGCTCAGACGGTGTTAGGCCCAGTATGGATTGCACGTGATTGCACAAAGGTTAGAAAGGGTACCGTATCCCTAGATAACATGTATGGATAGCGTACACATTCAAAATATATGTCTATACAGCATGAGGCAGGCTCAGACGGTGTTAGGCCCAGTATGGATTGCACGTGATTGCACAAAGGTTAGAAAGGGTACCGTATCCCCGGATAACATGTATGGATAGCGTACACATTCAAAATATATGTCTATACAGCATGAGGCAGGCTCAGACGGTGTTAGGCCCAGTATGGATTGCACGTGATTGCACAAAGGTTAGAAAGGGTACCGTATCCCTGGATAACATGTATGGATAGCGTACACATTCAAAATATATGTCTATACAGCATGAGGCAGGCTCAGACGGTGTTAGGCCCAGTATGGATTGCACGTGATTGCACAAAGGTTAGAAAGGGTACCGTATCCCCGGATAACATGTATGGATAGCGTACACATTCAAAATATATGTCTCAGGAGGCAGGCTCAGACGGTGTCAGGCACAGTATGGATTTGACGGCCCAGATTACACAGCGGAGGAGCAGGGAGAGGTAAAAATTGCAAATGCTGGGGCCCTGCCCAAGCAAGGGGGCCCACTCGTGGGCGTCGGTACTGGCACTGGGCCCCTCATAGTACAGCGGTGTGTCTGACGGCGGGTGTGCACCACCACCGTCAGAGACACTTGATTGCACTATGAGGGACCCTGTGCCAGTGCCCGCGCCCAAGAGTCGGCCTACCCACCTGTCCAGGGCAACGGCACTCACACGGTGTCGTGCGGTAGGTGGTGACCCCGGCCATGGGGGGGGAGGCAGCACAGTTAGGGAGTTTTAGAAAGTGGCATATGTTGATGTTGGACATTCAGCTGATGCAAAAGGCGAAATAGGTGAAGTACCAGGAAAAGGTGGACCAAAGCAAGCCATTTTTCTGTCACCCTATGTGTCATCAGGGGAAGGTGGGACAAAATCCTTGGAAACCCATGCGTGTTTCATTTTAATGAAGGTTAGATCATCCACATTTTGGGTTGACAGACGGGTCCTTTTTTCTGTCAGGATTGATCCAGCTGCACTGAAGACTCTTTCCGATAGCACACTTGCAGCTGGGCAAGCGAGCTCCTGTAAGGCATATTGGGCCAATTCAGGCCAGGTGTCCAGTTTAGCGGCCCAATAGTCGAAGGGGAATGACCTGTGTGGGAGAACATCGATATGGGAGGAAAAGTAGTTTGTAACCATAGTTGACAACTGCTGTCTCCTGTCACTTTCCATCGATGCAGTATTACCAGTTGTGTGAGCGGTATTTGAAAAATCAGTCCACAACATTGTCATGAAACCCCTGTCTCCAACGCCACTTCTGCTGTGTGCACCACGAACACCTCTGCCAAGCTGCCCCCGGCCCGTACGGCTCGTGTGAGAACCATCACCGCTGCTGTGTGCTGGGAATGCCTCAAGCAACCGATTTACCAGAGTTGCTTGTTTATTAGCCAATATTAGGTCAAGGTTCTCCTGTGGCATGATGTTTTGTAATTTGCCTTTATAGCGTGGATCCAGGATGCTGGCCAACCAGTAGTCGTCATCGTTCATCATTTTGGCAATGCGGGGGTCCCTTTTTAGGATCCGCAAGGCATAATCTGACATGTGGGCCAATGTTCCCGGTGTCAATGATGCACTGCGAGTGCTGGGTGGAGGAGCACTTTCTGGCAAATCCACATCCCTCCAGTCACGCACAAACCCTGTACCAGACCTTGCCACGCCAACGTTTTCACTTGCCCCATGAGATGCATCCTCCTCCCCTAAGTAATCATCCCCATCATCCTCCTCCTCCTCCTCTTCTTCCTCCACCTCGTCCAGGAGAGGTCCCTGAGCAGACAATGGCTGAATGTCATCAAGGATTCCCTCCTCCTCTTCCTCCTCATCAACATTGGCTGCAGACGCCTGCTCCTTAAGGTGCGTCAAAGTTTGCATGAGCAGACGCATAAGTGGGATGCTCATGCTTAGGATGGTGTCGTCTGCGCTTACCAGCCGTGTGCATTCCTCAAAACACTGAAGGACTTTACAAAGGTCTTTCAGCTTCGACCACTGCACGCCTGTCAACTCCATGTCTGCTCTCAAAGTGCCTGGCCGTGTATCCTCCCACAAATGCATTATGGCCTGCCTCTGCTCGCACAGCCGCTCCACCATGTGCAGGGTGGAGTTCCACCTTGTTGCAATGTCGATAATGAGGCGGTGGTTGGGAAGGTGGAGCAATCGCTGCAGCTTCTGCATACGAACGGAGTGTACAGGCGACCGGCGGATGTGCGCGCACAGTCTTCGCACCTTCTGGAGCAGGGCTGTTAACTCCGGATAATTTTTGAGGAAGCACTGCACCACCAGATTCAAGGTGTGAGCCAAGCAAGCTATGTGGCTGAGTTTTGAAAGGGCTATGGCTGCCACAAAATTACGGCCGTTATCACTAACTACCTTGCCTGCCTCAAGATGTACACTGCCCAGCCATGACTCAGTTTGTCGCTTCAAGTACTCGGCCAGCACCTCGATGGTGTGTCTGTCGCCCAAACACATCATCTGCAACACAGCCTGCTGACGCTTTCCACTAGCTGCTCGATAGGGGGACACATCGTGTGCAACAGTGGCAGCTGCAGATGGAGTGCTCGTACGACTGCGCTCTGTGGACGAGCTTTCGCTTCTGGAGGAGGAGGAGGAGGAGGGTCGAACGCCTACAGCCAACTGTTTCCTATACCGTGGGCTAGGCAGCACTGTCCCACCACCGCTGTCCCCTGTGGACCCTGCATCCACCACATTAACCCAGTGCGCAGTGATGGACACGTAACGGCCCTGGCCATGCCGACTGGACCATGCATCAGTTGTGAGGTGCACCTTTCCGCTCACTGACTTCTTGAGTGCATGGACAATGCGGTCTTTCACATGATGGTGGAGGGCTGGGATGGCTTTGCGAGAGAAGAAGTGGCGACTGGGTAGGTCATAGCATGGTACTGCATAGGACATGAGTTCGCGGAAAGCTGTGCTTTCCACCAACCGAAAGGGCATCATCTCAAACGAGATTAGTTTGGCAATGTGGGCGTTCAAACCCAGTGTACGCGGATGAGAGACTGAGTACTTTCTTGACCTACTCATAGTGTCTGGGAGGGTGAGCTGGACTTGAGAGCTGCATATGGTGGAAGTAGCGGTGGACAGGGCGGACTGAGAGAGGGTTGATGATGGTGATGGAGTTGGTGTTCTTTCTGATGGCCTAGAATCAGTCTTTCGTTGATATAACAGTGGGATTCCCTGACTGCTGTGGCCTTGCAATGACACCTCAACATTTGCTGCTGTGCTAACCGGTGGGCTTACAGTGGGGGAAACAATGTAGCGTTGCTGACTACCTTCGTTCTGATCAGTTGCACATGTGGCACTTGAGGTTTGGTGTTGTGTCCACACTTGCAAGTGCATGCTGGTTAAATGTCTAAGCATGCAACTGGTATTCAAATTTTTCAGATTTTTCCCTCGGCTAAAGGTCTTTGCGCAATTCTTACAGATAACCTTGGCCTGATCATGAGGATTTTGTTCAAAAAAGTGCCACACTGCACTCTTCCTACTTTGGCAGACATTTTGCGGCCTAGCACGCTGTGATCTTTTGACCCTCTGGACAAGCTGTCCAGCAACTCTTTTGATGTTTGGAACCTGTCTTTGGAGTGCTCCGGGCCTGCCAGATAACAGCTGATGCGATGTCGATGTCTGCTGTGGATGCTCCTCATCTGAGCTATTGGAAGCAGCACCCTCTTCCCCCAATGGATGCCAATCTGGGTCAACAACTGGGTCATCCATCACCTCCTCTTCTATGTCATGTGCACCTTTCTCTGTGTCACCGTGTATGGTGGTATAGTGTGCGGGAAGGGGCACCTGAGTCTCATCAGGGTCAAAATCTGGCTCTGTACACTGCGAGGACAATGTAGTGCTCTGAGTGAATGTACCAGCAGAATCATCCATCAGCGGCTGTGCATCAGTGCACTCCATGTCAGATTCATCTTGGCCTGGGTAATTCACCATTTCACTTGATAATCCAGGCATGGTATGTGAAAACAGCTCCATGGAGTAATCAGTAGTATGGCCTGCGTCATCCTTCAATCTTGGTTGGGGTGAAGGACACAAGGAAAGGTGTGGTTCATGAACATGAGCCTCCAATGACGACTCAGTGCTTTTACTTTTTACAACTGAAGAAGAGGAGGCGATAGAGCTGGAGGCTGAGTCAGCAATGTAAGACAAAACTTTTTCCTGATGCTCTGCCTTTAAAAGCGGTTTGCCAACTCCTAGAAAACTAAGCGTTCGAGGCCTTATGTAACCAGACGATGACGCAGGGTCAGCACCTCCTGCATTCGGTCCTATTTTGCTCTTGCCACTACCATCTGATCCACCACCAATACCATCATTACCAGCTGCCAACCCCCGCCCAATTCCACGGCCTCTTCCACCAGCCTTCCTCATTTTTGGTAGAAATGTAGACAAAATCCAACAAACTATATAGTAATGTAAAACAAGGTACAAGGTGTCTATAGGACAGGGGAGATTTAGAATTTCTGCACACACTTGTGGACAGTGGACACTTTTGGATTGTGTGAGGCCCACTGATATCTGAGCGCTATGTGACAGGCTCGATGGCACAGCTGCCTGTGACCAAAGTGACGAGAGGATAATGGAGATTTTGAATCTCTGCGCACACTTTTGGACACTGGACACTTGTGGATTGTGTGAGGCCCACTGATATCTGAGCGCTATGTGACACGCTCGATGGCACAGCTGCCTGTGACCAAAGTGACGAGAGGATAATGGAGATTTTGAATCTCTGCGCACACTTTTGGACACTGGACACTTGTAGATTGTGTGAGGCCCACTGATATCTGAGCGCTATGTGACACGCTCGATGGCACAGCTGCCTGTGACCAAAGTGACGAGAGGATAATGGAGATTTTGAATCTCTGCGCACACTTTTGGACACTGGACACTTGTGGATTGTGTGAGGCCCACTGATATCTGAGCGCTATGTGACAGGCTCGATGGCACAGCTGCCTGTGACCAAAGTGACGAGAGGATAATGGAGATTTTGAATCTCTGCGCACACTTTTAGACACTGGACACTTGTGGATTGTGTGAGGCCCACTGATATCTGAGCGCTATGTGACACGCTCGATGGCACAGCTGCCTGTGACCAAAGTGACGAGAGGATAATGGAGATTTTGAATCTCTGCACACACTTTTGGACACTGGACACTTGTGGATTGTGTGAGGCCCACTGATATCTGAGCGCTATGTGACACGCTCGATGGCACAGCTGCCTGTGACCAAAGTGACGAGAGGATAATGGAGATTTTGAATCTCTGCGCACACTTTTGGACACTGGACACTTGTGGATTGTGTGAGGCCCACTGATATCTGAGCGCTATGTGACAGGCTCGATGGCACAGCTGCCTGTGACCAAAGTGACGAGAGGATAATGGAGATTTTGAATCTCTGCGCACACTTTTGGACACTGGACACTTGTGGATTGTGTGAGGCCCACTGATATCTGATCGCTATGTGACAGGCTCAATGGCACAGCTGCCTGTGACCAAAGTGACAAGAGGATAATGGAGATTTTGAATCTCTGCGCACACTTTTGGACACTGGACACTTGTGGATTGTGTGAGGCCCACTGATATCTGAGCGCTATGTGACACGCTCGATGGCACAGCTGCCTGTGACCAAAGTGACGAGAGGATAATGGAGATTTTGAATCTCTGCGCACACTTTTGGACACTGGACACTTGTGGATTGTGTGAGGCCCACTGATATCTGAGCGCTATGTGACACGCTCGATGGCACAGCTGCCTGTGACCAAAGTGACGAGAGGATAATGGAGATTTTGAATCTCTGCGCACACTTTTGGACATTGGACACTTGTGGATTGTGTGAGGCCCACTGATATCTGAGCGCTATGTGACACGCTCGATGGCACAGCTGCCTGTGACCAAAGTGACGAGAGGATAATGGAGATTTTGAATCTCTGCGCACACTTTTGGACACTGGACACTTGTGGATTGTGTGAGGCCCACTGATATCTGAGCGCTATGTGACAGGCTCGATGGCACAGCTGTGACAAAAGTGACTAGAGGATAAGGGAGATTGGATTGCTTTTAAAAAAGCAGTTTGCGGAGCAGTGGGTAAACAGCAATGCCAGCGTGTCAGGAAGCCTTAAAAGGCAGCCCAACAACCAACACCACTGATACACCACAATATAGCCTCCCCTTGCACTGCACACACAGTGACTTGTGTGTTGTGCAGGCCAAATCGCTAGCAGCAGAAGCAGTTTTTTTGTCTTCTTCCCTGCCTAACGCTCTCCCTACAGAATCAGCAGCAACCTCTCCCTATACTAAGATCGGCAGAAGATGGCGGTCGGCGTGCACGCCCTTTTATACCCCCTATGACGCCCACCAAAGCAAGCCAATCACTTGCATGCCCTTCTGAAAGATGGTGGTGACCCGTGCCTAGGTCATCACGTTGCCCACAGTGTCCGTGGATCCTGATTGGCTGAAAAAGAGCGCAAAACAAACTTTTGAAACTTGACTTTGGCGCGTAAGTCGCCGACCTCGTGGCCGACCTCATCCTAGGGTCGGGTTTCGTTTCATGAAACCCGACTTTGCCAAAAGACGGCGACTTTAGAATTTTTTCGACCCGTTTCGCTCAACTCTACTCTACACTATTCGGCAAGCATCCAGAATTGCAGAACTGCACTGGAAGAAAACACATTCACAAGACGACTTCACTGCCCTCACCTCTGCTAAACAGGCCTACTTTACATCCCTTGTATCTTCCTTATCCCACAACCCCAAACAATTGTTCAATACTTTTAACTCCCTCCTCCACCTACCACTGCTCCCTCCGACTTCCCTAATCTATGCCGAGGACTTTGCGGCACCCTTCAAAAACAAGATAGACCAAACACAGCAAGTCTTTATTGCTCAACCACCACAACCCCTTTGCACGCCAGACCAATGCCCAAACCCCATAACCTCCCTATCTAACATCACTGAAGGAGAGCTTGCTCATCTCTCTAAATCACACCTCACCACTTGTGCTCTTGACCGTATCCCATCCCACCTCCTCCCCAACATCACCACCACTCTTATCCCATTCCTAACCCACCTCTTCAACCTATCACTAACTTCTGGTACCTTTCCTTCTGCTTTCGAACATGCCACAATCACATCTATCCTTAAAAAGCCATCCCTCGACCCAACAGCCATGTCCAGCTATCACCCAATATCGCTGATCCCATTAGTTTCTAAACTCCTGGAGCAGCACGTCCACGCTGAATTTTCCTCCCACCTCTCATCTAACTTGTTCTTTGGCAATCTACAATCTGGTTTCCGTTCCCATCATGCCACTGAGACAGCCCTGACCAAAATTACCGACCTACTTACAGCCAAAGCTAACGGACAATACTCTATACTCTGTCCTCTGCATTCGACACTGTTGACCACTGCCTCCTACTACAGATCCTCTCCTCCTTTGGCATCAAAGACCTTGCCCTATCCTGTATATCCTCATACCTTTCCAACCACACATTCAGCGTCTCCCACTCCCACACTACCTTCTTATCCCACCCTCTCTCTGTTGGAGTCCCCCAAGGCTCAGTTCTAGGACCCCTACTCTTCTCAGTCTATACACTTGGCCTGGGGCAACTCATAAAGTTCCATGGATTCCAGTACCACCTTTATGCTGATGATACTCAGATCTACCTCTCTGGCCCAGACATCACCTCTCTGCTGTCCAGAATCCCGGAGTGTCTATCAGCCATATCTTCCTTCTCCTCTCGCTTCCTCAAACTCAATGTGGACAAATCTGAACTGATCATCTTTTCCCCACCTCACAAATCTTCCTTACCCGACCTATCTATAACAATTGACGACATCACGCTTTCCCCTGTACTAGAGGTCTGCTGCCTCGGAGTAACCCTTGACTCTGCCCTGTTCTTCAAACCGCACATCCAAGCTGTCTCCACCTCCTGTCGCCTCCAGCTCAAAAATATTTCCAGAATCCTTCCCTTCCTCAACCCTCATTCTACTAAAATGCTTGTACATGCCTTCATCATCTCCCGCCTCGACTATTGCAACATCCTTTTCTGTGGCCTCCCTGCTAACACCCTCATACCTCTCCAATCCATCCTTAACTCTGCTGCCTGACTAATTAATCTCGCTACTCCTCTGCTTCTCCCCTCTGCAAATCTCTTCACTGGCTCCCATTACCTCAGTGTATCCAATTCAAATTACTAATACTGGCCTACAAGGCCATCTATAACCTGTCTCCCCCATATATCTCTGAACTCATCTCCCGATATCTTCCCTCACGTAATCTCCAATCCTTCCAAGACCTCATTCTCTCCTCCACACTTATTTGCTCTTCACCCAACTGCCACAGGACTTCTTCCGAATATCCCCCATCCTCTGGAATTCTTTGCCCCAACACGTCCAACTATCAACCACACTCGGATCCTTCAGACGGAACCTGAAAACCCATCTCTTCAGGAAAGCTTACAGCCTGCAATGATCCCTGCTGCCTCCTCACCACTACTGGAGCTACCGCCATACCATCACTGGAGCTGTTGCAATCCCCCAACCTACTGTCTCCTTCCCCATCATCCTGTAGAATGTAAGCCCAAAAGGGCAGGGTCCTCTCTCCCCTCTATATCAGTCTGTGATTGTTAGTTTGTTTACTGTAAGTGATATCTGTAATTTCTATGTAACCCCTTCTCATGTACAGCACCATGGAATCAATGGTGCTATATAAATAAATAAATAATAAGAATAATTACATTTTTTGGTCGCCGTGACATATTAAAATGCAATAACGGGCGATCAAAAGATTGCATCTGCACCAAAATGGTATCATTTAAAACATAAGCTCGGCATGCAAAAAATTAAGCCCTCACCCAACCCGAGATCACAAAAAATGGAGATTCTACGGGTATTGGAATATAGTGCAATCTTTTATTTTTTTTTAACAAAGTTTGGAATTTTTTTTCTCCACTTAAATGAAAAAGATTCTAGATATGTTTGATGTCAATGAACTCTTAATGACCTGTAGAATGATAATGGCAGATTAATTTAGTATTTAGTGAACATGGTGAAAAATAATCCCTTAAAACAACTGTGGGATTGCACTTTTTTTGCACTTTCACAGCACTTGGAATTTTTTTCCCATTTTCAAGTACGTGATGTGGTTGTCACGATCCATTTTTGGATCTATGGCAGATTTTGCTTTGCATATTAAGCATTTTTTCCTTTCAGGCCATTGGGGGTTAATATCAGTTTTTACCCCGTTGGCTGCTGGTGTAATTGCATGGCTGGTCTGTTTGCTATGCAGGTGGTGACTACTCCCCCTTTCTTTAAAAGGTCACCAGGTGCTGCAGCTAACTGTTGGTGATACATTTCAAACCAAGCAGGAGCCAGGAGCTGGCTGAGTGCAGTGTTGCTTCAGCTGAATGCTGTGATCTGGTGCCTACCTCTGCTGTTCGGTGCATTAAAGCAGAAATCTAAGTGTTGTTTGTTTTACCTTGTCTGTTATTTTCCCTTGGTGTTGTATTAGTGCAGCGGTGGACCAGTGTCCGCACTTGCCAATTCCCTATGGAGGGATAGGTGCAGGGCAAGTGAGGGCTAAGGTATCCTGCTCGGCGATGGTTTGAAAAAAAACGTATAGGGATGTCAGGATAGTCCAGGACACAGCTTCAGGAAAGTACAGGAGGTGTCCATTTCCCCGTTCCCTATTGCAGGACCCACCGTTGTAATTTTGTCCCCGGTGTTCCCTTGTTTGTTGTTTAGTGACACACAGGGCCTGTCACTTCGTGATAATGGTAAAACCAATGGTGCTATTCAAAACTACAACTCTCACATGGCAATTTTGACCAAATAAAAAAGTTATCGCTCTGGGAAGAAGGGGAGCGAAAATTGAAAGTGCAAAACCAAAAATACCTCTGGTCGTTAAGGGGTTAAGGAAGCATATACAGTATGTAGATATTTAAAAATATATATATATTTTATTGAAAATAAATTATTTAAAAATATGTTTTTAAAATACATAGGGGTTTCAAATTGTAGCCAAAACGTGTAATGGCTTGGACACAAATATTATGTGACTATCAAAGTAAGACCAGTTACAGAATATTGTGGCTGTAGAATAACAAATCTTATATTTTGAAGATATTATGTCACAGTAAAGGGTGTTAGGGAAAGAGGATATATAAATTCCCTTAAAAAACATAGAATATGATAAAGTGCAAGTGCCTTATGTATTGTAAAAATGTCATTGTTTACAAACCAACAAATTCAAAGATAATATGTGAATTTATGAGAACATTAAGGATTAAAAAATTAGTGCTGCAGTTTTATATACCTCACCGCCATGGTAGTAGCAGATAATAGAATAGAGAATTCATGCACTGACCAGTTGTCATTTCATGAATCCTGGGAACTTTAAATAATGAGATACAGTTGTGGCCAAAAGTATTGACACCCCTGCAATTCTGTCAGATAATACTCAGTTTCTTCCTGAAAATGATTGCAAACACAAATTCTTTGGTATTATTATCTTCATTTAATTTGTCTTAAATGAAAAAACACAAAAAGAATTGTCCTAAAGCCAAATTGGATATAATTCTACACCAAACATAAAAAAGAGGGTGGACAAAAGTATTGGCACTGTTCGAAAAATCATGTGATGCTTCTCTAATTTGTGTAATTAACAGCACCTGTAACTTACCTGTGGCACCTAACAGGTGTTGGCAATAACTAAATCACACTTGCAGCCAGTTGACATGGATTAAAGTTGACTCAACCTCTGTCCTTTGTCCTTGTGTGTACCACATTGAGCATGGAGAAAAGAAAGAAGACCAAAGAACTGTCTGAGGACTTGAGAAACCAAATTGTGAGGAAGCATGAGCAATCTCAAGGCTACAAGTCCATCTCCAAAGACCAGAATGTTCCTGTGTCTACCGTGCGCAGTGTCATCAAGAAGTTTAAAGCCCATGGCACTGAGGCTAACCTCCCTAGATGTGGACGGAAAAGAAAAATTGACAAGAGATGTCAACGCAAGATTGTGCGGATGTTGGATAAAGAACCTCGACTAACATCCAAACAAGTTCAAGCTGCCCTGCAGTCCGAGGGTACAACAGTGTCAACCCGTACTATCCGTTGGCATCTGAATGAAAAGGGACTGTATGGTAGGAGACCCAGGAAGACCCCACTTCTTACCCCGAGACATAAAAAAGCCAGGCTGGAGATTGCCAAAACTTACCTGGAAAAGCCTAAAACGTTTTGCAAGAATGTTCTGTGGTCAGATGAGACAAAAGTAGAGCTTTTTGGGCAAAGGCATCAACATAGAGTTTACAGGAGAAAAAAAGAGGCATTCAAAGAAAAGAACACGGTCCCTACAGTCAAACTTGGCGGAGGTTCCCTGATGTTTTGGGGTTGCGTTGCTGCCTCTGGCACTGGACTGCTTGACTGTGTGCATGGCATTATGAAGTCTGAAGACTACCAACAAATTTTGCAGCATAATGTAGGGCCCAGTGTGAGAAAGCTGGGTCTCGCTCAGAGGTCATGAGTCTTCCAGCAGGACAATGACCCAAAACACACTTCAAAAAGCACTAGAAAATGGTTTGAGAGAAAGCACTGGAGACTTCTAAGGTGGCCAGCAATGAGTCCAGACCTGAATCCCATAGAACACCTGTGGAGAGATCTAAAATGGCAGTTTGGAGAAGGCACCCTTCAAATATCAGGGACCTGGAGCAGGGTGCCAATACTTTTGTTTGGCCCATTTTTGGAGTTTTGTGTGAAATGATTAATGTTTTGCTTTTTGCTTCATTCTCTTTTATGTTTTTTCATTTAAGACAAATTAAATGAAGATAATAATACCAAAGAATTTGTGTTTGCAATCATTTTCAGGAAGAAACTGAGTATTATCTGACAGAATTGCAGGGGTGTCAATACTTTTGGCCACAACTGTATATACTAATTTTATGAATGGAAATCTATTTGTAAACAATTTTTGATACTATAAACAAAATGACATTTTTTAGTCCTTAATGTTCTCAAAAATTCACATATTATCTTTGAAAATGAGTGTGAAAATCCCCTTGTGAAAATGAATGTATAAAATCTGGGGCTAAAGCAAAATTTTGATGGTAAAAATGTAATTATTTTTCATCAATTGCCTAATGGTAGAAAATTCTTTGATACACATGTGATGTCAATATGATCACTTCACCCTTAGATGAATTCATTGAGAGGTGTAATTTGCAAAATGGAATCACTTATGTGGGTTTCAGCTGTTCTGGCACCACCTTAGGGGTTCTCCCAGTTGGTCATGGCACCAGAAAATCATAACAATAAAATCTACACTATTATATGGTGCTCCTTTCCTTCAGGGTATTGTCGCACTCAATAGAATTTTTTACAACAAACTGAGGTGCTTTTTTCCTAGTAGCCCTTGCAAAAATTAAAAACTTTCAGCTAAAACAACATTTTAGTGGTAAAAATGTAATTATTCTTTTTTCAATGCGCAATGGTATAAAATTCTGTGAGGCACATGTGGTGTCAATATGATCACTACACACCTTGATGAATTCATTGTGGGGTGTAGATTGTAAATTGAGGTCACTTATGGGGGAATTTCTTCTGTTGTCGCACCTCAGGGGCTCTGCCAATGTGATAGAATATGGCACTCTCATACCAGTCCAACAAAAGCTGAACTCCTGTATGGCGCTTTTTCAGTTCTGAGCTTTTCACTGTGCCTCAAAAGTAGTTTTTAACCACATATGCGTTATCGGTGTACTCAGGAAAAATTGCACAAATTAGGCGGTTCATTTTCTCCTGCAACCCTTGTGAAAATGAGAAAAGTTGGTGCTCAAATAAAGTTTTTGCGGAAAAAATATGTTTTTTTCTTTTTTACAGATCAATGTAAAATTCCTTGAAGCACACGGGGGGGGTGGGGGGTTCAAGGTGTTCACCAATCACCACACATCTAGATAAGTTCCTTGAGGGGCCTAGTTTCCAAAATTGGGTCATTTGTAGGAGGTTTCCATTGTTTAGGCAAACCAAATGCATCATGACAGACCATTACAACAAAGTCTAGGTTCCAATACGTCACTACTTTCTTTTGGAGCCCTGCCGTGTGCACAGTAGTTTCCCCCCCACCTATGGGGTATCTGCATACTCAGGAGAAACTGCAGAACAAATTTTGGGTTCCATTTTCACCTGTTACCCTTATGAAAAAAAAATTGTGGCTTAAAGAACATTTTTGTGGGAAAATTTGATTTTTTTGTTTTTACAGCTCAACATTATAAATTTCTGTGAAGCACCTGTGGGTTCACGGTGCTCACCACACATCTAGATACAGTCCTTGAGGGGACTTATTTCCATAATAGGGTCACTTGTGGGGGTTTACACTGTTTAGACACATCAGGGGCTCTCTAAAGGTGACATGAAGTATGCTAATGATTTCACCTAATTTTGCATTTAAAAAGTCAAACGGTGCTCTTTCCCTTCTGAGCCCTGCTGTTCACCCAAACAGTAGTTTTACTCCTCATATGGGGTATTGGCATACTCAGGATAAATTATACAATAAACTGTTTGATGAGATTTCTCCTGTTACTCTTGTGAAAATAAAAAACTGGGGCTAAAATTTAAAAAAAATATTTTTGTGTTAAAATATGTGATTTCTTATTTTCACAGCTCAACATTATAAACTTCTGTGACGCACATGGGGGTTCAAGGTGCTCACATTACATCTACACTCCTACCATACATCTAGATATATTTCTTGAGGGGTTTAGTTTCCAAAATGGAGTCACTTACTGGCGGGTTTCTACTGTTTAGGCACATCAGGAGTAGGGATGAGCGATATTGCCCAATATCATATCAGAATTCTGATTTCCGATATTGGAAAATATTGGATATCGGAATTTCCGATTACAGATAGCAATGCAAGTCAATGGGAGAAAAATATTGGAATTACAAAATGACCACTACAGTGCTATATAATGGATAATATGGAGGGGAAACACCTCAGGATAATGGGGAAGGAGATTGCAGAGGCAGAGGAGCAAAAAAATCGCTAGAAAAATGCACAGAGCGAAAGCTGTAGCAGGAAAACTGGTCGCCATCTTCTTAACAGTGGTGTTTTTTCTTTGGGTTAGGACTAGTTGGGGTAGGCTTAGGGTTTATGGCTAGTAGGGTAAGGGTTAGGGTTAGGGGTTAGGATTAGTAGGGTTATGGTTAGGGGTTAGGGTTTAGGTTTAGGGTTAGTAGGGTTAGGGTAAGGGTTAGGGGTTAGGGTTAGTTAGGGTTAAGGTTAGTGGTAAGGGTTAAGGGTTAAGGGTTAGGGGTTAGGGATAGATTTTACATTATTAAATTAAAACTGCCGGTGGTGGTGTCAATATGCCCTTTGACTGACATGTGTCCGCGTTCAGCTCACCTTGAAAGTTTGGACGCCTCCTACCAAGCTTAGGGGAGTTACACAATGTTGTCAGCAATTCTTCAGCTCCTAATTGGCTCCACGGAGCGCTCAGAGGCTGAAGGATTATGGGATTTCCGATGTGAAAAAATTATCGGAATCGGGAATCGGAATTCCGATATCGCAAATATCGGGCCGATTTCTGATATTTCAATATCGGAAAGCTCATCCCTAATCAGTAGCCTTCCAAACAGAAAATGCTATCCACGAAAGATTCTAGCAAATTTTGCTTTTGAAAAGCCAAATGGCACTCTCTCTTCCCAGCCCTGTCGTACGCCCAAACAATAGTTTCCCTCCACATAATGAGTATCGGTGTACTCAGGAGAAATTGCATAATAAATTGTGTTGTGCACTTTTTCCTGATAGCCATGTAAAAATGAAAAACTTGGGTCTGAAATAACATTTTTGTGGGAAAATGTGATTTTTCTTATTTTCATAGCTCTACGTTATAAACTTCTGTAAAGCACCCAAGACATGCTCACCACATGTCTACATACATTCCTTGAGGGTTCTAGTTTCCAAAATGTCATCACTGCTGGGGGATTTTAACTGTTTAGGCACTTGAAGACCTCTACAAACACAAAATGACGTCAACTAATATTTTCAGCCAATTTTGCATTCAAACAAGTAATATGGTTTTCCTTCACTTCCAAGCCATGCTGTGCACCCAAACAATTTTCCCCCAGATATGGGATATCTGCGTGGTTAGGTGAAATTGTACAACAAATTTTGTGGTCCTTTTTCTCCTGTTCCCCTTGTAAAAATATAAAAAAAATTGGGTCTAAAATAAAATTTTTGTGAAAAAAAAAATGTTTTTGCATATTTTGCTGTGAAAATGATAAATTGATGGTTAACTTTTAACTTTTCTAATTTCCTAACAAAAAAGTTATGTTTCAAAAATTGTGCTGATGTAAAGTAGACATGTGGAAAATGTTATTTATTAACTATTTTGTGTGACAGAGCTCTCTGGTTAAAGGGCATAAAAATTTTAAATTTAAAAAATTAAAATTTTTTTGCCAAATGTCTGATTTTTTTCATAAATTAATGCAACTCATATCGAACAAATTTTACCACTGTCATGAAGTACAATATGTCACAAAAAACAGTTTCAGAATCAGTGGGATCTGTTGAATTGTTCAAGAGTTATTACCACATAAAGTGACACTGGTGAAGGGGTTAATAGATACTATTATCCCACTTTCTAAAGGTGTGGTACAAAATTTGACTTTCTGCTTATCTTATCTACCTTTCCAAAGCCTATCAATCAAAGTTCATCAAGTGGTCCTCACAGTAAATAGATTAAAGAGCAAGCTACTTTATTTTTCTATCCATGATAGCAAGCCTGGACTTTTCTGAGGTAAATCCCCCAAATAGGTTCTTTTCATTATGACACGCTGTAAGCCTCTGTCACAATAATAAACCAAGCATTGCACCTTACTACTTACATAAAGCGTTTCATTTTACCATTTTCCCTCTAATACAATGCAACTACAAAAATTGCTAAAATAAATATTACTGAAATGGTTCTCTTTGAATTCACATGTACTAATATTTTAGTGTAGCAAATAGCAAATTTTTGCTGCAAATGAAATAGTGTACTGATATAATAGTCCTACATAGGAAATCACTTTTTTAACCAGTCAACTGTATTTATGATTTCCCAACTAACAAAATCACAAACACCTTTCTTTCTCAATATGCTAGCTATAAGTGTGAAATGGCATGGATGGGATTAATTCTTTCACCATGCTACATGCTGCTGTTTAGTGACACATCTCATCCCTGCTGATTAACAGCCACAGTATGGTGTCTTATCTCTGTTCAGTTTTCAACAGCCTTAAAGGCTTTATGTCATTTCACAGTCTACATCTATTGAGGAGACAGCATAGGTCAATCAGTTTCCAAACCTCATGAACAGAAACCTCTGGAGGATAGATGAATTCCAAGGCTATTACAATCAGCATTATATTTATTTAGCTATGCCAACACAGCAAACTAGGACATTCTCAAGTATAGGGTGCTGGAGGTGTCCATGGCTCTCCCATAGGCCACATAGATTAACTAAATTAAAAGACTAAGTGGGGATTGGTGTTAAGGGCCTGTCACACTAAGTGATATTGCTAGCAATATCGCTATAACGTCACTGGTTTTTGTGACGTTATAGCAATATCGCTAGCGATATCACTGTGTCTGATACTTACCTCCGACCGCTCCCCCGCTTGTTATCGCTGATCGCGCGAGACCGTCCTGGACAGTTTCTCGTCCTCAGCTTCCTGCTGGGCTTCCTGTGGCGCCGATGAGCGACACGTGGACGCGGGCGGGAGGACGTCAGGATCGCCTCGTCTGACAGGTAAGTAGCGACCGCCGACCACTGCTATGTCGCTGGTGAGATCTGCCTGTGTGGCAGCTCACTATCGACCTCTTAGCGTCATATCGCTGGTTGGGATCGCTGGTGCATCGCTAAGTGTGACAGTACCTTTACTTTGCAACTGGCTTCCCAACATCACCGTCCTCTAGCTTTTTCATATTATACAAACATGAGCTCTCCTTCTTGTAAGGGAAGAGATTTGGGAGTTACCAGTTGAGGAAGCATGACTTTTGGACCATAAAGTGGTATTTGATTGGTACATCAAAGTGGATATTTAGTTTTGCACTGTAATTTTCTCTCCCTATTTCTGTAGAGGTATTTTGTATTGTATGATGATATTTGTTGGTATAGTAGAGGGATTGTGTGGCAAACTGTGGCATTTGGCCAGACTTATCTAATTGTTGTAAAAAAAAATAGCATTCATAGAGCAACTTCTATGCTTATAAAGTTAAGATTCCCTAGTGGTACCAAATTTCTATTGATCTGGTCACTATTTGGAGTTGGGCTTAGAGTACACACACACACACACCTACATGCAAGTTTGTGTTCTAACATGCAGAGAAAAAGAAAACAGGAAAAATAAAGGCATTCTTGACTGCACTGCTTGATGGAAAAAGTCCAGTAAATCCTGGTGTGTTGCTGAAAAGTCTTATTAGATGAACACATCAATGTATGACATACCAGCTTCTTCTTTAGGATAATTCACCATATTCTGTGGCTACCATAGTGCAGTGTTTTGTTCTCTGGCTCCACGTCATCTCCTCTTCCTCTTGCTGTCGGGGTACCTCAGGGCTCAGTCCTTGGCCCCCTTCTTTTCTCTCTCTACACGGCCCCAATTGGACAGACCATCAGCAGATTTGGCTTTCAGTACCATCTTTATGCTGATGACACACAACTATACACGTCTTCTCCCGACCTTACCCCCGCTGTACTACAGAACGCCAGTGACTGTCTGTCCGCAGTCTCCAATATCATGTCCGCTCTCTATCTGAAACTCAACCTCTCCAAAACTGAACTTCTTCTGCTCCCGCCGTCTACTAACCTCCCTAAATCTGACATTTCCTTCTCCGTGGGTGGTACCACAATAACACCCTGGCAGCAGGTGCGCTGTCTGGGTGTTATGTTTGACACCAATCTCTCCTTTACATCCCATATACAATCCCTTGCCCGCTCTTGCCGCTTACACCTAAAGAACATCTCTAGAATCCGCCCTTTTCTCACTATGGAAACAACAAAAACCCTCACTGTTGCATTGATCCACTCTCGCCTGGATTACTGCAACGCTCTATTAATTGGCCTCCCCGTCACTCGACTATCCCCTCTCCAGTCCATACTCAATGCAGCAGCCAGGATCGTCCATCTGGGTAATCGGTACTCGGACGCATCCGCTCTTCGCCAGTCCTTACATTGGCTGCCCATTCATTATAGGATCCAATTCAAAGTACTTGTTCTCACCCACAAAGCTCTCCACAGTGCGGCACCCCCTTACATCTCTTCTCTCATTTCTGTCTATCGGCCTAGCCGATCGCTGCGCTCTGCAAACGACTTTCGACTAACCTCTGCACTAATCCGTACCTCCCACTCCCGACTCCAAGACTTCTCCCGTGCTGCTCCTATCCTCTGGAATGCTCTACCCCAAGAAATCAGGACTATCCACAATTTGCATAGTTTTAGGCGCTCCCTCAAAACACACCTGTTCAGAGCGGCCTATCACATTCACTAATCAAAGTCATTCTCTGTGTAAGTGTGCGTGCGTAACCCATTCACTATCTCCATCCATCCTTCACTCCTGCAAGATGGCTGGACCTTCATTGTAAATACACACCTGTACTCTGTATCTCCCTCACCTCATTGTAGATTGTACGCTCTCACGAGCAGGGTCGTCTTATTTCGTCTTATTTTGCTTTAATTATTGCATTGTTAGCGTTGTTACTTATGACTTGTGTTTTGAAACTGTTAAACTGTAAAGCGCTACGGAATATGTTGGCGCTATATAAATAAAGATTATTATTATTATTATTAAAACATTTATGCTTTAACAATTAATAAAAGTCCTTTATGCAATAATCCGAGATCCACTAGAGTGTTTAATAGAGCAGTGTAGTGAATAAACAAATACTTTTCACTGTTTCTTCCTATGAATGCTAATAGTAATCTAATGCCCAGCAGCATGATCTGTGTAGTTTAGAAGTAAATGTTTGGATAAGACAGATTATGTTTTCCCAGCTACCTCAGTCCTTGGCAGAATAAATACAGAAAATATTCTCTTATAGTTATTTGATCTAAGAGCGTGAAGTTCTATACGGTATAGGTATGGTATATACATCAATTTAAAAGTTCTACTATGATGCTAAGGAGAGGTAGAGGAGATGGAATATAATGTAGACTTCTATAGTTTTGAGCATTGTAGGATAAATATATTTGATATATATGTAAGGAGGTGACGAGGACCCTCACTTGCTCTCCCCCTCATTCACATGGAGCCATACAACCTTTTTTGTATGTTGAATATGTCATGCCTCATGTGTAGTATTTTTACGTCTGTTGTGTACTATGGTTTACAATGTAGCTTCCTTTAATTCTGTGTATTGTAATATGGTGTCTGTGCCCATGTTTTAGTAAGGGAAAGGGACAGAAGAGGTTAATTAAGGGGGCTGGGTTAATATCCCCAAAAGGAACAGGAAGTTCCTCTTCTAAGTGAGTGCCCGGGCAGGCTTGCCCATGCTGCAGTGACTGTGGAGGAAAGAAATTGCCTGGGATTTCATCTGTCCTGTCTATTTTATGTACCGTGGGGGAAAAAAAGTATTTAGTCAGCCACCAATTGTGCAAGTTCTCCCACTTAAAAGATGAGAGAGGCCTGTAATTGACATCATAGGTAGACCACAACTATGAGAGTCAAAATGAGAAAACAAATCCAGAAAATCACCTTGTCTGATTTGGCAAGATTTATTATGCAAATTATGGTGGAAAATAAGTATTTGGTCATTAACAAAACTTCATCTCAATATTTTGTTATATATCCTTTGTCGGCAATGACAGAGGTCAAACATTTTCTGTAAGCCTTCACAAGGTTGGCATACACTGTTGGTGGTATGTTGGCCCATTCCTCCATGCAGATCTCCTCTAGAGCAGTGATATTTTGGACCTGTCACTGGGCAACACGGATTTTCAAATCTCTCCAAAGGTTTTCCATGGGGTTGATATCTGGAGACAGGCTAGGCCACTCTAGGACCTTCATATGCTTCTTACAAAGCCACTTCTTTGTTGTCCTGGTGGTGTGCTTGGCATCATTATCATGCTGAAAGATCCATTCACGTTTCATCTTCAATGCCCTTGCTGACGGAAAGGGGTTTGCACTCAAAATCTCAGGATACATGGTCCCATTCATTCTTTCATGTACACGTATCAGTCGTCCTGGCCCCTTTGCAGAGAAACATTCCCAAAGCATGATGTTGCTACCCCCATGCTTCACAGTAGATATGGTGTTCTTTGAATGTAACTCAGCATTCCGTCTCCTCCAAACATGACGAGCTTTGTTTCTACCAAACAGTTCTACTTTAGTTTCATCAGACCATATGACATTCTCCCAATATTCTTCTGGATAATCCAAATGCTCTCTAGCAAACTTCAGAAGGGCCTGGACATGCACTGGCTTAAGCAGGGGGGAACAGCTGGCACTGCAGGATCTGATTCCCTGGTGGCGTAGTGTGTTGCTGATGGTAGCCTTTGTTAAGATGGCACAGCTCTATGCAGGTCATTCACTAGGTCCCCCCATGTGGTTCTGGAAATTTTGCTCACCGTTCTTGTGATCATTTTGACCCCACTTGGTGAGATCTTGCATGGAGCACCAGATTGAGGGAGATTATCAGTGGTCTTGTATGTCTTCCATTTTCTTATTATTGCTCCCACAGTTGATTTCATCACACCAAGCTGCTTGCCTAATGCAGATTCAGTCTTCCCAGCCTGGTGCAATTTTTTTTCTGGCATCCTTCGACAGCTCTTTGGTCTTCACCATAGTGTAGTTCGGAGTGTGACTGTTTGAGGTTGTAGACAGGTGTCTTTTATACAGATAACAAGTTAAAACAGGTGCCATTACTACAGGTAATGAATGGAGGACAGAGGAGCCTCTTAAAGAAGAAGTTAAAGTTCTATGAGAGCTAGAAATCTTGCTTTTTTAGGTGACAAAATACTTATTTTCCACCATAATTTGAAAAATAAATCTTGCCAAATCAGAAAACAGTGATTTTCTGGATTTGTTTTCTCATTTTGACTCTCATGGTTGTGGTCTACCTATGTTGTTAATTATAGGCCTCTCATCTTTTTAAGTGGGAGAACTTGCGCAATTGGTGGCTGTCTAAA
The DNA here is from genome assembly GCF_039654945.1 of Dendrobates tinctorius. Classification (NCBI taxonomy): domain Eukaryota; kingdom Metazoa; phylum Chordata; class Amphibia; order Anura; family Dendrobatidae; genus Dendrobates; species Dendrobates tinctorius. The sequence continues at coordinate 1,929,729 of NW_027361692.1, read as the reverse complement.
TACTTTTTTTCTCCACTGTAAAAGGGGCCAGGGTGTTCGTGGACTGTTGCTTTAAATAGGCTCGGTCATAGCTGCCACCCTGTGCCACCTTGTTACATATACACTCCACAATTATTAGGTAATTTGAATTATAATTAATTTTACTGAACAACTATAGTCATGTCGGTCAGTCCAAAAGGTTAATAAACCTCAAACTTAAATATTTAAGAAAGCAAAAGTGAAGTTTTATCTTTAAGAAAATATGAGGACCTTTAGCCATGTCTCACTCCTGAAGTTAATCCTGTCATGCCCTATATCTTAATGAATCAGGCTCTTTGTTCTTAAAGGGTTTTATAGTGAATGACAATTATCACCTATTGATAGGCGATAATTGTCTGATCAATGAGAGTCTCATGATCCCTAAACAGTGATAAGGAATGAATGATCGGAACCCAAAACATTCCACACATTTCACTGATTTAATATGTTGTAGGAAAATGTTTTGTGGGGTTTCCTCATAAAGAATTGTGGACCAGTTTACACAATAGTTACTCCTTCTTGAATTTGTTACAGGTTCCCTGTTACTTCAACATCACAGTATCTTGATATCTACTCCATGCTCTCGATACTGCTGACAGATACAGCTACCTTTCTTGCCCCAGCTCGCATTGATGTGCCATCTTGGATTAGCTGTACTACCTGAGTAACTTCTGTGGGTTGTAGACACCGCCTCATGCTTTTGTACAGTATGTATAGGGGTGAGAGCAATAGCAAACTGCAAAAGTGACCAAAACAACAGCCAAAAAGGCTGGGAACAGAGACATGGTCTGTGGTCACCACCTGCAGAACTACTCATTTATAGGAGTTGTCTTCCTAAATGCCTATCATTTCAACTAGAGATGAGCGACTTTGCCTTTTTTCGGGTCGAGTTGGGTTTCGCGAAACCCGACTTTCGCAAAAGTCGGGTCGAACGAAATCGGCCGACTATAGGGAAAATTCGGGGGTCCGACTGAAACACGAAACCCAATGTAAGTCAATGGGGAAGAAAATTCAGCAGTGAGAGGAGGACAGGAAACACACTTACAGTGCCCATTTGAATGCCAAAAGCATAAATTCCTATTACTGAAGCTTGTCACTCTTTATTTACTTCATAATACTAGTTACGCACTGAAAAATGGGGGCTATTTGGCTAAAGTTGTGGGGGGTAGGGCTGGCTCCAGGTTTTCATGTGTCCTGGGCCAAAGAGCGCCCCTTTAACACATACCACAACTCATGCTGCTCCGATACGGCAGAGAAATAGTGGTATACTACAAAGAAAAATATTTCACTTTTTACATCTCATGACGAGGCCCATCTATTTCTCCATAGAGAATCATTGGTCCCATATAATGTTTGAAACAGTATATGATGAGCTCCACATAATGCTACAGTATATGTTGGTCCCCATGGATGAAGCTCCACTGTCTTATGGGCCCAAATAATGCTCCATATATAATGGGCCCCATTTCTAATGCTCTAGTGTATAATGGGCCCTGTAAATGCTGCTCCAGTGTCTGATGTCCACCTTTGGAATGTTCCAGTGTATGGTGGGCCCCATCTATCATTCTCCAGAGTATAGTGCTCCCCAAAAATTGCTGTCCCAACATTGAAAACAATGAAATAAGTCTCCTCGCTAGGGAATCCCTGTGCTAGTCTGGACTCCTCGTCGTCCCCATCTTCCATCTCACTGCACAGTATTTCAACCTTGCAAGTGCTGTGATCCTGAGTAAGCAGGGGGGGCCCACTCGTTGGCGACGGCACTGGCACAGGGCCCCTGATAGTACGGTGGTGTGTCTGACGGCGGGTGGGCCGAACCTGCACTTTCATCTGCAGCTTTCTCTTTGTCACCGTGTAAGATGGAACAGTATATGGGAAGGGTAACCTGAGTTTCATCAGGGTCAGATTCAGGCCGTGTAGAGTGCGAGGGGAATGTAGTGGTCTGGGTCAATGTACCAGCAGATTCATCGAGCAGTGGCTGGGCATCAGTGCACTTGTGTTGCCCCCAGGAGTACGGTCGCCACAGTGTCATTACCTTCCTCCTAGAGAGTGTGATGTCATGCTTGGGAGCAGCGAAGGATCTTTCTAACAGGTTAGCTGATTGGGCGGCGTTATTCACACGAGTCACGACCCTCCAAACAGCGTTCATGAAGGCAAAGTGTTTGTTTTACGTGGGCAGTATGGTTGCAAAGCAGAACCTTAAAGGAATGTCCAGAAGGACACCACCAGGAGTGGAGCCTGCGGCGTAATTTGACTCAACACGGGCAACCTCAACCATCCAGCAACAAAAAAGATGCACACATTGCAAGCTTAATTCCGTTAACGAACGAGACTCCGTCATGCCCTGCGGTCCGAGTCCGGCTTACTAGAGGGACACGCGAGGCTCTGGCACGTGAGATTGGCCAATAACTGGTGTGTCATGCCCTTACATGTCCGTGGCTGCATGTGTGCTACACTGAAAGGGCCAGCATTTGTCGCTTACAGGTGCAGATAACCCGCTGAACACCATTAGTGATGGGGATCTGGGATTACAATCATTACCCGCGAACGATGATTTCCCAGTAAGTGCAGGTCAACCGCAGTTCCGGAATTAGGCCTAACCGTCATTCCTGAAAAAATGAAAAACTTACGTGTGCAAACCACAGGTGCTGTAGCTTGCTTTACAGCTCGCCAGCCGTTCTCAGGCCCAGTATGGATTACACATGATTGCACAAAGGTGAGAAAGGGTACCGTATCACCGGATAACATGTATGGATAGCATAGTGTACACATTCAAAATATATGTCTATAGATCAGGAGGCAGGCTCAGACGGTGTCAGGCCCAGTATGGATTAAACGTGATTGCACAAAGGTGAGAAAGGGTACCGTATCACCGGATAACATGTATGGATAGCATAGTGTACACATTCAAAATATATGTCTATAGATCAGGAGGCAGGCTCAGACGGTGTCAGGCCCAGTATGGATTAAACGTGATTGCACAAAGGTGAGAAAGGGTACCGTATCACCGGATAACATGTATCGATAGCATAGTGTACACATTCAAAATATATGTCTATAGATCAGGAGCCAGGCTCAGACGGTGACAGGCCCAGTATGGATTACACGTGATTGCACAAAGGTGAGAAAGGGTACCGTATCACCGGATAACATGTATGGATAGTATAGTGTACACATTCAAAATATATGTCTATAGATCAGGAGGCAGGCTCAGACGGTGTCAGGCCCAGTATGGATTACACGTGATTGCACAAAGGTGAGAAAGGGTACCGTATCACCGGATAACATGTATGGATAGCATAGTGTACACATTCAAAATATATGTCTATAGATCAGGAGGCAGGCTCAGACGGTGTCAGGCCCAGTATGGATTTGATGGCCCAGACTACACAGCGGAGGAGCAGGGAGAGGTAAAGATTGCAAATACTGGGGCCCTGCCCAAGCAAGGGGGGCCCACTCGTGGGTGTCGGTACTGGCACTGGGCCCCTCATAGTACGGGGGTGTGTCTTTCTGTCAGGATTGATCCAGCTGCACTGAAGACTCTTTCCGATAGCACACTTGCAGCTGGGCAAGCGAGCTCCTGTAGCGCATATTGTGCCAATTCAGGCCAGGTGTCCAGTTTAGCGGCCCAATAGTCAAAGGGGAATGACCTGTGAGGGAGAACATCGACATGGGAGGAAAAGTAGTTTGTAACCATAGTTGACAAGTGCTGCCTCCTGTCACTTTCCATCGATGCAGTATTACCAGTCGTGTGAGCGGGACTTGAAAAATCAGTCCACGACATGGTCATGAAACCCCTATCTCCAATGCCACTTCTGATGTGTGCACCACGAACACCTCTTCCAAGCTGCCCCTGGCCCTTACGGCTCGTGTGAGAACCATCACCGCTGCTGTGTGCTGGGAATGCCTCAACCAACCGGTTTACCAGAGTTGCTTGTTTATTAGGCAATATATCAGGTCAAGGTTCTCCTGTGGCATGATGTTTTGGAATTTGCCTTTATAGCGTGGATCCAGGATGCTGGCCAACCAGTAGTCGTCATCGTTCATCATTTTGGCAATGCGGGGGTCCCTTTTTAGGATCTGCAAGGCATAATTTGACATGTGGGCCAATGTTCCCAGTGTCAATGATGCAGTGCGACTGCTTGGTGGAGGAGCACTTTCTGGCAAATCCACATCCCTCCAGTCACGCACAAACCCTGTACCAGACCTTGCCACGCCAACATTTTCTCTGGACACACGAGAAGCATCCTCCTCCCCTAATAATCATCCCCATCATCACCCTCCTCCTCCTCTTCCTCTTCTTCCTCCACCTCGTCCAGGAGAGGTCCCGGAGCAGACAATGGCTGACTGTCATCAAGGATTTCCTCCTCCTCTTCCTCTTCGTCAACCTCGGCTGCAGACGCCTGCTCCTTAAGGTGCGTCAAAGTTTGCATGAGCAGACGCATAAGTGGGATGCTCATGCTTATGATGGCGTCGTCTGCGCTTACCAGCCATGTGCATTCCTCAAAACACTGAAGGACTTTACAGAGGTCTTTCAGCTTTGACCACTGCACACCTGTCAACTCCATGTCTGCCCTCAAAGTGCCTGTCCGGGTATCCTCCCACAAATGAATTACGGCCTGCCTCTGCTCGCACAGCCGCTCAACCATGTGCAGGGTGGAGTTCCACCTTGTTGCAACGTTGATAATTAGCCGATGCTTGGGAAGGTGTAGCAATCGCTGCAGCTTCTGCATACGACTGGAGTGTACGGGCGACCGGCGGATGTGCAAGCACAGTTTTCAAACCTTCTGGAGCAGGCCTGTTAACTCTGGATAATTATTAAGGAAGCACTGCACCACCAGGTTCAAGGTGTGAGCCAAGCAAGGTATGTGTCTGAGTTTTGAAAGGGCTATGGCAGCCACAAAATTATGGCCGTTATCGCTGACTACCTTGCCTGCCTCAAGATGTAGACTGCCCAGACATGACTCAGTTTGTTGCTGAAAGTAGTCGGCCAGTACCTCCGCGGTGTGTCTGTCGCCCAAACACATCATCTTCAACACAGCCTGCTGACGCTTTCCACTAGCTGATCGATAGGGGGACACCTCGTGTGCAACACTGGCAGCTGCGGATGGAGTGCTGCTGCGACTGCGCTCTGAGGATGAGCTTTCGCTTCTAGAGGAGTAGGAGGAGGAGGGTCGAATGCCTACAGCCATCTGTTTCCTATACCGTGGGCTAGGCAGCACTTTCCCACCACCGCTGTCCCCTGTGGACCCTGCATCCACCACATTAACCCAGTGCGCAGTGATGGACATGTAACGGCCCTGGCCATGCCGACTGGACCATGCATCAGTTGTGAGGTGCACCTTTCCACTCACTGATTGCTTGAGTGCATGGACAATGCGGTCCTTCACATGAAGGTGGATGGCTGGGATGGCTTTGCGAGAAAAGAAGTGGTGACTGGGTAGTTCATAGCGTGGTACTGCGTAGGCCATGAGTTCGAGGAAAGCTGCGCTTTCCACCAACCGATAGGGCATCATCTCTAATAAGATTAGTTTGGCAATGTGGGCGTTCAAACCCAGTCTACGCGGATGAGAGGATGAGTACTTTCTTGTCCTACTCATTGTCTCTGGCAGGGTGAGCTGGACTTGAGAGCTGCCTATGGTGGAACTAGCGGTGGACAGGGCGGACTGAGAGAGGGTTGATGATGGTGATGGAGTTGGTGTTCTTTCTGATGGCCTAGATTCAGTCTTTCGTTGATATAACATTGTGATTCCCTGACAGCTTTGGCCTTGCAACAACACCTCAACATTTGCTGCTGTGCTAACCGGTGGGCTTACAGTGGGGGAAACAATGTAGCGTTGCTGACTACCTTCTTTGGGAGTATTTCCACATGTGGTACTTGAGGTTTGGTGTTCCGTCCATGCTTGCAAGTGCATGGTGGTTAAATGTCTAAGCATGCAACTGGTATTCAAATTTTTCAGATTTTTCCCTCGGCTAAAGGTCTTTGCGCACTTCTTACAGATAACCTTGGCCTGATCATTAGGATTTTGTTCAAAAAAGTGCCACACTGCACTCTTCCTACTATGGAAGACATTTTGCATCCTTGCACGCTGTGCTATTTTGACCGTCTGACCAAGCAGTCCAGCAACTTTTTGGCTTTTTGTAACCCGTTTTTGGACTGCTCCGTGCCTGCCAGATAACAGCTGTTGCGATGTCGATGCCTGCTGCGGATGCTCCTCCTCCTCTTCGGAGCTATTGGCAGCAGCACCCTCTTCCCCCAATGGATTCCAATCTGGGTGAACAACTGGGTCATCCATCACCTCCTCTTCAATGTCATGTGCATCTTCCTCTGTGTCACCGTGCACGGTGGTATCGCATGTGGGAAGGGGCACCTGAGTTTCATCAGGATCAGAATCTGGCTCAGTGCACTGCGAGGACAATGTCGTGCTCTGAGTGAATGTACCAGCAGAATCATCTATCAGTGGCTGTGCATCAGTGCACTCCATGTCAGATTCATCTTGGCCTGGGTAATTCACCATTTCACTTGATAACCCAGGCATGGTATGTGAAAACAGCTCCATGGAGTAATCTGTTGTGTGGCCTGCCGCATCCTTCAATTTTGGTTGGGGTGAAGGACACAAAGAAAGGTGTGGTTCATGACCATGAGCCTCCAAAGACGACTCAGTGCTTTTATTTTTTACAAGTTCAGAAGAGGAGGCGATAGAGCTGGAGGCCCTGTCAGCAATGTAGGCCAAAACTTGCTCCTGAAGCTCTGGCTTTAAAAGCGGTTTACCTACTCCCAGAAAAGGGAGCCTTCGAGGCCTTGTGGAGCCAGACGATGACGCAGGCTTCACACCTCCTGCATTAGGTGTTATTTTGCTTTTGCCACTACCAGCAGATCCAACACCAACACCATCATTAACAGCTGGCAACCCCCACCGACTAACACAGCCTCTTACACCACACTTCCTCATTTTTTTGAAAAATGTACCCACAATTCCACCAACGATATGGAACTGTAAAACAAGGTACAAGGTGTATAAAGGACAGGGGAGAATTTAATTCTCCTACCACTTCTGGACACTGATGTATTGTGTCAGGCCAGTGTATATCACACCGCTGTATGACAGGCTGAATTTGGCTGGTGTGAAAAATGTGACATAGGACGGCAGAAATGGATTGTCCTTACACACTTCTGGACACTGATGTATTGTGTCAGGCCCAATGTATATCACACCGCTGTATGACAGGCTGAATTTGGCTGGTGTGTAAAATGTGATATATGACGGGAGAAATGGAATGTCCTTACACACTTCTGGACACTGATGTATTGTGTCAGGCCAGTGTATATCACACCGCTGTATGACAGGCTGAATTTGGCTGGTGTGTAAAATGTGATATATGACAGGAGAAATGGAATGTCCTTACACACTTCTGGACACTGATGTATTGTGTGAGGCCCAATGTATATCACACTGCTGTATGACAGACTGAATTAGGCTGGTGTGAAAAATGTGACATAGGATGGCAGAAATGGATTGTCCTTACACATTTCTGGACACTGATGTATTGTGTTCTTTGGTCTTCTTTCTTTTCTCCATGCTCAATGTGGTACACACAAGGACACAGGACAGAGGTTGAGTCAACTTTAATCCATGTCAACTGGCTGCAAGTGTGATTTAGTTATTGCCAACACCTGTTAGGTGCCACAGGTAAGTTACAGGTGCTGTTAATTACACAAATTAGAGAAGCATCACATGATTTTTCGAACAGTGCCAATACTTTTGTCCACCAATTTTTTTATGTTTCGTGTTGAATTATATCCAATTTGGCTTTAGGACAATTCTTTTTGTGTTTTTTCATTTAAGACAAATTGAATGAAGATAATAACACCAAAGAATTTGTGTTTGCAATCATTTTCAGGAAGAAACTGAGTATTATCTGACAGAATTGCAGGGGTGTCAATACTTTTGGCCACAACTGTATGAAGTATGTATATAGCATGTAGTATGTATGTATGTTGTATGAATGTAGTATGTATGTAGTATGTATGTATGTATGTTGTATGAATGTAGTATATATGAAGTATGTATATAGTATGTATGTTGTATGAATGTAGTATATATGTAGTATGTATGTAGTATGCAGTATGTATGTAGTATGTATGTAGTATGTATGTTTTTTTTTTTTTTTTTTTACATTCAACACATTAGCCGGATGATGGGACTACTACTGTCCCATCATTGGCTAATGTGTTAATCACTGTCATTGTAGCAGGCATCGCCCGATGGGACTTGTAGTCCCATCGGACGATGCCTGCACACACACAAGACCCCTGGCAGGCCCGCATAGACCCCCGAGAGGCCCGTACAGGCCCCGGCAGGCCCGTATAGACCCCCGAGAGGCCCGTACAGGCCCCCGACAGCCGGCACAGGCCCCCGGCAGGCCTGCACAGGCCCTGGCAGGCCCGCACAGGGCCCCGGCAGGCCTGCATAGACCTCCGAGAGGCCCGTACAGGCCCCCGACAGCCGGCACAGGCCCCCGGCAGGCCCGTACAGGCCCCAGCAGGCCCGCACAGGGCCCCGGCAGGCCCGCATAGACCTCCGAGAGGCCCGTACAGGCCCCCGACAGCCAGCACAGGCCCCCGGCAGGCCCATACATACCCCGCATCATGATGCGCACAGACCGTGCATCATGATGACTAGTGTTGAGCGACTTTTGGTTTTTTAGGGTCGAGTTTCGTTTCATGAAACTCGACTTTTCCAAAAGTCAGGTCGAGCAAAATCGGCCGACTATAGGGAAAAGTCGGGGTCGTCCCGAAACACAAAACCCAATGTAAGTCAATGGAGAATTAAAGTCGGCAGTGAGAGGAGGACAGGAAACACACCAACAGGGCCCATTTGAATGCCAAAAGCATAAATTCTTGTTACTGAAGCTTGTCAACCTTAATTAACTTCATAATACTAGTTACGCACTGAAAAATGGGGGGGTTTTGGCTACAGTTGTGGGGGGGGAGGGCTGGCTCCAGGTTTTCGTGGGCCCAGGGCCAAAGAGGGCCCCTTTAACACATACCACAACTCATGATGCTCCGATACGGCAGAGAAATAGCAGTATAGTACAATGAAAAATACTTCACTTCTTACACCTCATGACTGATATCCATTTTAAATTCTCCAATACCTCCAAAAACGGACAGTATATAACTCCATACAGTATTATGGCCAGCGCTTAGTGCGCTATACAAAGTAATGGGGCCCATATATTTCTCCATACGGAATCATTATTCCCATATAATGTTTCAAACCGTATATGATGAGCTCCACATAATGCTACAGTATAAGTTGGTCCCAATGGATGAAGCTCCACTGTCTTATGGGCCCAAATAATGCTCCATATATAATGGGCCCCATTTCTACTGCTCTAGTGTATAATGGGCCCTGTAACTGCTGCTCCAGTGTCTGATGTCCACCTTTGGAATGCTCCAGTGTATGGTGGGCCCCATATATCATTCACCAGAGTATAGTGCTCCCCAAAAATTGCTGTCCCAACATTGAAAACAATTACATAAGTCTCCTTGCTAGGGAATCTCTGCACTACTCTGAACTCCTTGTCGTCCCCATCTTCCATCTCACTGCGCTTGGCTGTTTAGGCCCTCCCACCGGCAGAGACACTTTTGCGTACTATGCGGTGCCCTGTCCCAGTGCCATCGCCCATGAGTATGCCCCCCCACCTGCTCAAGGAACCTGCACTTTCATCTGCACCTTCCTCTTTGTCACCGTGTAAGGTGGTATAGTATGCGGGAAGGGGAACCTGAGTTTCCTCTGGGTCAGATTCTGGCTGTGTAGAGTGCGACGGGAATGTAGTGGTCTGGGTCAATGTACCAGCAGCATCATCCAGCAGTGGCTGGGCCTCAGTGCACTTGTGGCGTCCCCAAGAGTACGGTCGCCACTGTGGCATTGCCTTCCTCCTAGGGAGTGTGTTGTCAAGCTTGGGAGCAATGAAGGATCTCTCTAGCAGTGAAACCAACACACAACACATTTCCCACTCCAGGCCAGCAGGGAGACCTCTGAACCTGACTGCTGAGGAGCTGCTCTCTGTGGTCGGGAGGATGTAAGTTAGGGCACTCTGTGCAGGGAAGGGGAAGTGTGTGGACATGAGAAGGGGAGCTGGAGGATGAGCAGAGTTAAGGCTCACTCCTAGCTGGAGCGCATGGTCCGGATTCCGGTCTCCGAGTTTGTAGGGACACTGACGTTCCTGCAGCAGAAACCGGGGGAAGTAGCAGCTATAAATGCTCTGTACCCAACTAAGGCTCAGAGGCCCCAGCATCGACGTGTGCGAGGCAGAAGGAAAAGGCTACAGCTGTCTGCCATACAAGTAAAGTCTGAGGAACATCTGTTAGACAGGAGGCGTTTCAGTGAACCACGGTCCTGTGAGTGCTTCCCCCACAAGCGCTAGAAAGGAGACGATCAGGAAGGTACATGTTGGCGGAGTGTTGGAAGGGAGCTTTCCATTCTGGTCCCGGAGGTTGGCAGAGGTCCTGACCCGGAGGACACAGCACGGAGGCAGGCATCTGTGTAACCTGCAGACTGTGAGTAAAGCTTTGGAACTGCACGCTCTGGTGTCCTAGTTATTCCAGCACCGCTACATCTGGGTAACAGCACCTACACTGCCTGTGCCTTTCCCCCATCACTACATCTACACTTCCCTGGAGCTCCAGCTCCACCTGTGGGGAGCTTCACCATCTTTGCTGCACAACACCATCAGTCCCAGAGGATCTGCATGCAGCGTCGGCCTAACATCTATGTTGCCGAACACCACAGGTGGCGTCAAACTATCTATATAAACTCTTTACCATTATACCACGCCATTTACATGGGCGCCCAGGGCCACCGTACTGGTCACCGCTGCTGTGACACATCCCACTGACACCGGCCCGGTACCGAGTACCCCACAGCCCTGGGAGGGCGACCCATATGCCGACTGCTGATCGGGCGGCGTTATTCCCACGAACCTCCAAACAGCGTCCCTGAAGGCAAAGTTTTTGGTTTCTGGGGGTAGTATGATTGCAAAGCTGAACCTTAAAGGAATATCCAAAAGGGCACCACCAGGAGTGGAGCCTGTGGCTTAATTGGACTGCATCCGGGAAACCACTACCAAACAAGCTACAGAAAAGATGGACAGATTGCAAGCTTTGTCGATTCTGTGTGTGGTGTGGTATGTCCGTTTGTAGTTGTGCTAGCGATTTCTCAGCTTTATTCCGTTAACGACCGAGACTCCGGCATGGCCCCGCGGTACGCGTCAAGCTTACTAGAGGGATACGCGAGGCTGTGGCACGTGAGATCAAGCAATAACAGGTCTAGCATTCCAGTACATGTCCGGGGCTACATGCACGCTACACTGAAAGGACCAGCTTTTGTCGGTTACAGGTGCAGATAACCTGCTGAACTCCGTTAGTGATGGGGATATGGGATTCAAATTATTCCTCGCGAACAATGATTTCCCAGTAAGTTCAGGTCAACCGCAATTCCGGAGTTAGGCCTAACCGTCAATCCTGAAAAAATTACGTGTCCAAACCACAGGTGCTGTAGCTTGCTTAACAGCTCAGCAGCCGTTATCAGGCCCAGTATGGATTCAACAACATTGTAGAAAGTTGATAAAGGGTACAGTTTCACCGGATAACATGTATATATGTAGCCTAGTTTACACATTAAAAATATATGTCTATAGATCAGGAGGCAGACTCAGATGTTCTCAGGCCCAGTATGGATTTGACCAGATTGTACAAAGTTGAGAAAGGGTACTTTATCACTGGATAGCAGGTATATATATATAGCATAGTTTAAACATGTAAAATCTCCGTGTTCTCAGTATGGATTACAAAGCAATCTAAAAAGTGGAAAAAAGGAAATGCATTTGAGGCGTACACAACTATATACTTTTGGTGTTATTTTTAAATCTTCATATATATTTCTGTCTCAGTAATACAGTCCCGCCTCTCTGCAATAGGAAATGAGATGCATACAATTAGTGACATAAAGGCTATTGATTGCAGAAATCTAGGAATTATTATTCACGGGAAAAACTTCCGTCACAATTCTCATAGGCGATGCTGACCCTCAATTAATTTGTGTGTTGAGACAGTGAAAACATTTTTTTGTGAATAAAGTCTTGCTGTATCGCACTTCCGTTGATTCCATCACTGTTACTCATCTCAATCCAATTTTTATCACAGGGAGCGATGTAAACATAGTGCTCACTGGCTATCATGATCTGTCACGTAACTTTGGAGTGCAAAAGACAGAAGCCACAGGCCGTAGGCGATTCTATTTGATTGGCATGAGAGGGCACATTTTGAAATGTGCGCCGAAATGTCACACGTTTGTGAGTAGGAAAACTGTGAAAGCTGATGATAAACCACCACTGCATGTAATTGTGAGTCGACGTCCATAAGAAATGGAAGCCACTGATCATCTGGAGCTAGAGCCCAGCCAGCAGGACAGGGCATAGCTACATCTTAACCATCATCTTTCAGTTCAATCAATTTGTAGTGGCAGTCCCAGTGAAGGATTTGACAGCCCAGACTACACAGCGGAGGAGCAGGGAGAGGTAAACATTGCAAATGCTGGGGCCCTGCCCAAGCAAGGGGGGCACACTCGTGGGTGTCGGTACTGGCACTGGGCCCCTCATAGTACGGCGGTGTGTCTGACGGCGGGTGTGCACCACCACTGTCAGAGACACTTGATTGCACTATGAGGGACTCTATGCCAGTGCCCGTGCCCAAGAGTCGGCCTACCCACCTGTCCAGGGCAACGGCACTCGCACGGTTTTGTGCGCTAGGTGGTGACCCCGGCCATGGGGGGGCCGCCCACTTAGGGAGGTTTACAAAGTGGCATATGTAGATGTGGGTCATTCAGCTGCTGCAAAAGGCGAAATAGGTCAAGTTCGCGGAATAGGAGGAGGACCAAAGCAAGCCATTTTTCTGGCAACCTATGTATCATCAAGGGAAGGTGGGACAAAATCCTTGGAAACCCATGCATGGTTCATTTTAATGAAGGTTAGATCATCCACATTTTGGGTTGACAGACGGGTCCTTTTTTCTGTCAGGATTGATCCAGCTGCACTGAAGACTCTTTCCGATAGCACACTTGCAGCTGGGCAAGCGAGCTCCTGTAAGGCATATTGTGCCAATTCAGGCCAGGTGTCCAGTTTAGCGGCCCAATAGTCAAAGGGGAATGACCTGTGCAGGAGAACATCGATATGGGAGGAAAAGTAGTTGTTAACCATAGTTGACAACTGCTGTCTCCTGTCACTTTCCATCGATGCTGTATTAACAGTTGTGTGAGCGGTCCGTGAAAAATCAGTCCACAACATTGTCATGAAACCCCTGTCTCCAACGCCACTTCTGCTGTGTGCACCACGAACACCTCTGCCAAGCTGCCCCTGGCCCGTACGGCTCGTGTGAGAACCATCACCGCTGCTGTGTGCTGGGACTGCATCAACCAACCGGTTAACCAGAGTTGCTTGTTTAGTAGCCAATATTAGGTCAAGGTTCTCCTGTGGCATGATGTATTGTAATTTGCCTTTATAGCGTGGATCCAGGATGCTGGCCAACCAGTAGTCGTCATCGTTCATCATTTTGGCAATGCTTGGGTCCCTTTTTAGGATCTGTAAGGCATAATCTGACATGTGGGCCAATGTTCCCGGTGTCAATGATGCACTGCAAGTGCTGGGTGGAGCACTTTCTGGCAAATCCACATCCCTCCTGTCACGCACAAACCCTGTACCAGACCTTGCCACGCCAACATTTTCACTTGCCCCACGAGATGCATCCTCCTCCAATAAGTAATCATCCCCATCATCATCCTCCTCCTCCTCTTCTTCCTCCACCTCGTCCAGGAGAGGTCCCTGAGCAGACAATGGCTGAATGTCATCAAGGAATCCCTCCACCTCTTCCTCCTCATCAACATTGGCTGCAGACGCCTGCTCCTTAAGGTGCATCAAAGTTTGCATGAGCAGACGCATAAGTGGGATGCTCATGCTTAGGATGGCGTCGTCTGCGCTTACCAGCCGTGTGCATTCCTCAAAACACTGAAGGACTTTACAGAGGTCTTTCAGCTTCGACCACTGCACACCTGTCAACTCCATGTCTGCTCTCAAAGTGCCTGGCCGTGTATCCTCCCACAAATGCATTATGGCCTGCCTCTGCTCGCACAGCCGCTCAACCATGTGCAGGGTGGAGTTCCACCTTGTTGCAATGTCGATAATGAGGCGGTGGTTGGGAAGGTGGAGCAATCGCTGCAGCTTCTGCAAACGAATGGAGTGTACAGGCGACCGGCGGATGTGCGCGCACAGTCTTCGCACCTTCTGGAGCAGGGCTGTTAACTCCGGATAATTATTGAGGAAGCACTGCATCACCAGGTTCAAGGTGTGAGCCAAGCAAGGTATGTGGCTGAGTTTTGAAAGGGCTATGGCTGCCACAAAATTACAGCCGTTATCACTAACTACCTTGCCTGCCTCAAGTTGTACACTGCCCAGCCATGACTCAGTTTGTCGCTGAAAGTACTCGGCCAGCACCTCCGCGGTGTGTCTGTCACCCAAACACATCATCTGCAACACAGCCTGCTGACGCTTTCCACTAGCTGATCGATAGGGGGACACCTCGTGTGCAACAGTGGCAGCTGCAGATGGAGTGCTCGTACGACTGCGCTCTGTGGACGAGCTTTCGCTTCTGGAGGAGGAGGAGGAGGAGGGTCGAACGCCTACAGCCAACTGTTTCCTATACCGTGGGCTAGGCAGCACTGTCCCACCACCGCTGTCCCCTGTGGACCCTGTATCCACCACATTAACCCAGTGTGCAGTGATGGACACGTAACGGCCCTGGCCATGCCGACTGGACCATGCATCAGTTGTGAGGTGCACCTTTCCACTCACTGACTGCTTGAGTGCATGGACAATGCGGTCTTTCACATGATGGTGGAGGGCTGGGATGGCTTTGCGAGAGAAGTGGCGACTGGGTAGGTCATAGCATGGTACTGCATAGGCCATGAGTTCGTGGAAAGCTGCGCTTTCCACCAACCGATAGGGCATCATCTCTAACGAGATTAGTTTGGCAATGTGGGCGTTCAAACCCAGTGTACGCGGATGAGAGACTGAGTACTTTCTTGACCTACTCATAGTGTCTGGGAGGGTGAGCTGGACTTGAGAGCTGCATATGGTGGAAGTAGTGGTGGACAAGGTGGACTGAGAGAGGGTTGATGATGGTGATGGAGTTGGTGTTCTTTCTGATGGCCTAGATTCAGTCTTTCCTTGATATAACAGTGGGATTCCCTGACTGCTGTGGCCTTGCAACGACACCTCAACATTTGCTGCTGTGCTAACCGGTGGGCTTACAGTGGGGGAAACAATGTAGCATTGCTGACTACCTTCTTTGTGATCAGTTGCACATGTGGTACTTGAAGTTTGGTGTTGTGTCCACGCTTGCAAGTGCATTCTGGTTAAATGTCTAAGCATGCAACTGGTATTCAAATTTTTCAGATTTTTCCCTCGGCTAAAGGTCTTGGCGCACTTCTTACAGATAACCTTGGCCTGATCATGAGTATTTTGTTCTAAAAAGTGCCACACTGCACTCTTCCTACTTTGGCAGACATTTTGCGGCCTAGCACGCTGTGATATTTTGACCCTCTGGACAAGCTGTCCAGCAACTCTTTTGATTTTTGGAACCCGTCTTTGGAGTGCTCCGGGCCTGCCAGATAACAGCTGTTGCGATGTCGATGTCTGCTGTGGATGCTCCTCCTCCTCATCTGAGCTATTGGAAGCAGCACCCTCTTCCCCCAATGGATGCCAATCTGGGTCAACAACTGGGTCATCCATCACCTCCTCTTCAATGTCATGTGCACCTTCCTCTGTGTCACCGTGTATGGTGGTATAGTGTGCGGGAAGGGGCACCTGAGTCTCATCAGGGTCAGAATCTGGCTCAGTGCACTGCGAGGACAATGTAGTGCTCTGAGTGAATGTACCAGCAGAATCATCTATCAGTGGCAGTGCATCAGTGCACTCCATGTCAGATTCATCTTGGCCTGGGTAATTCACCATTTCACTTGATAATCCAGGCATGGTATGTGAAAACAGTTCCATGGAGTAATCAGTAGTATGGCCTGCGTCATCCTTCAATCTTGGTTGGGGTGAAGGACACAAGGAAAGGTGTGGTTCATGAACATGCGCCTCCAATGACGACTCAGTGCTTTTATTTTTTACAACTTCAGAAGAGGAGGCGATAGAGCTGGAGGCTGAGTCAGCAATGTAAGACAAAACTTTTTCCTGAAGCTCTGGCTTTAAAAGCGGTTTGCCAACTCCTAGAAAATTAAGCCTTCGAGGCCTTGTGGAGCCAGACGATGACGCAGGCTCAACACCTCCTGCATTCGGTCCTATTTTGCTTTTGCCACTACCATCAGATCCACCAACACTATCATTACCAGCTGCCAACCCCCGCCCAATTCCACGGCCTCTTCCACCAGCCTTCCTCATTTTTGGTAGAAATGTAGACAAAATCCAACAAACTATATAGTAATGTAAAACAAGGTACAAGGTGTCTATAGGACAGGGGAGATTTTGAATTTCTGCACACACTTGTGGACACTGGACACTTTTGGATTGTGTGAGGCCCACTGAATATCACAGCGCTATGTCACAGGCTCGATGTCGCAGGTGTGAAAAATGTCACTAGAGGATAACGGAGATTTTGAATTTCTGCACACACTTGTGGACACTGGACACTTTTGGATTGTGTGAGGCCCACTGAATATCACAGCGCTATGTCACAGGCTCGATGTCGCAGGTGTGAAAAATGTCACTAGAGGATAACGGAGATTTTGAATTTCTGCACACACTTGTGGACACTGGACACTTTTGGATTGTGTGAGGCCCACTGAATATCACAGCGCTATGTCACAGGCTCGATGTCGCAGGTGTGAAAAATGTCACTAGAGGATAACGGAGATTTTGAATTTCTGCACACACTTGTGGACACTGGACACTTTTGGATTGTGTGAGGCCCACTGAATATCACAGCGCTATGTCACAGGCTCGATGTCGCAGGTGTGAAAAATGTCACTAGAGGATAACGGAGATTTTGAATTTCTGCACACACTTGTGGACACTGGACACTTTTGGATTGTGTGAGGCCCACTGAATATCACAGCGCTATGTCACAGGCAGAAATTGGCTAGTGTATGACAAGCTACAAGGTGTATATAGAATTGGGCAGAATAGGAATCTCCCTAGAGTGTAGGTCTGTAAGAACGGAACAAGTCCTCGACTTATCCTTACAGAGCGACACACAGATACTGTAGCTTCACTGTGGCTGTGATAACAGCCGTTGCACGGTACTGAGAGAGGAGCGTGCAAGTACACGGCTGTCCGGTGTACGTAAAATTGTCAAGCTCCGTGTTTTTTAAGTATACGGACTGACACACGCTGTCTCTCTATAGTTTTGAATGTGATCAAAGAGCAAATATATTGAACTGTTTGAAAACTAGACAAAACTAGAAGGTGCAGCAGGTCTGTAAGAACGGAACATGTCCTCGACTTATCCTTACAGAGCGACACACAGATAGCTTCACTGTGGCCATGATAACAGCTGTTACACAGTACTGAGAGAGGAGCGTGCACATACACGGCTGTCCGGTGTACGTAAAATTGTCAAGCTCCGTGTTTTTTAAGTATACGGACTGACACACGCTGTCTCTCTATAGTTTTGAATGTGATCAAACAGCAAATATATTTAACTGTTTGAAAGCTAGACAAAACTAGAAGGTGCAGGTCTGTAAGAACAGAACATGTCCTCGACTTATTCTTACAGAGTGACACACAGATAGCTTCACTGTGGCTGTGATAACAGCCGTTACACGGTACTGTGTGAGGAGTGTGCACCGCTGTATGGTGTGAAAAAATGCAAGCTCAGTACCTCACAGGACAAAAAAAAAAATTGGGATTGCTTTTAAAAAAGCAGTTTGCAGAGCAGTGGGTAAACAGCAATGCAGCCGTCAGGAAGCCTTAGAAGGCAGCCTAATAACCAACACCGCTGATCCAGCAAAATATAGCCTCCACTTGCACTGCACACACAGTGACTGGGGTGTTGTACAGGCAAAATCGCTAGCAGCAGAAGCAGTTTTTGGTGTCTTCTTCCCTGCCTAACGCTCTCCCTACAAAATCAGCAGCAGCAGCAGCTCTCCCTATTCTGAGATCAGCATGAGTAACATGGCGGTCGGCGTGCACGCCCTTTTATACCCCCTGTGATGCCCACCAAAGCAAGCCAATCACTTGCATGCCCTTCTGAAAGATGGTGGTGACCCCTGCCTATGTAATCACGTTGCCAACAGTGTCCGTGGATCCTGATTGGCTGAAAAAGAGCTCAAAACAAACTTTTGAAACGCGACTTTTTGATCCCTGTGCTGCCCTGTACGGGCTGTGACGTCACACGCTCAGGCACTTTTGGGCGGCTGTTTCCAAGCAGGTATCCAGGAACACTTTCGGCCGGAGTGTTCCCCTGCTTCTCCCTTGCACTTCCTATCTCCTGTCCTCCCCCCACCCTGTGTCAGCCAGCGTTCGTCTCACTATAGTCTCTTCCTTTGCCGGGCTTCAGCACAGCCCTAGTTCATTGAAGCTTATCTGGCTGCAAACTATCTTTAGAAGCGCTCATTCCCTCCAGCTTTTATAAGCTGCTATTTGCCTTGTTAAGGAGCAAGGCTTATCTGATCTACTGGAACAAGACACTTGCCCTGTGTCTCCTCATCTTTCTCACAGAGCAGCAGTCACAACAAGTAACCTGCATCATATCCATTGGTCTGCCTCCAAGTGGTGAGTGTTACGTTATATCTACTGCACATGCCATAACTTCATATATGCACTCATTTTATTCATGTTTACCTTTGAGCGGGTTGCTTCTCTGTTTGGTATTTATCATTGTTCATATCCTTCAGTCCTATAGCGCAGGTCAATTTGTGCATTTTCTATAAGCAAATTACACTACTAATTTGGGTTAGCTTCGAACCCCTCTATTAATTTTAAATATTAATAAGAGAAATCTGAAGCTTGTGGCAGCGAAATGTGTTCTGGCTAGGTGGGTAGTGCTGGCAGTGACTTAGCGGGTTTTATAAGCTGATTGTGTGGCTGCGGCCAAAGCATTTATAATTCCCTCACTGCAGTGGCCTAATAGCCAGTGCACAACAAGTAGCCCGTCCGGAGACTAATTATCCTAGGTGTAGTACCCTGACTGACCTGAGGGTAAGGGGGCGCCGGAGAGCTGCAAGTTCCAAAGTGGAACTGGAAAGTGGGATATCCATAAATCCCGACAGCTTGTAACATATCGTGGCAGTGGTGGGATGACTAAAATAAACCCCCCCTACGGTGAATTGTTAGGCCGGCGTCATACTAGAGAGAAATACGGATGAGTGAGAGGCGTAAAAACCACGCATTGCACACGGACCAATGATTCTCTATGGGCTAGCTCCTATCAGCCAGATATTTCTGGCGCATATTTTACGGTCCATGCCAATCGCAGCATGCTGCGATTGTCAGCGTTCTATGGCCGAAATACGCCAATGCAAGTCTATGGGTACGCAAAAAATATGCATTACAGACGTACCACATGTGTGACTTGTGAGAAATACGCAAGACTTCTCCAGGTGACAGGAAATGGGCCAATCCATTATGAGGAAGCATAGACATGCTAATTAGCTCAAAAAGTTCTCCAGACATCCTGGAAGAACGCCTCCACGGAGTCCAGCAGCATGTCTACCCACATTAATGTGGGGCTGTTAATTGTTTTGGTCCAGGAAAGGCCCAAAATTTGGGACCAAAGGGATGCCCATTATTCAGACCGGGCCAGAGAAGAGGGGGCATGGAGGCGCATCTATGGGCAGATGTTTACAGATTTTGGTGAACGGCCACGAGAGGAACAGCAACAAATGAGTAAGTTATCGCCTTTTTAACCAATCATTTTAAAGGCTAGAACTAAGCTTTTTTCAAAGTAGCCCCTAAAATCCTATACTGTGTATGTAGTTATCCTTGTTTGTAATAGAAAATTTTGGAAATAAAGCACACCCTACTAGACCACATGACTATGTGAAATGTTAAGAAAGTTGCTTGGCACATTTCCCAAAGGTAAAATTACATTTTTCCATCACATTGCAGTTGAGGATGTGATGAGACGCTGGCGCAGCATCCGCGACCAGTACCGGCGGGAAAGACAGCAGAGGGACAGGAGTGGGGCAGCAGCACCGACCAAGCAAAAATATATTTATTTTGACCGCTTGGCTTTTTTGGCACCAAATATGGATCTCAGACCGTAAGTACAGACATCACACCACATGACACATATGCTGTTTAGACTGAGTCAGAGCTCCATTTTTTTTTATTACATTTCCTAACAGAACTCAGTCCAACCTCACAGAGAGGGAGACAGGGTCAGATTCAGAGGCCATACTAGACCCAGTCGGGGGAGGTGAAGAGATGGCTGGCCCATGTTCTGAGCCTTCCAGTTGCATCCCCCAAGCTCCACCAGCACCAGGACCAGCATCTGTTTCGGAACCTGGTCCAGAACCAGCAGCTCCACCAGCACCTGGCATCGTTGAAGAAACAGCAGTCCTAATGTCTGTCTTGAGGGCTCCCCGCAGCCTGCAGTCGTAGGCTGCCGTGAAAGACGTAGAAGAGATAACACTGCCTCTTATACCAGGAGGCATGTAAATACAGGTCTCCTCAATTACCTGTCCAGGGCTGCCCAGAATGAGGGTGAAGAGGCTTATTCTCGAAGCCTGGCCCGGTACCTCTGTCCCCTACCCCGTGAGGTGAGGCTATGTGTGCAAGGATCCATTCAGATCCTAATTGATGCATGCACACACCCCAATACCCCATATGAAGTGTTTGAGTTTCTTGAGAGATGGTAGCTCTCACCCCGTAACCATCTCCGCCTTACCCAACATCCAGATGTGCCTGCTCAATTAGGATCTGAAGTTCCTCCTGCACGTGTGCCTATACCTCAACCCATTCCCCCCCAAAACCAACCTTGGCCACAAGAGGGCCAAATGGCGGCCTACCTGCCCAATATGACCACTAGTACAGACCCGGTGTTGGAGGCTGGCCCTAACCTGGCGTTAGACGCCATGGTCATATTGGAGGGTATGATGGACGTGGCTACAATCATCCACAGGAGTATAATCTACATTTTCCTCATGGCCACTTTGGCGCTCAGCTACATGACCCTGGCCGCATATTACCACAGGACCAAGATTATCCACCACAACAGGGTGATGGACAAGCTGGGAACCCCACCCCCCAACAAAGAGATGAAGGCCTCACCTCCACCAACTATCCCAAGTTTACTTTTGCATTTATAAAAAAAACTTGAAAAAGCAAAGTTTGGACTCTTGTTTCATTATTTAATAAAATTGAACTCTTTCCACATCTTTAGGCCAAATTAACAGAATACAAAAACAATATTAAAGGGACAAAACCAATTTATATATCAACACATAAGAACATCACAACAAAGATACAGCCTGATCTTGCCAGGTAGTAGCACCCTGAGGTGATACAAAATACTGGGTGAACACATCATGGACTTTGAGTCCTGAGAGAGGATGCCGTAAAGGGTGCACATGTGGCCTAGGCCTATCCCCATTCTCCACCACACCTTCAGCCACATCAGATGAGGAGCAATCATGCAGTCTAGTGAAGTTATGGAGGACCTCACAAGTTTTGATGACTCCATTGACGTTGGCTTCACTCAGCTGAATGGCAAACTGGAGGACACGCCATTTGGCACAAAGAATGCCGAAGGCACACTCCACCAGTCTTCGGGCACGTGATAGGTGCAAGTTAAAAATCCTGCGCCGGTGGTCAAGGTTTCTGCGTGGGTATGGCATTACATGCCAGGTCAATTGAAAGGCTTCATCTCCCACTAGGACATAAGGCACCGCTTCTTGATTTGAGCCTGGAAGCTGACGTGGTGGTGGTAGGTCCAACTGGTTATTGCGCAGTCGCCCACCCATAATGGAAGAATTGAAGACTCTAGAGTCTCCAGTTCTTCCATAAGCCCCAATGTCTACAATTATAAACCTGTAGGTACTGTCAACGAGAGCCAACAAAACTACAGAAAAATATTGTTTATAATTATCGAATTGGGACCATGAGTTCGGTGGCTTACGCACACAGATGTGCTTCCCATCCAGGGCTCCAATACAATTGGGGAATTGGCAGTGCGCCTCAAATCCCCTGGCAATCCTCAACCAGTCTCCCATCTTGGGCGCAGGCATGACCACTTGATGAAGCCTGGTCCAGATTTGCGAACATGTAGCCTGGACTATGCCAGATATTGTCGATCTCCCAATCAAAAACTCCAGATGGAGTGTGGCATAAGAAAGCCCAGTTGTGAGGAACCTACAATTAAACAAATGGAGCAAATATATACATTATTACATGCAAAAGGATGCACACATTACATATAGATCACCAGAACAGTGTGTAACTAAGAAGCTAGGCTTACACTACATATACACACATAACACGGCTATGTAATGTGTAATAAAACATCATAGTATTCTTACTTAGACAATAGATTTGGGAAATATTAAGAATGTCACTCAGCAAAAAAGGGGTCACTGAGTAAGCTAATTATTTAGAAAACAAATCATCTACATACATTCTGTAGCTGAGGAATATATACCGTAACGTAAGGAGAAGGCGCTCCTCAGCAGAGATACATTTGCGCATCTAGGTGTCCTGGAAGGTGATCCCTGGGCGCACTGTCATCAACAAAACATCCAAGGTAGAAATGGTCATCCGACAATAGAGGAAAAACTTGTCGGGATGTGTCCTCAGAGCTGCAAAAAGCCTGTGAAAATGGCCTTTATTAAGGCGTCTCAAATGCGGATGCACCCATTGTTACAGAACCACTCAGCACCCAGAATATGTTGTGCAGTTATATGTATATATAATAGGTTCTATGTGAGATGCATGTCCCTAATGTATCAGCAGTGTCCGCCCTCCCCCCACCTTTGTAATTCCCACAGTAAACATCCGCAGGCTCCGGCCACCTGCGGCTTTTGTAATGCATGTCTGGCCTGACGCTTGTCTATTGGCTGGCCCTCTGTATCTGTGTGAGATATATTCTGTGTCCTGTGAGTAAAGTGTTGTCAGACTGGAAATACATGGAGAAGCAGTGATCTTTTATATGCGCCCATGCACTCAGAGGAATTCCAGCCAGCGTCATTCATTCAGACTCCAGCCAACGCAGAGCGGACCTCCGAAAACACGGGGTGGTACTGAAAGAGGTACCCCAGCTTGGAAGACCCCGTTACACTGGTGGCAGACAGCGGGATTTGATACCCCTTCTACAGGAGGAAAGGAATGAATGAACTACCAGAAGTTAAAGAGGACTACATTAAAAGATCTGGTGGAAGCCCGAGGGTTGATCGCCAGCAATAAAACAAAAGCGGATTTGATAGCAGCCATCATGGAACCCAACAGTGCAGTGCCCCCCGATGTGAACATGGAGGAGACCGAATTCCAGAGGGAGGTAAAGAACAGACTGGCGTTTTATGGCCCAAACCCTGCAGTAGAGATCATACGAGAGGTGATGGCTGATGTGCGTACTGATCTGAAGGAAAAGATGGCCGAGTGGACCAGGATAGAGCTAGCCAAGATGGAAATGGCAGAGCGGACCAAAGTGGAGCTGGCCAAGATGGAGATGGCAGAGCGGAGAGAGGAGAGTCAGCGATCAGGGGGATTTCTGGCCTTCGACCAAGTACCTTCAACAGTAAGCCACAAAAAGATCCAGTACAATGCCTTCCGACAGTTGGGGGAGGCAGAGGAAGACATTGATGGCTTTCTGCAGGACTTTGAGCGGCAGTGTGCCCTTCATCAAGTAAAGCCGGAGGAACGGGTTCAGATTCTGGCCAGCAAGCTGACAGGCCGGGCGGCGGACGCCTATCGCACAGTACCTGATGAGGACTGTATGGACTATGAGCAGATCAAAGAAGTGATCTTGGCCCGGTATGCACAGACACCAGAGGCCTACCGCCAAAAGTTCCGTGGACTTATAAAACGCGTAACCGATACCCACGCTGAATGGGCCTGTAAATTACGGCGGTCACTGCTACAGTGGGTACAAGGGAGCCAAGCAACCACTAAGGAGGACGTCCTCCAGCTCTTCCTGTTAGAACGATTCTTTAATGGACTAAACCCCGAGACACAGGAATGGCTTTGGGACAGGCGGCCAACGACTCTTGAGGAAGCCGCTCGTCTGGCCGATGAACATCATGATGCCAGGAGGCCGCAGTTCTCCGGATCAAAGGTGGTCACTAGGGGCCCGCCCATGGACCTGGAGGGCCCCAAACCACCGAAGATTGTAGGGGGATCAGCTAGAAACCCGGCCTACCACAGTCCCCCTGTGGCGCGATGCCACACCTGCCATCAGCTGGGCCACCTGCAAAGACAATGCCCCAACCAGACTCAGCATACCCAGTGGCCAAAGGCGGGAACAGCTACCTTCAGCTGGGCTGCTGTACACTGCTACCAAGGTGAAGCTGACCCGGCATTGGGGGCTACGACTAACTAAGGGGTGGAAGAGATGGAGGAAGTGCTGCATGAAGTAGACCCCGTGCAGGCAGCCCGGGCAGATAATCGACAACAGCATCGACAGGTCGTGTGGGTAAATGGGAAACGTATGCAGGGACTAAGAGATTCCGGAGCAACTTTGACCCTTGTAAAGCCTCATCTTGTCCGGGACCAAGAGAAGACGGATCTGACAGTGGCAGTCCGTGTAGCAGGGGGATCCATACATCGACTACCCACTGCCAAGATTCACCTGAACTGGGAAGTCGGGCATGGCCTTGTTGAGGTCGGCTTGATGGAGGATTTGCCTGCAGACGTCTTGCTAGGAAATGACTTGGGGCCCATGTTGTCTGCATTCTCGGTGGCCCCTCTGGCTGAGACCTATCCTGTGACCACCTGGAGACAAGCTCGAGCTGCGGAGGCGGAATCACACTCAGAGGAGGCCCAGGTAAGACATCCCAGCCCTGCACGTATTCCCATAGCCAGACACATTTCTTGGGCCACCCCAGATGAATTTAAGAGGGAGTTACTTGAGGATCCTTCATTGGAGGGATATCGTGGGAAGGCACAGGAGGGGAGAGGAGTACTAGAAGGGGAACAGTTTGTATGGAAGCAGGGACTCCTCTATCGGATCACAGAGCAGCACCACACAGGGACGAGCCCCACTATAAAACAACAGCTGGTAGTTCCCAAGAAGTATAGGCAGGAGCTACTGCGAATCTCTCACGATATATCCTTGGCCGGGCACTTCGGCGTCAGTCGCACCAGGCATCGTCTGACACAAAACTTCTTTTGTCCAGGGGTAACCTATGATGTTCGTCAGTACTGCCAGACCTGTGACAGTTGTCAGCGCATTAGCAAGAGGGGGGATCGATGCAAGGCCAAATTACGCCCCCTCTCCATTGTGGAGGAACCATTTAGCCGAGTAGCGGTCGATTTGATAGGGCCGTTAGCCAAACCCAGTCCGTCCGGGAAAAAGTATATATTGACAGTGGTAGATTATGCCACACGGTATCCAGAGGCGGTTGCGTTACCTAACATACTGGCAGAGACGGTGGCGGCCGCCCTGCTCCAGGTTTTCTCACGGGTTGGATTTCCCCGGGAGATTATCTCGGACCAGGGTACCCAGTTTACAGCAGAGGTGACCAACCAACTGTGGAAGCTGTGTGGCGTAAAGTCCATTAGAAGCGCCCCATACCACCCGCAAACCAATGGGTTGTGTGAACGCTTTAACGGGACATTAAAACAGCTCATTGGGACTTTTACCAGGACCTACAGGGACTGGGAGAAATTCTTGCCACACCTCCTGTTTGCCTATCGGGAGGTGCCCCAAGAATCCACGGGGTTCTCCCCGTTCGAGCTGGTATACGGGAGACGGGTAAGGGGACCCCTAGACTTAGTGCTGAAACACTGGGAAGGGGAGGGCCTCATGGTAGGGGTACCTATTGTACCCTATGTGCTGGAATTCCGGGACCGCCTACAGGAGCTGACTCAGGCTGTACGTGAGAACATGGAGGCGACCCAGCGGCGCCAGCGCATATGGTACGATCGGAGGGCCAGAGAGCGCACCTTGGAAATAGGACAGAAGGTCCTGGTGTTAGAGCCCACTAAGCAGAATAAGTTTCAAGCTGCATGGCAGGGGCCCTACCAGGTAGTGGGGAAAATAGCCGACACAACCTATAATGTCGCCGATTGTGATGACCCCAGCGTTATCCGCATGTTCCACGTGAATATGCTGAAGCCCTACCGGGAGCGCCCTGAAGAGGTAGTGGCCATCTGTGCACCTGAAGCAGAGGATTTAGCTGGACTTCCCTTGCCGGATGTCTTAGGGGAAAGGACTCAGTCTAAAACATGGGACCAGGTACACTTAGGTGAAGACCTAGGCCCCCGGGAGAGACAGCAGGTGGAGGCGTTGTTGAGGCTGCAACAGAGGATGTTTTCAGAGAGACCGGGGTACACTCGCCTGGCACAACACAAGGCTGAGACCCAGGATCAGACCCCCCCGCGACAAAACCCCTTCTTTCCGCGTCCCTGAGTCTGTACGATAGGGGATGCACCAAGAGATTCAAGAGATGTTGCGTTTAGGGGTCATTGAAGAGTCAGATAGTCCCTGGGTATCGCCCTTAGTGTTAGTGCCCAAGAAGGATGGGGCTACACGGTTTTGTGTAGACTATCGTAAGCTCAATGAGAAAACAGTGACGGATGCATACCCCATGCCGCGTGTGGATGAGTTGTTAGACCGGCTGGCGGGGGCAAAGTATTTGACCACCATCGATCTATGCAAAGGCTACTGGCAGATTCCCCTTAGTCCTGACGCTATTCCCAAGTCGGCATTTGTCACCCCGTTCGGCTTATTACAGTTTCGAGTTATGCCATTCGGGATGAAGAATGCCCCGGCGACCTTCCAAAGGCTGACAGACCGGCTTCTGTATGGTCTCCAGTTATGCTTGTGCCTACCTGGATGACATCGCCATCTACAGTGCGACATGGGAAGAGCATCTAAATCACCTAGAAACAGTATTGGACAGGATTCACCAGGCCGGAATCACCCTGAACCCAAACAAGTGTCACGTGGGCAAAGCAGAGGTTCAGTATTTCGGGCATTGGGTGGGAAGTGGGAAACAGCGACCAGAAGCAGCCAAGATTGAGGCCATAGCCAAATGGCCCATGCCATGCACTAAAACCTAGGTCATGGTGTTTCTAGGGACAGCGGGGTAATACAGGAAATTCGTTCCCAAATACAGCAGCGTAGCCAAGCCCCTCACTGATTGGACCCGTAAGAACCAACCTCGCCAGGTAACCTGGACCTCAGAGTGTGAGGAAGCCTTCCGCCAACTAAAGGACGCCCTCGTCAATACCCCTGTATTGGCCGCACCCGATCCAACTAAACGTTTCCTTGTTCACACAGACGCTTCTATGTTTGGATTGGGGGCAGTACTGAGCCAAGTCGGGCCGGATGGTCAAGAACACCCGGTAGCTTACCTGAGTCGGAAACTACTGCCCCGTGAAGTAAGCTATGCGGCCATCGAGAAGGAGTGCCTGGCGGTAGTATGGGCACTCAAGAAGTTGCAACCATATTTGTATGGACGACAGTTTTCCCTCCTAACGGACCATAATCCCCTAGTCTGGCTTAATCGGGTCTCCGGAGACAACGCCAGATTTCTGCGGTGGAGTTTAGCCCTACAACCTCTGGACTTTCCTATCCACCACAGACCCGGCAAACAAAATGGTAACGCCGATGGACTAAGTCGACAAACGGAACTTGTACCAACCCCAGAAACTTCGGTCATCCCCAAACCGATCCGTTGAGAATCAAACTGTGTATGCCGATCGCGTCGCTGAAAAGGGGAGCCGTGTTACAGAACCACTTAGCACCCAGAATATGTTGTGCAGTTATATGTATATTTAATAGGTTCCATGTGAGATGCATGTCCCTAATGTATCAGCAGTGTCCGCCCTCCCCCCACCTTTGTAATTCCCACAGTAAACATCCGCAGGCTCCGGCCACCTGCGGCTTTTGTAATGCATGTCTGGCCTGACACTTGTCTATTGGCCGGCCCTCTGTATATGTGTGAGATATATTCTGTGTCCTGTGAGTAAAGTGTTGTCAGACTGGAAATACATGGAGAAGCAGTGATCTTTTATATGCGCCCATGCACTCAGAGGAATTCCAGCCAACATCATTCATTCAGACTCCAGCCAACGCAGAGCGGACCTCCGAAAACACGGGGTGGTACTGAAAGAGGTACCCCAGCTTGGAAGACCCTGTTACACCCATATTCGTCTCTTCCTCCTCGGATCCACAATCACTGGGTATGGCTGGCCAAAGCGGCGGGAGAAAACCCAGTTGTACAGAACACGGTCAGTTGGGGTGAACTGAAGTGTGTCTGACATGTTTTCAAACAACTACCAAGACACCAACACAAGCACAGCACCAAAATGGGCAGATTGGAGGCTGGCACCTGGTGTAGAAGCAATAAATAGGGTTGCTGATGATGATTTAAATTTTGTGCAGGCCTCAAAACCGTTAAATGTCCTTTTTGCAAGGTTGCGAGAAAAATATGGTATACTGTCACATACAGATTACTTACGAATGCTTACATGCACAAAATATGCGGCCACACCCTGACAACGGAGGACATATGGATCACTATTCAGGGACCATTTCTGCATATTACGACCGTACAATACGGTCTGTATTTTTTAAAACGTTAAGTGTGACTCCAGCCTTAGGGCAAGACTAGCTTGCTGTTTTGTATCACATGGTGCCAGAGGTGGGATAACTAAGATAAGCCCCCCTGTGCCTGTGATAGCCGTGTGTGGCCAAAGGTCAACACCCCCTGATCATGACACCTGCCGAACTAGGAGCTCTTCTGTTATGATTAGGTCACCGAGGAGAATAAACGGGGAATAAGCTAGGCAACCAGATGACCAGAAAGGTTGGTAACTTAGCGGATTGCAGACATCTAAAACCAACATCACCA
The DNA here is from genome assembly GCF_039654945.1 of Dendrobates tinctorius. Taxonomy (NCBI): domain Eukaryota; kingdom Metazoa; phylum Chordata; class Amphibia; order Anura; family Dendrobatidae; genus Dendrobates; species Dendrobates tinctorius. Next base: position 1,900,642 of record NW_027361692.1, on the reverse strand, counting down.
ATAGAATTAGCCGTGGGACATACCTACGATGCCCTAGATGCCTCGACACAGCCAAAGAATTATCTAAGCCTAAAGCAAGAAAGGGGAACGCTAAACTGCCCCGGAGTAGAACCCCAGAGGAATAGATAGCCCCCAAACATATATTGCTGGTGAGAAAAGATAAGGCACAAACACAGGCAGAAAATAGAGCAAGCAAATGGTGGGGCCCAAACTGTCTAGATAGGACAGGACAGAAAAGATACTGTCTGCAATCACGCATAAAACCCTAAGAAAAATCCAACACGTCTGATATGCAAAAATACTGAGGCCACATGACCTGTCCCCCACTAGATCAGCATTCTGGTGTGAACTGGAAGCAAAACAAAAGATACTGATATAACAGGGGACTAGTAATACTGAACATACTGACATAAGCTGTGGCATATGGAACGGGGTCCAGCAAAGGTCCCAGCAGGGAACAATGCTGAACCCACACAGCAAAGCAGAAAGCAGAGAAAGGCAAAACTGGATCAAATGCAAAAAAGATTCCAGCAAGCAAATAACTTATCTGAACGATGCAGGACCAAGCAGGGGGCAAGCGGACTTCAGAATACACAGGAAGAAAACCAAATCACCAGCAACAGCTGATTGAAGCCTGCTTACTTAAATCTTCCCAATGTGTAACACCTGACCTCCACTCCTCCCCTTCAGGTGATTGACTTCTGTCAACTCGACCAGCTCCATTACCCACAGCAACCACCAGAGGGAGCCCAAACTCAGAAGTCAGGTCAAAGGTGTTCAAAACACCCTACTGCTACAGGCAACACACATGAAGGAGACACAAACTTGGAGTCCAAACATTTTAAAAAATTATTGCTACACACCACTAAAGTGGCATCAATTTTCCAAGAGCAGAAATACTATAATGGACCTCTGACACCCCTTGCACTACAGCAAACACACCAGATGGAGACCCAACTTGGAGACTCCACATTTCTAAAAATTATTGCAGCACAGCACTAAAGTGGCATCAATTTTCCAAGAGTAGAAATAGTATAATGCAGATCTGACACATGCAGTGGATACAGAAAGTATTCAGACCCCTTTACATTTTTCACTCTTTGTTTCATTGCAGCTATTTGGTAAATTCAAAAAAGTTCATTTTTTTCTCATTAATGTACACTCTGCACCCATTATTGACTGGAAAAAAACAGAAATGTAGAAATTTTTGCAAATTTATTAAAAAAGAAAAACTGAAATATCAGTTTCAAAAGAATAGGCGCATCTAATAGATATTCCTTTTCTGGGCAGCTGTGGGCTGCTATTTTTATGCTGGGGGGGCAATTTCCATGGCCCCTTACCAGCCTGAGAATACCTGCCCCCAGCTGTCTTCTTTAGCATGGTTGGTTGACCCAATGACATTTTTTAAATTATTTATTTAAATAATTAAAAAACAGCATGGGGACCTCTCTATTCTTGATAATTAGCCTTGTTGAAGCTTAAAGCTGAGGGTTGCAGCCCCCAGCTGTGAGTTTTGTCTGGCTGGTTAGCAAAAAATACAGGGGAACCCATGCGGCTTTTTCTAAAATTATTTATTTACAGTGCAGCAGCAGCTAATGAATACTCACTTCCACCGCTCCTGCTCTCACTGTAATTAGCGGCTACAGGTGTTAGATGATGTCAGCAGTAGTCCCATCCATTGACACCAGTGACCGGAGGTAAGCTTTATACCTCTGATCACAGCTGAGTGCTCATGCTGTCTTTTGACAGCGTGGGAACTGCGGCTTTCTGACCGGCGGGGATGATTTCACTGCCGATCAGAAGTAGTGTTTGCTGCGCTGCAATGCACATAACAGCGTGACAAACTTCCGGTGTTAGGGCAGCCGAACCCGAACAGTAATACGGACTTCATGGTTAAGTCTGTTTTCGATGTACGTGCCCAAACAATAGGTGTTCGGTACAGACGCCGAACTTTACTGTTCGGATTCGCCCATCTCTAGTTATTGATAGTCAACCCTGACATTAATAATTAAGCTACGGAATACCACCCTGTTACAGTGCAAATCTGGCCAAAAGATATAGTTTTCTGTTGGAAAAGTATAATAAACAATTGTTCATAATGCAGTTTCCTAATATACAAGCTTAGTTAAATATGAGTAAAATGATTGCTGTAAGTTTTAGATTAATAAATTCCTTGTGTCACCTTCAAATTTATTACAGATGAGATGACAATGAAAATTTTTCAAAGCTGTGAAGCATGACAGCAAAAAGAATTTGGCACTTTGATATTAAACAAGTATACAATCATTTTAATGCTCTTGTGAAAACTAGCAGTCACATTTATGTGACTTCTTCCGATATATGAATCAGATACTCCAAAAGACTTATTTGTTTTATTCCAAGTGCAGTTGGGTCATTGTTCAAACTATTATAACACGGAACTAATTTTCCCAATGACAACAGGAACTTTTAGCAATGTCACTAACATGTCATATTGTAGCTCTCCCACGAGAAAATATCTTGACAGTTTGCTATTTTACATTTGACTCTTTACACAGTTCATCTTCCTCTGACATACACATATCACATTATTGCAGTAATTAGAGGTGAGGTGCTACTATGTAAATTATCCATTTCTAGCTGCATTAAATAGATACAGGGGTTGGACAAAATAATGGAAACACCTAACGTTTTGGCATCATAATCTTCGAACATGTTATAAACATACAAACCGTGACATATGGTAATGTTTTGTAGTTGATTATTTGTGTTATGTGATATGTGTATGTAAATTAACTGTTTGTTTTGCAGAATTGTAAGAAGATTGATGAGAACCTGATACCAATGGCAGACCTCTCGGATTTTCAAAGAGGCCAAATTGTTGGTGCTCGTATGGCAGGCGCTAGTGTAACAGAAAGTGCCCAAATGCTTGGCGTTTCAAGAGGTACTGTCTCCAAAGTAATGACTGTGTTTGAAAGAGAAGGAAAAATGTCCGCAGCAAAGCACAGGTCTGGCCGAAAGTCGAAGTTGACTGAGAGAGACCGTCGGACTCTAAAGCAAATTGTGAGAGAGGATCGCAAGACCACGGCTCAGAAAATCACTGCTGAGCTCAATGAACACCTAAAGATCCCAGTTTCCACAAAAACTGTTAGTTGGGAACTGCACAAATCTGGATTCCACGGAAGACCTGCAATTAGAAAACCGCTGCTCTCAATGACAAATGTTTCCAAGCGTTTAGAGTGGTGTAGAAACCTCCAGAATTGGTCCCTCGAGCAGTGGAAACATGTGATATTCTCAGACGAATCATCGTTTACCCTATTTCCGACCTCCGGTCGAGTGTACATTTGAAGACAGCCAAAAGAAGCATTCCATAAAGACTGCCTTCTCCCAACAGTAAAACATGGTGGAGGTTCTGTGATGATCTGCGGTGCTATTTCGTGGAGATCGGCCAGGCCAATGATATCCCTTCATGGAAGAATTAACAGCCGAGATTATTTAGGCATTTTGGGCGACCAAGTGCATCCTATGGTTCAAGCACTGTTCCCGGAGGGGAACGCCATCTTTCCGGATGATAATGCACCAATTCATACAGCTAGAATCGTTAAAGCATGGCACGAGGAACATTCTAATGAAGCTGAGCATCTCATCTGGCCCCCACAATCCCCAGACCTCAACATTATTGAGCATTTATGGTTGATTTTAGAGATTCAAGTTAGGCGTCGATTTCCGCCGCCATCGTTGCTCAAAGAACTGGAGGGTGTTTTAACTGAAAAATGGGCTAAAATTCCTTTGGAAACATTTCACACCTTGTATGAATCCATACCTCGGAGAACTGAGGCTGTAATCGCCCCAAAAGGTGGACCTACACCATATTAAACTAACTTTTGTTGATGTTTCCAGGTGTTTCCATTATTTTTTGTCCAACCCCTGTATTTCTCCTAACAATTTCTTACATCTTTTGAATGCATATCATTATGCACCAAGGAGAAAATCCAAGCTATAAAAAAGGTTTATTCACTTTAGTAACTCATACTAGCCAAACTGTTACAAAAATATTGTATTCTTTGGCTAATAGAAGCGATTGAAAATATAATAAACTCATAGATGTGAGTCTGTAAAATTCCTAGAGTGAGCACTCTTCATGCTTCATTTGTGATGTTTTTTTAAATTTAATTCTTGGTGAATTGATCCACCGCATATCTTAAGTGCTGCCTGACCGATAATTGTCTGCACCACAAGCAACTTAACATGGATCTAACCTTGGATCTACCTTGGATCTAATCCTTATAAACAGGGAGGAAATGGTTGAGGAGGTAAAAGTGGCTGGGACCCTAGGAGGTAGCGACCATGCTATTTTAGAATTTTGGATTACTAGAGGTGGAAGACCTGTGAAGACTCAGACGTCAAGGTTAGATTTCAGAAAGGCAGATTTTAAGGGATTCAGAAAGAGAATTGGAGGGATCCAATGGCTGGATATCCTTAAAGACAAAAATGTCCAGGAAGGATGGGAAATCTTGAAAAATGAAATTCTCAAAGCACAGTTGTTAACAATTCCGAAAAGAGGGAAGAATAGGAAGCATTTAAGGAAACCAGGATGGATGAACACAGAACTTAAGCACATGCTAAAAAGGAAGAAAAAAATGTTTATAAAATGGAAAGAGGGAGGCATATCTAAAGAAGAATATAATGCTGTCTGCAGAACCTGCAGGGCACAAATCAGATTATCTAAAGCTGAAAATGAACTGAGGCTTGCAAGAGATGTCAAAAGCAATAATAAAGGATTTTGGGGATATGTCAAAAGTAAAAGAAAAGTCAAAGATGCTATAGGATTTTTACAGGATGAAAATGATGAAATGGTAAGACAGGATGTTGAGAAGGCTGAACTTTTAAATTCCTATTTTGCATCTGTTTTCTCTCAGAAAGGAAATGCAACATCAACTGTTATTCACTGTCCTATTAAGGGAATAGAAGAATCCAGGATATCTATAAACAGAAAGATAGTGAGGAAACACTTAGCTAACCTAAATGAATTCAAGTCTCCAGGTCCAGATGAATTACACCCCAGAGTACTGAAGGAGATAGCAGAAGAAATTTTTGAACCCCTCTCCATAATCTTTGAAAATTCTTGGAGAACAGGAGAAGTGCCAGAAGACTGGAGAAGAGCAAATGTTGTTCCTATCTTCAAAAAGGGGAAGAAGGTGGACCCAGGCAACTATAGGCCGGTGAGTCTGACTTCTATACCAGGAAAGATCTTTGAACAAATTATTAAACAACATGTATGTCAATACCTGGATAAGAATGAAGTGATTAAACAGAGTCAGCATGGGTTTCTAACTAATAAGTCATGTCAGACTAACTTAATTTCCTTCTATGACGGTATCACTGATTGGGTGGATCAAGGAAATGCTGTAGATATAGTATATCTTGACTTCAGCAAAGCATTTGACAAAGTCTCTCATACAATCCTTATTGAAAAAATGACTAAGTATGGAATGGACAAGGCAACTGTTAGGTGGATTCATAACTGGCTTAGTGATCGGACCCAAAGAGTGGTCGTAAATGGCTGCACATCCAGTTGGAAGAATGTCTCAAGTGGGGTACCACAGGGCTCTGTCCTGGGCCCTGTATTGTTCAACATCTTTATCAACGATTTAGATGAAGGAATTGAGGGTAAACTGATTAAATTTGCTGATGACACAAAGCTAGGAGGGATAGCTAATACTAGAGAAGAGAGAGAGAGGATTCAAAAAGATTTAAATAAACTGGAGAAGTGGGCAGCAACTAACAGAATGGTTTTTAACAGGGAGAAATGCAAAGTACTACATCTGGGCAATAAAAATGAAAAAAGCATATATAGAATGGGAGGAATAGGGCTAAGTGACAGCACATGTGAAAAAGACTTGGGTATACTAATAGATCACAGACTGAATATGAGTCAACAGTGTGATGCAGCAGCAAAAAAGGCAAATGCAATTCTAGGATGTATTAACAGAAGCATACAGTCTAGATCACGTGAAGTCATTATTTCCCTCTACTCCTCTTTGGTCAGACCTCATCTGGAATATTGTGTCCAGTTTTGGGCACCACATTTTAAAAAAGACATCAACAAACTGGAGCAAGTTCAGAAAAGAGCGACCAGAATGGTGACCGGTCTGCAAACCCTGTCTTATGAGGAAAGGTTGCAGGATTTGGGAATGTTTAGTTTGCAAAAGAGAAGACTGAGAGGAGACTTAATAGCTGTCTACAAATATCTAAAGGGCTGTCACATTGTAGAAGGATCAACTTTATTCTCATTTGCACAAGGAAAGACTAGAAGCAATGGGATGAAACTGAATGGGAAGAGACACAGATTAGATATTAGAAAAAACTTTTTGACAGTTAGAGTGATCAATGAGTGGAACAGGCTGCCACGAGAAGTGGTGAGTTCTCCTTCAATGGAAGTCTTCAAACAGAGGCTGGACAGACATCTGACTGGGATGATTTAGCGAATCCTGCTTTGAGCAGGGGGTTGGACCAGATGGCCCAGGAGGTCCCTTCCAACTCTACGATTCTATGATTCTATGGTGATAGTTTAGTTGGCAAATAAAAGAATGAGTTGGATTATATGCCTATTGCCTAGACACAGTATTTGGAGTATGACAAGTAGTAGTAATGAATGATGGTGAGACTGACAAGTTATTACTTGAGTATGTTGCCTAGCTAACAAGCCTGGCTGACGAGTGTAAGGACCATATCTCTTGCATCACCTGCTGCAGAGCCGACCATAGAAGAACCAGATTTTTCCCACTGTGTGTATTGTCGAGGCCAACACCCTGTTCCTCTGGTGATATTACCCCCTCTGCACTTATACTTGGTTCGCAGGACTAAAGATGAGCGAATCCGAACTAAGTTCTGGGTTCGAACCAGACAATTAGTGTCTGGTGCCAAACGCTGAACACAGACTTCTCCAGGAAGTCCATTTCAATGTTTGGAGTCTGAGGGGAAGTCCGTTGCAGAGTGAGAGAGCAAGAGAGAGAATTTTTCAGCTCAAAAGTTCAGGTCTCCATTGTTTCCAAATATGTCCAGGTTGTGGTTCAAGTTCTTAGAAAGTTCTCGTACCAGAACCGAACTTTGGAATAAATTTTGGGTAGGGTACCAGAACTCGAACTTCCACAGGTCCGCTAATACCTACCTACCCAGGACTTTTCCACCAAAAAATTATCATCATCATTATCTCTTTCTCAGCTGACAGATGACACTGTGAAAAATGGACTATTTCACCGCAAAAGATTTACCCTGACTCGCAAATGCAAAAAATTATACTAAGTTAAAATATGCACACTTTGTGAGAAAGACTGTTCCATTTATCCTCCTTCCATGCTTCATGTGAATGACGAGTTCAAAGTCATTTGTATTGTCATCCACCGTGCTTCTATGCAGAGCAAAGTACCAGTGCGTATTCGCAGGGAAAGACCAAAGAGCACAACAGGACAGAAAGAAATACGCCTGTGATAGAGGATACTGTGTAGATGATGTAGGGTGCATCATTCATACAAAGTAAACCGCAGGCAAGCAGGTGGAGTGCAGGAAACCGCAGGAACTAGAAGCTATAGAAAAGTAGGAAAAAGCACTAGAACCTACTGGTCTACAGTAGAAGTCCTGCAGCCCGAGCCAGGTTGCTGAGCATACACAAACTGCAAATCTAGTCTCAGATTCAATAGTAAGACCTGATGTGTGTCTTAGGAGCACTTAAATAGGCCAAGGCAGTACATCACATGGAAGCACACCAGGCCACCTTGAAAGCCCAACGAGGAGCATCAGAACATTTTACGGATCATGGCAGATAGAGAAGAGCCTAGACCAGAAACAGGTGTGTAACATCCTGACTGTCCCTAACCGCTATTATAGCAATATTCATAGGGATTTTTTTAATCTGATACGGCATTTCATGAGGCTTAAGGCCCCATCACACACAGCGGTCTCTATAGCGAGATTGCTGATTTTGTGACACCACAGCGATCTCGCCAGCGACATCGCTGTATGTGGCGGGGATCAGCGACCAGCCCCCCTGCTGGTTATCGCTGAGCGTGCTTCTAGCGGCCTGCGCCATTTTTCGATTGCTGGTCTCCCGCTGGCCAGCACGCATCGCTGCGTATGGCAGCGAGAGACCAGCGTTCAGCGACACTGGACACTGGTTTCTAATGTAAACATTGGGTATCCAGGAGCTGCGGCTCCTGGATACCCACTGTTTACCTTGGAAACCGGCATACACTCTGGTTTCCAAGGTAAACAGCGGGTATCCAGGAGTCGCGCGGCTCTTAGATACCCGATGTTTACCTTGGAAACCAGCGTGTACGCCGGTTTCCAAGGTAAACAGCGGGAATCCAGGAGCCGCGGCTCCTGGATACCTGATGTTTACCTTAGAAAACAGCATCCAGCGTCGCTGGTCCTGATCGCTGGAGGGGCTGTCTTGTGACAGCTCACCAGCGATCAGCCTAACGATGTCCCAGCGATCCCATCATGTTGGATCGTTGGTGGGATCGCTGGGACATCGTTATGTGTAACGGGGCCTTTACTAATATTGCACTGTTTGAAAAACACATTTTTATGTTACACTGTTACAAATGCTAATGAGGTAGGACTATACCAGGAGAAAAAACACCCCTCCAATTCCTACCAAAAATGTACTGTTAAAACAAGGTGATACCACACATAAAGCATATAAGGAATGGAATATGCATTAAATATGCCATGCCAATACAAAGACCATGAGCAACAATGCATACAGTATATTAATGGTGTGTATCATTATATTCCAAGCTCTTTACTCTGTTATCAGCTGCCTCATTAGTGTAGTGGCATGGTCAAGTGAACATAGAGCAAACCTGTTAATATACTTCATTTGACCTTGCTTGTGCCAAATTGGAAAATGTGTTTTTCTACTTGAATGAGCATAACATTAGTATGTCAGTGGGAGCTGTAAATATTTCAGAACGAGACATTTCACAATGCATGGTGATTTATAAAGGTGCGATCGTGACTAAGCAATGAAGTAATTAAAAGTCGCATTTTCTCTGTTGCTGATTAAAGGCAACATTATGGAAAACTATTTAATGTAATATTTATGGATGTCTTGGCATAGGAATACAGAATTGTTTATTGTGTTTATAAATCTTCATATGTTAATAAAAGTAAAGTTGAAGGTTGCCAAACAAAAAAAAAATATTTGAAGAGTACCTACCACCAATGTGGAGCTAAACATATTGTTTAATAAAAATTGGGGATTTTTATAAATATAAACTGTTAATAAAAGCACTCAGAAGTAACCCTAAATCCCCCCTAAATTATTTAGGAAAAAAACAAAATTAGTAAATGTGCAATTTTCACATTGCCAACTGAAGCTGTTTTAGACTCTAACTTCATACAAAGTCAGGGAGTTTTTACATCAGTTTCCTTATCATCAGAGGCAGGGTTAAAATGACTGATAATACATCTATGCACAATAGGTGAATTCGCACCTGATCCTGCTCCCCTCCCTTAATATTGACATTTGTACACGCTCATTAGATGCTACAATACAAAATATAGGGTCAGAGTCTGTTCATTGCAAGTAATATCCATGTGGATTTTCTGAAAAAACAAAACAGAAAGTTAAACTTTTAACCCCTCTGTGTCATCTGACGTACTATTCTATTCATGTGACCTGGGCCTCTCTGACCATGGACGGAATAGTACGTCAAGTCCTTTAATGCAACACTGCAACTGAAGTTGCGGTGATCGCATTAAAATTCCAGCACCAACTTACCTCAGGGTCCCCGCCTTCACTATCGCTATGATTGGCTGTTCAATTCTCAACAGTCAATCGCAGCCTCTCTCATTGTTTCAGCCAATCTCATTGGCTGAAACAGTGATGTCCCAGCCTAGGATCGAGTACCAATGTATTTGATCCTAGGCCGGTGCCTGGCAATACCAGGCATTGGCGAAAACCTCTTGGATTGGTGTGATCGACATTTACATTGTGTTAGGAATCTGTGTCCTGCCATACTTATGCAGAGATCCAGATCCTCACATTTGTCTCCAGAGGCTAAGTCCTTTCAGCCATCTTCTGAGCATGCTCCTGGAATGAGCTCCCATTGGAGTTCAGGAGTCAGATGCTCAGGTCCTGCTCCTGATTCCATTGGCTTAGCTCAGGGCTCTGGAGATTTCTGGCAGGTCCCGTACGCTATAAAAAGTGCGCATGGCTGCTATGCCATGCGCTAGTATTTTCATACTGCTGCTGTATGTATGGTGACGGATGCTTGGACTGGTGACTGACTTATTATGAAACCCCTTCCCTCTGATATTACGATTGTGTGAGTGATTGGGCAGCCGCCAGTAGCAGCGCTAGCGTCAGCGCGCTCCAGCTATACGTTCTCAGCAGCTAGCGTCCTGCATCATGCCAGCGAGATTGCGGTGTCTTCTCTGTGGCCTCGTTCACACCGCGCTGCGATTGCAGTTTTTCCGCATCTGCAGTTGCGACGCCTCCTGTCTGATTTCAAGGTAGGTCTAGAGGGAGTAGTCCTGCTGCCTAAGGCTACTTCTGTGACTATTTTTACCGTGATAGTTTCGCTGTTCGTCTGTGTCCCCGAACAGACTTAGCGTATTACTTTATTCTTTTGTCTGCAGCTCTGTGAGCATAACAGAGCTCACTTCTGTGCACTTAGGGTGCAGTTAACCCCGTGCACATTACCGCCATAGTGCTCTGCCTCCCTAGCAGCGGTTATATCACCTGCCGCACGGTGGACCCCGGGCGGCGAACACGTTTATTTATATTTTGTAAGCGTGTTCCCCCGCCGTAACACATTGATCGCGCCAATCGCATAGCACAGCTGCAGTGTTAACTCGCCGTGCCCTGCTGGGACTGGCCTAGGATCGGTGCTGTAAGAGCACCGATCCTAAGCCAGTGCCTAGGAAAGGCCTGCAGCTGCTGATTGGCGCAATCAATATAATTATCAATCGCGCCAATCACGGGGCACAGCCGCGGTGTGACTGCGCTGTGCTCTGCTTGTGAACTGCCGGTGATCTGCCTAGGATCGGAGCTGTGAGCTCCCATTTTAGGCCAGTGCCTAGCAACACTGGTGTCTCCAGGGCCAGCTTTGATTGGTGATATCGATGTGATCATCGATCCAACCAATGACAAGTCACAGCAGCGGTATGACTGCTCTGTGACCTGTCTGTGATCTGTTTGTGACCACACTGCAGGTCCTCACACTAGCTGAGGATTCCTGCAGAGCAGTCAAACAGCTAGATCTCCTGCTGTGCTGGGACTTGTGGTGCCACAGAAACCTGTGACACCATAATCCCTGCTGAAGACAAGAAAGAAGAGAGACTACAACCGTAAGTGTTCTGATCACTGATCCCTGCCCATGTTTCTTCATCCCCCCCAATCCCCCATCCCTCTTCCCCCCTTCACTTCCCCATTTTTTTACCCCCCTATACCCCCACTTTGCGCCACCTCCATGCGCACATTTAGCAGCCACCGAGCATTGATTGGTGATGCAGCTCACAGATCAACACTCATGCTCGCTTTTCTTTCTCCCCCACTTTTGCTCCACCTCCGTGCGCACATCCAGCAGCCGCCGAACTTTGATAAGTGATGCATTCTCCCTCTTACAGACATAAGTTCCCTACACAATGCGGATGCCGCTGCCACTCTATATAACACAATAGCTGTAGCTTTGAAATCGGTTGCCCCTCTCACATATACCAAAGCTCGCAAATTCAACAGACAGCCGTAGCACACCAGCCTGACCAAAGAACTGAGACGGGTTTCCAGCTGCTCAGAGGAGATGGAAAAGATCCCACTCCGACGAGGACTTCATCGCATTCAAACAGTTCCTCACTACTTTCAAGGCCACACTTGGGTCACCCTCCCAGGGCCGTGTGGTACTCGGTACTGGGCCGGTGTCAGGGGGAGAATGTCACAGCAGCAGTGACTCGGTCCGTGGCCCTGGGCACCCAAGTCGATGGCGGGTGATATTTGTAATGTAGTTTATATGGATAGTTCGTGACGCCACCCGTGGTGTTTGGCAAATAAGATGTTAAGCCAACGCTGCTTACAGATCCACTGGGACTGATGGTGTGATGCAGCAAAGATGGTATAGCTCCCCACAGGTGGAGCTGTAGTCCCAGGACAGTGTGGGTGCAATGGCTGAGGAGAGGCACAGAATGGTGTGGATGCTGATACCCAGATGTAGCGGTGCTGATGCGAGAATGAATGGAGGACACCAGAGCTTGCAGTTTCAAAGCTTTACTCACAGTTCATAGTGCACACAGGTGCCTGCTTCAGTACCGTGTCCTCCGGGGCAGAGGCCCAGCCAACCTCCAGGCGAGATAGGACTCTCCCTGCCAACACTCCGCCAACATGTGCCTTTCTGAACGACTCCGCCAATGCGCCTTTAATGGTGAAGCACTCCAGTCCTTAGTTACCCTGGAATACCTCCTGTTTAGATGTTCCTAGAACTCTCACTTGTATGACAGACAGCTGTAGCCTGATCAGGGACCCCCTGGATCCCGGCTCTCTATCCGTTTGCTATTGTGTCCCAAGTCTTGGATGGGAGTAGTGCATTTACAGCCAACTACTCCACCGGTGTAGAACCATAAGTGTCCATACAACCTCTGGGACCGGGCCCCGGCCTTGCGCTGAGAACCTATAGGCAGGGTTCCTATCCAACCCACTCCTCCTCTCTGTTCTCTCTCCTTCTTCGTTCCGTACTTGTCTTTCTCTCTCTTATGGAAATGCAGGTTACAGTTCTCCGTCTCTCTCCTTCTCCTTCCTTTCCCGTGCCAGCTGGCTCAGATCACTGAGGCAGCTGCAGCACTCCTTCTTCTATTCCTTTCGTCGGGAGCTCTCCACTAAGACCAGTCCTCAGCCTCTCCTGACTGACTGTCTTTCCTCCACCTGACCTCCCGGCAGGCTGACCTCCTGTCAGCCTGCTCTCTCATTCTCCGGTCATACTGACTGAACTCTAGATCCTATCTTTCCCCTTCTTTTATACTAACTCCACCCACCTCCCAGCACATCTCGTGTTACGAAGCAAGGGTGCACGAAAGGTGCTCTGCTACCCACTAAGCATTGAGCTGCAATCTGGTCCTCTGCTGAACTATCCTGTGTGTGGGATGCAGATGTTGGAGTGTGGCAAGGAGTTCCCACCTTACCAGGATGGTGGGGCACTACACCTTAGGGGAAGGTGCAGTACCTCTGTGGCGACTGAGCCTCAGGGGCACCACACACTCACCACAGCTAAACAAACCTACTTCTCATCTCTCATATCCTCTCTGTCTCACAACCTTAAACAGCTATTCAACACCTTCACCTTGACTACGCCACTGAAGAAACACAATTGCGAAACGCGCGTTGAGGTCCCACTTCCCACGCCCTCATTAAGGTTGGTCTCTTTATCGTTTTATATGCCTAGCTGACCAAATGGTTTCCATACTCATTAGGGCTTTGTATAATTTTATTATCTGATATGTGATTGCACTAAATTTTTTTGAATAATCCTGCCGTTTTTGTATTATAAAAGGTCTTATTTACCTACTTGTAGGTCTGATATGACCATGTTGTTGCACTTGCACCTTATATATTTTGATTAAGTCTTTTTTAATCAAAAGGTTATTTGATTGTATCGTGCACTATTATTTTTATATAACTTTGAGCACTTTTTTCTCTTTTGGATTAACTTCATTTTTAACCTGTTTTAGCATAATTATTTATTTATATACCAACCATATTGGACATGGCACTTAGGTGTCACCATCTCCCTTTTTTATCATAGGAATTTTTTACCCTGTATTTTTGCTTGCTATTTCTTGTATATTTATTAATAAAATTTGAATATATTCATCTTTCTACTAGTTGCTCTTGTGTCCATTTTTTTTTTTTTTTTTTTGTTATTTATAACACCACAATAGCTGTAGCTTTGGAATCGCTTGCCCCTCTCAAACATACCAAAGCTCACAAAATCAACAGACAGCCCTGGCACACCAGCCTGACCAAACAACTGAGACAGGTTTCCAGGGCTGCTGAGTGGAGATGGAAAAGATCCCACTCCAACGAGGACTTTGCATTCAAACAGTACCTCACTACTTTCAAGGCCACACTTGCCACAGCTAAACAAACCTACTTCTCATCTCTCATATCCTCCCTTTCGCACAACCCTAAACAGCTATTCAACACCTTCATTTCTCTCCTCAGTCCCCCAGCACCTCCTCCCTCTCCACTCATCTTGGTTGAAGACTTTGCCTCATTTTTCAAGCAGAACATTGATAACATCAGAGACAGTTTTGGTTGACAACCCTCAGAGCCCTTCCTCCTAACTGCCCAGCCCTTCTCTTCAAAAACCAACTTGTCCACCATTACAGAAGATCAACTCAACACTCTACTCTCAAGATCACATCTCACCACCTGTTCACTTGAACAGATCCCTTCCCACTTCATCCCAAACCTCACCATAGTCTTCATCCCAACTCCGTCAAGTATAGCATGGCACTACCACAAGGTGCACAAGTAGGTTACCCAAACCCAAGTGAACAATAATAAAGTAACTTGGCACTCAACTGAATTGTCCTTTTTAAGTGAATTTTTTATTTATGTGCAGTCCTACAAAAAGATGTTTCGGCCTACACTTGGCCTTCGTCAGTCCGACTGCTGTCTATATAGTATGAACAAACGTACTGTATGTCCACGAGCAAAATAATTTTTTGTAAGTTCCTGCTTCCAAATATGGTGTAGGCATATAGCAGGCTTCCAGCTACCCTTAAGGCATGCTGTGCTGGTAATTCAATTAGATACAATATATTCCATAAGGAAATAAGGAGAGGTTCCCGCTAGATTGTTTAGGCACATCAGGGGTTCTGCAAACAACATTACGCCTGCAGACCATCCCATCAAAGTCAGCATTCCAAAACATTACTACTTCTCTTCCAAGCATCAACGTTTGCCCTAACAGTATTTTTTCCCACATATGGGGGTATCAGCATACTCAGGACAAATTGGACAACCATTTTTGGGGTCCAATTTCTCCAGTGACCCTTGGGAAAATTAAAAATTGGGGACTAAAAGATCGTTTTTGTGGGAAAAAAACATAAGATTTTTTATTTTCGCGGCCGGGCGATATAAACTTTAGTGAAACACTTTGGGGTTCAAAGTGCTCACCCCACATCTAGATAAGTTCCTTAGGGTATCTAGTTTCCAAAATTGGGTCATTTGTGGGGGTTTCTACTGTTTAGTCACATCAGGGGCTCTGCAAACAGAACATGACGCCCGCACACCATTCCATCAATGTCTGCATTCTAAAATGTCACTACTTCACTTCTGAGCACCAATGTGTGCCCATAGTTTTCTCCCACATATGGAGTATCAACACACTTAGGACAAATTGCACAACAACTTTTGGGGTCCAATTTCTCCTGTTTCCCTTGGGAAAATAAAAAATTGAGGACTAAAAATCATGCTTGTGGAAAAAATATGATTTTTTTTTTATTTTCATGCCCGGGTGTTGTAAACTTCTGTGAAGCACTTGGGGGTTCAAAGTGCTCACCACACATCTAGATAAGTTCCTTGGGGGGGTCTAGTTTCCAAAATGGTGTCACTTGTGGGGGGTTTCCACTGTTTAGGCACATCAGGGGCTCTCCAAACGCGACATGGCATCTGATCTCAATTCCAGCCAATTTTGGTTTGAAAAAGTCAAACGGCGTTCCTTCCCTTCCAAGCCCTGCCATGCGTCCGGTGATTTTCCCCAACATATGGAGTATCGGCATACTCAGGAGAAATTTCAAAACAACTTTATCTGTCCATTTTCTCCTTTTACCATTGTGAAAATAAAAAAATGTTGCTAAAAGATCATTTTTGTGACTAAAAAGTTAAATGTTCATTTTTTCCTTCCACGTTGCTTCTGCTCCTGTGAAATCACTGAAGGGTTAATAAACTTCTTGAATGTGGTTTTGATCAGCTTGAGGGGTGCAGTTTTTAGAATGGTGTCACTTTTGGGTATTTTCTGCCGTATAGACCACTCAAAGTGACTTCAAATGTGAGCTGGTCTCTAAAAAAATGGTTTTGTAAATTTTATTGTAAAAATGAGATATCGCTGGTCAACGTTTAAGGCCTCTTTCACACTTCCGTTTTTGACAATCAGTCAAGATCCGCCAGTTTTGAAAAAAAAACGGATCCGCCATTTTTTTGCGGATCCGTTTTTTTCCCCATTGACTTTCATTATTGGAGGATCCTGACTGATTGCCGTCCGTTGCATCCGTTTTTTGGAGGATCCACCAGGATGTTATTGTCCGTCAACATCCTCAAAGATCTCTCTCTCTCTCTCTCTTTAGTTTTTTTCATAAATAAATGGAAGTCAAATCGAAGAAATTTTACCACTAAGTAGTAGTACAATATGTCACAAAAAACAATCTCAGAATCCCCAAGATCCATTGAAGCATTCCGGAGTTATTACCTCATAAAGGGACAGTGGTCAAGATTGTAAAAATTGGCCCTGTCATTAACGTGCAAACCACCCTCGGGGGTAAAGGGGTTAATAAAGAGTGTAGTATGGAGAAAAAAGACATTGGCAAAAATTTAAAAAATATACAGTATATTTAACATCTTTCCAACATTTGCAATTCTGAACAGCCAATCACATCGATTTCAGTGTTTCAGGCAATGAAATTGCCTGAAACACAGGGGTTTAGCTATGATCGGTGCAGTAACAGTACCAATCATTGCCTGAAGCCTAGCAACAGCAGTGTCACCAGCCCTTGCAGTGACTGGTGCAATCGGACGATGCAATATGAACTCTCGGTGTTCAATCTGCACTTTTTCATTCTAGCTTGGAGATGTTGCAGAGCTGTCACTGTGCTCTTCTGCTGCTGGATCTTGTGGTGCCACAAATTTTGCCTGTGCCATTACTGCTGCTGCTGTACCTGCAAAAAGAAAAAAGATGCTCCAGATCCTTTCCTGACTTGTTCCTGTCCACAGCTTTTTCCTAACCCACCCCATTCCCCCTCTCCCCACTTTTTCCCTTCTTCTCCTCTCTCTAACCTCCCTCTGGCCGCCAAGCGCTGATCAGTACTTGATTGCTCATTTTTGGCAGTTTTTTTTCTTGTCCATGCATCCTGCACAAGCGCTGATCAGTGACACAAATCACTGATCGGCACCAATGCATGCTATGTTCAAGAATCTTTTTTCCCCTGTCTATTCCCCCCTTCTTTGCACCACCTTCATGTGTGCATCCTACAACTGCTGAGCTGCTGATCAGAGACACATCATTGATTAACATCCGTGCCCGCTTTTGTCCAGGACTTTTTTTTTCCTGTCTATTATTTTGTCCCCTTTGTGCACCACATCCATGCATGGATCATACAGCCGTTGACAGCTGGTCGGTGATGTACATCGTTGATCGGCATCCGGTTGTTTTCTTATGTGTGAAAAAAATTGAATAAAAAATAATTTAGATGGGACTAGATTAAGGACAGTACAAATATACCATGGTAATCAGAATCTACTACTGAATTTCTTACTGAATAATGTCAGGGTTAAGGTACTGTCACACTTAGCGATGCACCAGCGATCCCGACCAGCGATATGACGCGGTCAGGATCGCTGGTGCATCGCTAAGTGGTCGCTAGTGAGCTGCCACACAGGCAGACCTCACCAGCGACATAGCAGGGGTTGGAGGTCACTTACTTACCTGTCAGACGAGGCGATCCTGACGTCCTCCCGCCTGCGTCCACGCGTCGCTCGTCGGCGCCACAGGAAGCCCAGCAGGAAGCTGACGATGAGAACCGGCCCAGGATGTTCTCACGCGATCAGCGATAACCAGCGGGGGAGTGGTCGGAGGTAAGTATCAGACCTAGCGATATCGCTAGCAATATCTCTATAACATCACAAAAACCTGTGACGTTATAGCGATATTGCTAGCGATATTGCTTAGTGTGACAGGCCCTTTAGTGTCAGATAGTGTAAAAAATAAAAAAATACTTAGATTAGTTGATAGGATTAGATTAGAGACAGTAAATACATACTGTAGTAATCAGCTTATACTACAGTACATTTTACTGATTAAAGTCAGGATTAGTGTCAGTGTGTAAAGTATAAAATAACAATAAAAAAAATTTACATTAGTGACAGTAAAAATATACTGTAGTAATCAAGATCTACTACAGTATTTTTTACTGAATATAGTCAGGATTAAGGCTATGATCACACTATCAGTATTTTGTCAGTATATAACATCAGTATGTATAAGGCAAAACCAGGAATGGGTGAAAAATAGAGAAGTGGTGACGTGTTTCTATAATACTTGTCCTCTAATTTTTCCACTCCTGGTTTTGACTTACAACTGCTGATGTAAAATACTGACCAAATACAGAAGGTGTGACCACAGCCTTAGGGCTTGCTCACACTGGCATATAAAATGGAGGAGTGCAATGTGGCAAAACATCGCACTGCACTCTGATCAATGTTATTAAACAAGTCTGTGCTCATCTGCAAGTTTTTTCTCAGTTCTAATTGGATTGAGAAGAAAATGGCAGCATACTACGAGGGTCTGCAAGAATCGGATTGCACTCGCCAATGCAAGTCAAAGGGTGCAAGAAAAAAAAAACAACGGCACATGACCTCTCAAAGGAAACCCAACTTTTCATCAGCCAAGTACAGTAAATTGACAGCCCGAACCATTAAAAAGAATATATTGTATAGATATAGAAAAGATAGAATAGATAGATACAATAGATAGATAGATGTTATACAGAAATGCAATGTCACAAGCTCCCAACATATAATAAACTAGCACCCTTTAGTGCCTTTCATGTGGCACTAAAGGGTGTTTAGCTTTATTTAAATTATTAATTAAATCCATCATTAATAAAAGAAAACAATGGTGTTGGGTTACCCATATTTTTAATAACTAGGTAAGGGAAAGCAGAGAGCTGTAGGCTTACATGATCAGACTTGGAAGGGCCCGATAACCATGCAGCGTCCCAGCTTATTAATATCAGCCCCTAGCTGTCTGTTTACCCTTTGCTGGTTATTAAAAGTTAGGGGGGACCCCAGGTCATTTTTTTAGTGTCCCCACTTTTAATAACCAGTACAGGCTAAGCAGACAACTGTGAGCTGATATTAATAGGAAGCTCCATGGTTATTGGGCCATTACCAGGGTGATAAGACCAGTGCACAGCTGACTTCTTTCCCTAGGCTGGTTAATAAAAATATGGGGGACCCCGTGGCATTTTTTCATTTATTTATTAAATACATGTACAGTAAACTACATGATTACGGCACTAATTATGTATATCAAGGACATCTATCTACCTAATCTATTGTATTTATCCATTCTCTCTTATGTATTTACATTTTTTATTTATCTATCTGAATACAAGATTGCTTTATTAGTTTCAAAACTAGTTTTAAATTACATAGAGAAGTACAGTATTTAAAAGATGATGTTAAAAATGCACTGCATATGGATTGCATACGCATGTCATACAGATGTTATACAGATGCCAGTTGAGAAATTGCATTGTAATCACTTAACTCTCTCATGACACTCGTTTTTCTTTTCCGGATCAACAGCAGACTATTTTTTCTATACAAAAGTTACAGTTGTGGCCAAAAGTATTGACACCCCTGCAATTCTGTCAGATAATACTCAGTTTCTTCTTGAAAATGATTGCAAACACAAATTCTTTGGTATTATTATCTTCATTTAATTTGTCTTAAATGAAAAAACACAAAAGAGAATGAAGCAAAAGGCAAAACATTGATCATTTCACACAAAACTCCAAAAATGGGCCAGACAAACGTATTGGCACCCTCAGCCTAATACTTGGTTGCACAACCTTTAGCCAAAATAACTGCAACCAACCGCTTCCGGTAACCATGAAGGAGTTTCTTACAATGCTCTGCTGGAATTTTAGACCATTCTTCTTTGGCAAACTGCTCCAGGTCCCTGATATTTGAAGGGTGCCTTCTCCAAACTGCCTTTCCTTGCAGGAAAGATGTATATCTTTGTACTGTGTTAGCCAGTAGATAGAAAAATATTCAGAATTGAGAGTCCTCAGTGGTTGATACCTTTTAATGGCTAACTGAAAAGATGGTAACACATTGCAAGCTTTCGAGACTACTCAGGTCTCTTCATCAGACATTGACTTATACAAAATCTGAAGAGTCACATATTTATACACAACATAGCACAGAAAAAATGCAATAGATAAGACAAGTGACGCGAAGCAGAACTATCATTGTGGGCGAGGGAGAAACATAAATATTGGACCAGTTCCCATCAGGCCTCTGGCCTACTACCGCTTCATTGATGATATTTTAATCATGCCAAATACTGCTGTGAACAGCACTTGAAGTGGTGAAGGGATAGTGTAGGACAGGATAGGGCTAATTGCAATTCCTTCCTGTCTGCTGCAACTCATATTAGAAGCCCTTCTCAGAGCTAATAATATTATTTTTACTCTTAATCCTGCAAACTGTTCTGATCAGAGAAATATCATATGCCATTTTTACTGTGGCGGTTCTGCGTCAAAAGCATACAACCAAACTTGGTTGGATCTCAATAGCATTGGTGTATTGCTTCTCCAATGTAACCAGTCCATCTGAGGTGTGTAAATTTTCAAGTAATACTGCAATTTTTTTTTCAGCAGTGAAATATTACACGGTATTTATAGTGCGCCAATTGTGCATCAAAAGCATACAACCATACTTGGTTGGATCTCAATAGCATCACTATATTGATACGCCATTTCTACTACTCCAGTTTGCATCAAAATAAAAAAAGTCAGAGTTGGTTGGCTAGATATAGCATTGCTATATCGCTCCAGCACAGTAACAAGTCCATGTGAGGTGGGCGAATTTGTGTGTTCTAGTATTCCTGCCAATTTTTTGATTAGACAAATATTATACGACATTTATACTGCTCCAGATGTGCATCAAAATAAAAAAATCCAGAGTTGGTTAGTTAGAAATGGCATCACTGTATCGCCCCAATACAGTAACAAGTCCATGTCAGGTGGGCAAATTGGTGTGTTCTAGTATTACTGCCAATTTTTACAGCAGTGAAATATACACAATTTATACTGCTCCAGTTGTGCATCAAAACAAAAAAAAAAGATTTGTTTGGTTATAAATAGCATCACTATATTGACACTGCACTAATACTGCAAATTTTTTTCAGAAGTTAAATATTATATGGCATTTCTACTGCTCCAATTGTGCATCAAAACAAAAAGCCAGACTTCTTTGGTTGGAAAAAACATCGCTATAATGCTTCTGCAGTGGAAGAAGTCCATCTGAGGGTCTGTGGGCCAATTTTTCTGCGATTCCAATACTGCAATTTTTTTACAGCAGTCAAATATTATGCAATAGTAATACTGCAATGTTTTATCAACAGAGATCTATCCCATGTAATTTAAAATGGGCAAGGCATGTGGTAAGGGATGGGTAAGTGGACGTAATGCTGATGGTGAGAGCAGAAGCCGAGGCCTTGGGCAAGGTGAAGCTGTGCCACTTTGTGGGGGGGGGGGCAGGGAACCCCACTCTTGAAGCCAGACCAGTGTGAAAAGGTTGTTGGATTGATAGCAGACAATGCTTCAGTCACTTTGCCACCACTACCCTGTCTTCTACATGGTCTGGTCTCAGTAGCCATGATTCAGAACCACATAATCACATAATCCTCAAGCTGATACTCCTTCCTCCCATGATGCCGAGTGCTGGGAGACAAGTGATCTCACACTTGGACACTCAGGAGAGCTGTTTAAATTTCCAATTATAGATTTTGGCCTCTTGACCTCCCCATTTCAAGCTTGACATGAGGAGATTGGAAGTAGTTGTGTCCAAATATTTGAGCAGCCATGCTCACAAGAAGGCAATGGTGGGAAAATGCACTTCCTGTCACAAGAGGTGATGATGATGACACACAATTGCCAACAAGTGATGTTGCTACATCAGCAAGTCTGTAGTAAGACCAGGGTGCAGAAGTGGAAGATGAACTGGTGGAAGATGAAGTCACTGACTCAACCTGGGAAGGTAACATGCAGACCGAGGACCGCAGTGCACAGGGGGAGGGATTCGCAGCACCACAAAAGGCAGGAAGAGGCAGTGGGGTGGGCAGAGACACAAGTCGGGCAACTATTCCCACAGCACCAACACAGGTAAACATGTCAAGTCAAAGGTTATGTGTTCTTGAGTCTAGCGCTTTTTAAAGAACGTCCAGCTCATCTAAAAATGGCCATATTCAACATCGTCCATGCCAGCTTCAACAGTGACAGCACAACTATAAGCCTGACGACCACCAGCATGCTTAGGCACATGCAAGCAAAGCGCCTGACCGCTTCTTGGGCCGAACAACATGAATCAGTGTTGGTGGGTGACACCACTGTCTCTTCCCATGTACTACGTGCATGCTAATCCCCTGTCCATGATGTCGGCGAAGATGCCTCTCACCCTGCACCCCTCATTGCACACTTGCAACCAACATCAATTATCACATCCTTGTCCTTGTCCCAGTGCAGCATTCAGTTGTCCCTACCCCAGTTCTTGGAATGCAAGCATAAATACGCAGACACCCACCCACAGGCCACAATACTAAACTTCCAAATATCCAGACTGCTTGCCCTGGAAATGTTGCTGTTTATGCTTGTGGAAACAGAAGCTTTCTGCAACCTCATGGCGGTTGCTGTCCCTCAGTACTTGGTCCCCTGTTTCCTCTATTTATTCTGGTGTGCCATCCCTGCCTTACACAAGCACGTGTCCCATAACATCAGCCGTGGTCTGAACAAGGCGGTTACTGAGAAGTTTCACTTAACCATGGACAGCTGGACAAATTCTTGTGGCCAGGGATGCTACATTTACCTAACGGAACACTGGGTTAACATTATGGAAGCAGGGACCCAGTTGGATCAAGTTTTTGAAAAAGTCTAACAGACCAGACTGCTCTGTGGCTCTTGCCCCTGATCCTACAACTAGGCATGGTTGTGTGTGACAATGGCTGTAACCTGGTGGTGGCTCTGAAGCTTGGCAAACTCGCACACGTACCATGACTGGCCCACGTGCTCAACTTTGTGTTTCACCGGTTTCTGAAAACCTCCCCAGATCTTCTTGAGCTACTTGTGAAAGTACACCACGTGTGTACCCATTTTCGCAAGTTGGCTACCGCTGCTGCCGCTCTGGCGGATCAGCAGCAGCTTTTGCAACCTGCAGCTTACAGCTCACTGACTTTTGTGTGATGTCACCACGCATTTGAATTCAACATTACATATGTTGGCAAGGCTTTGTGAGCAACAGAGGGCAGTAGTTGAATACCAGCTACACTATGCCCGTCGGTATTCCGATCAATCTCAACACGTAAGAGCTGATTAGTAGACATAGATGTCTGATATCTATGTGGTTCCCCAAAACTTTGGGGACTCGACCAAGATGGTGAGCAGCGATGGCGCCATCAGGGTAACCATCCCACTTCTCTGTCTACTGAAATTCCCGTTGATCACAATTAAAAAGGAGCTTTGCAGGCAGAGCAAGTTGAGTTGGAGCAAGAAACTATACTGGATGATGCTACACAGCCCAGTCTCATCTCATCTTCTCAAAGCAGATTAGGTGATAATGAGGAGAAGAAGGAACAGGAGCTGTGATCCTGCGCTACAGACGGTACTAACCACACCACCTTCATTCCATCTGGAATGGACAGAGGACAGTCATCCTCTTGGTTGGGACAGGGAAATCTTAGCTGTTGGCAGTCTGAATTTAAGTTCTGCTGTCTTTCCTGTGACCCTTTTTTACACATTTTGGCCAACACTAATTACTGGTTGGTCACCCTTCTAGAGCCACGCTGCAAGAACTTTACATATCTACTTCCCATGGTGAAGAGGTCTAATAAAATGTTGCAGTACCAGAAGGTCCTAGTTGAAGAATTATTAAAAAAAATTCCGATCTGACAAAACTAGCAGCAGATGCCACAGTTCCTTGGACAAACAAGAAGTGGAGATGAGGGAGACACAAGCCAGATGCATCACAGGCATTGAAACACTCTCAAAGGTCTGGGACAGTTTTCTCAGATCCTCCCAGTGCCCAGGTCCTGATGCGCGAGGTATGCTGAAAGAGTATCTTGCTGACCATACCAGCACCCTCTGTGATGCCTCTGTTTCTTACAACTATTGGGTGTCCAAGCTAGACATGTGGCATGAACTGTCTCTCTATGCCTATGAGGTCCTGGCCTGACTTGTCGTTAGCGTTTTGTCAGAGCAGGTTTTTAGTGACATTCTGGGTATTATAACCGATAGGCACATACACCTGTCAACTGAAAATGCTGACAGGCTGACTTACCAAAATGAACAAGGGCTGGATTGGGCCAGATTTCTCTACACACTTCTATACACCACCAGATTACAGCAGCGGAACATAAACTCAAATCCAGTGTTTTCTTGTTTTCTTTTTCGGGTATATTCCCATCACCTTTCAAACCCAAACATGGGTATATGTTTCAGGATTTAGTCTTTTTTGTGTGTTCCTTCTCCTCCATCACCATATCAACAGGGTAATCATGCTACCCTTGCTATAAAGTTTTTAAGAGTATTTATGATACCTGCATTATCATTTTTTAGAGGCCTACATTGAATATTCTTTAATATATATGTATACCCCCAGGGGTAAATGTTCTTCAGCCCTAAGTGCATGGTCATTACAAGTCTAGGATACCCAGTCCTTAATAATGGGAAAAAAAATTATGAGGCCCTCCATTATGGAGGTCTCCATCTGCCTCATTGTAGGGAATCTTCCACTGGGGTTTCTGTCTGAATCGCAGATATCAGAGATTTACACAGAAACATATTTGTAAGCTTTCAGCAATAAAAGCAGGATAAATGTGAACCGAGCCTTACTGCAATCTTTGAGAGGCAGAATGAACAAGCCTTCAGCAGGTAAAAAAGTGTTTATTTCTTACACAGTTTCTTGTGTGGTGTAATTGATTAGATGGATTTTTTCTTTGGATCAGCATGATTACAGCGATACCAGATTTATGCTTTTATTATGTTTGGCTGCTGTAACGCACTAAGCTAAAAGAGGTCAAAGGGGTAAGGTTTCTCCTTGTGGAGAGTGACATACCAGCTCTGGCTTGTCAAGGTAAGGAGGCTTATTCGCCGTTCAATGCTCCTCTGGGAAATTTTATATGCAAATTGCCTCTTCAGAGAAGAAAGAGGACTTTTACTCTACAGCGCCACCTATTGGTAGTAGCGATCCTATAAGTCACAATCAACCCTTTAACGAGTCTTGTAATATCACTTAGGATAAAAGCCAAATCAGAATCTCAATTTGCAGACACGGTGTTTCGGGCTATTGGCCCTCGTCAGTGCAAAGTATGAGATCTGATTTGGCTGGTGAGAGGCTCTGGACTGAGGTCTAAGGGGTAAGGTTTCTCCTTGTGGAGAGTGACATACCAGCTCTGGCTTGTCAAGGTAAGGAGGCTTATTTGCCGTGCATTGCCAAATCAGATCTCATACTGAGAGGACCCTGTCCTTGCAGACTATGGGATAGTGGGGAAGAGACAGAAAGTCGGGGGTGCAGCAGCTCAGGCGGTGGTGAGGCGGCAGAATGGTTATTGCAGGCTGTAAGCTTTCCTGAAAAGATGGGTTTTCAGGTTCCATTTGAAGGGTCCGAGGGTGGTGGATAATCGGACATGTTGAGGCATGGAATTCCAGAGGATAGGGGATATTCGGGAGAAATCTTGGAGGTGGTTGTGTGAGGAACAAATAAGTGTGGAGGAGAGTAGGAGGTCTTGGGAGGATCGAAGATTACGTGAGGGAAGATATTGGGAGATTAGTTCAGAGATATAGGGAGGGGAAAGGTTGTGGATGGCTTTGTAGGTCAGTGTTAGTAGTTTGAATTGGATTCGTTGGGGAATTGGGAGCCAATGAAGGGATTTGCAGAGGGGAGAGACAGGGGAGTAGCGAGGAGAGAGGTGGATTAGTCAGGCAGCAGAATTGAGGACAGACTGGAGTGGTGCAAGAGAGTTGGCATGGAGGCCACAGAGGAGTGTTGCAGTAGTCAAGGCAGGAGATGATGAGGGCATGTACAAGAGTTTTAGTAGATTGAGGACTGAGGAAGGGAAGGATTCTGGAAATATTTTTGAGTTGGAGGCGACAGGAGGTGGCAAGACTTTGAACATGTGGTTTGAAGGACAGGGCAGAGTCGAGAGTTACTCTGAGGCAGGGGATTTCAGGTGCGGGAGAGAGCGTGATGCCATTTACCATAATAGATAGATCGGGTAGGGAAGATACATGAGATGGAGGGAAGATAATGAGTTCAGTTTTGTCTACGTTGAGTTTTAGGAAGCGAGAGGTGAAAAAGGAGGATATGGCTGATAGACACTCTGGGATTCTGGACAGCAGATAGGTGACATCAGGGCCAGAGAGGTAGATCTGAGTGTCATCTGCATACAGGTGGTACTGGAAGCCATGGGACTTTATGAGTTGTCCTAGGCCAAGAGTATAGATGGAAAAAAGTAGGGGCCCCAGGGCAGAGCCTTGGGGGACTCCAACAGAGAGGGGGCAGGATGAGGAGGTAGTGTGGGAGTGGGAAAAGCTGAATGTGCGGTCAGAAAGGTATGAGGAAATCCAGGACAGGGCAAGATCTTTTATGCCAAGGGAAGAAAGAATCTGTAGCAGTAGGCAGTGTTCAGCTGTATCAAAGGCAGAGGACAGGTCAAGAAGGAGGAGGATGGAGAACTGTCTGTTAGCTTTGGCTGTGAGTAAGTCATTAGTAATTTTGGTCAGGGCAGTTTCAGTGGAGTCGTGGGGGAGGAAGCCAGATTGAAGGATGTCAAGGAGGGAGTTAGATGAGAGGTGGGAGGAAAGTTGAGCATGGACATGCTGTTCGAGGAGTTTGGAAGCAAAGGGGAGCAGTGATATGGGGTGATAGCTGGGCATAGCAGTTGGGTCAAGGTTTGATTTTTTGAGGATGGGTGTTATGGTGGCATGTTTGAAGGCAGAGGGGAAGGGGTACCAGAAGTTAGGGATAAGTTGAAGAGATGGGTTAGTGCTGGAATGATCATGTTAGTGAGGTTGGGGTGCAGGTGGGAAGGGATGGGGTCAAGTGCACAGGTGGTGAGGCGTGATTTGGAAAGGAGATGAGTAAGCTCTCCTTCAGTGATGTTGGAGAGGGAGGTTATTAGGGAAGGGCAGAGGTCTGGTATGTGGAGCGGTTGGGGTGGTGGAACTGTAAAGGTTTGCCATGTTTGGTCGATCTTGTTTTTGAAGTAGGTGGCAAAGTCCTCAGCAGAGATGAGGGAAATTGGAGGTGGCAGTGGTGGGCGGAGGAGAGAGTTAAATGTGCTGAACAGTTGTTTAGGGTTGTGGGATAATGAAGATACAAGGTTTGTGAAATAGGCCTGTTTAGCAGAGGTGAGGGCTGATTTAAAGGCAAGTGTGGCTTGTTTGAAAGCAGTGAATTCGTCTGGCAGGCGTGTTTTCTTCCAACGCCTCTCCAAGTCCCTGGATGCTTGTCGAAGTTTTTTGGTGAGGTTGTTGTGCCAGGGTTGCCTATTGGTTTGTCGCACTTTGCCATGCATGAGAGGAGCGACTGAGTCTATGGCTGATGTGAGGGTGGCGTTGTAGAAAGCGGTGGCACTGTCCATGTTGTGGAGTAAAGATATGGAGGACAGAGGTAGAAGAGAGTCTGAGAG
Source organism: Dendrobates tinctorius (assembly GCF_039654945.1). NCBI lineage: Eukaryota > Metazoa > Chordata > Amphibia > Anura > Dendrobatidae > Dendrobates > Dendrobates tinctorius. The sequence goes on along the minus strand of NW_027361692.1, from coordinate 1,872,977 downwards.
TCTGTGGATGTCTAGGTGTGCGAGGTTTCTGCGAGGATGTGCTAGTGGCTGGACATGGGGCGCAGGTGAGGAGGACAAGGACAAGACTCTTATTCTGGGCAAGGAGGGCATTAATCAGAGAGGCCACACTGAGACCAACGGTAACTCTAAAGAAGATTCAGAATTCCCAAGCAGAGATTGGAGAATCTGTCCATACAACTGCAATAAGCAGTACACTCCATAGAGGATGCTTTTATGGAAGAGAGGGCAGAAAAAACTCTTTATGTACACACAAAAATTGCAAGGCTCATTTTTAGTTTGTCAAAAGACATGTGGGAGATTAACCAAATGTAATGAGGAAGATACTGTGGTTAAATGAGACCAAATTGCACTTTTTAGCCACCAAAGTAAATGCTATGTCTGGGGCCAAACCAACAAGAGCACTCGCCACAGTAAAACATGGTGATGGCAGCATCATGCTAAGGGGAAGCTTTTTGGCAGCAGGGACAGAGAAAATGGTCAGAATAGAGGGATGGTGCAAAATATAGGGATATTCTTGAGAAAAACCTGTTTCAGTCTGTCAGGGATTTGAGACTGGGATGGAGGTTCACTATCCAACAAGACAATGACCCAAATCATACTGCTAAAGCAACGTTCAAGTTGTTTAAGGGGAAGCATGTAAATATTTTGTAGTGAACTAGTCAAAGCCCAGACCTTAATCCAATTGAGAATGTGTGGTCAGACTCAAAGATTGCTGTTATCAGCGGAAACCATCTAAGTTGGAGGACATGGAGCAGTTTTGCCTTGAGGAACGGGCAAAAATCCCAGTGGCAAGATGTGGAAAGCTCATAGAGACTTATCCTCAGTGAGTTGCAGCTGTAATTGCTGCAAAAGGAGGTTCTACAAAGTGCTGACTTCAGGGGCGTGAATAATTCTGCCCATTGAAGTATTCCGCTCTTTTGTCCTATTTTTTGTTTGCTGCATAATAAAAAGAAAGCCAAATGTTCACAGTTGTAGTCATTTTCTTTACATGAACTGATGCAAACCCTCAAAAAACAGTGAAATTCCAGGTTGTGATGTACAAAACACAAAAAATGCCAAGGGGGTAAATACTTTAGCAATCTACGGTATGTACATGTCAGTATTACCCTGACATTAGTCTCTTAAACAATGCTCATGGCATGTTCTAAGCAGGCCACCGTCACTGGCAGACCCAGAGGTCGTTATAACGACTTTGGGTTGCCATGACGATGATAGGACCATCGTGATGACATCACTGAGGCGCCAATTGGAAAGGAGAGGAAGCTCCCTCTCTCTCCTTGCCTCCCAAATGTTGTGATCGATATCGATCATGGCTTTTACGAGGTTAAACAGCGGCAGGCAGTGTGGGCACCACTGTTGGCAGTGACAGCCAGGGCTCGGCTAAAGCTGGAATCACACATAGCGACTTACCAGCAATCCCGACAATGATATCAACATGTCAGGATCGCTGGTAAGTCGCTATGTGATCGCTGGTGAGCTGTCCTTTGTTGCCTTGGTCCTTTGTGGGATGCATGTATATATAGTGCAGAGCAGCCCGCCTGCTAATATTATGGGCGTGATAAATAGGCTGCTCAGACACTTGTGCATCACATTTATCCGTGTGACTTATGCCTTATGCAAGCCTCATCTGTGTGCAGTTTTTCCACTGGGCAGCCAGACCACAATTGGTTACTGGCTGTCCTTATCAGTGGAATGCACCTGTGCTGCCCCAACCTTTATCAATGGGGTTCTGCTGCATCCTGCCAGTGCATCAGTCAGGGTTTGGTGAGTTACCTTTCAAATGATTTTTTGGATTTTTTCTTATTAGGCCGGGGTCACACTAACCGACGCAAAATACGGTCAGTATTTTACATGCGTAATACGGATCAATGGCCCCTAAACAGTGCTCCGTATGTCATCCGTAATCAAGGTGTGGTCGCGTATTTTGCGCATGTCAGCATCCGTATGTAATCCGTATGGCATCCGTATGGTGAGATTTTCTCGTCACCTTGCAAAATGGACATATAATGGAGCCCTATGACAGGTTTTATAACAGAAAGCAAAGAATAGATATAGACTCATAGAATGCGCATATATATATATATATATATATATATGTGTATTCTATGTGTCTATATCTATTCTTTCGTTTCTTTATTAAAACTGTCAGTGTGAGTTTACTGTATAGCGCACTGAATTGCCGGCTTTGCTAAAAGACACCTGGTGCATATTTCTCGCAAGTCACACGTGTGGTCCGTGTGTAATCCGTATTTTTTGCGCACCCATAGACTTGCATTGGCGTACTACGGCCGTAGTACGCTGACAATCGCAGCATGCTGCGATTGGCACGGAGCCTAGAATACGGATGAGAAATATACGGCTGGTGCGAGGGACCCCATAGAGAATCATTGGTCCGTGTCTAATGCGGGCTTTTAGCGCCTCTCACTCGCCCGTATTCCGCGCCAGTGTGACTCCCGCCTTAGTGTTTGTCTATATTTAGTGTTAGGGACTCACAATATCTGGGGACCCTTGACGTTGGGTTGTGAGCTTATCTGCTTTGGCCAAAATAGTAACCAATACCCCATATCTATTTATCTTTTTGCACTTTTTAGCAGGATGCAGCTAGAACCCTTTATGTTGGCTTGGTCCTTTGTGGGATGCATGTGTATATATATAGTGCAGAGCAGCCCGCCTGCTAATATTATGGGCGTGATTAATAGGCTGCTCAGACACTTGTGCATCACATTTATCAGTGTGACTTATGCCTTATGCAAGCCTCATCTGTGTGCAGTTTTTCCACTGGGCAGCCAGACCACAATTGGTTACTGGCTGTCCTTATCAGTGGAATGCACCTGTGCTGCCCCAACCTTTATCAATGGGGTTCTGCTGCATCCTGCCAGTGCATCAGTCAGGGTTTGGTGAGTTACCTTTCAAATGATTTTTTGAGCTGTCACACAGACAGCTTCACCAGCGATTAGCACAGCGATACCGAGCGCGCGGCATCGCTGTGTTCGTTAGCGCTGCCATATCCCTGTAAAAAAATAGAATTAAAATAAAAAATATTGTTATTCTCACCTTCCGACGTCCCGTGCAGCCATCCCGCCTCTCTCCATGCTCCCGGTCCCAGTGATCCTTTGCGAGAATGACAGCGAGAATGTCACGGTCTCGCGGGAGCGGGACGTCTCGCGGTCATTCGTGCGAAGGATCACTGGGACCGGGAGTGTGGAGAGAGGAGGGATGGCTGCGCGGGACGTCGGAAGGTGAGAATAACAATATTTTTTTTATTATTTTTTACAGCTGATCACTGGTCTCCCGCCTGTCACACGCAGCGATGCGTGCTGGCCAGCGAGAGACCAGCGATGGAAAAAAAGTCCAGAGGTTTCTTGCAGGGAGGCCGGTCGCTGATCGCTGTCACACACAGCGATCTCGCTGGTGAGATCGCTGTTGTGTCACAAAAGTTGTGACTCAGCATCGATCTCGCTAGCGAGATTGCTATGTGTGACTCCAGCTTAACACGTAAGCTGATCTCCCGTCAGTGATTGTACGGGCACCTCCTGTGCCATATACAATTGCCATGACGTACCTATACATCATTGGTTGGGAACCCCTATCTGTCAATAACTTATTGGTACGTCAAGTGTCATGAATGGGTTAAAGATACCACAGGTCAATAAGGATTAAAAAACTCAGTGTGTATTAAATTTTAAATATCTGATTTATCTTGTTGTTACTCTTGTATTTTTTCTGCACAAAAATATGCATGAAAAAAACATAACATTTTCAACATGTGAAGAAGTTTTATGGGTATGTTCACAGGGGCAGTTTACAGTGGTTTTGTAACATATTTTTTATATTACAGGTCATGCAGTAAAAATTTTATACCAAACAAATACAGTTTGTGGAAAAAGACAATTAATAATTGTAAGCATAGAGAAGCACATGTCCAATAATGTATATGGTACTTTGTGCTTATATCACAGGTAATCTGGCATTCGATTCATGGTGCCAAAACAACAGGCAACATTAATTAGAGCCTGGCTGCACGATTTTAGCCAGGTATGTTTAACTCTGAATTGCTTCGGTGTTTCAGAGAACATATATTTTGAAGATCCTATAGGGAGGACGAGACTAGTTTGATGCTCTCTGGCTGGCTTCTCCCTGCTTCAGTCTAGGTCAGTGGTTACCAAACTCCAGTCCTCGTGGACCCCAACAGGTAATGTTTTCAGGATTTCCATAGTGTTACACATGTGAGAGAATTCCTGATGCCTTGATGATACTTCCATCACCCGCAAAATACTAAGGAAATCCTGAAAACATGACCTGTTGGGTCCCCGAGGACTGGAGTTTGGAAACCCTGGTCTAGGTGATTCAAAAGTCTTTCACTATGTACATGCATGGGAGAGGCCTGTCAACCACCTGGAGCTGAGCGGGTAGAGGACTTTCTCTCCCTACACTGCCCCGACCACCTCAGACAATATTTTCTTTGAAATGCCAGGGCATTTCAGCTAAAAACACCCCTGGCTGCAGTCAAGCTCTGATTCATGCAGCCCATACTTACGGTAACATGAATTGAATGACAGGTTCTCTTTAACTAAACCAAAATTATTTATTCAGAGACTAAGCTCACTTATACAACATCACATAAAAAACATATCTTTTAAAAATAATGAAGAAATTGTACATTTTTGTAACAGTATCCCTTTAGAACTATTTTGCTCCCTTTATTAAATCATATTTCTGAAATGTGAAGCAAAGAGGCAAAATGTGGCCTCTCTGGAGAAATGGCAACACATTTGATTGTCTATCAGCTGCATAACTCGCAGACACAACAGAAATTTGGGAATTGCAAGGTCTGGCAAATGCTTCTGGAACTTGTTTAGCGACTTGATATGTTGTTAGGGATACATTAAGGAAAATACATTGAAATCAATAGGGAAAGCCAACTGTCCGATGTAAACCATATGAGCATATATGCCTGACAGTATCAGCAAATGTAGTATACTTATTTTATTCATTATGGTATGCACAATAAGTACATTTAGTGCTCCATTATATTTCATACCACCAAAAAATTCTGTAGATCCTTCCCTCCCCAAAGAAATATATTCTTTGTAAGTGAAAAATGTGGATTCTAAAAGCTTAGGCTGGTGTCTATTTGATCCCAGGAATATATTACAAAAATGAAGACTGATTTTAGTTAGAAAAATGTTAATGGTTTTAAAAGGGTTGGCAATTTTCTTTTGTAACTGCAGCTTTCCTCCCAAATTGACCAGCACCTCTGTCCATAATACCGTTGCTGCTTAGGGTCATGTGACCAATCACGTCCATCATTCCAATAGCAAGTGACATTTTCATCGGAGAAAGATGATGGACAGGTCTGATCACATGACCCCAAACAGCAGCCATATTATGGACAGAAGTGCAGGTCAGTTTGGGAGGAAAACTGCACTAACAAGAGAAAATGGCCAACCTCTTTAGGCTTCTATTGAAAAACTTCCAATAAAAAATAGGCCACCATATATCTCATTTTTCAAATGCATTATCTTTTACCTTCAGTCTGGTAGCCTTATCACAACATTCTTTTCACTTTATACTCTATTTGAAATCTCTGGGAGTCTTTCTGAAGGTCTCCAATCTTTATTTCCCCCCTCTCATCGAACCCCAACTGTCGCTATACAAAAGACCCCTAACTTATTGTCCATTTCACTAACATGCATTTGAAATGAAACATGGCTATATATGTTATTTGTAATAAGAGTGGTGTAACCACTGAGCCATGTTTCGAGGAGAGCCTGTAGGTGTGGAACTAGGTGAACATCTGAACTTTCACTAGAGTCCCTGATGGTGGGGTTAGGCTTGACTCCGGAAGCACACTATGTGCTACTCCAGGACAGACCATTGGCTCACGGCAGCTGACCCCTAATGGACATTTAGCTGCTATGGCTTAGTAGGTGCATAAAGCTAATCCTGGCAGGCAGGGCAGGAACACCAGAACCACAGATACAGAAGGGTCCAGCAGATCTACCGATTAGCACGGCAGGAAGTGCAATGAGCAGCAGGGTGGCTTGCTGGTAAAAGGGAAAAAAAATCTCTTTAAATCTTCTGCCTGAGTGTGAATGAGCTGAGTGTGACCTGAGCATAAGTGCGAACTGTGGTAAGTGTGTGACTTGTGATTCAGTGAAGAGGTATTTGGAAAACCTTTAACAAATACCTATGTGATTTGGTATGCAAATTGCCTCTTCAGAAAGAAAGAGGACTTTTACTCTACAGCGCCACCTATTGGTAGTAGCGATCCTACAAGTCACAATCAACCCTTTAACGAGTCTTGTAATATGACTTAGGATAAAAGCCAAATCAGAATCTCAATTTGCAGACACGGTGTTTCGAGCTGTTGGCTCTCGTCAGTGCAAAGTATGAGATCTGATTTGGCTAGGTGAGAGGCTCTGGACTAAGGTCTAAGAGGTAAGGTTTCTCCTTGCGGAGAGTGACATGCCAGCTCTGGCTTGTCAAGGTAAGGAGGCTTATTCGCCGTGCAATGCTCCTCTGGGAAAATAATATGCAAATTGCCTCTTCAGAAAGAAAGAGGACTTTTACTCTACAGTGCCACCTATTGGTAGTAGCGATCCTACAAGTCACAATCAACCCTTTAACGAGTCTTGTAATATGACTTAGGATAAAAGCCAAATCAGAATCTCAATTTGCAGACACGGTGTTTCGAGCTGTTGGCTCTCGTCAGTGCAAAGTATGAGATCTGATTTGGCTAGGTGAGAGGCTCTGGACTAAGGTCTAAGAGGTAAGGTTTCTCCTTGCGGAGAGTGACATGCCAGCTCTGGCTTGTCAAGGTAAGGAGGCTTATTCGCCGTGCAATGCTCCTCTGGGAAAATAATATGCAAATTGCCTCTTCAGAAAGAAAGAGGACTTTTACTCTACAGCGCCACCTATTGGTAGTAGCGATCCTACAAGTCACAATCAACCCTTTAACGAGTCTTGTAATATGACTTAGGATAAAAGCCAAATCAGAATCTCAATATGATTTGGTGTGAGTTGCTGAATTGTGGGTTGCTGAGTGCTTTTCTACCTGTTCAATTTTTGGGGGGCTTGTTTAACCTATTTTTTCTCTCTGTGTGACTTGTGATTCAGTGACTTTGGATTCAGGGAGTTTCCAAGGGAGGTATTATTGGATTACTGTTATATTTTATTATATATTTTTTATTTATCTTTTCTGTCTGGTGCAATCCTCATTAGGATGTGCTCCACTATTGCCAATGCCATCCAGTGTACGTCTTGCCGCATGTATGAAATCCTTGAACAGCTGGTCGAGGGTGCATACTGCTGTTTGAGATGTGAGCGCGTTGTGCATTTGGAAGCCCAGATACTGGATCTAAATGTGCAGCTGGCAACACTGAGATCCATAGACAATTTGGAAAGGAGTCTTCTGCTCGCTGAGCAGAAGCTCAATGGGATAGATTGGGGGGGGGGGATGCTAGGTTGGAGCTGCAGGACAGTGAAGCAGCTAGCTGGGTGACAGTTAGAAGGTGGGGTAGAGGGGAGAGCACCAGGGAGGCTAGTCCTGATCTGGCACACCCCAATAAGTTTGCTAAGTTGGCAGATGAGGGGAGTGTCAGTGCAGGGGCAGCACTGCTGCAGCAAGGAACGTCCTCTGAAAGCCGGAGGAGTGTCTGCTCCAGTAAGGGGGAAATAGAGCAGGGCAGGCCAGACAGGTGCTGGTAGTGGGGGACTCAATTATTAGGGGAACAGATAGGGCAATCAGTCACAAAGACAGGGATCGTCGAACGGTGTGCTGCCTACCTGGAGCTCGAGTCCGACACATCGCTGATCGGGTTGTCAGATTACTGGGAGGGGCTGGTGAGGATCCAGCGGTCATGGTGCACATTGGCACAAATGGCAAAGTTAGCGGTAGGTGAAAGGTCCTTAAAGATGATTTCAGGAAATTAGGCTGCAAGCTTAAAGCAAGGACCTCCAAGGTGGTATTTTTGGAAATACTTCCTGTACCACATGCCACGCCAGAGAGGCAACGGGAGATTAGTGAGGTTAATAAGTGGAACAGGAATTGGTGGAGGAAGGAGGGGTTTGGGTTCCTGGAGAACTGGGTCGACTTCTCAGTTGGCTATAGGTTCTACGCTAGGGATGGTCTGCTCCTCAATGGGGAGGGTGCAGCTGTGCTGGGGGAGAAAATGGCTAGAAGGTTGGAGGAGTGTTTAAACTAGGGACTGTGGGGGAGGGTATTCCATTTATAGGAGGGGAAGACAGTGCAGATAGAGACCTGGGCACAAATAATGAAATTGGGGGTGAGGTTAGAACAATTAATAATTTAAGAAAGAATAGAGGTACAGAGAGATACATAAAGTGCATGTATACTAATGCCAGAAGCCTCGCCAACAAAATGGAGGAATTAGAATTAATTTTGTTGGAACATAATTATGACATGGTGTGGATATCTGAGACATGGCTGGACGAGAGCCATGATTGGGCTGTTAATTTACAGGGCTATAGTCTGTTCAGAAATGACCGTACAAATAAGCGAGGGGGAGGTGTGTGTTGATATGTAAAATCATCCTTAAAACCCATCCTGCGTGATAATATAAATGAGTCTAATGAAAATGTAGAGTCCCTGTGGGTGGAGAAAAGGGGAGGGGGAAAAATAATAAATTACTGATAGGGGTTTGTTATAAGTCTCCAAAAATAATGGAAGCAACAGAGAATATCCTCATAAAGCAAATAGATGAAGCTGCGACTCAAGGAGAAGTCATTATTATGGGGGACTTCAACTACCCTAAAATACATTGGGGAACCGAAACCTGAAGTTCCAGCAAAGGTAACAGGTTTTCGGCAACTATGAGAGACAATTACCTTTCACAACTGGTTCAGGACCCAACAAGATGGGGGGCACTGCTAGACCTAATATTAACTAACAGGCCACACCGCATATCAAATATAGGGGTTGATGGTCAGTTGAGTAATAGTGATCACAAAATAATACGTTTTCATGTATCCTTTAATAAGATGTGTAGTAGAGGGGTTACAAGGACACTAAACTTCAGGAAAGCAAATTTCCAACGGATGAGAGATGATCTTGGTGCAATTAACTGGGACGATATCCTGAGACATAAAAATACACACAGAAAATGGGAGACGTTTATTAGCATCCTGAATAGGACCTGTGCACAATATATACCATATGGGAATAAACATGCTAGAAATAGGAGGAAACCACTATGGTTAAATAGAGCTGTAAGGGGCGCAATAAGTGACAAAAATAAAACATTTAGAGAATTAAAGCAAGTAGGTAGTGATGAGGCATTAAATAAATACAGACAATTAAATTCTGTAAAAAGCAAATCAAGACAGCAAAAATTGAGACAGAGAGACTCATTGCCAGAGAAAGTAAAAATAATCCCAAAATATTCTTTAACTACATAAATAGTAAGAAACTAAAACATGATGATGTTGACCCCCTTAAAAATAGTCTGGGTTAAATGGTGGATGAGGATGAGGAAAAATCCAATATACTAAATGACTTTTTTTCAACAGTATTTACACAAGAAAATCCCATGATGAATAACATGATCAGTGATAAAAAAAATTCTCCATTAAATGTCACCTGCTTAACCCAGCAGGAAGTACCGCGGTATCTAAAAATCGCTAAAATTGACAAATCCCCGAGTACTGTAGGAATTAAGTACAGTCATAGACCAATATTTTTAATCTTTAAAGATTCCATAATAACAGGGTCTGTACGACTGGACTGGCGTATGGCAAATGTGGTGCCAATATTCAAAAAGTGGACAAAAACTGAACTTGGAAATTATAGGCCAGTTTAACCTCAACTCTGGGAAAAATCCTGGAGGGTTTTCTAAGAGATACTATACTGGAGTGTTATGATTGAGTCACCGTAGGAGGCAAAAACAGAAATGCTAGCTAAGTCCAGAAAACCAGAGAAGTTGGCAGATATCGGATTGCAGACCCCTGAACTTATCAACACAACTAGCAGTAGCCGTGGGGGGTTCCTACGATGCCCTAGACCCCTCGATCACAGCCGGAGAATTAAATAGGCCTAAAGAAAGAAAGGGGAAATCTAAACTGCCCCAGAGCAGACCCCAAAGCAAAAGGCAGCCCCCAACATATAATGACGGTGAAGCAAGATGAAAACACTAACACAGACAGAAAGATAGACTGAGCAAAGATGGGGCCCAAGCTAACTACATAGGAAAGGACAGGAAGGCTGCTGTCTGCAATCCATGAAAAACCCTATGAAAATAAGAGCCAACAGACTGACAGTGAAAAAGGCCCTGAAGACGCTAGGCTTCAAAAAGCTATGTCAGTACTCAGGAATATTCCGAAGACAGAGCAAAAGGAGATTCAGCTCACCCCAGCAGGGAATGGCAGAATCCAGAAAAGCAAGGAAAACAAAACACAAATGCAGCAGGCAAAGCAAAAAACTTAGCTTTAGGGGAGCAGGAATCAGACGGGTGTCCTAGAAGTCCACAGAGAAATCACCCGCAGGGCAGAAGGGCGTCGGCAGCCTTATATCCAGTCCGTGACTCCACTCAGCCAGTCATCCTCATTAGCCTCAGGTGCCTGATAATCAGGCTCATTACCTTCCTTTACCAGAATTGGGAGTTCACAAGACCTCAGTGACGAAGGGGAAAATGAACTCACAACACTGGAGCATCTGAAGAAGAATAACCTCATGACCCAATATTAACATGGGTTTACAAGGGACCGTTCCTGTCACACTAATCTGATAAGCTTTTATGAAGAAGTAAGTTCTGGACTGGACCAAGGGAATGCAGTGGCGTGGTGTACATGGACTTTTCAAAAGCTTTTGATACGGTGCCACACAAAAGGTTGATACTTAAAATGAGAACAATGGGCATAACATGTGTAAGTGGGTTTAGAGCTGGCTCAGCAATAGGAAACAAAGGGTGGTTATTAATGGAGCACAGTCAGTTAGCAGCAGTGTACCACAGGGGTCAGTATTGGGCCCACTTTATTTCTTAACAATCTTTATTTTTATAAAGCACTAACATATTCCACAGCACTTCACAGTTTGCACACATTATCATTACTGTCCCAATGGGGCTTACAATTTAAATCCCCTATCAGTATGTCTTTTGAATGTGGGAGGAAACCGGGGTACCCGGAGGAAACCCACACAAACACGAGGAAAACATACAAAGTCCTTGCAGATGTTGTCCTTGGTGGGATTTGAACCCAGGACTCCAGCACTGCAAGCCACCGTGCTGCCCTATTTAACATATTTATTAATGACCTTGAAGGGGGCATAGAGAGTAGAATTTCAATATTTGCAGATGACACTAAACTCTGCAGGGTAATCAATACAGAGGAGGACAATTTTAAATTACAGGAGGAGTTATGCAAACTAGAAGCTTGGGCTGATAAATGGCAAATGAGCTTTAATGGGGATAAATGTAAGGTCATTCACTTGGGTAGAACAAACAAGATGTATAGTTATGTGCTTAATTGTAAAACACTGGGCAAAACTGTCACTGAAAATGATCTGGGTGCATGGGTGGACGACAAACTCACATTTAGTGGCCAGAGTCAGGCAGCTGCCGCAGAGGCAAATAAAATAATGGGATGCATTAAAAGAGGCATAGATGCTCATGAGAACATAATTTTACCTCTATATAAGTCACTAGTGTGACCACACTTAGAATACAGTGTACAGTACTGGTCTCCAGTGTATAAGAAAGACATAGCTGAACTGGAGCGGGTGCAGAGAAGAGCGACCAAGGTTATTAGGGAACAGGGGGGTCTGCAATACCAAGATAGGTTATTACACTTGGGGTTATTTAGTTTGGAAAATTGAAGGTTTAGGGGTGATCTTATTACGATGTATAAATATATGCGGGGACAGTACAAAGATCTTTCTAATTATCTTTTTACTCCTTAGACCTGTGACAGGGACAATGGGGCATCCTCTATGTCTGGAGGAAAGAAGGTTTAAGCATAATCACAGACGTGGATTCTTTACTGTAAGCGCAGTGAGACTATGGAACTCTCTGCCGTATGATGTTGTAATGAGTGATTCCATACTAAAATTTAAGAAGGGTCTGGATGCCTTTCTTGAAAAGAATAATATTACAGGTTCTATACACTAGTTTCCTTGATATTGCATTGATCCAGGGAGCTAGTCTGATTGCCGTATGTGGCGTCGGGAAGGAATTTTTTTTCCCCAATGTGAAGCTTACTGTTTGCCACATGGGTTTTGTTTTGCCTTCCTCTGGATCAACATGTTAGGGCAAGTTTGAATAGGATATGGGTTGAACTAGATGGACTTAATGTCTTCCTTCAACCTTAATAATGTTGTTACTATGTTAGGTGCAGATGGGTCATGTTGATGTACAGACTGGCACAGCAGGTGCAGATGGGACCGGCTGGTGTACACACTGACATGGCAGGTTCAGTCGGGACCAGCTGATATACAGACTGGCACTACAGGTGCACACCGGACCAACAAATGTACAGACTGGCAATGCAGGTGCAGTTGGGTCCGGCTGAAATACAGCCTGACAAGGCAGGTACTGACACCGAAGTTAATGATGGAGAGATACTAGCAGTATTAATGGGAACAAACTGGCAGGGTTCTGAGAACTAGAAAGCGTGCAGGAACTAGCTAACAACATTGCACAGGCACATCTATACAGGTGGAGGTGCCTTAAATAACTAGTGTCTCCCAGCCATTGGCTGGAGACACTTAAGGACTATGTGCAGGGCTCCTGTTAGAAGGAGGGATCATGGGCACGTGCCCGGGGTTCTGCGTGCAGTGCAACAGGATAGGACGGTGTCTGCGTCCCACTGCCGGTAGGAGGGGAGCAGCATGCAGGGATGGCGGCACTACATTATTCATCACTAGCCATATCCCATTATATTCCATCCCCCTTCTTTGACCCACCTATTTCACAGTCAAAACTGATTAAATCTGTTTGTCAGGTCTGCAGCTATTTCTATTTTAATTACTTCTTGTTCTCCAAAGAATTAAATATGCTATTCTACAAATTAATATACAGCTCTGGCAAAAATTAAGAGTCCACTGCACAGTTTTATAAAAATCAGCTTCTCTACATGTCTGACAGCCATACCTTTCCAGTGTCAGTTGAATTCCAACCAGAGTACACCTCATTCTATTTAATGTGCTTCTGATTAGGTGATCACCTGAACCAAATATCTTATTTAACAAAGGAAAGTATAAAAAAACCCTGCTGTGGTTTTCACAATCCTCTTGCAATAGGACAAGCTGGATGGTAAAACACGTGCTAGTAATATCCCAAAAGTAATAAAAATGAAAAAATAACTTTTAACCATGCCAAAGGAGATGAAAAGTCTTGAGTGAGGAAAAGAAGGGCTCAATTCTGGCTTTACTAGTAGAGGGATAGTGAGCCTCCCCATGTACTGCGTGAGCCCCTGTTATGAGTGGGTCACCGAGGAGGATAGCAGGACCAGGCTAAGCCACCAGAAAACCAGAGAGGTTGATAACTAAGCGGATTGCAGACCCCTGATCCTATCCACACAACTAGCAGTAGCTGTGGAGCGTACCTACGATGCCCTAGATGCCTCGGCACAGCCGGAGAGCTAACTCAGCCTAAAGCAAGAAAGGTGAAATCTAAACTGCCCCGGAGCAGACCCCAAAGAAATAGATAGCCCCCAAAAATATATTGTCGGTGAGACAAGATGAAAACATAAACGCAGGCAGAAAAATAGACTGAGCAAATGATGGGGCCCAGACTGACTAGACAGGACAGGAAAGGAAAGACACTGTCTGCAATCACGCAAAAAACCCTGAAAAATCCAACACGTCTGATGCACAAAAAACACTGAAGTCATATGACTTCACCCCCACTATATCAGCACTCTGGTATATACTGAAAGTAAAGTAAATTTGAGACCAATATAACAGGGGACAGAACAAACTGACACAAGCAGTAACAAGCGGTGATCCAGCACAGCCCCAGCAGGAGCAAGCTGACCCACACAAAGCAGAGATAGACAAAACAAGATCAAATGCATAAAGACTAGCAAATGAACCACTTAACTGAACCATGCAGGAACAGAGCAGGAGACATCAGACCTCAGAAGGCACGGGAAGAAAATCACCAGCAGGGATTGAAGGACGTCAGCTGTCTTAAATACTCCAGTCAGAAACCCCAGATCTCCAATCGTCATTATCATTATAAGGTGGCAAGCCTCTGTCAGTCTGACCAGCTCCATTACCTCCAGTAACCACCAGAGGGAGCCCAGAAAGAGAACTCACAACAACTGTCAATCTGACCAGCTCCACTACCTTCAGTAACCACCAGAGGGAGCCCAGAAAGAGATTTAACAACAAGCCCCACACAGCCTCCCCATGTACAGCATGAACCCCACACAGCCTCCTCATGTACAGTATGAGCCCCACACAGCCTCCCTATATACAGAATGAGCCCCACACAGCCTCCCCATGTACTGCATGAGCCCCAGTTTCCTCATGTACTGCATGAGGCCCCACACAGCCTCCCCATATACTGTATGAGCCCCACACAGCCTTCTTATATACAGCATGAGCCCTACAGTCTCTCCACATACTGAATGAGGCCCCACACAGCCTCCCATATACTGCATGAGGCAGTAGCGTAGCTACCGGGGGGCAGGGGGGCGGTGGCCCCGCGCTCTGAGGGGGCCCACCGGAGCTACACTACATCACTATTCTGCGGCAGAGCAGGGAGAATCGATCTCCCTACTGCTGCCCGGTTGCTATGAGCCCCTGAGAAGGCGGTGGGGGGGCCCCGGTGCCAGCAGTGGGCCCCCCACCTCTCAGCCAGCAATGTCGCCCTGGGCTATTCTGTGCGCACAGGACCTGTGATCAGGTCACAGGAGGGGCGGAGTCAGGGGTCACATGATCAGGGGCTTCAGTGGCTGCAGGACTCTGCTGTGCTGGTTGTCATGTCAGCCGTGTGTGTAAGGGGTGAGTGGAACAGTTTGTGTACAAGGTGTACGGAGTGGAGCCGTGTGTGTACAGGGTGTACGGAGCGGAGCCGTGTGTGTACAGGGTGTACGGAGCAGAGCCACGTGTGTACAAGGTGTGTATAGGGAGTATCAGGTGCGGTAATAGGGACACATGCGGCAGCAGCGGCTCACCATTGAGGTATAAGGTGCAGTAATAAGGACACATGTGGCAGCAGTGGCTCAGCATTGGGGTGTCAAGTGCAGTAATAGGGACACATGCAGCAGCAGCAGCTCAGTATTGGGGTCTCAGGTGCAGTAACAGGGACACATGCGGCAGCAGTGGCTCAGCATTGGGGTATCAGGTGCAGTAATAAGGACACATGCGGCAGCAGCGGCTCAGCATTGGGGTATCAGGTGCAGTAATAAGGACACATACAGCAGCAGTGGCTCTGCATTGGGGTCCCAAGTGCAGTAATAGATACACATGCGGCAGCAGCAGCTCAGTATTGGGGTATCAGGTGCAGTAATAGGGACACATATGGCAGCAGTGGCTCAGCATTGGGATATCAAGTGCAGTAATAGGGACACATACGGCAGCAGTGGCTCTGTATTGGGGTATCAGGTGCAGTAATAGGGATATATATGGCAGCAGCGGCTCAGCATTGGGGTATCAGGTGCAGTAATAGGGACACATATGGCAGCAGCAACTCAGTATTGGGGTATCAGCAGGATGAGGGGTTTGTGCAGGTTGGGGTTACATGATGATGGGGCTGGAATATGAGAAGTGAAACAAAACGTGTCTTTCTTGTATTCTCTATAGCAGAGTCCTGGCTGGAGAAGTTGACATGTCGGTCTGGGCAAGATGGAAAAGACGTGAAAAGTGAACGATTCCATCAGAAAGAATGTCAGCGTTAAGACACCAACTATAACTGTGCAGTAGTCACTTATATGTTCTGTAGGACTGGTATGTACCACTGACCATATGGTGGTAATATCAATATTGGTCTTTATATAGGGATTATTTTCAGTAACAGCGCAGTCATCTCCTACATCCACTATTAGGGTGCGTCACCGAGTTGTAATCAAAGCTACCTAGTTAGGGGCCCACTCAGAAGTTTCACCCCCCCCCCCGAACCAAAACTCTAGCTACGCCTCTGGCATGAGGCCCCTCACAGCCTCCCCATATACTGATTGAGCCCCACACAGCCTCTCCATATATTGCATGACAGTATACAGCATTCCCATAGCCTCCCCATGTGCTGCACGTCACCCCCATAGAATCCCCATGTGCTGCACGTCACCCCCATAGAATCCCCATGTGCTGCACGTCACCCCCATAGAATCCCCATGTGCTGCACGTCACCCCCATAGAATCCCCATGTGCTGCACGTCACCCCCATAGAATCCCCATGTGCTGCACGTCACCCCCATAGAATCCCCATGTGCTGCACGTCACCCCCATAGAATCCCCATGTGCTGTATGTCACCCCCATAGAACCCCTATGTGCTGTCACCCCCCCCCCCCCCCATATTCATACACATGAAAAAAAAACACCACATACTCACATCATCCCGCTCCCAGGCGTCCTGCTTCTGCCTCTGCCTCCAGAGCAGACTCTCCAGTGGTACACAGCTGACACGATGACATCGTATCATTGTGTCAGCTGTTTCACACGCTGATTGGTGGAGGAAGTGGCCGGAGGCCCCTCCTTCACCAATGCTGACAGCAGGCAGGAGACAGAGGGTGGGAGACAGCAGGCGGGAGGACATGGTGCGGCTCTCAGGTTTTCAGCCCCAGGTCTGGTCTATATCATAGAAAATACCCAAAAGTAACACTATTCTAAAAACTGCACCCCTGAAGGTGCTCAAAACCACATTTGAGAAGGTGTATTAATCCTTCAGGTGCTTCACAGGAAATTTTAGAATGTTTTTTTAAAAAAATGAACATTCAACTTTTTTTCACAAAAACTTATTCAGATCCTTTTTTTTTTTTTTTATTTTACCAAGGGTAACAGGAGAAACTGGACCCCAAAAGTTGTTGTACAATTTGTCCTGAGTCTGCTGATACCCTATATATGCAGGTAAACAACTGTTTGGGCGCACGGCAGAGCTCGGAAGGGAAGGAGCACCGTTTGACTTTTTCAATGCAAAATTGGCTGGAATTGAGATCGGACGCCATGTCGCGTTTCAAGAGCCCATGATGTGCTTAAACAGTGGAAACCCCCACAAGTGACACCATTTTGGAAAGTAGACCAGCTAAGGAACTTATCTAGATGTGAGGTGAGCACTTTGAACCCCCAAGTGCTTCACAGAAGTTTATGGTGTGCGCGGTGAATCGCTGAGACGAACTATTCCGTCAATGGTCATAGGGGCCCAGGGCACATGGATGGAATAATACGTCTCATGTCAGAGAGGGGTTAAACTTATCGTGTCTTTAGGCTCCTCAGCCGCAGGCAATCCATTGGGGGTGGTAGTACCAGCAACGGCCAGTATGAAGTCTTCTGGGTGGATCCCAACAGATCCAAGTCTGGCTTCAGGTGGCAGCGGGCGATCACCGGTTCTGCCCGCTGAGCCCCTAGTCCATAAATCTGTGCAGCTGAAGTGGTGATCTCTGTAGTAGTCTCTATCCAGCACGGGTGTCGCTTCGCATCCTTAGCAATGGAAAACGCACCTCAGGTTCCTGTACTCGGCCCTTGGTCCTCTGCGTCAGCACTGCACTCTGCTTAGCTGGGCGCATGGCGCTCTGCACATCCACTGACTTGATGGCACGTACGCAAAGGCTCTGACGCGGCTCAGCTCCGCGCTGTCTCACGCTGCGGAGCGTGCCACACGCTTGCATCTCGTTTCGCTGCCGGCGGGAAACTGAGGAGACTTTCCTGCGTTTCATGTTGACTGCTCAGGTGAGCCACGTCCCCTCTCCCCGGGTCATGAGACCTGCCCGGTCCCCCTTTCCTTCCCTCTGGCAACACTGGGCGCAGCCTCGACAGTTCCGGCCCCGGCACAACACAGGTACCCGCAGCCCGGTCTTCCTCCTTACAGTGCCTCTGGTCACTCTGAGGTATAGGATGGAGACTTATTGCAGTATACTGAACTTTTTTGCAGATCTGGTGACCCTGGAGCCGATGACTTGGCACTGACAGGGCAACCCTGAAAGTTCAGACTCCTGCAATAAATCTCAGTGATCATCAGGAGAGTGGCCCGCTGACACTATACAGGACCTGGCCATCGACTTGTCAGCGTCCACCTCCTCACTGCACGGAGAGCTGAAAAGGAAGGTGCCATCAAAAATTCTTTTTTCAGCAATTGAAAAAATGTAAAGAATTAATGTTAACATTTTCTTAAAAAATATTATGCTTTTTTACCACAGGTCACCGCTGCAGGTCACAGTCAGCTGCGGAATCACGCTGACATCTGCCAGCATGATCCCGCAGTGCTGTGACCGACAGTACCGGCAGTAGCTTTATCGCGGGTGACAGTCACAGCTGTGGGGTCACGCTGACATGTTGACAGCATGACCCAGCAGCGCTCTGACCAGCAGTCTTACCGGCAGCTCCTGTCATCACACGCACTGAGCAGTGTGCAATGACATGGGAAAATAAAGCCAACAGCATATGCTGCGGGCTCCAACAAAATGGCCGCGATCTCCTCCCACAGCTGTGACCTGGACAGCCCAGGGGGCATGCCCAGGTCACAGCTAAGAGGCAGGAGGAGCGGCCTTAATGCAAGAGATGCAGTCGGAGTCCGATCGTTGGCGTCTATGCCCATGGCTGCCGTAAGTGAGGTGTGCAAGTGTCGTGCCCAGAAACACACACCCCCATTAGTGAAAATAGCAGCCCCAGTGGCAAACATAAAAGTCAATAAGTAAAAAACTATTAAAGCAGTTAATTTAATTTTGTATTAAAAATAATTGCTTGTATATTCAATAATTATTAATACAAAAATTTAAAATTACGGCACCTTCTCTTGAAGCGCTACAGTACAGTATTTGTCCCGCAAAAAAACAAGCTGCTATACAGCTCCATCAGTGGAAAAATAAAATAGTTATAGCTCTCAGAATAAAGCAATGCAAAAATAAATATTTTTTCTGTAAAAGTTTTTATTGTGTAAAAGCGCCAAAACATAAAAAAAATATAAATGTGGCATCGCTATAATCGTACTGACCCAAAAATAAAACTGCCTTATCAATTTTACCACAAGCAGAATGAAGAAAAAAAACAATTGCTGAATTGTCTTTTGGCCTCTGCAAAAATTGAAATAGGAAGCGATCAAAAAATGTCATGCGCCTGAAATTGGACCAATAAAAGCTTCAGCTCATCCCGCAAAAAGCAAGACTTCAAATGACTCTGTGGGTCAAAATAAGGAAAAATTATAGTTCTCAAATTATGGTAATGTAAAAACTTCTTGCAAAAAAAGCATCTTTTAGTGTGTGATAACAGCTAAACATAAAAAAAGGATATAAATCTGGTATCTCTGTAATCGCACAGAGCTGAAGAATAAAGTCGCCTAATCACTTATACCGCATGAGTAACTGTGTAAAAAATAAATAAAACCAATTCTTCACCTGCTGTGGAATTGTTCATTCGGCCTCCAAAAGATCGCAGTAAGGCCCGGCACGTATTTACCCTGCGCTCTACGCTGAACACTTGCATTTACTTCCATGTAAATCTCTGAAAAACATGATTCAGACAGAATCACCGGCGAAAAATTCCCTATAATGAGGCAGATGGAGGCACTGTGATCACCATAGGACCTGTGATCCGATGGTGTCCGTCATTTTCGGTGTGCATAAAAACACAGTCCACCATAGTTTTGTACACCTTTGAAAGGAAGGACAACGCGGAACAGAGGCCATACGGAGTCCAGAGTAACTCTGCTGCCTCATTATAGTGAATGGATCCCTCAGGGATTTCATCTGTCGTGTAGCTCAGAGACTTAGATGGAAACCCCAAAGTGTGTGCTCAGCGTAGAACGCCAGATAAATGTGATCACAAACATTATGAAAAATGTCCCAATAAAAGCTTCAACTCAATGCACAAATAAAGTCCCCACTCAGGTCTGTAATCGGTTAACAGAAATATAGGAGGCTTCCATGTTACTTGTAGCACAAAGGCTCTGGAAAAGCCAAAAGAAATTCAGCAAATTCTGTGCTCCCAAATCCAAATGCGCCCCTCGATTCTGAGCCCCAGTGTGCATAAACAACTTTAGCATTCACATTTGGCAGGGGTATAATTTCCAAAATGGGGTCACTTGGGGGGATGGGGAATTCTGCTCTTTAGCATTTAGGGATCGCTGTATATGGAGTCCGCAACCTATTATAGGAAAATATGCGCTCCAGGAGGCAAATGGTACTCCACCCCTACCGAGACTCTCCGTATGGCGAAACAGTACTGTATAACCTCATATGGTGTATTTCTATATTCAGCAGAAATTGTGGGACACATTCTGGTGCCAATTTTTCCCACTTCTTGCGTGAAAATGTTAAACCTGGGACTAAAACAAAATTTTTGTGGTAAAAATGTAATTATTTTTTTCTTGACTGCCCAATGCTATAAAATTCTGTGACACACCCTTGGTATTAATATTATCATTACACCCTTAGATTAATTGAGAGGTGTAATTTGTAATATGGGGTTACTTATGGGGCGTTCTACTGTTCTGGCACCTCAGGGGCTTTCCCAGTGGGTCATGACACCCTCAAACCATAATAGTAAACTAGATGTGTATTTCCTGAAGGAAGTACAGATAGTGCTTTGAAATGGTGCCCGGGCTGACCCTTTAAGAGAGACTTGCCTGCTGCCCCTGCAAGACTTTCAACTCAGGATCCGTTTTAACTGTGGGTGCCTCTCAGGGGTCAGTTTGGCCTGTGGGGCCCCTCAGGGTCTGATTTGATGGGCGGGCCCCTCGGGGTCCAATTTGGTGGGCGGGGCCCCTCGGGGTCCGATTTGGTGGGCGGGGCCCCTCAGGGTCCGATTTGGTGGGCGGGGCCCCTCAGGGTCCGATTTGGTGGGCGGGGCCCCTCAGGGTCCGATTTTGTGGGCGGGGGCACTCTGGGTCCGATTTGGAGGCTAGGGTCGATCAGCCTCCGATTTGGAGGCCTGGGTAGCTTAGCCTCCGATTTGGAGCCTGGGGTCACTCAGCTTTCGATTTGGCGCGCCGGGCCTTTAAGAGCCAGTTTGGCTCACTGGCCTTCTAAATCCACTTTGGCGCACATTCTCTCTCAGGGGCATGCGTCATGTGATGAAGCTAGATTTGCATTTGTGCTGTGGGTTTCACTTTAAGAGCTGAAATTATCTGGCAGAAACTGTGTCCTGCTGGGGTCATGTGAAGTTCGTAGGTGTTGGCATAGTAACTGGTTCTGCCTGCGCATATCAATGAGCTTAACTGCCATTTGAATTGCCTCAGGGCACGTTTTCCCCGTGGCAACATTGTCCCATTGAAACGCATTGAGACAGTGCATTCCAATGACGGGAAAAAAAATTTTCAAACGCAAATTGCGCAAAAACTACAAATCTGATTGACACGAAAAATACTTAGCACACCACTCGTGGACGCTGGCTTTGAAACGACACCTCAACGGAGTCTGTGCGTGTAGCGGTTCGGGCCGCATTGCGGAAATCAACATAATAAGAATAAGTTAGCAGCGTTCAGATTACAATATAGTGGTTTTCTCAAACCACTATAAATATTCCCTTTTGAGCATTGCACTGTGCCTCAAAAGTAATTTTCACCAACACATGGGGTATTGGCACACTCAGGAGAAATTGCACAACAAATTCTGGGGTCCATTTTCTCCAGTTACCCTTGAGAAAATAAAAAATTTGGGGATAAAAGAAAAATTTTGCGGGAAAAATGTGTTTGTTTTTTTTTTTTTAAGTTTCTTAGCTCTGTTATAAACTTCTGTAAAGCACTTGGTGGTTTAAGATGCTCACCACACATCTAGATAAGGTCCTTGTGGGGTCTAGTTTACAAAATGGTATCAATTGTGGAAGGTTTCCACTGTTTAGGCACATCAGGGGCCCTCCAAAAATGACTAGGCATCTACTCTGGATTCCAGACAATTTTGTGTTCAAAAAGTCAAACCTTTCTCCTTCCCTTCCGGGTCCTGCAATACGCCCAAACAGTGGTCTTCCTCCACACATGGGGTATCGGCGAACTCAGGAGAAATTGCACAACAATTTTTGGGGTCCATTTTCTCCTGCTACCTTTGATAAAATAAAAAATTGTTGCTAAATGATGATTTTTGAGGAAAAAAATCTGATTTTTAATTTTCACAGCTCTACATTATAAACTTCTGTGAAGCACCTGGGCATTCAAGGTGCTTACCATGCCTCTAAATACATTCCTTGAAGGGTCTAGTTTCCAAAATGGGGTCACGTGTGGGGGATTTCCACTGTTCAGGTACAGTACATCAGGGACTCTCCAAATGCAACATGGCGTCCAAACTCAATTCCAGCCAATATTGCGTTGAAAAAGTAAAACGGCGCTCCTTCCCTTCCGAGCTCTGCCATGCACCCAAACGGTGGTTTATCCCCACATATGGGGTATCAGCATACTCAGGACAAATTGCACAACTTTTGGGGTCCAATTTCTCCTGTTAACCTTTGGAAAATAAAAAATTGGGGACGAAAAGATCATGTTTGTGTGAAAAATGATTTTTTATTTTCACGGCTCTACGTTATTAACTTCTTTGAAGCACTTGGGGGGGGGGGGGTTCAAAGTGCTCACCACGCATCTAGAGAAGTTCCTTGGGGGGTCTGCTTTCCAAAATGGGGTCACTTATGGGGGGTTTCCACTCTTTAGGTACATCAGGGGCTCTCCAAACGTGACATGGCGTCGGCTCTCGATTCCAGCCAATTTTACATTCAAAAACCACAAATGGTGCTCCTTCCCTTCCGAGCCCTGCCGTGCGCTTAAAGAGTGGTCTTCCTCCACACATGGGATATCGGTGTACTCAGGAGAAATTGCACAACAAATATTGTGGTTCATTTTCTCCTGATATGTGGCGCCCCTGAGGGTTCAGTCGCCACAGAGGTACTGCACCTCCTCCTGAGGTGTGGTACCCCACCATCCAGGTAAGGTGGAGACACCTGACACGCTCCAACACCTGCATCCCACTCAACACAGTAGTGTAGCAAAGCACCCTTTGGTGGCTCCCTGCTTGGAACACAAAGCGTGCTGGGAGGCGGGTGGAGTTTAGTTGGCACCAAAAGAGCGGGAAGAGATTAGGATTTAGTCAGTCTGACAGAGTCAGTGGAAGAGTGAAGATCCCGAGTGGGATGGATGAAGGAAGTGCTGCAGCCGACCTCAGTGACCTGGGTCCGCTGGCACAGGAAAGGGACATTGATAGAAAGCCTGACTCTCTCCATAAGAAAGGATTAGTACGGAACGTAAGGAGAGGAGGACTAAGGATTAGGGTTAGAGCAGAACCCTTCCCAAGTTCACAGCGCAAGACCGGGGTCCGGTCCCCGAGGTTGTATGGATACTAATGGTCCTGTAGCAGACACCGGAGGAATAGAAGTTGTCACCACTTTATTCCCACACCAGACTTGGGGGCACAACAGCGACGAGAGTGAGCCGGGAGTTAGTAGCAAGGAGTCCCCGAAGCAGGCTAAAGCTGTCTGCCGTACAAGTAGAGTTCATAGGAACATCTGACAGGAGGAACTCCAGTGTAACTCAGTACTATGAGTACTTCACCATAAGCGCAAAAGGGAGACATTCAGAAAAGGCACATATATTGGCGGAGTGTTGGAACGGAGTACTTCATCTTGCCTGGAAGTTGGCTGAGCCCCTGACCTGGAGGACGCGGCACGGATGCGGGCACCTGTACGCACAACAGACTGTGAGTAAAGCTTTGGAACTACATGCCCTGATGTCCTCCGCTTATTCTTGCGCCAGCACACTCAGCACTGCTGCATCGCTGTGCCTGACACTGCACCATTACGCTCCCCTCACTAGCGCTTCATCTACACTGCCCTGGGACTACAGCCCTGCCTGTGGAGGGCTACACAATCATTGCTGCACCACACCATCTGTCCCAGAGGATCTGTCTACAGCGTCGGCTTAACATGTTCATTGCCGAACACCACAGGTGGCGTCACGAATCATTCACTTATAAACTTTAATCATCATCCACACGCTCAACATTCCCCTTTTACAATGGACGCCCAGGGCCATGGACCGGGTCACAGCTACCGCGACATCTCCCATTGAAACCAACGGGCCCGGTTCCGAGTACCCCACTGCCCAGGGTGAGGGCGATCCAGATACCCTTGACAAAATAAAAAAAATTGTGTCCGAAGTAAAATTTTTGTGAAAAAAAAGTTAAATGTTCACTTTTTCCTTCCACATTGCTTCAATTCTTGTGAAGCACCTAAAGGGTTAATAAACGTTTTTGAATGTGGTTTTGAACACCTTGAGGGGGGCCGTTTTTAGAATGGTGTCACTTTTAGGTATTTTATGTCATATAGGCCCCCTAAGTGACTTCAAATGTGAGATAGTTCCTAAAAAAATGGTTTTGTAAATTTTGTTGGAAGAATCGCTGGCCAAGTTTTATCCCTTATAACATCGTAACAAAAAAAAATTGTTTCAAAAATGGTGCTGATGTAAAGTAGACATGAGGGAAATGTTATTTATTCACTATTTTGTGTGACATACCGCTCTGATTTAGGGGCATAAAAATTAAAAGTTGGAAAATTATGAAATTTTCTGCTAAATTTTTCACAAATAAACATAAGACATTTTGAAGAAATATTACCACTATCATAAAGTACAATATGTCACGAAAAAACAGTCTCAGAATCAGTGGTATCCATTCCAGAGTTATAACCACATAAAATGACAGTGGTCAGATTTCAAAATTAAGGCCTGGTCATTCACCTACAAAGTGGCTTGGTCCTTAAGGAGTTAATGCCCTGTGCAAGTAGCCTAGAAAACAGTGCCCACATTTTGCCCCCTAGAAAGTAATAATGCCTGTTTACCCCTTTGACAGTTACAATAACCAGAGTGCCCCATAACAATAAGTGCCCACTTTCCATTTAATAATGTTCTGAGTCTCCACCCCTACACAGCTCCCCTCCGCACAGTATGACTCCAATATACAGTATAATGCCCCTACACAGCATACTGACCCCTTAGTAGCCCCGAAAGTATTTGACAGCTCTAACATTGTATGATGGCCCCCACACTGTACAAAGACCCCACATTAGCTCCCTCACTGTATGATAATGTATGTATAATGCATACCATAGTCCACCATATATTATAATGCACTCCCCATAGACCTCTATTTAGTGTAATGCAGTCCTCATAGGTCTGCATATAATGCACTCACCATAGTCCTCCATATAATATAATGCACTCCTCATAGGCCTCCATATTGTATGAAGCACTCCCCATAATCCTTCATATAGTATGATACACTCCCCATAGGCCTCCATATTGTATAGTGTACTGTACTCCGCATATGCCTCTATACAGTATAATGCACTCCTCATAGGCCTCTATACAGTATAATGCACTCCCCATAGGCCTATATATAGTATAATGCATTCCTTGCAGGCCTCCATATACTATTATGTACTCCAAATAGACACCTATACAGTATAATGCACGCCCTATAAAAAAAGAAAAATACAATACTCCCCTCTCCTCCTCGGTCCCCCTGCTGTTCCGAGCACCTGTTCATCTCAGGATAGTGGGTGCCAAATAATGACGTAATCGCGCCCGCTGTGAGTGTCAGCGTCATTGACGTCAGACGCAGAGGGGGATGATGGGAGGGGGCGTGTCACTCTCTATCTCACCATTGATTTCAACTGTATCAGCATGCAGCCGATACAGTTGAACTTGCGGTGGTGGGTGGCTGGTGGTGGCACAGGACCCTCGCCTCCTGCTCAAGGGCCCCATAGCGGCCAGGTGGCAGTGCAGGGAGGTCAAGTCTCGCTTCTGTAATAATGGGAAAAAATACAGGGAAAAAGTACTGAAAGCATGAAGAAAGAGCCATAGGAAGTCATGGCATCAGCTTTACATGTATATAACCAATGTGTCGTGTTAGGGTACGTGCACACGCTTCAGATTGGGGTGCGGATTTTGTAAAATCCGCAGGTCAAAAGACCTGCAGTTTTACCTGCGGATTGCTCTGCGGTTTTGCCCTGCGGTTTTTCATCTGCTCAATGGAGATGGCAAACCGCAGCGGAATCCGCAGAAAGAATTGACATGTCAGAAAAACCACGCGGAAAAATCTGCACCGTCTGCACTGCAATTTTTTATTCCCATAGGGAATAATGGTACTGTACACCGCAGCAAAAACTGCTGCGGACCCGCGCGGCCAAATCCGCTGCAGAACCACAGCAGAGTCCGCAGCGTGTGCACACACCCTAAAGTTTCTACTAAATGCCAATAATGAATACATATTTTCCTTCATCACAGCAATTGTGCATGCTTGGATACCTATGGACTGTTCTGTTAATCTTTGTACTTTCCTTTTTTGGTCCGTTTTATGATATACTGCATGTCAATGTCAACTAATAAACGAAATATTTTTACAGCGTAAAATCTCTTTTCTTTCTCCTTTTGAGATTCATATAGTGTGTATGTGTGTATAATATATATATCTGAAATCATAGATGTGCTTTCTAAGGTCTCTTTCAGACATCCGGTGTCAGGGGTCCGGCGGCGAAAAGCCGGGCCGCCGGATCCGGCCTGCAGCGGTGACACCGGATATACATGCGGCGCCTGATGTGGCTTGGAGGACATTTAAAGGAGCCGCAGCAACGGGGGACGAGAGAGCAGCCAGAGAGACAGTGGGGGACGAGAGAGCAGCCAGAGAGACAGTGGGGGACGAGAGAGCAGCCAGAGAGACAGCGGGGGACGAGAGAGCAGCCAGAGAGACAGCGGGGGACGAGAGAGCAGCCAGAGAGACAGCGGGGGACGAGAGAGCAGCCAGAGAGACAGCGGGGGACGAGAGAGCAGCCAGAGAGACAGCGGGGGACGAGAGAGCAGCCAGAGAGACAGCGGGGGACGAGAGAGCAGCCAGAGAGACAGCGGGGGACGAGAGAGCAGCCAGAGAGACAGCGGGGGACGAGAGAGCAGCCAGAGAGACAGCGGGGGACGAGAGAGCAGCCAGAGAGACAGCGGGGGACGAGAGAGACAGCCAAAGAAAGGTATAAAGCGTATGGGAGAGAGGGAGAGAGAGAAGGGGAGGGGGAGAGAGATGCGCGCCGGGCACTTGTGGGGTTAAAACTCACAGTGCACGGGCATGCGCTGTTGAAAAAGCCGGTCCGTCACTGCAAAAAAACGTTGCAGCCAACGTTTTTTGCAGACGCCGGACGGCACGTTTGTCGTATCCGGCAAAACCCAGAGGCGCCGCATGTCCATCCGGCACGATGCGGCGATCATTACATTCTATGTGAAAAAACCGGATCCGATTCCGGATCCGGTTTTCACAATTTTCGCCGCATCGTGCTGGATTTAAAAAAACGGATGTGTGAAAGTAGCCTAATCAGCATGCACCAGATATTGATTAATCCCCCCAATAGGGTGGCGTCCCGCTGCTTCTTTAGAGATGGCGCTCCGCTCCCTACACAGCCCCATACTGGAGGGAGATTGGGATTTGTTGTGTGACATATAATGCTGGGAGCCGCCTCATTTCAGGAACTCAGGATAGAAAGGATGGACTTGACACAAAATGCAGGAAATGATTTTTAATAACTGTGTGCAAATACTAAAAATAACACAAAATGTGCAGCAAAACCAGACAGAAAAGGGATGCTAACTTCCCCCCATGTCTCCAGCATAAGTTCCCAGCTCAGTCCGCTCTGTGGACCTTCTACATATACATACACATGTAGTGCCAGACTCTCTTCAGCTCCTGCCAGTGTCACTGGGCCACGAGGAGACACACGGCTGTTTCCTGTGCAGGACACTAACCTCATGTAGGAAGGTCCCGGCTGTAATGGAGCCTGTGGGCGGCTATGCAGGGGGTTTCCCTTCATATTTTGGAATATCCGGTCATTTCAGTATGGTACATTCAGTTGCATTCCCCCCCCTTTGATGCACATGGTTTGCTCCAAAAGCTGAGGTGAGCAACAACATGAGGAAGAGAGTGCAGGCCAGGCTGAGGTGGGTGCAGTCTGTCTGTGTGCATGGAGTCCTGAGGTGTTTTCTTCATGTGTATGTGAAAGTTTTTATCTGAGGAATTAAATAGAACATTTTGAACCACAATTTTGTTATCTGTAGAAAGACCATCACATCAGTCTGTGGGGGGCACTTCTTATCACATCAGTCTGTGAGGGGCCCTTATCACATCAGTATGTGGGGGGCCCTTATCACATCAGTCTGTGAGGGGCCCTTATCACATCAGTATGTGGGGGGCCCTTATCACATCAGTCTCGAAG
Source organism: Dendrobates tinctorius (assembly GCF_039654945.1). Classification (NCBI taxonomy): domain Eukaryota; kingdom Metazoa; phylum Chordata; class Amphibia; order Anura; family Dendrobatidae; genus Dendrobates; species Dendrobates tinctorius. The sequence continues at coordinate 1,844,619 of NW_027361692.1, read as the reverse complement.
AGAATTTTCTTATCACAATAGTTTGTGAGGGAACCTTTTATAGCAGTCTGTTAGGGGCCCTTCTTATTCATTCTATCTGACGGACCCTTCTTATTTCATCAGTCTATGAGGGGCCCTTATCTCATCAGTCTGTCCAGGGCCCTTCTTATTACATCTGTCTATGATGGCCCCTTCTAGTTATGTCAGTCTGTGAGGGGCCCTTCTTATTACATCAGTCTCTAATGAGCCTTTTTTATTACATCAGTCTGCCAGGGGCTCTTCTTATTTCATCAGTCTATGAGGGGCACTTCTTATTTCATCAGTCTATGAGGGGCACTTCTTATTTCATCAGTCTATGAGGGGCACTTCTTATTTCATCAGTCTATGAGGGGCACTTCTTATTTCATCAGTCTATGAGGGGCACTTCTTATTTCATCAGTCTATGAGGGGCACTTCTTATTTCATCAGTCTATGAGGGGCACTTCTTATTTCATCAGTCTATGAGGAGCCCTTATCACATCAGTCTGCCAAGGACCCTATTTATCACATCAGTCTGTCAAGGTCCCTTCTTATTACATTAGTCTGCGATGGCCCCTTCTATTTATGTCAGTCTGTGAGGGGCCCTTCTTATTACATCAGTCTCTAATGAGCCTTTTTTATTACATCAGTCTCTAAGGGAACTTTCTTATCACAATAGTTTGTGAGGGGCCCTTCTTTTATAGCAGTCTGTGAGGAGCCCTTCTTATTCATTCAGTCTGCGAGGGGCCCTTTTATTACATCAGTCCCTAAGCGGTTTTTCTTATCACATCAATCTGTGAGGGCTCCTTCTTTTTATATCAGTCTGTGAGGGGCTCTTCTTATTACATCAGTCTATAGGGGGCCCTTGTTATCACATCAGTCTGTCAAGGGCTTTTCTTATCACATCTGTCTATCAGGGGCCTTTCTTATAACATCAGTATGCCAGGGGCCCTTCTTATCACAGAGGGGCCCTTCTTATTTCATCAGTCTATGAGGGACCCTTCTTCTTACATCAATCTCTAAGGGAACTTTCTTATCATAATAGTTTGTGAGGGACACTTCTTTTATATCAGTCTGTTAGGGGCCCTTCGTATTCCTTCTGTCTGTGAGGGGCTCTTCTTATCACATCAGTTTGTGAGGGGCCCTTCTTTTACATCAGTCTGTTAAGGGCCCTACTTATTCCCTCTGTCTATGAGGGGCCCTTCTTATTCCATCAGCCTATGAGGGGCCCTTCTTATTACATTAGTCTGTGAGGGTCCATTCTTATTACATCTGTCTGTGAGGGACCCTTCTTATTACATCAGTCTATTATGGGCCCTTCTTATTACATTAGTCTGCCAGGGGCCCTTATCACATCCATTTGTCAGGCGCCCTTCTTGTCACATCCTTCTATCAGGGGCCCTTCTTATTCCATCAGTCTGTGAGGGACCCTACTTATTACATCAATCTCTAAGGGAACTTTCTTATCACATCAGTTTGTGAGGGGCCCTTCTTTTATATCAGTCTGTTAGGCGCCCTTCATATTCCTTCTGTTTGTGAGGGGCCCTTCTTATCACGTCAGTCTGCCAGAGGTTCTTCTTATCACATCAGTCTGTGAGGGACCCTTCTTTTCACATCAGTCTATCAAGGGCCCTTCTTATCACATCAGTCTGTGTCCTTGTTGCATCAGTCTGTGAGGGCCCCTTCTATTTATATCAGTCTGTCAGGAGCCCTTCTTATTACATCTGTCTGTGAGGGGCCCTTCTTATTACATCTGTCTGTGAGGGGCCCTTCTTATTACATCTGTCTGTGAGGGGCCCTTCTTATTACATCTGTCTGTGAGGGGCCCTTCTTATTACATCTGTCTGTGAGGGGCCCTTCTTATTACATCTGTCTGTGAGGGGCCCTTCTTATTACATCTGTCTGTGAGGGGCCCTTCTTATTACATCTGTCTGTGAGGGGCCCTTCTTATTTCAGCAGTCTATTAGGGGCCCTTTTTACCACATTAGCCTACCAGGGGACCTCCTTACCATATTAGTCTGCCAGGGTCATCCTTAAAACATTAGCCGGGCATCAGCCTGTATGGTGCCCTTTTTACCAAATCTACCAGTCAGAAACCCTTTTTAACACATCTGACTGACAGACAATTGGGGCTCTTCTTTCGACATCTACTTGTCAGGGGCCCTTCTCACCACATCAGCCTGTCATGGAGACAGATCTGGCTATGACAGTGTAAGGGTATGTTTCCACGCTGCGTAGTAGCAGTGCTTTGGACCCAGCGGAAAGCCCGCTCTGCCCAAAGCACTGCCCCCTTTTTTTAACTCGTGGTAATAACGCATGTGCTCATTGAACACATGCGGAATCAGTGCATCCTATCCATAGACTGGGCTATTTATCTTGCGGAGATGGAGCGTCTCCGCAAGATAAACAGACATGCTGCGGTCTATAAAGATGTGCCGCATGTCCGGTTTCGTGGGTGTGTCACCCGCTTCTTTGTATGCATAGTGGAGACGGGATTTCATAAAATCCCCTCTACTATGCTGTAACATCTGGATGCTGCGGATTGAACGCTGCAACTGTACGCAGCAATCAATCCGCAGCAAATCCTGATGTATTGCGCTACGTGGAAACATACCCTAAGGGTAAATTCACACATACAAATTTACCATTGAAGATTTTTTTCCACAACTGTGGATGAAATTTGGTAATATGTTATATAGTTTGCTAATGCTGTAAAACTTAAATCTGGAAAGCTAATCCACAGCATATTTGCCAATGCCATGTATCTAGAAATGAATGGTGCTCTGCAGAGCCCCCTGTGAATGGGTCAAAGGTTGGCACCACATGAATTGTGCAGTGAAGGACAAAACCAGCACACTGGACTAAAAGAAATGAGTGAATTTATTAAGCTGCGTTTACATGTCTGTCCTATTCCTGCATTGGATGGTTGAGTTATTCAGCCATCATATGACTCTAATCGTAGTGAGTGACGCTTGCTGCTGTTGACCTCTTAAATGCTGTTGGTAATTTCTGACATGGGCTGCAATCACTGTTTGCTGATGGGTTGCCGTATCAGCCATAGCATCTGCTGAAGACCCCCTTACTTGCTAAGGCGGCTTTCATATGAAGATCATGCGGCATGACTCTTTCTTTATTGCAATGCTTTGAAGTTGTATTTCAGTATATTGCAACTCTAAAAAGTTGCAGGTTTCTAATCTTTGTCAGAAGAATCTTTTTCAAATGTATAAGCCATGAAGAGAGTCTGGTCTCTTATGGACCAGGGGATGTTATAGGCAATCAGACAATCGAAGGTTCAAGTCCCCTATAGAATTGCATTTTTTCAATCGCTGCAGCTCCAAAAAATGTGATAAAAAGTGATCAAAACATCGCATCTGCCTCAAAATGGTATCAGTACAAATGAATGATTAGAAACTCAAAGTAGAAAAATAAAAAAATCTGCTGGCCCTTAAGGGGTTAATCTGTGATTGGTTGAGGTCTGTCCCCAGACCCACATTATTGGACTAAAGGGGCCACAGGATGGGGGCCAATGGTTTCTTTGATTTTATTTTTATATATTTACTAGCTCAGACGAATATTATAATATACTTTTTACCATTGGGTTTATATCATTGCCCCACTGCTATACGCAGTGTAATAGGAGCGACTGAAGAAGGCATTCTACGACCTGAGACGATATTAGTCACCGTGTGGCTGTATACTATAATATATATAAATATAATTTAGAAGACTGATAATAAATGTGCTCTGACAGGATGTATGTTATCTTTTCAAAGATTATATGATGGATATGCAAAGCAGTCTTCAGATGACGGCAAAAATGGCTTTGGCAATAGCAATTATAAGGAATAAACCAGAAGGAAAGAGTAGCAGGCAGTACACTGAAGAATTGGCTAAAAGTGTGTCTGATCGGGAGGTGCACTGGAAGGTGAAGGAACTAGAAGCTGAAGTTTTACATTTGCGTCAGGAACTACTGTTACACAAGATTCACAATTCACCAGAGCTAGAAAATGGTAAATATGCGATTACCGCTGATAATTATGTGGTTTATTTAATCAGTTACATTTTAGAAATATGTTAATGTTGACTATTCAGCAGCTTGGCACAGTGAGGGCAGAGTGAATTGGAGTCAAGGTGGCACAGTCTGACATTCTGCTAATTAAAAGATGGAAACCGCAATGCCCTTATTTCAGATGCCCATATCAGTGGCAGAATAGTTACTGATGCCTGGGGGCACAGATCTCTGAATATATCATGAAATTATTGATATATTTTTGACGTTTAGTTATTTTGGTAATAGCAGAACTTTATTTTGGCTGTGGGAGGCAAAATATGCAGCTAATGTGCTTTGCGTTCATTTACTTTTCATGGAGAAACCAAAATACTGTAACAGGATGTTTGTCCCAAATCAGATGTGCACATTTTCAATGCTTTACTTGACAAAGATCCAACAGCTGGGTTTAAACATGGCTGTATTTGGGGTGACTAAAGCTTTCCAGAACTAGTGCTTCTTTTTTCAGTTTGTTGAAAAGGCCTTGGGCTTGGACCTGACACTTCAGGTACCAATATTTCTTTTTATTCCCTGTGGGATTATTTTACTACCTGGCTGAATGTGGATAGAATATAATCTTTTAGGTTTATGTCTATGCAGGGTATTTGAAGCAGGGCTGTGGAGTCGGAGTCGGTGCTCATTTTGGTGGAGTCTTAGTTGGAGTCGGTATAAAATGGACCGACTCCGACTCCTAAAATATATAATAAATTGGGTACAGTAATTCAATGCAGAATATGCTGAATATTTTTTCATAGGAGTTTGGGAAAGTTATGAAATGTCCTATAAATGGCTGTTATATTCCTGATCTAAGGCTACATTCACATACAGCGTTTTTCCTGTGTTTTTTGAGGATACGTTTTTCAGCTGCAAAAGCAGATCATCTTTTTAAAAAACTGCATCACCTGAAAGGTTTTTGAGCTAATAGATAATGTTTTCAATAGCAAAAGCAGATTAGAAATCTGCTCTATCTATCCATTTATCCATATCTGTCTATCCATATCGTATCTGTACCAAAAAGAATGAAAACCGGGTAGTACACCAATAAATATTCTGTTCTATCTAAATATCTTGATTATTGGATCATAAAAATGATTACGGTAAATGTCTGAGGTTCACATTGTACTACAATAAATTTTTCACTTAAATATAAGCAATATGTGTGGGAGTCGGAGTTGGAGTCGGAGTCGGTGTAAGGGAAATTGAGGAGTCGGAGTCGCAGGTTTGGCTTACCGACTCCACAGCCCTGATTTGAAGCACTGTATCAGGTCAGTGAACACCGTCACTGCTACTTGTTATGCACAGCTGAAGAACAATGTGTATATCTGCAAAACGCGTGAAACAAAATTTCGGCCTGACACAAGTTCATTCAAATAAGTACTATGGTCGTGAATTTACACAGTGTAAAATATATACACTCACTGGCCACTTTATTAGGTACACCTGTCCAACTGTGTGTTAAGACTTAATTTCTAATCAGCCAATCACATGGCAGCAACTCAGTGCATTTAGGCATGTAGACATGGTCAAGACAATCTCCTGCAGTTCAAACCGAGCATCAGTATGGGGAAGAAAGGTGATTTGAGTGCCTTTGAACGTGGCATGATTGTTGGTGCCAGAAGGGCTGGTCTGAGAATTTCAGAAACTGCTGATCTACTGGGATTTTCACGCACAACCATCTCTAGGGTTTACAGAGAATGGTCCGAAAAAGAAAAAAAATCCAGTGAGCGGCAGTTCTGTGGCCGGAAATGCCATGTTGATGCCAGAGGTCAGAGGAGAATGGGCAGACTGGTTCGAGCTGATAGAAAGGCAACAGTGACTTAAATTGCCACCCGTTACAACCAAGGTAGGCAGAAGAGCATCTCTGAACGCACAGTGCGTCGAACTTTGAGGCAGATGGGCTACAGCAGCAGAAGACCACACTGGGTACCACTCCTCTCAGCTAAGAACAGGAAACTGAGGCTACAATTTGCACAAGCTCATCGAAATTGGACAGTAGAAGATTGGAAAAACGTTGCCTGGTCTGATGAGTCTCGATTTCTGCTGCGACATTCGGATGGTAGGGTCAGAATTTGGCGTAAACAACATGAAAGCATGGATCCATCCTGCCTTGTATCAACGGTTCAGGCTGGTGGTGGTGGTGTCATGGTGTGAGGAATTTTTTCTGGGCACTCTTTGGGCCCCTTGGTACCAATTGAGCATCGTTGCAACGCCACAGCCTACCTGAGTATTGTTGCTGACCATGTCCATCCCTTTATGACCACAATGTACCCAACATCTGATGGCTACTTTCAGCAGGATAATGCGCCATGTCATAAAGCTCGAATCATCTCAGATTGGTTTCTTGAACATGACAATGAGTTTACTGTACTCAAATGGCCTCCTCAGTCACCAGATCTCAATCCAATAGAGCATCTTTGGGATGTGGTGGAACGGGAGATTCGCATCAGGGATGTGCAGCCGACAAATCTGCGCCAACTGTGTGATGCCATCATGTCAATATGGTCCAAAATCTCTGAGGAATGCTTCCAGCACCTTGTTGAATCTCTGCCACGAAGAATTGAGGCAGTTCTGAAGGCAAAAGGGGGTCCAACCCCTTACTAGCATGGTGTACCTAATAAAGTGGCCAGTGAGTGTGTGTATATATATATATATATATATATATATATATATATATATATATATATAATATATATGTAATCATAGTAGAAAAAGACAGCAGGATGGCACTCACCGTTCTCTTGAAATGATTCACTTCATTTCATATTAATAAAGCATAGGCAATGGCACGGGAGAAATGCAAATCAGATGGGACCTGTTGAAGTGCATTGTGCACGAAACGGCTGTCGTCCGTCTTTTTTGCATTTCTCCCGTGCCATTGCCTATGCTTTATTAATATGAAATAAAGTGAATCATTTCAAGAGAACGGTGAGTGCCATCCTGCTGTCATTTTCTACTATATTTCATGTTTTTCCTTCACATGGATAGAGCACCCGTTCAGCAAGGGTTACAGGTGTCACACTGATAGCGGTTATAAGTGGCTTTGCGGGTATTTCATTCTCAGGGACTGTGCCGGATGTTTCTTTTTTTCTTTGACTGACTATATATATATATATATATATATATATATATATGTGGTGTAGTGACCACTGTGTCCACTAGGGGGCACTGTGTGGATGTCCCCAGAGTGTGAGTGGTTGAAGAGCCATTATGTATCTCAAGGTGGGTGACCTTGAGATAGAGACATATGTATGTTTATTAACGCTATTGTAAAGTATATATGTCTGTGTGAAGGACCTGTGGTGAGGTCATAGTCATGTGACCCGGTGGGCGTGGCTATGGACCATATAATGTGGCCAGGTTAGGTCACATGGGTGTGAATGCTGGGACCTGGTTGGTCCAGAGTGGAAGGTCTCGTGCAAAGAGATGTCTGTCTTCCTAACAGCACGTGTGATCGCTGTGTAGTGGCTGCCAGAGCCTGAGAGTTCCCTGGAGGGATATGGACGTCTGCAGCATGAATGAAGCAGCCGTGAGAGAACCCTGACGGGGTGAGATAATACTGAGGCCGAAGGGCCTGTATGCTGGACATTTGCATAACCTATGTGATATAAGGATTACAGAGTGAAACTCTATGGACGCTATGCAGTTGTTATGAAGTTATGTTGCCTCTGTGATGGTTTATGGTGTTTAATAAACCGCATGGACTGTGTTATGGCTTATGAAGACCCGTGCTGGATCTGTTTTTGTGGCTGCTGAGCGCGTATCCCCTACTTGGATGACAGCGCTACCTCGCAATATATATATATATATATATATATATATATATATATATATATATATATATAATATAAGCTGTTGTGAGTACATTTTCTGGTCCACCAGTTGTGAGTTCTCCTTCCAGGCTCCCTCTGGTGGTAACAGGAGGTAGTGAGGCTGATTTAATCAGTGGAGATCTGCCACCTGATAAGGAGGATGACGATTGGACCTCAGGAATCTCAGACTGGATTTAAGACAGCCGACGCCCTATTCTGGTGCTGGTGATTCCTTCTGGCTTGTCAGGTCTTGGTTTTCAGCTCTGTTCCAGTCATCTAAAGCTAAGTTTTTCTGCTAATGTTCACACTTGATTTTGTTGGTCTATTCAGTTTTTTGTGTGGTCAGCCAGCCCCGGCTGGGGCTGTGCTGAATTTCCACTCTTATTTACCTGTATTTGCCAATTTGCTTTTTGTCCCTTATTAGATTGGCCTCTTTTTGCTCTGTCTCAGAATATTTCAGAGTGCTGATATAGTGGGAGAAGTCTAGTGACTTCAGGGTTAATTTTGCTATCAGAAGTGTTGGACATTATTTTTGTAGGGTTTTTTGCAAATTGCAGACAGTGTCTTTCCTTTCCTATCCCTTTCTAGTTAGTTTGGGCCCCATCGTTTGCTCAGCCTATTTTCCTGCCTGTGTTTGTGCTTTCATCTTGTTTCACCGTCAATACATGTGTGGGGGCTGTCTTTCCTTTGGGGTCTGCTCTGGGGCAGTTAGTTTTCCCCTTTTCTTGCTTCAGGCTTACTGTATGTAGTTCTCCGGCTGTGACGAAGCGTCTAGGATCATCGTAGGTACGCTCCACGGCTGCTGCTAGTTGTGTGGTTAAGATCAGGGATCTGCAATCTGCATAGTTACCGACCTCTAGTTTTCTGTGACTTAGCTTGTTTTGTTTTTTTCTCCTCGGTGACCCATTCATAACAATAAGCTGTATATATGCACACAATCCAAACTTTCACATCAGCTTAGAACCCCTTCAGACAGTCATATATTACATGACCAAATTCAGTGCTCTCTGCAGTGTTATGTCCACTGTGGAGACTTTAATTCGGTTTCTTTTCTAAAGCCCTGTCTATGTTAGTTAAAGGGAGTCTATCAGTGCCAAAATAACTGTTCAAACAAAGCATAGGCCTACCTAGGGAACATAGCCCTTATCTAATCTTACTAATTGTGTCCAAATCCATTGCTGTGCTTGATAAAAATGGTTCTTTAATCAAATATGCTAATAAGGTGCTCAGTGTATCTGTTACAATTCAGTGAATCTTCCCACCTACTTCTTTTACATCTGTAGCCACCATCATATGGCTCCTGTAAAACCAGCAATGTCTGTCAAGAAAAATGAGGGCAGATATAGTTGAAAAGCAAGTAGCTGGCAAGTTAAGGTACTGTCACACTTAGCGATGTACCAGCGATCCCGACCAGCGATATGACGTGGTCAGGATCGCTGGTACATCGCTAAGTGGTCGCTAGTGAGCTGCCACATAGGCAGATCTCACTAGCGACATCGCTTGGGACGGGGGTCGCTACTTACCTGTCAGACGCGGCGATCCTGCGTCCTCACGCCCGGCTCCACGCGTCGCTCGTCCTCACAGCAGGAAGCGCCGCAGGAAGCTGACGACGAGAAACAGTCCTGAACGTTCTCGCGCGATCAGCGATAACCAGCGGGGGAGCCGGTCGTAGGTAAGTATCAGACACAGAGATATCGCTATAACGTCACTAGTTATAGCGATATTGCTAGCGATATCTCTTAGTGTGACATGCCCTTTACACTGAATCACTTGGCCATGCCCGGGGTGCACCATCTACCTCCTTAGCATATTTGTTTAAATAATAATTTCTAGTAAACACAACACTTAATTTTGACAATAAAAGGTATGATTTTTATCAGGGCTATGTCACCTGCAGCATGCTAGGTTTGGTTTGAAGAGTTACTTTGTGTTGGCAGACTCCTTTATAGTCCGAAGTCACACTTGCATGTGCAATGCGAGAAACTCGCACATCAATACCCGGCGCTGCTGCCGTCACTCGGACCTGAGTGTGCGGCTGCATAGAAATACATGCAGCTGCACACTCCAATCCGAGTTCCGGCGGCAGTGCCAGGTATTGATTCGAGAGATTCACGCAAGTTTCTCGCATTGTACATGCAAGTGTGTCCCCGGCCTAAGTTTCAGTCACCTTTGTGAAAGACTCCAGTGTGCCCGGAGAATGTCCCCTCCTGTTTAGAGCTCCACAATTAGTGCTTCTTAGTGATGTTATCTGCTAATATGGAGGCTCAGGACTCTCTGGTCATACACATTTTGGGAAAAAAACACTTAGCTTAGTCAGCAAAAAAAACAATATAGTCACTTACTCCTTAAAAGGAGTCAGTCACCCCTGTGGTGTAGTGACCACTGGGTGTCCGCTAGGGGGCGCTGTGTGGGTGTCCCGGGACAGGCATATAGGCATATCCAGTGTGCTAATAGGAGTAGGATGGTAGATGACCGTTAACAAACTGGAGCAAGTTCAGAAAAGAGCGACCAGAATGGTGACCGGTCTGCAAACCCTGTCTTATGAGGAAAGGTTGCAGGATTTGGGAATGTTTAGTTTGCAAAAGAGAAGACTGAGAGGAGACTTAATAGCTGTTTACAAATATCTAAAAGGCTGTCACATTGTAGAAGGATCAACTTTATTCTCATTTGCACAAGGAAAGACTAGAAGCAATGGGATGAAACTGAATGGGAGGAGACACAGATTAGATATTAGAAAAAACTTTTTGACAGAGTGATCAATGGCTGCCACGAGAGGTGGTGAGTTCTCCTTCAATGGATGTCTTCAAACAGAGGCTGGACAGACATCTGACTGGGATGATTTAGCGAATTCTACTTTGAGCAGGGGGTTAGACCAGATGGCCCAGGAGGTCCCTTCCAACTCTACGATTCTATGTATCCCAAGGTAGGTGGCCTTGGGATGGAAGCTTGAATATGTGTGTTGATCAGCAGAGGTACTGCTGAGCTTTTGTTACACTGTCAGGGAGAGCTTTCCAGGTAGCTGATGAGAAGGGCGGTACCAGCTACCTACAAATCCACCCAGGGGTGTGTGTCTAAAAACGCCTATAGTAAAGACTGTGAGTATGCTTGTAGGACCTGCAATGAGGTCATAGCCATGTGATGCGGTGGGCGTGGCTACGCACCATATAAGGTGACCAGGGTAGGTCACATGAGTGAATGCTTGGACCCGGTTGGTCCGTATGGAAGGTCTCGTCAGACTGACTACGTGCTGAGTGCACGTGGGGACGCTATCATGGCTGCATGTGCCTGAGAATTCCCAGGGAAGGAAATGAACGTCTGTACTGAGAAGCAGCTATGAGAAGGTAACCCTGACAGGGGATATAACTGTGAGGCTAGAGAGCCTGTGGACAAAGCCTGTGTGATCACGGGGATAACAGAGGAGAGCTCTGTCATGGACGCTATGCTGATTCGATATGAACTTTCTGTTGCTGTTTGATGGTTTATGCTGCATAATAAACCGAATGGACTGAGTTTATGTTGAGAAACCTGTGCCAGACCTGATTTATCGGCTGCCTAGCGAGTATCCCCTGCCTGAATGACAAGCGCTACCTTACACCCCCTAAATACACCACTTATACAGCTTATACAGGTATGTAGGGACTTAGCCCCTATAAAAATGATATTTATAATATGTATTTTAGTCGTTTAGTTGTCAGAAAAATAAACAATTTGTTTCATATGCAAATGAGGGGGCTTCAGTGCACATTTGACATTCCCAAGGGCTCAGTACACTGTTATGCCCCCTAAGTTTACATATTGAGCATTTTATCATCTTGATTGTCACCATTCAAGTAAGCGCTGCCTGAACATAATCACCAGTGACACTGCTGGAGCCCAGACTTGCTCAGTGTCAGTGTGCGCTCTCATCACTGGCCCCTGTCTGCAGTAAGTATTGAGTGATGGTTGCAGTCAAGAGCCAGCAATAATAGCAGGCAATGACAATATACAATATGAGAGTGGCTGGGGTCCTGCAGTGTCCATGTTAACTCTTTCCCCGGCTCCTATCTACAGTATCTACTCGAAATTGTAATGCTGACATAAGCCAGCAATGAGAGCCTACAATGACACTAGGTGAGCGTGGCTGAAATGCTGCAGTGTCCGTGTATGCTATTATCGCTGGCCCCTATCTGCTGTTGCTGCTTTGTACTGTAATAAAAACAGAGGCCAGCAATGAGACACTGAGCACGGCTGGACATTTGCAGTGTCCATATGAAGGTGCAGCATCGCTGATTGAGTTCAGGCCTCTCTCTTGAACACTGTCAGTGAAGATATAACAAATAGCTTAGTATGCAAATTGAATTAACCTTCTCATTTGCATGGAAAATAAATTGTTTTTTTCTGTCAACTAAATCCCTAAAAATCTATACTACAGGTATGAATTTTATATGCCCTGTATATACCTGTATAAGTGGTTTCATTAGAGTTTTGGGAATGACCAACTGCCATTCGTACACCTATCATCAAGTCGGGGGCTGCCCTTTTTTCAAGAGATGAATGGAAAACCTGAGACTGGTGTTTTCTCTAAATGACAGACATTAGCAAAAGTTATCAGAAATGTCCCTATTGGCCTCCTAAGGGACCCAAACTTTTAGGAGTTGGGTGTCACGGGTGTGTCAGATTCTACAGACAGCCGCTCTGCATTTGGCTGTGGAAGGCCTCTGCGTGTGGCATTGCAAATGCCTTCCTAATCCTTCTGACTTTTTGACGCAGTGGCAACCTCCCTCCGGCTGTAATTGACACACCTGGACCTGGGTGTTTATAGGCTCTCAGTCTGCTTCAGGGAGTCGCTGATGATATTCTCATTTTACCTTGTGGAACGATAGCAATCGGCTAACTTCCTCTCTGGTGCTGTTAGAAGACGTTTGGTGTTACCTCTCTGAGTCTGCTCAAGCTAAGTAGGTTCCCCCTTGTTTGTCTCCTTCTTCCCTTTAGTCTACAGGGGGGACTGACCAGTGCTCATCCCCCCCCCTTCCCTATTCAGGGCCTAGCGCTAATAATAATAATTTTTATTTATATAGCGCCAACATATTCCGCAGCGCTTTACAGTTTAACAGTTTCAAAACACAAATCATAAGTAACAATACAATAATTAAAGCAAAATACAGTAAGACGACCCTGCTTGTGAGAGCTTACAATCTACAATGAGGTGGGGGAGATACAAAGTACAGGTGTGTATTTACAATGATGGTCCAGGCGTCTCTAGGGGATAAACAGGGCTTAGGTTACTGCTCGGCGATTGGTGTGGAACCAATATAGGGACAATATGTGAGGCGGGGTGCTATTAGATCTGCCTAGGGATCTCCACTCCCCTTTACCTAGTGTTTGGGCTTCCTTTTCCTCTTCCTCTCTTGTTTCACTTTGTCTTCCCATACTATGTGTGACATTATCACTGGTCGTGCATACTTAGAAAAAAAAAACTTACACGTGATTTTATTTGTGTATGGTTTTTTTTTTTTTCCCTTGTGCGTGTTTTTTATTCCTTTTCTCCCTTGATTATGGATCTGGTTGCAGGGCTGGAAGAGTGGAAGATCAGCTACGCTGTCTGACTTTGAAGGTGAATGACCTCCGCTATGAGGTTAAGCAGCAGCAACAGCGGCAGCATTTTCCTGATGTTGGGGTCTCTGCAAGTAGGCCGATCCAGCTGGAACCCAAGGTTGCTCTCCCTGACAGGTTTTCCGGAGGTAGAGACAAGTTTTTTGTGTTCAATGAAGCTTGCAAACTGTATTTTAAACTAAGTCCTCACTCTTCCGAAAAAGAGGAACAAGGTGTTGGCATTGTGATATCTCTGCTGCTAGGAGATCCTCAATCCTGGGCTCTCTCTTTGCCGCAGGATTCGGTTTGTCTCCAGTCTGTGGAAGGGTTTGTTTGGCCTATAACCTTTATCTATGATGGCCCTGACTGATTCTCCCTGGCTGAGTCCTGGTTGCGTCGCCTTCAGCAGTGGAAACGGTCATTGGAGACATATAGCTCTGAATTCTGCAGATGGTCAACTGATACAAAATGGAATGACCTGGCTCTCAGAAGTCAATTTTTTCTGTGCCTTACTGAAAGGCAGAAGGATGCTTTGGCAGTTTATGAAACCTCTGAGTTCTTGGAGGCTGCTGTGTCGTTTTCTATATGTGTTGATAGATGCCTTCAGGTTAGGTGGGTAAGACCACCTTTTCCGGATCCACTTTTTCAGTGTATTTCCCCTTTGCCAGGGGAGTGGTCTAGCGGTGAACCAGTTCTACGGAAGGTGGAGGAACCCATGCAGTTAGGGGGTGCCTCTGCATCGTACATTTCCCTGGCGATTTGCAAAAAGAAGGGAGTGTGTTTTTTTTTTTTGTGGAAAAAAGGGACATTTTATTGGGGCCTGTCCTATGATGCCTAAGCAAGATGAGACTTGTTTAACTCTTGGTAGTCTGGAGTTGATTGATCAAGGGGTGCATTTATCGTCAACCTGCTGTTCCCAGTTTGTCCTGACAGCAGAGGTGGTGCTGGAGAGCAAAACCAAGGAGATTTCTGTGTTTGTTGAGCGTGGAGCTGGAGTCAGCATGATTGATGCTGAGTTTGGTAGAACTCATGGGCTGGCTTGCTGTACTTTAGTTAAATCCATTCCCATCTTCGCCACTTGCACAGAAAGTTCTGACTCAGATTGTACATAATGTAAGACTGATGGTGAGGTTGATTTATTGTGAGGTGATTCTTTGCTAGGTCCTGGACGGTTTTCCCACCCCAATTGAATTGGGTCTTTCCTGGTTGGTCAAACACAATCCGTTGGTGGACTGGCAAGCCACGGAAATTGTAGAGTGGGGAGATTACTGCCATGAAAACTGTTTAAATATTTCTTTCTACCGTCTCTACAATAACCGTACCTGCATTTTTGTCAGGATAGGTGGGTAAGACCACCTTATCCGGATCCACTTTTTCTGGTTATTTCCCCTTTGCCAGGGGAGTGGTCTAGCGGTGAACCAGTTCTACGGAAGGTGGAGGAACCCATGCAGTTAGGGGGTGCCTCTGCATCGTACATTTCCCCGGAGATTCGCAAAAAGAAGGGAGTGTGTTTTTTTTGTGGAAAAAAAGGACATTTTATTGGGGCCTGTCCTATGATGCCTAAGCAAGACGAGCCTCGTTTAACTCTTGGTAGTCTGGAGTTGATTAATCATGGGGTGTATTTATCGTCAACCTGCAGTTCCCAGTTTGTCCTGACAGCAGAGGTGGTCCTGGAGAGCAAAACCAAGGAGATTTATGTGTTTGTTGAGCGTGGAGCTGGAGTCAGCATGATTGATGCTGTTTGGTAGAACTCATGGGCTGGCTTGCTGTACTTTAGTTAAATCCATTCCCATCTTCGCCACTTGCACAGAAAGTTCTGTCTCAGATTGTACATAATGTAAGACTGATGGTGGGGTTGATTTATTGTGAGATAATTCCTTGCTAGGTCCTGGATGGTTTTGCCACCCCAATTGTATTGGGTCTTTCCTGGTTGGTGAAACATAATCTGTTGGTGGATTAGCAAGCCACGGAAATTGTAGAGTGGGTAGATTACTGCCATGAAAACTGTTGAAATATTTCTCTTTCTACCGTCTCTACAATAACCGTACCTGCATTTTTGTCGGGTTTTGAGGACGCTTTTTGCGAGAGGGGGTGTCAGGATTTGCCTCCTCACTGTACATAAGACTGTCCTATTGCGGAATTTCTAAAAGGAACATATCCGACCCTCATCTTCGCCTGTGGTGGCAGGGTTTTTCTTTGAAAGAAAAAAGATGGCTGTCTACATCCCTGTTTAGATTTTCGGGAATTAAATCAGATTACCATCCAAGATCCATACCCTCTTCCTTTGATTCTGGACATGTTCAGCCAGGTCGTGGGAGCTAAGGTGTTCTCCAAATTAGATTTAGGGGGGGCCTACAACCTAGTTAGAATCAGAGAAGGGGATGAATGGAAAACAACGTTTAATACCTCTGAGGGTCATTTTGAGAGTCTGGTCATGCCTTTCGGTCTGACCAATGCACCTGCGCTTTTCCAATATTTCATTGATGATATTTTCCATCATTTGGTGGGCATTTTTGAAGTGGTCTAGCTGGATGATATTTTGATTTACTCACTGGATTTTGACAAATATCAGGGGCATGTTAAACAGGCCTTGCAAATATTGAGGTATAGCAAACTATATGCCAAACTGTAAAATTATGTTTTCGCCATCCAGGTGGTACAGTTTTTGGTGTACATGTTGTCATCTTCGGGCTTTCGGATGGATCCGGTAAAGGTCCGTGGTGTCCTTGATTGGGACCATCCCGAGAACCTGAAGTCTCTACGGTTTCTGGGCTTTACTAATTTTTACTGGAAATTCATCCAAAATTATTCTGTAGTTGTGCAACCCCTTAATGACTTGACAAGGAAGAGGTCTGATTTTTCCAAATGGTTGGATACAGCCTTGCAGGCTTTTTCCTCCCTAAAGAGCTGTTTTGCCATGGCTCCTATACTCAGTCAACTCAATGTTTCCCATCCCTTTGTTGTGGAGGTTGATGTGTCAGATGTGGGGAGTTGAGGCTGTGTTATCACAGGATCTGTCCTCGGGTAAATGGTGTCCATGCACTTTCTTTTCTGAGAAATTGTCCTCAGCTGAGAGAAATTATGACGTGGGCAATAGGGAACTTTAGGCAATTAAATTGGCATTTGAAGAATGGCGACATTGGCTAGATGGGGCTGTCCATCCCATTACTGTTACTGCCCAATAGAACCTCTCATATCTTCAATCGGCTAAACGTCTCAACCCTAGGAAACTACCGTCATTAACCCATCAGGGATTGGTCTTGAGCTACCCCAGGCCTTTAATTCCACAATGTCTTTCACAAGTCTCTGCTCAAGAAATACGTGGGACCTCTTGAGTCCTCACCCCTACCGCCGCCCCCAGTAATGGTTGATGGAAATCTAGAGTTTCAGATTTTGAGGATTGTAGATTCTCGCCTCCAAAGTCGGTCCCTACAATACTTGGTACACTGGAAGGATTATGGCCCAGAAGAAAGGATGTGGGTTTCAGCATCAGAGGGGAATGCCCTCAGGTTAGTTCGGTCATTCCACACCTCTTATCCTGAGAAACCTGGTTTTGATTGTCCGAAGTCCACCCGTAGAAAGGGAGGTACTGTCACGGGTGCGTCAGATGCTACAGACAGTCGCTCTGCATCTGGCTACAGAAGATCTCTGCGTTTGGCATTGCAGACACCTTCTTAATCCTTCTGAATTTTTGACCCTATGACAACCTTCCTCCGGCTCTAATTGACACACCTGGACCTGGGTATTTATAGACTCCCAATCTACTTCAGGGAGTCGTCAGTGATATTCACATTTTCCCTTGTGTAGGTTTGGAGCGATAGCAGTTGGCTAACTTCCTCTCTGCTGCTGTTGGAGGACGTTTGGTGTTACATCTCTGAGTTTGCCCAATCTAAGCAGGTTCCCCCTTGTTTGTCTCCCTTCTTCTCTTTATTGTACAGGGGGGACTGACAAGTGCTCATCTTTCCCCTTCCCTATTCAGAGCCTAGCTCTAGAGATATACAGGGCTTAGGTTCCTGTTCGGCGATTAGTGTGGAACCAATGTAGGGATGGTAGGGGAGGCAGGGTGCTATTAGATTTGCCTAGGGGTCTCCACTCCCCCTTTCCCCAGCGTTGGGCTTCCTTCCCCTATTCCCCTAATGTTGCACTTAGTCTTCCCACACTGTGCCTGACATTGGGTTAGAACTTTCAAATTGTGAGATCCTGGAATGCAGAATGGGGATCTAATAACCCTCCTCTTCCCTCCTCGTTGTGAAAGAGGGATATCTTGCTTGTCAATGTGAGCTCTTGCTCCTCGAACTGTCCTAAGCTGTATAATTTACAAAGCGATTACCGAATGATAACTTACTGTAGTTACTGTTCAATAATCATTTAGAAAATCATGTGGTAGCACAGGTTTGTTGCAAAAGATGAGATCTCATAATAACTCTCTAGATCTTGTGCTTTCACTAAAAGTTGGATAGCAGAGGGTTGTGCCATCTCACTTTGCATACCATGATCCAATAACATAGAAGTATGGATTTAAGTTTTGGTAGAAAGCCGGGTACTTCAGAGGAGTTTTATGGAACCTTCTGCACACTTTAGGAAATGAGTATTATTTAGAAAAATACTCAGTCTGTGGCCACACACTTTTTCTTCAATACAAAGAACTCTTAATATCTCTTCCATTACAAGGTTCCCTAGGTAATGAATTGAACAATACTACAGTGGGTACGGAAAGTATTTAGACCCCTTTACATTTTTCACTTTTTGTTTTATTGCAGCCATTTGGTAAATTCAAAAAAGTTCATTTTTTTCTCATTAATGTACACTCTGCACCCCATCTTGACTAAAAGAAATAGAAATGTAGAAATTTTTGCAAATTTATTAAAAAAGAAAAACTGAAATATCACATGGTCATAAGTATTCAGACCCTTTGCTCAGTATTGAGTAGAAGCATCCTTTTGATCTAGTACAGCCATGAGTCTTCTTGGGAATGATGCAACAAGTTTTTTACTTTGGGATTTGGGGATCCTCTGCCATTCTTCCTTGCACATCCTTTCCAGTTCTGTCAGGTTGGATGGTGAACATTGGTGGACAGCCATTTTCAGGTCTCCCAAGAGATGGTCAATTTGGTTTTGGTCAGGTCTCTGGCTGGGCCTGTCAAAAATGGTCACAGAGTTGTTCTGAAGCCACTCTTTTGTTGTTTAAGCTGTGTGCTTAGGGTCGTTGTCTTGTTGGAAGATGAACCTTTGGCCAAGTCTGAGGTCCAGAACACTCTGGAAGAGGTTTTCATCCAGGATATCTCTGTACTTGGCCGCATTCATGTTTCCTTCAATTGCAACCAGTCATCCTTTCCCTGCAGCTGAAAAACACCCTCATAGCATGAAGCTGCCACCACCATGTTTCACTGTTGGGATTGTATTGGGCAGGTGATGAGCAGTGCCTGGTTTTCTCCACACATACTGCTTAGGCCTGTTTCACACATCAGTTTTTCACAATCAGTCAAGATCCGCCGTTTTGTGAAAAAAAAAAACGGATCCGCCAATTTTCCTTGCGGATCCGTTTTTTTCCCCATTGACTTTCATTATCGGCGGATTTTGACTGATGACTGTCCGTTGCATCCGTATTTCTGCAGATCCGCCAAAATTTTGGCGTCTGCAGAGATCACCGAACGGACCATGCAACGTTTTTTTTGCAGTCCGGATCCGCATTTTTGCCTTTTAACACTGAATCAAGTGTCGCTGCTGGTTGAAAATTCTCTCTGTCTCTCCTTACCCGCAACCTCCATTCCTTGCGCGCGATCTCCAGCCTCATCATCGCGCGATCTCCAGCCTCATCATCGCGCGATCTCCAGCCTCATCATCGCGCGATCTCCAGCCTCATCATCGCGCGATCTCCAGCCTCATCATCGCGCGATCTCCAGCCTCATCATCGCGCGATCTCCAGCCTCATCATCGCGCGATCTGACCGGTATTATTATTTTTTTTTTTATTTTTTCCTACCGCGGATCCGTACATCTGCCGATCCGCTGTCCCCCTTTTCTGTCAGTCCGCCTGCGAATCTGTTTTCCTCTATTTTGGCGGATTTATACTGACAGAAAAAACTGAAGTGTGAAACAGGCCTTAGAATTATCACCAAAAAGTTCTATCTTCTTCTCATCAGACCAGAGAATCTTATTTCTCATAGTCTGGGAGTCCTTCATGTGTTTTTAAGCAAACTATGCGGGCTTTCGTTTGTCTAGCACTGAGAAGAGGCTTCCATCGGGCCACTCTGCCATAAAGGCCCGACTGGTGGAGGGCTGCAGTGATAGTTGACTTTGTGGAACTTTCTCCCATCTCCCTACTGCATCTGTGGAGCTCAGCCACAGTGATCTTGGGGTTCCTCTTTACCTCTCTCACCCAGGCTCTTCTCCCACGATTGCTCAGTTTGGCTGGATGGTCCGGTCTAGGAAGACTTCTGGTGGTCCCAAACTTCTTCCGTTCATGGATTATGGAGGCCACTGTGCTCTTAGGAGCCTTGAGTACTGCAGAAATTCTTTTGTAACCTTGGCCATATCTGTGCCTTGCCACAATTTTGTCTTTGAGCTGCTTGGCCAGTTCCTTTTGACCTCATGATTCTCATTTGGCCTGACACGCACTGTGATCTATGAGGTCTTAGGCCGGGGTCACACTAAGCGACGCAAAATACGGTCCGTATTTTACATGCGTAATATGGAGAAATGTCCCCTAAATAGTGCTCTGTATGTCATCCGTAATCAAGGTGTGGTTGCGTATTTTGCACATGTAAGCATCCGTATGTAATCCGTATGCCATCCGTATGCCGAGATTTTCTCGCAAGCTTGCAAAATGGACATATAATGGAGCCCTATGGCAGGTTTTCTTACACAAATGAAAAAAATAGATATAGACACATAGAATGTGTGTGTGTGTGTATATATATATATATATATATATATATATATATATATATATACTAGCTGAAGAGCCCAGCGCTGCCCGGGCATAGTAACTAACTGAGGTTAGTTATAGCAAATTATAATTATCCTCCATCCCATAGTCCCGTGCCCATATACCCATCATTCATATCCACGATCCCATAGGCCCGTGCCCATATACCCATCATACATATCCTCCATCCCATAGTCGAGTGCTCATATACCCATCACACATCCTCCATCCCATAGTCCCATGCCCATATACCCATCATACATATTCTCCATCCCATAGTCCCATGCCCATATACCCATCATACATATTCGCCATCCCATAGTCCCGTGCCCATATACCCCATATACCCATCATACATATCCACCATCTCATAGTCCCGTGCCCATATACCCGTCATACATACCCTCCATCCCATAGTCCAGTGCCCATATACCCATCACACATGCTCCATCCCATAGTCCCGTGCCCATATACATATCCGCCATCCCATAGTCCCGTGCCCATATACCCGTCAAACATATCCTCCATCCCATAGTCAAGTGCCCATATACCCATCATACATATTTGCCATCCCATAGTCGAGTGCCCATATCCCCATCACACATCCTTCATCTCATAGTCCCATGCCCATACACCCATCATACATATCTTCCATCCCATAGTCCCGTGTCCATATACCCATCATACATATCCGCCATCTCATAGTCCCGTGCCCATATACCCGTCATACATATCCTCCATCCCATAGTCCAGTGCCCATATTCCCATCACACATCCTCCATCCCATAGTCCCGTGCCCATATACATATCCGCCATCCCATAGTCCCGTGCCCATATACCTCTCATACATATCCTCCATCCCATTGTCCAGTGCCCATATACCCATCACACATCCTCCATCCCATAGTCAACCATTATGACATCATAATGAGCGGTGGCAGGGCTTGCAACCTATGATGACATCAGCGTCGCCATGGCAACCATTGTGACATCATAATGAGGGGCGGGGCTTGATACGCACACACTGCTTCCCCAGTATGCAAATAGGGGCATTATGACATCATAATGAGGGGCGGGGCTCGACGCACACACACTTTTCCCCCCAGTATGTAGATAGGGGCAAAATTGTTTGGTGAATTGGAATGCACAGGGTTAAAATTTCACCTCACAACATAGCTTAGGACGCTCTCGGGGTCCAGACGTGTGACTGTGCCAAATTTTGTGGCTGTAGCTGCGACGGTTCGTTGTAAAAAAATGCGTGGGTTCCCGCGGTAATTTGTCAACCAGAGAGGTAAAGCAGGTGAGTGAGGGCAGATTTTAATAGCCATGAGAGGGACCATTGTTTTTGCCCCCCCCCCCCCCGGCTACAAAAATCTGCCCCCAGACACCCCAGAAATGGCGCATCTATTAGATGCGCCAATTCTGGCACTTATCCTCTCTATTCCCATTGCCATGTAGCGGTGGCGAATGGGATAATATAACAAAGGGTTAATGTCACCATTCGATTGTAAGCTGACATTAACCCCTTACCTACAATTGACGTAATATTCCGTCCATGTGACCATGGACCTAATTACCATGGACGGAATATTACGTCATCGCGATCAGCGGCGCCCACGTGGTGAGCGCCGCTGATCGCGGCCGAGTGTCAGCTAATTATCATAGCTGACACCCGGCACAATGTGTCAGGGGCGGTCACGGACCGCCCCCGACACGTTAACCCCTTGCACACCGCGATCAAACGCGATCGCGGTGTACCGGGGGTTAAAGGGAAGCATCGGCAGGGAGGTGGCTCCCTCCGTGCTTCCCTGAGCCCCCCCCCGGCAGCGCAATGTGCAGCGCTGCTGCGGGGGGCTCTTTCCCTACAGGCCCCCGGATCCAAGATGGCGACGGGGGCCTGCAGGGAGCTGACTTCCTCACTGCCTGCAAAGCGCAGGCATGAGGAAGTCTGCAGCAGTGCCTGTGACAGATCGCTGATCTGTCACAGTGATCTGTGATGTGACAGATCAGCGATCTGTCACAGGACAGTGATGTCCCACCTGGGACAAGGTAATAAATTAAAAAAAAAAAAAAAAAAGTGTTAAAAATAATTAAAAAAAAATCGCTAAATAAATTAGTAAAAAAAAAAAAAAAATATTCCCCAATAAATCCATTTTTCAAAATAAAAAAACCCAAAAACAATAAAAGTACACATATTTGGTATCGCCGCGTCCGTAATGACCTGCCCTATAAAACTGTCCCATTAGTTAACCCCTTTAGCGAACCCCTTAAAAAATAAAAATAAAAAACGAAGCAAAAAATAATGATTTATTATCATACCACCGAACAAAGTGCAATAACGCGCGATCAAAAAGACGCATATAAATATGCATGGTACCACTGAAAACGTCATCTTGTCCCGCAAAAAACGAGCTGCCATACAGCATCATCCGCAAAAAAATAAAAAAGTTATAGCTCGCAGAATAAAGCGATACAAAAATAATTATTTTTTATATAAAATTGTTTTCATTGCAAAAAACCGACAAAACATAAAAAAAAACCTAAATGAGGTATTGCTGTAACCGTACTGACCCGAAGAATAAAAACGAGTTATCAATTTTACCGCACGCGGAACGGTGTAAACGCACCCCCCCAAAAGAAATTCATGAAACGCTGGTTTTTGTTCATTCTGCGTCCCAAAAATCGGAATAAAAAGCGATCAAAAAATGTCACGTGCCCGAAAATGGTACCAATAAAAACGTCAACTCGTCCCGCAAAAAATAAGACCTCACATGACTCGGTGGGTCAAAATACGGAAAAATTATAGCTCACAATATGTGGTGATGCAAAAACTATTTTTACAATAAAAAGCGTCTTTTAGCGTGCAACAGCCGCCAAACATAAAAACCGCCATAAATCGTAAATCAAACCCCCCGTTATCACCCCCTTAGTTAGGGAAAAATAATAAAACTAAAAGAAAATGTATTTATTTCCATTTTCCCGTTAGGGCTAGGGTTAGGGCTAGGGCTCAGATTAGGGTTAGGGGTGTGTTGAGGTTAGGGTTGGAGTTATAATTGGGGGTTTCCACTGTTTGGGCACATCAGGTGCTCTCCAAAGGCAACATGGCGTCTGATCTCAATTCCAGCCAATTCTGCGTTGAAAAAGTCAAATGGTGCTCCTTCCCTTCCAAGCTCTGCCATGTGCCCAAACAGTGTTTTACCCCCACATGTAGGGTATCAGCCTACTCAGGACAAATTACAAAACAACTTTTGGGGTCCAATTTCTCCTGTTACCCTTAGGAAAATAAAAAATTGGGGGCAAAAATATGATTTTGCGGAAAAAAATGTTTTTTTTATTTTCACGCCCAGGCGTTATAAACTTCTGTGAAGCACTTGGGGGTTCAAAGTGCTCTCCACACATCTAGATAAGCTCCGTGGGGGGTCTAGTTTCCAAAATGGGGTCACTTGTGGGGAGTTTCAATAGTTTAGGTACATCAGGGGCTCTCCAAACGCACATGACACCCGCAGACCAATCCATCAAAGTCTGCATTCCAAAACGTCACTACTTCCCTTCCGAGCCCCGACGTGTGCCCATACAGTAGTTTTCTCCCACATATGAGGTATCAGCGTACTCAGGACAAATTGAACAACAACTTTTGGGGTCCAATTTCTCCTGTTACCCTTGGGAAAATAAAAAAATGGGGACTAAAAGATCATGTTTGTGGAAAAAATACGATTTTTTTATTTTCACGCCCGGACGTTATAAACTTCAGTGAAGCACTGGGGGGTTCAAAGTGCTCACCACACATCTAGATAAGTTCCTTGGGGGGTCTAGTTTTCAAAATGGTGTCATTTGTGGGGGGTTTCTACTGTTTTGGTACATCAGGGGCTTTCCTAACGCGACATGGTGTCCGATCTCAATTCCAGCCAAAAACGTCAAATGGCGCTGCTTCCCTTCCGAGCTCTGCCATGCGCCCAAATAGTGGTTTACACCCACATGTGGGGTATCAGCGTACTCAGGATAAATTGCACAATATCTTTTAGGGTCCTGTTACTTTTGGAAAAATAAGAATTGAGGGTGAAAAGATCATTTTTGTGGAAAAAATATGATTTTTTTAATTGTACTGCTGTACGTTATAAACTTCTGTGAAGCCCTTGGGGGTTCAAAGTTCTCACCACACATCTAGATAAGTTCCTTGGGGGGTCTAGATTCCAAAATGGTGTCATTTGTGGGGTGTTTCCACTGTTTTGGTACATCAGGGGTTTTCCAATCGCGACATGGTGTCCGATCTCAATTCTAGCCAAAAACGTCAAATGGCGCTGCTTCCCTTCCGAGCTCTGCTATGCGCCCAAATAGTCATTTACACCCACATATGGGGTATCAGCGTACTCAGGACAAATTGCACAATAACTTTTAGGGTCCTGTTACCTTTGGAAAAATAAAAATTGGGGGTGAAAAGATCATTTTTGTGGAAAAAATATGATTTTTTAATTGTACCGCTGTACGTTATAAACTTCTGTGAAGCCCTTGTGGGTTCAAAGTTCTCACCACATATCTAGATAAGTTCCTTGGGGGGTCTAGTTTCCAAAATGGGGTCACTTGGGGGGTTTCCACTGTTTAGGTACATCAGGGGCTCTCCAAATGCGACATGGCGTCCGATCTGAATTCCAGCCAATTTTGCATTGAAAAAGTCAAACGGCGCTCCTTCCCTACTGAGGTCTGCCATGCGCCGAAACAGTGGTTCCCCCCCACATATCAGGTATCAGCGTACTCAGGACAAATTGCACAATAACTTTTGCAGTCCAATTTCTCCTGTTACCCTTGGTAAAATAAAGAAAATTGAACCTGAAGTATTTTTTTTTGTGAAAAAAAGTTAAATGTTCATTTTTTTTTAATATTCAAAAAATTCCTGTGACGCACCTAAAGGGTTAATAAACTTCTTGAATGTGTTTTAAGCACCTTAAGGGGTGCAGTTTTTAGAATGGTGTCACTTTTGGGTATTTTCTATCATATAGACCCCTCAAAGTGGCTTCAAATGTGAAGTGGTCCCTAAAAATAAAATGGTGTTGCAAAAATGAGAAATCGCTGGTCAATTGAGTTATGACCTCATAAAGGTACAGTGGTCAGAATTGTAAAAATTGGCCCGGGAGTTAACGTGCAAACCACCCTTGGTAGTGAAGGGGTTAAGCCAATTAATAATGGAGAGGTGTCAATAAGACACCGATCCATTATTAACCCTATACTAAGAAAGGGTTAAAAACCACACACAGACATTAATTAAAAAGCTTTTAATGAAATAAATACACCAAGTTTTTGACAAATTTTTATTACTCTGGTAATCCCAAAAAAACCATGACCTGCAAAAAACCCCCATAAAAAATCACCAATATCTTTACATCTCCGCCCTTCAGTCATGTCCCAAGCTGCAATCCATCAGAAGGGGTTAAATAGTTTACAATGAGGACCGGTGCTAATGCTACCAGCTTCACTGTAAACTGCTTCAGAATGACTTTTCTCACGGTCATTAGTTCACTCCAGGTCCCGCAGCCTCAGTGACGTCAGCGGGAGTCCCCGGCTGATCTGAGAATGAACTAATGACCGTAGGAAAAAAGTCAGAAACTTTCCCATGGTAATTAGTTCATCTGCAGGCAGATCAATTGAATTAGTGGCTACTCTGCTATGAAGAACTCTATGAAATATAAATATATATATATGTGTGTCTCAGTGACATGTATATGTGTATATATATACGGACTGTAGAATACAGACGAGAAATATACGGCTGATGGGAGCTGCCCCATAGAGAATCATCTGTCCGTGTGTAATGCATGGTTTTAACGCCTCTCACTTGTCCGTATTTCACTCTAGTGTGACCCCCATCTTATATAGACAGGTGTGTGCCTTTACAAATCAAGTCCTATCAGTTTAATTAAACACAGCTGGACTCCAGTGAAGGCGTAGAACTATCTCAAGGAGGATCACAAGGAAATGGACAGCATGTGACTTAAAGGGAAGGTGCTGCAATTTTATATAATTTGCAAAAAAAAGTAAGTAACAAAACATGTTATTAAAGCAAATGTTGTACTAACTAGGATTTATGGTTTGTTTGTAATGTTTTAATGTAGCCACTGGGCGCTGACATCTTGATTTGCAGATCTGTGGAGGACTCATACAGTCTGCAAATATGGCTGTCCCTGGACATAGGAGACTGCGGTCGGTTACCGACCCCACCATGCAGCCTCATTAGCAGAGAACTGGGCACGCCCCTGTGGGCTGCACCATTCACTGCTGTAGGTGTGGCTGGGCGCCATTTTACTGTAGCCCAGTGCTATCTGCTGAGCTCCACTTTCTGCACCGTGCTTCCTGCTCCAGCTCCACTGTCCTCCTGCTCTGTCTCCGCCTCCTCACTCACACACAGCCCCAGTGATCTCCGGTGATCTGACACCTTTGCTTTTATAGTGACAGTGACATATACAGCCCATAGTCTAGTGTATGGGGGGGGGGCAGTTACACCAGTGTGAGCATATCTGTAATACTGTCTCCTGTGATACTGCCTGCTGAGCCGTGTATCTAATCCTATCCTGTGTGATACTGCCTGCTGTGCTGTGTATCTAATCCTCTCCTGTGTGATACTGCCTGCTGAGCTGTGTATCTAATCCTATTCTGTGTGATACTGACTGCTGAGCCGTGTATCTAATCCTATCCTGTGTGATACTGACTGCTGAACCGTGTATCTAATCCTATCCTGTGTGATACTGTCTGCTGAGCCGTGTATCTAATCCTCCCCTGTGTGATACTGACTGCTGAGCCGTGTATCTAATCCTATCCTGTGTGATACTGACTGCTGAGCTGTGTATCTAATCCTATTCTGTGTGATACTGACTGCTGAGCCGTGTATCTAATCCTATCCTGTGTGATACTGACTGCTGAGCTGTGTATCTAATCCTCTCCTGTGTAATACAGTCTGCTGAGCCGTGTATCTATTCCTCTCCTGTGTGATACTGTCTGCTGAGCCGTGTATCTAATCCTCCCCTGTGTGATACTGACTGCTGAGCCATGTATCTAATCCTATCCTGTGTGATACTGTCTGCTGAGCCGTGTATCTAATTCTCTGCCGTGTGATACTGCTCTCCTGAAATACTCTGTGCTGCTGTCACCCTGCTGGTTTTATGTGTGATCTACATGGTGGTATTGTGTATGATCTATATGGCGGCATTGTGTGTGAAGTATATGGCGGTATTATTTGTGATCTGCTAAAAGGGGACCCTTTCTAGGGTGGTTCTGGCTGAGCACCTGCACACGGGTCAGGGGTAATAGGTGCAGTCAGGGGAGGGCTGGTGAGGCAGCTGAAGAGAGAAGTCTTATTTTTATCGTTACTGTATGGCTACATTTCCCCCCATCCTGCTTCCCAGCGTCACCCCGGACTGCGCCTGTCGCCTCGCTTTCACACATCGCCAGGACAGAATCTGAGGAGGGGAATGGGGTCTTTGCATGTAAAGTCTGGATCAGAACAGGCCATCAATCAGCAGAAATGTTTCCTGGATTTCTGTGCTGCTGTCTCCCTGCTCCTCCCCCATATATCTCCCTCTGTGCCCCCCGTAGACCAGTACACTGCTCTCCTGAAATACTCTGTGCTGCTGTCACCCTGCTCCCAGAATCCTTGCTGCCTGCCAACCTCGGTGACCGAAGACCCCATTCCTCTCCTCAGATCCTGTCCTGGCGATGTGTGAAAGCGAGGCGACAGGGGCCTGATATATGGTGGCAGGAGCAGGGTGACAGCAGCACAGAGTATTTCAGGAGAGCAGTGTGCTGGTCTGTGGGGGCGCCCTGTTCGGTGCCAGGGATTGTACATAGAGCGCTGTGTTTTATACACATGGATGGACCATCTGCTTGTCTGCTCCACAGAAATCCAGGAAACATTTCTGCTGATTGATGGCCTGTTCTGATCCAGACTTTACATGAAAAGACAGTTAGTAACTTTGCAGGCCCCATCAAAATGGCTGCTCACTGTGTTCCTAAATGTCATCCTCTCTTTTCCCTTAGCAAACACCCAGAAGGGGAGGAGAGGCGTGACACCACACCCATGTCAGCAGATTCCACCCATACAGTGTCCATTTTAGGGCATGATCATAAATCAAACATCATAGACACTGTACGCCCATAATTATTGCAGGACAGTAATGAGCTAGTTGTACACTAGGTTTTAGTGCCAAACTTCAGTAGCTGCTCCCCCTAGTGTTAACAAGTGGAAATGCCAAACTTTTTAAAATTATTTTTCATATTTTACAAAATTAAAAACAAATGATAATATTTTTTAAGAAAATGTAAACATTAATTCTTTACATTTTTTCAATTACTGAAAATTTTTTTTTTGGGATGGCACCTTCCCTTTAAATATGAGTGTCTGAGCAAAGGGTCTGAATACTTATGACCATGTGATATTTCAGTTTTTCTTTAAATTTGCAAAAATTTCAACATTTCTGTTTTTTTTTTTTTCAGTCAAGATGGTGTGCAGAGTGTACATTAATGAGAAAAAATAAACTTTTTTGAATTTACCAAATGGATGCAATGAAACAAAGAGTGAAAAATTTAACCCATTCACTCCCGGAGCTTTTTTCGATTTTTCGTTTTTCGCTGCCCTTCTTTCCAGAGCCATAACTTTTTTTAGTTTTCCTTCAATATGGCCATGTAAGGGCTAATTTTTTGTGGGACGAGTTGTACTTTAAACGACACCATTGGTTTTACCATGTTGTGTACTCGAAAGCGGGAAAAAATTCCACGTGCGATGAAATTGCAAAAAAAGTGCAGTCCCACACTTGTTTTTTGCTTGGCTTTTTTGCTAGGTTCACTAGATGCTAAATCTAACCTGCCAATATGATTCTCCAGGTCATTACGAGTTCATAGACCGCAAACATGTCTAGGTTCTCTTTTATCTAAGTGGTGAAAAAAAATTCCAGTTTGCTAAAAAAAAAGAAAAAAAAAATGCGCAATTTTCTGAGACCCGTAGCATCTCCATTTTTCGTGATCTGGGGTCGGGTGAGGGCTTATTTTTTGCGTGCTGGGCTGATGTTTTTAATGATACCGCCTTTGTGGAAATATGTTCTTTTAATGCAATGTCGCGGTGACCAAAATAACGTAATTCTGACGCTTTGATTTTTTTTTTCTCGCTACGCTGTTTAGCGATTGGGTTAATGCTTTTTTATCGATAGATCGGATGATTCTGAACTCGGCGATACCTAATATGTGTATGTGGGATTTTTTTTACATTTATTTTGATTGGGGCGAAAGGGGGATGATTTGAACTTTTAGGTTTATTTTATTTATTTTTTTAAACTTTTTTTTTTTATTTTTGCCATGCTTCAATAGCCTCCATAGGAGACTAGAAGCATGCACAACCCGATCAGCTCTGCTACCTATGGACGATGAGCAGATCGCCCATACGTAGCAGATTTACTACTGTGCTTTGAGCGCCGACCACCAGGCGGTGCTCAGCCATCTGCCTGGAACAACCATAGAGGTCTCTATGAGACCTGTGGTTGTCCAAGCAACGCGTCGCCGACCTCCGATCACGTTACGGGGGTCAGCGATGAGTGCTAGTTAACTAGTTAATAGGCGCGGGTGGATGGCGATTTCACTCGCGCCTATTGCGGGCACATGTCAGCTGTTCATAACAGCTGACATGTTGCGGCTTTGAGGTGGGCTCACCGCTGGAGCCCACCTTAAAACAGGGGATCCTTACCGATGACGTAGTATTCTGTCATCGGTAAGGAAGGGGTTAAAGGGGTCTGAATACTTTCCGTACCCACTGTATGTGTTCATTCTAGTTTTTGGTACAGACATTAGATCACCACACTTAGCTATTGTTTAAAAATACTTTCTAAAAAAAAAAAAAGCAACATGATCACATGTTACGCACGTAGTCTGTATTATCTTTGTCAACCCCTTCATGCCCGGAGGTATTTTAGTTTTTGTTGTGTAGTTTTTTGCTTCCCTTCTTCCCACAGCCATAACTTTTTATTTTTCGGTCAGTATGGCCATGTGAGGGCTTGTTTTTTGCTTGACGAGTTGTACTTTTGATCGGCATCATTGGTTTTAACATATCTTGTACTGGAAAACAGGTTAAAAAATTCCAAGTGTGGTAAAATTGCAAAAAAAGTTCAATTCCACTATTGTTTTTTATGTTTTTTTTACTAGCTTCACTAAATCCTAAAACTGGCCATTATGATTCTCTAGGTCATTATGGGTTCATAGACCCCAAAAATGTCTAGGTTGTTTATTATCTAAGTGGTGAAAAAAAATTCCAATGTTTGTTAAAAAAGCGACATTTTCCGATACCCATAGCGTCTCCATTTTTCGCGATCTCGGCTTGCGGGAGGGCCTATTTTTTGCGCACACAAGTCATTGAGACAAATATATATATAATATATATATATATTTCACAGAGTTCTTCATAGCAGAATAGCCGCTAATTCAATTGCCGGCTTCTGTTAAATCATTCCCCAACCACCCGACATGAAATGACACATGGTTTACATTCAGTAAAGCATTTCATTTCATGTGTTTTTATATGTCCCTGACTAATAATTAGATGAGGGTTTGTGTGCAAAATTTGGGAGTTGTAGTTGTTTTAAGGGGTTAATTCGTAGTAAAAAAATGCGTGGGCTTCCCATTTCCCTGTAGCGGTGGCGAATGGGTTAATCTAACAAAGGGTTAATGTCACCTTACAATTGAATGGTGACAAAAACCCTTTGTTAGATTAACCCATTCGCCACCACTACAGGGCAATGGGAAGCCCACACATTTTTTTTACAACGAATTAACCCCTTAAAATAACAACTACAACTCCCAAATTTTGCACACAAGCCCTCATCTAATTATTAGTCAGGGACATATAAAAAACAGGAAATGAAATGCTTTACTGAATGTAAACCATGTGTCATTTCATGTCGGGTTGGGGAATGATTTGATAGAAGCCGGCAATTGAATTAGCGGCTATTCTGCTATGAAGAACTCTGTGAAATATAAATATATTTGTCACAATGACATGTGTGTGTGTGTGTGTGTGTGTGTGTGTGTGTATATATATATATATAAATAGAATACACAAATATTTATATATATATTTATGTGTATATATCTATTCTTTCGTCTCTTTATTAAACCTGTCAGTGTGAGTTTACTGTATAGCGCACTGAATTGCCGGCTTTTCTAAAAGACACCGGGTACGTATTTCTCGCAAGTCACGTGTGGTCCGTGTGTAATGCGTATTTTTAGCGCACCCATAGACTTTCATTGGAGTCCTACGGGCGTAGTACGCTGACAATCGCAGCATGCTGCGATTGGCACGGACCGTAAAATACGGACGAGAAATATACGCCTGTTGGGAGCTGCCCCATAGAGAATCATTTGTCCGTGTGTAATGAATGCTTTTAACGCCTCTCACTCGTCCGTATTCCTCTCTAGTGTGACCCTGGCCTAACATAAAAGATCTGGAGAAGATCTGTATGGAGGAGTGGGCCAAAATCTCTGCTGCAGTGTGCAACCTTGGTGAAGAACTACAGGAAACATATGACCTCTGTAATTGCAAACAAAAGTTTCTCTACCAAATACCATATTTTTTGCTTTATAAGACTAAGGCTACTTTCAGACTTGCGTTAGGGCCGCCGCTAAGCTCCGCCCACGGCCGCGCCTCCTCCGGTCAGCTCCTCCTCTGGGTGCATGATGCTGCATGCGACCGGCGTACTCTATATTTAGCGTTGGGTGCACTGGCCGTGCGCTTGTATGTTCTGCTGGCGCATGCGCCCTTTTTGCGCTGCGCCGACGTGCGCCAAACGCACCGTGTTGCATTTTTGTGTACTCGACGCAGCGCAAAAAGGGCGCATGTGCCAGCAAAAACATGCCAGCGTACCCAGCGCTAAATGTAGGGTACGCTGGTCGCATGCAGCGTCATGCGCCCAGAGGAGGAGCTGACTGGAGGCGGCGTGGCTGGGGGCGGAGCTTAACTGCAGTCATGCGCTGCCCCTCCTAATGCAAGTCTGAAAGTAGCCTTACCTGATTATAAGATGCACCTAGATTTTAGAGAGGAAAACAAGAAAAAAATATTTTGAGCCAAATAGTGTGCAAAAACCTTTAACCCCTTACCTACAATTGACGTAATATTCCGTCCATGTGACCATGGACCTAATTACCATGGACGGAATATTACGTCATCGCGATCAGCGGCGCCCACGTGGTGAGCGCCGCTGATCGCGGCCGAGTGTCAGCTAATTATCATAGCTGACACCCGGCACAATGTGTCAGGGGAGGTCACGGACCGCCCCCGACACGTTAACCCCTTGCACACCGCGATCAAACGCGATCGCGGTGTACCGGGGGTTAAAGGGAAGCATCGGCAGGGAGGGGGCTCCCTCCGTGCTTCCCTGAGCCCCCCACGGCAGCGCAATGTGCAGCGCTGCTGCGGGGGGGCTCCTTTCCTCCAGGCCCCCGAATCCAAGATGGCGACGGGGGCCTGAGGAAGCTGGCTTCCTCAGTGCCTGCAAAGCGCAGGCATGAGGAAGTCTGCAGCAGTGCCTGTGACAGATCGCTGATCTGTCACAGTGATCTGTGATGTGACAGATCAGCGATCTGTCACAGGACAGTGATGTCACACCTGGGACAAGGTAATAAAGTAAAAAAAAAAAAAAAAAAAAAAAGTGTTAAAAATAATTAAAAAAAAAATCGCTAAATAAATTAGTAAAAAAAAAAAAAATATTCCCCAATAAATCCATTTTTTCAAAATAAAAAAACCCAAAAACAATAAAAGTACACATATTTGGTATCGCCGCGTCCGTAATGACCTGCCCTATAAAACTGTCCCATTAGTTAACCCCTTTAGCGAACCCCTTAAAAAATAAAAATAAAAAACAAAGCAAAAAATAATGATTTATTATCATACCACCGAACAAAAAGTGCAATAACGCGCGATCAAAAAGACGCATATAAATATCCATGGTACCGCTGAAAACGTCATCTTGTCCCACAAAAAACGAGCCACCATACAGCATCATCAGCGAAAAAATAAAAAAGTTATAGCTCGCAGAATAAAGCGAAACAAAAATAATAATTTTTTATATAAAATTGTTTTCATTGCAAAAAACCGACAAAACATAAAAAAACGACCTAAATGAGGTATCGCTGTAACCGTACTGACCTGAAGAATAAAACCACTTTATCAATTTTACCGCACGCGGAACTGTGTAAACGCACCCCCCCAAAAGATATTCATGAAACGCTGGTTTTTGTTCATTCTGCGTCCCAAAAATCGAAATAAAAAGCGATCAAAAAATGTCACGTGCCCGAAAATGGTACCAATAAAAACGTCAACTCGTCCCGCAAAAAATAAGACCTCACATGACTCAGTGGGTCAAAATACGGAAAAATTATAGCTCTCAATATGTGGTGATGCAAAAACTATTTTTACAATAAAAAGCGTCTTTTAGCGTGCGACAGCCACCAAACATAAAAACCGCCATAAATCGTAAATCAAACCCCCCGTTATCACCCCCTTAGTTAGGGAAAAATAATAAAACTAAAAGAAAATGTATTTATTTCCATTTTCCCGCTAGGGTTAGGGTTAGGGTTAGGGCTAGGGCTAGGGCTCAGATTAGGGTTAGGGGTGTGTTGAGGTTAGGGTTGGAGTTATAATTGGGGGGATTTCCACTGTTTGGGCACATCAGGTGCTCTCCAAAGGCAACATGGCGTCTGATCTCAATTCCAGCCAATTCTGCGTTGAAAAAGTCAAATGGTGCTCCTTCCCTTCCAAGCTCTGCCATGCGCCCAAACAGTGTTTTACCCCCACATGTAGGGTATCAGCCTACTCAGGACAAATTACAAAACAACTTTTGGGGTCCAATTTCTCCTGTTACCCTTAGGAAAATAAAAAATTGGGGGCAAAAATATAATTTTGCGGAAAAAAATGTTTTTTTTATTTTCACGCCCAGGCGTTATAAACTTCTGTGAAGCACTTGGGGGTTCAAAGTGCTCTCCACACATCTAGATAAGCTCCGTGGGGGGTCTAGTTTCCAAAATGGGGTCACTTGTGGGGAGTTTCAATAGTTTAGGTACATCAGGGGCTCTCCA
The DNA here is from genome assembly GCF_039654945.1 of Dendrobates tinctorius. Lineage (NCBI taxonomy): Eukaryota > Metazoa > Chordata > Amphibia > Anura > Dendrobatidae > Dendrobates > Dendrobates tinctorius. The sequence continues at coordinate 1,810,171 of NW_027361692.1, read as the reverse complement.
AACGCACATGACACCCGCAGACCAATCCATCAAAGTCTGCATTCCAAAACGTCACTACTTCCCTTCCGAGCCCCGACGTGTGCCCATACAGTAGTTTTCTCCCACATATGAGGTATCAGCGTACTCAGGACAAATTGGACAACAACTTTTGGGGTCCAATTTCTCCTGTTACCCTTGGGAAAATAAAAAAATTGGGGACTAATTGATCATGTTTGTGGAAAAAATACGATTTTTTTATTTTCATGCCTGGGCATTATAAACTTCTGTGAAGCCCTTGGGGGTTCAAAGTGCTCACCACACATCTAGATAAGTTCCTCAGGGGGTCTAGTTTCCAAAATGGGATCATTTGTGGGGGGTTTCCACTGTTTAGGTACATTAGGGGCTCTCCAAAGGCAACATGACACCCACAGACCATTCCATCAAAGTCTGCATTCCAAAACGTCACTACTTCCCTTCCGAGCCCCGACGTGTCCTCATACAGTAGTTATCTCCCACATATGGGGTGTCAGCGTACTCAGAACAAATTGGACAACAACTTTTGGGGTCCAATTTCTCCTGTTACCCTTGGGAAAATAAAAAAATGGGGACTAAAAGATGATGTTTGTGGAAAAAATACGATTTTTTTATTTTCACGCCCGGACGTTATAAACTTCAGTGAAGCACTGGGGGGTTCAAAGTGCTCACCACACATCTAGATAAGTTCCTTGGGGGGTCTAGTTTCCAAAATGGTGTCATTTGTGGGGGGTTTCTACTGTTTTGGTACATCAGGGGCTCTCCTAACGCGACATGGTGTCCGATCTCAATTCTAGCCAAAAACGTCAAATGGCGCTGCTTCCCTTCCGAGCTCTGCTATGCGCCCAAATAGTCATTTACACCCACATATGGGGTATCAGCGTACTCAGGACAAATTGCACAATAACTTTTAGGGTCCTATTACCCTTGGAAAAATAAAAATTGGGGGTGAAAAGATCATTTTTGTGGAAAAAATATGATTTTTTTAATTGTACCGCTGTACGTTATAAACTTCTGTGAAGCCCTTGTGGGTTCAAAGTTCTCACCACATATCTAGATAAGTTCCTTGGGGGGTCTAGTTTCCAAAATGGGGTCACTTGGGGGGTTTTCACTGTTTAGGTACATCAGGGGCTCTCCAAACGCGACATGGCGTCCGATCTGAATTCCAGTCAATTTTGCATTGAAAAAGTCAAACGGCGCTCCTTCCCTACTGAGGTCTGCCATGCGCCGAAACAGTGGTTCCCCCCCACATATCAGGTATCAGCGTACTCAGGACAAATTGCACAATAACTTTTGCAGTCCAATTTCTCCTGTTACCCTTGGTAAAATAAAGAAAATTGAACCTGAAGTATTTTTTTTTTGTGAAAAAAAGTTAAATGTTCATTTTTTTTTTAATATTCAAAAAATTCCTGTGATGCACCTAAAGGGTTAATAAACTTCTTGAATGTGGTTTTAAGCATCTTAAGGGGTGCAGTTTTTAGAATGGTGTCACTTTTGGGTATTTTCTATCATATAGACCCCTCAAAGTGGCTTCAAATGTGAAGTGGTCCCTAAAAATAAAATGGTGTTGCAAAAATGAGAAATCGCTGGTCAATTTTTAACCCTTATAACTTCCTAACAAAAAAAAATTTTGGTTCCAAAATTGTGCTGATGTAAAGTAAGCATGTGGGAAATGTTATGTATTAAGTTTTTTGTGTGCCGTATCGCTGTGATTTAAGGGCATAAATATTCAAAGTTGGAAAATTGCGAAATTTTCAAAATTTTCGCCAAATTTCCGTTTTTTTCACAAATAAACGCAAGTTATTTGAATGCAATTTTACCACTAACATGAAGTACAATATGTCACGAGAAAACAATGTCAGAATCACCGGGATCCATGGAAGCGTTCCAGAGTTATGACCTCATAAAGGTACAGTGGTCAGAATTGTAAAAATTGGCCCGGTAGTTAACGTGCAAACCACCCTTGGTAGTGAAGGGGTTAATAAAATACAATATCTGTGGATGAAGCTCTGTTATGGGGATCTATGAATGACAGTACATTGCCTTCAGTACCGTATATTGTGACTACCACCCCCTTATCCTCAGTAATGCACCCACTTACTGTATACATGGATGTATTCTGAAAGATGAGGGAGGTGGTAGTCACATTAGCAATAAACACTTTGGACTCTACAATACAGTGTATATTTACACTAAATATGGATAGAACCCATATCATCCTTCAAATTATACCCATTGATACAGTATATTCTGAAGGAAGATGGGGGTTGTTTGCTCACCTTTCCTTAAAGGCTCTTGGACATGTGAGTACCATAGTTGCAACATTAAATAGTGTGCAGGGACAGATATGTGATTGGTGGAGGCAGCTCAGCAACAGTTACCTCCACCAATCACTGTCCATCCCTGCAGAGAAGGAGGAGAATCACTTTTCTCTCCATCTTCAGCTTTAGGCCTCTTTCACACGTCAGTGTCTCCTGTACGTGTGGTAACAGTTGTCACATGTACCGGAGACACTGATACACGTAGACCCATTCAAATGAATGGGTCTGTGCACATGTCAGTGTGTTTCCACAGACTGTGTGTCCGTGTGCCCCACATGAAGACGTCCATTTTTTACCGTCAGCACGGATGGTAAAACGTCCTGCACACAGAACACACATGGATTTCATCCTTGTGACACGCATCGGCGCCGGGAGAGAAGCAATACAGTAAGCGCTGTTCCCTGGTGCTGAAGATGGCTCTCATCATTCTCCCCTTGCTCTGCCAGCGATCGGCACGAACGGAAGAGAATGATGATAGTTTTATTAAAGTCAGAACAATGACAGCAGGTGGGGGCTTTTTGGATGATTACTCCCATCAACCTACACCTGCTGCCTCTAATAACAGTGACAGCAGGAGCGGATGATGAGGGTATTCATCACCTGCCTCCTGCAATATAACTAAATAAATGAATGAAAAACCCAGCGTGGATTCCCCCGGATTTTCTATAATCAGCCAGGCAAAACTCACAGCTGTGGGCTGCAACCATCAGCTGTCAGCTTCAGGAAGGTTGGTTATCAAGGATAGAGGGGTCCCCACGCCTTAGTTTTAATTATTTAAATAAATAATTTTAAAAAATGGCATGGGGTCCCCCGTTTTTGACAACCAGCCTTGCTAAAGCTCACAACCGGGGGTTGGTATTGTCAGCCTGGTAAGGGGCCATTAATATAGGCCCCCCAGCCTAAAAATAGCAGCACACAGCAGCCCAGAAAAGGCACATCTTTTACATGCACCAATTCAGGTGCTTTGCCAGGCTCCTCCCACTTGCCCTGTAGCAGTGGCAAGTGGGGTTCATATTTGTGGGGTTGATGTTGTCGGGGTAGCTATTTAGGGAGGGCTAAATTAACCCTTCACGGTTGATCCAGTGATTTCCAAATTAATTCACAGGGCATTGCTAGCAACTGGGAATGTCCACATGGAGACGGTGGTCTCTGTACGGGAGGATCCAGGCATATCACTGAGCCCCTTTATTTTAGTCACTTTTTATAGTATTTTGTTTAATTATGCAAAGTTCTCAACTACCAATAACTTCATTTCCCTTTGTAAGCCAATAATATTGCAAGAAAACCGGAATATGTCCCTAGTTACGTGACGTAGAGAATAGAACAATAGCACATTCTTTTAGGGTCTCATATCTCATATCTTGTACAAGCTAGAACAGTCTAGTTTCATAACAGCTGCGAACTTTCACCTAATTACAAAATTTATCTTGTAAACAACAAAATGGCGTCGCAAGCACAAAAATGGAGTCTGAGGAACAAGATGTAGTGTACTTCACAATCCCCCCTAGATAAATTTTGTTAACACATATGCAGCATCAGAGGTGCTATCCCAAGCCATAAGCTCGAGGGGTATTGGTCTTCAGATGACTGATGCCGTGTTATCAGTCATGGCTGTCGCGGCGCACCCGTCCCCTGTATACTGCAATTCACGAATAACAACTTTTGATAACGGTGGTGGAGATCTTTTGTAGGTAGCCATGTGCTTGGCTTCAACATTTTCATCAAGTAGCCTTTTGAGATCGGTGCAGAGAAGAGCAGGGGCAACGATGCCTTTGGTATCATCATTAGCTGTCTTAGTGCAGAATTTCCTAATACATACAGGAATACACCAAAGAACAAGTTTTAGTATCACATATACAACAAGGATACAGGTAGCTATGTGTAACAAGCTTTGTAAGATCCCAGCTATCCAGCCCCCAATTCCCTTAAACCAATTGGCTGGATTGAGAAAGGAGAAGGTGTCTGACCACCAACTGTCCTTATTACGATCATTGTCTTTATCGTATTGATCTCTGAGTCTTTGAATATCTTCTAACTTTAACTTTTAACTTCTACCAATAATAATATGAAAAATGCGAAGAACTAAAATATTATATCCCCCTTATTTGTTATTGGCTTGTTTAACCAGCTTGCAGTGCGATGCGTGAATCCAAGTCGGTCTTCCTTCTAGTTTCACTGATACAGGGGTGATAAGGAGAACTTGATATGGACCGTCATACAAGGGTTCTAGTCCGTGCTTCCTGACATGCCTCTTCACGACTACCAAATCATCAGGCTTCAGGTTATAACAGGTGTCTGTTTCTGCTGAATCTGGAAAAGAAGAGAAAACTAGAACTTAGGTGTTAGCAAGATTTTTACTAAGCTGAATAACATATTGAACAGCACGGTCAGTTTCTTCTGATAACTGCTGAGGCTGGAAATTTGCAACTGGGGGCCTAGCACCAAACAATATCTTATATGGGGACCGGCCAGGTTTTGCAATAGGGGTAGTACGGATATGGTAGAGTACAATGGGTAGGAGCTCTGGCCATGGAGCCATAGTCTCCTGCATCATTTTGGTCAATTGTTCCCTGAGTGTGCCGTTCAGCTTCTCAACTTCCCCACTGGATTGTAGGGTGGTACGGAGTATGGAGGGCTACAGTGGATCCAAGTATTGTCAGAACTTTTTGGTACACATGAGAAGAAAAGGCCGGACCTTGATCACTTTCAACAACTTCTGGAACCTCATATCTGCATATGACTTCCATCACCAGTTTCTTCGCTGTGGTTTTCGCAGTCATGTTGGTAACAGGGAATGCTTCCGGCCAACTGGAGAAGATGTCAGCAACGACCAAACAGTATTCATACCTTCCAGACTTAGGCAGCGTGATATGGTCCACCTGGAACCTTTGGAAAGGATAGTCGGGCTTAGCAAGATGCTTCGGGGGTACATGTTGAAGTTGACTGGGATTACAAGTCTGACAGATATTACAGGAACGGTTGAGCGCTGTCAAAACTGTGGAAATTCCCGGGGCCCAGTAGAATTTTTGCACCAGTGCGAGGGCCTGATTCTTTCCTCGATGTGTAGGTCCATGTGCCCATGTGGCAATAGCAGGGTACATCCGCTGAAGGAGACACACAAGTTGGTCCTTTTTCCAGAGACCATTATCCATACGTGCCCCATCAGTCTTCCATTGGTTCACCTCTTCCTTTGGAAACATTCTCTGCATCGTCATTAAGCGGTCTCACAGGGTCCGACAGAAAACTTCAGTCTGTCGTAGATCATCAGGTTCTTGTAGGGTCAATGCTTCTTGTAACTGTTTACGCTGGGAGCGTGTGGTCACCATAGTTGGTATGGTTGGTTCAGTGGGTAAAAGAGAGGCGGCTTTTGCTTGCATATCCGCAAATGCGTTGCCAACAGTCTGTGGACTGGTCCTCGGACCGTGCGCCTTAACTTTGATAATAGCCACCTGAGTAGGTAATTTGATCAAGTCCATGAGGATTTTAACAGCTTCAGCATTTTTCACTAGGGTTCCGGCAGTAGTAATAAACCCTCGATTGGCCCATAGAGCCCCAAAATCGTGAGCAATACCAAATGCATACCGTGAGTCCGTGTATATATTAGCCCGTCTGTTCTTGGCCAAAGTACATGCAGTAGACAGAGCCTGGAGTTCTGCTTCTTGTGCTGACTGTGAGGGCGGGAGTGCAGCTGCATGCACTATAGTGTCCTCTGTGGTAACAGCACATCCCGTGTGGAATCTACCAAACTCGTCAGCATATCTTGAACCATCCGTGTATAACACCAGATCAGGATTTGGAAGTGGATTCTCACTGACATTTGGTGGAGTAGCTGTTTCTTCAGTCAAAAGTTGGGAACAATCATGTTGGAGGTAATCCTCATCACTGCCATCTTTCCTTGTAGTTCATTATACCGTCTTTCAAGGCATTGTAAAGGGGTTGCATAATGTGGGATGCATGTGGTATCCACTGACAAAAATAGGTGCATAGTCCAAGAAAGCGCTGGAGTTCAGCTTCATCTAGATTCATCTTTTGGGAAAGGAAGGGAGCTGACAGCTATTTTTCTTTCTTCTGCGAGGTGTCTGGCACCCTGAAGGAGACAGTGACACAAGAATATCGCTTGACCAAGGCAGAACTGAAGTCGCGAGGCCGATTCCCGACAGTTCAGTGCTGCCAGATGCTTAAGGAGGCTAACAATGGCAGCAATGGCAAAAGACACCTGCTCATATTTTTTTTTTTTTTTGCAAACTGGTTGGGACTGTTTTGGGCCCCTTGTGGCATCTGTGGGAAAGGCATGAAAAATACAGATCTCCTCACTGTCTTCATCTACATAGAGATTATATAACATAAGAACCATCTGACCATCATCTTGGAATTGTATTCTGGAGCGGAACTGTGATAATAAATCTGCTCCTAGTAAATTTACTGGACATGTGGGAGAGATTACAAACTGAACAGTAACCTCGGGGAAAGGTTTTATGGGGTTTTGTAAAAATATATTAATTGGGTCTGCCATCTACCCCGATTAAAACAGCGGCCTGTATGACAATCTCTCTGAAAGTGTCCGAGTCTGGCACAGTGCCAGCATTGGCAGGGAGGGGCTGGGGAGTAACGTTCTCAGTCATAGGATTAGGAGCTGAAGTCTGAGGGGGTGGCCAGAGTTTGCTGTATGGGCTGAAGGGCACACTGATAAGGGACAAACTGTGTGCTTGCAGCTGTGCTGAGCGCGATGGGAGGGGGCTGGAGCAGCTATGGCTGCTAGCTTGTTTTTTTTTTCTTTTTCTGTGCTGAACAGAGCGGGTTAAATTCTTCTGAAAACTTTTTTTTTTTTTTCCTCTCTGGATACTCATTACCACTAGCAATATTAGGCATAGCGGGGACTGAGGCTGGCAGCGGTGGCTGATAATAGATACCGTAAGCGTTTAACAAAGAAAAGTGGGGGCTGCGACTCTCGGTCTCCTTATACAATTGTCATCTAGCAGGGAGACCTCTTCTTTAAAATCATCACTTTTAACTATTTGTCTGCCTGACACATTAGTATCATTCTTGGTTCCTTCTTAATCACTTCCTCACACCACAGTCACTTTCTTGAACCACAATACATCCCGTCCCTGTCATAATAGACAATTTTTTCTTCTTCAACATAGCAGTAACAGAAACAATCAGAATTCACTTCCTCTGTTCTTCCTAACACCTTCGTCACACAATTCATGTGCCAAGCCACAAAATTATTCTTTTCCTTCCACGGATTCTATCATTTAGAGATAAATATCCTTACTTCAGTTGTGCACAATACTGGAACGGCCGTCTCAGTTTGTTCCACCGGGTCAACCCCCCTCTGGGAAGCCCAAAGTTTGCAGTACTCAGTGAAAGGAGGAGGGCGTCTCAGACTATCCCTCCGGGCACCTCTGGTTATATATATCTATATATACCTGAGTTACGTATCCTACCCAGTCTTCGATCACTTCACCACGCCTGACTCTAATAGTGAATTCAGGATTTCAGGATATTTTGACTATAAAGAGAGCCGCAATCACTGGTCAATCCGGGGTGTCCGTCCCTTATGAGGTACGGTTTGAGCACTGGGCCCCCAACGGGACTGCACCTCTATATGATTCCACCCATGAATCACCCCACCACGGGGACAAACCTCAGATCCTCTTTGCAGCAACAAGCACAGGAAAACCACACCAACGGTCAGTCTGAACAGTATAACTGCCAACTTGCCGTGGTTGTCGTGGGGGATGATCAGTCCCAATTTTCCAGCACCCGTGTCCACTCCGAGGGTCCTTTGTCTTGTTGTCCTCCGGGGGCAGAGGCGTCCCTATTTGGGGGCCCCACGTTGGGCGCCAAGCTGTCGGGGTAGCTATTTAGGGAGGGCTAAATTAACCCTTCACGGTTGATCCAGTGATTTCCAAATTTAATTCACAGGGCGTTGCTAGCAACTGGGAATGACCACACGGAGACGGGGTCTCTGTACGGGAGGATCCAGGCAGATCACTGAGCCCCTTTATTTTAGTCACTTTTTATAGTGTTTTGCTTAATTATGCAAAGTTCTCAACTACCAATAACTTCATTTCCCTTTGTAAGCCAATAATATTGCAAGAAAACCGGAATATGTCCCTAGTTACGTGACGTAGAGAATAGAACAATAGCACATTCTTTTAGGGTCTCATATCTCATATCTTGTACAAGCTAGAACAGTCTAGTTTCATAACAGCTGCAAACTTTCACCTAATTACAAAATTTATCTTGTAAACAGCAAAATGGCGTCGCAAGCACAAAAATGGAGTCTGAAGAACAAGATGTCCTGTACACCTGAATACTGTACTTCACAATGTCACCTTTGTATTGTCAGGTGACATCAAGCCCACGGCTTGGAAATGGAGAGGCATCTATAAGACACCTGTCACGCGGAGCCGTCCTGTGTGACACGGCTCGCAGGCCGGTAACTAAAACAGGACGCGGCACGTGATACTCTCCTGTGTGACACGGCTTGAAGGCCGGTAACTAAAACAACAAGACAAGGGGTAGGGAAACAGTTACAACGGTGGGCCCTGCGATAGGGAAAGGGGACGTGGAAACCTCCTGCACTCCCCTGAGTCAGTGTCCCTAACGCTCCTAACGTTCCCTATGCCGGTTCTGCAGCGGGCGCCGATCACGAACCTGTTGCCCTAGCACATCCTACACCTATCCCTTGCTAGGGAGCTGGGTGGCGCAGGCACTGGCCCCACTGCTGCACTAATACACACTAAGGAAAAAACACAAACAGGGAAACACCACTTAGCTTTACTCTGTTGCACTTGCTCCTGGCAGCAGAGTCCACCACCAGCATGCAGCTCTCTTCCTGAATTGCTGCCACCAAGCTCTGTCAGAGCTAAGGAAATCCCCTATGACTCCTTTCACACCAGGCTCTGTCAGAGCTGTTCTCCAGCTCCTTCCTCCACCAAGGATGGTTGAAATGAACACTATCACCAACACTGATTGCAACACCTGTGACTCTTTTATAGCAGAGCCAGCAATCACACCTGCATTATAATCATGTGCACTAAACAATAGAAACTAGAGTGCAATGACGCTAACCACTATCGGGGCAAACTTAGAACAAACGACACCTCAGTGCAATAATCTTAATGGCCACCGGGGGCAAAAACACCTTAAGCACAGCTTAGGAAAAAAAGGTTACCTGTGCTTTATATCAGTCATGATCCATCATGGATCATGACAGTACCCTCCCCTTAGTGAGGGGCCTCTGGACCCTCAAGACCACTCCCCATCAGGGAACCACTTACAGCGGGGACGCCCAGATCCAGAGTTCACCCCTGCAACTACCTGCACCTCAGGTTTATGACAAACGAGCCCGCTGGTATTGGCAACGTATGTTCTGGAGGCAACACACATCTCCGAAGCTCTGACCTGGGGAACGGGTTGTGTATGTGTATGTTTGGTATGAGCTGGTAACACTCCACAACACACTCTCACTGGATGTTTTTTGGTGGCCACCCAAACACGCTCGTTCACACACAGGTCCGGACCTGAACGTTTATTGCCTCTCGTTCGTTTGTCACCACTTGGAGAACTTTTTCTGGGATTGACAACAGAGGCGTCCACCTGTGTCACCACACTCACACCCCCGCACCTCACCAAGGGGTACACCACCCTCCAACCCCTTCCACCACGAGGTCTGCGCCTCCCAGGGTTGGCCAATGGTGAGGGTCGAGACTTGCCCCTACTCTCCTGCAGCACATCTGCCCTCACCGGAGAGGAAGGGGTTGGTTGAAGAGAGGCAGCAGAGACAGTATTCCCTAGGCGGCAGCCCTCACACAACTGCCCCCAGCTGGCGCCCACCAATCTTTTACCTCCAGTACGCCGCCAGCCAAGACCTCTGCTGACATGGTACTTTTGGAGGGCAAAATGGAGGAAATGTATACTCCCTGGTCGCCTCCCTCTAAGTGACCATGGGAATGCGGCTTCTCAGATGGCAGAGATAATTTGGCATGCAATGGGCAAGCCTTCAGGTCATGACCAGTCTTCCCACAGTACAAACATGCCGACACCACTCCCCGAACCGTAGGCAGCTCTGTACACAAACTAGCTCCTCCTCCTTGCATAGGTTCGTCAGGAGACTCGGCATGAACTGGGCAGGCTCTCAAAATGGCCAGGCTTCCCACAAGAAAAGCATATCCCCCACCACGACGAGCCGCAGACACCCCCTTTTTGTATTAACAACACCGGGCTGTCTGGGTTCATCCGTCCGCACTGGTGGGTCCCCCTCTCTAGCAAGGACATCAGGGGGCACTTTTTGTATATGTCTTTCCCTAAGGTGTTTATCCACCCGGATGGCAAGGGACATGGTGGCCTCCAGCGACCTGGGAGCGGCGTACTGCACCAGAGTATCCTGCAACTTTGGAGACAAACCCTGCACAAATTGACTCCTAAGTGCAGGGTCATTCCACTGTGTATTAGAGGCCCATCTCCTAAACTCTGAGCAGTACTCCTCAGCGACCCGGGATCCCTGATTACACCTACGGATTCGAGATTCCGCCAGGGCGACGCCATCAGGATCCCCATACACAAGCGCCAAAGCCGCAAAGAACTCGTCCACAGACTGTAAAGATAGAGAATCGTCCAGTAGGGAGAAGGCCCTGGATTGTGGATCCCCTTTAAGAAGGGATATAATGATTCCCATCTGTTGCTCTTCACTCCCTGATGAACAAGGGCGCAGCCTGAAATATAATTTGCAGGCTTGCTGAAATACCAAGAAATGATCTCTCCCTCCAGAAAATCTGTCAGGGAGGGATATCTTGGGTTCTGGCTGAGCCTGTTCCTCGACCGAGCCCACCAACAGCCGCAGCTGCCGCACCAATCTCATTAATAAGGGTCTGCAGGAATTGGGCAAAGGGCTGAATTGGGTCCATGGCTCAGCAGAAAAAAAAGTTAGGTTGGTGATAACTGTCACATGGAGGCGTCCTGTGTGACACGGCTCGCAGGCCAGTAACTAAAACAACAGGACGCGGCACGTGATGCTGTCCTGTGACACTGCTCGCAGGCCGGTAACTAAAACAAGACAATGGGTAGGGAAACAGTTACAACGGTAGGCCCTGCGATAGGGAAAGGGGACGTGGAGACCTGCACTCCCCTGAGTCATTGTCACTAACGCTCCTAACGTTCCCTATGCCGGTTCCGCACCGGGCGCCGATCACGAACCTGTCGCCCTAGCACACCCTACACCTATCCCTTGCTAGGGAGCTGGGTGGCGCAGGCACTGGCCCCACCGCTGCACTAATACACACTAAGGAAAAAACACAAACAGGGAAACACCACTTAGCTTTACTCTGTTGCACTTGCTCCTGGCAACAGAGTCCACCACCAGCATGCAGCTCTCTTCCCGAATCGCTGCCACCACGCTCTGTCAGAGCTAAGGAAATCCCCTATGACTCCTTTCACACCAGGCTCTGTCAGAGCTGCTCTCCAGCTCCTTCCTCCACCAAGGATGGTTGAAATGAACACTATCACCAACACTGATTGCCACACCTGTGACTCTTTTATAGCAGAGCCAGCAATCACACCTGCATTATAATCATGTGCACTAAACAGAAACTAGAGTGCAATGACGCTAACCACCACCGGGGCAAACTTAGAACAAACGACACCGCAGTGCAATAATCCTAATGGCCATCGGGGGCAAAAACACCTTAAGCACAGCTTAGGAGAAAAAAGGTTACCTGTGCTTTATATCAGTCATGATCCATCATGGATCATGACAACACCCACCCCTTACTAATCATATAGTGGTATGGTAAATAAAGACACAGCCAGAATAAAGTCCTTTATTAGAAATAAGACTAAACACAGTTTCCATTTTTATTTAAACGCCTAATTCCACCAAAGCCCTCGTTCTCCTGTAATAAAAGTAAAATTAAAAAACAATATACCATACCTGACCGTCGTTCTAGCCCACGCCGTAATACATGTCTGGGGAATAAACAGTTTTCAAACTGGACGGTGCCAAGATGCGACCTTCCCGACTGAAAACCACTGGTGAATGAGCTGCTGCGAGCGCAGCATCATTGACCAGCGATTACATTATCGAAACCGGGCCAAGAGCTCCATCTGTGCCGCATCCGCGGCCATTTTCCTGGAAACATTGCGCCATACCACCACCGCAGGACCACCGCTCACCGTAGTACCACCACCGCACACTGCAGGACCGCCGCACCACCACCGCAACACCCCCAGCACCAGGCCCGCAGCATCAGTAAGAACAGTGTTCGGTTTATAAGCTTATAAAGCGAAAAATATGGTATTAAGTTCTGTTTTTCTATTGTATCAGATAATTATTTCATGCAATAAAATGCTAATTAATTATGTAAACGTATAATGGGATTTTCTGTTTTTTAAGATTCTGTTTCCCACAGTTGGTGTACCTACGATAAACATTATAGACCTCGCAAATGTTTGTAGGTGGGGAAATTTGAGAAATTGCCAGTGTAACAAATGCACACTGCACATATATACATGCATCTGATATTCATGTGGTATATGTATATATGCATAAACTTTTATGTTGTGTATGTGTGTGTGTGTATATATATATATATATATATATATATATATATATATATATATATATATATATATATATATATATATAGTATAACAATTTATTTTAGCCAAAAATGTTTATTCTTTACTCATGTGTTGGAGCCAGGTTTCTTTAGATTATTTGGTTACTTTTTAAAATAATCTCCACTGTTCTCTTATAACATAAAATTTAAAGATCTAACAATGTATCTGAGTTTTTTTGTGTATGTGAGAATAAAGTGCAAATAAAATTTTTCAGTGTCTGTTGCCATAAAAAATTCTATAAAAAACGATTCATTCCCTGCATAAATACAATAAGATCATTGATGAAGCGCTTCCGCAGGAACATTTCGCCATATTTATGTAATAATAAACAAATAATCTAACGTATATTTTTTTAAATTTGACATTCCCTAAAGGGCATGTACAGATAAAAGCTAATATTATATTCATGTCTTACTTGTATTGTAAAAGCTTTTGTGTGTAGGTGAATGTAATGGTGTCTAAAGTCTTTTATTTCATTTGTAGTCTGCCCTTTTTTTGACCCCATAATGTCTCATATTAGCATGCATTGTATTTGTGAGTTTTAAGATGTGTTATGATCACTGTTTACTTGAACTTATCTGAAAAATGACAAAGAGAAGACAAATAATGCCCAAGCTAAAAATATATGGAATTACTCATGAAACACAAGAGCACAGAGAAAGTGACTACCTCACAGTTCTTTTAGTAGTCAAATAATTCAAATAATTTAATAACTAGCCTGTATACTTGATGTTTAATCAATTCATTTTTATTTGTGGGTAAAGTAGACCTCAAAGACCATAGTCACTGAGGACCTCTGAATAATCTAATCTTAGGCTAGTTTCACACTAGCGTTACCGGGCGCAGCGCACGGCCGCCACTAAGCTACGCCCCCGGCCGTGCCCCCTCCGGTCAGCTCCTCCTCTGATCGCATGACGCTGCATGCGATCAGCGTACCCTATATACGCTGGTCATGCACTGGTACACTTTTGCCGGTGCTTGCGCCCTTTTGGCGCTGCGCCGAGCGCACAAAAATGCAACACACTGCGTTTTTGTGCGCTCGGCGCAGCGCCAAAAAGGCGCAAGCGAGGCAAAATCATACCAGCGCACGGCCAGCGTACCCAACGCTAAATATAGGGTACGCTGATCGCATGCAGCATCATGAGATCAGAGGAGGAGCTGTCCGGAGAAGGAGTGGCCGGGCGCGGAGCTTAGCGGCGGCTGTGCGCTGCGCCCGGTAACACTAGTGTGAAACTAGCCTTAAGGGTATATTACCACGTTCAGGATTTGCTGCTGTTTTAATGCTGTGTATTTATGCATTGTCAAAAAACGCAGTAGCCAGATGTTACAACATAGTGGGATTTCTATAAATGTATGTATGTGTGTCTTTCAGAGAAAGAAATTTCCACAATAGAATGTATTTGATGTGGTAAATCCACATCGTTCAGTGAACACATTCGGAATTACCTGTGTGAATAGACCACAGAGTTTTGGATGCAGCGAAAATACGCTGCATCCAAAGCGACGCTACTTTCTGATCGTGGGCAGGTAGCCTAAAGGGCTTATGTAAGATTCAAACATATAACGAACACTTTTGCCCATGAATGGTGTCTAATATTATAACTGCATATTTCTAATGGTATTATTGATATGTAATTCTCACTTAAGGGCTCATCCCCATTTGCGAGTAAAAAAAGGTCCGATTTCAGGACCAAAAAACGGCTGTGTGCTATGCAAGTGTCATGCAAGTATAATGCAATTTCTGTGCGATTTTTTTTTTTTTTTTTTTTTTTTTCCGTATGACATGCGTGCGCAATTCGTATGCAATGCAATTTTAACATGAAGTTTTACAGTTCTCTCCATGTAAAAACTGATGTTAAAATAGCATTGAAAACTAAAAATTCTTCAGAGCACACACATGCACACACACACATATATATATATATATATATATATATATATATATATATATATATATAGTGGGGAAAAAAAGTATTTAGTCAGTCAGCAATAGTGCAAGTTCCACCACTTAAAAAGATGAGAGGCGTCTGTAATTTACATCATAGGTAGACCTCAACTATGGGAGACAAACTGAGAAAAAAAAATCCAGAAAATCACATTGCCTGGTTTTTTTTTCATTTTATTTGCATATTATGGTGGAAAATAAGTATTTGGTCAGAAACAAGCAATCAAGATTTCTGGCTCTCACAGACCTGTAACTTCTTCTTTAAGAGTCTCCTCTTTCCTCCACTCATTACCTGTAGTAATGGCACCTGTTTAAACTTGTTATCAGTATAAAAAGACACCTGTGCACACCCTCAAACAGTCTGACTCCAAACTCCACTATGGTGAAGACCAAAGAGCTGTCAAAGGACACCAGAAACAAAATTGTAGCCCTGCACCAGGCTGGGAAGACTGAATCTGCAATAGCCAACCAGCTTGGAGTGAAGAAATCAACTGTGGGAGCAATAATTAGAAAATGGAAGACATACAAGACCACTGATAATCTCCCTCGATCTGGTGCTCCACGCAAAATCCCACCCCGTGGGGTCAGAATGATCACAAGAACGGTGAGCAAAAATCCCAGAACCACGTGGGGGGACCTAGTGAATGAACTGCAGAGAGCTGGGACCAATGTAACAAAGCCTACCATAAGTAACACACTACGCCACCATGGACTCAGATCCTGCAGTGCCAGACGTGTCCCACTGCTTAAGCCTGTACATGTCCGGGCCCGTCTGAAGTTTGCTAGAGAGCATTTGGATGATCCAGAGGAGTTTTGGGAGAATGTCCTATGGTCTGATGAAACCAAACTGGAACTGTTTGGTAGAAACACAACTTGTCGTGTTTGGAGGAAAAAGAATACTGAGTTGCATCCATCAAACACCATACCTACTGTAAAGCATGGTGGTGGAAACATCATGCTTTGGGGCTGTTTCTCTGCAAAGGGGCCAGGACGACTGATCCGGGTACATGAAAGAATGAATGGGGCCATGTATCGTGAGATTTTGAGTGCAAACCTCCTTCCATCAGCAAGGGCATTGAAGATGAAACGTGGCTGGGTCTTTCAACATGACAATGATCCAAAGCACACCGCCAGGGCAACGAAGGAGTGGCTTTGTAAGAAGCATTTCAAGGTCCTGGAGTGGCCTAGCCAGTCTCCAGATCTCAACCCTATAGAAAACCTTTGGAAGGAGTTGAAAGTCCGTGTTGCCAAGCGAAAAGCCAAAAGCATCACTGCTCTAGAGGAGATCTGCATGGAGGAATGGGCCAACATACCAACAACAGTGTGTGGCAACCTTGTGAAGACTTACAGAAAACGTTTGACCTCTGTCATTGCCAACAAAGGATATATCACAAAGTATTGAGATGAAATTTTGTTTCTGACCAAATACTTATTTTCCACCATAATATGCAAATAAAATGAAAAAAAAAAGACAATGTGATTTTCTGGATTTTTTTTTCTCAGTTTGTCTCCCATAGTTGAGGTCTACCTATGATGTAAATTACAGACGCCTCTCATCTTTTTAAGTGGTTGGCTATTGCAGATTCAGTCTTCCCAGCCTGGTGCAGGGCTACAATTTTGTTTCTGGTGTCCTTTGACAGCTCTCTGGTCTTCACCATAGTGGAGTTTGGAGTCAGACTGTTTGAGGGTGTGCACAGGTGTCTTTTTATACTGATAACAAGTTTAAACAGGTGCCATTACTACAGGTAATGAGTGGAGGAAAGAGGAGACTCTTAAAGAAGAAGTTACAGGTCTGTGAGAGCCAGAAATCTTGATTGCTTGTTTCTGACCAAATACTTATTTTTCTTTTCCACCATAATATGCAAATAAAATGAAAAAAAAAACAGACAATGTGATTTTCTGGATTTTTTTTTTCTCAGTTTGTCTCCCATAGTTGAGGTCTACCTATGATGTAAATTACAGACGCCTCTCATCTTTTTAAGTGGTGGAACTTGCACTATTGCTGACTGACTAAATACTTTTTTTCCCCACTGTATATTGTAAATATATATATATATATATATAGAGAGAGAGAGAGACACAGAGATTCCATTGACAAATACAATTAGTATAGTGTTGCTGTCTCTAAATTATAGGGAGACCCCACGCCATTTTGTTCCTTGAAAAAATCATTTATTAATTAAATACATGCCCACAATTTAGAAACAACACTAGACTAATTGTATTTGTCACTAACATATATACATTATATACTGTGTGTATGTGTGTGTGTGTATATATATATATATATATATATATATATAATTATTATGGATATACATTATATGTATTACATATAAAATATATATATTTTTTGTGTATATATGTATTTACATATATCTTCAAAACATATTACATATATGTATATATTCTTTATATATTACATATAATATACACTCACTGGCCACTTTATTAGGTACACCTGTCCAACTGTGTGTTAAGACTTAATTTCTAATCAGCCAATCACATGGCGGCAACTCAGTGCATTTAGGCATGTAGACATGGTCAAGACAATCTCCTGCAGTTCAAACCGAGCATCAGTATGGGGAAGAAAGGTGATTTGAGTGCCTTTGAACGTGGCATGATTGTTGGTGCCAGAAGGGCTGGTCTGAGTATTTCAGAAACTGCTGATCTACTGGGATTTTCACGCACAACCATCTCTAGGGTTTACAGAGAATGGTCCGAAAAAGAAAAAAAATCCAGTGAGCGGCAGTTCTGTGGCCGGAAATGCCTTGTTGATGCCAGAGGTCAGAGGAGAATGGGCAGACTGGTTCGAGCTGATAGAAAGGCAACAGTGACTCAAATTGCCACCCGTTACAACCAAGGTAGGCAGAAGAGCATCTCTGAACGCACAGTGCGTCGAACTTTGAGGCAGATGGGCTACAGCAGCAGAAGACCACACTGGGTACCACTCCTCTCAGCTAAGAACAGGCATCTGATGGCTACTTTCAGCAGGATAATGCGCCATGTCATAAAGCTCGAATCATCTCAGATTGGTTTCTTGAACATGACAATGAGTTCACTGTACTCAAATGGCCTCCTCAGTCACCAGATCTCAATCCAATAGAGCATCTTTGGGATGTGGTGGAACGGGAGATTCGCATCAGGGATGTGCAGCCGACAAATCTGCGCCAACTGTGTGATGCCATCATGTCAATATGGTCCAAAATCTCTGAGGAATGCTTCCAGCACCTTGTTGAATCTCTGCCACGAAGAATTGAGGCAGTTCTGAAGGCAAAAGGGGGTCCAACCCGTTACTAGCATGGTGTACCTAATAAAGTGGCCAGTGAGTGTATACTGTATATACAGTATATGTATCTACTTGCTTTATAAGTATTTTTTAATAAAATGGTGGTGCTTCTTATAATCCTTGCATCTTATTGCTTACCGGGGTTGGTGGCTGCGGTGTAGCGGGGTCCCAGGCTCGCTGCTGGAGGAGGCAGGCGTGGAGTGATGCTGCAGGCCGCATTCAGGGATGAGGCGCTACCCGGGGCTCTGCCGACATTGTACGACAGGCCAGAGCCCCGGCATTTCCATGGTTCCCCTGTGTGTGCGGTGGTGCCGGAAAAAAATGGCAACCGGCGCTTGCGCAGATGGGATCTCGGGACTCAGCTCTCGAGAGATGAGATATCAGCGCTGAAATCTGGCCTGTCGCACAATATCGGCAGCGCCGGGCACACACGCAGCACCGCTGGGCACCGGAGACACCCGCAGCACCGGCCAGCAACCGCCGGACACCTGGACGGCCCCTGATCAAGGCCTATGGTAAGGCATGTCCGCTTTGTAAGATGCACCCCCATTTTCCTCCCAAATTTGGGAGAAAAAAAGTGCGTCTTACAAAGCGAAAAATACAGTATATATTTTAGATATTTATCATATACACTAGATTATGGCCCGATGCTATCGCATCGGGAGGATGCGATAGCATCACACCGCTTGCCATATTAACCCTCAACACACACACTCCTCTCACCTTTCACCATCTCCACTCGCATCCACTCACTCTTTCACTCCACATACGACCCTTTCTCTCTCACTCCATCTCTCATACTCACACCGTCATCGTCGCTGCCCCGACATCTTCCTCCGCCGCCGCGATCCAGGATCCAGACGTTCTCCAGGCCGCCGACATGTTCTTGCGGGACGCCATCTTGGATTTCGTGAAATCCCGCGATATTCAAGATAGCGTCGCCGCAACAACATGTCGCTGGCGTGGACGACATCGGGATCCAAAAAGATGGCGTCGGCGAAATCTCGCGAGATTACGCCGACGCCATTTTGGATCCCGATGTCGCCCACGCCAGCGACATTCTTGCGGGACGCCATCTTGGATGTCGTGAAGTCCCGCGATATTCAAGATGGCGTCGCAGCAACAACATGTCGCTGGCATGGGCGACATCGGGATCCAAAATGGCGTCGGCGTAATCTCGCGAGATTTCGCCGACGCCATCTTTTTGGATGCCGATGTCGTCCACGCCAGCGACATATTGTTGCGGCGACACCATCTTGAATCTCGCGGGATTTCACGACATCCAAGATGGCGACCCGCAAGAACATGTCGGCGGCCTGGAGAACGTCTGCATCCTGGATCGCGGCGGCGGAGGAAGATGTCGGGGCAGCGACGATGACGGTGTGAGTATGAGAAACGGAGTGAGAGAAAGGAACGTATGTGGAGTGAAAGAGTGAGTGGAGGTGAAAGGTGAGAGGAGTGTGTGTTGAGGTGGTGTGGTGTGTTGAGGGTTAACATGTGCGTGTGTGTGTGGTGATGTCACCGGTTACAACTGGACGGAAGTTGTTACAACCGGAAGCTGCTTAGGGCATTTATTACAGATGAGGCATCGTGTTTACTCGCTAATCCCGCCCCCTGCACAGTAGCTCCGTCCCCCACCACATCAGCACACATAATCCCGCCCCTACCCCATTACCACATACGATCCCGCCCCCACCACATTACCACACACAATCCCGCTCCCCACCACATTACCACACACAATCCCGCCCCCACACCACATCACCACACACAATCCCGCCCCCAACACATCACACACAATCCCGCCCCCCAACACATCACCACACACAATCCCGCCCCCCCACCACATCACCACACATAATCCCGCCCCCCACCACATCACCACACATAATCCCCGCCCCTCACCACATCACCACACATAATCCCCGCCCCCCACCACATCACCACACATAATCCCGCCCCCACCACATCACCACACATAATCCCGCCCCCCCACCACATCACCACACATAATCCCATCCCCTCACCACATTACCACACATAATACCACCCCCCACCACATTACCACACATAATCCCGCCCCCCACCACATTACCACACATAATCCCGCCCCCCACCACATCACCACACACAATCCCGCCCTCTCACCACACATAATCCCGGCCCCCCACCACATCACACATAATCCCGCCCCTCCACAACATCACACAAAATCCCGCCCCCCACCACATCACCACACATAATCCTGCCCCCCACCACATTACCACACATAATCCCGCCACTCCAGCACATCACCACACATAATCCCGCCCCCACCACATTACCATACAGTCCCGCCGCCCCACCACATTACCACACATAATCCCGCCACCCCACCACATTACCACACAATCCCGCCCCCACTACATTACCACACATAATCCCGCCCCCCCACATTACCACACGAGGCTCCATCCCCCACATTACCACACGAGGCTCCGTCCCCCACATTACCACACGAGGCTCCGTCCCCACACATTACCACACGAGGCTCCGTCCCCACACATTACCACACGAGGCTCCGTCCCCACACATTACCACACGAGGCTCCGTCCCCACACATTACCACACGAGGCTCCGTCCCCACACATTACCACACGAGGCTCCGTCCCCACACTTTACCACACGAGGCTCCGTCCCCACACTTTACCACACGAGGCTCCGTCCCCACACATTACCACACGAGGCTCCGTCCCCACACATTACCACACGAGGCTCCGTCCCCACACATTACCACACGAGGCTCCGTCCCCACACATTACCACACGAGGCTCCGTCCCACCACATTACTTGCTGGAATGAATAAAAACCGCAAATCTTACTGAATCCAGTTTGTTTTTGATTTTACACTGTGAATAAAATGTATCATTAGTATTTTTCAGATTTTTAATGATTATTATTGTTATTAACTTACTTTTAACCCCTTAACGACCGCCGATATGCCTTTTAACGGCGGTAATTAAGGGTACTTAAACCACTGCGCAGTGAATTCACGGCGCTGTGGAGTAAGTAAATAGCGCCCCTCAGTGTTGGATTTTCTCCGGGGTCTCGGCTGCAGGGGGTAGCCAACTGAGACCCCAGAGAACATGAATCAGGTCGGTTTTTACCGACCCCACTTTTGCGATCACCATTATTAACCCTATAACGGCAATCGCAAAAAAAAAGCCGCGATATTGCATTTAATTTCTCTTTCCTCTGATGTGATCGCATATCAGAGGAGAGAGAAAGAGGGTCCCCGATCCCCCCGGTACCTCTCTGTGGTCCAGGGTCCCCTCCCGGTGGTCCTGCGTCCCGCCGACATCCTTCGGTTGGCGCCGCCATCTTGGATCCGGGGAAAATGGCATTCGCATGCGCAGTGCGCCCGCCGGGAATCTGCAGGCTCCGGCTGGCAGATTCCATTCATTCATTTTGATCACTATGATAATCTATCATAGTGATCAAAATAAAAAAAAATAGTGCACAACCCCACCGTTTATCACCCCCTTAGTTAGGCAAACATAATGAAATAAAGAAAATATTTTTTTTCTTTTTTCCATTAGGGCTAGGGTTAGGGCTAGGGTTAGAATTATGGTTAGGGCGAAATAGGATTAGGGTTAGAATTAGGATTAGGGATTAGGGTTAAGGTTGGGATTAGGGTTAGGGGTGTGTTAGGGTTAGGGTTGGCACAATAATTGAGGGGTTTCCATTATTTACTAACTTTGGGGGGCTAAAAATTGGGGGCTAAAAAATCACTTTTGTGGAAATAAAAAAGACTTTATTTTCACGGCTTTGGGTTACAAACTTCTGTTAAGCACTTGGGGATTCAAAGTGCTCACCACACATCTAGATAAGCTCCTTGGGGGGTCTAGTTTCCAAAATGGGGTCACTTGTCGGGGGTTTTCACTGTTTAGGTGCTTCAGGGGCTCTGCAAACGCAACATGACGCCCGCAGACCATTCCATCAAAGTCTGCATTCCAAAATGGCACTCCTTCCCTTCCAAGCTCTCCCATGCACCTAAACAGTGGTTCCCCCCCACATATGGGGTATCAGTGTACTCAAATTGCACAAAAACTTTTGTGGTCCAATTTCTCCTGTTAGCCTTGTCAAAATAAAAAATAGCGGGCTAAAAAATAATTTTTGAGTAAAAAAAAAATATTTTTAATTTTCACGGCTCTACGTTATAAACTTCTGTGAAGCACTTGAAGGTGCAAAATGCTCACCACACATCTAGGTAAGTTCTTTAAGGGGTCTAGTTTCCAAAATGGGGTCACTTGATGGGAATTTCCACTGTTGGGAGTTTCCACTGTTTAGGAATATCAGGGGCTCTCCAAACGCAACATGGCATCCGATCTCAATTCCAGCCAATTCTGCGTTGAAAAAGTCAAACGGGCTCCTTCCCTTGCGAGCTCTGCCGTGTGCTGAACAAGTGGTTTACTCCCACATATGGGGTATTGACGTATTCAGGAGAAATTGCACAACAAATTTTGTGGTTCATTTTCTCTTTTAACACTTGTGGAAATAAAAAAGTTGGTTCTGAAGTAAATTTTTTGCAAAAAAAACTTAAATATTATTTTTTTCCTTCCACATTGCTTTAGTTCCTGTGAAGCACGTAAAGGGTTAATAAACTTCTTGAATGTGGTTTTGAGCACCTTGAGGGGTATAGTTTTTAGAACGGTGTCACTTTTGGGTATTTTCTGTCATGTACACCCCTCAAAATAACATTAAATATGATGTGGTCCCTAAAAAAATGGTTTTGTAAATTTTGTTGTAAAAATGAGAAATCACTGGTCAACTTTTAACCCTTATAACTTCCTAACAAAAAAAATTTTGCATCCAAAATTGTGCTGATGTAAAGTAGACATGTGGAAAATGTTATTTATTAAGAGATTTGTGTGATACATCTCTCTGATTTAAGGGCATAAAAATTTAAAGTTTTAAAATTGCAAAATTTTCAAGATTTTCGCCATATTTCCGTTTTTTTCATAAATAAACACAAGACTTATCGAAGAAATTTTACCACTAACATGAAGTACAATATGTCACGAAAAAACATTCTCAGAATCAGAGGGATCCATTAAAGCATTCCAGAGGTATAACCTCATAAAGTGACAGTGTCAGAATTGTAAAAATTGGCCTGGTCATTAAGCTGCAAACTGGCTCTGTCACTAAGGGGTTAATTTAATTTACCACCTGCATAAGCGCTATTGAATGTTGTCATTATTTACTTTAATTTAATCACCAGCAGCGTTAATTAGATAGCAATGAGCGTGCCGAGCGTTAGCTGGCTGGAAACAGCATATATATGTGTATATATATATATATATATATATATATACACACACACACACACATATGTCAGTGAGACACACACTATATATATATATATATATTTAATAGAGAGATACAGTACATAGTAGATTAGGAGATAATTCATGTGTCGGGTTTAGTAAAATCACACTGAGCTCATAAAACACTAGATATATACACATAAAATACATTCATATGTCAATGACACACACAAATTATATATATATATATATATATATATATATAATTTGTGTGTGTCATTGACATATGAATGTATTTTATGTGTATATATCTAGTGTTTTATGAGCTCAGTGTGATTTTACTAAACCCGACACATGAATTACCTCCTAGTCTACTATGTACTGTATCTCTCTATTAAATATATATATATATATATATATATATATATATATAGTGTGTGTCTCACTGATATATATGTGTGTGTGTGTGTGTGTGTGTGTGTGTGTGTGTGTGTGTGTGTGTGTGTATATATATATATATATATATATATATATATATATATACACACACACACACACCTATGTGTATACATTGCATTGTAACATGTCAGTGTGATTTTACTGTATAACTGCATATGAATTACCGGCTTTTCTTCTGTCTGTCTGTCTGTCTATCTAATATAAATACATATATATGTGTGTGTCACTGACATGTATATATCTGTGTATTCTATGCGTATATATCTATACTATGTATTCTAACATGTCAGTGTGATTACACAGTTGCAGCATATGAATTGCTGGCTTTTCAAAGGACACTGGTGCATATAAATCGGACAGCACTCGCATGGTGCGAGTGCTGTCAGATTTTTACACACACCCATTGACTTGCATTGGCGATTTTCACCCGAAAATCGCAGCATGCTGCGATTTTTTTTTTTTTTTTCTCAGTCCGATTTCAGATGGGGAAAAAAAATCGCAAGTGAGATGTCACCCATTGACTAACATTGGTCAGAGTTCAATCTGATTTTTAATCGGATTGCACTTGTCTGATTTTCTCTCCAGTGAGTATGAGGCCTAAACGTCAGTAACAACACATCCAATACACTTAGAAAATTAGACGTGATCAATACCTATTTCACCGGCTGTATATGTATGACTAAAATAAACCTGTCACCATGAGAACACAGTTTAATCTGCAGACAGCTTACTATAGAGCAGGGGAGCTGAGCAGAATGATACATGGTTTTTGAGAAAAGATTCAGTATAACGTGTTATATTCATTAAAACCTGTGTTCTTTCTGGGATTTCCGGTTCAGTGGGAGGTCTTATCAGTGACTGACATATTTCTTTATTAACACAGTGGGGATGATGTTCAATACTAATCCAATAATAAATCTAATATAATAATATAGGCCAATTGTACAAACAACCCCTCTGAAATAATGGATGGCAGACCATCCGGTGAAAAAACCACAATGCACACTAAGTAGGATGGAAGTTGAAACTGGCAGGGATCAAATACGTGTAATAAAATATGGCTACACGCAAAAAAGTGAGATAAAATACCCTTTATTAAAAAAATGGGTGTACACATGAAACATAAAATGGCATCATCAAAATTTATACATAGCATAATAGCATAATAGGCTATAGGAAGAGGTCAAATAAATAACCCTGTAATACATATAAAGTAAAGTCCCCAAAGAAATAATGTGTGATAACATGTATCGTGCTATAAAAAATGCCGTGCCAAAAAAAATTATATAAAATATATAAAATAAATATGTAATAAATAATATATAAAATATAAATTGTGATCGTGGCTAAATCAAAAAAAACATTAGGTTCAAGTGTATAATGAAGGAAGAGCAAAAAATCACTGAATACAATGGGAAATGAAAAAATATTAAAGGGTTAATACCTCATAAGCCAAAGATGAATGCCAAGGAACGCGCCCCGACGCGCGTTTCGGAGTGGAATACTCCTTCGTCAGGGGGTAAGTATATTACTGGCCAGCACATCCATATATAGTGGATTCAATCAGGCCGGACACATGACGGCGCATGCGCCGCCGCCGCGACCCGGAAGTCACATGGCACGCGGCGTCACATGATCAAACACCGCCGGGTGAATCCGGCGTGTCAGAGCATGGAAAGACGCCGTTACCATGCGAACCACCGGCGCCGAGGCGGCGCATGCGCAACAGTGCCCGCCAGAAAAGCACACAGATGCAGAAATTACTGCGGAACCCATCAAAATGGAGTGGTGTATGTAACGCTTATAGAGACGCAGATGCAGAAAACACATATACAATAATATATATGCCATCCATAAGATAATACAAATAATGAAAAATTATACAAGGTGAAAGTATACATATCAGTGTACAATGCCATAACCACATAAGTGTAAAAATAAAAGAAAAAAATTTTTAAAAAATATATTTTTTTATATATA
Source organism: Dendrobates tinctorius (assembly GCF_039654945.1). Taxonomy (NCBI): domain Eukaryota; kingdom Metazoa; phylum Chordata; class Amphibia; order Anura; family Dendrobatidae; genus Dendrobates; species Dendrobates tinctorius. The sequence goes on along the minus strand of NW_027361692.1, from coordinate 1,784,233 downwards.
TAAAAAATAAAAAAGAAAAAATAATAAAATAAAAAATAATAAAAAAGATAATAAAAAAGTGAAATAAGCAACAAAGTGCACGTGGAAAGATGCACAAGGATGCACAACATCAAAATGCATATATAGATGCTGAACTCCATCAAAATTCTGCATTACAACAAATGTCTGCGTCTGCAAACAAGCCTTGCCACCATTTCTTCTTCAGCAGATGTAAAAGATCATAACATGAAGGGCCGACCACAATATCTAAAATAGATGCAAAGACAATATTAAAAGTGTACAAAAATTTTTTTTATTATAGAAATGGAATGAAAGATAAACTCTCATTTAAACCCAGTGGAGAAACAGTATTAAGTGTCCAAATCCACTGGGTTTCTAGCTGAGCAAGACGTTTGCTAATGTTGCCCCCCCTGATCCCTTTACAGATCATGTCAATGCCAGACACTTTCAATAAAGAAGAATCACAATTGTGATGTATTTTGAAGTGTCTTGGCAGAGTTTTAAGGGAGGCAACATCGTCAATCTCTTTAGCTGCCTTTATGCCCAATACGTGCTCACGTATTGGGCATAAAGGCCTAATCTGTTCATTTTGGCCATTATAAGTGGTAATAAACCTGACCACCTCCTTAGATTCAGATTTGCTCGCATTCATATAGAGTGCATTATGGCGTGACGTATGCTTGGCCCTGTTGAACGCTCTCTTTAATGATCGTCTACTGTAACCGCGTTCAAGAAATCTAGCCTTTAAGCGGTCAGCCTGTTTCAAAAAGTCAATATCTGTAGAACAAATACGTCTTAGACGTAAAAATTGTCCTATGGGGATAGAGTTGATAAGAGTACGAGGGTGAGATGAGGAGGCGTGGAGAAGTGCATTGACGGAGGTGTGTTTTCTAAAAAGATCTGTCTGAAGGACGTTGTTAGAATCCCTCCTTACTAAGACATCCAAAAATTCGATGGTTTTCAAATCACTATGATGTGTAAGATGTATATTGATGTTATTAGAATTTAATACATCAATGAACTCAGATAACAGGTTTTATCTTAAAAAATTTTGGCCTATTTTAAAAAATGACCCAATACTCTCTAAGTACATTGGCGACCATCCAAATATTGCCTTTCGTAGATCGTCCAATTTTGGTGACCGTTTGGTGAAAAGCCATTACATTTCCAAACCGGTCAACAACTTCTCAATCCAACACACAAAAGCCGCAGGATGTAAACCCTGTGGCTCTTCTGTTGCCTGTTGCAACATTGTCAGAGCTCATACTTTCACCAGTTCTGATGGTTTGTGTGTCTTCAACATCAAAAAATCCATCACTTGTTCATCGACGGCTGTAATCTATTATGCCACGTGCCCATGTTCCCTCATCTATATTGGCCTTACCACTCGCCAGCTCAAGGTGAGGGTCCGTGAGCACGTATTGGGCATAAAGGCAGCTAAAGAGATTGACGATGTTGCCTCCCTTAAAACTCTGCCAAAACACTTCAAAATACATCACAATTGTGATTCTTCTTTATTGAAAGTGTCTGGCATTGACATGATCTGTAAAGGGATCAGGGGGGGCAACATTAGCAAACGTCTTGCTCAGCTAGAAACCCAGTGGATTTGGACACTTAATACTGTTTCTCCACTGGGTTTAAATGAGAGTTTATCTTTCATTCCATTTCTATAATAAAAAAAATTTTTGTACACTTTTAATATTGTCTTTGCATCTATTTTAGATATTGTGGTCGGCCCTTCATGTTATGATCTTTTACATCTGCTGAAGAAGAAATGGTGGCAAGGCTTGTTTGCAGACGCAGACATTTGTTGTAATGCAGAATTTTGATGGAGTTCAGCATCTATATATGCATTTTGATGTTGTGCATCCTTGTGCATCTTTCCACGTGCACTTTGTTGCTTATTTCACTTTTTTATTATCTTTTTTATTATTTTTTATTTTATTATTTTTTCTTTTTTATTTTTTATATATATATAAAAAAATATATTTTTTAAAAAATTTTTTCTTTTATTTTTACACTTATGTGGTTATGGCATTGTACACTGATATGTATACTTTCACCTTGTATAATTTTTCATTATTTGTATTATCTTATGGATGGCATATATATTATTGTATATGTGTTTTCTGCATCTGCGTCTCTATAAGCGTTACATACACCACTCCATTTTGATGGGTTCCGCAGTAATTTCTGCATCTGTGTGCTTTTCTGGCGGGCACTGTTGCGCATGCGCCGCCTCGGCGCCGGTGGTTCGCATGGTAACGGCGTCTTTCCATGCTCTGACACGCCGGATTCACCCGGCGGTGTTTGATCATGTGACGCCGCGTGCCATGTGACTTCCGGGTCGCGGCGGCGGCGCATGCGCCGTCATGTGTCCGGCCTGATTGAATCCACTATATATGGATGTGCTGGCCAGTAATATACTTACCCCCTGACGAAGGAGTATTCCACTCCGAAACGCGCGTCGGGGCGCGTTCCTTGGCATTCATCTTTGGCTTATGAGGTATTAACCCTTTAATATTTTTTCATTTCCCATTGTATTCAGCGATTTTTTGCTCTTCCTTCATTATACACTTGAACCTAATGTTTTTTTTGATTTAGCCACGATCACAATTTATATTTTATATATTATTTATTACATATTTATTTTATATATTTTATATAATTTTTTTTGGCACGGCATTTTTTATAGCACGATACATGTTATCACACATTATTTCTTTGGGGACTTTACTTTATATGTATTACAGGGTTATTTATTTGACCTCTTCCTATAGCCTATTATGCTATGTATAAATTTTGATGATGCCATTTTGTTTCATGTGTACACCCATTTTTTTAAAAAAGGGTATTTTATCTCACTTTTTTGCGTGTAGCCATATTTTATTACACGTATTTGATCCCTGCCAGTTTCAACTTCCATCCTACTTAGTGTGCATTGTGGTTTTGACATATTTCTTTGTGTAAGGGTACTGTCACACTTAGCGATGTACCAGCGATCCCGACCAGCGATATGACGCGGTCAGGATCGCTGGTGCATCGCTAGGTGGTCGCTAGTGAGCTGCCACACAGGCAGATCTCACCAGCGACATCGCTGGGGACGGGGGTCGCTACTTACCGTACCTGTGACACCAGGCGATCCTGCGTCCTCCCGCCCGGCTCCACGCGTCGCTCGTCGTCACAGCAGGAAGCGCCGCAGGAAGCTGACGACGAGAAACAGTCCTGGACGTTCTCGCGCGATCAGCGATAACCAGCGGGGGAGCCGGTCGTAGGCAAGTATCAGACACAGCGATATTGCTAGCAATATCGCTATAACGTCACAAGTTATAGCGATATTGCTAGTGATATCTCTTAGTGTGACAGGCCCTTAAGTGTGCGTAGAGAGATAGCTGTATCATATTACTGATCAATCACTGATAGGATAACCCACTAAACCAGAAATCTCAGGAAGAGCTGAGGTTTAAATAATTAGAGCATAAGTTATACTGGATCATTTCTCACAAATCTAAATATCAATCTATTCACCTCTCCTTTCTCTAAAACATGCTGCCTTCGAATTGGTGTGTATTTTCATGGTGACAGGTTCTTTTTAAGGAAATATTGTTTTGGGGATTTGCACTGTTGAAGATATTTGTTACGTGAGTAAAAATAAGGAATGTAGGTTAGGTACCATGGGGATCGATCTTCCATAATATTATGTTATTCTATGAAACAAGGACATATATCTGAGATATAAACTGCTCACTCCACTTGTAACCAAGCAATATTGTCTATTCTATCTGACATGGAGATCTCACAGGCCACATAAGATTATTCCCAGAGTGTAAATTAACCCCTTCATGACCGGAGCTTTTTTCGTATTTGCGTTTTCGTTTTTCACTCCCCTTCTTCCCAGAGCCATAACTTTTTTATTTTGCTGTCAATATGGCCATGTGAGGGCTTAGTTTTTGTGGGACGAATTGTACTTTTGAACAATACCATTGGTTTTGCCATATCATGTAAAAGAAAACGGGAAAAAAATTACAAGTGCGGTGAAATTGCAAAAAAAGTGCAATCCCACACTTGTTTTTTGTTTGGCTTTTTTGCTAGGTTCACTAAATCATAAAACTGACCTGCCATTATGATTCTCTAGGTCATTACAAGTTCATAGACACCAAACATGTTTAGATTCTTTTTTATCTAAGTGGTCCACAGATGGGGGTTGTGCTCACAACCCAACACCGTGCGGCCCTCCAAAGAAATGCCACCCCACACCATTACTGACCCACTGTCAAACCGGTCATGCTGAAGGATGTTGCAGACAGCAGATCGCTCTCCACGGTGTCTCCAGACTCTATCACGTCTGTCACATGTTCTCAGTGTGAACCTGCTTTCATCTGTGAAGCGCACAGGGCGCCAGTGGTGAATTTGCTAATCCTGGTGTTCTGTGGCAAATGCTTTGTCCTGCACAGTGTTGGACTGTGAGCACAACCCCCATCTGTGGACGACGGGCCCTCAGACCATCCTCATGGAGTCGGTTTCTAACCATTTTTGCAGACTCATGCACATTTGTGGCCTGCTGGAGGTCATTTTGCAGGGCTCTGGCAGTGCCCCTCCTGTTCCTCCTTGCACAAAGGCGGAGGTAGCGGTCCTGCTGCTGGGTTGTTGTCCTCCTACGACCCCCTCCACGGCTCCTGGTGTACTGGCCTGTCTCCTGGTAGCGCCTTCATCCTCTGGACACTACGCTGACAGACACAGCAAACCTTCTTGCCACAGCTCGCATTGATGTGACATCCTGAATGAGCTGCACTACCTGAGCCACTTGTGTGGGTTGTAGAGTCCGTCTCATGCTACCACGAGTGTGAAAGCACAACCAACATTCAAAAGTGACCAAAACATCAGCCAGAAAGCATTGATACTGAGATGTGGTCTGTGGTCCCCACCTGAAGAGCCACTTCCTTATTGAGGATGTCTTGATAATTGTCAATAATTTCCATCTGTTGTCTATTCCATTTGTACAACAGCATGTGAAATTGATTGTCAATCAGTGTTGCTTCCTAAGTGAACAGTTTGATTTCACAGAAGTTTGATTTACTTGGAGTTAGATTCTGTCGTTTAAGTGTTCCCATTATTTTTTTGAGCAGTGTATACTGTGTATTTATTAGATTAGATATATATATATATAATTAGATTAGATATTTATTATACGAGGCTTTGCGTGTGGAGAGAGTGTAGCTATGTGGAGTGGGCGGGGCTATGTGGAATGGGCATGGCTACACGCACACATATACATACATACATACATACATACATACATACACTCACTTTTAGATAGACAATAAAATGAAACAAAAGCAATATAAAGTTGATATTGCCTTTACTGTACCGCTTGGAATAATACATTTAATGCCGTAAACTTTAAACTCCACTTTGCATTACAAATTTAACTTATCCCACAAAAAAACAAAGCATTTATTTGCCAATGGTAAAATTAAAAAGTTATGGCTCTGTGAAGGTGGCAATGTAAATAAAAAGTCTGTTTGCAAGGGGATAAACAGAAACATTCTTTTAAATGATAATACAGGATATGTATAAATATGGCTTGTCATGCATTGGATGCTTTAAAATCATTTTTATTTTGTATAAATTATGAATGTCTCATGTTTTTCTCTGAAAAGCAATTCAGATGTTTATGTTTTCCTTTACAAATTGCAGAAAGCATTGGTTTGACTCCTGATCTGCAGGAACATACAGTGCATCCAAAACCAGCGAGCCTAATACAAGATGATTCAGGATGTGATATTTCTAATGAAGATGGGGTGGACGCATTGACAGCATCTCACAGTTCTAACAACTGTGACCAAACGTGCAGAAATCTGTCACAATCTGCATCTCCTTTAAATCATCTTCCAATTACAAAGCGCTTTTCATCTGGTGAGGAACAGCTGTCTAGCCAAATACAGTTTCTTAATCATCTTCTTGGTCTTGGAAAACTGACAACAGCACAAAGCCTTGTAACAGATTTTACCAAGTTTGGAAATGACTGTACGGTGGTAACTGATTCTGTGTCTGGGCTATTGAATGGTTTGCTTAGCTTTTATAGATATCCCAAACAATCTGTTTTAAGAGTTCAGTCAGAAGCCTTTAAAACTATAGGGAACCTCCTTACTAACTGCCGCTTGCCCAATAATACTCTGCAAGTGTGCATGAAGAGTTTAGAAGACTTTGAGAAACAATTAATCCAGAGCATCTTAACAAATGACAGCATGAATCGGGTAAGTGAACCTGTTAATATCATGTGGATAGCTCGATGATAAAACATTACCATGCATATTGATTATAGAGATTTTTAGATATTTACTTTAGATTTTATGTGATGTTTCCTGCACCCTTAGACCCTTGTACACATTGTTTATCAGATATATACATAATATATATATACAATATATAAAATTATGTTCTTTCCATGTGATGTCATGTAATAATAGCAGACAAATATGGTCCACTGCTATGATTTTCCTGACATGCTAATATCACTGAATGCCGCGTGACTGGGCAACCATTTGGCGTGATATCAATATGATCGTGCACACTTGATAGACAAGGAGCAGTGGAATACCACAGAATTACTGAGGAAATATATGTACAAATAAATTTCTGAAATTTAATTTCTTTTACTTTCAATAACAGTCATAAGCCTTACAACCATGGAGTCAATTTCTTTATCCGTTTAACAATCAACTTTTTGGGCAGCACAAACCACAGTCTCCCTGACACTGTCCATAGAGGTGTACTGATTTTCTTCACTGTAAATCTCCTGTTTAAGAAAGGCCTGCAACTCCTTAAAGGGGTTGTCCGGGCTTTTCACATAATCTCAGTACATATCTGGGCTGCAGAATTATGACAATAAGTAATTTACTTTTGTCAATAGTTTGCACGGTTTTCTAGATATTCTGAACAGAACGTCCAAGGGGGGGTGTGTTATGGCATTGAAATGAGAACTAGTCGTAACCTCCTACTCTACTCCAAACATGCCCTCTATAGCAACAACCCCACGCTCCATAGCTACAGGCCCTCCCCTTCCACATGAACAAGCCCTCATCACACAGTATCGAATTCTTCCCCTCCAGCAGCCTCAGTGCAGAGAGCTGCTCCTCCCCCAGACACACACTGAAGTCCACCAAACTCCCAGCAAGCTCCAGTGACCAGCACCACCCACTGCCCACTCATTGGCTGGCAGTAAACTGCACCAGCACTCATCTTGATCATCAGGAGTGATCCTGTATTTGTGAAAGCACCACAATACATACATACATACACCTCCCAACACTTCACACTGTTACAGCTGCTGATTGGACAGGCTGCTCCCATCAGTATTTGTGTGATTAGAGACACAGTGCTCACACATACACTGCACCAAATCTGCTGCTGTGTGAAGACAACAGTGACACAGAGCTGTCTCAATCACACAGCAGAGGCTTTGTCACACAACAGATTACATCAGTGACTGCCATCCCCTGTGCAGATTAGAAGCTGCAGAGCCCCATCACTGGCCATCACACAGTCTGTTCTCACTGCTACCAGCAGCCTAGGACAGTGAGGGAAGGAATCACTGATAATGAGTTACGTATTGTAATCATGGAGTGGCCCAGAATACAGGACGATTTTCCCTCCTCACTAGATTCACTTTCCATAGATGACTGTTCAGCGTGTGTCTAGGGGAGGAGCAGCTCTCTGCTCTCTGCAGTGAGGCTGCTGGAGGGGAAGAATTTGTTACTGTGTGATGAGGGCTGCTTCATGTGGACGGGGAGGGCCTGTAGCTATGGAGGGTGGGGTTGTTGCTATAGAGGGCATGTTTGGAGTAGAGTAGGAGGTTATGACTAGTTCTCATTTCAATGCCATAACACCCCCCCTTGGACGTTCTGTTCAGAATATCTAGAAAACCGTGCAAACTAGTGACAGAAAGTAAATTACTTATTGTCATAATTCTGCAGCCCAGATATGTACTGAGATTATGTGAAAAGCCCAGACAACCCCTTTAATAGGGTTTTGTCACGATTGCTCCGCTCATTGAATGATTGCTATGCTGTTCTATGGAAACAAAGCTGTCTGAATCTTGATTGACAGCTTGGTTGTCAAATACTGTGATGGGCTTGCTGGGCTGTCAGTGCCTTGATTGACAGCTCTGTTTTCCAATCTGCGACTGGGGTGTGAGAGATTTTCTGCAGGTGTTCAGTATTCTGGAAATCACATAGCTACTTAACTGAGCTGTCTGCCCACATTCCCTGCCAGATGTAGTTTGTGCTTCTTGTCGAGTGTTAGCCTGATTCTGTTGCTCTGAGTTCTTATCTTCTGCTATCTGACCCTTTGGACTGTGTTCTGACTACGCATTTGCCTTGTTCTTTGGCTTTTCTTTGGTTTTTGATCCACTATATCATGTTATTGACCCTGGACTGTGACCTGACTTACGTTTTTGTCATTTCTCTTGGCTAGCTATGTACTCTCTCGGTATTGACCCCGGAACATCTGACTCTAATGCCTCACAGCCTGTCCGTGAGTAGTGACTAGCATCACATTAAGTCTGTCCCTATACTTTTTTTTCCTGAACAATGGATCCAGTTCGTGCACTCTGTGATCAGATGAGGAATCTGACCCAGATAGTTCAGGATCTGGCCAGGGATCACCAGAGGCTAGAATCATCACAGTCCCAGATACAGGGTCAGTACTGTGGGTGGCTCTCAAAGCGCTCCACTATCGACAGTAGTTATGTCTCCTGGACTCTCTGATGTACATTTGACCTCCCCTGAACCAGTTGTGGCACTTCCCGACAGATTTTTTTTGGGGAAGGAAAAACTTAGGGTATTTAAGGAGAGCTGTACATTATTTTTTACTCTACGACCCCGGTCATATGGTCATGAGTCCCAGCGGGTGGGTATAATTATATCCCTACTGCGTGGGGGTCCTCAGACCTGGACATTCTCTTTGTCCCCACTAGTCCCAGAATGCCCTTCTGTTGACACCTTTTTTGATGCTAGAGGGATGATATATAACAAACCTGATAGGGTCCAGGTCACAGAGGCTAAGATCATAAACATGACACAGAGGGGCCGCACGACTGAAGATAGTTAAGAGTTTCGGCAATTGTCATCTGAGGTTGTATGGAATGATGCTGCTCTCAGGTGTCAATTTCGGCGTAGCCTTACGGATGCTCTTAAGGAAGCTCTGGCTTTGCATTTTCCACCCTGTTCTTTGGGGGAGGCCATGACTCAGGCCATTTGTATGGATCGTAGAATTCGGGAGTGAAGTGATGAGCGACAAGGGGCTTCTGTCATTCTTTCTGAGTCGGTTTTCTTACCTGAGATGGTACCAATGGAGGTAGGAACTGCCAGCTCTCGGGCCTTGGAGAGGAGCCGTCGGCGTGATCTGGGACTCTGCTTCTACTTGTCACGTCTGCCATGTCTGTTTGTCTCAAGAACTCCTGGAGCGATGTGCATGCGCATGCTTTGTCTGCTGTCCTGCATGTCCCCTAGAGCAGTGTGCACACTCACCTCATGTCTGAGCTACAGGATGCCTGCGTTTCTGCTCTGCCTTCTGTGATCTTCTCGTCATGTCTGGAGTCCTTGATCATGTGACATTACTTAAGATCCTGCACTGTCTGGTTCTGCAATCATCTCGTCATGTCTAGAAGCCCGGATCATGTGTTCATCCTAGGATCCTGCACTGGTTGGTTCGGTGATCATCTCGTCATGTCTGAAACCCTGATCATGTGACGTTTCCTAAGATCCTGCACTGTCTGGTTCTGCTATCATCTCGTCATGTCTAGAATCCCGGAAGTGCTCCCCTGGTCCTGTCCTGGAGGAGGAGGTGCTATGCCCTATATCAGGCCGCCTCTTCCTATGCTCAGGGCCTGATTATTGTGTTGCTTCCCTGCAAGGCTCTGGGTCTGTGGGGTTGCTCCCTCTATTCTGTGCCCTTGCACTTTGCTCTGTAGTGCGTCTCTGCACACGCTCCGTGCTCGTATTCCGCCTCTTGTCTTGTGCCATGTCTTGTGTTGTCTCTCGTGCCATGTTTGTCTTTGCCTTGCTTTGCCTTGTAGTCCTTCTGCTGTTCTTTGTCTTAGTCTGTTTTGCTATGTCTCGCCTTAGCTATGCTTTGACTTGTAGTCCTTCCTGTGTTCTCTGCCTCGCCTGTTTTGCCATGTCTTGCTTTTGCTATGCTTTGAGTTGTAGTCCTCCCTGTGTTCTCTGCCTTGCTATTCCTTGCTTTGTGTTCCTCCCTATGGCCTCAGTCTTTGCTTGCTCTGCCTCGCTCTCTCCTATGGTGCCCTGTAGTGCTCCCTGGCACACGCACTATTTCTCCTCTCCTTAGTGCTCGTTTCTATGTCTAGTCCCAAGGTCTTCCCTTGGCCCGGCTCTGGGCTTCTGCCTACACTCCGCTGCTAGACTCTGCCCTCGCTCTGACCTGGCTCTGTTTCTGCTTGTTCCTTGCCTTGTTCCCTGCCTTGTCCTTGCATTGAACCCCGGCGTGGGTTCCCCTTGGCCGTCTCCTGTGCCGTGGTAAGTGCCACGTGTCTGTACAGGCGTGTGCACTGGCCAGTGTGGCGTGTCCCCTGCGTGGCTCCTAGCACGCAGCCCTTCCTTGTGCCCTGGCTTGGCTCCTAGCACGCTCCCTGCCTTGAACCCTGGCTTCGCTCCTAGCACGCACCCTGCCTTGAACCTTGGCGTGTCTCTACACGCACTCTGTCTTGTGCCTTGAACCCTGGCGTCGCTCCTAGCACGCACCCTGCCTTGAACCTTGGCGTGTCTCTACACGCACTCTGTCTTGTACCTTGGACCCTGGCGTGTCTCTACACGCATCCTGTCTTGTGCCTTGGCGTGTCTCTACACGCACTCTGTCTTATCCTATGCTTTGGCGTGGCTCTACACACGCACCCTGTCTCGTTTGTGAACCTTGGCGTGTCCCCTACACACGCACCTCGCTTTGAACCCTGGCGTGTCCCCTACACACGCACCTTGCCTTGCACCTAGCCTTGAACCCTGGCGTTTCCCCTACACACGCACCTTGCCTTGCACCTAGCCTCGGACCTCGGTGTGTTCCCTAACACGCACCATGCCTGGATATCTGTCGTGCCTCCTTGCCTGAAACCTGGTTTGCCTGCCGGATGCCCGGAACCTGCCGATCGCTGCCAGAGATCATGAGCTGGATGACTGCGGCCTGACGTCCGGAGCTGATGTCCGCAGCCTGATGCCTTGATGATGTCGATCGTTGCCAGCAGTCCGGAGTCCGATGCCATTACCTGTACCTAGGCGTGCCACCTGGCACGTACCATGTTATGGACCTTGGCGTGCCCACGCGCGCACCTTGCACGTTTTGCTTGTTTACACTGTATGTGATCCTGAGTTATTCTAATGACGTTACCTTGCACCTACGTCTTGTCTCGTCTTGCTTCCTGCTCGTCCTTGTCGTCAGACACTCGTCTAGTGTCCCCTGAGCCGGCCGTCTGGTCCCAGCAGTCGTGGTGGCTCACCCCCTTGGTCTTGCCCCTGACACTCCCTGTATAGGGGGTGGATTCTCACAAGGTTAGCTCGCCCTCAGAGGGTGGGTGCCACGACCCAGAGGGTCCACTCAAAAAATGGGCTCAGCAGGAGCTGAGTCCGTCACACTACTGTGGTCGCGCTGGACACTATCTCAAGGACTGCTCGTTTTGCCCTCAAGCAAACAAGCCGTCGGGAAACGCCTAAGTCTCGGTGATAATTCGAGGAGGTCACCCAGACTTCCAGGTACCCTTTTACTCCTCAGATAAAGTGCTGTTGAATGTGGAACTATGTTTTCAAAACCTGTGGTTATCTGCACTTGCTTTCATTGACTGTGGGTTTGCAGCGAACTTTATTGATTCTTAAATTAGGATTAGGGACAGTTAGATTGGAAAGACCTATTCAGATCGCTGCTATTGACAAAACACTGTAGCTACAGAACTTTGTACAGCTGGTAACGGTGGAATTCACACTAACAGTGGGAACACTCTACTCTGAGTTCATCTCCTGTTATGTCTTGGATAATTTACCTGCTGAGTTGGTGTTGGGGTTTCCTTGGCTGCATGTTCATAATTCTGTAATTGATTGGTGGCAAAAGGATATTGTTAAGTAGGGCCCCAACGATCATAAAAAGTGTCTGCATTCTGTGCAAATTTCTCCGCTAGTCTGGAGGGTCTGCCAGCATACCTGAAGGACTTTGGAGATGGGTTCTCTGAAAAAGAGGCAGAGATACTACCTCCCCATCCTACTTATGATTGTACTATTGATCTTATTCCAATGCCAAATTGCCTAAAGCTCAGCTGTATAATTTGTTGGGACCTGAATGAAGGAATATGTCAATGAAAGTTTAGGTAAGGGTTATATTTGTCCCTCCTTCTCGCCTGTAGTGGCTGGATTCTTCTTTGTGAAAAAAAAAGATGGGAGGCTCCACCCTTGCCTCGATTTCCGTGATCCTGTAAAATAAATCTTGCCAAATCAGACAAGGCTATTTTCTGGATTTGTTTTCTCACTTTGATTCTCATAGTTGTAGTCTATCTATGATGTCAATTACAGACCTCTCTCATCTTTTTAAGTGGGGGAACTTGCACAATTGGTGGCTGACTAAATACTTTTTTCCCCACTGAGAAAGGTCCATACTTAGGACCAAAACATCGCCATATGGGCTAATAAAGAGCACCGTACAACTACATTATGGTGTGCTGCCTCAGATCTTTTTGACCTTACTGTATATGCAACATACAGTGGGGGAAATAAGTATTTGATTCCTTCCTTATTTTGTAAGTTTGCCCACTGACTAAGACATGAGCATTCTATAATTTTAAGGGTAGGTTAATTTTAACATTGAAAGATAGACTATTAAACATAAAATCCAGAAAACCACATTGCAAAATTCAAATAAATTTATATAATTTATACAAAGAGAAATACGTATTTGACCCCCTACCAACCATTAAGAGTTCTGGCTCCTACAGACCAGTTACCTGCCTTAAAGACAACTGTCTTACATAGTCACCTTTATAAAATACTACAGGGTGGGCAATTTATAAGGATCATCTGGGTGGGCCATGTATATGGATACACCTAGATATAATGGGAATGGTTGGTGATATCAACTTCCTGTTTGTGGCACATTAGTATATGGGAAGGGGAAACTTTTCAAGATGGGTGGTGACCATGGTGGCCATTTTGAAGTCGGACATTTTGGATCCAACTTTATAAATAGCCCACCCAGGTCTATCCATGTAATGGCCCACCATGTACTATCCACAGACTCTATTAATCAGTCAGACTCTAACCTCTACAACATGAGCAAGACCAAAGAGCTGCATAAGGATGTCAGGGACAAGATCATAGACCTGGACAAAGCTGAAATGGTCAAAAAAACATAAGTAAGACACAGGGTGAGAAGGAGACAACTGTTGGTGCAATAGTCAAAAAAATGGAAGAAATACAAATTGACTGTCAATCGACATTGATCTAGGGCACCATGCAAAATCTCACCTTATGGGCTATCCTTGGTCATGAGGAAGGTGAGAGATCAACCTTAAACTACATGGGGGAACTTGTTAATTATCTCAAGGCAGCTGGGACCACAGTCACCAAGAAAACGATTGGTAACACATGCCATAAAGGTTCAAAATCCTGCAGTGACGGTAAGGTCCCCCTGCTCAAGAATGCACATGTGCAGGCCTGACTGAAGTTTGCCAGTGAACACCTGGATGATTCTGTGAGTGATTGGGAAAAAGTGCTATCGTCAGATGAGACAAATTGAGGTCTCTGGCATTAACTCAATTCGCCGTGTTTGGAGGAAGAAATTTGTTGCATATGACTCAAAGAATGCCTTCCCCACTGTCAAGCATGGAGGTGGAAACATGTTTTGGGAGTGTTTCTCTGCTAAGGGCACAGGACTACTTCACTGCATCAATGGGAGAATGGATGGAGCCATGTACCATAAAATCCTGAGTGACAACCTTCTTCCCTCCGCCTGGACATTAAAAATGGGTCGTGGCTGGGTCTTCCAGCAAGAAAATGACCCAAAACATACAGCCAAGGCAACAAAGGAGTGGCTCAAAAAGCAGCACATTAAGGTCATGGAGTGGCCTAGCCAGTCTCCAGACCTTAATCCCATAGAAAACTTATGGAGGAAGTTGAAACTCCGAGTTGCCAAGCGATAGCTTCAAAATCTTAATGATTTAGGCTAGTTTCACATCAGCATATGGCCGAGGTGCGGTGGGCTGCGGGCTTCCTCTGTGAAGTTACGCCTACGGCTGCACCTCATCCCATCAGCTCCACCTACCTCGGCGTGCGTACCCTTTCTTTAACCCAGCAAAGAGCAAACAGATGAAAGGCATACTAGGGCACACAAATCACCACATTAACAGACAGAGCTATTTATCTGAAGTTTTGCGGTATATATTTCAGTCAAAAAACGGAGGTGCTTGCATGGAAAAACATGAATATTTCAATGTGAAGCGAAAAAAGGAGAAATATGCAGCACTCACCAATATAGCTGAAAAACTGTGCGTCTTTATATCACATGAATTCCATCAATAGATATGTGGACATGCAGGACGTTAGAGGAATGTTAGGGGAGGGAGGTGCCGGACAATGGCCGTTTCGCGATTACTCGCTTCTACGGGTCCAGGTGAGGGGATTAGCTTAAGGTCATTTCCTTTATAGGACCACAGACCTTACTAATTAACATACAAAACTTGTTGTGAGACAAACATTTACAACAAAATAGTTATACAATGTACAGAGTGCAAGATACTAATAAAGAATAAATCTTTCCATATCGATTTACAAGATAATCTGTATTTTTACAATATCATAGAAAGAATATAATCTAAATAACTTTACATACAATTTTTTTTACATAATTTTTTTTAAAAATACTGATAGATCGATCCGGTCATTTAGTCCCAAAGGACCTTGTGCGTTCGCTTTCAGGATCCATTTTGCTTCTTGTTGCAATAAAGCTTTGTCATGGTTGCCTTCTTGAGGTGGAAAATTGATCTTTTCAGTCCCTGCAAAACTCAAACTTTCTGGGTTAGCTTTATGCACATCTTGAATATGCTTGATTAACCGCTTCCCGACCGCCTACAGTAGATAAACCTTGGCTCTTGCTGGGCTTTGTGCAGCGCCGACGTTTATCTACTGTCGGTGGTTTTGTGTCCCCTGGGACCCCCACATACCTTATAACGCGGGGACACCAGTGCACAATGCATGCTGGGACCCCCGACGTCATCGAGACCTGATTGGTTCAGGTCCTGATGACGTCAGCGTCACAGCAGCCAATGAGAGCGCTCGCTGGGAAAGCTGCTTGTTTCCCGGCGATCTCACTCATTGTAACGTGACTTCTTCTCTGATCTCACACTGACAGATGATCAGAGGTGAAGCAGCGTTACTGTGTGACTAGATCGCTGCCTGGCACAGCTGATCGCTGCCTGGCACAGCTGTGCCAGGCAGCGATCTTGTCACACAGTAACGCTGCTTCTCCTCTGATCATCTGTCAGTATGAGATCAGAGGAGAAGTCGCGTTACTATGTGCCAGGCAGCGATCTTGTCACATAGTAAAGCTGCTTCTCCTCTGATCATCTGTCAGTGTGAGATCAGAGGAGAAGTGGCGTTACTATGAGTCAGATCGCAGGGCAGCGATCTTGTCACAAAAAGAAAAAAAAAAAGTAAAGAAAAAAAAAAAAGCAAGTACGCAGGTTAGGGCTAGTGTTAGGGCTAGGGTTAGAGCTAGAGTTAGGGCTAGGGTTAGGGTTAGGGCTGGGATTAGGGTTATGGGTGTGTTGGTGTTAGGTTTGTGGTTAGGGTTATGGTTAGGGTTGGGATTAGGGCTGTAATTAGAATTGGGGGTTTCCACTGTTTAGGTACATCAGGGGCTCTGTAAACGCAACATGACGCCCGCAGACCATTCCATCAAAGTCTGCATTTCAGAACGTCACTACTTCCCTTCCGAGCCCCACCGTGTGCCCAAACAGTAGTTTTCTCCCACATATGGGGTACCAGCGTACTCAGGACAAATTGGACAACATTTCTTAGGGTCCAATTTCTCCTGTTACCCTTGTGAAAATAAAGATTGTGGGCTAAAATATCATTTTTGTGGAAAAAAAATGATTTTTTTTATTTTCACAGCTCTACATTATAAACTTTAGTGAAACACTTGGGGGTTCAAAGTGCTCACCACACATCTAGATAAGTTCCTTGGGGGGGGTCTAGTTTCCAAAATGGGGTCACTTGTGGGGGGTTTCCACTGTTTAGGTACATCAGGGGCTCTGCAAACACGACATGACACCCGCAGACCATTCCATCAAAGTCTGCATTCCAGAACGTCACTGCTTCCCTTCCGAGCCCCACCGTGTGCCCAAACAGTAGTTTTCTTCCACATATGGGGTACCAGTGTACTCAGGACAAATTGGACAACAACTTTTGGGGTCCAATTTCTCCTGTTACCCTTGTGAAAATAAAAATTGGGGGCTAAAAGATCATTTTGTGGAAAAAAAATGATTTTTTATTTTCATGGCTCTACGTTATAAACTTCTGTGAAGCACTTGGGGGTTCAAAGTGTTCACGACACATCTAGATAAGTTCTTTAAGGGGTCTAGTTTCCAAAATGGGGTGCTAGGGGAGGGAGGTGCCGGACAACTTGCTTCTACGGGTCCAGATGAGGGGATTAGCTTAAGGTCATTTCCTTTATAGGACCACAGACCGTACTAATTAACATACATAACGAGTTGTGAGACAAACATTTACAAAAAAAATATAGTTATACAATATACAGAGTGCAAGATACTAATAAAGAATAAATCTTTCCATATCGATTTACAAGATAATCTGTATTTTTACAATATCATAGGAAGAATATAATCTAAATAAACTTACATACAATTTTTTTTACATAACATTTTTTATAAAAATACTGATAGATCGATCCGGTCATTTAGTCCCAAAGGACCTTGTGCGTTCGCTTTCAGGATCCATTTCATTTCTTGTTGCAATAAAGCTTTGTCATGATTGCCTCCTTGAGGTGGAAAATTGAGCTTTTCAATCCCTGAAAAATTCAAACTTTCTGGGTTAGCTTTATGCACATCTTGAATATGCTTGATTAATCGCAGTGAGCCCTTTCCTGAGGTGATAGATCTATTGTGTTCACCAAAACATATCGTAAGTGGTCTTATAGTTTTTCCAATATAAAAATAACCGCATGGACAGAAAATACAAACCACAAATTTAGTTTGACAAGAAATGTAGTTTTGTACCTTATGTTCAATAGAGCCAAAATGTATGGAATTCCCTGTCAGATGAAGATAACAGTATTTGTAGTGACCACATTTATAATTTCCTTTTATTGATGAATCTCGTAGCCAATTTTTTTGAGGGGGACGAAGTCTATGATGTACTAATAAATCACCTATATTATGTGCCCTTTTTGCTAAACCTGCTGTACCTCAGGCAGCAATTCCACCAACTGCCACTACCTCTTACGTCAATCCCCAAGCAGGAAGAGGATATCCTTCAGTTCTCCCCTGGAAGCAGCCCAAGCGACCCACTTCCACCACTCCAGGAGGGGACCATCACTAAGCATTAATAACTAACTGTTACCCAAGAGGGTATAGGCACTTTTTCGCCTTCTTCATTTTGTTCATCATGTTGTTTGTTTTTCTTTTGGATTCAAGTTTGCCCAGTTTCACTGGCAGCGCTTTACATTTGAACTGTGGAGATCATGGACAATGAGTGATCCAGAACTGTTCTGTAAATAGTTGCACCTCTTAAGGTGCTTTCTCTTGGTTTTACATAGACCTGCTTGAATAGGGACATTTCAAGACATCTTGGCTGGATCAGTGTCTACTTTACATAATTGCACTTAATATTAATGTTTAGCATTTTGATAGCAAAGATAAATAGTGATAGTGTGTAATAAAGAACAGATTTTATATAGGATATAGTTGGTAGTGAGATCTAGGAATCGGACTACTAGTGAATGTTTTGCAGAATTTAGATTCATGCTAATGTTTGAATAAAGATGAAAAATTTGAATAAAGATTTGAATATGCAGGTGACGAACCAGGCATCAGCGGTTGTCACCTAGGGTCTAGAAGTAATAGTAAAAAGGTGAAAGAAATGTGTTAATGATAATACTTGAACTGGTAGTGAGTTTACTGCCAATAGCACTTTAAATTAGGTACTGTATTTTGACATAGATAGTTAAATTGTTTGCAATGTTCAAGAGTGAGTGCCTCCCATATTGGGAAGTTTAGATAAGTATTGTTTATCAAGCATTTAAAAAATTTTTTTTTGTGTGTTTGTTCCTTATGTTTTTGTCTAACTTTGTTTCACTTGCAGCCCGCAGACGTGCTGTGTTTAATGGGGGGTATGTGGCGCCCCTGAGGGTTCAGTCGCCACAGAGGTACTGCACCTCCTGAGGTGTGGTACCCCACCATCCAGGTAAGGTGGAGACACCCGACCACGCTCCAACACCTGCATCCCACACAACACAGTAGTGTAGCAAAGCACCCTTTGGTGGCTCCCTGCTTGGAACACGAAGCGTGCTGGGAGGCGGGTGGAGTTTAGTTGGCACCAAAAGAGCGGGAAGAGTTTAGGATTTAGGTAGTCTGACAGAGTGAGTGGAAGAGTGAAGATCCTTTTACTGGAATCGATGAAGGAAGTGCTGCAGCCGACCTCAGTGACCTGGGTCCGCTGGCACAGGAAAGGGACATTGATGGAAAGCCTGACTCTCTTCATAAGAAAGAAGGATTAGTACGGAACGTAAGGAGAGGAGGACTAAGGATTAGGGTTAGAGCAGAATCCTTCCCAAGTTCACAGCGCAAGGCCGGGGTCCGGTCCCCGAGGTTGTATGGATACTAATGGTCCTGCAGCAGACATCGGAGGAATAGAAGTTGTCACCACTTTATTCCCACAAAAGACTTGGGGGCACAATAGCAACGTGAGTGAGCCGGGACTAGGTAGCAAGGAGTCCCCGAAGCAGGCTACAGCTGTCTGCCGCACAAGTAGAGTTCATAGGAACATCTGACAGGAGGAACTCCAGTGTGACTCAGTACTGTGAGAGCTTCAGTGAGTGTTGGAAGGGAGTACTTCATCTTGCCTGGAAGTTGGCTGAGCTCCTGACCCGGAGGACACGGCACGGATGCGGGCACCTGAACACTCAACAGACTGTGAGTAAAGCTTTGGAACTACATGCCCTGGTGTCCTCCGCTTATTCCTGCGCCAACACACTCAGCACTGCTACATCTTTGTGCCTAACACTGCACCATCCACGTCTCCCCTCACCGTTACTTCACCTACTCTGCCCTGGGACTACAGCCCTGCCTGTGGAGGGCTACACCATCATTGCTGCACCACACCATCTATCCCAGAGGATCTGTCTGCAGCGTCGGCTTAACATCTTCATTGCCTTACACCACAGGTGGCGTCACGAATCATTCACTCATAAACTTTATTCCATCACTCAACATTCCCCTTTTACAATAGACTCCCAGGGCCACGGACTGGGTCACAGCTACCGTGACATCACCCATTGAAACCAACGGGCCCGGCTCCGAGTACCCCGCTGCCCTGGGTGAGGGCAATCCATTTTAACACATGCCGCCTTCAAATTTCTGGATAAGTGGTATATACAAAGGGTGGGCACAGCAATGGGTTCGCCAGTCTCTTGTGTTTATGCAAATTTATTTCTAGCACGATTTGAAGAGTTTTATATAAAAACAGCTCTAAATCCACAATTAAGGCTGGTTTCACATTTGCGTTAAAACAACGCTGCGCCCTGCGTCGTTAAGCCCCGCCCCGAGCCGGCTCCCTGCCCGCCCCATCCGGGATCACCGCCTACTTTCGCGATCACCGCCTACTTTCGCATTTGCACGCATGCGATCGGCGCACCCTATCTTTAGCATAGGGTGCGCAGATTATGCGCTGCCAGTGTGAAAGTAGCGTGCTGCGCACTTTTGACGGTGCGCCGTGCGCGCCGAAATGCAACATGCTGCATTTCGGCGCGCATGGCGCACTGTCAAAAGTGCGCAGCACGCTACTTTCACACTGGCAGCGCATGATCTGCGCACCCTATGCTAAAGATAGGGTGCGCCGATCGCATGCGTGCAAATGCGAAAGTAGGCGGTGATCCCGGATGGGGCGGGCAGGGAGCCGGCTCGGGGCGGGGCTTAACGACGCAGGGCGCAGCGTTGTTTTAACGCAAATGTGAAACCAGCCTAAAACATTTACAAGCATATTTTCGCTTCGTGGACGATATTTTCATTATCTGGGGAGGTTCTCAGGAAGAATTTGCAGATTTTGTAAAATACCTGAACAATGTGAACAGTGACAACATGCGCTTCATATTTTCATTTATTGGAAACACTATAGATTTTCTTGATGTCAAGTTTAAAATAAAAAATGGCTCTTTAAAAACAGAAGTGTTTAGAAAAGAAACCACAACAAATAATTACTTAGCTTACATTATAAGAGCGCTCATCCATTACATACTAAAAAGGGACTTCCATATAGTCAAATGCTAAGAGAAAGAAAACTGAATAATGATGAAACCATTTTTAATGAACAAATTTCGGAGCTGAAACAACGTTTTTTGCAAAGGGGATACCCTTTGACTTTATTAAATGAAGCACATGAAAGGGTAAAAAAAATTTTTCAATATGGATTTATTAAAGGAAAGGACAAAAAATTTAAATAGTGTAGTCAAACCTACAAAACAAATTTTATTTGTTTCAAACATAGTGCAATGGATAGAGCAATACATGCAGCAGTGAGAAAACATTGGCATCTCATTGATGCAGAAAAAACCTTACACACAGATGGTAAATTAGTTCCGCAATTTGCATACAAAAGGGCACATAATATAAGTGATTTATTAGTACATCATAGACTTCGTCCCCCTCAAAAAAATTGGCTACGAGATTTATCAATAAAAGGAAATTATAAATGTGGTCACTGCAAATACTGTCATCTTCATCTGACAGGGAATTCCATACATTTTGGCCCTATTGAACATAAGGTACAAAACTACATTTCTTGTCAAACTAAATTCGTGGTTTATATTTTCTGTCCATGCGGTTATTTTTATATTGGAAAAACTATAAGACTGCTTATGATACGTTTTGGTGAACACAATAGATCTATCACCTCAGGAAAGGGCTCACTGCGATTAACCCCTTCGCACCCGAGCCTGTTTTTGCCTTCGTGACCAGGCCAATTTTTTCAATTCTGACCAGTGTCACTTTATGAGGTCATAACTCTAGAAAGCTTCAATGGATCCTGCTGATTCTGATATTGTTTTCACGTGACATATTGTACTTCATGATGGTGGTAAAATTTCTTAGATATGAATTGCGCTTATTTGTTTAAAAAAAAAAAAAAAAAAAAATAGAAATTTGGCGAAAATTTAGAAAATTTTGCAATTTTCAAACTTTTAATTTTTATGCCCTTAAATAAGAGAGTGATATCGCACAAAATAGTTAATAAATAACATTTCCCACATGTCTACCTTACATCTGCACAATTTTGGAAACATAATTGTTTTTTTTAGGAAGTTATAAGGGTTAAAAGTTGACCAGCGATTTCTCATTTTTACAACAAAATTTACAACACCATATTTTTTAGGGACCACCTCACATTTGAAGTGAGTTTGGGGGCTCAATATGACAGAAAATACCCAAAAGTGACACCTTTCTAAAAACTGCACCTCTCAATGTACTCAAAACCACATTCAAGAAGTTTATTAACCCTTCAGGTGCGTCACACGAATGAATGGAATGTGGAAGGAAAAAATAAACATTTAACTTTTTTTCACAAACATTTTACTTCTGAATCATTTTTTTTATTTTCACAAGTGTAAAAAGAGAAAATGAACCACAAAATTTTTTGTGCAATTTCTCCCGAATACGTCGATACCCCATATGTGGGGCTAAACCACTGTTTGAGCACACGGCCGAGCTCAGAATGGAAGGAGTGCCGTTTGACTTTTTCAATGCAGAATTGTCTGGAATTGAGATCGGATTCTATGTCGCTTTTGGAGAGCCCCTGATGTACCTAAACAGTGGAAAACCCCCACAAGTGACCCCATTTTGGAAACTAGACCCCTTAAAGAACTTATCTAGATGTGTCGTGAACACTTTGAACCCCCAAGTGCTTCACAGAAGTTTATAACGTAGAGCCATGAAAATAAAAAATCATTTTTTTTCCACAAAATGATCTTTTAGCCCCCAATTTTTATTTTCACAAGGGTAACAGGAGAAATTGGACCCCAAAAGTTGTTGCCCAATTTGTCCTGAGTACACTGGTACCCCCATATGTGGAAGAAAACTACTGTTTGGGCACACGGTGGGGCTCGGAAGGGAAGTAGTGACGTTCTGGAATGCAGACTTTGATGGAATGGTCTGCGGGTGTCATGTTGCATTTGCAGAGCCCCTGATGTACCTAAACAGTGGAAACCCCACACAAGTGACCCCATTTTGGAAACTAGACCCCCCAAGGAACTTATCTAGAT
The DNA here is from genome assembly GCF_039654945.1 of Dendrobates tinctorius. Classification (NCBI taxonomy): domain Eukaryota; kingdom Metazoa; phylum Chordata; class Amphibia; order Anura; family Dendrobatidae; genus Dendrobates; species Dendrobates tinctorius. Next base: position 1,761,697 of record NW_027361692.1, on the reverse strand, counting down.
GTGTGGTGAGCACTTTGAACCCCCAAGTGTTTCACTAAAGTTTATAATGTAGAGCCGTGAAAATAAAAAAATCAAATACATTTTCTTTACTTTTTTTTTCCTTTTGTGACAAGATCGCTGCCCTGCGATCTGACTCATAGTAACGCCACTTCTCCTCTGATCTTACACTGACAGATGCTCAGAGGAGAAACAGCGATACTGTGTGAGAAGATCGCTGCCTGGCACACCTGTGCCAGGCAGCGATCTAGTCACACAGTAATAAATAAGTATAACACGTCACTCCTTGTTTTTTCAGGTGCTCAGATAAGGGTTACCACTCCCTTATAATCAATATGAAAAATAATCTGGCACTCAAATGCTTACTGCAGCAAAAAATTTTTTTTTATTATTTATTTTTCACAATCCAAAATATAACGTTTCGGTCTGTTCAGCGACCTTCATCAGACTGGAATAAGCAAACAAAATAGAATAATAAAGTCAAGACATGACCTATATCCAAAGAGTATACAAGAACAAAACCATGTATATGTGTGTATAAAAAAGAGAAAATATACACAATTATGGCTGTATATGTGAATATCATGAAAAGGTGTACTAATAAATAAACAAACGAAAAATAGATCCACCACATAATGTTAACATAGACCCTTATAGAGATTCAATGCATATTAGAATATTCAAAATTTACATAAACACATAGTAATAGAAACTCCATTTGGAACTGGTTATCAAACTGCAGTATCAAAGAAATGACCTCGCTTACCAGTTTATGCAAATGTGAATGAGCTCCAAAAACAATGAACTGGAGCATCTAGAAATAATGAAGACCGCCTGTGAGAATATCATCCAATATAAGTGACAGATCACAAGAAAAAACGGCCCAAAAAGCGTCTTACCAGTGAAGAATCAGATGAAGAAAACCATGAGAACCAGAGAGGTCCCGGTGACGCACTTCCCGTTTGTCCTTCAGCGCTTTCATACAGCGTCTCACTAACATGGCGCACGAGACTTCTGATATCGCACTTACGGGTATACCGCTATTTAAGAGGGTCACTGACACCATTACTGCAGGGCGCATTTCTCACTGGCTTATACCGCTACCACACAGCGCTCCGTGCCGATGTATGCGGATGCCTCCGCAAGAGTCATTTTGATGGTGCGGCGACCTGCGCCGAACGCAACGTGTTGCATTTTGCAGCGGTCGCCGCACCATCAAAATGACGCATGTGTAGGCATCTGCATACATCGGCACGGCCTGCGTACCCAATGCTAAAGACAGAGTACGCATGCCACATGCCGAGGAAGGCAGAGCTGATGGAAGGAGGTGCGGCCGTGGGCGAAGCTTCATAGAGGAAGCCTACATCCCTCCGCACCTCGGCCATACGCTAGTGTGAAACTAGCCTTAGATCTCTAAATCAGGAGTGGACCAAAATTCCTCCTGACATGTGAGCAAACCTCATCATCAACTTCAAAAAAAGTCTAACGGCTGTGCTTGTCAGCAAGGGTTTTTGACACCAAGTGTTAACCCCTTAATGACAGCCTATACGTCTTTTTACTGACCTGATCTATAAGAGATTAACATCCCCATAGAGGTGACAATCCAGCAGCTGTCGGCTGTACACTATAGCTGACAACTTGCTGCATCAGCCACGGCCAACGTCACCGTCCATATCTGTTTAACCCCTTAGATGCTGCTGTCAATAGTGACTACAGCATATAAATGGTTAACAGAGTTTGGGAGCTCCCTTTTTAACCCCATCGGCTCCCTGAGATCATGATTCTGTGGTCCTGATGTTTTCCATGGCAATTCACAGCCAAATAGCTGCCTTAGAGTCTGCTGGCTACAGTCACCTGTTCAAACGTTAGCAACATTTAGGTGGTAAAAATACAATTTTTCATTCCTGTTATGCTACTTTGCATTCATTCCTTAACATCACCTAAAGGGTTAATAAAATACCTGACAGCAGTTTTCAAGATGTCGAGAGGTGCTGTTTTTAAAATGATATCACGTTTGGAAGTTTTCCAATATCTAGGACCCCAAAAGTCACTTCAAACCTGAACAGGTCCTTGAAAAAATTAAGTTTTGCCAATTTCCTTGAAAAAATGAAAAATTACTGCTACATTTTTAACCCCTTCCTGACATATGATGTACTATCCCGTCCATGTGCCCTGGGCCTTAATGCCCATGGACGGGATAGTACGTCATAGCGATCAGCTGCGCTCACGGGGGGAGCGCAGCTGATCGTCGTCGGGTGTCAGGTGATTATCACAGCTGACACCCGGCACTATGTGCCAGGATTGGTCACAGACTGCTCCCGGCACCTTAACCCCGGCACACTGCGATCAAACAGTGCTGTGCAAAGTGTCAGATCAGTGATCTGACTTTATGTACAGTAGTAAATTACATGTGTAAAAATAATTTTTTAAAATTTCCTAAATAAATAAAAAATATCCCTAATAAATTCTTTTTTATAATTAAAAAAAACAATAAAAGTGCACATATTTAGTATTGTCGCATCCGTAACGACCCACCCTATAAAACTGTCCCACTAGTTAACCCCTTTAGTGAACCCCTTCAAAAAAAAAAAAAACAAGGCAAAATACAATTGTTTATCGTCATACTGCCGAACAAAAAGTGCAATAACACGTGATCAAAAAGACGGATATAAATAAACATGGTACCGCTGAAAACGTCATCTTGTCCCGCAAAAAATGAGCCGCTATACAGCGTCATCAGCGTAAAAATAAAAAAAGTTATAGCGCGCAGAATAAGGCGATGCAAAAATAATTATTTTTTATATAAAATTGTTTTTATTGTATAAAAGCGCCAAAACATAAAAAAAAAATAAATGAGGTTTTGCTGTCATCGTACTAACCCGGAGAATAAAACTGCTTTATCAATTTTACCACACGCGGAACGGTGTAAACGCACCCCTCAAAAGAAGAAATTCTGCCTCCCAAAAATCAGAATAAAAAGTGATCAAAAAATGTCATGTGCCCGAAAATGGTACCAATAGAAACGTCTACTCATCCTGCAAAAAATAGGACCTCACATGACTATGGGTCAAAATACGGAAAAATTATAGCTCTCAAAATCTGGTAATGCAAATCTATTTTTCCAGGATGTCCATTCCTGACAGCACGATGGGATTGTCCTTCCTTACAGGGACAGGAAATGCACAAGAGGTTAAACACCCACACTCCAGTGTTTTTCCTTTCCCTGTAAGGACAGGCACAAGAGACGCCGCGGAGGAAGTTAGCCGCGGCATCCAGCAAAATGGAACACTTACCGATGGGCCCAGGGGGATCACGGTCCTCACGCCAGCTCCCCCCGTTAATGGTTTTGGGCAGCACCCCCCTAAGGGGAGTTCTCCACCAGGCATCCCGTGGAGCGCGTCTCCGGGACTTGGAGCCGCTTCCCCTCAGCGGGGCTCTCGGCTCCCGCCGCCACACACCACATCATCCGGAGGACGCAGCAGAGGAGCTGGAGTGTCGGTGGCCACGCACTTCCGGGTGCCCGATAACGACTTCCGGTCGCATCACGGGGGCGCATCAGGACGCGGCAGACAGCGTGAGGCGGCTCAGACAACTGGTAGAAGGTGGGGTAAAACGGCGGGGCCGGGATCAGAGTGGGCAGTGGGCAAATCGAAAGGTCACGGGTCATACGGCAATACAGGTCGGCTGCAACGCGCACCACCATGGAAAACGCTGCAAAATACAGAGATCAGCCCGAGCCAGCATCTGTAAGTAGGTGGCACGGTGGGCAGCATAAAGCAAAAAAGAACAGGAGTTTTAATAAAGAACTCCTGTGCTTTATATTAAGGAAAAGAAGGCACCGACTCCAGCATCAACCTCCAGGACATCGGGCAGACCCAAGTGCCCCATCTGTGCCAGCAAACTACCGGGGTCATGTAAAAAAAACCCCTATGTGAAGACCTCACCCTTAGGATCATCAGAGGCGAGCAGGCCTCTTTCCTTGCAGAGATGCACACAATGGTCAGAGAGGACATCCAGGCCTCCGTCTCTGGACTACTACCTACTCAGTCTTCCGGCCAGTCCCAGGCTAAGAGACCAAGAGGGAGTCCGATCAGTCGTCGGAAGACGAAATCCAGGGTATGGACTCAGGAGGAGGGCCAGATCACCTCAGAACCCCCTGAGATAGGGAAAAGATACCTCTTCTCCTCGGAAAACACGGACAAGCTTCTCGGCGCCGTGAGAAGTACTATGCAGATCGAGGAGAAACCAAAAACTCAATCCATTCAGGACGAAATGTTTGGGGGCCTAAGAGCTAGGATTCGTCAGGTCTTCCCTGTTAATGACCATATCCATAGGGGCAGCACGGTGGCTCAGTGGTTAGCGCTGCAGCCTTGCAGCGCTGGAGTCCTGGGTTCGAATCCCACCAAGGACAACATCTGCAAGGAGTTTGTATGTTCTCCCCGTGTTTGCGTGGGTTTCCTCCGGGCACTCCGGTTTCCTCCCACACTCCAAAGACATACTGATAGGGAATGTAGATTGTGAGCCCCATCAGGGACAGTGATGAAAATGTGTGCAAACTGTAAAGCGCTGCGGAATATGTTAGTGCTATATAAAAATAAAGATTATTATTATTATTATTATTATTATCCGTTCAATGATTCTGGAGGAATGGGAGGACGCCGAGAAACGACTGGTGCCTCGAGACTTTAAGCTTCGACTACCATTTAACCAGGAGGACATTAACACTTGGGACGAAGTTCCTAAGATCGATACCCCGGTGGCCAGGGTGTCAAGGGAGACTTCAATCCCCTTTGAAGATTCCTCTAGTCTCACGGAACACATGGACAAAAAGGCCGACGTGCTCCTAAAGAGGGCTTGGGAGGCCTCTGCAGCGGTTATGAAAGCAAACATAGCAGCCACATGGGTCACCAGATCCATGCATCTATGGATCGACCACTTAGAGCAACAATTAAAAGATAAAAACCCTAGGGGCGATATCTTAGAGGGCCTTCCTCTGTTAAAGATCGCAACCGGATTCCTGGCGGACGCCTCAGCCGAATCTGTGTGATTTGCGGCCAGGAATAATTCCTTATACAATGCGGCTCATCAAGCCATATGGATGAAGACCTGGTCAGGGGACTACCAGTTGAAAAATAAATTATGTGCCATACCCTTCTCTGGTGGTAAAATATTTGGGCCGGCCTTAGATAATATTCTGGAGAATGCCTCGGACGACAAAAAGGGTTTTCCGGAGGAAAAACCAAAAAGACATTTTCCCTTTCAAAGATCCCGTCCTAACCAAAGGCAGGAATATAGAGGGAAGGGGAAATCCTCTCGCTGGGAGTACACGAAGGGGAGAAAGAGTAGGGCTTCACTGTCTCGCTCCGGACAAAGTTCCAGAAGCAGGAGACAATGATGTAATACCTGTAGGGGGTTGCATTAGACACTTCGCGGAGGCATGGGAACTCATCTCCCAAAACCGGTGGATTTTCATCATTGTCTCCCAGGGCTATACCCTCGAATTCACAAACCCCCCCAGCACGATTCGTGGTTACAAATCCCCAGTCCAAAACCCTGATAGATCCTATTTGGGCAGATATAAAGGACCTGCTAAGGTCAGGGGTAGTGGTTCCAGTTCCAGAAATAGAGAGAGGTCAGGGCCACTATTCAACCCTCTTCACAGTAAAAAAACCGTCGGGGGAGAGCCGGACCATTAAAAACTTAAAGCCATTAAATCAATGGATCCGATACAAAAGATTCCGAATGGAGTCTCTAAAAACCACCATCCCGCTGATAGACCGGAACGCCACAATGTGCACAATAGATCTAAAAAGTGCATACTATCACGTTCCCATCCATCCTCACTCTCAGAAGTTCCTTCGTTTTGCACTAAAAAGAGGAAGCAGGTACTACCACTTTCAGTTTCAGGCTCTTCCTTTTGGCTTGGCTTCAGCACCTCGGGTTTTCACGAAGCTGGTCGCCAAGATTGTGGCACACTTGAGAAAAGACTGCATAATCATCGTGTCATACTTGGACGACTTCCTTGTGATATCTCATTCAGCGTCGGAGTTAAAAGAGCAACTTGTACCGAGAAGAAATTCCTGGGAGTCATGTTAGATTCCAAAAGAAGAATCTCATTTTTACCGGAGGTAAAGAAACCCATCATGGACAAAGTTCATCAGCTAGGGCGAGATCCAATATCCATAAGGACCGCAATGAAGATCCTGGGTACCCTGACAGCATGTGTACCCTGCGTAATGTGGAGCCAGGCCCACACAAGAAGCCTGCAGAGGGAGATCTTGACAAAATGGGACGGATGGCAGTCGTCTCTGGACAGGGAGATTCGGCAGTCCCCAGCCTTGAGATCATCTCTAAGTGGTGGATCAGCCACAAGAATATCAGCCAGGGGGTGCCTTGGATCCTGTCACCATGCGTGACTATCATTACGGACGCCAGCAGAGATGGATGGGGAGCCCATCTGGAAGGGTGGTACCTGCAGGGAACATGGCCCAGAAACATCAGTTCACAGTCCTCAAACTACAGAGAGCTACGAGCAGTTTGGGAGATGATAAAACGAAGCAGGTCGAGTCTACGTAACCAACATATAAAGGTCATGTCAGACAACGTGACCACAGTAGCCTTCTTACGCCATCAGGGGGGCCCAAGGCATGGGAAGCTTCAGGATTTAGCAGCCTGCGTCCTCACCTGGGCGGAAAACAACGTTTGTTCCTTGTCAGCGGTATACCTAGAAGGCTCCAGGAACAACATAGCCGATTATCTGAGCAGACAAAGTCCGAGCCACCGAGTGGGAACTAAAAGAAGAAACCTTCATAGATTTGTGCCATCGGTGGGGAACCCCCCCAGCTGGACCTCTTCGCGACAAGAAGGAACACCAAGCTAAAGAGATTCTACTCCCTCAATCCAGCGGACCACCCAGAGGAGATCGATGCCATGAACCAGAGTTGGGGAGGGGGACTGCTATACGGGTTTCCTCTATCGCCGTAATACCGAAAGTCCTCAGGAAAATCCAGTAGGAAGGAGCTTGGGTGATGCTAGTCGTACCCTTTTGGCCCAGGTGAAGTTGGTTCCCCCTCCTCAAGAAGAAGGCTCAGGAAGGGCCACTCCATCTACCGACAGTGGCGGACCTGCTTTCCCAGGGCCCAGTTCTGCACCCAAACCCGGAGAACCTACAGTTGGCAGCATGGATCCTGAGAGGGAGATCCTAAAATCCAGAGGCCTCTCTGACCTAGTGATCTCCACGTTGCAGGCTAGCCGTAAGCCCGTTACAAGTGCAATATATCCTAAAATTTGGAAGAAGTTCTGCTCGGAAGGTGGTAGTACCCCCATAGATCCGTCTCGCCCAAATATCTCTCAAATCATTGACTTCCTGCGGGCAGGATTTAATAAGGGTCTAAGTCCAAGCACACTGAAAGTCCAGATAGCAACTTTAAGTACCTTCTTTGATTTCTCCTTGGCATCTCATCCATGGATAGCATATTTTACAAAGGCCATCCAGAGATTTATACCCACGTTAAGGAAAACAGTCCCCCCGTGGGACCTAAATCTGGTACTTAACGTTCTATGTAGGCCTCCTTACGAGCCAATATCTGAAACAGACGTCACAAAGCTCACACAAAAAAAGTCTTTTTGGTAACCATCACCTCAGCCAAGCTGCTGGGCGAGATCCGGGCCCTGTCAATTCAGAACCCCTACATTCAAATCTTCAAAGACCGCATAATACTCAAACTAAACCCAGGATTCCTTCCTAAGATAGTTTTTCCTCACAATCTAATCCAAGGGATAGTCCTACCCTCATTTTGCCCATTCCCTAAAAACGATAAAGAAAAACTTTTTCACTCATTGGACGTTAGACGAGCGGTCACACGCTACTTAGAGGTCACATGAGAGTGGCGACAGGACACAAAATTGTTTATCCAGTACGGTGGTAAAAATAGGGGTAGAGGTGCATGTACTCACACCCTAGCAAGATGGATAACATCCATTATCGCCTCAGCGTACAAGGCCAAGGGATTACCTATACCAGAGGGGCTTAGGGTCCATTCCACCAGGGCAATAGCGACGTCATGGGCAGAGAGGGCGGTAGCCTCAGTAAAGCAAATATGCAGGGCTGCCACCTGGTCTACACTAAACACTTTCTGTAGACACTATAAATTGGACATGCTAACAGCTAGCCAGACGACCTTCGGTCGTAAAGTGCTACAAGCAGTGGTCCCACCCTAGCGAATTCCTACTTTGGTATTCCCTATCGTGCTGTCAGGAAGTGACGTCCTGGAAAACGGAGATTAGACCTACCGGTAATGTTATTTCCAGGAGTCCATCCTGACAGAACTGGTAGTTCCCTCCCAATGATTGGCATTTGTGGTAATATGCTTGTACTAAATCTCAATAAATAATAATTGCATCCATACTGGTGTGGTACTTGGGAAAATCACTGGAGTGTGGGTGTGGGAGGGGACCTTTAACCTCTCGTGCATTTCCTGTCCCTGGAGGAAGGAAAGGAAGGACAACCCCATCGTGCTGTCAGGATGGACTCCTAGAAATAACATTACCGGTAGGTCTAATCTCTGTTTTTGCAATAAAAAGCGTCTTTTAGCGTGTTACAGCCGCCAAACATAAAAACCTGCTATAAATAGTAAATCAAACCCCCTTTATCACCCCCTTAGTTAGGGAAAAATAATAAAATAAAAAAACCCTAGCCCTAACCTTAATGGGAAAATGTATTTATTTTCCCATTAAGGTTAGGGCTAGGGTTGGTGTTAGGGCTAGGGTTAGGGTTGGGATTAGGGTTAAAGGTGTGTTGGGGTTAGGGTTGGAGTTAGAATTGGGGGGTTTACACTGTTCAGGCACATCAGGGCTCTCCAAACGCGACATGGCGTCCAATCTCAATTCCAGTCAATTTTGCGTTGAAAAAGTCTAATGGCCCTCCTTCCCTTCCAAGCTTTGCCATGCGCCCAAACAGTGGTTTACCCCCACATATGGAGTATCAGCGTACTTAGGACAAATTGCACAATAACTTTTGGGGTCCTGTTTCCCTTGTGAAAATAAAAATTGGGGGTGAAAAGATCGTTTTTATGGAAAAAATATTTTTTAATTTTACGGCTGTATGTTATAAACTTCTGTGAAGCCCTTGTGGGTTCAAAATTCTCACCACAAATCTAGATAAGTTTCTTGGAGGGTCTAGTTTCCAAAATGGGGTCACTTGTGGGGTTTTCCACTGTATTGGCACATCAGGGGCTCTCCAAACGCGACATGGCGTTCAGTCTCAATTCCAGCCAATTTTTCGTTGAAAAAGTCAAACGGCGCTCCTTCCCTTCTGAGCTCTGAAATGCACCGAAACAGTGGTTTCCCCCCCATATTTCAGGTATCAGCGTACTCAGGACAAATTGCACAATAAATTTTGCGGTCCAATTTCTCCTGTTACCCTTGCTAAAATAAAAAAAATCAGACCTGAAGTAATTTTTTTTGTGAAAAAAAGTTAAATGTTCATTTTTTTTAAACATTCAAAAAATTCCTGTGAAGCACCTGAAGGGTTAATAAATTCTTGAATGTGGTTTTGAGCACCTTGAGGGGTGCAGTTTTTATAATGGTGTCATTTTTGGGTATTTTCTATCATATAGACCCCTCAAAGTGACTTCAGATGTGATGTGGTCCCTGAAAATAAAATGGTGTTATAAAAATGAGAAATCGCTGGTCAACTTTTAACCCTTATAACTTCCTAACAAAAAAAATGTTGGTTCCAAAATTGTGCTGATGTAAAGTAAAATGTGGGAAATGTTACTTATTAAGTATTTTGTGTGCCATATCTCTGTGATTTAAGGGCATAAAAATTAAAAGTTGGAAAATAGCAAAATTTTCAAAGTTTTCACCAAATGTCCATTTTTTTCACAAAGAAACCAAGTTATATCAATGAAATGTTATCACTAACATGAAGTACAATATGTCTCGAGAAAACATTGTCAAAATCACCGAGATCCATGGAAACATTCCAGAGTTATTACCTCATAAAGGGACAGTGGTCAGAATTGTAAAAATTGGCCTGGTCATTAACATGCAAACCACCCTTTGGGGTAAAGGGGTTAAAACCTAAAAGGCTAACAAAATAAAATAACATTTTGCAAATGGTGCTGATGTAAAGCAGACATGTTTGAAATGTTATTTATCAATGTTTTGTGTGGTATGACTATATGGATTAAAGGGATAATCATTCAAAGTTTGAAAATTGCACTTTTTTTTACATTTGTCAAATTTCTGATATTTTTCTAAATAAACACAAAACATAGAAATAAATTTACCATTAGCATAAAGTACAACATGTCACAACATGTCATGAAAAAACATTCTCAAAATCATTGCGATCTGTTGAAGCATTCCAGAGTTATTACCACATAAAGGGACACTGGTCAGATTTCCAAAATTTGGCACTGTCACTAAGGGGTTAAGCCTTATTTGCCAGAGGTATCAAATAGTCATTTCTCTCTGCAAAATGCAAATAAATTTATATAATTTATACAATGTGATTTTCTTGATTCTATTTTTGATATTCTATCTCTCAATGTTAAAATTAACCTGCCCTTAAAATGATAATACTGTTCATGTCTTTGTCAGTGGGCAAAGTTACAAAATCAGCAAGGGTTCAAATACTTATTTCCCCCTCTGTATGTATATGTGTGTTTATATATACACACATATATATATATATATATATATACACACTCACTGGCCACTTTATTAGGTACACCTGTCCAACTGTGTGTTAAGACTTAATTTCTAATCTGCCAATCACATGGCGGCAACTCAGTGCATTTAGGCATGTAGACATGGTCAAGACAATCTCCTGCAGTTCAAACCGAGCATCAGTATGGGGAAGAAAGGTGATTTGAGTGCCTTTGAACGTGGCATGATTGTTGGTGCCAGAAGGGCTGGTCTGAGTATTTCAGAAACTGCTGATCTACTGGGATTTTCACGCACAACCATCTCTAGGGTTTACAGAGAATGGTCCGAAAAAGAAAAAAAATCCAGTGAGCGGCAGTTCTGTGGCCGGAAATGCCTTGTTGATGCCAGAGGTCAGAGGAGAATGGGCAGACTGGTTCGAGCTGATAGAAAGGCAACAGTGACTCAAATTGCCACCCGTTACAACCAAGGTAGGCAGAAGAGCATCTCTGAACGCACAGTGCGTCGAACTTTGAGGCAGATGGGCTACAGCAGCAGAAGACCACACCGGGTACCACTCCTCTCAGCTAAGAACAGGAAACTGAGGCTACAATTTGCACAAGCTCATCGAAATTGGACAGTAGAAGATTGGAAAAACGTTGCCTGGTCTGATGAGTCTCGATTTCTGCTGCGACATTCGGATGGTAGGGTCAGAATTTGGCGTAAACAACATGAAAGCATGGATCCATCCTGCCTTGTATCAACGGTTCAGGCTGGTGGTGGTGGTGTCATGGTGTGGGGAATTTTTTCTTGGCACTCTTTGGGCCCCTTGGTACCAATTGAGCATCGTTGCAACGCCACAGCCTACCTGAGTATTGTTGCTGACCATGTCCATCCCTTTATGACCACAATGTACCCAACATCTGATGGCTACTTTCAGCAGGATAATGCGCCATGTCATAAAGCTCGAATCATCTCAGATTGGTTTCTTGAACATGACAATGAGTTCACTGTACTCAAATGGCCTCCTCAGTCACCAGATCTCAATCCAATAGAGCATCTTTGGGATGTGGTGGAACGGGAGATTCGCATCAGGGATGTGCAGCCGACAAATCTGCGCCAACTGTGTGATGCCATCATGTCAATATGGTCCAAAATCTCTGAGGAATGCTTCCAGCACCTTGTTGAATCTCTGCCACGAAGAATTGAGGCAGTTCTGAAGGCAAAAGGGGGTCCAACCCGTTACTAGCATGGTGTACCTAATAAAGTGGCCAGTGAGTGTATGTCACACAAAATAGTTAATGAATAACAGTGTGATAGATTATACACGGGCGCTACCTTTCTAAAAGGAAAGACTCAGATGCAGCTGGTGAAATGACAGGACTGTGTCAGCTCCTGTTAGAAAAGACTGAATCAAAGGTGTATTTGTATAGTTCACCGCGCTATGCTGAGAAAGTGTGCAAAAAACTTGGTTGTAGGTAGATAAAAGTATTATTAGTTAGTAAAGTTATTGGTACTTACTTGTAGTAGAGGAGTTGCACAGTATTCTATGTACTGTAGGTTGTGATGTCTATATAGCGAATAATTCGCAGATTATCTTGTGATGATAATTTCTTTTGGTAGCTAGTAGTGCTATTCAATTAATGAATATTTCCCACATGTCTACTTTACATCAGCACAATTTATGAAGCATGATTTTCTTTTGTTAGGAAGTTAGAGGGGTTAAAAGTTGACCATCAATTTCTAATTTTTCCAACAAAATTTACAAAACAATTTTTTTACGGACCACGTCACATTTGAAGTGACTTTGACTATATGACAGAAAGTACCCAAAAGTGACACTATTCTAAAAACTGCAGCCCTCAAGGTGATCAAAACCACATTCAAGAAGTTTATGAACCCTTCAGGTGCTTTTTAAGAACTGGAGCAATATGTGGAGGGAAAAATGAACATTTAATTTTTTTAACAAAAATTTTACTTTAGTTCTTAATTTTTATTTTCACAAGGAGAAAATGGACCCTAAAACATGCTATGCAATTTCTCCTGAGTATGCGGATACCCCATAAGTAGAGGAAAACCACTGTTTAGGTGCACAGCAGGGCTCGGAATGACATTTTGGAAAGCAGATCTTGATGGAATGGTCTGCAGGCGTCATGTCATGTCTGGAGAGTCCCTGATGTGCCTAAACAGTGAAATCCCCCCCCACAACCATTTTGGAAACTACACCCCTCAACGATTTTATCCAAGTGTATAGTGAGTGTTTTGAACCCACAGGTGCTACACAGAATTTGATAAAATTAGGTCAAAATATTGAAAATTTTCTTTTTTTTCACAAAAATTTTGTTTTAGCCCCAAATTTGTAATTTTCACAATAGAAAATAGGAGAAAAAGGACCTCATAATTTGTTTCCCAATTTGTCCCGAATGTGACTATACCCCATATGTGGTCAAAACTTCTGCTTGGGCACATGGCAGAGCTAGGAAAGGAAAGAGCACTATTTGCCTGGGATAAATTCTGAATGCTATGTCGTATTTGAAGAGCCCCAGACAGGTGAAAAGAGCAGAAAACCCTCCCCACAAGAGATCCCATTTTGGAAACTAATTTACCAGAGGCAAACAAAAATCTCTCATAAAAACCCAAAATAAAACTTAACTTTTAATAATTATGACATAAATCACAGAAAAAATAAGAAGTTTTAAAAACACATAATACTAGATTAGGTTAGTCAATCATTTGCACCTTAAAGTGCTTGTGCTTATCTCAATAGTATTAACTTGCCAATAAGGCACAGTGTCAAGATTATATATGCAATGATGTTAAGCTCTTAGTAATATAATTTGATTCCAACACTCAATTATGCAAACTCTATAGGAGTAGCAGACTCATTATCAATGGCTGTGCCACTGTTTCTTTAACTTATTGGATCAGAATGCAGTGCATACTGTTTTATCCACTGACACTTGCTACACTTTAAACTATGAGATGTGTTATGAATGGGTCACTTAGGAGAAAAAAACAAAACAAGCTTAGTCACAGAAAACCAGAGAGGTTGGTAACTATGCAGATTGCAGATCCCTGATCCTAACCACACAACTAGCAGCAGCCGTGGAGCGTACCTACGATGGTCCTAGACGCTTCGTCACAGCCGGAGGACTAAATAAGCCTGAAGCAAGAAAAGGGGAAAACTAACTGCTCCTGAGCAGACCCCAAAGGAAAGGCAGCCCCCACACATGTATTGACGGTGAAGCAAGATGAAAGCACAAACACAGGCAGGAAAATAGGCTGAGCAAACGATGGGGCCCAAACTAACTAGAAAGGATAGGAAAGGAAAGACACTGTCTGCAATCTGCAAAAAATCCTACAAAAATAATGTCCAACACTTCTGATAGCAAAATTAACCCTGAAGTCACTAGACTTCTCCCACTATATCAGCACTCTGAAATATTCTGAGACAGAGCAAAAAGAGGCCAATCTAATAAGGGACAAAAAGCAAATTGGCAAATACAGATAAATAAGAGTGGAAATTTAGCGCAGCCCCAGCCGGGGCTGGCTGACCACACAAAAAACTGAATAGACCAACAAAATCAAGTGTGAACATTAGCAGAAAAACTTAGCTTTCGATGACTGGAACAGAGCTGAAAACCAAGACCTGACAAGCCATAAGGAATCACCAGCACCAGAATAGGGCGTCGGCTGTCTTAAATCCAGTCTGAGATGCCTGAGGTCCAATCGTCATCCTCATTATCAGGTGGCAGATCTCTACTGATTAAATCAGCCTCACTACCTCCTGTTACCACCAGAGGGAGCCTGAAAGGAGAACTCACAACTGGTGGACCAGAAAATGAACTGACAACAGAGATGCCGACTAGCAAGTGATGTCCCAAGCTAGTGTATGCTGTTAAAGATAGTAGCCATTAGCCTCCCCAACATGTTTTGCCTTGCGGCGTCATCAAGGGAATTAAGGTATAGCCGGAAAACAGACCAGTGACTCCATCTGCCTTACAAGGGAGTTCCGTCCTGGGTTTTATCTGAATCGCGGTTTCGGGGAATTTACACAGAAACCCAGACTCAGCGCATGTTTGCTGTGTTCAAATTGCTGCAGGTAAATCCGTATGTGTTTACTGAACCATGCAGAATTACCGCATTCAATAAATTTCTATTGTTTAATTTCTCTTGTGGAGACTAATATCTCCGCAAGAGAAATTGACATACTGCGATCTGGAAAGACGTGCCGCGTGTCAGGTCAGTTTCTGTGGGTGATACGCCGGCGACTGTGGATGCATAGTGAACATGGGATTTCTTGAAATACCATCCAATATGCTGTTACAGCTGTCCGCTGTGGGTTTGATGTCGCAGTTGTTCCTGACCATGGGCACATACCCCAAGCGCTCAGTGGAGAGCACCGGATTAACGTGAGCCTAGTCTTATTCCGATTTTGGGAAGGCAGAATGAACAAATAGACAGCAGTACAAGAATAGTTCTTATTTTTATTTTTGCGTGGTTCGCTGTGTGGTATAAGTGATATGATGGATTAATTCTTCAGGTCGATGCGATTACAGCGATACCAGATTTATATAGTTTTTATTTTTTTGGTTTTGCTGCTATCACACAGTAAAAATGTTTTTATCGCCACACTGAGAACTGTAACTTTTTATTTTTTGGCGAACAGAGCTTTACGAGGGCTTATTTTCTGCGGACGATTTGCAGATTTTTTTCCTACCATTTTGGGGCAAAAAATATTTTTTGATCTCTTTTTATTCAGATTTTTCAATCACAGAACAAACAAAACTCAGCAATTCAGTTATTGTTTTTATTTTTTTCAAGCAGTAAAACTGATATGAACGAATTGTTTGGCAAGTCGGTATGATTACAGTGATACAAAATTTTATATTTTTTCATGCTTCTAACTTAGCCCATGCAAAATTTTCACACATTGGTCGTCAGGGGTGCAGGCATTTTTCAGAAAAAGCAAGCTGGCAAAATGTAAATGTATTTCATGAGATGATGAACACAGACAGGTATTTATATATGTAGATTGGTAATACAATAAATTGTTTTGATAAGTAGAGGCTAAAAAATGTTTTCCGGTTGAGGTGCCACCTGCAGGTCATTGTGTCTTTCTGCAGGTTTATGAAAATGAATGTTTAAACTGTATTTAGTGATAAAATCGTGAATGTGTAGTTTGTTTGGCTGTTTTCTTGCTGAAGGGAGCAAGTTTTTTGTTTAGTGCAGGCTCTTTTGTGATTATATCACAGCAGCTTTTGTCTTTATTTCTAGGTTGAAGTATTTTTGTGATGAGATAATGATGCTTAGTGTCATTACTATGATAATGCCAGAGTATTTTCCTGGGTAAAGTTTCATTATGTTCATGTCTCTGTAATGGTTTTCTTTTTCCTAGCCTCAATTTGTGATTCTCACATTGTAGCATTTGCCATTATTTCTTGCCAGAGTTTCATTGTGTGTATTCATGGCTGATCTTCTAGGCTTCGGTTCTTGCATAAGTAATTTTTAACAATATTATTAACTGTAAAATTATTTTTTTTCTAACAGAAAATGTGCTATGTAAATAATTTTGGGGTGACCGGTTTATTTGCAATAGAATTGTAGGTAAAGCCATTGTATAACTGAACATTACTTGTGATTATTTGCATTTTTTGATTACACCTGTCTTACTACAGTTATGATTACTACTAACTTAACAAAAAGGCATGTGATGACCACATTGATCTCAGAGCTAGAGCCTGATAGGTCACATATGCACTGAGGCTTTGGATGGGGTTTATGTATCATTTGTGCTATGCAAGTACTATTAAATACAAAATTACAAACACATAATTCTATACAAGCATCAAAAAGGGGTTGGGAATAAGGTTAGCTTGCCAATAGAACTAGTAGTTTAAAAATGCACAATGTTTCAACACATTCACCGTGTGCAGAATTATTACGCAAGTTGTATTTGAGAGGTTTCTTTTTATTATTGAATAACAACTATGTTCTTAATCAACCCAAAAGACTCATAGATATCAAAGCTTAATATTTTTGGAAGTTGGAGTGGTTTTTTTTTTTAAGATTTGGCTATCTTAGGAGGATATCTTTTTGTGCAGGTAACTATTACTGTGCAGAATTATTAGGCAACTTAATAAACACCAAATATATACCAATCTCACTTGTTTATTTTCACCAGGTAAACCAATAGAGCAGCACAAAATATAGAAATAAACATTTCTGACATTCAAAAACAAAACAAAAAAAATCAGTGACCAATATAGCCACCTTTCTTTACGGTGACACTCAAAAGCCTTCCATCCATAGATTCTGTCAGTTGCTTGATCTGTTTACGATCAACATTGCGTGCCGCAGCCACCACAGCCTCCCAGACACTGTTTGGAGAGGTGTACTGTTTTCCCTCCCTGTAGAGCTCACTTTTTTGAGGGACCACAGGTTCTCTATAGGGTTCAGATCAGGTGAACAAGGGGGCCATGTCATTATTTTTTCTTCTTTTAGACCTTTACTGGCCAGCCATGCTGTGGAGTATTTGGATGCATGTGATGGAGCATTGTCCTGCATGAAAATCATGTTTTTCTTGAACAATACCGACTTCTTCCTGTACCACTGCTTGAAGAAGGTGTCTTCCAGAAACTGGCAGTAGGTCTGGGAGTTGAGCTTCACCCCATCCTCAACCTGAAAAGGTCCCACAAGTTCATCTTTGATGATACCAGCCCATACCAGTACCCCACCTCCACCTTGCTGGCGTCTGATTCGGAGTGGAACTCTCTGCCCTTTACTGATCCAGCCTCGGGCCCATCCATCTAGCCAATCAAGAGTCGCTCTCATATCATCAGTCCATAAAAACTTAGAAAAATCAGTCTTAAGATATTTCTTGGCCCAGTCTTGACGTTTTATCTTATGTTTCTTGTTGAAAGGTGGTCGTTTTTCAGCTTTCCTTACCTTGGCCATGTCCCTGAGTATGGCACACCTTGTGCTTTTTGATACTCCAGTAACGTTGCAGCTCTGAAATATGGCAAAACTGGTGGCAAATGGCATCTTGGTAGCTTCACGCTTGATTTTCCTCAATTCATGGGCAGTTATTTTGCGCCTTTTTTTATCAACACGCTTCTTGCGACCCTGTTGGAAATTTGCCATGAAACGCTTGATTGTTCAGTGATCACGCTTCAAAAGTTTGGCAATTTCAAGACTGCTGCATCCCTCTACATCAGGGTTCCCCAACTCCAGTCCTCAAGGCCCACCAACAGGTCATGTTTTCAGGATTTCCTTTGTATTGCACAGGTGAAGCAATTATCACCTGAGCAATACTAAGGAAATCCTGAAAACATGATCTGTTGGTGGGCCTTGAGGACTGGAGTTGGGGAACCCTGCTCTACATGACATCTCACAATTTTTGACTTTTCAGAGTCCGTCATCTCTCTTCTGACCCATTTTGCCAAAGGAAAGGAAGTTGCCTAATAATTAAGCACACCTTATATAGGGTTTTGATATCATTAGACCACACCCCTCCTCATTACAGAGATGCAAATCACCCGATTTACATAATTGGCAGTTGGCTTTCAAACCTATACAGCTTGGAGTAGGACAACATGTATAAAAAGGATGATGTGGTCAAAATACTCGTTTGCCTAACCTGCACCCAGTGTAGTTCACATGAAGGCCATTGTAAAGGCATGTGAGTTCGACTTCATCATACTCTCCCTGACAGAAGTTATGTCGCTTATCCATGTTATGTAAATGAAAGCTTATAACCTGATGTTAAATTCATCCATTGGTTGTCTAAATTATTCTTTTGAAAGCTGAAACCCTTCGAAATGTGGTTTAGGTTAAGAAAATAAATTGCCATCAATGCAGAAATATTGATCATTTAATGGACACAGAATGGTCAGATTTTGGCAAGACAAAGGTTTTGTCGGCCACAGAAAGTAATATGATATTCAAACAAATAATTGACATAAAATACAAATATATGTTGCATAACATTGGTAAATGAAGTTGTGATGCTATTAGAGTCATATTTAATATTTTATGTGACTTCCATGAGCTTGAAGGACTGCATCCATGCGGTTCAACAATGATTCATACAATTTACAACAATGTTTCATAAAATTTATTAATGATGTCATCAGGAATAGCAAAGAATGCAGCCTTACATGCCTCCCAGAGTTCATCTAGATTCTTTGGTTTTGTCTTCCAAGCTTCCTCTTTCATCCTACCCCAAACATGCTCAGTGATGTTCATGTCTGGTGACTGGGCTGGCCAGTCCTTGAGCACCTTGATCATTTTTGCCTGGAGTAACTCTGTTGTAGAGAAGGATGTTGCCTTCCACCTTGCAAATCTTTCGCACACCTCCATACTGAATGTAACCCCAGACCATGATCTTTCCACCACCAAATTTAACTGTTTTATGGGTGTATTGTTGATCCATACGGGCTCCAGTAGGTCTCCTGCAGTATTTGCGGCGGCTGTGGTGTAATTCTACTGAAGATTCATCCAACTTCTGCCACTTTTCCAGCGTCCATCTGTTTAGCAGGCTGTGGGACTTCGCAAATGCCACACGATTTTTTATTTGGCTTCTGGGCACTGATTCGACCATGGAGGCCATTTCGAGACAGAGTCCTGCAAACTGTTCTAGGACAGGGACTTGAGGTGACCAGGCCTGTTGGAGCTCTGCTGCAGTGCTAGAGGAGCTTTCTTTGGATTTTCTAACCAACAAACGTTCCTCCTGAGCAGTTGTCTTGCAGGGTCTGCCGGACTCGGACTTGTCAAACACATCTCCAGTATCTTCGAATCTTTTTTTAATTCTTTGTACTTGACGCTGAGACACATTAAAGGTGTCAGCCACCTCTGCAGTGGATCTGGTCTTCAGCCTCTTGATAATCCAGGCTTTGGTCGCAGGGTGGATTTTTGGCATGTTGTCAGACCTCAAGTTGCAGCTCAAGTGAAGGTCTGGGGTGCTGGGTTTCTTTTTATACACCCACTAATTAACCGATCATTTACTGAGCACAGGTGAGGATATAAACTAGGATTGGGTTGCGTTATATAACCAGGCGACAAAACTTTTGTCTTGCCAAAATCTGACCATTCTGTGTCCATTAAATGATCAATATTTCTGCATTGATGGCAATTTATTTTCTTAACCTAAACCACATTTCGGAGGGTTTCAGCTTTCAAAAGAATAATTTATACAACCAATGGATGAATTTAACGTCAGGTTATAAGCTGTTATTTACATAACATGGATAAGCGACATAACTTCTGTCAGGGAGTGTACTGCATAAGCGCTCCTCAACATTGCAATTGCATTAACGAGAATGAAGAGTCATGTAATTATGAAAATCACAGGATCCCTTGCAATTGCCGACCACTGATGTCCAAGATATGCTTGATGGAAGTCAAGTTTGAAGACACTGCAGGCCTTGCTGGCTGCTCACATCATCATGAGCAACATAACCCTTGACATAATCATGTTGAAAAATTTGCTCCAAGTGCATTCAGCATTGCAGAACTAATGTCTAGAGATTGTCGAAAGCTTGCTATCTTTTCAGTTAGCCATTAAAAGGTTTCAACCACTGAGGACTCTCAATTCTAGAGATTGTCGAGCATGCTTAGCACTGCTTGATATTTCATCAAGCATCCTGGTGCTCGAGATTCTCGGTACTCGATCGAGTACTCGGTTACTCATGTGGCATGCTCGATTCTCCACTATGCATGTTTCACGGCTGATTTTCAGCCACTAAACATGTGGGGATTGCCTGCCAATCATGATAATGCCATAGACATGTTGGATACTGGCATTACTGTAATTGGCCGGTCGCATAGCGTCATTGGGTCTAGATAAGATTTGGTGACGCCATATTCAGTGCACTGTACCTGGAAATAGTGTAGGGTGAATTTCTGCTGCAGAAAGGAAAGCATTTTTTTTTTTTTACTGTGCCTGTTGTTGCCACATTAAACCAACTACCCTTTTCAGGGCTAATTCAGTTAGATTCTATTCTATAATAATATCTCTCTTAGCTTCAGTTAGTGTAGGATTAGCTGAAAGAGTAGGGATAGTGTATTAGAGGCATTTAGGCAGGGTACACTGCGTTACAGTCCTTCGTGCTGCCACTTTACAGCCAAAAGTCCTTTCAAGGCCAATTTAAATAGATTCTATTGTCTAATAATACTGCACTTAGCTGCAATTCATGTAGGGTTAGCTAGCAGAGTAGAGATGGTGTATTAAAGGCATTTAGTCAGAGTTCATTGCGTTAATGCTTGATGCTGCCACTTACAACCAAAAGTCCTTTCACGACCAATTTAAATAGATTCTATTCTATAATAATACTGCTCTTAGCTGCAATTAGTTTAGTGTTAGCTGCTGGAGTAGAGATAGAGTATTAGAGGCATCTAGTCAATGATTATTGCGTACAGTCCTCGCTGTTGCAACCTAAAACCAACAGTCCTTATCAGGTTTATATCTATTCCCTATTAATACAGCTGTTAGCTGAATTTAGTGTATGGCTAGGTGCTGGAGGAGGGATAGTTTGGGATTAGAGGAGAAGGTGCACAAGAAAAAGAACAAATCGTGAACCGTATACCATTTTTTGGGTGGGAAAGGGTGCATGAGTATATACCAGAAAAAAAAGGAACATTTCAGTTGGCTTTATAATGTTCCACTGCTGTCATATGGTGAGGTTGCGGAGTCTGGGCCAATTCAGTTGACAGGTAGACGTACCTATCAGTTATTATGCCCACGGCGGCATTAAAAACCTGCTCTGACAAAACGCTAGCAGGGCAATCCAGTTCCGCCAAGATAAAGAGACACAGTTCATGCACGTGTCCAGCTTGGATACCCAATACTTGTCCGGCACACAGGAATCATGGAGTACGCTGGTATGGTCTGCTAGGGACTCATTCCCCATCTTTAAAGCGTCAAAACTTTTCCCTCCTTGTAAGACTATCTGGGGCATCAGTGCCAGCATGTTGGGAGAGTCTAATGAAATTATCCTAGACCATTTATAGTGGTCTCCTGCCTCTGTTGGACCTGGAGTGTGTCTCCCTTGTCTCTGACCTCTGCCGACAGCGTTGTCAGATAGTAATTTTTTTACTAACTGTTCAACTAGGGCCTTCTGGTATTGCACCATTTTACTAGCCCTCTCTGCCACATGAATGAGAGATGGACCTGTCTCCTTATAGCATGGGTCAAGAAGGGTGAACAACCAGTAATCATTGTTCGCCAAAATGCGTATAACTCGAGGGTCAAAGGAAAGGCAGCAGGACATAAAGTCAGCCATGTGTACAAGACTTCCAACGGGTAAGACTTCCCTGTCCCCACGAGGAGGACGAGTCTCCATCTCCTCCCTCTCCTTTTAAGCCCATCCACGCTGAACAGATGGGTCAAGTGGGACAGCTCCTATCCTTACAACTGGAACATCCCCTTGTACTATCAGGAGTTGCTCAAGTTTGTCAGGGAACACCATCTGGAGTGATTGAAGCCCAACTTATGGAAAGAAACCAAAGACCATCCATAGGCTTATATGAGCCAAGGACTCAAGAGTGTCTATTCCAAGGCTCACTGTGACCACAGATGAAACTGTGTTGAAAATGTGTCTTCTAGTAGGCTAATCAACAAGCACAAAGACCCAGCATGGATGGTTATTCTTGGGGGTCTGACCCTGAGAACTTCATGCTTGTCTCAGGACTGTGTTACACCAGGTACTGCCCAGGATGCCCTTTCTCTAAGGAAACACCCTTACATGTCTATTGACAGTGCCCATTCACACAAACCCTGTTGGAGGTCTGTTTTTTATTAAATAAGGATGCATTGTGGCTAGCCAGGGCACGCCTGCTCATGAACTGGGTGAAGATGTCAATCCAGAACTGCTACAGGCTGGTTCACAGCCTGTTCAGGGACTATAACATCATAGACTGATCAGATGTTGATGAAGAAGAGGAATGATACCCCTATCCTTCCCCTTCTCCCCTCAGTATGTAAAATGTGCACTTTCTTCCTCCTGGTACACATGAAAAGCTTCCTCTTAAATTGTGAGTAGACTCAGAAGCGGGATAGTTACGCTGATTATGGTGTCATCGCTGCTCATCATCTTGGTTAATTGCTCAAAGTTTTGGAGAATTTCACAGATGTCAGACATTCATGCCAACTCATCCGTTGTTATGTGTGGAGGCTGACCGGAATACCAACTGGCATGTTGTAGCTGGTATTTAACTATTGCCCTCTGCTGCTTACAAAGCCTTGCCAACATGTGTAATGTGGATTTCCATCTCGTAGTCGCATCGCACACCTGTCTGTGAGCTGGCACTTGCAAGTGCTGCTGCAGCACTGCCAGACTGGCAGAAGCTGTAGCTGACTTGCAGAAATGGGCACACTGGCGACATACCTTCATAAGTAGCTCAGGCAAATTTGGATATGTTTTCAGAATCTGCTGAACCACTAAGTTCAGCATACGAGCCAGGCATAGAACTTGTGTGTTTTCCAAGTTACAGAGCTATCACCAAGTTATGGTCATTATAACTGTGATGACAATTTGGAGATAGAGAAGGAAGAAGTGCAGGAACTGGTGTAGGAAGTGGAGGAATTCCAGCAATCCTCGATCTTTGGTGTCAGTAGCATGTGTGCCATCTCAGGGTCTGACTCTGTCCTGATCTCCACAAAGTTCACCAAGTGTGCCATCAGGGAAATGGAGCATCCCTGGCCACTAGCACTTGTCCACGTGTTGGTCATTAAGTGGACCTTCC
This sequence comes from Dendrobates tinctorius, assembly GCF_039654945.1. Lineage (NCBI taxonomy): Eukaryota > Metazoa > Chordata > Amphibia > Anura > Dendrobatidae > Dendrobates > Dendrobates tinctorius. The sequence goes on along the minus strand of NW_027361692.1, from coordinate 1,738,306 downwards.
AAGTATCTGTGATAGTAAAAGCACGGGTAATGTTATGGAACACATGCTGGTGTAAGGCAGGGACAGCACATTGGGAAAAATGTGGCATCTGGGGGCCGAGTATAGGGGAACAGCTGCCGCCTTGAGGTTGCGGAAAGACTTAGTGTCCACAAGCCTAAAAGAAAGCATTTCCAGTGCGGTCTGGAAATTAATTTAGTGTGATCAGATGCTTGCTGGCTCTCAAAATTTTTTGTATGAGTGCCGCCTGATGACCCTTCAAAATGTATGACTGAGAGTCACCTGATGGCCCTCCAAAATGTATGACTGAGGGTTGCCTGATGGCCCTCCAAAATTTATGAATAATAGCTGCCTGATGGGCTTCCAAAATTGTATGACTTATGGTCCTCAAAAAATATGGAGTGAGGGCCGCATGATAACCCTGTTGATATGATGTAGGAGGAGAAGGACAAGATAAAAAAATAAACCATGAACCGTATACCCTTTTTGGGATGGGAAGGGGTGCATGGGAATACACCAGAAAAAAAAATGTATTTGTCTTTATGTTTCGCTGCTGTCATCTGATGGGGTTGAGAAATCTGGGGTAATCCAGGCATTGTTCATTTTGAGAACAGTCAACCTGTTAGCATTTTCAGTTGACAGGCGGATGTGCTTATTAGTTGTTATGCCTCTGGCGGCACTAAAAACCCATGGAATCAACTTAACCAGATTTACCTCAGCTCTGTGTGAAATAAAAATAAAGATGCATTCATACAATGGGAGAGAGGTCCAAATGCACCTCTTTTGTGGATAAATGGACAAACGGCTTGTGGTGTCTTTTCTCCGGGATGGGTTGAAGAAATTTCTCCCACAGTTCATGAATTTGCATTGGCAAAGGTCTCCAAGAAGATAAAAAATTGTTTTGAGACCCTTGGTTCTATTTATCTGAAGCCACGGGGATGCCTGATACCCTGAGCCGTCACAGCAGGAACTGCCTTCTACCTTAGCTGGAGCAAAATCGGAGTCGGATGCCTGAAGGTCTTTCATGTGCCAGTTGTACCCTGATTAATGGCCTTGAATCCGGATTGCCTTGTAGACCACAGAAGTCGCACTCTTTCTAAATGTAAATGTTTTCTGAGGCCCTACTATGTGTTTTCCAGGGTAGATTGGAGTGCCTCCTATTTTTTGGAAGCTCTTGCACATAGTGAATATACTTTACTAGTCTAGGAGTCCCACTCCTTCCAAATTGGGGAAAAGGGTTTTCTGAGGCCTTGGGCTCTACGTGTATGCTAGCGTGTATTGCAATCCCTCCTTTCAATCTCCATTAGGCCTTGCACTTCCTGCATAGGCTTCACAAGTCCCCTTATAAATGGGGAAAAAAATCAGAAATCGCTTGCACACAATTCCTTTCTTTCCTTACTGAATTAGAAAACTACTACATTTTTGAGAACAGGAGCATGTCAATTATTTCAGTGTTTTTGAAGTATTTTTCCTTCATTTTTCCCCTTTAACCCCTTTGTGACATTGGACCTACTATTCCATCCATGTGCCTTGGGACTTAATGCTCATGGACGGAATAGTACGTCATACGCGATCAGCCGCGCTCCACTGATTCTCACAGCTGACACCCAGCGCTAAGTGCCAGAAGTGGTCATGGACTACTCCTGCCACTTTAAGCCCCGGAACACGATCAAATATGATAGCAGCTTTCCGGGCCGGCAGAGGGGCTGACACGGGGTCCCAATCGCTCCCATGGCAACCCGATGTCGTCATGACGACATCCAGGTTACCAGAGCTGAGAGACTTCCTGTCATGCGCACTACATGTCAGGAAGTCTGAGGTCAGAGTGCAGCACTGACAGCTTATATAGCATGCAGATCTGCCTGCACAAAGTGAGTTTCCTATAGTGGGACACAGTGTAAAAATATGAATGAAATAAAAACAAATTTAATAATTGTAAAAATATTTTAAAAATTATAAAAAATAATAAAAACCTGTATTCTATCATTAAATCAATATTTGAATAAAAAAATCTAAACAATAAAAGTACACATATTTGGTATTGCCACGTCCGTAACGACCTGACCTATAAAACTGTCCCGCTAGTTAACCCCTTTAGTGAACACCATTAAAAAAAAGCAAGGCAAAAAAGCAATGTTTTATCATTATACCGCCAAATAAAATGTGGAATAACACACGATCAAAAAGACGGATATAGATAAACGTGGTACCACTGAAAACGTCACCTTGTCTCACAAAAAACAAGCCATCATATAGCTCCATAATCAGAAAAATAAAAAAGTTATAGCTCTCAGAATAAAGCGATACAAAAATAATTATTTTTTCTATAAAAGTTTTTATTGTATAAAAGTGCCAAAACATAAAAAATGATATAAATGAAGTATCGCTGTCATCATACTGACCCGAAGAATAAAACTGGTTTTTACCACACGCGGAATGGTATAAACGCCCCCCAAAAGAAATTCATGAATTGCTGTTTTTTGTTCATTCTGCCTCCCAAAAATCGGACTAAAAAGCGATCAAAAAATGACATGTGCCCGAAAATGGTACCAATAAAAATGGCAACTCAGCCCACAAAAGACAAGACCTCACATGACTCTGTGGGCCAAAATATGGAAAAATTACAGCTCTCAAAATGTGGTGATGCAAAAACTATTTTTTGCAATAAAAAGCATCTTTTAGTGTGTGACAGCTGCCGAACATAAAAACCCGCAATAAAAACCTACTATAAACAGTAAATCAAACCCCCTTTATCACGCCCTTAGTTAGGGAAAAATAAAATAAAAAAAAAAATTATTTCCATTTTCCCTTTAGGGTTAGGGTTGGAGCTAAAGTTAGGGTTGGGGCTAAAGTTAGGGCTAGAGTTGGGGCTAAAGTTGGGGTTGGGGCTAAAGTTAAGTTTAGGGTTGGGGCTAAAGTTAGGGTTAGGGTTGGGATTAGGGTTAGAGGGGTTAGGATTAAAGTTAGAATTGGAAGGTTTCCACTGTTTAGGCACATCAGGGGCTCTCCAAACGCGACATGCATCTGATCTCAATTCCAGCCAACGGTTCTCCTTCCCTTTCGAACTCTGCCATGCGCCCAAACCGTGGTTGCCCCCACATACGGGGTATCATTATACACAGGACAAATTGCACAACAACTTTTGGGGTCCAATTCCTCCTGTTACCCATGTTAAAAAAAAATTGGATCTGAAGTAAATTTTTTGTGAAAAAAAGTTAAATGTTCATTTTTTTAAACATTCCAAAAATTCCTGTGAAGCACCTGAAGGGTTAATAAACTTCTTGAATGTGGTTTTGAGCACATTCAGGGGTGCAGTTTTTAGAATGGTGTCACTTTTGGGTATTTTCTATCATATAGACCCCTCAAAGTGACTTCAAATGTGATGTGGTCTCTAAAAAAATGGTGTTGTGAAAATGAGAAACTGCTGGTCAACTTTTAACCCTTATAGCTTTCTAAGAAAAAAAAATTTTGGTTCCAAAATGGTGCTGATGTAAAGTAGACATGTGGGAAATGTTATTTATTAACTATTTTGTGTGACATATTTCTCTGTTTTAAGGACGTGAAAATTCAAAGTTGGAAAATTGCGAAATTCTCAAAATTTTCGCCAAATTTCCATTTTTTTTCACAAATAAACGCAAGTCATATGAAAGAAATTTTACCACTGTCATGAAGTACAATATGTCACGAGAAAACATTGTCAGAATCACTAGGATCCATGGAAGTGTTCCAGAGTTATTACCTCATAAAGGGACAGTGGTCAGAATTGGCCTGGTCATTAACATGCAAACCACCCTTGGGGGTAAAGGGGTTAACAGCAATGAGACAGAGCAAAAACGTAGCAAAAACGCTATGCAGAACATAGCCTAAGAGATGGAGGAGGCTGTTTTTTTTTTTTTTTCTATTTTTTAATTTGCCTTACATGCACATCATTATACTGGAAAAAAATTTTCCAAACCTTTTTTTCCTGTAAACTTCATTTTATGTTCGGTTTGGTATGCTTTATTGGCAGTCAGTAAAAGTGGCATAATACTCAGAAAATATTGTTAGCAGCAGCGACCTGCATGTTAGAGAGAGTCCACGCATCTTACCGATGCTGCTCCCATTCCATTTGAGCACTTTTCCATTGATTTCAGCAATTTCTCTTTGAATCTCTTTGGAGGGTCTGCTGCAAGAAAAATGCTTGAGTTTCCCATTGACTTCCATTATACTCGTTACTCAAATCGAGCACCCATGCAGTCCTACCTGCTTGATTCAAGTAATAAGTACCAGAGTTTTTAGTGCTCGCTCATCACTACTAATGACCTAATTGATAGCATGTCAATGCATGTAATTATGAGTATTTCAGTATATGGTGTTAATACTTACATTTAATAAATCAATTTATTTTGAAAGTTTTGTTTTCATTTTTACATCATGTACATTTCATTAACATGTTTCTCAACCTTGTGATTTCGATAATCCTATGACTTTTCCTTAAAGGTGTTGCAGTTTCAAAGTTGAGGAGTTTACAGTTTTTAATAGAATAGCATGTGGGTAAAATGGGAGATTAATAGTCTGAATGTGCAGCAAACAAATCTGTGCAGTTCAGTTACAGTATGTCAATGAGGACCAGGATCCCTATGCAGTCTCGAAGGCTATGTGCCCAAGATCAGAAATTGCTTTGGTTTTTCCGCCGCGTATTTATACAGTGTCAACAAAGCAGTGGCCAGATGTTAGAGCATAGTGGATGGGATTTATAGAAGTCCCATGTGCACCATGCGTGTATGTGAACCTGCGAATCCACCGCAAAAACTGACATGCTGCGCGGGTTTACGATCTGTAGCATGTTAACTTCTCTTGCGGAGATGCTAGTTTCTGAAACAGAAATTTCAACAATAGAATATATTTGGATTCATTAATTCTGCATGGTTCAGTTAATATGGATTTACTTGTGTGATTAGAATGCAGCCTTTTGGACGCAGTGTAAGTGCGCTGCGTCCAAAGCTCTGTTACTTCCTCATTGTGGGAATGTAAGCCTAATGGTGGGTGCCTACGATCAGTAAACGCTGCAGGTTGGATGCTGGATTTTTGTGCAGCATCCAACCCACAGCGTCAAGCTGTTACTGCATTGTGGATGGGATTTCAAGAAATCCCATGTTCACTATGTGTCCATAGACGCCCATGGATCAACCATGGACACTGACATGCGGCGCGTCTCTACACACCGCAGTATGTCAATTTCTCTTGTGGAGACACTAGTCTCCGCAGCATAAATTTTACCTATAGAATGTATTGGACGTGGCGAATCCGCACGGTTCAGTGAAAACATGCTGATTTGCCTGCATTGAATGGACAGCAGCACTTTGGACGCATCGAACATGCACTGTGTCCAAAGCGCTGCCAGTGCTGGATCGTGGGCACATAGCCATAGGAATGTTTCCAGCTCCTTTTGTAACCCATGCTATAAATGATCTACTATGTTCTAAAGACACATGTGGCTAAATGGGTACTAGGAGAATTCCTAGTTCTCAGTATGTGCTCTGAAATACTGGAATGACCTCAAATAATTTCTGATAGATGATTCACAATACTGTACGCTTGCTCATTTTTTTATTGTATTCCTTAAAAGTCTTCTGATAAAACATTGTACAAAGAATATCTTTTTTTTCATGAAGTTGACTGTGTGCGTAGCAAGGCACTGGAATATATTTATCTAAAGAGAATAGGAAGCTACACCAGAACCTGCAAAGTATCCAGTCAACTGTGAAATGTATAGGCTGAATGTAACAATACAGCAGGCAGGTGTCCCTGGAGTATTATATAGTGAACATATATTTCCCTTAAAAACAATTTTTTTAATTTTTCTTTGTAAAAAGCACCTAACCCAATGTGGAGGGTAATGAAAAAAAAACCAAAAATTCAAAAAATATATATTAAAAACCTGCTTGCCAAAACCCTACAATATGCCTCAACTGACTTCTTCCTTGCCGTGGAGGTTGGCACCCTAAGAAACGATTTTTTTGGCACCCCCACTCAACGTGGACTGTCCCTCTCTCCCCTGATATAACCCTATAAATATAGGTGGGAAAACAATATAGCAAAGAAAAGAAATGAAAGGAATAGATCCTTAAATAATATACAACATTTCATAAAGTAGGCTCACTACCTAGGACTGGCAGACAAAAACAAAAGACAAAAGCCAAAACACAAAAAAGCCACCAATCACATCAATGGCAAATATCTGATAAAATAGTCTTAAAGACACAGCAACATACTCACATCCATGGGTACCAGTATCCCCCAATACTCAATAATCTTTCATCACATTTGAGGGTATCAAACAGGTAACTCCTCAGCCATAGAAACACCAAAGCTTTTAAATAGAGCAAAATACATGAGTATAGATAATCAGGACTTAGCCTATGTCAAGGCCACCCCGACTCGTTTCCCCGTTCACACGGTTCATCAGGAGGAATGGATGATACAGATCCCGGATGCCATGATGATGCTAGGCATAGCCGGCGGTCATATAAGGGGGATTTTGATAACCCCCGTTTGATCAATTGCCTTAATAAGCTCCGTCCACCTATGGTCGGCGGTATCACATCCAGGTCATACAGTTACTACATGCCCCACTTCCCTTTCACCTGCGGTCCATGCTGGCGTGCGTTCCACAACTCAGCCCCAAGCGCTCCAGGGACTCACAGGGTACGCTCCGATCTAGCGTCACTTCCGTTTTTGGGAACTCAAAGCTTCGATCACGTGACTGTCGTCACCTCTGTTTTTAATAGCCTACGGCTCCATAAAATTAGCGATCATACACAATATAGTCTCTCACCTAATCAGGCTCATTAGTGGACCTCAGATTTACAATATACCGTTAGCAAAAAATATATAATAGTAGATGCAGGCAGGTGCGTATGGATAAGCGGTAACCATGATAATACATAACCACATCAGATTACCCATGTACAATAGACATCTCTTTTTAGAGTTCGTAAGTGAAGTCCAGATTAATTGTACATATAGAAAGCAGTATCCATAAGGACCAAACACATAAAGGATATGTATTGTGAGGTAGCGCTGTCATGTAAGTAAGTGATCACTTGCTAGCAGCCACAAAACCAGATTCGGCACAGGGTTTTCCATAAAACATCATAGTCCATGCGGTTTATTTAGCAGCTTAAACCCACAGAAGCAACATAAAGTTCATTTATACAGCATAGCGTCCATTATACAGGCTCTTCAGCCTCAGTGTTCTCACCCACGTCAGGGTCACTCATGGTTCCTTCACCATCATGCGGCCTGCGTCCCCGTTCCCTCCAGGGAATTACCAGGCACGTGCAGCCATTAACACAGCGTTCACTTGCTGTCAGAAGGCAGCCCCATCTCACTCAGACGGGACGTTCCACACTGGACCAACCAGGTCCCAGCATTCACCACATGTGACTCACCCTGGCCACATTATATGGTTCATAGCCACGCCCACCGGGTCACATGACTCTGACCTCATCACAGGTCCTTCAAGCATTTACACACTCTTTACAACCGTGCTCTTTAAACACACCCCCTGGGTGGGTTTTTAGGTAACTAGGCCCGCCCATCTCCCTAGTTACCTGGAGACTTTTCCCTGACATATTAAAGCAGCACCTCAGCAGTATCACTGCTGATCAACACACATACCTTAGTCTCCATCTCAAGGCCACCCACCTTGAGATACCCAACCGTCCTTCAGGATTCTGCCACTAATCCTCTCTCTTGGGACATCCACACAGCACCCCCTAGTGGACACAGTGGTTACTACACCACACTATATATTCAGCGTCGGACTGGCCCACCGGAGAACCGGTGGATTCTCCGGTGGGCCCTGGCATCTGGTGGGCCCTGGCACCTGCAGGCATACAGGGCCAGCAGTTGCCTAGGGCCCCCGCTGCTCCAGGGGCCCCCAGCCAGTGGTGTGTCGCACACCATGCAGCTGCTATGGGGGCCCCTGCCAGCGGAGCAGCAGCGGGTGTCAGGAGGCAGGAGCCCCTGTCCCCGCTGCTAAAGAGAAATGAATATTCACTGCGAAGCAGTGAATATCATTTCAGGTCTCCACACCCCCAGAGGCCCCGCCCCCAGCCCAGTAAGCTGCTCTGCAGACTACAGCTGTAAATCAGGGCCGGCGCCGCCCTCAGTCCTCTCTGCTCCTGGCTCACAGCCAGTGCGCGATGACGTCACTACATCACGCACCCGCTGTGTGTCTGGCAGAGGGGGCAGCTCCTGACACTGAAGCCGGGATCAGCGTGGGAGCGAGGAGGAGAGGTGAGTATTGTGGTTTTTTTTTTTTTTTTATATCTCTCTATCTATCTATCTATCTATCTATCTATCTCTATATATCTCTCTCTCTATCTCTCTTATATCTATCTATCTTTCTATCTATATCTATTATCTATATCTATCTATTTCTATATCTATCTCTATCTATCGCTCTATCTTTATATCTATCTTTCTATCTCTACATCTATCTATCTATCCCTATATCTTTCTATATATACACTCACTGGCCACTTTATTAGGTACACCATGCTAGTAACGGGTTGGACCCCTTTTTGCCTTCAGAACTGCCTCAATTCTTCGTGGCAGAGATTCAACAAGGTGCTGGAAGCATTCCTCAGAGATTTTGGACCATATTGACATGATGGCATCACACAGTTGGCGCAGATTTGTCGGCTGCACATCCCTGATGCGAATCTCCCGTTCCACCACATCCCAAAGATGCTCTATTGGATTGAGATCTGGTGACTGAGGAGGCCATTTGAGTACAGTGAACTCATTGTCATGTTCAAGAAACCAATCTGAGATGATTCGAGCTTTATGACATGGCGCATTATCCTGCTGAAAGTAGCCATCAGATGCCTGTTCTTAGCTGAGAGGAGTGGTACCCAGTGTGGTCTTCTGCTGCTGTAGCCCATCTGCCTCAAAGTTCGACGCACTGTGCGTTCAGAGATGCTCTTCTGCCTACCTTGGTTGTAACGGGTGGCAATTTGAGTCACTGTTGCCTTTCTATCAGCTCGAACCAGTATGCCCATTCTCCTCTGACCTCTGGCATCAACAAGGCATTTCCGGCCACAGAACTGCCGCTCACTGGATTTTTTTTCTTTTTCGGACCATTCTCTGTAAACCCTAGAGATGGTTGTGCGTGAAAATCCCAGTAGATCAGCAGTTTCTGAAATACTCAGACCAGCCCTTCTGGCACCAACAATCATGCCACGTTCAAAGGCACTCAAATCACCTTTCTTCCCCATACTGATGCTCGGTTTGAACTGCAGGAGATTGTCTTGACCATGTCTACATGCCTAAATGCACTGAGTTGCCGCCATGTGATTGGCTGATTAGAAATTAAGTCTTAACACACAGTTGGACAGGTGTACCTAATAAAGTGGCCAGTGAGTGTATATCTCTATATCTATCTATTATGTCTATCTATCTCTATATCTATCTATCTTACTCTATCTATCTCTATATCTATTATCTCTATATTTATTAACTATCTAGCTACCATTAATATCTATCTATCTTTATATATATATATATATATATATCTCTCTCTATCTATCTCTATACCTATCTATCTATTTATCTATCCGTTATCTATCTCTAGATCTTTTCTCTGTATCTATCTATAGCTATATCTCTCGCTATCTATCGATCTATCTCTATATCTATCTTTATATCTATATCTATCTATCTCTATATCTATCTCTATATCTATTTCTCTCTATATCTATCTCTATATCTCTCTCTATAGCTATCTATATATCTCTATCTATCTCTATATCTATCTATATCTATATCTAGCTATCTTTATTATCTATATCTACCTAACTCTATATCTTCTATCTTACTCTATCTTTATATCTATCTGTTATCTCTATATTTATTATCTATCTTTATCTATCTATCTCTATCTATTATCTATATCTATATCTATCTCTCTATCTATTTATCGATCTCTGTATCTATCTCTCTATATCTATCTCTCTCTCTCTATCTACCGCTCTCTATCTATCTTTATATCTATATCTATCTATCTCTATATCTATCTATTATCTCTATATCTATCTATCTCTATATCTATCTCTATATCTATATCTGTTTCTCTCTATATCTATCTCTATATCTCTCTCTCTATAGCTATCTATATATTATCTCTATATCTATCTATTATCTCTATATCTATCTATCTCTAAATCTATCTATCTCTAAATCTATATGTTATCTCTATATCCATATCTATCTCTATATCTATCTATCTATCTCTATATCTATCTTTCGATCTAACACTATATCTCTATATCTATCTCTATATCTCATTATCTATCTATCTCTATCTCTCTCTCTTTATCTATCTATTGATCTATCCAGCTATCTCTATATCTATCTCTATATCTATCTATTACATCTAGCTATTATCTCTATTATCTATATATATCTATCCATCTATCTAGCTATCTCTATATCTTTCTCTATATCTATCTATCTTTCTAACTCTATATCTGTCTATCTCTATACATATCTCTATATCTAGCTATTATCTCTATATCTATCTCTATATCTATCTTTCTATATCTATCTGTCTCTATATCTATCTCTATATCTATCTATCTATCTCTATCTATTAATCTCTATATATATATATCTCTATATCTATTTTTATTTATAGCCATCTATCTATATATATTTATCTCTATATCTATCTATATATGTTGTGGTGTAATGACCACTGTGTCCACGAGGGGGAGCTGTGTGGATGTCCCAAGAGTGTGAGTGGTTGAAGAGCCATTATGTATCTCAAGGTGGGTGACCTTGAGATAGAGACATATGTATGTTTATGAATGCTATTGTAAAGTATATATGTCTGTGTGAAGGACCTGTGGTGAGGTCATAGTCATGTGACCCGGTGGGCGTGGCTATGGACCATATAATGTGGCCAGGTTAGGTCACATGGAGTGAATGCTGGGACCTGATTGGTCCAGTTTGGAAGGTCCCGTGAGGAGAAGGATCTCCTCACTAACAGCAGCCTGTGGAGCTGCTGTGTGTGTAATGGCGGCCAGTATCTGAGAGTCCCTGAGGAGTGAGTGGACTTCTGCGGCCTGGAGAAACAGCCATATGGGAACCCTGACGTGGGTGAGATAACCCTGGGGCTAAATAGCCTGTATAATGGACGCTCTCCTGTAATGCTGTGTATATTGCTGCTGGAGGTTTATGAAGGATGAATAAACCCCATAGACTATGATTTGTTGGAAAATCCTGTGCCGGATGTGTTTTTCGATCGCTGCAAGCGAGAACCCCTTACTTACATGACAGCGCTACCTCACATATGGTGGAGAATTGCTAAGGGCAATATAGTAGCCTTGTTGCTGGGGGCAACGGAAAAGGACTGCCAAAAAAAAAAAAAAAAAAGAAAAAAAAAAAAAAAACTTTGTTGCTAAGGGCTGCGGTTCCAACAGCACATGTTGCAGTGCTGGCAACGCTGAGCCAGGAGGGCTGACGGTTGCGGAAGCCGTATACTGACAGCAGCTCAGTGAAAGAGACTGGTGATTGCTAGGGTGCCTCTGCGGATAAGAGGTACCCGAGGACCTGTGTGGCTGACACAGGTAACGACAGGTGTTCGTTGTTGTACTGACCTGGGTCAGTGAGCAAGGTCCTGGAGGGTCAGTGTTGGGAGGTTCTGGGAGAGGAATCGGATCCCTCGAACACGTGATATGACCTTGGACCTGGTGAAGCCGGAGTGTTGGGAGACCCTGGGAGGAGGGTCTGCTCCCTGAATAGCACCCGGTGTGCCCTGGGTGTTGGACGGTCTCGGGCGGAGACGGTGCTTGCTGTGGCTCAGTGGGGTCACGAAGGTCTCGCAGCACAGGGACTTGGTGTTTTCTTTAAGGGATCTGCCCTGGGAGCATTGGTAGCAGACGCTGTCTGTCTACACCATCCTGCTGCAGCTTTATTGCATGTGACTAAGCGGATACAGTAGTTGTGGCTTTACACAACTATTAAGGGTGAGTACCCTGTATTATTGCTGCATAACCCATTATACCTACACTGGTAAGGCCCTATGGGCGCGCTTTTGTGTTTTTTTATCTTTGAGGGTGACAAGCGGCTTCCAGTGACCCGGCGGGGTTACGAAGGTGACAAGCGGCTTCCGGTGGATCGGCGGGTCCACGAAGATGGCGCAGCAGGAGCTGCAGTGACACCAGCCGCTGTGTGTGTGTGTGAACAGCAGTCGGAGGTGCTGGTGATCAGTGACAGCAGGAGCAGTGGTGGTGCCAGCAAAGACTTGTGTGGTATCGTTAAAAGACAAACTGTACGGTGTGAACTGTGGCCTAAGAGGTTCTGCAGGACGGACATGGGGAAATCCCAAAAGGGAGTGGTGACCCAAAAGGGGGCGGTGACCCAAAAGGGAGTGGTAACCCAAAAAGGGGTGGAGTCCCAAAAGGGGGCGGTGACCCAAATTGGAGTGGTAACCCAAAAAGGGGTGGAGTCCCAAAAGGGGGCGGTGACCCAAATTGGAGTGATAACCCAAAAAGGGGTGGAGTCACAAAAGGGGGCAGTGACCCAAATTGGAGTGGCAACCCAAAGTGGGGTGGTGGTCCAGAAAGTGGCCAAGTGTGAAGAAGTGACAGCACTGGGGGACTCAGTAGGTATGTCTGGAGTACCGCAGTGTATGTGCAGGTCTTTCAGAATGTGGAATATCCTTTCCAGGTAGTAATGATGGGCCACAGATGTGTACAGTGATGCTGCACCGGGAAGGAGCCTTTGGTCGGCTGGACTCAGAGAGTCAGGTGACTCTGACAGGAACGCCTCTCGTTTTCTCTCTGACCGAGAAAAACGTCAGGGTTCGCTGTAAACACGGGGTCACGGTGAACTACGCAGTAGACACAGTATTGTTTGAGGGGACCAAAGGTGGTGAGTGCCAAGGTAGAGGAATACCACGGGACTTAGTCTATGCCTGGGAGAGGGGCCGGGACTTTCTTTTGTTTGATGACGTTTGGTCGGACGGTGGAGATGCTTCGACTGTGGGGCAAGCAGACACTGAGACAGTGACGGCTCCTGACATGGACAGGTCAGAGGTAGAACTGACCAGAGGAAGAAGTACATCTGCCCAACTGACGGACCTGACGTCTCGTGATAAGACAGATGGTGGGCTGGGAGATGAGACTACTGGACTAGACACATTGGTGCTGGACGGTACCTGGAGGGATCACTCGACTGGGGTGACTGACCCAGTGGTACCCTTTAACGATATAATTAAAGAGGTAGTGGTGAGACACGTGCTGGCCAAAAGAGAACAAGATCGTGAGATACAGCTTATAAAGGAGACTGTAACAGAACATGTCGAACGGGAAAGAGTCCTAAGGCAAGCAGCTGAGCACAGAGTGGATGAGCTGGAGAAGGAAGTCTCTGAGCTCAGAGGTCACCTGTCAGCGTGTAAAACCATGAACAAGACCCTGTTGGAAGATATGGAGGTGCTCAGAGAGGCCCAAGAGAAGCATCAACAGGAGATTCTCAGGAGAGAGGATCAGCGTCGCTACCTGGCAGAGGAGCGAGATAAAGTTCTGCAAGAACTCAGTGGAGTAGTAAAAGGTCTTCTGCAGGAGAAGTGGAGGGGCGAAGACGTACAGCGGCCTTGCCCGACTGATAGCAAGGCAGAACTGCCAAAGCCCATCTTGGAAAAGGGTCCTGAAGACTGTAAATCTCAGGAAGATGGTGAGCCAAGAGCTGCACAAGACAGTCACCCGGTCATGACAGATATCTTGAGGGAAGTGTCCGTGGGGAACCCAGAGCCATCTGTCCAGGATGAGAGCAAGTCCACGACCTTCAAGGTTGTAATTGATGTACCAGAAGACATGCAAGAAGCCTGTGCTGAGGAAGGTGTGCATGAGGCTTTCAAAGAGGCGGTCAAAGCGTGTAAGGTGCACTGGGCACCTGAGACTCGGCAGTTGGTGATAGTATCAGCTAGGGAAAACACATCAAACCGAGTAGCTGTCCTGAAAGAGATGCATTTGCAGTGTCTACGTGTCAAACAATTGGTTAGGCGGAGTAATATGAAGGCTGCTCGACGCCTAGAGATAGCAAGAGAGGCTATGGATCGGTTGGGTTTGAGGAAAGATGTGGTTCCGGTATCCAAAGCTCTGATTGGGAGAATCATTGGAAGGTCCGGGAAGGTGATGCAGGACCTTGTGAATGTCTCCGGTGTGGTGAGGGTGAGGATCCCTCCTGATGACGAAGACCAGGTGTCTGGTGAAGTGGGAAGGATTCCCATGATGGTGGTTGGCTCCATGGAAAGCCTGAGGAACTTTCAATTGCTCTTGGAGTATAGAGTGGGGTACCTGCAAGAGATTGAACAGTTGAAGCTGGACCGCCAGCGGATTAATAAAGAAGTGCGGAATACCAGGTGGCGGCCGCCTTCATACCAAGATGTAAGGACCCCAGGGGTACCGCCAAGAAGTGACATGGCAGATGGCCGAAGAATGTCAGCGAGTGGCAATTCGACAAACCGTACGAGGTTGAAGGGCTGTAGTTCCTGTGAGACGTTGACTGAGTCAGACTCGTGCCAGACAGCAGGATCGACTAAGACTTATGACCGCACCAACCGAGAGAGACGGTCAATGAGAGAAAGATCAGGTGACAAGGGGCACTGTAACAGTGTGGTGACTAAACAGTGTCTGATGATGCAGACAGACCGTGACTGGAGGGTCAAAGACAATGACCGGTATTATGACCGCTGGGGGTGGGGGAGGCCTAATGTAGAGATGAGGCCGTATGACAAATGGAGACGGTTCTCTCGACCTGTGGGGCAAGGTGCAATACGTGCCCGGTCTCGAGACCCTGGTGTGATGTTGTGTGTTCAACCCCACAAGTTTGAACATAGGGGGGAGGTATGTGGTGTAATGACCACTGTGTCCACGAGGGGGCGCTGTGTGGATGTCCCAAGAGTGTGAGTGGTTGAAGAGCCATTATGTATCTCAAGGTGGGTGACCTTGAGATAGAGACATATGTATGTTTATGAATGCTATTGTAAAGTATATATGTCTGTGTGAAGGACCTGTGGTGAGGTCATAGTCATGTGACCCGGTGGGCGTGGCTATGGACCATATAATGTGGCCAGGTTAGGTCACATGGAGTGAATGCTGGGACCTGATTGGTCCAGTTTGGAAGGTCCCGTGAGGAGAAGGATCTCCTCACTAACAGCAGCCTGTGGAGCTGCTGTGTGTGTAATGGCGGCCAGTATCTGAGAGTCCCTGAGGAGTGAGTGGACTTCTGCGGCCTGGAGAAACAGCCATATGGGAACCCTGACGTGGGTGAGATAACCCTGGGGCTAAATAGCCTGTATAATGGACGCTCTCCTGTAATGCTGTGTATATTGCTGCTGGAGGTTTATGAAGGATGAATAAACCTCATAGACTATGATTTGTTGGAACATCCTGTGCCGGATGTGTTTTTCGATCGCTGCAAGCGAGAACCCCTTACTTACATGACAGCGCTACCTCACAATGTCTATATTATTATTATTATTATTATTATTATATCTGTATATCTCTATCTATTATCTATCTCTATCTATATATCTATCTCTCTATATCTTTCTATCTATAGCTATGTATCTCTATATCTATCTCTCTATCCATTATCTATTTTCTATCTATCTCTATATCTATCTACCTATCGATCTATCTATATTTCTTTCTATATCTATATCTATCTCTATCTCTATGAATCTTTCTATCTATATCTATCCATTATCTACTTTCTATCCATTATCTACTATCCATCTCTATATCTATTTCTACTTCTATCTTTCTATCTATATCTATCTAACTCTATATCTATATATCATTATTCCCTATGAGGGGGGCAGTATTATACCCTATGAGGAGGCAGCATTATACCCTATGAGGAGGGCAGCATTATTCCCTATGAGGGGGTGCATTATTCCCTATGAGGGGGGCAGTATTATACCCTATGAGGAGGGCAGCATTATTCCCTATGAGGGGGGCAGTATTATACCCTATGAGGAGGCAGCATTATTCCCTATGAGGGGGTGCATTATTCCCTATGAGGGGGGCAGTATTATACCCTATGAGGAGGCAGCATTATACCCTATGAGGGGGGCAGTATTATACCCTATGAGGGGGGCAGTATTATACCCTATGAGGAGGCAGCATTATACCCTATGAGGGGGGCAGTATTATACCCTATGAGGAGGGCAGCATTATTCCCTATGAGGGGGGCAGTATTATACCCTATGAGGAGGCAGCATTATACCCTATGAGGGGGGCAGTATTATACCCTATGAGGGGGTGCATTATTCCCTATGAGGGGGTGCATTATACCCTATGAGGGGGGCAGTATTATATTCTATGAGATGGCTGTATTATATTCTATGAGATGGCTGCATTATATTCTATGAGGGGTCTACATTATATTCTATGAGGGGGCTGCTTTATATTCTGAGGGGGCTACCCCAACTCCTGCTACATAATTAAGACATGTACAACCTTATATTATACCCAGATATTAGCGTGTTTTACCGCACAATTGGTGGTCTGGTATTTAACTCTATGCAGCTACATAGTGGGCCCCAAGAATGATTTTCTCTGGTGGGCCCAAGGTGTTCCAGTCCGACGCTGTATATATTGATGTATACATTTCAACCAGGAAGGATTAACCTTCAGGGAGTAGAGCATGCCTAGTTTTCTTCCAAAAGGATATATATAAATCCAGCTTCCGGCCACACCACTCCACTGAAACTGCCATAACTAAGGTGACCAATGACCTACTAGCCGCCGAGGCCAAGCGACACTACTCTGCCCTCCTCCTCCTGGACCTGTCCTCTGCCTTTGACACAGTGGACCATTCCCTATTACTACAGACCCTCTCATCTCATGATATCACAGACTTGGCCCTATCTTGGATTGCGTCATACCTAGCAGACCGGATATTCAGCGTCTCCCATTCGCACACCACCTCCTCACCGCACCCCCTATCCATCGGAGTCCCGCAAGGTTCAGTCCTAGGGCCCCTGCTCTTCTCCGTTTACACCGTCGGCGTCGGACAGCTCATAGAATCTCATGGCTTTCAGTATCATCTCTATGCTGATGACACAGATCTACATCTCTGGACCAGATATCACCTCCCTACTAAACAGAATCCCTCAATGTCTGTCTGCTATTTCATCCTTCTTCGCTAGATTTCTAAAACTTAATATGGACAAAACAGAATTAATCATCTTTCGCCCATCTCACGTGACCCCCTCAACAGACCTATCCATTAAAGTAAACGGCTGCCCACGCTCTCCAGTCCCACAAGCTCACTGCCTCGGGGTTATCCTTGACACTGATCTCTCTTTCAAACCACATATCCAAGCCCTTTCCGCTTCCTGACGACTTCAACTCAAAAATATTTCACGGATCCGTACATTCCTCAACCAAGAATCTGCAAAGACCCTAGTCCATGCTGTCATCATCTCCCGCCTTGACTACTGCAACCTCCTGCTCTGTGGCCTCCCCTCAAACACTCTCGCACCCCTCCAATCTATTCTTAACTCTGCTGCCCGACTAATCCACCTGTCCCCCTGCTATTCCCCCGGCCTCTCCCCTCTGTCAATCCCTGCTCTGGCTCCCCATTACCCAAAGACTCCACTTCAAAACCCTAACCATGACATACAAAGCCATTCACAACCTGAGTCCTCCGTACATCTGTGACCTAGTCTCCCGGTACTTACCTGCACGAAACCTCCGATCCTCACATGATCTCCTTCTGTACTCCCCTCTTATCTCCTCTTCCCACAATCGCATACAAGATTTCACCCGAATGTAATTTCATTCAAGCGTCCACCATGTACTTCGTTCATATGACGAGCCACCGGTGTATCACGTTTATTCTTGATGTCATATATATGCTCACCTACCCTAACCCTCAATTCCCTTATAGTCTTCCCAATGTAAACCATGGGACAGGTACAGGTAGCTTTATAAACGAGGCCCTTAGATCTACAATTACCAAAATCCCTGACAGTGAAAACTCTGCCATTTGCCAAGCTACTGAAGGTTTTCCCTTGACACATCCTGTCACATCATTTTTTTTATAAACTGTTTTTTTATTTGCTAAAGTTTTTTTTTTTTTTATAAACATAAACGTGAAAGGTTACATTTCAAGAAAAAGAAAAGAAAAAAGAAAATTCCTTTTCCATCAGATTTGACAAGACTTTTAGACAGGGGAGACGTAGGGAATCCTGTCACATCTTGAACAATTCCCACATCTAAAGAAACCCAAAGGTTTTCTATCTAACCAAATCCCTGATTTTTTAGGTCTCTGGTATAGACTATGGACAAGCTGGTCTCCAATCGACCTTCCCCTTCTATATGTCACACTTGGTTTGGGGGACACAAATTTTTTAAGGTTCGGATCTGCCAGAAGAACCCCCCGGTGCTTTTTGAGGACTCGATAAACCCTCTCAGACTGACCATCATATGTTCCAATCAGCCTTACTAAATTGGATCCCTGATCCCCAATATCTCTTTTTCTCAAAAGGGATTGCCGATCAGCAAAGAGAGCCTCATTATAAGGGCCATCCAAGATCTCACAAGGATAATCTCGAGCTCTAAATCTGTCATATAAGTCATCCGCCTGCCTTCTAAAGGTACCAAAGTCAATGCATTTCCTCCTTATATGCATAAATTGCCCCTTTGGTATTCCCTTTTTAAGGGGAACGGAATGATGGCTTGTTCATCTCAAAACAATATTAGTAGATGTGGGCTTACGATATGTACAGGTCGTGATACTCCCATCAGGTTCTTTAGAAATTGTCAAGTCAAGGAAATTAATACTTCTGTCATGATGCTCAGAGGTAAATCTGAGTCCAATCTGATTAACATTAATAGTCTCCACAAAGCGGCGAAATTCAGCCTCTGGGCCAGACAAAAAGACCAAAATATCATCAATATATCTGGCCCAGAGGCTGATATACTGGTTCCACCACTCATCTCCTCCAAAAATATGGGTTTCCTCCCACCAGCCCAGGAAGATATTTGCATACGTGGGGGCACAGGGGCTCCGCATCGCAGTACCCCTGAGCTGGTGGAAGTACTCCCCATCAAAGAGAAAATAGTTATGCGTGGGACAAAAAAACAAGTTTTTCAATGAAAGAATTATGTCTCCGACAATCAATTGCTCTAGTTTGCAGAAAGTGATTGATGGCTCTCATCCCACATGTGTGGGGTATACTACTGTAGAGTGCTTCCACATCAATAGAGGCCACCCATGTGTCAGCACTCACAGTAATTCCCTCTAACAAACTTAGGAGATGTAAGGTATCACGGACATATGAGGGTAGTGATGTCACAAACGGCCTAAGTACTTTATCAAGGTAGATGCCACTGTTTTGTGTTAATGAGTCAATCCCTGCTACGATCAGGGGTCCCTTCAGTGGCACCAAACCTTTGTGAACTTTAGGGAGTGCATAGAAGGTTGGTATAATGGAATTATTAGGTTGCAGAAATTTCCACTCATTTTTAGATAGTAAACCCTCCTCCCTTGCTCCTATCAAAATGCTCACAAGGTCCTCCTGATATGTTAAGGTCGGGTCTCCCTTTAGTTTTTCATATGTGCCTGGTTCATATAATAATGATTTACACATTCCCAGATAAACATGTTGGTCCATAATTACCAGGTTCATACTACAGATGGACAATGACCCAAAACATAAAGCCAAAGCAACCCAGTAGTTTATTAAAGCAAAGAAGTGGAATATTCTTGAATGGTCAAGTCAGTCACTTCATCTCAACCCAATTGAGCATGCATTTCACTTGTTAAAACTAAACTTCAGACAGAAAGGCCCACAAACAGCAACTGAAAACCACCGCAGTGAAGGCCTGGCAGAGCATCAAAAAGGAGGAAACACAGCGTCTGGTGATGTCCATGAGTTCAAGACTTCAGGCAGTCATTGCCAACAAAGGGTTTTCAACCAAGTACTAGAAATGAACATTTTATTTAGAATTATTTAATCTGTCCAATTACTTTTGGTCCCTTTAAAAACAAGGTGGCATATGTTAAGGAGCTGAAACTCCTAAACCCTTCATCCAATTTTAATGTGGATACCCTCAAATGAAAGCTGAAAGTCTGAACTTCAACTGCATCTGAATTGTTTTGTTTAAAATTCATTGAGGTAATGTCTAGAACCAAAATTAGAAAAATGTTGTCTCTGTCCAGATATATATATGGACCTAACTGTACATCCCATTTTAGGCAGGCCCAGCCCTATGGTGCCATGGGTCCATAAACCACCTACGGGCGTGACAGTAACCCATTATAGCAAGTCCTCTGCAAAGTATGGAAACGTGGTGTCGGCCTCTGGCTGTTGAGCAACACCATGTACAGTAACATTATCAAATGCCCCTTTTAAGGTAAGGTCCTTCATTTGAGCAGTCCCAAAATTCCCCCCAGAAACTCCCAACTGAAGAATATTGCCTCATGGGACTCGGTCTCATCCTTGTCAACAGCAAGGACACACAGGGGTAACTCATCCATCTATGACTGCAATGGGTATTCTTCATGGTCAAACAGCTCTCATCTGAGTAACCTCTCACCCCCGCCTTTTGCCATAAATCCCAGAATAAGCTAATGTCCAGCACTATTATAATCAGGCGTATCAGGTTCTTTACCAGCCCAACCTCATGATACTCGGGCAACAGTTTGTTTCTATGGTTACTTGAGTGACAGGGTAGTCCTTTGCATCCCCATGAATACAGTCGACGCCCGCGATCCTTCCGAGATCAAATGGTGAGGCAGTATGGCACTCACAAGGGTCACTAAGCTCCCAGAACACAAGAGTCCAGACACCAAAACTCCATTTATCGTCATGGGGCATGTCTGCGGCCCTTTCCTGGGCTGATAGTTCATAGTATAGGCCAGATAAGAGTAATACGAACTGCCCTGCCCTAGGCTGCAGTCCATCGATTTGGGGGACATGTGTCATCAAACAGCTACGTGACCCGGACCCTTACACCTCTCCTTTTAGGTACCCCAGTACGGCGGGGCTATGGTATCTGATTTTCCCTAATGATGTCACTACCTTTTTGTACCTTGCCACTGGACCCTCCAGGTTGTACGCATTTCTCCTTTGGCAACCCAGGTTTGCACTGGTCTAGGAAGGGCGTGAATAAAATTGTCCATTGCCACGTGCTGGACCACCTGGGCTGGAGTGGAGGATTCTGGCTGCAACGTCTTCCGTACAAGATGTGGCAAGTCAAATATTTGGTAGCGAGGGGGTTTGTCACCAAAATACTCCCGGTGGTGGACCCGTTATGCATTGACAGACAAAGCCACTCCAAAGTGTGCAAATATGTCTGCCTATAGTTTGGCATATTCCCTTGTATCCGAATAGGAGTGGTCATATTAAGGCTTTTGGGCTCGCCAGTTAAATAGGGCACCAGCAATTCTGCCCACTGGTCCGGCGACAGTTTCTCCTGTTCTGCAATCCTTTCAAATACTGCCAAAAATGCATTGACATCTCCATCTAAGTCATCTTTTGCATGGCATGTCTTACCGCCTTCCCGGAAGTGAGAGTCATCATCAGTACATTAGCTGGAGCCGTTTCTCTGCTGCAGACATCCCCTGCCAGGAGTTCCGTCTGCTGTTGCTGCTGTTGGATTTATAGCCTCAGGAGTTTGTCTCCTGTTGGGCCTGCTGCTGGTGCTGCTGCTTTGGATCAGTTGCTTGACCATCTCCTCCATTTTGTATGACCGCTGTTCCATCATTATATCTGCCTTCACCCAGGACTTGTAGGACAGGCTAACATCCTGATTTACACCTATGTCCAGTATTTTACCAGTGACCTTCTCACATCATATACATTATAAAGATGAATTATTTGTATACTAAAATAGCTTTGTCTTGGCTGATTGACTTGCATCCAAATAGTAGAGATGAATTCTGGAGAGGATTGCCTGTAACAGGTCATTCTGTCTGGTAGTAAACCCACAGAAATATTAAACAAATCTGCATATCCAGAGTTAAAGATGAAATCAAAATGTTGTTAAACCATCCATAGGTTGTTAACATAATACATTACAGGAACAAAACTGTAGCACCTCTAATTATCTCAGTAGTAATGCTTTTTTACAGTATTTTTACATCCTATAGAGAAGAGAGAAGGTAACCCCTTTCCGACTGCCGACGGGTTTAGTACGTCAGCGGTCGGAGTCCCCTGCTTTGAGGTGGGCTTCGGCGGTGAGCCCACCTCAAAGCCGCGACATGTCAGCTGTTATAAACAGCTGACGTGTCTGCAAAAGGCGCGAGCGAAATCGCGATCTGCTAGTTAAATCCCACTGTTGTAAATCTGCTACATATAGGCAATCTGAGCATCGCCTATATGTAGCAGAGCCGATCAAGTAATGGATTCTTCTAGCCTCCTATGGAGGCTATTGAAGCATGCCAAAAGTAATGAAATTTCACCGCACTTGGAATTTTTTTCCCGTTTTCGAGGACACGATATGGTAAAACCAATGGAGTCATTCAAAAGTACAACTCGTCCCGCAAAAAATAAGCCCTCACATGGCCATATTGACGGAAAAATAAAAAAGTTATGGCTCTGGAAAGAAGGGGAGAGAAACAAAAAATCGAAAAAAGTTCCGGTCATTAAGGGGTTAAAGAGAATCTGTGAGTTGATTCGTGCTATTCAAACCACTTGAGCCTTGCATAACAATTAAAGTCAGTTGTATTTTCAGAGAAAATATAGTTAGAACATTTAGTTGGGAACCAGAGCTCATCATGCACTACTCCCGGATTAATTTTCCAACACTAATAGAGGCAATTGACAGGTCTTTCCCAAAAGCGAGAGACTTATCAATTACCAGGAATCTTTCAGAGAAAAAATATATCTGGCTGCAATCTTGTAGTGAAGCTATGATTCATGCTGACTGCAGTTTAGGCAGCATGAATCAGTTTAATTCACTCAATACAATAGATCACTTGCTTGCTGATGTCACCTGCACCTCAAAAACATCTCTAGAAGCTGTACTCTTTCTTGTCTGGACTTTTTCAACTCTCTACTAATCGGTCTCCCTCTTTATAAACTCTCCCCTTTTTTATCAAACTACTCAAATATACTCTGACGAGTAACATTTTCCTCTTTGAAAATAAAATCTACCACCAGCTCAGGGGTAATTCCTGTGTGCCAACTATGCCAACCTGCTCCTGGGCTGGTGGGAGGAAACAGAGGTATTCTCACAGAAAAGTGAAATGTTTTAGCCCACACTGAAATGTGGGCAAGATATAGCAATGATATACTTGTACTTTGAAGGGGAACACAGGAGAGCTTCATTGACTTTAGGGATCACTGAATGAAAATTACATATGTTTGACTTTCACAAGGGAAATGAATCAATGCACATTGCCCTTCCTGATCAAAGTGGGCAATGAGGAGACCTCAAATACCAGTTTATCGTAAACCCACCTCAACTAATTCCCTTTTTTCGGTGGGGTAGCTACCACACTCTCCCACTGAAGAAGAGATACCAAAAGTGCATTATTTAAGGTTAAGACGCAACTGCTCAGACAAAGGGGACTTTAAACGACAAGCTCGGAACCTACGGGGATACATTCCATGAAAGAGGATATCCAGATTGGATATTAAGACAGTAATACCAGTTTGCAGTAAAACAGGAAAGAGAATTTACTGTCCCCCAATAACAGCAAAGAAAGAGGGGAGAAGAAGGAAACTATTAGAATAATAGCCACTTTTGACAATGGGGCCGTTATTGAGAAATATTGGAATATCCTAAACATGGACAATGATCATTAAGAGAGTCTAAAGGGGGTTTTACACTAAGCGATATCGCTAGCAATATCGCTAAAACGTCACTGGTTTTGTGACGTTATAGCGATATTGCTAGCGATATCGCTATGTCTGATACTTACCTCCGACCGGCTCCCCCGCTGTCCATCGCTGATCGCGCGAGAATGTCCAGCTCCATTTCTCGTCGGGCGCTTCCTGCTGAGACTTCCTGCTGTGACGACGAGCGACGCTGGACGCGGGCGGGAGGACGCAGGATCGCTGTGTGTGAATGGTAAGTATCGTCCGCTGCGTCGCTGCTGCATCGCTGTGAGATCTTTCTGTATGAAAGCTCACTAGCGATCATTTAGCGATGCACCAGCGATCCTGACCGGGTCGGATCGCTGGTTGGATCGCTGGTGCATCGCTAAATGTAAAAGGGCCTTTAGTCACTTTGCTCCAACAAGAGATGTGAACACCTGGTTACCATAAAAAACTAAAGACTGTTTTAGATGCAGTGGGTGTATGGCATGCCTTAATATAACATCTGCCAAATCTATCTCTAGTAATGTGATGGGGGAATATTTTACCATTAAGGTCTTTATAAATTGCAGAGCAAAATATGATGTATGCAAAGTAACCTGTGAATGTGGAAAAATATATAGGCAAGACAATCAGGGAAGGTGAGGGGGAGACCATATCTCTAACAAACGAGATACTAAACATCGCTAACATGTCGACATGATGCATGAAGGGAATGGGAAGGTAATTACTTTCATTGGAATAGACGCAATAAAACCAACCAACAGAGAGTGGGAGATGTCAGGACCCTGTTAAATAAATAATTCAGGTGGATATTATATTTACAGATGGCAAATCCTAATGGATTAAACAGAAGAACTTAGTTTTGGATGTTTTATTTAACCACCCCCCAAAATAATACTTGCAGAACCCTCCTCAACCACCGGATGCACAATGACTCTTTCACCACCACACCACATTTTTTTCTAAAATTCCTCTATATATCACTGTATATCAGAGATTTACCCTTTTGGGTATACATAAGCAATACATTGACTCCTCTGATTGAGAAATTGCCAGAAAACCTGACTGATAGGCGACATTGTCACTATAGTTGTCAACTGACAATATTCTTAAAAATTACCCTCACATAAAGATAGCCTATATTTGGGCAGCTGTGGGAACTAGGGTCTTTATTAAGGCCCACGAAATGGAACACCTATTATCCAAAATCAGAAGCACAAAAAGAAAAATATTTATTACTTTCTGTTGCCATATTGAGAAATATTTTGGGGAATACAATGAGGCTTTGATAATCGTACCAGATGTTATTTTAATAATTTCCCCTATTTACACATGTTTATAAAGGACATCATCCTGGTATTTAGATCCATTTTTGAGAAAATCCAGACCCAGCCATGTTTGGCCTGTCTGTGTGGAGTGACTGGACTTGTAGAGAGGATGAAGAAACCCCTTTAGTGATTTAATATGAGCAGTAGGAGATATCATCCTTGTTTATGGGACCCCTTTGGGTAACTGTAAGTCTGTACCCCCTACTTCTCATAAAAATCCTCCATCCCCGGTGTGTGGGACCTCTTTGCATGACCAAGATTGTTACCCCTTAATTCTCTTTGGAATCCCCCAGTCTCAGTTACTTTTATTTGTATAACATGGGAATAGCCTTGTTTATGGAGGGACTGTGTGGCATGATGTATGTTGGGATATGTGGGAGAATGAGGGACTGTGTATTTGATTTAACTCAAGAGGAATGGAGACTGGTCTCAGAGGGAGCTTTCTACTTGAATATAATATGTCCATCCTTGGCCATGGCCATGACCCTTTAGTGTGTGGTATCATGAATGTCTGGGGTTTTCAGGGAGTTGCAATTCCTCGCAACGCAGTGTGATGTGAAGGATGTCTGTGGTGCTTTTACTTTTCGCCCTGTGCTATGACAGTGTTTATTTTTGAAACAAAAAAATTGGAGTGCTGACTTCAATAGATCATAAATATCAACAAATTTTATTAATAAAAATTGACACGTATAACACACAATACATAATACAAGGCAAGATTCCACATAAACACTCCTGGGGTTAGTTATCATGTGAAAGTTAAGCAGCAATTAGAACTATGCCAAGAATCGCAGTTCCACCCATCTGGGACACAAAATTAGAGCAGTGGCTGAGAAAAGTGCATATAGGGAACATAAAGTGCATAGTGCAAATATTCTAGTCAAAGCCATTTGTCACGGGGCACTAAGGGGAAGACAGGTGATGTGGAACCGGGACCCCTGAACTGCCCCTCAAGCTATGGGGTTGCCCTGTCTTTCCTTAACTTGGGGGCACACTTAAAAGTAGTGAGGCCCAAGTCCCCGACCTGTCCCTGTCTCCTGTTTAGCCCTGAGCTAAACCCCCAATCCGCTCCCCAGGAGGTGAGACTGGGATAAAGGGCACCACACAAAAAACCCAAAGGAAATATACAACAGACAGGGTAAAAATAAAGTAAAACTTAGCTTGCTCTGCTGCAATGCTCCTGGACAGCAGAGATAGCGACTTGACAACAGCAAACAACTGAAGCACCACAGCACTCAGCTCCTGAACTCCAGCTTGGTTGGTCTCCCAAGAGAAAGTGTATAACCAACAGTGATCTCCAGCACCTGCACTCCTTTTATAGGAAGGAGGGGAAGAAGTCACCACCTGCATAAATAATTAAACACATGCAGTTTCCATGCAGTAACCCCGGTAGCCACCGGGGGCAAAAACTCATATTAACCCCGATGACCGAAAAGGAAAAAAGGTTTAGATAAGAGGAGATCCAGATCTGACAGATCCAAAAAATGGATCATGACACCATTTAAGCAAGCTTACCCATATTAGTAATTGCAAGTGCTGAAAAATCCCCAAGGAGAGACCCTGATTATTTATTGTCTGGAGTCTCCATGCCAACTTCCTTTCCCACCCCCGGATATGGTGCCGCGAGCGTGTGGGGTTCTCCAAGTGACGAGTTTCCCCGCCCCTGTTTTCTGCACTTTTTTAGGGAACTCTTGTCACTGTAAGACATCCCCATAGAGGACATAGGACATATAAATCTTGTCACTCAACACTTTAATATAATCAGAGGCATTCTGCCTGAGAAGGACTAGATGCCTTTTTTCCTCTTTTGTTCTTCCCCTTGTAGCTACATCTGGCGTGGGGGTCCCCTCTCTTAACCCTTCAACACTTGGTAAGCTCTTGCTGCCCATGTTTGTTTACTTTAAAGCACTTTTTATGCATACTTTGTTCTATGGGCATTATATAGCGCGTCATTACTTGGTACTGCATCATATGTTATGGAAGCCCTTATATATGGGGCTTTATGAATCCATAAACATGAGCTATTTAGGTACCTTTGTCTGAGGGTGATACCCCCGTAGTTTGGGACGATCCTGGAAACATTTATCATGTGTTTGTAATATCCGTGTGCTTTTATAATGTATTGTATCCTTAATAAATATTTTTCAGTAAAAATTTTTACCACAAACTCCTCGTTCTCTGATATTTTCAATAGTATTGGGAGTAGGTAACAGCTGTTTGGGTGGTTTTTACTGTGCATCCACCCTATAATACCAATTATGCAGCTGGGTTGTCTGACAGGATCATATTCCTGTCCAACCTCTTCACTGATGCCTACACCCTTTGCCAGTCACTGCAATGGTTGCCTATTCGCTACAGAATACAAAATAAACTTATCACTCTGACTCACAAAACTCTCCATAGTTCTTCATCGCCCTACATCTCTGTCTCTCTTTTCTGCTAATGACCTAAGTCTAACATCCTCCATAAGCCGAATCTCCCACTCTCATTTCCAAGACTACTCTTGTGCTGTGCAGTTCTCTGGAATTCACTACCTAGGACAATGCAATTAATTCTCAGTATCCACAGTTTTAAGTGTGCCTTAAAAACACATTTCTTTAGACTACCCTTTCACCTTATCTCACTAAAATAACTTAATAATTATTTTTGGCCCTTACTAAATTTTCCTCAGAATTTGGTTCCTCGTATCATCTGTTTGCACATCTTCTATGCCCTTAACAGCTCTCTGTATTTGTCATGCACAGTGTAGGAAAGACTAAGTGTAACACAAAGGGATGAGGGGAAGGGAGCACAACACTAGGTAAAGGGGGAGTGGAGACCCCTAGGCAAACCTAAAGTCACCCTGTCTGCCCTAAACGTCGTTATACAGGTTCTGCACCTATCAGCGAGCAGGAACCTAATCCCTGTCTGACCCTGGTGATAAGCCCTACTTAGGGAATGACGGGGTAACACTAATCAATCCCCACTACCACTAAAGACAGCTGGGATAGATGAACAAGGGAGTGGACTCAGAGATGTAACACAGACATCCTCCAGCAACACCATAGAGGAAGATAGCTGACTGCTATAGCTCCAAGCTTCAACAGGGGAAATAGGAATATCACTGGCAACTCCAAGCAGCAGGCTGGGAGTCTATAACACCCTGGTCCAGGTGTGTCAGTTAGAGCCAGGGGGAGGTTGCCAGTGGGTCAAAGAGTCAGAAAGGTTAAGAAGGAGTCTGCAAGGCCAAAGGCAGAAACCTTCTGCAGCTAGATGCGGTGTGACTGTCTGCAGCCTCTGACACTCATGACAGTATCTATACTGTCACCCATACTGGCTGGTAACTGGTTCATGTAGTGTTATTTAAATACCCTATTTACTATGTTACCCTGTTAATTATATTGATGGCTGGACCTTACAACACAAACCCTTTTTACCATTTACCTTCTGTGACTCTCCCAATTGCTCATAGATTGTAAGCTTGCAAGCAGGGCCCTCACGCCTCGGTATCTGTTGAATTATTTGTTACTCTGTAATGTCTGATAGTGTCAGCACCTGTCCCCTCTGAATTGAGCAGCAGAATATGTTGGCGCTATAGAAATAAAATAATAATAATTATATTATTAATAATAAGGAATATTGTACTTTCAGGAAATATGTGTTTTCACCTAGAAGTATTGTATAGTAGAGAAAATGTAATAGGGTTATCTATTCGGAACAAATTACCACCTATCCACAGGGTACCAAATAAAGACTCTCACCAATTGACAGAATCTTTGGAAGCTTCAAAGAGAGGGACTCAAATAGAGGGCACCAGTTCTCTTTTCTTAAGATTGGGTCTGACATTTGGTACATTGATCAAATTTGTAATCATTGTAGATGAGTAAAAAGGGCAGCACTTTGCTACTGTGTTGCATCCGGACCAGAGTAATGCCAGCTTCCCCAGCCGGCACTCAAATTCTTGCATCTTGGATTGTGGATGCTCCGGAAAAAACCCCCATAAAAAATGTGCCAAAAAACGCGCAAAAAACATGTTTTTCCTGGGAAGGAGTCCGGTTTTTAGTCAGAAATTTCCTGCATACTTGCGTACATAGCCTTACACAACGTTGTAACTCTGTGGGATTCCTAGTCTTTGCAAGACATCATGAAGGCGGACTCACATTACTGGGACAGTAAAATGCCGCATTTCTTGTAGCAAAAATTCCCCCCCCCCAAGAAAACGTTGCAAAGACGCAACATGTGAGTTTTCCCTTAATAGGAAAATACTGATAGAATCTGATAACTAACATTTTAAAAGGAATTCCATTTTACAGAGTAGTTACATTTGCTTATTCCCAAATGCTTACTCTAGCTCTGTAGTTGTGAGGTTTATTGTTGGACTATGTATATCAGTATCAGATAATGCTGCTGTTTTGCTACCAATACTAGGTAATACACAGTGACTTTCTGGTAAGTGGAATAAATTGCGTCATCACTTGTTCATGCTAATCTTTTGTGTGCAATAGAAAACAGTTCTGGTGTGATTAAGTGTAACACAAAGATAAGAGCCTTTTTAATAATCTCTTTTCATTTCTTCCATCTGTATTTGTTTTCCGAGCAAACACGAATCAATGTGCTTTTTGGCTACCATTCAAATGAAATCCTTGTCAGGTTCACAGTCATCTATAGTGACAATTCTGTAAAAGCGTTCTAGACTTTTTTTTAGAAGTGACTTTGTAAGATATTTTTTGTTTCCTATTTTTTTTCTCTTTATTAGCTCATTAAATCCAGAGCGTTAATGCATCCTGTTTATGACTTGGTTACTTAAATATAGAGTAACTATCTCTTGGTTTTAAACCTGTGAGTGTGTGGCGCAGGTTTAAAACGCATGCTATTGCAATGTTGCAGGAGCTGATCAGTGGCTTCACTTTCAGGTACCTGGTGTTTTGTAGTCTACATAGTGCTAAATGAGCACTACTCATTGAACAGAGAGATAACAGCAATTTACCTGCCTCAATTGGACTTGACATGACAGAGCTTAGCTCTGCCACTGACTAAAGCCACCAAATCATGCAGTCCTTTTGTTTTTTTTTTTCTATTGCTTTGCAAGAGCCATAACTTTTTTTTTTTATTTTTCCGTTTACACAGCCTTATGAGGGCTTGTTTTTTGTTGGCTAAGTTTCAATTTTGAAAGACATCATTCACTTTGCCTTTTAAGTTTATGTGAAAAATTTTAATGAGGTGGAATGGTGAAAAAAAAATAAAATCTGCAGTTTTATTTTGTGTTTTATTAATTTTATTCCATTTTTTTCAGAAGTGTTTGTGACAAAAAAAATGAAATGATGATGTTTTGATTTTTTTTTTTCCTTAACAGCATTTACTGTATTAAATAAATTATTATATATTTTTAAAGTTCAGACATTTAAGGACACATTGATACCAAATATGCTTTTCTCCTACGCCTCATTGGGGGACACAGGACCACATGGGTGTTATGCTACTTGGCACTAGGAGGACAAGAAGTGAACACAGAAAAAAGTTAACTCCTCCTCTGCAGTATACACCCTCTCGCTGGCTGAGATTTCCCCAGTTCTTGCTTAGTGTCTCTAGGATTCACTTGGGTCTGGCTTCAGACCCCAACGTTTTATTTTCAATTTTTGAAATTTTTTCTGTAAATTTTTATTTTTTAATTATTGGAGTGAAGGGGGCGACAGTTCCTTTCAAGGGTCGGCTCTCCCCGAACCAACAACAGGCGAGAACACGGAGTATACCTCCCCGTACCCTCTCCTGCGACGACTGGGGAATACCTGATTCTTATGGGCGACGGTTCCTTTATGGTTCCGATCTCCCCACATGGATATGAGGGCAAGCGCACGGAGAAGAAGACTTTAGGAGCGCTTTGAATGCCCTGAATCAGCCCCATGGCCTCTCCATCCCCTCGCCCATAGGGAGGATCGATTGAGGTATACCCTTTTAAGAACTCCGGCTCTGCTGCATCGCCCGGGAGGATGAGATCTGCAGGCTGGGTCCTGGACAGCGCAGCCTGCATGAGCACCGGATTGGAGGTATGGGGTCGAGTCCTGGTCCCTGGGAGAAGCGCTGACCTAGTGTCAGCGGCGGTACACCGGCGTCCCGTCACGCGGCCCCCGTTCTCTCCTTCACCCGGCGCTCACCGCGGGTAGGCCCAGAAATTTAGTCCCTGGCTCTTTGGCCGACTAGGCCGCAATTTACTTAGTACCGACCACTGTTAGCGCCATCGCCCACGTCTTTGGCGCTTCTCGCTCTGTACGAGAAGCGCCCTGCTAGTCTCAGGGACCATGTCCTTTTCATCTCAGCCTGCTCTGTGATGGCTGCAGGGGCGCGCACACTGACTGACAGCACCTGGTGACGCTGCAGGGCCACCGCTAATCCTCCTGGGGACACAGCATCAGGATCGTGGGTAAGCTGCATCTGGCCTTAGAACAAAGCTTAACCCCTTCTCTGCACATTCCCTGCAGCTGCAGCCCAGGCTCTTCCTGTAACCCTTACAGGGGCACTATGTCTCAATCTAAGGAAGCCAAAAGGGCTACTAAGAAGCACCCTGCTTTCTTTACCGCTTGTACCACTTGCAAGACTGCCTTGCCCAGTGCCCAAACTAATCCGTTATGCACGGATTGCGACCTGGCTTGTGCTCAAACGCCATCCGCCGCCACTGCTACGGTGCTCTCTGCGTTTAGTCCCCCTGAGTGGGCTGCGTCCCTGTCACGGTCTGTGGAGTCACTGACCTATCCTATAGACTTCCTCCGGGAATCCTCTTTAAGTCAGAACTCGTCTTTACCACCCAAGGAGGGCTCTGGCGACGGCCGGGAACCGTCCACCAGCAGGGGCCGTACTCGTTCATGGGATCCTCAGGTCTCTAGAAAGAGGACCCATGACGCGTCCCCTAGTCACGCTCGCGCTTCAGCATTGGCGGGTTCTGTCTCTCGCTCCATCTCGCAGCGACCATGACTCTGAATACGAGTCTGACACGTCAGTACCCCAGAATTCCACAAATGACCAAGAATCACTTGTACCTCTTATAGAATCAGTCAATAAGATTCTGACATTGGACGAGGAAAATATTCCCGCTACAGAACACATTATCTCATTTAAGAAGACTAAACGTGTGCGCAGGATATTTGCCAGCCATCCGGAGTTTAAGGACATTGTCCAGATATATAGGGACCGGCCACATAAATGGTTTGCGGGTCAAAAGCCTATCGAGGCTAAATACCCTTTTTACTCCAGATCTAATGAAGGATTGGTTACAATCACCTTCTGTGGATCCTCCTATATCACGTATTCCTTCCAAAACACTTCTATCCATTTCTGAGGGTTCTTCAGTCAGAAACCCTCTGATGGTCAAATTGACTACCTCGTTCGCTCAGTTTTTGAAACTTCAGGAGCGGCACTTTTTCCATCTTTCACGGAGACTTGGGTGGCTAAGGCAATGGCCGCTTGGGCAGAGGTGTTAATTACTGCCTTCCAAGATCGCAATCTTCCGCCAGAGGCAACCAGTGTCACCAAGCAAATAATTCACGCAGGGGACTTTGTAGTGGATGCTTCTTTAGATGCCGCCAATTGCGCTGCTTAGGCAGCCGCTAATGCAGTCTCCATTAGAAGAGCCCTGTGGCTCCGCGACTGGCGGGCAGATTCCACCTCCAAAAGATTGTTGACTTCTCTGCCCTATCAAACTGGTCACCTATTTGGAGAGAAACTGGACCAGCTAGCTCATTTCTGACACTTACCGGGGGGGAAGAGTAAATTCCTTTCCCAACAAAGGGCTGTCCGACCATTTTGGAATCAACAGCCAACTCATTTTCGACCTTTTTGCAACAATTCCAGTTAGTACTCCACAACCTTCTCTTCCGGATCAGGTCGGTCCCCGCATGGAGACAGAGGTTCCCAGGTGTCATACAGACCTAACCGCTATTGGAAACCCAGGCCAAGGGCATCTGGATCTAGGGGAGCCAGATCCCATAGATCCTCTACAGAATGACTTGCTGCAGTATTCAGCGGACACCGACAAAGTAGGCTGTCGCCTACTCTCATTCAGTCACTCCTGGATCATGGTCATCCACGTCGAGTGGGTCATGGAGCTGGTGTCCTCCGGATGCAAAATAGAATTTTCTTCCCCCCTCGACACGTTTTTTTTTCTGATCCTCTCCTCCCAAGACAAAGACAACAGCCTTCGGGCCGTTCATGTGCTGCAAAGGGACGGAGTCATCATTCCGGTCCCTCAAGATGAAAGGTTCAGGGGTTTTTATTCAAAACTTTTTGTGGTTCCAAAGAAGGACTTAACGATGCGGCCCATACTGGACCTCAAGCTGTTAAATAAGTTTGTCAAGGTACGGCGATTCCGAATGGAGTCTCTGCAATCAGTTGTCGCCTCCATGGAAAAAGGAGAGTTGCTAGCATCCATCAATATCAAAGATGCTTACCTTCACATCCCAATATGCCCGTCCCACCAGCAGTTCCTGCGTTTTGCAATTTACGAGGAACACTTCCAGTTCGTTACCTTGCCCTTCGAGCTCGCCACCGCCCCCAGGGTTTTTACCAAGGTCAGGGCGGCTGTCATGGCTATTCTTCACGCTCGGGGAGTGGTGGTACTGTCATATCTGGACGACCTGCTGAACAAGGGTCTGTCCCTTCCAGCCTGAGAGGAATCCATGGATATCACAGTAAATACACTTTCTCACCTGGGTTGGAAGATAAACTTTGAAAAGTCTTCCCCAACACGGCCCAGCAGATTTCCTTTTTGAGAATGATCTTGGACACTTCCCGCGGGTTCGTCATTCTCCCTCCAGAAAAGGCCCGAGCCTTACAACAGGGAGCGCTGACTCTTTCCCGACTAGTTTCTCACTCCATACGTTTCAGCATGAGAGTTCTCGGAAAGATGGTGGCAGCGATAGAAGCGGTCCCATTTGCACAGTTCCATCTCTGCCCTTACAACATGCGTTGCTGTTAACTTGGGACAAGAACCCGTTCTCCCTGGACCGTCAGTTCCTTCTGTCCCTGCGGGTCAGACAAGCCCTCAAGTGGTGAACACTGAATTCCTCCCTGAATCAAGGGAAGTCCTTTCTCCCAGTACGATGGTCGTTGGTGTCCACCGACGCAAGCCTTCTGGGCTGGGGTGCGGTTTTTCGTCACCACACGGCACAGGGTCGTTGGTCAATTCGAGAGTCACATCTCCCCATCAACATCTTGGAGATATGAGCGATCAGATTAGCCCTACTGAATTTCCACCATCTCCTCGCAGATTACCCCATCAGGATCCAATCCAACAGCGCCACGGCGGATTTTCTCAGTCGCCAAGGCCTTGCCTCAGGAGAGTGGTCTCTTCATCCGGAAGTCTTTCAGCAGATTTGCCATTGCTGGGGGACTCCGAATGTGGATCTCATGGCCTCAAGTCTAAACAACAAAGTTCCTCGATTCATTGCCCGATCGCGCCATCCATGCGTCATCGGAGCGGACGCCCTAGTTATGCCGTGGCACCGGTTCCAGCTCCCGTACATTTTTCCCCCTCTTCCCTTGCTCCCGAGGGTCATTAAGAAAATCAGAGCAGAGGGAGTACCAGTGATCCAAGTCGCGCCAGATTGGCCGCGCCGAGCATGGTACGCAGAACTAGTACAACTAGTCACCGACGTTCCCTGCCGACTTCCAGATCACATGGACCTACTCTTACAGGGCCTGATTTACCACCAGAACTCTGGGGCACTGTCTTTGACAGCGTGACCGTTGAATCCTGGATTTTACCACAGGCTGGTTTTTCTCGCGACGTGATCTCCACCATGATTAGTGCTAGGAAGCCCGTGTCCATGCACATTTATTAACGCACCTGGAAAACCTTCTCGTGGTGCAAGGACCATGAACGATCCCCTCTGGTGTTTTCCATTCCTTCCATATTGGAATTCCTACAATCCGGATTAGAGTCAGGCCTCGCGCTTAGCTTGCTCAAGCGACAAATTTCAGCTTTGTCAATTCTTTTCCAGCGCAAAATTGCCACCAAACTGCAAGTGAAGACGTTCATTCAGGGAGTTTCCCATGTGGCGCCTTCTTATAAAAGGCCATTGGAATCATGAGACCTTAACTTGGTTCTCAGAGCCTTACAGGATGCTCCTTTCGAACCACTGCAGGATGTACCATTAACTGTTCTCTCTTGGAAGGTGGTCTTTCTAGTGGCAATTACGTCAATCAGACGAGTTTCAGAATTGGCGGCCCTGTCCTGCTGTCCTCCGTTTCTGAAGTTTCATCAGGACAAGGCAGTTCTCAGGACATTCCCGTCTTTCCTGCCCAAAGTCGTGTCTTCCTTTCATCTCAATGAGGAAATTGTTTTGCCTTCCTTCTGTCCGGCAACCAGTCCATCGCATTGAGAAGGCCCTCCATACCCTGGATGTGGTTAGGGCTCTTAGAGGATACATCTCGCAGACGACTGCCTTCCGCAAGTCTGATTCCCTGTTTGTACTTCCAGAGGGCATAGGAAGGGTCTAGCTGCCTCAAAAGCCACGCTAACCAGGTGGATTCACTTGACTATTCAGGAATCCTACCATGTCATGGACACACCTGTCCCAGCAGGGATTACGGTGCATTCTACCCAATCAGTGGGCGCCTCTTGGGCCATTCGGCACCAAGCGACGGCAGAACAAGTCTGCAAGGCTGCGACTTGGTCCAGGCTGCATACCTTTACAAAACATTACCAAATTCATTCTCAGGCCTCTGCGGATGCATCCTGCAATTGGCAGTACCACAGTGTTAAGTCAGTGGTACATGGGGTATTAGCAGTTGTATGCTCTCCACCCAGGGACTGCTTTGGGACGTCCCATGGTCCTGTGTCCCCCAATGAGGCATAGGAGAAATAAGCTTTTTTGTGTGTACTCACTGTAAAATCCTTTTCTCCGAGCCAATCATTGGTGGACACAGCACCTACCCTGTTTAGCCTATTGGCTTACTGTAGCGTTCTTAGGTTTCAACATAGTTATTATTTGTTTAATGCTCCTACTGCTTTTTCACCAAACTGGGGAAATCTCAGCCAGTGAGAGGGTGTATAAAGCAGAGGAGGAGTTAACTTTTTTCTGTGTTCACTTAGTGTCCTCCTAGTGGCAAGCAGCATAACACCCATGGTCCTGTGTCCCCCAATGATTGGCTCAGAGAAAAGGATTTTATGGTGAGTACACAAAAAAATCCCTATTTTTTATTTTCAAATTGGGAAAAAAAATGTTTTTTTAAACCCTTAACCCCCAAGGGTGGTTTGCACGTTAATGACCAGGCCAATTTTTACAATTCTGACCACTGTCCCTTTATGAGGTAATAACTCTGGAACGCTTCCATGAATCATGGTATTTCTGACAATGTTTTCTTATGACATATTGTACTTCATGATAGTGGTAAAATTTCTTTGATATGACTTGCTTTTATTTGTGAAAAAAACCCAGAAATTTGTTGAAAATTTTGAAAATTTTGCAATTTCCCATCTTTGAATTTTAATGCCCTTAAATCACACAGATATGTCACACAAAATACTTAATAAGTAACATTTCCCACGTGTTTACTTTACATCAGCACAATTTTGGAACCAAAATTTTTTTTGTTAGGAAGTTATAAGGGTTAAAAGTTGACCAGTGATTTCTCAATTTTACAACACCATTTTTTTAGGGACCACATCACACTTGAAGTCACTTTGAGTGGTCTATATGATCGAAAATACCCAAAAGTGACACCATTCTAAAAACTGCACCCCTGAAGGTGCTCAAAAACCACATTCAATAAGCTTATTAACCCTTCAGGTGCTTCACAGGAATTTTTTGAATGTTTAAAAAAAAAAATGAAAATTTAACTTTTTTTCACAAAAAATGAATTCAGGTCCAATATTTTTTATTTTCCCAAGGGTAACAGGAGAAATTGGACCCCAAGTTATTGTGCAATTTGTCCTGATTACGCTGATACACCATATGTGGGAGGGAACCACTGTTTTGGCGCATGGCAGAGCACGGAAGGGAATAAGCGTCGTTTGCCTTTTTCAACGCAAAGTTGGCTGGAATTCAGATCGGATGCCATGTTGCGTTTGGAGAACCCCTGATGTGCCTAAACAGTGGAAACCCCCCACAAGTGAACCCATTTTGGAAACTAGACCCCCCAAGGAACTTATCTAGATGTGTGGTGAGAACTTTGAACCCCCAAGGGCTTCACAGAAGTTTATAACGTACATTCGTAAAATTAAAAAAATCACATTTTTTTCACAAAAATAATCTTTTCACCCCCAATTTTTATTTCCCCAAGGGTAATAAGACCAAAAGTTATTGTGCCATTTGTCCTGAATACGCTGATACCCCATATGTGGGAGTAAGCCACTGTTTGGGCGCACGGCAGGGCACGGAAGGCAAGGAGCGCCGTTTGACTTTTTCAATGCAAAATTGGCTGGAATTGAGATTGGACGCCATGTCGCATTTGGAGAGCCCCTGATGTGCCTACACAGTGGAAACCCCCCAAGTGACCCCATTTTGGAAACTAGACCCCCAAGCAAGTTATTTAGATGTGTGGTGAGCACTTTGAACTCCCAAGTGCTTCACAGAAGTTTATAATGCCCGGGCGTGAAAATAAAAAAATCATTTTTTCCACAAACATGATCTTTTAGACCCCTATTTTGCCCATTTATCAGGAAATACCACAAAATACATACAGGTATCACAGACATAAATGGTATGTATTTTGTGGTATTTCCTGATGAAGGGGGCATGAGACCCCTGAAACGCGTAGAATAAAACCACTGCAATCATACAGCATTCGCCTGGAATTTGTCTAAAGCGGCAGCGTGGAATATAGCTACGAACTCCCTTTGGATTTATCATTTCTTCTGGTCACTGAAGACCTGTGGATCTGCAGCAGCCGCTACCTACACGCTCTTATCTCATCCTAACCAGGTGAGCATATTTCAAGATATACTGTCCTTTGTAATGTGGATAAGACCCTATTGCGCTTTTGTCTCCCCCCTTTTATTTTTTTGCAATAGGAATCCACACAGTGTCATATGTGGAAGAAGGCAGAACAACCCCAATTTTTTATTTTCCCAAGGGTAACAGGAGAAATTGGAGCACAAAAGTTGTCCTGAGTACGCTGATACCCCATAAGTGGGGGTAAACCACTGTTTGGGCGCATGGCAGAGCTCGGAAGGAAAGGAGCACCGTTTGACTTTTTCAACGTAGAATTGGCTGGAATTGAGATCAGACGCCATATCATGTTTGGAGAGCCCCTGATGTGCCTAAACAGTGGAAACCCAATTCTAACTCCAACACACCCCTAACCTTAATCCCAACCCTAACAATAACCCTATCCACAATCCCAACCCTAACCCTAATCCTAACTTTAACCCTAGCCTCAACCCTAACCCTAATGGGAGAATGGAAATACATTTTTTTAATTTTATTATTTTTCCCTAAGGGGGTGATAAAGGGGGGTTTGATTTACTATTTATAGTGGGTTTTTATGTTTGCTAGCGGTCACACCCTAAAATACGCTTTTAATTGCAAAAAATAGTTTTTGCATCACCACATTTTGAGAGCTATAATTTTTCTATATTTTGGCCTACAGAGTCATTTGAGGTTGACGTTTTTTTTAAACCATTTTAGGGACTTGACAATTTTTGGAAAGCCTTTTATTATGATTTTTTGGGAGGCAGAATGAACAAAAACCAGTAATTCATGAATTTCTCTTTTTTTGGGGGGGGCGTTTATACCGTTCCGCATGTGGTAAAGTTGATAAAGCTGTTTTATTCTTCAGGTTAGTACGATTACAGCGATACCTCATTTATATTTTTTTTATGTTTTATACATAAAATCAATTTTATATAAAAAGTAATTACTTTTGCATCGCTTTATTCCGCGAGCTATAACTTTTTAATTTTTTCGCTGATGATGCTATATGGCGGCTCATTTTTTTGTTGGACAAGATGACATTTTTAGCGGTACCTTGTTTATTTATATCCGTATTTTTGATCGCATGTTATTCCACGTTTTGTTTGGCGGTATGATGTGATGATAAAGCATAGTTTTTTTGCCTTTTTTTTGCGAGGTTCACTAAAGGCGTTAACAGTTTTATAGGGCGGGTTGTTACAGACGCGGCGATACTAATTGTGGTTTTTTTTGTATTTACATAATAATAATGTGTTTATTGGGGTTTTTTTAATTTATTTAGGGATTTTTAAAAAAAAATATTTTTATACGTTAATTTTTTTTACATTTTTACATTGTCCCAGGGTGGGACATCACTACGTATATACATTCAGATCGCTGATCTGACACTTTGCAGAGCACTGGGTCAAATCAGAGATCTAACAGGCAGTGCAGGAGGCTTGCCAGTGCCTGCTCTTAGCAGGCACTAACAAGCCACCTCCCTGCAGGACCCGGAAGGAACCCACGCCCATCTTGGATCCAGGGGCTTGCAGAGAGGAGGCCCTCGGGACAACGCAATTACTTTGCTTTGTTCTGAGGGTCTCAGGGGAGCCCTCTCCCTGCGTGATGCTTCCCTATGCCACCGGAACACTGCAATCATGTTTGATCGCAGTGTCCCAGAGGTTAAAGTGCTGGAGCAGTCCGTGACCGCTCCTGGCACTTAGTGACAGGTGTCAGCTGTGATAATCAGCTGACATCCGGCCGCAACCAGCTGCGCTCCCCCCGTGAGTGCGGCTGATCGATGACGTACTATCACGTCCTTGGGAAATGAGTCCCAGGGCACATGGATGGGATAGTACATCATCTGGCAGAAAGGGGTTAAATAATTCAGTGACCTAATTGAGTTCTGTGGAGAGCTAGATCCAAGAGTGAGATTTTTGAGTCTCAGACCATGCCCTATTTTGATCTAGTTAATGGATAAGACTTGGCTATTCAAGTGATTGCTTAAAATTACTCTTATTTGCAACCGTTTAGCATCGATGTTTCACAGATATGTTGCTTCGTGGTAAACTTGAATAAACATGGGACATTCCAAGGGTTTTTTATTTGCTTGGAAGCAAGCACACCTCTTCAGAATAAAAAATGGAAGAGAATAAAAAAACACTTTGATGCAATTAGGGTTACATATGAGAAAAATACAATCGATCAGCGTCTTTCGGATTGTCACAGTCACAGTGTTATGACTGAGCCCCAACACTCAACGTGGGAAGGATAAACCTGCACACCACAGGTTAACATGCAGACTAGGCAAATCCCTTCCCTGATTTGACCCTACCTGACCGTGGAGGTTTGCACCCTAAAATTCCACTATGCTGCCCCCTCTCAACATTGGCTCACCCTGTGTGACCTTAACTGCATCTTCAGTGTGTAACCGAAAACAACAGCAGCAGAATAGAGTGCACACAGACAGTGGGTGAGACACAGGGCTACAGATGTGTTCACAGTCATACATGAAAAATGTAAGAAAAAGAAAGGTACCTAAAAAGATCTTCGATATACCCCCAGACCCTGAAATTAGCAAAATGGAAATAGGGCTGAGAAGGGGAACACACAAACAAACTGCACGAGAAGCAATAGAGAAAATTTACTCAGCAAGATAATATTTCACTGGGGAGCTGGGACTCCAAACATCCATCTAGCTTGGAATACAGTCAGCAAAGACTGCATGTGCTAATAGAGTATAAATAGCCCCTCCCAAGATGCGATAGGGCAAGCCAAACGAGGAATTGGGAACACCTTCATAGAAGCACCACATCAAAGCAAAGACAAGAGCGTAATGAGTAGATGGACAGAGACACCACAGACTGTGGTGCAACAGAGATGGAATCTGAACCACCAGCAGAGGTCATTGGATCGAGTCCCAGAGTTGAGCCATGGCACGCAGATGTGCTAGATCCAAAATATCTAGTGCTTGAAGCTTATTTTTGTTGTTCAGACTAATGTATTCAGTGGAGGTTATATTTAGTGAATCTACTTAATCTATGTGACATAGGATACAGTTTTTAAGATGCAGTGTTTTAGAAAACAATGATGAATATTATATCAGTGGCTGTTGAAGCTCTAATGTAGTTCCTAAGTTGTCCAGCCTATTTATTGTTGAGCCTACATGCATTCTATGAGATAGGTCACACAGCAACATTATAATTAGTGGTTGATAACCACAATATTCTCTCTAGTTATATTGGATTATTAAAGTAACTTGTGTTATGTTTAATGACACAAACATCTTCATTTTTAAAGTACCACTCTGGGGTATTTTTTATTTCACCTCAGGAGTGGTATTGTTAATATATGTTCCCTGTGTGTAGTTAAATACTTATGGGGTGATGTCTTCTGCTGTTCCCGGCAAAACTGCAAAGAAGGAGCCGATGACTCCTTCCTCTGTCAAACTATTCACCTCTGTCTGCATCCTGAGGGTGCAGGTAGCGGAGATATTGGGACACGGATGGGGAATGGCATGGTACGGTCCATGGGCCACTGTTTTCAGCTCTTCTGACGTCTTAGTATGTGAGCTGAAATAGAATTGCCACAGGGTTAGAGTCCCTTGGGCCATAATTTACTTAGGTATGGTCTTCGTTATTCATTTGCTCACCTATCCCCTAAACTCTAGCAGTGGACGTATGGAGACATGGCTATTCCTCGTAAATGTCTGCTATAAAGGGTAATAGTTGAGGAAAACTGTTAAAATTAGAGGTTTACAATTTCATTTTACATTCATGACTGTCTTTTATGCAGATGCAAAAAGTTTTCAGATTTGGTCATTGTTATAACTGGTTAGCACATGGGCAAAATAACATTCAGAGATTTTTTGTAGGATTACATTATAGTAGCTCGGCCAGTCCTGTTACTGAATATTTAAGCCCTTAACCCCCGAAACTTTTTTCAGTTTTTTTTTTTTTGTTTTTCGCTCCCCTTCTTACCAGAGCCATAACTTTTTCATTTTTCCACCAATATGGCTATGTGACTGCTTATTTTTTGTGGGACGAGTTGTACTTTTGAATGACAGCATTGGTTTTACCACGTCATGTACTAGAAAAGGGGAAAAAAATTCCAAGTGCGGTGAAATTGCAAAAAAAGTGCAATCCTTCACTTGTTTTTTGTTTGGCTTTTTTGTTAGGTTCAATAAATCCTGACACTGGCCTGCCATTATGATTCCTCAGGTCATTGCAAGTTCATAGACACCAAACATGTCTAGGTTCTTCTTTATCTAAGTGGTGAAAAAAAGTTCCAAACTTTGCTTAAAAATAATTGCGTCATATTCCGATACCCTTAGCTTCTCTATTTTTCGTGATCTGGGGTTGAGTGAGAGCTTATTT
The DNA here is from genome assembly GCF_039654945.1 of Dendrobates tinctorius. Taxonomy (NCBI): domain Eukaryota; kingdom Metazoa; phylum Chordata; class Amphibia; order Anura; family Dendrobatidae; genus Dendrobates; species Dendrobates tinctorius. Next base: position 1,695,909 of record NW_027361692.1, on the reverse strand, counting down.
TTTGCATGCCAAGCTGGTGTTTTTAATGATACCATTTTGGTGCAGATACGATCTTTTGATTGCCCGTTATTGCAATGTCGCGACGACCAAAAAAAAACGTAATTCTGGCATTTTTACTTTTTTCTCACTACGCCGTTAAGCAACGGGCAATTCTGAACACGGCGATACCAAATATGTGTTTGATTTTATATTTTTTTATATTTTTATATTTTTTAAAACATTTTTCTTTTACTTTTGGCATGCTTCAATAGTCTTAATGAGGGACTAGAAGCTGCAATAGCCCGATCGGCTTTTTCTACATAGAGGCGATGGTCAGATTGCCTCTATGTACTAGTATTGCTGACTTGCTATGAGCACCATTTAAATGCCACTGTCAGCGTTTGACAGCAGCATTTAACTAGTTAATAGCCGGGAGTAGCTTGCGGCTATTGAGGGCACATGTCAGCTGTTCTAAACAGCTGACATGTCCCAGGAAAGATATGGGCTCACCGTCGGTTGTCAGAAAGAGGTTAAAGTGAATATGTCACCAGGTTTTTACTACCCAACAAGCAGCATAATGTAGGGGCAGGTTGCAGCAATGTATTACTTATTGTGCTGCTTGATATCATTTTGATAAAATCACAGTTTAATCTTCTGAAGATCTACTAGTTCTCTGAATATTGAGCTCTGTATAACCCCTCCCCATCACTGATTTGTAGCTTTCTTCCCAAATAAAGTGTACATAGTTGTATAAAGTGTACATAGTTGTAAGTCAGTAATGGGGGTGGGATTGTACAGAGCCAGGAATATCTTTAATGGGAACCTGTCACCAGGTTTGGCCGATATAAGATGCGACCACATAATGCTGTAGATAAGTCCTTGATCCCACCTGAAAGATAAAAATAAGTTTTATTATACTCACCCGGGGGGAGGTCCGGGCCGATCGTTGTCGCAGGTCCGAGTCAGGCGCCTCCCATCTTCCAATGAGTGCCGCCCTTATGCTTTCTTCTTGGCTCCCTGGCATCACAAGCGTACTTATCTGAGGGCAAAGCAAAGTACTGCAATGCATAGGCGCTGGGCCTCTCTGAACTTTACTGGCAACTGCGCACAGCAGTACTTTGGTAGTACTAGAGTTTTATTAGTTTCTTCCAGTTGTCAGTCGATAGATTTTTTCTGCATTTTGCTAACTTGAAATAAGTAAATGTTCATGACCATGTGCACTATATGTACAAATTCTTCCTTAGCCTATGACATACTGAAACAACCTTTTTCACTCTATGGAGAATATCCAGCCACTAAATAAACTAATGTAAAATGTACAAAATGTTTTAAGAGGTGTATGAATTTAAATCACCTTTTGGGTTGTCCATGTGGTAGGATCATAAATGTCCATTGCTATCAGAGCTACCACCTAGCTTCCCAAATCACATTGTAGGCCATTTCTCATGACAGTTAAGGGCATGTCACACTAAGAGATATCGCTAGCAATATTGCTATAACTTGTGACGTTATAGCGATATTGCTAGCGATATCGCTATGTGTGATACTTACCTACAACCCGCTCCCCTGCTGGTTATCGCTGATCGCGCGAGAACAGGCTGGACTGTTTCTCGTCGTCAGCTTCCTGTGGCGCTTCCTGCTGTGACGACGAGCGACGCGTGGAGCCGGGCGGGAGGACGCAGGATCGCCTGCTGTGACAGGTAAGTAGCGACCCCCGTCCCCAGCGATGTCGCCGGTGAGATCTGCCTGTGTGGCAGCTCACTCCCACATGTAATAAAATGAACACCTATTTGCATAAAGTCATTTTGAGTGTGCGGTGAATTTAATTAACTTGTAATTAGGACCTACTGGTCCGTTGCACCTGCACCTCGTCTATATTTGACTAGAGTGCACGCTAACTACCCAGTTTCAAATGAATCTTCACAGTTGGTGGCTAATAATTTCCATTAGAATACTCATGCCTTTATTTTCTGAATGGAGGAAAGCGTGACTTTCTCCCCTCCAATAAAGAGAAAGAACATGACATAAAAACTTCCCATTTTAGCAGCTGCACTTCTACGCCAGGTAATTTCACTTCTATACTTGTCGCCACTAAGGAAAATAGAACACTTTATAAACATCCACAGGGAAACAGTTCAATTTCTCGTCAGTCATTTAGAAAAATAAAATGTGGCGTCTTGGGTTACGTTACGTTTATTAAGTGGTTGGCTCATTTAAAAAAAATCAAACATTTTACTAAAACCCAGTTATGAAATACTTAGTTAATGCAAGAGGCTTCTTTTCTGTATTTCTTTCTCTGGAGTACCAGTCCTGTCCTCCATTACACAAACACCCTATTAATTTGAATGGGTCCATAAAAATGTCTTATTTTAGTTGTGGTAGCGATGCAAAGAAATTGAACCCTTACTACCAGGCATCCCCATATATACCGAACAAAATGACCCCATAAATAACAATTATCCAATGTGGACAACCACTTTCAAATAATAAACAGTAATGTTAAAGAGGTTTTACCACAATCATAAATTAATACAATGAACAAATTCTTGAAAAACCATGCTCTTTTTAAATAAAATTCATTTAAAAATAATGCATTTTTTTTATTTCAGACTCCTTAGACTGACCACTGGTTGTCTTATTTGCTTCTAACTACACACTGCATCTCCTGCTCTGTCTGCTCTTTCTAAAATAAATAAAAGATGGTATACATCTTTAGGCCAGGATCACACATGCGAGAAACTTGGAGGAGTCTCGCATCTTAATACCCGGAACTGCCGCCGATACTCGGGAGCGGAGCATGCGGCTGCATAGAAATACATGCAGCCGCATACTCCTCTCCCGAGTGCCGGCGGCAGTGCTGGGTATTGACGTGCGAGACTTGTCCGAGTTTCTCGCAAGTCTGACCCCGCCTTAAATATAATATAGGATATAGAAATCTTTGGTAGTAAAGAGTCTTAAAATAGCAGAATGATGCAGAACTTCACAATAGGTGGTGGAAGAATTTTTCCTCTCAAAGAGACAGTGAGCTTCATGGTACAAGAGTATTACATGAGGCAGCAGGCTTGTAAGTTTCAATAGTTTTGTAAAAGGAACAGGTTGAATTTGCCCCCTACAGGTGGATGCACTGTCCACAATTAGGAACAAGCCTTTATGCTCCCTTCCTTGTCTCTCAAATGGTGGGTCATTGTCACAGTATAAGACAAAAAGTTTATAGTGAAGTAAAAATAATCATTACATATCGAAAGCAAAATAGAAAAATATTAAGCAGAACGTTTGCGCTGAATAATGAGACTTTAACAATAACATCTTACACTTTCATGTAAAATAAATTTAGTGTTCCCTTTAAAAGTCCTTTTCATTAGCAAACAATTCATAATTTTCATTCCAGTAGCTCAATTAAAGATCACTGTTTTGTTTGTCTACCGGTATTTTGACAATTTAAAGGGTAATTAAATGCATCAGTTGCAAGCCTTCAAACCTAAGTAATACACTATGGCACAATTTAGGCACCCTTCATATCACTTGAACCATCTGCCCAATAACACTGTACAATTACAACGTGATTGGTTTTATATTAATTGAGCTTGCAGTAAACTAATGAAATAAAATCAGAGGGATTTAGCTTTAATATGTTAAATTAATTCAATTCAGATAATGGTAGCTGAAAGCAGAATGGTATATTCACACTAAATAGAAGACTAAAGGGCTAGTTTATAGTGTTATGGTGCTGCTAACATGATGGTATTTAATCTGTCACTATATATGTAACAATTATTTCCCTTATGAACTTTTGCTATCTTAAGTAAAACAAGTATTAGGCGATAGCAGAGATGATTGGATGCAAATCAAATTCAAGTCAAATGTTATTAACTTGTATATAATCCATGCTCTGGGGTCCACTTAACTTAACCCCTTCATGACCCAGCCTATTTTGACCTTAATGACCTGGCCATTTTTTGCAATTCTGACCAGTGTCCCTTTATGAGGTAATAACTCTGGAACGCTTCAACGCATCCTAGCGATTCTGAGATTGTTTTTTCGTGACATATTGGGCTTCATGTTAGTGGTAAATTTAGATCGATAATTTTTGCGTTTATTTGTGAAAAAATCAGAAATTTGGCGAAAATTTTGAAAATTTCGCAATTTTCAAATTTTTAATTTTTATTCTGTTAAACTAGAGAGTTATGTGACACAAAATAGTTAATAAATAACATTTCCCACATGTCTACTTTACATCAGCACAATTTTGGAAGCAAAATATTTTTTTGTTAGGAAGTTATAAGGGTTAAAAGTTGACCAGCGATTTCTCATTTTTACAACAATATTTACAAAACCATTTTTTTTAGGGACCACCTCACATTTGAAGTCACTTTGAGGGGTCTATATGGCAGAAAATACCCAAAAGTGACACCATTCTAAAAACTGCACTCCTCAAGCTACTCAAAACTACATTCAAGAAGATTATTAACCCTTTAGGTGTTTCACAGGAACTAAAGCAACATGGAAGGAAAAAAAGGACATTTTAATTTTTCCAACAAAAATTTTCTTTCAGCATCAATTTTTTCATTTTCACATGGGCAACAGGATAAAATGGATCCTAAAATTTGTTGGGCAATTTCCCCTGAGTACACCGATACCTCATATGTGGTCAAAAACCACTGTTTGGGCGCACGGCAGGGCTCAGAAGGGAAGGAGTGCCATTTGACTTTTTGAATAGAAAATATGCTGGAATATTTAGCGCTTGCCATGTCGCATTTGGAGAGTCGCTGTGTGCCTAAGCACTGGAGCTCCCCCACAAGTGACCCCATTTTGGAAACTAGACCCCCCCAAGGAACTTATCTAGATGCATAGTGATCACTTTGAACCCCCAGGTGCTTCTCAAATTGATCCGTAAAAAAAAAAAAGTACTTTTTTTCACAAAAATTATCTTTTAGCCTCAGTTTTTTCATTTTCACATGGGCAACAGGATAAAATGGATCCTAAAATTTGTTGGGCAATTTCTCCTGAGTACACCGATACCTCATATGTGGTCATAAACCACTGTTTGGGTGCACGGCAGGGCCCGGAAGGGAAGGAGCGCCATTTGACTTTTTCAATGGAAAATTAGCTCCAATCATTATCGGACACCATGTCGCGTTTGGAGATCCCCTGTGTGCCTAAACATTGGAGCTCCCCCACAAGTGACACCATTTTGGAAACTAGACCCCTTAAGGAACTTATCTAGATGTGTAGTGAGCACTTTGAACCCCCAAGTGCTTCACAAAAGTTTAGAACATAGAGCAGTGAAAATAAAAAATCATTTTTTTTCCTCAAAAATGATTTTTTAGCACGCTATTTTTTATTTTCACAAGGGTAACAGGAGAAATTGGACCCCAAAAGTTGTTGTCCAGTTTGTCCTGAGTATGCTGGTACCCCATATGTGGGGGGGGCACTGTTTGGGTGCACGGCAGGGCGCAGAAGGGAATGAGCGCCATTTGACTTTTTGAAATGAAAATTAGCTCCAATTGTTAGCGGACACCATGTCGTGTTTGTAGAGCCCCTGTGTGCCTAAACTTTGGAGCTCCCCCACAAATGACCCCATTTTGGAAACTAGACCCCCTAAGGAACTTATCTAGATGCATAGTGAGCACTTTGAACCCCCAGGTGATTCACAGAAGTTTATCATGCAGAGCAGTGAAAATAAAAAATCTTTTTTTTTTCCTAAAAAAAAATTTTTTAGTTGGCAATTTTTTATTTTCACAAGGGTACTAGGATAAATTGGACCCCAAAAGTTGTTGTCCAGTTTGTCCTGAGTACGCTGGTACCCCATATGTGGGGGGAACCACTGTTTGGGCACACGTTGGGGCTCAGCAGGGAAGTAGTAACATTTTGAAATGCTGACTTTGATGGAATGGTCTGCGGGCGTCATGTTACATTTGCTGAGCCCCTGTGTGCCTAAACAGTAGAAACCCCCCACAAGTGACCCCATTTTGGAAACTAGACCCCCCAAGGAACTTATCTAGATGTGTGGTGAGCACCTTGAACCCCCAAGTGCTTCACAGAAGTTTATAATGCAGAGCCGTGAAAATAAAAAAATCATTTTTTTTCCCTCAAAAAAAATGAATTTTAGCACGCAATTTTTTTTTCACAAGGGTAACAGGAGAAATTGGACCCCAAAAGTTGTTGTCCAGTTTGTCCTGAGTACGATGATACCCCATATGTGGGGGATGACCACTGTATGGGCACACGTCAGGGCTCGGAAGGGAAGTAGTGACGTTTTGGTATGCAGACTTTGATGGAATGGTCTGCGGGCATCATGTTACATTTGCAGAGCCCTTGATGTACCTAAACTGTGGAAACCCCCCACAAGTGACCCCATTTTGGAAACTAGACCCCCCAAGGAACTTATCTAGATGTGTGGTGAGCACCTTGAACCCCGAAGTGCTTCATAGAAGATTGTAACGCAGAGCCATGAAAATAAAAAATCTTTTTTTTTCCTCAAAAAATGAATTTTTAGCTCGCAATTTTTTATTTTCACAAGGGTAACAGGAGAAATTGGACCCCAAAAGTTGTTGTCCAGTTTGTCCTGAGTATGCTGATACCCCATATGTGGGGAGGGACCATTGTTTGGGCACACGTCGGGGCTCGGAAGGGAAGTAGTGACGTTTTGAAATACCGACTTGATCGAATGGTCTGCGGGCATCATGTTACGTTTGCAGAGCCTCTGATGTGCCTAAACAGTGGAAACCCCCCACAAGTGACCCCATTTTGGAAACTAGACCACCAAGGAACTTATCTAGATGTGTGGTGAGCAGCACTTTGAACCCCCAATTGCTTCACAGAAGTTTATAATGCAGAACCGTGAAAATAAAAAATCTTTTTTTTCCTCAAAAAATGATTTTTTTTAGCCCGCAATTTTTTATTTTCACAAGGGTAACAGGAGAAATTGGACCCCAAAAGTTGTTGTCCAGTTTGTCCTGAGTACGCTGGTACCCCATATGTGGGGGGGAACCATTGTTTGGGCACACGTCAAGGCTCGGAATGGAAGTAGTGACGTTTTGAAATACAGACGTTGATGGAATAGTCTGCGGTCGTCATTACGTTTGCAGAGCCCCTGATGTGCCTAAACAGTGGAAACCCCCCACAAGTGACCCCATTTTAGAAGCTAGACCTTCCAAGGAACATATGTAAGATGTGTTGTGAGCTCTTTGAACCCCCAAGTGCTTCACAGAAGTTTATAATGCAGAGACGTGAAAATGAAAAAATCATTTTTTTCCACAAAAATAATTTTTTAGCCCCCAATTTTTTATTTTCCCAAGGGTAACAGGAGAAATTAGTCCCCAAAAGTTGTTGTGCAATTTTTCCTGAGTACGCTGATACCTCATATGTTGGGGTAAACCACTGTTTGGGCACACGTCAGGGCTTGGAAGGGAGGGAGCACCGTTTGACTTTTTGAACGCAAAATTGGCTGGAATCAATGGTTGCACCATGTCGCGTTTGGCGACCCCCTGATGTGCCTAAACAGCGGAAACCCCTCAATTCTAACTCCAACCCTAACCCCAACACACCCCTAACCACAGCCCTAACCCTAACACATCCCTAACCACAAGCCTAACCCTAATTCCAACGCTAACCCTAATTCCAACCCTAACCCTAATTCTAACCCTAATTCCAACCCTAACCCTAATTCAACCCTAACCCTCTTTCCAATCCTAACCCTAACCCTCTTTCCAACCCTAACCCCAACCCTAACCCTAACCCACTTTCCAACCCTAACCCTAACCTTCTTTCCAACCCTAACCCTCTTTCCAACCCTAACCCTAACCCTCTTTCCAACCCTAACCCTCTTTTCAACCCTAACCCTAATCCTCTTTTCAACCCTAACCCTAACCTTCTTTTCAACCCTAACCCTAAACCTAATGGAAAAATAAAAATAAAAATATTTTCTTTATTTTATTAGTTCTGCCTACCTATGGGGTTGATAATCGGGGGGTTTATTTACTTTTTCTTTCATTTTGATCACTGTGAGAGTGATCAAAATGAAAGAATGGAATCTGCAGCCGGCAGATTCGGGCGGGCGCACTGCGCATGCGCCCGCCATTTTCTAAGATGGCGGCGCCCATGAACCGGACCCGCCGGAGACCGGGAGCGACAGGGGGACTTAGAAGGTGCCAGGGGAGGTGAGAGGGGGTGAGGGGGTTATCGGACTCTGGCGGGGAGCAGAGGGAATGGGAGGGGGGCAGATGATGACAGCGGCGGCAGATCGCCGCTGTCATTCAGTTGCGGGGGGGCGATCGCCAGTGGGGGGGGTGGAATCGGTGTCTCCAGCCATGTCCGATGCTACAGCAGCATCGGCCATGGCTGGATTGTAATATTTCATCAATTTTCATTGATGAAATATTACTATCGCTCTGATTGGCTGTTTCACTTTTAACAGCCAATCAGAGCGATCGTAGCCACGTGGGGGCGAAGCCACGCCCCCTGTGGCGAAGAACAAAGCCCCCTGTATCTGCGGGTCGGGTGACCTTTCAGTGACCTAGGTCACCCGACCCGCAGGGGGGCTTTACAGTCATGACGCCACATAGGCGTCATGGGTCGTTCTGACACGACTTTTCATGACGCCTACGTGGCGTCAAAGGTCGTGAAGGGGTTAAAGCCCCATTTTATCAACCCATAAGAAAACTTAGTCCCACAGTGTACACTGATGTTAATAGCTGATAGTAGCTTAATCACATACAGTGGGTACGGAAAGTATTCAGACCCCTTTAAATTTGTCACTCTTTGTATTAGTTGTTTATAGGTTTGGTTAGGAGTGTCCATTGGGGACTTCCCTGGTCCTATTGTTAAGGCTGTGGACCTGTGTATAATAAAATGTGATTATGCATTCTGTTCTGGGTTTGTAGTTACCTAACATACTGGTCACTACAACTTACTGGGCTCTACAATGGCAGTTTGCAGTGTACTCAGTAACATTATTATCATTGTACATTTTTATAGCATCATTTTTTCTATGGCGCTTTACATGTGAAAATGGGCAAATATAGACAAGTACAATAAACATGAGCAATACAAGGCACACACAAGTACAGAAGGAGAGAGAACCCTGCCTGCAAGGGCTCACAGTCTACAGGGGATGGGTGAGAATACACTAGGAGAGGGTAGAGCTGGTCGTGCGGCGGTTCAGTAGACTTAGGATCACTGCAGGTTGTAGGCTTGTCAGAAGAAGTGGGTCTTCAGGTTCTTTTTGAAGGTTTCCATGGTAGGCGAGAGTCTGATGTGTTGGGGTAGAGAGTTCCAGAGTATGGGGGAAGCACGGGAGACGTCTTGTATGCGGTTGTGGGAAGAAGAGATAAGAGGGGAGTAGAGAAGGAGATCTTGGGAGGATCGAAGGTTGCGTGTGGTTAAGTACTGGGAGACCATGTCACAGATGTATGGAGGAGACAGGTTGTGGATGGCTTTGTATGTCATAGTTAGAGTTTTGAACTGGAGCCTCTGGACGATAGGAAGCCAATGAAGGGCTTGGCAGAGAGGAGAGGCTGGGGAATAACTGGGAGACATCCACAATGGCTTGTGTCTGGAATACCCATGGAGCCAAAATCGTCACTACACCTGTAGATAAATTCCCAAAGGGGTATAATTCCCAAATTAGGTCACTTGAGTGGGACTTCTGCACTTCTAGCACATAGGGGCTTTGTATATGGAGTCTGCAAACTATTCTAGTAAAGTCTGCGCTCCAGGAGGTAAATAGCGCTTCGTCCCTCCCAAGTTTCGCTTTATGGCTAAGCAGTACTGTACAGCCGCATATGGGGTATTTCTAGATTCAGCAGAAATTGTGGGTCAAATTATGGTGCAATTTTTACCCATTTCTCCTTGTGAAAATGTAATATCTGGTGCTAAAACAAAATTTTTGTGGTAAAAAAGTAATTATTTTTTCTTCAATTGCCCAATGGCATAAAATTCTGTGACACACCTGTGGTGTTAATATGATAACTGCAACCCTAGATTAATTCATCAAGATGTGTAGTTTGTAAAATGGGGTCACTTATTAGGATTTCTGCTGTTCTGGCACCGCAGATGCTCTCCCAGTGGGTTATGAAAATGAGAAATTGCAAGACAATTTGTTATGGTGCTATTTCTCCTGTTACCCTTTTGAAAATAAAAAAATGGGACTTAAATACCTTTTTTTGTGGGAACAATTTGATTTTTTTTTATTTTCACAGCTCAACTTTATAAACATCTGTGAAGCACCTGGTTGTTCAAGGTTCTCACCACACATCTAGATTCATTCCTTGAGGGGTCTATTTCCCAAAATGTCTTCACTTGTAGAGGGTTTCTACTGTTTAGGCACATCAGGGCCTTTCCAAACAGGTCATGGTGTTCACTAATGTTTCCAGCAAATTTCGCTTTCAAAAAGTCAAATGGCACTCCTCTTCCAAGCTCTGCCGTGTGCCCAAACAGTAGTTTTCCCCCACATATGTTGTATTGTGATTTGTTTTTGTTTTCATGGCTCAAAGTTATATTTTTCTGTGAAGCACTTGGGGTTACTCACCACATATCTAAATAAGTTCCTTGAGGGGTTTAGTTTTCAAAATGGGTCACTTATGTCACAAATCAGTGAGATCTGTTGAAGCGTTCCAGAATTATTAACTCATAAACTGACACTGGTAAGAATTGTAAAATTTGGCCTGTTCATGAAGTTGTAAACTGCCTTGGTAAAGGGTTTTAATGTCCCTTAATATGCACTGTGGTATCTTCAGACCCTATAAAATAATAAAAGAAACATGTAAAAAAAATAGATAATTCATTATACTCACCTCACTGATGAAATCTGCAGCCCATCCACTACTCACTGCCACTGCATGATCACTTGCATCATTTAATGCAAGCTTTTGCCTTGGTCCTCGGTTCCTTGGTGTTCAGTGAATACACTTGCATTCACTCTGTGTTACTTTTTTTCCCCATATTATAGCACCACAAAACATTTAATGAAAGGAGCTCAGAAAGTCTGTCTGCTACTGAGGACCATTCTATATCTCATTACCAATATCCAATCAAACTTGGGAAATGTAGTCAAGTGGAGTCATGACCATTGAAAACAAATATTTATTGTGTTCTCCAATAGTTCATTGATATTAGGTTGATATTATGTTTATGTTTGTGGGGTTTTTAAGTGAAAAGTTTTGAGAAACTGTCCCACTTTAAAAAGGTATAATTATACTATTTAGTGGGATCCACATTCTTACTTTTCTAAAGGCAGATGTTTTTTTGCCCTCTAACAAATCTCTTATTTCTTCTCTTCTTGATCTAATGCTGTTATGTACGTCCAGACTTAAAGACAATCAACGGTTAAATAAGATTGCTTTGAATAACAAGTATCCGGATTTTCTCATCCTTTGATTTGTTTAAGTTATTCAAAAGGGGCTCAGATATTTATTTTTAAACTGTCAAATTTGTGAGACTGTGAGTCTTGTGAGTCCTATTGAATGGACTTTCTTAGCTTTGAAATTGCATTTTATTATTATTATTATTATTATTATTTATTGTTATAGCGCCATTTATTCCATGGCGCTTTACATGTAGGGAGGGGTATACATAAAAACAAGTACAATAATGTTGAACAATGCAAGTCATAACTGGTACAGGAGGAGAGAGGACCCTGCCCGAGAAGGCTCACAATCTACAAGGGATGGGTGAAAATACAGTAGGTGAGGGTAGAGCTGGTCATGCAGCGGTTTGGTAAACTTTCTCAAGTTTATCCACGTTAAATTAACTTAAAACTTTTACAATGCCAAAAAGATCTTGTAGCTTCCATGCGCCGGTGTTTCATCGCAGTTTGGGCACCATGAGGGACATTGGTCATTGTATATATTTATATACATACTGTATATTTAAGTCTGTAATATTTGTTTTTGTATTTTCTTTTTCAGTTTAAGATGCAGCAATTCATAATGGATAGTCTGTACCAGCTGGGAAAGTGTCAAGTATTGCAGGGTTCATTAATAAATCTACTTTTTACAGAAATTAAGCATTTTGTGGATGATCTTCTCCAGCCAGAGGTTTGTTTGTGCTATTTTGTTAGTTTGCAAAGCTTTTAAGATATAATTCAACTGCACAGAGTGTAGACAATCTTGAATTGAACTGTGCTGCTTTTTTAGTATTTAAAGAGTATCTTTCGTTACATTTTTCTTTTATATAATGTTAGGCACAATCTATCTTGTGGGTCAAGGTCTTAAAACCCCACTGATTGCTCAGAAAGCCATTTTGCAATGCACTGGTGAGCCATCAGATTTTCTATTGAGCCCTTACCCAGCTCTATGCACATGCTTATGCAACAGTTCAGTGTCCCGACTTACTGAGCAATCCCCCGCAGAGCATCTTTTTGAGAAACTGGTGTGGATCTCAAGATTCGAAGCCCCCAAAGAACTGCTATATATTAGGTAGAAACTAACATTGCTAAAATAAAATTAAAATAATAGCTACTCTTTATTACTGTGTAAAAAAGCAGGTTTTTTGGATCACTGTATAAAAAAGTGAAAACCATTGAATAGTAAAAACATAAATAGTGCAATTGTAAGACCACAGGTATACTGTGAACCTTCATTCAATTCAGTGATGTTTCCTCCATCATTAAGTTAGAAGAGGCAATTTGTATATTTTGTTTCCCAGAAGCATTGCCCTGCTTATAAACCTCCTCACACTGGCATGTCAGGCCACAAAAAGAAATGTTATCCCCTAGTCCCCTGTCAGAGACCTTTCGTACAGAAAAATCATATCTCATGCTTTGCACTGAGAAGGGACAACACACCAAAATACATGTCTGCAAACTGAGATTGTGATTTGGCTTTTACCCTTAATCATGTGGCCAGGATCGTTAAAGAGTTGATATTAACTTTTAGAATTGCTTTTTTCAGTAGGTGGCACTAAATGGAGTTCAAGTCCTCTCCCTCTCTAAAGAGGCAATTTGCATAAGTTAGATCACATGACAGCCTTTTGAATCATTTGACGTTCTATTATTATTGCAATTATTATTATTATTATTTATTTTTAAAGCACTATTCATTCCAGGGTTATGTACATGTGAAGAGGGTTACATTCATATAACATGCATATAGCATATATAAAATAAACAAACTGACAGACTGGTACAGAGGGTGGGAGAACCCTGCTCTCATAGGCTTACAATATACATGGTAATGGAGAGGCGACAATCTTACTATAGATCCTAAAACTTTGTAGTTAACCCCTTTAACCGCAAGGGTGGTTTGCATGATGTTAATGACCAAGCAAATTTTTACAATTCTGACTACTGTTCCTTTATGATGTAATAACTCTGGAACGCTTCCACGGATCCTGGTGATTCTGACTTTGTTTTCGTGTGACATATTGTACATCATGATAGTGGTAAAATTTCTTTGATATGACTTGCGTTTATTTGTTAAAAAAACTGAAATTTAGCGAAAATTTTGAAAATTTCGCAATTTTCATGCCCTTAAATCACAGAGATATGTCACACAAAATACTTAATAAGTAACATTTCCCACATGTTTACTTTATATCAGCACAATTTTGGAACCCAAATTTTTTTTATGAAGTTCTAAGGGTTAAACGTTAACCAGCGATTTCTCATTTTTACAACAAAATTTACAAAACCATTTTTTTTAGGGACCACATCACATTTGAAGTCACTTTGCGGGGTCTGTATGATAGAAAATACCCAAAAGTGACACCATTCTAAAAAATGCACCCCTCAAGGTGCTCAAAACCACATTCAAGAAGTTTATTAACCCTTCAGGTGCTTTACAGAAATTTTTGGAATGTTTGAAAAAAGAACATTTAACTTTTTTCACAAAAAATTTAATTCAGATCCAATTTGTTTTATTTTACCAAGGGTAACAGGAGAAATTGGCCCCAAAAGTTGTTGTACAATTTGTCCTGAGTATTCTAATACCCCATATATGCAGGTAAACCAATGTTTGGGCGCATGGCAGAGCTCGGAAGAGAAGGAGTGCCGTTTGACTTTTCAATGCAAAATTGGCTGAAAACGAGATCGGACGCCATGTCGCGTTTGGAGAGCCCCTGATGTGCCTAAACAGTGGATACCCCCCACAAGTGACCCCATTTTGGAAACTATACCCCCCCAAAGGAACGTATCCCGATATGTGGTGAGAACTTTGAACCCCCAATGGCTTCACAGAAGTTTATAACATACAGCCGTTCAATTAAAAAATCATTTTTTCCACATAAATGATCTTTTCACCCCCAATTTTTATTTTCCCAAGGGAAACTTGACCCTTGACGTGTCCTGAGTACGCTGATAGTCGATATGTGGGGGTAAACCACTGTTTGGACGCATGGCAAAGCTCGGAAGGGAATGAGCGCCATTTGACTTTTTCAACGCAGAATTGGCTTGACGCCATATCTCATTTGGAGAGCCCCTGATGTGCCTAATCAGTGGAAAGCCCCACAAATCACACCATTTTGGAAACTAGACTACCCAAGGAGCTTATCTAGATGTGGTGAGCACTTTGAACCTCCAAGTGCTTCACAGTAGTTTAAAACGCCCAGGCATGAAAATAAACAAATCATATTTTTTCCACAAGCATGATCTTTTAGTCCCCAATTTTTTATTTTCCCAAAAGTAACAGGAGAAATTACACCCCAAAAGTTGTTGTCCAATTTGTCCTGAGTATGCTAATACCCCATATGTGGGAGAAAACTACTGTATGGGCACACGTCGGGGCTCGGAAGGTAAGTAGTGATGTTTTGGAATGCAGATTTTGATGGAATGGTCTGCGGATGTCATGTCATGTTTGGAGAGCCCCTGATGTGTCTAAACTAGAGTTGAGCGAAACGGGTCGAAAAATTTCAAAAGTCGCCGACTTTTGGCAAAGTCGGGTTTCATGAAACGAAACCCGACCCTAGGATGAGGTCGGCCACGAGGTCGGCGACTTACGCGCCAAAGTCGCGTTTCAAAAGTTTGTTTTGCGCTCTTTTTCAGCCAATCAGGATCCACGGACACTGTAGGCAACGTGATGACATAGGCAGGGGTCACCACCATCTTTCAGAAGGGCATGCAAGTGATTGGCTTGCTTTGGTGGGCGTCACAGGGGGTATAAAAGGGCGTGCACGCTGACCGCCATCTTACTTCTGCCGATCTCAGTATAGGGAGAGGTTGCTGCTGATTCTGTAGGGAGAGCGTTAGGCAGGGAAGAAGGCAAAAAAACTGCTTCTGCTGCTAGCGATTTGGCCTGCACAACACACCAGTCACTGTGTGTGCAGTGCAAGGGGAGGCTATATTGTGGTGTATCAGTGGTGTTGGTTGTTGGGCTGCCTTTTAAGGCTTCCTGACAGGCTGGCATTGCTGTTTACCCACTGCTCTGCATACTGCTTTTTTAAAAGCAATCCAATCTCCCTTATCCTCTAGTCACTTTTGTCACAGCTGTGCCATCGAGCCTGTGACATAGCGCTCAGATATCAGTGGGCCTCACACAATCCAAAAGTGTCCAGTGTCCACAAGTGTCTGCAGAAATTCAAAATCTCCCTTATCCTCTAGTCACTTTGGTCACAGCTGTGCCATCGAGCCTGTCACATAGCGCTCAGATATTCATTGGGCCTCACACAATCCAAAAGTGTCCAGTGTCCACTAGTGTGAGAAGAAATTCAAAATCTCACTTATCCTCTAGTCACTTTGCTCACAGCAGTGCCATCGAGCCTGTCACATAGCGCTCAGATATTCATTGGGCCTCACACAATCCAAAAGTGTCCAGTGTCCACTAGTGTGAGAAGAAATTCAAAATCTCACTTATCCTCTAGTCACTTTGCTCACAGCAGTGCCATCGAGCCTGTCACATAGCGCTCAGATATTCATTGGGCCTCACACAATCCAAAAGTGTCCAGTGTCCACTAGTGTGAGAAGAAATTCAAAATCTCACTTATCCTCTAGTCACTTTGGTCACAGCAGTGCCATCGAGCCTGTCACATAGCGCTCAGATATTCATTGGGCCTCACACAATCCAAAAGTGTCCAGTGTCCACTAGTGTGAGAAGAAATTCAAAATCTCACTTATCCTCTAGTCACTTTGCTCACAGCAGTGCCATCGAGCCTGTCACATAGCGCTCAGATATTCATTGGGCCTCACACAATACAAAAGTGTCCAGTGTCCACTAGTGTGAGAAGAAATTCAAAATCTCACTTATCCTCTAGTCACTTTGCTCACAGCAGTGCCATCGAGCCTGTCACATAGCGCTCAAATATTCATTGGGCCTCACACAATCCAAAAGTGTCCAGTGTCCACTAGTGTGAGAAGAAATTAAAAATCTCACTTATCCTCTAGTCACTTTGGTCACAGCAGTGCCATCGAGCCTGTCACATAGCGCTCAGATATTCATTGGGCCTCACACAATCCAAAAGTGTCCAGTGTCCACTAGTGTGAGAAGAAATTCAAAATCTCACTTATCCTCTAGTCACTTTGGTCACAGCAGTGCCATCGAGCCTGTCACATAGCGCTC
This sequence comes from Dendrobates tinctorius, assembly GCF_039654945.1. Lineage (NCBI taxonomy): Eukaryota > Metazoa > Chordata > Amphibia > Anura > Dendrobatidae > Dendrobates > Dendrobates tinctorius. Next base: position 1,679,443 of record NW_027361692.1, on the reverse strand, counting down.
AGATATTCATTGGGCCTCACACAATCCAAAAGTGTCCAGTGTCCACAAGTGTCTGCTGAAATTTAAAATCTCACTTATCCTCTAGTCACTTTGGTCACAGCAGTGCCATCGAGCCTGTCACATAGCGCTCAGATATTCATTGGGCCTCACACAATCCAAAAGTGTCCAGTGTCCACAAGTGTCTGCTGAAATTCAAAATCTCACTTATCCTCTAGTCACTTTGGTCACAGCTGTTCCATCGAGCCTGTCACATAGCGCTCAGATATTCATTGGGCCTCACACAATCCAAAAGTGTCCAGTGTCCACTAGTGTGAGAAGAAATTCAAAATCTCACTTATCCTCTAGTCACTTTGGTCACAGCAGTGCCATCGAGCCTGTCACATAGCGCTCAGATATTCATTGGGCCTCACACAATCCAAAAGTGTCCACTAGTGTGAGAAGAAATTCAAAATCTCACTTATCCTCTAGTCACTTTGGTCACAGTAGTGCCATCGAGCCTGTCACATAGCGCTCAGATATTCATTGGGCCTCACACAATCCAAAAGTGTCCAGTGTCCACTAGTGTGAGAAGAAATTCAAAATCTCACTTATCCTCTAGTCACTTTGGTCACAGCAGTGCCATCGAGCCTGTCACATAGCGCTCAGATATTCATTGGGCCTCACACAATCCAAAAGTGTCCAGTGTCCACTAGTGTGAGAAGAAATTCAAAATCTCACTTATCCTCTAGTCACTTTGCTCACAGCAGTGCCATCAAGCCTGTCACATAGCGCTCAGATATTCATTGGGTCTCACACAATCCAAAAGTGTCCAGTGTCCACAAGTGTCTGCTGAAATTCAAAATCTCACTTATCCTCTAGTCACTTTGGTCACAGCTGTGCCATCGAGCCTGTCACATAGCGCTCAGATATTCATTGGGTCTCACACAATCCAAAAGTGTCCAGTGTCCACAAGTGTCTGCTGAAATTCAAAATCTCACTTATCCTCTAGTCACTTTGGTCACAGCTGTGCCATCGAGCCTGTCACATTGCACTCAGATATTCATTGGGCCTCACACAATCCAAAAGTGTCCAGTGTCCACTAGTGTGAGAAGAAATTCAAAATCTCACTTATCCTCTAGTCACTTTGCTCACAGCAGTGCCATCGAGCCTGTCACATAGCGCTCAGATATTCATTGGGCCTCACACAATCCAAAAGTGTCCAGTGTCCACTAGTGTGAGAAGAAATTCAAAATCTCACTTATCCTCTAATCACTTTGGTCACAGCAGTGCCATCGAGCCTGTCACATAGCGCTCAGATATTCATTGGGCCTCACACAATCCAAAAGTGTCCAGTGTCCACTAGTGTGAGAAGAAATTCAAAATCTCACTTATCCTCTAGTCACTTTGCTCACAGCAGTGCCATCGAGCCTGTCACATAGCGCTCAGATATTCATTTGGCCTCACACAATCCAAAAGTGTCCAGTGTCCACAAGTGTCTGCTGAAATTCAAAATCTCACTTATCCTCTAGTCATTTTGGTCACAGCAGTGCCATCGAGCCTGTCACATAGCGCTCAGATATTCATTGGGCCTCACACAATCCAAAAGTGTCCAGTGTCCACAAGTGTCTGCTGAAATTCAAAATATCACTTATCTTCTAGTCACTTTGGTCACAGCTGTGCCATCGAGCCTGTCACATAGCGCTCAGATATTCATTGGGCCTCACACAATCCAAAAGTGTCCAGTGTCCACTAGTGTGAGAAGAAATTCAAAATCTCACTTATCCTCTAGTCACTTTGGTCACAGCAGTGCCATCGAGCCTGTCACATAGCGCTCAGATATTCATTGGGCCTCACACAATCCAAAAGTTTCCAGTGTCCACTAGTGTGAGAAGAAATTCAAAATCTCACTTATCCTCTAGTCACTTTGGTCACAGCAGTGCCATCGAGCCTGTCACATAGCGCTCAGATATTCATTGGGCCTCACACAATCCAAAAGTGTCCAGTGTCCACTAGTGTGAGAAGAAATTCAAAATCTCACTTATCCTCTAGTCACTTTGGTCACAGTAGTGCCATCGAGCCTGTCACATAGCGCTCAGATATTCATTGGGCCTCAAACAATCCAAAAGTGTCCACTAGTGTGAGAAGAAATTCAAAATCTCCCCTGTCCTATAGACAGCTTGTACCTTGTTTTACATTACTATATAGTTTGTTGGATTTTGTCTACATTTTTACCAAAAATGAGGAAGGCTGGTGGAAGAGGCCGTGGAATTGGGCGGGGGTTGCCAGCTGGTAATGATGGTGTTGGTGGTGGATCTGATGGTAGTGGCAAGAGCAAAATAGGACCGAATGCAGGAGGTGTTGAGCCGGCGTCATCGTCTGGCTCCATAAGGCTTCGAAGGCTTAGTTTTCTAGGAGTTGGCAAACCGCTTTTAAAGCCAGAGCATCAGGAAAAAGTTTTGTCTTACATTGCTGACTCAGCCTCCAGCTCTATCGCCTCCTCTTCTTCAGTTGTAAAAAGTAAAAGCACTGAGTCGTCATTGGAGGCTCATGTTCATGAACCACACCTTTCCTTATGTCCTTCACCCCAACCAAGATTGAAGGATGACGCAGGCCATACTACTGATTACTCCATGGAGCTGTTTTCACATACCATGCCTGGATTATCAAGTGAAATGGTGAATTACCCAGGCCAAGATGAATCTGACATGGAGTGCACTGATGCACAGCCGCTGATGGATGATTCTGCTGGTACATTCACTCAGAGCACTACATTGTCCTCGCAGTGTACAGAGCCAGATTCTGACCCTGATGAGACTCAGGTGCCCTTTCCCGCACACTATACCACCATTCACGGTGACACAGAGGAAGGTGCACATGACATTGAAGAGGAGGTGATGGATGACCCAGTTGTTGACCCAGATTGGCATCCATTGGGGGAAGAGGGTGCTGCTTCCAATAGCTCAGATGAGGAGCATCCACAGCAGACATCGACATTGCAACAGCTGTTATCCGGCAGGCCCGGAGCACTCCAAAGACAGGTTCCAAAAATCAAAAGAGTTGCTGGACAGCTTGTCCAGAGGGTCAAAACATCACAGCGTGCTAGGCCGCAAAATGTCTGCCAAAGTAGGAAGAGTGCAGTGTGGCACTTTTTTGAACAAAATCCTCATGATCAGGCCAAGGTTATCTGTAAGAAGTGCGCAAAGACCTTTAGCCGAGGGAAAAATCTGAAAAATTTGAATACCATTTGCATGCTTAGACATTTAACCAGCATGCACTTGCAAGCATGGACACAACACCAAACCTCAAGTGCCACATGTGCAACTGATCACAACGAAGGTAGTCAGCAACGCTACATTGTTTCCCCCACTGTAAGCCCACCGGTTAGCACAGCAGCAAATGTTGAGGTGTCGTTGCAAGGCCACAGCAGTCAGGGAATCCCACTGTTATATCAACGAAAGACTGATTCTAGGCCATCAGAAAGAACACCAACTCCATCACCATCATCAACCCTCTCTCAGTCCGCCCTGTCCACCGCTACTTCCACCATATGCAGCTCTCAAGTCCAGCTCACCCTCCCAGACACTATGAGTAGGTCAAGAAAGTACTCAGTCTCTCATCCGCGTACACTGGGTTTGAACGCCCACATTGCCAAACTAATCTCGTTTGAGATGATGCCCTTTCGGTTGGTGGAAAGCGCAGCTTTCCGCGAACTCATGGCCTATGCAGTACCACGCTATGACCTACCCAGTCGCCACTTCTTCTCTCGCAAAGCCATCCCAGCCCTCCACCATCATGTGAAAGACCGCATTGTCCATGCACTCAAGCAGTCAGTGAGCGGAAAGGTGCACCTCACAACTGATGCATGGTCCAGTCGCCATGGCCAGGGCCGTTACGTGTCCATCACTGCGCACTGGGTTAATGTGGTGGATGCAGGGTCCACAGGGGACAGCGGTGGTGGGACAGTGCTGCCTAGCCCACGGTATAGTAAACAGTTGGCTGTAGGCGTTCGACCCTCCTCCTCCTCTCCTCCTCCAGAAGCGAAAGCTCGTCCACAGAGCGCAGTCGTACGAGCACTCCATCTGCATCTGCCACTGTTGCACACGAGGTGTCCCCCTATCGAGAAGCTAGTGGAAAGCGTCAGCAGGCTGTTGCAGATGATGTGTTTGGGCGACAGACACACCGCCGAGGTGCTGGCCGAGTACTTTCAGCGACAAACTGAGTCATGGCTGGGCAGTGTACATCTTGAGGCAGGCAAGGTAGTTAGTGATAACGGCCGTAATTTTGTGGCAGCCATAGCCCTTTCAAAACTCAGACACATACCTTGCTTGGCTCACACCTTGAACCTGGTGGTGCAGTGCTTCCTCAAAAATTATCCGGAGTTAACAGCCCTGCTCCAGAAGGTGCGAAGACTGTGCGCGCACATCCGCCGGTCGCCTGTACACTCCGTTCGTATGCAGAAGCTGCAGCGATTGCTCCACCTTCCCAACCACCGCCTCATTATCGACATTGCAACAAGGTGGAACTCCACCCTGCACATGGTGGAGCGGCTGTGCGAGCAGAGGCAGGCCATAATGCATTTGTGGGAGGATACACGGCCAGGCACTTTGAGAGCAGACATGGAGTTGACCGGTGTGCAGTGGTCGAAGCTGAAAGACCTCTGTAAAGTCCTTCAGTGTTTTGAGGAATGCACACGGCTGGTAAGTGCAGACGACGCCATTCTAAGCATGAGCATTCCACTTATGCGTCTGCTCATGCAAACTTTGATGCACCTTAAGGAGCAGGCTTCTGCAGCCAATGTTGATGAGGAGGAAGAGGAGGAGGGAATCCTTGATGACATTCAGCCATTGTCTGCTCAGGGACCTCTCCTGGACGAGGTGGAGGAAGAAGAGGAGGAGGAGGAGGAGGATGATGGGAATGATTACTTAGGGGAGGAGGATGCATCTCGTGGGGCAAGTGAAAATGTTGGCGTGGCAAGGTCTGGTACAGGGTTTGTGCGTGACTGGAGGGATGTGGATTTGCCAGAAAGTGCTCCTGCAACCAGCACTCGCAGTGCATCATTGACACCGGGAACATTGGCCCACATGTCAGATTATGCCTTGCAGATCCTAAAAAGGGACCCCCGCATTGCCAAAATGATGAACGATGACGACTACTGGTTGGCCAGCATCCTGGATCCACGCTATAAAGGCAAATTACAAAACATCATGCCACAGGAGAACCTTGACCTAATATTGGCTAATAAACAAGCAACTCTGGTAAATCGGTTGCTTGAGGCATTCCCAGCACACAGCAGCAGTGATGGTTCTCACACGAGCCGTACGGGCCGGGGTCAGCTTGGCAGAGGTGTTCGTGGTGCACACAGCAGAAGTGGCGTTGGAGACAGGGGTTTCATGACAATATTGTGGACTGATTTTTCAAGTACCGCTCACACAACTGGTAATACTGCATCGATGGAAAGTGACAGGAGACAGCAGTTGTCAACTATGGTTACAAACTACTTTTCCTCCCATATCGATGTTCTCCCACACAGGTCATTCCCCTTTGACTATTGGGCCGCTAAACTGGACACCTGGCCTGAATTGGCACAATATGCCTTACAGGAGCTCGCTTGCCCAGCTGCAAGTGTGCTATCGGAAAGAGTCTTCAGTGCAGCTGGATCAATCCTGACAGAAAAAAGGACCCGTCTGTCAACCCAAAATGTGGATGATCTAACCTTCATTAAAATGAACCACTCATGGGTTTCCAAGGATTTTGTCCCACCTTCCCCTGATGACACATAGGGTGACAGAAAAATGGCTTGCTTTGGTCCACCTCTTCCTGGGACTTGACCTATTTCACCTTTTGCATCAGCTGAATGTCCAACATCAACATATGCCACTTTCTAAAACTCCCTAACTGCTGCCTCCCCCCCATGGCCGGGGTCACCACCTAGCGCACGACACCGTGCGAGTGCCGTTGCCCTGGACAGGTGGGTAGGCCGACTCTTGGGCGCGGGCACTGGCACAGGGTCCCTCATAGTGCAATCAAGTGTCTCTGATGGTGGTGGTGCACACCCGCCGTCAGACACACCGCCGTACTATGAGGGGCCCAGTGCCAGTACCGACGCCCACGAGTGGGCCCCCCTTGCTTGGGCAGGGCCCCAGCATTTGCAATCTTTACCTCTCCCTGCTCCTCCGCTGTGTAGTCTGGGCCGTCAAATCCATACTGGGCCTGACACCGTTTGAGCCTGCCTCCTGATGTATAGACATATATTTTGAATGTGTACGCTATCCATACATGTTATCTGGGGATACGGAACCCTTTCTCACCTTTGTGCAATCACGTGCAATCCATACTGGGCCTGACACCGTCTGAGCCTGCCTCCTGATGTATAGACATATATTTTGAATGTGTACGCTATCCATACATGTTATCTGGGTATACGGAACCCTTTCTCACCTTTGTGCAATCACGTGCAATCCATACTGGGCCTGACACCATCTGAGCCTGCCTCCTGATGTATAGACATATATTTTGAATGTGTACGCTATCCATACATGTTATCTGGGGATACGGAACCCTTTCTCACCTTTGTGCAATCACGTGCAATCCATACTGGGCCTGACACCGTCTGAGCCTGCCTCCTGATGTATAGACATATATTTTGAATGTGTACGCTATCCATACATGTTATCTGGGGATACGGAACCCTTTCTCACCTTTGTGCAATCATGTGCAATCCATAGTGGGCCTGACACCGTCTGAGCCTGCCTCCTGATTTATAGACATATATTTTGAATGTGTACGCTATCCATACATGTTATCTGGGGATACGGAACCCTTTCTCACCTTTGTGCAATCACGTGCAATCCATACTGGGCCTGACACCGTCTGAGCCTGCCTCCTGATGTATAGACTAATATTTTGAATGTGTACGCTATCCATACATGTTATCTGGGGATACGGAACCCTTTCTCACCTTTGTGCAATCACGTGCAATCCATACTGGGCCTGACACCGTCTGAGCCTGCCTCCTGATGTATAGACATATATTTTGAATGTGTACGCTATCCATACATGTTATCCGGGGATACGGTACCCTTTCTCACCTTTGTGCAATCACGTGTAATCCATACTGGGCCTGAGAACAGATGGCGAGCTGTTAAGCAAGCTACAGCACCTGTGGTTTGCACACGTAAGTTTTTCATTTTTTCAGGAATGACGGTTAGGCCTAATTCCGGAACTGCGGTTGACCTGCACTTACTGGGAAATCATCGTTCGCGGGTAATAATTGTAATCACAGATCCCCATCACTAACGTTCAGCGGGTTATCTGCACCTGTAAGCGACAAACGCTGGCCTTTTCAGTGTAGCGCAAATGCAGCCACGGACATGTAAGGGCATGACACACCAGTTATTGGCCAATCTCATGTGCCAGAGCCTCACGTGTGCCTCTAGTAAGCCGGACTCGGACCGCGGGGCATGACGGAGTCTCGTTCGTTAACGGAATTAAGCTTGCAATGTGTGCATCTGTTCTGTAGCTTGCATGGTTGAGGTTTCCCAGGTGGAGTCGAATTAAACCGTAGGCTCCACTCCTGGTGGTGCCCTTCTGGACATTCCTTTAAGGTTCAGCTTTGCAACCATACTGCCCACCTAAAACAAACACTTTGCCTTCATGAACGCTGTTTGGAGGGTCATGACTCATGGGAATAACGCCGCCCAATCAGTTAACCTGCTAGAGAGATCCTTCGTTGCTCCCAAGCATGACATCACACTCCCTAGGAGGAAGGTAATGCCACTGTGGCGACCGTACTCCTGGGGGCGACACAAGTGCACTGATGCCCAGCCACTGCTCGATGAATCTGCTGGTACATTGACCCAGACCACTACATTCCCCTCGCACGCTACACGGCCTGAATCTGACCCTGATGAAACTCAGGTTACCCTTCCCATATACAGTTCCATCTTACACGGTGACAAAGAGGAAGCTGCAGATGAAAGTGCAGGTTCGGACCACCCACCATCAGACACACCACCATACTATCAGGGGCCCTGTGCCAGTGCCGTCGCCAACGAGTGGGCCCCCCTGCTTGCTCAGGATCACAGCACTTGCAAGGTTGAAATACTGTGCAGTGAGATGGAAGATGGGAACGACGAGGAGTCCAGACTAGTACAGGGATTCCCTAGCGAGGAGACTTATTTGATTGTTTTCAATGTTGGGACAGCAATTTTTGGGGAGCACTATACTCTGGAGAATGATAGATGGGGCCCACCATACACTGGAACATTCCAAAGGTGGACATCAGACACTGGAGCAGCATTTACAGGGCCCATTATACACTAGAGCATTAGAAATGGGGCCCATTATGTTTGGAGCATTATTTGGGCCCATAAGACAGTGGAGCTTCATCCATGGGGACCAACATATACTGTAGCATTATGTGGAGCTCATCATATACTGTTTCAAACATTATATGGGACCAATGATTCTGTATGGAGAAATAGATGGGCCTTGTCATGAGATGTAAAAAGTGAAGTATTTTTCATTGTACTATACCGCTATTTCTCTGCCGTATCGGAGCATGATGAGTTGTGGTATGTGTTAAAGGGGCGCTCTTTCGCCCAGGGCACATGAAAACCTGGAGCCAGCCCTCCCCCCCCACAACTTTAGCCAAATAACCCCCATTTTTCAGTGCGTAACTTGTATTATGAAGTTAATTAAGGTTGACAAGCTTAAGTAAGAAGAATTGATGCTTTTGGCATTCAAATGGGCACTGTTGGTGTGTTTCCTGTCCTCCTCTCACTGCCGACTTTTATTCCCCATTGACTTACATTGGGTTTCGTGTTTCGGGACGACCCCGACTTTTCCCTATAATCGGCCGATCTTGCTCGACCCGACTTTTGGAAAAGTCGGGTTTCACGAAACGAAACGCGACCCTAAAAAAGCAAAAGTCGCTCAACTCTAGTCTAAACAGTGGAAACCCCCCACAAGTGGTCTTATTTTTTGTGGGACAAGTTAACGTTTTTATTGGTACCATTTTTGGGCACGTGACATTTTTTGATTGCTTTTTATTCCAAATTTTGAGAGGCAGAATGAACAAAAAACAGCATTTCATGAATTTCTTTTGATGGGGGCGTTTACACCGTTCTGCATGTGGTAAAATTGATAAAGCGCTTTTATTCTTCGGGTCAGTACGGTTACAGCAATACCTCATTTAGGCAGTTTTTTTATTTTTTGGCGCTTTTATACAATAAAAACAATTTTATATAAAAAAATAATTATTTTTGCATCGCTTTTTTATGCGAGCTATAACTTTTTTATTTTTTTTGCAGATGACGCCGTATGGCACCTCGTTTTTTATGGGACAAGATGACATTTTCAGACGTACCATGGTTATTTATATCCGTCTTTTTGATCGTGCGTTATTGCACTTTTTGTTCGGCTGTATGATGATAAAGCATTGTTTTTTGCTTTGTTTTTTTATTTTTTTTGAATGAGTTCACTAAAGGGGTTAACTAGTGGGACAGTTTTATAGGGCAATACTAAATATGTGTACTTTTATTGTTTTTATTTAAAAAAAAAGAATTTATTAGGGAATATATTAATTTAGGAATTTTTAAAAAAATTATTTTTACACTTAATTTCTTTTTTTTTACTTTATTTTCCCAGGTGGGGACATCACTGTAAAGTTTCAGATCGCTGATCTGACACTTTGCAGTGCACTGTGTCAGATCAGCTATCTTACAGACACTGTAGAGGCTTTCTCAGTGCCTGCTCTCAGCTGACAATGAGGAAGCTGCCTCCCTACAGGACCCCGAAGGCCCCGCGGCCATATTGGATCCGGGGGCCTGCAGGGAGGAAGCCCTCGGAACAGCGCGATCACATCACACTGTTTCGAGGGGCTCAGGGAAGCATGCAGAGAGCCCCCTCCCTGCGCATTTCTTCCCTGTGCCCCCAGTACACTGCGATCATGTTTGATCGCTGTGTGCCAGGGGTTAATGTGCCAAGAGCGGTTTGTGACCGCCCCTGGCACATAGTGCCGGATTTCAGCTGTGATAATCAGCTGACACCTGGCCGCGATCAGCGGCGCTTCCCCGTGAACACCACTGATCGCGCTGACGTACTATCCCGTCCCCGGTCATACAGGCCTGGGTATCGTGGACGGGATAGTACGTCAGATGTCAGAAAGGGGTTAATGTGAATTTTATTTTTTTTTTAGCATTTTTTTATGCTCCTTTCACATTATGAGTCATATGGTTCTAAAGGAAATCTTTGCATCACAAAAATGCTGGTGTAAATAACACAATCTTTCAAAAAACATAGTAAGGCTATGTCGACATGCAGCATTTTTTATGCAAATAAGAAGCTGGTTTTTACAATACCAGAAAAAGCTATGAGATTTCAGAAATTTCATAGCTACAATTGTTTTTTTAAAAAAATGAGAAACTGCAGTGTTTTTTTAAATCTGCAGCATGTCAATTTTTTCAGTGTTTTTGCAGTGTTTTTTCACCCATAAAAACAATGAGAAAGGGCAAAAATGCTGTAAAAATTGCAGTTAACAGGTTTTGCTATTTTATGCAGCATTTTTGGTTGCTTTTTTGCCAAATTAGTCTAACTTTATTAAACATGCACTGTGGACAAAACATACAGGTGCTTCTCACAAAATTAGAATATCATCAAAAAGTTCATTTATTTCAGTTCTTCAATGCAAAATTTGAAACTCATATATTATATAGAGTCATTACAAACAGAGTGATCTATTTCAAGAGTTTATTTCTGTTAATGTTGATGATTATGGCTTATAGCCAATGAAAACCCAAAAGTCATTATCTCAGTAAATTAGAATACTTTATAATACCAGCTTGAAAAATCATGTTAAAATCCGAAATGTTGCCCTACTGAAATGTATATTCAGCAAATGCACTCAATACTTGGTCGGGGCTCCTTTTGCATCAATTACTGCATCAATGTGGCATGGAAAGGAGGCGATCAGACTGTGACACTGCTGAGGTGTTATGGAAGCCCAGCTTGGTTTGATAGCAGCCTTCAGCTCGTCTGCATTGTTGGGTCTGGTGTCTTTCCTCTTCCTCTTGACAAAACCCCATAGATTCTCTATGGGGTTAAGGTCAGGCGAGTTTGCTGGCCAATCAAGAACAGTGAGATTGTTGTTTTTAAACCAGGTATTGGTACTTTTGGCAGTGTGGACAGGTGCCAAGTCCTGCTGGAGAATGAAATTTCCATCTCCAAAAAGCTTGTTGGCAGAGGGAAGCATGAAGTGCTCTAAAATTTCCTGATAGACGGCTGCGCTGACTTTGGTCTTGATAAAACACAGTGGACCTACACCAGCAGATAACATGGCTCCCAAAATCATCACTGATTGTGGAAACTTCACACTAGACCTCAAGCAGCTTGGATTGTGGCCTCTCCACTCTTCCTCCAGACTCTGGGACCTTGATTTCCAAATGAAATGTCAAATTTACTTTCATGTGAAATCAACACCTTGGACCACTGAGCAACAGTCCAGTTCTTTTTCTCCTTGGCCCTGGTAAGACGCTCCTGACGTTGTCTATAGGTTATGAGTGGCTTGACACAAGGAATGCGACACTTGTAGCCCATGTACTGGATACGTTTGTGTGTGGTGATTCTTGAACCAATGACTTCAGCAGCAGTCAACTCCTTGTGAAGTTCCCCCAAATTTTTGAATGGCTTAGGAATCCTTTGCTGTTGTTTTTTGTTAATTATTCTAATTTCTGAGATAATGACTTTTGGGTTTTCATTGACTGTAAGCCATAATCATCAACATTAACAGAAATAAACACTTGAAATAGATCACTTTGTTTGTAATGACTCTATATATTATGAGTCTCACTTTTTGTATTGAAGAACTGAAATAAATTACCTTATTTTTCGGACTATAAGACGCACCGGACCATAAGACGCACCCCAATTTTCAGAAGGAAAATAGGGAAAAAAATAATAATGTGTCAAATGGGGGTCCGTCTTACTGTCCGAATTCAGCTTACCTGGGAAGGGATCAGGCACAGGTGGAGGAGTGGTCACAGGGGTCATTCAGTGCTCCAGGCTGGTGCGGTGGCGGCGGCGCTGTGCTGGGGCAGGTTGGTTGTGCTGGGGCAGCTGGGCTGTGCTGGGGCAGCTGGGCTGGACTGTGCTGGGGCAGCTGGGCTGGGGTAGCTGGGCTGTGCTGGGGCAGGTGGGCTGTGCTGGGGCAGCTGGGCTGTGCTGGGGCAGGCGGGCTGTGCTGGGGCAGGTGGGCTGTGCTGGGGCAGGTGGGCTGTGCTGGGCTGGGGCAGCTGTGCTGGGCTGGGGCAGGTGGGCTGTGCTGGGGCAGCTGGGCTGGCGCAGCTGTGCTGGGGCAGCTGTGCTGGGCTGGGGCAGCTGGGCTCTGTGGGGTGAGGGTGGCGGCGGGCTGTGCTCCGGTGCAGGTTTGGCGGCTCCGCCAGCATTTCCTCAGAGCCCGGAGGCCCCCGCACATCTGTTGCTGGCTGCTGCCATGTTGCGGTGGCCTCCGGGAACATGGATGCCGGGAAGATAGCCGCCGGTTCAGGGACGGCGCATGCGCAGGTTCAGATCTCGTCCCTAGATCTCGGGGGACAAGATTCAAATCTCGGCAACGAGATCTCGTCACCCGAGATCTCGGGATGAGATCTGAACCTGCGCATGCGCCGTCCCCGGAACGGTGGCCATCTTCCCGGCGTCCATGCTCCCGGAGGCCACCGTAACATGGCAGCAGCCAGCAACGGATGTCCGGGCTTCGAGGAAATGCCGGCGGAGCCCCCCACGGAGCACAGAGAGCCACTACCCCTGCATCGGAGCACAGCCCGCTGCCACCACCGCACCACAGAGCCCCGCGGCACCTGCACCAGCCACCAGCCATGGACGGATGTAAGTATATTGCGAACATAAGACGCACCCCCCACTTTCCCCAAAAATTTTTGGGGAAAAAAGTGCGTCTTATGGTCCGAAAAATACGGTAACTTTTTGATGATATTCTAATTTTGTGAGAAGCACCTGCACTTGTAACCTGCACCATAAAATGCAGTTAAAAATAATGTAAAAGTCTGCCAAAAAAGCAGCAAAACCTGCTTCCTTAACACAGCATTTTGACTGCTATGAGAGCAGGTTTGTGAACATACTTGTGTCATAATTAGCCAGAAATGTGTATTAGGCCGGAATCACACTAGCATGTAGCGTCCAATGCAAGTGCATCGGATGCGATATGCTTTTCTCCTGCTCTTCTGCTGCGAGTGGGAGCCGAGTGTCATGCCACTGTGCTCCAATCCTCTCATATGACAGAATCGGAGCACAGCTGCAGAGGAGATGGAGAAAGTAATTTCTCCATCTCCTCTGCTGCCGGCGTCGACGGCAATTACACTGCCCTCGGGTGACATCTGAGTGCAGTCTGATGTTTCACTCACACCCATAGACTTGTATAGGTGCAAATGAGCTCAGTTTCTCTGCAAATTGCAGCTTGCTTTGATGGTTTTCTCATGCTGAATTGGCATGGGAAAATATTTGCAGATGTGAGCTTCCCCATAGAATAACACTGGGCCGAGTGCTATGTGATATTTTATTGCATAGCACTTGGTTGTGTTATTCGGTGTTGTGACTCCGGCCTAAGTTTAAAAATATGTTGGCACTTTTTTTTTTTTTTTTATACTTTATTTAGAAAATTTCAATAATATAACAGGAAATGAAAATTCCATTTTCCAGAAATAGTAAAAAAAAAATGAGATTACAAAAACAAACAATCGTAATAAACCACAACGATAACATTACAAGGCTGCGGATTTGCAAACCAAAAGGGATGTAAGAAGAGTTTAAAAGACAAGGGGCAGTGGTGGGGAGGGACACGGGAAGAAAAGGGGGAGAGTAAGGAGTCAGAAAATCCTGCTTAACCACTTCACCCCCAAGGGTGGTTTGCACGTTCATGACCAGGCCAATTTTTACAATTCTGACCACTGTACCTTTATGAGGTCATAACTCTGGAACGCTTCCATGGATCCCGGTGACTCTGACATTGTTTTCTCGTGACATATTGTACTTCATGTTAGTGGTAAAATTTAATTCAAATAACTTGTGAGAAAAACGGAAATTTGGCGAAAATTTTGAAAATTTAGCAATTTTCCAACTTTGAATTTTAATGCGCTTAAATCACAGAGATATGGCACACAAAAAACTTAATAAATAACATTTCCCACATGTTTACTTTACATCAGCACAATTTTGGAACCAAATTTTTTTTTTGTTAGGAAGTTATAAGGGTTAAAAGTTGACCAGCGTTTTCTCATTTTTACAACACCATTTTATTTTTACGGACCACATCACATTTGAAGCCACTTTGAGGGGTCTATATGATAGAAAATACCCAAAAGTTACACCATTCTAAAAACTGCACCCCTTAAGGTGCTCAAAACCACATTCAAGAAGTTTATTAACCCTTTAGGTGCGTCACAGGAATTTTTTTGAATATTTAAAAAAAATGAACATCTAACTTTTTTTCACAAAAAAAATACTTCAGGTTCAATTTTTTTTATTTTACCAAGGGTAACAGGAGAAATTGGACTGCAAAAGTTATTGTGCAATTTGTCCTGAGTACGCTGATACCTGATATGTTGGGGGGAATGACTGTTTCGGCGCATGGCAGAGCTCAGAATGGAAGGAGCGCCGTTTGACTTTTTCAATGCAAAATTGTCTGGAATTCAGATCAGACGCCATGTCACGTTTGGAGAGTCCCTGATGTACCTAAACAGTGGAAACCCCCTACAAGTGACCCCATTTTGGAAACTAGACCCCCCAAGGAACTTATCTAGATGTGTGGTGAGAACTTTGAACCCCCAAGGGCTTCACAGAAGTTTACTACATAAAGCCGTACAATTAAAAAAATCATATTTTTTCCACAAAAATGATCGTTTCACCCTCAATTCTTATTTTTCCAAGGGTAACAGGACCCTAAAAGTTATTGTGCAATTTGTCCTGAGTACGCTGATACCCCACATGTGGGGGTAAACCACTATTTGGGCGCATGGCAGAGCTTGGAAGGGAAGCAGCGCCATTTGACGTTTTTGGCTGGAATTGAGATCGGACACCATGTCGCGATAGGAAAACGCCTGATGTACCAAAACATTGGAAACCCCCCACAAATGACACCATTTTGGAAACTAGACCCCCTAAGGAACTTATCTAGATGTGTGGTGAGTAGTGTTGAGTGATACCGTTCGATACCCAAAAATATCGTATCGGATGGTATCGCCCGATACGAAAAAAATATCGGGTATCGCCGATTCCGATACCGGAAGTCCCATTCAAGTCAATGGGACTTCCGGTATCGGAATTAAAAAAAGGCCTTTATTTCCTTGTTGGCTAATTCTACATAATTGAAAACAAATAAGAATCATGTAGAATGTATTGTGGGAGGTGGAGGAGACATTAAAAGCATAGTGGTTTATTCAAATCACATGGCATAGCATTAATTCCAATTTTTTTTTTCAAGACGTTCGGAGTTAAAAAGATATTGACTATGTTAACTTTTTTATATTTAGTCAGATATGTATGTTTCACAACTTCCATGCTCTTCACCTTCTTTTGTACTTCTCCCACACTTTCTCTTTCATGATCCGCAGCAGTAGCATTTTTTTCATCAACTTTTTCTTCACCTTATTCATCTTCTTCTTCTTCCCATTAATTTTTTTTTTCCATTCTTCATATTCTTCTTATTCAGCTATTATTAATTTTCATATGCTATTTCTTCATCTTCTTCCTATTCTTCTTTTTCTTCATTTTCTTATGGCGACAGGCATTCCTGTAGTACTTATCTATAAAAGTTCTAAGATTACACCTTACCTTCTGCCTGTCACAAAAGATTTACAACAGGATTTGTCCGCGTTCAGTTTGGCCTGCAGCAGCAGGCATTTTCCAGGGGCACCACGAGGAGGAACGGACTCAACCCCATTTACTGCTTAGTCTTCTTCTGCTTATAATTTTGATTTCTTCTATGCTGATTTTTTGTCTTTTGCTTAATGTTCTTCTGCTTTCTGTTCTTCTGCTTTTGCTTCTTCTGCATCTTGTTCTTCTGTCTTTTGTTCTGTATCTTGGTGGTTGTCTTCATGCGAGAACCAGCTGACAGTACTGGAACCCGTAGTGGCAGCAGAAGGAACAATAGCCAATGGCACTACTGAGGAACAGGTGACGGTGCTGGACCCCGGTTACTATGCAGGAGGTACCTGTGCTAGAAACCACTACCAAGGACCAGCTGACGGTGCTGGACCTCGGATACCGAGATGGAGGCACCTAGGCCAAAGGCTGTGGCGAGAACCAGCAGACAGTGCTGGCACCCGGATGGGTAGCAGAAGGAACAAGAGCCAATGGCACTACCGAGGAGCAACTGACGGTGCTGGACCACGGTTACTAAGCAGAAGGTACCTGTGCTAAAAAGCACTACCAAGGACCAGCTGACGGTGCTGGACCTCGGATACCGAGATGGAGGCACCTAGGCCAAAGGCTGTGGCGAGAACCAGCAGACAGTGCTGGCACCCGGATGGGTAGCAGAAGGAACAAGAGCCAATGGCACTACCGAGGAGCAACTGACGGTGCTGGACCACGGTTACTAAGAAGGTACCTGTGCTAAAAAGCACTACCAAGGACAAGCTGACGGTGCTGGACCTTGGATACCGAGATGGAGGCACCTAGGCCAAAGGCTGTGGCGAGAACCAGCAGACAGTGCTGGCACCCGGATGGGTAGCAGAAGGAACAAGAGCCAATGGCACTACCGAGGACCAACTGACGGTGCTGGACCACGGTTACTAAGCAGAAGGTACCTGTGCTAAAAAGCACTACCAAGGACCAGCTGACGGTGCTGGACCTCGGATACCGAGATGGAGGCACCTAGGCCAAAGGCTGTGGCGAGAACCAGCAGACAGTGCTGGCACCCGGATGGGTAGCAGAAGGAACAAGAGCCAATGGCACTACCGAGGACCAACTGACGGTGCTGGACCACGGTTACTAAGCAGAAGGTACCTGTGCTAAAAAGCACTACCAAGGACCAGCTGACGGTGCTGGACCTCGGATACCGAGATGGAGGCACCTAGGCCAAAGGCTGTGGCGAGAACCAGCAGACAGTGCTGGCACCCAGATGGGTAGCGGAAGGAACAAGAGCCAATGGCACTACCGAGGACCAACTGACGGTGCTGGACCACGGTTACTAAGCAGAAGGTACCTGTGCTAAAAAGCACTACCAAGGACCAGCTGACGGTGCTGGACCTCGGATACCGAGATGGAGGCACCTAGGCCAAAGGCTCTGGCGAGAACCAGCAGACAGTGCTGGAACCCGGGTGGGTAGCAGAAGGTACCCATTGAAAGCAAAGTAGCCAGGCCGCAAGCCGGCCGCAGTTACCGAAACCCACAGTCCTACAGGGGGTCCCTGTCCCATTGGCACTACGGATCCAGCCTTCAGTGCCAGTTCCCGCAGCCCACATAGGAGTCACCTAAACTGCAGGCACCATAGAGTCGGCTAACCCGGCCGCAAGACGACAGGACAACGGATTGGTGGCATAGTGACCTTGACACTACCCGGAAACAGCAGGCGTGCTGGAACCAGGCTGGGCAACAGGGAGTCCCCGTGCCAAAGACACTGCCGAGCATCAACTGGCGTTGTTGGAGCCCAGGGACAATCATGGTGTAGGCCGAGGCCTACTTGGTGGTAGTTTTAGATTGTTTGTAGGCTACAACAGGCTGTCAGCGTGCTCCAATTAGTCATCTGTCTCCACTCTGTTTCCAGGATTTCACGTGACCACCAACACCGCCAGTTTATGCGTACAGTAGCCGTCTGCCCAATCCACACGTGTTGCTGTGTTACTGGGATTCTGTAATGTCAGCAGATCCCCTGATGTTTGTCTGCCACTGTCTCCTGCTCTGTCCACATTCCCACCACTTGCAGTGGGAAGGTGGACAGCGCAGGAGACAGTGGCGGACACACATCGGGGGATCTGCTGACGTAACAGAACCCCAGTAACACAGGAACACGTGTGGAATGCGTGGACGGCAACTGTGAGCAGGAACTGGCGGTGTTGGAGGTCAGGGGAAATACTAGAGACAGAGTGGAGACATAGGCCAAATCAGAGAATGTTTGAATCTGAAGTAGTTACAATTTGGAGGCAGCAGCAGTTTGCCCTCCACACAGCAGGGGATCAGCTGACGTTACTGAACCCCACTTTCACATGAACGAGTGTGTTTTTCTGTGTGGACAGCACTTCCGAGCACAACTGACGATGTTGGAGCCCAGGGATAGTCATTTTGTAGGCCAAGGCCTACTTGGAGGCAGTTTAAGATAAGACGTTGTTTGAATTTGGAGGCAGTAGCAGTTTGCCCTCCACACATCAGGGGATCAGCTGACGTTACTGAACCCCACTTTCACATGAACGATTGTGTTTTTCTGTGTGGACAGCACTTCCGAGCACAACTAGCATTGTTGGAACCCAGGGACAATCATGGTGCAGGCCGAGGCCTACTAGGAGCGAGGTGTAAAGCAGAGGTATTTTGACTTTGGAGGGAGCAGGACACTTTGCCCTCCACACAGCAGGGGATCAGCTGACGTTACTGACCCCCACTTTCACATGAACGAGTGTGTTTTTCTGTGTGGACAGCACTTCCGAGCACCAACTAGCGTTGTTGGAACCCAGGGACAATAATGGTGCAGGCCGAGGCCTACTAGGAGCCAGGTGTAAAGCTGAGGTATTTTGACTTTGAAGGGAGCAGGACACTTTGCCCTCCACACAGCAGGGGATCAGTTGACGTTACTGACCCCCACGTTCACATGACCGAGTGTGTTTTTCTGTGTGGACAGCACTTCTGAGCACCAACTAGCGTTGTTGGAGCCCAGGGAGAACCAGGGTGCAGGCCGAGGCCTACTTGGTGGCAGTTTTACAGTGTTTGTAGGCTACAACAGACTGTCAACATGCTCCAATTAGGCATCTGTCTCCACTCTGTTTCCAGGATTTCACGTGACTACCAACACCGCCAGTTTATGCGTACAGTAGCCGTCTGCCCAATCCACACGTGTTGCTGTGTTACTGGGATTCTGTAATGTCAGCAGATCCCCTGATGTGTGTCTGCCACTGTCTCCTGCTCTGTCCACATTCCCACCGCTTGCAGTGGGAAGGTGGACAGCGCAGGAGACAGTGGCGGACACATATTGGGGGATCTGCTGACGTAACAGAACCCCAGTAACACAGGAACACGTGTGGAATGCGTGGACGGCAACTGTGAGCAGGAACTGGCGGTGTTGGAGGTCAGGGGAAATACTAGAGACAGAGTGGAGACAGAGGCCAAATCAGAGAATGTTTAAATCTGAAGTAGTTACAATTTGGAGGCAGCAGCAGTTTGCCCTCCACACAGCAGGGGATCAGCTGACGTTACCGAACCCCACTTACACATGAGCGAGTGTTTTGTCTGTGCGGACAGCACTTCCGAGCACCAACTGGCGTTGTCGGAGCCCAGGGAAAATGAGGTAGTAGGCCGAGGCCTACTTGGAGCCAGGTGTAAATCTGAGGTTGTTTGACTGTGGAGGGAGCAGGACACTTTGCCATACACACAGCAGGGGATCAGCTGACGTTACCGAACCCCACTTACACATGAGCGAGTGTTTTGTCTGTGCGGACAGCACTTCTGAGCACCAACTGGCGGTGTCGGAGCCCAGGGAAAATCAGGTAGTAGGCCGAGGCCTACTTGGTGGCAGTTTGCGATTGTTTCTAGACTACTACTAACTGTCAACGTACTCCAATTAGGCCTCTGTCTTCACTCTGTTTCGAGTATTTCCGCTGGCTTCCAACCACGCCAGCTGCTGCTCTGAAATGCCGTCTGCACAACCCACACTTGTTCCTGTGTTACTGGGGTTCTGTAACAGCAGCTTCTCCCTAGAGGTGAGTCAGGCAATGTCTCCTGCTCTGTCCACATTTCCACTACAAGTAGTGGGAATGTAGACAAAGCAGGAGACATTGCCGTGCTCAACTCTGGAGATGAGCAGATGTTACAGGACCCAGGTACCACAGGATCAAGTGTGGATTGTGCAGACGGCACTTGAGAGCAGAAACAGGCGGTGTTGTAGGCCGGAGGAAATACTCAAAACAGAGTGGAGACAGAGGGTAAATCAGAGAACATATTAAATCAGAGGTAGTCAGGAGTTGTAGGCAGCAGGAGAGTTTGCCGTACACACAGCAGGGGATCAGCTGACGTTACCGAACCCCACTTACACATGAGCGAGTGTTTTGTCTGTGCGGACAGCACTTCTGAGCAACAACGTGCGTTGCTGTAGCCCAGGAAATAAAGTTCAGGTCATAGAAACATGAACACAACAGGAGACCTGGATCCTGTTGCCAGCCAATTATTTATTCTAGAAGAGGACTGGCAAATTCAGGTGAGATCCAGGCCTTGTTCATTTTCACAAAAGTAAGCCGGTCAACATTATCGGCGGATAGTCGCGTGCGACGGTCTGTTACCACACCACCTGCAGCACTAAAGACACATTCCGATAATACACTGGCAGCAGGGCAAGCCAGCACCTCCAATGCATACTGGCTAAGCTCTGGCCATGTATCCAGCTTAGAGACCCAATACTTGAACGGGGAAGAGCCGTCTGGAGAACACTAACAGGGCACGACAAGTAGTCTGTCACCATCTGACGGAAACGTTGCCTCCTGCTGACTGGAGCCGTCTGTGATGGTGTAGCCGTTTGTGGCGGTCCCACAAAACTTCCACATTTGGGCCATACTGGCCCTGCCTTGTCCTGCGGCACTGCCTCTGCTACCTCTTTGTGCAGAGCTTCCTCCACTGCCTCTACCCACATGGCTGCTTTGAAAAGCACTACCAGCAACACTTGGGGGAATGGAGAACATGATGGCCTGCACAAGTGTTTCTTGGTACTTCCGCATTTTTCGCTCCCGGTTCAACTGTGGTATGAGGCTTTGTAAGTTGTCCCGGTAGCGAGGATCTAGGAGGGTGTACACCCAATTATCAGCCGTGTGGAGAATGTTGGCGATGCTGCGGTCATTTAACAAGCACTGCAGCATGAAATCAACCATGTGCTGCAGACTGCCAACTGGACCGGAAACGCTGTCCCCAGCTTGAGGCAGCATCTCTGCCTGCTCAGCATCACCCCACCCTCGCTGTACACACTGACTATTAGAGCCTTGTGTACCTCCCTCCTCTGGAGAGATGTGTTCCTCCTCCTCCATTGACTCCTCGTCATCCTCCTCACTAAGTGTCCCCTGCCTGGGCCTTTGTGTGGAAGCACGTTGCGCAGACTTGCCAGAAACAGATGGCATTTCTGACTGCTCATCCTCGACCTCTTCAAAAACCTCCTCACTTAGTGCTTGTAAGGTTTTTTGAAGCAGACAGATGAGGGGGACAGTCATGCTGATTAGTGCATCATCTGCACTGGCCATCCGCGTGGAGTCATCGAAGGCACGCAAAACTTGGCAGATGTCCCTCATAGTGGCCCACTCAGTGGTGGTGAAGTGTGTCCGGCGCACAGTGCGACTTGTTTACGCCTGCTGCAGCTGGTACTCTATTACTGCTGCCTGCTGCTCACACAACCGCTCCAACATATGTAACGTTGAATACCACCTGGTGGGGAGGTCACATATGATGCGATGTTCTGGCAGGCGGAATCGGCATTGCAGAGATGCAATGCGCGATCTTGCCATGCTGGAACGCCGCAAGTGAGCACACTCTGGGCGAACCTTGTGCAGCAGTGCATCAAGATCCGGATAGTCCCTCAGAAAGCTCTGCACGACCAAATTGAGCACGTGTGCCAGACATGGTATGTGAGTGAGGTTGCCTAGGCCCAGAGCTGCCACTAGATTTCGGCCATTGTCACTCACTACCAAACCTGGCTGGAGATTCGCTGGCACAAACCACACATCGCTCTCCTGCTTGATGGCATTCCAGAGCTCCTGTGCTGTGTGGCTCCGATTCCCCAAAGAAATTAATTTAAGGACGGCCTGTTGACGTTTGGCCACACCTGTGCTCATATCTGGCCTAACAGGCTCACACAGTGCTTATTCCGAGGAACTAGAGTAGGAGGAGGACTCAATATGTACAGACTGCATTCCTGCAATCCTTGGAGTTGGCAGAATACGTACAGAGCCACTCTCCAGATCTGTACCCGGCTCCACAACATTGACCCAATGGGCAGTGAGGGAAAGGTATCGTCCCTGTCCATGGCTACTGGTCCACGCATCGGTGGTCAGGTGGACCTTGCTACTGACGGCATTTAGTAGCGCATTTTTAATTTTTCCCTCCACATGCTTTTGCAGGGCAGGGACAGCTTGCCTGCTGAAATAAAAGCGGCTGGGCACATTGTATTGTGGAACTGCCAATGACATAAAGTTCCGGAATGTGTCAGTCTCCACCAGCCTGAATGACAGCATCTCAAGGGCCAGTAGTTTGGCAATGCCGGCATTCAGAGCCAGTGTTCGGGGATGGTTTGCCGAGTATGGCCGCTTTTTCTCCCATGCCTGTGCTACCGATTGCTGGTGAGTGGCCTGGGAGGGTGCTGATGACTGCGAACGTGGTTCAGTGGGTGGAATTTCACTGGGTCTCTGGACAACAGTGGCATTGGTTCTTCCATGGCGTTCCAGTGAGGAAGCCGAACCAGCTGTGTGTGAGCTGGAGGAAGAGGCCCCAACACGAGCTGAAGAGGTGGTAGGTGCTGCTGAAGGTTGGCCTACATCTTCAGTGTGTCTGTGTAACTCCACCTCGTGCTTGGTACGCACATGTTTCCACATATTTGTGGTATTGAGGTTGGTCACATTTTTGCCTCGTTTCACTTTCTGATGACACAGCTTGCATTTGACAAAGCAAATGTCATCTGCAACTGTGTCAAAAAAAGACCACGCACTGCAAGTCCTGGGAGCGCCCGTTTTGTGTTTTGGAAGAGGATTGCTCCTCACGGGTGCCAAAGTGGAGGCTACAGGCAACCAAGTCTCCCCCTGCCCTCTCCCTCCTCTTTTGGCCGTTCGGGGAATCTCTTCCTCAGAGCTGCTCCCACCACCTTCCTGTGGCTGACGCCATGATGGGTCAAGGACCTCATCATCTCCACTCCCCTCTTCAAGCACCGGCTGGTCCTGGGTTGTCTCGCCAGCACCATACGCACCAGAAATTGGCAACTGAGTCTCATCATCATCTGATGCATACTGAGGTGTGCTGACCATAGGCACTGGCCCACCCGCCTCTTCAGATTCAGAGGGACAAAGCAGTTGCGCATCACTGCATACTCCCTCTTCTTCACGCTCTAGAATGCTGCTTGGCTGGCCACCTCTTTCCAAGCCAACAGATTCTGAGAACAGAAGTAAAGATTGAGATGGCTCCTGTCCAGGGCTCTCAGACTGCCTGGGCAATTTGGCAGGTGGTGAAGAGACAGATGGTTGCTCTTCAGTGCTCTGGCCTTGGGAGGATGCGGAAGTCATTGAAGAGGATGCGTTAGCTGCCATTCATCCGACAACGGCTTCAATTTGTTCGTCACGCAGCAGTGGGGTACGGCGAGGTCCTACAAAGCTGCGCATGAAGGACTGTTGCCTGGTAAAAGTGGGGGATGCCGGGTCACTGGTGGCCGCAGCAGATACCGAATCTCCACGTCCTCTCCCTGCTGAATCCCCCCGTCCTCTCCCTGCTGAAACTCCACGACCACGTGCCTTACTCCCTGCTTTCTTCATCTTGGTAGACTGATAAAGATAGGCAGAAAAGTAAAAAAGGGGTGGCTTAGTGTTCTTATTCCTGAACACCTGCTAACCAGTATAAGAAACACTAATTTGGCTAAGAGTGTGTGTACTACACTTTAATATGATCTAATGTGGCCTAGACAACTGTAAAGTGGAGTGTTTGGTGAACTTTATTTCCTTTTTTTTTTTGGGTGGGGGGAAAGGAAAGGAAAGGATGTGACCTAAGTTTGAAAGCTATAGTATCACAAACTTTTTGGAGCGATTACAATGCAGGAAGCTAACCTACAATGCAATTGATGAGGCTCCAAAAAATAGGGTGATACTAGCCTGGCTGGCCCTGAAGGGCACAAGCCAGCAAAAAGGCTCCTCTATCTAATCCTATATAGTGTTTGCAACCAACCAATGACAATGGATGCGGTTGGAAGCACACAAATATAGGAGCAAAAATCTGACTAAATTTGCTGCAAAAAAAGGACTATGTATGAGGCAGTGACGCACGCTGAGCGGACTACAGCTAGCGGTGGCTGTAGAACACACTGCAACGTGAGCTGCACTCACACACAGAGAGACCTATCAGACAGCCAAAAACAGTGCAGAGAAATGGGCTATAGCACTGAAAGGCTGCTGAAAGGCTCCGCTGTCCACTCCTTTAGTGTTTGCAACCAACGTATATGGATACGTATGGAAGCACACTATACAGGAGAAAAAAAAAGCAGCAATAAAAGAAAAATGTGTATGAGGCAGAGACACACGCTGGCCGGCCTACAAGCAGACGTGCCTGCAGGACACACTACACAGCGTGGGTCTGCACTCACACAGCCCTTGCAGACAGCTGTGAAAACAGCGCTGCTAGGGAAAAGCAAGCTACAGTGGTGGTTTATGTAGCCTGGATAAAGCACAATATTGTTTTTAGAATCGCTATTTCTAACTGTCCCTCACAGTCTTCAACAGCAGCCTGTCCCTAACTGAATTCACAGCAGAGTGACCAGAAATGGCGGCTGCAGCGCTTTTTATAGTGCATCATGACATCATTTCAGCAGCCAATCACAGACATGCCAGTAGTTAACATGCCTACATGCCTAACAGGATATGCCCACACTTCTGAGGATCCCCATTGGCTGAATCAAATCGAGCGGGCTCCTAGCATTATGGGAACTTCCGATTCCGGTATTCGATATGAAAAAAGTATCGGAACTAAGTATCGGAATTCCGATACAGCTAATATCGGCCGATACCCGATACTTGCGGTATCGGAATGCTCAACACTAGTGGTGAGAACTTTGAACCCCCAAGGGCTTCACAGAAGTTTATAACATAAAGCCGTACAATTAAAAAATCATATTTTTTCCACAAAAATGATCTTTTCACCCTCAATTCTTATTTTTCCAAGGGTAACAGGACCCTAAAAGTTATTGTGCAATTTGTCCTGAGTACGCTGATACCCCACATGTGGGGGTAAACCACTATTTGGGCGCATGGCAGAGCTCGGAAGGGAAGCAGCGCCATTTGACGTTTTTGGCTGGAATTGAGATCGGACACCATGTCGCGATTGGAAAACCCCTTATGTACCTAAACAGTGGAAACCCCCCACAAATGACACCATTTTGTAAACTAGACCCCCCCCCCAAGGAAGTTATCTAGATGTGTGGTGAGCACTTTGAACCCCCCAGTGCTTCACAGAAGTTTATAACGCCCGGGCGTGAAAATAAAAAATTCGTATTTTTTCCACAAACATGATCTTTTAGTCACCATTTTTTTATTTTCCCAAGGGTACCAGGAGAAATTGGACCCCAAAAGTTGTTGTCAAATTTGTCCTGAGTATGCTGATACCCCATATGTGGGAGAAAACTACTGTATGGGCACACGTCGGGGCTCGGAAGGGAAGTAGTGACGTTTTGGAATGCAGACTGTGATGGAATGGTCTGCGGGTGTCATGTTGCCTTTGGAGAGCCCCTAATGTACCTAAACAGTGGAAACCCCCCACAAATGACCCCCTTTTGAAAACTAGACCCCCTAAGGAACTTATCTAGATGTGAGATGAGCACTTTGCACCCCCAAGGGCTTCACAGAAGTTTATAATGCCCGGGCATGAAAATAAAAAAATCGTATTTTTTCCACAAACATGATCAATTAGTCCCCAATTTTTTTATTTTCCCAAGGGTAACAGGAGAAATTGAACCCCAAAAGTTGTTGTCCAATTTGTCCTGAGTACGCTGACGCCCCATATGTGGGAGAAAACTACTGTATGGACACACGTCGGGGCTCGGAAGGGAAGTAGTGACGTTTTGGAATGCAGACTTTGAGGGAATGTTCTGCGGGTGTCATGTTGCCTTTGGAGAGCCCCTAATGTACCTAAACAGTGGAAACCCCCCACAAATGACCCCATTTTGGAAACGAGACCCCCTAAGGAACTTATCTAGATGTGTGGTGAGCACTTTGAACCCCCAAGGGCTTCACAGAAGTTTATAATGCCCGGGCATGAAAATAAAAAAATCGTATTTTTTCCACAAACATGATCAATTAGTCCCCAATTTTTTCATTTTCCCAAGGGTAACAGGAGAAATTGGACCCCAAAAGTTGTTGTCCAATTTGTCATGAGTAAGCTGACACCCCATATGTGGGAGAAAACTACTGTATGGACACACGTCGGGGCTTGGAAGGGAAGCAGTGACGTTTTGGAATGCAGACTTTGATGGAATGGTCTGCCGGTGTCTTGTGCGTTTGGAGAGCCCCTGATGTACCTAAACTATTGAAACTCCCCACAAGTGACCCCATTTTGGACACTAGACCCCAATTTTTTATTTTCCTAAGGGTAACAGGAGAAATTGGACCCCAAAAATTGTTTTGCAATTTGTCCTGAGTAGGCTGATACCCTACATGTGGGGGTAAAACACTGTTTGGGCGCATGTCAGAGCTTGGAAGGGAAGGAGCACCATTTGACTTTTTCAACTCAGAATTGGCTGGAATTGAAATCAGACGCCATGTTGCATTTGGAGAGCCCCTGATGTGCCCAAACAGTGGAAACCCCCAATTCTAACTCCAACCCGAACCCCAACACACCCCTAACCCTAATCTCAGCCCTAACCCTAGCCCTAACCCTAGTCCTAGCCCTAACCCTACCCTAACCCTTACCCTAGCGGAAAAATGGAAATAAATATATTTTTTTTATTTTATTATTTTTCCCTAACTAAGGGGGTGATAACGGGGGGGTTTGATTTACTATTTATGGCGGCTTTTATGTTTGGCGGCTGTCGCACGCTAAAAGACGCTTTTTATTGTAAAAGTAGTTTTTGCATCACCACATATTGAGAGCTATAATTTTTCCGTATTTTGACCCACCGAGTCATGTGAGGTCTTATTTTTTGCGGGACGAGTTGACGTTTTTATTGGTACGATTTTCGGGCACATGACATTTTTTGATCGCTTTTTATTCCGATTTTTGGGACGCAGAATGAACAAAAACCAGCGTTTCATGAATTTCTTTTGGGGGGGTGCGTTTACACTGTTCCGCGTTCGGTAAAATTGATAAAGCGGTTTTATTCTTCGGGTCAGTACGGTTACAGCGATACCTCATTTAGGTCGCTTTTTCATGTTTTGTCGGTTTTATGCAATGAAAACTATTTTAAATAAAAAATAATTATTTTTGCATCGATTTATTCTGCGAGCTATAACTTTTTTATTTTTTCGCTGATGATGCTGTGTGGCGGCTCGTTTTTTGCGGGACAAGATGACGTTTTGAGCGGTACCATGGATATTTATATGCGTCTTTTTGATCGCGCGTTATTACACTTTTTGTTTGGCGGTATGATAATAAATCATTATTTTTTGCATCGTTTTTTATTTTTATTTTTTAAGGGGTTCGCTAAAGGGGTTAACTAATGGGACAGTTTTATAGGGCGGGTCGTTACGGACGCGCGATACCTAATATGTGTACTTTTATTGTTTTTTTTTATTTTCAAAAAATGGATTTATTTGGGGGAATATTTTTTTTTTTTTGTAATTTATTTGGTGATTTTTTTAAATTATTTTAACACTTTTTTTTTATTTTTTTTTACTTTATTAAATAGTCCCAGGTGGGACATCACTGTTCTGTGACAGATCGCTGATCTGTCACATCACAGATCACTGTGACAGATCAGCGATCTGTCACAGGCAGTGCACAAGGCTTCCTCATGCCTGCGCTTTGCAGGCACTGAGGAAGCCAGCTTCCTGCAGGCCCCCGAAGGCCCCCGTCGCCATCTTGGATTCGGGGGCCTGCAGGAAAGGAGCCCCCGGCAGCAGCACTGCACATTGCGCTGCCGTGGGGGGCTCAGGGAAGCACAGAGGGAGCCCCCTCCCTGCCGATGCTTCCCTTTAACCCCCGGTGTGCAAGGGGTTAACGTGTCGGGGGCGGTCCGTGACCGCCCCGACACATTGTGCCGGGTGTCAGCTGATTATCACACGTGGGCGCCGCTGATCGCGGTAGACGTACTATCCCGTCCATGGGCATAGGGGCCCGGGTCCCATGGACGGGATAGTACGTCTGATGTCAGGAAGGGGTTAAAATAAAGAATAATAAAGATCAGCTACTTTATAAAGCAGAAGATATTGCCAAGGCCTTCTCAGATTTTTACTCAAATCTATACAGTTTAAAACGCAATTATAGCTCTGCCATAGATAAGACTGTTAAAACACAAAATTTCTTAAAAGACTTATCCCTTCCCCAAATCACGGACCTTCAATCTAATTTTTTAGATAGTCCCATAACTAAAGAAGAAGTGGAAGAGGCGATAAACCGATCTCCAGGTGGAAAAAGTCCAGGTCCAGACAGTTTTTCGATTGAATACTACAAATATTTTAAACCTGAATTATCCCAACATTTGACAGATTACTTTAATCATATTAGTAAATCCAACAATTTCAAAAAAGGGTCTCTAGTAGCCCACATCAGCCTCATTCCAAAAGAGGGAAAAGACCCCACCTCTTGTGGTAGTTACAGGCCAATTTCACTCATTAATAATGATGTGAAATTATACGCCAAAATATTAGCAAACAGAATACAAAAACTTCTTCTAGATCTGATAAACCCAGAACAAGTTGGCTTTGTCAAAGGAAGAGAAGCCAAGGATAATGTCATGAGGGCAATCAACGCGATTCATCTAGCAAAACAACACAATATACAAATTTCGATTCTCTCCACAGACACAGAGAAAGCTTTCGATCGCGTTGATTGGTATTTCATGGAACAAGCGCTTGCAAAATTTGGCTTCCCTCTAAATTTTATACATAAAATATCTGCCCTATACACAGCACCCTCTGCGAAAATGAAAATTAATAACACACTATCCGCCAGCTTTGACATAAAAAACGGCACAAGGCAAGGTTGCCCCCTATCGCCTTTTGTTTATTCTCTCATTAGAGACATTCTTGCATAAAATACAAAAATCCCCTAAAATCAAAGGATTGAAAATCGGCACAGTTGAACACAAATGTGCAGCATACGCCGATGACATACTTTTCTTTTTGGTGGATCCTGACAACTGTATTCAGGTTTTACTCAATGAGTTGCGCTTCTTTAACTCTATCTCCAACTTCAAAATAAACTTCACCAAGTCCAATATCTTGCATATTTCTTTATCTCCTGAAAACAGAAGTAATTTAGCATCACTCTCGCCATTTAAAGAATGCTCATCCATTCCATATTTGGGAACCAAACTTAGCTGCTCTCCTTCACGCCTTTTCGATTTAAACTTCAAACCATTGTTTCATTCGGTCGAGTCTGCCTTATCAAATTGGAGAGATGTCCCAGTTTCATGGTTCGGTACAGCCAACCTTATAAAAATGATAATTCTCCCCAAAGTCCTATACCTTCTCCAAACCCTCCCAATAGACAGTCCTCAACAATTTTTTCAAAAACTCAAAACTGTTATTTTAAAATTTATATGGGCAGATAAACACCATAGGATAAACCATAAAACCTTGGTAAAATTAAGATGTAGAGGATGTTTAAACCTAAACCCCCCGTTATCACCCCCTTAGTTAGGGAAAAATAATAAAATAAAAAAAATGTATTTATTTCCATTTTTCCATTACGGTTAGGGTTAGGTTAGGGCTAGGGCTAGGGTTAGGGCTAGGGTTAGGGCTGAGATTAGGGTTAGGGGTGTGTTGGGGTTCGAGTTGGAGTTAGAATTGGGGGTTTCCACTGTTTGGGCACATCAGGGGCTCTCCAAATGCAACATGGCGTCTGATTTCAATTCCAGCCAATTCTGAGTTGAAAAAGTCAAATGGTGCTCCTTCCCTTCCAAGCTCTGACATGCGCTCAAACAGTGTTTTACCCCCACATGTAGGGTATCAGCCTACTCAGGACAAATTGCAAAACAATTTTTGGGGTCCAATTTCTCCTGTTACCCTTAGGAAAATAAAAAATTGGGGGCAAAAATATCATTTTTGTGGAAAAAAATGATTTTTTTATTTTCACGTCCGAGCATTATAAACTTCTGTGAAGCACTTGGGGGTTCAAAGTGCTCACCACACATCTAGATAAGTTCTGTGGGGGGTCTAGTGTCCAAAATGGGGTCACTTGTGGGGAGTTTCAATAGTTTAGGTACATCAGGGGCTCTCCAAACGCACATGACACCCGCAGACCATTCCATCAAAGTCTGCATTCCAAAACGTCACTGCTTCCCTTCCGAGCTCCGACGTGTGTCCATACAGTAGTTTTCTCCCACATATGGGGTGTCAGCGTACTCATGACAAATTGGACAACAACT
This sequence comes from Dendrobates tinctorius, assembly GCF_039654945.1. NCBI lineage: Eukaryota > Metazoa > Chordata > Amphibia > Anura > Dendrobatidae > Dendrobates > Dendrobates tinctorius. The sequence continues at coordinate 1,649,004 of NW_027361692.1, read as the reverse complement.
TTTGGGGTCCAATTTCTCCTGTTACCCTTGGGAAAATGAAAAAATTGGGGACTAATTGATCATGTTTGTGGAAAAAATACGCTTTTTTTATTTTCATGCCCGGGCATTATAAACTTCTGTGAAGCCCTTGGGGGTTCAAAGTGCTCACCTCACATCTAGATAAGTTCCTTAGGGGGTCTAGTTTTCAAAATGGGGTCACTTGTGGGGGGTTTCCACTGTTTAGGTACATTAGGGGCTCTCCAAAGGCAACATGACACCCGCAGACCATTCCATCAAAGTCTGCATTCCAAAACGTCACTACTTCCCTTCCGAGCCCCGACGTGTGCCCATACAGTAGTTTTCTCCCACATATGGGGTATCAGCATACTCAGGACAAATTGGACAACAACTTTTGGGTCCAATTTCTCCTGGTACCCTTGGGAAAATAAAAAAATGGTGACTAAAAGATCATGTTTGTGGAAAAAATACGAATTTTTTATTTTCATGCCCGGGCATTATAAACTTCTGTGAAGCACTGGGGGGTTCAAAGTGCTCACCACACATCTAGATAAGTTCCTTAGGGGGTCTAGTTTCCAAAATGGTGTCATTTGTGGGGGGTTTCCACTGTGTTGGTACATCAGGGGTTTTCCAATCGCGACATGGTGTCCGATCTCAATTCCAGCCAAAAACGTCAAATGGCGCTGCTTCCCTTCCGAGCTCTGCCATGCGCCCAAATAGTGGTTTACGCCCACATGTGGGGTATCAGCGTACTCAGGAAAAATTGCACAATAACTTTTAGGGTCCTGTTACCCTTGGGAAAATAAAAATTGGGGTGAAAAGATCATTTTTGTGGAAAAATATGATTTTTTAATTGTACCGCTGTACGTTTTAAACTTCTGTGAAGCCCTTGTGGGTTCAAAGTTCTCACCACATATCTAGATAAGTTCCTTGGGGGGTCTAGTTTCCAAAATGGGGTCACTTGTAGGGGGTTTCCACTGTTTAGGTACATCAGGGACTCTCCAAACATGACATGGCGTCCGATCTGAATTCCAGACAATTTTGCATTGAAAAAGTCAAACGGCGCTCCTTCCATTTTGAGCTCTGCCATGCGCCGAAACAGTCGTTCCCCCCACATATTAGGTATCAGCGTACTCAGGACAAATTGCACAATAACTTTTGCAGTCCAATTTCTCCTGTTACCCTTGGTAAAATAAAAAAAATTGAACCTGAAGTACTTTTTTTGTGAAAAAAAGTTAGATGTTCATTTTTTTTTAAATATTCAAAAAAATTCCTGTGACGCACCTAAAGGGTTAATAAACTTCTTGAATGTGGTTTTGAGCACCTTAAGGGGTGCAGTTTTTAGAATGGTGTCACTTTTGGGTATTTTCTATCATATAGACCCCTCAAAGTGGCTTCAAATGTGATGTGGTCCGTAAAAATAAAATGGTGTTGTAAAAATGAGAAATCGCTGGTCAACTTTTAACCCTTACAACTTCCTAACAAAAAAAAATTTTGGTTCCAAAATTGTGCTGATGTAAAGTAAACATGTGGGAAATGTTAGTTATCAAGTTTTTTGGGTGCCATATCTCTGTGATTTAAGGGCATAAAAATTCAAAGTTGGAAAATTGCGAAATTTTCAAAATTTTCGCCAAATGTCCGTTTTTCTCACAAATAAACGCAAGTTATTTGCATGAAATTTTACCACTAACATGAAGTACAATATGTCACGAGAAAACAATGTCATAATCACCGGGATCCATGGAAGCGTTCCAGAGTTATGACCTCATAAAGGTACAGTGGTCAGAATTGTAAAAATTGGCCCGGTCATGAACGTGCGAACCACCCTTGGGGGTGAAGGGGATAAGTATGTGCGTGGAGTTAATTTGTTTCTTAATTACATTTGCTAGATATTTGCCACATTTATTTGCAGATGAATATGCTCTGAATCGAGAATATGATAAAAAATTTTCACATTTTTGTTTTAGGAGGGCCTTTAGTTCAACTCTTAGAGGTCTTTCTCTAGAGAGGGAAGCTGTGCTAGTTTGTGTGAAGCCTCTAGGTTTTTTATCTGAGAGAGTTTCAGTAGTATTTCATTTTCTTTTTCTTTTTTTGTTCTGGAACCCAATTCAATTAGGATTCCCCTAAGAACAGCTTTATGAGCCTCCCAGGTGTTGGAGTCGCATTTGTCATGAGGGCGGTTTTCTTTGAAGAAATTCTTTATGCCTGTGGCTATATATTCTTGTGTGATGTTGTTCTTAAGTAGATTATTATTTAGCTTCCAGTTTAATGGCCCTCTTTTACGTGGATCTATGGCTGTTTTGAGAAATAATGGGGCATGATCTGAAAAAAGAATTGAGTCATAAGAAATGTTTTGTATGGTATTCAATAGATGATGGGGGAGGAACAGATAATCAATTCTTGAATATTTGTTATTAACTGAGGAGAAAAACGAATAATCTTTTGTGGAGGGATGTATTGTTCTCCAAGCATCTATCAAGAGTCTGTTATTTAATGGTTTTTTTATGTATCTGATTGTTTTTGCGGAAACTGTAGAGTGACAATTTGAAGTGTCTAGAGAGGGGTGTAGAGGTACATTAAAATCACCTCCTAAAATTATTTGACCTTCTGCAAAATTATCTAAAATATCAATAATCTTCTTAAAGAATGGGCAATGCTTGCTATTGGGGGCATATATGTTGACCAAGGTAAACAATTCATTGTGAATTGTGCACTTTAATAGTATATATCTTCCGTCTGTGTCATATATAGCATTCTTAAGTGTCAATGGGAATTCTCTTGTTTATAATTATAGATACTCCTTTATTTTTTTTTATCGGGGAATTGGCATTGAACCATTTGGTAAAAATTTTATTCTTAGTGATAGGTGTATAGGTTTGCTTAAAATGAGTTTCCTGAAGAAAAACAACGTCCATCTTATTATTTCCTAGATAGTTCAGAATTTGCGACCTTTTTTTCGGGATGTTCATACCTCTTACGTTGAAGGTAGCAATATTTAAATCAACCATTAAAGTATAATGGGGGCGTACTACTAAGTAGTTTCATTTTTTTAGCAGGACTTGGGGATGGGGCAGGGTTATATGGGGTTAAACTAAACAATGGTGGTTTATTACAGAACATGAGCAACATGCTCGTGAATCTCAGAAAGAACCTGAGAAGGTTTTGCAGCTGGTTAGGATGTAGGCAACAATGCGAGCCCAACCAGGTATAGATGCAAATGGGTGGTGTCTAGGCCTGTGGGGGCATGAACCTAGATATGACAAAACCCTCAGTTAATTTGAAAGTGTATGAGAATAAGTATACTTGCAGGTGAACAGACTCCCGGTGAGACTTATTTGAACAGGTAATACCATAAACACAATGCAGCATTTTACAATCCAAGGATGTAACTAAAAATAGTCAACATAGACTATAATGCTAAATGCGTACAGCATGCCCAGACTTCTCCTGTACCCCCTCCCCTCCATGCGGGAGAGGTAAGAGGAAGAGGAGAGAGGGATGAAATGCCATGAATATACTAGATATATATCAAACAGCAAATAACAACATCAAAAGTAATTAGTGTCAGATTTGTAAAAAGAGAAAAACAGATGAGAAAGAGAAAAAATTGGCGAACATGTCAGCTGGTAAATGTCTCAGCAGAAGTGTAGAGCCATGCACCAGTTTAAATTGACAACATCAGCCGACCTCTTCTTCCTCTTCCATATCCTTGTTGGGGGTTTTCTTGAGATCCTCATTCCATCTTCTCTTTTTCTTTGACTTGGAAGGGGTTGCTGTGGACCATTTTTCAATTCTTGGAAGAGGTGGTAGATTAAGAAAAACTTCCGCAGTGGCCCAGTCAGGGACATTAAGATTCATCAGGTCTAGTTTTTGGAGGACAAATGGCAGGTCATCTGGGGTTCTGACAATCAAAGTTTTGTTGTTCAGGGGAATTGCCAAGCAAAATGGGAAAAGCCATCTATAAGCAATGCCTTTGTCTCTCACCGCTCTTGTTAAGGGCTGAAGCTGTCTTCTCAGATTCAGGGTTAGCTTTGTAAGGTCTTGAAATATTTGAATCTCGCTGTCTTCAAATTCTATTTTTTTCGCATCTCTTGCTTTTTGGTATATCTCCTCTTTTGTTCTGAAGCTTTGAAAACAACATAAGATGTCTCTTGGTCTGTCTGGCCCAGAAGGCTTTGGTCTATAGACTCTATGGGCTCTTTCTATTCCTAGGTCATTGTCGTCATTTTTTCCAATGATGTTCTTGAAAATTGTAGATAACGTAGTGAATATGTCTTCGTCTCGGATATTCTCCGGAAGCCCTCTAACGCTCAAATTATTCCGCCTCGACCTGTTTTCCAGGCCATCAAGGTGAATTCTCTGCAGAAATTGTTCTTTTTGGTTCTCTATTAAGATTTCTGTGACTCTTGTGGCGTGCGTTACAATCTGATCAAAGCTGGTCTCTAAACTCTGTACTCTGTTGTGAACAATCTTAACATCATTTCTGAGATCTGCTATCTCTTCTTTTACCGCTTAGGTGAAATCTTTAAATAGGTTTTTCATGTATTCAGCTGTGGGTAGGGCTTTAATACATTCCTTTATATCTGGATCATTTTGTATAGAATCCACATCTTCATCGCTATCTGACCAATGATTGGTTAGAAGTGGGCCAAACTTAAATTTGTGCGGGGCTCTCTGAGATTTACTGCTCATAGGAGTTTCAGTGGGCAGACGTTTTTGAGCCTTGTCTTCATCTTGGGTTTTTTAGTTGTCTTATGAGGCTTGCTTGGCTCATCAGTGTGAGTTTTAGTGGATCTTCCCATTTTGTGGTCTGATTTAATATAACTACACCGGGAGAAGTGCTAAGTGATTAAATCATGTGAGCAAACTGGTGTTCTATATTAGATTTGTACAAAAAAGAAAAACACACAGTGGTCAAGTGTGCTAATAGGTCTTGCAAATTACACTAGAGGTGCAGTAAATGGCACTATGTTAAGATGAGACTTTATGAGAATGTTCATCTGTATGACTTCACAAGTTATTTTACTTTTCTTTTTCTTTCCCTTTCTTTCTTTCGCTCAAAGATATAGAGTTAGGTTTGTGAGAATTTGCATCTCAAAGTATGTAACAGCGGCTAGGGGTGCTTTTTAAGATGCAGGGGATTTTAATTGATGTTTTATTAGAAAGGTGCCTGCCTTGTGCTGTTGCTGTGAGGGGGAGGGGGTCCACCTAGGGATCAGTTTCCAAGTATATTCAACTATTTTCCTCTATTGTGAATCCTGTGAAAAGTCTGTATCAGAAAATCTCTGATGTATAGTGAGCTGCTAATCTGCTTCACACACTTCTAGACAATATGAGCTGATCTGCCAGCTATAGTGCTGTGAAGCAAGATGACACTGTGTCATGTCCGCCATGTCTGCCTTGTCTGTTTTGCCTCAAGAACCCCTGGAGCGGTGTGCACGCACATCTCGTGTCTGCTATCTTGCATGTTCCCTAGAGCAGTGTGCACACTCACCTCATGTCTGAGCTGCAGGATGCCTGCGTTTCTGCTCTGCCTTCTGTGATCATCTCGTCATGACTAGAACCCCTGATCGTGTGTCCTTCCTATGCTCCAGCATAGGCTAGTTCTGCAATCGTCTCTGCATGTCTGGAACTCTGATCATGTGACCTGCCTAGGTTTCAGCACTGGTTCTGCAATCATCTCTGCATGTCTGGAACTCTGATCATGTGACCTGCCTAGGTCTCAGCACTGGTTCTGCAATCGTCTCTGCATGTCTGGAATTCTGATCATGTGACCTTTCCTAGGATCCTGCACTGTCTGGTTCTGCAATCGTCTCTGCAGGTCTGAAGCCCTGATCATGTGACCGCGCTCTGTGATCCTAGAGGAGCTGAGCTGGAAGCTCTTCCCTGGTCCTGACCCGGAAGTGGTGGTGTTATGCCCTATATCAGACCGCCCCTTCCTTTGCACAGGGCCTGAGTATTGTGTTGCTTCCCTGCATGGCTGCTTGGTCTGCTGGGTCGCTCCCTCTATTCTGTGCCCTTGCACTCTGCTCTGTCGTGCGTCTCTGCACACGCTCCGTGCTCGTATTCCGTCTCTTGTCTCGTGTCTTGTCTGGTGTTTGTTCCTTGTGCCATGTTTTGTCTCTGCTCTGCTTTGCCTTGTAGTCCTTCTTTGCTCTGTGTCTGTTCCATGTTTCTGTCTATGTTTCCGTGCCTGGTTTCCTGTCTTGCTTTGCTGCTCCATGTACTCTATTCCCTGCCCCTGACGTGACTTCCTACACGTTCAGGCCTCTGTTCTGTACCCTGTCCCTGACATGCCTCTCTGCACGTGCAGGCCTCGCTCTGTACCCTGTCTAGTCCCAAGGTTCTCCCTTGGCCCGGCTCTGGGCTTCGGCCTATGCTCCGCTGCTAGACTCTGTCCCTGTCCCTGACGTGTCTGTCTACACGTACATGCCTCCGTTATGTGCTCTGTCCCTGGCGTGCCCCTTGGTACGCGCAGGCCTCGCCTTGTACGTTGCCCCTTGCATGTCCTTTGCATGCGCAGGGTCCAGTCTACTACTCTATGCCTTGTCTCTGTTTCGTGCGCCCTTGCATTTTTCGTACTAGGCTTTGCCGTCCTGTCTGCACGCGTCTCTGTCCTGTATCTTTGCCTAGCCCTGCCTTGTGGCTCCGTGCCTCCGTGCACGTGCCTGGTCGCCTGTGCTTGCCTGGTGTGCCTCAGCCGTGCTGCCTCTAGCCGTGCTCGCCTGTGTGCCTCAGCCGTTCCCGCCGTCCAGTGCTATTGTGGTTCCCGGCTGCGTGGCCGCAGCGGTGCGCCTCTAGTCGTGCCCGCGTGCATATGCCATCGTCGGTACCACCTGCCAGTGCCCCCAGCTGTAGTCTCTGTGCTCCCTTGCACGCACAGTGGTTCTCGCACTGTGCCTTTTCGTGCTACTCTTGCACAAAGCCTTTTGCCTCTTTTGCTCTGCTCTGAACCCTTGTTTGCCTGCCGGATTCCGTAACCTGCCGACCGCTGCCAGAGGTCCGGACCTAGATGACTGCCGCCTGATGTCCGGAGCTGATGTCCGTAGCCTGATTCCTGGACCTGTCGGTCGATGCCAGCACCCTGGATTCCGATGCCATTGAACCCATCCCTGGCGTGCCCTCGCACGCGCAGGCCACCGTCCTAGTGCTCCTCCCTGGTGTGCCCTCGAACGCGCAGGTCTCCGTTCTTGTACCCGTCCCTGGCATGCTCCTCGGCATGCGCAGGTCTCCGTTCTGTGAATCTGATCTGCACGCACCCCGTTTTGTCTCCTTGTGTGTCTGCCGGATTCCTGAAGCCAGCTGACTACTGCCGGAGGTCTGGAGCCAGATGTCTACACTCTGATGCCTGGACCCTGTCAGCCCTTGCCAGCCTTCCGGAGTCCAATTCCTCGCACCCTGTCTTGGACTTTGGCGTGCCCTGGCACGCACCTTGTTGTATGGATTCTGTGTGTTCACGTTTGGCACCTGTTATACCCTGAAGAGTTCCTGATGCCTAGAACCTCGGCGTGCTCTTGCACGCATCTTGCTTTGTGTTCTTTGTGTGTTCACCTTTGCACCTGTTGTACCCTGAAGTGTTCCTGAATGAAGTTTACTTGAACTAATGCCTTGTCTCATCTTGTCTTGCTTCCTGAGGCGGCTGTCTGGTCCAGCTGCCGTGGTGGCTGACCCCCTTGGTCTTGCCCCTGACACTCCCTGTATAGGGGGTGGTTCCTCACTAGGTCAGCTCGCCCTAGGTGGGTGGGTGCCACGGCCCAGAGGGTCCACTCTTTCAAAGAACAACGACTCAGCTTAAGCTGATGCTCGTTACACACTGCTTCACTGTCTCCCCAAGCTCCCTGTTGGTTTCAGCTCCCCCTGAGCAGAGCAGCCCCTGTAAGCAGTAAGGTGGATGGCCCCCTGCAATCTGCAGCTGGCTGGATGCCAGGAGAAGCTCCGAGGCAGGCAGGAGATATGTGTGAGCTGATGGATAGGAATAAACAGCCAGTCTCAGGAGAAACAGAGTGGGTGGCCGGACACTGCCTGACCAGAGTGAATGGATCACAGGCAATTGGTCAAGGAGCAAACAGTCAAGAGCAATTAGTTGGGGGACAGAGGGTGCACGTGGCACTGAATTCCAGGTAAGAACCACCAGAGATTTCCCCCTCACCTCCTTAGCTTGTCTCCTGAGGATGAGTCACTTCTTACTTTAGGTGTGAGGATGCTTCTTTGCTTGCACTCTCCAGCAGATCTCCAGGGATTAAAGTGCCCCTTTGTAAGCTGCAGTTCAAGCCAGATCAGTCTTGTTGAATCCACTTGCCTTTCTATTAGTAAGAATGCAGTTTCAACTAGTTAAATTGGTGCAAATTCACTTGTTTTTCCTTGTCTAGGAGCAGGAGCTGTGGTGATGTGCTTCTGTCCTGTGTGCTGCCTAGGCCACGCCCCCTATGTTGGCACTTTTACATGGTTTTATTAGTCAAAATAATGCAGAAGTAACAATCTATGTGGCAGAAGCAATATTTTTTCCATAATACACCACAAATAGCTAGTAATTTTAGAAGTATCTGAAAATATACTTAAAGTAATTAATTTTGTGTAATTATTAAAAGTACTTTGACATTTAGGAAATAATTAAACTACTATTTGTTTAGCGATAATTTGAGATAACAAACATTCTTCAGGTAAAAAAAATCTTGCATTATATACCAATGGAGCCTTTTCTAGTAAACCTCTAAGACTCTTTTTTACCTTTGGGAAATACTGGTGTTTCATATGAGACATAATGAATACATTGAAAGTTGTTTAATAAATAAAACATTCTTATTCTGGAGTTTTGTTGATTTATTATGCTCAAAATGTAATAGCTGTGAATGAGAATTTTTATTGGCTGTTTCAATAATGACAGATCCCAAAATCTCTATCTCCTTTATCTGAAGCTTTACTTCACAAACCAGCATTTAACGTACGTGAAGAGCATCTTAAATGTTTTTATTGCAATAATGACTTATCCTTTATATTTATAAATATATTTGCCAAATGAGGAAAAAAGCAACTAACTATAACTTCATACAGTGCGGTTACATAATGGTACAAACTTTCTACAAACTTGTAAATTTGATTTATATCACAATTCATTTCTGCATTGGTTTTACAGCAGTCACTCAACAATTGCATCACTGTATTGAAGTGGTTTGGGTTAGATTGTAAATGTCAGCAATATTTTAAATATTTCTTCATTATATTGAATATGAATTATCTGAATTAATTCAATCAACTATAAATTTAAAATATCCCCATGTTTGTTACTCTTTCCACCAACAATCTACAAATGGCATTCAGTCTGCTAATGGGACACACTGTTACATAGAATAATGTTGAATATTGAAAGAAGTACAATATTTATTGATTTTCCCCTGCAGTCATGCAAAAGATTTTGGATATCTCCAGTAGCAGACATAGCAGATTCTATTAATATTGCAATTGATTTTAGTAAATGCACTGCTCGAATCTGTCTATTACTCTGTCTGTAGTAAAGTATTAAATGACACTTTCTGCCAATAAGTCTATGGAATTAAGAGGAGGGAAAAGCTGTAAAGAGAGCAAAGCAAGGCACACAAAAAGAAGTTGCATATAGTGCGGAGTTAAAAAAAAAATAAAAATGCAGCTAAGTGACCATGGAAAAGTAAAAATGTGCACTTTATAGCTTCTACACACTAGCTGCATAAATAGAATAGTTCCACAGAGATGCTACATCAGAAGAGGGTTGCACAGCACTTAAGAAATGCATAAGGGATGGTTTCACTTGCTGTGGATCTTCATGGCAACACAGAGGACTCGATGTTCCTGTGTCCTCTTTGAGTCTTTCACACAAACTTCATAGGAGCGGACCCTGGGACTTCCTGTCATGGACTTCAAGTGGCCCATACATCTACTAATGTGAAGCTTTGAGGGTGTTCTTTGGCCTCTTTTCTAAAAGCTGAGAAGGTGAGCAATATGGAAACTGCAGGAATTCACCCCACCTCAATAATGGTGGATTCCAGATAGTGCCACGATCTCCGGAGTGCAGGGAGGCTCTCTGACCCTCCTCAACCTTTGATAATCTCATGGGATTTCCCTGAAAGAACAGACCCTTTTTCATGTTTTTGCTTCTCCCATGCTGTTATGGCTGAGACAGTCCATCCTGCTGGCGCATTCCTCAATGCTTCTTGTCTCCCTCCCACGAGCTCAGAAGTGATTTTATGAGTCAACCCATCATCAAAGGTGAACATCGTGGAGCAAACTGCAATGCACACTGTGACCTCCGTAACTTCTGTACTATAATTCCTATAATTCATTAAGTACCATGCTGCACAGATTGTAAATTTGCAGTCTCATCTGGATTACTTGGAAAATATATTGCATTCATCATATACGGTGGCATTTAAAAGTTTGGGCACCCTTGGTCAAAATTACTGTTATTGTGACCAGCTAAGCAAGTTGAAGATGGAATGATCTCTAAAAGGGCTAAAGTTAAAGATGACACATTTTCTCTGTATTTTAGGCCAAAAAAATTATATATTGTCATTTTTTACATTTTAAAAATTACAATAAGGAAAATAGGCCAATGCAAAAGTTTGGGCACCCTGCATAGTTAGTACCTAGTAGCACTCGCTTTTAAAATATCACAGCTGTAAGCGCTTTTAGTAGCCAGCCAAGAGTCTTTCAATTCTTGTTTGATCTTCCTTGGAAAATTCTTCCATTTCTGTGAGATTCCTGGGTCGTCTTGCATGCACTGCTATTTTGAGGACTAGCCACAGATTTTCAATGATGATCGAATCGGGGGACTGTGAGGGCCATTGAAAAACCTCTAGCTATTGCCTTTTGAGGTAGTCTATTGTGGATTTTGATGTGTGTTATCATTATCCATTTGTAGAAGCCATCCTGTTTTCAAATTCAGCTTTTTTTGCATCAAGAATTTGTTGAAATTTCATTGACTCCATTCTTCCCTCTACCTGTGAAATGTTCCCTGTGCCATTGTCTGCAACACAACTCCAAAGCATGATTGATCCATCCCCATGTTTAATGGTTGGAGAGATGTTCTTTTCCTGAAATTCTATGCAATTTTTTCTCTGCACATACCTTTGATCATTGCGACCAAAAAGTTTTATTTTAACTTCAACGATTCACAGGACTTGTTTAGATGTTCTTTTGCATACCTCTGATGCTAAATTTTATGGTGAGGGTGCAGGAGAGGTTTTCTTCTGATGACTCTTCCATGAAGGCCATATTTGATAAGGTGTCTTTGAACAGTAGAACAATTACCACAACTCCAGAATCTGCTAAATCTTTCTGAAGGTCTTTTGCAGTCAAGTGGGGGTTCTGATATGCCTTTCCATCAATCCTACAAGCAGCTATCTCTGAAATTTTGTTTGGCCTTCCAGACCTTATCTTGACCTCCACTGTTCCTGTAAACTGCTATTTCTGAATTACATATTGAACTGAGGAAAGGACAACTTGAAAACGCTTTGCTATCTTATAGCCTTCTCCTACTTTGTGGGCCTCCACCATTTTCATTTTCAGAGTGCTAGGCAGCTGCTTAAAAGAACCCATGGTGGCTTTTTTTTCACACAAGGTTAGAGGAGGCTATGTGTTTCTAAACCTGTGGAATCTGCATCAGCTGGCCTTTCCTAACATTGAGGGTGAACAAGCCATATCCCTTACAGGCTAATTAAGGTCTGAAACCTTTGTCAAAGTTATCTGAGCACACAAATCTCCAAAGGTGCCAAAACTTTAGCATCGGACCATTTTTCTTTTTGTTATTTTTAAAATGTGAAAAAATTACAATGTGTATTACTTTTTAGCCTAAAATACAAAACAAATGTGTCATCTTTAACTTTAGGCCTTTTAGAGATCATTTTATCTTCAACTTGCTTAACTGTTCACAATAACAGTAATTTTGACCAGGGGTGCCTAAGCTTTTGCATGCCACTGTAATATAGCATTGTGTACTTACAATTGCTATTTTGCCTTTCAACCCAACTAATTATTTGCTTTTCTCTGCTCTATGTAGAAGCAGAAATTATCTTTCCCCTGCATGACTCATTCTCTTCTTCAACTCCTGACCCAGCTGCTCCACTCCTCCCCCCCGCGTCAGACTTTTGTAGCGACTAGAGATGGGTGAACCCAACAGTGAAGTTCAGGGTCTGTACCAAACATCTACTGTTTGGGCACGACCCCCAACACGGACTTAAACAGGAAGTCTATTTTACTTTTTGGATTCGGCACCCCAAACACTTGGTGTTTCTCGAGCTGTCACCAGTGGCTGTGATTGATGGTAACATCTGGTCAGAGAGCCATGACCCCCACGCTGTCAAATGACAGTGTGAGCCTGCAGCTGTGACCAGAGTTAAAAAGTTTACCTCTGGTCATCTGTTGTTGCTGATGGGACTACTACTCCCATCAGCCTACGCCTGCTGCCACTAATAACAGCGAGGGCAGGTGGTGGCTGATGGGAGTAATGGAGAGGTGTCTATAAGACACCTATCCATTAGTAATCCTATAGTTGCATTGTAAATAAACACACAGCCAGAATAAAGTCCTTTATTTGAAATAAAAGACACACTTTTGTATTTAAAAATAACAAACAGTTATACTCACCTAACGCCCATTCCATTGCAGCCATCGTCTCCTGTGAATAAATAAATAAAAAATAAAAAAAGCAACCATATCCCTCTCACCTATCTGACGTTCTGTCCCACACTGTAATCTATGTCTAGGATAAACAGATTTCAAACTGGATGGTGCCAAGATGTGACCGTCCATGCTGAGCAGCACTGAAGAATGAGCTGCTGCGAGCTCAGATTCAGTGACTAGTGGTGAGTTCATCAAGGTTACTGCAGGTCACTATTACACAGTAGCACCGCTGAAGCGCCACCTAGATTGGGCCCTCTGGGTTGGGATACCAGAGCCTCCTGGGCAAACAGACCTAGTGAGCCCAACCCCCATACAGGGAGTGTCAGGGGCATGCCCAAAGGGGTTAGTATCCTAACAGTTGGTACCAAAGGGACATCTCAGGGTACAAACAGAATGGAGTGAGGACCATGAGGGAACCAGAGTACCAAGGGAACCAGGAGTATGGGTCAGAGACTAGAGGGAAGCAGGGCAGGAGGAGAGGGAAGAAGGTACTGGATGGAGGCTTCAGACCAGAAGTAAGGGGGACTGGGATTTAATGTCAGGAGCCACAGGGGAAGCAGGCGCTGAAAAGCAAAAGTAGAGCAGGGTAAGCTGCAAAAACACAAGACACATAAAGACAACAAGGGGACCTGAATATAAGACAACACAATTGCTAGCACAAGCGCCGGCAACCATGCCAGCAGGAAAGATAATCGGGCGCTTACCCATAGCAGGAGGCATCCTGAAATATGCGATGGGGCTGCCATGACAGGGCGGAGCTACCGGGTCATGACCACCCTCCAGCATAAGGAGCTGAAGGAGTGCGCGGCCAGGACCCATGGCGCATGCGTGGAGCGTGAGCCCCCCGAGATCCAGGAAGCGCCATCAAGGAACGGCGCAGGACCCATACAGTACCGCACCAGGGAGCAGAGGAAGCCAGGCAAGCACCTCATGGGACAGAGGACACCATCGTGGGTGTAACAGTACCCCCCCTTTTTAATACTGGAAAGAAACCTCCCCAAAATATGAGGAGCATTGATGTTCTCCCGAGGTTCCCACGACCTCTCATCAGGACAAAAACCCTTCCAATCGATCAAGAAGAAGGTTCTTCTCCTAACCTTCTTCATGGCAAGTATAACTCTCACCTCAAAGATATCCTCAATGCTACTAGGTCGAGGGGTGTGACAGGGTGAAGAGTGAAAACGTTTGAGGAGAGAAACGTGGAAAGAGTAGGGGATATGGAGTGAGGCAGGTAACCTTAATTTGTAAGCTACATCATTAATACATTCTAGGATCTTGAAGGGACCGATGTAGCGCGGACCCAATTGATAGGAGGGAATCTTAAGTCTGATGTATTTGGAAAAAAGCCAGACTTTATCGCCAGGATGTCTATTAGAATCACTGCACACATACACTTAAGGAGTATTTGCTTATTAGTGGAATTTATTGAAAACAAGTGCTCTTATAGTGATTGCGACAGAATGACATTTCGGTCATTCAAGACCTTGATCACATAAGTCGCCGTAGTAGTTCTGAACTAAGGGCTGTCCTGAAATCATTCTGTCGCAATCACTATAAGAGCACTTGTTTTCAATAAATTCCACTAATAAGCAAATACTCCTTAAGTGTATGCGTGCAGTGATTCTAATAAACATTTATGTGGGACTCACGAGCCTCTTTCACTAGCACCATACCCCCGTACCTAACGTGTGCTAGCCATTGAATCTCATACTTTATCGCCAGGATGATACGGAGGGGAGTTCAGGTGTCTCTTGTCTGCGTGCCTCTTCATTTTGACACAAGCTTTTTCAAGTGCCCCCTTAGTCTCCTCCCAAATTTTAGAAAATTCCAAGGGAAGGGATTCAGCTGCTGGTACACCCGAGGCGGGGGAAATGGGAAGAGGCATGCCAGGGTGCTGCCCAAAGACAATGAAAAAGGGTGATTTAGAGGAAGACTCACTGGGATAATTGTTGTAAGCGAACTCTGCCCAAGAATGAAGGCTGGCCCAGTCATCCTGGTGAGCATTGGAAAAATGACGAAGATAAGACGTTAAGATTTGGTTAACTCGCTCCACTTGACCGTTGATCTAAGGATGATAGGCAAAGGAGAAATCCAAAGTTACCTTCATAAGTCTGCAGAGAGCTTTCCATAATCGGGAGGTGAACTGAACTCCTCAATTCAACACGATGTGTTGCGGGAATCCATAGAGATATGGTGAATGAAAATCTTTGCCAACTCGGGAGACCAGATAACGGAGCAGTGAGCCATCTTAGAAAAACAGTCCACGACCACCAGGACAACTGTGCAATCCGAGGAACGAGGGAGGTCAGTGATGAAGTACATGGCTGTGTGCTTCCAAGGAACCGAAGGCACAGGAAGAAAGTGCGGGAGCCCAGTGAGAAGTTGCTTCGGGATCTTGTTCATGGCACAGGATGGACAAGAGACTGTAAAATCCTTGATGTCTCAGCGAAGAGAGGAACATAGTGGCGAGAAATAAGAGCGAGGGTCTTCTTGTTTCCAGTATGACCGGTAAGTTTGGAAGAATGTCTTCAAAGCAGCACTCTCACTCTGTCGTTCTCAGGCACAAAGGTCTTACCTGGTGGTAAGGTAGTAATATTTAGAGGAGCCACGGTGATGTTCCTAGAAGGGTCAGTAATGTGTGAGGGCTTCTCTATATCCACCGGCTGGAAAGACCTAGGCAGCACATCAACCTTAACATTTTTATTGCCTGGCCGAAAGTGAAGCTCAAAGTCAAATCGGCCAAGGAACAAAGACCACCGAGCCTGCCAGGGGTTGAGCCTTTGAGCAGATTGAACTTAGGACAAATTCTTGTGGTCGGTGAAGATAATGAAAGGATGAACAGCACCATCGAGTAGATAGTGCCACTCTTCCAAAGCCAACTTAATGGCCAGGAGTTCCTTGTCTCCGATGGAATAATTGTGTTCAGAAGACGAGAACGCTTTAGAGAAAAACCCGCAGGTGATTAACCATCCGGAAGTAGACCTCTGGGAGAGCACCTCTGTGGTCTACTTCGAGGATGAATGGTCTGCTTGCATCTGGATGATGAAGCACGGAGGCAGTAGCAAATGTTTGCTTCAGAGTCTGGAAGGCATTTTCTGCCTCAGTGGACCAAAGATTGGGGTTATCTCCCTTGCAGATAAGGGAGGAGATGAGCTTAGTCAATGAAGAAAAATGAGGGATAATTGTCTGTAATAGTTGGCGAAAGAAGAATCGCTGAATGGCCTTAACCACAAGAGGACGTGGCCAGTTGAGAACAGCAGATACCTTCTCAGGATCCATCCTTAGGCTGGAATCAGAGATGATATATCCCAAAAAAGGCAAGGACGTCTGCTCAAAAATACATTTTTCAAACTTGGGAAAGAGTTATTCTTTCTCAGACTAAGCAAGACTTGACGAACGTCCCATCTGTAAGTGGGCAGATCCGGAGACAAAACGAAAAAGTCGTCCAGGTAGACCACAACACAGGAATAAAGGAGATCCCAAAAGACCTCATTAACAAATTCTTGAAAAACCACAGGAGCATTGCAAAGGCCGAAATATTCATAATGGCCGTCCCGCGTGTTGAATGCTGTCTTCCACTCATCTCCAGCGTGAATACGAACCAGATTATTGGCTCCACGAAGGTCAAGTTTGGAGAATATTCGTGCCCCTCTCAGTCAGCCAAAAAGCTCCGGGATAGGCGGAAGAAGATATTTGTTCTTGACTGTAATCTTATTCAGACCTCTGTAATCTATACAGGGACAAAGCAAGCCACCCTTCTTTTCGACAAAGAAAAATCACGCAACAGCAGGTGAGGAGGACTTCTGGATAAAGCCTCTAGCCAGATTTTCCTCAACGTACTCTGACATGGCGTGGGTCTCTGCAGGGGAAAGTGGATAGATTCTGCCCCTAGGAGGAACAGCACCAGGAATGGATTGAATTGGACAGTTGTATGGCCGATGTGGTGGAAGGTTCTCTGCCTCCTTTTTGTTGAAGACATCAACGAACGACCAGTAAGTGGGTGGTAATCCAGAGGGAGCAGAAGAAGGGAGGAACAGAGCTACGGGATGTACCAGCAGCAAACACCGTCCCTGGCAAGACTGCTCCAAGCCAGGGTAGACCAAGGAGAAACGTGTGAGATAGACCGGATAGAAGGTAGAAAGCTGTTTTCTCCCGTGCAGGGCTTCTACCTGAAACTCCACCTCAGTAACCTTAGTAATGGTCTCCTGCAGAGGTTTGCCATCCACGGATGCAATTAACCTTGGATTTTCCAAAGTCTTAACAGGAATTTGATACTTAGTAGCCTCCTCAAGTCTAATAAAGTTCCTTGCCACTCCCGAATCCACATAAGCCACCTCAGAATAGCTTTTAAGACCCACAAGCAATTGATCGGTCAGAGTTAGGGGTAGAGAGGAATCACATGCACCTAGGGAGGCCTGTCCAAGGTGGAGGAGTTTCCCGGACGTTCAGGACAGGAACAAAGCAGGTGGGAAGCACTCCTGCAATAGAAGCAAAGATCCTGTGTGAGTCTCCTTATGGCGTTGCTCAGCCATTTTAAGCCGATCCACCTGCATGGGCTCAGGTGCGGTGGCTGATGAAGACACCATGGCCTGCGATTGGATGAGGACAGTCGGGGGAGTCTTTTCTCCCGGGCAGATTCACAAGAGTTATCCTGAAAGCGTAGATCAATTCATGTAGCGAGGGAGATTAAAACTTCAAGGGAAGTTGGGACCTCTCAATCATCCTTTATTCGACCCAACAGACCTCGCCAGAAGGCCCCAACCAGAGTCTCGTGGTTCCACCTCAACTCGGACAGTGTGAAAATTGATGGCGTACTAGCCTATGGAGAGAGAACCCTGGTGGAGATTGGAGAGGGACTCAGAGGTAGAGGCCAAGGGGCCCGGTTCATCAAACAATCTACAAAAGGTCTCCAAAAAAGTTGACAGCTGAGACACTATAGGATCATCACATTCCCAGAGAGGATTAACCCATGCCAAAGCCTCCCCCTCTAAATGCGAAACCACATACGCCATCTTAGCCCAATCGGTGGGACAATAGTTCAAAGTGTAGACGACAATGATTCAAAAAACCTCGGCAAAGCTTGGTGTCGCCATTATATCAAAGCAGTTTACCAAGGCGAGGTGGGGGACGAGGAATAGAATCTGGGTCACGGTACAGAGCCGCAGAGAGGCCATGGCGACAGACTGCAGAGAAAACAAACGGTCATCTACAGAGGCCATGTAACTAAGTATGCGAGCCTGTGTCTCGCTGCTGGACTAGTTCCTGCTGGAGACTTGCGAGCTTGGTAGCGTTTCCCATGTCAGAGGCCTGTAAAGCGGTCAGACGGGATTCCATGGTCTTCATGAAGGACATAATGCGGCTCTGATTTTTACGCAGAAATACCAGCCGCAGAAGCACCAACGGGGTCCATGGCCTGATTATACTATTACGCAGTAGCACCGCTGAAGCTCCACCTAGAGTAGACCCTCTGGGTCGTGATACCAGAGCCCCATGGGCGACACGACTTAGTGGGCCCACCCCTTATACAGAGTGTGTCAGGGGCAGGTCCAAAGGGGTTAGTGTTGTGAGCTCATTTTCGGGTTTGCCTCTGGCTTCTGGTGAGGGTTATGGAGGTGGCTGTGCTGACAGAGGAGTAGTGAGTTCTCTATCTGGACTCCCTCTGTTGGTGAAGGGAGGTAATGAAGCTGATCTAAATGGCAGAGACCGGCCACCTGAGGAGGAGGACTGCGATTGGACATCAGGAGTTTCTGATTGGATTTAAGGCAGCCGACTCACTAGTTTCTTGCTTGTGATTTTTCCTGACTCTGGCTCCTAGTTTCCAGTTTGGTTCCTGCCTTCCTAAAGCAAAGTTTTCTCTGTTATTGTTCATGTGAGTTTTTGTCTGGTTTACTTAGTTTTTGTGTTCAGCCAGCCCTGGCTGGGACTGGGCTGATTCCCCATTTTGTCTCTGAGCAGTTGATCTCTTTTGCTCTGTCTTGAGAATATACCTGAGTGCTGATATAGTGATTTTAAGTCTAGCGACTTCAAGGCCTTTTTCTATCAGACGTGTTGGACATTCTTTTTGGCAGGGTTTTTTGCTTGATTGCATACAGCAGCTTTTCTTTCCTGTCCTTTCTAGTTAGCGAGGGCCCCATCGTTTGCTCAGCCTATCTTTCTACCTGTGTCTGTGTTTTCATCTTGTTTCACCGACAATACATGTTAGGGGCTGTCTATTGCTTTGGGGTCTGCTCTGGGGCAGTTTAGATCTTCCCTTTCTTTCTTTAGGCTTATTTAGTTCTCCGGCCTTGACGAGGCGTCTAGGATGACTGTAGGCACGCTCCACAGCTACTGCTAGTTGCTGTGGATAGGATCAGGGGTCTGCAATCCGCTAGTTACCAACCTCTCCGGTTTTCTGGGCTTAGCTTGCTTTTTGTTTTTTCCTCCTCGGTGACTCATTCATAACAGAATCACGAGCCATACCGCAGATTCTAGGGTACTCAAAAGCAGGAGAGAAAGTGTCAGAATTTTTTTTTATGTATATTTTTTCCTCTTTTTCTCTGGGGCCGTAGGAGGATTCTTTTTTTTTTTTTCCTCCTTGATGGAGATTAAGCAATTGTCTGATCGTGTGGAGCAGCTCGCTGCTGAAGTGTGGGGAATTTCCGCCTATCTCACTCATTCACATGCTGTTGAACCAAGGATCCCTGCTCCTGATGTGTTTTCTGGGGATCGGTCTAAATTTTTGAATTTTAAGAATAATTGTAAATTATTTCTTGCCTTGAAGCCTAACTCATCAGGGAGCTCTGCGCAGCAGGTTAAAATTGTCATCTCCTTGCTGCGCGGCGATCCCCAGGATTGGGCATTTTCTTTGACATCTGAAGATCCTGTTTTGACTAATGTGGATACATTTTTTCAAGCCTTGGGGTTGTTATATGATGAACCTAATGATATTGATCAAGCTGAGAGAGCCCTATTGGCATTGAACCAGGGTCAGGATCCTGCAGAGTTATACTGTCAGAAATTCCGAAAGTGGGTGGTCCTTACTACATGGAATGATAGTGCATTGGCAGCTCTCTTTCGGAACGGTTTGTCTGAGACTTTAAAAGATACTATGGTGGGATTTCCTGTTCCCTCTGGTCTTGACGATTCTATGTCATTAGCTATTCAAGTTGATTGGCGTTTACGTGAACGAAGACTACACGGGAGTCGCTGCCACATTTTGAACAAATGTCTGAACCTATGCAATGTGATGGAGTTTTGTCTAGGGCGCAACGAGAAGACGTAATAAGCTGTGTTTTTTTCTGTGGCGATGCCTCTCATGTTATTTCTGTCTGCCCTAAACAAGAGAAACGTTTTGCACACACATTTGCTGTGGGTGGTGTACAACCTAAGTTTCTTTTGGCAGTTACTCTGATCTGCTCCTTATCCACATTTTCCACGAAGGCTTTTGTGGATTCAGGAGCGGCCTTGAATCTAATGGACTTGGATTTTGCTAAATGTTGTGGTTTTCCTATGACACCTCTGTGGACGCCTATTCCTTTGAGGGGTATTGATGCTACTCCTTTGGCGAAGAATAAACCTCAGTTTTGGACCCAGGTGATAATGCGGGTCGCCCCAGACCACCAAGAAAATTGCAGATTTTTGGTGTTGCATAATTTACATGATACCATTGTTCTGGGTTTTCCCTGGTTGCAAACCCATAATCCGGTTTTGGATTGGAAATCTGTGTCTGTGGTGAGTTGGGGTTGTCGGTGTGCTCTTGGTGACACTCCTGTTTTCTCCACCTCTCCCCAGTCGCATGATGTTCCTGACTATTTGGCTGATTTTTATGATGTATTTAGTGAGAGCAAGTCTGCGTCTTTGCCTCCTCATAGGAGTTATGACTGTGCAATTGAGTTGAGACCTGGGTGTAAATTTCCCAAGGGTCGACTTTTCAATTTATCTATACCCGAACACGAGGCTATGCAATCTTATATTAACTAGTCGTTGGAGAAGGGTCATATTAGACCATCCTCTTCGCCCTTAGGTGCTGGGTTTTTTTTCGTGGCCAAGAAGGATGGTTCATTAAGGCCTTGTATTGACTATCGTTCCCTCAACAAAATTACGGTTAAATTTCAGTATCCGTTACCCCTGATTTCTGATTTATTCTCCAGAGTTAAAGGTGCTTGCTGGTTTACTAAGCTTGACCTCAGGGGGGGCGTATAATCTTATTCGCATCAAGCATGGGGATGAATGGAAGACGGCGTTTAATACTCCGGAGGGACATTTTGAGTACCTGGTGATGCCTTTTGGGCTCACTAATGCCCCTTCTGTCTTCCAATCCTTCATGAATGATATTTTCCAGGACTTTGTTGATAAGTTTTTGATCATCTATCTGGATGATATTTTGATCTTTTCCAGGTATTGGGATTCTCATGTGGAACATGTTCGGACTGTTTTCCGGATTTTGAGGGAGAATTCCTTGTATGTTAAGGGATCGAAGTGCCTTTTTGGTGTACAGAGGATTTCATTTTTGGGATTTATTTTGTCTCCGTCAACTATTGAAATGGACCCGGCCAAGGTACAGGCCGTTTATGATTGGGTTCAACCCACTTATTTGAAGGCTCTCCAGAAGTTTTTGGGTTTTGCTGATTTTTATCGTAAATTTATAGCTAATTTTTCATGTATTGCTAAACCACTGACTTATTTAACTAAGAAGGGTGCTGATGTGCTGAATTAGTCTTCAGAGGCTGTTTCGGCCTTTCAGGATCTGAAGCGGAGGTTCACTTCTGCTCCGGTTTTGCGGCAACCTGATGTCTCACTTCCTTTTCAGGTGGAGGTAGACGCTTCAGAGATTGGTGCAGGAGCTGTTTTGTCCCAAAAAGATCCGGTGACGTCTAAAATGAATCCCTGTGCCTTCTTTTCCCGAAAGTTCTCCCCATCTGAACGCAACTATGATGTGGGGATTCGGGAATTGTTAGCCATGAAATGGGCATTTGAGGAGTGGAGACATTGGTTGGAAGGAGCTAGACATCAAGTTGTGGTCCTCACTGACCACAGAATTTGATTTACCTTGAGTCGGCCAAACGCTTGAATCCTAGACAGGCTAGGTGGGCCTTGTTTTTTACGCGTTTTGATTTTGTGGTCTCCTTTCTTCCAGGCACTAAGAATGTTAAGGCAGACGCCCTTTCTAGGAGTTTCTTTGCTGATTCTCCTATTGTGACCAAGCCTACTACCATCCTAGGTGAGGGGGTAGTTCTTTATGCCATCTCGCCCGATTTGAAACGTGCTCTGGAAGAATTCCAGGAGGACAAACCTGAGCGTTGTCCTATGGGAAAATTGTATGTTCCTGACCAGTGGAGGAAGAGAGTGATGTCTGAAGTTCATTGCTCCGCATTGGCTGGTCATCCAGGTATTTTTGGTACCAGAGATTTGGTGAGTCGGTCTTTTTGGTGGCCCACCTTATCTTGTGATGTCAGGAATTTTGTGCAGTCCTGTGGGACTTGTTCCCGGTCTAAACCCTGTTCTCGCTCTAGTGGGTTGTTGATGCCCTTGCCGGTGCCTAAGAGGCCATGTACCCATATTTCAATGGATTTTATTTCTGATCTTCCTGTCTCTCAGAGAATGACTGTTATCTGGGTGATTTGTGATAGATTCTCTAAGATGGTCCATCTTGTACCACTCCCAAAGTTGCCATCTTCCTCAGAGTTGGTACCCTTGTTTTTACAACAGGTGGTTCGGTTGCATGGGATTCCTGAGAACATTGTATCGGACAGAGGAGTTCAGTTTGTTTCCAGATTCTGGAAAGCCTTTTGTTCCAAGCTGAGAATTTAGTTGTCCTTCTCCTCTGCGTTTCACCCTCAGACCAATGGGCAGACGGAGAGAACAAACCAGACTTTGGAGTCCTATTTGAGATGTTTTATATCTGCTGATCAGGATGATTGGGTTTCATTTTTGCCCTTGGCCGAATTCACTTTAAATAATAGAGCTAGTTCTGCCACCTTGATGTCGCCCTTTTTCTGTAACTTTGGGTTTCATCCTCGATTTTCTTCAGGGCAAGTGGAATCTTCAGCCTGCCCAGGTGTTGACACTGTGGTAGAGAGAATGCAGCAGATTTGTGACCAAGTAGTGGATAAGTTGTCTCTCTCCTAGGAAAAGGCTCAGCGGTTTTCTAACTGGCATAGGACCATTGGTCCCCGGTTTAAAGTGGGTGATATGGTTTGGTTGTCATCAAAGAATATCTCTATGAAAGTGGCTTCTCCAAAGTTCAAGCCAAGATTTATTGGACCTTACAAGATTTTGGAGATTCTTAATCCGGTTTCTTTTCGATTGGCTCTTCCTGTTACGTTTAAGATCCATAACGTGTTTCATAAGTCGCTGTTGAAGAGATATGTTGAGCCAGTAGTTCCTGTGGCTGCACCTCCTGACCCTCTATTGGTTGAAGGTAATGTGGAATATGAGGTAGAGAAAATACTGGATTCTTGTCTGGCTAGACGGAGACTCCAGTATTTGGTCAAGTGGAAGGGTTATGGCCAGGAGGACAATTCTTGGGTCTCTGCCTCTGATATTCATGCCGATAGATTGGTTCGTGCTTTTCATCGGGCCCATCCTGATCGGCCCGGTGGCGTGGATGAGGGTTCGGTGACCCCTCCTCAAGGGCGGGTACTGTTGTGAGCTCATTTTCGGGTTTGCCTCTGGCTTCTGGTGAGGGTTATGGAGCTGGCTGTGCTGACAGAGGAGTAGTGAGTTCTCTATCTGGACTCCCTCTGTTGGTGAAGGGAGGTAATGAAGCTGATCTAAAGGGCAGAGACCGGCCACCTGAGGAGGAGGACTGCGATTGGACATCAGGAGTTTCTGATTGGATTTAAGGCAGCCGACTCCCTAGTTTCTTACTGGTGATTTTTCCTGACTCTGGCTCCTAGTTTCCAGTTTGGTTCCTGCCTTCCTAAAGCGAAGTTTTCTCTGCTATTGTTCATATGAGTTTTTGTCTGGTTTACTTAGTTTTTGTGTTCAGCCAGCCCTGGCTGGGACTGGGCTGAATCCCCATTTTGTCTCTGAGCAGTTGATCTCTTTTGCTCTGTCTTCAGAATATACCTGAGTGCTGATATAGTGATTTGAAGTCTAGCGACGTCAGGGCCTTTTTCTATCAGACGTGTTGGACATTCTTTTTGGCAAGGTTTTTTGCGTGATTGCAGACAGCAGCTTTTCTTTCCTGTCCTTTCTAGTTAGCGAGGGCCCCATCGTTTGCTCAGCCTATCTTTCTACCTGTGTCTGCGTTTTCATCTTGTTTCACCGACAATACATGTTGGGGGCTGTCTATTGCTTTGGGGTCTGCTCTGGGGCAGTTTAGATTATCCCTTTCTTTCTTTAGGCTTATTTAGTTCTCCGGCCTTGACGAGGCGTCTAGGATGACTGTAGGCACGCTCCACGGCTACTGCTAGTTGTTGTGGATAGGATCAGGGGTCTGCAATCCGCTAGTTACCAACCTCTCCGGTTTTCTGGGCTTAGCTTGCTTTTTGTTTTTTCCTCCTCGGTGACTCATTCATAACAGGTTAGTATCCTAACAGCTGGTACCAAAGAGACATCTCATAGGGCATAAGCAGAGAATAGAGTGAGGACCAAAATTGAGTTTGCATTTTCTCCCCGTGTTTGCGTGGGTTTCCTCTGGATACTCTGGTTTCCTCCCACATTCCAAAGACATACTGATAGGGATTTTAGATTGTGAGCCCCATCGGGGACAGTGATGATAATGTGTGAAAACTGTAAAGCACTGTGGAATATGTTAGCGCTATATAAATAAAAATAAAAAGACAGAAAGACCAGGAGGGAACCAGAGAGTATCAGGGGAACTGGGAGGATGGGTCCGGGACTAGAGGGAAGCAGGGCAGGAGGAGAGGGAAGAAGGTACTGGACGGAGGCTTCAGACCACAAGTAAGGGGGATGGGGAAGGAACATCAGGAGCCACAGGGGAAGCAGGCACTAAAAAACAAAAGCAGAGCTGGGTAAGCTGCAAAAAACACAAGGCACATAAAGGCAACAAGAGCTCCTGAATATAAGACAGCGCAATTGCCAGCACAAGCGCTGGCAACTGTGCGAGCAGGAAAGATAATCAGGCCCTTACCCATAGCAGGAGGGGTCCTGACATACCCGATGGGGGCCGTCATGATAGGGCGGAGCTCCCGGGTCATGACCTCCCTCCAGCACAAGGAGCTGAAGAAGCGCACGGCCGGGACCCACGGCATGCGCGGAGCGTGACCCCCCCCCGAGAACCAGGAAGCGTCGGCGAGGGACGGCGCAGGACCCACACAGCGCTGCGCCGGGGAGCAGAGGAAGCCCGGAAAGCACTCCAGGGGACAGAGGACACCATCGCGGGTGTAGCAGTACCCCCCTTACACCTCCCCTTTTTAAGACTGGAAAGAAACCCCCCAAAATATGAGGAGCATTGATGTTCCCACGACCTCTCCTCAGAACGGAAACCCTTCCAATCGATCAAGAAGAAGGTTCTCCTCCTAACCTTCTTCATGGCAAGCACCCCAGAGGACACAGGACACCACTGCTGGTGTAACAGTCACTACAGCTATGTTCCTAGTCGGTCTCCTGAATTGCAGTGAGATCACTGCTAGTATAATGAGAAAAATTCTCATGGTGCAGCACTGAGCTCGGAGTCACCACAGCTCAACATGAGAAATTTCTCACAGTGAACTGAGGTGAACACACTGCTGAACCGTGAGACTTTTTCACTTGATGGCATGCCAGTGTCTCATACCCTGATGACACCGCATATAAGGTGAAACATGTTGGGGGATTCGTTGTGTCCTATTCTACTATGTAAATTATGGCACCTCGGGTTATCATCAATTGAAATAATATACTGTATTTTTCGCTTTGTAAGATGCACTTTTTTCCCCCAAATTTGAGGGGAAAATAGGGGTGCGTCTTACAATGCGGATATACCTTTTTTTGTGCTGCCGCTGCAGGTGTCCGGTGCTTGCCGCTGCCACGCTGTGTCCCCCGGGTGCTGCCTCCACCGCGCTGTGTCCCCCGGTGCTTGCCGTCGCTGCGCTCTGTCCCGTGCTGCGTGGGGGACTCTGCCGTTCCATCCCTGCTTGCAATGCCCTGTGCGGTGGACTGCTTCCGTGAAAATGGCCGGGAGATGAGATTTCAGCGCCGAGATCTCCATCTGCACTTGCGCGGCGGCCATTTTCCCGGAAGCAATCCACCGCACATTGCATTGCAAGCAGGGATGGAACGGCAGAGCCCCCCACGCAGCACGGGACAGAGCGCGGCGGTGGCGGCAAGCATCGGGGGACACAGCGCGGCGGCTGCAGCACCAGCATCCGGCATCTGGCAGCACCAGGTACAGAGTGCGGCGGGACAGAGTGGGCGACAGTGCCGGGGGACAGAGCGGGTAACAGCACCAGGGTACAAAGCGGGCAGCAGGACCAAGTAGAGAGTGCGGCGACAGCATCGGGGGACAGAGCGGGCGACAGCACTAGGGGACAAAGCGGTCGGCAGCATCGGGGGACAGCGCGGCGGCAGCACCAGGGGACAGAGCAGGCGTCAGCACCGGGGGACAGAGAGGTAAGCAATAAGACGCCTGGGTTATAAAAAAGCACCACCATTTTATTAAAAAAAAAGTTTTTTTCCTTTTTTTCTCCTCAAAGTTTGGGGTGCGTCTTATAATCCGGAGCGTCTTATAAAGCGAAAAATACGGTAGGTGTTTACTTTGAAATGAATTAATTACAGACAGATTAGGGGCAATATTTTAGTGAGAACCCATATGCATTTTAAATACTCTTAACAAAAGTTACGTTTTATGGCTTGTTAGAGAGGGATTCTTTTTTTTCATAACCGAATTTTTATTACATTTTCATATATTATTTTACAAGGAAAATAAAGACATACCATCAGATCAGTTAAAGTAAGACAATTAGCATGTGTACCATCACTATCCAATAAAACAATTATCATTTAACAGTAATAAAGTCTACTCATCAGATCTTATTCTTAAAATATTGCATAAACTGATATAAGAACATAACAGGACAGTGATACACAAGGATGGGAAGGGAAAGGGTAGATCAAGATCCATATATAGAGAGGGATTCTAACATGAGGTTCAACCCTTTTGGTTAATGTGCTATATAATAATACTAGCTGAAGAGCCCAGCGTTGCCTGGGCATAGTAACCAACTGTGGTTAGTTATAACAAATTATAATGTTTATATTGAACATAAAAACCGTGCATCTAATCCTATCCTGTGTGATACCGACTGCTTAGCTGTGTATCTATTCCTATCCTGTGTGATACTGACTGCTGAGCTGTTTATCTAATCCTATCTTGGGTGATACTGATGGCTGAGCCGTGTATCTAATCCTATCCTGTGTGATACTGGGCTCCCCCTGCAGTCTGTGTCAGAGGGTGGTCTGTGTTGGCACGGTAATAAATTGTGTTATTTTCAGCTGTACAGAAGGACGATAACACCATAGAAATGATAATAATAATAGGCCTGTTAGGCCACTTTCACATTTTCGGATTTTAAATCCGGCGGGCTGCGGCGAAAAGTTGTCAAACCTGATCCGGTAGGAGCCGCAGCCCGCCGGATCATCTGTTTTTGCCAGATACGGTGCAGGAGAGGGAGAGTGAAAGAGAGTCTTCCCGCATGCGCTCTGCAAAACAGCGGTCCGGCGCTGTCAAAAAACAATGCATGGAACTTTTTTTGCAGACGCCGGACAGGCATTTTTTGCCGTTTCCGGCTAAAGCCGGACACGCCGCATGGCCATCAGGCGCAATGCGGTGATAATGTAAGTCTATGGGAAAAAAGCCGGATCCGGTGGCAGCAGGCGCCGGATTCGTTTTTTCCATTTTTCGCCGCATCGCGCCTGATGCTTCAAAACGGAAATGTGAAAGTAGCCTTATCACAACTGTCTACAAAGAAAACTGTTGCTGATAGCAACCAATCACAGCTCATTTTTCATCTTTTAAACAGCTCTGGGGCAGCATGGCGAGTTTTGAGTGATGACTTTTGTGTTTCAACTTTTATGTGGTGAGGTTGGTGTATGTGTGGTGAAATGTGTGCTGAGGGTGGTATATGTGTTGAAGCACATGGTAGTGTGTGGCGCATTTTGTGTGTGTTCATATCCCCGTGTGTGGTGAGTATCCCATGTCAGGGCCCCACCTTAGCAACTGTACGGTATATACTTTTTGACGCCATCGCTCTCATTCTTTAAGTCCCCCTTGTTCACATCTGGCAGCTGTCAATTTGCCTCCACCACTTTTCCTTTCACTTTTTCCCCATTATGTAGATAGGGGCAAAATTGTTTGGTGAATTGGAACACACGGGGTTAAAATTTCACCTCACGACATAGCCTAAGATGCTATCGGGGTCCAGATGTGTCACTGTGCAAAATGTTGTGGCTGTAGCTACGACGGTGCAGATGCCAATACATACACACACTTTTTCCCCATTATGTAGATAGGGGCAAAATTGTTTGGTGAATTGAAACGCGCGGGGTTAAAATTTTGCCTCACAACATAGCCTATGACGCTGTGGAGCTGCGACGGTGCGGATGCCAATCCCGAAAATACATACATACATACACACCCACATTGAGCTTTATATATTAGGTAATGATGATTGCAATATATTAAGAGGATACAATTTTTTATGGAAATGCTTCTTAATCGAACCACTATTTTTAAACATTTTCACTCCCCTTTAAAGGGATTCCCTGTAGTAGTGCACCAGAGTTTTCAGATTTCTTTTCTAACCATAAGGGACTGTCCACAGATCGGTTGTGACGGGTATGACAGATCCATTGTGTGACAGATCCTACAGAATCCTTCACATAACTATTTTTTATACTTCTAATACACTGTAGAAGTCAATCTGAAGCTTTCAATGAAGCTTATTAGTATAAATATAAATTCAGTGTTGTTTTCCAGTGGACCAAATAATTATGGTTATATACCTTGAATAAAAGCTGACAGGTGACTGCGCTAGCTTAGGGAAATAGGTTTGTCCATTCTGTTGTTATAATGAATTTTATTGCTGTTTGCCAAGTGTTTGAAATTTTGTATCAAACAGTGTTGACTCCAAGCCACTAAAGCTCAGGAAAATCAATAAATTGGCTAGACTGATTTCAGCTGGAAGTAACAGTGTAATTTGATGTAATACTAATGCTATCATTCAAAATACTGTAGTAAGCTCCTTTGTGGATTCTCTTCATTAGAAATGCTCATGTTCATGGCTGATAAGGCTTGGCAGTTCTGAAGGAATTTATCACATGTCTAGTCATTTCTCCCTTTCTTTATTTGATTTCTAATCAGAGGTACGATTGCCTGGTGTAAATAATGTTATGATAACATTTGTTTACTGTCATTAAAATGAAATTAAACCTGCAAAACCATAGATTTATTAAGACACTAAATAAATCCAATGGTGAGCTGAAATAGCCGCATATGGGTAAATGTGAGAAACAATGACAACTAATTTGTAGAGCATGTTAGGAAACAAATACTGAAAGGCGGAGTACTCAGTGCAATAATAAAAGAGTGAATGTACAATAGTAAAAGTAAAATATTTTAAGGTGGAAAATGAAAACAAAGCAAAATAATCTGCTAGGAATCTGATAGGTACAAGGGTACATTACATGAGTTGATATTTGAAAAATGTTCATTAAGTTCAGCCCAAGGCTAATCTATCTTTTTGGTCTTAAAGAAGGCAAACAAAAATCACTAGGGTCATTATGCTAAAGGCCCCTTTACATTTAGCGATGCACCAGCGATCCCGACCAGCGATATGACCCTGTCAGGATCGCTGGTGCATCGCTAAATGATCGCTAGTGAGCATCCACACAGGAAGATCTCACAGCGATGCAGCAGCGATACAGCGGACGATACTTACCTTTCAGACGCGGCGATCCTGATGTCCTCCGCCCGCATCCATGCGTCGCTAGTCGGCGCCAGCAGGAAGCGCCCGACGAGAAATGGAGCTGCGCGATCTCGCGTGATCAGCGATGGACAGCGGGGGAGCCGGTCGGAGGTAAGTATCACACATAGCGATATCGCTAGCGATATTGCTGCTGCATCACCATATCAGTGATGCTTTAGCGATATTGTTAGCGATATCGCTATGTGTAAAACCCCCTTAAGGCCAGCACAATAAATGTGATAGATCAAATTGCATTCATTTGGAAGATAACACATGAAATGAATAAAAGCATTGGGACAACTCTTCTTGATCATAGTTATTTAGATATACTAGCTGAAGAGCCAGGCATTGCCCGAGCATAGTAACTAACTGTGATTAGTTATAGCAAATTATAATGATTATAGTTCACATAAAAACATTTCACATCATGTATTCAATACTTCAGATTTGCAACACAAATTAACTAAATGATTACTCAAGTATTGATAGTATTTTATTTTCACCTCATTCAAGAGCCTTTTGATAAACAACATTTTTGGTTTTTCCTTCCGGGGCAAAGATTAACAGATTTTTGTCAGTTCCAACTCTTAAACAGGCCACATAAAGTTTACCATGAGACAAGCATGGAGATTGCAAAATCGATCCCTACTATTTTCAAGGACTGTCCCTGAGCATTGTTAATGGACATTGCAAATGGCAGTCGAACTGGAAACTGGAGGTGTTTAAAATCAAAAGGCAAATCAGATGCAATGAGTGGAATTTTTGGAATGAAAATATCCTCTCCTTTGGCACATCCTGTCAAAATGGTTGTTTCAGTTACATGTGTAAACAGGTTCTTAATCAAGTACTCATTTCTGTAAGTTTTGCCTCCCTGAGGCGCAATACAACTTTTCTCATAGAGAAAGAAGATTTCAACTTTGTGGGACTGTAATACCATTTAGTTAGAAATGTAAAAGTAGGACTAATTTAGAGTGGCATTACTTGTAGCTGTATAAATAAGTTTAAAGCGAACCTGTCATCAGGATTTTGCTATGTAAACTACAGGCATAGTCAGGCACTGTTACATGGATTACAATGATACCTGGGTTGGAGAAATCCATCTTGGGTTTCTTTTTTTAATCTGTGTTTTAAGATAATGAGATGCTGTGCTCCGGGGCGTGCCGGTATGCAGATCTTTTTTGGTGCTCTGGCCTCATCATGATCATTCTGGGCTTAAATGACATCTCACTGAACTTTCAGTGACATGCTTCCTATTTTAAATACTGCACCTGCGCATTTAATATTGTGGTCTTCAAAAAAGAAAAACTTTGCTTCAACAAAACAGTGCTGGTGCATGAGCAATAGCATCTATTGGCTAGCAATGCTCTCAATCTGCACATGGGCAGCCCACTGTGTTCCGAGGACCAGTGTGGGAATGCGCAGAAGAAAAAGAGATTGTCGCTGTTGAACATAGCAACTCTCCCGCACTGGTACACGAAACACAACCGGCTCCATTTTGTTGAAGCAATTTTTTTAATACAACATTAACCCCTTAACGACTGCCGATATGACTTTTAATGGTGGCAGTTAAGAGGCCTTACTCCTCCTGCACCTCATGCTCCTGCTTTTTACACAGCCTCCTCCTGCACCTCACGCTCCTCCTTTATACACAGCATTTTTCTGCAGCACAGCTTTTCTTCTTTATAGTCGCCTCCTCTGGCAGCACCTCACACTCCTCTTCCATATACAATTGGAAACACTTGATCTAGAGAGAAATTGCACTAATTGCAATAAAGCGTACCGTATACACAGCCTACTTCTTCTGCATCACCACACAGCAACTTCCTTCCTCCCTTTCTCTTGACATCATGCCTCACATGAGCAACTCCATTCTAGACACGACTGAGCTAGATGTGGCCTGTGCCTGCTGCGCAATGATACTTTGAAGGCGGCGGCCCTGATCATAGCTCGCAGCGGCTGGGACGTCGCAGCCGGTGAGTTTTGCAGGGTGGCTTTTGAGGTGAATTTGTCTCCGCCCGTGTGTGCTAACAACGTGGGCCGTGTGGATGGGGCTTTCCATGTGGAGTGACTGAGGCTTTGCAGAGCGGGGGGGCTATGTGGAGTAGGCGTGTCTTGATACATATACACACACACTCAGCTTTATATATATAGATAGGTTGAGAAAAGACATCAGTCCATCAACTTCAACCTTTTGCCACTAATTATTATATTTAATAGCTATTACATTTGCCAGTTATTACACACACCAGTTATTACATTCTCTATCACTAGATTATTTATAACCCATAATGCCATTTATCTTGAGAAAGGCATCCAGCCCTTTTTTAAAAGCTGATATTGAATTACTGTATTGTGATAGAGCATTCAACAGTCTGACTGCTCTTTCTTTTTTAAGTATTATTATTATTATTATTATTATTATTATTATTTATTAATATGGCACCATTAATTCCTTGGTGCTGTACATAAGGGGAGTTACATACAAAGTTATAGATATCGCTAACAGTAAACAAATTTAAAATGACACTGGTACGGAAGGGAGGGGACCCTGTCCTTGCGGACTTACATTCTATGGATAGTGGGGAAGAGACAAAAGGTCGGGGGTGCAGCAGCTCTGGTGGTTTGGAGGCGGCAGCTTGGGCGGTGTGAGGCGGCAGAATGGTTATTGCAGGCTGTAAGCTTTCCTGAAAAGATGGGTTTTCAGGTTCCGTTTGAAGGATCCGACGGTGGTGGATAATCGGATGTGTTGAGGCATGGAATTCCAGAGGATAGAGGATATTCGGGAGAAATCTTGGAGGCGGTTGTGTGAGGAATGAATAAGTGTGGAGGAGAGTAGGAGTTTTTGGAAGCATCGAAAATTACGTGAGGGAAGATGTTGGGAGAGTAGTTCAGAGATATAGGGAGGGGATAGGTTGTGGATGGCTTTGCAGGTCAGTGTTAGTAGTTTGAACTGGATTCGTTGGTGAATTGGGAGCCAGTGGTGGGATTTGCAGAGGGGAGAGACAGGGGGATAGTGAGGAGAGAGGTGAATTAGTCGGGCAGCAGAGTTGAGGACAGACTGGAGTGGTGCAAGAGAGTTAGCAGGGAAAGAACTGTAAAGAGCCATTTCCTATTTGACTGCTGGAATTGACTTTCCTCCATACGTATTGACTTTGTAAAGTCTTAAGAATAAGTAATGTGCCAGTCCTTTGTACTGACCACACATACAAATAAATGCGATCACCTCTAAGGCGTCTTTTTTCTAAGTTAAGCAAGACCAGCTTTTCCAACCTTTCATTGTATGAGAGACCTTCTATCCCATATAACATTCTTGTTGCCCGCCTCTGAAATTTCTCCAATTTCCCAAAATCCTTTTTAAAATGTGCATCACAAAACTGAATTCCATATTCAAGATGTGGACTTACTGTACAAGTGATTAAGAGAGGGGTAATAATACGATGGGATCACAGGATTTTGTCTCTTTTTATACACCCTAAAATTTTCTTTTTGCTTTTACAGCTGCTGTTTGACATTGACTACTGCTGCTCAGCTTTCTTGTAACTAGAGTACCTAAGTCCTTCTCCTGTTCTGTAGTCCCTAGTATATTTCCATTTACTATATATGCAGAAATATCATTACTCCAGCTTTGGATGCATTACTTTACATTTATCAACATTAAACCTCATTGTCACATCTGACAGATAAGGAGAACCAGAGTTTAAATTGCTAAAAATATTTTTACATTTTATTTAGATACAAAGTTATAATCACAATTTAAATAAGATAAATAAATATTATGTCAGAAAGGAAGGAGGAATTCGGCAAGGAAACTTGTAAATATTTTTTAAACTTAGCTTTTCATTAAGCCATATAAAAAACTCAATTTAAGAACCAGTAGACTATTAGACAGTGCAAAAAAGAAGGTCACAGACCTACGCATTTCGACGGAGTGTCTTAATCATGGTCATGATTAAGACATTCCGTCGAAATGCGTAGATCTTTGAGCTCCTTTTTTCTACTGTCTAATAGTCTCCTGGATATTAACGCATTTCACATTAACCCCGTCATGACCAAGCCTATTTTGACCTTCATGACCAGGCCATTTTTAGCAATTCTGACCACTGTCCCTTTATGAGGTAATAACTCAGGAACGCTTCAACGGATCCTAGCGATTCTGAGATTTTTTCGTGACATATTGGGCTTCATGTTAGTGATAAATTTAAGTCGATAATTTTTGCGTTTATTTGTGAAAACTCGGAAATTTGGCAAAAATTTTGAAAATTTCACAATTTTCAAATTTTGAATTTTTATTCTGTTAAACTAGAGAGTTATGTGACACAAAATAGTTAATAAATGACATTTCCCACATGTCTACTTTACATCAGCACAATTTTGGAAACTGAAGTTATAAGGGTTAAAAGTTGACCAGAGATTTCTCATTTTTACAACAAAATTTACAAAACCATTTTTTTAGGGACCACCTCACATTTGAAGTCATTTTGAGAGGTCTATGTGGCAGAAAATACCCAAAAGTGACACCATTCTAAAAACTGCACCCCTGAAGCTACTCAAAACTACATTCATGAAGATTATTAACCATTCAGGTGCTTCACAGGAACTAAAGCAACGTGGAAGGAAAAAATGGACATTTTAATTTTTCCAACAAAAATTTTCTTTTAGCATCTTTTTTTCATTTTCACATGGGCAACAGAATAAACTAGTTTCTAAAATTTGTTGGGCAATTTCTCCTGATTACACCGATACCTCATATGTGGTCATAAACCACTGTTTGGGCGCATGGCAGGGCTCAGAAGGGATGGAGTGCCATTTGACTTTTTGAATGGAAAATATGTTGGAATATTTAGCGGTTGCCATGTCGCATTTAGAGAGCTCATGTGTGCCTAAACATTGGAACTCCCACAAAAGTGACCCCATTATGGAAACTAGACCCCCCAAAGAACTTATCTAGATGCATAGTGAGCAATTTAAACCCGCAGGTGCTTCACAAATTGATCCGTGAAAATGAAAAAGTACTTTTTTTTCACAAACATTTTTTTAGCCTCAATTTTTTTCATTTTCATATGGATAACAGGATAAGTAGGATCCTAAAATTTGTTGGACAATTTCTCCTGAGTACACTGATACTGTATATGTAGTCATAAACCACTGTTTGGGCGCACGGCAGGGCTCAGAAGGGAAGGAGCGCCATTTGACTTTTTAAAAGGTAAATTAGCTCCAATCATTAGCGGACACCATGTCGCGTATGGAGAACCCCTGTGTGCCTAAACATTGGAAACCCCTCAATTCTAACTCCAACCCTAACCCTAACACACCCCTAGCCACAACCCTAACCCTAATCCCAACCCTAACCCCAACACACCCCTAATCCTAATCTTAACCCCTAATCCCAACCCTAACCCCCTAATGCTAATCCATAACCCTAACTACAAGCCTAACCCTAATTCCAACCCTAACCCCAAAACACCCCTAACCCTAATCTCTAACCCTAAATCCAACCCTAACCCTAATTCCAACCTTAACCCTAATTCTAACCCTAATAGAAAAATAAAAATATCACCTATTGGGGTGATAAGGGGGGTGATTTACTATTTTTTATTTTGATCACTGTGATGGGATCTATCACAGTGATCAAAATGAATGAATGGAATCTGCCGCTTGGAGAATGGTGGCGCCCATGATCCATGGCGGAGGGACACCGGGAGTGATAGCAGGACTTGGAGGGTATCGGGGTGGTGATCGGAAGGTGGGGGGAGCAGAGGGAGGGGGAGCAGATGATGACGGCGGCAGTTCGCCCCCATCAGTCGGTGGGAGGGGTTCAGATAACTGTCTCCAGCCATGGTCGATGATATTTCAGCATCAGCCATGGCTGGATTGCAATATTTCATCAAATTTAATTGATGAAATGTTACTATCGCTCTGATTGGCTGTTTCACTTTTAACAGCCAATCAGAGCGATCGTAGCCACGGGGGGGCAAAGCCACCCCCCGGGGTGAAGCACAAAGGGTCCTGTATCTGCGGGCCAGGTGACCTTTCAGTGACCCCGGTCATCCAACCCGCGGGAACGTGATTTATACCATGACGCCTATGTAGGCATCACTGGTCGTATTGGCACAGGTTTTCTTGACTCCTACGTAGGCGTCATTGGTTGGGAAGGGGTTAATATCGCTTGCTCAGGAAGCTCCCTGAGGGATATTAATGCGAAACACACGGTGGGGAGTACAAACAAGTTATAGGCAGGATCAATGCAATTGGTAAATACCTTATACTAAATTACTTTTGTTAAACATGTTGTGTCTGAGTATAGGTCTTTTTAAGCAATGACTATTAACAGACATCCATTTTCACACATCGGAGCCTAGTCTATTGGCTTTTGTTTCATCTCTCCAAATCACCCGTTTCCAATCTTCTACTGTCCACTTGTTTTACTTTTTTGCAAACTCAAGCCGACATTTTTTATGATGATATTGTAGTCGAGACTTCTTCACCTTTTTTTCGAGCCACCAATCCAGAATTTATGTTATTTACTGTATGTCACACAGTACTTGCATGGATGTCTCTGATCTCACTATTTATTATGAAACATATAGCCACCTCTACTGCTCAGTTTGTCACGCCAGAACTGATAGACCTTGTGATAATCCGACTTGTTGACTCCGATATTTTGACTGGACATCCATCTCTTGACTTTTTTGATTGGATGGATGGACTTCATTTCATATTCTTTCAACTGTCATGCCATTCAGATGATGCAGTTTAGCAATTTTATTGGCTTAGAGACCACTATCGATGTGCTGGATGAGGCTGTTTCCCTTTTCTTGGGAAATCTTCTTTATGGCTGTTCCTTGATTTGAACCAGTGACCTTTCATTTGAGAATTAACCTAATAACACACTGAAAAAAAACACTTTTTGGACACAGCAATGGATATACTGTATATCACTGGAATGAGATCATCAGAAAGTGATATATATCTACTGTATCAAAGGGAATGGCAGACCATTTGGGAATAGTGAAATACTGTACCAAAAGGAGAAAAAGCAATAATAGGACAGTAAAAATGAAAACTAAAATGCCTTAATTAATGAGGGCAAAAAGTAGCACTAAATACAAAAAAGGTGCCAACATGGACAATGAAATAAAAAATATATAGTAACAATCACAAGTAAAAATTTTTGTTAAATTAATCAATATTAAAACCAAAGACCCAGGTACTGGCTACAAAAAGGTATAATAAATAATAAAATAAGTATAAAATAAGTATAAATGTATAAATATTGCACATAATTGATATATGACAAAAAACATTGACCAATCATATACTGTCAGTGTGACAAAGAAGAATACAAAAATAAAAATATTTGTTAAGCTGAAAAATAACACTATTTATATATATATATATATATATATATATATATATATATATACTATATAATCGTCTAATTCTGTCTGTCTGTCTGTAAAGAAAATCCCGCTTTGCTGATTGGTTGCGCCCGGCCGGCTGCGACCAATCAGCAACAGGTGCAGTCCGGCCGTAATATTGGAGTACTCAAGTGATGGGTATTCCAATATTGCACCCGCTGGTGGTACCAGGCCCTTCCACAGTACCACCAGAGGGACACCGCTGGACCCCCCCGCCACCACTGGACCCCCCCACCGCTGGGCCTGCCACCACCGCTGCTGGACCCGCCGCTGCCTGCCCACCCACCTCCGTGCAGTCACAGCCAGCAGGAAAGATTGTGTTTTGCGGCCTGTGTTGGAGATGGGGTGCGGGCGCCCTGTGGTGGCGCCGCACCCCATCTCCAGCACAGGCCGCAAAACACAATCTTTCCTGCCAGCTGTGAGAGGGGTATAACGAGAGGGGTGTAACAAGGGAGTGTAATGAGAGGGGTGTAAAGAGGGGGTATAATGAGAGGGGTGTAAGGAGGGGGTATAATGTGAGGGGGGTATAATTTAGAGGGGTGTAATGAGGGGGTATAATGAGAGGGGTATAACGAGAGGGGTGTAATGAGGGGGGTATAACGAGAGGGGTGTAATGAGGGGGGTATAATGAGAGGGGTCTAATGAGGGGTTATAATGAGAGGGGTACAATGAGAGGGGTGTAATAGGAGGGTATAATGAGAGGGATGTAATGAGGGGAGTATAATGAGAGGGTATAATGAGAGGGGTGTAATGAGGGGATATAATGAGGGGGTATAATGAGGGGGGAGTAATGTGAGGGATGCAGCTAGGACCCGCCATTTGACTACACGCATTGGAACCCGCCGCTGCCTGCCTTCCCACCCTCCTCCGTGCAGTCACAGCCGTCAGGAAAGACAGCAGCTTGAGGCCTGTGCTGGAGATGGGGTGCCGCCACCCTTTCCTGCCGGCTGTGACTGCATGGAGGTGGGTGGGCCGCCAGCCCCAGCACCACACAGCTGCCCCCATCGTGATGTCACTGCCCTCCCACATCTAGTATATATATAAATATGTATATTCATACTACCAAAAAAAAATTTAAATGGAAAAAATAAAAGTAAAAATTAGTAGAGGATGAGTATAAATAGAACGATAAAAATTGATAAATTCAGCAATAGTGTGTCACACAATAAAGTGCTCTGGCGAGGTGACAACAGAGAACAATAAAAGTGATGTTCAAATTAAAACCTTTTATATACAAAACATCATATTGCAACTAATGCAAACAATTCATTAATGATTATTGGCGTTAGTTGCACTATGATATTTTGTATACGCAAGGTTTTAATTTGAACATCACTGTTATTGTTATCTATTGTCACCTTGTATTCTTCCTTGTCACATTGACAGTATATGATTGGTCCATAAGGTTTTCTGTCATCTATCAATTATGTGCAATATTTATACTTATTTGTTATTATTTGTTATATTATTTTGTAGGCAGTACCTGGGTCTTTGGTTTTAATATTGATTAATTTAAACATACATTTTTACTTGTGATTATTACTATATATTTGTTATTTCATTGTCCGTGTTGGCACCTTTTTGTATGCAGTGCTACTTTTTACCTTCATTAATAATAGTATTTTAGCCTTAATTTTTACTGTCCTATTATCCTTTTGACCCTTGTTCAGTGCTTTTTATCCTTTTGCTAATAACACACTGAGCTATTAGGAAATGTGAGAACAGGTTATAATTTGTTGTATACAGGAAGAAAAAAGATTTTTCCACCACCAGGAGCAAAGCAGTACCAATGCAGTGACATGACAAGAATCTGCATAATTAGTCAAATGCTAAACAGGTGCAAGTAAAATTTATGTACGAGATAGTCAAGATGATTGTCTAAAATGACTGTAGTCTCATGTTCGAAGCATTAGTGGATGGTGAGATATAGAGACTGAAAGTCAAAATATTGTTACCTTTTTGCTCATCGGTGTATTAATTCTTGCAGGTAGTAAAAAAGTCAAGCTAAGGTCAGGGTACAGAATAAAGTCAGGAAGAAACAGCAGATGCACAGCACACAAGTAAATAAAATATGTAGAAAAAACAGCGAAGAAGTCCAATACAAAATTAGCAAATTTATGAACAATTTTATTCAAGTATATGAGGATTATCGAAAAAAGGGGAGAAGTGAGACAATGATGACCATAAAAGGTACATGGGCAAAAACAATAGGGCAAACAGTGGTACATGGACATGGGAATATACATAAAATTACAAATGTATCATACAAAGTGCTAAAACCTAAGTAAACTCAAAATAGTCACACAGCATCATATTACCTTCAGACTGGTCTGTGAAGTAAGTCCACCCAAGTGTGCCCGCCCCAACGCACGTTTCGGCTAGATGGCCTTCTTCAAGGGGTATGGAGAAAAGTGAAAAACAGGAAGTATTTAAATGGAAAGCCCACCAATGAAAAAGTGGCTACAGAACATGTGATAAAACAAGCCAATAAGATGGCACATTTTGCCTCCCTCCCATAAGATGGCCGCTGTCGTCAAGGAGATAAAAGACAACACTTCCCAGGAAAATTGATATCAAATGTAATCCCCATAAAACTGGAAACACTACAGCCTCATAATAATGGCCATTGACCGCAAAAGTCCCTCAGATTGGATGTTTATAGAATATATAGAATTAAATCCATTCATACAAATAGACCGGGGTAGACATAGTGAGTTTACTTCGGTTTTAGCACATACCATGAGTGGTGGCTGGTTCCACAGCCTATGGTAGTGCTGTCCGGCCTTGATTAAGGGATACTGTGACTGATTATTTTTCATATATGGGATTATGGTATATATTTCAACTTTGTATGATACATTTGTAATTTTATGTATATTCCCATGTCCATGTACCACTGTGTGCCCTATTGTTTTTGCCCATGAACCTTTTATGGTCATCATTGTCTCACTTCTCCCCTTTTTTCGATAATCCTGATATACTTGAATAAAATTGTTCATAAATTTGCTAATTTTGTATTGGACTTCTTCGCTGTTTTTTCTACATATTTTATATATTTCTTTGTGATTGCCCTCTATGTCCAGATAAATTGTACCCATTTGCTTGGTAATACTATACATAAGTGTATTTGTTTTACTATTTATTAATGGGTTATCTTTCCATGATAATATTATAGCACACAAGTAAAGTCAGGTAGCATAAACATTGACTGACAGTGGTAACACAGTGCTGACAGCCCAAATGAACAGGGTAACAGCGTAGTTTCTGGAAAGGCCAAAGCCTCAAATCCCGGGAATAATATAGGATAGATGCTGTCAATCATCACCTCTAACAAAGGCGCCACTCTGCATATCGGCAAGAGCATAAACAGACACAGATGTTACTCATCTTCCTTATAGTTTCTCATGCAGATACAGTATATTATCCAGATCTTTTTGTAATATTATATCGTCAGGCTCAGTTTTAATTTTCCTACATAGTTTTGTGTCATCAGAAAAGATTGACACTTCACTATCAATCCCATCCATAAGGTCATTAGTAAAGAGATGAGAAAGAATTGTTTGTAACACAGATCTTTGTGGTCTCCACTACTTTAGCAAATTTAGAGAATGTGCCATTTACATTGACTCTAAGTTTCCTGTCCCTTAACCAGGTTTCTACTTATGTGCATTCAGAGTCACCTAGTTACTGGTTCTGAAGCTTCAGTACAAGGCTGTTGTGTGCTATAGGATCAGATACGTTTGCAAAGTCCAGATATATCACATCAGCCGCATGACAAACATCCAGACTTGCACCTATCTCATCATAGAAACCCTGATAGTTAGTTAGACCTGACTTCTCTCTCATGAATCCATGCTGGTTGCCAGTTATTAATATTATTCTCAGCAACATATTTCTTCATGATACTTGTAAAATTTGGTCTATATGATTTGTGTTCATTTGTGAAAAAATAAAAAATGTGGTAAAAATTTTGAAAATTTTGTAATGTTCAAATGTTCAAACTTTTTATCTTATGCCCTTAAATCAGAAAGTTATGTCACACAAAATAATTAATAAATAACATGTCTACTTACCATCAGCATAATTTTTTAAACATTTTTTTTTTGTTAGGAAGTTAGAAGGATTAAAAGTTGACCAGCGATTCTTTATTTTTCCAACAAAATTTACAAAACCATTTTTTATGGACCACGTCACATTTGAATTTACTTTGAGGGGCCTATTTGACATAAAGTACCCAAAATCGACACCATTTTGAAAACGGCACCCCTCAAGGTGCTCAAAAGACATTCAAGAAGATTATTGACCCTTCAGGTGCATCAAAGGATTTTTTGCAATCTGAAAGGAATAAATGAACAGTTAACCTATTATTCACAAAATTTTTTCTTTAGACCCAAATGTCGTTACTCTTACAATCGTAACAGGAGAAAATGGGCCCCAAAATTTGTTGTGCAATTAGTCCTGAGCACGTTGATACCCCATATGTGGGAGAAAAGTGCTGTTTGGATGAACGGTAGGGCTCAGAAGAGAAGAAGCATGGTTTGACTCTTGAATGCAAAACTGGCTGGACGCTATTTCGCATTTGGAGAGCCCGTGATATGCCTAAACAGTAAAAATCCTCACAAGTGACCTTATTTTGGAAGCTAGACCTCTCAAAAAATGTATTTAAATGTGTGGTGTCAACCCCAAAGTGCTTCACAGAAATGTATAATGTTGAGCCGTGAAATCAAAAAATTAAATTTTTCCACAAAAATGTACTTTTAGCCCCAATTTTTTTATTTTCACAAAGGTAACAGGAGAAATTACAAGATACTATTTATTGTACAATTTCTTGTGAGTACCCGATACCCCATATGTAGGAGAAAACTACTGTTTGGGCACGGCAGGGCTCGGAAGGGAAGGAGCGTCATTTGACTGTTTGACTTTTTGAATGCAAACTTTGTTAGATTAATTAGCAGACGTCATGTCGCATTTGGAGAGCCCCTGATGTCCCTAAATAGTTTAAATACCTCACAAGTGACCCCATTTTGGAAATTAGAACCCTCACAGAATGTACCTGGATGTGTGGTAAGCACCTTGAACCCCCAGGAGCTTCACTGAAGTTTATAATGTTGATCTATGAAAATATAAAAATCACATTCTCACAAAAATGTTATTTTAGTAACAATTATTTATTTTCACAAAGGTAACAGGAGAAATTACACCATAAAATTTCCTGTGCAATTTCTCCTAAGTACACAGATATCTCATATGTGTGGGAAAACTACAGTTTGGGCACACGGCAGGGCTCAGAAGCAAAAGAGCGCCATTTGACTGTTTGAACCAAAATTGGCTAGAATCATTAGTGGACACCATGTTGCATTTAGTGAGACCCTAATGTGCCTAAACAGTGAAAACTCCCACAAGTGACCCCATTTTGGAAACGACCCCTCAAGGAATGTATCTAGATGTATGATGAGCACCTTGAAAACTTAGGTGCTTCACAGAAGTTTACATAGTTGAGCTGTGAAAATAAAAAAATCTAATTTTTCCCACAAAAATGTTGTTTTAACCCCAATGTTTTTATTTCCACAAGGGCAAAAGGAGAAAATGGAAACCAAAAATTGTTGTATAATTTATCCTGAGTGCGCAGATATGCCATATGTTGGTAAAAACTACTGTTTGGGTACACGGCAGGGCTCAGAAAGGAAGGAGTGACAATTTTGAATGCAGACTTTGATGGAATGGTCTGCGGGTGTGATATCGCATTTGGAAAACCCCTGATGTGGCTAAACTGGGGAACCCCCCATATGTAACCCAATTTTGGAAATTAAATCCCTCAAGGAATTAATCTACATGTGTGGTGAAAACGTTGAACCCCCAGGTGCTTCACAGAATTTTATAATGTTGGTGTGTCAAAATAAAAAAAAAATATTTTTTCCACAAAAA
Organism: Dendrobates tinctorius; assembly: GCF_039654945.1. Classification (NCBI taxonomy): domain Eukaryota; kingdom Metazoa; phylum Chordata; class Amphibia; order Anura; family Dendrobatidae; genus Dendrobates; species Dendrobates tinctorius. The sequence continues at coordinate 1,606,124 of NW_027361692.1, read as the reverse complement.
TATTTTTTTAGCCTCAATTTTTTTCCATTTTTACAGGGATAGCAGGAGAAAATGGACCCCAAAATTTGCAATTTTTCCTGAGTATATCAATACTCCATATGTGGTCGAAAACTACTTTTGAGGTACAGTACAAATCTCAAAAGGGAAGAAGCACCGTAGTGCCAGAACAGCAGAAACCCCTCATATGTTACCTCATTTTACTATCTAAACCCCACAGTTAATTCATCTAGGGATGCAGTGATCATACATGTGCCTTACAGAATTTTATATCATTGAGCAGCAAAGAAAGAATAATTACATTTTTACTTCTAAAATATTGTTTTAGCCCCAAGTTTTTAATAGGGCTAATAGAAAAAAATTGACCTTGGTTTGTTGTAAATATTTCTCCTGAGTACAATACCCTACATACCTACATATTGTCATGATCCAGACCGGGTTTTGAGTCCTGTCTGCCCCTCTTGTCAGTCTGGTCATGTGAGGGGTTAACTTTGCCTTGCCTCGTTTTGGTTTCAGGTTGGCTATTTCTGCCTCCTGCAGGCGATGTCAGTTATATTTTCTGCCTACGGCATGTGTATCTGACTCTGGTAGTATCCTGATTTGTCTTGCTGCACTTACTGACTTTGCCCATGTCTGCTTCTTCCACCCTGCCCGTCCCATCTTAGTGTTTCCCTTTGTTTTTGGATTTCCCGGTGTTGGACTCAGCTTTGACTCTGACCTGACTTTTTCTCTAGCTTCTGGTACTTCTGCTTTGGACTGGTATTGACCCTCTGGTGCTCCGCTGACTATGTGCTTGTTTTTTCCCTTTGTACTGCGTGACGGTCTAGGTTTTGACTCGGTTTGTTTGACTACTCTGCTGCCACCTGGTGGTAGCCTCGCTGCAGGTCTGCTCTTGCAGACATGCTGTCCTCCTTCCACTCTTGCCATCTAGTGAAGCTTGAAGCTACCTGCATAGCTGCAGTGTGACACATATAATCGGAAACTAGTTTTGAGGCACAGTGCAAAGTTCAGAAGGGAAATAGCACCATATAGTGCAGATTATACTATTATGATTTGCTAATGCCATGACCCACTGGGAGAGTCCCTGGTGAGCCAGTACAGCATAAACCATCGTAAATGACCCCATTCTACAAACTTCACCTCTCAATCTAAGAGTGCAGTGATCATATTGAAAAAAAAGGTGTGTCAAAGAATTTTTTACCTTTGGGCAGTGAATTTCTGCTGAAAATGGAAATGCCTCATATGTGGCTGTACAGTACTGCTTAGCCACACAGCGAGACTCATGAGGGTTAAAGCGCAATTGGCCTCCTGGAGCGCAGATTTTGCTAGAATAGTTTACGGAGTCCACATACAGAGCCACCAAATTGCAAGAAGAGCAGAATCCCCCCTCAAGTGACCCCATTTTGGGAATTATACCCCTTTGGTAATTTGTCTACAGGCGTAGTGACGATTGTGACTCCATGGTTGTTTTCCAGAAACATGAAGCAGTGGGTGTTGCTAAGTAAAAATTGCAAATTGTAGTCACCAATACGTTGTAGTGAGCAATTGGTTGTAGTCCCCAGTACGTTGCAATGACCAGCTCATGCTTCTGGAGACACATCCGTAAATTAGGCGGGTTCTCGTAGCTACAGAAATGTCAAGCAAGTGGATGCTGAATGTGTTTTAGGCACACTGGGGCTCAGAAGGGAGGGGGCATTTGGATTTGTGAGCACAGAATTTGCTGAATTTCTTTTGGAGTGGTGAGGATCCATTTAGCTTTTCCAGAACCTTTGTGCTACCAGTAACTTGGAAGTGAGGACTTGCTTTTTTGTGGACGGATTTGAAGCTTTTGTTAGAAACATTTTACATAACATTTTTGATCACATTTATCTTGTGCTCTACGCTGAGCACTTATACTGGGGTTTCCATTTAAGTCTCTGAGTGACGTAATTTAGATGAAACCCCCAAAGGATCCATTCACTATAATGAAGCAGCAGAGTTACTCTGGACTCCGTCTGGCCAAAGTTCAGCAGTGTCCTTCTTTTCAGAAGTGCACAAATCTGTGGCTAAGAATACTTTTAAAAAGATGGACACCGCCGGATCACAAGTCAGACAGTGCCTCCATCTGCCTCATTATAGGGAATCATCAGAGATTTACACGGAAACTCAGAGTAAGCACAGAATGAACAAATCAACAGCAGGTGAAAAATTGAAATTATTTATTTTCTACGACGTTCCTCATGCAGAGTAAGTCATTTGACAACTTTATTCTTCGGATCTGTGTGATTACAGTGATACCATATACAGTGATTACCAGATACCAGATTTACAGATTTGTAGCTTTTTTATGTTTTCTTGCTTTAAGACACTAAAAGACCGTTTTTTGCAATAACTAGTTTTTGCATAGCCATATTTTGATAGCTATAAGTCATGTGAGGGCTTGTTTTAATTTGTTTTTGTTTTGTTTTAATCTTCGGGTCCATATGATTGCAGTGATACCACATTTATGTCTTTTTATGATTTGGCACTTTTGCACAATAAAAGCTATTGTAGGGATTCAACTCGCTTAGGTGCGATGGGAGTCAATCAGGAGGCAGGTTCCTTTAAAAGTTTATAGGGTTTATTGCTCCATAACCCATAAACCAGCACATAATATAAGGAATAGCCTTTAGCTCAGGCGAAAGCAAGTATAAGTGTCCATGATTTCAGGCTCAGTCCTGGAGCCTCAGCAAACACAGGAGGCTTATCCGTCCTCACATGCAGCCAGTATACATAGGCCTCCCCGGGTCAACAGCCTCAGCACGTGGTCTTCAGGAAGGTAGCACACCTTCTTCCACCTAGGGCTGCCGGGACCTTCCACATGGCTCAATCAGATCCATGCGCTCTCTCCCATGTGACCTACTCTGGTTACCTTATATAGTCCGTAGCCACGCCCCCGGGTCACATGGCTATGACCTCATCACAGGTCCTTCAAGCATTCATACACATATACTTTATTATGACACTCTTAAACACACCCCTGGGTGGGTTTGTAGGTAACTCTCCTGCCCATCTCCCTAGTTACCTGTAGACTTCTCCCTGACACATTAAAGCAGCACCTCAGCAGTGTCACTGCTGATCAACACATAAATCTCCACCTCAAAGCCACCCACTTTGAGATACATAATGGCCATTCAGTATTCTGCCATTCATCCTTTCTCCTGGGACATCCACACAGCGCCCCCTAGCGGACACAGTGGTTACTACACCACATACCTCCCCCTCTGTTCAAACTTGTGGGGTTGAACACACATTACACCAGTGTCTCGCGACCGGGCACTCAGTACACCTTGCCCCACAGGTCGAGAGAACCGTCTCCATCTGTCATACGGCCTCGTTCCTACGTTAGACCTCCCCCGCCTCCAGCGGTCAGAATATCGGTCATTGGCTTTGACCCTCCAGTCATGGTCTGTCTGCGTCGTCAGACACTGGTTAGTCACCATCCTTTCTCTATCTAAGCGTCTTGTAAGAAATGGTACCCCACCACATCTAAGTTTACTTTTCAGTGCATTAACCTCACAGTTCTTTGCATCAAAGATGTGCAGTACTGTCAGTGACCGGCTACTTCATCCTAAATGTGAGAGGGAGCGGTATCGAAAGTCCTTCCTTCCTGCTGCAGTTAGGCTGTATAACCAGCACTGTCCAAAACGGAGAACGACCCAAACAGTGAACTGATAGATCCAAAGTTGTGATAGTCCAGTTATATCTTTTTTTTTTTTTCGTATATGTACCTACCTACTGTCAATGTAATGCCTTAATGCATCTGTATCTGTACTTGTTCCTGCCTTGCTGCTGTAATGCTCTGAATTTCCCCATGGTGGGACGATTAAAGGATTATCTTATCTGCTGTCTCCGTAGCAACCTCCAGTTCACACTGTAATCTACGGTGTAACGTATTGGCACGTTGAGCCTCTTTCTCTGCTTCTTCCACCTGGCGTTTAAGCTGTTTCAGATGCACATCATTTCCCTCCACCAGGTCTTTGTATTGCTCAGAACTACGCCTTTCATCATCCATTTGCCTTAGTACAACCTTCATTTTTTTCTCCGTGCGACGTACTTGTTTGCTTGCAGATTGTCGCACTTTAATTTCCGCATCAAGCTGTTCCTCCAGTAGTGCAACCTTTGCTTCTAACTCCTTATTCTGGCAAACTAATTGCTGATGGGCACTCTCATTCTTCTGAGCATTACTACGTTCTTCCTCCACTTCTTCAAGCTGAGCAATGCGAGACTCTAACCGCCTCTTTTCTTCCAAAGCCAGAGCATCTTTACCACTGTTATTAGCAACTACATCAGCCAGTTCATCTCTTTCCTGCTGTGCTTGTCTTTTAGCACACTCTGCAGTAGCAAGCTCCGTCTGCAAACGAATCACCTCTGCTTCCATACTTTTCAGTTTCTTTTTGTCTTCACACTGTTCCTCATTCAGGCCTGGCCGCTGTAAGTCTTCGTCCCACTTCTTCTTCTGCAGAAGACCTCTTACAGTTTCTGTGAGTACTCCTGCCTCTTCTCTGAGGGACTTATTCAGACCTTGCCACGATGCCAGGTGACCTTTGAGCACGAGGACTTCTTTCTCTAGCCCTTCTAGTCTGTGCTCCCTTTCTCTCTCAGAGCGACAGTCACCCCTAGAAGCTGAGTCACACCGATCATCCGAGTCAACCCTCCAGTTACCCTCTGACTGTGTGTCCACCCCAGTCACCTCATCTCCCAGCCCACCATCTGTCTTGTCACGAGACGTCAGGTCAGTAAGTTGGGCAGATGTACCTTTTCTTCTGGTCGGTTCTACCTCTGACCTGTCCACTTTAACCAGCGTCACTGTCTCAGTGTCTGCTGGCCCCACAGTTGAAACGTCTTCATCGTCCGACCATACATCATCAAACATGACAAAGTCTCGGCCCCTCTCAAAGGTATGCACTAAGTTTGGTGGCATACTACCACCTTGACACTTCCCCTTTGTCATCTCAATCATAACTCTGTCCACCGTATAATTCACAATGACCCCATGGTCACAGCAAACCCTGACGTTTTTCTCGGTCAGAGATAAAACAAGAGGAGTTCCTGTCAGTCACCTGACTCTTTGAGTCACTCCTTCCCGGTGCAGCATCACGGTACACACCTGTGGCCCATCGTTATCAGGAAAATACATGCCGCACTCCTCAAAACTCATACACACACACTGCGGTTCCCCAGACATACCCACTGAGGCAACCAGTGCTGCCATTTCCTGAACCACCCCAATTTGGGTCGCCGCCCCCTCCTGGGACTCCACTACTTTTTGGGTTACCATGCCAATTTGGGTCACCGCCCCCTTTTGGGACTCCACCCCCTTTTGGGATGCCACCCTGATTTGGGCCACCACTCCCTTTCGGGTTTTCTCCATGTCCGTTTTGCAGAACTTCTTATGCCACAGTTCACACAGTACAGTTTGTCTTTTTGGGCTGGTACTGACCCTTTAAGCACGACACTACACCAGTTCCTTCTGGCGCTGCCACAGCTCCTGCTGTCACAAATCACCGGCACCACCGGTTGCTGTTCACACAGAGCAGCTGGTGTCCTCTTCGTAACCCCGCTGACTTATAGGAAGCCGCTTGTCCCCTTCGTAATCCCGCCGAGTTACCGAAAGCCGCTTGTCCCCTTCGTGACCCCACTGAGCCACAGCAAGCTGCCTTGCAAAAACCTTTGTGACCCCTCTGAGCCACAGCAATCACCTTCAGGTTTTGCAGAGGAAAAGAGGAAAAAAAAACACACCACACAAAAAACTCACGTGTCCTGTCTGTGTGCTATTCAGGACGTACCGTCTCCACCTGAGACCATCCAACACACAGGGCGCACCGGGTGCTATTCAGGGAGCCGACCCTCCTCCCAGGGTCTCCCAACACACGCCTCACCAGGTCCAAGGGCTTATCGGGTGCTCTTCAGGACATCCGTCTCCTCCTGAGACTGCCCAACACTCACGCAGCCCACCAGGTTCAAGGTCATACCACGTGCTCCAGGGATCCGATTCTTCTCCCAGAACCTCCCAACAATGACCCTCCAGGACCTTGCTTACTGAACCCTCTAGGTACACAGTCTTTATCACTGACCCCGGTCAGTACAACACAGACTCCTGTCTGTTACCCGTTGGTGAGGGCCACACAGGTTCCCGGACGCCTCTTCTCCTCATAGGGATCCCCTAAATATCAAAACAGTCACTTTCTTTGACCTCGGGCAGTATTACTCACGATTTTGCAGACCGTCTGCTCTCCTGGCTCAGAGCCGCCAGTATGGCAACATGTGCTTCTTGGAACCGTTGCCCGCATTCTCCACCAATTGTAGAGATTCAACTCGCTTAGGTGCGATGGGAGTCAATCAGGAGGCACGTTCCTTTAAAAGTTCATAGGGTTTATTGCTCCATAACCCATAAACCAGCACATAATATAAGGAATAGCCTTTAGCTCAGGCAAAAGCAAGTATAAGTGTCCATGATTTCAGGCTCAGGCCTGGAGCCTCAGCAAACACAGGAGGCTTATCCGTCCTCATATACAGCCAGTATACATAGGCCTCCCCGGGTCAGCAGCCTCAGCTCGTGGTCTTCAGGAAGGTAGCACACCTTCTTCCACCTAGGCCTGCCGGGACCTTCCACATGGCTCAATCAGATCCATGCGCTCTCTCCTATGTGACCTACTCTGGTTACCTTATATGGTCCATAGCCACGCCCCCCGGGTCACATGGCTATGACCTCATCACAGGTCCTTCAAGCATTCATACACATATACTTTATTATGACACTCTTAAACTCACCCCTGTGTGGGTTTGTAGGCAACTGGCCCGCCCATCTCCCTAGTTAACTGGAGACTTCTCCCTGACACATTAAAGCAGCACCTCAGCAGTATCACTGCTGATCAACACATAAGTCTACACCTCAAAGCCACCCACTTTGAGATACATAACGGCCATTCAGTATTCTGCCATTCATCCTTTCTCCTGGTACATCCACACAGCGCCCCCTAGCGGACACAGTGGTTACTACACCACACTATGTTATAGAAAAAATATTTTTTTTGCTGCATCACTTTATTCTGAGTGCTATACGTTTTTTAATTTTTCCTCTGATGGAGATGTATGACAGCCTTTTTTTGGGACAAGGTCACATTTTCAGCTATACCATTTTATTTACATTCGTCTTTTTGTTCTCGCTTTTTTCCACTTTTTGTTTGGTGGTATGATGAGAAAGCATTGGTTTTTGCCTCTTTTCTTTTTACAGTGTTCACTTAACGGTTTAATTAGTGGGATATTTTTATAGGGCGGGTCATTTTTTTTTCTATTAAAATATTTATTTATTGGTACAATATATATATTTTTTTATCATTAGTGATTTAAACAAAAAAGATTTTCACAACTTTTTTTAATACGTTTTCAAAACTTTTTAGTCCCATTATGGAACTTTAACTTTCAGCACTTTGATCGCAGTTATAAAGCATAGCAGCAGTGCTGTACTGACACAGGTTAGTTAGATCATGCACTGCTCATGATCTAACTAACTTGCTAGAGCCTGGTTACCCGGATGTCACCATGACAACAATTGAGTCCCTGCATCGTCAACAGTTAGAGGGAAAAGGGAGCTCCATCCCTCTGCCTTCTAAAAGCTGCGATCAATATCGATCACAGCATTTCAAGGGTTAGTATGCTGGTAGAGGTGCAGGCACTATTCCTGGCACTGAGAGCCAAGTGTCAGCTGTCAGAATTGCTGAACATTCAGTGGTGATTGCTCGCACTGCTCCTGTGGGTAGAAAATCACGTGGCCGTATCCATATTCCCAAGGTCAGTAAGTACTTACTGACCTGGATGTACGGATAGATCCAAGGTCATAAAGTGGTTATCATCTGTGAGTGTTATTACTGAAAAGTTGAAACTTTTAGGAGCCAAAGTAACTCAATCACAAAGGAGACCAGGTAAGAGAGTGGTCTCTGAATGCTGTGATGCAAAGTGCTTAAAAATCAGTCAAATCTATTGCCGATTCGATTAAAGTTTCAAACCTCTTCTGGCATTATTATCAGAACAAAGCTGTGCACTGGGAGGTTCATCAGCAAACCTTACATCACCAAGCATGATGCAAAGAGTTGAATTGAGTAGTGTCATGCATGCTGCCTAAGCAGTGGAAACACATTTACTGGAGTGATAAATCATACTCTTCTTTCTCTATTGGACAAGTGTGGATGGATGAATTCCCGGAGAACTTTACCTGCCTGACTGCATTGTGCCAACAGTAATGTTTGGTGGAGGATAGATAATTAGATAATGCTGTGGAGTTGTTTTTCTGTATTATTCTTAACCCCGTAGATCAGTCAAGGAAAATCTTAATGCTTGAGCACAACACGACATTTTGAACATTTGTATTCTTCCATATTTCTGGGAACAGCTTGGGGAAGGTACTTTACTGTTCCAACATGACTGTGCATGAAGCAAGGCCCATAAAAGCAGGGTTGAATGAGTTTAGAGTGAAACAACTTGACTGACCTCAACCCCATGGAACACCTTTAGGATGAACTAGAAAAGCGATTGCAAATTAGACCCTTTCATCCAACATTAGTTTCTGACCTCACAAACCTTCTTCTGGATGAATCAGCAAAATTTCCCACAGAAAGGGCCAAAATTTTGTGGAAAACTTTTCCAAAAGAGTTCAAACTGTTATAGCTTTAAAAGGGAGGGCAACTCCATATTTGCCTACAGATTTAGAATGGACTAAAAGATCCCATTGTAGTTATAGTGTGTAGGTGTCTCATTATATTTGCTAATGTAGTATACAAAACTAGAAAGTCAGCGTAAAAATAAATTGAGGATGGCTATAAAGTGCAATGATACAATGCGCTGCTGTAGGTATAATTCAAGGAGCTCTATTGGTGCCTACGCGTTTCCTGAGCTGTCCCAGCTCACTTCAGTGCATGATACAGGCATGTAATGCAGGAGTTTATATACAATCCAAAGTGCAAAAAAAAAAAAAGGGGAAGGACAAGTTACTGCCACATCAGCAAGGCAATAGTATAAAGCATATTAAAATAATTGTATTTTAATATACCAAGTTCCAAAGTTAAGAGTGTAAGGTGTTTTAATCCACATGACTATGGTGACTAGTGAGGAATAGGGTGAGATTTTTCAGATCAATGTTGAGATCAATCTATTCTCTTCCAGAATAAAGAGTAAATCCAAATAGATGTACCCTGAATTATGGAATAAAGTGCAGTAGTGTTTTAATATTAAATATATTAAATCACAAGAACATGATAACAATATAAAAAAAAGGGGGGGGTTGTAGTATTTTAAAGAGACACTAAAATGGCGCTAACACGAGCTTCAAGAAAGTGTCAGAAGCTTGAAAAGAATGCTATAGTTAAAAGAGAAAGCTTCTTGTATGAAAACAATTCTTGGAATGGAAGGATAAAACAAGATGGTCAGGCTAAATATCCCAATGGAGGGTTCAATATGCATGGGAGGCAGGGACAAAAAACACCAAAAAACAAAATGGCCTTTTAATTAAAGACATCAGAAACAATATTTAATCCAAAGGGTTCCAGAGATTTTAATTTGTAAATCCAGTGCACCTCTTTCCTATTAAGTGTCTGGATTCGATTTGGTGTATTGTCTGGTATCTGTTCAATGGGGTAAATAGTCAGTTTCTTGATGTCGCGACCATGTATAAGGTCAAAGTGACGTGACAGACCATGCTTCTGAAAGCCAATTTTAGTATTATGTCGGTGGGAATTTAGCCAACAATGAAGTGCCTGGATGGTGCGTCCAACATAAATTTTGGGACAAGTGCATGTAATGATATAAATGACGTGTGAGGACAGACAAGTAAGGTGGTATTTGATGGGGAATTTTTCTTGAGTGATGGGATTTGAAAAAGTGATAGTCTGATGTGCAATATTGTGACAGCAACTACATTTAGAGTGATGACATTTATAGATGCCAGGAGATAAGAAATTGTTCTGCCCGTGAAATGGAATATTGAGCCTGCTGGGTGCCAGTGTGTTTTTTAAGGATTTAGCCTTCCTGAAGGTTATAGCAGGTTTCTCTGGAATGATTTTATTTAGAATGGGGTCTCTTTTGCCAATATGCCACAGACCCTCTATGATGTTCCTGATGGATTTGTGTTGTGAACTGTAGGTGGTGATAGAGTTGGTACAGAATTTATCACCTGGGGGTTTGGGAGTAGGTTTTCTGGACAGTAAAAGATCTTGATTAGAATTTTTAAAAACATTCTCACATGTAGAAGAAACTAATTTTCTAGGATATTTCTGTCTTAAAAACCTCTCCTTTAAAATGTTAGCCTGGCTAGTAAAATCACCATCACTAGTACAGTTCTTGCGGATCCTTTGGAACTGGTTGTGAGGGATATTAAAAAGCCATTTCTGGTAGTGGCTACTACTAAAATGGACATCGCTATTTGTATCTACCTGTTTAAAATAAGTCTTGGTGCAAATCTTACTATTCTTGACATAAAAAGTAATGTCTAGAAAGTTTATGGTTTGGTTACTGATATGAGGGGTGAATTCCAGTCCCCAGTTATTATTCTGTATGGCGGAAATGAACTGATCAGCACTTATAAAACGTGTGTCCCATATTAAAAAGAGGTCATCTAAATATCTTTTATAAAGGATTATGCTTTTTGCAAATTCAACTGTAGTAATAAAAACCTCCTCAAAAACACCCATAAAAAGATTTGCATAAGTAGGTGCGACCCGTGATCCCATGGCTGTCCCACGTGTCTGATGATAAAAAAAACCCTAAAAAAGTTTAAAAAAAATTGTTATGTAAAATAAAATCCATGCCTCTTAATAAAAACATTTTTTGAGTCTCAGACAGTCTAGCATCGGAATTAACAAATTTCTCAAAACACTTTAATCCTAATTGGTGGTCTATATTTGTGTACAGGGCAGATACATCAAAGGAGATGAAACAGTAGTGGTCATCCCACTTAATGCTCTTAGTAAGGTTAATCAATTGAGTGGAATCTTTTAGATGACTATTTAGACTCATAACATATGTTTTATACTATTGCCTTGCTGATGTGGCAGTTACTTGTCCTGCCTCACCATTACAATTGTGGTTTAAAGGTTTTACACAGTGAATGCGCCCTGTTTTGCGTTTATTTACAGTTCATCTGAGTCCCTTGGCAGGGACTTGTTGGTTGGTGATCCCTCTTTCAGGAGCTTCTCCGTAAACAAAAAAAACTTACCATGGATTACTTTCAACATCTCCTCCTATCCAGAGAAAGGCTTAGGGTACCGTTACACCTAGCGACTCACCAGCGATCCCGACCAGCGATATGACGCGGTCAGGATCGCTGGTGCATCGCTAGGTGGTCGCTAGTGAGCTGCCACTCAGGCAGATCTCACCAGCAACATCGCTGGGGACGGGGATCGCTACTTACCTGTCAGACGCGGCGATCCTGCGTCCTCCCGCCCGGCTCCACGCGTCGCTCGTCGGCGCCACAGGAAGCGCCGCAGGAAGTGACCAACGAGGAATGGTCCAGCAGCTTCTCGCGCGATCAGCGATAACCAGCGGAGGAGCCGGTCGGAGGTAAGTATCACATGCAGCGATATCGCTGCAACGTCACAAAATCGGTGACTTTACAGCGATATTGCTAGCGATATCGCAGTGTGTAACGGGGGCTTTATTCAACAATCCATAGGGCGTACCAGCCCAACAGAACTTGATAACATTTCACCATCTATTTTTTCGGATGAAGATACCATCATTGTGTCAAGTAATGCGTGGCACTACCACAAGGTGCACAAGTAGGTTACCCAGACCCAAGTGAATAATAATAAAGTAACTTGGCACTCAACTGAATTGTCCTTTTTAAGTGAAGTTTTTATTTATGTGCAGTCCTACAAAAAGACGTTTCGGCCTACACTTGGCCTTCGTCAGTCTGCCACAATAAACATGAAACAAAAGCATAAAGTCATAACAAGTCCTCATGATAAATACAAAACATAAGGTGACAAACATATATCAAACAGTCGATAACACTATTGTTAATATAAATCTCCATACAGTATAGACTGTTTCATCATGATTATGTTATAAGACCAAAGCAACCGTGTGCCAGAAGACCAAAGTGAACGAGAGAATGGGTGAGGTAATCTGTGAAAAAAAAGGGGAACATACCCGACTGCTGTCGATATAGTATGAACAAACATATGTCCACGAGCAAAATAAATTTTTTGTAAGTTCCTGTAACAAGGTAAGTGGGGTAGTATCAGAACATTATGTCATATAATTGTGGCATTTTTATTATTATTATTATTATTATTATTATTATAAGGAATAGTGCCATAATTATACCTGCTTCCAAATATGGTGTAGGCATATGGCAGGCTTCCAGCTACCCTTAAGGTGTGCTGTCCTACAATGAAGCAAGGGACATGAGATCATGAATGGTGAGGCATAAAGAACGAGAAATGAATCAAAAAGAAGGTATTGATCATATACCTGGTAATTCAATTAGATGCAATATATTCCATAAGGAAATGAAGAGAGGTTCCCGCTGGATTGCTGAAGCAATTTGCCTGAAATGTTGTGTTAAAAAAAAAAAAAAAAAGAGGAAATCAACCGACCGCTGGAAGGCATATATAATATATTGTGTCAAAATATACCTGTGGAAGATGTCTGTACTGAGACCGGTGTAAAAATATACCTGTAGAAAATGTCTTTACTGAGACCGGTAGCAAAAGGCCCGCATGGGGCTGTAAATGAAGAAAATAATCACGAGTCCAGGAGCTATGGTGGCAATGCCTGATAACACAGAGCAGGCGTACTGAGAGCGCTTACCATATAATAGTAGCTTGCAGGTGTGCAGGTGAGACCGGCAGCCTAAGGCTAATATGGGGCTGTAAATGAGGAAAATAATCCTATGAGTCATAGTATAATGGTGGCAGTGCCCGGTAGTACAGGACGGGCTGGAGTGAGAGCGCTTACCTTATAGAAGTAGGTTGCAAGTGTGGAGGGCTGAACGCGGTATCCACCGCCGTTTGGAAGCCCTGTGTGTTGTCACTGAGAGATCTAAATAGTGTGGAGGCGTGACTAAGCCTGGAAATAGAAAATGGAAGTGCCCGGTCAGAGGTGTCAATCAACTAGTGCTCTGTTCTATATTGTAGAGGCCAATAGGGGCTGCACTGCTCCAATGGAGTGCCTGGATATGGGTCACATGTGGATGGGAAGAGCTACTGGGTTACATGTTAACCATTAGATGAGCAAAAGGAAAATGTGGCGTTACAGAGACGCTTATAGCGCTCTTGTGCTGTGATGTGCGTTCAAAACATAGAGACTTATAGGCTCAAAGAGTCCTAAAGATGCCACACTTGGATTTCACGTTATATATTCTGTTTCTACCACAAGAAAAACGAGAAAAAAAAAATTCATGTTATTTTTCATTTATTATTGATTTACCAGGAATATGGAAATATTGTGAAAATGGAGCTTGCAGATGGTGGAGTGAGGAATATTATCTCTTAAGGCAATATGATGGCAATGTTTCCCAATAAAATTAACAGTTGTGTATATAAGTGAATCTAAATGCCAATGCCAATACTAATTTTCGCAGTCGGGTGAAAACAGTGATGCAGTGAGGTCCAGACGGACGTGGTACGTGAAGAAAGCCCATTTGATATCAGTAGAGACGACTCTAAAATTAAAAGAAAAACAGCATTAATATACGAATTTTTAAAAAAAAAATTTAAAATTGTTATTTTTTTTTAAATCTGCCATATAATGACAGGAAACATAATGTTATATATCTCGATATGCTCCAACATATAGCCCTCTAGAAAAAGGAAAAGGAATAGTGTTATAGGGCATCATGATCATCATTCTATAGTAGTATCACATGATGGACAATAGGTCATAATCCCTGTTTAGTCCCTTGGGGCCAATGTTTGTAATTCATGAATCGAGTAGGATTCCCTTCGTTTCAATATCCTAATCCTGTCACCCCCACGTCTAGGGTTTGGGACATGTTCGATGACCTGAAACTTCAATTGTGCGACACTATGCCCTTTTGTGTGAAAGTGGTGGGGCAAAGGGAGAAGCAAGTTCTTACACCTGATAGTAGATTTGTGCTTGCTAATACTATCTCTTATGGCCTGAGTTGTCTCGCCTACGTAGAGGAGCCCACAAGGGCATTTAATGAGATAAATTACATAATTTGTGTCACAGGTTGAAAAATCCTTAGTGGGATATTTCTTGCCTGAGTATGGATGAAAAATCGCATCTCCTTTTTGTACATTGTTGCGTTGATGACAGTGTAAGCACGGGTACGTGCCAGTGCGAGGATTTTTTAAAAATCTCTGTGTAGAGATTCTTTGGGGCCAATGTCTGCCCTAATAAGCGAATCACGTATGTTATTAGGTCTCTTATAGCACGGGAGGAAGGGGTTACGAAATTCTGGAATATCAGGGTGAGCGGTAGATAAAAGGTTCCAATGTTTCCTTAGAGTTTTGTGTAGTGATGTTTATATAAGGGTGGTAGGTGTGGGCAAATGGTAACCGGGAGGTTATTTCTGTACGAGTGGCCATATTTAAGTCCAAGGGTTCTGTTAAGACGTTCTGGGGATAGCCACGTTCCACAAATTTGGAATTCATCTGTTGTAGACGCGTCTCACGTATCTCAGGATCTGAAACTATCCTCTGCACTCTCTTAAATTGAGATTTGGGAATTGCCTTTTTTCACTGCAGGAGGATGTAAACTAAAATAATGAAGGAGGTTATTCCTATCCATTGGTTTTGTGTAGAGATCAGAGCTCAAGTTGCCCTGATCGTCTTTTATAATCATGGTATCCAAGAAGCTAACCTGTGACTCACTACTAGTGATGGTAAAAGAGAGGCCTGTCCAGGTGGTGTTCAGACTATTAAAGAACAACTCTAAGGATTCAGGAGAACCCGTCCAGATGCAAAACACGTCATCTATGTACCATTTCCACACTGAACAGTGGGTTTGGAAAAGAACGTTCATGTATACCACCTCATCCTCAAATACGGCCATGTAGCTATTGGCGTACGGAGGCGCCATGTTCGATCCCATGGCAGTACCCCTGTCCGTCCAGATGCAAAACACGTCATCTATGTACCATTTCCACACTGAACAGTGGGTTTGGAAAAGAACGTTCATGTATACCACCTCATTCTCAAATACGGCCATGTAGCTATTGGCGTACGGAGGCGCCATGTTCGATCCCATGGCAGTACCCCTGTCCGTCCAGACGCAAAACACGTCGTCTATGTACCATTTCCACACTGAACAGTGGGTTTGGAAAAGAACGTTCATGTATACCACCTCATCCTCAAATACGGCCATGTAGCTATTGGCGTACGGAGGCGCCATGTTCAATCCCATGGCAGTACCCCTGGTCTGAAGGAAAAAATTCTCCTCAAACATGAAGTAATTGCATGTCAGAACTATCCTGAGGAGACGCAAAGTTAAATCGATTATATCTTCGTGTACGTTGGCCTGTGTAAGTAAGCTGTAAACACAGTGCATGCCCTTGTTGTGCGGAATAGAGGTGTATAAGTCCTTGACGTCAAAGGAGACCAAAATCGCTCCAGTTGGTATTGGGCCCAATTCATTAATCTTTTTAAGGAAATCACCCGTATCTAAAAGGAAGGAGGCTGTATCCTTAATTAGAGGGGTAAGTATTTTCTCGATAAAAACATAGGGGAGACAGGATGGAATCAGTGGATGCCACTATGGGGCGCCCAGGGGGGTTATCCAGACTCTTGTGAACCTTTGGTAGAACGTAGAACACAGGGGTTATAGGGTCTGAATTTGTAAGGAACTCAACAGTTTTTGTGTTGATAATTTTACTGTGGCAAAATTCAGTTAGAACCTCCCTAATTAGATCCTTTGTGTCCTGTAAGGGATCTTTCTCTAGTTTTGTGTAGATTGTGGAGTCATTAAGTTGGCGGTAAACCTCCCTCATATAATCAGATCTATTCATGACTACAATAGCCCTGCCTTTATCTGCTGGTTTGATTATTATGTTCCTGTCAGATTGTAGGCTCTGTAGGGCCTGAAAATCAGTGGAGTCTAAAGGTACTGTCACACTTAGCGATGTACCAGCGATCCCGACCAGCGATATGACGCGGTCAGGATCGCTGGTACATCGCTAAGTGGTCGCTAGTGAGCTGCCACATAGGCAGATCTCACTAGCGACATCGCTGGGGACGGGGGTCGCTACTTACGTGTCACACCAGGTGATCCTGCGTCCTCCCGCCCGACTCCACGCGTCGCTCGTCCTCACAGCAGGAAGCGCCGCAGGAAGCTGACGACGAGAAACAGTCCAGCCTGTTCTCGCGCGATCAGCGATAACCAGCGGGGGAGCCGGTCGTAGGTAAGTATCAGACACAGCGATATCGCTAGCAATATCGCTATAACGTCACTAGTTATAGTGATATTGCTAGCGATATCTCTTAGTGTGACATGCCCTTTAGAAGGATAATGGAGTCTGTTGTTAGTAATGTCCTGTCTTAATTTGTTGAAAGACTTATTGACAAAATCGATGAAAGTCTCTAAGGCTTGTGACTAGAGTTGAGCGACTTTTGGTTTTTTAGGGTCGCGTTTCGTTTCGTGAAACCCGACTTTTCCAAAAGTCGGGTCGAGCAAGATCGTCTGATTATAGGGAAAAGTCGGGGTCGTCCCGAAACACGAAACCCAATGTAAGTCAATGGGGAATAAAAGTCGGCAATGAGAGGAGGACAGGAAACACACCTACAGTGCCCATTTGAATGCCAAAAGCATCAATTCTTCTTACTTAAGCTTGTCAACCTTAATTAACTTCATAATACAAGTTACGCACTGAAAAATGGGGGATATTTGGCTAAAGTTGTGGGGGGGAGGGCTGGCTGCAGGTTTTCATGTGCCCTGGGCGAAAGAGCGCCCCTTTAACACATACCACAACTCATCATGCTCCGATACGGCAGAGAAATAGCGGTATAGTACAATGAAAAATACCTCACTTTTTACATCTCATGACGAGGCCCATCTATTTCTCCATACAGAATCATTGGTCCCATATAATGTTTGAAACAGTATATGATGAGCTCCACATAATGCTACAGTATATGTTGGTCCCCATGGATGAAGCTCCACTGTCTTATGGGCCCAAATAATGCTCCAAACATAATGGGCCCCATTTCTAATGCTCTAGTGTATAATGGGCCCTGTAAATGCTGCTCCAGTGTCTGATGTCCACCTTTGGAATGTTCCAGTGTATGGTGGGCCCCATCTATCATTCTCCAGAGTATAGTGCTCCCCAAAAATTGCTGTCCCAACATTGAAAACAATCAAATAAGTCTCCTCGCTAGGGAATCCCTGTACTTGTCTGGATTCCTCGTCATCCCCATCTTCCATCTCACTGCACAGTATTTCAACTTTGCAAGTGCTGTGATCCTGAGCAAGCAGGGGGGGCCCACTCATTGGCGACGGCTCTGGCACAGGGCCCCTGATAGTACGGTGGTGTGTCTGATGGCGGGTGGGCCGAACCTGCACTTTCATCTGCAGCTTCCTCTTTGTCACCGTGTAAGATGGAGCTGTATATGGGAAGGGTAACCTGAGTTTCATCAGGGTTAGATTCAGGTCATGTAGCGTGCGAGGGGAATGTAGTGGTCTGGGTCAATGTACCAGCAGATTCATCGAGCAGTGGCTGGGCATCAGTGCACTTGTGTCGCCCCCAGGAGTACGGTCGCCACAGTGGCATTACCTTCTTCCTAGGGAGTGTGATGTCATGCTTGGGAGCAACGAACGATCTCTCTAGCAGGTTAACTGATTGGGCGGCGTTATTCCCACGAGTCATGACCCTCCAAACAGCGTTCATGAAGGCAAAGTGTTTGTTTTACGTGGGCAGTATGGTTGCAAAGCTGAACCTTAAAGGAATGTCCAGAAGGGCACCACCAGGAGTGGAGCCTACGGTTAAATTCGACTCCACCTGGGAAACCTCAACCATGCCAGCTACAGAACAGATGCACACATTGCAAGCTTAATTCCGTTAACGAACGAGACTCCATCATGCCCCGCGTTCCGAGTCCGGCTTACTAGAGGGACACGTGAGGCTCTGGCACATGAGATTGGCCAATAACTGGTGTGTCATGCCCTTACATGTCCGTGGCTGCATGTGCGCTACACTGAAAAGGCCAGCGTTTGTCGCTTACAGGTGCAGATAACCCGCTGAACAACGTTAGTGATGGGGATCACTGATTACAATTATTACCCGCGAACAATGATTTCCCAGTAAGTGCAGGTCAACCGCAGTTCCGGAATTAGGCCTAACCGTCATTCCTGAAAAAATGAAAAATTTACGTGTGCAAACCACAGGTGCTGTAGCTAGCTTAACAGCTCGCCTGCCGTTCTCACGCCCTGTATGGATTACACGTGATTGCACAAAGGTGAGAAAGGGTACCGTATCCCCAGATAACATGTATGGATAGCGTACACATTCAAAATATATGTCTATACATCAGGAGGCAGGCTCAGACGGTGTTAGGCCCAGTATGGATTGCACGTGATTGCACAAAGGTTAGAAAGGGTACCGTATCCCCAGATAACATGTATGGATACGTGCACATTCAAAATATATGTCTATACATCAGGAGGCAGGCTCAGACGGTGTTAGGCCCAGTATGGATTGCACGTGATTGCACAAAGGGTACCGTTTCCCCAGATAACATGTATGGATAGCGTACACATTCAAAATATATGTCTATACATCAGGAGGCAGGCTCAGACGGTGTTAGGCCCAGTATGGATTGCACGTGATTGCACAAAGGTTAGAAAGGGTGCCGTATCCCCAGATAACATGTATGGATAGCGTACACATTCAAAATATATGTCTATACATCAGGAGGCAGGCTCAGATGGTGTCAGGCACAGTATGGATTTGACGGCCCAGACTACACAGCGGAGGAGCACGGAGAGGTAAAGATTGCAAATGCTGGGGCCCTGCCCAAGCAAGGGGGGCCCACTCGTGGGCGTCGGTACTGGCACTGGGCCCCTCAGTACGGCGGTGTGTCTGACGGCGGGTGTGCACCACCACCCTCAGAGACACTTGATTGCACTATGAAGGACCCTGTACCAGTGCCTGCGCCCAAGAGTCGGCCTACCCACCTGTCCAGGGCAACGGCACTCGCACGGTGTCGTGCGCTAGGTGGTGACCCCGGCCATGGGGGGGGGAGGCAGCACAGTTAGGGAGTTTTAGAAAGTGGCATATGTTGATGTTGGACATTCAGCTGATGCAAAAGGTGAAATAGGTCAAGTCCCAGGAAGAGGTGGACCAAAGCAAGCCATTTTTCTGGCACCCTATGTGTCATCAGGGGAAGGTGGGACAAAATCCTTGGAAACCCATGCGTGGTTCATTTTAATGAAGGTTAGATCATCCACATTTTGGGTTGACAGACGGGTCCTTTTTTCTGTCAGGATTGATCCAGCTGCCCTGAAGACTCTTTCCGATGGCACACTTGCAGCTGGGCAAGCGAGCTCCTGTAAGGCATATTGTGCCAATTCAGGCCAGGTGTCCAGTTTAGCGGCCCAATAGTCAAAGGGGAATGACCTGTGTGGGAGAACATCAATATGGGAGGAAAAGTAGTTTGTAACCATAGTTGACAACTGCTGTCTCCTGTCACTTTCCATCGATGCAGTATTACCAGTTGTGTGAGCGGTACTTGAAAAATCAGTCCACAACATTGTCATGAAACCCCTGTCTCCAACGCCACTTCTGCTGTGTGCACCACGAACACCTCTGCCAAGCTGCCCCCGGCCCGTACGGCTCGTGTGAGAACCATCACCGCTGCTGTGTGCTGGGAATGCCTCAAGCAACCGATTTACCAGAGTTGCTTGTTTATTAGCCAATATTAGGTCAAGGTTCTCCTGTGGCATGATGTTTTGTAATTTGCCTTTATAGCATGGATCCAGGATGCTGGCCAACCAGTAGTCGTCATCGTTCATCATTTTGGCAATGCGTGGGTCCCTTTTTAGGATCTGCAAGGCATAATCTGACATGTGGGCCAATGTTCCCGGTGTCAATGATGCTCTGCGAGTGCTGGTTGGAGGAGCACTTTCTGGCAAATCCACATCCCTCCAGTCACGCACAAACCCTGTACCAGACCTTGCCACGCCAACATTTTCACTTGCCCCACGAGATGCATCCTCCTCCCCTAAGCAATCATCCCCATCATCCTCCTCCTCCTCCTCTTCTTCCTCCACCTCGTCCAGGAGAGGTCCCTGAGCAGACAATGGCTGAATGTCATCAAGGATTCCCTCCTCCTCTTCCTCCTCATCAACATTGGCTGCAGACGCCTGCTCCTTAAGGTGCGTCAAAGTTTGCATGAGCAGACGCATAAGTGGGATGCTCATGCTTAGGATGGCGTCGTCTGTGCTTACCAGCCGTGTGCATTCCTCAAAACACTGAAGGACTTTACAGAGGTCTTTCAGCTTCGACCACTGCACACCTGTCAACTCCATGTCTGCTCTCAAAGTGCCTGGCCGTGTATCCTCCCACAAATGCATTATGGCCTGCCTCTGCTCACACAGCCGCTCCACCATGTGCAGGGTGGAGTTCCACCTTGTTGCAATGTCGATAATGAGGCGGTGGTTGGGAAGGTGGAGCAATCGCTGCAGCTTCTGCATACGAACGGAGTGTACAGGCGACCGGCGGATGTGCGCGCACAGTCTTCGCACCTTCTGGAGCAGGGCTGTTAACTCCGGATAATTTTTGAGGAAGCACTGCACCACCAGGTTCAAGGTGTGAGCCAAGCAAGGTATATGGCTGAGTTTTGAAAGGGCTATGGCTGCCACAAAATTACGGCCGTTATCACTAACTACCTTGCCTGCCTCAAGATGTACACTGCCCAGCCATGACTCAGTTTGTCGCTTCAAGTACTCGGCCAGCACCTCGGCGGTGTGTCTGTTGCCCAAACACATCATCTGCAACACAGCCTGCTGATGCTTTCCACTAGCTGCTCGATAGGGGGACACATCGTGTGCAACAGTGGCAGCTGCAGATGGAGTGCTCGTACGACTGCGCTCTGTGGACGAGCTTTCGCTTCTGGAGGAGGAGGAGGGTCGAACGCCTACAGCCAACTGTTTCCTATACCGTGGGCTAGGCAGCACTGTCCCACCACCGCTGTCCCCTGTGGACCCTGCATCCACCACATTAACCCAGTGCGCAGTGATGGACACCTAACGGCCCTGGCCATGCCGACTGGACC
Organism: Dendrobates tinctorius; assembly: GCF_039654945.1. NCBI lineage: Eukaryota > Metazoa > Chordata > Amphibia > Anura > Dendrobatidae > Dendrobates > Dendrobates tinctorius. Next base: position 1,584,882 of record NW_027361692.1, on the reverse strand, counting down.
ATGCATCAGTTGTGAGGTGCACCTTTCCGCTCACTGACTGCTTGAGTGCATGGACAATGCGGTCTTTCACATGATGGTGGAGGGCTGTGATGGCTTTGCGAGAGAAGAAGTGGCGACTGGGTAGGTCATAGCGTGGTACTGCATAGGCCATGAGTTCGCGGAAAGCTGTGCTTTCCACCAACCAAAAGGGCATCATCTCAAACGAGATTAGTTTGGCAATGTGGGCGTTCAAACCCAGTGTACGCGGATGAGAGACTGAGTACTTTCTTGACCTACTCATAGTGTCTGGGAGGGTGAGCTGGACTTGAGAGCTGCATATGGTGGAAGTAGCGGTGGACAGGGCGGACTGAGAGAGGGTTGATGATGGTGATGGAGTTGGTGTTCTTTCTGATGGCCTAGAATCAGTCTTTTCTTGATATAACAGTGGGATTCCCTGACTGCTGTGGCCTTGCAACGACACCTCAACATTTGCTGCTGTGCTAACCGGTGGGCTTACAGTGGGGGAAACAATGTAGCGTTGCTGACTACCTTCGTTGTGATCAGTTGCACATGTGGCACTTGAGGTTTGGTGTTGTGTCCACGCTTGCAAGTGCATGCTGGTTAAATGTCTAAGCATGCAACTGGTATTCAAATTTTTCAGATTTTTCCCTCGGCTAAAGGTCTTTGCGCACTTCTTACAGATAACCTTGGCCTGATCATGAGGATTTTGGTCAAAAAAGTGCCACACTGCACTCTTCCTACTTTGGCAGACATTTTGCGGCCTAGCACGCTGTGATCTTTTGACCCTCTGGACAAGCTGTCCAGCAACTCTTTTGATGTTTGGAACCTGTCTTTGGAGTGCTCCGGGCCTGCCAGATAACAGCTGTTGCGATGTCGATGTCTGCTGTGGATGCTCCTCATCTGAGCTATTGGAAGCAGCACCCTCTTCCCCCAATGGATGCCAATCTGGGTCAACAACTGGGTCATCCATCACCTCCTCTTCTATGTCATGTGCACCTTCCTCTGTGTCACCGTGTATGGTGGTATAGTGTGCGGGAAGGTGCACCTGAGTCTCATCAGGGTCAGAATCTGGCTCTGTACACTGCGAGGACAATGTAGTGCTCTGAGTGAATGTACCAGCAGAATCATCCATCAGCGGCTGTGCATCAGTGCACTCCATGTCAGATTCATCTTGGCCTGGGTAATTCACCATTTGACTTGATAATCCAGGCATGGTATGTGAAAACAGCTCCATGGAGTAATCAGTAGTATGGCCTGCGTCATCCTTCAATCTTGGTTGGGGTGAAGGACACAAGGAAAGGTGTGGTTCATGAACATGAGCCTCCAATGACGACTCAGTGCTTTTACTTTTTACAACTGAAGAAGAGGAGGCGATAGAGCTGGAGGCTGAGTCAGCAATGTAAGACAAAACTTTTTCCTGATGCTCTGGCTTTAAAAGCGGTTTGCCAACTCCTAGAAAACTAAGCGTTCGAGGCCTCATGTAGCCAGACGATGACGCAGGCTCAACACCTGCATTCGGTCCTATTTTGCTCTTGCCACTACCATCAGATCCACCACCAACACCATCATTACCAGCTGCCAACCCCCGCCCAATTCCACGGCCTCTTCCACCAGCCTTCCTCATTTTTGGTAGAAATGTAGACAAAATCCAACAAACTATATAGTAATGTAAAACAAGGTACAAGGTGTCTATAGGACAGGGGAGATTTTGAATTTCTGCACACACTTGTGGACACTGGACACTTTTGGATTGTGTGAGGCCCACTGATATCTGAGCGCTATGTCACAGGCTCGATGGCACAGCTATGACAAAAGTGACGAGAGGATAAGGGAGATTTTGAATTTCTGCAGACACTTGTGGACACTGGACACTTTTGGATTGTGTGAGGGCCACTGATATCTGAGCGCTATGTCACAGGCTCGATGGCACAGCTGTGACAAAAGTGACGAGAGGATAAGGGAGATTTTGAATCTCTGCACACACTTGTGGACACTGGACACTTTTGGATTGTGTGAGACCCAATGAATATCTGAGCGCTATGTGACAGGCTCGATGGCACAGCTGTGACCAAAGTGACTAGAGGATAAGGGAGATTTTGAATTTCTGCACACACTTGTGGACACTGGACACTTTTGGATTATGTGAGGCCCAATGAATATCTGAGCGCTATGTGACAGGCTCGATGGCACAGCTGTGACCAAAGTGACTAGAGGATAAGGGAGATTTTGAATTTCTGCACACACTTGTGGACACTGGACACTTTTGGATTGTGTGAGGCCCAATGAATATCTGAGCGCTATGTGACAGGCTCGATGGCACAGCTGTGACCAAAGTGACTAGAGGATAAGGGAGATTTTGAATTTCTGCACACACTTGTGGACACTTTTGGATTGTGTGAGACCCAATGAATATCTGAGCGCTATGTGACAGGCTCGATGGCACAGCTGTGACCAAAGTGACTAGAGGATAAGGGAGATTTTGAATTTCTGCACACACTTGTGGACACTGGACACTTTTGGATTGTGTGAGGCCCAATGAATATCTGAGCGCTATGTGACAGGCTCGATGGCACAGCTGTGACCAAAGTGACTAGAGGATAAGGGAGATTTTGAATTTCTGCACACCCTTGTGGACACTGGACACTTTTGGATTGTGTGAGGCCCAATGAATATCTGAGCACTATGTGACAGGCTCGATGGCACAACTGTGACCAAAGTGACTAGAGGATAAGGGAGATTTTGAATTTCTGCAGGCACTTGTGGACACTGGACACTTTTGGATTGTGTGAGGCCCACTGATATCTGAGCGCTATGTCACAGGCTCGATGGCACAGCTGTGACAAAAGTGACGAGAGGATAAGGGAGACTTTGAATTTCTGCACACACTTGTGGACACTGGACACTTTTGGATTGTGTGAGGCCCAATGAATATCTGAGCGCTATGTGACAGGCTCGATGGCACAGCTGTGACCAAAGTGACTAGAGGATAAGGGAGATTTTGAATTTCTGCACACCCTTGTGGACACTGGACACTTTTGGATTGTGTGAGGCCCAATGAATATCTGAGCGCTATGTGACAGGCTCGATGGCACAACTGTGACCAAAGTGACTAGAGGATTAGGGAGATTTTGAATTTCTGCAGACACTTGTGGACACTGGACACTTTTGGATTGTGTGAGGCCCACTGATATCTGAGCGCTATGTCACTGGCTCGATGGCACAGCTGTGACAAAAGTGACGAGAGGATAAGGGAGATTTTGAATTTCTGCACACACTTGTGGACACTGGACACTTTTGGATTGTGTGAGACCCAATGAATATCTGAGCGCTAAGTGACAGGCTCGATGGCACAGCTGTGACAAAAGTGACGAGAGGATAAGGGAGATTTTGAATTTCTGCAGACACTTGTGGACACTGGACACTTTTGGATTGTGTGAGGCCCACTGATATCTGAGCGCTATGTGACAGGCTCGATGGCACAGCTGTGACAAAAGTGACTAGAGGATAAGGGAGATTGGATTGCTTTTAAAAAAGCAGTTTGCAGAGCAGTGGGTAAACAGCAATGCCAGCCTGTCAGGAAGCCTTAAAAGGCAGCCCAACAACCAACACCACTGATACACCACAATATAGCCTCCCCTTGCACTGCACACACAGTGACTGGTGTGTTGTGCAGGCCAAATCGCTAGCAGCAGAAGCAGGTTTTTTTTCTTCTCAGCAGGACAAAAAAAAAAATTGGGATTGCTTTTAAAAAAGCAGTTTGCGGAGCAGTGGGTAAACAGCAATGCAGGAATGTCAGGAAGCCTTAGAAGGCAGCCCAACAACCAACACCACTGATACACCACTATATAGCCTCCCCTTGCACTGCACACACAGTGACTGGTGTGTTGTACAGGCCAAATCGCTAGCAGCAGAAGCAGTTTTTTTTTCTTCTCAGCAGGACAAAAAAAAAAATTGGGATTGCTTTTAAAAGAGCAGTTTGCGGAGCAGTGGGTAAACAGCAATGCAGGAATGTCAGGAAGCCTTAGAAGGCAGCCCAACAACCAACACCACTGATACACCACTATATAGCCTCCCCTTGCACTGCACACACAGTGACTGGTGTGTTGTGCAGGCCAAATCGCTAGCAGCAGAAGCAGTTTTTTTGTCTTCTTCCCTGCCTAACGCTCTCCCTACAGAATCAGCAGCAACCTCTCCCTATACTGAGATCGGCAGAAGTAAGATGGCGGTCGGCGTGCACGCCCTTTTATACCCCCTGTGACGCCTACCAAAGCAAGCCAATCACTTGCATGCCCTTCTGAAAGATGGTGGTGACCCCTGCCTATGTCATCACGTTGCCCACAGTGTCCGTGGATCCTGATTGGCTGAAAAAGAGCGCAAAACAAACTTTTGACACGCGACTTTGGCGCGTAAGTCGCCGACCTCGTGGCCGACCTCATCCTAGGGTCGGGTTTCGTTTCATGAAACCCGACTTTGCCAAAAGTCGGCGACTTTTGAAATTTTTCGACCCGTTTCGCTCAACTCTACTTGTGACCCATGTGGAGGGATATATGCACTTTTTGATCGTAAACCTAAACTGGCAGCAGATATAACACATTGGTCTACATGAGATGGTAAGGGTGGAGGTCTTAGTGAGTCACCTTTAGAGAAATGCACTTTTAATCTGAGTGAGCGATAGAATCTTTGTAACTCCATGTCCATCTTGAACGTGTCCAGTTTGTATGATGGACAGAACGATAGACCCTTCTGCAATAAAGAATGTTCAGCTATACTTAGAACTCTGGAGGAAATGTTTATCACCAGCGGGTTAGTACCTGTGATCAGGTTATTCTGCTGGAGTCAGGATCTCTTCTTTCCTCTGCCCCTGCGGATCCTCTTCCCCGTGGTCTTCTTAGTCTCTGTCCTAAAAAACGACTTTGGTTGTTGGGATATTCCTGTTGTTCAATCTCAGAGCCGGATGATGATTGGTCAGTTGAAGACCTAAATATAAACCTGTTAGGAAAGGGATGAGGATTAGAGCTGAATTACCACTGATATACCCAGCCCTGTTCGTAATCGTCCGTATCACGCTGGAATTTAACCCTCTTTCTGCTCTCTGTATCTCTCCTATGTTGATCAGTCACTGTTTTTATACGGGTTTTAAGTTCAGAAAGCTCTTCAGTAGTACCTATAGTATTCAATTGGGACTCAATATTGTTGATGGATTCCTTAGATATTGTTATGGCCTGTTGTAAATGTTCAGTAGTCAAAGTCATTAAATCAAATGAGCACTTGTTAAGTATGTAGTCAAATTTTTGACAAAATTCCGTAGATTCCCAAAACAAGGTTGGACGTAAAGGAACTCTTAAGCCCCTAGTGATCCTCTGTACACGTAGATATTCGCTCAAAGTAGCACAATGTAACTCATAATCGATCTGGCGGCATAGTTCACGTTCGAGATCTCTCCCTCTGGTCTTCGGTGGCAGTTTGAGGAAATCGCTGGGGAGATTCAACTTGGACAAAATGTTAGATGTTTCGTCATTGTTGTATGAGAATGTATTCGAGGACATTACGTGCAGTGTGCTCACGAAAAGGAATGAACTGTGTCAAGTATAGCGTGGCACTACCACAAGGTGCACAAGTAGGTTACCCAGACCCAAGTGAATAGTAATAAAGTAACTTGGCACTCAACTGAATTGTCCTTTTTAAGTGAAGTTTTTATTTATGTGCAGTCCTGCAAAAAGACGTTTCGGCCTACACTTGGCCTTCGTCAGTCTGCCACAATAAACATGAAACAAAAGCATAATGTCATAACAAGTCCTCATGATAAATACAAAACATAAGGTGACAAACATATCAAACAGTCGATAACATTACTGTTAATATATATCTCCATACAGTATAGACTGTTTCAACCGTGTGCCAGAAGACCAAACTGACTGCTGTGAGTAAGGCATACATAATATATTGTGTCAAAATATACCTGTGGAATATGTCTGTACTGAGACCGGTAGCAAAAGGCCCGTATGGGGCTGTAAATGAAGAAAATAATCACATGAGTCCTGGAGCTATGGTGGCAGGGACTTGTTGGTTGGTGATCCCTCTTTCAGGAGCTGCTCCATAAACAAAAAACCTACCATGGATTACTTTCAACATCGCCTCCTATCCAGAGAAAGGCTTATTCTACAATCCATAGGGCATACCAGCCCAACAGAACTTGATAACATTTCACCATCTATTTTTTCGGATGAAGATACCATCATTATGAAGGATTTATTTCATTCCTTGGAAAACCACATCAAAGAAGAAATTCATCAAAGTCTCCACGCCAGATTCCTAGATATCTACATGGAGGAACACCTGTGTCCCAAAGGTTTGAGAATTTTGTGCTGCCTTTTTAAGAAAAGGACAGCCTTGTCTGAAATAGCTGCAAAAGAAGTGTTGGATACTAATGTGAAACTTGCTAGGTTTAACAATCATCACCTGTTTAGGAAAATTAGTAGTAGTATCTGCACCTCTGCTCTTAAACTAGAACATGAGATCATTCTTAAAAAATCTAGAAAACTAATTAGGGACAGAGAAGATCCCTCATCTTCTCCTGAGAGACCTCCTACTGCAGGTTATGCAGCAAATATGCAGCATCCTATTAACACTGTCATTCCCAAACCCAATCACCCTCGTAGACTCTCCATTCCCTACAGTGCTACTCAGCATTCAGACAAAGGGGTTAGAACCTTTTTCAACAGTAATAGAAGTAAAAATCTTCCTACTAGTAGAGAGAGAGCTACTCTTAATATCCCCACTAGATCTAGCATTACTTCTAAACCTCCTGTCAAACCCACTATGTCTGAACTCATTGAGTCTAATCTCAATTCACTGAGCACAATGCCTCTTGAAATTGCCACTATACAAAAGGCACCAATACCCAGTACCACTGATATGGTGAACATCATTAATGAAAGGAGAAAATCTTCCTCTTTTCCTTTGCCTTTTTTCAATCCCTCCTGTTCCCCCTCCCTTACTACCACTTCTCTCATTGATTTTAATCCACCAGATATCCAAGAACTCTTGGAATTATCTATTCACCCCACCTCACCGAATTCAGTGATGGAAACACCTGACAACCCCTTTTCCAGCACTACTGCTGAAAACTTTGGACCTATCATTATAGATAACTCTGGAGCCGGCACTTCTGCAGCAGTATCCTTTCTGCCTGCAGCCATTAAAACTCCTTCGAGATACCACTCTAAAAAACTCTGACATCACTCTTTTTTTTTTCAAAAGTACAGTTAAAAAGAAAACATCTTATAGATGGGGAAAAACGATCCCTCTCTCCAGTGAAAACCAATATAGTCAATTTGTCAGCTCACACTTTCACCAGTGATGAGGAAAAACTACTTAGAAAAGGTTTATCCTTTTGTCCTACAAATAAGAGTGATGGATTTGAACAATTTTTAGATGTACAAAAATATATCCGTAAATTGACCCTGATCCGACACTATGAGATTCAAAAACTATCTGCCTCCTCCAATACCAGTGTTAATAGTAAGACTAATGTTTCAACTGATGATACTAATCCCTCTCTACACCTGGATGTGAGGGCTAAGTCCCATTACTATCCTGTTGAAAGTAGAGGTCACTACCTAGAAACTTTTTCTGACCTCCTTCTAGATCAGCTTCATAATCTTCGACTGAATCCTTCTATGTCTGACAAGCCTAATTTAACCAAAAAAGAGGTTCTAGCCCTCAAAGAGTTGCAGAAAAATATTGATATCATTATAAAACCTGCTGATAAGGGGGGAGCAATTGTGGTACAAGATAGATCTGATTACATTAAAGAGGCCAATAGAATCCTCTCAGATATTAATTTTTATAAACCTGTTAAAAATGACCCTATGCCATTTGTTATTTCTTCATATAATCATTTAATAACTGAAACCTTCTCTAACAATGCCATAAATGAACAAGAAAAGAAGTTTCTTACCATAAAAAACCCCTCAACACCTTTTCTTTATCACCTTCCAAAAATACACAAAAATACTACTAGCCCACCAGGATGACCTATTATTTCTGGCATAGGGTCACTCACTAGCAGTCTAGCCTTCTATATTGACAGGATTATGCAGCACCATGTTATGAGTCTAAATAGTCATCTAATAGATTCCACTCAATTGATTAACCTTACTAAGAGCATTAAGCGGGATGACCACTACTGTTTCATCTCCTTTGATGTATCTGCCCCGTACACAAATATAGACCACCAATTAGGATTAAAGTGTTTTGAGAAATTTGTTAATTCCGATGCTAGACTGTCTGAGACTCAAAAAATGTTTTTTAATAAGAGTCATGGATTTTATTTTACATAACAATTTTTTTACTTTTTTAGGGTTTTTTTTATCATCAGACACGTGGGACAGCCATGGGATCACGGGTCGCACCTACTTATGCAAATCTTTTTATGGGTGTTTTTGAGGAGGTTTTTATTGCTACAGTTGAATTTGCAAAAAGCATAATCCTTTATAAAAGATATATAGATGACCTCTTTTTAATATGGGACACACGTTTTATAAGTGCTGATCAGTTCATTTCCACCATACAGAATAATAACTGGGAACTGGAATTCACCCCTCATATCAGTAACCAAACCATAAACTTTCTAGACATTACTTTTTATGTCAAGAATAGTGAGATTTGCACCAAGACTTATTTTAAACAGGTAGATCCAAATAGCTATGTCCATTTTAGTAGTAGCCACTACCAGAAATGGCTTTTTAATATCCCTCACAACCAGTTCCAAAGGATCCACAAGAACTGTACTAATGATGATGATTTTACTAGCCAGGCTGACATTTTAAAGGAGAGGTTTTTAAGTCAGAAATATCCTAGAAAATTAGTTTCTTCTACATGTGAGAATGTTTTTAAAAATTTTAATCAAGATCTTTTACTGTCCAGTAAACCTACTCCCAAACCCCCAGGTGATAAATTCTGTACCAACTTTATCACCACCACTTGTGTTCACAACACAAATCCATCAGGAACATCATAGAGGGTCTGTGGCATATTGTCAAAAGAGACCCCATTCTAAATAAAATCATTCCAGAGAAACCTGCTATAACCTTCAGGAAGGCTAAATCCTTAAAAAACACACTGGCACCCAGCAGGCTCACTATTCCATTTCACGGAAGAACAATATCTTATCTCCTGGCATCTATCAATGTCATCACATTAAATGTAGTTGCTGTCACAATATTGCACATCAGACTATCACTTTTTCACATCCCATCACTCAAGAAAAATTCCTCATCAAATACCACCTTACTTGTCTGTCCTCACACATCATTTATATCATTACATGCACTTGTCCCAAAATTTATGTTGGACGCACCATCCAGGCACTTAATTGTCGGCTAAATTCCCACCAACATAATATTAGCATCGTCTGTCACATCACTTTGACCTTATACATGGTCGTGACATCAAGAAACTGACTATTTACCCCATTGAACAGATACCAGATAATACACCAAATCGAATCCAGACACTTAATAGGAAAGAGGTGCACTGGATTTACAAATTAAAATCTCTGGAACCCTTTGGACTAAATATTGTTTCTGATGTCTTTAATTAAAAGGCCATTTTGTTTTTTGGTGTTTTTTGTCCCTGCCTCCCATGCATATTGAACCCTCCATTGGGATATTTAGCCTGACCATCTTGTTTTATCCTTCCATTCCAAGAATTGTTTTCATACAAGAAGCTTTCTCTTTTAACTATAGCATTCTTTTCAAGCTTCTGACACTTTCTTGAAGCTCGTGTTAGCGCCATTTTAGTGTCTCTTTAAAATACTACAACCCCCCCCTTTTTTTTATATTGTTATCATGTTCTTGTGATTTAATATATTTAATATTAAAACACTACTGCACTTTATTCCATAATTCAGGGTACATCTATTTGGATTTACTCTTTATTCTGGAAGAGAATAGATTGATCTCAACATTGATCTGAAAAATCGCACCCTATTCCTCACTAGTCACCATAGTCATGTGGATTAAAACACCATACATGCTTAACTTTGGAACTGGGTTCTAGACTCCTTGAGGATAATTCTGACTACCTTTTTATTTGACCCCGTGTCTATTTCAAAAGAAATATATATTTTTGTTTTTTTGTTGTTCTTGAGTATATATTCTTATTATATGTGGTTTTAATATATTCTATTAAAATACAATTATTTTAATATGTTTTATACTATTGCCTTGCTGATGTGGCAGTTACTTGTCCTGCCCCTTTTTTTTTTTCCACTTTGGATTGTATATAAACTCCTGCATTACATGCCTGTATCATGCCCTGATGAAGTGAGCTGGGACAGCTCAGGAAACGCGTAGGCACCAATAAAGCTCCTTGAATTATACCTACAGCAGCGCAGTGTATCATTGCACTTTATAGCCATCCTCAATTACAAGTCCTTGGACCCTGTGCAGACTGCAGCAGCTGTTTCATGCGTTTGTAGGTTTTGTGACCGAAGTTTCACAACCCTATCAGGTAAGTCTCTCCTTGCCTCACCATTACAATTGTGGTTTAAAGGTTTTACACAGTGGATGCGCCCTTGTTTGCTTTTCTTATTAGCATAAAAACAAAGGCATATTCTGTTGAAATAACTTTCTCATAGTGACATGATAAAAAGTAACTTGATGAATATACTGCTCTTAAGAAGTGTTATGCTCAAAGATCTTATAGATCCAACTAGTACTCTTATACTGTGCAATCTTAAAAATGAAAAACTTTCATGGTTAAGCTTGTCTTTACCAAGAGAATCTTATTTTATTCTCTTCCAGCATAAAAATGTTCAGAATAAATGAATTGATTTTGATTATACTAAGAAATGCATAAACATACCCTTTATCATTAGGAGACAATGTCTAATAACCTCTAGTGGTCTGGTTCTGATACATGCAGTGGAAATCAGAAGTATTTCAAAACCTGGTATTCCATCTGTGCATTTCGTGCTCTAGTATTGCCGCTGGCAGTTCTGTTCCCTACAGATGGCTTTAATAGCCGCTACTCTTAAAAAAATGTGCTTCCTTTTGATTATACTCTGAAGTAAGAATACAGTTTGCCCATTTTATTTTGTAGTTTTTCCTCTTCTTTCCCTAGGGTTTAAAACAAGCATTCAGCTGGGGTGGTAAATGAATAATGGATGCCCCTGTTATTGAAATGAAATTTATCTGTTGCCTTTCAGCATTTTCATGCAGCCACTAGTTAGGGATTTTATTTTGCTGAAGTTCAATTGTTTTTACCATGCAATTCTTGAATACCTTAGAGGAGAAGAAATGTTGTTATCTTAATGTCTGCATCCCAGAAGAAATTCTCTTTCTGGACTTCAGCTGATGAGGTTGAAACAGAATCAAAGTGTTTTTCTTTGTATTCTCTCTTTGATTGTCTTGTTCTTCACAATGTATTAATGATGTTCAAACATTTTCTGAAAAGCATTAGACAAAGAACAAATGCCTAAGCTGCACAAAGCACATGTACTATGTCTCCAGGCAAAAGTCTATATAAATTCAGATACAGCATTGAATTTATTTTTATACTGGACTTTTCAAACGACTTAAGTAAGAAAACCTAGAGAGAGAAGAGTGTTGCTCACTACCCAATGAATGCTTGCAAATCAGTAAAAAATGAAACTCTCTTCAAGCTGTTGCACAGCAGTCTAAAATTCTGGGGGAAATTGCATGAGCCAAAAAGGATGAGTCCCAAATAGGGATGAGCGATATTGCCCGATATCGTATCGGAATTCCGATTTCCGATATTGAAAAAATATCGGATATCGGAATTTCCGATTTCCGATATCAATGCAAGTCAATGGGAGAAAAAAAATCGGAATTACAAAATGACCACTACAGTGCTATATAATTGATAAAATGGAGGGGAAACACCTCAGGATAATGGGGAAGGAGTTTGCAGAGGAGCAAGAAAATCACTAGAAAAATGCACAGAGCGAAAGCTGTAGCAGGAAAACATCTTAACAGCGGTGTTTTTTCTTTGGGTTAGGATTAGTTGGAGTAGGGTTAGGGTTTATGGTTAGTAGGGTAAGGCTTAGGGTAACGGTTAGGGATAGTTAGGGTTAGTGATTTTACATTATTAAATTAAAACTGCCGGTGGTGGTGTCAATATGCCCTTTGACTGTCATGTGTCCGCATTCAGCTCACCTTGCTTTGCAGGGAGTTTCCAGGAGCACCACGTGGAGGAACGGATACACTCCCTTTAAACCATGCTTAGTCTTCTTCTGCTGATTATATTACTGTTATTCAGTAATTCTGCATATTGATATTCTGCTTTTGGTTCATGTACATCTGCTCCTACTGCTTCCTAAACCTCTGTCTATGGTTATCCTGCTATTGGCTGGTCGCAGAATGTCCCAAACCCAGAGGAAATACGCAGAAGTAACAGTAGGCACATGAACTTGAGAGAACCAGCTGGTGAGTCTGGAACCCGTATAGGCAGCAGAAATCAGCATAAGAGCCAATGGAACTAAGGGGCACCAGCTGACGTTACCGGAGGCCGATAACTAAGCAGTGTCATGATACCAGTGCTGGGTGACCGGCACTGCTGTGGTTAATGTTCTGACCTCAGTGCAGACCCTCACCTGCACACCTGGGACCTATTATGGTGGCCTCTCATTGGTTCTGGGGAGGCTTCTTAAAGCCTCAGGAAGCTCCCATCCCTCGTCAGTTATACTTTCTCCCTTGGCATTGTGTGGTGACCCTGAGTGTTAGTGCTGTGTTCTGGTTGCATGATTCTCTGTGTATGACTCGGTCTGTTCTCTGGATTCTGCTTTGGATTCTGCCTGGTACCTTCTACGTCTGTTTGGTTTTGATTTCTGCTTGGCTCTGACTATCCGTTCTTTCTCTTCCCTGGTACTTTACTGAGATCTTGTGTATGACCTTTGGCTTTGTCTGACCTCTCGTCTGTTTTATCCCTCCTGCACCTCGCTTGCCTATATTGTGCATGACCCCCGCTTTGCCCGACTTTGAGTTTTCTACCTTCTTTGAAAGCAGGATGCCAAGCCCCGCCCCCTTGCAGTCACATGACCGTTCACATGACCATAGGTCATGTGCCTACTTTCTAAACTTCTACATTCAGGTCCCGTGCATCTTTATTTTCCGGCTGTTCTTGTCCCCAGGAGTCCCTAGCAGGTGAGTCCATGCCTAGCTGAGGCTGTACGCCGGCGCTGTCAGGACCCTGACATTATAACTGACCATTAAGTTTTTTGGGGTTTTTTTGCGCAGAGAGTTATGGATCCCATACAGTCTCTGGCTGACCAGATGAAAAGTCTGACTAAGATGTTTCAGGGTCTATCTCTGGAGCAGCTCTGGCTCATTCTCAGCAGCAGGTCTTTGAGACAGTGCGGGGGGCTTTAGCTGCTGGGTCTCTGGGGACTGGGGCGAGTGATGTTGTTTTGGTGTTCCCAGAAACACCTGTTAAACTGCCTGACTTTTTTTCTGGAAACAAAAAAGAGTTCAGGGTCTTCATGGAGGGGTGCAAACTTTTTTTTAGTTTGAGACTACGTTCCTCTGGGGACGAAAGTCAGAAGGTTGGGGTCATTATGTCTCTGTTAAGAGGGTCCCCACAAGCTTGGGCTTTCTCCCTTCCTCCCACTGCCCCTGAGAGAGTGTCGGTGAATGCATTTTTTGAGGCCCTCGGGCACATTTATGATGAGCCTGACCGAGTGCGATTGGCAGAGGACATGTTGATGAGCGTCTGTCAGGGGAAACACTCAGCTCAGTGGTTTTGTACTGAATTCCACCGCTGGGCCACAGAGATCTCTTGGAACGACGCCGCACTCTGAGGACTCTTTCGCAGAGGCTTGTCCGAGCGGTTGCAGGATGCCTTGGCGTTACATCCCCCACCTAACTCTCTCAAGGACGCCATGACCCAGGCCGTCCGGATGGACCGCAGGCTGCGGGCCAGAGGGGTGATGCAGGTGGAAACTCCATTGTTCCCCAGTGGAAAAGAGACTGCCCCTGAGCTCATGGATGTAGGCGCCCTCTCCCTGAAGGATACGGAGAGGAAACCCCGGAAGGAAAAGCAGTTATGCTTTTACTGCGGTAAAACGGGACATTGGAAAAGGGAGTGTCCTGATTGCCCATCTTCAACCCGGTCGGCGGGAAACCACTAGGTCTGGGTAGTCAACGGGGAGACTACTCAGACCCTCAGGTACCCTTTTCCTCGTTTTCTAAAGTCTTACTGCATGTGGAACTGTTTGTGGACGGTAGTTCTTTTTCCTTTACAGCCTTCGTGGACTGCGGATCATCGATTAACTTCATTGACTCCCAATTGGTCACACACTGTAAGATAGGGACAGTTAGGCTCAAGGTTCCGATCAAGGTGATGGCCATTGACTCCTCTCCCCTCACTAAGGAGGGAATTCTCTTTGTCTGACTTGTTTTCACTCAGAGTGGGTGCTACTCATGTGGAAAACCTAAGTTGCTTTGTTCTGGACAATCTACCTGCAGGGTTGGTGCTGGGCATGCCCTAGTTATAACCCAGTTATTAACTGGAAAACGGGGGAGATTGTTCAATGGGGGTTTATTGATTTTAAGTTATGTGATAAATCCGCACTGCTGGTTGAACCTGTTAAATCTGTGTCTGTATCATCTGTCGAGCTGGAAGGTATTCTGGAATGCCTGAAGGACTTCGAAGATGTATTCTCCGAAAGCGAGGCCGAGACGTTACCGCCACATAGACCCTTTGACTGCGCTATTGAGCTGGTCCCGGGGGCTAAATTACCTAAAGCCCGTGTGTTTAATTTGTCCGGTCCTGAGCGCTTGGCTATGAAGGAGTACATTGCTAAAAGTCTGCGCAAAGGACACATACGTCCTTCAGTCTCACCTGTGGCGGCAGGTTTCTTTTTTGTAAAGAAAAAAGATGGCGGGTTACATCCCTGTCTCGATTTTCGGGAGCTTATTCAGATTACGGTACGGAATACGTACCCCCTTCCGTTGATTCCCGATTTGTGTAACCAACTATCAGGGGCAAAGTGGTTTTCTAAACTGGATCTTCGGGGGGCATATAATTTGATAAGGGTCCGAGAGGGGGATGAATGGAAAACTGCGTTCCTCACGACCAAGGGACTGTTTGAAAATTTAGTCATGCCATTTGGTCTTACCAACGCCCCCGCCATATTTCAGAATTTCATCAGCGTGGTATTCTCAGATCTCATTGGTCATTTTGTCGTTATCTACTTAGATGATATTTTGATATACTCCTCCGACAAGCATTCTCATTTGGAACATGTACGAACTGTTCACCAAAGACTGAGAGAAAATCATCTGTATGCCAAATTGGAGAAATGTGTATTCTGTGTGCAAGAATTGTCATTTTTGGGATTAATTGTATCCGATGAGGGTTTTCGCATGGACCCCAAGAAGGTGCAGGCCATTGCGGATTGGGTGCAACTCCGAGATCTTAAGGGTCTTCAGCGCTTCTTGGGGTTCGCCAATTATTACCGCAAATTTATCCGGGGGTTTTCGCAAACCTCTCACGGATCTAACATGCAAAGGTGCGGATGTGAGAAATTGGTCCTCGCTCGCAAAAGAGGCCTTTGCGACGCTGAAAAAATGTTTTATGTCTGCTCCTGTCTTGGTACAGCCAGATCCTTCCAAACCATTTGTGGTGAAGGTGGATGCCTCCGAGGTGGGGGTGGGGGCAGTGTTATCTCAAGGGTCTGCCACTCTTACCAACCTCAGGCCATGTGCTTTCTTTTCCAGGAAGTTCTCTGCTGCTGAAAGAAATTATGATGTAGGCAATAGAGAGCTTCTTGCCCTTGGAAGTTCCCAAAAGACCGTGGACCCATCTGTCCATGGATTTTACTACCAATCTTCCCTCTTCCAGGGGTAATACGGTGGTATGGGTAGTGGTGGACAGATTTTCAAAGCAGGCTCATTTTGTACCCCTGTCCGCATTACCTTCTGCTGAGACCTTATCCAGATTGTTTGTGCAGCATGTGGTCCGCTTGCATGGGGTACCCCTGAATGTGGTGTCTGATCGTGGTGTGCAGTTTGTGGCTAAGTTTTGGCGTTCTTTCTGCAAAAAATTAGGGATATCTCTGTCCTTTTCGTCTGCATACCATCCTGAGAGTAATGGTCAGACGGAACGCACTAATCAGTCTCTGGAACAGATCCTCAGATGTCTGACTTCTGCTAGACAGAATGACTAGTGTGATATACTGCCGTTGGCTGAATTTGCCTTCAATAGTCGGGTGAGTCAATCCACTGGTCTGTCCCCTTTCTTGATCAACTATGGGTTCAGTCCTCATTTTGGTGAGTTTTCTCGTCTGGATTCAGGGGGGCCCCGGGGCTGAGGACTCTGTTCAGTGGTTAAAAATACATGGGCATAAGTCCAGCGGCGTATATCTAGGTCTCAAGGCAGGTATAAGTTTTTCGCAGACAGGAAACGAACACCTGGTCCCATGTTTCAGGTGGTAGAGAAAGTTTGGCTCTCCACGCGAAACATTAAGTTAAAGATTCCGTCAGCCAAGTTGGGCCCCAAATTCATTGGCCCGTACAAGATTGTGGAAAAAATCAACCGAGTAGCGTACAGGCTATGCCTTCCACCCTCTTTCAAGATCCCTAACGTCTTCCATAGATCTCTACTGAAGCCATTTGAAGCAGTCCGGGGAGAATCCGAGTCTGCTGCTCCTCCGGTTTCGGTTGAGGGACATGTGGAATATGAGATTGGTCACATCGTAGATACTAGGTTGGTACGGCAGTCAGTACAGTACCTAGTTCATTGGAAGGGGTATGGGCCAGAGGACAGGTCCTGGGTGCCGGCCCGGTTGATGCATGCGGATCGCCTGGTTCGGGCTTTCCATGCTAGGTACCCGGGCAAGCCTGGGGGTCCAGAGGCCCCCCGTTGAGAGGGGGGTACTGTCATGATACCAGTGCTGGGTGACCGGTACTGCTGGCTCTCACCTGCACACCTGGGACCTATTATAATGGCCTCTCATTGGTTCTGGGGAGGCTTCTTATAGCCTCAGGAAGCTCCCATCCCCCGTCAGTTATACTTTCGCCCTTGGCATTGTGTGGTGACCCCTGAGTGTGTTAGTGCTGTGTTCTGGTTGCATGATTCTCTGTGTATGACTCGGTCTGTTCTCTGGATTCTGCTTTGGATTCTGCCTGGTACCTTCTACGTCTGTTTGGTTTTGATCTCTGCTTGGCTCTGACTATCCGTTCTGTCTCATCCCTGGTACTTTACTGAGATCTTGTGTATGACCTTTGGCTTTGTCTGACCTCCCGTCTGTTTATCCCTCCTGTACCTCGCTTGCCTGTATTGTGCATGACCCCCGCTTTGCCCGACTTTGCGTTTTCTACCTTCTTTGAAAGCAGGACGCTAAGCCTCGCCTCCTTTACTGTAGCCCGGATACCATAATGTAGTAGTGACATAAGCCAAAAGCACTGCCGAGAAGCCCAAAAAAACCCCACAAAGATGCAAGTTCAAGAGCAAAAAGACAGGAGTCCGGGGACATCTCCATCTGTCTTCTTGTCTTGGGTCTTCTGCATCTGTCTTCCTGTCTTGGGTCTTCTGCATCTGTCTTCCTGTCTTGGGTCTTCTACCGGAGTAATGTCTTTTCGGCAGAAGGTGCAAGAGCCACATTTGCCCCCGCAACCCGGACACAGTCTTCTTTACTCCGCAGTCGCAACAGGAGAGGAGGAGGGCCTACTGGCACTGTCGAGACCAGCCTTGAGCGCCAGGTCCGGGAGTCCACGTAGGGGGCTCCTACACTGCCGACACCACGGATAACAGCAAACAGCTGGAATGATGTACGGCGGGGGCGTGGAACAGTGCGGCGGACACAACCGTGTAACGGCGAGCGTTGTCGAAACGGTTTGGAGCAGGAGGTACCCGTGCCCTTGGGCACTCCCGAGAACCAGCTGGCAATGCTGGAACTCGGTTTACCCCTCGGAGGAGGCACCATTGTCCGCACTTCACTGCCAGGAAACAGCCGGCGTGGCTGGATCCCGCCTCTTGTGCTTCTGCCTATAGGTGTTTGGCATCTGTCGTCCTTTTTTTCCACTTTGGTCTAGCGAGGTACAGCTGGCGTTACTGTTGCCCAGAAGCACAGCATGCTGTGAAAGTGGCAGTCACGGAAATGGGCACTAGCTGGCGGTACTAGAGCCCAGAAACACGGCATGCTGTGAAATCAGCAGTCACGGAAATGGGCACTTGCTGGCGGTACTAGAGCCCAGAAACACGGCATGCTGTGAAATCAGCAGTCACGGAAATGGGCACTAGCTGGCGGTACTAGAGCCCAAAAACACGGCATGCTGTGAAATCAGCAGTCACGGAAATGGGCACTAGCTGGCGGTACTAGAGCCCATGGAAAAGAGTATGAGGTGAAAGAGTCAGTCACAGAACCAGGAGCTAGATGTTGGTAGTAGAGGCCAGAGCACTGGCATAACAGATGACGCTGTGTGCAACATAGGCACGTGACAGAGCATGCATACTGCTACCAACCATGCATGTAGCCTGTCTATTCTGGCCCAGGGCAGCAAAAGTCACCAGAAATTCAGGCCTGGTTCATTTTTAGGAATGCAAGCCGGTCCACATTTGCAGCGGATATTCTGGTACGTTGGTCTGTTAGTACATTGCCAGCTGCACTAAAGACACGTTCAGTAATCACACTGGCACCAGGAAAAGCCAGGACCTCCAAGGCATACTGGCTAAGCTCGGGCCATGTATCCAACTTGGAGACCCAAAACTTGAAGGGGGCTGATCCATCCTGAAGCACACTGACAGGGGTGGAGAGGTATTGTGCCACCATGTCACGGTAATGTTGCCTCCTAGTGCGTTGCACTGTCTGTGCTGATGGTGCCCAAACTGTTTGCCGGTTCAGAAACCGTTGGAACAGGTTGGGTATACTGAACCTGTCAGTAGCAGATGTACTGCTTCTGCTACCGGCTTCTGAACGGATTCCGCTGGGCCCAGGACGCACTGAGGTGCCTGCTAGTGCACGCGCATCACTGCTATGCGGTGGAAAAGAGTACATGAGTGAATTAACCAGTGCATTTTGGTACTCCTGCATTTTACACGCCCGGTTCAACGGTGTAATTAGGCTTTGCAGGCTGTCCCGGTAACGTGGATCTAAGAGGGTGGCCACCCAGTAGTCATTTGTGTGGAGAATACGAGCCACGCGTGGGTCGTTTCTCAGACACTGCAGCATGAAGTCACTCATGTGCTGAAGGCTGCCAACTGGCCATGCATGGCTGTCACCAGCTGGAGGAATGTGCTCTGGATGCTCTGCATCACCCCATCCACACTCTATCTGGTGACTACTAGTAGAGCGCTGTGTACTTTCCTCCTCTGGCTCATCCTCATAGTCCTCCTCATCCTCCTCGCTTGCTGTGTCCTGCCTGGACCTTTGTGAGGCACCCACAGAGCTTTGTACCAACCGGGCCGATGAAGATTGCCTGGTTGGTCCAAGTGTCTCATCATACTCCTCCTCCTCCAGAGAAACCTCATCCCTTAGTCCTTTAAGTGATGATTCTATAAGGCATATAAGGGGAATAGTCAGGCTGAGTAGGGCAGCATCCGCGCTCACCATCAGAGTGGAGTCCTCGAAGCACTTCAAAATGGTGCATATGTCCTTCATGGATGCCCACTCTGTGGTTGTAAAGTGGGAGGGTTGAGATTTGTGTCGCCTACTTTGCGCCTGCTGCAGCTGCAACTCCATAATGGCAGGTTGCTGCTCACACAACCTCCACAGCATATGCAAAGTCGAATTCCACCTGGTGGGGAGGTCAACAATGATGCGGTGCTCGGGCAGGCCCAATTTGTGCTGCATGGCTGAAAGGCGCGATGCAGCCATGCTTGAACGCCGCAAATGAGAGCACTCGTATCCTGACTTTGTACAGCAGCTCCTCAAGGTCAGGATAGTTCCTAGGGAAACTCTGCACCACCATGTTTAGGACATGGGCAAGGCATGGAATGTGAGTCAGACCACCTAGGCCCAGAGCCGCGACCAGGTTTCGGCCATTGTCACACACCACCATACCTGGCTGGAGGTTGAGCGGCGCAAGCCACATGTCACTCTGCTCCTTGAGCGTATTCCACAGCTCGGTTGCGGTGTGGCTAACATCACCCAGATAAACCAATTTCAACACGGCCTGTTGATGTTTGGCTGATGCAGTGCTGAAATCGGTTGTTGTGGTACGTCTGGGTGCAGGCGAGTCTGACGAGGAGTATGAGGAGGAGTCAATTTGTACGGAGGAGAGGCCTGCAATCCGTGGAGTTGGCAGGACCCGCGCACTTGCACTGTCTACTTCAGTTCCAGGCTCAACTACATTTACCCAATGGGCGGTGATGGAAATGTAGCGTCCCTGGCCATGCTGACTGGTCCACGCATCGGTGGTCAGGTGGACCTTGCTACTAACTGCATTTTGTAGCGCATGCTTAATTTTACGCTGCACATGCTGTTGCAGAGCGGGGACGGCTTGCCTGCTGAAGTAGAAGCGGCTGGGAATGCTGTATTGTGGGATTGCAAACCCCAACATATCGATAAAGGCTGGCTTGCTCACTAGCCAGAATGGTAGCATTTCCACTGCAATCAGTTTGGCAATGCGAGGATTCATGCCCTGTGCTCATGGGTGGTTTGCCGAGTACGGGCGCCTTTTCTCCCACACCTGTGTGACAGATGGCTGCACACTGGATTGGGAGTGTGAGGATGCCAGCGATTGGGATGCTGATGCTGACGAAGTACAGACAGTGTGTCGCCGCACAACACTGCCTGCAGATGCACCCTGGCATTCTGGCGAGGAAGCGGGAGCAGCTGTTTGCGAGCTGGAGTAAGAGGTGGCCACTGTGGCTGAAGAGGTGGAAGGTGGGGAACCAGCTGCAAGTGGCAAATCATCTTGGGTGTGATGCTGCCACTCCACAGGGTGCCTCTTCCTGACATGCGTCAACATATTGGTGGTATTAAGATTGCTGATGTTCTTCCCTCTCCGCACAGTTTGTCAACAAAGCTTGCATCTGACTACTGTAACGTCATCTGCAACTTGGTCGAAAAAGGCCCATGCACCACAACTCTTGGGCGCACCCCCCTTGTGTTCTTTAAAAGAGCCCTGCTCCTAACAGGTGCTGAAGTTGAGGGAGCCGACAACCAATTTTTCCCTCTTCCTCTCCCACGTGGACGGCCACACTGCGCCACACCTGCAAGCTCTTCCTCTGAGCTATCCCCACTTGCTTGCTGCCCCTCAGAATGCCATGATGGGTCAAGGACCTCGTCATCCAATACACTTTCGTCAGCAGAAACTGGCAGCTGAGTTTCAATATCATCTGCTGACTAGGGTCTGGTCACTGTGGGCACTGGCCCACCCTCCACTTCTTCCTCAGACGGACACAGTGGTTGCGCATCTGTGCACACTACCTCTTCTTAAGCTGCAGGAGTGCTGTCTGGATGGCACACAGATTCCAAGCCAACAGATTCTGAGAAGAGGATTAAGGTTGGCTCCTGGTCCTCTGAATGTCTGGGCGGTGAAGAAGCAGATGAGTGCTGCTCTTCAGTGGCCTGACCCGATGTGGTGAAGAGGTCCTGGGAGGATGCTGTGCTCATTGAGGTGGATTCCTCAGCTGCCATCCAACCAACAACGGTTTCTACTTGATCCTCTCTTATCAGCCTATGGCCCTGTGCTCCTAACAAGCTGCGCATAAATGACTGCTGCCGGTTGAAAGTAGGTGCTGAGTGACTTGGGCCTGCTGCTTGCTCTGGATGTGCACCATGTCTAGCTGCTGATGCACCTCTTCCACGGCTGCCGCGGGGACGTCCCTTACTCCCTGCCTTCTTCATCTCTATCGATGGATTCAGAACGGCAAGAAAGTAATTATTAGGGATTAATGTGCTTATTCCTGTAGGACTACAAACAGGTATAAGAAACACTAATGGCACTGTATGATGGTGTGTCTGCTACACTTTATTTGAATCTAGTGTGGCCTACACAAAGAGTAAAGTGTGTTTGTGGTATTGGTGTACACGTTACGGTCGTATGTCACAACGCAGTAAATAACACTGCTGTGATACCAAAAAAAAAGGATTCTCCGGGACTGGGCCAGGTGCTGTGTGGCACCAGCCACAGAGGTTGTTTGGGTCCCTCACAGCACAATCCCTATATAGTGTTTAACTTTTAGGAAACAATAGGGGAATGGGGTTTAAGGGATGAAAAGAAAAGGCAGTGAGACACACACCACACCGTGCACCTCACTGAGAGCCTGCACAGCACAAAAAATGAAACTGAGCGGGGTCAGTGAGGAAAAAGACTGCTTCTGTAACACACAGTGGCTGCTACAGTCACTGAAAAACAATTTGTATCGCTATTAGATCCGAGGTCTCTCCCTATCTCCAACAGCAACCTATCCCTATCTGCTTTCACAGTAGAGTGAGGCTAAAATGGCAGGCCCAGCCTTTTATACTGCCTGATCACACCATCCAGCCAGCCAAGCGCAGCCCCTAGCTAGCAAGTTTGGACGCCTCCTGCCAAGCTTAGGGGAGTTACACAATGTTGTCAGCAATTCCTCAGCTCCTGATTGGCTCCACGGAGCGCTCAGAGGCTGAAGGATTATTGGATTTCCGATATGAAAAAAATATCGGATTCGGAAATCGGAATTCCGATATCGCAAATATCGGGCCGATTTCCGATATTTCAATATCGGAAAGCTCATCCCTAGTCCCAAATCCTCCTCTTCACGCAGTAGCAGAAATGCTATCACACCAAATTTAACCCAAATTCACAGTGTCCAAGGAAATTATAAACATCACTCTTTATCTCTAGCACTCAAGTGAAAACCTTTTGAGCAGTTCAGCTGCTGTCATGATCTAATCACCAAGTTTCTCAAATCTCGCATTCACGCAGTGGTTATGAGCCAAAGAAATCCTCGTCACACCTTTGATACCTGCTCAAGCAAAACATAAAGCTCCAACCAGCTAGCACATGCAACTCTTCATGCAATTTACTTACAAAGACAATTGTAAAAATGCACCCATAGTTTTAAAGCGACATTTTTTAAAATTGAAAATTATTAATTAGTCATCACTCTCAAACATGCAGTGCACTGCAGCCTAGGAAGCAGCGCACAATAAATAACACTTTTCATGCATATGATGAAAGTATAATACAAAGCACAGGCTACCTATACCCCCACACTACACTATCTCTCCATAAAATTACAATAAATCTATTAGCAAAGCATTAGGGAATGGTGGTAGGAATGAGGGGAAGAAAGGGGAAATTACATGTCTGAAGTCGTGAAACAACATAAAGAAGGAAATAAGGAATGAGAGGGGTTTAGACCTCCACTTCAACAACACCCGAACTGTCCATGATGTAATAGTCTCTAAGCAGGCTATGGATCAACGTGCGGCAGTTCTGGAAAATCATAATTTTCCTCTGCAAAATGAGCCATGAAGTCACACAGCATCCTTAAAACATTTCAAAAAGCGCCACACTGGAAAGTATCAAGTGGTACCAGTGGCTGCTCCTGGGTACATAGTCTTTGAGTTATTGCTAAAGGATGTAAACTGGGAATCCCATAAGACATGCAAGTATGCATCCTTCATGAAGGGGTACTTTGGGTAGTATTGGATTTTACACAGATTCTGGTTGAACATCTCTCTTTTTTCCCTTTCCCACTCTTTGCTGCTTTGCTCTCCCCTTTGACTTCAATGGGAAGGATGCAGTCACAATGGCAGCATAATAGTCATCCAACAAATCAATATTTTCATACTGCTAAGCTTTAGCACTTACTCTCTACTGTGTGTTTAGAAAAAAGAGCTATGAGAGGCACCAAACAAGCTGTGAAATTACATACATTATTTTAACCTCTTTACCCCCAAGGGTGGTTTGCACGTTAATGACCGGGCCAATTTTTACAATTCTGACCACTGTCCCTTTATGAGGTAATAACTCTGGGTCGCTTCTATGCATCCTGGTGATTTTGACATTGTTTTCTCGTGACATATTGTGCGTCATGTTAGTGGTAAAATTTCATTCATATAACTTGCGTTTATTTGTGAAAAAAACGGAAATTTTGGTGAAAATTTCGCAATTTTTCAACTTTGAATTTTTAATAAGTAACATTTCCCACATGTTTACTTTACATCAGCACAATTTTGGAACCAAATTTTTTTATTTTTTGGAAGTTATAATCGTTAAAAGGTGACCAGCGATTTCTCATTTTTACAACACCGTGTTTTTTTTTAGGGGCCAAATCACATTTGAAGTCACTTTGAGGGGTCTATATGATAGAAAAAACCCAAAAGTAACAACATTCTAAAAACTGCACCCCTGGCGGAGCTCAAAACCACATTCAAGAAGTTTATTATCCCTTCGGGTGCGTCACAGGAATTTTTTTAATGTTTATAAAAAAAATTAACATTTAGCTTTTTTCACAAAAAAATTACTTCAGGTCCAATTTTTTTTATTTTACCAAGGGTAACAGGAGAAATTGGACCATAAAAGTTATTCTGCAATTTGTCCTGAGTACGCTGATACCTGATATGTGGGGGGAACCACTGTTTTGGCGTACAGCAGAGCTCGGAAGGGAAGTAGCTCTGTTTGACTTTTTCAACACAAAAGTGGCTGGATTTGAGATCGGACACCATGTCACGTTGGGAGAGCCCCTGATGTGCCTAAACAGTGGAAAACCCCAACAAGTGACTCCATTTTGGAACCTAGACCCCCCCAAGGAACTTATCTAGATATGTGGTGAGAACTTTGAACCCCCAAGGGATTCATAGAAGTTTATAACGAACAGCCGTGCAATTAAAAAATCATATTTTTTCCACAAAAATGATTTTTTCACCCCCAATTTTTATTTTCCCAAGTGAAACAGGACCCCAAAAGTTATTGTGCAATTTGTCCTGAGTACGCTTATACCCCATATGTGGGGGTAAACCACTGTTTGGGCACATGGCAGAGCTCGGAAGGGAATGAGCGCCGTTTGACTTTCTCAACGCAGAATTGGCTTGACGCCATACTGCATTTGGAGAGCCCCTGATGTGCCTAAAAAGTGGAACCCCCCCAAATGACACCATTTTGGAAACTAGACTCCCAAGAAACTTACCTAGATGTGTAGTGGATACTTTGAACCCCCAAGGGCTTCACAGAAGCTTAAAACTTACAGCCGTACAATTAAAAAAATCATATTTTTTCTACAAAAATGATCTTTTCACCCCTAATTTTTATTTTCCCAAGGGAAACAGGACCCCAAAAGTTATTGTCCAATTTGTCCTGAGTACGCTAATACCCCATATGTAGGGGTAAACCACTGTTTGGGCGCATGGCAGAGCTCGGAAGGAGCGCCGATTGACATAAAATTGGCTGGAATTGTGATCGGGCGCCATGTTGGTTTGGAGAGCACCTGATGTGCCTAAACTGTGGAAACCCCCGACAAGTGACCTCATTTTGGAAACTAGACCCCCCAAAGAACTTATCTAGATGTGTGGTGAGCACTTTGAACCCCCAAGTGTGTTACAGAAGTTTATAACACTCGGGCGTGAAAATAAAAAAATCATATTTTTTTCCACAAAAATGATATTTGTGCCCCCAATTTTTTATTATCCCAAGGGTAACAGGAGAAATTGGACCCCAAAAGTTGTTGTGCAATTTGTCCTCAGTAGGCTGATACCCCATATGTGGGGGTAAGCCACTGTTTGGGCGCATGGCAGAGATTGGAAGGGAAGGAGCACCATTTTATTTTTTCAATGCAGAATTTGCTGGAACTGAGATCCCTGTTGCGAGCCTAAACAGTGGAAACCTCCCAATCCTAACTCCAACCCTAACTCCAACACAGTCCTAACCCTATTTTCGGCCCTAGCCCTAACCCTAGCCTTAACCCTAACCCTAATGGAGAAATGGAAATAAATACTTTTTTTAATTTTATTATTTTCCCCTAACTAAGGGGTGATAACGGGGGGTTTGATTTACTATTTATGGCAGGTTTTTATGTTTGGCAGCTGTCACACGCTAAAAGATGCTTTTTATTGTAAAAATAGTTTTTGCATCACCTCATTTTGAGAGCTATAATTTTTCCATATTTTGACCCACTGAGTCATGTGAGGTCTTATTTTTTGCGGGACGAGTTGATGTTTTTATTGGTACAATTTTTGGGCACGTGACTTTGTTTGATTGCTTTTTATTCCGATTTTTGGGATGCAGAATGAACAAAAACCAGCATTTCATGAATTTCTTTTGAGGGGGGCGGTTTACACCATTCTGTGTGTGGTAAAATTGATAAAGCAGTTTTATTCTTCGGGTCAGTACAATTACAGCCATACTTCATTTATATTGCCCATATACCCATCACACATCCTCCATCCCATAATCCCATGCCCATATACCCATCATACATATTCTCCATCCCATAGTCCCATGCCCATATACCCATCATACATATTCTCCATCCCATAGTCCCATGCCCATATACCCATCATACATATTCGCCATCCCATAGTCGAGTGCCCATATACCCATCACATCCTTCATCTCATAGTCCCATGCCCATATACCCATCATACATATCTTCCATCCCATAGTCTCGTGTCCATATACCCATCATACATATCCGCCATCTCATAGTCCCGTGCCCATATACCCGTCATACATATCCTCCATCCCATAGTCCAGTGCCCATATAACCATCACACATCCTCCATCCCATAGTCCCGTGCCCATATACATATCCGCCATCCCATAGTCCCATGCCCATATACCCGTCAAACATCCTCCATCCCATAGTCAAGTGCCCATATACCCATCACACATCCTCCATCCCATAGTCCTGTGCCCATATACATATCCGCCATCCCATAGTCCCGTGCCCATATACCCATCATACATATCCTCCATCCCACAGTCCAGTGCCCATATACCCATCACACATCCTCCATCCCATAGTCAACCATTATGACATAATGAGCGGCGGCAGGGCTTGCAACCTATGATGACATCAGCGTCGCCATGGCAACCATTGTGACATCATAATGAGGGGCGTGGCTTGACACGCACACACTGGTTCTCCAGTATGCAAATAGGGGCATTATGACATCATGAGGGGCGGGGCTTGACGCGCGCACACTTTTTCCCCAGTATGTAGACGGGGGCAAAATTGTTTGGTGAATTGGAACGCGCGGGGTTAAAATTTCGCCTCACAACATAGCCTAGGATGCTCCCGGGGTCCAGACGTGTGACTGTGCCAAATTTTGTGGCTGTAGCTGCGACGGTGCGGATGCCTATCCCGGACATACACACACGCATACATACATACACACACATACATACATAAACACTTTGAGCTTTATATATTAGATATATATATATTCTAGCTGAAGATCCCGGCGCTGCCCGGGCATAGTAACTAACTGTGGTTAGTTATAGCAAATTATAATTATCCTCCATCCCATAGTCCCGTGCCCATATACCCATCATACATATCCACGATCCCATAGGCCCGTGCCCATATACCCATCATACATATCCTCCATCCCATAGTCGAGTGCCCATATACCCATCACATCCTCTATCCCATAGTCCCATGCTCATATACCCATCATACATATTCTCCATCCCATAGTCCCATGCCCATATACCCATCATACATATTCTCCATCTCATAGTCCCATGCCCATATACCCATCATACATATTCGCCATCCCATAGTCGAGTGCCCATATACCCATCACACATCCTTCATCTCATAGTCCCACGCCCATATACCCATTATGTATGCCCGGGCATAGTAACTAACTGTGGTTAGTTATAACAAATTATAATTATCCTCCATCCCATAGTCCCGTGCCCATATACCCATCATACATATCCACCATCCCATAGGCCCGTGCCCATATACCCATCATACATATCCTCCATCCCATAGTCCCGTGCCCATATACCCATCAAACATATCCGCCATCCCATAGTTACATGCCCATATACCCATCATACATATTCGCCATCCCATAGTCGAGTGCCCATATACCCATCACACATCCTTCATCTCATAGTCCCATGCCCATATACCCATCATACATATCCGCCATCCCATAGTCCCGTGCCCATATACCCATCTTACATATCCGCCATCCCATAGTCCCGTGCCCATATACCCATCATACATATCCTCCATCCCATAGTCGAGTGCCCATATACCCATCACATCCTCTATCCCATAGTCCCATGCTCATATACCCATCATACATATTCTCCATCCCATAGTCCCATGCCCATATACCCATCATACATATTCTCCATCTCATAGTCCCATGCCCATATACCCATCATACATATTCGCCATCCCATAGTCGAGTGCCCATATACCCATCACACATCCTTCATCTCATAGTCCCACGCCCATATACCCATTATGTATGCCCGGGCATAGTAACTAACTGTGGTTAGTTATAACAAATTATAATTATCCTCCATCCCATAGTCCCGTGCCCATATACCCATCATACATATCCACCATCCCATAGGCCCGTGCCCATATACCCATCATACATATCCTCCATCCCATAGTCCCGTGCCCATATACCCATCAAACATATCCGCCATCCCATAGTTACATGCCCATATACCCATCATACATATTCGCCATCCCATAGTCGAGTGCCCATATACCCATCACACATCCTTCATCTCATAGTCCCATGCCCATATACCCATCATACATATCCGCCATCCCATAGTCCCGTGCCCATATACCCATCTTACATATCCGCCATCCCATAGTCCCGTGCCCATATACCCGTCATACATATCCTCCATCCCATAGTCCAGTGCCCATATACCAGTCATACATATCCTCCATCCCATAGTCCAGTGCCCATATACATATCCTGCAGCCCATAGTCCCGTGCCCATATACCCATCATACATATCCTCCATCCCATAGTCCAGTGCCCATATACCCATCACACATCCTCCATCCCATCGTAAACCATTATGACATCATTATGAGCGGCGGCAGGGCTTGCAACCTATGATGACATCGGCGTCGCCATGGCAACCATTGTGACATCATAATGAGGGGAGGGGCTTGACGCGCACACACTGCTTCCCCAGTATGCAAATAGGGGCATTGTGACATCACAATGAGGGGCGGGGCTTGACACACACACACTTTTTCCCCCAGTATGTAGATAGGGGCAAAATTGTTTGGTGAATTGGAACGCGCGGGGTTAAAATTTCGCCTCACAACATAGCTTAGGACGCTCTCGGGGTCCAGACGTGTGACTGTGCCAAATTTTGTGGCTGTAGCTGCGACGGTGCGGATGCCTTTCCCGGACATACACACATACACACACACATACATACATACACACATACATACACACTTTGAGCTTTATATATTAGATACACACACACACACACATACATATATAAGGAGTCTTCATGACCGACCCGGTTGAAAAAAGGGAATTTATGGATTCAGATGGTCCCAGCCATAGCAAGTATTGTGCATATATGGTAATAAAAGACAGGAAATACTATCGCTATAGTGTCTACATATTCTTTCCATCCCAAGGTGCATGGCTATAGATATTGGAAGTGGTGAGAGCTAGTGTAAATTTGTGCTTCTTTAATACATCTAAATCAAATAATGTGGAAAGAAAGAGTTAATGGGATCGAATCAGTTGGACCACTCAATTTCCCTGTTAAGACCCTTTGGTTTTAGTGTTTGTAAGGTGTAAATCCAAACACTTTCTCTGTTTTTTAACAACCGTATGTGATCTTCACCTCTCCTAGGTCTCTGTACCTTTTCAATAATCTGGTATCGTAATTGTGAGATGGAATGTCTTGGCTCATTAAAGTGATGCGGTATTGGGAGCTATTGGGTCCTTAATATGTTGAGTGGTTTCTCCCACGTATAGGAGACCACAAGGACATTTAGTAATATACACGACAAAATTTTTGTTGCAGGTATAGAAGCCTTTATTAGAGTTTGATTTACCAGTCTGTGGGTGGGTAAACCCCTTATTACATTTGAGCAAGAGGGGCAATTTAGACAGGGGAAGGTTCTCTTTCTGTGTGTGTCAAGAAAGGTCTGTCTAGGTTGTCTGTTAGAAATGCCTATATTCGCTCTGACCGATGCATATTTAAGGTTGTGCAGTCTGCATTTGCACATTAATGGGAGGGCTTTAAAAGCATCAATTTCTGCATAAGTTCTATACATTAGTGGCCAATGTCGTTTGATGATGTTATATATCTTTGGCATGGTAGGATGGTGTTCATGTATAAATGGAATCCTTTCCGATTTGGTTGAAGAGACAAGTGCTTCGGATGGATTAAGGATTCTTTAAGTTTCCACACTCAAAAGTTTCTGAAGGTAATTTCATGCTCGGAATTTGTCACCCATTTCCTGTAATCTTATCGAAAGGTTTTCTTTTTCTGAGATGATTCTTGCAACTCTTTTAAATTGGGACCTGGGCAAGTTTTTTTTTGTTGAAAGGGGGTGGCAGCTACTACAGTGTCTTGTGAAAGTATTCGACCCCCTGGAACTTTTCAACCTTTTCCCACATATCATGCTTCAAACATAAAGACACCAAATGTAAATTTTTGGGTGAAGAATCAACAACAAGTGGGACACAATTGTGAAGTTGAATGAAATTTATTGCTTATTTTACATTTTTGTGGAAATTCAAAAACTGAAAAGAGGGGCGTGCAATATTATTCGGCCCCTTTAACTTAATACTTTGTTGCACCACCTTTTGCTGCGATTACAGCTGCAAGTCGCTTGGGGTATGTCTCTATCAGTTTTGTACATCGAGAGACTGAAATTCTTGCCCATTGTTCTTTGGCAAACAGCTCGAGCTCAGTGAGGTTTGATGGTGATCGTTTGTGAACAGCAGTTTTCAGCTCTTTCCACAGATTCTTGATTGGATTCAGGTCTGGACTTTGACTTGGCCATTCTAACACCTGGATACATTTATTTGTGAACCATTCCATTGTAGATTTTGCTTTATGTTTCGGATAATTATCTTGTTGGAAGACAAATTACTGTCCCAGACTCCGGTCTTTTGCAGACTCCAACAGGTTTTCTTCAAGAATGGTCATGTATTTGGCTCCATCCATCTTCCCATCAATTTTAACCATCTTCCATGTCCCTGCTGAAGAAAAGCAGGCCCAAACCATTGTGGTGCCACCACCTTGTTTGACAGTGGGGATGGTGTGTTCAGGGTGATGAGCTGTGTTGCCTTTACGCCAAACATATCGTTTGGCATAGTTGCCAAAAAGTTCGATTTTGGTTTCATCTGACCAGAGCACCTTCTTACACGTTTGGTGTGTCTCCCAGGTGGCTTGTTGCAAACCTTAAATTACAGTTTTTATGGATATCTTTGAGAAATGGCTTTCTTCTTGCCACTCTTCCATAAAGGCCAGATTTGTGCAGTGTACAACTGATTGTTGTCCTATGGACAGACTGTGCCACCTCAGCTGTAGATCTCTGCAGTTCATACAGAGTGATCATGGGCCTCTTGGCTGCATCTCTGATCAGTCTTCTCCTTGTTTGAGATGAAAGTTTAGAGGCACGCCAGGTCATGGTAGAGTTGCAGTGGTATGATACGCCTTCCATTTCAATATGATTGCTTGCACAGTGCTCCTTGGGAAGTTTAAATTTTTGGAAATCATTTTGTATCCAAATCCGGCTTTAAACTTCTCCACAACAGTATCACGGACCTGCCTGTTGTGTTCCTTGGTCTTCATGATGCTCTCTGTGTATCAAACAGAACCCTGAGACTATCACAGAGCAGGTGCATTTATACGGGGACTTGATTACACACAGATGGATTATATTTATCATCATTAGACATTTAGGACAACATTGGATCATTCAGAGATCCACAATGAACTTGTGGGGTGAGTTTGCTGCACTGAAAGTAAAGGGGCTGAATAATATTGCACGCCCAACTTTTCAGTTTTTGAATTTCCACAAAAATTTTAAATAAGCAATACATTTTGTTCAACTTCACAATTGTGTCCTACTTGTTGTTGATTCTTCACCAAAAATTTACATTTGGTATCTTTATGTTTGAAGCATGATATGTGGGAAAAGGTTGAAAAGTTCCAGGGGGCCGAATACTTTCGCAAGGCACTGTATATTATAGTAGTCCATTACGGTCTGTCGGTTTTTGGTAGATACTGGAACCCAGTGGGTTATCAGGTTTTTTAAAAATCTTGGTGTCCAAAAAATTAATTTCTTGTGGGCTGTGGTTCATGGTAAATTTAAGTTCAGTTCTAATTGAGATAATATATGTGAAAAAACTTTCTAAGGTAGTCTGGTCGCCATTCCAAATACAGAATACATTGTCGATGTATGTGAGCCATAGGATGGTGTGTTGACATAATAGCTGGTTCGGGTAAACATGGTCAATTTCGAATTAGTTCATGTAAAGGTTAGCATAGGCTGGTGCCATGTTTAATCCCATGGCGTTCCTGCGTATTTGAACGTAAAAGTTGTCACGGAACAAAAAATAGTTTTCCCTGAGAACGGTTTCTAATAGGTCTTGGCACAAAAGAATGGAATTGTTCAGTAAATCAGTTTCAGTCAGTGTTTTTAAGACTGCTGAGAGGCCCTTGTCATGGTCTATGGACGTATAGAGGCTATTCACATCAAGCGTGAGTAGTATACTATTTGAGGGTATATCCCCCAAAGAGTGGATTTTGTTAAGGAAAGTCGCTAGTGTTTAAAATTAAGGAATTTGTCTTTTTAGCTGGAGTGTTAAGATCTTTTCCAAGTAAATGGACAAGGGGGACAGAATAGAATCCAAAGAGGCCACGATTGGACGCCAGGGGGGTTCGCTAGGCTTTTGTGGATTTTTGGGAGGACGTATATTACTGGAATGATAGGATTTAATTTAGTTAACAACGTCACTGTTTTTTTTTATCAGTAGTACCATTCTGTAGGTACGTGGAGAGAATAGTCTGTATTTTGGCCTGCATATTATGAATTGGATCCTATAAATATGAATGAATGGTACACTGGCGCTAACACAAATTATGTTGCTGAAAGCTGCTTGCACCCTGGCAGGTACTGTGTGCACCCTGCCCTTTAAACAAACCTATATATGTGTAAATCACACTGTGGCTGCCGCGCTATTAGCATATGGATGGTAAAATGTGTATGGAATGTGTAGCTGTCCTAAAATGGAATGATCTATACACAGACACATGAGTACTTAGACACTTACTTTGTGTATATAAAAGTGCTGGTTGTAGATCCATCCTGTTATGGTACAGTCATTGGAATGAGTCCAGGTGCAAGTCCAAGTAGGGATCATCCTCCGATGCTTGTAAAATCCTCTGCACGCTCGCCATAGCACTGTGTAGCGGTGAGCTCCGGCCGATGGCGTGCAGTAGCGTAGCGAGCGGGGGCGTGGTTTAACGGTGACGTCACCTGTCCATAGAGACGGACACATACAGGGGCCAATTCCCGATGCATTTTGAGGGTATTGTCCCTCTTTCTCAAGGTATGGCTACACCGTTGTTACTGTCCTAAAGTAGTGACGCTTCCATTCATCGCTGCACACCATTGGACCACCCGATACACTGGCACATGTACCACAGCCTTCTCCACAATGGAACATGTGTAGGGTCAGACTATTTCAACAACTCTCTACTGAAGGATGTCAGTGGAGATATTCACCTCATTTAAGCTCTACTGATGCTGGTCCATCACTATGTATATTCCTGGCAGTTCTATATGTGCATGAATTGATATATGGGATAAATAGAAAATATGTAACGTATTTTTCGGATTATAAGACGCACTTTTGTTCCCCCAAATTTTGGGGGAAAGTGGGGGGTGTGTCTTATAATCCGAATGTGTGCTGTAGAGGAGGGGGGGCGGCTCTAGAGTGGTGTCGGGGTTGGGGTATGCTGGCTGCGGGCTGCAGAGACAGCGGGTGGTCAGTGCTCCCACTCATCAGGCTCATGTAATATTCACTGCACCCGCTGTCCATCACCTTGGTGCTGAAGCCACGCCGAGTTGGTGGACAGGGGAGCAGCGCATATTGCATGTGCCTGCACTCTCCCCCCAGTGCCCCGTCACTATAGTCACTTTCTGATGATGGCTCAGTGCTCCCAGCTCCCCCCTGGCTCTTTCTGTGTCTGTGCCAATAGGACCTGCGGTCACGTGACTCCCAGTGTGCAGCACTGCGGTCATGTGATGGAAGGTCCTGAAGCTACAATGAAATGCCTGTATGAGCAGCTCCTGGATGTCAGCACAGACACAGGAAGAGCAGTGGGGGAGCTGGGAGCACAGAGCCATCATCGGAAGATGAGATAACTGTTTGTTATTTTATCATGTGCTTGCCAGCATGGGGAAATATAGGGATGGGGGGCATGTGAATGCCATCAGGGGGAATATAGGGAAGGGGGGGCTGTGTCCATGCCAGCAGGGGGGAAATAGGGATGGGGGAGCCGTAACCATGCCAGCAGAAGGAAATATAGGGACAGGGGGGCCATGTGCATGCCAGCAGGGGGGAATATAGGGACGGTGGGGCCGTGTGAATGCCAGCAGGGGGGAATATAGGGATGGGGGCTGTGTGCATGCCAGCAGGGGGAATATAGGGACGGGGGGGCATATGTATGCCAGCAGGGAAAAATATAGGGACGGGGGGGCTGTGTGCATGCCAGCAGGGGGAAATATAGGACGGGGGGGCCATATGTATGCCAGCAGGGAAAAATATAGGAACAGGGGGCTGTGTGCATGCCAGCAGGGGGGAATATAGGGACGGGGGGCCATGTGCATGTCAGCATCAGCAGGGGGGCGTATAGTGACCGGGGGGGACATATCCAGGATTTGATGGGCGAGGCTATCAGGATGAGGGACATACTGTATATATGATTTGAAAGACAGACACTGGCATTATAAGACACACCTCCATTTAACTTGAAAAAATGTTTTCTCTTTCTTCACCAAATTTGGGGGTGCGTCTTATAATCAGGTGCGTCTTATAAAGCGAAAAATACAGTACATAAAAATATATATAGATGAATGAATGAAATCCCCTCATTTCTGGACAATTACATGTTTTTTTGTATCTACCTAAATCAATATACTGACTAATAAAGTGTATCCTGATGATAGGGGGAACTGTTTTCTTTGTATATATGCAACAAATGTAGCTCTAAATACTTCCCCACTGTCAGAGTCAGAAGGATTACCAGAAAAATTATCGACTTAACAGCTCAGAGGGCTTGGCATATGACATAAGAAATGTTAAAACAACTTTATTAAGAAAATTTTTTTACAAAATAGGATCTGATTCCTGATTGATCCATCTGTAAGTTTCAGTAACTTGTAATTGTTGCTCTGTTTCTTTTATGTAGTCCATGGTGTTCATGATAACTATAGAGCCCCCTTGTCAGCTGGCTTTATTGATAGAGTTGTGTTGTGCTGTAATGAAGAAATAGCCTGTCGTTCCTCAGGGGTTATGGGTTGGGAAGAAACCCAGATGGTGTTCATGTAAGTGTGTCTGAACATCTTTGTGAATTAATGAGATAAGAGTTTCAGTCACATTATATGTCTTTGGTGGTGTAAAGTTACTCTTATTACGTAAACCCAGCGATGAAATAC
This sequence comes from Dendrobates tinctorius, assembly GCF_039654945.1. NCBI lineage: Eukaryota > Metazoa > Chordata > Amphibia > Anura > Dendrobatidae > Dendrobates > Dendrobates tinctorius. Next base: position 1,549,284 of record NW_027361692.1, on the reverse strand, counting down.
TCATGGGGTCTGTTGTCGCCTCAGGGATAACAGGGGTGTGTCCAGTCTGTCTCAATCTGAAATGTGTTTTAAGTCTGATTGCTCTATAAAAGGTTTGTAGGTCTTTTTCTAATTTATAGGAGTCCCATTTAGGGGTTGGACAGGTTGGGACCCTTACCTGTGACCTTGTTCTCATTCCTTGAGGAGCTCTGCCACCTTGCCCTCTTTGTGGGGTACCTCTTTTTTGGCGTGGTCCTAATAAAGGAGCTCTGCCCCTCTGGCCTGAACCAGAGTCGCTACCAGAACTTGGGGACTGGGGTTGGTGCAGATATCGTTGTCAAGGTCTTGGCCCATATGGAGTGGAGTCGTTCTATTTGTGTACACGGTTCTGCTCGTAGTCCTCTATGTCACGTTGAAACTTTTGGCATTTACTCTCCTGTAGTGTTTTCCTGGAGATGGCCATTGACTCGTTTACACGGTTCTTCAAATCTGCTGGTTCATTCGAGGTGAAGGACCTTATCAATTGGGCCTCAATCACAGCAATTTCCTCTTTGGTTTTTCTGATTGCACTCTGTAAATGTTCTTTGGTTAAGACGATGAGGTCAAGTGAGCACTTGTTAAGCATTTGTTGGAATTCTTTGCAATAGTTCTCGCTTTCCGAATAGAGGGTAGGTCTGATGTTGCTTCTCAAACCCTGTGGGATCTTATTCTGGCGGTAGTATTCTGCTAAGGTTCTACAATGTAGGTCTAGTGACATCAATTTCATTCGCTTTTTCTCAAAATTTCTTGCTCTGAGGTCTTTGCTTGGGATCTTCAGGAACTCTGTTGAAGCTGTGACTTGAGCAACGATGTTGCGGCAGGTGGTATCATCATAGGCAAACGTGTCAGTAGACATCAAAAATTCTCTGCTGCAACAGCCAAGGCCACTGATACCCTGAAGAACAGTTATTGGCGTGCACACTGAGGTATTTCACTAACGGAGGTGCCAATTGAGGAGATTGGTGAGATCCCTCATAGACCATGTAGAATAAATATCAATTGCACAATCCTTTTGAATGCAGACAAGATTTCCTTTATTAAAGTTCAAAATATAAGAGCAACCTTTGAATGTCTGTTAACGTGTTTCGGCCAAATAGGCATTCCAAGGTTGCTCTTATATTTTGAACTTTAATAAAGGAAATCTTGTTTGCATTCAACATGATTGTGCAATTGATATTTATTCTAAAAGGAAAAACATGATCTGTATGTTCATTGCTATTCCCAGTTCACTGATGATAGTGATTTAGGGGTTAAAGCCGATTAGAGCATGATGATTTTCAAGCAAATGTTGGAAATTAATTTTGTATCATAATGTGTCATTTATTTTATTCAGCATATGCTCTTTTCATTTCCTAGTACAGAATCTCTATGTTCAGTTCAAGTAGCAACTTGACTAAACCACTAACCTACTCAGCAGCAAGAATTAAAAATATGTTCTGGTTTTAAGGCCAAGAATAGCGTTGTCCTTATGAATTCAAGAATATGAAATATTGATATTTCATCAGAATGATAACATCTAGCTTTATTATTTGCTAATGTGGGTTTGATCATAGATTTACAAACTAGATACAATGTGGTTTTATAATGACTGACATGTTTGTCATGTTGAAGTTCTTTAAATACTTAACCCTTTTGTTGGTTTTGACAAATTAATTACCAATGGACTGTTTTTCACAAAAATGTAGTATTTCAAGCTGTTCATTTAAGTAATGATTATCTCCAAATGTTATGCATAATGTAGATTGATTGATCCATTTCTGTACTATAGCTGCAAAGATTCATATTGTAGCCTAGTGGAGATCTCTCGCTCTCTCTCTTCAGCTGTTAAGGATATAATTGACCTTATTATAATCTATAATGTACAGATGAGCGGAGCAGGCAAAATTTGACCTCAGCTGTTTTCACATTTATTCCTGAAACATTTGATTAGTGGAGAAGGTATTCTCTGTGAATTAAATGTCCCGTATTATTCTCTGGGGTCTAACTAGATTAAAAGCATAATAGATGTAATATGTAAAAAATAAAAATAATAATTATACTCACCATCCGCTCACCTCTACATCCCGTTCGCTGCTCACCGCCACCCATCTGGTCCTTGCCACATTTTCTTTTCCCCTGCCACTCATGTTGGAATCTTTGGTCTTCTCACACTGCGCCAGACTTCGGGGTTCTAATGAGCCTGGGTGGGTTATTAGTCAAGGATCAGGTGTGTGGTGATGAGTAGCGGAAAGGACAGAGAGCTGAATGGTGAGGTGAGTATAACGATTATCTTTAGATTTTTAACCATTTGATGGCTCATTACGGTTCAGAAAAATTATGGCCAGTTGCTGCCATTATGCCTAATCCACGCAGAAGCGACTGACAAAAAGCCCACATTTTGGCCAATGCGTATTTTTGTAAAATTCAAGTATACTTCACTTCTACTACTATGAACATATTTAGACAACTAAACAGAATACCAGAGATCATTTTGATGCCATCTAGGAACCTTGGACCACTTATACTGCTCAGTATATATTATAAAGAACCAGGGCCGGATTAAGGTTGGTGGGGGCCCCTGGGCAGAAAATCTGGTGGGGGCCCCCATATCATTAACATTTTAGCCATAACAGTAGAGCGGGAACTGTAGCACTTAGATGTACAATCTAATCTTATCCTCTTGTTCTGCCACATTCAGATTTACAGTACTACAATAGAGATACAGTCCAGGATAACTCAAAGCAGTCCAATTATAGACAGAAAGAGTTACTCACATTTTTTTTTATTGAACCCAATGTTAAGACAGCCAAGGAATAATAAAAATGCAGAAAGGGAAAGTTTTCACCGGCAGCAATTGTTGCTAACTACTGTATAACAATATGCTCTCTATTGTATTATCTCCGGAGTAGTGGCTTGCTCTCCTATAGTAAGAGAAGAAAAAGAAGCATTCTTTGAATACAGGTCTGTTGGCTGAAGGAGGATATATCACCTGTCTTAATGTGCCTGTGAGCATCTCCAAGTACAAGGGGGAGGTGTTAGCGATCGAAAACATGCTTTATATAAAAGTGTGTACAGATAAAAGCATAAATAAATGTATACATTACAAGCTTTACTGTATTTTTTCCCACAATGATGTATGATTTTGTCTGGCTCTCTTGCTTTCCACATAATATAACAATTTCAAAGTATCTTTTCCCATAACTCTGAATTGTACTTTTTCTGTAGTACCTCTTAGAAAGTCGTGAATAAATTGACAACTAAGTTTTACCACTCCCCCTGTCAAATCTCTGTATCCAACACATGTCTGTCATCAGATTGCAGAGCTCCAGGTGAAAATTAACACAAAGAATAAGTAAAATGTCAACATTAGTACCAGCATTAAATGCAAAAATTTTTATATGTGCCTTAAAAATTTCACTTACTCATCATATAATGAAATAGAGTACGTTGAGAAGGATCATATGAACTCTATCCATCAAACATCCAATGATTCTTGTAGTAACCTCAAAACACAACTTGTATGCTATAAGGAAATGAAAATTATAAAAAGTTAAAATAATCATCATTAGAATGGAATGGATATATGAGCAGACTAGAACTTTGCAGCTTTGCTTACCTAACAGTTATTCTCCATGTATAATTTAAGATGTATATATCCAGGTAATCCAAGATGTATGATAACAGATTTGATGCCACGAACAGAACACCCATAATGTATTAAACTTAAACGGAACTGAAAAAAAAATAAGGGGTTAAACGCATGTTTTTACTTATGTTAAAGTGATTAAAGGGGTTGTGCTGTCTCCCCTGCTTCTGACTGCTCTACAGCAGTCTAGAAGCAGGGGGTTGGCTCATAACTCCATGGCTCAGCCAGCCCCCAGTATTGCATGAGGAGACTAACAGCAGTGCTCAGTTTTCTCAGACAAGTATATGGAGAGCCGCGCGCGGCAGGCTGCTCAAGAACTTTAACGGTTGAACTAGCTGTCTGTCAAAGACTGTGGCCACTGCTGGGGGGGGATTCCTATTGGCGGGCATTTTTCATGTTCGGAGCACATAAGGTTTTACCATGATCACAAAAATAGATTCTTTAGGGTACACTGGGAAATTATAGTTAAGAAAATTGCAAGAGAGCATCCCTGAAAACACCCGTTAGCAATTATTTGCCTTATGTAAAGGTGGCTCAGATTACGGATTGCTCCTCCCCATGCTGTGCAGGGGGTTGTTACAGTAAAGGTCACTCGCTTCCAAACAATTATGAGCTAAATTTCTCTGTGTAAAGCCACCATTATTGCAAGAACAGTGAGACTATTAAGTCTCTGACACAGGCAATGGAAAAGGTTGATTTATTAAACAAGTTAAAGAAGGTCATGGGTGGGTGTCTTTCAACATAAAATTAGTGTTTGTTACGGGTGTTTTTCTGTATTGAAAAACTGAGTAATATAACAGACCAAGTCTCAACAGCAACCAGTTGCACATTTGCATTACGCATACCATATCTGAGCTTTTAAGGATGTACATATCATATTTGATCACAATGTGAGCATAGTTTTACAAACCTTTTGGAACATTTAGGAAGGCCAAAGTACTGGAAACTTAGAGGTGAACTTTTCTTGATTTTTTCATAGCAAATTCTTGAATCAGATCTGAAAAGTCTAGCTTTTCAAGAATGTCATGTTCAATGCTTAACAAGCAAAGGTGGGATAGACGTTCCTGGCCCATTGTACTGCGAAGTCTGTTTTTAATTAGCTTCATTTTGGAGAATGATCTCTCTCCACTGCAATTGGTTACCATCAAGACCAAATACATTCTCAAAAGAATTTCAATATTTGGGAATGTACTCTTGAAAGGGTCCTTTAGCACCATTTTATACATGCAGAGCTCTCTAGGGAAATCTTCATGTTCAGCTAGTGTAGCATTTTTAACAAGATATGCAAACTGTTGTAATTCATTTTCAAGTGAAGCTGCATCTAGATCTTCAACATATATATTCGCTAAGTTACGGGCTGCAGAAGAGATTTGTTGTGGAGTGGCTACTGCAAGATTGCCAAGAATGCCAAACCTTTCAGCAATTACTTCATAGTAAGATATTCTATCCGAAAGAGATGTAGAAATACGTTCTATAACAGGTAAAAAGCTTTCAACCTTAAACTTCTCACTAGGAGAAAACTGGCTTCCAGGTTCCTTTGCATAGTCCAGAGGATTTAATCGGACATTTCTCTTATGACGTCTTGAGTGCTCCTCACAGTACTCTTCTGTGTCACTCAAATGTTTTGCTTCTTGCTCATATAGTAAAAAATGGTCTCTTTTCAACTCCACAAAATTCTTCAAAGACTTCAGTATATCCATTGCGGACTGAAGTAATAATTTTGGATGTTGTAGGGCCTTATTCGTGGCATCAAATCTGTTTAAAATGTCCTTCCAAAAAACAGCTAATAATGATATTTCCAATGATGACATCTGTCTTGAAAGACCATTCGCTTCATTTTTTACAATATCTTTTTCATCCTGGTCAGATCCAATTTTCACAAGAGCTTCTTTAATTTTTGCATAGCCTTGAACTAAAGCTTTTGTGGCATCTGCCCGGCATGCCCATCGAGTGTCACTTAGATTTTTGGGAACAAGATACTTTGATCCAGATTGACTTAGATAATTAGCCAAAATTTTATAGCGATGAGTGGATGCAGTGAGGAAAACATAAATTTGTTGTACAAATTGGAAGAAATTTACAGCCTTAGGACATGCATTAGCAGCTGCTTTACCAACCAAGTTTAAGGAGTGCCCACAGCATGGTATCAGCTCTGCAAATTTGTTCTTCTCTTTAACATATGTCTGCATCCCTTTATATTTTCCACACATGTTTGCGGCATTGTCATAAGCTTGTCCCCGGCAGTCACGTATTTCAATTTTATGTTGCTGTAAAAACTGCAGCAATGCATTAGCTATAGCATATCCTGTGTGACCACAATTTGGAAGAAATGTTAGGAATCTTTCCTTTGGTGAAGATCCTTCAAGATATCTTATAACAATTGTTAGCTGGTCTATGTGTGCTTCATCTGGGGTAGAATCAACTGACACCGAGTAATATTTTGATAATTTTATTGTAGCAATGATTTCTTGCTGAGCACGCTGTCCCATTAGTTGAATTAGCTCTTCAACAATTGTTGAAGACAGATAATTTGTTTTCCCTCTTCCTGTTCCACCATGTTCTTTAATGTGAGAGGCAAGAAACAGATCAAACTTTGCAATGAGCTCCATTATACCTAAAAAGTTACCATTTCTTGTTGATTTCAGAAGCTCATTTTCACCTCTAAAAGCAAGTCCTCGTTCAGCCAGGAATTTTATAGTACTTACTACACGCATAAGGACTTGCTTCCAGTATCCATATATTTCATCTGACATTTGAAGCAAATGAGCACTAATGGATCCTTTCCTTTCTCCCCGGTTTGCCAGTGTTGTGACAGCGGTAAGATGGGACTTTGATACCTCATGTTCAGCAATACGTGCATGCACATGCTTCCAGTCTCCAAAACCTTCCCCAGAAAGGTTCTCCTTTTGTGGTGTAATAAGTTTACAGACATAACAATAGACTTTGCCTGTGCTTGGTGAGAAGCAGAGCCAAGATCGATTGACTGCTTCACCATTCTTATTTCTTCGACTGAAAATTTTTTTGCTACATTTTCTCTCAAATATTTATTTTCCTGTTTTACACAGTTGCGAGACTGACTTTTCTAATAGTGTTGATGTGCAGTTCTGAAGCTTTTTTGATCCTTCAGTGGCCCAAAAATCTATAAATTCTGAGCTAAAAGTTTGAGGCCAAAGACCGATGTCATTACATACTCCAGCATTTATAGAATCACAGGCACAATCTACTGCTTCAGATGATAGATGAGCTTCTTCATCACCATAAGCAGGACTTGAATGACCTACAATACTTGAATGGTAGATTTGCTGTCCTCTAACAGCCATGTACACTAGGTCTTCTTGCTTTTTATCATCTGCTTGGTCATCTGCTTCACCTATATCCATTACATCATGTTCTTCCCTTTCATCTGCTGTAAGATGGTAGTCATCTTCCGCTACATTAGCTGTGAAGTCCTCTTCTCCAGATTTTCTTGGATGCACATTACCAACAACACGTTCATCATATTTTTCTTTATTGTCTTCTTTACTAGCAGCTTGGGTTAATTCATTTTCCTCATCAGCTATGTAACAAATATTGTGAACCTCTGCTGCAAGAAAAAAAAAATGTTTTTTGTTTTTGTTTTTTTTTTAAATTAAAAAAATAAATGTTCATAGGTATGCATTTGCTTTCACTTACCTCTACTGGATTGTCCCTGTAGCTCACGCAAATCATCTGGCAAAATTTGGCAAAAATAGTTGCTCAGCTTCTGAGTCTTTTCAAGAAAACCATCTCTTCTTTTCTTTTCTATAGCTTTGTTCCTCTTCTGAGCACCACTACTATATGATCTTGGTGTTTTATGCCTATCAATTCTTCGCTCAGCCATGCTGTACCTTTACAGAAAAAAAATATGACATACAAACCATAGATCTCACGAGTGAATTCCAGCAGTTGTGTCTGAGCATACTCATATCTATGTGCTCCCATCCTGCTATATACCCCTTCCTGGCATATGGCCGCATCCTGCTATTTAACACATCCTACTATATATGCCCTCAGGCCCCTCATCCTGCTCATAATATACCCCATCCTGGTGTATGGCCGCATCCTGCTATATACCCCCATCCTGCTATATACCCCCTCCCCCATACTCTTATATACCCCATGCATCCTGCTATATACACCTATATTGCTATATACCCCCATCCTGCTATATGGCCTGTATCCTGTGGCACACAAAAATAAACTTTTATACTCACCTTTCCTCACTCCAGCAGCATCGCTCCTCCTCCCGTCTATGCCGGCAGCAGCGCCGCTGACCTGTGTGGAGCCGGCCACGATCCCTGCAGCATCGCTCGTCCTCCTGTCTGTGCTGGCCGCGGCTGTGTCTGGACACGTGAGCACAGCGATGACGTCATCTCTGTGCGCACCACTAGTCTCCACACACAGCCGCGGCCGGCACAGACAGGAGCTATATATAAATATATAGCTAGCTGGAGGCAAGGGGGTTAATCACCGTGGCGCTGCAGAGTTGATTGGCGGGACCGTACACAGCAGGCGGCGGGCGCACGATGCTCGTGAACGCGGCGAGCAGGCAGAGCAGATCCACAGGACAGGAGGCGTGACAGGAGAGGAGGCGTGACAGGAGAGGATGAGGCGGTACCGGTATGCCTAGTTCATCTCAGCGTGATGGCGTCTAATATTTATCCTCGCGCTGCGTTAATAAAATGGCGGTCGCTGCCCAGTGGTGGGGGCCCAGGCCCCCTTAGAAGCTCTTGTGGTGGGGGCCCCGGGGCTGAAGCCCCGCCCGCCCCTCCTATAATCCAGCCCAAAAGAACCCTTCTCCACGCAAATTAATAGCCTCATATATGCCTACGAGATTGAAAGTTGGGGGACAGGAGACCCCTGGTCTATATGTGGAACATGAAATATGCTTGTCTGAAAACATCCTTACATATATTGCTTATTTTCTCACTAGAGCATTGTAATCTCTTTTTTGTAGTGATTACTGGAGGTCTTAAACCTTGACTAATATCAACTTCTCTCATATTTGCCCATGCTTATCAAATAAGTGAAGCACGTAATCCCTCTTTTTTTTAGAGCAAATGAAATTTGAAAACAAGGAACATCAATCTTTCAGCATGTTTACACCTTTGGTAATAATGAACACTTGAATGGTAGTGTAAAAGCTGGTTTCACCTGTACCATTGCATGGGGAAAATGAAATAAGTAAGCATATGATATACCGTATTTTGCGGATTATAAAACTCTCCGGATTATAAGGCGCACTACAAATTTTTAGGCGAAAAATAGGAAAAAAATTTTTTTTTAATAAAATGCAGGTGCTCCTTATAATCCATGTGTCTTATTGCTTACTGGGGGTGGTGGCTGCAGTGAAGCGGGGTCCCAGGGTTGCTGCTGGAGGAGGCAGGAGTGTGGTGATGCTGCAGGACGCAGGCTGGGATGAGGGGTTGTTCAAATGTACAGTGCGCTGCTGTGGGTGTTCCGTGCTGTGAGTCTTCCGTGCTGCGGGTGTTCCGTGCTGCAAGGGCTCTGCCGATATTTTGTGAAAGTCCAGAGCCCTCGCAGTTGCATGGTTTCCTAAGCGGTGGACTCCGGGGAAAATGGCTGCAGGGGGCGGCGCAGATGGAGATATCGGCACTGAGATCTCGAGAGATGAGATTTCAGCTCAGAGATCTCATCTCCCGAGAGCTTGGTGCTGAGATCTCCATCTGCGCATGCGCTGCCCCTGGCAGCCATTTTCCCGGAGTCCACCGCATAGGAAACCATGCAACTCACAAAACTCACTTCACAAAATGCCGGCATGGCCCCCGCAGCACGGAACACCCGCAGCGGTGCGCCGCACATCTAAACACCCCTTCTTTCCAGCCTGCGGCCTGCTGCAACCCTTTGACCCTGCTCCACCGTGGTCAGTAAGGTATATCCACATTATAAGATGCACCCCAATTTCTCCCCCAATTTTCTTGGGGGAAAAAAGTGCCTCTTATAATCAGAAAAATACTGTAACTGTCATTTTTGGGGATAATTTTGTCCTGATTATGTTTGATTGTGTTAATGGCAAAAAGTGCAGCGAATGATTAAGTGCTAAAGCGCTAGCTTTACATATAAACGTACTTGGTATAAATGTTACATACTGTTATTGCGTTGCAGTGTTGTGGTGAAAATAGAGAAATAACTACCGTAAATACAAGGATATGGTACTGTAGATTGATTTTTATAATAGCGCAGTCTAAAATATTGCAGTTGATAGTTCACCATCAAGTATATGATAAATAGGTTGATTCATTCCCAGCTGGACCAGAATTGGCTTTTCTTCTCCCTAGCCATATGCTTATGTGAAAACAAAGCATAAATATACTCAACAAAGCTTCAATACATTTAGCAAAGGTTATTATCCTATTTAGTTTTCAACTTATGGTAATGGCTAATTGCTTTTAAAACAAAGGATGCATAAGTGAACATTTTAAAGGGTTCTGATAATACATTCCCTCGGTAGTTTTTACAGTTTTTTATTCGGAAATCTTTTTGCATCTTTTTGTTATAATGTTTTAAGCAAATATTGTAACACTAGTTTTCATGCTAAATTTTAAGTGCCAATTAACCCCTTCATAACATATGATGTACCGTATTTTTCGCTTTATAAGACTCTCCGGATTATAAGACGCACCCCAAATTTTGAGGAGAAAAATAGGAAAAAACTTTTTTTTAATAAAATGGTGGTGCATCCTATAATCCATGCATCTTATTGCTTACCAGGGGTGGTGATGGAGGAGGCCGGAGTGGAACATTGCTGCTGGGATGAGGGGGTGTTTTGATGTGCAGCGTGCCGCTACCGGTGTCTGATACTGCCGCCACCCTCTGTTCCCTGATGCTTGCCACCACCGCCATTCTCTGTCCCCCGGTGCCTGTTTGCCACCACCGCTGCACTCTGTCCCCCAGTGCTTGCCACCACTGCCGCGCTCTGTCCCCCCGGTTCTTACCGCCACTGCCGCGCTCTCCCCCGTTTCTTACCGCCACCGCCGCGCTCTGTCCCCTGGTTCTTACCGCCACCGCCGTGCTCCTGTCCCCCGGTGTTTGCCGCCATCGCCGCGCTCTCTCCCATTCAGCGTGGGGGTCTCTGCCGCTCCATGCCTGCTTTCCTGTGTCTTTCTTCCTGGAAAATGGCTGCCACGCATGCGCAGATGGACATCTCGGCACTGAAATCTCGGGAGATGAGATTTCAGAATCTCATCTCCCGAGATTTCAGTGCCGAGATGTCCATCTGCGCATGCCCGGCGGCCATTTTCCAAGAAGAAAGACACAGGAAAGCAGGCATGGAGCGGCAGAGACCCCCCACGCTGAACGGGACAGAGCGCGGCGGCGGAAGAAACTACCGGGGGACAGGAGCGCGGCGGTGGCGGTAAGAACCAGCAGACAGCGCAGCGGCAGCATCAGGGCACAGAGTGCCGCGGCAAGTACCCTCAGCGGCAGCGCAAAGGTATATCCTCTTTGTAAGATGCACCCCCTTTTTCCCCTCAATTTTGGGGGAAAAAAAGTGCGTCTTACAAAGCAGAAAATACGGTACATTTACATTATATATCATGTCTCTGCCTTTGATGCAGGCTTTAACAGCACCACTTAACCTGCGGCTGTTAATCTGTTAAATCCTGCTGTCAATCTCTGACGATGGGATTTAACATACTCCTGCAGAGAGCGTGTCTTTCCATGCTCACATCAGTGTGCCCGTGGTCTGATCATCGATGGGTTGTCGTGACAGCCGGGAGTCTGCTGATGACTCCCATGCCTATTATTACGATCCTCATGCGAACGCCGGTTGGGAGATTATTATTATTATTATGCATTTATATAGCGCCATTTATTCCATGGCGCTTTACATGTGAAAAGGGGAAATATACACTGCTCTGTACAGCACAAGTGATCGGATGATTGCAGTTTCAAGTCCTTCAAGAAAAATTCAAAAGTCCTTCAGGAAAAATTCAAAATGCCAGAATTACTGTTTTTTGACCACTGCAGCATTTTAATAAAATGCAATAAAAGGCAATCAACAAAGCATTCTATCTATGACTTAATGGTATGACTAAAACTGTCAGCTCAGGGCGTTAAAAATAAGCCCTCACCAAACCCCAGATCCCAAAAATGGAAAATATTATGTGCCTTGGAAATGGTGACAAAAGTAAAAAATGTATTTCTTACAAATTTCCAATTTTTGTATTCACCAATTAAATAAAAAAGAACTATATGTATTTGGTATCTGTGTACTCGTATTAACCTGGAGAATCATATTGCCAAGTCATTTTTACTATATAGTGAACTTGGTACATAAAAATACAAGTTAAATTGTTGAATTGCTTTTTTTTTTGCTATTTTACCACACTTTTTTTACTATTTTCCAGTACACTATGTGGTAAAATGAAAGGTGTCCTTCAAAAGTACAGCTTGTCCTGCAAAAAACAAGCCATCATACCGCTATATTGATGGAAAAATATAAAAGATATGGCTTTTAGCAGAAGAGTAGGAAAAAACTAAAACAGAAAATTGCCAGGGGTTGAAGGGGTCAAGCAGCTTTTCACTATGACAGTCCATTGACACATAATGTCAGGGCATCATTTTGCATGAAAAACTGTGGTAGCACTGTTGGGTTTAACCGAGCCATTTTGTAGATTGATGACCGGCCTCATTTTTTAAATATGACTAGAATCACTTTATGAGATAATAACTCTGGAACGCTTCAATGGATCCCACTGATTCTGAGATATTGTACTTCATGATAGTGGTAAAATTAGTTTGATATGGTTTGCGTTTATTTGTGAAAATATTGGAAATTTGGTAAAAATTTAGAACATTTCACAATTTTCTAAATTGTAATTCTTATGCCCTTAAACCAGAGTTATGGCACACAAAATAGTTAATAAATTACATTTACCACATGTCTACTTTTACAACAGCACAATTTTTTAAACTTTTTTTGGTAAGGAAGTTAGAAGAGTTAAAAGTTTATCAGCAATTTATAACATAAATACCCAAAAGTGACACCATTCTAAAAGCTGCACCCCTCAAAATCCTCAAAACCACATTCAAAAAGTTTATTAACCATTCAGGTGCTTCACAGACATTAATGGAATGTGTACAAATATACCCCAAACACTGGGAAATATAATCAAAGGCTCAACTCACTGAAGGTGTAATAGCAAAAAAATCTCATAAATGAGCTATTAGGCATCACAAGAGATCAAAAATGGAGTTTTTCAAGCTAAATAATTTATTTAGAATAATAAACAGAGCATAAATGCTAAATGCAAGTTACAGCAGACATAAACACAATATAATTAGACCAGCACCTTGACAGTTTATAAAGATTTTTTCTGTATAAAACATGCAGTTTTTTTGCTTTCCTTTCACAAATAAATTACATAGTAAACAGCAAACTCCCTATTTACATAATATGTATACCCTAATAGGGTTTTGCATACAATCAGTTCCCAGGGTAGGATACTGAATATAAAGTGCATAAGTACCTTGTACCAATAAGCCAAATAGGCGTTAAGTGTAAACAGAGTAAAGACTGCCTATACAAATCCAAAGTGGAATACAAGGGCTGTATTATGAGATTTTTTTGCTATTAATGGAATGTGGAAGGAAAAAATGAATATTTAACTTTTTTACAAAAATTTTACTTTAACCCCAAATTTGTTATTTCCACAAGGGTAACAGGAGAAAATGAACCTCAAAATTTGTTTTGCATTTTCTCCTGAGTTCATCAATCCCCATATGTGAGTGAAAACTACTGTTTGGGTGCATGACAGGGGGGCTCAAAAGGGAAGGAGCACCATTTGACTTTAGAACCCAGAAATGCTTCAAAGAAGTTTATAACATAGTCATGAAAATAAAAGTCATATTTTTCCCACAAAAATTCTCTTTTAGCCCCCATTTCTACAAGGGTAGCAGGAGAAAATGGATCCCAAACTTTGTTGTTCAATTTTTCTTGAGTACGCTGATACCTCATGTGTGAGAGAAAACTGCTTATGCGTATGACAGGGCTCCGAATGGAAGGAGCATTGTTTGACTTTTTTAAGCCAAAAATGGCTGGAATTGAGAGCGGACACCATGTCGCATTTTGAGAGCCCCTGATGTGTCTAAACAATAGAACTCCCCCCACAAGTGACCTCATTTTGGAAACTAAACCCCTCAAGGAATGTATCTAGATGTGTGGTTAGCACCTTCAACCCCAGGTGCTTCACAGGTGCTATAATCTACAGATGTTCAAAGTGTTTTTCCATTGGTGACAGTTCTGTCCAGACTCGTGCCAGCATATTCTTGGCTTTGGACTCCATGGTTTCAGGATTGCATTGTTTTGGGTCATTAAGATCCTTTGGGCTGATGCACTGAGTCATTGATATAGCCCCACAGAAAGAAGTTGCAGGGTGTTAGAATTAGCTAGTGCGGAGGTCAACTTTGTAGAGCTCAACTTTTGTGAATTATTTTCAATACAACTGTTCCAAAGTTCAGTAGAATTTCAGTAAGGTATCTATTAATAAAGAACTTTTTTGCTTTCTTGCTTTGATGATGCTATCTTATGTCTCACTATGTAAGCACATTTTAAGATTGTGTTAGAATCTGTTCAGTTTGTGACTATACGCCATTTTCTTGTAGTGTTCTGGCTGCTGGTCTTTTTCCTCTGGTGCTGGGTTTGTCTTGGGTCAGGTGATTGTATCACCCTTTATTAAACTGCACCTGTCTCCCATTCCTTGCTGGACAACAGTGTTAATTTGCTTGAGTTCTGGCTTGGAGCTTGGCTTTGCCTTCTGTGTGTTTAATAAGTGCAGTGCTGGGATCTCTGGTTCTGCTAGTCTTAGTTTCTGTTTTCAGTTTGTTTCTGCAGCCTTCTCCTTGTTTTCTTCTAGGAGGTGACCCGTTTTTGTACCCAGTCCTTAGATCTTTCAGAGACTCGCTTCCCCCTATCGATAGGTCTTCGCTTGAGATTAACCTAGGATCGTCGGTGGGTCTATTCGCAGGAATGGGTCGCCTACTCCATTGTAGGGTATAAGCCTCGTCGTAGTGCAGGGTCATTTTTCCCCCTCCTACCCAATCCTGTGCTGCAGAACTATAACAGATTGGCTACTGAAACAATAAAAACAATGCTGTGATTGGTTGCAAAGGACAACTAAGTCTATATTACTTACATTTTCAGTCTCTGGCCGTTTACCACCATCCTTGTTGAGTCACCCAGTATTGTAAGCAATAAAAGGAGGGTTGTTTCAACTTTGTTCAATTGTTTGTTGAAGTCTTTGTTTGCAAAGTCATTTTGTTTGTTCTTTTTTTACTTCTTGAAATTATAGAGCCAGGAGAAATATGTTAGAAATGTGTTATGCATTAGAAATAATATTAATATTTCTGCCCCGCAGCAGTGATTCTGGAGATTAATGCTTGGGGAATCAATTTAGTGAATATATTAGGAAGTTAGTAGTTATAGTTCTAACCCCTTTAATGATATGTATGCAGAAGAATGGTATTTATAGTTTCAGTTGAAGCCTTAAGGCTGGTAGTTTCCTTAAGTATTTTTCACTTCCTGAATAACTATTTCCAGTTTATTATAATCTACAGTATTCTGTAAACCCTTTCTAGATTGCCTAAATTAAATCTTGTCGTCTTGTATTTTTGATATGTTTCTCTGGATCACTAGAACTGCAATGTGTGTAGGATCGTGTGCCTTATATAATTGCTAACTTAATAATTCAGCATTGCTCTCAGGTCATTGTGGCTTTATTTTTGCTTTATAATGCTCTCATTTCCTTCTTTGCAGATCTGATTGTCTGATTATATACAGACGTATTTTGTTCTTGAACATTGTCTGTTTGAAAACCGCCATGTTGCCTTTCCAATATCCTCCTTTATCTGTCTTCTACAAATACTAATTCTGTACATTTAAAGATTAGTGTCTCTCCAAGATATTATATGATATTAAACAATATTTCTGTTCTCTTTGCTGACTCATTTTTATGCTAAAGGGGCTTAAACTTCCCTACTTTTAAAAAAATGTAAATAAGTTTTTGTTTTAAAATCACAAATTTCTACAAAGGTAATGTTAAATCTAAGATCTAAAATGTTACAGGTCAGGTGATAATTCAGGATGGGGACCAGTAACAGGGGAAATGCTTGCAGATAGGGAGGGGAAGCAGCATTTTTTTGTTATTTTAAGCTGAGATGCTTGTCTGTAAAGCACTGGGAAATTAATGGCGCAATGTAAGCAAAACTTCAAAAAGTTCCTTTTTTTCTTCCTATATGTTTGTATTCTTTTGATGTTCTTTTTATAGAGAAAGGGGATTGTCTATGGAGCTGAGTTTGTTTTATACACATGGGTGCGGTTTGTATTTTACAGGTGACACCTGCCTGTAAGTGTCAGTTTAACCTTGTTAGATGTTCCATTTAATAGTGCCTGTTTGATCTAACTAGCTGAATGACTTTTTTGTTTGCACTCTTCTCACTACTCACTAAATGACTCAAGTATGTGATTGGTTGATTTGGCCTGCAAAGTCCAGATTAGGCCAAACTTTTGATTTTTAACCCCTTTCTGCCATCTGCCGTACTATGGGACCCGGGCCCCTATGCCCATGGACGGAATAGTACGTCATAGCGATCAGCAGCGCTCACGTAGTGAGCGCCGCTGATCGCGGGCGGGTGTCAGCTGATTATTACCCGGCACTATGTGTCAGAGGCGGTCACGGACCGCCCCCGACACGTTAACCCCTGGCACACTGTGATCAAACACGATCGCAGTGTACCGGGGGTTTAGGGAAGCATCGGCAGGGAGGGGGTTCCCTCCGTACTTCCCTGAGACCCCCAGAGCAGCGCAATGTGCAAAGCTGCTGCGGGGGCCTCCTTCCCTGCAGGTCCCCGGATCCAAAATGGTGGGACCTTTGGGGGCCTGCAGCGAGGCGGCTTCCTCATGCCTGCAAAGCGCCGGCATGAGGAAGCCTGCAGCACTGCCTGTAACAGATCGCTGATCTGTCACCGTGATCTGTGATGTGACAGATCAGCGTTCTGTCACATGACAGTTATGTCCCCCCTGGGACATTATAATAAAGTTAAAAAAAAGTGTAAAAATAATTTATGAAAATCGCTAAATAAATAATAAAAAAAATATTCCCCAATTCATTTTTTGGAAATAAAAAAAATCAAAACAATAAAAGTACACATATTTAGTATCGCCGCGTCCGTAACGACCTGCCCTATAAAACTGTCCCATTAGTTAACCCCTTTAGGGAACCCCTTAAAAAATAAAAAACAAAGGAAAAAATAATGCTTTATTATCATACCGCCAAACAAAAAGTGCAATAATGCGCAATCAAAAAGACGGATATAAATAACCATGGTACCGCTGAAAACGTCATCTTGTCCCGCAAAAAATGAGCCACCATACAGTGTCATCAGTGAAAAAATAAAAAAGTTATAGCTCGCAGAATAAAGCGATGCAAAAATAATAATTTTTTATATAAAATTGTTTTTATTGCATAAAAGCGCCAAAACATAAAAAAGACATAAATGAGGTACCGCTGTAATCGTACTGACCCGAAGAATAAAACCACCTTATCAATTTTACCACAGGCAGAACAGTGTAAATGCACCACCCAAAAGAAAGTTTTGAAATGCTGGTTTTTGTTCATTCTGCATCCCAAAAATCGGAATAAAAGCAATCAAAAAATGTCACATGCCCGAAAATGGTACCAATAAAAATGTCAACTCATCACGCAAAAAATAAGACCTCACATGACTCGGTGGGTCAAAATACGGAAAAATTATAGCTCTCAAAATGTGGTGATGCAAAAACTATTTTTACAATAAAAAGCGTCTTTAAGCGTGTGACAGCTGCCAAACATAAAAACCCGCTATATATAGTAAATCAAACCCCCTGTTATCACCCCCTTAGTTAGAGAAAAATAATAAAATTTAAAAAATGTATTTATTTCCATTTTCCCATTAGAATTAGGGTTGGGGCTAGGGTTAGGGCTGAGATTAGGGTTAAGGGTGTGTTGGGGTTAGCGTTGGAGAATTGGGGGGTTTCCACTGTTTGGGCACATCAGGTGCTCTCCAATTCTGTGTTAAAAAAGTCAAACTGTGCTCCTTCCCTTCCAAGCTCTGCTATGCGCCCAAACAGTGTTTCATTCCCACATATGGGGTATCAGCCTACTCAGGACAAATTGCAAAACATCTTTTGGGGTTCAATTTCTCCTGTTACCCTTAGGAAAATAAAAAATTGGGGGCAAAAACATTTTTGTGGAAAAAAATATGATTTTTTTATTTTCACGCCCGGGCGTTATAAACTTCTGTAAAGCACTTCGGGGTTCAAAGTGCTCACCACACATCTAGATAAGTTCCTTAAGGGGTCTAGTTTCCAAAATGGGGTCACTTGTGGGGGGTTTCCACTGTTTAGGTACATCAGGGGCTCTCCAAAAGCAACATGACACCCGCAGACCATTCCATCAAAGTCTGCATTCCAAAACGTCACTACTTCACTTCCGAGCCCCGACGTGTGCCCATACAGTAGTTTTCTCCCACATATGGGGTATCAGCATACTCAGGACAAATTGGACAAAAACTTTTGGGGTCCAATTTCTCCTGTTACCCTTGGGAAAATAAAAAAATTGGGGACTAAAAGATCATGTTTGTGGAAAAAAATATGATTTTTTTATTTTCACGCCCGGGCGTTATAAACTTCTGTGAAGCTCCTGGGGGTTCAAAGTACTCACCACACATCTATATAAGTTCCTTAAGGGGTCTAGTTTTCAAAATGTGTTCACTTGTAGGGGGTTTCCACTGTTTAGGTACATCAGGGGCTCTCCAAAGGCAACATGACACCCGCAGACCATTCCATCAAAGTCTGCATTCCAAAACGTCACTACTTCCTTTCCGAGCCCCGACGTGTGCCCATACAGTAGTTTTCTCCCACATATGGGTTATCAGCGTACTCAGGACAAATTGGACAACAACTTTTGGAGTCCAATTTCTCCTATTACCCTTGGGTAAATAAAAAAATTGGGGACTAAATGATAATGTTTGTGGAAAAAATATGATTTTTTTATTTTCACGCCTGGGCGTTATAAACGTCTGTGAAGCTCTTGGGGGTTCAAAATGCTCACCTCACATCTAGGTAAGTTACTTGGAGGGTCTAGTTTCCAAAATTGTGTCATTTGTGGGGGTTTCCACTGTTTAGGCACATCAGGGGCTTTCCAGACGCGGCATGGCGTCCAATTCCAATTCCAGCCAAAAAAGTCAAATGGCGCTGCTTCCCTTCCGAGCTCTGCCATGCGCCCAAATAGTGGTTTACCCCCTCATGTGGGGTATCAGCGTACTCAGGACAAATTGCACAATAACTTTTAGGGTCCTGTTACCCTTGGGAAAATAAAAATTGGGCGTGAAAAGATTATTTTTGTTGAAAAAATGTGATTTTTTAATTTTACGGCTGTACGTTATAAACTTCTGTGAAGCCCTGGGAGCTTCAAAGTTCTCACCACACATCTAGATAAGTTCTTTGGGAAGTCTAGTTTCCAAATTGGTGTCATTTGTTGGGGCTTTCCATTGTTTTGGCACATCAGGGTTTTTCCAAACGTGACATGGCGTCCGATCTCAATTCCAGCCATAAAAGTCAAATGGCGCTGCTTCCTTTCCGAGCTCTGCCATGCGCCCAAATAGTCGTTTACACCCACTTATGGGGTATCAGCGTACTTAGGACAAATTGCACAATAACTTTTAGCGTCCTGTTACCCTTGGGAAAATAAAAATTTGGGGTGAAAAGATCATTTTTGTGGAAAAAATGATTTTTTAATTGTACGGCTGTACGTTATAAACTTCTGTGAAGCCCTTGTGGGTTAAAAGTTCTCACCACATATTTAGATAAGTTCCTTGGGGGGGTCTAGTTTCCAAAATGGGGTCACAGTTTTCACTGTTTAGGCACATCAGGGGCTCTCCAAGCGTAACATGGTGTCCGATCAGAATTCCAGCCAATTTTGCATTGAAAAAGTCAAACGGCACTCCTTCCCTTCTGAGCTCTGCCATGCGCCGAAACAGTGGTTCCCCCCACATATCAGGTATCAAAATACTCAGGAGAAATTGCACAATAATTTTTGCAGTCCAATTTCTCCTGTTACCCTTGGTAAAATAAAAAAAATTGGACCTGAAGTAATTTTTTTGTGAAAAAAAGTTAAATGTTCATTTTTTTTAAACATTCAAAAAATTCCTGTGAAGCACCTTAAGGGTTAATAAACTTCTTGAATGTGGTTTTGAGCACCTTGAGGAGTGCAGTTTTTAGAATGGTGTCACTTTTGGGAATTTTCTATCATATACACACCTCAAAGTGACTTCAAATGTGATGTGGTCCGAAAAAATAAAATGGTGTTGTAAAATGAGAAATCGCTGGTCAACTTTTAACCCTTATAACTTCCTAACAAAAAAAAATTTTGGTTCCAAAATTGTGCTGATGTGAAGTAAACATGTGAAATGTTACTTATTACGTTTTTTGTGTGCCATATCTCTGTGATTTCAGGGCATAAAAGTTCAAAGTTGGAAAATTGCGAAATTTTCAAAATTTTCGCTAAATTTCCGTTTTTTTCCACAAATAAACACAAGTTATTTGAATGAAATTTTACCACTAACATGAAGTACAATATGTCACGAGAAAACGTCAGAATCACCGGGATCCATGGAAACGTTTCAGAGTTATTACCTCATAAAGGGACATGAACGTGCAAACCACCCTTGAGGGTCAAGGGGTTAAAGTGGTAGAGTCCTAGTTTTGTCCCTGTCCCCTGAGTATGTACCTCTCTTAATAATTGAAAGTGTACTACTAGTTTTAGATGGAGTGCATTGACATTGCGTGCTGTTATTTAGTCTATGCTCTACAAGTTAACCCAGCTTTAACTCAACAAGTGACTCTCCCAGTTTTTTACACTTTGGACTCAAAATACCTAGAGATTATTAGTACAAGCGATCGGATGATTGCATCTTCTAGTCTCCCATGGAGACTATTGAGGCAAGTAAAAAGATTAAATCTAAAAAAATATATATATAAAAAATATAAAAGTTCAAATCACCCCCCATTCGTCCCATTCAAAATAAAACAATTAAAAAAAATACACTTATTTGGTATTGTCCTGTTCAGAATCACCCGATCTATCAATATATAAAAATAATTAATCCAAACGGTAAACGGCGTAACGAGAAAAAAAATAAAAATGCCAAAATTACCTTTTTTTTGGTTGCTGCAACATTGCAATAAAATGCAATAACAGGTGATCAAAAGATTGTATCAGCGTGCAAAAAATAAGCCCTCACCCAGCCCAAGATCCAGAAAAATGGAGATGCTATGGGTCCTGGAAAATAGCGACTTTTTTTTTAAACTTTCGATTTTTTTTCAATCACAAAAATAAAAAAAAATTGTTAATTGCACTTTTTTGCAATTTCATCGCACTTTGAATTTTTTCCCCATTTTCCAGTACTTGGTATGGTAAAATCAATTGTACTTTTCAAAAGTACAGCTCTTCCCTCAAATAACAAGCCCTCACATGACCATATTGACAAAAAATTAACAAAGTTATGGCTCTGGGAAGAAGGGGAGAAAAATGGAAACCCAAAAATGGAAATACCCCTGGTCCTTAAGAGGTCAAATGCCTGATCCTTTTGTTTTCAGAGAATATGAGCAGCTGATATAGGTAAATTTTAATTGATTTCTCTCCTCTGCACATTGTAAGCGCATGAACTCTGTATGGTGTAGTCGAGATATATAGCTGTCAGCTGAAAAAGTATATTTGTCCAGTATCTACAGGGTGGGCCATTTATATGGATACACCTAAATAAAATGGGAATGGTTGAAGATATCAACTTCCTGCTTGTGGCACATTAGTATATGGGAGGGGGAAAACGTTTCAAGATGGGTGGTGACCATGGTGGCCATTTTGAAGTCAACTATTTTGGTTCCAACTTTATTTTTTTCAATGGGAAGAGGGTCATGTGACCCATCCAACTTATTGAGAATTTCACAAGAAAAACAATGGTGTGCTTTGTTTTAATGTAACTTTATTTTTTCATGAGTTATTTACAAGTTTATGACCACTTATAAAATGTGTTCAAAGTGCTGCCCATTGTGTTGGATTGTCAATGCAACCCTCTTCTCCCACTCTTGACACACTGATAGCAACACCGCAGAAGAAGTGCTAGCACAGCCTCCCAGTATCCGTTGTTTCAGATGCTGCACATCTCGTATCTTCACAGCATAAACAATTGCCTTCAGATGATCCCAAAGATAAAAGTCTCGGGGTCAGATCAGGAGACCTTGGTGGCCATTCAACTGGCCCACGACGACCAATCCACTTTCCAGGAAACTGTTCATGTAGGAATGCTTGGACCTGACACCCATATTTGATTGTATGGTGTGGTATATGGGGTACAAAGATAGTGGGGCCATTCTTCATCAATGGAAACCTCAATGCCACTGGATATCTGCAATTGCTACATGATGATGTGTTGCCCTCTTTATGCACTGAAGATGGCACGTTCCCTGAGTTTTTCCAGTAAGATGGTGCACCACCACATTATCGGTGTCAGGTCCGAGCATTCCTACAAGGAATCTGACCCCCTTAGACTAGCATTTCTGTTGCAGTGTTGCAACAGTGTGTCAAGAGTGGGAGAAGAGGGTTGCATTGACAATCCAACACAATGGGCCGCACTTTGAACACATTTTATAAGTGGTCATAAACTTGTAAATAACTCATGAAAGAATAAAGTTATGTTAAAACCAAGCACACCATTGTTTTTCTTGTGAAATTCTCAATAAGTTTGATGTGTCACATGACCATCTTCCCATTGGAAAAAATAAAGTTGGATCCAAAACTGTCAACTTCAAAATGGCCACCATGGTCACCACCCATCTTGAAAAGTTTCCCCCTCCCATATACTAATGTGCCACAAACACAAAGTTAATATCACCAACCATTCCCATTTTATTTAGGTGTATCAATATAAATGGCCCACCCTGTATTTAATATAAATGGCCAACTTAAAATGGTATTGTCAAAAGTAGTCAGTTTTTGCTTTTATTTTATTCCTGCTACTCCCCTAAGTGTTTTTTAAATTTGCCATACTATTCCAAAGATATGGGCATTTTGATTCAGTGCTAATTTTTTATGGTCTTTACAAAGGTGATGTTGTTAGTTTCCAACAAATATCAACAGTCCTGCACTTTGCTCTCAGATAGGGTAGCAAAAACCTGGTGACAGATTCCCTTCAAATTTAGCAATTATTGTGGATATTTTGTTTGAATTAACATGTCATATTCCGGAAACCCTCATTGCTCAGACTACTCTCCAGGTAGAAGCGCTCAGCTCCAGCATGAACCCCTGCTCAATGGTGTATGGGATGCATACAAAGTCTATCAGTCTGTAACATCACGGTGTATGCAGTTATAGTAGAGCAGTGCACTTCTACCTGAAATGCATGCGTCTGCACTGTTTAACAGACCACAATTTACTAGAAAAACATTTTAAAGGTTTAGATACACTCTATATATATATATATTAGAGATAAATCTAATTTTTTTTGTACATTTAATTTGTTCCCTTAACGATATTTAAAACAAAACTCAAATATTATACTTTGCCTTTAGTGTAATAAAATGTTATAACTATTAACAAAAGTATTATTTTCATTATGATTGCTATTATATTTTTTCATATTATTACTATTACAGGTCCAGCTCCAGTACAACATAATCAAATATGAGAATATGTCTTTGCTATGTACTTTATTGGAAAGTCTTTTGCAGCACAGAAAAGAAAATCAAGAAGCATTGCACTGTGAAGTTTTTGACAATGAAACAAAACTATTTGTGCAGAACCTTGACCATACAATACTCCAGATTTCAGATGGATTTCCATTGCTTAGCCTAATCCTATGGAGATTGGGGACTTTAGTTACATACATAGGAAATGAAGAAAATTGAAAGCTCTGTCTGTTACTGAAAAAATACTTGTATAAAATTGAGAAACACATATACAGTACATGGCAATTGATTTCATTTCAATTATTGTGTAACTTTTTCGCACTATTTTAATTGTAAAACAATATATAGACTTTATTAGTGATTGTGTGATAGTGCTCATTCGATTCAAAGTGTTCAGTGTGATTTCATCTGCAATATTGTTAACACCCTTTTTTCTAAGTGTGATTATTACATGTTGGTCTTTTGTATATGCCGTATATATTATTTGACTTATTTTTTCATTATGGTTTCTTTCATTTGAATGCCAATACTTTAAATACATTATGCCTACACACATGTGTTATAGAGGTTTTGTTGTGGTATTTTGATCTGAGACATTTATGGAATATCATGAGCACCGCGATCCCATGTGATATGGAGAATCCACACAGTCTCTGACCGGCCAACATGGCAAAATGTGAGTTAGGGCTTTCAACAGATGGGCTTCCCAGTGGAGGATATGTGACAAATGTCATTAATGGAAATAAACAAGTACATACTATGCTGTTTCAATAAACATAGTAGAAGTGCAAAGAAATGTGAGAGAAAAATGTGTGGTCTGATCGTTTACCATGCTGTTCTTTTTATTTTCGGTAAATTTCGGTAACCCTTGACACTTTCACATTCTTTAGCTTACTGCTTGTCCTTTGGTTTTCCCCTCATTCATACACCAAAGAGATGCAAGGAAACAAGGAGACAGGAAAAGCCAAATTGTGCAAAATGTGTGATGAAGCCTAAAGGCCCCTTTACATTTAGCGATGCACCAGCGATCCGACCACGATACAACCTGGTCAGGATCGCTGGTGCATCGCTAAATGGTCGCTAGTGAGCTGCCAAGCAGACAGATCTCACTAGCGATGTAGCGACGCAGCGATGCTGACGTCTTCCCGCCCGCGTCCAGACTTCGCTTGTCGGCGCCAGCAGGAAGCGCCCGACGAGAAATGGACCCGGCCGATCTCGCGCGATCAGCGACAGAGAGCAGGGGAGCCGGTCGGAAGTAAGTATCACACAGTGATATCGCTAGCAATATTGCTGCTGCGTCACAAAATCGGTGACGCTTTAGCGATATTGCTAGCGATATCTCTATGTGTAAAACCCCTTTAATTGCAAACATTTTTTAACCCAAAATTCATGCATTTAAGCAAAATAAAATTATCACCATAGTGAGCAAACTCTTTAAGGAATGTTGGCAACCCAAAGTCATGTAAAGATCTTGGTGTGTCATGGCCTGGTAGACTCTGCATTAGTCAGGATATAACAGGCTGTGTCAGTGAAAGACAGACAGGTCTCATGTATTACACTGCATTAAACTGGTGATCAAAGTGAAAAAATATTCAAGTCATACAGTGGAAAATGAAAAGTTAAATAAATAGTTCAGCAAAATGTGTAAAAGCATAAAAGAAACAAAAAAATGCAGACAAACCACAGAAAGGTGTTTTACACTTAGAAAGGTGTTTTACACTTAAAAAGGCAGTTTTTGTGTAAAAACTGAAATAAACAAAAGTGCACATAATTGATATCACTGTATCCGTAACATTTCAAACTATAAAACAGTTATGCTATTCATTCCATATGGCAAACACTGTAAAACATAAAGAAATATATATACAACGAAATGTAGCTTTTTCATCATACTGACACAAAAAAAATAGACTGAAAAGCGATAAAAAAGTTGTATGTAAAAAATGGTATAATTAAAAATATTAATTTGTCCCACAGAAATTAATCCCTCATATAAGCTGTGTTGGTAAAAAACAAAAAAGTTACCGATCTCATAACAAGGCAATGCAAAAACAAACTCACTCTAATCATAGTGACCAAAAGACAAAGCTGTGTTATCTCTTTTTCTGCACACTGAACAGCATACAAAATAAAAACAATAACTGAATTGCTGGTTTTTGTTCATTCTATGGCCAAAGTCTTAATAAAAATTAATTAAAAATGTTCTGCAATCCAATATGGTACAAATTGAAAACTTCATCTCATCCTACAAAAAATAAGCCTTCACAAATCCTTACTGGTCAAAAAATAAAACAATCCCTTTCAAAATATGGTGACTAAAACACTTTTTTGTAATAAAAAGCTTTTCTAGTGTGAAAAAGTATCGTAACATGAAAAACTATATAAATCTGATATCGCTATAATCCTACAGACCAGAAGAATAAAGCTGTTTTATCAATTATACCGCATGGTGATCGGTGTAAAAGCATAAAAATAAAAATAAGTATTGAGCTGCTGTTTATTTGTTCATTCTGTCTCGCAAAAAACAAAATAAGGCTCGTTTCACATTTACACTGTGAACTACACCATGGGGTGGAGAACCTTTTTTTGCAAACGGCTATTTGAATATTACAAATATCATTCTGGAGCTATACAAAATTATCAACTTTAAATTTATCATGCTATATTTAGTGAAACATTTCATTAACTTACTGGCTGGAATTGCATCTCTTTGGTGAGGCATGTGGTATTAGGTAGTATTGATGCTTTGTTACTTGCAACTGCTTTTCCTGGTTTGCATCTGTCTGAAACACAGTTGAAGCTTTGCATTAAGTTTTATAAAGAATTTGCAGCAGTACTTTGTTCCGAACACTGATATATATTACAGTGCATAAATCCTCAAATTCATCATTGTTCACATTACATTTACAGAACTCAAACAATGGGAGGTCAGAAGTATATACCTCCCATAGGAGACACTGGGACTGGAGCATATATATATCACATAGGTGACAATGGGGCTGCAGCATATGCATCACATAGGAGACACTTGGGCTGCAGCATTCACATCACATAGGAGACACTAGGGATGGAGCACACACATGACGTAGGAAACCCTGGGCTGGAGCATATACAACAGGAGAGACTGAGGATGGACCATATACATCACACAGGAGACACCAGGTCTAGAGCATATACGTCACATAGGAAATACTGGGGCTGCTGCATATATATCACATAGGAGACCCTTGGGCTGCAGTATTTACATCACATAGGAGACACTGAGGCTGGAGCATATACATTACATAGGAGACACTGGGGCTACAAAATTGCATCACATAGGATTCACCGGGACTAGAGCACATCAAATAAGACTCACTGG
This sequence comes from Dendrobates tinctorius, assembly GCF_039654945.1. Classification (NCBI taxonomy): domain Eukaryota; kingdom Metazoa; phylum Chordata; class Amphibia; order Anura; family Dendrobatidae; genus Dendrobates; species Dendrobates tinctorius. Next base: position 1,522,518 of record NW_027361692.1, on the reverse strand, counting down.
GGCTGGAGCATATAAATCACATAGGATACATTTTGGCTGAAACATATACATCACATAGGAGATATAGCCTGCTTTTGTTATCAGTGGGACAAGAGGGCAGAATGCGCTATCTCTGCCCACAAAATACATACTGGCCAGTGCCAGCATCAGGATGTAATCCTTCATTGTATGTGCTGCAGTATTCAGTACTGATTGTTGTGTGCGTACACAAGGAGGAACCAATAGGCCTACTGAAGGCAAAATGGGGTCACCAGCCTGAGCACTGCAGTCCCTGGGAATCTGCCAAGGGCTGGAGAAAAAGACATCACAGGCCACAAACGGCTCGTGGGCCAGAGGCTCACACTCCTGCTCTATGCTGAAAATTTACAGTAGGGTTTCTATGTAAATCCCCCCAGTAAACTTAATTTAGACTTATCCCTCGATGCCACCACTCACTATAATGGGACAGATGGACTCCTTCTGGCCTCTGTTTTGACGGTGTCCCTTTATTTTAGGCATATTTTAGCTTGCAAAAATGTAGTCAACCTGATTTGTGTGCATGCAGACACCAAATGGATTCTAAAGTAAGGTGACCAGAAAAATGCCCACAGGAAAAATAGCCCAAGAAAATTGCCCACAGGAAAATTGCCCACAGGAAAAATGCTTACACGGAAAATTGCCCACATGGAAAACTGCCCACACAGAAAGTTGCCAATTGCATCATCACAAAGTTTCAGATCTATGATATTTGAGGTGCAAGGTGAGGATGTTCACATGATATGTGAAAAATGCCCACAGAAAATTGCCCACACACATGAATACCCACAGGAAACCAGTAAAGAGTTATAGGCGAGATGCTTTGCAGGACAGAGAAATGCATAGATCTATTGGTTAAATACTCTGCAGGGCAGGGGGATTAGTATACAGGTATAGGTGAGACACTGCAGGACAGAGAATAGTATAGAATTATAGGTTAAATACTCTGCAGGACAGGGGGATAGTATGCAGGTATAGGTGAGATGCTCTGCAGAGCAGGAGAATAATATAGAATTATAGGTGATGCTCTGCAGGGCAGGAGAATAGTATAGAATTATAGGTGAGATGCTCTGCAGGACAGAGAATAGTATAGAATTATAGGTTAAATGCTCTGCAGGACAGGGGGATAGTATACAGGTATAGGTGAGATGCTCTGCAGAGCAGGAGAATAATATAGAATTATAGGTGATGCTCTGCAGGGTAGGAGAATAGAATAGAATTATAGGTGAGATGCTCTACAGGACAGAGAATAGTATAGAATTATAGGTTAAATGCTCTGCAGTACAGGGGGATCGTATACAGGTATAGGTGAAATGCTCTGTAGAGCAGGAGAATAATATAGAATTATAGGTTACATGCTCTGCAGGGCAGGAGAATATACAATTATAGGTTAGTTGCTCTACAGGGCAGGAGAATAATATAGAATTATGTTAGATGCTCTACAGGGCAGGAGAATAATATAGAATTATAGGTGAAATGCTCTGCAGAGCAGGAAAATAATATAGAATTATAGGTTAGATGCTCTGCAGGACGGGGATAGTATACAGGTATAGGTGAGATGCTCTGCAGTATACAGGTATGGGTACAGCTACACTAGCGTCAAACTCGCACGAGTGCAATGCGAGAAAACTCGCATTGCACTCAGACCAATGTTAAACAATCAGTCAGGTCAGATTGGCAACTTTTTTCTCCGCTCGGACTGCATGCAAAATTGCAGCATGCCGTGATTGCATGCGTATATCGCATGTGGGTAGCCAATGCAAGTAAAAAATCTCACACAGACAGCGTTTGTTGCATGGACTTACCCATGCTGGAAAAAAGAATAGATAGGATAGATGATAGATAAATAGATAGATAGACAGACAGAAGGAATAGCTAGATCATCTTACCAGTATTCCACTGCTACATCCAGGGCCACACATTATGCTTCATGCATATTCACTGCAGTGACCAGCAAACAGTCAATCACAGACGCTCGCACTTTTAAGTCTAGCCCGATGAAAGTGGACAGCTGCGAGCTGCCACCCTCAGCTGGCTAATTTTACTTTGGCTAGCAAAAAAAACTGCATGGGCTCTGCCCTGTTTTTAATTGCCAGTCAAGGTAAAACTAGGCAGCTGAGGGTGAGGACCCATTGTTTTAGGGCCCCCCATGCTAAAGAATAGCAGCCTGCAGCCACCCCTGAAAATAACACATTCATAAGAAGTGCCATTTCCAGGCGCCTAACTAGTCTTTACCTGCTGCCCTGGTGGCGGCGGCGGCGGCATGCTGGGTAATAAGAGGTTAATACCAGCTTTTTATTGGCAGCTGGTATTAAGCCCTGAGATTCTTAATGTCATTTAATTGGATTTTGACAAAGGTCTCTGGGCCCAGTTTACATCTCCAGGTTCTTCAGGTTCAGTTCACTCATACCTAGTCCCAGAGTACAGATTCTGTTCTTATGAGTAGTGTTGAGCGATACCATCCGATATCATGAAATAACGGATCGGATTGGATCGGACCGATACCCAAAAAGTATCGGATATCGCCAATTCCGATACCGGAAACCAATGTCAAATGGGACAGAAATATCGGAATTAAAAAAAACCCTTTCTTTCCTTGTAGGTTAATTCTACATGAAGAAAAACAACTAATAATAATGTAGAATGTATTGGGGGAGGTGGAGGAGACATTAAAGGCATAGAGGTTTAGCCCAATCAAATGGAATAGCAGGAATAATTTTTTTTTTTAAAGACGTCCGGAGTTACAAAGATATTTACTATGTTAACTTCCATGCTCTTCACCTTCTTTGTTACTTCTCCCACACTTTCTCCTTCATGATCCTCAGCAGCAGCATCTTTTTCATCAACTTCTTCACCTTATTCATCTTCTTCACCTTCCTATTATTCTTTTTTTTTACATTCTTCATATTCTTATTCAACTATTATTCTTCTTCATATTCTACTTCTTCATCTTCCTATTCTTCATCATATTCTTATTTGTGACAGTCATTCCTGTAGTTGTTATCTATAAAAGTTTGAAGCTTACACCTTCCGTTCTGCCTGTCACAAAAGATTTACAACAGGATTTGTCCGCGTTCAGTTTGGCCTTCAGCAGCAGGCATTTTCCAGGGGCACCATGAGGAGGAACGGACTCACCCCCATACACTGCTTAGTCTTCTTCTGCTTATAATTTAGATAATATATTTTGCTCTGATTTTTAGTCTTATGCTTAATGTTCTGCTTTTTGTTCTTCTGCTTTTTGTTCTGCTGCTTGGTCTTCTGCTTCTTGGTCTTCTGTCTCTTGTTGTTCTGTATCTTGGTGGTTGTCTTCATGTTCTTTGTCCTCTTGGTCATCTTCAGGGTCATCTTTTTGATCTTCGGGGTGGTCTTCTGGGTCGTCATCTTCGGGGTCATCGTTTTCGTGGTCGTCGTCTTCGCGGTGGTCTTCAGGGTCGTCGTCTTCAGGGTCGTCGTCAGGGAGATCCAGAGTGATAACCAAAAACCATTTCCAAAAGCTTGAACTTGGAAATGTAGCAGAAGGTACAAGAAGGCTGAGGAACTGCCGAGAACCAGCTGACGGTACTGGAACCCGGATGGGTAGCAGAAGGAACAAGAGCCAATGGCACTACCGAGGACCAGCTGATAGTGCTGGAACCTGGTTACTAAGCAGGAGGTACCTGTGCTAGAAAGCACTACCAAGGACCAGCAGACGTTGCTGGAACTCAGATACCGAGAAGGAGGCACCTAATCCAAAGGCACTGCCGAGAACCAGCTGACGATGCTGGAACCCGGATGGGTAGCAGAAGCTGCAAGAGCCAATGGAACTAGCGAGGACCAGCTGACGGTGCTGGAACCCGGAGGGGCAGCAGAAGGAACAAGAGCCAATGGCACTACCAAGGACCAGCTGACGGTGCTGGAACCTGGTTACTAAGCAGGAGGTACCTGTGCTAGATAGCACTACCAAGGACCAGCAGACATTGCTGGAACTCGGATACCGAGGAGGCACCTAAGCCAAAGGCACTGCCGAGAACCAGCTGACGGTACTGGAACCCGGATGGGTAGCAGAAGGCACCCATGAAAAACAAAGTTGCAAGGCCACGAGCCGGCCGCAGTTACTGAAACCCACAGTCCTACAGGGGGTGCTTGTCCTATTGGCACTACAGAACCAGCCTTTGTTACCAGATCCCGCAGCCCACATAGGAAGCCCATAAACTGCAGGCACCATAGACTCGGCTAACCCGACCGCAACACGACAGGACAACGTATTGTGGCAAAGTGACGTTGACACTACCCGGAAACAGCAGGCGTGCTGGAACCAGGCTGGGCAGGAGGGAGTACCCGTGCCAAAGACACTGCCGAGAACCAGCTGATGGTGCTGGAACCCAGAGGGGCAGCAGAAGGAACAAGAGCCAATGGCACTACCGAGGACCAGCTGACGGTGCTGGAACCTGGTTACTAAGCAGGAGGTACCTGTGCTAGAAAGCACTACCAAGGACCAGCAGACATTGCTGAAACTCGAATACCGAGAAGGAGGCACCTAAGCCAAAGGCACTGCCGAGAACCAGCTGACGGTACTGGAACCCGGATGGGTAGCAGAAGGCACCCATGAAAAACAAAGTTGCAAGGCCGCGAGCCGGCCGCAGTTACTGAAACCCACAGTCCTACAGGGGGTGCTTGTCCTATTGGCACTACGGAACCAGCCTTTGTTGCCAGATCCCGCAGCCCACATAGCAAGCCCATAAACTGCAGGCACCATAGACTTGGCTAACCCGACCGCAACACGACAGGACAACGTATTGGTGTCAAAGTGATGGTGACACTACCCGGAAACAGCAGGCGTGCTGGAACCAAGCTGGGCAGGAGGGAGTACCCATGCCAAAGACAACGTCGGGAAACAGCTGGCGGTGCTGGAACCCAGGGAAAATACTACCAACAGAGTGGAGACAGAGGCCTAATTGGAGCAAGTTTAAAATCTGTAGTTGTGTGAGTGTGGACACAGCAGGAGAAATTGCCGGACACACAGCTGGGGATCAGATGACATTTCTGAACCCCAATAACACTGGAGCATATGTTGACTGTGCAGACGGCACTTCTGAGCAGCAACTGGCGATGTTGGAGCCCCGGGTCAATCAGGGTGTAGGCTGAGGCCTAATTTCATCAAGTTTAATATCTGTTGTAGACTACTACTGATTTTAAACGTGCTCCAATTAGGCCTCTGGCTCCACTCTGTCTCTAGTATTTACCCTGGCCTCCAACACCGCCAGTTGCTGCTCGGAAGTGCGGTCTGCACAATCAACACTTGTTCCTGTGTTACTGAGGTTCAGTAACGTCAGCTGATCCCCTAATGTGTGTCCAGCAATGTCTCCTCTGTCCACATTCCCACTAGTAGACAAAGTTGCGCATCACTGCATACTCCCTCTTCTTCACATTCTAGAATGCTGCTTGGCTGGCCCCCTGTTTCCAAGCCAAGAGATTCAGAGAACAGAAGTAGAGATGGCTCCTGTCCAGGGCTCTCTGACTGCCTGGGCAATTTGGCAGGTGGTGAAGAGACAGATGGTTGCTCTTCAGTGCTCTGGCCCTGAGAGGATGTGGAAGTAATTGAAGTTGATGCGTTAGCTGCTATCCATCCGACAACGGCTTCAATTTGTTCGTCCCGCAGCAGTGGGGTACGGCGAGGTCCTACAAAGCTGCGCATAAAGGACTGTTGCCTGCTAAAACTGGGGGATGCTGAGTCACTGGTGCCCGCAGCAGGCACAGAATCCCCATGTCCTCTCCCAGCTGAAACTCCACAACCACATGCCTTACTCCCTGCCTTCTTCATCTTGGTAGACTGATAAAGATAGGCAGAAAAGTACAAAGGGGGGCTTAGTGTGCTTATTCCTGAACAGCTGCTAACAGGTATAAGAAACACTTATTTTATAAAGTGTGTGGACTACACTTTAATATGAGCTAATGTGGCCTACACAACTGTTAAGTGGAGTGTTTTTACGTGGTTTTTTTCCAAAAATCAAAAAGGATGTGACCAAAGATGTGAAAGCGATAGTATCACAAACTTTTTGGAGCTATTACAATGCAGGAAGGTAACCTACAATGCAATAGATAAAGCTCCAAAAAATAGGCTAATACTAATCTGGCTGCGGCTGCAGGGCACAAGCCAGAAAAAAGACTCCTCTATCTACTCCTATATAGTGTTTGCAACCAACCAATGTAGATGGATACGGATGGAAGCACACTAATAGGAGAAAAAAATCAGGAAAAATGAGCTGCAATAAAACAAAAAAAGGACTATGTATGAGGCAGTGATGCACGCTGAGCGGACTTCAACCAGAGGTGGCTGCAGAACACACTACAACATGAGCTGCACTCACACACAGAGACCTCACAGACAGCCATAAACAGTGCAGAGAACTGGGCACTAGCACTGAAAGGCTGCAGAAAGGCTCTGCTGTCTACTCCTATAGTGTTTGCAAACAATGTAGATGGATACGGATGGATGCACACTAATAGAAGAATTAATGAAAAATGAGCAGCAATAAAACAAAAATAAATATGTATGAGGCAGTGATGCATGCTGAGCGGCCTACAACCTGAGGTGGCTGCAGGACATACTACAGCGTGAGCTCCACCTACACAGACCTTGCAGACAGCTGTGAACAGTGCTGCAAGGCAAAAGAAAGCTACATTGATTGATCATGTAGCCTGGGTAAAGCACAATATTATATAGCAAATCGCTATCTCTAACTGTCTCTCAGAGTCTTGAACAGCGGCCTGTCCCTAACTGAATTCACAGCAGAGTGAACCCTAAATGGTGGCGGCGGCTTTTATAGTGCATCATGACATCATTTCAGCAGCCAATCACAGCCATGCCATTAGTTAACATGCCTACATGCCTAAGAGGATGTGCCCACACTTCTGAGGATTCCTCATTGGCTGAATCAAATCAAACTGGCTCATAGCATTATGGGAACTTCCGATTCCGGTATTCGATATGCTAAAAGTATCGGAACTCAGTATCGGAATTCCGATACCGCGAATATCGGCCGATACCCGATATATGCGGTATCGGAATGTTCAACACTACTTTTGAGTTGTCATTCAACTGTGCTAATAATAATTCCACTCTCAGTGTGGTGTGTATAAGCCTAGAGACCCTTATTCAAAACCATTCTGCATTTTCTTTTATCCTATGCCTGCCTACACCTGCAGTATATGTATATGATACATGTGAGATAGCTGGAAATGCAGGATACAGTGAAGAGCAGGAGGGAGAGCTAGAGTTAAAGGGGTTTCTTACAGGGGATACCCCATGCAGGGAGAGAATAAGTATTAAGGGGGAGTGCTTAAAGTATTAAACAGGGTTCAGAACAAATGTATATAAAACAGGTAAACTTATCAGTCTGATGTTTCCTGGCGGTGAAGGCTTGAAATCCCACGGGGGCATCGCAAGTGACGCGCAGTCTCTGGCTTGATTCTGCAGAAAGTTGAGGCACTGTTTCCTGTCAAATGTGGTGTAACCTGGCTCTCCTAAGCAAGGTCCTGCAGTAGGAGTAGGCGGGGGTGAAGCTGCCTGGCGGTGTACGATACGCCTGGTGAGTACTAAGCCACGCGCTAGCAGCAGTCAGCGGGACAGCATGAGACAGTGTCTCTGTGACGGGTGAGCAAACACACTGGTCGAGGCTGGAAGTTTGCAGCGCGGGCCCACACTTTTGCGTTGCTCTGCAGAGAGTGAGTCAACCTCCTGCTGCGCAGTCTCTTCCCGCCAAGTCTCCAACATTCCCGCATGCCGTCTTTTTATTACAGACCCGCCCCCTACAGTCAGGTGCAAAGGTCTGTCCAGGTCAGAAAGCTTTCCCCCCTGCAACAAGGGTGACAGCCCCCATAGTTCCGGATTCGGCAAGATAGAGGCACCACCGGCCCGGTCTATCTTCCTACATACAATACAGGTAGGATCTGTTCACTTACTCTTCGTAGTCATAAGTGGACAGTGAAGGAAGTGCAGGCACCAGATTCACTGACACTGAAATCAGAGGGAGAGTGGCGCTGCTCTGGGACTTCCGGTTCCTCTGTTGGTCAGTGACATCACTATGGAGGCACACGGGTCAGTGGATGCTTTTGTCTGCTGGCCTGGTTGTCATTCGAGAGCCCGCAAAAACCAGGGCTCATCCCACTGAACGTCCACACTTGATCCCCATGGGTAGAACACCACTCAGACAACACAGGGTGAGGGGAACACATTGGTAAGACTTGGTTCACCAACAGAAAAAACAGGTGTAACTACTGTGGTCGCAGCGATCAATGCCATAACCAGGCACGGGGGGACAGGTGCCTTCTGCTGGATCTGCATCCTCAGTGAAGATGCAGACCCAGATGACATGCATCGTGTTGCAGAGACCCGTCGGGTCCCTGCACTGCGATACATGTTGCCTGCGCAGTGGCTGTGAGCTGACGTCAGAGGTACAGCTACAGGGAGTGGTGCATGACAATGGCGCACTACGATGTCAGCTGCCGGGCTGTGCGGTGGATACAAAAGACACTGGGTGACTTGGGAGCAGAGGAAAGGTGAGTAAAATGTTTATTATTTTTAATTATGCATTAAAGGCAAAACGGGGACACATACACTAGGATTGGGGACCATGTAGACCAGGATGGGGATATATATATACAATACCAGGAAGGGGCATATATACCAGGATGAAGACCATGTGGACCATACATACCAGGATGGGGACCATATATACCAGCATTGGGACATATATACCAGGATGATGGGCATATACACCAGAATGGGTTACATTACTACATAATGAAAGGGGAGGGGACAATTCATAAGTCTTTAAAGAATTTAGAAAGCTACAGGGGCCCATACATCTGACCAATGTGTGTGGGGGGGGCAGGTCCAAATTTCACAGTTGGGCCCATTGGACTCCAGTTACACCACTGCAAAAACATATACATTCTCAGCAAGAAAACAAGGTGGTAAAAGTGACAGAATCTCACCTTTCTGCTGTGCCTTCTGGGCTTCCAGGACCAACAATCTACCAGCAGCACCCTGCTTTTGATGGCCTCCCACTGAGATGATATTGTATTAGATGTGACCTGCAGTCCCATGTAACTCCACAGATAATACAGTGATACTTTTGTGAGTACTGATAGCAGTGATGGCTCCTCTGGATCACACTGCTGCTGGTTCTGCATGTGCTGCTGTTTTCGGTTGGTGGGAGGAGTAAGGTAGAATCAGTGAGAGATGAGAGCAGACTATATCTATCTATTGCTGATAATGACAGACTGCTACAAACCACAGATCTTCATCATTTTTGCAGGTTTGCACTAGGACAACTGTAAATAACAAGTTGATCACATATCATGTGAACATCCTCACCTTGCACCTCAAATAAAAACTTTATGATGCTGCAATTGGCAATTTTCTGTGTGGGCAATTTTCCGTGTGGGCAATTTTCTGTGGGCATTTTTCCTGTGGGCAATTGTCCTGTAAATTTTTCAGGGAACCCTAAAGTAACTGTCTTCCTGTGGTGAATAGTTTTGTCGAGGTTTCATCAGAATCACATTTTTTGTGGAATTTCATGAAATTCCTGATAGTGCTCAGCATAAAACAGAACAAATGTAATCCTAGTCTTATGCTGAAAATGATAAAAAAAAATATGTGCCCCAAAATGTTACCTACAAAATCATCAATTTATCCTGCAAAAAGCAAGTTCCCACTCAAGTTTGTCACCTGTCAATGAAAATATAGGGTTTTTCCATGTTACTGGTAGCGCTATGTTTTTCACACCTACCCTCCCAAATGAAACCCTGTGAAATATTTGCTCCTAAATCCAAATGACTGCCTCCATTCTGAGTCCTACAGTGTGCCTAAACTGCAGTTGCAATGAATGAGGATTATGGTGGTTCAGAGTCTGCACCGCGCAACGATCAAAGATACGATCACACACGAAGGTGAAGCATGAATACGGTTCATTTTCAACAAATTTCAAGGTTTCCACAGTTCTTCATCAGGACCAAACCACAATGATAAGCTGCAGTTATCATTGTTGAAGTAGGGGGAACCTATTTAATTTATGGGGTGCGTGCCGCCAGAAACACAATCTAGGCATTAACATATTTGCATTTCTTCATTAAAAAAACATGAACTGGATGTTGCCAAAATAGTCACTGCAGCTGTAGATAAATTGACAGATACAGTAGCTTTCAGGGATTTTTTACAGTTCTGGCACTTAGGGGTTCTGCAAGTCTGGAGCACAAGCAAACTATTCTAGCAAAATGTATTATCCAAAAGCCAAATAGTTCTCCTACTTTTTAATCGCCACTTTGTGGGCAGACAGTAGTTTCCAACAACAAATGGGGCAGTAACACATTATAAAGAAATTATTGAATAAATTGTGGAGTCCATTTTCACATGTCTCAATTGTGTTAGTTAAAAATATCAATTAATGAAAAATTACATTTTTATCATGATAATGTTATACAGTATTTCCATTGCCCAATGTTTTACCCAAATTGTGGTCACATGTGAGGGGTTTCTGTTGCTCTAGCAACTCAGTGGTGTTCTATAAGCACCCACAATATATTTAAACAAAATCTGCGCTCCAAAAGCCAAGTAGCTATCATTCTCATCCGTCCCCATCATGTGCTCAAACTGTTGTGTACAACCACGTATGGGGTTTTGCCATTGTGGTGCTCAAATTCCTTACAAAACCATTACATTTGTTGCATCCTAATCTTATAAAATTCTGTGATGTAGTTTGTGGGTTAAAAATGCTCACAACACTCATATATGATTACTTTGTTGGGTTTAATTTCCAAAATGAGGTCACCTCTGAATATTTCTCCGCAGCCTTATAAATGCAACATAGCGTCCAAATTTGGGTCTAAAAATCAAATAGTGCTCTTTGCTTTTCAAGCCATGCCATGTGCCCAAACATTAGTTTTTGACGGCATATGGGGTATCACCTAATTAGGGATAAATAGCATAACAAATTATGGGGTCCAATTTCTCCTATTATCTTTTGTGAAAATTTGGGGCTTATACATTTTACTGGAAACATTTTACTGGAATAAAGCGTAATTTTTTATTTTCACATCCAAATTTTGTAACGTTCGATTAATCACTTGTGATTTTAAAATGGCCATCGCAACCATAGTTGAATTTATTGAGGGGTATAGTTTTTAAACTTAGGTCACTTGTGGGGGGTCTGCTTTTTTGGCTGGTCAAAGGCTCTGCAAATGCAACTTAACGATCACAATCTATTCCAGCCAAATTTGCACTTCAAAAGTCAAATAGCATTCTTTTCTTTCAAGCCCTGGAATGTGCCCAAACAGCTCTTTTTGACCACATATGACACATTGGAGAGAAATTGAATAAAATAAAAATATTTTCACATCCAAATATTTTAAAGCTCCATGAAACAGCTATATCATGCATTAATTTTGCAGGTGATAAATACAAAAAATACTGTATATTTCTTGTAATTTTAGAGATCATGTCCTGTAGATATGATTATTTGTGATTAGCGTGGAGCAAAACAGGTCAGCCAGATTCATAAATCTCCGACTTATACAAAAGTCAGGTTTCGCCGACCGAAACCCGACCACAGCGTGAAGTCGGCCATGCGGTCGGCAAAACGAGTGCCAAGGTCGGATTTCCAAGAATAGTTGCACGTGACTTTTTTTATCTAATGAGCAAGGACGTACACTGTGGGCAATGAGATGACATGTGACGCGTCCGGGGAGAGAGAGAGACTTGCATTGTTTCAGTCGGACCTCCAACTTTTCACGATAGTTGGCCGATTTCGTTCGACTCGACTTTTGAGAAAGTCGGGTTTCATGAAACCTGACTCGACCCTAAAAAAGGCAAAGTCACTCATCTCTATTTGTGATTGCTTACTTTTGGAACTTTTGAATCGTATAAAGCATTATGCACTACAAAGAATATAACAAGAAAACACAAAATGACAAATTTGCAAAAATACTCTGCAGTAAAAAGTATGACCGTAATCAGCAAGTGCTGGATAACAAATACAGGGTATTTAGTCGATACGTTTTTTGCAAAAAATGTATACCAAGCTGCTCCACCTCGTCACGGTAACCCTTCACGGAGCAGTCCCTATCTAATGTATTTAAAACCTGAACATGTGAACAGTGTCTAAATGAACAGGATACAGACAGGCACCTCCTAGTATGGGCTCAAGGTGTAAGACAGCTCATTTATGTGCATGTCACACAAGAGAGGGGTGGGGTCTCCCAAACCATGCTAAGCAAGGAAAAAATGGATTAAAAACATGTGACATGCACAAATGTGAACAAGTTGGTGGGACAGTGTTCACACCACCCACTGACTGAAACACAACAAGAAAACACAAAATGACAAATTTGCAAAAATACTCTGCAGTAAAACATATGACAGTAATCAGCAAGTGTTGGATAACAAATGCAGGGTATTTAGTCGATACGCTTTTTGCAAAAAATGTATACCAAGCTGCTCCACCTCGTCACGGTAACCCTTCATGGAGCAGTCCCTATCTAATATATTTAAAACCTGAACATGTGAACAGGGTTACCATGACTTGTTGTGTTTCAGTCAGTGGGTGGTGTGAACACTGTCCAACTGACTTGTTCACATTTGTGCATGTCATATATGTTTTTAATCCGTTTTTTCCTTGCTTAGCATGGTTTGGGAGACCCCACCCCTCTCTTGTGTGACATGCACATAAATGAGCTGTCTTACACCACGAGCCCATACTAGGAGGCGCCTGTCTGTATCCTGTTCATTTAGACACTGTTCACATGTTCAGGTTTTAAATACATTAGATAGGGACTGCTCCGTGAAGGGTTACCGTGACGAGGTGGAGCAGCTTGGTATACATTTTTTGCAAAAAACGTATCGACTAAATACCCTGTATTTGTTATCCAGCACTTACTGATTACTGTCATATTTTTTACTGCAGAGTATTTTTGCAAATTTGTCATTTTGTGTTTTCTTGTTGTGTTTCAGTCAGTGGGTGGTATGAACACTGTCCGACCGACTTGTTCACATTTGTGCATGTCACATATGTTTTTACTTCAAAGAATATATACAATCTTACATTTTTATGTTAGTAGATTGTACAAATAAATTTAATTTATACAATACTATTAACATGCGTAAAAAGCTAGAAAACATTGGATAAGGAGAGAACGACTAAAACAGATATGGAAAAAGATGGAAAAAATTACCATATCAGGACTAGAGACAGAAAAATCCCTCATGAGGTGGAAAATTCCTGACAAATGATATATTAAACATCTCTGCAATGACTGGTTGCATAGTATTTACTAAAATAGAACAACTGTATGAAGGTACTGATACCACAAGTCAACAATACACGAAATGTTATGATACATACATGAACCATCGACCCAAAAACATGTAGCTGGTGTTAGCTTAATCAATAAATCAATAAAGTAAGGTGGATCAGACTTTGTACGCTGAATCAAGTGAACGGAATTAACTTGAGACATGGTGTTAGTAGTAACAGGAACACATGAGGGATCATACAATGGCCTCGACACGCGTTCCAACTATGACTTCACTACAGCGCAATGACTCGCCGACATCTGCGCAGAAGAACGAAGAAGACTCTTCCCATAGGGAATATACGTTTTGCATAACCATGGGAGTGGATGATGCATGCGTGGGATTACAACGCTGCAACTGCACGTCACTTGGATGAGGGGCCCGAACATCTAGTGTTTGTGACGCTGTCATGTGCATGACAGTGCAGCTAACATTGCCTCTGATTGGTGGTAAGATCGTTATGATAAATAAATAAATTGCATTTTATTGCATGAAATAAGTATAACCTACCAACCAGCAAGAATTCTAATGGTGACGGTCTGCAAACCCTGTCTTATGAAGAAAGGTTGCAGGATTTGGGATTGTTTAGCTTGCAAAAGAAAAGACTGAGAGGAGACTTAATAGCTGTCTACAAATATCTCAAGGACTGTCACATTGTAGAAGGATCATCTTTATTCTCATTTGTACAAGGAAAGACTAGAAGCAATGGGATGAAACTGAATGGGAGGAGACACAGATTAGATATTAGACAAAACTTTTTGACTGTTATAGTGATCAATGAGTGGAACAGACTGCCACGAGAGGTGGTGAGTTCTCCAATAGAAGTCTTCAAACAGAGGCTGGACAGACATCTGTCTGGGATGATTTAGCAAATCCTGCATTGAGCAGGGGGTTGGACCAGATGGCCCAGGAGGTCCCTTCCATCTCTACGATTCTATTCTATGACTCTCACAGACCTGTTAGTTTGCCTTTAATAACCACTCCTACTTTGCACTAATTAACTGTATTCATTGCACCTGTTTGAACTTGTTGTAGGTAAGGTAGGAGTGAGGGCAACCGACCGGGGGGTGGTCCATTACTTGCCGCAGACAGACGAGGCAGAGACAGGATCGTGTTCAACAGGTCTTTATTGATCGTCCTTCCACGACCCACAGCACCTCACAGCAACGGCACGTTAATTTCCGCAGCCTTACACGGCAGCTACTCAACAATCCCTATAGCCACACACAGCAGCTGCTCATCAATCTCCACAGCCGCACACAGCAGCCGCTCGACGATTCCCTCAGCCACACACAGTAGCTACTTGACAATCTCCACAGCCGCACACAGCAGCTGCTCATCACTCTCCACAGCCGCACACAGCAGCCGCTCGACGATTCCCTCAGCTACACACAGTAGCTGCTTGATTTCGTACACAGGCCCGGGTACCTTCACTTTCTTTCATTGACAAATGGTCGTCCCTCACGGCTCTGTCACTGTGGCTGCTCTAGGCCTATCACCACAGCGTTTCACCAGTCCGAGTCCGTTCGATTTAGTGGTACCTCAGGCTGTCTCTGTCAGCGGCCTCTCTTTGCTCTCCGTCTGTGGCCTCTGCTGTCCCTGTCTGCGGCTAATCCTGTCAGGGCCACCCCCCGTAACTGGCACAACTGTCAGTCCTCTCAGGAACTTCCTTTGTCCTCAGCCGTGCTTCTTGTTTCCTGTGCTCCCTTCGCTGACTGACTCTTCCAGAACCTTCCATCTGCCTTTTATCACCTTCTGCTCTGGTAACTCTGCCCTCCATGACTCAATGTTTTTTCTTAGCCAATGGCTGGTGTTCAGTCCTAACCTACAACCCTACAACTCTCCACTGCCCTCTAATGGTCAAACCCCAACACTACGCTTCGCTCTCTTTATCTACAGCTGTTTTCCATCTCTCACTCCAACACTGCCTTACACCCTTTGCCTTCCTATTACAGACAGGTTCGTCCATCAGTCCACCTTCCCTACATTGTTACCAGTATAAAAGACACCTGTCCACACACATTCAATCACACTCCAAGCTTTCCACCATGGCTAAGATCAAAGAGCTGTCTAAGGACACCAGTGACAAAATTTTAGACCTGCACAAGGCTGGAATGGGCTACAGGACAATAGGCAAGCAGCTTGGAAAGAATGCATAATTATTTGAAGAAGGAAGAAACAGGATGAATGTTAATCTTCCTCGGTCTTGGGGTCCAAGGATGATTCTGAGAGAGGTCGGGAATCAGCCCAGAACTACACGGGAGGACCTGGTCAATGACCTGAAGAGAGCTGGGACCACAGTCTCAAACATTATAGTTAGTAGCACACTACGCTGTCATGGATTAAAATGCTGCAGGTCACGCAAGATAATTATGTAAAAATTATACAGTGTCATTTTTTAGATTGTTTTTAATATTGTCTCACAGATGATGTGTACCTACGATAAAAATTACAGATCTCTCAATTCTTTGTAGGTTTGTAAACTTGCATAACCGGCAGTGTATGAAATATTTATTTTCCCCTCTGTAGATACAGTATAATTCCCTTGTGAAGCATAGGTTGCCATAACGGAGGAGAGATTGAGCTTCTTAGACAATGCTGCTATGCTGAATGTATCCCAAGAACAAGAGGATAAACTGCAAGATTACTTTAGTAAACAAGAAAATCTCCACATGCGCACCATAGGTCACTAAAATACCTGCATATGGTCTCACAATGGGTCTGAGGATCTCATCCCGGAACCTAATAATGGCAGTCAGGGTACCTCTGTCTAACACATAATACCTAATCTAATATTCTAATACCTCCCCTCACTATTATTGACCCACTGCCAAAGCAGTCATGCGGGAGCATGTTGCAGGCAGCAGAACGTTCTCCATGACATCTCCAGGCTCTTTCACATGTGTGTCCCATGTGCTGAGTGTGAATCTGGTCTCATCCGTGAAGAGCACAGGGCACCAATGTCGAATCTGCTAATCTTGGTGTTCTCTGACAAATGCAAATCACCCTGCATGGTGATGAGCTAAAAGCACATCACCCACTTGTGGAGGTTGGGCCCTCATACCACCCTCATGGAGTCTATTTCTGACAGTTTGAGCAGACATGGATGTTTGTGGCATGCTTGAAGTGTTTTCAGGGCTCTGGCACTGCTCCTCCTGTTCCTCCTTGCACAAAGGAGGAGGTAGTGATTCTGCTGTTGGGTTGCTTCCCTTCTTCCCCCCTTTCACGTCTCCAGGTATACTGGCCTGTCTATTGGTATCTGCTCCATGCATTGGACACTGTGCTGACAGACAGAGCTACCCTTTTTGCCACAGCTCGCATTGATGTGCTATCCTGGATGAGCTGTACTACCTGAGTAACTTTTGTGGGTTGTAGACACCACCTCATGCTACTGTAGCTCTAAGGTTGAGAACATTGACAAAATGCAAAAGTGACCAAAACATCAGCCAAAAAAGGTGAGAGCAGATAATTGGTCTGTGGTCACCACCTGCAGAACCACTCATTTATAGGAGTTGTCTTGCTAATTTCCTGTAATTGCTACCTGTTTTCTGTTCCATTTGCAAAACAGCAGTAGGAATTGATTCACAATTAGAGATGAGCGAACGTTTTAAGGTTCAGTTCGGCTTGACGAACTTCCCAATGTTCACGGAACAGTTTGCCAAACTAATCCAAACCCCATTAAATTAAATGGGAGACAAAACAAAATAATAATAATAATATAATAATCTTTATTTTTTTATAATCTTTATTTTATATAATAATCTTTATTGCCCATATTGCATATTGCAAATGCATAGACAACATCTTTATGGGGGCCCAAAAGCTGTCTAAACCGGTCAAATTAGGGGCAGACCCCAGGAAAAGTGGCATCAGTTGACCCAAAGTACAAATAGTATAATTGTGCTGCATCGATGCATGGAACAGGGCCTGGGACAGGGCTTTGAAAAGTATTTCTAGCTGAAACATTGATCTGTTACAGGTGGATGAGTGACAAGTGAAGGCCTGGTGCTCTGACAGCCCTTCCAAATTCAAGCAACACACATGGAGACCCAACCTAGAGTCCAAACATTTCCAAAAATTGGGGTCAGACACCAGCTAAAGGTTCATCAATTGACCCACAGTAGACATTTTATAATGGTGCAGCAGTCAAGCATGGACTATGATTGAGACAGGGTCTTGGACAGCATTTATAGCTTTCAAAATGAGATGAAATTAAGAAGTGTGTGAGAGACTGGTGTAGGCCTGATGTGCTGGGAGCCCTTCAAAATTCAGGAAACACACATGAATGAAGAAAACCCAACTTGGAGTCAAAACATTTCCAAAAATTAGGGGCAGACACCAGGAAAAGTGGCATAAATTGACCCACAGTAGAAATATTATAATGGCACAGCATGGATGGATGGCACAGGGCCTGGTCCAGCAATTCTAGCTTACAAATTGATCAGTAAGAGGTGGATGAGTGACAGGTGCTCTGAGACCCCTTCCACTACAGGCAACCTACCAGATGGAGACCCAACTTGGAGTCTCCACATGTCAAAAAATTATTGGCACACACCATTAAAGTAGCATACATTTCCCCAGAGTAGAAATAGTATAATGGGGCCCTGAAACAACTTCCACTACAGGCAACCCACCAAATGGAGACACAACTTGGGGTTTTCACATTTAAAAAAATATTGCCACACACCACTAAAGTGGCATTAATTTCCCCAGAGTAGAAATAGAATAATGGTGCTCTAAGACCCCTTTTACTCTAGGCAGCCCACCAGATGGAGGCCCAACTTAGAGTTTCCACATTTCAAAACAATATCTACAATGTGTACCACTGTGAGGCTACCAAAGAAAGGGAGTGGAATAGCCTGTCCAGTAACAGAAGTTGTCAATTGTCTTTGGATAGGACGAGCCAGTGTTTGTTCAGTAGAGCTTTCAGTAACATTCCTACACCACGTACACCTTGAAACCAAACACCAACTATATCTCCTTCCACCACATCCTCCCTTTTTCCCCACTCATGTTGGATGTACCCTTCCCCTTTTTTAACCAGCTGTTTCACAACCCTAGGCCCAGACCTATCAGTCACCTGTCACTAAACTAAGAGATAGTGTGTCTGGACCACAGAATTAGCACAAAAGGTTTATATGCTGAAATGCAGACTGGTGGCTGGACCTCACAATTAGCACAAAGGATTTAGATACTGAATTGTGAACTGTTGACTGGACCACACAAATAGCACAAAAGATTTATGTGCTCAATTGTGGACTGGTGGCTGGACTACACAGTTAGCACAAAGGATTTATATGTTGAAAATGTAGACTGGTGGCTGGACCACACAACTAGCACAAATGATTTATATGTGGTCGCTGTACCACCGAATCAACAGATTTATGGATTTATATGCTGAAGTGGCGACTGGTCGCTGTACAATAGAATCAGCAGCACTATTTATTTACACATGTGGTCAAAATTGTTGGTACCCCTCGTTTAATGACAGAAAAACCCACAGTGGTAGCAGAAATAACTTGAATCTGACAAAAGTAATAATAAATCAAAATTCTATGAAAAAGAATAAATGAAAGTCAGACATTGCTTTTCAACCATACTTCCACAGAATTGAGGCCAGGCCTGGACCAGAATGGGAGACCAGCGGGCAAATCGACGGGTCATGCATTTCTCCCGTTTTCCCATCTGAGTTTTTTCTCTTTTGAAAAGACCTACAGAGGGGCTGAGCTTGTGCCACTGGCCATTCTAGGCAGAGCATGACTGCTCATGTCAGGTGTCAGCCGCTAAGCAGCTTGTGGTTGGGCTGGGACCAGAATGGGAGACCAGTGGGCAAATCGACAGGTCATGGGTAATGCATTTTTCCCATCTGAGTATTTTTCCTCTTGAAAAGACCCACAGAGGTGCTGAGCTTGTGCCTCTATCCCTTCTAGGCTGAGTGTGACTGCTCTCGTCAGGTGTCAGCCACTAAGCAGTTTTAGGCTGGGCTGAGACCAGTGGACAAATCATCAGGTTACATGTCATACATTTTTCCCTTCTGTGTTTTTATCCTCTTGAAAAGACCCACAGAGCTTGTGCCACTGGCCCTTCTAGGGTAAGCACGACTGCTCTCGTAAGGCGTCAGCTGCCAAGCGGCTTGAGGCCGGGCAGGGACCAGAATGGGAGACCAGCAGGCAAATCGACAGGTCACATGTCATACATCCTTCTCTTCTGAGTTTTTATCCTCTTGAAAAGACTCACAGAGGTGCTGAGCTTGTGCCACTGGCCCTTCTAGGCTGAGCGTGACTGCTCTCGTCAGATGTCAGCCACCAAGCAGCTTTAGGCCGGGCTGAGACAAGTGGGCAAATCAACAGGTCACATGTCATACATTTTTGCTTCTGAGTTTTTATCCTCTTGAAAAGACCCACAGAGGTGCTGAGCTTGTGCCACTGGCCCTTCTAGGCTGAGCATGACTGCTCTTGTCAGGTGTCAGCTGCCAAGCAGCTTGAGGCTGGGCAGGGACCAGAATGGGAGACCAGCAGGCAAATCAACTGGTCACATGTCATACATCTTTCCCTTCTGAGTTTTTATCCTCTTGAAAAGACCCACAGAGGTGCTGAGCTTGTGCTACTGGCCCCTCTAAGCTGAGCATGACTGCTCTCATCAGGTGTCAGCCACTAAGCAGCTTGAAGCTGGGCCGAGACCAGCGGGCAAATCGACAGGTCACGTGTCATGCATTTCTCCAAGCTTTCCCTTCTGAGTTTTTTTCTCTTGAAAACACCCACAGAGGTGCTGAGCTTGTGCTTGTAGCCCTTTTAGGCTGAGCGTGACTGCACCCATCAGGTGTCAGCCACTAAGCAGCTTGAGGCTGGGCCAGGAACAGAGTGGGAGACCATCGGGCTAATCGACGGGTCACGTGCCATGTGTTTTTCCCTTCTAAGTTTTTTACCTCTTGAAAAGACCTACAGAGGTGCTGAGCTTGTTCCTCCAGCCCTTCTAGGCTGAGCATGCCTGCTCTTGTCAGGTGTCAGCCATTAAGCAGCTTGAGGCTGGGTGGGGACCAGAATGGAAGACCAGCAGGCAAACTGACAGCTCACGGGTCATCCATCTTTCCCTTCTGAGTTTTTTTCCTCTTGAAAAGACCCACAGAGGTGCTGAGCTTGTTCCATCAGCCCTTCTAGGCTGAGTGTGACTGCTCTCGTCAGGTACACAAAATAAGGTTGCACTCTATCATGCTAGAGCATGTCAATATAGATTATAAGAAACTTGAACAGCAATACAGCTCTGGAATATTAAGAAAAAATATGAGACGGTTAGCATATAACTTGGCCACATTATATCTGCCCATCAAACAATGTCAAGGTGGCCTCAAAATCTGATGGGTACCTACACTGTGTGAATACCTCTCTCTAAGGCCTCATACCCATTGGCGATTAAAAAAACGGTCTGATTTCTGGACTGGAAAAAAGGGTGGAGTGTTATGCCAGTGTCATGCGATTTCTATGCGATTTTTAATTTTTCCATCCGTTTTACATCCATTTTACATCCGTTTTTTTTTCCCAGCAACTCTTTTTCTACACTCGTTTACAGGACCATTTACAGTGTTCTATACCACAGAATGGTGATGTATCTGTTTAAAACGGATGGTCCGTTTTTGGTCCTTTTTTTAATCGCACCCATTGACTTCTATTGGCGAAAATCGCTGCAAATCGCAGCATGCTGCGATTTTTTTCACAGACTGATTCTGGTTGAGAAAAAAATCACAAGTGAGATGTCACATATTCACTAACATTGGTCAGAGTGCAATCCGATTGAAAATCGGATTGCAATCGTCCGATTTTATCTCCAGTGAGTATTAGGCCTAAGGCTACTTTCACACTAGCGTCGTGCGACGCATGTCGCAATGCGTCGTTTTGGAGAAAAAACGCATCCTGCAAAGTTGCCCGCAGGATGCGTTTTTTCTCCATAGACTTGTGTTAGCGACGCATTGCGACGTATGGGCACACGTCGCATCCGTAGTGCGACGGATGCGTTGTGCTTTGGCAGCCGCGACGCACACAAAAACATTACATGTAACTTTTTTGTGCATCGTGTCCGCCATTTTCGACCACGCATGCGCGGCCGAAACTCCGCCCCCTCCTCCCTGGACATTACAATGGGGCAGCGGATGCATTGAAAAACTGCATCCACTGCCCCCGTTGTGCTAAACTTTCACAACGTGCGACGTGCGTCGCACGACGCTAGTGTGAAAGTAGCCTAAGGCTGATGTCTGAATTCCTGGGTGAACATGAACACCTCTGTCAGCAATGCCTGCATTTATTGGTAAGTGGGGACCTGCTTAGTTAAAATCACCACCTGGTGGAGGGTGGAGTACTCGGTCAGTAGGCTAATATACAAATGACAAAAAACTGACTGGCACATCCAGACTAGTGTGAATAGGTGCATACCAGGAGGAGCTACCTCCATATACAATACACAAAATAAGGTTGCACTCTATTATGCTAGAGCATGTCAATATAGAATATAAGAAACTTGAACACCAATATAGCTATGGAATATTAAGAAAAAATATGAGACGCTTAGCATATAACTTGGCCAAATTATATCTGCCCATCAACCAACGTCAAGGTGGCCTCAAAATCTGATGAGTACCTACACTGTATGAATCCAGGCTATGTGCACATGATGCAGATTTCATGCGGATCCGCAGTGGATTTTTCCGCGCAGAAATGCTGCAGATCCGCACTGTGATTTACAGTACAATGTAAATCAATGAAAAAAAAATGCTGTGCACACGCTGCGTTTTTTTCTGCGCGGTTTTTGTGCAGTCCAAAAAAAGCAGCATGTCACTTCTTTTGTGCGATTTTACACCTGCTCCATTCTCCAAATCCGCAGGGGGAAAACCGCACAAAAACCGCTGGAAAACCGCAATAAAAAATGAAGAAATCCGCAGGAAAAATGCAGGTCATTTGACCTGCGGATTTCTTAAAATCTGTGCGGAAAAATCCGCAGGACGAAAATCTACGTGTGCACATAGCCTGGCTGATGTCTGAATTCCTGGGTGAACATGGACACCTCTGTCAGCAATGCCTGCATTTATTTTGTCTTTTGTATATTAGCCTACTGACCGAGCACTCCACCCTCCACCAGGTGGTGATTTTAACTACAGCAGGCTTAATATTCCATAGCTGTATTGCTGTTCAAGTTTCTTATATTCTATATTGACATGCTCTAGCATGATAGAGTGCAACCTTATTCTGTGTAATGTATATGGAGGTAGCTCCTCGTGGTATGCACCTATTCACACTAGTCTGGATGTGCCAGTCAGTTTTTTGTCTTTTGTATATTAACCTACTGACCGAGCACTCCGCCCTCCACCAGGTGGTGATTTTAACTACAGCAGGCTTAATATTCCATAGCTGTATTGCTGTTCAAGTTTCTTATATTCTATATTGACATGCTCTAGCATGATAGAGTGCAACCTTATTCTGTGTAATGTATATGGAGGTAGCTCCTCGTGGTATGCACCTATTCACACTAGTCTGGATGTGCCAGTCAGTTTTTTGTCTTTTGTATATTAACCTACTGACCGAGCACTCCGCCCTCCACCAGGTGGTGATTTTAACTACAGCATCACACTAGAGAGGAATACGGACGAGTGAGAGGCGTTAAAAAAACGCATTGCACACAGACCAATAATTCTCTATGGGGCAGCTCCCATCAGCCGTATTTTTCCTGCGTATATTTTACGGTCCGTGCCAATCGCAGCATGCTGCGATTGTCAGCGTACTATAGCTGTAGTACGCCAATGCAATCTATGGGTGCGCTAAAAATACGCATTACACATGGACCACACATGTGACTTGCGAGAAATACGCACCCGGTGTGTTTTAGGAAAGCCAGCAATTCAGTGCACTATACAGTAAAATCACACTGACAGGTTTAATAAAGAAACAAAAGAATAGATATATACACATAGAATATATATATTTATACATGTCATTGAGACACACATATATATATTTATGTATTTATATTTCACAGAATAGCCGCTAATTCAATTGCCGGCTTCTGTCAAATCATTCCCCAACCCGACATGAAATGACACATGGTTTACATACATTAAACCATTTCATTTCATGTTTTTTTATATGTCCATGACAGGTGCTGAGCTTGATGCATTGGCACTTCTAGGCTGAGCATTACTGCTCTCATCAGGTGTCAGCTGCCAAGCAGCTTGAAGTCAGGTTGGGACCAGAATGGGAGACCAGCAGGCAAATTGTCAAGCCACGGGTCATGTATCTTTCCCTTCCAAGTTTTTTTTCCTCTTGAAAAGACCCACAGAGGTGATTAGTTTGTGTCACCGTCTCTTCTAGGTTTAGCGTGACTGCACTCGTCAGGTGTCAGCAGCTTGAAGCCGGGCCGGGACCTGAATTGGAGACAAATCGGCGGGTCATGTATTTTTACCATTTTACCCATCGTTCCCTCCCGATTTTTTTGCTATTGAAAAGTCCCACACGGTTGCTGAGCTTGCGCCACTGGTCCTTCTAGGCTGAGCGTGACTGCTCTCGTCAGGTGTCAGCCGCTAAGCAGCTTGCGGCTGTGCCGAGACCAGCGAGCAAATTCACGGATCAGACATTTTTCCCATCTTTTCCTTCCAATTTTTTTCCTCTTGAAAAGATGCACAGAGGTGCTAGGCTTGAGCCACCACTCATGCTAGGCTTGAGCTACTGCTCCTTCTAGGCTGAGCATGACTGCTCTTGTCAGGTGTCAGCCGCTAAGCAGATTGAGGCAGGGACGGGAACAGAATGGGAGATCAGCGGGCAAATCGATGGGTCATACATTTTTCCCTTCTGAGTTTTTTTCTCTTGAAAAGACCAACAAAGGTGCTGAGCTTTTGCCAGAGGCCTTTCTAGGCTGAATGTGACTTTTCTTGTCAGGTGTCAGCTGCTAAGCCGCCTGATGCCATGCCGGGTCCAGAATGGGAGATCAGTGGACGGGTCACGGGTCATGCATTTTTCCCATCATTCCCTTCTGACTTTTTATCCTCTTGAAAAGACCCACAGAGGTGCTGACCTTGTACCACTGGCCCTTCTAGGCTGAGCGTGACTGCTCTCGTCAGGTGTCAGCTGCTTGAGGCCGAGCCGGGACCAGAATGGGTCACCAGTAGGCAAATTGACCGGTCACGGCTTGTGCATTTTTCCCATCCTTCTCTTCCGAGTTTTCTTCCTCTAGAAAAGACCCACAGAGGTGCTGAGCTTGTGCCACTGGCCTAACTAGGCTGAGTGTGACTTCTCTCTTCAGGTGTCAGCAGCCAAGCAGCTTGAAGCTGGGCTGGGACTAGAATGTGAGTCTGGAGGGCAAATCGACAGGTCGCGGGTCATGCATATTTCCCTTCTGAGTTTTTTCCTCTTGAAAAGACCCACAGAGGTGCTGAGCTTGTGCTACAGGCCTTACTAGGCTGAATGTGACTTCTCTCTTCAAGGGTCAGCTGCCAATCAGCTTGAACCTGGGCTGGGACCAGAATGGGAGACCAAAGGGCAAATGGACAGGTAGCGGGTCATGCATTTTTCCCATCTTTCCCTCCTGAGTTTTTTCCTCTTGAAAAGACCCACAGAGGTACTGAGCTTGCGCCTCTGGCCCTTCTAGGATCAGTGTGATAGCTCCTGTCAGGTGTCAGCTGCTAAGCAGCTTGAGGGTGTGCCAGGATCAGAATGGGAGTCCAGCGAACAAATCCACTGATAATGCATCTTTCCCATCTGAGTTTTTTCCTCTTGAAAAGACCTACAAAGGTGCTGAGCTTTTTCCACCGGACCTTCTAGACTGAGCGTGACTGCTTTTGTCAGGTGTCAGCCGCTAAGCATCTTGAGACCGGGCGAATGGGAGACCAGAGGGCAAATTGACGAGTCATGCATCTTTCCCATCTGAGTTTTTTTTTACTTTTGAAAAGACCCACAGAGATGCAGATCTTGTGCCACTGGCCCTTCTAGGCTGAGCGTGACTGCTCTCATCATGTGTCTGCTGCTAAGCTGCTTGAGATCAGGCTGTGACCAGCAGACAGGTCAGAGGTTATGCATTTTTCCCATCTTTCTTTTCCGAGTTTTTTTCCTCTTGAAAAGACCCACAGAGGTGCTGAGCTTGGGCCACCCACCCTTCTAGGCTGAGCGTGACTGCTCTCGTCAGGTGTCAGCCGTTAAGCAGCTTGAGGTTGTGTGGGGACCAGAATGGGAGACCAGCAGACAGGTCATGGGTAGGGATGAGCGAGCATATTGGTGGGTATTTGACAAGTAATGCAGTACTTGGTAAATCACAAGTACTTCATGCCTCACACTGTTTGGTTCTCCTGCCCAGCAGTTGCCAATCACAGTAATGCTGTACCATTCTTGGTTGTGGGCAGCATTACTATGATTGGCTGGCTTCTCTGTGTCATATGAGTCATCTTTTCCTGCTCATTGCATGCAGAACACAGCTAGTGTAAGGAGAGTATGAGCAGCTTCTAGGGAGAGTTGTGTTATTTGGTGCAAATCATCCAGAAATCCTCTGTGAAACCCCAAATCACTTTTCAGAGCTGAAAGTATAAGCTCAGGGATTGAGTAATGACTGTTTTCCCAGCTTTTTTTTTAGGTCACATTTACCCCTGCAGGGCAGTTTTTTTGTGCAGTTGCTGTGCTCTATTCACAGCGAATAGCACGCACACATGGTACTGCACAACTGACCTGACACGCAGCCAGCACCGCTGACTTTTGTGGTGTCTGGGCTGCGTTTTCTTGCCTTAAACCTCAGGGCAGTTTCTTTGTGCAGTTGCGGTGCTGTGTTCATAGCGAATAGTACGCACACACAGTACTGCACAACTGACCTGACACGCAGCCAGCACCGCTGTCTTGTGTGGTGTCTGAGCTGCGTATTCTTGCCTTAAACCTCAGGGCAGTTTTTTTTGTGCAGTTGTGTTGCTGTGTTCACAGCGAATAGTACGCACACATGGTACTGCACAATTGACATGACTCGCAGCCAGCACCGCTGTCTTGTGTGGTGTCTGGGGTGCGTATTCTTGCCTTAAACCTCAATGCAGTTTTTTGGTGCAGTTGCAGTGCTGTGTTCACAGCGAATAGTACGCACACACGGTACTGCACAACTGACCTGACACGCGGTCAGCACTGCTGTCTTGTGTGGTGTCTGGGGTGCGCATTCTTGCCTTAAACCTCAGTGCAATTTTTAGTGGTAGCACCACTGTCTTGTGTGGTTACTGGGGTGCGTAATCTCACCTTAAACCTCAGGGCAATTTTTTTCTGCTGCTGCGATGCTGTTTGTAAAACACAAAGCAGTACTAGGCTATAGTGCTACCTTCCACAAAGCACTAACTGCTCCTTGTTCCCCAATATCTGCATCTGAACATCTGCAACTATGGCAGAAAAATCCAAAATTCCTAAAAAGGCTGCTTTGAAGGGACAGGGAAGTGGACTTCGAGTCGTTGGTGCCGAACAAGGCACAGAGTCTGGGAGATCGAAGAAGGTTGATGCATCTAGGATCCTGGTGAAATATCCCGGTCGGGAACATAAACGAGCCTGGAAGCCAGAAGAACAAGAGCAGATACTGTCTTGGATGGCAGATAAGGCCTCAACAAAATTTTCTAGCAGCACCCAATTATCCATGACAAAACATTCTACTGTCCATACAGATAACGCTGGGTCATCCTATTCTCAACCTGTTCCTAGTTCATCACTCGGTCAGGAGTCACAGGAACATTTGACCCCAACCTTGGTCACTCCGTGGATCTGTTGATCCATTTCCTTGCATTGCCTCTGGCCTCTCACCGCACGACATTGAAGAGGAACGTGAGGGGGTATTGTCTATTGAAGATGGCCAAATAATTGAAATCTCACATCCAGAAGAAAGCCACTTTTCATCCACGTGATATACTGGGTGAAGAGGTGAAGGCTGATGGTGATGATACACAGTTGCCATCTGGCCAGTCGCCAATATCAACATGGAAGGAGGATGACATGGACGACGAGGTGGTCGATAATGAGACCACCGATCCGACCTGGAACGTTGGCACACATAGCCAGCACAGCAGCAAAGAGGATGAAGATGGATATGTAGCACCAAAAAAGGCTACTGGTTTGAGCAGAGTGTGAACTGTGTCCGATAGTCCTTCTGAAGCAAATGTTGTCATCTGTAGCATCTGCCATAGGAAGCTGAACGGAGGCCAGGGCAAAGGCAACCAAAGCACCACCAGTATGCGGAAACACATGATAGGCAAGCACCCTAGTCGGTGGGCTGAACAACAGGGTACCAAATCAGTGTCTGCGACTGCGGGTCAAACCACTGCCATGTCGCCTATGATATGTCCTTCCCAATCTGCTGGGCAGGAAGCAGGTGATCATCATACCTCTTGCTCACAAGCTGCGGTTGCACAGACACAGGCCACAACAAGCTCATCCACTTGTTTGTCCCAGGAAAGCGTCCAATTGTCCGTGCCCCAGATGTATGAAAGGATGCGTAAATACCAAGCCACGCAGCCACAAGCACAAATACTGAACGCGCACATTGCTAAGTTGCTAGCCGTGGAGATGTTGCCATTTAGGCTTGTGGGAACACAGTCTTTCCATGATGTTTTGACTGTGGCTGCCCCACGATACTAGATTCCCAGCCGGCACTAGTTTTCCTGGTGTGCCTTCCCAGCGTTACACCAGCACATCTTAAACAATCTAAAGCGTGCTCTCACCAACGCCATAACCGGGAAGGTCCATCTTACAACAGACACGTGGACAAGTACTTGTGGCCAGGGACGATACATCTCTGTCACGGCACACTGGCTCAACCTGGTGGAGGGTGGGACAAAGTCTCAAACTGGACCATCAACGCATATCCTACCCACGCCACGAATAGCGGGCCCAACCTCAGTCAGGGTTTCTGCCTCATCATATACGTCCAGTCTCTCCTCTTCCTCCTCCTTACCCTCCACATCACTCCCAAGTTGGAAGCTGTGCAGCACCGCATCGGCAAAGCGGCAAAACGCTCTGCTGAAGCTGATCTGCTAAGGTGAAACACCACACACTGCAGCAGAGCTGTGGCAAGGAATAAAACAACAGACTGATCAGTGGCTCTCCCCACTGCAACTCCAACCTGGTCTGATTGTCTGCGACAATGGGCGCAACCTGGTAGTGGTTTTAAAGCTCAGGAAGCTGTTACACGTGCCATGCATGGCTCACATGCTGAACCTGGTGGTGCAGAAATTTAGAAAAACACATCCTGACTTGCCGTACCTACTTGAGAAGGTGCGCCGTATTTGCGCCCATTTCCGCCACTCCTCAACCGCTGTTGCTGGTCTTGCAGCGCTTCAAAAGCAATTTAATTTGCCAAACCACAGACTCATTTGCGATCTGCCAACACGGTGGAACTCAACATATCATATGTTGGCAAGGGTAAGTGAGCAGCAGAGGGCACTTTCTGAATACCAGCTTAAACATGCCCGTCACACTGAGACTCAGCCAAGACACATAACATACCATAGAAGAAAAAAAGCAGGACAAAGGCACAGCTGTATGACCTCGAGTTAATGAAGCTGCACACATATCAGGGAATACGGGTGCCACTTCCAAGGAAAATAGTCTGCCACTGCCGTTGCCCACGAGTAGGACCCCCCCACCTGCTCAGGGAACCAGCACTTTCATCTGCACCTTCCTCTGTGTCACCGTGTAAGGTGGTATAGTATGCGGGAAGGGGCACCTGAGTTTCATCAGTGTCACATTCTGGCTCTGTAGAGTGCGAGGGGAATGTAGTGCTGTGGGTGAATGTACCAGCAGAATCATCTAGCAGTGGTTGTGCATCAGTGCACTCCATCTCCGATTCATGTTGGACTGGGGAATTCAGGATTTCACTTAATAACACAGGCATGGCATGTAAAAAGAGCTCCATGGAGTAATCTGAAGTGTGGGCTGCTGCATTCTTCACTTTTGGCGGGGGTGAAGGAGACAAGGAAAGGGGTGGTTCCTGACCAGAAGCCTGCACTGACGACTCAGTGCTTGCATTTTTTTAAACTTCAGAAGAGGAGGCGATAGAGCTGGAGGCTGTTTCGGCAATGTAAGGTGATATGAATCGGAAACCGAGGAGGAAAAACAAGACAGCAAGCTAAGTCTCAGAAAACCAGAGAAGTTGGTAACTATGCAGATTGCAGATCCCTGATCTTAACCGCACAACTTGAAGCAGTTGTGGATCGTTCCTACATTGATCCTAGATGCCTCGTCACAACCGGAGAACTACATAAGCCTAAAGCAGGAAAAGAGGAAAACTAACTGCCCCAGAGCAGACCCCAAAGGAAAGACAGCCTCCCACATGTATTGACGGTGAAACAAGATGAAAATACAAACAAAGGCAGGAAAATAGGCTAAGCAAACGATGGGGCCTGGCTAACTAAAAAGGACAGAAAAGGAAAGACACTGTCTGCAATCTGCCAAAAACAACCTACAAAAATATTGTCCAACACTTCTGAAAGCAAAATTAACCCTGAAGTCACTAAACCTCTAAACCTATATCAGCACTCTGAAATATTCTGAGACAGAGCAAAAAAGAGGCCAATCTAATAAGGGACAAAAAGCAGATTGGAGAAGCAGACTGAATCACCAGCACCTGGATAGGGCATCGGCTGTCTTATATCCAGTCTGATACTCCAGAGATCCAATTGTTATCTTCCTCATCAGGTGGCAGATCACTACCACTTAAACCAACCGCACTACCTCCTGTCACCATCAGAGGGAGAACGGAAGGGGAACTCTCAACTGGTGGAGCAGAAAATGAGTTCATGACAGTAAGGCAAAACCAGTTCCTGATGCTCCGGCTTTAAAAGCAGTTTACCTACTCCCAGAAAAGGGAGCCTTAAAGGCCTTCTTGTGCCAGACGATGATGCAGGGTCAACACATCCTGCCTTAGCTGCTATTGTGCTTTTGGCACTAGCAGCAGATGCACCACCACCACCATCAGTACCAGCTGGCCCCCCACACCCACGTCCGCGGCCTCTTCCACCATACTTAATAATTTTTGTGAAAATGGACTCAAAATACCAGCAGATATATGGTACTGTTTCAGAAGCAGACAGCTCTATACAGTCTAGGGATAATTGTAAATCTCTGTATATATTTCATGAGTCAGACACAGACGGTCACAGGCTCAGTATGGATTAGGCAATAATATAACAATTTGCAAAAGGGTACAGTATCACTAGATACAAGGTATATATATTGTATAGGTTAAATATATTGAATCTCCGTATACATTTCAGGAGGCAAACACAGACGCTCTCAGGCCCAGTATGGATCCGACAACAAAATAGAAAGTTTAGAAAGGGTACTATGGCGCCACTGAGGGTACGGTTGCCACAGAGGTACTGCACCTCATCCAAAGGTGTGGAATCCCACCCTCAGGTAAGGAGGGATCACCATTCAGGACTCCTAACCCTGCACTCAACACACACACTAGTCAGTGCTTTCTGGGTGTACCCGGCGGGAGGATGGCCTCATCCCAGACTGACTAGGAAAGGGTGTTGGGGGTTAGTGTGGAAGGTAGGTACAGTGGGAGGAGCTTAGGTAGTGGAATGATTGTGGGCATCCAATTAGAGAGAGCAAGGTGAAAGTTGGTGGGTGCAGCTAGTCTGAGGTCACGATCCCCCTTTTCCAAATTAATTATCATACCATCTTCCCCCTCATCTGAACTGTCATCTTCTTTATTGGACACCCAGGGCTACGGTCCGGGTCCCAATCACCACCGTAAATCAACAGCCGCGGAGACACCATCACATGTTTCTCAACGCAAGCAATGACTAGCCAGGTCTTTCCCCGGGAAGGAACAACCACGGGAAGGGCAGTCTCCAATGAAGGAAACCACCTATGCCAAAACATGGTATCCATCCACAGACAGCTGTTTCGGGGTATTGCCCCTCATCAGTGTGGAGTAGGAAACTGGCTAGTAGGAGCAATGCCTAGTGAAAGGCTATGAACATAAGGATGAGTGACCTCATGGAGATCAACATCCAACACTGCGGAGACACCATCACATGTTTCTCAACGCAGTGATCTAGAGCAATGCCCCCATCCCTTATGGGAAATATGCAAAAGCATGTAAATCAACAGCCGCGGAGACACCATCACATGTTTCTCAACGCAAGCAATGACTAGCCAGGTCTTTCCCCGGGAAGGAACAACCACGGGAAGGGCAGTCTCCAATGAAGGAAACCACCTATGCCAAAACATGGTATCCATCCACAGACAGCTGTTTCGGGGTATTGCCCCTCATCAGTGTGGAGTAGGAAACTGGCTAGTAGGAGCAATGCCTAGTGAAAGGCTATGAACATAAGGATGAGTGACCTCATGGAGATCAACATCCAACACTGCGGAGACACCATCACATGTTTCTCAACGCAGTGATCTAGAGCAATGCCCCCATCCCTTATGGGAAATATGCAAAAGCATGTAAATCAACAGCCGCGGAGACACCATCACATGTTTCTCAACGCAAGCAATGACTAGCCAGGTCTTTCCCCGGGAAGGAACAACCACGGGAAGGGCAGTCTCCAATGAAGGAAACCACCTATGCCAAAACATGGTATCCATCCACAGACAGCTGTTTCGGGGTATTGCCCCTCATCAGTGTGGAGTAGGAAACTGGCTAGTAGGAGCAATGCCTAGTGAAAGGCTATGAACATAAGGATGAGTGACCTCATGGAGATCAACATCCAACACTGCGGAGACACCATCACATGTTTCTCAACGCAGTGATCTAGAGCAATGCCCCCATCCCTTATGGGAAATATGCAAAAGCATGTAAATCAACAGCCGCGGAGACACCATCACATGTTTCTCAACGCAAGCAATGACTAGCCAGGTCTTTCCCCGGGAAGGAACAACCACGGGAAGGGCAGTCTCCAATGAAGGAAACCACCTATGCCAAAACATGGTATCCATCCACAGACAGCTGTTTCGGGGTATTGCCCCTCATCAGTGTGGAGTAGGAAACTGGCTAGTAGGAGCAATGCCTAGTGAAAGGCTATGAACATAAGGATGAGTGACCTCATGGAGATCAACATCCAACACTGCGGAGACACCATCACATGTTTCTCAACGCAGTGATCTAGAGCAATGCCCCCATCCCTTATGGGAAATATGCAAAAGCATGTAAATCAACAGCCGCGGAGACACCATCACATGTTTCTCAACGCAAGCAATGACTAGCCAGGTCTTTCCCCGGGAAGGAACAACCACGGGAAGGGCAGTCTCCAATGAAGGAAACCACCTATGCCAAAACATGGTATCCATCCACAGACAGCTGTTTCGGGGTATTGCCCCTCATCAGTGTGGAGTAGGAAACTGGCTAGTAGGAGCAATGCCTAGTGAAAGGCTATGAACATAAGGATGAGTGACCTCATGGAGATCAACATCCAACACTGCGGAGACACCATCACATGTTTCTCAACGCAGTGATCTAGAGCAATGCC
Source organism: Dendrobates tinctorius (assembly GCF_039654945.1). Taxonomy (NCBI): domain Eukaryota; kingdom Metazoa; phylum Chordata; class Amphibia; order Anura; family Dendrobatidae; genus Dendrobates; species Dendrobates tinctorius. The sequence goes on along the minus strand of NW_027361692.1, from coordinate 1,489,711 downwards.
CCCATCCCTTATGGGAAATATGCAAAAGCATGTAAATCAACAGCCGCGGAGACACCATCACATGTTTCTCAACGCAAGCAATGACTAGCCAGGTCTTTCCCCGGGAAGGAACAACCACGGGAAGGGCAGTCTCCAATGAAGGAAACCACCTATGCCAAAACATGGTATCCATCCACAGACAGCTGTTTCGGGGTATTGCCCCTCATCAGTGTGGAGTAGGAAACTGGCTAGTAGGAGCAATGCCTAGTGAAAGGCTATGAACATAAGGATGAGTGACCTCATGGAGATCAACATCCAACACTGCGGAGACACCATCACATGTTTCTCAACGCAGTGATCTAGAGCAATGCCCCCATCCCTTATGGGAAATATGCAAAAGCATGTAAATCAACAGCCGCGGAGACACCATCACATGTTTCTCAACGCAAGCAATGACTAGCCAGGTCTTTCCCCGGGAAGGAACAACCACGGGAAGGGCAGTCTCCAATGAAGGAAACCACCTATGCCAAAACATGGTATCCATCCACAGACAGCTGTTTCGGGGTATTGCCCCTCATTGGAGACTGCCCTTCCCGTGGTTGTTCCTTCCCGGGGAAAGACCTGGCTAGTCATTGCTTGCGTTGAGAAACATGTGATGGTGTCTCCGCGGCTGTTGATTTACATGCTTTTGCATATTTCCCATAAGGGATGGGGGCATTGCTCTAGATCACTGCGTTGAGAAACATGTGATGGTGTCTCCGCAGTGTTGGATGTTGATCTCCATGAGGTCACTCATCCTTATGTTCATAGCCTTTCACTAGGCATTGCTCCTACTAGCCAGTTTCCTACTCCACACTGATGAGGGGCAATACCCCGAAACAGCTGTCTGTGGATGGATACCATGTTTTGGCATAGGTGGTTTCCTTCATTGGAGACTGCCCTTCCCGTGGTTGTTCCTTCCCGGGGAAAGACCTGGCTAGTCATTGCTTGCGTTGAGAAACATGTGATGGTGTCTCCGCGGCTGTTGATTTACATGCTTTTGCATATTTCCCATAAGGGATGGGGGCATTGCTCTAGATCACTGCGTTGAGAAACATGTGATGGTGTCTCCGCAGTGTTGGATGTTGATCTCCATGAGGTCACTCATCCTTATGTTCATAGCCTTTCACTAGGCATTGCTCCTACTAGCCAGTTTCCTACTCCACACTGATGAGGGGCAATACCCCGAAACAGCTGTCTGTGGATGGATACCATGTTTTGGCATAGGTGGTTTCCTTCATTGGAGACTGCCCTTCCCGTGGTTGTTCCTTCCCGGGGAAAGACCTGGCTAGTCATTGCTTGCGTTGAGAAACATGTGATGGTGTCTCCGCGGCTGTTGATTTACATGCTTTTGCATATTTCCCATAAGGGATGGGGGCATTGCTCTAGATCACTGCGTTGAGAAACATGTGATGGTGTCTCCGCAGTGTTGGATGTTGATCTCCATGAGGTCACTCATCCTTATGTTCATAGCCTTTCACTAGGCATTGCTCCTACTAGCCAGTTTCCTACTCCACACTGATGAGGGGCAATACCCCGAAACAGCTGTCTGTGGATGGATACCATGTTTTGGCATAGGTGGTTTCCTTCATTGGAGACTGCCCTTCCCGTGGTTGTTCCTTCCCGGGGAAAGACCTGGCTAGTCATTGCTTGCGTTGAGAAACATGTGATGGTGTCTCCGCGGCTGTTGATTTACATGCTTTTGCATATTTCCCATAAGGGATGGGGGCATTGCTCTAGATCACTGCGTTGAGAAACATGTGATGGTGTCTCCGCAGTGTTGGATGTTGATCTCCATGAGGTCACTCATCCTTATGTTCATAGCCTTTCACTAGGCATTGCTCCTACTAGCCAGTTTCCTACTCCACACTGATGAGGGGCAATACCCCGAAACAGCTGTCTGTGGATGGATACCATGTTTTGGCATAGGTGGTTTCCTTCATTGGAGACTGCCCTTCCCGTGGTTGTTCCTTCCCGGGGAAAGACCTGGCTAGTCATTGCTTGCGTTGAGAAACATGTGATGGTGTCTCCGCGGCTGTTGATTTACATGCTTTTGCATATTTCCCATAAGGGATGGGGGCATTGCTCTAGATCACTGCGTTGAGAAACATGTGATGGTGTCTCCGCAGTGTTGGATGTTGATCTCCATGAGGTCACTCATCCTTATGTTCATAGCCTTTCACTAGGCATTGCTCCTACTAGCCAGTTTCCTACTCCACACTGATGAGGGGCAATACCCCGAAACAGCTGTCTGTGGATGGATACCATGTTTTGGCATAGGTGGTTTCCTTCATTGGAGACTGCCCTTCCCGTGGTTGTTCCTTCCCGGGGAAAGACCTGGCTAGTCATTGCTTGCGTTGAGAAACATGTGATGGTGTCTCCGCGGCTGTTGATTTACATGCTTTTGCATATTTCCCATAAGGGATGGGGGCATTGCTCTAGATCACTGCGTTGAGAAACATGTGATGGTGTCTCCGCAGTGTTGGATGTTGATCTCCATGAGGTCACTCATCCTTATGTTCATAGCCTTTCACTAGGCATTGCTCCTACTAGCCAGTTTCCTACTCCACACTGATGAGGGGCAATACCCCGAAACAGCTGTCTGTGGATGGATACCATGTTTTGGCATAGGTGGTTTCCTTCATTGGAGACTGCCCTTCCCGTGGTTGTTCCTTCCCGGGGAAAGACCTGGCTAGTCATTGCTTGCGTTGAGAAACATGTGATGGTGTCTCCGCGGCTGTTGATTTACATGCTTTTGCATATTTCCCATAAGGGATGGGGGCATTGCTCTAGATCACTGCGTTGAGAAACATGTGATGGTGTCTCCGCAGTGTTGGATGTTGATCTCCATGAGGTCACTCATCCTTATGTTCATAGCCAATCACCACCGTGACATACTTCCCCCTTAAAAGAGCCTGAAAGGCCTGGTACTGAGTAACCCCCGGCCCTGTGTGGTTTTTCTTTTTAACACCAGATACCAGGGATATACAGTACAGTTTCAACATTCTAAATCTATGTTTATATTTCAGGAGGCAGACACAGACGCTGTCATGGCCAGTATGGATTCGACAACAATCTAAAAAGTAGAAAAAGGGTACAGTATCACCAGATACAAGGTATATATAGAATAGTTTCAACATTCAAAATCTCCCTATTTATTTCAGGAGGCAGACACAGACGCTCTGAGGCCCAGTATGGATTGCACAACAATATAAAAAGCAGCAAAAGGGGAATGGATCCCAAGCGTACTGCTGTAAACAGTGTTGGGGTCATTTTGTGATCTACATATATATTTCAAGAGTAACACACAGCCTTTCACAGGCTCAGTATGGATCACACCATAATATAAAAAGAATATCCGCAAGAAATAATCACACATGTGGGCCAATGTTCCAGGTGTCAATGATGCACTTTGAGTGGTGGGTGGAGGATGACTTTCGGGCACAAAGGGTACTGGATCAACAGATACAAGGTATATATAGTATACTTAAAATAGAAAAAAATCTCTGTATATCTTTCAGGAGGCAGACACAGATGCTCACAGGCTGATTATGGATTAGACACTAGTCTAAAAAGTTGAAAAAGGGTACAGTATCACCAGATACAAGGTAGATATAGTATTGTTTGAACATTATAAATCTCCGTAGACATCTCAGGAGGCAGACACAGACACTCTGAGTTCCAGTTTGCATTAGCCAAGAATATAAAAAGTAGAAAAAGGTTACTGTATCACCAGATACAAGGTAGATATAGTATTGTTTAAACATTATAAATCTCCATATTTATTTCAGGAGGCAGGCACTGAAGCTCTCAGGGTCAGTATGGATTACACAATAAAAAAAGCAGTAAAAGGGTAATGGATCAGAAGTGTGCAGCTGTATACAGTGTAGGGGTCATTGTAAATCTCAGTATATATTTCCAGAGTCAGAAACAGACTCTCACTGGCTCAGTATGGATTAGACCACTATATAAAAAGCATTAAATGGGTAAGGTATCACAAGCATACAGCTGTATACAGTGTTGGGGTAATCTTAAATCTACAAATATATTTCTGGAGTTACAGACAGACATTCACAGGCTCAGTATGGATTACACCAGAATCTAAATAGCAAAAAAGGGTACTGTATCATTAGTGTACAGCTGTATCCAGTGTTGGGCAAATTTTACTTCTTGGGATCTATTTCCGGAGTCACCCTCACACGCTCACTCAGTCTGGATTTGAGCATAATACAAAATGTTGAAAAAAGGTACAGCATAAGCAGATAGCAAGTGTATATATATATATATATATATTATAGGGTACAATTTAAATGTCGATCAAAGGTGCTGTATCACAAGATAGAAGGTGTATATACTATAGGGTAAACTTTTTATCTACGCATATATTGAAGGACTAAACCACACACGCTCACTCACTATAGATTATAGTAAAAAATTTTGAACAAAGGTACTGTATCAGCAGATACCAGGTGTATATAGTATAAGTGAAAATGTAAATCGCCCTATATATTTCCGGAGTCACATACAGATAGTCAGCATGTATTTCTTTGTGATACCAGCCAGGACACGGTACTGTGTGAGGAGCATACAGCTCTATACAGTGTGGGAAATAATGAACATTCATTCACTGTGCAGAAAAAAGAATAAAAGTATTAGTGCTGTGTAAAAAGCAGTCTGCACAGCAGTGTACACACAGCAATACTGCTATAAGGTAGGCTAATAATCGGCGCTACTGCACACAAGAAAATCCTCCCCTGTCACTGCACACTAACTGTACCCAACAACTGCGTTCAGCACAAGCACATAAGAACTTCTGTTTACAGGCCTAAGTGTCTCCCTAAAGACAGGGGCCAGAGCGAGCCAAACACCCCCCCTCCCCAGAGGCGTAAGTGGAGGCCCACATGACAGTGGGTTAGAGGGAGGGGGTTAACTGTCCCTAGGGGGTGGAGTATGGAAATAGGGGGGGTATTTGAAGTGGGCTTATGGGGCAGTTACCTCAGTTCCCGCTACGGAGCCGCAGAGACTGTCCCTCGCCCAGATGGCATGGAGTCCATATCAGCTGGATTGGAGAGGCTGTGCGCTGCAGCGGAGTTGCAGCCTGCCGTGTGGATCGAGGAGCAGGTCGCGGGGATCATCTGTGGAAGCAGCGGGTCGGCCGCTGGTGTCTCTTCCCGTGTGACGTGGCCGTCAAGTGCCATGGAGCGTTTATCCCCTGACGCAGATACCAGGACCCAGCGCTGGCGACGGAGCCCCTTCCAGGGACCCTCCGGGTTGGGTGACTTGCTGGTAAGCGTGCAGGCAGGCGCCGGGCTAGGAGGAATCCACGAGCCAGGCTGGGTCCAGTGGCGGTTGCAAGTCCTTCTCCCCGAGCAGAGCAAGAGGCGGGGTCTGCACTCCCCGGGTTGGCGATGAACAATGACATCACGGCAGGCCATCATCGAGCCGGGCGGTCTGCTTCCTCTTCTTGGGGCGGCGGTGGGAGTTACCCAGAGGGGGGGTCGTCGGGCAGCAGCCCCATCGCCCAAGGCTGTCAGCTATGCCCAGTACCTCAGGCACCCAGACCGGAACAACGGCGGAGGATCAGCATGGACGTGTGTCAGGCAGTTGGTGGGGGTTGCGGGGGGTGGGTGTCCGCAGGCGGAAGCCCCTGTGGCTGTGCAGCCCACTTGCCTTAGCGGGGGGCTAGAGAAGCAAAGAGCCCAGAACGGAGTTCCCCGGGAGGGCGGCGGCGGCGAGAAAGCCTGTTTCACAAGGTGGCGGACCTCTGGGCATAGAGGGTCTGAGGGGAAGCTCTGGAGTCGACGCACAGCGGGATACGGGATTGGCGGCTGGAGGAGTCACAGCGTCATTGCAGCCCGGTGAGTATGGTTCTATGTTTTGCTTGTCCTTATGTCTAGTGAGGTCCCCTGCGGTTGGGAGTGGGTTGGGGGGCCGGCCGGTGGTGTTAGGTCAGGGAGTTGTGGACCAAGTTCTTTCATTGATTGGGGGGCTGGGGGAGATGTTGACTTCCATGCGGGATTTGTTTCGCAGATAGAGGGATTTGGAGCACCCCCGGCGCATTTAGCCGCTTGGGTGGGGTCGCAGGAGCGAGGGACCAGTTTGTCGGGGGCAATTACCGGGGTGTCAGTTGGCCGAGCTGACTCTGTGTCTGTTTCGGTTCAGACTGAGAAGGAAAAGGATCCATGTAGATGACAGGGAGCATGGGGAGGTATATGTATGCTTTGAGGGCTCACTGGGCGCTCATCGTAAGAAGGAGGTGCGGGAAAAGATATAGAAGGACGAATATCTCGCGATTTTTTCACTGCTTCCTTTGGAAAAGTTGAACTTGGACAAAGGGAAGAAGGATGATAGCCAAAAAGAGGAGGAGGAAAAACAGAGATGGCGATTGATTCCGCACGGATTAGCTAATTGGCTACAGGCATTCGATATTTTGGCTAGCGTGGTTGGAGAGAAGGCGCCTGAGCATTTTTCTCTTCTTTTTTGTTTGGATTCGATTGGGGAGGCTTATAGGGTGTAGGGGGTTCAGGCTTGGCTCCGTTACAACAAACAGTTTAGGTATAGCAAGGCGGTTCGTCTGGCAATTTGGTGGGACAAGGACAAGAAAGACATACGTCTGTGGTTGAAGGTTATGACGCAGACTAAGTTCGGCCATTCCTTTCCTGGGGGGGCTGGGGGGGCCGGTTCATCAAATGCACAAAGCAGTGGACAAGGGGGTCAGTCGGGGCAATCGGTCAGCCAGAAGCAGGGTCTCTGCTGGCAATTGAATGATGGCCAGTGTACATTTGGGGCTAGATTACTGTAAATTCAAGTACCTTTGATCCCTTTGCAAAGGAACCTCGCATGGTGCTTCCTGATGCTTTAGGAAGCAGAAAGGAGAAGCAGAGAGTGCTAATTCAAAAGGGGTAGACGCCAGTGAAACTGGCCGCGATGGTCCCTTAAGTAGGTTTCTGGATGGGGTTAAGTCGGAATTGTTGTTGTCGGTTTTCAGTGACGGATTTAAAATTCCCGCCCCTCCTTTTGAGATACCACGGGTGATTAGCAATCTGAGGTCAGTTGACCAATATGCTGAGGTGGTGTCATAACAGTTGGGGAAGGAGGTTAAGTTAGGAAGGATGTTTGTGCCGTTTAAGGATCCTCCGTTTGAGGATTTGGTAGTCTTGCCCCTGGGAGTAGTGTCTAAGAAACAGCAGAATAAGTTCAGGCTCATTCATCATCTGTCTTTCCCTCGTGGTAGGTCGGTGACTGATGGAATTAACCCGGAGCTATGCTCTTTGTTTTATACGTCATTTGATGAGGCTGCAAAGTTTGTCCGGAAATGTTGGAAGGGGGCACTTTTGCCTAAAACGGATATTGAGTCGGTGTTTATGTTGATCCTTGTTTATCCGGATAGTGTTAAGTTGTTGGTGTGTTACTGGGGTGGTGTTTTTTGGGTTGATAGGTGTTTGACAATGGGTTGATCGGTGTCTTGTGCGTTTTTTGAGGCATTCAGTTCTTTTCTCGAATGGGTTGTTCGTGAAGTATCGGTTTTGATTCCTTGATTCATTACCTGGATGATTGTTTGTGTATCGGTCTGGCTAATTCTGGTTGTTGGGAGAGGTTACATAGAGCGGTGGTATGGGTGGCGGAGCGTTTTATTGTACCGCTTGCTCCCGGTAAAACAGAGGGGCCTTGTACATGCCTATCGTTTTTGTGAATCGTGATTGATTCGGTAAAATGTGAGTTCCGTTTGACGGAGGATAAGGTAACAGCATTGCGGGATGAGGTGTCTTGGGCAAGACGGTTGAAGAAATTGTCGTTGACAGAGGTGCAGTCACTACTTGTGAATTTGAATTTTTTGCTTGTCGCATTATTACAATGGGTCGAGTCTTTTCTCGGCGGTTGGCGAGCGCTACGGCGGGAGTGCGAGCTCCGCATCATTTTGTTTGGCTTTACAGTGAACATAAGGCTGATTTGGAACTGTGGGACTATTTTTTGGAGCAATACAATGGACATTTTTTGCTTATGGAGGCAATTGTAATTGATGACTTGGAGTTGTTCACAGATGTTTGTGATGGAGTGTGTTTTGGGTCATATTTTAGGGTCCTGTGTTGCGTGGCTGCATGGCCTGAGGAGTGGTTTCAGCTGGGCCTTGTTAGGAATATTGCTATGTTGGATATTTTGCCTATACTGGTGGCTGTAAACCTACGGAAGGAGGAGTTTCAGGACAGAAGGATCCGTTTTAATTGTGACAGTATGGGAGTTGTGTGTTCCATTAACAGCTTGACGGCGTCCTCTCCTCCATTGATTCGAGTCCTGCAGCAGTTAATTTTGACTTGTTTATCTCTTAATGTTCATGTGACGGCTTCTCAGGTGGCAGGTATTAGGAATTCCATTGCTGATTCCTTATCTCATTCACAGTGGTAGCGTTTTCGGTAATTGTCCCCGGATGCGGAAGAAGCGGGTTTCTTTGAGTCCAGCCGGGCTTTGGAAGGTGGTCTCATGGCTGCAGAACCTGTCTTCTATTACTTGGTTGATCTATCAGTCAGTATGGATTTAACAGTAGTACAAAATGTTGGAAAAAGGTACTGCATCAGCAGATCCCAGGTGTTTCCAGTCATGGTGTAATTGTAAATCTCCATCTATATTTCAGGATTCAGACAAAGACAATCACAGGCTCAGTATGGATTAGGCAAGAATATAAAAACTTGAAAAAGGGTAATGTTTTACAAGCATTCAGCTGCATACAGTGTTGGTGTCATTTTAAATCTCCTTGTATTTTACCAGAGTAAGACACAAACTCTCACAGGCTCAATATGGATTACACCAGAATATAAAAATGAGAAAAAGGGAAATGTATTCGAAACGTACACCAGTATACAGTATTGGAGTACTTTGATATCTTCGTATAAATTTCAGTCTCAGTAAGCCAGTCCAAACTCTCCGCTACAGGAAGCTAGATGGATAAAAGTACAGACGGAAAGTCGAGTGATTTCAGAAATGTTTGAATTACTAATCACGGGAAAACGTCCCGGGAGAACTCGCAGAGGCGATGCTGACCCTCAATTACTTTTACTGTGTATACAACAAAAACGCAAATTAGTGAAGAAAGGGTTGCTGTATCGCAGTAGTGTCGATCCCATCACCGTTACTCATCTCCATCATATTGTGATCACAGGGAGAGCTGTAGACATGGTCCTCACTGCCTATCATGATCTGTTTGGTCACTTTGGAGTGAAAAACACAGAAGCCACAGGCCGTAGGGGATTCTATTGGATTGCCGTGAGAGACATTGGAAAATGGTGGCAGGAATGTCACACATCTGTGACTATGAAAACTGTGAAAGGTGATGATAAAGCACCACTGCATCCGATTGTAAGTTGATGTCCATTACAAATGGTAGCCATTGGTAATCTGAAGGTAGAGGCCAGCAGGACAGGACATAGCTCCATCTTAACCATCATCGATCAGTACACCAAATTTGTAGTGGCCCTCTCTGTGAAGGATTTAACTGCCCAGACTACATAGCGGTGGAGCAGGAAGAGGTAAGTATTGCAAGTGCTGTGTCACTGAGCAAGCAGGGGGATCCACTCGTGGGCACCGGTAGTGGCACAGGGCCCCTCATAGTACGCCAGTGTGTCTGATGGCGAGTGGGACCCCCACCGTCAGAGACACTTTATTGTACTATGAGAGGCCCTGTGTTAGTGCTGTCGCCCAAGGGTGGGGCCACACACCTCTTCAGGGCTACAGCACTTGCCCAGGTGCGCCAGGTGGTGACCCCGTTCCTGGGGGAGAGCAGCCCAGTTAAGGAGGTTTAAAAAATGGCATATGTTGATGTGTAGGCTGGACTTTCAGAAGCTGCAAATGGAGGAATTGGAGAAGTCCGAGGAAGAGAAGGACAAAAGCGAGCCTTTTTTCTGGCAACCTATGTGTTATCAGTGGAAGGTGGGACAAAATCCTTTGAAACCCATGCATGGTTCATTTTAATGAAGGTTAGATCACCAACATTTTGGGTTGACAGACGAGTCCTTTTTTCTGTCAGGATTGATCCTGCAGCACTGAAGACTCTTTCATATAGCACACTACCAGCAGGGCAAGCGAGCTCCTGTATGGCATATTGTGCCAATTCAGGCCATGTGTCCAGTTTAGAGGCCCAATAATCAAAGAGGAATGACCTGTGAGGTAGAACCTCGATATGGGAGGAGAAGTAGTTTGTAACCATAGTTGACATCTGCTGTCTCCTGTCACTTGCAATCGATTCTGTATTAGCTGTCGTGTGCGCGGTACTTGAGAAATCAGACCACAACATGGTCAGGAAACCCCTGTCTCCAACGCCAGTTCGGCTGTGTGCACCACGAACACCTTTTCCATTTTGCCAACTATGGCTCGTGGGAGAACCAGCTCTGCTGCTTTGTGCCAATATTAGCTCGAGGTTCTCCTATGGCATGATGTTGTGTAATTTGCCTTTGCAGAGTGGATCGAGGATGCTGGCCAACCAGTAGTCATCATCCCTCATCATTTTGGCAATGCGGGGGTCCCTTTTTAGGATCCACCCGGCATAATCACACATGTGGGCCAATGTTCCCGGTGTCAATGCTGCACTGCCAGTGGTGGGTGGAGGAGCACTTTCTGGAAAATCCACATCCCTCCAGTCACGCACAAACCCTGTGTACGCGGATGAGAGGATGAGTACTTTCTTGTCCTACTGAGAGTGTCTGGTAGGGTGAGCTGGACTTGAGAGCTGCATATGGGGGAACTAGCATTGGACCTGATGGACTGAGAAGGGGTTGGTGATGGTGAGGGTGTTGATGGCCTAGATTCAGTGTTTCCTCATGAAAATATTGTGTTTCCCTGACTGCTTTGGCCTAGCGACGACACCTCAACATTTCTTGATGGCGGTGTGCTTAGCGGTGGCCTTACAGTGGGGGAAGCGATGGAGCATTGCTGGCTAACTTCAGTCGGAGCAGGTGCACATGTGCTACCTGAGCTTTTGTACTCCATCCACGCTTGCAAGTGCATGTTGGTTAAATGTCTATGCATGCAACTGGTATTCAAATTTCGTAGATTTTTCCCTCTGCATCATCAGTAGGATTTTGTTAAAAAAAGTGCCACACTGCACTCTTCCTACTATGGTACAAATTTTCAGGGCTTGCACGCTGTGCTAATTTGACCATCTGGCCAAGCTGTCCTGCAACTCTTTTAGTTTTTTTACCAAGTTTTTTGACAGCTACGGGTCTGCCGGATAACCACTGCTGCGATGACAATGCCTGCTGCGGATCCTTCTCCTGTTCTGACCTATTGTCACCGGCACCCTCTTCCCCCAATGGATGCCAATCCGGGTCAACAACTGGGTCATCCATGACCTCATCTTCAATGTCATCTGCACCTTCCTCTGTACCTTCCTCTGTGTCACCGTGTAAGGTGGTATAGTATGTGGGAATGGGTACCTGAGTTTCATCAGGGTCTGATTCGGGCTCAGTAGACTGCGAGGGCAATGTAATGCTGTGGGTGAATGTACCAGCAGAATCATCTAGCAGATTCACCTTAGACTGGGGAATTCAAGATTTGACTTGATAACCCAGGAATGGTATGTGAAAAGAGCTCCATGTAGTAATCTGAAGTGTGTGCTGCGGCATCCTTCACTTTTGGTGTGGGTGAAGGACACAAGCAAAGTTGTTGATCCTGACCAGAAACCTGCACTGACGACTCTGTGCTTGCAGTTTTTGCAACTTCAGAAGAGGAGGCAATAGAGCTGGAGGCAATGTAAACCAAAACCTGTTCCTGATTCTCCGGCTTTAAAAGCGGTTTACCTACTCCCAGAAAAGGGAACCTTAAAGGCCTTCTTGTGCCAGACGATGGTGCAGGCTCAACACCTCCTGCCTTAGCTGCTATTGTGCTTTTGCCAAAACCAACCAATGCACCACCACCACCATCAGTACCAGCTGCGCCCCCCCGCCCACGTGCGCGGCCTCTTCCACCATACTTCGGGAAATGTACCAAAAATACCAGCAGAGAAATGGTACTGTATGAGTAGCGTACAGCTGTGTAAGGTGTATGTAAAAAGTGATATCTCCGTATATGTTTTGTGAGTCACAGACGCTCACCCAGTATGCATTTCACAGTAATCCAACAAGCTGATATACAGTACTGTATCAGAAGTGTACAGCTGTATATGTTGTTGGTGAAGCTGTCAATCTCCGTATATGTATTTATGGAGTGTCACAAACACACTGACTCTGTGTAGATGTGAGAGTAATAAGAACAGCAGATATGCAATACTGTTTGAGAATTGAACGGTTGGCGAGCGCTACGGCGGGAGTGCGAGCTCCGCATCATTTTGTTTGGCTTTACAGTGAACATAAGGCTGATTTGGAACTGTGGGACTATTTTTTGGAGCAATACAATGGACATTTTTTGCTTATGGAGGCAATTGTAATTGATGACTTGGAGTTGTTCACAGATGTTTGTGATGGAGTGTGTTTTGGGTCATATTTTAGGGTCCTGTGTTGCGTGGCTGCATGGCCTGAGGAGTGGTTTCAGCTGGGCCTTGTTAGGAATATTGCTATGTTGGATATTTTGCCTATACTGGTGGCTGTAAACCTACGGAAGGAGGAGTTTCAGGACAGAAGGATCCGTTTTAATTGTGACAGTATGGGAGTTGTGTGTTCCATTAACAGCTTGACGGCGTCCTCTCCTCCATTGATTCGAGTCCTGCAGCAGTTAATTTTGACTTGTTTATCTCTTAATGTTCATGTGACGGCTTCTCAGGTGGCAGGTATTAGGAATTCCATTGCTGATTCCTTATCTCATTCACAGTGGTAGCGTTTTCGGTAATTGTCCCCGGATGCGGAAGAAGCGGGTTTCTTTGAGTCCAGCCGGGCTTTGGAAGGTGGTCTCATGGCTGCAGAACCTGTCTTCTATTACTTGGTTGATCTATCAGTCAGTATGGATTTAACAGTAGTACAAAATGTTGGAAAAAGGTACTGCATCAGCAGATCCCAGGTGTTTCCAGTCATGGTGTAATTGTAAATCTCCATCTATATTTCAGGATTCAGACAAAGACAATCACAGGCTCAGTATGGATTAGGCAAGAATATAAAAACTTGAAAAAGGGTAATGTTTTACAAGCATTCAGCTGCATACAGTGTTGGTGTCATTTTAAATCTCCTTGTATTTTACCAGAGTAAGACACAAACTCTCACAGGCTCAATATGGATTACACCAGAATATAAAAATGAGAAAAAGGGAAATGTATTCGAAACGTACACCAGTATACAGTATTGGAGTACTTTGATATCTTCGTATAAATTTCAGTCTCAGTAAGCCAGTCCAAACTCTCCGCTACAGGAAGCTAGATGGATAAAAGTACAGACGGAAAGTCGAGTGATTTCAGAAATGTTTGAATTACTAATCACGGGAAAACGTCCCGGGAGAACTCGCAGAGGCGATGCTGACCCTCAATTACTTTTACTGTGTATACAACAAAAACGCAAATTAGTGAAGAAAGGGTTGCTGTATCGCAGTAGTGTCGATCCCATCACCGTTACTCATCTCCATCATATTGTGATCACAGGGAGAGCTGTAGACATGGTCCTCACTGCCTATCATGATCTGTTTGGTCACTTTGGAGTGAAAAACACAGAAGCCACAGGCCGTAGGGGATTCTATTGGATTGCCGTGAGAGACATTGGAAAATGGTGGCAGGAATGTCACACATCTGTGACTATGAAAACTGTGAAAGGTGATGATAAAGCACCACTGCATCCGATTGTAAGTTGATGTCCATTACAAATGGTAGCCATTGGTAATCTGAAGGTAGAGGCCAGCAGGACAGGACATAGCTCCATCTTAACCATCATCGATCAGTACACCAAATTTGTAGTGGCCCTCTCTGTGAAGGATTTAACTGCCCAGACTACATAGCGGTGGAGCAGGAAGAGGTAAGTATTGCAAGTGCTGTGTCACTGAGCAAGCAGGGGGATCCACTCGTGGGCACCGGTAGTGGCACAGGGCCCCTCATAGTACGCCAGTGTGTCTGATGGCGAGTGGGACCCCCACCGTCAGAGACACTTTATTGTACTATGAGAGGCCCTGTGTTAGTGCTGTCGCCCAAGGGTGGGGCCACACACCTCTTCAGGGCTACAGCACTTGCCCAGGTGCGCCAGGTGGTGACCCCGTTCCTGGGGGAGAGCAGCCCAGTTAAGGAGGTTTAAAAAATGGCATATGTTGATGTGTAGGCTGGACTTTCAGAAGCTGCAAATGGAGGAATTGGAGAAGTCCGAGGAAGAGAAGGACAAAAGCGAGCCTTTTTTCTGGCAACCTATGTGTTATCAGTGGAAGGTGGGACAAAATCCTTTGAAACCCATGCATGGTTCATTTTAATGAAGGTTAGATCACCAACATTTTGGGTTGACAGACGAGTCCTTTTTTCTGTCAGGATTGATCCTGCAGCACTGAAGACTCTTTCATATAGCACACTACCAGCAGGGCAAGCGAGCTCCTGTATGGCATATTGTGCCAATTCAGGCCATGTGTCCAGTTTAGAGGCCCAATAATCAAAGAGGAATGACCTGTGAGGTAGAACCTCGATATGGGAGGAGAAGTAGTTTGTAACCATAGTTGACATCTGCTGTCTCCTGTCACTTGCAATCGATTCTGTATTAGCTGTCGTGTGCGCGGTACTTGAGAAATCAGACCACAACATGGTCAGGAAACCCCTGTCTCCAACGCCAGTTCGGCTGTGTGCACCACGAACACCTTTTCCATTTTGCCAACTATGGCTCGTGGGAGAACCAGCTCTGCTGCTTTGTGCCAATATTAGCTCGAGGTTCTCCTATGGCATGATGTTGTGTAATTTGCCTTTGCAGAGTGGATCGAGGATGCTGGCCAACCAGTAGTCATCATCCCTCATCATTTTGGCAATGCGGGGGTCCCTTTTTAGGATCCACCCGGCATAATCACACATGTGGGCCAATGTTCCCGGTGTCAATGCTGCACTGCCAGTGGTGGGTGGAGGAGCACTTTCTGGAAAATCCACATCCCTCCAGTCACGCACAAACCCTGTGTACGCGGATGAGAGGATGAGTACTTTCTTGTCCTACTGAGAGTGTCTGGTAGGGTGAGCTGGACTTGAGAGCTGCATATGGGGGAACTAGCATTGGACCTGATGGACTGAGAAGGGGTTGGTGATGGTGAGGGTGTTGATGGCCTAGATTCAGTGTTTCCTCATGAAAATATTGTGTTTCCCTGACTGCTTTGGCCTAGCGACGACACCTCAACATTTCTTGATGGCGGTGTGCTTAGCGGTGGCCTTACAGTGGGGGAAGCGATGGAGCATTGCTGGCTAACTTCAGTCGGAGCAGGTGCACATGTGCTACCTGAGCTTTTGTACTCCATCCACGCTTGCAAGTGCATGTTGGTTAAATGTCTATGCATGCAACTGGTATTCAAATTTCGTAGATTTTTCCCTCTGCATCATCAGTAGGATTTTGTTAAAAAAAGTGCCACACTGCACTCTTCCTACTATGGTACAAATTTTCAGGGCTTGCACGCTGTGCTAATTTGACCATCTGGCCAAGCTGTCCTGCAACTCTT
Source organism: Dendrobates tinctorius (assembly GCF_039654945.1). Lineage (NCBI taxonomy): Eukaryota > Metazoa > Chordata > Amphibia > Anura > Dendrobatidae > Dendrobates > Dendrobates tinctorius. The sequence goes on along the minus strand of NW_027361692.1, from coordinate 1,474,123 downwards.
TTAGTTTTTTTACCAAGTTTTTTGACAGCTACGGGTCTGCCGGATAACCACTGCTGCGATGACAATGCCTGCTGCGGATCCTTCTCCTGTTCTGACCTATTGTCACCGGCACCCTCTTCCCCCAATGGATGCCAATCCGGGTCAACAACTGGGTCATCCATGACCTCATCTTCAATGTCATCTGCACCTTCCTCTGTACCTTCCTCTGTGTCACCGTGTAAGGTGGTATAGTATGTGGGAATGGGTACCTGAGTTTCATCAGGGTCTGATTCGGGCTCAGTAGACTGCGAGGGCAATGTAATGCTGTGGGTGAATGTACCAGCAGAATCATCTAGCAGATTCACCTTAGACTGGGGAATTCAAGATTTGACTTGATAACCCAGGAATGGTATGTGAAAAGAGCTCCATGTAGTAATCTGAAGTGTGTGCTGCGGCATCCTTCACTTTTGGTGTGGGTGAAGGACACAAGCAAAGTTGTTGATCCTGACCAGAAACCTGCACTGACGACTCTGTGCTTGCAGTTTTTGCAACTTCAGAAGAGGAGGCAATAGAGCTGGAGGCAATGTAAACCAAAACCTGTTCCTGATTCTCCGGCTTTAAAAGCGGTTTACCTACTCCCAGAAAAGGGAACCTTAAAGGCCTTCTTGTGCCAGACGATGGTGCAGGCTCAACACCTCCTGCCTTAGCTGCTATTGTGCTTTTGCCAAAACCAACCAATGCACCACCACCACCATCAGTACCAGCTGCGCCCCCCCGCCCACGTGCGCGGCCTCTTCCACCATACTTCGGGAAATGTACCAAAAATACCAGCAGAGAAATGGTACTGTATGAGTAGCGTACAGCTGTGTAAGGTGTATGTAAAAAGTGATATCTCCGTATATGTTTTGTGAGTCACAGACGCTCACCCAGTATGCATTTCACAGTAATCCAACAAGCTGATATACAGTACTGTATCAGAAGTGTACAGCTGTATATGTTGTTGGTGAAGCTGTCAATCTCCGTATATGTATTTATGGAGTGTCACAAACACACTGACTCTGTGTAGATGTGACAGTAATAAGAACAGCAGATATGCAATACTGTTTGAGAATCGAACAGCTCAATACGGTGTATGGAGAAATGGAAACGTCCGTATATGTATTTACGGAGTCTCACACACACACACGCTGACTCTGTGCAGATGTGACTGTAATAAGAACAGCAGATATACAATACTGTTTGAGAATCGGACAGCTCAATACAGTGTATGGAGAAATGGAAATGTCTATATATGTATTTACGGAGTTTCACCCACACACGCTGACTCTGTGTAGATGTGACCATAATAAGAACAGCAGATAGACAATACTGTTTGATAATTGGACAGCACAATACGGTGTATGGAGAAATGGCAATGTCCGTATATGTATTTACGGAGTGTCACACACACGCTGACTCTGTGTAGATGTTACCGTAATAAGAGCACCAAATATTCGATACTGTTTGAGAATCGGACAGCTCAATACGGTGTATGAAGAAATGGAAATGTCCGTATATGTATTTACGGAGTGTCACACACACACGCTGACTCTGTGTAGATGTGACCGTAATAAGAACACCAGATATCCAATACGGTTTGAGAATCAGACAGCTCAATACGGTGTATGGAGATATGGAAATGTCCACATATGTATTTTCGGAATGTCACGCACACACGCTGACTCTGTGTAGATGTGACCGCAATAAGAACACCAGATATCCAATACTCTTTGAGAATCGGACAGCTCAATACGGTGTATGGAGAAATGGAAATGTCCGTATATGTATTTACGGAGTGTCACAAACACGCTGACTCTGTAGATGTGACTGTAATAAGAACAGCAGATATCTCATACTGTTTGAGAATCGGACACCTCTACTGTATACGGTGTATGTATGGAAAAAACGTTAATCTCCGTGTATTTTGTTACGGAGTCACACACATATGGCATGTATTTGTCCATGATACCAGCCGGTACACGGTAGTGTATGAGGAGCATACACCTCTTTACGGTGTGTGCAAAAATGTACGCTCAGTAACTACTGTGCAGAAAAAAAGGAATAAAAGTATTTTTGCTTTGAAAAAAGCAGTCTACACAGCAGTGGACACACAGCAGTGCAGCTATCAAATTGCCTTATAACGCAGCCTAATAACCACCAGCCCTGCTGCACACAAAAGTGTGAAAAAATGAACGCTTGGTAACTGCAGAAAAAAGGAATAAAAGTATTTTTGCTTTTAAAAAAGCACTCTGCACAGCAGTGTGCAAACAGCAATGCAGCTATCAGGGAGCCTTACAAGGCAGCCTAATCACCTACAGAGCTGCTGCAGGCAAATATATCCTCCCCTGTCACTGCACACTATACTGTTGTGTTGTACAGTGAAAATTGCTATCAGCAGAAGCACTTTTTTCCTGCCTAAACACTCTCCCTATTGAGAACAAGCAGCAGCAACCTCTCCCTATGCTAAGATCGGCAGAAGTAAGATGGCGGTCGGCGGTTATGGCCTTTTATAGCCACTGTGACGCCACACAAAGCCAGCCAATCACTTGAATGCCCTTCTCTAAGATGGTGGTGGCTGCTGCCTATGTAATCACGTTGCCCACAGTGTGCGTCCTTGATGATTGGCTGAGAAAAGGCGGTGGAAGCATTGTGGGAAACGCGACTTTGGCGTTCAAGTCATGGCCGTCCTCACGCTGTGGTCGGGTTTCGATTGGGGAAGCCCGACTATAGCCAAAGTCGGTGACTTCTGAATTTGGCCGACCCGTTTCGCTCAACTCTAGTTCTAGCTTCATCATAATTGTTTGGCTCCTCAGACCTATCTTGCTTCCTTCATCAACTATGATACAGCCCTTTGGGTTAATTTTTGGAGACACTATGGCCATGCTCAGACAGTGGGCACTGCCACCTCTATGCTAGTAGTCCTAGCTTCATCATAATTGTTTGGCCCTTCAGACCTGTCTTGCTTCCTTCATCAACCATGATACAGTCCCTAGGGCTAATGTTTTGAAGACACTATATGTATGCCTACACATTGGGCAGTGGCACAACAAGGACAGTAGTCCAAGCTTTATAATTTTGAATCCCTTGTGATGATGATGATGATGGGTGGCTTCTTCTTGCGTTAACCATAACACAGCCCCTAGTGCAGATTGCTCTCCTTACACCACTTACACACTTAGCTGTCAGAAGATCACCTCCATCATCACTCGCTCTTAAGTCACTTCTGATATATCACTGGCACTGTGTAAGTGGCGTACGAGTCCCGCTCTTCTGGCAAAAAACCACAGGACTTCAAATAGTGTTTGTATATTCTAGTGAAGCAGTGGTGTAAAAACAATCGTGCAGCCCCTGACCAGGTGCCCCCATGTTATATACATTTGTTTACAGCATACATTTTTTAACATTTACACATATTTTAGCCTTTTCCTCAGCCCCCCAGACTGTTTTGTAGTGTCCTGCAGACAATTACTCGCATTTTTCATTGACTATCATTGGACTCGCTATTCGTACCGAATACCCGAGTATTACAGTATACTCGGTACGAGTAGAGCGAGTCCGAATACTTCAGTACTCGCTCATCCCTAGTCACTTGTCATGCATTTTTCCCATCTTTCCCTTCTGAGTTTTTTTCCTCTTGAAAAGACCCACAGAGGTGCTGAGCTTGTGCCAACGGCCCTTCTAGGCTGAGCGTGCCTGTTCTCGTTAGATGTTAGGTGTCAGCTGCTGCGCAGCTTGAGGTTGGGTTGAGACCAGAATGGGAGAACTACGGGCAAATTGACAGGTCATGTATTTTTTAAATTCCTCCCATTTTTCCCTTCTGAGTTTTTTCCCTCTCGAAAAGACCTACAGAGGTGGTGAGCTTGCGCCACTGGCCCTCCTAGCCTCAGTGTGACTGCTCCTGTTAGGTGTCAGGTGCTAAGCAGCTTGACATTGACCTGAGACAAGAATGGGAGAACAGCAGGCAAATCGTCAGGTCATGTGTCATGAATTTTTCCAATTTCTCCGATCTTTCCTTTCTGAGTTTTTTTCCTCATGAAAAGACCCACAGAGATGCTGAGCTTGTGCTACTGGCCCTTCTAAGCTGAGCATGAAAGCTATCATCAGATATCAGCCACTAAGCAGCTTGAGGCCGGGAGACCAGCGGGCAAATCGACACGTAACAGGTCGTGTAATCTTCCAATTTCTCCCATTTTTTCCTTCTGAGTTTTTTACTTCTTGAAAATACCTACAGAGGTGCTGAGCTTGTGCCGCTGGCCCTTCTAGGCTGAGTGTGACTGCTCGTGTCAGCTGCTAAGCAGTTTGAAGTTTGGCCTGTGACTAGAATGGGAGACCAGTGGCAAATTGACAGGTCATGAATTTCTCCCATCTTTCCCTTCTGAGTTTTTTCCTCTTGAAAAGACCCACAGAAGTGCTGAGCTTGTGCCACCAGCTCTTCTAAGCTAAGTATGACTGCTCTCGTCAGATGTCTGCCACTAAACAGCTTGAGGCCGGGGCTGGACCAGAATGGGAGACCAGCGGGCAAATAGACAGGTCACAGGTCATGCATTTTTCCCATTTTGGAAAAGATTTTATGTTTTCAATAATCTTTATTGGTATTTTAAATTTTTTTAAAGGGTGTGGGTAAAATATGAGGGACTAGGTAGGAAAAAAAGGGTAATAGGGAGGTAAAATTAAGGGACAAAGGGATAGGGAAAGAAATAAAAGAATACCCCTATAAAGATAGGGGAAATACAGGCATACATACATGTCCATAACCCTAAGTTACAAAGAATACATGTGTAGCTTTATACTGATAAATGATATATGAATCTTTATAAGTTACTTATTTTCTGCACCTAAAAGGGAAAAAAGTATTAATACATGAGTAAGATCGCAAAGCTACACAACTATGCAAAATAGTTAACTCTTAACAAAGATATGTAGACCTGTTGTGTCCGGGTGCACTACAGTGTGACCCTGCGACCTTGTGGAGGCAGAGTCCGATTCATTTAAAGGCCATAAAGTGGAATATAGTTATTCAGACACAATAGTTCCGACAGAAAAGATTAAAAGATAAAAGGCCAAAAGCAAAGCTGTCATAGATTTCAAGCCGTTCAGTTTGGACGAAGATCTGAATTAGACCGTAAAAAATGTACAGAAGAGGTCCCAGTGGAGATTATTCCGGCGGATTTTAAAAAATTGAGTCCTTCTTTTGGAGAGGCAACAGAGATTATTTTAGATGCGTGATTCACTTGCAGAGTAGAGGATTGAGTCCAATTATAGGAAATTCCATTGTGCAAAAGTTCACGGGTAATAAGGTAAAACGATTTGCGCTTTTGTAGAGTGGCTTTAGATAGGTCCTTGAAGAACCTCAGGTGGTTATACGGGGACTGTAGAAGTAGAGGGTCTTTTGAGAGTCCCAAGAAAGTATTCCTTATCCAGTTCGGGTAAAACGAGACAATAACATCTCTGCTCACATTTGACGGTAAAGAGGGTGGTCTGCGTATCCTGAAGACCTTTTCTATCAAGTTGGTTTCCTTAAGGTTTGGGATCAAATGAAAAGCCATCGAGGAGATATATTCCTTTAATTGTGAGGGCTGTACTGATTCAGGGATACCTCTGATCTTTAGATTGTTTTTCCTTTTATAGTCCTCAAAATTAGCCAGAGAATCTTTAACCCCTTAATGTCCAATGACGGACACAGTCCGTCATCAGACATTTCCCCTGCTTTGATGAGGGCTCCGGCGCTGAGCCCGCATCAAAGCCGGGACATGTCAGCTGTTATGAACAGCTGACATGTGCCCGCAATAGGTGCGAGCGGAATCACCGTCCGCCCGTGCCTATTAACTAGTTAAATGCCGCTGTCAAAGCTGACAGCGTGCATTTAAATAGCATTTCCGGCCGCCGGGCTGGAAATGACGTCACCGCCGACCCCCGTCACGTGATCGGGGGTCGGCGTCATGTTGCCTGGACAACCAGAGGTCTCTATGAGACCTCTATGGTTGTTCCAGGCATATGGCTTTCAGCGCCACCCGGTGGTCGGCGCTGAAAGCACAGCAGTAAATCTGCCACATATGGGCGATCTGCTCATCGCCCATATGTAGCAGAGCCGATCGGGTTGCACAAGCTTCTAGCCTCCTATGGAGGCTATTGAAGCATGCCAAAAGTAAAAAAAAAAATGTTTAAAAATAAAAAAAAATTAAAAAAACCTAAAAGTTCAAATCACCCCCCTTTCGCCCCAATCAAAATAAAACCTTAAAAAAAAATCCCACATACACATATTAGGTATCGCCGCGTTCATAATCGCCCGATCTATCAATAAAAAAAAGCATTAACCCAATCGCTAAACGGCGTAGCGAGAAAAAAATTAAAAACGCCAGAATTACGTTTTTTTGGTCACCAAGACATTGCATTAAAATGCAATAACGGGCGATCAAAAGAATGTATCTGCACAAAAGTGGTATCATTAAAAACGTCAGTCCGGCACGGAAAAAATAAGCCCTCACCCGACCCCAGATCATGAAAAATGGAGACGCTACGGGTTTCGGAAAATTGCACAAATCTTTTTTTTTTTTTTTAGCAAACTTTAGAATTTTTTTTCACCACTTAGATAAAAGAGGACATAGACATGTTTGGTGTCTATGAACTCGTAATGACCTGGAGAATCATAATGGCAGGTGATATTTAGCATCTAGTGAACCTAACAAAAAAGCCAAGCAAAAAACAAGTGTGGGATTGCACTTTTTTTGCAATTTCACCGCACTTGGAATTTTTTTCCCATTTTCGAGTACATGATATGGTAAAACCAATGATGTCATTTAAAAGTACAACTCGTCCCGCAAAAAATAAGCCCTCACATGGCCATATAAACGGAAAAATAAAAAGTTATGGCTCTGGAAAGAAGGGGAGGGAAAAATGAAAATGTAAAACCAAAAATACCCCTGGTCATTAAGGGGTTAAAGGTGATAATGTCAGATTTTATTTTATCCATGGAATCTGAAAATGTTGAAAAATTCTGGGAAAGGTTTGAATGTAGGGTCTCATGATTTTTAAGAGGGTCAGATATCTTTAAGTTTTTTGTAACACTGTCAGAATCCTTTATAGAATTTGGATATGAATCGTCCATTATACATAGAATCATAGAATCATAGAATCGTAGAGTTGGAAGGGACCTCCTGGGCCATCTGGTCCAACCCCCTGCTCAAAGCAGGATTCGCTAAATCATCCCAGTCAGATGTCTGTCCAGCCTCTGTTTGAAGACTTCCATTGAAGGAGAACTCACCACTTCTCGTGGCAGCCTGTTCCACTCATTGATCACTCTAACTGTCAAAAAGTTTTTTCTAATATCTAATCTGTGTCTCCTCCCATTCAGTTTCATCCCATTGCTTCTAGTCTTTCCTTGTGCAAATGAGAATAAAGTTGATCCTTCTACAATGTGACAGCCCTTTAGATATTTGTAGACAGCTATTAAGTCTCCTCTCAGTCTTCTCTTTTGCAAACTAAACATTCCCAAATCCTGCAACCTTTCCTCATAAGACAGGGTTTGCAGACCGGTCACCATTCTGGTCGCTCTTTTCTGAACTTGCTCCAGTTTGTTGATGTCTTTTTTAAAATGTGGTGCCCAAAACTGGACACAATATTCCAGATGAGGTCTGACCAAAGAGGAGCAGCAGGGTATCTTTAAAAAGATTTTTAACAAAAATTTCAGATGCCCTAGATTCATTTTGTTGTTTGGAAGGGTTTCCCTGAGTAATATGATTCTTAGTAGGAACATCCAATGATTCCAAAAGGGCTCCACACATCTTGGCCAAAAAACTTTCTGTTGGGCAGTCATCTGAGGCAGGTATAGCGTCTGTTAGTGAGGTAGTTATCTCACACCTGGTATCCTCCTCAGAAGAAGAGTATGAAAACGAAGTCTCATCAGGGACTTTATCAACTGAGGAATCACTCCCATATTCTTTATATGAATCAATCTCCCCAAAAGACTCCCCAGAGTAAAAACTTTCTAAATCATCCTTTGGGTGACTCAATCGATCGTCCATGGCCTCTTTGTTATCATGGAGTGATAGAGCAGGTTCAAAACATCCGCCGTCATTTATGCAAGTACCACTGTTCAGCTGTGACCCTTCATCTATATTTTGGAACACTTCCCCTTTAATAGCAGTGGTATTAGATTCGTTCTTAGGACCTTCAAATAGATTAGCATAAAAAAGCCTGTTCCTTTCTGTAAAGGCTTCTATCCAAGCCTTCTGATCATCAAACAGCTGCTTAAAGGGGTCCCCCGGCTGATTAATTACACACTCATCTCCTTTGATATTAGGGTTGCCTTCAAGTAAATTGTCATCACTATGTATAGTGTATTCAGGTTCCCCCTTCATTGCAATGGGGGCAGAGCTGTACACCACCCCTTATCACCTTTGGCATGGTGCAAGTCCTATTTCGTTGGGATGGACGTTTGCCTTTATTTTTTATATGGACAGGGGCTTCTTCCCCCATAAACTGACTATTAATTGTGTTGTCAAAATGTTCCTCCCTGTTACAGCTATACAAAACTTCCCTGGTGTCAAGTGGCTGCAGGAGACCCTCCTGCTTCTTCCACTGTGTATCTTGTGCCCAGCCCCCCTCCCTGCATGCAGGTCTGGGGATGAAAACCGATGCATCTGAACGGAGGATTCCCTCTGCCCCTTTTTGCCTTGAGGAGGACTCAGTGAGCAGCTGGACTACAGAGGCCGCGGAGTCCCCGCTGACTTTCCTCAGCGGTGTCAGCTGATCTCCTGTCCCAGCACAGTTCCACAGCGATCTCCCATGTCGCATCTTGCCACAGCAGCCCCTGCAGGCCAGCACTGGCACTGCAGAGGCTGCTGAATCATCAGTGTCCCCGCTCAGCCGTGCCTGCTTCCTCACCTCCTTTGAAGTCACCATGGCTCCAGGGAGATTCCCCACACCGCTGCAGTCAGTGTCGGCTTCTTTTCTGTAGGTGGTCTACAGGCAGGCAGTGCTTCACTCCTCCAGGTTCTGGCTTGTCTGGGGAAGTCCCATCAAGCTCCTGCTGCTGCGAGACTGCGGAGTCATTCTTGGCCCCTCTCCTCAGTGCTCTGGAACTACAACTCACCTCGGCCTCTCTGCTCTTCACCATGCGGCAATCAGCTGATGCAGGGGACGCGATGGGGAGAGAGCTCTTCACGGTATGAGTCCGGCGGGTCAGCTGTAAATTAGAGAGCCCTGGCTTCTCTGCAGTTCGGCCTGGAGTTGGCGCCTGAGCTGCAGACCTCCTCTGCTTGCCTCCAGAGGCTGAGCGTCCACCATTATGCTCCCTGCTGCTTTGTCCTGGGAGGAGGTTTTTTCTCACAGGATTGGGTCCCATCTTCTTGTGGCTGGATCCAGACATATTCAAAGTACTTTGGGTCCAATAAATCCACCTTTTGTAAGCTTTAGTAGCTTAAAATAAGGGAATTTTCAGGAGCTCCTGAAACACAGGACTGCTCCCTTCCCCTGCAAACCACGCCCCTCGGAAAAGATTTTATGTAACCAGTGGCGCTGCGTAGAGGATATAACAGCTGCAAATTAACAGACAACACCACCTAATTGTCTGAATAAAATAATTAAAATATATAAATAAATAATTGCGCTAATAATATCCACATAAGTTAAATTCCTCGCTTCCAAAATGCAATTAGTAACCACCTAAAAAGGTGTAATGAGTGACTTTCATCCAGATTTATAAAATGATATCTACACAGATGAGTCCCTAAATGCACTGAGACAATAGTACTGACCATTCAAGTCACTGTTCATACCAGACGCGGTATTACCGGTCTGAGATTCAGTCCAGAAAAGTGCTTCTCTTACTGTGCTTCTATGTGCTCAGATGATAGTTCCTTCCAGGTACCAATATTAGCGGTGATGGTAGAAGTCACAAATGGAGGGCAGATAAATAAAAATGTTCACCTTTACTACAATCCAAGATGTCGGGCGATGCTTCGGCCGGTAGCAATCGCCCTGCTTTCCAATGCTAACCCGCTGTCACAAGCGGGTCATGCGCCGGGAGATGTAATTAGAGCCGGCAAGGTGCAGGACCTTGCGTGACGTCACAGTCACGTGTTAGATCACGTGATCAGCTTAAGGAAAGCTAACAGGACCAAAAAAACAATCCTACGCGTTTCGGGAGCTTACTGCTTCCTTCATCAGGGAGGAACTATCATCTGAGCACATAGAAGCACAGTAAGAGAAGCACTTTTCTGGACTGAATCTCAGACCGGTAATACCGCGTCTGGTATGAACAGTGACTTGAACGGTCAGTACTATTGTCTCAGTGCATTTAGGGACTCATCTGTGTAGATATCATTTTATAAATCTGGATGAAAGTCACTCATTACACCCTTTTAGGTGGTTACTAATTGCATTTTGGAAGCGAGGAATTTAACTTATGTGGATATTATTAGCGCAATTATTTATTTATGTATTTTCCCCATTTTGCCCATATTTCCCTTCAGAGTTTTTTCCTCTTGAAAAGACCCACAGAGGGGCTGTGCTTTTGCTACTGGCCCTTCTAGGCTGAGCGTAACTGCTCTCGTTAGATGTCAGCCGCAAAGCAGCTTGAGCTTGAGCCTGGGCTGGAACCCGAATGGGAGACCAGCCCGTGCTCGCAGGTATGGTGTCATGCTTTTTGGCCAATTTCCCTTCCGATTTTTCTTCCTGAAAAGACCCAAAGAGGTGCTAGGCTTGAGACACCGGAAATTCTAGGCTGAGTGTGAGTGCATTCATCGGGTGGTCGCTGCTAAGCAGCTTGAGCCTGGTCTGTGACCTGAATGGGAGACCAGTCCTGGGTCATGCCTTCTGCCCAATTTCCCTTCTGATTTTTTTTACTTGAAAACACCCAAAGAGGTTCTGGGCTTTTGCAACTGGCCATTCTAGCCTGAGCACATTTGTCAGGTGTCAGCTGCTAAGCAGCTTGAGCCTGGGCTGGGACTCGGATAGGAGACCAGCTTGAGCTCGCAGGTCTGGGGTCATGCATTTTGCCCAATTACCTTTTCCGATTTTTTTTTCTTGAAAACACCCAAAGATGTGTTGTGTTTGCGACACCAGCCATTCTAGGCTGAGCGTGCGTGCATTCATCTTGTTGCGGCCGCTAAGCAGCTTGAGTATGGGCTGAGACCCGATTGGAAGACCAACCTGCGGTCGCAGGTCTGGGGTCATGCATATTGCCCAATTTCCCTTCCGATTTTTATTTTCTTGAAAAGACCAAAAGAGATCTTGGGCTTGCGCCACTGGCCATTCTAGGCTGAGTGTGAGTGCATTTGTCAGGTGGCAGCCGCTAAGCAGCTTTACCCTTGGCTGGGACCCGAATGGGAGACCAGTCTGTGCTCACAGGTGCGGGATCTTGCATTTTGCCCAATTTCCCTTCGTTTTTTTCTCCTGAAAAGACTCAAAGAGGTGCATGGCTTGCGGCACTGGCCATTCTAGGCTGAGCGTGAGTGCATTCAATGGGTGGCGGCCTCTAAGGAACTTGATCCTGGGCTGAGACCAGACTGGAGTCATGCATTTTGCCCAATTTCCCTTCTGATTTTTTTTTTCTTGAAAAAACGCAAAGAGGTGCTGCACTTGTGCCCCTGGCCATTGAGGGCTGAGCAAGAGTGCATTCATCAGGTGGTGGCTGCTAAGCAGCCTGGGTCAGGAACCGAATAGGAGAACAGCCTGTGCTTGCAGGTCCGGGTCATGCATTTTGCCCAATTTTGCCTTCCGATTTTTTTTCCTTGAAAAGACCCAAAAAGGAGCCAGGCTTGTGCCACCGGACATTCTAGACTGAGCGTGAGTACATTCGTCAGGTGGCGGCCGCTAAGCCGCTTGAGCTTGGGCTGGGAAACAAATCAGAGACCAGTCCAGGGACATGCATTTTGCCCAATTTCCCTTCCGATTTTTTTTTTCTTGAAAAGACCCAAAGAAGTGCAGAGCTTGCGCCACCGGCCCTTCTAGGCTGAGCAGGTGTGCATTTGTCGGGTGACAGCTGCTAAGCAGCTTGACCCTGTGGTGGTACGTGAAGGGAGACCAGCCTGCTCTTGTAGGTCTGAGGTCATGCATTTTGCCCAATTTCCCTTCTGATTTTTTTTTCTTGAAAAGACCCAAAGAGATGCTGGGCTTGTGCCACCAGCCACTCTAGGCTTCTTGTGAGTGCAATTGTTGGGTGGTGACCGCTAAGCAGCTGCAGCTTGGGCTGGCACATGAATGAGAGATCAGTCTGAGTTCATGCATTTTGCCCAATTTCCCTTCCGATTTTTTTTTCTTGAAAAGACCCAAAGAGGTGCCAGGCTTGTGCCACTGGCCATTCTAGGCTGAGCGTGAGTGCATTTGTCAGGTGGCGTCAGCTAAGCCGCTTGAGCCTGGCCTGGGACCTGAATGGGAGACTAGGACAGGAGTCATGCATTATGCCCAATTTTCCTTCCCATTTTTTTTTCTTGAAAAGACCCAAAGATGTGCTTGGTTTGTGACACTGGCCATTCTAGGCTGAGCGTGCGTGCGTTCATCGGGTGGCGGCCGCTAAACAGCATAGACCCGATAGGAAAACCAGCCTGCGGTCGCAGGTCCGGGGGTCATGCATTTTTCCTAATTTCCCTTCCGATTTTTTTTTCTTGAAAAGACCCAAAGAGGTGCTGGGCTTGTGCCACAGGCCATTCTAGGCTGAGCATGGGTGCATTTGAGGGGTGGTGGCTGCTAAGCAGCTTGAGCCTGGGATGTGACCCGAATGGGAGATGCGCTCGCTGGTCCAGGGTCATGCATTTTGCCACATTTCCCTTCCAATTTTTTTTTTCTTGAAAAGACCCGAAGAGGTGTGGGGCTTGCGCCACCTTCCATTCTAGGCTGAACGTGAGTGCATTCGTCGGGTGGCGGCTGCTAGGCAGCGTGAGCCTGGGCTGGGACCCAAAGTAAGACCAGCCCATGCCCGTTGGTCTGGGGTCATGCATTTTGCCCAATTTCCCTTCCAATTTTTATTTCTTGAAAAGACCCAAAGAGGTGCTGGGCTTGTGCCACCGGTTGTTCTAGGCTGAGCGTGAGTGCATTTGTCAGGTGGTGGCCGCTAAGCAGTTTGGGCTGGGATCGGAATGGGGGAACTGTCTGTGCTCGCAGGTCTAGGTTCAGAATGCAAGACAAGCAGGTAAATCAACAGGTCTGGGATCATGCATTTTTCCAATCTTAACCTTCTGCGTTTTTTCATCTTGAAAAGACCCAGAGAGGTGCTGAGCTTGCGTCAGTGGTGCTTCTAGGATGTGTGTGAGTGCTCCCTTCAGGTGTCATTTGCTAAGTAGGTTGCAGCAGGGACGAGACCAGGTGGCAAATCGACAAGTCCAGGGTCATTTGTTTTTCCCTTCTGAGTTTTTATCCTCTTGAAAAGACCCAGAGAAGTGCTGAGCTTGTGCCAGCGGACCCTCTAGGCTGTGCTTGAGTGCTCCTGTCAGGTGTCATTTGCTAAGCAGGTTACAGCTGTGCTGCGACCAGAGTGGGAAACCAGCGGGCAAATCGACAGGTCCGAGGTCATGAATTTTTCCAATTTTTCCTCTTTCCCTTCTGAGTTTTTTCCTCTTGAAAAGACCCAGAGAGGTGCTGAGTTTGTGCCAGCGGCCTTTTGATGCTGTGCGTGAGTGCTCCCGTCAGGTGTGATTTGCTAAGCAGGTTGCAGCTGGGCAGTGACCAGAATGGGAGACCAGTGAGCAAATAGACAGGTGCGGGGTCATGTGCTTTTCCCATCTTTCCCTTCTGAGTATTTTTTCTCTTGAAAAGACCCAGAGAGGTACTGCACTTGTGCCAGTGTCCCTTCTAGGCTGTGCGTGAGTGATCCCATCAGGTGTCATTTGCTAAGCAGGTTGCAGCTGGGCTGAGACCAGCGGGCAAATCGACATGTCCGAGGTCATGCGTGTTTCCAATTTTTCCCTTCTGAGTTTTTTCCTCTTCAAAAGACCCAGAGAGGTGATGAGCTTGCGCCAGCAGCCATTCTAGGCTGTGCGTGCATCCTCCCAGCAGGTGTCAGTTGCTTAGCAGGTTGCAGCTGGTCTGGAACAAGAATGGGAGACCAGCAGGCAAATCGACAGGTCTGGGGTCTTGCATTTTTTACGTTTTTCACATCTTTTCCTTCTGAGTTTTTTCCTCTTGAAAAGATCCAGAGGTGCTGAGCTTGTGCCAACAGTCCTTCTAGGCTGTGTGTGTGTGCTTCCCTCAGGTGTCATTTGCTAAGCAGGTTGCATTTGGCCCAGGACCAGAATGGGAGACCAGCAGGCAAATCAACAGGTCTGGTGTCATGCATTTTTCCAATTTTTCACATCTTTCCATTCTGAGTTTTTTTCCTCTTGAAAAGACCAAGAGAGGTGCTGAGCTTCCACCAGCGGCTTTTCTAGGCTGTGGGTGAGTGCTCCCGTCAGGTGTCACATTTGCTAAGCATGTTGCAGCTGGCCTGGCACCAGAATGGGAGACCAGTGGGCAAACTGACAGGTCTTCTGGGGTCATGCATTTTTCCCTTCTGAGTTTTTTTCCTCTAGAAAAGACCAAGAGAGGTGCTGAGCTTTTGCCATTGGACCTTCTAGGCTGTGCATGAGTGCTCCTGGCAGGTGTCTTTTGCTAAGCAGTTTGCAGCTGGGCCAGGACCAGAATGGGAGACCAGCAAGCAAATCGACAGGTCTGCAGTCATGTATGTTTCCAATCTTTCCCTTCTGAGTTTTTTTTCCTCTTGAAAAGACCCAGAGAGGTGCTGAGCTTGCAACAGGAGCCTTTCCAGGCTGTGCGTGAGTGCTTGGCTAAGCAGGTTGCAGCTGGGCCGGGACCAAAATGGGAGACCAGCAGGCAAATTGACATGTCTGGGGGTTGTGCATTTTTCCCTTCTGAGTTTTTTTCCTCTTGAAAAGACCCAGAGAGATGCTGAGTTAGTGCCAGCAGCCCTTGTAGGCTTTGCGTGAGTGCAACCGTCAGGTGTCATTTGCTGAGCAGGTTGCTGCTGGGCGGGGACTAAAATGAGAGACCAACGGGCAAATTGACAGGTCTGGGGTCATGCTTTTTTCCAATCTTTCCCTTCTGAGTTTTTTTCCTCTTGAAAAGACCCAGAGAGGTGCAGAGCTTGTGCTAGCAGCCCTCCTAGGCTGTGTGTGAATGCTCCCATCAGCTGTCATTTGGTAAGCAGGTCTGTCTGGCCGGTACAAGAATGGGAGACCAGCGTGCAAATTGACAGATCTGGGGTTGTGTGTTTTTCCCGTCTTTCCCTTTTGAGTTTTTTTCCTCTTGAAAAGACCCAGAGAGGTTCGCTGAGCTTGTGCCAGCAGCCTTTCTAGGCTGTGCGTGAGTGCACCCATCAGGTGTCATTTGCTAAGCAGGTTGCAGCTGGACAAGGACCAGAATGGGATACAAGCAGGAAAATCGACATGTCTGGCTTCATATGTTTTTTCCTCTTGTTAAGACCAAGAGAGGTGGTGAGCTTGTGCCAACAGCCCTTCTAGGCTGTGCGTGAGTGCTCTGTCAGGTGTCATTTGCAGTTGGGTCGGGACCAGAATGGGAGACCAGCAGGCAAATCAACAGGTTCTGGGTTATGCATCTTTCTCTTCAGAGTTTTCTTCCGCTTGAAAAGACCCACAGAGGTGCTGAGGTTGTGCCCCAGTCCCTTCTAGGCTGTATGTGATGGCTCCTGTCAGGTGTCAGCCACTAAGCAGCTTGAAGCCGGTCTGGGAGACCAGCAGGCAAATCGACAGGTCAGGGGCATGAATTTTTCCCATCTTTCCCTTCCGAGTTTGTTTCCTCTTGAAAAGACTCACAGAGGTGCTGAGCTTGTGTCATTGTCCCTTTTAGGCTGAGCTTGACTGCTCTCGTCAGGTGTCAGCCACTAAGCAACTTGATAGATGGTCTGGGACCAGAATGGGAGACAAGCGGGCAAATCGACAGGTCAAGGGTTGTGCATCTTTCCCTTCTGAGTTTTCGTCCTCTTGAAAAGACCCACAGAGGTGCTGAGCATGACAGCTCCCGTCAGGTGTCAGCTGCTAAGCAGCTTGGGACCTGGCCGAGACCAGCGGGCAAATAGGCATGTCACGGATCATGCATTTTCCCATCTGTCCTTTCCGAGTTTTTTTCCTCTTGAGAAGACCCACAGAGGTGCTGAGCTTGTGCCACCGGCCCTTCTAGGCTGAGCATGACTGCTATCGTCAGGTGTCAGCCGATAAGCAGCTTGAGGCTAGGCCGACACCAGCGGGCAAATCGACATGTCACGGGTCATGCATTTTTCCCTTCCGAGTTTTTTTTTGTCTTGAAAAGACCAAAATGAGGTGCTAAACTTGTGCCACTGGCGCTTCTAGGCTGAGTTTGACTGCTCTCATCTGGTATCAGCAGCTTGAGCCTGGACAGGGACCAGAATGGGAGTCCAGTGGGCAAATTGACAGCTCACGGGTCATGCATCTTTCCCTTCCTAGTTTTTTTCTTCTTGAAATGACCCACAGAGGTGCTGAGCTTCTGCCACTGGACCTTCTAGGCTGAGCCTGACTGCTGTCATCAGGTGTCAGCTGCTAAGCAGCTTGATGCTGGTCCTGGACTAGAATGGGAGACCAGCGGGCAAATCAACAGGTCTCGGGTCATCCATCTTTCCCTTCCGAGTATTTTTCCTTTTGAAAAGACCCACAGAGGTGACAAGCTTGTGCCACTGGCCCTTCTAGGTTGAGCGTGACTCCTCTTGTCAGGTGTTAGCCTCTAAGCAGCTTGAGGCTGGGCCAGTACCAGAATGAGAGACCAGCATGAAATCCCTGGTCCCTTGCATGTTTTTTGCCAAACTTTCCCTTTTGAGTTTTTTCTTCTAGAAAAGACCCCCGGCGGTGCTATGCTTGCATAACCTTCCCTCTTAGGCTGAAGGTGACTGCTCTCATCAGGTGGCAGCAGCTTGAGGCTGGGCCAGTGCCAGAATGGGAGACCAGCATGAAATCCCTGGTCCTGTCCATGCATTTTGCCAAACTTTCCCTTTTCAGTTTTTTCTTCTTGAAAAGACCCCCAGCATTGCTGAGCTTGTGTCACCGGCCCTAATCTTTTTATCCACCCTAAAAGCTTGCTTGCTGGCTGGTAGGAGAGTGAATTCGGTGGTGCTATGGTTCCTCCAACATTTTGTGAAATAATGGAAAGTGCACTGGGTTTTCACAAAATGTCAGCAGAGCTCTCACACTGCAGATCTTCACCTCCGCCTACTAGCCTAAAACCACAGCATCACCCCACTCCTACCTCCATCAAACACCACCTCCTACCTGCCTGTATCCAGCAGCATTTCCTGCCTCCTCCACTGCCAGCTTCCTGTAGCAGCAACCCTGCTACCTGGTATCCCACTCCACCGCTGCCGCACCCCATGTAAGCTACGATAAAAGCAGATTATAAGATGCACCACCTTAAATTTTGCTGTGTGTCTTACAACCTGGTGCATCATGTAATCTACAAAATACAATAATTTTTCAATATATATAACTATGTAAATAAAACTTTCAAGATTTGGCTTAAGTATTGTAATTTCCCAACATGTTCAGGAACAATGGTACTCCTCTGTGCACTGGTATACTGATCCCTGTCTTGCCTTTCTGTGCATCATTTTATGTCTTAGTATTTTTCCTTTTATAAATTACATAGAAAACAAAATGTATTAAAATACTGATGGCCAGATATTCTCCTTCAGGATTTTTTGGTATACATTAGAATTCATGTGTCATGATCCAAACAGGGTTTTGGGTCTTGTCTCTCCTTTCCTGGTCTGGTCATGTCAGGGGTTAACTTTCTCTGTATCCTTCCGGTGTCAGGTCTGCTATTTCTCTATGCTGCATCCTGCAGGCAGTGCCTTTTAAATTTCCTGCCTACGATGTGTGTAGCTGGCTCTGGTGGAACCCTTGTTTTTCCTGCTGCGTTTAGCTGATTTTGCCTGTGTCTGTTCACTCCTCTCCTACCCGTGCCAACTCTGTGTGTCCTTGTGTGTTTTGATTCCCCGGTACTCGACTCTGTTTTGGCTCTGACCTGATTCTGTATATTCTTTCTGGTACTTTTGCTATGGACTGATACTGACCTTTTGGCGCCCCTCTGACTCTGTGTTTGGGATTTCCCTTGGTACTACGCTACTCTCTGGTATCGACCTGGCTTGTCTGACTTTACTGCTGCCACCTGGTAGTAGCCTCGCTGCAGTTCTGATGGTCTACTCTAAGCAGGATTTAAGCCCTCTCTCCACTTTGTTGCCATCTAATGGAGTTTGCATTACTCTGCATTTACCTGCAGTGCTGCAGCTTAACATCATGGTTCCATTTATCAGAGCAAGTCTTCCAGTTCCTGAAGCAAGCAAAACAGCCAAAGACCATCACACTACCACCACCATATTTTTCTTTTGGTATAATGTTTCTTTTCTAAAATGCTGTGTTACTCCTACACCAGATGTAATGGGACATACACCTTCCAAAAAGTTAAACTTTTATCTTGTCAGTTCACAGAGTATTCTCCCAAACGTCTTGGGGATCATCAAGATGTTTTCTAGCAAAACTGAGATGAACCTTTATGTTCTTATAGCTCAGCAGTGGCTTTCATCTTGCAACTCTGCCATGCACGCCATTTTTGCCCTGTCTGTTTCTTATGGTGGAATCATGAACACTTACCTTAACTGAGGCAAGTGAGGCCTGTAGTCCTTTGGATGTTGTTGTGGGGTCTTTTGTGACTTCTTGGATGAGTTGTCACCTCACTCTTATGGTAACTTTGGTCGGCCGGCCACTCCCGGGAAAGTTCATCATTTTTCCATGGTTTTTACATTTGTTGATATTGGCTCTCACTGTGGTTCACTGGAGTCCAAAGCTTGAGAAATGGCTGACAGATCTCAATTACTTTGTTTCTCATTTGTTCCAGAATTTCTTTGGATCTCGGCATGGTGTCTAGCTATTGAAGATCTTTTGGTTTATTTCACTTTGTCAGGAATGTCCTATTTAATTGATTTCTTGATTGAGAACAGGCAACAATCAGGCCTGTGTGTTGCTAGGGAATTTGAATGCAGCTTTCCAAAGATGTGATAAAACGACAGTCAATTTATCCTTTAAAGGAGTGGGGAATCATCTTTTCACATAGGGCCCTGTAGGTTTGGATTTCTTTTCCCCTTATAATAAAGACCTTCATTAAAAAACTGCATTTTGTGTTTACTTGTGTTATCTTTGTCAAATATTTAAATTTGTTTGATGATCAACATTTAAGTGTGACATACATACAAAAGAAGAGGAAATCAGGAAAGGGGCAAACATTTTTTCACTCAACTCTTTATTACTGATATAGTAGAGCAGCTTCCTTGTAAAAATTCCTGTTCAAATATTTCTAGTAGTGATGAGCGAGTATACTCGTTGCTCGGGTGTCCTCCGAGTATTTTGGCGTGCTCGGAGATTTAGTTTCTGTCAACACAGCTGCATGATTTGTGGCTGCCGGACAGGCTGAATACATGTGAGGAATGCCTGTTTGTTATGGAATCCCCACATGTATTCAGGCTGTCTAGAAGCAGCAAATCATGCAGAAACTAAATCTCCGAGCACGCTAAAATACTCGGAGGACACCCGAGCATGCTCGGGAAAACCCGAGCAACGAGTATACTTGCTCATCACTAATTTCTAGCATTAGATCTTTTCCACACACCTCCATTGTTTTGGGTTTCTGAGGTTTATTATACTATTATGCTGTTTTATTTTTTTTAGTCATCCTGTTGAGATTTACATCAAACGATTGTTCAGGTGCCAAAAGGATATTGTTTTGTTCTTCTGCTTATGACCTATAACTATTATGATACCATAAATCCTGCAGTGTCTACTCTTGAGCTTTATGAGCCATCTCATATCATAGTTGTTTAAAAAAATCTATAATACCAACCTGCCAATTTATTATTTTCATGTAATGTGAAAAGCATGACTTGCTTTAAGTGTTCATATTTCTTACTAACCTTACGCTGCTCTTTTAATAAATCAGGTTTCACTGCTAAATCCTCTGATGTGATGAGATGAGCATGATTTGATATATTTTGAAAGCAAGCTATTTCACAAAATATAGCTCCTGCACACACATTTTAAAGGTGGCTTAGGATAAAATGCATAATTTAAGGTACAATCCAAAATTGATTAATTATTAGGAAAGCAAATTTATGAATGTGACTGCATCCAACAGAATTGGAATATAATTATAATTTTCTTTCTATGTTTCAATATAAATATTAGGCTTTGAAGCAAGAAACGTAATAGGAAATGTTTAGGTCTTTATGTTTGATCAATGCAAGCCTTAAAATTTATATTAGAATTGGAATTTTAGTTGTTCCCTAGATGAGATTGTGAAGTTGTTTCGTATCGTAAATTGACATTGAGAATGTTCAATTTTGGTCTCAGTAATTTTGATGAAAAGTGCACAAGATAATTTTAAAAAATATAAGTGTGAACTGCACTTCAATTTATACCACTATTTCATTTTTATTCTTAAAGACCAAGCAATTTTTTTATCAACTCAATCCAAAAGCAATAACTTTTATATTTTTACTTTACAAATCTACATGTAGGCATATTTCGCAGGTTGAGTTGTCCTTTTTATTGGCATCATATTATGTGATACTGAAATTGTTGAATGACTTTTACAGTTTTGCTTGTGGATGTTGGAATGAAAAAAATTGCTTTGCACTGTGTAACATCAATAACATTTAAAAGCGGTTTTCAAATACTTTTATTTTATGACCTATCACTTGGTATGACACCCTGAACCTTTGCAATCAACTATTATTACCTGGCTGAAAGGTAGACAGAGAATGGATAGAACACTGCAGTTCATTATGTTAGTAATACAGTTTAGATGACTGTGCTTCCATTGATTGCCCAGGCGCCAGACATCACAGCCAACTCTCACATACAAACGAGTGCTTGTTCGACTGTTAGAAGTGGTGATAAGGAAAAAGAACAGCATATAATTCCACCATATGCTACATGACTCTGGATGATCACGTTGAACTGAAGTTTAAATATGTCTGAGTGGTTTACTTCCCCATACCAATGTGAGAACCAGGAGCAGCCTAATTACTGTGTGCAGCCATGAGTTGCTAACAAATATGAGTCCCTGAATGCAGATTATCTCATAGCACAGTGTTCCTCCAACCAGCAGCAGCCATCCAGAGTGTTACCTAAATAGGCAAAGATACTTGAGATGTAGAGGATCCATCTTCCTGATGTTGAGAGGATAAGAAACCTCCTGCAGTGTTGCCTGCCAAGTCCAGCCAACAGAAAGACAGATACGAGGAGTGGTGGTGTCAATAAGAAAAAGCTGCTGAAGCTATGGAGAAAGATGAAGATGTAGAGCTGTCTGTGCCACATTGATAATCCCAGACATACCCCAAGAGACTGTTATGCCCAACCAGAACTGAAGCCATGTTCTATCATTATGCACATAAATAATTGAGATGGATCTAGTTTTTATGTTGCCTTTCTTTCTTACGGTTCAAGTTGGGCTGTAGCCTCTATGTGATATATTAACCCCTTCATGTCAAAGGTCTTGTCCCTGCGAGCCTAGATTTTTCCACTCATATGATGACTTATTTAATCAAAAATAATGTGTCTTTAACAGCTGGGTGTAGCTGAGCTCTTGCCATGGTTGTTAACCAGTTAAATCCTGCTGTCAATCACTAACAGCAAGATTTAACACTTGCTGTCGAGAAGTGTGTAATTCATCCCTCCAATTGGCACCCCTCTCAGTGCTCTGGAGTGCCGAAGGGTTGTCATGACAGCCGAGTGTTTGCGAATGACCCCGTGTCTGTCATTACGATCCTCCTGTGAATGCCAGTCTGGGACTGGCATTCATAGGTAGTAATGGGCTAACCAAAATGGTAAAGTTTGGGGTCCATACAGGACACCTAGTGTCTGTGCACGAACCTCCAGCATAGACTTTTCCTCACTGTGCGAACAAGGCTGTCATGGGTTTACCATGACAAAGAGGAGCCAGAAGACCGCAGAGTCTGATTTCTCCTACTGCTGCCCTGGTTAGAAGGTCTTCACCTTCATATTAAATGGTGTCAATTTCTTTTGACAGTGCAGGAGTTAATATGCTCACTTGAGAGTTCTTGGAGAGTTTAGGCCCTCAGCTGTGCACTGTTAGCCACTCCCATGTCCTTTATAAACTAGGTCCTGGCTAGCACTCATTGTCAGAGTTAGCTTTTACTGCATGGCCGGAGGTTGTTGTTGGTGGATTTATCTGTGACTGTTGCTCAGTTTTGAGTGTGTGATAATTCCCTTTCTTCTCCTTCTTCGGTTTAAACCCATCCTCCACTCCCCGGTGAATCTTTCTGTTATTTGTGTGTGTATATTTGTGTGCTTGGTATTTTTCATTACCCCTGTTTGCTAATCTGGTTGGTGTATTATCATACATTGCTACTCCCTTTTTCCCTTGGTGGAGGAAGGGTACAGACTGAGGGCAGATTCAGGAACTAAGGCAAGGTTCGTGGCCCTGGCATTTTCTCCATCAGAAGTAATCTGAGGAACAGGGCAAGCTAGGGTGACCTAATGTTAGGGATGGGGAAGGAGCCGCTGGTCCCAGGACACCCGACAACAGAGTTGTGACATTATCTCTGAACAAAACTGTTTTTTGATCCACTATGGATTCTATCACTGCTCTGACAGGGCATCTGCAGCAGTTGAGCCAGGAGGTGGTAGTTCTACTCACTGTCGTTTTGGAGCACCCTAACACATCAGGTTTTGGGACCATGAATCTCAGGCAACCCATAGTGGAGCCCAAGATCGCTGTGCCTGATAGGTTCTTGGGGGGGCATCACAAGTTTGGTGTTTTCAGGTAGGCCTGTAAACTATATTTCAAGTTACTTCCTTTCTCCTCAAGAAGAGCAACAGGTGGGGATAATAATCTCACTCCTTCAGTGTGACCCCCATGCATGGACATTCTCTCTCCCGTCTGACTCCTAGTCACTCCAGATGGTGGAGGAATTTTTTCTAGCACTGGGTATTATATACACGAGGACCCCAACTGCATCTTCCTGGCTGAGTCCACACTATGTCAGCTTCAGCAGCAGACGAGTATTCTTCCGAATTTTGTAGGTGGTCCACGGACACTGGTCTGGGTCACCTGAGAATGGCTTAAACAAACACAATGAGATTATGTTTCATTATTAGAGTTATTTTATTGTTTGTACTTGTTTTTTCTTTCTTTTGATTTGTTGTCTTTTTCTTTTATGTACACAATTGATCTTTTAGGACCTGTTAAATATCATGTGATTTTAGGATTGATTGGTGCATATCTTAAACCCACGCAGACACAGGGAGAACATACAAACTCCTTGCAGATGTTGTCCTTGGTGGGATTTGAAGCCAGTACCCCAGCACTACAAGGCTGCAGTGCTATCCACTGAGCCACCATGCCGTCCTTGATAAAGACAAGTATGTAATGGGTCTACAGTGGGTACAGAAAGTATTCAAACCCCTTTACATTTTTCACTCTTTGTTTCATTGCAGCCATTTGGTAAATTCAAAAAAGTTCATTTTTTTCTCATTAATGTACACTCAGCACCCCATCTTGACTGAAAAAAACAGAAATGTAGAAATTTTTGCAAATTTATTAAAAAAGAAAAACTGTATTCAGACCCTTTGCTTAGTATTGAGTAGAAGCCCCTTTTGAGCTAGTACAGCCATGAGTCTTTTTGGGAATGATGCAACAAGTTTTTCACACCTTCATTTGGGGATCTTCTGTCATTCTTCCTTGCAGAACTTTTTCAAATTTACCAAATAGCTGCAATGAAACAAAGAGTGAAAAATTTAAAGGGGTCTGATTACTCTCTGTACCCACTGTACATTTACAGCACCATGAAAAAATAAAATAAGTATCATCTATGGTAAAACCACTATGTATACATGAATCCAGACATATATAGATCCAAGACACATAATAGTGTGTTAGAATGAAAAAAGAACCAAGCCATGTAAATGTAGAAAGTGCATAGGTGTGAATGAGAAGTTGATGAGACCCTAAAAAGAAATTTCAATGGTGCACATTGGATAATACCAAGAAAAATGTGTGCATCCAGAGAAAGCAGGTCATCAAACCTACACATATGAATATGAAGACATAGCAGGTGAAGCAATGCTGGTGAACAAGGATGAAGGAGGAGGAAGTGACTCCACGCGTATCGCCACCGACGTGTGTGGCTTCTTCAGAGGAGAAGTGCACAATTGATCTTTTAGGACCTGTTAAGTATCATGTGATACAATGTGATTTTAGGATTGGTTGGTGCATATCTTAAATGTCCATGCTGCCTCAAGGGATGTAGCTTTATAAAGATTGTCATTACTTTCGAAATGCATTGCTTGTTTCCCCTTGTTCACTCATTATAAGGAGTACCCACCAATGTGATTTTAAAATGGAACAATAAAGTCTGAAATTTTAAGGAGCTGGTATCCAACCTTCCTTTTTTCACACGTCTTTGACGTCTCATCAAGATGGAGTTCTGTGCACCTGTTGTGGCTGTCGGTAAGCTGGCTTTTTGCCTTTTTTCTTTACAGATTGTAAAATGACATGGAATCCCTACCGCTATTGTTTCTGACCGGGTGGAGAAGGGGGGGTTGCAGTTTATTTCCAAATTTTTGAAGGCGTTTTGCACTCATTTGGGGGTCCATCTGTTGTTCTCTTCGGCATTTCACCAGCAGTCTAATTGGCAAACTAAATGGCTAAACCAGAATCTTGAGACTTATCTTAGGTGTTTTGTGTTTTAGAATCATGAGGATTGGGTTACCTACTTACCTCTATTTGAATTTGTTGTGAATAATCGATGTTATGAGTCTACTGGTAATTCTTGGTTATTCGGGGCTTATGTGTTCATCCTCAGTTCAGCTCATTCAATAGGAATCATTCTTCTGAAATACAGAGGAACGGATTTCATCACCAATTACGCCTATGTGGAAAGAGGTTATTGATGATTTGAGGAAGATGGGGTCCAAATATAAGAGTGTAGTTGGTTGGAAACTGGGTCCCAGTTTCATCAGTCCTTATAACTGTGGTCATCATCAATCCCATAGCATTCCGGCTTGCTTTGCCACCCACTTTTAGGATCCATAATGTGTTTCATCTATCTTTGCTAAAAATTATGTTGCATCATCGGTACCATCACTGCTACCAACATCTCCTGTCATTGTGGATGGAAATTTAGAATTTCAGATAGCAAATATCGTTGATTCTCGCTTACTTCTTCTGGTGCTTCTGTATCTGGTAAACAGGAAGCGATATGGTCTTGAAAAGAGGATGTAAGTACCAGCATCTGACATCTATGTCACCACACTGATCCAGTCTTTTCACGTGTCACACCCCGATAAACCCGGATCTCAGGTTCCAGAGATCCATCGTAGAAGGGGGGGTACTGTCACAGGAGAGGAGCCAGAAGACCACAGTGTTTGATTTCTCCTACTCCTGCACTTGGTGGAAGCACTTCACCTTCTTATTAAATGGTATAAATTTATTTTGCCACTGCAGGGGTTAATCTGCTCAGTTGAGAGCTCCTGTAAAGTTTAGGCCCTCAGCTATGCACTGTTAGCAACTCTTATCTCCTATATAAACTGTGTCCTGACTAGCACTCATTGTCAGAGTAGCTTTTTCTGCATGGCTGAAGGTTGTTTTTGTTGGTGCTATTAGAGTAGGCGGTAGGTGGATTTATCTGTGACTGTTGCTAGGTTTTGAGTATGTGATAAATTCCCTTTCTTCTTCCACTTTGGTTTAGCCCCATTAGAGATGAGCAGATCTGGAATTGTGTTTGCTTTCACAAGCATTTTTACTCAAAGTCAGCAAAATGTGGTCACAGTTCGTTAAATCATCACGTTTCCACTAATACTTTTGTTATTGCTTTGGCTAGGATTGGTGTCCTGTGTGATGAGCGGTGGGGATTGGGGGACATGTTTGATGAGGGGAGGGGATGTGGAGAGGTTAGAAAAGCATGTGAAGAGATTACAGGAATGGTGTGCACTTTATTTCTTTCCCCCTTATCTTTGTGTGTTGATTCCAGCAAACAATCAGGGCACAGAAACTATCCACAATGTCAAGATACAAGGTCTTCTGTGATTGGCTGCCAAAGTCACATGTTCCTGGCCAATAAAAAGCGGACATCTTGCTTTGCTGGGGCCATTTGCTGAGTGTCACAGTCCAGAATGGTCACTCCTGTGCTACTTATGGTGCTGTGCTGAAAGTGAACTTGTCAGTTAAATAGATAGGATCCTGTCCTGTGTGAAATCGATCTTCCAGCATCGAAGTAAATTCTGCAAAAACTGTGTGGCAGTCTCCAGAAGCCTCATTTGCTAATCCAAATCATTTCTGCTAAAACTGCGCTTCAGTGGCAAATCAGAAGGCCAGATTTCAAGGTAAAAATCAATAGGCCTATAATTGTGATGCAACCATGAGTCCCAGTTAGCTATTCCAAATTGTTTGTGTTAAAACTGTGTTTCAGTTGCAAATCAAAAGGCCAGATTTCCACTTAAAATTTGTTAGGCTTAATATTGGGGTGCAGCCTGGAGGGCCAATCAGGTACTTCTAATCATTTGTGATAAAACTATGTTTCAGTGGCAAATCAGAAGGCCAAATTTCCACTTAAAAGTAGTTAGGTATAACAGTGTTGTTCAGGCACACTAAGAAAATAAATAATGATTGTTCATTTAGTGACTGACAGCATTGGGCCTAAGGTTGTGAAGCAGCAGGTTACAAGAGGGGAAGGATACTTATAACATGAGTGGAAATAAGCGAGCTTGTAGTGTAATGGGGAATATACTTGATGTTTGACGGGTACATGGATTAGGTGTTAATATGAATGAAAGCTCAGTTGAGCAAACACCGTATCATCCTATCCTAAGTCCACTGATAACATCTGTTACTGGCCGGGCTACTCAACTCCCTTTCTTTAGCAGCTGTACAGTGGTGCACATTGTAGATGAGAGCCAGAAAAAGCATGTGCTACAGAAGATGAAAAGCGCTGCATCAAGTGGCCTCTCTTCCTCTTACTCCACCTTAACATCACACACAGTACAATCCTCAGATGTGGTGCCCCAATCACACTTATTTCCCCCTCATCAAAAATTTCCAAACACCCAACTGACTGTGGGGTACCTCACATGGGCTATTATACAGAGCTGTTCACACATTCTATTCCATGGGCATCAGAGGTCTGCTCTGAAAAATCACAGAATCCAGAGGAGGAAAGCATCTGCACCGATATCCAAAATGTTTTCATGTTGGATCTGGGGCCGGATGAAGTAGTATCCAAACACTCATCACCAGACATTAACGACCAAGGGGGAGGTGATCCTGATCAGTCTCATACCAGAGCCGCATGTGGACTGTACTGTGGTGTCAGGGCAAGAAGAGAAGGAGGGTGACTCTCCAGGTGAGAAGTGTTCAGAGAGGATGATGATGAGGTTGTAGATCCCACTTGGTGTGAACCCAGAGGTATGCAGGTACGCAACTGAGTAGCTCAGCAGAGGAGGTGAAGGAGGAGGAAGATGAGGAGGCTATATAGGAGGCAAAATATCATGACACAATTATATATAATAATAAGATTCCATGCTCCAATGTAACATATATACAGGGAAAGGGAAGAAATTATCCATTCTAAATTCTCATGATGCTATTCATTAGAAACATAGAGCTTAAAGAACAAAAATTATGTTGTATATTACCTTAAGTTAGAGTCAGAAGTGCAGTGGCGCTCAGGATGCAATAAAGTGCTACAGTGCTAATGGCGTCCTTTCATGTCCCAACGCACGTTTCGTAATTCCTTCCTCAGGGGGAATATTATTATTATTATATATAATTGTGTCATGATATTTTGCAAGTTGCTCAGTGGATTTTAAAGGGATAGTACCCATTTGTACTTTTGATGCATTTATAGTGCTTGGTGTGTTTTTCTTATTCTGAGGCACCCTGTGGATAATTATGTAAGACAATGGTCCATTTATTTTATGAATATATCAATAAAACATGATTTCTTAAACGGACCTTTTTGCTGTATGGTTCTTTTGTGGTGCACTGGACACTTTTGTATGTCCATGTTCACACATGTGGTTTTTCATATGCTGATGAGAGTAGTAGCCGTCAGCTGACGCCTGACTGGGGGTAACCTTTTCACCGCCAGTCACAGCTGCTGGCTCACACGCTCTCCTCACAAGTCAGTTAGGTTTATGTTGATCAGACTCAGCATTCCCGCGCTGTCACACTGATGACAGCATGGGAACTGCCGGATGCTTGAGCTCTCCATTTATTTGAATGGAGTCTGGGATCAGGATCAAGTTTGTATACCGAATTGATCTTTTTAAAAAAGTTTGGTCTAACCCGATGGACCCAAACATCCACAGGTCCACCCAACCCTATTGATAGGAAACTGTGATTTCTGCTATACCTAGCTGTGCTAATGCACTGCTATGTATAGCACAGGTGATTAGATGATCGCAGCTTCAAGTCTTCAATGGAGACTCACATTCACTTAAAAGTAAAAAGTCTTTAAAAATATGAAAAAAATACACAAAAGTTCAAATAGCCTCATTAGAATTTGCCTCATTAGAAATAAAACCATTAAATAGAAAAAATACACATATTTGGTAACACTGTATTCATAAATGTATCAAAAAATAAAATAAATTAATCCGATCGCTAAAGGGCATAATGAGAAAAAAATCAAGAGCAAGAATTACATTTGTTAGGTACAACATTGCAATAAAATGCAATAAGAGGTGATTAAAACATTGTATCTACTGTAGTGCAGCAGTAGCACACTTATGCAGTGATGAGGCAGTAACCCAGCAAAGTTCCAAACTAAAAGTCTCTTTAATGCGGTTACTTCACAGCATTAAATCTCCAACTCATATGAACACAGCACATGATATCCTCCGGATCACAGCCGGGCACATATCCTCTGGATTACACAATCACTAAACACGCTGGTCCACTTTCATGACCTATTGCCGTGGGTGACTGCACCGCCATGTTAATGTCTCTTTACTCACAGCTTTACCCAGTACACGATATCCTTCAGCTTACAGTCACTAAACACGCTAGTCCTCCTTCGGGCACAGGACCGTCTACCTCCGGTTCACCGCAAGGCACAAGACATCCACCTCCGATACTTGTTCCCGTGGGCGACTGCACCACTGTGTAAGCTATGGGTGCCAGGTGTCTCAGCTCTCCTGGCTGTTTGGCTCTGCTGACCTGTGTTTCCTCCACAGGTAGAGCACAGCAGAACCAACAGCTCTGTACTCCAAACACCAAACTGACACTAATTCTGACCCTGACCTGACACACCCATACCCTTTACTGCAGGGATTTTAACTGAGAACTGTAGCCTTCAGCCACATGGAAACCCTGGGCCTGGAATAAAATGGACTGCACGACTGCCATCCTGCAGCCTGTTTCAAAATTCAAAAGCCCAGAGAAGGTTATCCCTAAATCTGCATTGGACATTGGCATGCCCAAGACTAACACTTATTTTTAGTCTGCATTGCAATCACAGCTACTCCTGTGCCTGCAAAGCACTCTCATGGCCTCCATACGCCTCTGTGCACATCCTGGGGAGAACACACAGCGATCCCTACCTGTGACACCAGTCACTGCCTCACACTACCCCAAAATTATATAAATAAAAGCATCAGCTCAGGACACAAAAAATGTGCCCTCACACAACCCCATATCTGAAAAATGAAAATGCTACGGGTCTTAGAATATGGCGACATAAGCAAATTTTTTTCTTACGTATTTCGGAAGAATTTTTTCACCACTGAAAAAAAAATCTATACATATTTGGTATCTGTGTACTTTTACTGACCTGGATAATCATACAGCCACATCAATTTTACCATATAGTGAACATGTTAAATCAAATACACAAAATAACTGTGGAATTGCACTTTTTTTGCAATCACAATGCACTTGGAATTTTTTCTTGCTTTCCAGTGGATAAATTCATTATCAAGTACAACTCATGCCGCAATAAACAAGCCCTCAAATGGCTATGGGGACAGAAAAATAAAAAAGAGATCTTGGAAAAAATGGAGGAAATTATGAAAATGCAAAAATGGAAAATCATAAGGTCATGAAGGGGTTAACTCTATGATTGCTGAATGTTTCCCTGTGGAAGTCAGAAGGCTGGCCAGCTCTCCCAGTGCATTGTGATTTGCTAACAAAGTGGAGAATGAAAAGTGTATTCTGCTCTTGGCAGGTCGACTGTGAAATCACTGGCATGATAAAGAGTTGATGAAAAGTTCTGTAACACCCCTTTAGGGCTACCATGGTACCCTGGGTGTTATGGGGGGTCTCACCTCTCTAGGGCGCAGTGCCTCCACCCGAATCTTGATTGTAGCTCTGTCTCTGGGGCTGCAGAAGGACAGTTATCTTCTTCCAGGGGCTGATTCGGGAAACCCTTGCCACAGCTCGATACACACTCAGGAAACAGGAGTAAAACAGTTTAACAGATTTATTGCTATGCAGCAGAATTGAGCTGGGTTTAAAGGAATAAACATACAATGCAATTAACGGTGCTCTATAAAAGTCAAATACACATCACAGTCTAATTAAACTCCAACCCTGCAAATATAACGTGGTAGATTCCCCCTCTCTCTTGTATTGACTCAGTCCAAATGTTGGGGCCCAGTTGCTGCAGAAGTTGGTGCGCAAAGTAACAACCGTGGGTGCACTTAGATGAGTGTTGATGTCAATAGTCTAGATTGCCGTGTACTCACTGTAAATAGCACTGATAGAACCACAAGTCTCAGAAGGGCACTCACTGTGTCTCTAACGGCCGAAGGATTCTTTGCACTCCAGCTGGGGGCTGCAGGATTTAGACCTTTATGCGATGGGAGTCCCAGCAGGACTCTCTGGATCTTTGCTCTCTCCAGCAACACGGGTATCTCCGCGGGGTCCCCCACACTCTGCAACTTAGGGGAATCAAGATCCACACTGCTCTGTCTCTCATAGCAAGCAGCAGCCACGTTCTCTCTCCTCTCCACATTTACTTTCACTTTCTCCACAGCATCCTGTCCCAAGTCCCTCCTCCTCCCTTCTTCTATTATCTCACTGGAACAAGGGTCCCTGGGAATTGTAAAACTCTTCTTAGAGTCTGCAAGCTCCAGCATGCCGGTAGATGCTCTGACAGTTCCCTGTGCAGGTGTTACATTCTCCCCCTGGTGAGTCATTGAAAGTGTCCCATCACGATATGAGGACTCACCACCCAAAACATGAAGGGGGGTTAGAGTATCCTGACTAACACCAAATTTACATGCACACAAACCACCACCTGGACACATGGGAGATACCGAGAAATAGGGCCAAACAGAATTTGAATTTCCTGAGCACATAGGAGATACCGGGAAATAAGGCCAAACAGAATTTGAATTAGAGGGTATCAGCCTAGGGACCTCAGTGGTATGTCCCATTCTATCATAGGTCAACATCATGGGTGGCCTAACATGCCACTTCGGACAAGTGTGTACCGAGGGGGCCCCCTCCTCAGCCCCAGACTCTAGTCTCTACAAAACGTGCTCCTCCAGATGGATCTCTTCATTCAATAAATGTCCTTCTTCTGAACTCTCCCCCAATTGTGGGCAGAGCGCATTAGCCTCCTGACAAATGTCCTTTGTTCGTGTTTCCACTTCCGGAGTCTGGTTTTCAAGGCCCGAGCCTATGGGGCATGGGTCCTCGGTCCATCTGTAGCTCCAGTGACCATCGGTTTCCCATTCATCCCCAGACTCGCTGTCACTTCCTCCTGAGGCAACCCCAAGCTGGGGTGGTGGTTCACCCCTACGACTTCTCCTATTGCACAGAAGGGTGGTACGACCTCCTTGAATTGGCAATGGCGGTAAAGGGATGTTCTTTCCCACAGGCAACAGATAGTGTCAATGATAGGTTTTGACAGCTCCGCCCCCTTTCTCAGGCTTTACTCTGTAGGCCGGGACACCAGGCAGCTTCTCCATCACCACATAAGGGTCAGGACACCACCGATCAGCAAGCTTGTGCTTCCCAGGAAGGCCCAAAAGTTGGATAAGGACTCTATCTCCAGGCAGTAAAACTTCTTCTCGAACTCTACAATCATAGCGAGTCTTATTGCGCCTCCCTGACGACCCAGAGGCCTGTTCTGCCAATCTGTAAGCTTTTTTCAAATCTTCTTGTAGCTGGGATACATATTTTAAATAGGTCATCCCATTAAAGTTGTCAACGGATGTCCCAAAACTGATATCCATTGATAGCCGGGCTTGTCTTCCAAACATGAGGAAGTAAGGTGAGTATCCCGTTGACTCATTTGTGGTGCAATTGTAGGCATGAACAAACTGACTCACATGCCTGCTGAAGTGTCCTTTCTTCCTGGGATCTAAAGTGCCCAACATGTTCAAAAGGGTACTGCTGAACCTCTCAGGTTGAGGGTCCCCTTGGGGGTGATATGGGGTGGTTCTGGATTTCTTGACCCCACAGATGGCGCATAGCTCCTTGATTAGTCTACTTTCAAAATCTCTTCCTTGATCAGTATGGATGCGGGTTGGCAGCCCGTAATGTACAAAGAAATTCTCCCATAGGGTTTTTGTCACAGTAATTGCCCTTTGATCTTTAGTGGGGTAAGCTTAGGCATATCGGGTGAAATGATCAGTGACCACTAACACATTACTGACATTGCTTTCATCTGGCTCGATGGAGAGGAAATCAATGCACACTAGCTCCAGTGGGCCATCACTTGGTAATGTTGAAAAGGGGGCGATTCTCAAAGGCAAAGTTTTTCTCAACACACACCGGGAGCATGATTTGCAGTATTCTTTTATATCCGCTTCCATCCGAGGCCAGTAAAAGCGGTCAGCCACAAGACCAGTGGTCTTCTCGATGTCAAGATGTTCATGATCATCATGCTGGGACTTCATGACCATCCTCCAAAATCGGGTGGGTAACACCAGCTGTTTACGAACTCCTCCCTTCTAACGCTTTGCCTCCCGGTATAGTAGTCCATTTCTTACTACTAGCGACTCTAGCTGCTGAGTCAGCAGGACAGACTCCTCTGTTCTCAATGCATTCTTCTCGGGCCTCAAGCCCCTCTTAACCCACCATCGGGATACCCCCACCGACCAATCCTCCTGCTGCGCCTTTTTAACTTGATTGTGAGTCAGTTGAGGAAGAGAATCTGGGGTCACATTTGTCACTTGGCAGTACAACAATGGGAGCGCTTCACTGGATGCTCCCAAGAATTCAGCACAGCACTGCTTAGTGAGGGCATTAGTTTGATGTCAATGGCACAGAGTCTTCACCTCTGAGGCAGGGACCTCTATCCATCCTCCCTCTTCTTCCTCAATTAAGGGTTCCCTAGGCAGGTGAGAAAGGGTGTCTGCATCAATATAACTGATCCCTGGTCGATATTTTAAGCTGAAGTTGTACAAAGAGAGTGCAGCAAGCCATCGGTGCCCCGTGGCATCCAATTTTGCTGTGGTTCTCACATAGGTTAATGGATTGTTGTCAGTATGAACCACAAAATGTACCCCATAGAGGTAGTCATGCAGTGTGTCCACTACAGCCCATTTCAGAGCCAGAAACTCCAGCTTGTGAGCTGGGTAGTTGCGTTCACTCGGAGTCAATCCTCGACTAATGTAGTAAACGGGACGCAGATAGCCATCATGGTCCTGGTAGAGAACCCCTCCTAGTCCATCGAGAGAAGCATCCACATGTAACACATATGGTTTACTGGGGTCTGCATAAGCCAACACTGGAGTTTGGGTCAAACATGACTTCAGTTTCTCAAATGCCTCATCGCATACAGGTGTCCATCTTTCCCCAAAAAGTTCATTAACTCGGAAGTAGACCCTCTTTCTTGACTTTGAGGAGTGGGCTGTCCTTCCGGAAGGGGAATACCCTTGGGTAAGGGCAGTTAACGGCTTCGCAATCTGAGAGTACTGGGGTACAAATCTTCGGTAATAGCCACAAAATTCTAAAAAGGACCTAAGCTCCGTCAGTTTGGTGGGCTTAGGCAAGTTTACAACAGCCTCCACTTTGGCGGGATCGGTGGAAATTCCTTCTCGGCTGACTATGTGCCCCACATATTTCACAGTCGTCTGGCAAATCCTGCACTTGTCAATGGACAACTTCAACCCAGCCTCCTTCAACCGATCCAGCACCTTGAACAACCGCTGGTTGTGTTCTTCCAGAGTCTTCCCAAAAACAATAAGATCATCTAGATAAACCAGGACCTCACGTAAGTGCATGTCCCCATCTACTTTGTCCATACATCTCTGAAAAGTGGCCGGAGCACCTGTCAGTCCTTGAGGCAGTCTCTTAAACTCGAAGAACCCAATAGGGCAGATAAAAGCAGTCTTCTCTTGATCTTCTTTTGACATGGGTATCTGATAGTAACCACTCCGGAGATCTAACAAAGAAAACCATTGGCTCCCTTGCAGACAATCCAAAGCGTCATTGATTCGGGGCACAGTGTACTGGTCAGGGACCTTACGTTTGTTCAAGGTGCAATAATCCACACACATCCGAATAGCTCCATTTTTTTTCCGAGCTATCACGATAGGGGAAGCATAGGGGCTTCTAGACTCTATGATGACTCCTGTGTCTAACATACCACGTAAATGCCAACTGACATCTTCGATATCCGCCGGGGCCAATCTTCGGGATCTCTCTCGGAAAGGTGTTTGATCCTTCAACCGAATGCGATGCTCTACGCCTTGGGCGAGGCCCATGTCCCATTCACCCAAAGAGAAAACTGCCCCCCGTATCATCATGCCATCGATGACCAGCCTCCTTTCTTCTCCTTTCAGCTCACTTCCTTCAAAACAAGGGTCAAAGCTTTCAGGCTGTAGTTCCCTCTTCTCCTCCGTTCTCACATAGGCTTCCAAACAGACTGGGTGGATGGATAGGGTCTGCAAGTAATTTTCTCCCCCAACTTCCCGACACCACTGAGCCAACGTACGGAAAATGTTAGCATTTGTTCCCACTATGACAGGTGTTGGTCTCTCATCTGCCTCTGCCTCCGGGCAGATTAGCGCTATGATGGGTATCTCTTTATCCACTCCAACAGTCTTTGGGAATCGTAGGGTCACGGACACGTACCCTCTGTAGGGGTAGCTGTGCTCACTCAGTCCCCATACCACGAGTCCAGACAACGATTTCAAAGGCAGGTTAGATAAATATCTCTTATACCATCCTTCAAAGATTATGGACACTTGAGACCCACTATCCAGCAATACTGTACAAGGTTGACCATTGATATATGCAGGGACATGTGGGGCTGGTCCCACTAAACCTTCAGGCAGTGTTTTCGATGAGGCACTATTGGATGGGGCGGTAGAGTAGGTCTTAGCTGCTGATGGGGGCGCAGTATGGGGTTCTACTGGCCCCCCTTTCCCGTTTCCCGACTGCCCCTGAGTGTGATGGGGAAGATGTGAAGAGTTCTTTGAGCTCCACTTCTTCGGACACTGATGAGCCATATGGTCTGGACTCCCACAAACAAAGCACCCTTCTGGTTTCCTACTCTTTACTCTACAGAGGTCATCATTCTCGCTTCCTAAAACCAGGGTTTTCTTCTTGGCTACCTCTGCAGCACTTTGTAGCCGCTGTATTGTCTTGGCCTGGGCACTTAACAATTGTGTAATCTGCTCCCCCTGTTTCTCGATGACTGTCAGCAGTTCCATCTCTCGGCAGTCGACTGCTGGCTTCAGGGCAACAGTAGTCACCCGAGGGGATGTCTTCTCTCTTGCGGCCAAAATATCCAACTCCTTGCGAACTTCCTTAAGCAGCTCATGAAAAGAACCAGGAATCTTCTCTCTATCACAAGACCTCATCCGCTGGGCAATTGGATCATGCGTGAGAGCTCCTCTGAGTACTTGTTCAAGACGACACTGGTCAACTTCTTTAGGGCTGACTCCACCTTTAGATACTATTCTATGAACCAGCTTGTCTAGTCGGACATTTTCTCATCTGGCAGTTGGTAGGTGGTCTGGAGTTTATAGAGAAGATCAGTAGCATCTTCAGGGGAGACAAAAGCATCTTCTAAAGCACTCATATAACCTTGATAAGTTGCTTGTGGCTTGCTCTGCCAAGCAGCCTGCACCACTTCCATAGCAGTACCCCTCAAACTTTCTACTATTCTCTGCTTCTTCACGGCATCAGTGCACTGCCACTCTTCTAAGCACAGCAATGTGACATCCCTCCAAGTATCATATCCTTCTTCTCCAGCAGGGGTGGGGAGGGCACCCGAGAAAGTTCTTAGACGACGGTAGTTCCCTTCTGGCTGCATCTTTGCAAACTGACTGACTAACTTTTCCATAGCTGTCATAAGCACATCAGCAGGGGCCGCTGTCTCTTCCTGACTGGCTCTAAGTGGAGTAGAGGGCGAACCTTCACTAGTCTTTTTAGGCTAATTGGTTGATTCCTGTTGCCAGGTCTCCACTTCGGACTCAGTAGGCCAAGTAATCCTCCATTGTCGACCATACTCTGGGGACACAGCTATCATGGATGGGAAATATTCTTTCCTCAAGATCTGCCCGGTTGAGATCAGGGCTATGGGTAACTGTCCCCCCTTTTCCTTCCTGCGGTCGACCACTTTAGAGTGGGCAAGTTCAGTGAGTCGGTTAACTATTTTCAGTATCTCTTCATCAGATGCATCGCGGAGCTCTCCACTCACCGCAAAGCTTTGTTTAGCTGTAACATCCATCTTTTCGCACCACAAATACACTTCTTGCTCTGTTAAAGTCTCCATAGTAAATACTCCTGTATTAGTTCTGGAATCTCAGCAGTGCCTCCACTGTAACACCCCTTTAGGGCTACCACGGTACCCTGGGTGTTATGGGGGGTCTCACCTCTCTCCACCTGAATCTTGATTGGAGCTCTGTCTCTGGGGCTGCAGAAGGACAGCTATCTTCTGCCAGGGGCTGATTTGGGAAACCCTTGCCACAGCTCGATACACACTCAGGAAACAGGAGTAAAACAGTTTAACAGATTTATTGCTATGCAGCAGAATTGAGGTGAGTTTAAAGGAATAAACATACAATGCAATTAACGGTGCTCTATAAAAGTCATATACACATCACAGTCTAATTAAACTCCAACCCTGCAAATATAATGTGGTAGATTCCCCCTCTTTTGCATTGACTCAGTCCAAATGTTGGGGCCCAGTTGCCGTGGATGTTGGCGCACAAAGTAACAACCGTGGGTGCACTTAGATGAGTGTTGATGTCAATAGTCTAGATTGCCATGTACTCACTGTAAATAGTGCTGATAGAACCACAAGTCTCAGAAAGGCACTCACTGTGTCTCTAACGGCCAGAGGATTCTTTGGACTCCAGCTGGGGGCTGCAGGATTTAGACCCTTATGCGATGGGAGTGCCGGCAGGACTCTTTGGATCTTTGCTCTCTCCAGCAACACGGGTATCTCCGTGGGGTCCCCCACACTCTGCAACTTAGGGGAATCAAGATCCACACCACTCTGTCTCTCGTAGCAAGCAGCAGCCACGTTCTCTCTCCTCTCCACATTTACTTTCACTTTCTCCACAGCATCCTCCCCCAAGTCCCTCCTCCTCCCTTCTTCAATCATCTCACTGGAACAAGGGTCCCTGGGAATTGTAAAACTCTTCTTAGAGTCTGCAAGCTCCAGCATGCCGATAGATGCTCTGACAGTTCCTTGTGCAGGTATTACAGTACCTATAGAAGTTGCCATGCTGTGAGAAGCCTGGGGGTTAGAGAAGAGACTCTGTCCTCATGGCAATGAGATAAGGGCAGGCCTACAGGAAAAAGTCTCAAAAACATTCCAGGAGGTAAAATCAGCAAACTGCAAGGAGGGAAGATAAAAATAATTTGCCACGACAGAGGTTCGATTTAGAAACAGACTATTCAAGAGATGCATCTCTACATCTGTAATAATCAATATCCTTATGTGCATCAAGCTGAGTAAAGATTGGATTGCTCTCAGTAAGAGAAACAAAATAATAATCTTGTAATAATCCACAAGCTTATTATTTTGCTTCTCTTGCTGAGAGCAATCAATCTTTTTTCAACTGGCTAACATGGTACCAAAGCCTTTTTTACTTTTGTAAAATTGAGTGGTGACTGCTAAGCTTATGGTCTCCATATGTGGGCTGTTCTGAACTATTACTTTAAACCATATTCATGTATAGCTCGTACCCATACTTCATATTCAGTAGAAATTCAATTTATCATTCAAGCTACAAAATTATCCTAGTCCTTTGACATGTCTTACCTCTGGGAAAATGTTTTTTGCTTAACCTCTCCCAAGCCTACCTCTGGCTTGTGTATTTTATTTAATTAAAAAAGATCTGTTATATTTTGGCTAATTAATTAGGTATCTATCATAAGCTCTACAGTAAGTAATGGACAATAGCCTTTCTTCAGTTTAGATACTACACTTATTGCTAGGTAACCAAACAAATATATACAGTAGATACGGAAAGTATTCACACCCCTCTAAATGTTTCACTCTTTGTTTCATTGCAGCCATTTGGTAAATTTAAAAAAGTAATTTTTTTTTCTCATTAATGTACATTCTGCACCCCATCTTGACTGGAAAAAACAGAAATGTATAAATTTTTGCAAATGTATTAAAAAAAGCAAAAATGAATTATGCAGCGCCGACTGCTCTGTACTCCAAACACTAAACGGTGTTTGTGAGAGGTTGGAGGTCGTGCAGCGCTCAAGACCCGCAATTCCTGTACAGAGCATTAGCTCTGACAGGTGACATCATCGGGATCTGACTGGATCAGGTCCTAATGATGTTAACCCTTTGCTATCTTCTAGCTGCCACGATCGTGGCATTTAAAAGATGGCAGAGGAAGACCACTGCTACACTGCTATACTCACCTCTTTGACACCCCTGTGATCAGTTTTGACCATATCACGGGGGATCCTGTGTTGTCCCAGCAGCCGGAGGTCATGTGACCTCTGAGTCTGCCAGCTGCGGTTGTTAGGGTGTGTCCACACGCTGCGGATTCTGCTGTGGATCCGCAGCAGATGTGGCTCTGCGGATGCGCAGCAGCTTCTGCTGCGGTGTACAGTACCATTATTCCCTATGGGAAATGGAAACCACAGTGCAGATGCTGCAGAATTTTCCGTGCGGATTTTCTGCGGTTTCTAACATGACCATTCTTTCTGCGGATTCCACAGCAGTTTACCATCTCCTCCATTGTGGAGATGGTAAAACCGCAGGGCAAAACCGCAGGATAATCCGCAGATAAACCGCAGGTCTTTTGACCTGCGGATTTATCTGTGGATTTTGAAAATCCGTGCAGATAAATCCGCAGCAGATTCCGCAGCGTGTGCACACACCCTTTGACTCAGCCTGCAGCTGAGTATAACAAGCGATCTGCCTGTGTTATGATATGTTACCGTGTTCAGGATTATATCAGAAATAGCTGCGGGTTGAACACTGCATACAGCCGCAGCATTCAATCCGTAGCATCCAAATGTTACAGCATGGTAGAGGGGATTTTATGAAATCCCATCTCCACTATGCGTCCTAATACGCGGGTGACACACCCACATAGCCGGACATGCAGCACATCTTTTTTAGACCGCAGCACGTCTATTTACCTTGCGGAGATGCTCAGTCTCCGCAAGGTAAATAGCCTACTCTATGTATATGCTGCGGCAATTCTGGATGTGTTCAATGAGCACATCCGGAATCACCGCGTGTACAGGTGATTCCGCTTTGGGCGGAGCGGGCTATGTGGAAACATAGCCTAACACTCTCAGCTCTCATACAATGCAATACATATGTATTGCATTGTATGAGACCAGTGATCAGAGAAGGAAAAATTGAAGTTCCATACAGGGACTAAGTAAAAAAGTAAAAACATCTTTTAAAACTATGAAAAAATAAAAATAAATAAAGAAGAAGAAAACATGGAATGAACCGACAGGGCGGACCTACCGCCCGTGCAGCTGGTTCATTGAACGGGTGCCCCGGGGGAGCAGCCTCCTGCATCGCATGGCTAATTATTCAATTTTCAAATTAGCCATGTGGAGCGCAGGAGGAGAGGAGAGCAGCACTGAAGCATTGGAGGACCTGTGGTGACATCATCGTCATGTGATCAGGGAGCGGAGCTGATCACAGGCCTTCACTGTTGATCAGCTTTGCCCCCTGATCACATGATGATGACATCACCACAGGTCCTTTTAGCTGAGCTCACACAGGAGCTGCATTTTCCAGCAGGAGCGCGGCCAGGTAAGAAGTTTTATTTATTTATGTTTCCCCGCAGGATGGAGACACATGGACCATGTGTCTCCATCCTGCCAGGGCAGATTGGAGACAGGGGAGGCAAGATGGAGACAGGCAGGATTGGAGATGAGGGCAGGATTGGAGACATTGGGGTCAGGATGGAGATGGAGCAGGATGGAGATGGGGCAGGATGGAGATGGGGCAGGATTGGAGGCAGGGGCAGGATGGAGATGGGGCAGGATTGGAGACGGGGCATGATTGGAGACATTGGGGGCAGGATGGAGATGGGGCAGGATGGAGATGGGGCAGGATGGAGAGGGGGGCAGGATTGGAGACGGGGCATGATAGGAGACATTGGGGGCAGGATAGAGATGGGGCAAGATGGAGACATTGGGGGCAGGATGGAGACATTTGGGGAAGGATGGAGACATTGGGGACAGAATGGAGACATTGGGGGTAGGTTGGAGATGGGGCAGGATGCAGACGGGGCAGGATGCAGATGGGTGGCAGGATTGGAGATGGGGCAGGATTGGAGCCATTGGGGCAGGATTGGAGACATTGGGGGCAGGATTGGAGACATTGGGGCAGGATGGAGATGGGGCAGGA
Source organism: Dendrobates tinctorius (assembly GCF_039654945.1). Lineage (NCBI taxonomy): Eukaryota > Metazoa > Chordata > Amphibia > Anura > Dendrobatidae > Dendrobates > Dendrobates tinctorius. The sequence goes on along the minus strand of NW_027361692.1, from coordinate 1,433,325 downwards.
TGGAGACAGGGCAAGATGGAGACAGGGCAGGATTGGAGACATTGGGGGCAGGATGGAGACGGGGCAGGATTGGAGACATTGGGGGCAAGATGGAGACAGGGCAGGAATGGAGACATTGGGGGCAGGATGGAGCCATAGGGAGCAGGATTGGAGACATTGGGGCAGGATTGGAGACATTGGGGCAAGATGGAGATGGGGCAGGATTGGAGATGGGACAGGATGGGGGCAGGATTGGAGACAGGGCAGGATTGGAGACTGGGGCAGGATTGGAGATGGGGCAGGATGGAGATGGTGCAGGATTGGAGACATTGGGCACAGGATTGGAGACATTGAGGGCAGGATTGGAGACATTGGGGGCAGTAATGGAGATGGGGCAGGATGGAGACGGGGCAAGATGGAGACAGGGCATGATTGGAGACATTGGGGGCAGGATGGAAATGGGGCAGGATGGAGATGGGGCAAGATGGAGAGGGGGGCAGGATTGGAGATGGGGCATGATTGGAGACAGGGCATGATTGGAGACATTGGGGGCAGGATGGAGATGGGGCAGGATGGAGACAGGGCAAGATGGAGACAGGGCAGGATTGGAGACATTGGGGGCATGATGGAGACAGGGCAGGATTGGAGACATTGGGGGCAGGATTGGAGACATTGGGGCAAGATGGAGATGGGGCAGGATTGGAGATGGGACAGGATGGGGGCAGGATTGGAGACAGGGCAGGATTGGAGATGGGGGCAGGATTGGAGATGGGGCAGGATGGAGATGGTGCAGGATTGGAGACATTGGGCACAGGATTGGAGACATTGAGGGCAGGATTGGAGACATGGGGGCAGTATTGGAGATGGGGCAGGATGGAGACGGGGCAAGATGGAGACAGGCCATGATTGGAGACATTGGGGGCAGGATGGAAATGGGGCAGGATGGAGATGGGGCAGGATGGAGAGGTGGTCAGGATTGGAGATGGGGCATGATTGGAGACAGGGCATGATTGGAGACATTGGGGGCAGGATGGAGATGGGGCAGGATGGAGATGGGGCAAGATGGAAACATTGGGGGCAGGATGGAGACATTTGGGAAGGATAGAGACATTGGGGGCAGGATGGAGATATTGGGGGCAGGTTGGAGATGGGGCAGGATGCAGATGGGGGCAGGATGCAGATGGGGGCAGGATTGGAGATGGGGGCAGGATTGGAGACATTGGGGCAGGATTGGAGACATTGGGGGCAGGATTGGAGACATTGGGGCAGGATGGAGATGGGGCAGGATGGAGACAGGGCAGGATTGGAGACATTGGGGGCAGGATGGAGATGGGGCAGGATGGAGACAGGGCAGGATTGGAGACATTGGGGCAAAATGGAGACAGGGCAGGATTGGAGACATTGGGGGCAGGATGGAGACATAAGGAGCAGGATTGGAGACATTGGGGCAGGATTGGAGACATTGGGGGCAAGATGGAGATGGAGCAGGATTGGAGACGGGACAGAATGGGGGCAGGATTGGAGACAGGGCAGGATTGGAGATGAGGGCAGGATTGGAGATGGGGCAGGATGGAGATGGTGCAGGATTGGAGACATTGGGTGCAGGATTGGAGACATTGAGGGCAGGATTGGAGACATTGGGGGCAGTATTGAGATTGGGCAGGATGGAGATGGGGCAAGATGGAGACAGGGCAGGATTGGAGACATTGGGGGCAGGATGGAGATGGGGCAGGATGGAGACGGGGCAGGATTGGAGACATTGGGGGCAAGATGGAGACAGGGCAGGATTGGAGACATTGGGGGCAGGATGGAGACATAGGGAGCAGGATGGAAACATTGGGGCAGGATTGGGGGTAGGGTTGATACGGGGCAGGATTGGATACAGGGGCAGGATTGGAGATACAGGGGGCAGGATTGAAGATACAGGGGGCAGGATGGTATCATAAAAACACAGTACAAATCCTAATAGTATAAAATTCAGTTACACACTACTGTGTTTTTATGATACCTGATGAAGGATATACACTGTATCCGAAACGCGTTGTATCTCTTTTTTAACCTATGAAATAAAAAAATATGGAATATCATCTTTGGATGTGAGTCCTGGGAAGCGCTGCCGTTTATGGGCTAGATGTGTTTTTCTTGATTTACTCATCCTGTGTGAGCCTGAACCTGGCTCTTTCACTTGGATCCACCCGAGGCGAGCTGCAAGCCCTGTCTTCTGAGAAGTATCCCAAAAGGAAGGATTTTTGAGGATACATAATCCAAAGCTATATTAGTCTTCTATCAGGTGAGTGCATAAAATTGTGCACCCTTTAAAGACTACAATATTGTGTTTACGCACTTAGGGCGCCGCGAATTGTCTGTTCTTCTCTCCCAAACAGGGTTTTTTTTGCAAAAATCATAATAGAAAGCGATCAAAAATTGTCATGTGCCCGAAAATGGTACCAATATAAACGTCAACTCGTCCTGCAAAAACAAACAAGCCCTCACATGACTCTGTTGACCAAAATATGGAAAAATTGTAGCTCTCAAAACATGGTGATGCGCAGTAAAAAGTGTCTTTAAGGCCTCTTTCACACATCCGGTTTTCAGCATCAGGCGCGATGCGGCGAAAAGTGTAAAAACCGGATCCGGCGCCGGTTGCCACCAGATCCGGTTTTTCCCCCATTCAGTTTCATTATTGCCGCATCGCGCCGGATACCTATGCGGCGTATCCGGTTTTTGCCTGATCCGGCAAAAACAGCCTGTCCGGCGTCTGGAAAAAACGTTCCATGTAACGTTTTTTTGCAGCGCCGGACCGGCTTTTTCCACAGCGCATGCCCGGACTCTGTGAATGTTAACCCCACAAGTGCCCGGCGAGAGAGAGAGAGATCTCTCTCTGTCACCCGGACACTTGTGAGAGATCTCTCTCGCCGGGCACTTGTGGGGTTAACACTCAGTGTCTGGGTGAGAGAGAGAGATCTCTCTGTGGGGTTAACCCCACAAGTGCCCGGCAAGAGAGAGAGATTCTCTTGCCTGGACACTAAGTGTTAACCCCCCATGTCTCTCTCTCTCCACCCCCCTACCCCCCTCCCCTCTCCTCCCCTCACCTCCCTTTCAGCAGCTGTCTCATTGGCTGCCTCTGTCCACCTCGTCCTGCGGCTCCTTTAATAATGTCTGAGCCGTATCGTCTCGCCGCACACACATCCGGTGTCACGGCTGCAGGCCGGATCCGACGGCCCGGCTTTTCGCCGCACGCCGCCGGACCCCACACACCGGATGTGTGAAAGTAGCCTTAGTGTGTGACAGCAGCCAATCATAAAAACCCGATATAAATCCGGTATTGCTGTAATTGCACTGACCCGAAGAATAAAGTCGCCTAATCGCTTATACTGCACAAGAAACGGCATAAAAAAAGTAAAATCAATTATTCACCTGCTGTTGATTTTTTCATCCTGCCTCCCAAAGATCGCAGTGAGGCTTGGCACACATTTAACCTGCGCTCTCCGCTGAGAGCTTACATCGGCGTTTCCGTAAAAATCTCTGAAATACGTGATTCAGATGGAACCCCCTGTGGAAGATTCCCTATAATGAGGCAGATTGAGGTACTTTGAACACCATAGGACCTGTGATACGGCATCCATCTTTTTAGTCATACATAAAAGCACGGTCCGCCAGTTATGTTCACCTCTGAAAAGGACACTGCTGAACAGAGGCCAGACAGAGTCCATCATAACTACCTCCTCATTATAATAAATGGATCCCTTGGATGTTTCACCTGAATCACGTCACTATGAGATTGAGATGAAAACCCCAAAGTAAGTGGTCAACGTAGAGCGCCGGATAAATTTGATCCCAAACGTTATGTAAAATGTTCCCAATAAAAGCTTCAGCTCAAACCACAAAAAAAGCAAGTCCTCCCTCAGGCCCATAATCTGTTAATGGAAATATAGGGGGCTTCCACATTACTGGTAGTACGAAGGCTCTGGAAAATTGTTATGGCTCATCACCCACCTAAAAGAAATTCTACAAATTCTGCGCTCCCAAATCCAAATGCCCCCTCCCTTCTGAGCCCCAGTGTGCCTAAATCACATTTAGTACCCACATATTTGGCACTTCTGTAGGGATGAGAGCCTGCCTAATTTACGGGTGCATGTGACTTCAATGTACTGGTCACTACAGCATACTGGTCACTACAATGGCAGTTTTCAATTTTCACTCGACAACATCGACTGCTGCTTGCTGCTTGTTTCTGGAAAACACTTATAGAAACGGGGCTGCAGAGACCGTGCCAGAAGGGGGTAAGTATAGCGATATTCACCTGTCCCCTGGTCCATCGCTGCTCACTACTCTCTGCTGCGTCCTCTGTCTGTGACGTTTAGCCAGCAGAGGGCGCGGTGTGATGTGGTTAGTGCACGCCGTGCCCTCTGCTGCCTGAACGTCACTGACAGACGACGTGACAGACAGAGGTGAGCAGCGATGGACCGGGGGACAGGTGAATATCTCAGGTGCCGGGTCCTGAGCAGAAGAGGTGAGTATGGCATTTTTTTGCAGCAGCAGCATATGGGGGCATAATATATAGAGCATCTTAAGGTGGTAGCATATGGGGGCATATTCTATGGAGCAGCATATGGGGGCATATTCTATGGAGCAGCATATGGGGGCATATTCTATGGAGCAGCATATGGGAGCATATTCTATGGGGCAGCATATGGGGGCATATTCTATGGAGCAGCATATGGGGCATATTCTATGGAGCAGCATATGAGGGCAGCATATGGAGGTATATTCTATGGAGCAGCATATGGGGGCATATTCTATGGAGCAGGATATGGGAGCAGCATATGGGGGCATAGTCTATGGAGCAGCATATGGGGCATATTCTATAGGGCAGCATATGGGGGCATATTCTATGGGGCAGCATATGAGGGCATAATCTATGGAGCATCTTATTGGGGCATACTCTATGGAGCACCTTATGGGGGCATAATCTATGGAGCATCTTATTGGGGCATAATCTATGGAGCATCTTATGGGGGCATAATCTATGGAACAATTTATGGGGCATAATCAATGGAGCATCTTATTTTGGCACCATTTTTATCCATTTTCCAGTGTGAAAATGTAAAATCGGGGGTTAAAACAATTTTTTTGTGGCAAAAATGTAATTATTTTTTCTTTACTGCCCAATGGTATAAAATTCTGTGACCCATTTGTGGTGTCAATATGATCATTGCAACCCTAGATTAACTCATTTAGAGGTGTGGTTTGTAAAATGGGGTTACTTACAGGGGTTTATGCTGTTGTGGCACCTCATGTGCTTTGCCAATGTCACATGGCCCCCTCAAACTAGTGCAGCAAAATCTGCCTTGTAATATGGCACTCCTTTCATTTTGAGCTTTACACTGTGCCTCAAAAGTGGTTTTCAACCACTTATGGGGTGTTGATGTACTCAATAGGAGTAAATAGGAGAAATTGCAAAACAAATTACACTGTTTATTTTCTCCTATTACCCCTTTTGAAAATTCCAAACTTGGGGTCAAAGCAACATTTTCGTGGAAAACATAGTAATATTTCAATTACTCAGCCCAATTTTATACAAGTTTGTGAATTGCCAGAAGGTTAAACATACTCCCCTAGATGAATTCCTTGAGAGGTGCAGCTTCCAAAATGGAATCACCTGTGGGAGTTTCTGCTATTTTCGCATGTCAGGGGCACTTCAAGTATGACATGGTATTTGCAGCCTATTACAGCCAAAATAATGTTTTCAAAACTTATGTAATGCCAGTAATTTTATATACTATGACTATAGTCCCTGTATGTGTGCCGCAAACTTTCTTTAAGAATCTAAAATCCCTAATTTCTAGCTTTATATGGAAGAAAAAAAACCTGCAAGGCTGTCCTATAAACTCCTCTCATACCCGGGTTCCTCGGGGGACTTGGGAGTCCCGGACCCATTCCTCTACTATAAAGCTGTACATTTAAGCAGATGGCTAAAGGTGGTAATAGTCACGAAAAGGGGACCAAGACAATGTAGACCTGATATTATTAGGCCTAGAAGATGTACCTTGTCTATGGACCAAGGCAAAGCCATCCGACGCCCTTCAGCTGGATGAAGATACTTCATCCATGTTGCAAGTAAAACGCATGATAATCAATAACCTCCCCCAGATTCTTTTCCATCCACACAGACACCAATTTCTGCTATACCATTCTTGATAGACCCTGGTTTCCAAGACCCTTATAACCACTGGATTAAATTACCCGGAGAAACATTAAACAACTTTTATGATGACAAAATCCTTAAAAATGTTGACTAGCCTGTTAATGCACTGAACCAACCAAAAAATTTTCTCCAATTGCAACATGTAAAACATATTCTTAAACATTTCTAACAAGCATACATTTGCAAATCAACTTGGTCCTGGTTAGACATTATGAATAAACTCCCACCCCCACGACTAAAACTTATATCCCTTTTGTACTCCCGACTTAACAACCCCCTTTAGGGTTTAAGCTATCATTCTTATGTTCTGGGGAGTCAGAACTTAAAAGTAATTTCTCTGACATACAAATTTCCAGGATTCATCTTCATTCATGTGGCTTCTCCAGATGTATGTTACTCCAAGAGAACTCTTTCAAAATATTAACTAGATGGCACCTGACCACAGTCAAACTCCATCACATGGGGCTGGCTGACTCCGACACTTGCTGGAGATGCCATAATCTGAGAGGCCATCATGCTCATATATTCTGGGAGTGCCCTGTGCTAAAGAAATTTTGGGATGGGATCAGTTTCATCCTTAAAGAATTAAAGTTAATCAAACTACACCTACAAGCTTCTGAAGCTCTATTCTCATGCCCATCGAAAAATTTTAATCCAAAGAAAATGGGTTTCTCCTGTTATTGATCGGGGCAGCAAAGCATTTAATAACCTTACACTGGAAGGGTGAGTCCCCCCCCATCTACTGTATATCCGAATGGAAATTTAAAGTGAACCAGATTTCCCGCCTTGAGGAATTCTCAAGTTGGGAGATCCACAATCATGATTCATATGTAAGCACCTAAGAATTGCAAAACAAAAGTAAAGACTAAAATGTCTGATGTGAGGTCACCCCACCCGGCTTTATAATACCCGAACACTTGGTTAGCACTGAAGTATAAGATTATGACATGTGTGTCCACATTGGTTTTTTGTTACCCCCGATTGTTATGACTCCTTGTTCCTTTTCTTTCACTACTGTCCTTCCCCCCTCCATCCCCATGGGCCTTCTCTTCGCCCCTGACTTCCTTATCCATTATGCCTCTTCTCTCCTCCTCTTCCCTGCTATCCTCTCCTTACCTTACCCCTCATGTCATTTAATTCAATTGATACTGTATGATATGATTGTAACGTTGACATGGTTAAACGTTTCCTGTATTCTCTATTATATATAAAGAATTTTAAAAAAATGGGGCTGAAATAACATTTTTGTTGGGAAAATGTGTTTTTTAATTTTCACGTCTTAACACTGTAAAATTCTGTGAAGCCCCTGAGGGTTAAAAGTGCTCACCACACATCTAGATAAAGTCCTAGAGGGGTCTAGTTTCCAAAATGGGGTTATTTATGGAGGTTTCTACTGTTTAGACACCTCAGTGGCTCTTCAAATGTGACATGGTGCCAGCTATTGATTCAAGCCAATTTTGTATTCCAAAAGTCAAATGGTGCTCCTTCCCTTCCAAGCCCTGCCATGTGCCCAAACAGTGGTTTTAATCCACATATGTGGTATCGGCATACTTAGAAGAAATTGCACATCAAATTTAGGGGACCATTTTTTCTTTCTACACTTGTTAAAATAAAAACTTTGAAGCTAAAATAACATTTTTGTGGAAAAAATGTGTTTTTTAATTTTCACGGCTTAACATTATAAAATTCTGTGAAGCTCCTGAAGTTTCAAGGTGCTCACCACACATTTAGTTAAAGTCCTTGAGGGGTCTAGTTTCCAAAATGAGGTAATTTGTGGGGGTTTCCTTAGTTTAGGCACCTCAGGGGCTCTCCAAATGCAACATGGAGTCTGCCATTGATTCAAGCCAATTTTGTATTCCAAAAGTCAAATGGCGCGCCTTCCCTTCCGAGCACTGTCCATTTTCTCCTGATACCCTCATGAAAATAAAAAAATTGGTTCCAAAGTACATTTTTTGTGAAAAAAGTAAAATGTTTTTTTCCTGAAGAGTTAATAAACTTCTTGAATGTGGTTTTGAGCACCTTGAGGGGTGCAGTTTTTAGACTGGTGTCACTTTTGGGTATTTTCTGTCATGTATACCCCTCAAAGTCACTTCAAATGTGATGTGGTCCCTACAAAAATGGTTTTGTAAATTTTCTGGAAAAATGAGAAACTGCTGATCAACTTTTAACCTTCATAACTTAGTAAAAAAAAAGTTATGTTTCAAAAATTGTGCCTATGTAAAGTAGACATGTGGAAAATGTTATTTAATAACTATTTTGTGTGACATGACTCTCTGGTTTAAGGGCACAAAGATTAAAAGTTTTAAATTTTCAAAAGTTTTGCCAAATTTCCGTTTTTGTTTCAGAAATAAATGCAATTCATTTCAAACAAATTTTACCACTATTATGAAGTGTAATATCTCACGAAAAAACAGTTTCAGAATCAGTGAGATACGTTGAAACACCGCAGAGTTATAACCTCATAAAGTGACAGTGGTCAGAATTGTGAAAACAGGCTGTGGCGCGCAAGGATTAAACAGTGTGATTACAACCATGGGAATTAGAGTGGGCTATAGAAGAGTGAAATACATTACTCCCCTATAGAACAACTTCTTACGAAAGCTCAAAAATCTACCTGTATTTCAATTCAACTCGCTCAAATTATTACTTCTATTACAGATTATTAGATATATTGGGAATTTTCAAGAAACATAGGTCAGTACTGCTGACAGATGACGAGTTTGTAAAACATCTTCCCACCCATCCATTTGTAACATGGAAAAGATATAAAAATGTAAATGATTTACCCAAAGTCACTATGTCCCTGCTAAAAAAAAAAATTTTCACCAATGACGTTGGCCCCAAATTGACCTCTTTTGCATGCGGAGATTGTCCTGCATGTTAACATATTGGTAGATCTGCTAGTTTTGAAAACAGTATAGGTGTAAAAATTATTCAAAATGACATATCTTCCTATTTAATTTTTCTTGTTTTAATTTTCTACAGTACTATCTTGATTATATATCACTATATAATATATTTATGCTATATGTAATTGTCACGCTCACGCCTTGGCTGAATGGCACGAGCCAGGGGGTTGTGGCCCCACTGTGCCACAAATCAGACTACCCTGGAAGGGGCGTAACTACGGCAGCTACCTTGGTCTTCACTGGAGCCTCTGATGGTGAGGTCAGGCTTGTGCGGCAGGTAGCTGCCGGGTGCCACTCCAGGGTGGTGTCTGGCTGTGGCTGCTGATCCCACTCGGGAACAGGACACCTGGACGGGTGCGAGTGACAAGCAGGCTGAGACACATGGCAAGCCGGCACGGCTTGGAGACACAGGACAGGTGGGCACGGCTTGGAGACACAGGACCGGCGGGCACGGCTTGGAGACACAGGACCGGTGGGCACAGCTTGGAGACACAGGACCGGCGGGCAAGGCTTGGAGACAGGACGGGCGGGCATGGCTTGGAGACACAGGACGGGCGGGCACGGCTTGGAGATACAGGACAGACTGGCGTGGTAAGAGAAGGGGCAGGTAGGGACCTGTTCACACAGCAGGTGTAGGCAGGAGGGAGTGGTGTATGCGAGAACAGGTTTGGACCTGTTCACACAAGAGGTGCAGGTATGGATATAGGCAGGAAGGAGTGGAATATGAAGGAACAGGTTTGGACCTGTTCACACAGGAGGTGTAGGTAGGCGGAGCCGCAGGAGTGCGGAGTAGGTTGGGCTCCAAGGGAGCCGGGCAGGCAGAGCGGCTAGGGAGCCATGCAGACAGAGCGGCTAGGGAGCCGTGCAGACAGAGCGGCTAGGGTGCAGATGCACAGATAAAGCTGCGAGGGAGCAGATGCACAGATAAAGCTGCGAGGGTGCAGATGCACAGACAAAGCTGCGAGGGTGCAGATGCACAGACAAAGCTGCGAGGGTGCAGATGCACAGACAAAGCTGCGAGTGTGCAGATGCACAGACAGGGAGGACACAAGGAAAGACACAGCAGAGAAGGAACCACAAACAAGGAGACTGACAGACAGTGGTAAGACTGAGTTCAGACAGAGACACAGGGACAAAGACACAAGGACCAGGATATTCTGCCTCCTGGCAGGCGGACAGAGAACAGACAAGGCACTGGGAACAAGACTCAAGGGCCAGGATATTCTGCCTCCTGGCAGGCGGACAAGGTACAAAGCGAGACAAAGAGTATTCCTACAGAGAAGGAGATACACAGAACAGGGCTTGGCTTCCTCAGCAGCAAGATACTAACTGAGTATAGACATTACACAGGCAATGTTTCAGTGGGAGTGGCAAAACTAAATAGTCAAGGGCTCTAGGTGATTGGTAAGGGACAGATTACCCGGATGCACCCTGACTGCATAAGAACCAGAGAGTTCAGGCGCCGCCCCCCTATACACACAGTCTGGAAACATGGAGAGCAGAGGCACAGAGCTGGCAACAGACAGAATTCACAGCATGGCTTGAAGCAGAAAGTAAGTTGGTGTGCTGGGGATGGGAGGCCATGCAGTGATGCCAGCAGGATTGTTACAGTACCCCCCCTTTACGGCCCCTCTTCCTCAAGCCTGCCAGAATGACCTGAAGAAGGAGTATGGGACCACACATAGTCCAGGTTGACAAGACATCCTTCAGGTAGGGTGGAATAAGTGTGCCATCAAGAATCCCAGAGTGCCAAGCTTCTTGGTGCCTGATGGAGTCATCTTCCAACACAGAGGGTATAAGGACTTGGATTTCTTCCTCCTGGGTAGCAGAAAGCAGGGACCTGGATGCCTCAGACTTGACCCCTACATCAGCCGGCCAGCTGGAAACAGAAGAGACCTTCACTGAGTCCGACTTCAGCCCGATATCCCAAGTAAATTGGACCTCCTCCTTAGTATCTTCATTAGCCGGCCAACTAGAAGTTGAGGGTACCCACACTGGATCCATCCTTCGCCCATTATCAGAAGAGAACTGGACCTGTTCCTCTGGGTTGGTAAAAAGCAGACGTACAAGAGCTTCTGCTCCAACTTCTTCATCCACCTGCCACATGGAATCTGAAGGCATCCGTACAGGATCCATCTTCTGCCCATGGCCTAAAGAAAAATTTTCAAGCGACAGGGATGCTTCTGGGAACTGGTCACAGGAGGTGTGTGGAGAGGGCGCCACTGCTTCCTTTTCTTCAGTGACATCAGCACACCATGACCCAATAGCCAGCAGAACAGATGGGGAAGGTAACACTGTAGCCTGACCTTGTAACATTGGAACTAGATACCTTTGGTGACTAGGCAGCTCCAAGTGTGGCACTACGCTGGGTCTTCGGACCGGAACGGGCAGTAGAGTATCCGGCTCAGAAGGACCGATGGGCAAACTGGTCAGTAAGTGTAAAATAAACTTCTCCAAATATAATGCTCCGATTTGGAGCTGTAGTTGTCCCTTCGACACTCGACTGTTCATAAGTAGGGCACGACCATCACCAAACACCGTCACCGGATTCTGGAGCTGTGGAACAGGAACCCTACACAGACTCCGTCTGGCTTGCAGCTTTAACACATCTGCAGGGCCGAAGCTCCCACAAGGCACACGAACAGTCACCGATCTTAGTGAGGAGGAGGGACTCTTACCAAGGGCAGCCTCTCCCACTGACCCAAGGTTTTGGAGCTTGCGCTCCTTCGGACAGAAGCCGTCCGGGTGTTCCACACAACCGCAGCAATACTGTATGCACATCTTGCGACTGGTTTCAGGCTGCTGCTTTGTCAGCCCACTCTTAACAGTCTTCTTGGGTTCAACTCGAGTAGCTGCTTTAACAGGTGGAGGAACTAGAGGGTTTCGGATGGCAGTTGCGGTCTGAAGAGGCGGTTTCTTCACTGGTTTCGCCCGTCTGGCGCGCCTCTCAGATCTGGAAAGGGAAGACTTAGCAGACGTAGCTGGACTGGGTACTTCAAAGGCTTTATGGAAGGCCACTAGGAAGGCCTCTAGGTCCGTGATGATAGGATCCCCTGCTTCCCAGAGGGGACAGATCCACATCAAAGCTTCTCCTGCTAAGTAGGACATTATATATCCCACTTTGACCCAATCAGAGGGGAAACAGGCTGAATTCCACTCAATGTACCGCAGGCACTGCTCCAAGAACCCTTGGCACTCCTTAGGATCTCCATAGAACCTTGGAGGATCTTCAGGGTCAAGCCTCTCATAAGCCAGGAGCTGGTTGTAGATGGCATCGGAGACAATGATGGGTTCAGAAGTCTCAACAATCAGAACCACACAGGGCGGAACAAATTCTTCCAGATGCTCATACTGGCAGAGAGAAAGTCCCTCATGCTCTGCAAGCAGAAGGACATGGGACTCAGCGGGGACCGTGGCCTGTGCAAACTGTCACGGTCACGCCTTGGCTGAATGGCGCGAGCCGGGGGGGTTGTGGCCCCACTGTGCCACAAACGAGACTACCCTGGAAGGGGCGTATGTTATGATGAGTCACCGTAGGAGGAAAAAACAAAATACTAGCTAAGTCCAGAAAAACCAGAGAGGTTGGCAGCTATCGGATTGCAGACCCCTGAACCTATCCACAACAACTAGCAGTAGCCGTGGGGGGTTCCTACGGTGCCCTAGACCCCTCAATCACAGCCGGAGAACTACATAGCCTAAAGACAGAAAGGGGAAAAACTAAACTGCCCCAGAGCAGACCCCAAAGCAATAGGCAGCCCCCAACATATAATGACGGTGAAGCAAGATGAAAACACTAACACAGATAGAAAGATAGGTTGAGCAAATGATGGGGCCCAAGCTAACTAAATAGGACAGGATAGGAAAGCTGCTGTCTGCCATCAGCAAAAACCCTATCCAAAATGAGCCAACCGACTGATAGGAAAAACAGGCCCTGAAGTCGCTAGGCTTCAAAAGACTATATCAGCACTCAGGTATATTCTGAAGACAGAGCAAAAGATCAAAAGATCAGAAACAAAAATGGAATTCAGCTCACCCCCGGCCGGGGATGGCAGAACTCCCAAAAAACAAGGCAAAACAAAAACAAAACTGAAGAGTACAAAGCAGAGCAGAGAAACTTAGCTTTGAGACGCAGGAATCAGACTGGTCTCCAAGAATCCAGCAGGATCACCAGCAAGGCAGAAGGGCGTCAGCTGCCTTATATCCAGTCCTCAATTCCAGCCACCCAGTCATCATCTAGCTGCCCAGGTGTTTGGTAATCAGCCTCACTACCTTCCTTCACCAGAGGATGGAGTTCATCAGACCTCAATGGTGAAGGGAAAAATGAACTCACAACAGGCGTAACTACGGCAGGTAGCTGCCGGGTGCCACTCCAGGGTGGTGTCTGGCTGTGGCTGCTGATCCCACTCGGGAACAGGTGCGAGTGACAAGCAGGCTGAGACACAGGGCAAGCCGGCACGGCTTGGAGACACAGGACAGGCGGGCACGGCTTGGAGACACAGGACCAGCGGGCACGGCTTGGAGACACAGGACCAGTGGGCACGGCTTGGAGACACAGGACCGGCGGGGACAGCTTGGAGACACAGGACCGGCGGGCACGGCTTGGAGACACAGAATCGGCGGGCACGGCTTGGAGACACAGGAAGGGCGGGCACGGCTTGGAGACACAGGACGGGCGGGCACGGCTTGGAGACACAGGACAGACTGGCGTGGTAAGAGAAGGGGCAGGTAGGGATCTGTTCACACAGCAGGTGTAGGCAGGAGGGAGTGGTGTATGAGAGAACAGGTTTGGACCTGTTCACACAAGAGGTGCAGGTATGGATATAGGCAGGAAGGAGTGGAACATTTGCACAAGGAAAGACTAGAAGCAATGGGATGAAACTGAATCGGAGGAGACACAGATTAGATATTAGAAAACACTTTTTGACAGTTAGAGTGATCAATGAGTGGAACAGGCTGTCACGAGAAGTGGTGAGTTCTCCTTCAATAGAAGTCTTCAAACAGAGGCTGGACAGACATCTGTCTGGGATGATTTAACGAATCCTGCTTTTAGCAGGGGGTTGGACCAGATGGCCCAGGAGGTCCCTTCCAACTCTACGATTCTATGATTCTATGATTTACAAAAATGCATGTAAAGTATAATTAAAAGAGTGTGATAAAATATGTACAAATAAAGATAAGTGAAAATGCATATACTTGTATATAAATGAAAGAGATGCAAAGTGCAAAAGTGCTTATTTATACAGTTGAATATATGCATTCATCGAATTGGAGCAGATGATGCAACCAATAAGTGTAAGGAAAGATAATGCCAGCAATTGTAATAAAAAACTGACAATCTCGGTGTTCTAATTCAGGGTTTCCCAACTCCAGTCCTCAAGGCACACCAACAGATCATGTTTTCAGGATTTCCTTGTATTGCACAGGTGAAGCAATTATCACCTGAGCAATACTAAGGAAATCCTGAAAACATGATCTGTTGGTGTGCCTTGAGGACTGGAGTTGGGAAACCCTGTTCTAATTAACCCACTGCGCAAGTCTAAGAATCAAGGAGTGTGTATAATCCATTCATGCATGCGCGATGACATGAGGTCAATAGCACCATCTTGTAAAAGGTATAGAATGCAATGCACATGTCCTTTGTAACATGGCAACATTAAAGAAATATAGAGCATCATCATAGTACGCAGATAGAAGTAAAAAAAAGCCATCTTGTTAGAGGGCAATATTACTGGTAAACATATAGGGGCCACTAAAGTGGCATGATTGACATAAATAAACGTTATCTTATTAAAAAACAATAATGCTGGCAAATCTAGTATGTCATATATAGAAGTCAATATTTATCTATCTATTATCTATCTTTCCCCTATCTATCTATCTATCTATCTATCTATCTATCTATCTATCTATCTATCTATCTATCTATCTATCTATCTATCCCATATTTATCTATCTATCTATCTATCTTTATCTATCTATCTATCTATCTTTCTCATATCTATCCATCTATCTATCTATCTATCCCATATATATCTATCTATCTATCCCATATCTATCTATCTGCAGTAGCTTTTAACTGATTAACTAATGTAAAAATAATACATTTTACTACTATGCTACATACACTCCTCAACACAATTGCAACACCAAGAAGGAAAAATAGTGGAATAATGAAAATCACAAGATCTATAGACATCTTAACAATATACTAACAATGAAAAAATGGGAACAAAATTTTGAAAACATCTTGATTTATTAAATATTGAGTATAAACACCACAAGCAAAAATATTTACGCTTACACACATTTGCATGCTATCAATGAGGTTATAAATGGTTGTCCTAGAAGTGTCCTGCTATGCTAAATTGATTTTGGCATGTAAAAAATCAAGATCCACTGCTGGCAACTCCTTTTGCAATTGACAACCAATGACTTCCTAGAGGTGTTCGATAAGAGCAAAGACAGAAATGCTGCAAGCCATGGAAGCATGCTTAGCAACCATTGTCATGGAAACACTGGTACTGCCATTTCTCCTAAGTGAACCTGGAACCAATTTTCAACAGGAAATTGCTAAGCAACATGTTGATTGTGCTATGAGCAGCATAAGTGGCTTAAACGTGCTACCTTGTCCTACAGCATCAACATATTTGTCTCCAATTGAGCACATCGGGGATTTCAGTGTCTGGCAGTTGCAAAGGGAGTTGCAAGCATTCAGAATTCCTCAAACTATCACTAGTGAGCTTCTTGATAGCATGCATATTTTTCTGTGTGTATTGCTCATACTTAAGATGTTTTGACAATTTTGTTTCCAACTTTTCGTCATTTTCATATTATTAACATCTTTATCAACGCTGCCTGAAATTTTTAGAATTTTAAAACTTTTCATTTTTGATATTGCACTTTCAATGTCAAGGAGTTTTATTTCTGGTGACAGCATCTTAAACAATGTGGGTTGTTGTGCTTTAAAGGAACTAACTTTTTTACGTAAGTTATTCTAACTTTTAAATTATGCTTCTACCCTGAATTAGCTAATCAATTCTATGCTGGTTATGTGAAAAATCCGACACTCTAGTTCTATTAAACTCAAGTGTGAATATAAATTAAAGTGCGCCTTAAAAGTGACAAGGAAAGTTCAATCATCCCAAGCCAATCATTTCAGTATGCTTGCTCGTATTGTATCCTTCAACCTTATCAAAAGAAGGTCATCCTGACCTTCCAATTTTACTGACTTAAGGAAGCATTGGAGCTATCAATCATAACTCCTTTCTATTTGTAAGACACGTAGCAAAATGCACTCCTGATGAAACAAATTCAATAATCTTAGTATTTTAAGACTATATCACCTCAACATAGCATTCTATTCTGTGTTATAAAATATTTAGATTTTTCTGTCAACATCATAAACTGTATATCCATATATTGCTCTGGAGTATATCAATCCTGGCATAGCATTATACAGTCATATGTAAAAGTTTGGGCACCCCTATTAATGTTAACCTTTTTTCTTTATAACAATTTTGGTTTTTGCAACAGGTATTTCAGTTTCATATATCTAATAACTGATGGACTCAGTTATATTTCTGGATTCAAATGAGGTTTATTGTACTAACAGAAAATGTGCAATCTGCATTTAAACAAAATTTGACCGGTGCAAAAGTATGGGCACCCTTATCATTTTCTTGATTTGAACACTCCTAACTACTTTTTACTGACTTCCTGAAGCACTAAATTGGTTTTGTAACCTCATTGAGCTTTGAACTTCATAGCCAGGTGTATCAAATCATGAGAAAAGGTATTTAAGGTGGCCACTTGCAAGTAGTTCTCCTATTTGATTCTCCTATGAAGAGTGGCATCATGGGCTCCTCAAAACAACTCTCAAATGATCTGAAAACAAAGATTATTCAACATAGCTTTTCAGGGGAAGGATACAAAAAGTTGTCTCAGAGATTTAACCTGTCAGTTTCCACTGTGAGGAACATAGTAAGGAAATGGAAGAACACAGGTACAGTTCTTGTTAAGCTCAGAAGTGGCAGGCCAAGAAAAATATCAGAAAGGCAGAGAAGAAGAATGGTGAGAACAGTCAAGGACAATCCACAGACCACCTCCAAAGACCTGCAGCATCATCTTGCTGCAGATGGTGTCACTGTGCATCAGTCAACAATACAGCGCACTTTGCACAAGGAGAAGCTGTATGGGAGAGTGATGCGAAAGAAGCCGTTTCTGCAAGCACGCCACAAACAGAGTCGCCTGAGGTATGAAAAAGCACATTTGGACAAGCCAGTTACATTTTGGAAGAAGGTCCTGTGGACTGATGAAACAAAGATTGAGTTGTTTGGTCATACAAAAAGGCGTTATGCATGCACTGTATTGTTGACCGATGCACAGTGACACCATCTGCAGCAAGATGATGCTGCAGGTCTTTGGAGGTGGTCTGTGGATTGTCCTTGACTTTTCTCACCATTCTTCTTCTCTGCCTTTCTGATAGTTTTCTTGGCCTGCCACTTCTGAGCTTAACAAGAACTGTACCTGTGTTCTTCCATTTCCTTACTATGTTCCTCACAGTGGAAACTGACAGGTTAAATCTCTGAGACAACTTTTTGTATCCTTCCCCTGAAAAGCTATGCTGAATAATCTTTGTTTTCAGATCATTTGAGAGTTGTTTTGAGGAGCCCATGATGCCACTCTTCATAGGAGAATCAAATAGGAGAACTACTTGCAAGTGGCCACCTTAAATACCTTTTCTCATGATTTGATACACCTGGCTAAGAAGTTCAAAGCTCAATGAGGTTACAAAACCAATTTAGTGCTTCAGGAAGTCAGTAAAAAGTAGTTAGGAGTGTTCAAATCAAGAAAATGATAAGGGTGCCCATACTTTTGCACAGATCAAATTTTGTTTAAATGCAGATTGCACATTTTCTGTTAGTACAATAAACCTCATTTGAATCCAGAAATATAACTGAGTCCATCAGTTATTAGATATATGAAACTGAAATAGCTGTTGCAAAAACCAAAACTGTTATAAAGAAAAAAGGTTAACATTAATAGGGGTGCCCAAACTTTTACATATGACTGTATTACATACAGATGTGTCCTTACCTTTTTTCTTGGCTCAATATATCCCAGGATGTGTTAACATGAGATTACCACATTAAAACATGCTATATGTATGGCCACCCAATGTTGGTGATGTAATTTCCAGTCTGTCAAGGGTTTTTTTTTCCAGCTTGTCAAAGTAAACTGAATTTGTTTCATGAGAAAGTCCTTTAGCACATCCTCAATTCTATAATAGTTGGGATGCTGTATAAAACATAAGAAAAACAAGAAAGCAATGATTTGGAAATCTCTGTTAACCGTATTTTATTCACAATAGAATATAGAACACATACAGAAGTTGAACGTTACCATAAACATTTTTCTATTTCATTACGAAAATGTAAAATTTGATGGCAGGAACACTGCTGAAAAAAAATGGGACAGGGTTACAAATGGATGGAAAAATAAGTGGTACTAATGACTGAAACAGCTAGAATGTCATTTTTCAGCTAATTTACATGGCATTGTATAAAGAGAGCATATTGGTAAGGTAAAATCTGTCAGAAGCAAAGATGGTCAGAGGTTCACTTATCTGTGAACAACTGCATCCAAGAAAAGTGGAGCAATATCAGAAAAGGTAAAATTGCAAAAACTACAGTAATTAATGTCATCAAAAGATCCATGTACACAATGGAGAAGGCTGATAGTCAATGTGCTATCCCCCAATGCAAGAGGTCTATCATGTAAAGAAGAAGCCATATACACCGGAAGCTTTAAAGGGAACTTGTCACCACTTTTCTGTCCTACCAGCTAAAAATATAATTTTATTTAGTGTCAGCTATACATTCCCTAAATACTTCTGTAACCCCCTGACTCCCCATCTATCACCCATAAAAAAACCTTTATATGTCTTCCACGTTGTATGCTAATGGTTTCTTGCGCGTGTGCACTTCTGCTTTTCGGCTTTGCCCGCAGTTGGGCAAAGCATACTGCGCAAGCGCGAGAGACCATTTGACTGCGTGGGCGCGATTTCTCACAACAATCTGCGTCATCCACGTCAAGGACTGCATGCAGCAGCCAAGGAGAGTGGTGGAGTGGTGAACCAAAGCCACGCCCATCGGACCGGACGGACCCTGTTAGCGTACATCATGGGAGAAATATAAAAGGTTTTTGTGGGTGATACATGGGGAGTCAGGGAGTTGCATAAATATTTATGTAATGTGTAGCTGACACTGAATGAAATATTTTTAGCTGGTAGGACAGAAAAGTGGTGACAGGTTTTCTTTAAGGTTTTAATAGTCAGAGCTCATTTAACACCTTCACCCACAGGCATTATTGCATTGTTTTCATTTTCATTTTTTTTTTCCCCTTCTTCCAAGAGCCATTACTTTTAAAATGTTTCCATCCACATAGTCATATTAGGGCTTGTATTTTGCAGGACAAGTTGTACTTTTCAATGACACAATTTATTATATCATGTGAAGCACTGGAAAGCAGGAAAAAGAATCCAAGTGTTCTTTAATAGCAAAATAGCTGCATTACAAAATTTGGTTTGGGGGGCTTATTTACCAGGTTCACTATATGTAAAATGTGACCTAGCAATATTATTCTCCAGACACCAAACATGCACAGTTGTTTTTTTTATTTTAAAAGGTGGAAAAAAAATTGTCTCGACATTTTCTGAAGCCTGAAATATTTTCATTTTTCAGGATATGGGGCTGCATGAGGGTCTATTTTTTTCACCCTGAGATGATATTTTTTCTGATATAATTTTGGGGTAGAAATGATGCTTTGATTGCCATTTGTTGCATTTTCTTGCAATATTGCAGCTGCCAAAAAAGTAATTCTGGTGGTTTAATTTTTTTCTTAGAATCATAGAATGGTAGAATTGAAAGGTACCTCCTGGGTCATTTGGTCCATTCACCTGCTCAAAGCAGGATTCACTAAATCATTCCAGACAGATGTCTGTCCAGCCTCTGAAGACTTCCATGGAAGGAGAACTCACCACCTCTCGTGGCAGCCTGTTCCACTTATTGATCAACCTGTCAAAAAGTTTTTTCTAATATCTAATCTGTGTCTCCTCCGATTCAGTTTCATCCTATTGCTTCTAGTCTTTCCTTGTGCAAATAAAAATAAAGATGATCCTTCTACAATGTGACAGCCCTTGAGATATTTGTAGACAGCTATTTGCAGACCATAAACAAACTTGGCACACACATATGTCGAATCCAGTGAAAGTATGTGATTTAATGAAAGTACAGTACATACAGTGACGTTTCGGTCTCAACGACCTTCATCAATGTTCTGAAAATCAAAATCAAATAAAATAGATGCTATAGGAACCAAAGTATATACAAAAGTTATTTACACAATCATCTGGGTACTAGCATGATAATGGTAAATAATGCTCAATACATCACAAACATTAAGGCAAATGGTGCATTCAGTAATATACAGATTATGATAAACACTGGTGATTCAGGATGTATATCAGAAGAAAGTATGCACATAGCTAAGTTACAGTCATATGTTAAAGTTTGGGCACCCCTATTAATGTTAACCTTTTTTCTTTATAACAATTTAGGTTTTTGCAACAGCTATTTCAGTTTCATATATCTAATAACTGATGGACTCAGTTATATTTCTGGTTTCAAATGAGGTTTATTGTACTAACAGAAAATGTGCAATCTGCATTTTAACAAAATTTGACCGGTGCAAAAGTATGGGCACCTCAACATAAAAGTGACATTAATATTTCGTAGATCCTCCTTTTGCAAAAATAACAGCCTCTAGTCGCTTCCTGTAGCTATTAATGAGTTCTTGGATCCTGGATGAAGGTATTTGGGACCATTCCTGTTTACAAAACAATTCCAGTTCAGTTAAGTTTGATGGTCGCCGAGTATGGACAGCCCGCTTCAAATCATCCCACAGATGTTCAATGATATTCAGGTCTGGGGACTGGGATGGCCATTCCAGAACATTGTAATTGTTCCTCTGCATGAATGCCTGAGTAGATTTGGAGCGGTGTTTTGGATCATTGTCTTGCTGAAGTATCCATCCCCTGCGTAAATTCAACTTCGTCACTGATTCTTGCACATTATTGTCAAGAATCTGCTGATACTGAGTTTAACCCCTTCCTGACATCCGACGTACTATCCCGTCCACGGTACCCGGGCCCGTATGACCGTGGACGGGATAGTACGTCTACCGCGATCAGCGGCGCCCACGTGGTGAGCGCCGCTGATCGCGGCCGGGTGTCAGCTGATTATCACAGCTGACACCCGGCACTATGTGTCAGGGGCGGTCACGGACCGCCCCCGACACGTTAACCCCTTGCACACCGCGATCAAACATGATCGCGGTGTACCGGGAGTTAAAGGGAAGCATCGGCAGGGAGGGGGCTCCCTCCGTGCTTCCCTGAGCCCCCCACGGCAGCGCAATGTGCAGCGCTGCTGCGGGGGGCTCCTATCCTCCAGGCCCCCGAATCCAAGATGGCGACGGGGGCCTTCGGGGACCTGAGGAAGCTGGCTTCCTCAGTGCCTGCAAAGCGCAGGCAAGAGGAAGTCTGCTTCAATGCCTGTGACAGATTGCTGATCTGTCACAGTGATCTGTGATGTGACAGATCAGCGATCTGTCACAGGACAGTGATGTCCCACCTGGGACTATGTAATAAAGTAAAAAGAAAAATTAAAAAAAATGTAAAAATAAATTTAAAAAAATCGCCAAATAAATTAGTAAAAAAAAAAAAAATATTCCCCAATAAATTCATTTTTTGAAAATAATAAAAAAAAACCAATAAAAGTACACATATTAGGTATCGCCGCGTCCGTAATGACCCGCCCTATAAAACTGTCCCATTAGTTAACCCTTTTAGCGAACCCCTTAAAAAATAAAAATAAAAAACGAAGCAAAAAATAATGATTTATTATCATACCGCCAAACAAAAAGTGTAATAACGCGCGATCAAAAAGACGCATATAAATATCCATGGTACCACTGAAAACGTCATCTTATCCCACAAAAAACGAGCCGCCACACAGCATCATCAGCGAAAAAATAAAAAAGTTATAGCTCACAGAATAAAGCGATGCAAAAATAATTATTTTTTATATAAAATAGTTTTCATTGCATAAACCCGACAAAAACATAAAAAAAGACCTAAATGAGGTATCGCTGTAACCGTACTGACCCGAAGAATAAAACCGCTTTATCAATTTTACCGCACGCGGAACGGTGTAAACGCACCCCCCCAAAAGAAATTCATGAAACGCTGGTTTTTGTTCATTCTGCGTCCCAAAAATAGGAATAAAAAGCGATCAAAAAATGTCACGTGCCCGAAAATGGTACCAATAAAAACGTCAACTCGTCCCGCAAAAAATAAGACCTCACATGACTCGGTGGGTCAAAATACGGAAAAATTATAGCTCTCAATATGTGGTGATGCAAAAACTATTTTTACAATAAAAAGCGTCTTTTAGCGTGCGACAGCTGCCAAAAATAAAAACCGCCATAAATAGTAAATCAAACCCCCCGTTATCACCCCCTTAGTTAGGGAAAAATAATAAAACAAAAAAAAAGTATTTATCTCCATTTTCCCGTTAGGGTAAGGCTGTGTGCACACGCTGCGGATTAGGTGCGGATTCATCCGCGCGGATTTTGTAAAATCCGCAGGTGAAACCGCAGGTCAAAAGACCTGCGGTTTTACCTGCGGATTGCTCTGCGGTTTTGCCCTGCGGTTTTTCATCTCCTCAATGGAGGAGATGGCAAACCGCAGGAGAATCCGCAGAAAGAATTGACATGTCAATTCTTTCTGCGGATTGAAAACCGCAGATAATCCGCGCGGAAAATTCCGCACCGTCTGCACTGCGGTTTTTGATTCCCATAGGGAATCATGGTACTGGGGTCCGCAGCAGCCAAAACCACTGCGGAACCGCAGCAAAATCCGCAGCGTGTGCACACAGCCTTAGGGTTAGGGCTAGGGTTAGGGCTAGGGTTAGGGCTAGGGCTAGGGTTAGGGTTAGGGTTAGGGCTAGGGTTAGGGCTAGGGCTAGGGTTAGGGCTCAGATTAGGGTTAGGGGTGTGTTGGGGTTAGGGTTGGAGTTATAATTGGGGGTTTCCACTGTTTGGGCACATCAGGGGCTCTCCAAATGTAACATGGTGTCTGATCTCAATTCCAGCCAATTCTGAGTTGAAAAAGTCAAATGGTGCTCCTTCCCTTCCAAGCTCTGCCATGCGCCCAAACAGTGTTTTACCCCCACATGTAGGGTATCAGCCTACTCAGGACAAATTGCAAAACAATTTTTGGGGTTCAATTTCTCCTGTTACCCTTAGGAAAATAAAAAATTGGGGGCAAAAATATCATTTTTGTGGAAAAAAATGATTTTTTTATTTTCACGTCCGAGTGTTATAAACTTCTGTGAAGCACTTGGGGGTTCAAAGTGCTCACCACACATCTAGATAAGTTCCGTGGGGGGTCTAGTGTCCAAAATGGGGTCACTTGTGGGGAGTTTCAATAGTTTAGGTACATCAGGGGCTCTCCAAACGCACATGACACCCGCAGACCATTCCATCAAAGTCTGCATTCCAAAACGTCACTGCTTCCCTTCCGAGCCCCGACGTGTGTCCATACAGTAGTTTTCTCCCACATATGGGGTGTCAGCGTACTCAGGCCAAATTGGACAACAATTTTGGGGTCCAATTTCTCCTGTTACCCTTGGGAAAATGAAAAAATTGCGGACTAATTGATCATGTTTCTGGAAAAAATACGATTTTTTTATTTTCATGCCCTGGCATTATAAACTTCTGTGAAGCCCTTGGGGGTTCAAAGTGCTCACCTCACATCTAGATAAGTTCCTTAGTGGGTCTAGTTTTCAAAATGGGGTCATTTGTGGGGGGTTTCCACTGTTTAGGTACATTAGGGGCTCTCCAAAGGCAACATGACACCCGCAGACCATTCCATCAAAGTTTGCATACCAAAACGTCATTACTTCCCTTCCGAGCCCCGACGTGTGCCCATACAGTAGTTTTCACCCACATATGGGGTATCAGCATACTCAGGACAAATTGGACAACAACTTTTGGGGTCCAATTTCTCCTGGTACCCTTGGGAAAATAAAAAAATGGTGACTAAAAGATCATGTTTGTGGAAAAAATACGAATTTTTTATTTTCACGCCCGAGCGTTATAAACTTCTGTGAAGCACTGGGGGGGTCAAAGTGCTCACCACACATCTAGATAAGTTCCTTGGGGGGTCTAGTTTACAAAATGGTGTAATTTGTGGGGGGTTTCCACTGTTTAGGTACATTAGGGGCTCTCCAAAGGCAACATGACACCCGCAGACCATTCCATCAAAGTCTGCATTCCAAAACGTCACTACTTCCCTTCCGAGCCCCGACGTGTGCCCATACAGTAGTTTTCTCCCACATATGGGGTATCAGCATACTCAGGACAAATTGGACAACAACTTTTGGGGTCCAATTTCTCCTGGTACCCTTGGGAAAATAAAAAAATGGTGACTAAAAGATCATGTTTGTGGAAAAAATACGAATTATTTATTTTCACGCCCGGGCATTATAAACTTCTGTGAAGCACTGGGGGGGTCAAAGTGCTCACCACACATCTAGATAAGTTCCTTAGGGGGTCTAGTTTCCAAAATGGTGTCATTTGTGGGGGGTTTCCACTGTTTTGGTACATCAGGAGTTTTCCAAACGCGACATGGTGTCCGATCTCAATTCCAGCCAAAAACGTCAAATGGCGCTGCTTCCCTTCCGAGCTCTGCCATGCGCCCAAATAGTGATTTACCCCCACATGTGGGGTATCAGCGTACTCAGAACAAATTGCACAATAACTTTTAGGGTCCTGTTACCCTTGGAAAAATAAGAATTGAGGGTGAAAAGATCATTTTTGTGGAAAAAATATGATTTTTTAATTGTATGGCTTTATGTTATAAACTTCTGTGAAGCCCATGGGGGTTCAAAGTTCTCTCCACACATCTAGATAAGTTCCTTAGGGGGTCTAGTTTCCAAAATGGTGTCATTTGTGGGGGATTTCCACTGTTTTGGCACATCAGGGGTTTTCCAAATGCGACATGGTGTCCGATCTCAATTCCAGCCAAAAACATCAAATGGCGCTGCTTCCCTTCCGAGCTCTGCCATGCGCCCAAATAGTGGTTTACCCCCACATGTGGGGTATCAGCGTACTCAGGACAAATTGCACAATAACTTTTAGGGTCCTGTTACCCTTGGAAAAATAAGAATTGAGGGTGAAAAGATCATTTTTGTGGAAAAAATATGATTTTTTAATTGTATGGCTGTATGTTATAAACTTCTGTGAAGCCCATGGGGGTTCAAAGTTCTCACCACACATCTAGATAAGTTCCTTAGGGGGTCTAGTTTCCAAAATGGTGTCATTTGTGGGGGGTTTCCACTGTTTTGGTACATCAGGGGTTTTCCAAACGCGACATGGTGTCCGATCTCAATTCCAGCCAAAAACGTCAAATGGCATTGCTTCCCTTCCGAGCTCTGCCATGCGCCCAAATAGTGGTTTACCCCCACATGTGGGGTATCAGCGTACTCAGGACAAATTGCACAATAACTTTTAGGGTCCTGTTACCCTTGGGAAAATAAAAATTGGGGTGAAAAGATCATTTTTGTGGAAAAAATATGATTTTTTAATTGTACCGCTGTACGTTATAAACTTCTGTAAAGCCCTTGTGGGTTCAAAGTTCTCACCACATATCTAGATAAGTTCCTTGGGGGGTCTAGTTTCCAAAATGGGGTCACTTGTAGGGGGTTTCCACTGTTTAGGTACATCAGGGACTCTCCAAACGTGACATGGCGTCCGATCTGAATTCCAGCCAATTTTGCATTGAAAAAGTCAAACGGCGCTCCTTCCATTCTGAGCTCTGCCATGCGCCGAAACAGTCGTTCCCCCCCACAAATCAGGTATCAGCGTACTCAGGACAAATTGCACAATAACTTTTGCAGTCTAATTTCTCCTGTTACCCTTGGTAAAATAAAAAAAATTGAACCTGAAGTATTTTTTTTGTGAAAAAAAGTTAGATGTTCATTTCTTTTTAAATATTCAAAAAAATTCCTGTGACGCACCTAATGGGTTAATAAACTTCTTGAATGTGGTTTTGAGCACCTTAAGGGGTTCAGTTTTTAGAATGGTGTCACTTTTGGGTATTTTCTATCATATAGACCCCTCAAAGTGGCTTCAAATGTGATGTGGTCCTAAAAATAAAATGGTGTTGTAAAAATGAGAAATCGCTGGTCAACTTTTAACCCTTATAACTTCCTAACAAAAAAAAATTTTGGTTCCAAAATTGTGCTGATGTAAAGTAAACATGTGGGAAATGTTACTTATCAAGTTTTTTGTGTGCCGTATCTCTGTGATTTAAGGGCATAAAAATTCAAAGTTGGAAAATTGCGAAATTTTCAAAATTTTTGCCAAATTTCCATTTTTTTCACAAATAAACGCAAGTTATTTGAATGAAATGTTACCACTAACATGAAGTACAATATGTCACGAGAAAACAATGTCAGAATCACTGGGATCAATGGAAGCGTTCCAGAGTTATGACCTCATAAAGGTACAGTGGTCAGAATTGTAAAAATTGGCCCGGTCATGAACGTGCAAACCACCCTTGGGGGTGAAGGGGTTAATCCATGCGACCCTCAACTTTAACAAGATTCCCGATGCCGGCATTGGCCACACAGCCCCAAAGCATGATGTAACCTCCACCAAATTTTCCTGTGGGTAGCAAGTGTTTTTCTTGGAATGCTGTGTTTTTTAGCCTCCATGCATAACGCCTTTTTGTATGACCAAACAACTCAATCTTTGTTTCATCAGTCCACAGGACCTTCATCCAAAATGTAACTGGCTTGTCCAAATGTGCTTTTGCATACCTCAGGCGACTCTGTTTGTGGCGTGCTTGCAGAAACTGCTTCTTTCGCATCACTCTCCCATACAGCTTCTCCTTGTGCAAAGTGCGCTGTATTGTTGACCGATGCACAGTGACACCATCTGCAGCAAGATGATGCTGCAGGTCTTTGGAGGTGGTCTGTGGATTGTCCTTGACTGTTCTCACCATTCTTCTTCTCTGCCTTTCTGATATTTTCTTGGCCTGCCACTTCTGGGCTTAACAAGAACTGTACCTGTGTTCTTCCATTTCCTTACTATGTTCCTCACATTGGAAACTGACAGGTTAAATCTCTGAGACAACTTTTTGTATCCTTCCCCTGAAAAGCTATGTTGAATAGTCTTTGTTTTCAGATCATTTGAGAGTTGTTTTGAGGAGCCCATGATGCCACTCTTCATAGGAGAATCAAATAGGAGAACTACTTGCAAGTGGCCACCTTAAACACCTTTTCTCATGATTTGATACACCTGGCTATGAAATTCAAAGCTCAATGAGGTTACAAAACCAATTTAGTGCTTCAGGAAGTCAGTAGAAAGTAGTTAGGAGTGTTCAAATCAAGAAAATGATCAGGGTGCCCATACTTTTGCACCGGTCAAATTTTGTTTAAATGCAGATTGCACATTTTCTGTTTGTACAATAAACCTCATTTGAATCCAGAAATATAGCTGAGTCCATCAGTTATTAGATATATGAAACTGAAATAGCTGTTGCAAAAACCAAAATTGTTATAAAGAAAAAAGGTTAACATTAATAGGGGTGCACAAACTTTAACATATGACTGTATGTACTGTGAGCTCCTATAGTTGGGGCAGAATGTCCTAATAGGGAGAATATATGGTGCAAGGTGCGTTAACTAGCACTAGCCGTACATGCACTATAAAATAGTAAAGGTTCTACATACACTCCCTGACAGAAGTTATGTCGCTTATCCATGTAATGTAAATAAAAGCTTATAACCTGACGTTAAATTCATCCATTGGTTGTATAAATTATTCTTTTGAAAGCTGAAACCCTCCAAAATGTGGTTTCGGTTAAGAAAATAAATTGGCATCAATGCAGAAATATTGATCATTTAATGGACACAGAATGGTCAGATTTTGACAAGACAAACGTTTTGTCGGCCACAGAAAGTAATGTGATATTCCAACAAATAAGTAACTTAAAATACAAATATATGTTGCATAACATTGGTGAATGAAGTCGTGGTGCTATTAGAGTCATATTTAAAATTTTGTGTGACTTCCATGAGCTTGAAGGACTGCATCCATGCGGTTCAACACTGATTCATACAAATTATTAATGAAGTCATCAGGAATAGCAAAGAATGCAGTCTTACATGCCTCCCAGAGTTCATCTAGATTCTTTGTTTTTTTGTCTTTCAAGCTTCCTCTTTCATCCTACCCCAAACATGCTCAATGATGTTCATGTCTGGTGACTGGGTGGGCCAGTCCTTGAGCACCTTGATCTTTTTTGCCTGGAGGAACTTTGTTGTAGAGATGGATGTATGAGATGGAGCACCATCCTGCTGCAGAATTTGACCCCTTTTATGATTTGGAATATAAGAGGTAGCTAATACTTCTTGTTATTTTAGGCTATTGACATTGCCTTACACCTTGCAAATGTTTTGCACACCCCCATACTGAATGTAACCCCAGACTATGATCTTTCCACCATCAAATTTAACTGTTTTCTGTGTGTATTTTGGATCCATACGGGCTCCAGTAGGTGTGCTGCAGTATTTGTGGCAGCTGTGGTGTAATTCTACTGAAGATTCATCAGAGAAATCCACCTTCTGCCACTTTTCCAGCATCCATCTGTTTAGCAGGCTGTGGGACTTTGCAAATGCCACACAGTTTTTTATTTGCCTTTTGTTTAGTGCCGGCTTCTGGGCACTGATTTGACCATGGAGGCCATTTCGAGACAGAATCCTACAAACTGTTCTAGTTGACACAGTGACTTGAGGTGACCAGGCCTGTTGGAGTTCTGCTGCAGTGGAAGAGGGGCTTGCTTTTGATTTTCTAACCAACAAACAATCTTCCTGAGCAGTTGTCTTGTGGGGTCTGCTGGACCTGGGCTTGTCAAACACATCTCCAGTCTCTTTGAATTTTTTTTAATTCTTTGTTCTTAACGCTGAGACACATTAAGGGTGCCAGCCACCTCTGCAGTGGATCTGGTCTTCAGCCTCTTGATAATCCAGGCTTTGGTCTCAGGGTGGATTTTCAGCATGTTGTCAGAGCTCAAGTTGCAGCTCAAGTGAAGGTCTATGGTGCTGGGTTTCATTTTATACACTAATTAACTGATCATTTACTGAGCACAGGTGAGGATGTAAACTAGGATTGGGTGCATTATATGACCAGGCAACAAAACTTTTGTCTTGCCAAAATCTGACCATTCTGAGTCCATTAAATTATCGATATTTCTGCATTGATGCCAATTTATTTTCTTAAACAAAACCACATTTCAGAGGGTTTCAGCTTTCAAAAGAATAATTTATACAACCAATGGATGAATTTAATGTCAGGTTATAAGCTTTTATTTACATAACATGGATAAGCGACATAACTTCTGTCAGGGAGTGTATCCTTAGGTAGTGGAAAAGGCAATATGGGGCCATATACAGTGGGGAAAAAAAGTATTTAGTCAGTCAGCAATAGTGCAAGTTCCACCACTTAAAAAGATGAGAGGCGTCTGTAATTTACATCATAGGTAGACCTCAACTATGAGAGACAAACTGAGAAAAAAAAATCCAGAAAATCACATTGTCTGTTTTTTTTTTCATTTTATTTGCATATTATGGTGGAAAATAAGTATTTGGTCAGAAACAAGCAATCAAGATTTCTGGCTCTCACAGACCTGTAACTTCTTCTTTAAGAGTCTCCTCTTTCCTCCACTCATTACCTGTAGTAATGGCACCTGTTTAAACTTGTTATCAGTATAAAAAGACACCTGTGCACACCCTCAAACAGTCTGACTCCAAACTCCACTATGGTGAAGACCAAAGAGCTGTCAAAGGACACCAGAAACAAAATTGTAGCCCTGCACCAGGCTGGGAAGACTGAATCTGCAATAGCCAACCAGCTTGGAGTGAAGAAATCAACTGTGGGAGCAATAATTAGAAAATGGAAGACATACAAGACCACTGATAATCTCCCTCGATCTGGTGCTCCACGCAAAATCCCACCCCGTGGGGTCAGAATGATCACAAGAACGGTGAGCAAAAATCCCAGAACCACGCGGGGGGACCTAGTGAATGAACTGCAGAGAGCTGGGACCAATGTAACAAGGCCTACCATAAGTAACACACTACGCCACCATGGACTCAGATCCTGCAGTGCCAGACGTGTCCCACTGCTTAAGCCTGTACATGTCCGGGCCCATTTGAAGTTTGCTAGAGAGCATTTGGATTATCCAGAGGAGTTTTGGGAGAATGTCCTATGGTCTGATGAAACCAAACTGGAACTGTTTGGTAGAAACACAACTTGTCGTGTTTGGAGGAAAAAGAATACTGAGTTGCATCCATCAAACACCATACCTACTGTAAAGCATGGTGGTAGAAACATCATGCTTTGGGGCTGTTTCTCTGCAAAGGGGCCAGGACGACTGATCCGGGTACATGAAAGAATGAATGGGGCCATGTATCGTGAGATTTTGAGTGCAAACCTCTTTCCATCAGCAAGGGCATTGAAGATGAAACGTGGCTGGGTCTTTCAACATGACAATGATCCAAAGCACACCGCCAGGGCAACGAAGGAGTGGCTTCGTAAGAAGCATTTCAAGGTCCTGGAGTGGCCTAGCCAGTCTCCAGATCTCAACCCTATAGAAAACCTTTGGAGGGAGTTGAAAGTCCGTGTTGCGAAGCGAAAAGCCAAAAACATCACTGCTCTAGAGGAGATCTGCATGGAGGAATGGGCCAACTTACCAACAACAGTGTGTGGCAACCTTATGAAGACTTACAGAAAACAATTGACCTCTGTCATTGCCAACAAAGGATATATCACAAAGTATTGAGATGAAATTTTGTTTCTGACCAAATACTTATTTTCCACCATAATATGCAAATAAAATGAAAAAAAAACAGACAATGTGATTTTCTGGATTTTTTTTTCTCAGTTTGTCTCCCATAGTTGAGGTCTACCTATGATGTAAATTACAGACGCCTCTTATCTTTTTAAGTGGTGGAACTTGCACTATTGCTGACTGACTAAATACTTTTTTTCCCCACTGTATCTGTGGAGTAAAGCAGTGCCTCTATTAATACAAGATGATAGAAAGGCCGCTAAGGTGCATTACAGGGGGAGCATAAGTGCTTACCGGTCCAGTAGGAATGAGCAGGAACTAGCAATGATGTGGTGTCCACCGCTAGTCAGGATTGCTAGTCAATCAATACTACTGGAGATAATAAATACTGTATAATACAGAGGACTGTGATCAGTGGGTCATCTCGTCCTCCGAAACAATGTTTTCTCATGAACCCTAAATTTGGTACCTTCCCCTGCTTACAATGTATACAGTGTAATAATGTTTTTAGGGGCAACTCCTTCCACCATCTCTATACAGGCAAAAAGTACAATATCAAGGAGTATTTCACCTGCAATACATCATTTGTAGTTTATTTAACCCCTTTCTGACATGAGACATACTATCCCATCCATGGGACCCGGGCCCCTATACCCATGGATGGGATAGTACGTTTAGTGCAATCAGCGGAGCTCAGAGGGTGGGCGCCGCTGATCGTGGCCGGGTGTCAACTGATTATCACAGCTGACACCCGGCACTATGTGTCAGGGGTGGTCACGGACTGCCCCCGGCAGGTTAACCCCTGGCACACTGCGATCAAACACGATCGCAGTGTACTGGGGGTTTAGGGAAGCATCGGCAGGGAGGGGGCTCCCTTCGTGCTTCCCTAAGACCCCCGCAGCAGCGCAATGTGCAGCGCTGCTGCAGGGGGCCTCCTTCCTTGCAGGTCCCTGAATCCAAAATGGCGGTGGGGACCTTCGGGGGCCTGCAGGGAGGCGGCTTCCTCATGCCTGCAAAGCGCTGGCATGAGGAAGCCTGCAGCACTGCCTGTGACAGATCGCTGATCTGTCACAGCGATCTGTGATGTGACAGATCAGCGATCTGTCACATGACAGTGATGTCCCCCCGGGACAATGTAACAAAGTTAAAAAAAAGTGAAAAAATAATTTATAAAAAATATCAAAATAAATAAAAAAAATATTCCTTAATAAATTAATTTTTTGGAAATAAAAAAAAACAAAACAATAAAAGTCCACATATTTAGTATTGTCGTGTCCGTAATGACCCGCCCTATAAAGTTGTCCCATTAGTTAACCTCTTTAGCGAACCCTTTAAAAAATAAAAATAAGAAACAAAGCAAAAAATAATGCTTTATTATACCGCCGAACAAAAAGTGCAATAACACACGATCAAAAAGACGAATATAAATAACCATGGCACCACTGAAAACATCATCTTGTCCCGCAAAAAAAGAGCCACCACACAGCATCATCAGCGAAAAAATAAAAAACTTATAGCTCGCAGAATAAACCGATGCAAAAATAATTATTTTTTATATAAAATTGTTTTCAGTGCATAAAAGCGCCAAAACATAAAAATATACATAAATGAGGAATTGCTGTAATCATACTGACCCAAAGAATAAAACCACTTTATCAATTTTACCGCATGCGGAACGGTGTAAACACACCCCCAAAAGAATTTCTTGAAATGCTGGTTTTTGTTCATTCTGTGTCCCAAAAATCGGAATAAAAAGCGATCAAAAAATGTCACGTGCCCAAAAATGGTACCAATAAAAACGTCAACTCGTCCAACAAAAAATAAGACCTCACATGACTCGGTGGGTCAAAATCTAGAAAAATTATAGCTCTCAAAATGTGGTGATGCAAAAACTATTTTTACAATAAAAAGCGTCTTTTAGCTTGTGACAGCTGCCAAAAATAAAAACCCGCCATATATGGTAAATCAAACACCTGTTTATCACCCCCTTAGTTAGGGAAAAATAATAAAATTAAAAAAATGTATTTATTTCCATTTTCCCGTTAGGGTTAGGGCTAGGGTTAGGGCTAGGGGTAGGGTTAGGGCTAGGGTTAGGGCTAGGGGTAGGGTTAGGGATAGGGGTGTGTTGAGGTTTAGGTTGGAGTTAGAATGGGGGGTTTCCACTGTTTGGGCACATCAGGTGCTCTCCAAATGCAACATGGCGTCTGATCTCAATTCCAGCCAATTCTGCGTTGAAAAAGTCAAATGGTGCTCCTTCCCTTCCAAGCTCTGCCATGCCCCCAAACAGTGTTTTACCCCCACATATAGGGTATCAGCCTACTCAGGACAAATTGCAAAACACCTTTTGTGGTCCAATTTCTCCTGTTACACTTAGGAAAATAAAAAATTGGGGGCAAAAATATCATTTTTGTGGAAAAAAAATATGATTTTTTTATTTTCACGCCCGGGCGTTATAAACTTCTGTGAAGCCCTTGGGGGTTCAAAGTGCTCTCCACACATCTAGATAAGTTCCTTTGGGGGTCTAGTTTCCAAAATGGTGTCATTTGTGGGGGTTTCCACTGTTTTGACACATCAGGGGCTTTCCAAACGCGACATGGCGTCCGATCTCAATTCCAGCCATAAAAGTCAAATAGCGCTGCTTCCCTTCCGAGCTCTGCAATGCACCCAAATAGTGGTTTACCTATACATATGGAGTATCTGCATACTCAGGACAAATTGTGCAATAACTTTTGGGGTCCTGTTACTCTTGGAAAAATAAAAATTGAGGGTGAAAAGATCATTTTTGTGGAAAAAATATGATTTTTTTAATTGTACGGCTGTACGTTATAAACTTCTGTGAAGCCCTTGGGGGTTCAAAGTTCTCACCACACATCTAGATAAGTTCCTTGGGGGGTCTAGCTTCCAAAATGGTGTCACTTGTGGGGGGTTTCCACTGTTTTGGCACATCAGGGGCTTTCCAAATGCGACATGGTGTCCGATCTCAATTCCAGCCAAAAAAGTCAAATGGCGCTGCTTCCCTTCCGAGCTCTGCCATGCGCCCAAATAGTAGTTTACACCAACATATAGGGTATCAGCGTACTCAGGACAAATTGCACAATAACTTTTAGGGTCCTGTTACCCTTGGGAAAATAAAAATTAGGGGTGAAAAGATCATTTTTGTGGAAAAAATATGATTTTTTAATTGTATGGCTGTACATTATAAACTTCTGTGAAGCCTTTGTGGGTTCAAAGTTCTCACTACATATCTAGATAAGTTCCTTGGGGGGTCTAATTTCCAAAATGGTGTCACTTGTTGGGGGTTTCCACTGTTTAGGCACATCAGGGGCTCTCCAAACATGACATGGTGTCTGATCTGAATTCCAGCCAATTCTGCATTGAAAAAGTCAAACTGCGCTCCTTCCCTTCTGAGCTCTGCCATGCGCCGAAACAGTAATTCCCCCCACATATCAGGAATCAGCTTACTCAGGAGAAATTGCACAATAACTTTTGCAGTCCAATTTCTCCTGTTACCCTTGGTAAAATAAATAAATTGGACCTAATGTAATTTTTTTGTAAAAAAAAGTTAAATGTTCATTTTTTTTAAACATTCAAAAAATTCCTGTGAAGCACCAGAAGGGTTAATAAACTTCTTGAATGTGGTTTTGAGCACCTTGAGGGTTGCAGTTTTTAGAATGGTGTCACTTTTGGGTATTTTCTATCATATAGACCCCTCAAAGTGACTTCAAATGTGATGTGGTCCCTATAAATAAAATGGCGTTGCAAAAATGAGAAATCGCTGGTCAACTTTTAACCCTTATAACTTCCTAACAAAAAAAAAATTTTGGTTCCAAAATTGTGCTGATGTAAAGCAAACATATGTGAAATGTTACTTATTAAGTTTTTTGTGTGTGATAACTCTGTGATTTAAGGGCATGAAAATTAGAAGTTGGAAAATTGCGAAATTTTCAAAATTTTCGCCAAATTTCCATTTTTTTCACAAATGAACGCAAGCTATTTGAATGAAATTTTACTACTAACATGAAGTACAATATGTCAAGAGAAAACAGTGTCAGAATCACAGGGATCCATGGAAGCGTTTCAGAGTTATTACCTCATAAAGGGACAGTGGTTAGAATTGTAAGAATTGGCCATGTCATGAACGTGTAAACCACCCTTGGGGGTAAAGGGGTTAATAAAATGCCCTTGTGGACTCTTTTATGTGGGAGAAACAACACAACCCATAAAGGATCGTATTTCAAAACACAAGTCCACCATCAGATGCAAAATCTGCTCCTCTCAATCCCCTTACATTTTATCACTGCCAGCCACACCATTGCCCAACTGAAATTTCAGGTAATTGAGCAGGTCCACCTTCCACGCAGGGGCGGTAACCATATTAACCTCCTTAAAAGAAGGGAGGCATATTGGATTCATGAGCTCCACACTTTGGCACCTAAGGGACTGAATAGGGAAAATGATGTTCAGTCATTTCATGATGTGATCTGGTTTTTCCTTGCTCAGGTTTCCTGGATATATTATGTGTTACTGTACTCTGCTCCTTTCAACATAATGCTAATGCAATACATTTTTGTTACAGAATCTACAACATTGAGAAAAATATGTGAATCAGCACTTCTTGAGCACGGATCCCCACTGATCACAGTCCTCTGTATTATACAATAATTATTATCTCCAGTAGTATCCATTGAATGGAGGTACACATACAGCATCATTGGAATGCACTTCTTGTTGAGTAATCCCACCCCTAGCACTGTGAAACGCAGGATGACATATTTGGAATGCACACGCCTCCTTTTCTACTTCCTTCTGGTTGGTGGAATGCATGATGGTGCTGCTGGAATGCACGCTAAGCCACTTCCAGGTAACCATTTCCGTTTAACCACCATCTTTAGTTTCTATTTATAAACTCTAACTGGCAGACATGAACTAGCACTCCTGACTAGCAGTGGACACTGTGTCATTGCTCGTTCATGCTCATTCCTACTGGACCGGTCCAGTAGGAATGAGCAGGAACGAGCAATGACATAAGCACTTATACTCCCCCCTGTAATGCAACTATGTGGTCTTTCTATCATCTTGTATTAATAGCGGCACTGCTTTACTCCACAGATATATGGCCCCATATCGCCTTTCCACTACCTAAGGGTATGCAGAACCTTTACTACTTTATAGTGCATGTACGGCTAGTGCTAGTTAACTCACCTTGCACCATATATTCTCCCAATTAGGACATTCTGCTGCAACTATAGGAGCTCACAGTACATAACTTGGGTATTTGTATACTTTCTTCTGATATAGATCCTGAATCTCCAGTGTTGATCATAATCTGTATATTACTGAATGCACCATTTGCCTTAATGTTTGTCATGTATTGGGCATTATTTACTGTACTATTATCATGCTAGTACCCAGATGATTGTGTAAATAACTTTTGTATATACTTTGTGTCACGGACCAGGGAGATTGTATGACCTTTGGCCGCACATGGCTATCACATGCGCAGGGAGGGGGCTTATCTTACTTACCCCACCGCTGCCACCAAATGTCACAAAAACAGCAGGCTAGTCTTGCCCTAATAATTTACTGCAGGTTTATTTTAGGTTTCCCACTACTGCCTCAATATGTTACAAGCTGCCGGGATTTATGTACATCCCACTTCCCAGTTCCACTTCGAAACTCGCAGCTCACCAGCGACCCCTTACCCTCAGGTCAGTCAAGGAACTACACCTATGATAATTAGTCGCTGGATGGGCTACTTGTTGTGCAAAGGCTAGTAGGCCCACTCGCAGTGAGGGAGTTATAAATGGTTTGGCTGCAGCCACACAACCAGCTTATAAAACCCGCTCAGTCACTGGCAGCGCTACCCACCTAGCCAAAACACACTTCGCTGCCACCAGCTTCCGATTTCTCTTATCAATATTTAAAATTAATAGAGGGGTTTGAAGCCAACCCAAATCAGTAGCGTAATTATCTTATAGGCACGTGAATTCGTCACATAGCAAGGAGACGGAACTAATAATTTTATAGTTTATTCCCAAAAGATGGGCAGTGTTTACAGAAGATAAAAAGGTTTTACAATGTGAGACAATAACAGTATGTACAAAGCAAATACAAATAAAAGGGATTTAAAATGTAGAAATAAACTTACATATTGCTTAGATCATTTCAGGCAGAACCAGGCTGGTAGGAGGAGCCAAACGTCACCATGCATTTGAGATCCTATTGCCACGGCATCCCAAGCTCGAAAGACTGGGGGGTAGGGGAAAATATATTATACCTTTGGGCTTGTGACATCACTAAAGGGGCTGAGTTACTACCGCCATCCCCTTTCTCAAAGTACAGATTTGGGTTCTGAATACTTATAACCATCATATCTGGGCTTGAGAACCTAGCAGAATGTTGGCAGAACCATCATTCATCTTACATTGAAGTTAGCTTTCTGGTGACTTCAAACACTAGCTGTCTATTCTGCTCTGTTCAGGAGAAATCCATTTCTCTGGTTCTGTTGGTGCTAGAAGTTAGCAAGACCCACTGCAGTGAAGCCCTATCGGAGCACATCCCAATATGTCATTTTCCTATTTCTATCATAATCTGGTGGCGTTCTATGACCAAGTGATTAGATTCTCATTATTGTCTATGAGAGTAGCTGCACATTTTAGAGTCAAAGAGACCCCCTGCTGTGAGGCAGGAAGCCTGTCACTAGTATCTCCAGTCTACACTGATTGTGTGTGTGCAGGCTGAGGGGGGAAGGGGGGAAGGAGCTCACACTGGAGTTTCACATTACAGTCAGGCAGAGGGAGCAAAAGTTGCAGCTGTGACAGGCTAAGGAAAGGAAAGGGGGGTCAAGCCCTTACACTGACATAGCAGAGTTCAGTACAGTATGTGAATAGAAGATTCTCCAATGTGATAATCAGGGGAATCTTACGTCATCTTTTACATTATCACTACACTTTGGTTCTTATTGCATCTATTTTATTGGATTTTGATTTTCAGTACATTCATGAAGGTCATTGAGACTGAAACGTCACTGTATGTACTGTACCTTCATTAAATCACATACCTTCATTCGATTCGATATATATGTGTGCAAAGTTTGTTTATAGTATGTCACAGATTGGGATCCTACTTGATCACCACTGATCTAGGGATGTGCCAATGCTTCTATATACAATGGTTTGCAGACCAGTCACCATTCTGGTCGCTCTTCTCTGACTTTGCTCCAGTTTGTTGATGCCTTTTTTAAAATGTGGTGCCCAAAATTGGACACAGTATTCCAGATGAGGTCTGACCAAAGAGGAGTAGAGGGCAATAATGACTTCATGTGATCTAGACTGTATGCTTCTGTTAATACATCCCAGAATTGCATTTGCCTTTTTTGCTGCTGCATCACACTGTTGACTCATGTTCAGTTTATGATCGATTAGTATACCCAAGTCTTTTTCACATGTGCTGTTGTTTAGCCTTATCTCTCCTATTCTGTTTATGAAATTACGGGGACTCCCCTCAGCCTCAGTGACGTCAGCAGGAGTCCCTGCAATTTCATACAACAAATTAACCCCTTAAATTAACCCCTACAAGTCCAAAATTTTACCCACAAACCCTCATCTAATTAATAGTGATAGACATAACAAAAAAAACATGAAATGAAATGGTTAACTATATGTAGACCATGTGTCATTTCATGTCGGGCAGGAGAATAATTATACAAAAGCCGGCAAATGTTTCTGCGGCTATTCTGCTATGATGAACTGTATGAATTTGTAATATATATATATTAATGTGTCTCTATGACATGTATCATATATATATGTGTCTAGATCTATTCATTCTTTGTGTGGGGACACCTGTCATTGGGCTCCATTATATGTCCATTTAGCTACCCTGCGAGAAAATCTCGCCAGACGGATGTCAAACGGATCCTTACATGCGATTAAAATCGCATCAATTAAGAAAAATCGAATCAAAATCGGATCAATGGTTAAGATACCTTTGTGCGATTTCGGACCGTTAAAATGGACCTTTTTTTTAATGGTTGTGTGTGACTCCAGCCTTGCTCTCATGTGTTCTATGCTCCATTATGAATTAAAAAAATTCTGTAAGTGATTTTCAAATAATTAAAATAATTAAATTCACATTTTCTTTGCTTTCTATTCTTTTTGAGATTTGGGCTTTAAAAATATAAATAATAGTGGGTATATAGCAGTGTAATATGATGACTGATTGCATCACAGGGATTCTTGATCAAGTGGGGGGGGTAAAAAGACTATAACAAGGCTGTGGCAGTGTATTATAGCTGTTGCCCCACATCTGAAATGAACAGTGCTTATATTATTAGTATGAAAAGCCTAATCTCTAAACATGATGAGTGAGTCTTTTGAAATTTGCCTGGTTCACTGAATTTCCCTAAAATTTTGATTCTCAACGAATAAATAGTACAAAGCCTCTAATTGCTTGGACAAATGTTAATAACACTTCTTTCAGTTATCCAAGTGCTGTATTGAACCCCTTTTGAACTGTTTAATGCAAGCACAGCCTTATTAATGTCTAAGTGACCACAAACAATCTGGCTAAGTGGAAATGGATGGTATCTGGTGGTAGCCAACAGCCTAACACTGCATTAACATACTTTTTAGGCTACTTAAATTGCACAATGTTACGGCTGAGGCCGCGGACGCGGGCCAGCCAACCCTTCCGCGTCGCCAGACCACGACGGCGTGGGGCATGAGTCCCAGATGGTAACAGAATGTGGACCCACTGGACCACAGAGGGGGACCCGGGCCTACCCGGACTAAGGGAGGGCAGCGACCGGGGTCTGTGGCAGCTGAGCATGTGGGCAAGGTGACTATATTCAGGTCTAGACGACACCGCACAACTTCAGGTATAAAGAAACATAAAATTTACTTAACCAAAGTCACAGTACACAAACAATATCAAGAGAAAACTTGGCACTCAACTTTTGATGATTATGAAAATTTTAATGCAGTCCAAAATCAACAACGTTTCGGTCCCAAAGTGAACCTTCATCAAGTACTGCAACAAATGTGTATCATATACAATAAGTAAACGACCTATCTCAAATACATGATACTTTGAACATAAACATGAGACAAAAAATATAAATGTCAAAACTGAAAATCAATCAACAGCCAATCAGGCATCATATACATGCTTAAAGTGCAAAAGAGAAAGAGCCGTCTTTACAGAACACACCTTGAAAACTCTCTAACCTGATTCATCCCTCTGGATCTCTCGATTCCTACCCTCTGCTCGACTGCTATATAGATTACTCATTTCTAGTTACATAGCGCTTAATTCTTGTTTTCACATACTGATTTAGCTTACATCTATTCAAATATGGCTGCTGGAACACAAACCTGGCAAATGACATCACTTCTTGTGACACACTTCCTGCATGATCACACAGGCATGTCCCGCCCCTTTCCCATTTATACAGCGTCTCAGAGACACTTCAGCTCACCACAGCAAGCGGTGGACACCGTGCTGATGAGCCTGACACACCGCCCACTGAACCACCACTGGTAAGATACACTGTGCTTCTGAATACATTTAAGCCTATAATGCTTTCCACTAGTAGCAGTAATGGGCCATATTATTTTCTTAGGGCTGACACTAATACTGCCTGGGGACACAGTGAGACCATACATAAGTAAGCATATCTCTGGTTCCAGTTCCCCCATATGTTGTTGTTTCCTCTTACACTAACTGGACATATTTTTTTTTATATTTATTGGACATATTATCAATATACTGTAGGTAAAAGCTTTTACCTATATGAGAGATTTAAACACTTTTCCATTATCCTATTAGAGGATGTTTTCTCCTGAATACATCTGGCCATATTTAAGTGCCTTATGCCATCCATGAAAGTAAGCACCACTGATTTGTACTAATTTTGAGTGCTCTTTACTTATTATTTACATGCTCATACATATCTCTTCCTTTTACAGATTTTTTGATACCCATGGTAGTGGATTCTCATTGGATGCAATTTATACAAATGAGCAATTTGGTTGGTGCCATTGCTTTGAAATGATTACTGACACATATCCCTCACACTCAATATGATATGTAAATCGATTTATTTATCTCCATAGGGTCAATTTACCCACTGATCATTTAACTATACCTCTTGAAGGTGCACCCCAGTCTACACGATATGTTCACTTACCTGAGATACTTACCTCAATCTAGTATTCATGACCACTCAGGTTGATTATTTAATATTTTCAGGCTGGTTTCTATCCCAACATATTGGAGTGTGTTCATACTGAGCAGTCAGGTAGGTATCCCCATACTTTTCCTTCCCAACTTTTCTTTTGCACTTTAAGCACGTATATGATGCCTGATTGGCTGTTGATTAATTTTCAGTTTTGACATTTATATTATTTTGTCTCATGTTTATGTTCAAAGTATCATGTATTTGAGATATGTCGTTTACTTATTGCATATGATACACATTTGTTGCAGTACTTGATGAAGGTTCACTTTGGGACCGAAACGTTGTTGATTTTGGACTGCATTAAAATTTTCATAATCATCAAAAGTTGAGTGCCAAGTTTTCTCTTGATATTACTCACAGGTTGGGAACCTACTTAGGCACCACTCACAGCAGTGCCACGTTATATTTTCTATACAGTACACAAACAAGACATAACAATTCCAGGCTCCCGATTCCACACATCAAGGAAGGGTACACGTCTTAGGCTAACAGACAATAGCAAGAGGTCATCATGGGTTGATACAGTCCAGGGTCATCTGGCACAAGCATACTAGGATGACCTCTGTCTTGGACCTCAGGCTTAGCACAGGCACAGCAGGAGAACATCAGACACTGACCTCGGACAGACATCAGATGATGGCAGGGGGTCAGTGTCTGATGTTCTCCTACTGTGCCTGTGCTAAGCCTGAGGTTCGAGAGAGAGGTCCTCCTAGTATGCCTGTGCCAGATGAACTTGGACTGCATCAACCCATGATGACCTCTTGCCATCGTCTGTTAACCTGAGACTTGTACCCTTCCTTGATATGCAGAATCGGGAGCCTGGCATTGTTATGTCTTGTATGTATACTGTGACTTTGTTTAAGTAAACTTTATGTTTCTTCATACCTGAAGTTGAGCGGTGTCACCTAGTCCTGCTTGTAGCAACCTTGCCCACATGCTCAGCTGCCACAGACCCCGGTCTCTGCCCTTCCCTAGTTTGGGTAGGCCCGGGTCCCCTCCGTGGTCCAGTGGGTCCACATTCTGTTTCCATCTGGGATGCACACCCCATGCCGTTGTGGTCTGGTGACGTGGAAGCGTTGGCTGGGCCTCGGCCGCAGCCCTAACAGTCAGCTCTGGCCATTGACAGAGACACAGATGGCACAGGCCAAGGGGGACTGGCATGGCAGCTCAGGTCATCGGCTGAGACATGGATGGAACAGGAACACCAGTGTCGCAGCTCAGGTCATCAGCTGAGACACAGACGGCACAGGACCAGGAACACCGGCGTGTCAGCACAGGTCATCAGCTGGTCAGATCCAGGCAGAGCCTTCACTGAGAAACAA
Source organism: Dendrobates tinctorius (assembly GCF_039654945.1). NCBI lineage: Eukaryota > Metazoa > Chordata > Amphibia > Anura > Dendrobatidae > Dendrobates > Dendrobates tinctorius. Next base: position 1,390,694 of record NW_027361692.1, on the reverse strand, counting down.
GGCTGGAGATTCCCCAGGAACATGGAAGAGGAGTCCATCCAGGAACACAGGCAGGACTGATTCTGGAACAGAGGCTGGACCACCAGGACCACGGACCGGACATCAAGACACAAGCAAGACATCGTAGACATCAGTAGGACATAGGGAAGCGGTCGTAACGTTCTGGACATGAGACACGACCTTCAGGCACCAGTCTGCTGTCATCAGGCTCCAGGCACCAGACAGCGGATGCCAGACCCCGGACATCGGACACTACGTCCAGGCACCAGGCAGTGGTAGTCAGGCTCCAGGCACCAGACAGCGGTCACCAGACTCCAGACATCAGACACGATCTCCAGGCACCAGTTAGCAATCGTCAAGCACCTGGCTGCGGTCATCAGGCTCCAGACATGGGACCTAGGAAGGAACTCAAGCGGGATGGTGCAAGCACCGCCGGATTGGACTGGAGCCGGATGGAGAAAGCACTGCTTAACAAGCTGAGCACAGCATATTAGATGCTCAGCAAAAACACCGGAATCCATCTTCAAAAGACGAACCCAGGTTTGTTCACAGGACACCAGTTACAGGGAACTCACAGTCAGTGGGTACATGGTTCCAGGCACAGAAGGACTTCAGGAACATAACACAGCAGGAATCAAGACAAAGACTTTGGTACCAACACATAGACCAGACAGGTCCAGGGACAAAAAACATCAGCTTTCCTAGAACTGATCGCAAGCAGAAAAGGAGCTGAACACAAACACACATGGCAAGGTTCAGGAACATAATGCTCTGGCAATGCTCAACAGGAAAAAGGAACTTTATATAGGAGCTACCCCTCAACAATAGGCTGGGGACAGCAATTCAAGTACACACACTACCCTTGATAAAAACAGGAATTGTGTGGCAGCACGCACCCTAAGCACAGACAGAACACCAATACAGCTTAGCCAGCACAGGGACTGAGGCTTAAGGCACCTGACAGCAGCTACAAGCCTGGACACACGTGGAAAGTCATGCACCAACTGATGAGGATCTTGCAACCCGTGGATAGTTTCCACAGCGGCAGCCAGAAGCCACACATGTGGAGGGTCATGCAGTGGTGCAAAAACTCCACAACACATGTACGGCTACACAGCAGAGTCGGTAACTGAGCAGCATCAATACAGGTAACAGACAACAGTATCCCAGCTAGTTAGGGGGAAAGGAGCAAAGGGTTAAAGCAGAGACATGCAGAGTAATGCCGGGGAAGCAAGGTGCAAACATACCGGTGTTACACAAAAATAGTGCAATAATTATCTCTATTTGGGTCAGACACATATTTTGCTGGTGTTTATACATAAGTGGTTCTAACCGAACAATCCATGTTTTTTCCTCACTGGGTGGTGCGAAAATGTACAATTTTTGTGAAGTATCAAGAGCTTTGTTCTTTGCTAAATGAAGAAACAATAGTTTTTTCACATGCACTCCAAAAATAATCCCTATATTTAAAGAACATGAACAGGCTCACTGATTTCTAAGTGAAAAAGCAGTAACTTTTTAGTGGATTGTTAAAAAATTATTTATATTTTGAGAGTCATTTCATGTTTCTGTACCCTAAAGCGGGTATGTTTCTTAGCAGCAGGAGATGTATGTGTTCGTCAAGTGGAAGTGACAATGGCAGAAGCCGCATGTAATATATCACCATTATGGCAAGGAAAAGTCTGGCAGTGTAAGGCTAGAAAAAACAGCAACAATATAGTACACTTCAAAACTTAATGAGCAGCCAGGAGATGTATGGCTGGCATGGATATTCAGTGGCAATACAATAAATATTGTGACCCAGCAACAGTAGTATAGCACTATAAAGCATAGAGGGCAGCCTGGAGATATGTGGCTGGCTTGATTGGGTGGATGAAGGAAATGCTGTAGATATAGTATATCTTGACTTCAGCAAAGCATTTGACAAAGTCTCTCATACAATCCTTATTGAAAAAATGAATAAGTATGGAATGGACAAGGCAACTGTTAGGTGGATTCATAACTGGCTTAGTGATCGGACCCAAAGAGTGGTCGTAAATGGCTGCACATCCAGTTGGAAGAATGTCTCAAGTGGGGTACCACAGGGCTCTGTCCTGGGCCCTGTATTGTTCAACATCTTTATCAACGATTTAGATGAAGGAATTGAGGGTAAACTGATTAAATTTGCTGATGACACAAAGCTAGGAGGGATAGCTAATACTAGAGAAGAGAGAGGATTCAAAAAGATATAAATAAACTGGAGAAGTGGGCAGCAACTAACAGAATGGTTTTTAACAGGGAGAAATGCAAAGTACTACATCTGGGCAATAAAAATGAAAAAAGCATATACAGAATGGGAGGAATAGGGTTAAGTGACAGCACATGTGAAAAAGACTTGGGTATACTAATAGATCACAGACTGAATATGAGTCAACAGTGTGATGCAGCAGCAAAAAAGGCAAATGCAATTCTAGGATGTATTAACAGAAGCATACAGTCTAGATCACGTGAAGTCATTATTTCCCTCTACTCCTCTTTGGTCAGACCTCATCTGGAATATTGTGTCCAGTTTTGGGCACCACATTTTAAAAAAGGCATCAACAAACTGGAGCAAGTTCAGAAAAGAGCGATCAGAATGGTGACCGGTCTGCAAACCCTGTCTTATGAGGAAAGGTTGCAGGATTTGGGAATGTTTAGTTTGCAAAAGAGAAGACTGAGAGGACACTTAATAGCTGTCTACAAATATCTAAAGGGCTGTCACATTGTAGAAGGATCAACTTTATTCTCATTTTCACAAGGAAAGACTAGAAGCAATGGGATGAAACTGAATTGGAGGAGACACAGATTAGATATTAGAAAAAACTTTTTGACAGTTAGAGTGATCAATGAGTGGACCAGGCTGTCACGAGAAGTGGTGAGTTCTCCTTCAATGGAAGTCTTCAAACAGAGGCTGGACAGACATCTGACTGGGATGATTTAGCGAATCCTGCTTTGAGCAGGGGGTTGGACCAGATGGCCCAGGAGGTCCCTTCCAACTCTACGATTCTATGATTCTATGATTCTATGACTGTGCAGTGGCAGTGGCAGCAAAAGAAGTTTTATAAAACAGCATGATGGGGTAAGCAAGGAGATGTTTGGCACATATGCATAGATGCTAACCACTGCAGCCCTGGTAGCGGTTGTCCTAAAATATATATGATATGTTGAATATAGAGTATATATATATATATATATATAATATACTGTATGTATATACAGTGGGGCAAATTAGTATTTGATCCCTTGCTGATTTTGTAAGTTTGCCCACTGACAAAGACAAGAACAGTCTTGAATTTTAAGGGTAGGTTAATTTTAACATTAACATTGAGAGATAGAATATCAAAAATAAAATCCAGAAGAAAACATTGTATTAATTATATAAATTTATTTACCTTTTGCAGTGAGAAATAAGTATTTGATCCCCTACCTACCAACAGACCAGATAGATGCTCCTAATCCGCTCGTTACCTGCATTAAAGACAGCTGTCATACATAGTCACCTTTATAAAAGACTCCTGTCTATAGACTCAATTAATCAGTCAGACTTTAACCTCTACAACATGCACAAGACCAAAGAGCTTTATAAGGATGTCAGAGACAAGATCTTAGACCTGCACAAAGCTGGAAAGGGCTACAAAACCATAAGTAAGATGTTAGGTGAGAAGGAGGCAACTGTTGGTGAAATAGTAAGAAAATGGAAGAAATAAAAAATGACTGTCAATCGACATCGATCTGGGGCACCATGCAAAAACTCACCTCGTGGGGTATCTTTGATCATGAGAAAGGTGAGAGATCAGCCTAAAACTGTCACGATCCATTTTTGGATCTGTGGCAGATCTGTATTCTCACATATAAACTTTTTCCTTTCAGGCCATCGGGGGTTAAAGCCTGTTTTTCTCCCCGGTGGCCGCAGGGTGTATTTACATGGCTGGTTAGTTTGCTGATGCAGGTGGTGACCATTCCCACCTTCCTTTAAAAGGTAACCTGATGCATCAGCTGACTGTTGGTTATACAAGTCCTTATGGATACCAACCGTGCTGAAGACAGGAGGTTGCTGGTGCAGTGGTGCTTCAGATAAATTCTGTTATCTGGTGCCTTACTCTGCTGTGTGGTGCATTGCAGCAGAGAAAGCTAAGTGTGGTTTTTCTTACCCTGTTTACTTTTGCCAGATTCAAGTTATTTCTGTGACCATTGTGGGTTATTCTGTCATTAAACGAGGGGTACCAACAATTTTGACCACCTGTGTATCTGTTTGAACAAAAAACGATATTCTGCTTAGATTTTTTTCCCAAAGCTATCCTATAATCAACAATGCAGAATCCTATACTGTGCCAGGATTTTAAATAAGTATTCACTAGCAGCATTTAATAAAATAAATCTCCTTTGGGAAGATCACTGTGAAACTAACTGAAGAGGATCATTACTGAATTATTGATGAAACAGCTACTTTAATTGTTGCTCTTTACACTTTTGCAAAGCACTTGCTTCACACATGCAAGATGAAGCAAAGAATACTTATCTTTTTCTTTAACATTACAAATCATGAGTAACAAAAGAAATATTAATTTAAAATTAAGCTAATGCAATAAAAATTATTTAACACAAAAGATGCAGCTGAAAAAAATGGCAAGCATTTTAAGGTTCCTTAAGGACATGTCACACTAAGAGATATCACTAGCAATATCGCTATAACTAGTGACGTTATAGCGATATTGCTAGCGATATCTCTGTGTCTGATACTTACCTACGACCGGCTCCCCCGCTGGTTATCGCTGATCATGCGAGAACGTCCTGGACTGTTTCTCGTCATCAGCTTCCTGTGGTGCTTCCTGCTGTGAAGACGAGCGACGCGTGGAGCCGGGCGGGAGGACGCAGGATCGCCTGGTGTGACAGGTAAGTAGCGACCCCCGTCCCCTGCGATGTCGCTGGTGAGATCTGCCTGTGTGGCAGCTCACTAGCGACCACTTAGCGATGTACCAGCGATCCTGACCGCGTCATATCGCTGGTCGGGATCGCTGGTACATCGCTAAGTGTGACAGTACCTTTAGTTTTCAGTCTCTCTCATTTTGTTTCATTTGTCAATGTTGATTGCTTCAACTGTAATTGTTTACACAATAATCTTATCTCTGCTTCCTGTAATGGTAAACAGCCTACCCACTAGGGCACACTGCACATGAAAAGGTTAAATCAGAGATTATTGTGTATTTATTTGCTGTGTTACCATTCTAATTTTGCTTGCTCAATTAGCAAATAACCTTGTTAGTCACCTTTGCTTTTAAAACTAAAGTATTCTCTTTTCCATGACCAAACATATAGTTTAAGATAAGCACCCAGAACATCTGTATCACATATAACTGGAGCTTTACTTCTTAAAACAACACTAAACCCATAAATAAAGGAAAATAAATAAATAAAATTAACCAGCACTTGCTTATTGGCCAGTCAGCACTGACTTCTTAAACTGACCATTTTTGTTCAACTATGAGATCTAAGCCTTAGGTACCTTTAAGGTTTGACTGCTCTATTAGAAAAGGTGAGGCTTGGCCAAAAAGTTCAGAATTTGATCTCATTCACACGTCCATGTTTAAACACGTAAGGCCGGCGTCACACTAGCGAGAAAATCGGACAAATGCAATGCGATAAAAAAATCGCATTGCAATCGTACCAATGTTATTCTATGGTGTAGCTCCTATCATCCGATTTTTTATCGGATCTTTTCCTCGGGCCGAGACAATCACAGCATGCTGCGATTGTCACCAATTTTCGGATCGGACTCACCAATGCAAGACTATGGGTGCGATTAAAAATCGGATTAAAAAAGGACCACACGTGTGACTTGCGATAAAATCGCAAGACTTCTCCAGGTGACAGGAAATAGCATCAGGCATTGGCAGGAAGCTTTGGCATGCAAATTTCGCTGGCACCAGTAAAAAAAAAGAACACCTCCACGGATCTACAATCACAGGGTAGGGCTCACTAAAACGACGGGATATAACCCAACTGAAAAGAACACGCTCACTGGTGTTAAAAGTCAGCCTGTCTGTCATGTTTAGCACAAAGCAGACCTGACCAAATCCAAGCACAGACTCTATTGCAAAGTTATGAGGCTCCCACCTGTTGTACAGCCAATAAATATAGGGCTGAATGATGATTTAAATTAGTTTCAGGCCTGAAAACCGTTATTTGTCCATTTTGGTAGCCTCCTTCAAAATATCGGCAGACGGATGTCAAACGGATGCTTAAAAGCGATAAAAATCGCATCATCGCAGGAAAATCGGATGACAGATGGATCACTGTTCAGGAAACATTTGTGCGATATTGGTCCGTAAAAAATTGGACCGATTTTTTTGTCGTTGTGTGTGACAATTGTAAAAATGGCACTGGTGTCATTAATGTTGTGCATCAGTGTGTCATCACTAGAGTTGAGCAAAATGGGTCGGTCAAATTCAAAAATCGCCGACTTTAGCTAAAGTCGAGTTTCGCAGATCAAAACCCGACCATAGCGTGAGGTCGGCCATGAGGTCGCCGAGCCGAGCGCCAAAGTCGCGTTTCAAATAATGCTTCCAGTACCTTTTCTCAGCCAATGATGTTGGACGCACATTGTGGGCAACGCGATGACATGGGCAGCGGCCACCACCATCTTAGAGAAGGGCATTGAAGTGATTGGCTGGCTTTGTGTGGCGTCACAGTGGCTATAAAAGGCCGTGACCGCCAACCGCCATCTTACTTCTACCGATCTTAGAATAGGGAGAGGTGCTGCTGCTGATTCTGAATAAGGGAGAGCGTTAGGCAGGGAAGAGGAACAAAAAAATTGCTTCTGCTGATAGCGCTTTTCACTGTACAGTTAGTGTACAGTGAAAGGGGAGGATTTTTGTTGTGTGCAGCAGTGCTGGTGGTGATTAAGCTGCCTTTTAAGGCTACCTGATAGCTGCATTGCTGTGTGCACACTGCTGTTCAAACTGCTTTTTTCAAAGCACTCCAACTTTTATTATTTTGTTCTGGTGAGTTACCGAACGTTCATTTTTTCACATACCGTATAGCTGTGTACGCTCCTCACACACTACCATGCACTGGCTGGTATCACGGACAAATACAAGCTATCTGTGTGTGACTCTGGGAAAACAAGCCGAGGAGATTTTCCATTTTTCCAGACCTACACCTTATAGAGCTGTCCGCTTTTCAAACAGTTTCGTATATCTGCTGTTTGATTATGGTTTAAAACTATACAGAGACAGCGTGTGTGACTCCGTATAAAAATAGATGGAGATTGACAATTTTCCATGCAGACGCCGTATAGTGGTGTATGCTCCTCATACACTACCGTGTACTGGCTGGTATCAAGGACAAATACAAGCTATCTGTGTGTGACTCTGGAAAAACAAACCAAGGAGATTTTCCATTTTTCCAGACCTGTCCGCTTTTCAAACAGTTTTGTATATCTGCTGTTTGATTATGGTCAAAACTATACAGAGACAGCGTGTGTCACTCCATATAAAAATAGACGGAGATTGACAATTTTCCATACAGACACCGTATACAGCTGTCCGATTCTCAAATAGTATTGTATATCTGCCGTTCGCATTACAGTCACATTTATACAGAGTCAGCGTGTGTGTGTCACTCCGTAAATACATATATGGAGATTGTTAGTTACACAAAAAACGTATACAGCTGTACACTTCTGATACAGTACCGTATATCTGCTTGTTGGATTACGGTCAAATACATACTGGGTGAGCGTCACTGACTAACAAAATATATACGTAGATTTAATTTTTTTAATACACCTTACACAGCTGGACGCTCCTCATACAGTACCATCTCTCTGCTGGTATTTTTGGTACAATTTCCCAAACATGAGGAAGTATGGTGGAAGAGGGACGTGGGCAGGGGGGCGCAGCTGGTAATGATGGTGGTGGTGCATCGGCTGGTTCTGGCAAAAGCACAATAGCAGCTAAGGCAGGAGGTGTTGAGCTGGCCCAAGAAGGCCTGTAAGGTTACCTTTTGTTGGAGTACGAAAGCCGCTTTTAAAGCCGGAGCATTAGGAACAGGTTTTGGCGTACATTGCCGAAACAGCCACCAGCTCTATTGCCTCCTCTTCTGAACGTTCGAAACCTGCACGCACGTAGTCGTCAGTGCAGGGTTCCTTTCCTTGTGTCCTTCACCCTCACCAAAAGTTAAGGATGCGGCAGCCCACACTTCAGATTACTCTATGGAGCTCTTTTCACATGCCATGCCTGGGTGATCCTGTCAAATCTTGAATTCCCCAGTCCAAGATGAAGCTGACATGGAGTGCACTGATGCCCAGCCACTGCTAGATGATTCTGTTGGTACATTGATCCAGAGCACTATATTGCCCTCGCATGTCTACTGAGCCAGAATCTGACCCTGATGAAACTCAGGTGCCCCTTCCCGCATACTATACCACCTTACACAGTGACACAGAGGAAGGTAAAGAGGAAGGTGCAGATGACTTTGAAAAGGAGGTGATGGATGACCCAGTTCTTGACCCGGATTGGCATCCATTGGGGGAGGAGGGCGGCACTGGCAATAGTTCAGATAAGGAGAAGGATCCGCAGCAGGCATTGACATCGCAGCCGCGGTTATCTGGCAGGCCCGTAGCTGTGCAAAAACGTGGACCAAAAAAGAGTTGCAGGACAGCTTGGCCAGACGGTCAACTTAGCACAGCGTGCAAGGCAAGAAAATGTATACCATCATATGAAGAGTGCAGTGTGGCACTTCTTTGTCCAAAATCCTACTGATGAGGCAAAGGTTACCTGTAAGAAGTGCAGAAGGACCTTAAGCCAAGGTAAACAACTCGGAAATTTGAATACCAGTTGCATGCTTAGACATTTAATCAACATGCACTTGCAAGCGTGGACGGACTACAAAACCTCAGGTAGCACATGTGCACCTGCTCCGACTGAAGGTAGCCAGCAACGCTCCATCACTTCCCCCACTGTAAGACCACCACCACCGTTAAGCACACCACCAGCACTAAATATTGAGGTGTCGTCGAAAGGCGAAAGTACTCAGGGAATCACAATGGTTTTGCAACACAACACTGAATCTATGCCATCACCACCAATACCATCACCAACTCCCTCTCATTCCATCTGGTCCACCGCTACGTCTCCCATATGCAGCTCTCCTGTCCAGCTCACCCTACCAGAGACTCTGAGTAGGAAAAGAAAGTACTCATCCTTTCATCCGTGTACACTGTGTTTGAACGCCTACATTGCCAAACTAATCTCATTAGAGATGATGCCCTACCGTTTGGTTGAAAGCGAAGCTTTCTGTGAGCTCATGGCCTATGCAGTCCCACGCTATGACCTACCCAGTTGGCACTTCTTTTCTCGAAAAGCCATCCCAGCCCTCCACCTGCATGTGAAAGACTGCATTGTCCATGCACTCAAGCAATCAGTGAGAGGAAAGGAGCACCTCACAACAGATGCATGGTCCAGTAGGCATGGCCATGGCCGTTACGTGTCCATCACTGCGCAATGGGTTAATGTGGTGGATGCAGGCTCCACAGGGGACAGCGGCGGTGGAACAGTGCTACCTAGCCCACTGTATAGGAAACAGTTGGCTGAAGACTTTCAACCCTCCTCCTCCTCCATAAGCGAAAGCTCGTCCACAGAGTGCAGTCGCAAGAGCACTCCATCCGCAGCTGGCAGTGATGCACATGAGGTGTCCCACTATCGAACAGCTAGTGGTAAGCGTCAGCAGGCTGTGCTAAAGATGATGTCTTTGGGCGACAACAGACACACCGCAGAGGTACTACTTGCTGCGACAAAGTGAGTCATGGCTGGGCACTCTACATCTTTAGCCAGGCAAGGTATTCAGTGATAACGGCCGTTATTTAGTGGCAGCCATAGCCCGTGCAAAACTCACACACATACCTTGCCTGGCTCACACTTTGAACCTGGTGGTGCAGTGCTTCCTTAATAATTATCCAGAGTTAACATCCCTGCTCCATAAGGTGCGAAGACTGTGCTCGCACATCCTTTGCTCAAACGTCCACTCCACTCGTATGCAGAAGCTGCAGCGATTGCTCCACTTCCCCAAGCACCGCCTAATCAAAGACCATGCAACAAGGTGGAACTCCACCCTGCACATGGTTGAGAGTCTGTGCAAACATAGGCAGGCTGTAATGCATTTGTGGGAGGCTACACGGGCAGGCAGTTTGAGGGAAGACATGGAAATGTCGGGTGTGCTTTGGTCAAAGCTGAAAGACCTCTGTAAAGTCCTTCAGTGTTTTGAGGAATGCACACGGCTGGTAAGCGCAGACGATGCCATCATAAGCATGAGCATCCCACTTATGTGTCTGCTCATGCAAAGTTTGACACATTAAGGAGCTGGTGTCTGCAGTGGAGGAGGAACAGGAGGAGGAGGGAAGCCTTGCTGACAGTCAGCCATTGTCTGGTCAGGGAACTGTCCTGGAAGAGGTGGAGGAAGAAGAGGAAGAGGAGGATGAGGGGGATGATTATTTTGGGCAGGAGGATGCTTCTCAAGGGGCAAGAGAAAAAGTTGGCGTTCCAAGGTCAGGTACAGTGTTTGTGCGTGACTGTAGGGATGTGGATTTGCCGGAAAGTGCTCCTCCACCCAGCAGTGGTAGTGCATTATTGACACCTGGAACATTGGCCCACATGTGCGATTATGCCTTGCGGATCCTAAAAAGGGACCCCCCGCATTGCCAAAATGATGAAGGATGACGACTACTGGCTGGCCAGCATCCTCGATCCACGCTACAAAGGCAAATTACACAACATCATGCCACAGGAGAACCTAGAGATAATATTGGCTAACAAACAAGCAACTCTGGTAAACCGTTTGTTTGAGGCTTTCTCAGCACACAGCAGCGGTGCTGGTTCTCCCACGAGCCGTAATAGGCACAATGGAAGAAGTGTTCGTGGTGCACACAGCCAAAGTGGCGTTGGAGACAGGGGTTTAATGACCATGTTGTGGAATGATTTCTCAAGTACCGCTCACACGACTGCTAATACTGCATCGATTACAAGTGACAGGAGACAGCAGTTGTCAACTATGGTTACAAACTAGTTCTCCTCCCATATTGATGTTCTCCCTCACAGTGCCTTCCCCTTTGACTATTGGGCCTCTAAACTGGACACCTGGCCTGAATTGGCACACTATGCCTTACAGGAGCTCGCTTACCCTGCTGCTAGCGTGTTATCTGAAAGAGTCTTCAGTGCTGCTGGATCAATCCTGACAGAAAAAGGACCCATCTGTCGACCCAAAATGTTGAAGATCTAACCTTCATTAAAATGAACCATGCATCGGTTTCAAAGGATTTTGTCCCACCTTCCCCTGATGACACATAGGTTGCCAGAAAACTGCCTCGCTTTTGTCCTCCTCTTCCTCGGACTTACCCAATTCCGCCATTTGCAGCAGCTGAATGTCCAGCCTACACATCAACATATGCCATTTTTTAAACCTCCCTAACTGGGCTGCCCACCTCCCCAAGGGCTGGGGTCAACACCTGGCGCGCCCGGGCAAGTGCCGTTGCTCTGAACAGGTGGATGGGCCCACTGATGACCGACGGCACTGGCACAGGGCCCCTCAAAGTACAATACAGTGTCTCTGACGGTGGGGGGCACACCAGCGTACTATGAGGGGCCCTGTGCCAGTACCGTCGCCCACGAGTGTGCCCCCCGCTTGGTCATGGCCACAGCATTTGCAAGTTGCAATACTTACCTCTCCCTGCTCCACCGCTGTGTAGTCTGGGCAGTTAAATCCTTCACAGGGACGACCACTATAAATTTGGTGTCTTGATCGATGATGGTTAAGATGTAGCTATTGCCTGTCCTGCTGGCCTCTACCTTCAGATGATCAATGGCTACCATTTGAAATGGACGTCAACTTACAAGCAGATGCAGTGGTGCTTTATGATCACCTTTCACAGTTGTGATATTCACAGACGTATGACATTCCTGCCACCATTTTTCAATGTCTCCTCTCTTGCCAAACCAAAAGAATCGCCAACGGCCTGTGGCTACTGTCTTTTACACTCCAAAATGACCAGAATCATCATGATAGGCAGTGAGTACCATGTCTGCATCTCTCCCTGTGATCACAATTTGATGGAGACGAGTAACGGTGATGTGATCCACGCTACTGCGATAAAGCAATCATTTCTTCACAAACAACCGTTTTCGCTGTCTCCACAGACACAGTAATTGAGGGTCTGCATCGCCTCTGCAACATGTACCGGGAGGTTTTCCCACGATGAGTAATTTCCAAATTTCTGCTAACACTCGACTTTCCGTCTGTACTTGTATCCATGTAGTTTCCAGTAGCGGAGAGTCTGGACTGGCTTACTGAGATTGATATATATATACAAAGATTTAAAAGTACCACAACACTATTGTTATGATTGGGTCACCAAGGAGGAAAGCAAGACCAAGCTAAGCCACAGAAAACCAGAGAAGTTGGTAACTAAGCGGATTGCAGACCCCTAACCCTATCCATACAACTAGCAGTAGCCGTGGAGCGCACCTACGATGATTCTAGACGCCTCGACACAGCCGGAGAACTAAATAAGCCTAAAGCAAGAATGGGGAAATCTAAACTGCCCCAAAGCAGACCCCAAAGAAATAGATAGCCCTCAAACATATATTGTCGGTGAGACAAGGTGAAAACATAAATGCAGGTAGGATAGAAAAAATACTGAAGTCACTAGACTTCGCCCACTATATCAGCACTCTGGTATATTCTGAAAACAAAGCAAAGAGAGGCCAATCTAATAAGGGACAAAAACAAACTGGCACAAACAGAAACATATGGATGGAAATTCAGCACAGCCCCAGCCGGGGCTGGCTGACCACACAAAACTGAAATAGACAAAACCAAATCAAATGTGAACAATAGCAAAAATAGCAAAAGAACACTTAGCTTGAGCATGCAGAGACTGAGCTGGGTAACCAGAGGTAGGCCAGAAAGTGAATTCACAACAGTACCCCCCTTGAGGAGGTGTCACTGAACCCTCATCCATGCCACCAGGCTGATCAGGATGGCCCCGGTGAAAAGCACGAACCAATCTATCGGCATGAATGTCAGAAGCAGAGACCCAAGAATTATCCTCTTGACCATAACCCTTCCATTTGAACAAGTACTGGAGTCTCCGTCTAGCCAAACGAGAATCCAATATTTTCTCTACCTCATATTACACATTGCCTTTAACCAATACAGGGTCAGGAGGTGCCGCCATAGGAACTACTGGCTCCACAAACTTCTTCAACAGAGATTTATGAAACACGTTATGGATCTTAAACGTAACTGGAAGAGCTAATCGAAAAGAAACAGGATTAAGAATCTCCAAAATCTTATAAGGTCCAATGAATCTTGGCTTGAACTTTGGAGACGTAACCTTCATGGGAATATTCTTTGATGACAACCAAACCATATCACCCACTTTAAACCGGGGACCAATGGTCCTATGCCGGTTGGAAAACTGTTGGTCTATTTCCTGAGAGAGGGACAACTTATCCACCACTTGGTCCCAAATCTGCTGCATTCTCTCTACCACAGTGTCCACACTTGGGCAGGTCGAAGATTCCACTTGCCCTGAAGAAAATCGAGGATGAAACCCAAAGTTACAGAAAAAGGGCGACATCAAAGTGGCAGAACCAGCTCTATTGTTTAGCGCAAATTCAGCCAAGAACAAAAATGAGACCCAGTCATCCTGATCAGCAGATATAAAACATCTCAAATATGACTCCAAAGTATGGTTTGTTCTCTCAGTCTGCCCATTGGTCTGAGGATGAAATGCAGAAGAGAAAGATAACTGAATTACCAGATTGGAACAAACAGTTCTCCAAAATCTGGAAACAACCTGGACTCCTCTGTCCGACACAATGTTCTCAGGAATCCCATGCAACCGAACCAACTCTGAAGAAGATGGCAACTTTGGGAGTGGTACAAGATGGATCATCTTAGAAAATCTATCACAAATCACCCAGATAACAGTCATTCTCTGAGAGACAGGAAGATCAGAAATAAAATCCATTGAGATATAGGTCCATGGCCTCTTGGGCACCGGCAGGGGCATCAACAACCCACTAGAACGAGAACAGGGTTTAGACTGAGAAAAAGTCCCACAGGACTGCACAAAATTCCTGACATCACGAGATAAGGCAGGCCACCAAAAAGACCGACTCACCAAATCTCTGGTACCAAAAATACCTGGATGACCAGCCAACACGGAGCAATGAATTTCAGACATTACTCTCTTCCTCTACTGGTCAGGAACATACAATTTTCCCATAGGGCAACGCTCTGGTTTGTTCTCCTGAAATTCCTCCAGGGCACGTCTCAAATCAGGTGAGATGGTAGAAAGAACTACCCCCTCACCCAGAATGGCAGTAGGCTCGGTCATAATAAGAGAATCCGCAAAGAAACTCCTAGAAAGGGCGTCCGCCTTAACATTCTTAGTGCCCGGAAGAAAAGAGACCACAAAATTAAAACACGTGAAAAACAAGGCCCACTTAGCCTGTCTAGGATTCAAGCGTTTGGCTGATTCAAGATAAATCAAATTCTTGTGGTCGGTAAGGAACACAACTTGATGTCTAGCTCCCACCAACCAATGTCTCCACTCTTCAAATGCCCATTTCATGGCCAACAATTCCCGATTCCCCACATCATAGTTACGTTCAGATGGGGAGAATTTCTGAGAAAAGAAGGCACAGGGATTCATTTTAGAAGTCACCGGATCTTTTTAGGACAAAACAGCTCCTGCACCAATCTCCGAAGCATCTACCTCCACCTGAAATGGAAGTGAGACATCAGGTTACCGTAGAACCAGAGCAGAAGTGAATCTCCGCTAAAGCACTTGAAATGCCGAGACTGCCTCTGGAGACCAATTCACCACATCAGCGCCCTTTTTGGTCAGATCAGTCAGTGGTTTGACAATACCAAAAAAATTACCTATAAATTTACGATAGAAATTAGCAAAACCCAAAAACTTCTGGAGAGCCTTCAAAGAAGTGGGCTGAACCCAATCATACATGGCCTGTACCTTGGCCGGGTCCATTTCAATTGCCGATGGAGACAAAATAAATCCCAAAAATGAAATCCTCTAGACACCAAAGAGACATTTCGATCCCTTAACATACAGGGAATGTTCCCTCAAAATCCGGAACACAGTCCAGACATGTTCCACATCAGAATCCCAATCACTGGAAAAGATCAAAATATCATCCAGATAAATGATCAAAAACTTATCCACAAAGTCCCGGAAAATATCGTTCATAAAGGATTGGAAGACAGAAGGGGCATTAGAGAGCCCAAAAGGCATCACCAGGTACTAAAAATGTCTCTCCAGAGTATTAAACGCTGTCTTCCATTCATCCCGGTGCTTGATGCGAATAAGATTTTACAACCCCCTGAGGTCAAGCTTGGTAAACCAGCATGCACTTACTCTGGAAAATAAATCAGAAATCAGGGGTAACGGGTACTGATATTTAACAGTGATTTTGTTAAGGGAGCGATAGTCAATACAAGGCCTTAATGAACCATCTTTCTTGGTCACAATAAAAAAAACAGCACCTAAGGGTGAAGAGGATGGTCTAATATGACCCTTCTCCAACGACTCCTTGATATAAGATCGCATAGCATCATGTTCGGGTACCGATAAGTTGAAAAGCCGACCCTTGGGAAATTGACACCCGGCCATTAACTCAATTGCACAGTCATAACTCCTATGAGGAGGCAAAGACGCAGACTTACTCTCACTACATACATCAGAAAAATCAGCCAAATAATCTGGAATATCATGAGACTGGGGAAAGGTGGAGACAATAGGAGTGTCATTAAGAACACACTGACAACCCCAACTCACCACAGACACAGATTTCCAATCCAAAACAGGATTATGAGTTTGCAACCAGGGAAAACCCAGAACAATAGTATCATGCAAATTATGCAGCACCAAAAATTTACAATTTTCTTGGTGGTCCGGGGCGACCCGCATTATCACCTGGGTCCAAAACTGGGGTTTATTCTCCACCAAAGGAGTAGCATCAATACCCCTCAAAGGGATAGGAGTCTGCAGGGGTATCATGGGAAAACCACAACGTTGAGCAAAGTCCAAATCCATCAGATTCAAAGCAGCTCCTGAATCCACAAAAGCCTTAGCGGAAAATGTAGATAAGGATCAGATCAGAGTAATTGCCAAAAGGATCTTAGGTTGTACACAGCCCACAGCAAATGTGTGCGCAAAACATTTGTCTCGTTTAGGGCAGACAGAAATAGTATGAGAGGAGTCTCCACAGAAAAAACACAGCTTATTACGCCTTCTAAACACCTGACGTTGCGCCCTAGACAAAACCCTATCACATTGCATGGGTTCAGATGTTTGTTCAAAAGGCGGCAGCGCCTCTCATGTAGTTTTACGTTCATGTAAACGCCGATCAACTTGAATGGCTAATGACATAGAATCATTAAGACCAGAGGGAACAGGAAATCCCACCATAACATTTTTTACGGTTTCTGATAAACCTTTCCAAAACAGAGCTGCTAAGGCACCATCATTCCATGTAGTAAGGACCGCCCACTTTCGGAATTTTTGACAGTATAACGGCAGAATCCTGACCCTGGTTCAATGCCAATAGGGTTTTCTCAGCTTGATTATTAGCATTAGGTTCATCATACAACAACCCCAAGGCTTGAAAAAATGCATCCACATTAGTCAGAATAGGATTTCCAGGTGTCAGAGAAAAAGCCCAATCCGGGGGATCGCTGTGCAGCAAGGAGATGACAATTTTAACCTGCTGCACAGAGCTCCCCGATGAGTTAGGCTTCAAGGCAAGAAATAGTTTACAATTATTCTTAAAATTCAAAAATTTAGACCGATCCCCAAAAAACACATCAGGAGTAGGGATTTTTGGTCCAACAGGAGGTGATTGAGCGAGATAGGCGGAAATTCCCCGCACTTCAGCAGCGAGCTGCTCAACACGATCAGACAATTGCTTAATCTCCATTAGAAAAAAAAATCCTCCTACGGCCCCAGAGAAAAAGAGGAAAAAATATATATATTTAAAAATGCACTTTTTTTCTTTCTTTTTTTTTTACAATTCTCTCCTGCTTTTGAGTACCCTAGAATCTGCAGTTTAGGCTGGTGATTCTGTTATGATTGGGTCACCGAGGAGGAAAACAAGACCAAGCTTAGGCTGGTTTCACATTTGCGTTTTTTTGCGCTGGAAAAAAACGCATACCTGCGCATGCGTTTTTTCCCCTATATTTAACATGGGTGCGCATACCTGCGCGCTGGTAAGCACACGTATGCGATTTTCATGCGCTGCGTTTTTTTGGGGTGTGCGTTGGTATTTTCCAGACGCAGCATGTTGCATTTTTTGGCCCTGGAAAAAAGCGCATGCGCACGTTTTGCGCTAAAAATGGCCATTATAGCCTATGGATGCGCATACGTGCGCACTGGCATGCGCATGTAAGCGTTTTTTTAGCGCTGCATTTTTTTGGTGGTGTCCACTTGTTGTCCTAGTTATAATCTTCTAAAGTCAAAAAAAAAAGTCTATATAAAGGAGGTGCCTGCCAAAACTCTGCCACTACTACACTGACAGATTGAAGAGCAGACAGTCAACCAAGAACCCATTATATCAGCGAAGAATGTGAGTATATTACATTATATGCCTGTCCTTTTAAATTATGTATGTACTAATGATTTTTATTATTTTTACATGCAGTATGTCTTCAGAATCCGAGTATTCCCCATCGCGGCAGGAATTGGCGCAAGCAGACCGTGAGGTGATTATTTTCGTGCATCTGGTAAGTATATCTGCTGCTTCTCCAAATCTCTTACGTTTTTTTCAACTTTTTTAAGACATCGTCATCATCATCTTCTGCGGACGGGACTAGTGAGGGCGAAGAGCAGGAGCAGCGAAGCCAAGTCCCGGTGGTGATACGGAATGTAAGTATCAAATGATTTGTAATGTTCTTTATTTTTTATCTTCTATTTTTACTCTTTTTTATGTTTATTTTTTTGTAACTTTTTATTCAATTTAAATTGGATTATTCTAATGAATGTGTTTTGTCTAGGTTCCACAACGGGATGAAGACGTCTACCTGGATAATGAGCAGCTCATCAGCCTGGTCCAGGAGCGTTCGCCATTGTGGGACAGCCGTGACCGGCTGCACAAGGACATTGTGGTGACCCGGCAGCTATGGAATGAGGTGGCCGCAGCGTTGATGGATGGCTGGGACAGCGCCACAGCATCCTCCAAAAAGGCGTTTAGTGAGTATTTCCCTGCTCTGTATTGTGCCGCAGTGACTGTTGTCCTTGACGGCACTGTTGGGTTTCGTGCTAGGCATATTCTAGCAGGAAACCCAACAGTGTCATCGGGGTCTACAGTGACTGCTTTGAGTATTGTATTGCTACATTGTGCCGCAGTGACTGTTGTCCTTGACGGCACTGTTGGGTTTCGTGCTAGGCGTATTCTAGCAGGAAACCCAACAGTGTCATCGGGGTCTACAGTGACTGCTTTGAGTATTGTATTGCTACATTGTGCCGCAGTGACTGTTGTCCTTGACGGCACTGTTGGGTTTCGTGCTAGGTGTATTCTAGCAGGAAACCCAACAGTGTCATCGGGGTCTACAGTGACTGCTTTGAGTATTGTATTGCTACATTGTGCCGCAGTGACTGTTGTCCTTGACGGCACTGTTGGGTTTCGTGCTAGGTGTATTCTAGCAGGAAACCCAACAGTGTCATCGGGGTCTACAGTGACTGCTTTGAGTATTGTATTGCTACATTGTGCCGCAGTGACTGTTGTCCTTGACGGCACTGTTGGGTTTCGTGCTAGGTGTATTCTAGCAGGAAACCCAACAGTGTCATCGGGGTCTACAGTGACTGCTTTGAGTATTGTATTGCTACATTGTGCCGCAGTGACTGTTGCCCTTGACGGCACTGTTGGGTTTCGTGCTAGGTGTATTCTAGCAGGAAACCCAACAGTGTCATCGGGGTCTACAGTGACTGCTTTGAGTATTGTATTGCTACATTGTGCCGCAGTGACTGTTGTCCTTGACGGCACTGTTGGGTTTCGTGCTAGGTGTATTCTAGCAGGAAACCCAACAGTGTCATCGGGGTCTACAGTGACTGCTTTGAGTATTGTATTGCTACATTGTGCCGCAGTGACTGTTGTCCTTGACGGCACTGTTTTTTTTTTATCAACAGTGGACAAAGTCCGAACACGTTGGCGTTCGATCAAGGACCGCTTCAACAGTGATGTTCGTGCTGAGGGCCAGGTTCGCAGTGGATCTGCGTCAAGGACCAGAACTAGATACCGTCACTATCACGCGTTGCAGTTCCTAAGACCGGTCCTTGCCACGAGATCGTAAGTATTATAAATTTTGGGTTTTTATTTTTATTAATCTGTGTTTTTCTAATCCACAGCTGATGCTTCTTGTAAAGGCATGGTAGTAATGATTTTCCTTTCTTCCACAGCACCTGGAGCAGCACCCTGCAACCTGGCCCTGGAGCGGTCCTTCCTCGGACGTCCTCTGACCCGTCCCAGCCATCCGACAGCCAGGAAGCACCTTGCAGGTCAACCACACACACAGCTGGTGACCAGGAAGCTGGGCCATCAGGTGTTCCCCTGTCCCAGGTCTCTGCCACTGGTTATGCGGGCACTACCCGCCAGCGGCAGAGGGCCTTGGACAGGAATGTCTTGCCCGAGTTTATGCATTTGAGCGAGACATTTAATTCCAGCCTCAAGTCACTGTCCGACAGAGTTGAAAGCGGTTTTGCACTCATGGAACGTGGTTTTAACCACTTTGAACACCGCTTCAATTCTGTAGAACAGCGCCTTGACCGTCTGGAGGCCGACCTCAACAGACCAGCACACCATTTTTTTAGTAAGATTGAAAAGGGCATGGCGGAACACCTTAGTCCTGATCAACAGCTGAATGTGCTGCAGGCCTGCAACAATGCTTTCTTGCAGGCTATGCAGCATAATCGGTACGGTCAGCAGTCAGTGGTGTCCTTTCCACCTGTGCCACCATTGACTCGCTTCACCTCACTACCGACTTGTGCTGCATACCACTGCACGGACACCTCTATTCAAAGCCAGGACACCCACCGTTACACCACCACAAGTCTGATTGCAGCTGGTCACTTCACCGACACCACCATGGCAAGCGCTGCTCCTGTCTGGAGCACCACCGCCACTCCCATGCATGCGTGGAGCTCAGCCACCACTAGGCAAACATGGAACAGCCCTGCCGCTACAACAACATGTAGTAGCCCTGCCACCACCACTCTGCAAACCTGGACCATCACTGCCGCCACCAGTCCTCCTGCAAGGACGAGCACTGACAACGAAGAGCAGCAGCAGCCACCTCAGCAGCAGCCACCTCAGCAGCAGCAGCCACCTCAGCAGCAGCAGCAGCCACCTCAGCAGCAGCAGCAACCACCTCAGCAGCAGCAACCACCTCAGCAGCAGCAGCCACCTCAGCAGCAGCCGCCACCTCAGCAGCAGCCGCCACCTCAGCAGCAGCAGCCGCCACCTCAGCAGCAGCAGCAGCCATACCAGCAGACGGGGGACCTACATTCAATATTTGCCCCTAGTTCAAGGTGAAATCTATCAAGGCGGGCATTGGGCCAAAGTCGGTCCAGGCACACAAGCCTACGGCGACATGCCATTACAACTAATGTACCTGAACAGATTTCCTCTCCTCCAAGTGTTCCTAGTTTAATTCCCTTAACTGGACTACCTTCCCCCACAAGTTTTGTTGCCCCTTCCCCTCAAACACCGTCTTCAACTGCAAGTGTTGCATATTCCCTGCACACCCCCAAATTGAAACCATCTGCCCCCAAACGCCGGAAAAAATAATTTTTTGGTTTATTTTTGTGATAAAAAATAAATTTACATTTGTGGTTCACCATTACTAAGTTTCATTAATGTTGTTTGCGCCGCTCACACACACTGATGGGTAAATACATGTTAAAAACCAACCCAAGGCCTAGTATAGTCATATGTGAAATAACACTGACTAGTATAGTCATACCAAGGCCTAGTGTAATAACTCGAGTTTTACCAACTTGGATCTGGTTTCATGAAAAACAAACTGTTGAAACTTGTCTTAAAAATAAGTTTCTTTCTAGTTTCACCAGTTTGTTTTTTGTGAAACAAGATGCTAGTTGTTAAAAATCGAGTTATTACAGTAGGCCTTGATATGACTATACTAGGCCGTGGTATTTCACATATTACTATACTACTAGCCCCAAGGCCTACTATACTCATATTTGAAATACCACGGCCTAGTATAGTCATTACAAGGCCTAGTGTAATAACTCTAGTTTCACCAACTAGAATCTGGTTTCATGAAAAAAAAAAGGTTGAAACTTTTCAAGTTTCACCAGTTTGTTTTTCGTGAAACAAGATCCTAGTTGGTAAAATTCGAGTAGGCCTTGGTATGACTATACTAGGCAGTGGTATTTCACATATTACTATACTACAAGCCCCAAGGCCTACTATACTCATATTTGAAATACCACGGCCTAGTGTAGTCATTACAAGGCCTAGTGTAATAACTCTATTTTTACCAACTAGAATCTGGTTTCATGAAAAACAAACTGTCGAAACTTGTCAAGTTTCACCCGTTTGTTTTTCGTGAAACAAGATCCTAGTTGACAAAAATTGAGTAGGCCTTGTTATGACTATACTAGGCCGTGGTATTTCACATATTACTATACTAGTAGGCCCAAGGCCTACTATACTCATATTTGAAATACCACGGCCTAGTATAGTCATTCCAAGGCCTAGTGTAATAACTTTTAAGTTGGAATGGAGCAGATTACATTCATCCACTCAATGCTGACTTGTATTCCCCATGGACTTTCATTGGGGTTGGGTTTTGAGGGTTGTGTTTTGAGAAAATCACATACTTTGTTTTCAACTAGTTGCACAATTTTCTCTTGAAAAAAAATGGTTTCCTGATTCATGGCCTGCAGCTTTGCTCGTTCCAATATATTTCACGCAGACTAGCAATGCTGCATTTTAACTCATATGTGTATTTACCTGCCCAGGTGTGTGAACATCAAAAAATTCAGTTATACATGGGAAGTTTTTTATTTAATTGGAGTTTAAAAAATATAGTGCACTCAGTAATGGTATCAAATAAGGTTTTTTATTACCATAAACAAACAAAAACATTACACCATTTCATCTTGCCAGTGCACCCGTCCTACATCAGAAATAAAGTAGGCCGCAAATTGGTCCCTCATTTGGCCAACTTCAACGGATGACCTGAGAGTGTGCTGAGTGAATTCAGGCAATGGGTTAGGAGCATCATCGTCCAGTTCAAAGGTCGGGTGCTCTTTAGCCATCACAAAGTTATGTAGAACCACACAGGCCTTCACCACCTCATCGACTGTTTCAAGTTTAAGATTAATGGCCGTGCCCAGAATTCGCCATCTGGAAACAAGAATCCCAAAAGCACACTCGACAGTTCTTCTGGCCCTGGTCAGCCTGTAATTAAATATTTTTTTGGTGTGGTCCAAGTCCCGGCTGGAGTAGGGTTTCAGTAAGTTTCCGCACATTTGAAAAGCCTCATCGCCAACCATTACAAAGGGCAGTGGCGGAGCTTCGGTGTGAGGAAGAGGCCGTGGCATAGGGAAATTAAATTGGTTGCCATACAACCTCCGGCCCATGTCTGAGTTTTTGAAAGCCTGTGAGTCATTACCACGGCCAAATGCTCCAATGTCCACTGCTACAAACATACATCCGGCATCCGCAATCGCAATGAGTACTATTGAAAAGTACTTTTTGTAATTATAGTACTCAGATCCCGTTCTTTGGGGTTTGATGATCCGTATGTGTTTACCATCAACAGCTCCCAAACAGTTGGGAAAATTGCATACTGTCCAGAATTTGTCAGCAATTTCCATCCACTTTTCAGCGGTGGGCAGGGGCATAAATTCTGGGCAAAGAACATTCCAGAGAGCCCGGCAGGTGTCAGCAACAATTCCAGACAAGGTAGAGATTCCAATACGGTACTGGAAGTGTAGTGAAGATAGGGTTTCTCCAGTCGTCAGGAATCTGTGAACAGACAAAGAAGTAAAATTAATATTTATGTATATTATTTTAAAAAACTATAAAATAAAATATTAGTACATTCACGAAAACTAATTACCCAAGGTTTTGAATAC